>NC_140585.1:498332387-501323585 GCF_964204655.1 Triturus cristatus
GCACTCCTAGAAAATCAAATGTAATTCATTAAAAATTACGGCTCCATATCTTTCAGTATGCCGGTGATATCGCAATAATGGATCATACACGGACCGGCCTACAGCAAGGCCTCAATGCACTCCACAGGTACAATCAAAAAAATAACCTGACGGTGAACAAGGAGAAGACCAAGATAGTTATCTTTGGGAATTACCCATGAAAGATTATTGCCCAATGCCTAGGTGATCAGCAGATCAAACCATGCACGAGTTACAACTATCTTGGCATCAGGCTATCAGACGGGACAAAACCAGTGGTCCATTTAAAACATCTAAGAAGCAAGGAGACTAGCATCATCTACAGCCTGAAATAGCTAAATCAGCTGCTACATAGTCCAACTGCAGAACCCATTCTGAAAGTCTTGAGAGCTAAACTCGTCCCCTCTTTCAACCATGGTCATTTAGCATTTCCCGGTGCATTTAACAGGCTCCTCATGCACCACCATATTTCAGCTTACAAGAAGGTTCAAATGCTCCCCTGACAAGCCAGGAGAGCTAGAGTGAGATTGGAGCTGGGACTCGCTCGTCCGGACTTCGTATGTTCAGGGGACATAATAAAATATTACATCAGCACTTTGCGTGCCCCAGCACCCTCAATGAAAGCTCAAATCAAAACATATTTTGAAGTGGCTGGCACCCCATGGCAGGCCCAGTTGGCAGTGGCCACAAGTTTACTTGAAATAGAAGCCAAAAACCTGCAAAACTAAGACATCACAGTCTCAGCCTGGAAAAAGTCTGTGAATGCACAGATTAAGAAAATCTAATTTGAAAGGGATCTGGAAAGCCTACGCCACCAATCCAATTTCTTCAAACTGGCCACCTCCTACATCCTGGGACAACCTCAGCCTTACTTCGAGCAAGCTTTGACAGTTCAAACCCGGAAGAAAATCTACTACATGAGACTTCTTGCATTACCTATTGCGGACTTCAATCCATCCTGGGCTCAGCGGGACTACTAAACCGCTTGTCGTCTTTGTGGCTACCAACGAGAATCATGGCTTCATCTACTGTGCTGCTGCCCAAAAATGGCTAGTGAGCGACATTGTTTGATAATCCCAATCTGCAGGACTCATGGGCTAAGGCACTGTAGAAAAGTCTCAGATCAGTGCTTCTAAGCCAGCACTGCACAAACAGCGGCTAGACTAGAGAAATTCACAGACGTACTTCGGGCCGCTCTCACACATACCGCTAAAGCCATCAGCAGCAACTAGCTGGCCACAAAGCTAGAGCTACAAAAACCAACAGCTCGCATAGCAAAGAAACAGTCCAGCACCCATAATAAATTTAGTTTTGCGTCGGACTCCACCAAGCACAATTTCCTGTCATACAAGAAACTCAATTGACCAAGACAAGATGATCAATTGTGCACGTCAGATAAGTCAATATACGCATCCCGTACTGAAATGAGAGAAATTCCCACCAACGCTGCTTCAACCACTTTTACTCACAATCAATGCTGGGACTCTCAATATAAAGGTTTTACTTCTGCACTGGAAATACATTTTAATCCACTGGGTTAATGGGCCCACTTTAATGTCGACAAAATTGGGCCCACAGACGCAGTTGTTATCCCTATGGGCTAGCACTTTTTATAAAAACGATTTTATAGCTTTTAGCAAAACCAGATATCCCAGCTAGAACATGCATGTTGGCTACGAACTTAAAAAACCTCATTTTTTACCCTCTTTTTCCTTCTTTTTTTCTTCTCTCCTATTCCATACATGAAAATGAAGCATATTGTAATGATTTTAACTAATTGAGCAATAAAGAAGACTTACTTACATAACATTTGATTCAAAATTGGCAAACACAACAAAGCACTCCTGGAACATCAAATGTAATTCATTAAAAATAAAGGGGCATGTTTACAATAACTGGCGCATCCCTGCATATCAGCAGGGATGCGCCAGTTATTGTGCGCCACAGCTCCGCCACCATGGATGCGCCGCATTTACAATGCGGCGCACCATGGGGAAAACACGGCACAGATGCGTCACGCATCTGTGCCGTAAAAGTGGCGTATTGCTGGAGTTGCTCTGGGGGGGCCCTATCTTGTTCATGCTGCGTCAATCCTTACGCCTGCTTCAGGCAGGCGCAGGGTTTTGACGCAGCATGGACCTAAAAGTGACTGAGTGAAATCTGCACCGGAACGCCGCCCCCCTGCGCAGGAACGCCTACATGTGGCGCTGGGCTTTACAACGTGATGCATCTCCCAGATGCGTCACGTTGTAAGTACCCCGCACCATGGCGCAGGATTTGCACCGCCACTGCGTCACAAAAGTGACGCAACGGCGGCGTAAATGAGGTGCAAGGGGCTTGAAATCTGCCCCAATGTCTTTACTTTTCACACATTTACATTGCTAGGAGAGTCAAAACATCAAAACGCCAGCGTTGACACAAGTTAGCCTCACACAAAGTTTGAGACCCGATGACATGGCTGGGTTGGCACCTTGCTCTTCAACAGCCTGCTTTAATTGCTGCTGAGTGTCTGGGGTAGGGGCAAACATTACATCAAGTATTTAGTCCCCTTGGTAGCAAGGTGAGTTTGAGAGGTAAAAAGTATATGCCAGAGATTGGAGTAACGGATATTTAATTTGCGAAACTGTCAAATAACTGTTTTAGCGCAGTTTAAAAATGACATGCAGTATTGTGTTGTGACTAGTCTACGGAAGTCATCATCCGTGCAAGAGATACTTGTTTGATTTAAAACAATGCGTACTTCTTTGAGTCCGTACGTGTAACGTCGTTTTCAATAGCTAATTTAAAAAGATCAGCTACTAACTGAAAGTTGGTGAAAGAAATCACACATTTTCCATTGTTGTAAAAGAAATAGTGATGTCAGAGTCGTTTTTCCTTCAGAGCTATATACGTTAAACATGCATAGTCCACTGACGTGTTCAAACACGCCACATCCGCAAGCAATCACATCGACTGTTGGATTGAAAGACGCGTTGCGCGCTCACTTCTGTAAATAGCCGCCCCTCCTTCACAACAGCGCGAGGCACGTGCATGTGTGCTTGAGAAAACACAGTCGCGCATATTTGCTTGAGACTATTTTACAAACTAGCATATCTTGTCTGTGCCTGATTCATGATGTCATCAATCTTTAGAAGTGCATCAAGGTACGTTCCCAAGAAACATCATTGCTCCCGGAGCCTTCTTGCATTTTTCGTGGTGCCAAAAATATATGAACATCTTCTGGAAACACCACGCTGTTAGGTGCAGGATGCCAAGGAACGCTCTGGTCCTTGTCTTGAGTGCGTTTAAAAGCTTCACATTCTTTGTGAAATGACACCGCTCAGATATGTACCATATTCCCATTACTTAGCCCTAAAAGGATTGTCAGTTTTATCAATGTACCAACTCTTATCATACTGTGGTTTGTCTGTGGGCTCCTGTTGTGTTTGTATTTTATATGAGAACACCTGTCAACAATGAATCTCACGTTAGGGGTTGGCCGTTCAGTGCAAACTACAGCTTAAAATATTAACTGTCAATATATGTCTCATCAAACCGCACCCAGCAATGTGTCTTGGAGACAATGTATAGCAGAATGCATTGTTTTACAGCTCATGTGCTTACAGTGTTCATTTTAGGACTGGGCTGGTAAAGAAACTTTATATACAATACATTTTTATTGAGATTATTTGCAGATGCTTTAGTTAGACTGAAATTCAGAGATCCATGCACTCGTTTTTAGGTCGAGCCGAGCGGCAGCGCGCATGTGCTGCTCGCTCTGCGAGGCATGCTGTAGTAGGGTATGCTGTGGAAGATTCGCACACTCTCCACCCATATTTGTCATTGGCTTTGTGTCATTGTCCTTCTTTAATGCTGGCTTCTGATTGGTAAATAGGCTTTTTAGTCCCTCCTTGGTACCGCCTTGTCTCCATTTGTTCCATCCCATGGCGACTGGCCCTTTTACTTCCGTTGTTACACGGTGCCTGTTCTTATATCTCTAAGCACTACTTTCTTTATTGCGTTTCTCTGGACAGTGGCGGCCGCATCTTTGAAATGCAATAGGTTTCGCATTTAAATGCGAAACCTATTGCATAGTGTTAGACCTGGCATATCTTGGCGTGATTACCCCAGACTTTTTGCCTCTACCACCTTTGCTTTTAGATTCTTTGGGTACTTTGCCACTGCTGATCAGTGTCAAAGTTATCAGTGATCCCTATGAAAAAAATTAATGGTGATTGGTTGGCTGTGATTGGTATGTTTGCCTTGCTAGTAAAAGTCCCTAGTGATGTGCTCTGTGTGTGCAAGGGCTAGTAATTCAAGGGCACGCAGAGAAGGGAACTCAGGCCTTCAGAGTAGGGCCTGCGCGCAGAATGCTAAGTCAGCATGTTGTCCTGACAAGTGCAACCACTTGTCAGGCCTGACTTTCCCTTTTGCATACACATTGGGCACCCCTGTGGTAGATCCCAGGTAACCCCTGGGCAGGGTGCAGTGTAGGTAAAAGGCAGAACATATACTGAAGTGTGTGCTATGTTCTGACAGTGAAAAACTCTTCATTTCGTTTTTCACTGCTGAAAGGCCATCCTGCCCATAGGACTCTCAGTCTAAGCTCCCATTAAACATTTTGATGTATGTAATGTGATTAATTTCAAGAATCTAATATATTGCTATAACTGTTCCCACAGATGATATTGATGAAGCCTCAAGAAATCTATTGAAATTAACTATCGAACAGATTAATTTTATGTATTAGGTTTGAAATACTTTCTTTACCTCTTGAATATTGCATCAGCGCCCTGAGGAAGGACGGTATATGAGATTCCGAAACACGCGTCGGCGCAATTGTGTTTTGTATTTTGTTTTTGATGTATATTATTGTGTGTTTTCCTAGTTTTTGTGCTTCTTTTATGCATCACTTATATATGTTTTTGATGTGTATGTTTGAATTGTTCATTTTTGTATTGTGATTATATGTATTGCTTCGTCGATGTTAGAGACTCTTCCTATTTTGATGAAGAGTTCATGTGTAACGAGTTCTTTGATAAAATATAAAGATTAATTCTATGAGGAAAGTAAATATATAACTTTTTTGATAATAAAAACAAAAAAATAATGTTATAAAATGGTATTTTCTCTTTTGTGGGATAGCCGCTTTTGTAATTTTTGCTTAAAGGGGTTTGTTGTGGTTTCATGAATTGTGTTTTCCATGCTATCTTCCCCGTGATTTTGATAATACAGGGTCCCTCTGATGTATATTGGTACTAGACGAGTGTCCAGATGTATTTCATGCTGCTCTCTTGAGATCTACTTGGGTGTCATTCAGGCAAGTGACTGTGAGAATCAAGTTTCCATTAGCTCTTCGTGGGGCCTTAGGGATATATTGAATGATGAAGGCAGAGTCTTGATTTGTTTTATAAGGACGAGATAATCCTCTTCTCCATGCATTATTTCACAGTGTTAAGGAGTGTATTGGAGTCAGCAGTCTTGAGATGTCATTGTGTTTTATATACTGTCTCACTGCAGTATTTGTGGATATTTACTAGTCTCCTTTCTGTAATCCTTGTTAGCTGCTTGTTACAGTAGTGCTCGGTCTTGAAGCTCTGTGCCTTGGATCAGCTTCTCTTCAGAAGCTACATGTATAGTTATGGCCTTACGATTATGACCTGCTTCATCTTCTGAGTGTACAGTGTTCTCCTTTCTGCACTGCTGGAAGAAACTGTAGCAGCCCCTGAGCCACTTTATTCACTGCATGTTTGCTGTGTCATGGCTAAATCATTACAATCTCTCACAGAGCTATTGCTCTTCGTGCATGTATTATTGACCCTGGACTTAATCAATGTGATTGTGTAGGTTTGAAAGATTTAGGGTTTCGGGTATTTAATATGTCAGGGTTTTAGGTGCCTCTGTTATATCTTATTTCACTGAAACTCTTTTTTTTATTCAGTATCTCGTATGAAAGCACTTCCGGATATATAAGTTCAGACTACCGGTTGTACAAAAAAACACTTTAAGTTCTTCTCAATGCAGTCCCCTACTAGTGACAAAGCTTCTTTGTTGTGACCTGGGGCTCCTCATGATGCTTTGCCACCTCTCAGCTTTATGTGGTTAAATACAATTTTCAGCAAGCACATCACAAATGCCAGCAATAGATACCAAAAGAGCTAGCTATTTTTTTTATTTAATTTAATTTTTAGAGTTCACTTTGGGAAAAACTTTAAATAACCAAATTCACCAAAAAAAACAAACAAAAAAAAACATTAGTATTTACAATGTCAATAGCTCAATGTTTCACTAATGCGAGATCTATTGCATTGCAAATGCTTGTTCCAACCTCAGTGCGTCTTTGTGCATTGCAGTGGGTGTCTACAGACTCTGCTGTCTATTATTACAGTAGCTTAGTCTGAGACCTGGCCCCTTGGCCCTCATGGCATTCAGAGGTCTATGGGCAGCACTTGTAACAAAGTACCCCAAATTAGATAACCAGGTACCCTCTAATTAAACTTAACTGAATTTTTGCTCCCCCATTCACAAAGGGGAAGGGGTCCTTTGGGGACCCCTTTCTGTCTTTCTGTTTGAGAATGGCTTACCACCAATTTTAAATTGGTGATAAACTGCAAATGTTTTGCAACCGCATCCACGATCGCAAAACATTCCTACATACCAGGGAAGCCCTTGGCACTCACCTTCCTAATAGTGACATGCAAACCCTATTTTGTGAGTCTGCAATACGTTACTGACACGCAAAATAGGGTTGGTACATTTAAAAATGCATTTTATCAGTCGCATACAGTCCGATGGGCCATTTGTGACTCGTAAAATGTTTTTTACATCTGGACTCTAGTCCCTACCAGCAGTCCAAACAAGTCTCTGTTCTTCACTGCAACACTTCAAAATACAGGAGCGTTCATGCTTCATTTCAAAGAATGGTTCATGGTATCAGGGTTGCATGGATTTATTTCCAGTTACCCATGCTGGAATGTTAACAAGATTTTGAAACATTGTCTAGGAAACCCTTCTTGACCCAAAGAACAGGCCATTGAATTCTCAGGCAGCTAATTACACTGTTTCCACCTAGTCTGCGGTAAACATAGCAACTCTTAAAGGGGTAGTCTCTAGGCTACTCCCGGTTGGACAACAGCTGCATTCACTGGCAGTACATTAGAATATCTACTTAAGGTGATGAAAAGGTTCTGGAGGCTATAACTAAAAACCAAGTGGTCATGGTCAGGAAAGTCCCATGTCTGGGGGGTTTGCCTTCAAGGGCACAGGAAATAACTACCTGAATAGCAAGAACAAAGCTGAAGACAATGTACCTTCTGGGGCAGTGCTTAGTTTGAGCTGGTACTTGCCAGTGTAGGCCACCAGCATTAATCTGTGGGGAACCTGCACTTATATTTCTGGCATTTACTGAGATGGAGAGAGAACAACAAACAAAGCAGAAAGATGTAGGACGAGAAAAACAGAAAAACCTTTATAAAGGGAGAATGCAGGAGCCTGTAACAGATAGATAAAAGGGTAAGTGTTGGCTGGAAGTGGATTAAAGAGGCACAAAGTGGAGTAAAGACTATACAGTCTTGTTATTGAGCGCAACAATATTTAATTGCACCCACAGATGGCTTCTGTGCAGAGCTTTGGACAATGGCACTCATTCTTTTATAAATTAAGCACTGTTCTGGAGTGGTAAATGAGGGCTCAAATGTGATTTTTTTCTGGAACAGAGGGACATAGACATATGTGTTTAGTTGTACCAGAGTACCATAAATCCCTCTAGATATGCCATAAAATTCTCCAGGGCTGGGGGTGGTCTTTAGGTAATCCTCAAGATCTAAGAAGGCAACTTGACTGTGCAACCTGTTTCCTCGGATCGTGGTGCATTAGGGGCTACGCAGGCACAACGTCATGTCAGCAGCAGGTGAAAAGTCTTAATGTGGGCCTTTTTAGGTGATGTGTAGTGGCAGATGATGAAGCATAACTTGAACAGCTGGCTAGGCCAGTCTCATTTACTTGCGCAGGCACAGTCTAGCAGCCAGTCCCACAGATGCTGCGCAAGCAGAGTTATGGAGTTTGCTGACAGTTGGGTGCTCCAGACAAATGCAGTCCAGTGTCTCCTTTACAGTCAAGCACATCAGGATCTTGGAAAGCTGGAAGGAATATACCTACATGCAGAGTTTCCTCCTTAAATGTAGAGGTTTGTCCCAGCATCACTGATATGTAGCTTCTATGGTGATAACATCTTAAACATTCTTCTCGTCAAGAGACCTGGAACTGGTCAGTCATGAGCAATCTGAGCTTCTGCATTTTTTAAATCATACAGGGTGCTCCTCCAATCCCGGCTAGATCACAGCATGTGATGGTCATGATTAACCAAAGCTAGCATGAGCTGGTCTCCATAGACTTTTTGTCACCCCCAACATAGAACCTGAATATTAAGAAATGCAGTTGTGAGCAGGAAAGCAGGGTTGGGTTGGTATTTTCATGCAGATGCACAGCAGCTGCTTCAAATTCCCGGTGGGCTAACACTCTCATCCACGAAAACAACTTTACTGAAAACGAGGTAATTGAATGCAAAACATGCAGGCTCTCAGGTGAGCAGAGTCCCATGGAGCCTTTGCACAAAGCCAGCCAGCATTCTGAAGACCACAACCATGTGGAGTGCTCTGGACTCCACCACACACACTGGCAGATATATGCCCAGCTACCCATTATGCATGTCCCATGATTGAGGTAAAAGGCTGTTATAAGGGGAGAGTGAACTCGCCTTCTATACTTGGGAGGCAGTAGATATGTCCCCAATATTTTGCAACCAATATCAGGTCTTTCAGAGCCTTTGCAGCCATTAGCCTTTACATGTGGTCTCAGTAGTTTTGTTGCATTTCTATGGACATTTGACGGATAATATTACTCTGTGTCCCAGCCACTACCATTCAGTGTCACAGTGCATATGCCTTGATCCTACAAACATAACGTAAAATTGGTTACACCTAGTTGCTTTATTTAACTTTTCAGGAATATCATAGTAGGTCGGCAAAGGAAATTCACCATTTGGAAGGAAGTTAACTGGCATACGTGGGTTGCAGCGTATATTCACACACCCAGCATAAATGCCTAAAATTTCTAGCTCCAGAGAACAACACTGTGAAGGCTACAATTTTAAACCAACGCAATAACCGCATATCAGATGAACGCGCTCTGTAAGGTAAAGAATCCTACTTCTGTATATTGCCTAGATCATCCCTGAGAGTACCCTACGTGCTCCTTGTTTGGCAGCCTATTGTATAAAAGTAGAGCATGCTAGATTGAAAAGAAAAGCATACCCACACAGTGTACCACTGAGAAAAGCAGTTAGTCACTACGTAGGCAAAGCTGCATTAGCCTATGAGAGGACCTAATTGTGATATTTTCATAATTTTACACTCTTGCCAGTTTTTTTCTCTTTTTTATCAAAATTCTACTTCAGTGGCAGGAGTATATTTGGGATATCTTTAGTAGAAACATAACTTTTAAAAGTTACAGCAAACAGAATTCATCCAGTTCTGCAGGTTTGCCTGTGAACAAATCCTTTTCCTAATGTCTGCATTCCAATTAGGCATCACATATTGTCCTGTCAGAAGAGAATAGAGACTATATTAAAGCCAGGAAGATTATTGTAGAGCAAACACCGTCCACTTATCTGACATGGGTAATTTAGGAGAGAACTGGAACAGATGGCATCTCAAAGACCAGCAGCAAAGATATTTGCCACTGTACCCAACAGGAGGGGGAGTCTTTCGCAGAGTGGAAAGAAAGGGCTGTTCATTCTTTCCACAGAGGTGGATCTGAGAGAGGACGCAGAGCTCCTCAGAGGGGAGTCTGCCTCTTTCCATTTTGAATAGAGACTTCTGAAAAGGTTTTCAATGAAGGAAAATAGGAAGCTCTGAAAACCTCGGTTGAGTGTTGGTGAGACTTGAGCCTAGATTTTACATAGGCAAATCTCTTACCTAGGGCAACTGCACTTCACCCCACAGCCACTTACTTGGAAAATTCCTCAACTTGGAGAAAGATAGATTTTGCCTTGCCAAAGAAGCCTGATGGACTCCTGCTCTTCACTTGCACCCAGGAATTGAAAATGTTCTCTATTGGTCAGTGGTTGGCCTCCTCTTCACTGCCTCAGGGACATAAAAGGATGAAGAAGACCCTCATCCTGTGAGGAACAATCAGCTGTCCAGAAGAAGCACACTGCATTGGATCCTGTACATTGAGAGAGGCCTGTACCCCTGAACCCTGCCTTGAGAAGCAGGAAGTTATATGAGAAACCAGGAATAACTTTCCCAGAATCAAGATATATTGGGGCTTCATCATGTTTCTGACTCCCGAAGAGCCAGGACTAAGCATCAAAGCTCCAGACAAGGACACTACCTAGCTGGCTGCAGCTTGCTAGTTTTCCAAATGTTGAGTTTGTTTCACTCAACCTTAGTGGCAACCACAGGCCCACCATAAAAAATATCTAACCCATGGTTTTCACTGGCTATGGCCTCCTGACTTGGCTTTCTGGACAAATCGAGAAACAAAAAAGTCACTAAGTCTGAAGTGCTTGGGCTTGGGACGAGGGCACGACAAGAAACTCATCCCAGCAGAAAAGTGACCTGGGCTGCTACAAAATACAGCCTTTACGGCTCAGAACTTTTGGTACCAAAATGAAAAGCTTCAGTGGGAGCTTAATCGTGGCATATCTGATTTTAATGGAATTAAGTGGCATCCTGCTTTGTGCCACTGGAGGATTTTAAGAACCAGTAAAATTGCAAAGTCCCAATGAAAAACCTTTTACTGGTGTGACCTGCAAGAGATTTACCTGACTCCTGGCCATCTCAGTTTACCAGAAACAATATCGAACTTGTGGCCTCCTGCATGCTGTGTCTTGTAGCTTTTTACCTAAAACATTAGAGATTTGTATCTCCAGTTCTCCTAATTCACTATTTAGGTCTGGACTTTGTGACAGCTTTTGCTGTCTCACCAAACTATTGTTTATCCCCAAAAACTATGATTAATATACTTTTAGAGAGCATCTTTGGTGAGTGGAATTTATTCATACGTCTGTTAAATTGGCATTCACATTTTGCGTCCACTCCCTTGCAGCATACTGCATGGGGCAAGTAGTCAGTCCCTATTATCCATTGGCCCCCTTCACTTTGAATGACTGCACAGGCCTGTGCAAATTGTTCCAGTCCACCTAAATATAGTTCCCCTTTTCAGTGACAAAGCTGGTTCAAAGTGTTCTTTCCTATATTATTTATTTTTGCTGCTTAACTTTAAATTTTGGTAATTTATTTTGCCTCCAATCCAGGTGCTCAGTTAGATTGTGATTTAATTGCCATTTCCTTTATATCAGGGGTGCCTGTTATTAGCACATCTTGATCAGTTAGGTGTTAGTGCAACCAAATTTGCAGAAATGGTCAGCACCTGACCCAGTGCTGGTGTAGATGAGTTTTATTTTGGAGTGAATATGCATTTCATTCTGTAGATAAGTGGGTTCAGCTGATTGTCCTGGTTTCCAAACTTTCCATTAACGACTTGATTTTAACTCATCTTAATTATAACATATTTTCTAATTGACTCGTCTTCAGAACCTTACCTGGTCAATAATGTTTGTGTCAGCAGAGAAACGGTTTAGTATGAGCCCCAGTGGTGTAGTGTCAAAGAACCTGCAAAACAAGAGAAGCAGGAAAATATATTAAATGCTAAGGAAAAGAAAACAACTGCCACAGAAAATGGTTATGTTTATCATAGATGATGAAATTAGGTACGAAAAAGGCATAAACATGTCACTTTTGAATCTGTGGGATCTACTGTGGCAGGAACTGGATTTTTCGGATTTGTTTTAAAGAAGGCAAACCTTAAAGTCCGGGTCGATTATTTGCCAATTTCGACGTCAGAAGAGAGACAGCTAAGTTTGTGATTCCTTATATCATGTTAAAAACAGGGCTGTTTCTTCCTTTCAGTCTGGAATAGAATGGCAATTACCATCACCTGGATTTTACTTAAGGAACCATATTTCAAAGGGGCAAGCCACAAGGTATTTACACCTAGTGCCATCTTTGAAGTAGTAGAGGGTCTGGAGGTTTCCACCCCCCAGAGGTGTTTGGAATTACCTGCCTGCCTGCACAGGCCTTAGCTTATCTAGGGTCACAAAAGACTAGTGTCAAACTCTTTCTGAGTGTGCTCAGGCAGAGCCTTTGTGATGTGTATGTGTGGTAGGTAACAGTTCTCCTCCCTCATCAAGTCGGCAATGGCCCATCCGGGAAATGGCCACTACAACGCAGCCGTTTCCACGCATAATTTAACCACGCATGCATTACAACGCATGTGTGGTTACTACAAATAGCCTTAACAGCGCATACCTTTACTACGAGATACATAGTAAAGGCATGTGTGGTAAAGGCTATTTTTCAAAAAGGGGGACTGGGGGGTCTTCCCCCCCCCAAAAAAAAATTGTGCGAAAAAAAGGGGGCTTGGGGGCTCCCCCCCCAAAAAAACTCACCTGTTTCCGTCGCATTGTGGAGGCAATCGGCGTCGTCTGAGGAAACGGAAAGACACTTCCGCTTCCTCTTTACAACGCACATCACATCGGAAGAGCTTGGAGAGGAAAGGTCGAGGAGAGGTAAGGGGGATTTTAGTATTAAAAAATAATAATTTAAGGGTTGAGGGGGTTGTGTAGAGAAGGGGTAAATTATTAGGGTGAAGGGGAGGGGTATTTAATATAATAGTTTGTGGGTGGGAATCAGGAGAAGTTTAAAGAATTTGGGCAGGGATCAGAGATAACCTTTACCACAAAAATTCCATTAACACGCATGGATTTACACTGAAAATAGTTGTAAAAATATGTGTGGTTAAGGCATTTTCGTGGTAAGGGATATGCGTAGTAAAGGCATTCGCGCTGTAATGCATGCGTGGTAAAGGCATGCGTTGCAACGGAATGCATTGTAACATCATACAACCGCCCATCCTACCAACACCTATGTGAATAGGTGTTGGCACTGTCTGGGAACAATACACAAATATCAACTGCTAGCTACACCTAGTCATGTAACCCCGGATACATGCTGCAGACACCAAATTGTTGGGACAGGGAAATGCCAACTTTCTAAAAGTATTATCAAAAAGTTACCCCCAAGACCATCAATCTAATATTAACTAACTTGAAAAAACCAACATGTTGTTTCTCCAAACAATAGTGAGTTGACTTATTCTTACTTGAGAAATTCTTTAATGGTGTACACTTAAACAGATCACACCAATAGAATAGATCTTAACAGTGATCTTAAATTAAATAAATGGGAATATTCAAGGAGTCCCGTTTCTTAATTCAGTACTTGTTTTAGCCACTTCTAAACAGAACAAACATTGTACATGTAATGGTTTACACACCCTTAAAAAGGTATACACTTGTGACTACATTAAATTGAAACAAAACATATACAGCCCAAAAATAATACATCACATTAATCACTGGACATACAAGAAGGATTATTCATGAAACAAAAACAGAGAAATGAACAGATTTGAGTGGCTAGTGTCCTACACTGATAGATTATTGGGGCAAATCTCAATGTACACCCTCTTGTTTGCAGTCCAAAATGATACTGCTTGGCCCTATCCGTGTCAACCACTAATCAAACACGAAATTTGTATGTGATAATTTAGTACAGTATCAGCACAATGGAAGTAGCATTCTAATAATTTTCCTTTTGTTCCTAGTGCATTTCCATGGATTTTTCATTTTTATATCAGTTCTCGGATTTTTAATGCATGGGGGCTGCCCTTAACTATAATTATTGTGCCTTTTAGGGAGACTCGGGTGTGCTCGGATAATGGGAATAACATTACTTAGTTTTCTCCCATGTATCCGCAAGGTCCTCTTGGCTCCCTTTCCCAAAGCTATGGCTAGTGACAGTAGACTACTGATCTTTCCATATTGAGTTTATGGCCATTGACTTGAGCTAGATGGGCCCCCTCTCTGAATATTCATTTTTTAATTAAATATAATGGTTAGGACCCTTACGTGCATCCATCACCAGCATAATCCTTCGTGAACAATAGTGAGTCTGCATTATGACAAGTGGCATATAAACTTAAGCATGGTTAAGTTAGGTTTATCCACAAGTGTTTGTGATCACTTGTTATAATGCAAGGATGTATTTGCAAGATGAAGGTTTGCTGCTACAGAGAGAAGACGTCAATATGCTCTACTTTTTTCCTCTTGTTGCTTTGTTTATGCTGTCTGGAGGGAATCTACCTACCGTCAAGCAAGAGAATCCCTGGAAGATTCAAATCGAGCTCCTGCAGGGAGGCAGTGGCAACTGGTATCCCAGATTCCTTTCTGGTGAGTACAACTAGAAATGAGCCTGACTGGTTGCCCCATTGAAATTATAATGACTAGGTATTGGCTCTCCACTAGCTGCTTTCATTTGGGAGCATAAATAGGAGCAACATTGCTGCTCACTGAAGACTCCATGAACTTGGGTTGGAGACAACTCTTTTTAACAGAATCAACCAGGTGTGGGGAAGCCTGAGCTTGATGGGAAAAAGCCATGGCTCTCCTGACGCTCTGCTTGCCTTCTCTATTGTTGCTCTTTCCAAGCATAGAGCCCCTGACCAGCCACAAGAAGCCTTATACCAAGGGTGCTCAAAGGAGACCGGAGACTACTGTACCCCTCACCATGAGACTACCTTGATGAACAGCAATTTTAGTGACATTTACTGAACTTCTCAGACTCTGCAGCAGTGACAGAGAAGAGCTGCCAGAGAAGTTGATTGTGGATAAGGAGTTGAGATGCTGTTGATTCGGTCTGAGAAACACAACCTTCTTTGTGCCAAGTTTTATTATCTTTTGCCATTTCTCTGCTGCTCTTTGTTACTAGGGTGGTCCAGACCCAGGGTGACTCAACAGTTGGTTCAGTTTAAGGACATTTATTGTCCACTCAGTGCTGCAGAGGCTCTGTGACAGTAGCCTATTGTGTGCCCATTTGGCCCCCACAAGTTCTGTGTACTTCCACCACATACGTATCCTTCATATGTGTATGAACTCCGAGACTCTATCCCTTTGTCTTGCAGGTACCCATGAACAGTTGTTGTGGTTGATTTGCTTTTTTGCTTCTGTAATCTAATATTTACAAGCACGTTGCTTTGTGTACACCTTAAAGCACCTTAAATAGATACGCATTATCCATAATGTTCATCCACACTGACAGCTTCTGGGAAGGTTTTCAAGCAGTAGCTGTTTGTGAATACCAGATGCTGTTTCCATATTTGCATTGTACTTCATTCATTTCTTGCAGGTTGTACTATGCATTTTCTGAGGTTCACAAAGAATAGAGTTCATGGACGTTTGTATATATTAGAAGCATAGTATAGTGCTTTTATGCTGGGGCCCTAGTCTTACAACTGTTTTGTGTTTTGTAACTGCTCTTATTGTGTCCAATGACCCTTCCGATAGTGGAAGTAGTGGCTCATTGTACCACTACTGTAGACGGAGCACTATGTTTGGTATTGGTTAGTATTGTGGTGTTGTGTGCTTTCAATTTTGATTTGAAATGTTAAGCCTGTAACTATATTTACTATATGAGTTATTAATGAAAGTGTTGCCCAGCACCTTGAGACCCTTACAGCTGCGTAGTCGTGCTTTACAAGTCACCTGATTGATATACAAAACAATATGCTTGGCAGGCCGATTAACACTTTATTGTTGCTTCTCTTGAGTTAAGACTCGGACTCCTCGCCCATAGTAGTCCAGTGAGTCATGAATGCTAAAGTGACCACATACCTTCTGTTGAAGACTAAGCATATCATGTAAATGTTGGCATTTAGCTCGCCAGGACACCAGGTTGGTAGAAGAATAAGCTATTGACTTCTCAGTGGCAAACCACCCACACTATGAAAAGACCCTACCTGTGTGGTGGAGATTTCTTTGACAAAAGTGCATCTGCATGCGTGACTGATGCACTTATTTTCACAACTGAATGCCGAGTGGGCTGCCACGTTAATGTGTGGTGCTTGACGTTTTTTTTACTTCTCAGAAACAAACCTCAGAATCTGAATGTTTGTTTCTGGAAAGTAAGAGAGAAATGTCACCAACACACAGGGTGTTTTCACGCACCACATTAGGGACATTTCTTTGTTTTCCTACCCAGATTGACCATGTTTTGCACAACAGAAGTGGGCAGGGAAATCAGTGGAGGATGACCAACCTTCAATAAGTTGGCGGTATCCACCACTTTGACCACATAACCCTATGGTGGTCAGGCTGCCAGGTCAAGGGTTTTCGACAACTGAGATGGTTGAGGCCCCACCACTGGAAATCTGGCACTTACTGCATCTCTAAATGTGGTAAGGGAAATGCAGTTTTGGGGGAATGAGAAGTCTGCTAATTACAGTTGGAGTTCCCACTTTCCCAAATGCTAAGTGATCCCTTTGTATCTTGCATGCTGATTGATAGTGACTCTGATTTTTATCTTCTTTTTGTGGACCAGTAGCACTGCCCAATAGGCCCTATAATGTTCCACACTCAGGATCTGGACCGACTGTGCCTTTTAAAGATACAGTATGTTCATGCACTAGTAGAGAAGAGATGCATCCCTATTTTAGTAGAGATATTGTTGTTAGGGATGTGTGAAATTAGCATAAGTTGCTTTCACATAATTCCATGAAATGTTGGCAAAATTACGTGAAAATATGAGTATTATGCGAAAGGCAGCTTCATCATTCAGCACTAACTTTTAGTGTGAAATGTGTGTTTGCATTAGTTTTTGATGTGAGAATGCATTATGCACTAAAAAAGTGCAATAAACCAAAAACACTGCGAATAAACACTGCTAGCATTCTATTGTTCTTGTGAGTTCACTATACATTTTTAACGCACATGGAGCAGAGTTACTCAGAATGGCAGAATTTCTGGAAAGTCACGTAAGGGAAACATCCTGTACTCCGCAGTCTCAACAATGACCTTTACAATGCAGTCACTACCCTGGCTGCGACGTTACCACAAGTTACATTAACCTGCAAGTCATTAAAACAACTTGCTGTAATGGGTGCCGTGTTGGACAGGTGTTGGAGTTTTAAGTCCAACACCTTCCCTACTGTTGCTTAGACTGGAGTTCGAATGGTAATTTACCATTCAAAAGTCCAGCGACCCCTAAAGCAAGTCTTTGTGATGGCTTGCGTGGTAAAGCAATGCGTGGTAACGTCGCAGTCAGGGTAGTGACTGCATTGTGAAGGAATGTGTGGAAAATGCATGCGGGGTTCCGACATACAACCATCAGGTATCAATTGTAACAAGAAAGTCCTGAAATTACATGAATTACACCGCCGTAATTTAAATTTTGCCCAGGCCTAATTGCTATTCCATTTTATGCTAACATTTGATTGGGTTAAATCATTTCGAAATACTCTACCTAATTGGTGCTAAAATGATTTTCTTAAGGAGGTTGTGGTGAAGATTTTTCGCAGCTGTGAGCCCCATCCACTCCACCGTCAGAGAAGTCACAAGGCAAAGGAAGATGCCAGAGCCGCATAGTATGGTGAAACCAGCGACATAATATGTTCGGTCTGATTGAGCATCCTGTGGGGAATGAAATACACGTTCACAATGTAGCATCTTGCAGAATAATTATGTTGATTTCATGCATATTTCTCTATAACACGTCTATCAGCTAAGCTAAAGTAACAAAACCAGATACCACAAAACATTACCAATTACAACCCTTCATGTAGTGCAGTTAATAGTGGCAGATGATAGACTCCAGCCTTATCTAAACATGTTTACAAAAGAACATGATAGATTTCTGTTGACCCGTTTGAGATTGGGCATTTTTCATAGGCTCGTTACTTTTCCTGCCCAAAACAACTGGTCAAAGGAGTTGTGTAAATGCCCCTGTGATGATGTGTCCTTTCAATCAACACTATTCACGTCTTGCTTTTCTGTAAATTTTACTCTCACAATAGGTACAGGTGGATTTTGCTAATTTTAAAAAATCGGGGTCTACGACAATGCCGGCCTGCTTTTCTGTTTTTACAAACACTAGGAGAAGAACAGTTGACCGTTTCAATTTGAATATATTTAAAGCTGGTGATAAAATGTAGAAATTCAATCATGATGTAAATTGTGTTTTTAACCTTATTGGATGTGACTTGTAGTGCTATTTTATGGATTTTTAATAATCTAATGTTTGCATATATCGTCTCCAACATTGTATTGTGCTTTTATGATTATTTTATAATCGAATAAAGCTGATTGAATTGAATTGAATTGAAAAATAGTGCAGATTCATTTAGATTTGAAATCAGTTCAAAAAAGCTATTCCTGGTTAATGAGAAAACAGATTACACATTTGTCAGAATATACATGATCATGGATATTTTTTCGATTACTGGATTTACAAAATAGTTTTTAAATGCGAGGATGGGTAAAAGTGTTCTGAATTTATTCCCTCCCCAAAAATATTATTGTCAATCGAAGATGAAAATTCTGTGTCATCCACTTCGAGATTTTATCGTACCTGCAAAAGAGGTTCAACTCAGACTGAAGCGTCCCAGCTTCAGAGATAATCCCGTGAATGGCAGGATGTAAGAATGGGATCAAAGAGAACCTGGTTCTCATCTAGGGGAAGGACAGACAGATCCAAGCTCCACATGGGCAAACTGCATGAACCGGTCGGTACGTTACACAACCAGGAAGGAAATACATACGGAAAGTGTAGGGAGTTTATTTCTCAAACCTGTTTTGTTAGATATGGAAAGACACATGTGTAATAGTAAATACCACAATGTGGCAGATTATCCACTGGTGTAAATCAATGGTTAGCAGCAGTGGAGAGGACATTACAGAGAGTGGCCTTTAGAAATGCAAATGCGACAAGGAAAAAGTATCGATATTTATACCTATGAAAAGCAATACTATCCTAAATGGGGAAGAGAAGGGAAATGTCCGGATATGATGAGTGTGCACTGAATAGAGTTTCTCCAAAGAGATTTGTTTTTAGATTCATAAAATTTTTGTGCATATACACATTTCCATATCATTTGGTAATGCAGATTTTCCAGTAAGTGGAAAATCAATGAGATCACGTTGTGCAAAGTTAGAATATTCTTGGAAAATGTATGGTTGTTGCACATTTACGAGTCTTTGCCTGGAGTTCTGTGTGAATAAGAATATACTTATATCTGTACTATGTTTAAGAGTACACCGTAGGATGTGCATTTCCAACTGTTTCTTGATATCATTAGTGAATCATATTCAAGGATGTGCAGTGCCACATCAAGAGCCAGGACACAGGTAGATGACATAATATATACAATGGGAGATACATAGAGCTAGAGAATGAAAAACAAAAGAAAGTGTGTGCGGTAGAGAGAAACAGAAAGAGAGACAAAATTAAAGAGAAGGAATGTGAAAAAGAGGGAAAGAAAAAGTGAAACGAATGAGAGGAAGAACAGTAAACTGAATGGCATGCTACCAGAATACTCTGGCATATATATCTTCTGACAAAAATATTTTGTCCTAAATGTAAATTTAAAAAAAAATCATCTCGTTGGAGGTTACGTCTGTGGAGTACTTATGACAATGAACATTCAATGGCCAGAAAAGTGTTGGTTGTAAGTGGTACTTTAATAAAGGTGTAATGACTAAAATGCGCCGAATCAAGGGGATGACACATTGCTCCCAAAAAAATTATTCAATGATAAATGTTTTACCTCAGGACTGTTTGGAACATTGACATTGGAAGTCCAGTCAGCGAGCCAGTAGTCTATCGCCACAATGACAGAGTGTTTGACCAGTTTGGAAATAATCATAAGGAAGACCAGGAAAAAGCCTCCGGAGGTGAGGTATCTCCAGCAGGTCTTCCAGGGCATCTTGGTCCTGAGACGCATCACCGTGGACATGTTGTCTTCCTCATCCTCCTCTTCTTCTTCCTCTGTGTGACAGATTTAGACAAAGGAATGAATTCGGCTCCAGCAGTCCAATAAATATTAGCATACTTCACAAAAGAGTGTTTAGTAAACTGTGCCACCCCTTGAGCAGTCATTCATGAAACCGTCTATTTTAAAATACTTTGGAAACATGTCTGACTGGTTCACCACATTGTCCTAACACGTTGTGTCTGTGATTCCAACGTGACAGACCAGGATGACAGCACTGGATTGATATAAAGTGGCTTCCAGAAATAAAGTGCACTCTGACATTGAACACGGCAAAATAGCATACATTGATATATAGTCAGAAGACGTGTTTAAAAGAAAGACCATGTTCTCATTAAAGATCGGTAGCAGCAGAAGTAAAAGCCGTTACGACATGAAGCGCTTTCGTGGATGCTGTGCGCGCGAGAGTTCGGGCCGTGTTACATCTATGATGACTGAGCAGTACAGAGAGGGTTTATAGGCAGACGAAAACTGCTTATTTGTCCCGATGCACTCTCAGCTATGTTTTTATCATTTAAGACACTTCAAAGAGATGTGTTAAATAGACTTATTGCATTTCTAAGAGACCTTCTAACGAGTTACATATATTTATAATTTTCTAGCTATTAAAAGGTGTTTCCTTCGTGAAACAATAAATTGTGTCTGCAACCAAAGGGGGAAGGAATGTTAATCCATTCAAAGAGAAGCTGTAATTCCTCCAGTGCATCTGTGGGCAACATCACTCACAATCTGAAGCCTGGTACGAGGCACGTCATCCCCTAGTGATTGCCCCAAAAGTATTTGTTTGGCGACACCCTCTTTTTAACTGCAATGGATACTGAAACATTTATTTTATGTTGTAACCGGAAACCAGTATTTATTTATTGATGTAAAGTAGCGCCAGGCACATTAAAAAAGTCCAGTCCAGAGCTATCAAAAAATCAATAAAGTTAGAAACATATATCTAGATACAGGACAATTTCTGTTTCATTTCCTATGTTCAGAAAATGACTTACAATCAAACTCCATCGTTTAGCATAAACATAAAAACACACTATGAGTATCTTTCCAAGTAACATGTCAAAGTATCTGCTGTTTTTAACTTCACATTTTTCATAGCAACCAGTGAAATCGTAAATAAATATATGATGGTATTTCACACCTTATTGACCAGGAATTAAGTTACGCATCTCGCTTCAGTCTTTTCTCTATTGCTATCAGAGAATGCATTGAAATATGTCTAGTCTCAATATAAAGAGTGATGTCGAAATCCTAAATTCTCCCTTGTATTTTCTCATGTCTATGTCTATTTCCATGAAACGCTCTAGTTTAATAATATTGAAATCCCTACCTTTATGATATAAAAGGAGAACATTTATTATACATCCATTCAAATGTTTCTGCATCAAATCCTGCATCCCTTTATATGTGTATTCTCAGCGCCAAGAGGATATCATGCTGCAAAAGCTCTATAAAGAAATCTGGCATTTCTTTGATTCCCTTTATTTTAGGATTTGGCCCTGTTGATTGTATCTAAAAATGCAGTTAGCATTTGTATGTACTGATAGCCAGTTTATTATTCTCGAATTTTTGATGGTAATAAATAGGCTGGTGTGAACTATTTGATAAAAAAAACAACCCCCCCCCCCCCCCCCCCCTCTTAGTGCTATTTTAGTCTCGGCAGGTTAGTCGGACAGGGATAGCTACCTGGCGATCCAGTGGCCACGCAAGATTCTTACGAGTTCTCAATAGGTCTCCCTGTGGACACATTTACCTGTTGGGAATGACCTAACAGAACCACACAGCACACACAATACACAAGACTAAACATATACAAACACATACATACAGATATATAGGCAAACAAAAGTGCATTTGGACATCAAATTCAGCATTCGCTATTTTGGGCAAGTTACCTCGAATCAAGGGCCAGATGTACGACCATTCCAAATTGCGATTTGTAATTTGCGCTCAATTGCGAGTCGCAATTTGGAATGTACTACAGTGTCAGAGACACTGATTGTGATTCCCAATGGGGTAGCAAAATGCGAGGCTCATGAATATTAATGAGCCACTCGCAATTTGGGAATGGCTGGCAATCCTAGGGATGGTGGCCTGCTGGGCTGCTGGGCTCAGCAGACCTCCCTTTCTGGGACTGCTTGTCAATAAAGCAGTTTTTTTTAAAATGCAGCTCATTTTCCTTAAGGGAAAACGGACTGCATCTAAAAAAAAAGAAACGTTTTCGTTTAATTTTTTAAGGGTAGGCAGTGGTACCTGGGACCACTGTCTGCACTTAAAAAATATTTTTAGAGGAAGTCACAAAGGGGAAGGGGCAATTGCAGTCGCAAAACATTCAAACATTGCTACAGAGTCGCTATTAGGAAGGGAACGCCCCTTCCTAATAGCAAGTTGCAAAGCACGATTTTAAATAGTCGCAAATTTTTGCAAGTCGCAAAATAGTGTTTGTACATGGTCGTTCTTCTGGCCCTTAGTTACAGATTAGTGCATTTCACAGATGTATTCATTTTTGGGCTTATGCTCCACTTCCGAGATGGAAGTAAAGTAGTCCCTCGCTGGAAAGCAGCCCCACTCTCTTCATGGCATAAAACAAAAACACCCACAACTTCAATTGAGGCAGCTGGGTATTGTCTAGACAAGAAAAATCTGGTGTCCAGTCTGTACATTGCTCAGCAAACTCCAAAAGCCATTCCTAACTCAAGCTCGAGTTGGTGAGAAGACATGGGGGTGCTGGGATACTAAATGATTGGCACAACACTCTGACCCAGCCATTTAGTGTTGCATATCCCAGCAGCCCCTACTCTTCCCTGTGGTGCTTGTTTGTGATGCCCAGTCTGACAAAAGCAGGCCCGGTCAGGGCTGGCTTTAACACTGGTGCGACAATGTTTGTTGGCGCCCCCCCAATGACCACCTCTACCACGGATTTCCTCACTATCACCTTTTAACAGTGCCCCTCAAGTCTCCATAACCACTGTCTCTCAGATTAATGTCATTATACAGCACCACTCATACCAGTGTAAGGTATCAGAGCCCTTTACATCACACACACATTGCACAGAGACAATCATATGTGATTAAATCAGTGTGTAGGAAATGTTACATCAGACAGGACTACAAGGTGTAGTGTATGAGTGACATGTCATCGATACTGGTAGGAAATATAATTTAAGACTAAGAGTCCTTATTCTGAAATAACACAAATTCTGAATTTAAAACATAACATCATTGTTAGGGGTTCTCTTTAACATAAGAATTGTTTTCTACCCAAATGAACCCTTTTGGCAAGGTTAGGATAATGAAAGACTGGGCAAAAAACCATATAGCTCTAACATATACCTTGCAGTATACATGCAGCTCTTTGATGACAGTTAATAGCTCAATGTTCTATATTAGGATTTAGACTTATAAACGACAAGTAACAGAAGGAGCTCTCTTACAGAAGGAGTAACCCATTGACCTATTTAGATTATATGCACTTTGTTATCTACATGGTACACGTTCTTAGCGGCAGGCATTTTAAACTTCTGCGCTACCTTAGGATGAGTCAAAGCTTCCATTAGCATTCTGCAGCACACATAGAAAGAGGAAAAAGCCTCTTGTGATTGTTTGTGTGCAGGAAGGTTTACCTTCTTGAACAAAAATTTTCATCCCTGCAACACAGGCACCCTTGCACCATGGTACAAAGGTGCCTGCATTGGCGCACGTCAGCCCATGGTGCGCCGCTGTAGGGGAAAAGGACAGGATTGAGCCGTATCTCATAGATACAGCGCATTCCTGCCCTTTTCTTTTGCTGTACAGTGCATTAGGAAGGCCTGTGGTACTGCCCTACGGCAAAACCTCATAAATGAGGCCCGAGCTTCTTGTGGCATGAACATACGCAGCAAAGCAGCAGGTGCAAAGGTGCAAACAGTGCAAGATTTTGCATCTGTGTGTGAAATGGCAGTTTTTAACACAAGAACTGGCACTGCATCAGGCCACTGAGACATTAAGAAATTTTATAAAATGTAATTCATTGATTAATTTATCTTTATATTCGTTGTGTAGACCTTCATTCTATAGCCTGAATGCGCCTTATTAACCAAGTGTATCTGTAGATTAGGGACACTTTTAGGTGTTTCGAGCCCATATACCTATCTTCTTCTCGCATTTCCGTATCTAATGTGTGGGTTACCTTAATTTCACAAGTCCTGGCTTTTATTCAAACCCTCGCAGCAGTCCAGGTTGTGCCCGTGAACTTGATTGAAAGAGAGGTTAACTTTAATCACTGTTGAAAATGTGCATGTTTTTGTCCAGCACAAGTACAACCTCACCAATCAGTAGAGCATCACTTTATACATAAAATTTCCTGACCTGTTGGTTCTGCCAATTGTTGCATTTTGTTAAGAGAAAAGTGGATTGCCATACCTAACCTACCTACCATACCACCGTAATACACCTCCCTATCAAACCTAACCTAACATAACATCTACAATCTGTAAGTACCATACTTAACCTGCTTTGCCTAACCTACCATAACTAAGCTACCATACCTAACTTATCACATCGACTCTACCTGCCATACTAAACCTATCATACCAAATTTAACATAACATACCACCCATCATATCTATCTACAGTAGCTTCCAAATATACCTACCATATATGTTTACCCACCATACCATATCTATCATAAACTACCTATCATAAGTAACCTGCAAGACTTATCTACCTACCAATAATACTTTGCCTACCATAACATACCAACCTACACTACCATCACTAACCTACCATAACTACATACCGTATCTAACCTACTATACCTAACCTACCTACCATATCTAACCGACCATACTTACCTACTTAGGTATGGTAGGTTAGATACTATATCTAACCTACGATACGCAACCTACATTGACCCCCTGCATTTGTAAATTTTATGCCAGCACTGAGGTAGTGTTTTTTTATAATTAGGGGAGGTTATTCCAGTAGCACGTCAAATAATGGCTTGAGGTATTGCAGTCGATAGCAGAATGCAGTTGTTCTAAATCGAGGAGTCCCTAAAAAAAGCCTAAGGAATGGCATTCTGCATCGAGGCAGTGCTGATTGAATCTTTTGAAAGCCATGAACATGTGGATGACATTGCTTCTTTAAAAAACAGAGAAATGCAAGCTTATTGAGTTTCCAGCTAATTTTTTCGTATTGAACATTTTGTTTAGATCTTTCTTAGAGAGAACCATTGAGTTATATGTATTACCCATGCTAGAAATGGGATTCCTGGTTGGCTGAGGTAGGCACCCAGATCAGTCAGGAACCACCTCTCTCGTCGGGGTAAGCTAGATAGCACACAGGCACTACAGTGGCAGGTCTGATGCATGTTTGAAAGGCTACTTCTGCGGTGGCACAATGAGTACTGTACTCCCACTAGTAGCATTTGAGGTACAGGCCCTGGGAATATGGTATACCACGTAACAAGGGACTTACCAATACAACAAATATGCCAACCAGGTGTATACCAGTGTCATTATGTTTAGGGGGAAACAGATGCACTTTAGCACTAGTAAAAATTGGTAAAGTGCTCAGAGTCTTCAGACCAACAAAAAGAGTATAGAAAAAGAGGAGGAGGGAAGCAAAAAGTGTGGGGTGACCCTCAGAGAGGGACATTTTCTATCAATCATAGTTGCGTCGTTCTTGCACCATGCAATGTGGTAAATGCGGAACAAAGGGACCAGATGGGCAAATCCCCACAAATAGGGACAATCATGGACAGAGTGTGGTGATCAATCTAAGAAAGATAAAGCTACTTGAGTTATAACGAAGTCCTTAATAAAGGTCATGGTTTTGTCCTTACTCAAAGATATGACATTTTCACCTTGAGAAAAGAGATGGCGGAATATTTTCGCATCATATGGTTAAAAACCTTTTTTCTAGTTTAACCAGTAGATGACAGAGTGACCAACACAGGCCTTCACAGAAAGTCCACTCTCAGCCCACCCATTAATAGCTTACCTATCGAGGTACAAGCCTTCGAAAAAGCTGTTATGAGAGAGATTGACTGTTTAAGCAACTCACAATGTCAACATTTTTACAATACCTCACGAGCAGAGAAACAAGTACGAGCTGACCTGGCAAAGGAGACTGAAATAATAATAAAGCCAGCAGACAAGGAAGGTGCAGTGGTAGTCCTTCCCAAAGAGATGTAGAGAAGAATGTCAAAACTAGTCAGTGATGGTAGGAACTACAAGAAATTGACAAAAGATCCTATAAAAGATATTGTGGATTATATAACATAAATGATGAAAATAACTGAAGGAGAAGATTGGATCATCAAACAGGAAGCCTCAGAAAGGCCTCAGAAAGGCAAAACACCTCCACCAAGTCGCCCAATGGTGGCAGGCCTAGGTTCAGCATTGGAACCGTTGTCAAAATACATGAACCATTGTCTGCAGCCTTTAGTGAAAAGAATTCACTTTTTTGTACAGGACACCAAAGACATGCTCAAGATTTTGAGCCACCTCAAGTTCAATTCAGCGGACCAACTACTTATGACGCTGGATGTCGAATCGCTCTATATGAGTATCCCACAGGAGGAGTCAATAAGAGTGGTTGACCACCTACTACAAAAGGTGGAGTGGACTTCCATAACCCCATGAGAATTTGTGATGGATTGTGCGCACATTGCCCTCACAAGAAATTACTTTAGGTTTGATGATGTGCTCTACCTACAGACCCATGGGACTTGGATGGGCAGTACTTTAGTCCCCAGCGTGGCCTGTATGTACGTTCCTGCCTTCGAGGAAGAACACATTTACAGTGAGGACAGCCCATTTCTTGACCATATAAAATTATGGATAGGATATATCAATTATATATTTGTTATCTGGACAGGCACAGAAGATTCCTCAAGTGGGCCCGTTTGCGTCTTGGATCAACTGCGCCAACACACGCACAACGTCTCACTGAAAAGTTGAGCGAGAAGAACCATCCTAAACAGGTGTTGAACTGGGCTTGCAGGAGACCAGCAAATACCCCAAGGGAAGTCTTACTCAAAACTTCTCCAAGATTTACTCCAGATCAGAAAATTCGAAAGAAACATTGGAACATCTTGACATCAGGTTCGCTAGGGTTTGAAAAATCTATGTTCTCATTCAGACGAGGAAGATCAATAAAGAATGAACTTGTCCACACCTGTCCTAAACCACAGAGGGTACATAACAATCAACCACCTTGTGGAACCTACCAGCTTTAACATGCCTTACCCGGTGCGGACACTGAAAATTGTGTACACTCACAAAAAGAACAAAACAACTGGACTTGGGCCTCAGAACCCCCTGGGTGCAAAATGGTTTCACAAACTGTGACTCAACATTTACTGCATATCTTCTCAAATGCACCTAAGGTGAAAGATGCATGGGTATGACCACAAGGAAGGCCAAAGTGGGGATGAATGAACACAGGAGCACTTTCAGGTGTAGAAACAAGCATTTATAATGCAATAGGTCTCGCAATTGCGAGATTTTGAGCTATTGGCATTCTAAATGGCAATGCCTTTTATAATAATAAAAGGCATTGTCATTTACAATACCAATAGGTCAAACTTTGGCAAAAGCGTGAACTATTGTATTGCAGAGAGGGGTATCCCTGAAGCGGGCGCCACGCTAACTATTAAAGTATTAAAAAAAAAATGAAACAGAGCACAATGTCCCTGAAGCAGGCCCACGCTGAACATAAAAGGTAAAAAAAAAGAATTAAACTGAGCATGGTGTCCCTTTTCAAGTTTAAAAATAAATAAAATTAAAGGTGAAAGAAAGAGCGGGGTCCCTGAAGCGAATGCCGCATTCTTAAAAGTAAATACAAAAAGCATCGCCATTGTAACGTGAGTGCTGTGGGGGTAGGGGGCAGCCACTTTTAAAGTTAGAGCGGCATAGCACTCCATAAGAAAAACACCCGCCATTGTCCTGTGTGGGTGCAAAGCAAATATTTAAAAAGCAAGCAGCCACCATTGTCCTCATTAGTCAATAAACAAAATAGTGCTCACCGACTTATAATGTAGACCGTGTAACGAGCCAAGTAAAAGGTCCAGTCGCTATGGGAGGTAACAAATGCAGAAAAGGCGTTACCAAGGAGGGACTAACATGCCTATTTACGAATCAGAAGCCAGCATTTATGAAGGACAATGACACAAGCCAATGACAAATATGGGTAGAGAGTGGGTGGGGCTACCAGGGCATACTCCAATACAGCATGCCTTGCAGAGCTAGAAGCGCATGCTCTCTGCTTTAAGGCTTGGCCTAAAAATACAACAAGATTGATGAGACACTTTGTGAAGAAAAATCACTCTGAAAACTATTTTGAGTGGACTATCATTGAACATCAGTGATGTAATTTGAGATGTCATCAGTGATGTCATCAGTGATCTCACCGACCATGTCATGAATGATGTAATATGTGACGTCATCAGCAGTGCATTGCGGGGGCGCGTGTTATAGTTAGCTGAACTAACTATAACGGCGGAATTTCTATGGTTTTGTATGAGTGAAATGTCCAACTAACTATAGAGTCCCTGAAACCTATGGTTTTTTCAGTGAATTTGTAAGGTTTTTTAAATGATGATTTCTAACTATAACGTACCTGAAACCTTTGGTTTTTTCAGTGAATTTCAAAGGTGTTTTTAAATGATCTTTTGTAAGTGTTATATGTTAAAAATATTTTTACATTAGTTTTTATTTGTTGTAAAAATAATGTAATGTTTTTGTTTTCTAAAATATATATATAGATTATTTTTTTTTGCAAAAAGTGGAGTTGCATTCCGATCGTGTACCTACCCCGGTGGGTGCGTGAATTCAAGCCGCCATATTGGTTAAGTCGTGAAGGATGCGCGTTTGATATGCGACGGGTGCGCGGTGCCCGGCCCCGGGTAACGTCAAGTACAAATGATATCGCGCCGGGTTCTCGACTTACGTACAATATTATTTTAAAAGTATATATATATAACTTTAATAAGCGTTTTAAATCAAGAGATTATATAAACTAGTTTGAAGAAGCATATATTAGTAATTTTATTAAAGGTATATTAGTGTTAAGTATATTTTTCGAACTTCGCGATTGATCCATGTGTGGTATGCGACGGGTGCAGGGTGTCCGGCCCCGTGTAACCTCACGTAGGTATGTGGTTGCACCGGGGGCGCGACTCCCGTAAAATGTTCATGTTTTAAAAGTATATGTTTATTACTTTAGTATGTGTTTTAAAGGGAGAGATTATCTAAAGTAATTATAAAATTAATATATTTATATTTGCAATAAAGTTATATTATTGTTAAATACATTTTTCGTAAGTGACGCAGGGTGCGCGCTAGGTGCGTGTGTGTCGGGTGCGCGACCCCCATGTGATTTTAAAAAAAAGCATTTAATTGGTTTACAAGGTTTTGTTTCTAGAATGTGAAGGACCCCCCTTTTTTTTCATTCCTTTGACTGCATCCTAGAAGACACACCTGTTGTGTTCTTTTTACTAGTCCGTATATTTCTTTGGTGTATTTTGCACTGAAAAATGGCTTCTTTATCTGAACCTGTGAATTTGGAAACAGAAGAAGAGTTGGAGGAACCAGTGAAGAAGAGGAAGGAGTCTGTGGTATGGGCCTTCTTTACGATTCCTGAGTGGGAAAAGAAGGTGAATGCGAAGAAAGTTAGCTGCACGCTATGTCCCAGGGTACTTTCACATGGAAGTGAAAAGAAGTATTCGTGTGGCACTTCCAGTATGTTGAAGCACCTGCAGACACTGCATCCACGTCATCTGGCCCGCGAACAACATCGTCACACCCAGGAGGCACGGCAGCATGATGAGCAAACTGCTGGACCAAGCACCTCTGCAGGAAATCGTGGACTCAACATCCATCCAGAATTTGCAAACTTAGAACAGCACTGCATCAAGTGCAAGACTGCAGTTTGCTGCTATGGCGAGCAGTCTGTTGATGCTGTGGTTTCTGCCGCAAGAAACCACTGTTGTTATATTTTTTTTTGTTACATTTTTTCTTGCAATGATAGTTTAGTTGCAAAGTTGGACAGTTTGTTTTGTTGCTTTCCCTTTTTTTAAAAAATGCCAAAAAGATATACAAAATGGTTTAAAAAACACAAAACAAATTATAAAAGCAAAAAAAGAAGAAAAAAAGAGTTCTTTTCAGAACTACCTTACCTGGTTAAAAAAAGAGAAATTACTGCATGCTAATGCGTGGGTGATTGCATGAGAATATGTGTAGAGGTTTAGGAGTGAATAAAAAGTGTGTAAGTGGTTAGAGGACTGCATGAATAGTGCATAGGGGATCGCAGCAGTGTGTTTGTTTGTGACTGGGTCATTGCATGAGTACTTGGGTACTGAGTGGATGATTAGAGTACCACAAGAAGAGGGCGTGGTGAATTTATTATTTCCTTGGGTATTGGCACAGTGTTTGGATTAGTACATGGTAGTGGCCGTGTGACTGGAGGAGTGCACAGGAAGTGACAGGGTGATTCCTGGACTGCATGAGTACTACCAGGGGAATTGAAAGAGCAAATGAGAAGTGAGTAACTGGTTAGATGACTGCATGAGTAGTGCATAGGGGATTGCAGTGGTGCATGTGTTTGTGACTGGGTCATTGCATGAGTACATGGGTACTAAGTGGATGATTAGAGTACCGCAAGGAGATTGGATGGTGAATTTATTAGTTCCCTGGGTATTGGCGGACTGTTTGGATTAGTACATTGTAGTGGCTGGGTGACTGGAGGAGTGCACAGGGAGTGACAGGGTGATTGCTGGATTGCATGGGTACTACATTGGTAATTAAAAGTATGAATGACCAGTGTCAAGCTGGTTAGAGGACTGTATGGATAGTGCAGAAGTGAATGTAATAGTGCATGGGTAGTGTTTGGGTTACTAAATCTTATCTTTTCGATAGTAAATATGAAAGTCTTTGAAAATATTTTTTCACTTGTTTTTTATAATCTAAATTAAAAAAGTTTCAAACTCTAGAATTTGGGTCTGTAAAAGAGAAGATTAAATACAGTTATAATATGTAATGTTACAGTTTTAAGAACACAACATAATTCTACCATTACATAACGTATTCAGTTTGCCTTTTTTGCTGTTCTCAGAATCTATTGAATTTCACCATAGACAGTGATTTCAATGTTGCTCATCATGTAACAGTGGGCAAACAAATACAATCAATAAGATTGTTAAAAAAAAACAAATCTGCGTTCAAAATATTTACAACAAACTTAACTATCTCTTCACAGTTCCTAAAATAAACATCCTCAATAACATTGCATATAATACAAAGATCAAATATATGAAATATTTATTTCTACAACAAATTTGTACATACAATAAGAAAGAACAGAAACAATAATTGAATCAGTAATTCTAGATATCTTCTCTATAGGCCGAATGATGTTTCCGAAATCATTTGTATTGAGAATATCCAAAATAAACTTCTTATTTCATATTCACATCTTCTAAATAGGCCGAATGATGTTTCTGAATTTGTTTGTATTGAAACTTCCAAAATAACCTAATTAATTCCTGTTGACATCTTCCCAGTAGGCCGAATGATCTCAGAACTTTAGAATCAAAAATATTAGATATGAATTTGGTCATTCATAGGGCAACTGATATTTGAATTGCAAATGGACATCATTACAATGTGTTCATCCTTTATTACACTTTAAATACACAGTGTAGTGTCCAGATGATGTAGAAGCTCCATCATGGAAAATAATTGCTACTGCTTTGAAAGTTCTTCCTGAAATTGACAGTTGACTTGCCACAAAATCTTTAATATTAGTTTCCAATTTTCTTCCATCTGGTCGGCAACATTGTATCATTAAAATTACATATTGTCCAAATCTTTCTATAAATAATGTTAATAACATTTCAGATTTGCACTGACTACATTCCATATTTTGATTTGCTGATTTTACTAATTTTTTAAAAGACACTGTTTTCCAATCTGTTATTCTCAAATATATGAATCTTTCAGTGTCTATTTCAGTGGTAGAAGAAAATGTACAGTCTTCACGTTCATGTTTCCAACTGTAACGAAGTCCAAACAGATTTTCAATTTGTATTCATTCAACTTCCAATACTGCAAGCATAAACATGAGAAATTCCTGAGCATCTTGTTGAACATTCTGTGTAAATTGTGAAGTACTAGAACATATATCCAGAAGATTCTGAATGCCAGAAACACTTTGAATTTTTGTTTTATCAGTTCTCAAGTTATGCAGAATAGAATGCAACAAGGAACAAAACCATTTTTCTCGATTCTCCATAATTTGCTGTTGGAGATTTTCTAAAAAAAATACGACGTTCACCACTACATTAGCATAGCAGTCGATACCTGAACTATTTTCTAACTGATATCCTACAATCTCTTCAACAGTGTCAGAACTCCAAAGTTACAGATAGGTTTAATAGCGCATCGAAAGGTCAAAGCCTTCACTCCCCGTGCTATGGAAGATACATGGATGGAGCTAACTCGGAAATGGCACCTAAAAAGGCAACCGGAACCGAGTAGCTGTTAGCGTTCTAGTGTCTAGTAGAGAACGCGCTGGAATTCCAAGTGAGGCTCGCGCTGCTTGTGAACTGCGCACTTCACCAAGAATTCCAGGGAGTCAGGAGCGTACTTCAGAGTGCGATAACGAAAAACTCATAGTGTTTTTTTTTTTTGAGAGAATACCATTATCAGGGCAGAGAAAGGCATTCAGGAGTCTGTTGGTTACGAGTCCGCGAACCCGAGTTCAAAGAAGTTTAGCGGTTGTGAGGAGAGCGGCAGGTCTCCGTGTTCTGAGGCATTAGTACCGTGGAGAGAGAGAGAGACGAAGCAGCGTCGTACCGAAGCATCTAAAAAAGAAGAAGAAAACGAAGCTAAGTTATCAAAAGCGTATTTTTACAATCTGTGAATGGAAATACATTTGCTGATAACAAAATAAGTAAAACTAACTTACTGTGAAGAAAACGGCATTTCTGTAACCCAGCACAGAAGTCAAGTGCTGAATCGGCAAGACCTGTAACAATGAAGTGGTTGTTAGAATTACATGAGCAAGGTGTAAATAGTTAAAACAAGAGAAACAATACTCACCAGAGAGAAAAAAGATGACAGTTGGTAGCTGGGAAACCGAGAGCTATAAAATAAAACCTAAAAGGAAAAGAAGAGAAAATACATTATAAACAGATGATTAATTACCAATAGGAAAAGACCTTAAACACAGTAAGTAGAATTCTAATTGAATACAATAATACAGAGTCAAGAGGAGAGTAGAGGTCCTTAACAAATAAATGTAAATATATTGCAGGTGTGCTAAAAAGAAAGAAACTGCAAATAGAGGTTGACAGCAAGGAAGATTAAAATAGAAGAGAGTAACAGAAAATAGAGAAGTAAGTAAAATACACAGGGAGAAAGAGTAGCACGAAGAGGATAAACATTTTGGTTAAAGTTGTCTTTCTATTGCAGACAAAGAATTCAGTTAAGGAATAAAAGAGCACACACAGAAAAGACTACATAGAAATAGAAGAGGAGCTGTGTTCTGGGATTAGCAAGGTAAGGAAGCGAGATAACAGGGTTTAAAGAATTAAGACAGGTTAAAGGACAAAAGGGTTTATGATCACATTAACTCTTGTCTACAGGTTTACCTCATCAACAACAGAAGTCTGCAGGACGGACTACTGAAGAAACCAGCCAGAACAGTCTCTTCTCTTTTTGTTATTTTATCCACTTTTCCCCCTTCCCCCATGAAAGCCTCTCTAGAGACTTGTTACAATAAGCTCTAGGTTGCTGTCGGGGTGGATTCGGGAGCTAGCATCTCTGTTCCTGTGTAGTAACGTACAGTAACTAAAGTCTGACAAACAGTGTCCTTTTTCTTTTTGTTTGGAATCTCAACATTGTCTTGATTTTTTTTCTTCTTTCCAGCTTCACTACAGAGATTCTCATATCTTCGTTTTTCACCTGCTACACGCTTTTCATATACAGGATATTCATCTAAATTGGGAGCATACAGTCTTCTTAACCGATTATACTCTCTTACACAATTTACATCTGCACTAATCATTCTCTCATCAAAATCAATCAAATACAGTCCAGATAAAGTTCTGACTCGGAACAATGCAACATATGCCCTTCCCTCTTTAAACACGGTACTTCCAATGTTTACCAAAGCACTGTCTACACTTAAACCTTGAGATTTATGAATGGTCACCGCATATGCTAAAGAAAGAGGAAACTGTTTTCTACGAACATACAACTCTTTAACAAGAAAAAAACGAACAGAACAACGTCCAACCTGTTTTACTTCTTCAATCTGATCAAATTTAATCTTTACAAATTCAATTCTATCTCTATTTTGATACTTAACAAAATCAACAACGTCTTCCATTGCTCCATTTACTAAACCTTTTTCCACAAGCAAATTAAGCACAAGTGTTTTAAAAACTGGATGCCCTTTTACAGGAGTAAGTTGCAGTAGATCACCAAAAACTATCACATGTTTTCCTCCAAATAACACATCGTATTCTATTTTTAAAATTTGCTGCATTCTTAAATGCATAAAGGCAAGAATTAAGTTTGAGACCATGCTCACCTCATCAATAATCCGAAGTTTCATTTTCTTTAGTACTCTTGAAACTTCCAAACAAGCTTCTCCAGAAAGCTTGTGATATTCCAACTTGTTATCATGTTCAACAGGTAACATTAGTAAACGATGTAAGGTAATCCCTTTAATGTTGTGTGCTGCTAACCCAGTTGGAGCGGTTACAACACAAGATAATTGTGATTCAGTGGTTATATGTAAGTAACTGGTCAAAACTTTAATTAAGAAACTTTTTCCTGTACCAGCTTGACCACTGATATGCATTTGAATACGTTTAAAAGATGCACAGTTGCATTCTTTCTTTTCATGAAGTATACTATGGTCGATCTGTTCTGTCACTTGCTGATATATTTCCATCTGTTCACTATTTAATTGCTCTTCCAAATTTCCTAAGTTCGTAATATTGTGTTGTGCTTGATGCATTGCTGTTTCCACTTCACTCATGGCGATTGCTGCTTCATTTTCAAGAATTGGTTCTCCTAGTGGATCTTGACTCAGTGGAGCAGAACTTTGACTATCTTGAGAACTGTTTCTACCAATCTCAACTGCAATACTAGTTTACTGTTCAATTTCTTCATTCAACATTTGGAGATAATTTGGAAAAACTGTGCATTCAATGCTATCTTTATATGCATTAAAAGTATCTTCATAGCACTGAAAATCTCCAAGTAATTCCAATTCCGTACACCAAGGCTTGAAGAGTTGCAGAAGTGTTAAATAGTAAAATTCCCTTTTATCAGGAGTATCGCAACTCAGTTTCCTGTGATTAATCAGATTTCCTTTACTATGTTTCACCAAACATCCTTCTGAACCAATCGCTGCATATTTTTCTTCATTTAAGTTCTCTGTAATATTTCTCTTAAAACTGTAATATTGCAGCACTTTATAGAGACATATGTTTTCAAGATGAGGACTTCTTTTTGGATAGTATGTATCCAACATGTTTGTTTTAACAATATCTGTGCTTTCCAATTCATTTAATGCTAAATATTTGATTTCTTGTATAAATTTAAGTACTCGATTTCGTGATGCAGCAAGAGCTAGACTAACCCAAATGATTCCTCTTGACTTTGAATATAAACTTGCAGAGGTCAACCGATCCGAACATTCGTAGGATGCAATCTCTCGATGAGATAGCATCTTCAAACTAAAGCTGTAAAATTTCTTACTAAGACTCTTCTCGTGGGAAATCTTCTTCCCACATTTCTTTCAACTCCGTCTTTTCTGATTTTGTTATGTATGACGTTACATACCGATCAACAGCAATGGAGTTATCCGCAACATACTGGATATCCATATTAGCATTCCACATCGACAAAATAACTGGATTATAATCATTAATATACTTTGATTGTTCACTTCTTTTTAAATTGTAAGTATTTTTGAGAGATTTTCTTATGATGGTATGTCTCACTGCTGACATGAAACTGTTGACTCTTCCTTTGGATATTACTGGTCGTGGAAATCCAAAATGACATTTGGTATAAAACATTTCCTTCGACTTGTATTTCCAATGACAGTATTTGCCACATCGATGAGTTTGAAACCGTAAAACTTGTTACCTTAAGGTGTTTTGTTCTCTTGTTTTTGGTATAGCACATGTAACATAGCCTTCAATAAAAGATAAAAACAGTCTCATCCGAATCAGTTCCAAATTTGGGTGCATGCTTGATCCATAGTATGTATATGAGGAGCACCTCTAGCTTGATACTCCTTTCTCCAAAATAAATCAATAACTTCTCCAGGAAGAGGATTGTTTTAATTGCTGATAAAAGACATCATAGCTTGAAACCTATGATTAAAATATCTGCACACAATTACAGGATCCAAGGAACACAGTTCTCCAGGTGTCTTGAATTCAATGTTTTAAATATTTGAATTTGCTTTTCGAAGAAATTCAAGTAAATCGTCCCATGTTTATTCAGCACAGCTTAGCGTAACAAACCACGTAGGAGTTCCTAAATTCCTTAACATACATTTAAGTTCTCCATAACGACGATACCAATACTCATTAGTACCACGTTGACACGCCATTAAATTAATCAATTGAGGTTCTAAATGATCATCTCTCTGATGTACTTTGTCCATGAGTTCCTTTGCAGAAACATTTTGAAGATAAACTCCTGTCTTTAATATGTGGTTCACTGCATATGAAAGTCCAGATAAGTCACTTTCAAACAAAAGATGAAATATATATGGGATACATTGTCGAAATCTTGGATCCTGTGAGAACAATCTTGTTGTCCGATATTCTGATGCGGGAATCTCTACTGGTCGTTCGTCATATTGTCCACCTTTTCCAGTGGGGAAGAGCTGTGGAAAACAACAAGCTTCCAAACTTTTTTCCCAAACACTCATGAGAGTCCCCTTCGCTATCTTCATTTGGAATAATTCAATAGTATTTCCCATCACTTCTGTTAAATGTAAAGGATGTACACTATAATGTTCATATATTTTTTCAGTTTTGGACATGTCCACTTTTTCAATTTGGCAACTTGACATTTTGCTATCATCTCCTAAAACTATTTCTTCTTCTTTCACATTCATATTTTTGTAGTAATCATTGTTTTGTATGAGATATAACGTAGCCTTTTACCCTTTGCTCACATCTACTAATTATTGCCATATTTTCCGACTCTTCGTAGGAACACCATTAACTAGAATAACTACAGGTTCAGTTTCCTCTTTCTCTATACCAATAGTTTCAGTATCTTTCTTTAAATCTAAAGGTAAATACACAACTCTTCCTTTTAATCCTCTTTGTAAATCTGTGGGAGGCAACTTACCTGTTTTAGGTTCCATACGAACAATAGCCTGAAACGGGTGCACAGATTGAATAAGATTGGACTGATACTGACCCATGCAAAAGAGCACTGTTTAAGTCACTTAAAAGTATTGCTGGACTTTTTGCGTAATACAATCTTCTGACTACCTTCCACATTTGAGAGTGATGTAGTGCTAACATTCTGAAATGATGCAAAACACTTTGACAGACTTTTCTAGAAAGACAAGCCAGAGAATGACCTTCCAAACCAGTATTTTTTCTCACTTTGCAAGGATCTAGTCCTCAAAGCATCTTAATCTTTTGTTTAACAATTTTTTACTATACACTCGTAAGAAATTTCGTAAAATATCAATAGACTCCTGTCGTATACTACAACTACTACTACAATCCCAAGTATACACCGGGGCTTTACTATGTCTCCCTAGAACTTAATCAGCTATAACTTCTTCTACATTTCTAGGAACCATCTTTTCTTTGTTAATTGGACAACCGTTCTTCACTTCATAAGCAGGACCACTGGTATCAACTGTGTGCACTAATGTATTGGTTTGAAAATAGCTCTATTAAAAAAAGGCTCTGAACTTGAACTGTGCTTCCATTCACCCAAAAAAATATCACAAAATTTAGTTCTGTTAATTAGTCTCTTCTTTTTAATTTTAGCCTTCATAAAATGTATTGGCTTATCTAATCATCGGAAAGTGTTTAAAACTAAAATGAATAATTTCCTTTTAAATTCAAAAGCATTTTCAACAATAGTTTCAATCTGTTTCTTCTTTTTATAAATTGCTGATCTTTTTTTTATATTTCTTGGCATCTTTTAATAAAGTACTACTCTATTGTGAAACATTCTTTTCCTTATTTCATCAAATTGATTCTTTCTCCTTTTACCATAGATTGCTTTTTGAAAACGTGATTTCCCATTAATTTCTCCTTTTTTCTTTTCATTCTTCTTTGTTGTCGAGGTATTCTTTCTACTTTCTACATTGTGCAAACTGTTTCTAGTCTTTGAAAGTCTTTTAATAAATTCTTCTGTTCTCTTACCGCAAGACTTTTTCATTTTTTCCCATATGTTGTAGTTCATATAATTCTTGCTGTTGTCTTTTCTTCAAATAATAGTCTTTCTTTTGTTGTTTCCTCTTTACAGTTTTTTTAGTCAAGGTAAGTCTTTTTTATTGATGATGAAGAATATCTGTAAAAAAAAAGTAATATTATTAATATAAATCTACAAAAGATACCATTCTATTACTAAACAAACAAGTTCTACAAAAAAAACATTTAAACGCTATGTTTTGAAATCACAATGCATTTGATGCAGTACACAGGTACTACCTGGATAATTGTAGGCCTGAATGAGTAGAGTTTAGGTGTTTAGAGGACTGCATCGGTAGTGGATAGGGGATTTTGAAAGTGCATGTATTAGTACCTGGATCATTGCATGAGTACATAGATAGTGACTGGATAATTAGAGTGCTGCAAAGAGAGTATATGGTAAATTTATAACTCCTTAGGTATTGGCGCAGTGATTGGATAAGTACATAGTGCTGGCAGGGTGATTAGAGAACTGCTTAGATAGTAACAGGGAGATTACTGAACTGTATGGGTAGTGCTCAAGGGATTGTAGAGGTGCATGACTTAGTGCCTGACTCATTGCATGGGTACATGGGTAGTCACTGGATGATTAGAGTACTGCAATGAGTGTGCATGGTGAATGTATAAGTGCTTGGGTTTAGGCGCAGTGATTAGATAAGGACATGGGACTGGCTGGGTGATTTGAGGACTGCATAGGTAGTAACAGGGAGATTACTGAACTGTATATGTAGTGCTCAAGGGATTGTAGAAGTGCATGAATTACTTCCTGGGTCATTGCATGAGTACATGGACAGTGATTGAATGATTAGAGTACTGCAAGGTGACAGCATGGTGAATTTATAAGTGATTGGGTTTTGGCACAGTGATTAGATAAGGACATGAGACTGGCTGGTTGATTGGAGAAATGCATAGGTAGTAAAAAGGAGATTACTCAACTGTATAGATAGTGCTCAAGGGATTGTAGAAATGCATGAGCTCGTGCCTGGGTCCTTGCATGGGTAGTGACTGGATGATTAGAGTACTGCAAAGACTGCATGGTGTATTTAGAAGTGCTTGAGTTTTGGCACGGAGATTAGATAAGGACATGAGACTGGCTGGGTGATGGGATGACTGCATACGTAGTAACAGAGAGATTACTGAACTGTATGGGAAGTGCACAGGTGATGGTAGCAGTGCATGTGTTAGTGCCTGGGTTAATGCATGCGTACATGGATAGTGATGGGATGATTAGAGTACTACAAGGAGAGTGCATGGCGAATTTATAAGTGCTTGGGTTTTGGCACAGTGATTAGATAAGGACATGGGACTGTCTGGGTAATTGGAGTAATGCAAAGGTAGTAACAAGGAGATTACTGATCTGTATGGATAGTGCTCAAGGGATTGTAGAAGTGCATGAGCTAGTGCCTGGGTCATTGCATGGGTATTGACTGGATGATTAGAGTACTGCAAGGTGCATTTATAAGTGCTTGGGTTTTGGCGCAGTGATTAGATAAGGACATGGGACTGGCTGGGTGATTTGAAGACTGCATAGGTAGTAACATGGAGATTAATGAAATTTATATGTAGAGATTACTGAACTGTATATGTAGTGCTCAAAGGATTGTAGAAGTGCATGAGTTAGAGCCTGGCTCATTGCGAGGGTACATGGGTAGTGACTGGATGATTAGAGTACTGCAACGAGAGTGCATGATGAATTTATAAGTGCTTTGGTTTTGGTGCAGTGATTAGATAAGTACATGAGACTGGCTGGGTGATTGGAGGACTGCGTAGGTAGTAACAAGGAGATTACTGAACTGTATGGGAAGTGCATAGGGGATGGTGGCAGTGCATGTGTTAGTGCCTGGGTTATTGCATGAGTACATGGATAGTGACTGGATGATTAGAGTAATGCAAAGAGAGTGCATGGTGAATTTATAAGTGCTTTGGTTTTGGTGCAGTGATTAGATAAGGACTTGGGACTGGCTAGGTGATTGGAGGAATGCATAAGGAGTAACAAGGAGATTACTGAACTGTATAGATAGTGCTCAAGAGATTGTAGAAGTGCATGAGCTAGTGCCTGGGTCATTGCATGGGTAGTACTGCAATGAGAGTGCATGGTGAGGTTACAAGAGCTTGAGTTTTGGCACAGTGATTAGATATAGACATAAGACTGGCTGGGTGATTGGATGACTGCATAGGTACCAACAGAGAGATTACTGAACTGTATGTGACGTGCACAGGTGATGGTAGCAGTGCATGTGTTAGTGCCTGGGTTATTGCATGAGTACATGGATAGTGACTGGATGATTAGAGTACTGCAAGGAGAGTGCATGGTGAATTTATAAGTGCTTGGGTTTTGGCACAGTGATTAGATACGGACATGAGACTGACTGGGTGATTGGAAGACTGCATAGGTAGGTACAGGGAGATTACTGAACTGTATGGGAAGTGCACAGGTGATGGTAGCAGTGCATGTGTTAGTGCCTGGGTTATTGCATGAGTACATGGATAGTGACTGGATGATTTGAGTAATGCAAAGAGAGTGCATGGTGAATTTATAAGTGCTTTGGTTTTGGTGCAGTGATTAGATAAGGACATGGGACTGGCTGGGTGATTTGAAGACTGCATAGGTAGTAACAGGGAGATTACTGAACTGTATATGTAGTGCTCAAGGGATTATAGAAGTGCATGAATTAGTGCCTGGGTGCATGAGTACATGGGTAGTGACTGGATGATTAGAGTACTGCAAGGTGACAGCATGGAGAATTTATAAGTGTTTGCGTTTTGGCACAGTGATTAGATAAGGACATGAGACTGGCTGGTTGATTGGAGGAATGCATAGGTAGTAACAAGGTTATTACTGAACTGTATAGATAGTGTTTAAGGGATTGTAGAAGTGCATGAGCTCGTGCCTGGGTCCTTGCATGGGTAGTGACTGGATGATTAGAGTACTGCAAAGACTGCATGGTGCATTTATAAGTGCTGAGGTTTTGGCACGGAGATTAGATAAGGACATGAGACTGGCTGGGTGATGGGATGACTGCATAGGTAGTAACAGAGAGATTACTGAACTGTATGGGAAGTGCACAGGTGATGGTAGCAGTGCATGTGTTAGTGCCTGGGTTAATGCATGCGTACATGGATAGTGACGGGATGATTAGAGTACTGCAAGGAGAGTGCATGGCGAATTTATAAGTGCTTGGGTTTTGGCGCAGTGATTAGATAAGGACATGGGACTGTCTGGGTAATTGGAGAAATGCAAAGGTAGTAACAAGGAGATTACTGAACTGTATGGATAGTGCTCAAGGGATTGTAGAAGTGCATGAGCTAGTGCCTGGGTCATTGCATGGGTATTGACTGGATGATTAGAGTACTGCAAGGTGACTGCATGGTGAATTTATAAGTGCTTGGGTTTTGGCGCAGTGATTAGATAAGGACATGGGACTGGCTGGGTGATTTGAAGACTGCATAGGTAGTAACAAGGAGATTACTGAACTGTATGGGAAGTGCATAGGGGATGGTAGCAGTGCATGTGTTAGTGCCTGGGTTATTGCATGAGTACATGGATAGTGACTGGATGATTAGAGTAATGCAAAGAGAGTGCATGGTGAATGTATAAGTGCTTTGGTTTTGGTGCAGTGATTAGATAAGGACTTGGGACTGGCTGGGTGATTGGAGGAATGCATAAGGAGTAACAAGGAGATTACTGAACTGTATAGATAGTGCTCAAGAGATTGTAGAAGTGCATGAGCTAGTGCCTGGGTCATTGCATGGGTAGTACTGCAATGAGAGTGCATGGTGAAGTTACAAGAGCTTCAGTTTTGGCACAGTGATTAGACACAGACATAAGACTGGCTGGGTGATTGGATGATTGCATAGGTAGTAACAGAGAGATTACTGAACTGTATGGGATGTGCACAGGTGATGGTAGCAGTGCATGTGTTAGTGCCTGGGTTATTGCATGAGTACATAGATAGTGACTGGATGATTAGAGTACTGCAAGGAGAGTGCATGGTGAATTTATAAGTGCTTGGGTGTTGGCACAGTGATTAGATACGGACATGAGACTGGCTGGGTGATTGGAGGACTGCATAGGTAGTTGCAGGGAGATTACTGAACTGTATGGGAAGTGCACAGGTGATGGTAGCGGTGCATGTGTTAGTGCCTGGGTTATTGCATGAGTACATGGATAGTGACTGGATGATGAGAGTACTGCAAGGAGAGTGCATGGTGAATTTATAAGTGCTTGTCTTTTGGCGCAGTGACTAGATAAGGACATGGAACTGGCTGCTTAATTGGAGGAATGCATAGGTAGTAACAAGGAGATTACTGAACTGTATAGATAGTGCTCAAGGGATTGTAGAAGTGCATGCGTTAGTGCCAGGGTCATTCCGTGAGTAGTGACTGGATGATTAGAATACTTCAAGGAGAGTGCATGGTGAATTTATAAGTGCTTGGGTTTTGGCGCAGTGACTAGATAAGGACTTGGAACTGGCTGGGTAATTGGAGGAATGCATAGGTAGTAACAAGGAGATTACTGAACTGTATAGATAGGACTCAAGGGATTGTAGAAGTGCATGAGTTAGTGCCTGGGTTATTGCATGGGTAGTGACTGGATGATTAGAGTACTGCAAGGAGAGTGCATAGTGAATTTATTAGTGCTTGCGTTTTGGCGCAGTGATTAGATAAGGACAAAGGACTGGCTGGGTGATTGGAGGAATGCATAGGTAGTAACAAGGAAATTACTGACGTTATTCGTAGTGCTCAATGGATTGTAGAAGTGCATGAGTTAGAGCCTAGGTCATTGCATGAGTACATGGGTAGTGACTGGATGATTAGAGTACTGCAAGGTGACAGCATGGTGAATTTATAAGTGCTTGGGTTTTGGCACAGTGATTAGATAAGGACATGAGACTGGCTGGCTGATTGGAGGAATGCATAGGTAGTAACAAGGATATTACTGAACTGTAGAGATAGTACTCAAGGGATTGTAGAAGTGCATGAGCTCGTGCCTGGGTCCTTGCATGGGTAGTGACTGGATGATTAGAGTACTGCAAGGACTGCATGGTGAATTTATAAGTGCTTAAGTTTTGGTACGGTGATTAGATAAGGACATGAGACTGGCTGGGTGATGGGATACGTGCATAGGTAGTAACAGAGAGATTACTGAACTGTATGGGAAGTGCACAGGTAATGGTAACAATGCATGTGTTAGTGCCTGGGTTATTGCATGCGAACATGGATAGTGACTGGATGATTAGAGTACTGCAAGGAGAGTGCTTGGTGGATTTATAAGTGCTTGTGTTTTGGCGCAGTGATTAGATAAGGACATGGAACTGGCCGGGTGATTGGAGGACTGCATAGGTAGTTGCAGGGAGATTACTGAACTGTATGGGAAGTGCACAGGTGATGGTAGCAGTGCATGTGTTAGTGCCTGGGTTGTTGCATGAGTACATGGATAGTGACTGGATGATTAGAGTACTGCAAGGAGAGTGCATGGTGAATTTATAAGTGCTTGTGTTTTGTCGCAGTGACTAGATAAGGACATGGAACTGGCTGCCTAATTGGAGGAATGCATAGGTAGTAACAAGGAGATTACTGAACTGTATAGATAGTGCTCAAGGGATTGTAGAAGTGCATGCGTTAGTGGCAGGGTCATAGCGTGGGTAGTGACTGGATGATTAGAATACTTCAAGGAGAGTGCATGGTGAATTTATAAGTGCTTGGGTTTTGGCGCAGTGACTAGATAAGGACATGGAACTGGCTGGGTAATTGGAGGAATGCATAGGTAGTAACAAGGAGATTACTGAACTGTCTAGATAGGACTCAAGGGATTGTAGAAGTGCATGAGTTAGAGCCTGGGTCATTTCATGGTTAGTGACAGGATGATTAGAGTACTGCAAGGAGTGTGCTTGGTTAATATTATAAGTGCTTGGGTTTTGGCGCAGAGATTAGATAAGGACATGGAACTGGCTGGTTAATTGGAGGAATGCACAGGTAGTAACAAGGAAATTACTGACTTTATACGTAGTGCTCAATGGATTGTAGAAGTGCATGAGTTAGTGCCTGGGTTATTGCATGGGTAGTGACTGGATGATTAGAGTACTGCAAGGTGACAGCATGGTGAATGTATAAGTGCTTGGGTTTTGGCACAGTGATTGGATAAGGACATGAGACTGGCTGGCTGATTGGAGGAATGCATAGGTAGTAACAAGGATATTACTGAACTGTAGAGATAGTACTCAAGGGATTGTAGAAGTGCATGAGCTCATGCCTGAGTCCTTGCATGGGTAGTAACTGGAGGATTAGAGTACTGCAAGGACTGCATGGTGAATTTATAAGTGCTTGAGTTTTGGCACAGTGATTAGATATGGACATGAGACTGGCTGGGTGATTGGAGGACTACATAGGTAGTTGCAGGGAGATTACTGAACTGTATGGGAAGTGCACAGGTGATGGTAGCAGTGCATGTGTTAGTGCCTGGGTTGTTGCATGAGTACATGGATAGTGACTGGATGATTAGAGTACTGCAAGGAGAGTGCATGGCGAATTTATAAGTGCTTGTGTTTTGGCGCAGTGACTAGATAAGGACATGGCACTGGCTGGGTAATTGGAGGAATGCATAGGTAGTAACACGGAGATTACTGAACTGTATAGATAGTGCTCAAGGGATTGTAGAAGTGCATGCGTTAGTGCCTGGGTCAATGCGTGGGTAGTGACTGGATGATTAGAGTACTTCAAGGAGAGTGCATGGTGAATTTATAAGTGCTTGGGTTTTGGCGCAGTGACTAGATCAGCACATGGAACTGTCTGGGTAATTGGAGGAATGCATAGGTAGAAACAGGGAGATTACTGAACTGTATAGACGGTGCCCAAGGGATTGTAGAAGTGCATGAGTTAGTGCCTGGGTCATTGCATGGGTAGTGACTGGATGATTAGAGTACTGCAAGGAGTGTGCTTGGTGAATATTATAAGTGCTTGGGTTTTGGCGAAGAGATTAGATAAGGACATAGGACTGGCTGGGTGATTGGAGGAATGCATAGGTAGTAACAAGGAGATTACTGACTTTATATGTAGTGCTCAATGGATTGTAGAAGTGCATGAGTTAGAGCCTGGGTCATTGCATGAGTACATGGGTAGTGACTGGATGATTAGAGTACTGCAAGGTGACTGCATGGTGAATTTATAAGTGCTTGGGTTTTGGCGCAGTGATTAGATAAGGACATGAGACTGGCTGGGTGATTTGAGGACTGCATAGGTAGTAACAGGGAGATTACTGAACTGTATATGTAGTGCTCAAGGGATTATAGAAGTGCATGAGTTAGTGCCTGGGGCATTGCATGAGTACATGGGTAGTGACTGGATGATTAGAGTACTGTAAGGTGACAGCATGGTGAATTTATAAGTACTTGGGTTTTGGCACAGTGATTAGATAAGGACATGAGACTGGTTGGCTGATTGGAGGAATGCATAGGTAGTAACAAGGATATTACTGAACTGTATAGATAGTGCTCAAGGGATTGTAGAAGTGCATGAGCTCGTGCCTGGGTCCTTGCATGGGTAGTGACTGGATGATTAGAGTACTGCAAAGACTGCATGGTGAATTTATAAGTGCTTGAGTTTTGGCACGGTGATTGGATAAGGACATGAGACTGGCTGGGCGATGGGATGAGTGCATAGGTAGTAACAGAGAGATTACTGAACTGTATGGGAAGTGCACAGGTAATGGTAACAATGCATGTGTTAGTGCCTGGGTTATTGCATGCGTACATGGATAGTGACTGGATGATTAGAGTACAGCAAGGATAGTGCATGGTGAATTTATACGTGCTTGGATTTTGGCGCAGTCATTAGATAAGGACATGGTGCTGGCTGGGTGATTGGAGGAATGCAAAGGTAGTAACAAGGAGATTACTGAACTGTATGGATAGTGCTCATGGGATTGAAGAAGTGCATGAGCTAGTGCCTGGGTCATTGCATGGGTAGTGACTGGATGATTAGAGTACTGCAAGGAGAGTAAATAGTGAATTTATACGTTTTTGGGTTTTGGTGCAGAGATTAGATAAGGACATGGAACTGGTGGGGTAATTGGAGGAATGCATTGGTAGTAACAGGAAGATTACTGAACTGTATAGATAGTGCTCAAGGGATTGCAGAAGTGCATGAGTTAGTGCCTGGGTCATTGCATGGGTAGTGACTGGATGATTAGAGTACTGCAAGGAGAGTGCATGGTGAATTTATAAGTGCTTATGTTTTGGCGCAGTGATTAGATAAGGACATGGGACTGGCTGGGTGATTTGAGGACTGCATAGGTAGTAACAGGGAGATTACTGAACTGTATATGTAGTGATCAAGGGATTATAGAAGTGCATGAATTAGTGCCTGGGTCATTGCATGAGTACATGGGTAGTGACTGGATGATTAGAGTACTGCAAGGTGACTGCATGGTGAATTTATAAGTGCTTGGGTTTTGGTGTAGTGATTAGATAAGGACATGGGACAGTCTGGGTAATTGGAGGAATGCATAGGTAGTAACAAGGAGATTACTGAACTGTATATGTAGTGTTAATGGGATTGTAGAAGTGCATGAGTTAGTGCCTGGGTCATTGCATGAGTACATGGGTAGTGACTGGATGATTAGAGTACTGCAATGTGACTGCATGGTGAATGTATAAGTGTTTGTGTTTTGGCGCAGTGATTAGATAAGGACATGGGACTCTCTGGGTAATTGGAGGAATGCATAGGTGGTAACAAGGAGATTACTGAGCTGTATATGTAGTGTTCATGGGATTGTAGAAGTGCATGAGTTAGTGCCTGGGTCATTTCATGAGTACACTAAGCATTCATGCAATTGTATAAAAAGAATTTGAACACATAGATAACTCATTACATACTATCTAGTTAAGTAGATAAGTACAACATGCCAGGAAGGGTAATATATGGTGGTTTATTTTTGAGTTACATCTTGTCCATTCAATCTACAAATATGCAACATCATTGAACTATACCTCTCCACAGACTTAAGAAAGAAGAGCAATTAACATCACCTTAAATGATCATTCTTAAAACCACACTTTTACTATACAGCTTCAGCTTTGTATCGAAAATTATGCAGTATATTTCAACCATACCTTTGTAGAGAGAAGAAAAAATGAAGCCTAATAAACTACAACTTATATGAACATCTTTCAAAATACACATTTGTACTGCATCTTCAACCAACTATCTAAAAATATGAGGCATCATTCAGCTATACCTTTGAACAGACTTAAAAATATACATATTACTGTACAGACTGTTTTTTAAACAAACTTCAAGTACAATGAAACTAATTCCAATATGCATTTAATTTACATTTAATAATATATTTCAAACAACACAGTTTTAGAATAATGTCTTTTTTAAATAAACCTCAAAAATACATAACTTACCTTGTAAATGAATCTGTTGAATGAAAAATCTCACACACTCAGACAGGATTTTCTTTTACACACAGTCAATATAATTAACCAGACTCTGCAAGGCAAACCAGTAATGGCAAGGTTTCCCTCTCTTTTTCCATACAAATACACATAAGCAACAAATTACATTGCTTCCCAGAGATTTTCAAATTGTAAAGCACATTTCCATTGGTCACAGATAATAACCCTTTTCAACTGACTTCTTCACCCCTTCCATTAATGTCAGTTTCCATAGCAACAGGTCATGCAACATTCAACTTAACTGACGGGTCACAAGTTCACCACACAATGTTGCAAATGAGAACAGCAGGTGTGGTTGGCATTGCAAAACATGACCTTTCTGCTGTACCTTTCAAACATTTTTTACTAACCAATAAGAAACTTGCTTTTAAAACAAAGTAAAATGCACCCTATTTTTGAATGTACAAGGTTCTTAAACAGCCAATCAAATCTCTACTTTCTTAAAAACAGCATCTTGTCCACCATTTTAGCTATCTCTCATTCTACCAACTGACTACCTCAGCAACAGTCATCACTTCAAGATGCTTTCAGTGTGGATTTTTGGGCACAGCTATGTTTTCTGGTGCAAAAGCTATGCTGAACGCAAAGGTATTCACAAAGACCTATCTTTGCAAAATGTAGCCATTAAATGGATTGGACAGAGAGGATTAAAGTGGCACCAATTGATGCCTTTGGTTAAAACCTTTTTGCATCTCCAAGCCCCTGACCTCATGATTGTGCACTCTGGTGGCAATGACCTAGGCACATTGACTGGGGTAGGTCTGGAAATGCTAATGAAGGACACCTTTGCAGAATTGATGTTGCTTTTCCCCCAAACTGTCTTTGTATACTCTAACATATGCCAAAGATGAAATGGAAGTGGTCCAATCAATTTTGTCCTCAGATTGAGAAAGCTAGAAAAAATGTCAGTAAAGCTGTTTCTGCTTACCTGAGAGACCATAGGATGGGCTCCATCTATAACAACAATATTCGTTTCCATATGGATGGCATCTACAGAACTGATGGAGTACACTTCACTGATGAAGGCAACAGAGTGTTTCTCAACAACCTGAAGCTCTGCATCCGCACTTACATATAGCTACAACAATCTCCCAATGAAAACAAGGGCTCTTTTTAGAGCCACTCAATAACCCAACTTATAACCTAGGTTTATATGATTTTTTTGGGTTGGAATCGCGCATCCAGTGCGACTCAAAGAGCTGTGCACCCCTCGCGTTCACACTAGGGGGTCGCGGTGAGTGCCGTGCACCCCTCACGTTCACACTATGGGCCTCACTGAGAGCCACACACCCCTCTCGTTCACACAAGGGCGCAGCGCTGACCGCCGCGCAAGGGTCGCGACTCCAAATTTCGGCGAAAAAAGTCTACTATTGTTAATTTATATTCACCCTGGGGACCCCATCCCCCGGAGCATAGCCTCACAGTTGGGGACCATGGGGGGAGCCCCAATGCCCCCATGGTCCCGCTGGCCCCCTGCCTCCTGCGGGAGCCATCATCGCTTTTCCACAAAGGAAGCTGCTGCTGGCTCCCCTTGTGGAAAAGCAATCCTGCTTTGCTTCGTAGAAGCAAAAGCAGGTTTCCCTGCTCTTGCTTCCATGAAGCAATGTAGGAGTTTGCAATGACAGGGCGGGAGCCCCACAGATCCCGCCCTGTCATTCCAAACACCAGTGTCCCGGGGGTGGGCACCCTGGGATACTGCAAGAGCCGGCCCTGGGGGGTGGCGGTCCACAGGACCTTTGAGGGCTCCAGGAGGGGGGCCACGCGGCCCCCCTCCCTACTTTTTATTGCCCCGGGGAGGTGGTGGTCCCCAGGGCCCCGCAACGGACCCCCGTATTTAAATATTAACTGCCCCGGGGAGGTGGAGGTCCCCGGGGCAGTGGGAGCCCCCATGGGCCCCCAAACAGTAATTCAAGAGTGCCCCCGGGACCTGGCTCACCCAGGGGCTTTTTGAAAATGACATTCCACGCTTCTTTTTAAAAAAAATCTCAGCAGGGGTCACGGCTCCAATGCGTCTTCTGCAGTTTTTTTAATAAAAAACAGATATATTTTTCTCCTTGGGGGTCCTTGTGGGACCCCCTAAGCAGCCCTAGGGGGTCCCACCCTGCCCTCTTTCCTTCATTTTACACTTTGTTTTACTGTTTTCTTGTGACTCGATTCTACCGAGTCACAAGATGGCTGCCAACAGTTCCTGGTTTGGACTGTTGGCAGCCAATTGGAATAAAGCTTGTGGTCGGGAGGGTTCGCGAACCCACCACTACCCTAGATATTGCTATTTTATCTTTTTCTAATTTCTCAGGAACTACTGAACGGATTTACACCATTTAACAAAAAGGACTCTTTCTGAACCAAGGGCTACCTTTTTGCTAAATTTGGTGTAATTCCGTTTAGCAGTTCGGGCTGTAGCTTTGTGTAAAGTTTCCTATGGAAAATAACATGGGGAAAACGTGTTTTGGGACCCCCCTTTTTTCTCGGCCCCCGCTTGACGAATCACCCTGAAACTTTCAAGACAGGAGCTGACCGGAGCGAGCCACTAGTTTTGAAAATTTCACAAACATTCGTCAACTGGCGCCAAAGTTATTGGGAAAACAAAAAATGCTTTTCCTTTAGAAACTAAGTCCTAACTATAACTACCTACTGGCGACCGCCTTTAGGTAATATATATAGAGTGAGAAAGGCGAGACGCGTCTCTCTGAGCACGGGTCGATGGAGACCTATGCAAATAAATGAGCCGTATCCTGACAGCTTCACGTGCATGCCTTCTTCTTTGGGAGCAGGATTGGGTATTCATATATATTACCTACTGGCAGTCGCCAGTAGGTAGTTATAGTTAGGACCTATTTTCCATAGGAAATCCGCAACATTCTATTTGGAATAACGTTGGCGCCGATTGACGAATCTTCGCGAAAAATTCCAAACTTTTGGCCAGCTCCAGTCCGCTCCTATCCTGAAAATTTCACGGTGATTCGTAAAGCGGGGGCCGAGAAAAAAGGGGAGTCCCAAAACACATTTTCCCCATGCATTTTCCCATAGGACCTGTTGATGCAGCTACAGCCCGAACTGCTGAACGGAATTACACCACATTTGGCAAAGAGGTTGTCCTCAGTTCAGACTCGTGCCTTTTGCTTAAATGGTGTAAATCCGTTCAGTAGTTCCTGAGAAAATTAGAGTTAAAAAGAAAGATGTATCTGGGCAGAGCCTAACCACACATCTCATCGTGAGATCTGATTTGGCTGTCAGTACTTCATTCAAGAAGTGTTGGCAGCCATCTTGGGACCAATACACATGATAGCACCTTATTAAAAATCATTGCAGTTAATAGAAGGTTTTAAGACTTTAGTTACATTATAAATCATTTGTTGATGGTACCATACTCATTTTAGGAATTGTGGTGTGTTCTAAGGTGATTTTACCATGTGAAAAAGCCTTCTGCTGTGATATCATGAATCATGTTTGAGAAAACTATTTTCTCATGCTTTTCCCACAGAGGTTTGGAAGGTGATCTATAAGCTAAGCTGAGAGCATATTTTCTTTAAATTCACATTATCTTTCTCAGTCATGTGAGAAGGAAGTCTGACATTCTCAGTAAAACATGTACATCCAACAAGGGCAGAGACTGTCAGTTGATTCCTTTGTGTTCTACTGCAGCTTCCCAGAGTGTTCCAAAGAACAACTAGAGCGCTAACAGTCCTACTTATGACAAACGTGTGGCACACCTGAAGCCATCTTGATTGGAATAAAGTGGTAACTCTTAAAACATTTAATTTAAAAAGGAACAAAATGAGGGGGCACTTTGCCATAGAAAGTATGATTAGTGCTGCAGAAAGAAAAATTAGGGCACATTTTGAGGGACTTCTCAAATCCTCTTCTATTTCATAAAAAAATTCTGACATGCAGACTGAAACATGCACTTTCAATACCAGCAGCAGACTTCCCTGGTGAGCAGTGGCTTTACTACAGTGATCTAATGAGCAACTAAAAAGCTGAAGACTTTATTATTCGCCAAAGCCTCCGAGCTCTAATCTGTCACTCAGCATGTCTCTCCAAATCTCATCTCAGTGCTTGGACGCCCTTGGGCAGCAACCGCGCTCAATAAATCTATTTCTAATTCTAATTCTAATTCTAACTAGAGTGCTAACATTCTGAATTTATGGCAAATGTGTGACACATCTGAATGCCTTCTTGATGGAATCAAAGTAAAAAACTGAAAGTATTTGCTACTGAGGAGACTGTAGTAAATGAGGAAATTAGGAAACTTCATAACAAATAAGTCTCCCAAAATGGCCACCAGAGATAAACGAGCCCAAATGTAGCACAAATATCACCCAGATGTAGCCCAAGTATAGCCCAATGACAGAATGTCCCAGAGTGTTCTAACGAACAACTAGAGCACTAACAGTCTTACTTATGACAAAAGTATGGCACATCTGAAGCCATCTTGATTGGAATAGAGTGGTAACACTTAAAACATTTAATTTACAAAGGAACAAAATGAGGGGGTTCATTTTGCCATAGAAATTATGATTAGTGCTGCAGAAAGAAAAATTAGGGCACATTTTGAATTCTCAAACCCTCTTCTATTTCATAAAGAAATTCTGACATGCAGACTGAAACATGCACTTTGAATACCAGCAGCAGACTTCCCTGGTGAGCAGTAGATTTACTACAGTGATCTAATGAGCAACTATAGTGCTATCATTCAGAATTTATGGCAAATGTGTGACACATCTGAATGCCTTCTTGATGGAACCAAAGTAAAAAACTGAAAGTATTTCCTACTGAGGAGACTGCAGTAAATGAGGAAATTAGGAAACTTCATAACAAATAAATCTCCCAAGATGGCCACCAGAGACAAAAGAGCCCAAATGTAGCCCAAATATTACCCAGATGTAGCCCAACGACAGAAGTGTGCAAACACTTATTTTTTGTGTATTTGCAGTTTTATATAGTGCAGACTTGTCAGGTATTGGAGTGCTTTACATGAGCATTGGTTACATCACACAAGATCAAATTCATTTAGGTTGTATACATGGGTAGATTAAGTGATTTGACCAGAATCACAGAATGTTGAGCTGAAGCAGAAACTCCAACCTGGTTCCACAGTTGCAAAGTCTGCAGCTCTGGAAGTAACACCACATCCTCTCCCCTAGGTGCAACATTTAATCAAGTGGTCAACTGGATAAAAAAACATAAAGATTACAAATAATTTAAAAGTTCTTTGTCGCTATTTGAAAACTCAGAAAATATGTCCTCATTTTAGTTTTTTATAGCACTAACCATAATTTTGATGCAAATAAGACCCTCTCATATATGTAATTTCTAAAGGAAATGCTCTAGGTATTACAGTTTTGATTACATCAAGATGACGTCAGGCGTTCCACACTTTTGTAATAAATATAGAATATTAGCAATCTAGTTGTTTATTGGGATACTGTTGAGAGGCAGAGGCCAGGGGCACGGACTCTGAAAATTGAAGGCAGGTAGGAGAGTGCAGAGGCAACAATTTGACCACACTGGCCAGGCAGGAAGGGCAGTGGCAGCACAACAGACTATGGAGGGCAGTGGAAAGGGGGGCAGGGGCAACAAACCAACAATACAGGACTGGCAAGAGAGGCTGTGGCAATATAATAGACCATTGTGGGCAGAAGGAAGAGGCAGTGGTAGTACAACCATACATGCCAACAGACCCGTTTCAGCCAGGAAACGTCAAATGTTTTTAAGCTCAAATGGGCTTTATTTGATCTGTCTCCTGTCTACAATCTCCTCTTTTTCAATGTAACTCAAAGGGGAAGCTCAATACCCCAGTTTTTTTTCAAAATCTCCCTCTTACCAAGTTCAAAATGTTCGCAAGTATGGTACATTGGATCATGCTAGGCAGTAGGAATTGAGGTAGGGACATGGACTCGGATAACAGAGGACAGGAGGGAGATGGAGAGGTGCACCAAACTGACCCTACAGGGCAGGCATCAGGGTTGGCAGCAGCACAATACACCACACAGGGCATGCGGGACGGGAGTACAGCACAACAATCCATAGAAAGCAATAGGGAGGGGACAGGACCATGCACATGGACAACAGAAAACAGAGGGGAAAGAGGCAATGGTAGCTAGCTGACCATAATGGACAGACAGGAGAGAAAGCTGCAGCATAACAGTCCATAAAGGGCAGGAGGGACGGATCAGGGGCATTACAATGGAACAGACAAGCCAGGAGGGAGGGAATAGGGGTCTGCACATGGAAACAGAGGGCTGGGGGCAAGGGGGCAGGGCAGGAGCAGCAAGATGACCATGGAGGTCAGGCAGGATGGGCACTAGAAACAAGACACACTATGGAGAGCAACAGAGAGACTATGATGGCATACACACAGACCATGGAGGGAAGGTGGGAGGGGGTCAGGGGCAGCTAGCTGACCACACAGGGAAGGTGGGAGGGGCCATGGCAGCACAGAAGACCATGCATGGCAAGCGGGAGGGTTAGAGGCAGCACAATGGCTATGATGGGAAAGAAGGAGGGTGCAGGGGCATGCACAAAGGACCATGGAGGATAGAAGTGAGGGTCAGGACCTGGGCACAGACAAGAGAGTTCAGGGGAAGGGGCCTCACAACAGACCGTGCGGGGCAGGCAGGAGGAGCAGTTGCAGCACAACAGACCAGGGAAGGCAGAAGGGTGTGGCAGTAAAATGGACCATGGAGGACAGGAGGAAGGGGATAGGGGCATGGCATGTGGACAGGCAGGGTGGAGGTGGCAGGGACAGAGTACAGTCATCTGACAATGCTAGGCAGATGGGAGGGGAGTGGCAGCTCAACAGAACACTCAGAGTAGATAGGAGTGGCAGGTCCATGGAACATAGTGGGCAAAAAGGATGGAGCAGGGGCATGCACAAAGACATCGGAGGGCAGGGGGAAGGAGAATAGGGGCAGCAAGCTAAGCACAGAGGCTAAGCATGTGGTTAATGATGGGCCATAAAATTGGGCAATGGAGGGCAGGAGGAGTGGACTGGTACATCATGCTAAATGGGGGGCAGTGGCAGCACATCAGACCATGCATGGCAGGAGGGAGGAGGCTAGTCCATGGATTCAGACAACAGAGGATAGGGAGGAGGTGGATGCTAACTGTTCAGAGAAGGTGGGTATTAGGAACTTTATTGTTTTTAAAATGTGTGTCTGTACGAACTACTTAAAATATGAACAAGTATGCAGCATAATCTCACTTTTATTCAGGAAGAAGAGGACGTTTGTGACTGTGACTCCGGGCTCACTTGGCAGAAACACCCCCTGACCCTCCACCCCCCATCGCAAAATGTAATGCCCATGAAAAGGGTAGGTGGACGCAGTGTTATATACAACATAGTCCTGAGAGCACGATTGAAAATGAAAATTAGATATAGTATATGGTATAAACTATGCACCAAAAACTGTGATATAAGATGAACCGGGGCGTGAAATATAATATGCAATACATTGTGCGCAATGACAGATTCATTGGAGAGCGCGAGATAGCACAGGCACTAGCGCGTGCTATGCGATATGCACCTTGGAGTGTAATATGCACAGGGCAGTGTTGTGTAACCTAACTAGTCTCTAAAGTTGTAATATAAAATATGTGCTGGGAAGTGTAACGTTGCATATGCACTGTGACAAAGATATGGATCCCAGATTGTAATATGTATGGCATAGCGCTGTGCGTTATAACATAGGCATCGAGGAAGGCACGTTAGATGGGGCAATATAACCCGTGCGAAGGCAAGTGTGGCATGACATATTCACGGGGTGGTGTAACAGTGCACATGGGCTAGAGAGTGTCATAGCATACGCACTAGCTGGTGGAATACAACACAGAGGTGTGTGGCACTCGGCGGGCACTGGTGGGTTTAACACGGCATTGGGCTCAGCCAGGAGCACGCTGTGACTCTCAAGTGAGGTTCGTCTCCTTTCCAGAGAGTAAAATAAAAAGTATTACACATCCGGCAGTGGATGTGTGTTTTATTAACCGTGAGGGGGGTTTCTTGCATAGTTAGGTCGAATTTTTGTCGAATCCCCTTTGAATGGCTTGGTGTGCGTGTGTATTAAATGTTCCCATCAATAGCTACCCATGTTCGTATAAATAAACGACAAGGGTGGCGAGTTGTAAGTTGGGGAATTAGTTCTCTTTCAATACGGAGGGTCCCTGAGGGCCAACTAGCCCAACAGGTATCTCCAGAATGGGCCAGGGAGCTGTGTTGCAGACAGGTGTTCTGAGGCCACACCCATTTTTACACCTCTACGCAACGCAGCTCTGTGGCGCTTACTGGAGGTACCTAGTGGGCTAGTTTGACCCTAGGGACCCTTAGGATTCAAGGGGACTTAATCTCTCAACTTAGAATGGCCACAGGGCACGTTTACATAGTGGTGAAGGGAGGGTACGGGGCCTGAGGTGACGTGTGCAAACACGCCCTGTGGCGCGTTTTAAGTTGGGGAAATAATTCCCTTCCAATCCTGAGGGATCCTGGGGGCCAACTAGCCCACCAGGTGCTTCCAGTAAGCGCCACTGCTCTGCATTGCAGAGAGGTGATGCAGGCCGTGCCCCTTTTTACACCTCTCTGCAATGGCGCTTACTGGAGGTACCTAGTGGGCTATTTTGCACCTAGGGACCCTCAGGATTCAAGGGGACTTAATCTCCCAACTTAAAACAGCCACAGGGCGTGTTTACACAGTGGGGAAGGGAGGGGACGGGGCCTGAAGTGACGTGTGCAAACACGCCCTATGGCGCGTTTTAATTTAGGGAAATAATTCCCCTTCAATCCTGAGGGCCCTGGGGGCTAACTAGCCCACCAGGTGCTTCCAGTAAGCACCACAGAGCTGCGTTGCAGAGAGGTGATCCAGGCCGTGCCACTTTTTACACCTCTCTGCAATGCAGCTTTGTGGCGCTTACTGGAGGTACCTAGTGGGCTAGTTGGACCCTAGGAACCCTCAGGATTCAAAGGAACTTAATCTCCCAACCCAAAACGGCCACAGGGCGTGTTGACACAGTGGTGAAGGGAGGGGACGGGGCCTGAGTTAACATGTGCAAACACGCCCTGTGGCATGTTTTAAGTTGGGGAAATAATTCCCCTTCAATCCTGAGGGACCCTGGGGGCCAACTAGCCCACCAGGTGCTTCCAGTAAGCGCCACTGCGCTGCATTGCAGAGAGGTGGTCTAGGCCGTGCCCCTTTTTACATCTCTCTGCAACGCAGCACTGTGGCGCTTACTGGAGGTACCTAGTGGTCTAGTTGGACCCTAGGGACCCTCAGGATTCAAGGGGACTTAATCTCCCAACCTAAAATGGCCACAGGGCGTGTTTACACAGTGGTGAAGGGAGGGGACGGGGCCTGAGGTGATGTGTGTAAACACGCCCTGTGGTGCGTTTTAAGAGGTAGTTTTAATCCCCTGCGCTATTATAGACTAGGGGCTTACAGAGGAGGTCATGCTAATCACAGGGGGACCCCAATGCATAGTGTTCCCTAGTGTATGTATGTGTTTTCACTGTATTCTGAGTGTCTTTAATATAGCACTGGCTCTAGGACTGGTTAGTCAGGCTCAGTTACCACCAGTATCCGTCTGAAAAAGTTGAGGGTACAGGATGATTTTGCAACAAGGCTTCTTTCTGCTCTTCTGTTTGTTCTTTCTGCACGTTATCCTTCTTCCTGCACTTTTCTTCGTCTTTGAGGACTTCTGTTGCTTCTTTCAGCATTTCTTTTTTTTCTTTCTGTGCGTTTTTTCTTCTTTCTTCACATGTCCTATCTCTGTAGGCATAGTTAGAAATTAGCATTTAAAAAACCTTTGAAATTCACTGAAAAAACCATAGGTTTCAGGCACGTTATAGTTAGGAATTAGCATTTGAAAAACCTTAGAAATTCACTGAAGAAACAATTGGTTTCAGGGGCGTTATAGTTAGCTGGACTTTTCGCTCGTACAAAACCATTGAAATTCCCCCATTATAGTTAGATCAGCTAACTATAACTCGCGCGCCCGCAATGCACTGCTGACGACGTCACATATTACATCACTCATGACATGGTCAGTGACATCACTCATGACATCACTGATGACATCACTGATGACATCATCCTTGTGATAGAGTGGCAGACATCCTCTCCCCCTAATATAACCTTGATACACACATTCAAAAATAGAAACTAACATTTTCAAAACAATGGACATACCAATACCAGTGACAACAACCTATTCAGTAATTCTAAGATCCACATACACATCCACTCATTCACCAACAGTCCTATACAGTCACTCATACATGTACTCACTCATCATATGTACTCATACACCTATACATCCTGTTACACAACGCCACTCATCCATAGAGTTACTCACACACATAGTCACTCATGCTAATAAAGAATCAAACATCCATTTACTTGCATATACAGTTATACACTAACCACCACACTTACTTCTACAGAAATTTACACATACTTAGTCTTTTAAACAATCACTTCTAGAAACACATACTTATTCATACAGGAACTCTTCCAATCTCTCACTCTCACATATACTCACTTATATACACCAATAGTCACATATACTAGTTTAAAACATATGTAGTTACTCATAAAGACACTATTGAGACAGCAATTTACTCACTAACACACCCATGCACACACTCATCCACCCATACAGTCCTGCACAAATGCTGTCTTCAACACATACAAACAGTGAGTCACTCATTCATGCACCTATGCACTATGTAATACACCCCACCGAACCATACAGACACTTTGACACTCATACTGATACTCAAAAAACCAACTAATAACATATATAGACACTCATGTAGCTACTCACCAACCCATGCAGCCACTTATACACAAAGTGAGAGACTGATACAGATATATACATATTTAAACATTACTCACTAAGCCATGTATTCACTAAGATACTCTTAATCAGTAAGTTATACAATCAATTTTTCAAAAACAAATCATCCATTTAGACACTTATATACCCATTTATTCTTCCATCGACCTTGAGATATACATATATAAAACATATGTAATTTTCAGAAAAACACACATTCACTTAGTGATGTCATCAGTGATGTCATTTGAGATGTCATCAGTGATGTCATGAGTGATGTCACTGACCATGTCATGAGTGATGTAATATGTGACGTCATCTGCAGTGCGAAGCGGGCGCGCGAGTTATAGTTAGATGAACTAACTATAACCGGGGAATTTCAATGGTTTCTTCAGTTCTATATATATATATATATATATAAAAGATACTTCTGTCAGTGGTGGTACAATAAAGTTATTTCAGTTCCTAAAGTTAATGGGGCTGTGAACAGTCGGACGTAGACAGCCATCCATGTATAGAGTGGTTATACTGCTTTTTATTTTCTTACCTTTTGCTTAGGATACAATGGTGCACTAAGAAGTAAATATGTACCTCAAACACCTTTTTTGGTTAGAGGAAGGGAGTGGGTCACACATACTTAGCTTTGTGCCTTATTTACCTTTTTATTTAGGTTTTCCTATCCAGTTGAGGGACTGGTAGAGTTTTATTATTTACAATACAAAATAGACTGGGTCTACGAAGGTATCATCAACATGTATCAGAATAAACTGTGGTATAGATACCTATTTCTCTTGTATCTCATACGCCTCTCCTTTTTTAACTTGAGGTAGTCACCAACAGCTTTTCACCTTCAATTTATATAAAAAAGAAACTAACAAAATATTGTACTAATGGCAATCCCCACTTGTTCATTCCGCCAAAAGTGCAGAAGGACACTAATCAAGTGCCAACACAAAACTACCAAATCATTGAATCTTGAAAAAATGTTGGAAAAAATGTGAGAAAAACAATGTGAGAAAACCAGATGACACCTCACGTGCGCACCGCCAATTGAGCCTGCTGGTTGGTACTCACCAGCTATACCCACTTTTATCATCATTGGTTGTCATCTTGCTTAAAAACAATATATGTGTAGTGTCCAAACAATTACACCCAAATTGTGGTGTGGTAAATGGTGAAACAATCACATGCCACGATGCGACCCAAGTGAAAAGTAAAATTGAAAAAAGATGCACTTTTCACAAAACCAACTTTATTCTTCTTTATGTGTGCACCTAGTTCAAATTAAAAAGGTTGCTTATTATGCATACCATTATGTTGTGCCAACATGTTTCATCGCCAAAGGAATTTTTAGGCGATTTCTTCAGGGCAAACTCGGTCGCCTGGCACCAGTTAGGGACACTTCAAACACTTATTGCGGGGACTGACAGAAGTAAAAGACAAAACACACAGAGTTCTTACTAAACAACCGATTCTCCACTAATGGTCATTTTTTCAAAACCAAATCTCAGTCACAAATGTATTCTTTACCCGTCTTGAGCCACACTTCCTCGTACCAACTCATTTTTTATAGGTCACACATCGAGCTCCATATGTGAGTCCTCACTATGGATTCGCATTCAGCTGTAATGCAAATCTAGGAATAACAAAGTTTCTGGTTAAACCCTGCACACTCCTGTTCGTTTACCATCAACTACTACTATCTTCGGGGATACAACTTTCGAGTGCACTCATCACTCCTCAACCCACTAAACATGCTGAAAGTGGAAGTCGTGGCACCCGGGACCCGGAATAAACTCCATTCAACTGTGACAACTCAAACAATTCCCGTACACTGCCCTCATTCATAACAAGAACGTGAAGTCAGTGACATTAAAAAAGCCTGCATACTCCTCACGACAGCCATCACTTCTTACCACCCGGGGTCTCACGGAGCTTCTTGTCTCCACCGATCAAACTTGACAAACAGCCGCCTATATTTTTATATTACCGCGAGAAGTGCCCGGCGGTGTAACCTTACAACAACAATGGGCGCCATCTTAGAAAAGGTTAATACTCTAAACACTCCCAGTCACTGGCGGTACTTCTCGCCAGCAAATGCCGACCCATTTTTCAAAAGCCAATATTGTTTTCTCTATATCTTATAGCAGGATCATATATGATGTTAATGTTCTTTTTAATTATATTAATTGGTTATATTTCTATACTCTCACTGGGGGACCCGGTAACATCATCTTATTATATCATTAGGCGCCATCTTGAAATGGGAATCTTTAGTTATTACTTAGAAAAACCTTTTCGCTACCAGTACTTCGCGAATTAGATATTTTCACCAGTCTTATCGTCTTATACCTGGCTTCTTACAAAAATTGAGATTTTCTTACTTTTTTTCTCTCTTTCTCGTTTTGTCATTACATAATCAAATCTTCAAGTCATTCGCAGTTAGTCTGGATACATAGATGAAATCTACAGCAAAATCCATAATTCTGCAACCATCATAAGGACTCCAAAGTTTCTAATGCTGCTCATTGAAACCACCTCTGTGCATTCACATAGACACTACAGCACCCATACCGCAGAATTAAACTGTCTCTTTTCTTATTAGTGTCTAGCATATTCAAAGACTTTTTATCCTAATCTTGGATGTCACAAAGATGTTTGCAGTCATTGCCAACATGTAGCTCGCTGGTATGTACACCACATATATTATATATTGATTATACACAGCAGATGTTGCTTATACTATCTCTTACAGACACCAACAGAGGTTAACCAAAAAATCAGGGTCTCCTTCCCCTGTGCTCAATATTTTGCCTTGTTCCATTCAATTTGGTCGTTCAACCTAATTTGGTTGCATCTCTCTTGAAAAATCCAACGTGCTTCTTTTGAGGCTAATAGGCCCTCGATGTTTTGTGGTTCACCTACTATTTTCTCAAGTACCACCCAGGTAAAAGTATGTTTTGTCTCATGGCAATGTTGTACCAGTCTCGTAGTTAACTTCCCTGTTCTAATTGTGCTGAGATGTTCTTGCATTCTGATTTTAACCTTTCTCGTCGTGAGACCTATATACTGTAGGTCACATTGACAGGTCAATCTGTACACCACATTCGCGGTGTTACAATTGCTGAAACGTCTTAAATGCCAGATCTTCCCTGAATTCAAAACCACACTCAATGTCTTCCTAGTCAATGTACACACTGAACATGACCCACATGGATAACGCCCTGAGGGAACTGTTGTCTCTATTGGCTTTTGAAATGCTTCCTCCCGGGTGTGCACAAGCTTATCCTTCAAATTACTAGATCTTTTAAAAGCAAATCTAGGTGGAGGCATAGTAAACTCCTTTGTCGATAATAATGACCAGTGTTTACGTATAGATTGTCGAATGCGTGTTGCTAAAGGGTCAAACGTCATTACTACGGGCATACATTCATCTTTTGTCCTTTCATTCTTCTCAAGTAAACACACTCCGTGGGGTGTTAATCGCTCTTTTTCTCGCTTGTCTGACAATTTTTCGTGGATATTGCCTCATCTCAAGTTTCTCACATAGCCCTTCTGATCGTTCAAGAAATGCTGCGGTAGAGGAACAATTCCTACGATACCGCAAGAACTGTCCCACTGGCAAATTATCTTTAAGAGCTCTCGGATGATAAGATTTATAGGATAAAAGTGAATTTTTATCCGTAGGTTTTTGATGGACTCCAGTACAGAGTATATTCCCTTCAACATGAATGTCTAGGTCCAGATAGACCTCCGTCTGGTGACTATATGTCCATGTAAATCTCAAGCTGGCATCCTGTTGGTTAAGCCAGTTGAGAAAGTCCAGCAACATGTCCTTTGCCCTGACCAGATACAAAACATGTCATCTATATACCGCTTCCAGCGGCGTATATTCCTCTGGAAGGGGTTAGACTGATGGTATATGACGTGTTCCTCAAACTGACCAACATAAATGCAGGCTAGACTGGGCGCCATCGTAGCGCCCATTGAAGTACCTGTTGTTTGTAAGTACATATTGTTCTTATAACTAAAATAGTTCCGCGTCAAGGCAAGTTCTACATACTGTAGCACGAATGATTGTGGTGCATCATAGAACCACTCTTGCCCACTAAGAGCTCGTGCTGCTGCCACCAGCGCGGCATCCTGGGGTATACACGTATAGAGTGACTCTATGTCAATCGTGACCAGTAACTCACAACATGGGTCAAAACATAAATCCTCTATGATGTTAAGGATCTCGGTAGTATCCTTTACAAAGGATTGTTGATTTACTACTGACTCTCTTAGAAAAAAGTCAGCAAACTGTGAAAGGGGCTCCAACACTGATTGGATCCCTGACACAATTGGCCGACCCGGGGGCACAACATAATGGTATGCATAATAAGCAACCTTTTTAATTTGAACTAGGTGCACACATAAAGAAGAATAAAGTTGGTTTTGTGAAAAGTGCATCTTTTTTCAATTTTACTTTTCACTTGGGTCGCATCGTGGCATGTGATTGTTTCACCATTTAACACACCAAAATTTGGGTGTAATTGTTTGGACACTACACATATATTGTTTTTAAGCAAGATGACAACCAATGATGATAAAAGTGGGCATAGCTGGTGAGTACCAACCAGCAGGCTCAATTGGCGGTGCGCACGTGAGGTGTCATCTTGTTTTTCTCACATTGTTTTTCTCACATTTTTTCCAACATTTTTTCAAAATTCAATGATTTGGTAGTTTTGTGTTGGCACTTGATTAGTGTCCTTCTGCACTTTTGGCGGAATGAACAAGTGGGGATTGCCATTAGTAAAATATTTTGTTAGTTTCTTTTTTATATAAATTGAAGGTGAAAAGCTGTTGGTGACTACCTCAAGTTAAAAAAGGAGACGCATATGAGATACAAGAGAAATAGGTATCTATACCACAGTTTATTCTGATACATGTGGATGATACCTTCGTAGACCCAGTCTATTTTGTATTGTTATTGGTTGAGAGGAGGGCGACTTGTGGTCTTGCTTTCCCTCTATAGCTCATATTTGTTTTGCAGAGTTTTATTATTTACCTTATCTGCATGGTTTGAATGGACACCATAGCTTGTAATTCCTTTACCCTGAAGAAGTCCCGAGACCTTGATAGGCTGATATAGTAGTCGAAACATGTTGGCAATTACACAGTTTTTTCAGGTCTAGTGAGTCATTGTATTTCACCCCATGACAAACTTTTAGTGTTTTAAATCATACCAGAGGTACTCACCAATAAAAAAAATCTTTGAGTATACCTCTAGGTATGCTTTATATATTCTTGCCAAAACACAAAAGACCCAAGAAATTGTCCTTAGTATAGATTTATAAGAACTCCCAGGGTATAGAATGGCTTCACTCGATTGAGTCAATTGGGTTGGATTTGCTCCTACCCCAAAGTGATCTTTTGATGACCCTCGGCTCTAACAAGTCAAAACAGCAATAGGACAGTTGTGACTTCATCATCCTCAATTCGTTTTTTGTGTTTATCTGCATATGGGAAGATATATTTGAGGATCCACCTCCATTACTCTCCTATGGAGACTGATTGTTTAATAGTCGACCCATCTCTAATCATTTCAGATAGGCTGTGTTTTCATTTTCATTTTCCTTTTCTTTTTTTCTTCTTTTTCATTTTTGTTCTCTCACACTTTCTGTTGTTAGAATGTAAGAAGGGGTTGTGTGTTATATAGTTGTAGAAAGTGTAGGTGTCAGGGCATGCAGGGGAGCAAGAGTTAGAATATGTTTGAAGCGGTGATGGATGATGTATGTGGTGGTGTGTGTGAAATGAAATGTGGAGGTTTATCATGAAAGTGCAGAAGGTATAAAAAGTGGACTATCGTTGCTCTTTGTATTGAAGCCTTTCCTGCAATAAATACTTGCAGCTTATCGGTGTACCTATATTCTTTCAAAGTGCCACAAGAAGCAGGCCCCTCGATGGAGCTACTAATATTTCTCATGACATTTAGATGATTTATTGAGTTTGGACTAGTGCATGGATCTTTCTTGAATCGACAGTATAGGTGCTGAGCACAAGTAATTCTCTTTGCCCAGTGGCATTTTATTGCAATATGAGCAAAGGCCAGCATGTGGCTGAGAGTTTGATGGTTGATGGTCTTGTTTTCTGGTGTTGCTTCAGATGGCCCACCAAAGATGAGAAACCCTCATTGGTTCAAGGCTTGCCAAGTGTGACATTTTGGGTCCCAGATTGCCAGTAGCACGATGCAACCATGCATCATGCATAAATGATACCACACTGTGGCTGTGCGCAGCTAGTCACCCATTTGTAGTTACTAATTAGGCTTTGGGAATCTTCAAAGTGTGAATGGCATTCTATAAGGTGCATGGGTGTAGTGTGCACTTGGCGCAATGATTGTCTGTTTGATGCTGCTAACATAGGTTGAGAACTTGTTGTGCCACAGTGCGAAGCCTGAGGACATGTAAGTAGCCCAGAAGCAGGTCACGTACATGCTTTCTGAAATTGTGCAACCATTATGGCTGGTGTTTGAAAATGTGCTGTGTCCTCCATACCTTCAGGCTCTGTTGCACTGAGGATACATTTTGTTTTTGGGGTGTTGGGAAAGATACAGTGCCCCTGTGACATCAGTACCAGCTGCAGTGGATGGTGTTTGGACAGTCAATGTATGGTTTCCTCCTGCACTATACCTCACACTATATGGGTCTGCCCAGCCCATGCAGAGGCCAGGGCTCAAGTAGTGTTCCATACCTTTGTGCATGCCTGATGCATTTGGATAAAGGTGCTGAGCACTTGTTGCATTGTTTGCCTCACACCAGACAGATGCTGAGAGCCGGGCATTATGCGTCACATCTGATTACTACAGAGTGTGGAGGGTAAATCAGTAAGTACAGTACATTCTATCAAGCACTGACAACCTGCCAAGGCTGCCTCCTGTACAGTATGTAATACTTTTCAAAGTGCTAGTTAAATGTCGGGTAGACAAATGTAATTAATACTTGGATTGAAGAAGAAGAAATGCACAGCAGGATGTTCTTATTTCATAATCCTATATAATACCTCCTCCACAGACTACAATGCTTTACTTAACTGCAAATGAAATATACAACAAATGTTGCAGATGCAGATGTCAGAATAAATGGACATGTGCTTTTTTGTCCTGCCACAGGCTTCACTAACTGCCAAGACACACCATAAACTCCTGGCCTTCTTTACAAACAGTAACACTTTCCTGATGTAATGAAGTCATTAAATGCATTCAAAATGTTATCAATATGGAATGCTGACAAAATCTGATGGTAGCATCAGGTTTTTAGACCGGGGTAAACAAGGGGCAAAGGATAGAGTATTTTTGTTTGTTTTTTTTGCTTATATAGCGCGTGGCTACCCCAGCAACGGGGCATCCCATCGCTCGAGGACGGGTGGCCATGGTGAAATTTGCTAGCCAGATGGAAAGACAGCCAGGAAATTATCTGTTTCTAGAGACCCCAGGGACCTGCACGCAGCAAGTTCGTGCAACGTGAGCTAGATGGATGAAAACAGCCAGGTTTTGATCTGTTTTCTGAAAGCCCAGTGATCTTGTGTGCTGCGCGCAATGATCGGAATAGAATTCGATAGGGCTGGGGCCAGGGATCTAAATGCGTGACCCCCGCTCTGCTCCTGCGCATCCTGGGAGTGCAAGCCAGGTGCAGATCTGCAGAGCGCAGTGCGCGAGTTGGGACATAAGAGGTGCAGAGCCCCTGCAGTATCTGAGGGCCCTGGCTGTGTAGGATCTTGTGTACGGTGCAAAGGGCCTTGAACTGAATTCTCAGTTCGATGGGAAGCCAGTGCAGGCAATACAGGAGATGGGAGGTGTGACAATGCTTAGGGACGGCAAAAAGAATGCGAGTAGCTGCATTCTGAGCCCTTTGAAGCCTCTTCGTGACAGTTTTATTGATGCCCAGAAGCAGTCCGTTACAGTAGTCAAGACGTGACAGTAAAACTGATTGAATGATCACCTGTCGCATAGAAGCGTCGAAAAACCCAAGAATGGATTTCAGACTGTGTAGGTGGCCAAAGCATGTACCTGCCACTTTTTTGGTGTGGAGTTCGAACGAGAGGGCCCCTAAGTTCTTCACTGCGCTTTTTGGTTGGGGTTGAATGCCCAGTGCAGCAGGCCACCACAGGTTGTCCCATTTGTGAAGATCCTGGCCAACCAGAAGCACCTCCGTTTTTGAGGAGTTAAGTTGGAGGTATTTTTCCACCAACCAATCAGAGATGGCCAAGATATCTTCACAAAACTTCAGTTGGTCATGGGCAGGGTTGTTGGTGAAGGTGAATAGCAGTTACTTGTCGTCCGCATATGAAATCATCTTGATCTTCCAGGCTTTGGCCAGAAGAGCCAAAGGGGGGACATACACGTTAAACAACGTGGTGCTCAGAGCAGAGCCCTGAGGGACACCGCTGCTGAGGGGATAGGAACTGGACATGTAAGGTGGGGAGTGGATCTGAAAGGAGCGGTCGGCTAGAAAAGACGCAAACCAGGCCCAGGCCTTACCACTGACACCGATCTCCCTGAAACGTTGGAGCAAAATCTCATGGGAGACCGTGTCGAAAGCCGAACTCAGTTACCTCAATTCAATTAACAGTTGTCTAGTCAGCAATTCTTAGCTCTTGTAACACAGTTGTTTTGTTCATTGTTGATGCTTGCACCCTGCAGCATCTTCCTGGTGCCAGGCAAGGTTACAAGAGGATGAGGCCAATGATACTCCAACCCTCGCAAGAGTATTGTGAAAGTCCACCTGAAGCACTGATAAGCATCTCTACTCAATTTCTTGCCACTGCCATGACGACATGATGGTATTGTGGAAGTAAACTTGAAGTGAGCATAACTTAAATTAAGTTTGTTTTGCCTTACTTAAGTAACTGGGCAAATAGGTAAGTGTCACTGCATATGTGTTGTCGCTTTTTGTAGGATCGTATTCCTATGAAATGGTTAAACCCTGCTTGGTAGCTCAATATCACCCTCAAAGAAAAATTAAAGGCAGCAAGGTCAGGACATGATATTGGATACTGTCTGACCAAGTTTGTTAGATTACTGTAAAGGCTGAATTTCACAATTAACAAAAATTTGCAATTTTCAGTCTGTGGAGGCTGACTGTTGTTTTGGAGACTTTTGATTGGGGTATACGTCGGTCTATTGAACATTTGTCCCTCTAATGAACACTTCAAAATGACTACAATCCTGGAAAATGTCTTCTAGCTGGTTAATTCTTCTCAGTATGCATGTGGCTATGTGGTACCACACGCACATCTGAAGGTCAGGCTATCTGTAGAGCACTCCACCTGGATCAGGCTTCGATTTGTGCTCTGCTGCCAAACCAAGGGTTATTGCACATATTTATGTTAACAGATTGTTGCAAAGTCACACTTGTGTCCTGGGCACCCCCCATTTTTTGCTGACAGGTATTGGTGGTAACTTACTATGCTGAAAAGACACTTCGAATCTGAAAACACTTACATACACTAGGGTACATTATGGTTTGGGGTACCTCTATGATTGGCATGACCTCCCATATAAGGCCCTAGTACATAATATGGCAGGGGGACCAAAACTACCTTTAAGTCCCTAGTATATAATAAGGCATGGCAGTTTAGAGGCCATTAGCCCTTTCTGCACTTGCATGTGTAGACTGCTGAGGCCTGAGATCAGTTTAAAAGCAGCCCTTTGTTGCAGGACTACCTTTAAAATACAAATTGTGCCCAAACTCGACCTTGGTGTTTGGGGCACTGAAACGTTAATTAACTACAATGTTTTGGCATATTAGGAACCCACAGGGTCCCCCCTAGGTGTCCCAGTGGTGATTGGTCAGGTATTTATAAGGAGGACCCTTATAAAAAAAGGTTTTATATGCCTTGGGTTTAGTGAAATTGCAAATATCACTCACCCCATTGTAGTAAAGTACTTCCCAAAATCGACTTTGGTGCTAGGAGCACTGCGGAGTGAGGATCTGCAAAATGTTTACATATATTCAGAACCCCCTAAAGTCTGGAGCAGGGGAAGGTAGAACAATACTGTAGATATAAGCAAGGTCCTTATAAAAGATGTTTTATAAGCTCTGTTGTTGGAAAAATTGCTCAAGTAATTTTCCCCATTGCAAATCCCCAGCCACATAGGTTAACATGGCAAGAAGTGATTCTTTAACAATTCCCGCCAGGAGAATTTTAACAATATCATTCAAGGACTCACTAGAATGGTATTGATAAATCCAACAATATACTATTGTTCAATTCATCCTAAAATGTACAGACAAGAAGTTTCTTGTCTGTAAGCCACAATTCTACCTTTCAGTGATATGTCCTGATTGGTCAGAGTTAAGTGGATTAGCCAGGCAATTCTGGAAGGAGAGATTTTTGCTCCATACGAATGCCAGAGGGAAAGGGGTTGTAAGCTATAATCTTCAATAGAAAGAGGAGACAGGCAGGAGAAATCAGTTTCATTTACACCCCTACTCTTTGAACCCAGCCAGATGGCAGGCTTAGGGAAGGAATGTGCTGAGGCCGGAAGGGAAGGAGAATATGAAGAATAGCCATCCTGGAAGTTTGTTTAGACAGCTCTTGTCTGTCTGATGGGGCTTCAGCCGTGTTTAATTTTGCAGAAATAGAGCTTTCAGGGAGACCACTGTGCCACACTTTGGAGGAAATGGTTATGCTCTGGGGTTTTGTCCTGTACCTCATTGGACAGGATTGCCTTCCTGTGTGACCCCAGAGAACACTGAATACGTATCTGAGAGGGGCAGTGCATCTCAGATCTGCTGCTTGAAACTTTAGAAGAAGAATGGTCCATGCTGGAAGTTTGATTTGCACCAACCAGGCCCTGTACTCTGACTGACTGTGCCTGCTGCACAATCTGGAACTACAGTCTTGTGGATCAAACTTGCTTTGAAAGGACTAAAGAGTGGACTCCCTGCAAGCTACAGGTTAACAGACCTCACCTTGACCATCATCACCAAGAATCCCCAGCCTGGAATATTACCAGTGAATTTGTAAGGGTTTGTCCAAGTGGATTGTTGGATTTGAAGTACCAAACTTTTAAGGACAATCTTGGAGCTTTCAAACCTTTAGAGTAAATGTTGGACACGTTGAAACCCTCAAAGGAACTTTAGGAAGTTTGAAGAACTTTGGAGCAACTTTGGAAAAAAGCTCCATAAGTGGACCGACTCATCCCGGCCAGCCAAGCTGGCGACCCTCAACTGTGAGCCGGCCTGGTGTCTAGGCTTGTCCCGCTGAAAAGCTCTGAAGGTCCGACTTCCAGAGTTTGACGGGAAGCAGGTGGAAACCCAAGCTGACGAATCTTCACCGAATCCGGCCTGGTGAAGAGCATCGAGGTACCACACGAGAAAAAGCTCTGTAAATTAGAAGAGGGGACCTGGACCACCCGCAAGAGTCAAGCCGCCCACCTTCAACCGTGAGCCGGCCTGGATCTCTGGTTCGTCCTGCTGGAAAGCTACAGAGGTCTGACTTCCATAAATTTGACTAGGGGGTCGTCGCAATGCAAGCCGGCGAACCCTCGGGAAGAAAAGCTCCAGAAATGTTTCTAAGTCAGAAGGTAAAAACTTTGACTGACACCTACAGCAGGGGGTAACCTTGCAGGGCTCCATCGCGGATGGCATGAAACTTTGACTTTTTCCCGGTCTAGTGCGACCAGATGTCCCAATGAGTGCTATAGGTCTCTATGTGCTATATAGTGCAAAATCTTTAAAAATTCATATCATCGGTTCCCTACATTGGATTGTTTTTGTTTTGGTGTCATTTTAAAGATAAAAACATTTCCTATTTTTATAAAGTGGTGTTGGATGTTTACTATGTGTGGTGTCTTAATTATTTACTGAATTGGTGTTTTTAAATGCTTTATATACCTCTCTTTGAAGTTAAACCTGCCTGCTTGCAGCCAACCTACCGAGGGTTGAGCATGGAAATAATTTTCTAAGACCTATTATGAGCTCTATATTTTGTTAGTGGTCTCATTGCTAGTGGTAGATGCATAATTCCCACTACTAATACGCCACTTTCCAACACAGGTATATACTGAAGGTATACGTGCAACTTAATTCATAATGTAGCGCCCTAGTGTCTTAGAACGGAGTGGGTCTATGTTTATCAAGACTTTATCAAAGTATTGTGTAAAGATGGAGTAGCGAAACAAGGGAAGTAGAATGAGCCAGCATACTATGTGCAACTCTCCTTATCAATCTCTCACAACTACCGCCTGAGTGAGAGTACCTTACTGTAACCAAAAGCTTGTGGGGCCTCTAACGGTGCTGTCTCAGTATGGTACCCAGAAAAAAATTAAATACTTTGAACTACCTTATCCATTGCTTTACTTGTGGCCCTGGCACCCGTGATCTGGGTGCCTCAACTTCTCACTTTTAGTACGATTCTAGTGGGCCCAAATTAGCAGACCATTTCCCGCATTCATGTGCATTGAATACCAGACCTATTAATTAATATGTGCCATTATTATGTGCCACCCATCCCAATGGAATAACAGTGTATTTTGTGTCTTACAGAGTAAAATCTGTTGTACAGCGGCAAATATGGTGCAACTATATCTTCGGGCATACTGTAAAGCATCTGGGCAGGGCTCTGTACCCACCCAGGTGTTCCTTTTCCAGCCAAAACCTACTCTAGACTGTACAGTTACTATGATCCTTTCCAAATAACAACACTCCTCTTTTTGTCTTGCTGTATTGTCTAGTAATTTTATCCCTCACTGGCTGCGTGAAATGAAGTTAGACTAGGACTACAGAGAATGAAGTAAATACATGTACCCATTTACAAAACAAGAATTGCTTGAGAATCATGTTCACACTAATAACTTACATTGTGAGACATTGGACATTTTTGGATGTTTAATCAAAAGGCAATCAGACTCAGCAAGTCAATTATGTTATTGTATTTCCTGATCTTAATACATGGGGACTCTTCCCCCAATTAATATGAATAAGGTTTCCTCTGTTGTGGCATATTTTCTTTGTTTCAATGTTAATATCTCTCTCACTACATCTCAAGTCCATGCAGGATTCAAGCATGCTACAGTTATTCCAGTACTACAGAATGCAGTATGTAGTAATCTATCAGTTCACCTCACTCCTCCCTATTCAAGGTAGGACTCTGAAAATCACAATTAACTACTTGCTGTCTATCTGCTTGTAAGGTACATTAGCCTTGGGCCCTGTGTAGTTCAGTCTCTGGATTAGTCACAGTATGGAGACAATACTCATTGACATCTACTTTTAGACCTCTCTGCATTAATTTACACTATTGACCATTCCAGGGGCTGCAGCGGGTGGGGACTGCTCCACTCCACTGATATGGCTTGTCTTTTATCTTACAGTCACACTGCCTTCTTAACACTCTAAACCTATAGCTCTTACATGCAGCTTTCCACAGGTCTCTTTTATATATATATGTCACCCATTTAGCAGCTCTTATTGGACCCTTTAGAGTGATATTTTATGCATACACTGATATTAGTCAATGCTCATCTGGCTGGACAGCAAACAGCTTCATGTCATGGACAATTTTCAGCTTTTCTTCTCGACAGTCTCTCACTGTATAGCCTTAAATTCATAAAGCCTGAATTTAGGCGGAAGTCCTAATCCTTGTTCCCCCTCCATCAATATGGCATATGGCTTGGCGACCTGCTATACCTGGTCCACAGCCCACAGCTGCTACCAAATTATGGAATGTAAGAATTATTTTATGATTCCCTCTAATTTGAACCCCACAGCAATAAGATGGTCTCAAACTGCTTTCTTTAGCTGAAGGTCTTGCGGGATATTCTCCTATTTCTACATCCAAAAGACAATCATTTGATTGTTCATATAGTGATTTTTTACACACATACTCTTTTTCAGGACCTATACTGTTAGACTGTACATTTTCCAGAAAAGGTCTATCTACTATTTTCAGGCAGAAAACAAGACTCAGTTTTAATATCTTGGCCATACTTTGTTAATTCCTGGTAGACAAGCTAGTGAAACTGAAATTATTATGCAGGGCCCATTCGATCAATACTAAGGGGAACTTATCCATCTCCATCCACTGTTTCTACGCTACTGTATGATCTTTCTCCCGAGCTATTTTGACCAGCTCAATGGTAGAGCCTGTCAAGCTTGGTGGTCACTCTTTAACATATTATGCCAGCACCCTATGGCACTAGCAGCTAGTGTGGCCTGACTCACAACAGATCACCAATCTTTTCATAAACAGGTAAACAACCTTTCTCTCTTAAATTTAGACTGTTCACAAGGTTAGTTCTCTCACAGGAATCCAGCACCAGAATACCTTCCCAGTAACTGCACGCTATACCAGCGTAATTATCAATCTACTATTACTAATGAAACATGTTTATCTAAGTAATCACTATGCCATATCGAGTTCCTAATTCATCTATTCATTCCATTCTGGAATGGAGTTGCTGTCATCGTGAAGTATTTTTAAAACATTTAATACATTTGACTTTTTCAAGTATTGGACATTTGTATTAACTATTGTGAGACATTGGGTTGTTGGTTGAGGAGGGTGTGAGCCCTTTCCTAGCACCAGCCACAATCCCTGTCAGAGTGAACCACTAAAGTCACTAATTTAACCTCTGGTAGCTTGGCATGTGAGCACACAAGCAGTAATAAAGTGAAAGCACAACACAAGAAAAATCCCATACCAGTTTACAAAAACAGAGTAATTTTTTAAATAAAAATTTACACCAAAAAGAGAAAAAATCCAATCAGTAGAATTGAAGATATGCAATTTTAAAGATTTAGATAAATATAGCGATTAAAAGCACAATGCGACCTAGACAAAGTCACAAGTTCAGGCTGACCGCGATGCAGCATGTGCTGGATACAGGGAGCAGGTCAGGCTCGCAGAGAATTTTGCCTTATGTCCTTGATGTGGAGTGTTGTGATGCGCAGCAGTGGTTCCCAAGTGCGTTACAGGGTCCTGTGTCAAGATGCGTCAGGTAGTGTCGGTTCTAATGAGTGATGCATGGTCCCACCTCAAGTTGGGCCAATGCTGTGTCGGTTCCGGTGATGAGCTGTGAGGTGCAGTCTGTGTCGAGTTGCGTCAAGCTGCATTGCCAAAGTTGGAGAGTTGCGAAGGCCATGATGAGAGGTCCTGCGTCTGGTTGCATCTCGCTGTGTACCGACACTCATTGGAACCACAGCTGGGCTGGCAGCGTATCTTTATTCCCACTTCCAAGGGTCCAGGACTGGAGAGGAACCACTTGGGGGGTTAGGACTCTGAGCAAGGCAGGTGCAGGGTTTAAGATGGTTAGAGTCATTTCTGTCCCTGAGGAGCCTATCAGGAGGAGGCCAGCCAACAAGCCCTTGGAGTCACTCTGGTGGTCTTGGGTTGAAAGTGCAAGTTCAGACCTTCTTACTCCAGCAGCAGGGCAGAAGAGCAGTCCCTCTTGAATGCATTGCTGCAGAGCAGTACCTCTTGAAGGCAGTGTAGCATTGCAGCAGAGCATTTGGGCAGTCCTTTTTGCAGCAGAGCAGCTGGGCAGTCCTTCTTGCAGCAGAGCAGAAACGAAGCAAAGCAGTCCTTCTTCTGAGTGTTCCACCTGTTCATAAGTGATCTGAAGAGTGGGTGTGAGGGTCCCTTTTTATATACCTGGTGCCTTCTAGAAGTTCCTTTTTCAGAAGTACTTGGAATTTCCTGCCTCCCATCCCTGGCTACAGTGACAATAGACTAGTTTGATGTTCTTTATGTGAAGGCAGGACACACCCTACTGCCTCCCCATCCTGACTGAGATGGCCTATCCAGGCACACCCAATCCCTCTATTGTGTGGCTGTCTGGGTGGAATATACAAAAGCTAACTGGCACTCACACATAGCCATGTGACCCAGGAACAGGCTACAGGCACCAAATAGTTAGGGTTGGAAAATGCCAACTTTCTGAAAATGGAATTTTCAAACTAGTGACACCAAATGCAGCTTTACCATTAATGTGGATTTTAAATTACAATTTCTCAGACACCAAACATGCCTTTTCTTCTTGTTTCTAATTAAAAGTTAGCGCATGCTAAATGTAATAAGGCAACCTAATATTATTCTATTGGAGGGATAGACCTCACAGTAGTGATAAACAAATGAAGGAGTTTTTCAATAACGAGACATGTAAAACGTAAAAGTACAAGTCCATCTTTTTGATTGAAATGCATCCTGCCCTATGGCTGTGTAGGGCCTACCTTACGGGTGATATATGCATTAAAGAGGGTGTTATAGTCATGGCAAAGGGGTTATTTTTTCAAGTTGATTTGACAGTGTAAAACTGGTAGCGAGATATGTTTTACAAGGCTACTTAAGTGTGTGGCACAAGAAGTGCTGCAGGCCCAACTGAAGCATTTGATTTAAAGGCCCAGGGTATATGAAATACCACTTTAATAGGGACTTTAAAGTAGATTAAAAATGCCAATCAAGTGGAAGCTAGTTTTACCGTGTTTTAGGGAGTTGGCACAAGCACTTTAGCACTAGTTAGCAGGGGTAAAGTACAGAGGGGCAGATTTACAAGCCCCTTGCGACACATTTATGCTGCCGTTGCGTCACTTTTGTGACGTAGCGGTGGCGTAAACCATGCGCCACATTGTGACTTATTTACAACATGACACATTTAGGGAGATGCGTCACGTTGTAAAACCCTGCGCCACATTAACAAGTTTAATGTATTGAGGGTGGGCGTTCCGTCATAAAAAGCCTCCTAAAAGTGATGCAGTGAAATCTACAAGATTTCACTGAGTCACTTTTCAGAGGCCGCTGCGACGAAACCCTGCGCCTGCTTGAAGAAGGCGTAAGGAGTGGCGCAGCACGTTACGTATGGGCGGTCCCTGAACATTGCTGGAGTTGCGTCGCGCTTGCGACAAGACTCCAGCAATGCGCCACCCTTATGCCATCAGCTGCAACACGCATCTGTCTATCCCTGCGCCATGGTGCGCTGCATTGTAAATGCGATGCATTCGTGGCAGCGCAAGTGTAGAATTGTGTGTCGTATCGGTACTAGCGCATCCCTGCTAATACGCAGGGATGCCCCAGTCCTTGTAAATCTGCCCTATAGAGTTAAAAGGCCAACAAAATCTAATTCAGCAAATATAGGATGGGTGAAAAGTAAAACATATAAGGGAAAGACTACCCTAAGGCTGACACGTCTAACTATCACTGCCCTACTTGAGCTATTACTTTTATTCCAGTGTTTTCCTTATGGTCTCAGAGAGAATTATGAGGCTGTGTTAGAAACCAGTCTTTAAATTGTTTAAACTGTCTCAGACAACAATGCACCCCTCCCTTTAGATTTAGTATTTGCAAACGTATTAAGAATTCTTTTGCTATCACGTAGCCCACTATAATTTGCCTAGTTGTAGATCCAATCATCTATTTTATTATCATCCTTAGATTTTAATCTTAGTTCTCAAAAAGGAGAACATTGGCCATTTGTTTCTCTCTCTAATAGCTGTAACATAATATAACATATTGCAACATAAAAGAACAAGGCATAACATAAACTCTTGATGCCATCAATCATCCCCAAATATTTTCCATTCTCTCACAAAGTGTCACAGTCTTTATTCAAGACCTCCCGCAGGGATCGTCCATCTCATTACTACCGCCCTGCTCCATACTTATGGTTATTTATGGTGCATGATCTTTTTGTGGGTGTAGAGGACACCCAGCTCATTCTGACACCTAGACCATTGGAGAAAAATAGAAAAGGAATTCCTAAAACTGCAAATGTAATTATCTAGGACGAAAACAAATGGCAAGGTGACAGAAAGAATGCTACGAGGAAGCTCCATCAGATAGAGACTATGAAGGTAAATTTGGAAAAAATAAACTTCATGGAACAGGAACCTATACATTTCACAACGGAGAAGAAATAGGAAGAAGAGAGCTGCCCAGTGGCAGGAGTGGACATGCTCCGTCCAGAAGAAAGTAGCACCTAGGTTGAAAATAAAGCTTCATATATTGGTCTGCTACATTAAAACCGAAAATAAACCATGAAATATAGGTATTGCACATTGAAATCCAGAAGTAAGCTTGAAATATAGACACCAGGTCATAGTTTTGAACGTGATGTTGGAAACAGATTGAAACAGGAGCTCGAAAAATAGACTTTCAGCATTAAAACAGAATGCAACGCTTGAAAACAGACCCTGCGCATCACACCTCAAAATGTGGACCTCAGTCATTTACACAGTACATGACATGTAGTCATTCCACAGGAACCTGTTACTAAAGAAAAAACAATGGGGCAGATTTATGTTTCCTGGCGCATCCCTGCAAATCAGCAGGGATGCGCCAGGAAAGATGCGTCATGCAAGTTTACCCTTGCGCCACCACAGATGAGCCGCATTTACAATGCAGCGCATCATGGCGCAAGGATAAACAGATGCGTGACGCATCTGATGGCATAAGGGCAGCGCATTGCTGGAGTCATGGTGCAAGCACGACGCAACTCCAGCAATGCTCAGGGGCTGCCCATACCGAACATGCTGCGTCATGCCTTACGCCTGCTTCAAGCAGGCGCAGGGTTTTGGCGCAGCAGCGTTGGAAAAATGACTTTTCCAAGGCTTTTTCCGACCGAACGCCCACCCTGCATACATTAAACCTGACGCAGGTTTAATGTAGCGCAGGGCTTTACAACGTGACACATCTCCCTAGATGCGTCACGTTTAAATAAGGCGCAACATGGTGCATGGTTTACGCCGCCGCTGCCTCACAGAAGTGACGCAACGGCGGCGTAAATGTCTCGCAAGGGGCTTGTAAATCTGCCCCAATATCTGAGAACTTAACGCTGTTAAATTGGAACCAATCTTTTCCAAAAATGGTTTTCATGATGATCAGTTGTAAACAAAGCTTTGATTATCTAAATTAAAGTACAATGGATTTTAGAAAACGAGAAAAAAGGACGGTTGGTAAAAATTCTAGGAGCATATTTACAAGGGCTTTATCTCCGGTTTTTTGGCTTACAAAGCCAAAAAAGCAGAGATAAAAACAGCGCCCCATTTACAAGAGGGTGCTAACATGCATAATCGCATGTTAGCACCCCTTTTCCCAACGCCTCACATTGCATCTCCAATGAGATGCAAAGTGGGCGTTACTAGGCGTACCCAGGATGGACTACCTTGCAAATATCGCTGATGTTTACATCGCGATATTTACAAGGCAGCCCACATGATTTTAGCACACATTAGATTTTGGCGAAAATGGCAGTTTTCGCCAAAACCTAACGTCTGCTAAAATCTTGACTTAGCCATCCCTAACATAGGGGGTGGATTATGCTGATACGACCCTGTGGGTCGTATCAGCAAGGTTATCGCCCTTTTGCAGGGAACATCGCTGAAAAACCAGCGATGTTCCCTGCAAAAGGGCGATAACCTCACTATCTCTGGAATCTTTATCGCCCTGGAGTAACGCGTTGTTAATAACGCGCTACCAGGGCGATAAATACCAGAGATAGGCTGCGATAATATAATTATCGCTAAGCACGGCCAGCGATAATTATCGCTGGCCGTTGTTAATATGCCCCCTAATTCCTGTCAGTTCACAGTGGCATACGATAATTGATGTTTAAAGATCATCTCAATTTTGACATTGATAACTTAGCAAGTTGCTCAAGCTAAAGAGATATGAGTGCATCTCCTCAAAACTATGAACGCTGTGCTTGCTATCGGTGCCTAGACCGATTGTCTTCAAATCCCCGTGTGTTTTTTAATCTTGACCTTGGCTTTCAGGGAAAAATTCTTCAGATACAGTCCTGGTTGTTTACTGAGGTCAACATCTCATGGTTTTCCGACAGTTCTTCTGTTTGAATGTTCTTTTTTATTGCAAGCTGTTGGTCCAATGAATACTTTAATCTGCAGCCGTTGACTGATTCCTAAACATCTTGAGTGCAGTAAAACGTTAAAAACGTGGGTCATCATCCAATCGTTACCATGTCTGAACGACAGTCACCAGCTCTCATGTTCTACAATGCCAAACAATCCTCTGGAACGGTAGAACACCTGACAAACGTACACAGCATGCAGCCTTGTGTATGCCCATGCACCTGGCTTGAACATGGTCAGATGAGGCTGAGAAGCACCTGGTGCGCATGGGGCTCAATCTCCTGAATTTAATATTGTAAGTATTAGCGATGTGCTCATAAATGCACTCACAACGCTCACAATCACCAAACCAGCCAACGTGCTAGTCCTTAGCATGTTTTTCTTTATGAAATTGGAGACCTTGTTTGTTGAAACGCATTCTCCAGCATAAATCAGGCCCTATGGGTGGTTAAAACCATTTTCCTTTGCACAATGTACTTGGTAACATATTTTTTAAAAGGTCTATCACACTTCGTTGTGTTCGTGTTGGTCCAACGGGATGTAATGTATATTGTAGCTAGTTATATATATATATTATCAGACTGACAAATGAGTGCACAAAATAAACAGTGCTTTAGCATTTACAACTACAGTGGTTGGCGCCCTCCCTTTCAGGCTTAGTGTGGTTAATTACCTTTTATACAATTGTTCCCTGGCATTTAATATGTTTTCTAACATTATATAGTATGTTTACATGTATTAAACAATGAAGTAGTCTAAATCACTAGCACAAAAGGTATAGAGTGTGGTAAAATACCTTCATCCTCATCCTCCATTTGTGCTTTTGCTTCCCTGGAATACATTGCTCTTCGAAGAGTCTTCCTTTCCATGGCTGTTTGGTCAGCTTCTGTATCCTGTAAAACAACAGTGAACATTGTTTTCATTGGTTCCACTTAATATGAAAATGACAATGATATCACCATTGCCCTTACACTGGAAGAACATCTACAAACTAATAAGCTATGAAAAAGTTCCCACTGATAATTGCCTTTTTTCAATGCCAAAGAGTTTATTAAAACGGCAATGTATATATTGCAGTATAGAACAAATATCTTTGTCAGACAATAGGGTGTTGCATGTTCTACCACTAGGGTTAAGTCTATGTTTACGTACAAAATGTTCTAAGATTCATAGCAATTATTATTATTATGAATAATATCAAGAAAAACATTTATGACTCATAATAATTGACCTAAATTAACCTTTGCAAAATAAAAGTAGACTTTTCCTGTTCAGGGCTACGCGTTTGGCACACCAGGTGAAAAGGGCAGCAAATGCATTGTATAATCTCAAAATGACAATACGTGTATTATAGAATGAAGCTATAAAACAAGGAATACAATAAAATATGGGATTTGAATTGTAATGAGTTGAATAAGTGCTTCCATTCTTTTGGCTCCATACTAGACGAGCAGTGAGTCAAAATAGTTTATATAGATATAGAGTGCACATTGTGCGATCCTCGACCTTGTTAGGTAGGTCGCTCCCCTACCACACAGCTCCGCCTATGTGTCCTGACCCTGCCCCAGCTGCCGCTGCTGTAGAAGTTGAAGCCCTCCTCCACCCGGAGGCTACCACCTGCGCCTCATCCCTGGTGGCCAGTGGTAGGTCTTAGGTTTGTATCACTGTCGCTGTCTGTCTGTGTTCCCCTGTACTCCTGTCTCCCCCCTGTGCCTGCATTCTTTCTGTGCCCGTTTTGCTTGCCTTCTGTTCCCCTCGTTGCCCCTTCATTCTGTGCCCTCTTTTGCCTTCTGTTCCCCCTCGCTGCCCCCTGATTTGTGCCCCTTCATTCTGTGCCCTCTTTTCCCTTCTGTTCCCCCTCGCTGCCCCCTGATTTGTGCCCCTTCATTCTGTGCCCTCTTTAGCCTTCTGTTCCCCCTCGCTGCCCTTGATTCGTGCCCCTTCATTCTATGCCCTCTTTTGCCTTCTGTTCCCCCTCGCTGCCCCCTGATTTGTGCCCCTTCATTCTGTGCCCTCTGTTGCCTTCTGTTCTTCCTCGCTTCCCCCTGATTTGTGCCCCTTCATTCTGTGTCCTCTTTTGCCTTCTGTTCTCCCTCGCTGCCCCCTGATTTCTGCCCCTTCATTCTGGGCCTTCTTTTGCCTTCTGTTCCCCCTCGCTGCCCCCTGATTTGTGCCCGGTTGCCTTCGGTGCCCTCGCCGCTCCTGTTCCCGCCGCTGCGTCCCCTGTGGCCCTGCCCCCCTCACTGGCCATTCACTGCCTCCCGCCCAGTAGCGGTCCGTGGAGGGAGTGACGGTGGGGCAGTGAGGCGGGGCGGGGGAGGGGCAGGGTGGGGAAATGTAAACACCAGAATATGGATGAACGCAGGTAAGTACACATTTAAATAAATAAAATGAATTCCTTTATGCGCGCTGCATCTACTTACCTCCGTTCATCCATATTCCGGTGTTTACATTTCCCCACCCTGCCCCTCCCCCGCCCCACTGCCTCACCGTCACTCCCTCCATGGACCGCTACTGCTCCCGCCTCCCAGCTGCTCCTCCCTCCCACCTCCCCATATATGGCAGCTGCTGTGCGGTCGCGCCGCTATCGCGCCGAAGGCGCGCCTAAGACAAGCCTGTCGGCGTCCGACCATGCCCGGACCGTGCACGGCGCAAGAACCCCTGGTCCCTGCACACGCCACGACGACCGCCGCCGCTACGATGCCAGCACACTCCACGCTCTCAACCCCAGACGGACCCACACCCGCTTCAAGGCCGCCCCGAAACGCACACACGGTCCCTTCACCTGCTGGAACTGTAGCTACACCAGCCTCAGAGCCACCAAACAACCCACCAAGAAAGACCTCAACCACCTCCGATGCATCCTACTGAACACCCGCTCCTCACGCAAACACGCCGTCGAGCTCTGGGACCTGCTCAATACCTCATCCCGGGACGTCGCCTTCCTGACATAGACTTGGATGAACGACTCCTCCGCACCCGACATCGCCATAGCCATCCCAGATGGCTACAAGATCACCAGCAGAGGCCGCACCAACGGAGTCGGAGGCGGAATCGCCATCGTTCACAAGAACAGCATTGGGGTCTCGACCAGCACCGATGACACTCTCAGCACCTCTGAACACATGCATTTCCAGATCCACACAGACCCCAACCCCACCCTCAGAGGCACCCTTGTCTACTGACCCCCCCGGACCCCGACCCCAGTTCAGCAACTCCATCGCCAACTTCATCAGCAGGCACGCCCTGACCTCCACCGACTACATCCTCCTCGGAGACCTGAACTTTCACCTTGAGAACAACAACGACAGCCACTCGACAACCCTGATTGATAACCTCGCCAACCTCGGACAGAGGCAACTTGTCACAACACCTACCCACTCCGCTGGACACACGCTCGACCCCGTCTTCTCCTCAAGCCCCCACGTCTCCTTCAGTCACACCACCGAACTCCTCTGGACGGACCACCGCTGCATCCACTTCACCTTCCAGAAACCCACCACACAACTCCTCACCCAACAGATCCCTCGCTGCTGCTGGAGCAAAATCACCGAAGCCCAACTACAAGCAAACCTCGCTCTCAGCCCACCCACCAAACCCTCCAACACCGACAATGCTGCCCACAGCCTCAGACGCTGGATCGATGACTGTGTCAACACCATCGCCCAGCTGAAGAAACCCCCCCACAGAGACACTGGCAAGAGGACCAGCTGGTTCACCCCAGATCTCCTAGCCTCCAAGCGAGCCTGCTGGAAACTAGAGAAGAAATGGCACAGCGAACAGAATCCGGACAGCTACGCAGCCCACAAGGACACCACCCGCAACCACCATCACCTCATCAGGACTGCCAAGAGGACCTCCTTCAAAGACCGCCTCGACAACAACACACACAACAGCAAGGAGCTCTTCAACATCGTGAAGGAACTCTCCAACACCAACAACATCCCGCCGTCGCAAGCCCTGTGCGACTCCCTCGCCACTTTTTTCCACCGCAAGATAGCAGGCATCCACAACAGCTTCAACACCCAGACAGCCCCAACAGACAGCAACACAACAGACTCTCCGCACACCATCGACCACGACCCCCTGCTAGCCTGGGCCAGCGTGAGCATCGATGACACCATTAAGACCATGAGCACAATCTACTCCGGCTCCCCGTCAGACCCATTCCCACACCACATCTTCAACAAAGCCAGCAGCTCCATCGCACCCCACCTGCGCAACGTCATCAATCTCTCCCTTGAGACTGCGACCTTCCCAGAGAGCTGGAAACACGCCGACATCAATGCCCTACTCAAAAAACCCAAGGCAGACCCTAGAGACCTCAAGAACTTCCGGCCAATCTCTCTGCTCCCATTCCCGGCCAAGGTCATCGAGAAGATCATCAACAGACAGCTAACCTGATACCTCGAAGAAAACCAGAATCCTGGACCCTTCGCAGTCAGGGTTCGGCAGCAACCACAGCACCGAGACCGCCCTCATCGCCGCCACCGACGACATCAGGACCCTGCTGGACAACGGTGAGACCGCAGCCCTCATCCTCCTGGACTTCTCCGCCACCTTCAACACCGTCTGCCACCGCACACTACGCGCACGCCTCCACGCCGTAGGGATCCGAGACAAAGCTCTGGAATGGACCACCTCCTTCCTCTCCGGCAGAACCCAGAGAGTCCGCCTCCCCCATTTCCGATCCGAAGACTCCGAGATCATCTGTGGCATACCCCAGAAATCTTCCCTCAGCCCGACACTGTTCAACATTTACATGGCCCCGCTCGCACACGTCGCCCGACAGCACATCCTCAACATAATCTCCTACGCCGACGACACTCAACTGATCCTCTCCCTCACTAAGGACCCCATCACCGCCAAAGCCAACCTCCACGAAGGAATGAAGGCCATCACCGACTGGATGAAGATCAGCCGACTGAAGCTGAACACGGACAAAACGGAGGTCCTCATCCTCGGCTCCAACCCTTCAGCCTGGGATGACTCCTGGTGGCCGACGGCACAGGGGGCAGCCCTGACACCCACCGACCACGCACACAACCTGGGAATCATTCTCGACTCAACGCTCTCCATGACCAAGCAAGTCAACGACGTCTCCTCCTCCTGCTTCAACACCCTCCGCATACTCCGCAAGATCTACAGGTGGATCCTGACAGATACAAGAAGAACAGTCACCCAGGCCCTCGTCAGCAGCAGACTCGACTACGGAAATGCCATCTACGCGACAGCCCTGACCAAGCTCATCAAATGACTGCAACCCATCCAAAACGCCTCGGCACGACTGATCCTTGACGTGCCACGACCACATCACCCCCCACCTGAGAAACCTGCACTGGCTGCCCATCAACAAGAGGATATCCTTCAAGCTCCTCATCCACGCACACAAGGCACTCCACAAGACCGGCCCAGCCTACCTCAACAGACAACTTTCCTTCTACATCCCCAACTGCCAGCTCCGCTCCGCCGACCTCGCACTCGCCACCGTCTCGCGCATTCGGAGAACAACCACCGGCAGGAGATCCTTCTCCCACCTCGCCGCCAAGACCTGGAACACCCTCCCACTGAGCCTACGACAGACCCAAGACCTGCTGACCTTCAGGAGGCTACTCAAGACCTGGCTGTTCGATCAGTAGCGCCCTTTCCCCCACCTCCCAGCACCTTGAGACCCTCACGGGTATGTAGTGCCCTCTACAAATGTTTGATTGATTGATTGATTGTTACAGTCACAGTCCAAGGCAAATAATTTGATAATGCATGTTGCATTTACTGGGAACAATTATGTCAAAGAATTTTGGTAAAGGGCAATGGGTTAACATTTGTCTACATATTCTGTCCACAAGCTAACAAAGCTAAGGAATTAAAATCATGGATGGGATTGTTGTCCAAAGTGTTGTTGAACATTTGTAGATAGTTGTATGAAAACTGTAATTGCCAGTTGAAAGGTTTAAAGATTTTGTAGAATTTTTAAAAACAGCAAGATTTAAACAGAGGTGCTATGCTCTATTTTTAAAAATGTTACCACAGCTTTTTTGAGCTATTTCTTACATCGTTAACATTTCTAGTTAATTATTTTTTTCTAGGATTTTACAATTTGCGAATCTAAGAAAAGATTTTTTCAGGATATTTGTAGGATGTTCCTACTTAGCATTACATTGACCTGTGTGTCTTCAATTAATTCATTTTCACCTTCTTGTGAATGCATGTTTTAGGGTCCAGAACAGCCTTCCACATGTAAGATGTTGCTGTACATTAACTGCAACTTGACCATACGGGAAAGACAGCAGGCAATGCTTAAATTAGTCTCAGCCACTGGTGATTACTCAATACCGCATCTCAGTCCATCATGATTTTGTACACCATGCCATCTCAGTTTGGACCCATCCATATGTAATTCAATTTTGATCCTGCTCCAATAGAAACAGTCCAGCGTGAACTGCTGGGCTAGGTCCTCAATTATTGGAGAACAAGCAACCCAAGACCGGTTTCGCCCTCATTAGGGCTCGTCAGTCAGGTTGTTTTCAGTGACACAGTGAGGGCCTAATATTAATTATATTGTTTTGAATTTGTGGGGCCTCAGACACAGCTCACACCAAGCCAGTGGCATTCCTCTTGCATAGTTAAGAAACTGCTTTCCTACAATGGTGCTCAAGGCACATGCAAGCACCACAGAGCTCCGGTGATGGCAGGAATCTTTTTTTTTTTTCTATGCTTCACAGCATTGCTATCAACAGATGACTCCATATCCTGCATGATCATTGATTATCCATACAGCACCACCATCACACTCCAGTCATGCAACTGCTCTTACAGATGGGTGTTATCTAGAGTGAATTGATGAGAATGCCTACAATTATAAGACAAATCAAGTCAAGTCAAGTCAAATAAGCTTTAATTCGGTTTGTATAAATACAACCATATAAGCTGAACAAAGTAATATAAAATAAAATATCATGACACATAATTCAACAAAGCCAAGGACAGATAATTATTCCTATACCAGCCCTAACACTTGCACTGAACGGTGAGACATAAATAAAGAGTGCATCCATATATGTACATGTTTAAAAATAGATAAAATCAATTATATATCATTTTAGCATAAGTAAAAAAATGCTCAAGAAGCATTGGTTTCCATCGAAATTAGTAATTCATGATTAATGATTCTACCTCGCAATAACAAGGTGCTTATGCATAAGTTGTAGTAGGCCTAAACATTGTAATATTGAATCACTAAAACGGATTTTGTCAATAGTTATCACCATATAAGTGAAGGAGACCCTTGACACGATAAAGTGACGTATGCATCTACCTAGCAATAGTAAAATTACTAATACATAGACAGTTATAAGCTATATAAGGCGCAATTTCGCATCCATAAAACATTTGTTTCCTCCACAATAAATGGCAACATCTTGTGCTGATAGAGTAAACTAAGTATATGTGCGAAATAGATTACTGTCATAAAGTGACTTGTGCATAACAAAATGGGATCATCTCAAATAATGTGATTTAGGCATATATGTAAGAGATTATTATCATAAAGTGACTTATGCATAACTATAACATCGTAGCAAGGCACAGATGACATTAATCAAATAATTATAGATTTCCTAGCAGCTCTGCATTTCAGAATGTATAGTGCTACATGGAAACAAATGTCCAAGCTCTGGAGGGAACAGAGTAGATTCATAGCATCTGCAGTTAAACGGATGTTATATTTTAAAAGGATCGGTTTCAAATAAAATTTCCTCAAAGATGTATAAAATTTACAAAATAACAGAAAATGGCAACAACTTTGTTTGGAAATATTGTCACACGGGCATTCTGCACTAGAGCTTACCCCAATCACAGGGAAGGATACAAGATGGTGTGCGATGCCCAACCTTAAACGTACAAGAACAAATCGGTGCGATTTCCTGGTCACTTCCACCAAATATGACTGAAGATCTTTTTTAAGATTATATAAGACAAATCATTTTTTGTCTCTAGTTTCTACAAGAAAGTGACAGCACGGCACCGCAAACCATTTCACTGCGCTGCACTGTCACTCTCAAAGCACAGGGATGCGACATATTTACAATAATATGTCACATCCCTGTGCTTTACCCTGCACTGGCGCATAATTGTCTGCCATGCACCAATGCAGGCACCCTTGCACCATGGTTCAAGGGTGTCTGCGTTTCAGGGAAGATTGTCTTTGTTCAAGTAGGGACACCTTCCTGCACAAAAACAATCACAAGAGGTGATTTCCTCTTTCCATGTGTGCTGCAGAATGCAGCATGCATAGACAGAGGCAAAACCAAGGAGAAATGAAGACATTAGTCCTCGTTAGAAATAGGTTCAGCCACTGAGCTGCCGTACTTGGTCTAAAGTGATTGAATGATGAATGTTGCTCCATGGAATCACTAACTGATCCCAATGCTAAAACACTATAGAGCATATGTACAAGCCCCTTTTGCCATGGGGACGTCACTTTTTGTGACGTTCCCATGGCGATAGGGGCCTTGCCTTATGTACAAGGCAGCGTTAAGTCACTTAATGTGGCTTAACGCTGCCTTGTACATAAGGCACCCTTTCACTCTATGTTTAGCGTGAAAAGGGCGTGCAGTGGGTGTTGTGGTGGGTGTTCCACTGCAACACCCATTGGATTTGATGCTGCCCCCTATGTTCAAGGGTGGCGTACATAGGAGGCAGCGCCAAATTTAAGACCAGGAAAACCCTGGTCTTAAGGTGGCGAAATGAGGAGAAATGCATTATTTATCCTCGTTTTTGCTTTTTTCCATGTGTGCTGCCTTGAGCAGCACACATGAAAAAAGCAAAATGCCATGGTTTGTTTATTTTTAAAAATGCCATTTTGTTACTTTCATGTGTGCTGCATGAAGCAGCACACATGAAAGTTACAAAATGGCATTTTAGGATAGGTTATGTGCAGGAAGGGACACCTTCCCACACATAACCAATACTCCCTTGCACACAGACACATTGCACTCTGGTGCAAGGGTGCCTGCGTTGGCGTTAAGTTGTAAAACTTAGCGCCATCGCAGGGGTAAACACAAGGCTGCACCACATTCTTGTAAATATGGTGCAGCCTTGCGTTTCCGAAGTGGCGGAGCGTGTCGTTAAGACCAGGAGGCTAACAACACTTTCCGCCACTTCGTCGTACATATGGCCCTATGTTGTGCTCTGCTGTAATTGTTGCATTTCAAGGATCAATATCAATATGTTGCACATAGTTCAGTGACAGTTTAATGCCCTAATAGGATTTTACAATTGAGCACAGTGTTCATTGACTGGGCTTTCAATAGTCGCCATCACAACATTATTAAAAGGACCTTATTCTAAATTCTAGAGCTTATCGATTGTGCTTGAGAGGTTTCTGTTAACCATTCTTCATCTTTAATGAGGTGGTATTTTCAAAGCAATGCAATTAGCATTATATACTGTATAATATTTATCTCCTACCAGTCACAGTATTGAACTTGGATGCCTAGCGTGAAACACTTGATTTTTTAAATATTTTATTTATTAACAGTATTTTATAGTGAGGACCGAGGCACATGGGAGAGTGATTTACATATAGTCATGAGTATATATCATTTATATAACACACATACATTATGATTTCTCAACTTGTACCAAATGTAATATCTTAGCCTTTCTAGAAGATTTGATATTTATCTATTTACAACATGTAGGACAATCTAGTTTCTCGGATGGAGTTTGAAGAAGAAACCGTTTAGCTTTTCCAGAAATCATTGACAATATGGCTTGCTTGTTTAATATTGTTACTTGAAAGATGATTATCATAGCTAGTAAAAATTCACTGTTGTGGCAAAATAAACTTGTTAGATGAAATTAAAGCATACATCTATAATGAAATTATGTATAAACAGGAAGAAACCTCTGCACAGTGTACCTCTAATGATTCCTAGTGGTGTTCCAAATGTACTTTATTTTTGCAGTTTTATATGGCACAAACTTGACTCAACAGCATTAGAGCACTTTACATGAGCACCAGATTACATTACACAAAGTCAGATTGACTTGCCCTGAATCCCAGAATTTTGAGCCGATGACAACAATTGTACTATAGAATATCGACACCAACAATATTGTGGTACAAGAATATCTAGGGACAAAAAATTGAAAAGTACGTGCATATAGAGAAGTATAGATTTCCTATTTCTAACTCCCAGTCTACGTACCTTGAAGATACATGTACTGCACAGGAACATAGATGTGATGTTTGGTATAAAGAACCTAAACTTACTTACTTGTTGCTAACACTGTGACTCAAACCAGGTTCCCCAGTTCCAAAGTGTGCACGTCGGGCCATTAGGCCACATCTCCTGCCCTATGTTTAGCTGCTATGGAGACATATTAAAAATAAGAAAAATTATCTTCGTTCTGTAACAATTTACATTCAGCAGTTGATAGTGGTATCTGGCAGACAGAATGAGTGACTGGGTTAGGATACCTTTTAAAAGATTATGGGCATAATGTACTAAATGAATTTTCACTTCAATAGGTTGTAGTATGAAAGGTATAGACTTTGCAAATAAAAAAATACACAGTTGTACTGTCCAAAAGGTATGTCACGAGTAACAAATGGGATTATGATTTTCAATTGCCATACTGTGCTCCTAGCAATTGCCAAGGAACAGGGGGAATGAAAGGGGTTTGTCCCCTTTAGCGTGGCTCATAAGGTTGTGTATCAATGTTTTGTGACTGCCTTAATGGTTGCAAACTATTGATTGAATACTGAAACCCACAGAGGGTGTTATGTATTTGCAAAGTGGAAGCTGTCTGTCTGGTACCTTCCACTTATGAAGGTGGTCTGTGTCTATAGGGGAACACATATCAGTTCAGAAGACAGTTCCTTGCTTCCCCTAATGTCCTTTGGCACTATGCCAGTTTTTCTTCTTTTATTTCTGTCTCTTGAAAGCATGGGACAGCAAAACCCCTATTTTCTTTTGACGTGAATGGAGTGGTGGGTGGTTGCGGTCCCTTTCAGAACTCCATCACTACATCCATTCCTAGATGGAATCCTGCCTCATTAACATGCATGAGACAGAATATCTGCATAGCCTACTGAGGGGGTTCTCTGTGCTGCAACGTTTCAGTTCATCCATTGCAGTGCAAACATATCCTCGGATCACATCGCAGGAACGGTGAAAAAATGGAGGCTGCGATGTGACTTGGTGAATTTACGTCAGGCCCATTGTTGCTAATATTTACCCTCACTCGAATGAGAGACGGTGTCAGAATGTTCCCCTCGCTAATTGTAGGTGTAGACCTTGAATTACATCCTCATAAGTTTTTTTTTGTGCCACCTCTTATCCCTATGACAAATATCCTGCAAGAGAGGCAATTGTTTTTTAGAAGACAGACTTTGAAATATGAATCAACCACTCTTGACCCGCCATTAGAATTTTTGATGAAATTATATATTATGATGTATTCCGTTATTCTAACCATTTTCTTCTTGAGCAAAATAAACTTTTTTTTTAAATTCTCGTTGGCTATTCTTCCGATTTCAATCTCCCTCTCCTCCTTCGTCTTATTACCAAAACCTTCTCCTTTTCTCTCCTCCCTCTCTCTGTCTCTTGGTCTGCTGACACTCTGCAGTTCATAGGGGCACGCGATGTTGTGTTACCTTTTCCAGCTCCTGGTCTTGGCGGTTCATCAGCGTTTTCCAGTGCTCGTAGAGCTCGTTGTCTTTGTTCTGAATGTCTTTGAGTGTTCCCTCCCTCAGCACAGTTCCATCCTTCATTGCTATGATCTAGAAAAGATAGAATCAAACACATTTAATCCAGATACACAAGCTTCACACAGTTAGAAAACACTGCTTTGGATGTCCGTTTAAGTTCTTATCGTGGCAGTGCATCAACCTGATATCCACTCTATATGCGGAGAGATGGGTATATATTTACATTCTCCTACCCAATGTTCAAGTATGATGTCTTACCCAATCAGCATGAGGCAGATATTGTAACTTATGTGTCACCAGAACAACTGTCCTCTTGTCATCTTGGAGGAACTTTAAGATTCCCTCCTGCATCAGATGGTCACTCAGGTGAATATCGAGTGCAGAGAATGGGTCGTCCTGAGGCAGAAGGAAAAAGGTGTCAGTGCAATGTGGCCCCGAATGCAATTCCACATCAAACGTATCACTTCATAAGGATTACATTGATTCAACATTTTAATGTTGTCACTTCACTGAATGCATTTCATTACTGGTTGTTCTCAATTGGGGTTGACTACATTTTCTCTTTGACAGTAACAGGACAAACTACTACTTTTGAATGAAATTAACTGCAGCAAAGAGATTCGTAAATTATCATTATAATTTCAATGATTCATTCTGGAAACCTAAAAGATATGGCAGTGCCATACATATATTGTGAGATGTGATGTTTAGGAGAGTAGAGCCAAATTTAGATACAATCTCCCCCAATGTTACAAGCACTAAAAATACGTAAAAGGACTACAGTGAATACGCATTGTTATTCGACACCTTACAGAAAAAGATGCAGTTCTCGCACATCATCAATAACGAAAAAATATATGAATCTTTTGATCTTTTGACTGTGGTGCTTAAATAGTGCCATATATTCCTAATTTAAAATCTGATAATCTGCTTTTCTCTTCCTCTTTCTTCGTGGCGTAACTCAAAATGATGCCCCCCCCCCCCCCCCCGCAGAATGTGTTGAGGGCCCCCTGAGTCTTTCATATCTCACAGATATTCACTGGCTTCTGATGGGTCGGGGCATCCCTGCACTGCAGAGGGGCTGCAGAGGTCTGCTTTACACACCTGCTGCTTCTCTCTCTCTCTTTCTGCCCCCTAGTTAAACGTTCTTGCGTGCAGTCTTCTCAGAGTATGTTTACTACCAGTGCTTAATTTGAGCATGTGGTTTTCGGTGTATGGCACCCCTACTTAATTTTCAACTCCAGCACAAATGACAGTTGACCACATGGTGGTGCTGTATGCCTAGTTTTGAGATGAGCACAACAACAGTGTTTAGTCATTCAAAATACATAAAAAATGAGTAATACCTGTCACCTATGCCATTCTTGTATCTTTGGATGGCTTGGAATAGTCTGAATTGTCACACTTGTAGGAGTGTGATGGTTAGTAGTTGTGTTAGTACTGTTATTGCCATCTCTAGAAGTAGCAATAGGTGGTGCAGGCTCCAATGGCCTTCTAAGAAAGGCATTGGGATTTCCTTTTTTTACAAATTAAGCACTGTTTGCTACACTCCCCCCGTTGCACAGAAATATTTTGCCAAAGAAGGTGATACCAAACAGAGGCATGATAACATCTCATTGCAGAAAAGGGTGGAATTGTGTTGGTGATCTGAGCATGTTAATTTCATGTGTCATAGTTGATAAAGTAGGGATTATAAATAAAAAGTAATGCACTACGGATTGCTGATGCCAGACTATGCGGTCTTTACGAGCTGAAGGTTGCTGCCCACTTTATACAATATCTGTGGTTGGTTTGCTGTAGCCAATGAGGTGGCCGTATAGGATTTACAACACAGATATACTTGTCTTGTTCCGTAACATTTCTAGTAGATATTCTTTGCGCTTTGGAGCTATGTCTTTCCTGTTGGGCATTCATCGAACCAGGACAGATGAGATTGCAGTATGTCAAGCTATATCTTGGCACAGTTAAACATCTTAGTGTGTGACCTGGATGTTTGTACCACCTTTAGACTTAGGCATGACTTAGCTCCCCTCGGCCATATTTACTATCGGGGTGGGGGTTCAGTACTCGCTCATATGCAGCATTTGTTTCCCAACAGTGTGTGACTACAGGAGTCCACCCCTTCCGAGATGCATTACAGCTACCTAATTCACGTAGCTGGTGTAAGATACCTCCAGTCATTTTTTTACTTTCACTTTTACGTATACTTCTGTGACACAAGGAATTTGTTAATATTGCATGCTTTTGATCGCAGTGGGGGAGCGCAGGGCCCTCTAACTACTTGGTGCTGCAACCGGTTGTCTTATAATTTTTAAACTTGATGTCACTAAAGTGTATTTTCAATACTCTGCAAATTCTATGAGGGGAGTGTTGGGGGTATTTTAGTGGCTTACCTTTACGGGAGGCTCACGGAGGCCTGGGCACAGTCTTGATTCCTTCCCGCCCCGGTCCGACACAGTAACCAGTACCGTTGCGCAGAGGGCGGGGAAGGTGAGAGCCAGGCACTTCCGGTCGACCGGTTAGCGGTCTAGTTGTGGGAAACAGGCAGCAATAAAGGCGCATGGTCCAGCGGCCGCGGTGCGGTGAGTGGGGCAGTGGCAGGGCCCTCTAACTGCTTGGTGCTGCAACCGGTTGTCTTATAATTTTTAAACTTGATGTCACTAATGTGTATTTTTAATACTCTGCAAATTCTATGAGGGGAGTGTTGGGGGCATTTTAGTGGCTTACCTTTACGGGAGGCTCATGGAGGCCTGGGCTCAGTCTTGATTCATTCCCGCCCCGGTCCGACGCGGTAACCAGTACCGTTGCGCGGCGGGCGGGGAAGGTGAGAGCCAGGCACTTCCGGTCGACCGGTTAGTGGTCTAGTTGTGGGGAACAGGCAGCAATAAAGCCACATGGCTCAGCGGACGCGCGCAGTGGGCGCGCCGCCGGCACGCCAAAGGCAAGCCCGTCTGCGCCCGTCCGCGGCTGAACGGGGCCCGGGGCTCCAACCCCTGGGTGTTCTGGAGTAAAGCTACAGTATAGCTCCCAAGAACTGCATGCTTTGTGCCCTGCAATGGCAGATCTGTGCAAACACAGCATGGAAGGAGGAAGTATGAGATGGGACTGTAGGTATTGCCCATTTAAGTCTAGTGCGGGGAGGGAGGTGAAGGAGGCAAGCTCTGCTTCGAACTGTTGCCTGCTGAACTGTCGATCACTCAGGAAGCATAGATTGGGGATCTACGACCTGCTTTTAGATGGTCAGATAGATGTGATGTTTCTCTCTGAGACTTGGCTGGATGAGGACTCTGCACCAGAGATCCTAGAGGCACTACCTAGTGATTATGCGATCACTAGGATTGACAGGTATTCCGGCAGAGGAGGTAGAGTGGCAATCATATTTAAACATTCCATCCAATGCTTCCTCGAGCCTGTCACCATTGCTGATAGCGAGGCTGGTCTTTTTACGATTAGAGTGGCTATTAACTACATCGTGAAAGGGCTCCTGGTCTACAGACCGTCTGGATCCCCCACTCGCTTTTCTCCTAGCCTGATAGACTGTCTCACTCAACCAGCACTGCGTTATGATAAACTCTTAGTACTTGGGGACTTCAATATGCATTTTGAGGATGCTATGAGTGTGGTGGCGGGTGAGTTATGTCAGGAAATGGCTACCCTACAAATCAGGCTAAAATCTGACTCCCCTACCCATCAGCTGGGCCATCTGCTTGACCCCATTTTCACGAACTGGGAGGACATAGTTGTTAACCCACCTCTCCCTATTGTATGGACAGACCATTTCCTGGTTCCTTTTGTTATGATGCTGCCTGGGCAGAAGGTACAGGAGGAATCTAAGAGGGGAATAACATGCCGGATGTGGGCTGGCTTCTCGCAGGAAAAGTTTAACAGTGCCCTTTCTTGGGGTGGGTTACCAGGGGGCATAGATGACAAAAGTGCATGAGTAAACTTGGACAGGAGGATTGCGGAGGCACTGGATAGCACTGCCCCCTGGTCACAGAAAATACCGGGTAGAGCACAAAAATCTGCCCCTTGGTATAACGCCGCCTTGAGAATGGCGAAAGCAGAGTGTAAACGCATGGAAAGGCGGTGAAGGAAAGACTTCTCGGACCAGGGGAGGAGGGAGTGTAAAGATACGTTGAAGAGCTATCATGGGCTTATTAGAAGGGCTAAGGCATCATACTACCTGGAATGAATTGGGTCAGCGGAAAATTCGACAAGGGATCTATTTAGGGTTTACAAGGAGATATCTTCCCTAGCGACAGCGGCAGTACCTGCAACAGGCTCAGAATAGCTATGCAATCGCGTGGCAGATTTCTTTTCAGACAAGGTGGAGAAAATCTATTCCACCTTCCCTGACTCCGCCCAAGTAGGCTACGAAACCTTGGAGGAGGCAGGTCACGCCCAGGAGGGTGAAGGGTTGGATAGCTTCACCGTTCCCCCTCCAGAGCTGCTAACTAAAATCTGTTTTAGTGTTAAGTCAGGCTCTCCTAGAGACCCAGCCTCCCCTAAAGTGCTTAGAGGGAGCATAGAAATATTGGAGCCATACATTAGACATCTCGTGGAGGTTTCATTTAGGACATGCACAGTGCCAGGGAGGTGGAAGGAAGCAGTGGTCCTTCCACTACCCAAGAAACCGCACATAGGTCCAGATCAACTTGACAATCTGCGCCCAATCTCTTTACTGCCGTACTTCGCAAAGATTGCAGAGAAAGTGGTAAACATAAAACTTACGGCGCATATTGGGAAATTTAACTTCCTGCATCCCACTCAGTCTGGATTCCGGGCTTTCTACTCGATGGAATCTGCCCTGCTTCTCGCCACAGAAACCACAGGCAATATGCGGATGCGGGACAGACGGCGGCCTTGATCCTGTTGAACTTAAGTGCCGCCTTTGACACTGTTGCCCATCACACTCTGAGGAAAGCAGGAGTGTATGGCAGTGCATTGAGCTGGATGAAATCATTTTTGTCGGAGCGCAGTTTTCAGGTGAGGCAGGGCTCTCATTATTCTAAAGTCATCAAACTGAAACAGGGGGTGCCGCAGGGTTTGACCCTGAGCCTGACCCTGTTCAATCTTTATGTGGCTCCATTAGTGGAGATTGCTGACGGATTTGGGATCAGGGTCGTGTCCTATGCCGATGACACTCAATTGGTGGTCTCCCTGACACAGGCACAGGATACGGCAGTCTCCAATTTCGTGGCATGCTTGCAAGAGCTGGCATCATGGATGGCTAACAACTGCCTGAAATTGAATGGCGATAAGACAGAGGTGCTAGTGGTGGGGAGAGCCCCGTCGGTGTGGTTGTCGGCTTGGTGGTCCCAGTGCTTGGGATCCACCCTGATGCCCTGCAATCAGGCGAAGAACCTGGGGGTGTGGCTGGACACAAAGCTCTCCTTTGAGTACCATACCTGGCGGGTGGCAGGCACCTGTTTTGGAGTCCTGAGGGGCCTTCGTAAAACCCTGGATATGCTGCCTACTGCAGCCAGGGAGACCATGGTTCATGCCCTGGTGGCATCGCTCCTTGATTATGACAATATCCTGTACCTGGGTGCAATGGCGAAATGTATGGAAAGACTCCAGGGTGTGCAGAACGCAGCAGCTCATCTGGTTCTTATGTGCCCGAGGAGGGCCTCCTCGAAGGTGGCGCTGGCTTCCCTCCACTGGCTGCCGATAAGAGAGAGAGTCTTGGTCAAGGCACTGTGCGTCTGCCACCGTATTATTCAGGGGACGGCTCCATCCTATTTATCTGATCTACTCACTCCTTATGTCCCAACACGCCAACTTAGATCAGGAGGGATGGGCCTGGTGTGCGTTCCCGCTATTAAAAGTGCAAGGATGGGCAGGCGGTCCTTTCGTTTTTTGGCCGCACAACAATGGAACAAACTCCCCTTGAGACTCCGGGTGGAGGCCTTGGAGGGCACTTAATGGAAAAATTTGAAAATGCATCTATTCCTCCCGGGATAATTAGGACTGGCTAGGTTAGGGTGTAGCAATCAGGGCAGTTTGCACCGCAGCTCGGGGGCACACTGGCCGAGTGTAACCATGCGCTTTATAAATGTGCCTATTATTTATTATTACATGAGTTTTCAGCAAGGCAAATTCCTCCCTTGACCAGAATTTCTAGGTCATTTCTAGATTCCTTCCTTGACCAGCATTTCTAGGTCATTTCTACTTGTAATAGCATTTACAATGTAGAGTCTAAACAGCAGCTTTAATTAGCACACCAGAATTCTGGCTGCGATTACAAAGACATGAGGCCACGCAAGCCCGTTTTTTTAATGTTCATTATGAGACATGCATGACTGCACTAACCACTATGCATGAATTTGCATACACTATGTGTATGCCGCATGTCCACGTGTGAATGACTGTTTGTGAAGAATCCTAAAATCGACTCACTGAGTGCACTTGAATGCATACGTAAGCACATCACGAGCGGACAGATGAAGAAGCTACAAAGGAACAGTCACAATTATGTTTGTCTACGTGTTTTTATGTCCTTTATGTTGTGCTTTGTCTTCCAGATTTTAACCAAAAGGTGGGGTCCGTAAGTACGGTTCACCACTGCATGTACAGCACACCTTAGTGTGTGTGCTGGAAAAATTTATGTGGCTTAATTTTTTTGCAACATCACATTTCCCATTGTATGGTCCTGATGAAAGCCTCATTATTGTTGACAAGGCTGAAACATGTCGAGCAGTGTTTAGGGGATAATGAAGACCAATTTTTCATCTTTACTTTATCCCCGCTCAGAGATAAAACACTATCAGTGGATGTTAGAACTGGGGGTCTCTAGTTGACTGAAGTAGGTACCTTGCTTATAAGTCAGGGAAAGGAAGGACACCTTCTCAGATAGCCCCTGCTCACCCCGTCGGTAGCTTGGCACGAGCAGCCAGGCTTATCTCCAAGGCAAATATGTAAAGTATTTGCAACCCCGCTCTCAGTAACCCAATGATGACACCAGAAATGAACTTCACACGAGTTTCATAGAAAAAAAGTATATGTGTATATAAAAAGATATACGATGAGACCACATGATAAAAATTCAACATATGTATATTTGTAATATTTCACCTGGCCGGTTATTAGGCCAGCAAACCCTTGTAGGTTCTTGCAGTATTAATGAACAATTCTAGATGATCCAATTCAGTACTAATGCAATGCTATGCAGTTCGTAATGCAAGAATCAGGCACTTCGTAATGTAACAATAATGCAGTTCGTTATGCAACAATAATGCAATGCGTAATGCAACAATCAGGCAGTCCGTTATGCAGAAATAATACAATGCGTAATGCAACAATCAGGCAGTTCGTAATACCAAAATGATGAAATGGGTAATGCAACAATCAGGTAGCACGTTATGCAGAAATAATGCAATGCGTAATGCAACAATCAGGCAGTTCGTAATACCAAAATGATGTAACGCGTAATGCAACAATCAGGTAGTTCATTATGCAGAAATAATGTAATGCATAATGCAACGATCAGGTAGTTCGTTCTGCCAAAATAATGTACTCCGGCACCGATCACGGTGGTCGGGACGGTCTCTATGCCACTCCTGCTGACTCGCGGTCAGCTACTGCCAAAATATGCCCCCAAAACAGGTATGGTGTAAAACAAAGTGTAGCTCCACACTCCGGCCCCGGTACTGCCACTCCCCGGCAAGTACGGGCCCCAATACGGATTTCAGCAGAGGCTCGCGCTGCGAGAATGGAAAAGGCCGAGAGCGTTTCTCTCCGTGCCTGCACCCCGCACCAGGCACGACACACGCATCTCTCTGAGCGTTACCTGGGGGGTGAGATCTCACTCTCCTCTCCCCGTGACTTGGGCCTCCGATGCGACTTCGTTGCTCTTGGGCAGTGGACCACGGGCCCCCCTTGCGGGGATGGTTCGAGGTCCCTCCTTGGCAAAGAAGGGCTCGGACTGGCGACACAGCTCCTCTGGTGATGCCGGTCCGAGCCAATGGCAATGACGAAGATCTCAGGCTGCAACAGGGCACACGCACATAGCGTCGCTGAGGCTCCCTTGAGTTCCGGGTGCACACGATCACAGGGCAATCCTCACGAAGGTCTCAGGCTGCACAAAGCACACGCACACAGCGTCGCTGAGACTCACTTGGAATCCTGGTGCCCACAATCACAGGGCAATTCTTACGAGGGTCTATGGCTACAAAATGAACATGCACACAGTGTCGTTAAGACACACTGGAGTTCCAGGTGCACATGATCACAGGGCAATCCTCACGAAGGTCTCAGGCTGCACAAAGCACACACACACAGCGTCGCTGAGATTCACTTGGATTCCGGGTGCACACGATCACAGGACGAGCCTCACAAAGGTCTCCAGCTGCACAAAGTACACACACATACAGCGTCACTGAGACTCACTTGGACTCCTGGTGCCCCCAATCACAGGGCAATTCTTAGGAGGGTCTCAGGCTGCAAAAAGCACACGTACACAGTGTTGCTGAGACACACCTGGAAACTTTTGTGTTCCTGAGTTTCCACAACAGGGAGCCAGCTCTCTTCGGGCCCTTGGGGATAAGTTACTTCATGACACAGCAAAGTCCTTTCAAGCAGGGGGACACAGCACACAGCAAAGTCCCTTTAGCTTCTCCTTGGTTAAATCAGCAAACTGCAGGCCAGCCCCAGAACGCACAGCAAGGGTCAGTCCTTTCTTTCAGTCTCTTCAGCTGTTTCTTCCTTGGCAAAGGTTCCTCTTGACCACAAAGTAGTTTCAATCCTTTACAGTCTTGATCAGTTCCATTCCAAAGTCCGGAGGTTTCAGCTCTCATAGTTATACCCCTAAATGTCTTTGAAATCTTTGTGTTCAGGGGGCACTGACCCCTGTCCAAACCAGTTCTGGGTGTCTCCCTGCCAGTGACACCTTCTTCCTTTGATAATGGTGGTCTGGATCCTTAATCACTCAGCAGGAGATGGAGCCATTGTTTTATGGCGCCAGCCCAGGCCTCTTCACATCCAGGGGCTACTCCTCCCCCTACACTCCAGATGCAGGTTATCTTGTTGCTGTCTCACCTCCTCCCCTGGGTCAAGACATTCCCCAGAGCCTATCACATTCAAATCCAGACAGTCAATCCACAACCAGGCAGAGACACACAGAAATGTTAAAACACAAAACCCAGCCACTTCTAAAAGAGTGGTTTCTAAACACACAATGCAAAAACCACCTTCACAAAAAGATGTGTTATAAAATTGTGAGTTCAGGCACACTAAACTTCACCTCTCCATCTTAGGCCTATGGGAAGATAGGCTGGAAACATATTATACAGCCTCCCCTATTCTGTCCTATGGGCAAGATGGCCTTTCAACACTGAAAAACGATATGGAGAGTATTTCACTGTCAGGATATGGTACACACCTCATTACATGTCCTACCTTTCACATGCACTGCACCCTGCCCAGGGGTGTACCCTGGACCTACCATAGGGGTGTCTGATGTGCATAAAAAGGGTTGGGTAAGACCTGGTAAGTGGGTGCACTTGTCAAGACAACATGGCAGTTTAACAAACTGTGCGCAGGCACTGCAATGGAAGGCCTGAGTTCTCTCTTTAGGGCTACTTGTGTGGGTGGCACAATTAGTGCTGCAGCCCACTAGTAGCATTTGCATTACCAGCCATGGCACACATAGTGCACTTTACTAGGGACTTTACTAGTAACGCAAATATACCAATTATGGACAACCAATTACCATACCACTTTATACAGAGAGCATATCCACTTTAGCACTGATCAGCAGTAGTAAAGTGCCCAGAGTACTAAAACCAACAAAAACAGGTCAGAAACAATACAGGAGAAAGGCGAAAAGGGCCAAGTCCAACAGTGGGGGATCCCAGAGACATTTTTAACATCACCAGTTCGAGCACATATCACACCAAAAAAAACAAATCCGCTCCGCTGTAACTCAGGTGTCGAAGCACAGCTGGGTTGAATTTGGCTCCCAGCTGGGAATCCCAATAATGAAGCATGCCACCAACTAGGTTGGTGGGTGAAGGGTCGTCTTACAAACCTATTTGGTTTCTTGCAATCCAGTGCATGGTACTAATTTATAGATGACCACAACAACAGTTAATTATTAATTCAATATAAATTAGACATTACTGTTTCCTGCCTTCCATTAAAGCTCATTAAAGCGCTGCATGGAATGCTTCCTTAATGCAAAGTAGCACAAGGAATTGCATTGTACAGCTTTGCGTTACTTTGGGTTACCTTCAAATGCAAATCACAATTTGTGTTGGATTGTAAATCCCACCACAACCTTGTGCATCAAATTTGCAATAAAACAGTAATGCAAGCCCAAAACAAAATGTTTGTAAATCTGGGCCCTTGTTTGTTCACATCCACGCTATGCAATTCTTGACATTTATCATCAGCAAACTTTGCATGCAAAACTACTTTTAAGTCTCCTGCTGTATTACTTCAAGTTCATATTCAGTGACAGAGTGGGGGCACATGGTTTGATTCAGTGACAGTGTGTTGGCATGTGGTTTGAACTTCAGTCTTTTTCTGCACTGTAACACACAAACCGATGAATTCAAATTTCCTATCAACTGGAAAAGAGATATGGAGATGAGATAATTTTCGAGCCAGTTCAGCTGCGATTGCTGAATGCCCAGATTCCTTGGGGCAGATTTATGCTTCTTGGCGCATCCCTGCAAATCAGCAGGGATGCGCCAGGAAAGATGCGTCACGCAAGTTTGCCCTTGCGCCACCGCAGATCCACCGCATTTACAATGCGGTGCATCGTGGCGCAAGGACAAGCAGATGCGTGACGCATCTGCCGGCGTAAGGTTGGCGCAGTGCTGAAGTTGTGTCGCAGGCGCAACTCCAGCACTGTTCCAACCTACCCTATCCCTAACATGGTGCGTCAAGCCTTACGCCTGCTTCAAGCAGGCGCAGGGTTTTGACGCATCAGCGTTGGGAAAGTGACTCAGTGAAATCTTATAGATTTCACGGAGTCACTTTTCAGGGGCGTTCCTGCGACGGAACGCCCCCCCCTGTGCAGGTACGCCCACATGTGGCGCAAGCTTTACAACGTGACGCATCTCCCTAGATGCGTCACGTTGTAAATAGCCCGCAGCATGGCGCTGGCTTTGCGCCGCCGCTGCGTCACAAAAGTGACGCAACGGCGGTGCAAATCTGCCGCACGGGGTTTATAAATCTACCCCCTTATTTGTAATCCTAATTTCTGCTTGTCCTGCTCTTCCTCGTCTCCATCATTACAAGACTTCTGACCCATGAGTCCTGAGGTGGATACTTCAAGAATATGTTGAGTTGCTTGGAGCCCTTACAACACCCAGTAAGGTGGATCCTGAATGTGCTCAATCCGGAGTTCTTGTCTTCTGGTGGAGCCACCTCACATGTAATGAATGGAATTTTAGTAGTTTCTTTCCAGGTGTTCCAATAGGCAGTGTTTCAGTTTCCTATCCTAAATCTCCAAGAACGACTTTACGCATAAAAATTTGAATGGTCATTTGGTAGGTAGACAGCCACATAGTTCCAAGCCTATGTTTCTCTGACTGGGTATTTTAGGTGCTACCAATGAAAGATTGTACGTGTGGTTTAGGGTTTATTCAAATAAACGTTTTTTGGTATAAAACCTATGTCTTGCTGTGACCCTTTTTTAACAAATGTATGAGTCTGAAGCAACTTTGTCTGAATTTCAAGTACACGTGCAGCGTGTGCATGCATGTGTGGAGGCTGCCAATGGTCATGGCATGGTGTGCTTGAGTGGCCTGATTCTGCGCTTTGCCTTTGCCCTGTCTCATTGTCCCCATACTGTGCAGAGGTCAAACCCAGTGACATTTTGTGCAAGTGATTAAGTGTGGTTCTCAGACAAGGGCAGCACTGTCCCATGCCTGCATAAACATAGATTAAACAATATCAGCATGCTGTTGTGAGGCTTTGACACCACACCCCCAATCACAAATCCATCATCTAATCCGGGAAACTCGCCTACCTATGAATATGGCATGGTTTTTTCATATGCAGTGGTCATTTTGCAGAAATTAACAACCTCCCGAGCCCCTTATGATCGTAATGTCGAGCAAGGTTAAATCAGTGCTAATCCTCCACCACAAACAGAAAATGTGCCTGTATGTTCGACTACACCCGGGTTAAACACAGTTTCTGAGCCTGAGGTTATTTTGTTTTTTTGTCAAGTTCCTTTGAAATAAGTAAGGGTATGCCTGCGTGGGTGCTAGTCGGTTACGATGGGGCATGCCAGACCGGTGAGCGTACCCATTTGCAACCCACTGTACCCCTACCAGAGGAACGTCAAGGGACAGTATACCGCATGCTGACACCATGGAAAGAGATGAGGTCATGGGATAAAGTAACGGCTGCCTCGTTGGTCTATTTACACTCACTTTCCAATGAGCCCGTTTAAAAATTGTCAAACAAAGCGAGAAATGAATGATGCTTACCAGAAATACAATGTTGGTATTCTGATAAAGCGCTCGAGCCACACAGATCCTCTGTCTCTGGCCACCGCTTAGATTAATCCCCTGAGAAAATAACAGAAAAAAAGATCACACATTGAAAAAAAATACAAGAATTTTCTTCCAAAAACGAAAGTACATTGTGCAAATTATTTCAGTGTTTTACAAAAATGTAAGATCCGTGTGCAATTATTTAATTATTCCTATAAAAATCAAAACACCTTACTTATTTCCGTGTTATTAAAAATAGGGCATTTATAACAACATCAGCTCGAATACATCATTGTCGTTCAATTAAGATTTAAGCTCACTGGTTTATGTAACCTGTACAGAGGCGTTTTCTAGAAAAGGATTTCACAAAACTGACGGCCACTTTGAAAACGTGTCTTTCTTGAATCCTAATGTTTTGTGGTGTTTAACGAGTCTCGGAGCTGGAGGTTAACAATGCGGGTGAGAGTGAAGGTGAAGTAGGGGCTACCTGGATCAGCAAGATGGCCAAAGGGACGTGAATCCTGCGTCCTCTGACCACGTTGCTCTGCTATCCATCAATCATATGTGATACCAGTGCCCATCCATCCACCGAATCCTGCTGCAGTGAAAGGGATTTTGGTGGAGAAGCTCTTGCCCCATTTGCAAGCACCAGCAGTAGCAACAAAGAGACGTATTGGCCTATGTCCTCCTAGTAGTATGGCGATAGTGCATGGGCAAAGCTGAGAAAGGCACTGCCGAGGCAGGTGAGAGCTGCTCTCCCCACCATCGGCCTCATTCTGCCTTGTGAGCGGCTAGCCATGAGGTGGTAACAGGAGAATGGCACTGGGCCCATCTACTTAATGTGAACAAAGGCATCAGGGTTGTCATGTTCAGTGGTTGCCAGAAACTGTTTGCTCCTTGGTAGGTTAGGGTGGCAGGCAGTGGCATTGTGAGCTAGCTGGTCTATAAGCCAAAGTATCCTGCAGGGGTGTCCGGAATCAGTCTGGGCACCAAGCCCTTAGTTTATGTTGTCCAAACAATGTTCAGATCCTACATGTTACAAATGGGGGTCTCTAGTTTGGAACGGTTTGCACCTTTATCCATGCAGGGACCCTTCTTTCTAGTCAGGGTAAGGGGAATTAAGCAATGTTACATCCTTTCCTTCTCGCTCTGCTCAGCAAAGTCCGGCGGACATTATAGTTTTTTCTATGTTCCCAATGTATCTTTCTATTGTTTAGAAACTATAAGAGATGTTAGCCTAGAGAGGGTTTTTTGCCACTTGCCATTTTGCCTTTGCCGCGTATCGAATCTACGTTGCTGAGGATTGATGCTGAAGGGACTTCGTCTTGAGAGACATTTACCGAGAGACTTGTCCTGACCCGTTCTGACATTTAGCTAGAATAGGTAACTATGAGAAATGATTTACTCTGATTGATTTTCTTTGACTAATTTTAGATAAAGCAATATAATTTTAAACATGGTGTTGGATATTCTTTCTTGTCAATTATTGGGTTTGCATTATTGATTATTGTTGTATATATTGTATAGGTTATGCTTAGGGACAGTCACAAAAACCAGGTCTTATCGACCTCGATATAGATGCAGGGTGTTTAGGAGTGTTTTCTTTCCACAGGTTTATTGCTGGTAGAGTATTTGAGCGTATGTTAGTGAAATGGGCCCTAGCGTATGATGTATGCATGTGCGTGTAACTGTGAGATTACTCTATCCGTGGTAGTGGGAATATTGTACACACCCTGATCTCTATCAAATACACTTCTAAAATAATCCCTGCTCACCCCCTTGGTAGCTTGGCATGAGAAGACAGGCTTATCTCAGAGGCAGTGTGTAAAGCATTTGTGCAAACATACAGTAATACAGTGAAGACACTACAAATGGACACCATACCAGTTTAGAAAAATAAGTAATCTTTATCTAAACCAAACAAGACCAAAACAACAAAAATCCACAATACAGTAATCAAAATATGACTTTTGAAAGGTAAAAATAGTTTTGATCAAAGCAAATTACAGATGCAACACATTACACACAAATTACCTTGGATGTGTCATGCACAAAAACAAAAACTGTCGCAGGGTAGGTGATGTGTCAGTTCCTTACGCCCAGAGAAGGTGATGCGTCGGTTTCTTACTTCAGGGGAGGTGATGCGTCGGTGCCTTAATGCCACACAGGGGTGGTGATGCGTTGGTTCCTCACTATAGTGGAGGTGATGGATCGGTTTCTTACTGTGCGGGGAGGTGATGCGTCGGTTTCTTACTGCGACCCAGGTGACCTTGCCGGTGTGGCACCCAGATGCAATGCGTGAGGATCTGGGATGCGGCAGTTCTCGATGCGGCGGCGGCGATGATACTGCATTGTACTCTCCAGCCGCAGTCTCATGATCCGTTGGTTCTTGCAGCCGCACAGCAGGGCCTGCGTTGGAATCGGTGAGGTGACCTCAGACTTCGGAGATCTGTGCACAGGATTCGGCGTGCGGCAATTTCTCAAGCCGTAGCTGGTGGGTATAGATTAATTCAGTGATGCGTCGGAAACAGGTGCGGATGTGTCGCGCTTCTCTAAGTTGCCTTACTTTTCCAGCTCCCAGTGGCAAACAGCCTCGAGAGGTCCAAATCAGCAGCAGGCACCTCTGAGTAGGTCAGAACTCCCAGCAGGGAAGTTCAGGGGAACTGGCGGTGTAGTATTTGTGTCCCTGAGACTTCAGAACAGGAGGCAAGCTCTATTTCAAACCCTTGGATATCTTCCTCAAGCAAGGGAACACAGCAGGCAGCAAAGTCCTTGTCCTTTTCTTTGGAGAAACGGCCACTGCTAGCCAACCCCAGACAGCAAACAGCAAAGGGCCCGTACTCATACTCAGTTTCTCCAGCTCTTCTTGGCAAAGGTTCCTCTTGATTCCCAGAAGTGATCTTTGAAGTCTTTTCTATCCTTGAGACTTCCAACAGGAGCCAAGTTCTACTTCAAGCCCTTGGAGAAAACTCTAACAGCAGGATGATGGAAGCACAGTCCAGTCCTTTCCCTGCCCAAGACAGAAGCAACCATTGCAGGCCAACCCCAACAGCACACAGCACAAGGGCAGTACTCCTCCTCCAACTTTCCCGGTTCTTCTTCCTGGGTGGTTCCTTAGTTCAGCAGTAATCTAAAGTTCAAGGGTCTGGGCCCCACTTTTTATAGCACAAATTCCTTTGTTCTCTGGTGGTAGAGAAGCTCTTTGCCCAGCCAAAACCAGTTCTGGCCTCTCTGGTGCAGCTGCCTTGCAGGAGGTGGAGACAGTATTGTCCCAGGTAGACCAGGCCCATTCAGGTGTGAAATAAATCTCCTCCCCCTACTCAGAATGCAGCCCAGGGCTATTCAGCCCAGCCCTGACTCATCCAGGAAAGGCAGGACACACATCAACCCCCTCCCAATGGCCGCCTGAGAGAAGCAACATCCCCAGCCACTGTCACTCCAAAGCCAGACAGTCAATACACAAACCAGCAGAGGCACAAAGGATGGCTAAGCAACTTTCTAAAAGTGGTATTTTCAAACACACAATATAAAAATCATCTTTACTTAAAAATGCATTTTTATATTCTGAGTTCAGGCATACTAAACTCCATCTTTCTATCGTGTCCCGATGCACAGTTATATTTATAAGATGTTATATATAAACTCTCATTATATCCTATAAGACAGATAGTCTTCCAATGGTGGAAAACAAAATACACTGTATTTCACTATATGGACATTTCACACACAACAGTACATGTCCTACCTTTCACATACACTGCACGCTGCCCACAGGGGTTCCCTCAGGCCTACCTTAGGGGTGTCTTACATGTAAGAAAAGGGAAGGTTAGGGCCTGGCAAGTGGGTGCACTTGCCAGGTCGACATGGCAGTACCAAACTGCGCACAGACATTGCAGTGGCAGGTCTGAGTTACATTTACAGGCTGCTCATGTGAGTGGCACAATCAGTGATGCAGACCCACTAGCAGCATTTGATTTACAGGCCATGGGCACACACAGTGCACTGTACTAGGGACTTAGTAGTAAATCAAATAACCAATCATGGAAACACCAATCCATCATAACAATTTATAGGGAGAGCATATGCACTTTAGAACTGATCAGCAGTGGTAAAGTGCCCAGAGTCATAAAACCAACAAAAACAGGGTCCAAAACAGGAGGCCAAAAAGCAAAAAAAGTCTGGGGATAAACCCACTGGACAAGCCAGGTCTAACACTACGGATTAGTAGGAACTACACGACAATATGAAAGGATGATGCAGGTGGCAACAGAGGTGAGATGCGGCCGATCTGACGTGGGAGCCTGAGGACCATGAACCTGGACAGCAGATCAGTAGTACAGGGGCAGGGACATGTCTGTAGACATGCATATATTGCACAAGAGTGGTAATCACTGGTTACTGACACCTCCTGGAGCGGTGGACAATTTGTCATTGCTGCTAACTGACTGGTTTGAGACCCTCCTTGGAAAGAACACAGCGATAGCAGAAGCTGCACTTCAGTGATAGGGTGCATAACTGAAGGCAACAGTAAACATGAGCTGAAGTCTGGCCTGAGACAACACTGAAAGAATGCCAGACTGGCTGAATTGTTGGACTTACGAGACAAGGGCACTTGGTCATCTATTGGAAAGGGTACAACACGTGTAAGGAGTGACACTAGACAGTCAGAATTTAGTGCTCTACACCCCATCTGCCACGATAAATAAGCAATAACCACTTGATTATTGCACAAACTGCAAGTCAAACACATTCGGGACAACAGAGAGAAATCCAGCCCACCAGAATGGCATTGGCGTTGCCTATCGATCCTGCTGAAAACTCCAGCTCCAAAGTCATCTTGGCAAATGGGGGCATTGATAGAAATAAAGCAGTTATCCTGGACACAGGATTTATGCTGGTCACCAAGATAGTTGCACTGATATACACCCTGTCACTTACGATTAGGTTCTATTTTTCACTTTGGGACACAGTGCACAAATATCTGTTCTATTGTGAATTTAAACAATGTATATAATAAGTCTGTTGTGTTTATAAAACAAGTCATAATTGTACAAATGTGTTGGTGGTTCCTTGCCCTCTGACATTATTCTACCCTCTTTTTATTGTGATTGTGCAAATTATATTGCTTGAATTATTTTTTATGAGTCCACAGGAACCGTTGTTTTCTTTATATAACCATTACCCTGGTTCCGTTAGTAAGTAGGGTTCCCCTGTCCTTTCTCTTTTGGTGTGCCAGTGTCATGGTCACACAGCGGCTGCCCTTAAGTAGCATGAGGTGGAGAGCTGAATAACTGGGAGGCGGGAAAAGAGGGAAGCGGGAAAGTGGCCCCAGAGCGAAGCAGGGCCCAGGGAGACGAGCAGCGACGGGGACATGGTGAGAAAAAAGGCACAAAAGTGCAGAAGTGTAGAAAGAGACTGAAAGGCAGAATAGATGAAATTTGGTAAAAGAAGTGATGATAACAGAAAAGGCAGAAAGAAGAGAGACATAGGGCAGAGCAGCAGAAGAGCAGAGTTGCTCCCCACTGAACCACCAAGGATGAAGCACATGTGGTTGTCTGAGGGTGGAGGAGGGCCTCAAACTCAGGACCTGTAAGGGTCATAGGGCAACAGCTACAAAGCGGAGCTGTGCGACGAGGGCAGCTACTTACTGACAAGGTCAGTAAGATCGCTCCTTCACCATTCAGCAACTGTCATTAAGTAGCGTGAGTGAGAGGGCTAGACAGCTGGGAGGTGGGAAAAGCGGGATGTGGGAATGTGGCTCTGGAGGGGGACGGGGTCGTGGGGGACGAGCAGCGGCAGGGACACATTGAGAAAAAAGGTTAAAAAAGTGCAGAAGTGAGGAAAGAGAAAGAAAGTGACAGAAACGCAGAAAAGATCAAAAGAAGGAAAAGAAGAGATCAGAGGAGAAAAGGCAGAAAAGAGAGAGACAGAGGGCAGAGCAGCAGCAGAAATGCTCCCCACTGGACCACCAGGGATGAGGTGAAGGCGGGTGCCTGTGGGTGGAGGAGGGCCTCGAACTCAGGACCGGGAACGGTCAGGGGGCAACAGCTACGAGGTAGAGCTGTGCAGTGAGGAAAGCTAGTTACTGACAAGGTCAGTATAATCGTCATGCAGCAGGGGTGATGCTTCAATTTCAAGATTAGATGAGGCTACGGTGTGAGGTCCAGATGCGTCGACATCAGGGATGCGCCTCTCAGCTGAGGAGATGTGTCGGCTCTGCTTGGCTCTGCTCGGGGGAGTGCAGCTTAGCAGAGAAGATGCGTTGGTTCCACCGGTAAGCATCTTAGATCCAAGGATTCAGGACTGGGGTCTCACTGGGATGTAGAAAGAAAACCGCTTTCGTAAATATGCAGGGCCATGACCATAGAGGGGGCGCGATGGGCAATGACAAGGGATTTAAATTTGACCTGTTCAGCTACAGGAAACCAGTGCAGTGAGCGTAAATGTTCATGCTCTCTACTCCTTTTGGAAACTCCAAGGAGGAGCCTGGCAGCCACATTTTGGACGACCTGGAGTTTATTCAAAGCATAACCGGGAATGCCCACATACAAAGCAGTGGAGTAATCCAAGCGGTAAAAGTATCAAGGCGCGGATGTCCGTCTCTTTAGTAGGCTTGGGAAGAAGGGGGAGGAATCTTCTTAAAGTTTAAAGGAGGCCAAAGCAGCTGCCTGCGAGCTACTTAACCTGGGTGGAAAAGGATAAGTTATCCTCCAACCATACCCCCAAATTCTTAGCGACTGTGCCATTGGAAGAAGGCAGGGGAAACCCAGAAGGCCAGATCGTGTCCCTGAAGCCACGGGGGAAATTGTCATAAAGGAGAATCTCCGATTTGTCTTTGTTTCACTCGAGTTGCGGGCTGCAAGCCACTTGAAAACTGAAGACAAGCAGTGATGGACATATGATACAGAGTCTGCATCCTTTTCCCAGGTAAAGAGGAACTGGGTTTCATCCACATAGGCAATCACCTTAGCCCCAGGTCCTCGGCCAAATAGACCAGAAGAGTGACATAGATGTTGAAGAGGAGGGGGCTAAGGGAAGACCCCTGCGGGACCCCTGTGGCGACCGGCTGCGGAGCTGACGCATCCGACGGCATCCAGACCTGTTACACCCGCCCTTCCAGGAAGGACCTAAGCCAGGCCCAGACAGAGCCGGAGATGCCAACCTCAGTGAGCCGGGCAAGTAGCAGTGAGTGTGGGACCGTGTCAAACGCTGCCGATAGGTCGAGCATAGCTAAGGCTGCTCTCCCACCGGCATCCAGACACTCACGGATGGCCTCTGAAACCTCCACCAGTGCTGACTGGGCTGGCTGCAACAAGTTCGACCCTTCTACATACTCCGTTAGTTGTCTGGTCACCACCTTTTCACGAACTTTGGCTAGGCTAGCCAGGAGGGAGATAGGGCGATAGTTCCCGGGGTCCCGGGGGTCAAGGGTGGGCTTTTTTAACAGAGGGAGGATTTTTGCCTGCTTCCAAGCCTCCGGCACCCGAGCCTCACGAAGGGAAGAGTTTATAATGATATCCACCTCAGGGTTGATGACCTCCACGACTGCAGCTAGAAGTCTTGCTGCGCAAGGGTCAGCGGGTGAGCCTGATTTCAAACACTTCGAGATTTTGAGAGAGCTCGGGAGGTCCACTGGAGAGAATGCGTGTAGAAAATGCCTAGGAGCAGCAGGCGCTGTTGGAGAGGTAAAACTCTGAACTATTGCAAAGATCTCCTTAGAGTTGTTTTGCTCCTGCTCGATATTTGCTGCATAGTATTGTTTCTTAGCCTGCGTGATCGCGGCATAGCCTGAGTTTACCCTTAGCCAAGGGGCAATACTCACCAAGGGGCCGGGCAGGCTCAAGTTTTTTGCACTCATGCTTAAGAGTTGACAAGCCCGTGGTGAATCAGGGCTTGGAAGGGGATTCCCTAGAGAGCCTAGAAGAAGTGGGTATTACTAGCTTATTCATGGTGTTGGAAGCCTAATTTGAGAACCCTGTCAGATTCCCCTCTAGATCCAGAGAAAGAGTGGTCTAGATGCCACCAGGGCGGTGCCAAATTTAGAGGGGTCAATTTTTTAAAAGCTGGTTTGCGACAACGGCGACCAGAAGGGCTGACCAAGGCCACCTCCCAGGAGAAGTAGGTAAGATAATGGTCCGACCATGACACTGGGAGAGGAACTTCAACCGTGATAGGAAAGTTGGAGCAGATTGGGTCGAGAATATGGCCTCCTTGGTGAGAAGGGAGATTAACCCATTGAGAGAGTTGGGCAAGCTGAAGGATATCGCCAAAGGCAAGTGAGTCCCTGGAGTCAGACGGGTCAAGATGAATGTTCAAATCTCCCAGCACCATATACTGGGAGAAGCGGAGCGCCCCTGAGGTCACTGCATCGCCCCATGATTGAAGAAAGGCCCTAGCAGAGCCAGGGGGTCTGTATATCAGAGAGCCTCCCAACATAAAATGGGCAGAGAACCGAATACTAAAGTCTAAGGCTTCGCGATCACCCCATGAGTTAGTCTCTCCCCTGTGAAGATCCCACTTGTCCCTGTACATAATGGCCACTCCCCCCCCCCCCCCTTCCCACAGTACTGTCTGCTCTTGTGATCTTATAGCCCACAGGAGTGGCCAGCGTGACAATCGGGTCAGAAGTGTCAAACAGCCACGTCTCTGTAATAAACAATAGGTCCACTGGTTTGTCTAGGAGGAGCTCAAAAAAAGTGGTGTTTCTTTAGGGATCGAGCATTAATAAGAGCCGCTGAGATAGGAGGAGGCCTGGCGGGCCTGAGAAAGGAATCAATAATTAGACCAGAACTAGACGAGTCTAAACACAGTCTAAAGCCACACACAGCACAAGTAGTGATCCGACCGGTTTGCCCGTCTAGCAAGCCATGAGAGTTACAAATAGATGGACAAAGTAATTGTAGTGACTCACTAGTGTAACACAGCCTATCAATAGGGGCAAAACGGCGACGGGCAGAGTGACTGGCCCTGACCACTTCCGGTACGCAGACGGGCTTGCGCTCACTGTGCATCGGCGCAGCGTGCATATTTGTAATCCCGGCAGCCAGAAAAACTAGAGAGCGCACTGCCCTAAAATGGCCTCTCTCACTGTCTGACCGGTGAATCAGGAAGTCAAGTAAGAGCCCCATATCGGAGTCAGGATAAAATTCAAATTCACAGCACAGTAAACACAGTCACACAGAAATCGTGCTAAAATAATTCTTAAAAAGGTCTAACAGTTAGTTTTCAGTATTTTCAATATTTTTAAAACGAATTAAAACAGCGTGTGCAAAATGAACAAAATACGGGAGGAAATGCGAGCGTGTAAGTAGAGAACCCCTCAAGGCCCTTGCAATAGTGAGAAACAAATTTGAGAGTTTTTCACTACCGGGACATCTAAAACTTAAAAGTACACATCTTGCTTTTTAAATACATTGCCTTCTGCCCTCGGGGTTGTCCAGGACCTATCTTAGGGGTGACTTATATGCATAAAAATGGACGTTTTGGGCCAGGCAAAAAATGTACTTGGCAGTGTAAAGTGCACACACAGGCCCTGTAATGGCAGGCCAGAGACATAGTTAAGGGTCTACTTAAGTGGGTGGCACAATCAGTGATGCAGGCCCACTAGTAGCATTTAATTTGCAGACCCTGGGCACATGTAGCGCAATTTACTAGGGACTTATAAGTAATTTAAATATGCCATTTGGGGATAGGCAATTGGTACCATGTTTAGAGGAGACATCACAAGCACTTTGGCCTTGATTAGCAGTGGTAAAGTGTACAGAATCCTAATACCAGCAAAAAAGAGGTCTGAAAGTGGAGAAAGAAGGCAAAGGATTGGAGGGAAGACCACCCTAAGGTTTTCAGGTCTAACAGCGACCTTGATATGGGGTGCTGGCAGATGTAGGGTAGCAGTGGAGGAAATCCAGTGATGTCTGCCAGTAGCAGGTTGTGAGCTCCCAACTTTGATTTTTTTTTATCTCTACTCAGTTACAATATGTGGCCATGTGCTTTGTGGCGGAGAGAAATGTAGACGTCTGTCAATTGTAGAATGAAATTAGACCACTGACACAGGCAGTTGCAGGAAATGTAGAGAATAAATCACTCCTGAGAATACAGAGCACAAAGCAGATAGCGTACATACTGACTTCCCCCTGAGGTATCTTCTCATATTCCTTAAGTACGTATGATAGACTAGATACAAATAAATGGTCAAGGATCGGTGTAAAATAAGTTGGTGGACTTGTATAAATAAAATATCTTGTGAACCTTTACCCAGCCAATTTCGAGAGTATGTGAGTGTAGTACGGGTAGGTACCAAAACTTGGAACCTCACCATGAATGAACCCGAAGTGCACAATGTTTTAAAAATAATAATGTCACTTGGATTTGCCCATAGTACTGACAGACCTATACCTGATACTGCTTTAGTGCAATGGGCGTGACCTCCTAGATCTGAAGCTCCAATAGGAATAAAAATGTATATTTGTAGTAATCACCTGAGTCCTGTAATGCAAGCAATATTTCCTTTGAGAAACATGCTTACCCCATGGTTTTACAGGGAGAAGATCCAGAGGTTCTAGCACTAGACGCGGAAGGTTGCAGATGGGCTAGCCATTGGAGCACCTTTGGGACACCAGTGTTGTGGACACGCTGGCATCATTACTAAGAAGCCCACCGAGTCAAGGGGCATGGCTGAGACCTTCACGTGATATGACATGTCAGTTAGAACATCAGGGGTTAAACAATAAAATCAAACTGGAGTCCAGCTCCTCCCTCTTTTACTTAGAGGCTCCCCTGAAGGATGGGTGTACTGGAAAGGTAAATATAGCAAAAAAATGGCGAGTAAGTTAAGACATTAACATAAAATACATGAGCTAACCCCTCCAATATGGCACCCAAAAGGTCTGGAGCCAGGCACCTCCAGGCTCAATACAAGTGCTGGACAAATTATGTAACTGTACCGATGTTTAGCTCCCAGTAATAGGGTAAGTAGTGAGTTTATGGCTGCGCGGACGTGCCAGCATCCTGACTAAAAAGCCTGCTAAGTCAAGAGGTGAGGCTGACACCATCACGTGACATGATACATCGATAAGAACCCGGGGCAAATAAACACTAAAACCAAATTGGAGCCCAGCTGCTCCCACTTATCCTTAGAAGCGCGCCTCAATGATGAGCGTACTGGCAAAGTAAATATAGCAACAAATTGTGAGGAAGTTAAAACATAAACATAAAATACAGGAAGGGTTGACCCCTTCAATATGGCTCCCAAAAATGTCTGGAACCAGGCACCTCCAGGATCAGCGTTATTGGTATTATTTTTGCTGGTCAGATTACTAGTGTAATGCTGATTATATTTACTGAATAAATGAAATATTATAAAAAGACCAAGTGAGTGCCTTTGTTGGATTTCTTTCCTTCACAGTTTCTGCATCCACTTTGCATCCCACTGATCCAGTAAAACGGCCTTTTTTGTTAGATTAGAAGTGTCGACATGTTCTCCATAAAGAAATGTCTTATTTGAAATGTAAATCCTTCTGCTTTCAGTACAGTACCCTAGAATCCGCATGCAGTGATCAAATCAAAAGAAAGCGAAAGGAAAGGAAAATTAAGGGCAACGTGCCAAAAAACAACTTCACATGTGATTCCACAACCCTAAATTGGCAAAACCCCTATAATGTTTTGATAAGCCAAACTTTTATAAAGAAGCACAGTGGGATAGGCTAAAAATGTTAGGTGTGAAAAACCTAGATCTCGCCTATACGAGAGCTATTGGCTTTGGCAATGTGTTTTTGCCAAGTTGTATACCAGTGTAGCTGCTGTTCCGCATGGCTAAAAGTTAGTGGCGTGTAGTGTCCTAGATCGGAGTGGGGGTAGTAGAGTGTTGTAGACTGGATTTATTGGAATAGAGTGCCCTAGAAGGGAGTGGGGGGAGAGGAGTGTCATAGAGTTGAGTAGAGTTCAGTGGTTTAGTGGCAGAAAGTGTTACAGAGTGCAGTGTGGTAGAGTGCAGTGGCATAAAGCGGAGTGGCGTAGATTGGAGTGGAGTGGGGTGGAATAGAGTGGAGTGGGTTAGATGGGATTGAGGTAGTGGGGTGGATTTTATTGGGGGGGATTGGTTTGGGGTAGAGTGGGTTAGACAGAATGTATTGGAGTGGGTGGACTGGATTGGGTGGATTGGATTGGAGTGGGGTGGGAGGGAGGGAGGGATTCGAATCTGTTATGTGGATTGGATTGGGGTGGATTGGAGTGGGAAGGACTAGATTGGCTTAGGATAGGTGGATTGGAGTCATAGGACTGAGGTGGGGTGGATGGATTGGATTAGAGTAAGATGGTTTGGAGTTGGGTGAATTAGAGTGGAGTGGTGTGTGTTGGATTTCAGTGGGGTGGATTGGACTGGATTGGAGTGGGGTGGATTGGACTAGAGTGGAGCGATTGGAGTGGAGTGGACTGGAGTGGAATGGATTGTATTGGAGTGGTGTGAATTGGGTGTGGTGGATTGGAGTGTAGTGGACTGGATGGATTTGATTGAGTGGGTTGGACTGAACTGGGTTTAGGTAGATTGGTTTGGGATAGAGTGGGGTAGACTAGACTGCAGTGGAGTGGGGGATTGGAGTAGGGTGGATTCGAGAGGGGTGGATTGAAATGGGGTGAGCTTGATTGGGGGATTAAATTAAGGGATGGATTAAAATGGGGTGGGGTGGGGTGGATTGGATTGGGGTGGGGTGGACTGGAGTGGGCTTGATTGGAGTGGGGTGGTGTGGATTGGATTGGGGTGGGCTGGATTGGGTTGGGTGGGGTGAATTGCATCGAGTGGAATAGATTGTGTGGGTGTGAAATTGATTAAGTGGGGTGAATTGGATTGGACCCTGTGGACTGTAGTGAGATGGGCTGGAGTGGGGAGGAATGGAGTGAGGTGTAATTGAGTGGGGTGGAATGCAGTGGGGTGAATTAGAGTGGGGTGAATTGGATTGGAATGAATTGGAGTTGAGTAGACTGGATTGCAGTGCGGTGGATTGTATTGGAGTGAGATGGATTTTATTGGGTGGGGTGGATTGGAATTGGTTGGATTGTATTGGGGTGTGGTGGGGTGAACTGGATTGAGGTGGGGTGGATTGGATTGAGGTGGATTGGATTGGGGTAGGGTAAATTGTATTGGACGGGTAGATTGGATTTGGCTGGATTGGGGTGGATTGGAATGCTGTGGGGTGGACTGGAGTGGGGTGGACTGGATTGGAGTGGGATTTTTTTGGACTGGAGTGAGATGGTTTGGTTTGGAGAGGAGTGGATTGGAGTGGGGCGTATTGTTTTGGATTGGAGTGGGGCAGGGCAGAGTGGGGCAGATTGTTTTGAATTTGAGTGGGGTAGATTGTCTTGGATTGGAGTGGGACAGATTAGAGTGGGGCAGATTGTTTTGTTTTGGATTGGAGTGGGGCAGATTGTTTTGGATAGGTCTGGGGTAGATTGGAGTGGGTCAGATAGTTTTAGATGAAGTGGGATGGATTGTGTTGGTTTGCATTGGAGTGGGGTGGGTTTGAGAGACAGTGGGCTGGATTGGATTGGTGTGGGTGGATTGCATTGGTGTGGTGTGGGGTGGATTGTGGTGGATTTGAGTGGGGTGAATTGGGATGGAATGGGTGGATTGGATTGGGGCAGATTGAAGTGGGGCAGATTGGAGTGGGGTGGATTGGAGTGTGACAGATTGGAGTAGGACAGGTTGTTTTGAATTGGAGTGGGGAAGATTGTTTTAGATTGGAGTGGGGTAGATTAGGGAAGGATGGATTGGAGTGGGGTCAATTCTTTTGGATTGGAGTAGGACAGATTGGAATAGGGTGAATTGGAGTGGGCAGATTGTTTTGGCTTGGAGTGGGGCAGATTGGAGTGGAGCAGATTAGAGTGGCGCAGATTGTTTTGGATTGGAGAGCGGCTGATTGGAGTGGGATGGATTGGAGTGGGGCAGATTGTTTTGGATCAGAGTGGGACAGATTGGAGTGAACAGATTGGAGTGGGGCAGATCTTTTGAATTGAATTGGGATGGATTGGAATGGGGAAGATTGGAGTGGGGCAGATTGTTTTGGATTAGAGTGGGACATATTGGAGTGGAACATATTGGAATGGGGCAAATTGGAGTGGGGCAGATTGTTTTGGATAAAAGTGGGGCATATTGTTTTGGATTGGACTGAGGCAGATTGTTTTGGATTGGAGTGGGGAAGATTGTTTTGGATTGGAGTTGGTCAGATTGTTTTGGTTTGGAGTGGGCAGATTGTTTTGGATTGCACTGGGGCAGGTCGGAGTGGGACAGATTGGAGTGTGGCAGAATGTATTGGATTGTAGTGGTGTGGAAATATGGATTTTCCCGATCAGTTATGTCCCCTATCTTGGACCCCAACGGTTCTATGTGCATGTCACAAGTACATGTATGTTCCCTCCAGTTCCAGTTATGAAGACGCAAATACATGTGCGTCCACCGTCAACATGCTCTCTGTCAGATCCGCCATGACTAGGCCGGATATTCCATTCCTAAATATGAAAGGCCACCGGCTTTATATGGTTCACTTATGCCATTTTACAGTCCAGGCAAGTAGGCCCTGATTCTGTCATCAAACTCCTCTTGCTTTCTGCCTCTGAAAACTCCAGTTCGAGCCTGCATCTGTGACCATGAACTTTGTCTCATTCTCTGCGCGGCTCACGAAGCCTGACATCAGCCTATTCTCTGCCAAGAACTGTATTTCGCCTTCGAGTTATCTGCTTCCCCCTCAGCCGATGCATTCCTGTCTAGTAGTTTAAGTAAACATCCTTCCAGTTACCGAGCAAAAGGCTCGACTTCTCTGCCCTCATGCAAGTAATTCATAGCCCTGTTACCATGGAATATTCCTACCCCCTCGCTTTCAGTGTAGACACTTAGACGCTTGTACACGCACGCACAGTCAGTATAGAATAGATTCTGTTCAAGAGTCCTTCTTTATGGATAACATAGTTCTTTAAACATAGGATGTTAGATATGATTTGGGATTAGGTTGACTTGACCCCCCAGACTTCTTGTCTCCACATGTAGAGCTAAATGTCAAGTCCCCTTCACCCCCTAGTTGCACGTCAATCACACGTCATACTGCTGCGCACGCATCTATGCCAAGTATTATCTTATAGATCCACCTATATATGACATCATAACCAATTATGTTCCTTTTTACTCCTTATTACACCCATTTTTTGGTTACGCAGATAGATCGTCATTTTCCTTATCAATTGTTACGCCCATTGCATTCGCCTCATTGTAATGTATGATCTATAAAAGTCATTTCATGTCAATAATGTATGTACTTCACTTCCTGAACCTCCGTGGTGATGGAACCTGGAGCAACCGATTATAATCGTTCATTGGAATAAAGCCCATTCCGAACCTCTAATACCACGGATTCTGCCTCTCATTTTACTGAGCTGTTTTATTATGTTTCTGTATCAAATTCAGTCCCGGTAAAGGAAAATTATTTACCACATGAATGGCGCCCGAATAGGGACACTTTCTCATCTCACGCGCCGGCGGTGAGTTGCAGGCCCGGTCTCCTGCCACAGCTGGACGGACAATAACGCGTACCAGCAGGATTTCCTGTATCTCCCTCCGGTCAAGCGGGGGCGACTGAGACTGCGATCAACACCCAGACGAGGCGGTGAGAAGTGCGAAGTATCCCGACCAGAGCCTAGCTGAGAGAGCAAGATCCGAGGTATACAGAGACCCACCAGTTCAAAGTCAAGCCCAGTGTCCGACGAGTCGAGTCGAGTCCAGTCCGTTTCAAGTTCAAGTTACCGAGGCCTTCCGTTTCCGAAGCTACCCGGTGAGTACCATTGCTGGGGAGGCATTTCTGACGTGCACATAGGTTGTGCCGGTCAAGACGGGTTTGGGTACACAAATCCGGTCTGCACTGTTTTAGCAGTGTATCTGTACTGTTTAGCAGTATATCAAGTATTCCGAAGTATCTAGTTATTGTCAAGAATTAAGCTTGGTGATTAGTTATGCAGACGATCATCATTGTTGGTTATTTTAAAGGTTAAAAATGTTTTAATGTTTAATGTTCAATGTGTTAAACGTCCTGCATATTGTGGTATGAATGGTTGTTCATTACTGTGCTTTTGTATTAAGTGTGTTCAAGATTAAGTATCGGATCAGTTGTCAATATGCCGCTCTTTTCGAAATTAAGACAGATCACTACTAGAAAAGGGGTTCTCGAAGAAGCCGTCCCTATTCCTTCTAGGGACACTCCAGGGCACTTCATGTATCACAAACATGGCTTAGACGCTATATTATTTCTTGATTTATGGGTAGACTACACCAAGGGATTACCAGAAAGTCAGAGGTGGCCCGCAGCGGGAACCTGGGATGCAGAGTGCATCATGAAAGTCGAGGAAGAGTTATGGAAAAGGAAAGTCAGACAGTCACAGAAAGACGCCGTTGAGTTATGGCGTAAAGAATCTCATAGACGCACAGAAAAAGCACGTAGACAGGAAGAAAAGAGTAAAGAAAGTTCAAATAAAGTTCGAGAAAATCTATTAATTGAGGAAGGTATCCGAGTGAAATCAGAACAAGTAGACAGACAAAGAAACGCCCTTGTGAATGGTATGTATCCCCTTCTGGCCGAAGGATTACCTAAGGCTACTCCAGAAATACCGAAAGACTTGCCAACCCCATTGTTCCCAATAAAGGTACATCCTAAGGGGCATCCTAGAACCGCAGAAGATGTTTTTCTTTCCTCATATTTAGATGACGCAGCTCCCGAATATGCTAATTCCGCCCCGCATAGACCGCATACCAGGGAGGTCCAACGCCAAGAGCCAGCACCCGTATCCCTGCAGCAACAAATCGAGTCACAAGTTCTGGCAAGCACATCTGTTTCTGCATCCGCTCCTACAGCTACTTCTATAGCTGTGACCACACCTATAGTTGCTGTGTCACGTTCGACGAATCCTTTCACACCCGACACCCCAGATGGGGCCACAGGAAGTGCTACCAATATCTTTTCTACGCCACCCAGAATAAATAAACTTACTTTTCAAGAGTCAGCACATCCACGTACCCCCAAACTCATAAGTGCCCGTACGCTTAAGGAACTTCTTATAGATTGCAGATATGACCCTGTGCCCGGTAAAGAGGACGAAATGACCCTGGCATCATTGCGTATCAGACGAGCCGCAGTGTATTTAGGAAAGTTACCAGGAATGACTGAGCATCTAGATAAAATATATCATTTTGTCCAAACAGGGCGAGATCCAGAATGTATTAACAGAGCTATGGGATACCAGAAAGTAGAGATACAGGGGGAACTGTTACGTTTCCTCATAAACTGTGTGATCAGAAATCAAGACCGACCGGGGGTAGACCCGGAAGCAATGCAAATTCTTACAAGATGGAGCCAGAATATATCTGAAGGGAGACATGATAAACAAAATTGTATAATAGCCATGTGCCGAAAGATCCGTAAAGAAATAGAACGCCTACACGAAGAGAGATTAGAGGTAGACGAGTTCGAACAAAGCGAGGAAGAAGGGTCAGGACTGCCCACAGGACAGTCAGACACCATAGCCTATGTAGGTAGAAGAAGATCTTGTAATAATAATAGACGTCTTACTGACTCAATACGTCCGATATGTCCAGATAATAACAGGAATTTCCAAATACCTATAATTAATATAAGGTCTAACGAGCATTCGTTCCAAACCGCCGACAAACTACTCCGAGAACGAAGGGGTTATCATTTTCTCGATTCTATGGATGAACAAGATTTAGCCAGGGCAGCTGTCCATTGGGTGGACAGTCCCGGAAAATATAGTGATGATACAGTAGTACGCACATTTCTGAATCTTACCCCAGATGAACAGAGGTTAGCTGGGATTTATATGATTCAACAACTCATTATACTATATCGAAGTCAGCATTCGGACCCTGGTCCCTTACCTGACATACTGACTGAATTGCTTATGAATAAATGGAGAGGACCAGGTACTAAATTAATTAAAGAAATTCTAGAATCAAGAAAGCAGTATATTCTTTTTGTATGCGCAGAGCATGTCTCATTGCCCGTCAAAGAAAGAACAACGTATCACATGGATAGACAGAATCCCTTACGAGAAGTGCACCCAATAAAAGGCGAGGACAACGAGTTCAAGCGCGTATTTGTATATACGCCCATATCGAAAATAGAATTGTTACAAATGAAGAAAGTGGTACCCAGTCATGACAAAGATCCAGCGGGTTTTCACCGAGAAATTAAAGACATGTTACTCATGGGAGAGTATACCTACCCCGACATTATGACAATATTGAAGGTATTGATGCCTGCTGGCATTTATGAGAAACTCAAGGAAAAAGAGTGGGAGGTAGGAGACCAAAAGATAGAATGGTCAGTGTTAGAAGCAGAAGAAAAGGCCCGAACTGCAGGAGCAGGACTTGGGGATAAAACTAAAGCACTGCCAGGTTTATTAGTACAGGTACTGCCACGTTTATTAACTACAAAAAAGGAAGATTGGGGTACAATTTCAGCCTGTAAACAGAAGCAAGATGAAGACACTAGTGATTACTATGCCCGATTTGAAAAATGTTTTGGTATAAATAGTGGCATAAAAGCAAGTAGCGAATCATACCCACATCTGTTTGTAACAAAATTAGTAGAAAATGCCCTGCCACCAGTAAAGAATAGAGTATTAAAATTCGAGAGTACCTGGCAAGGTAACACTCCATCACAAATGTTACAAATGTTACAGTACCATCATAATAGAATTAGAGAGGAACAAGAACATGAACACAGACGCATGAAAGACACGAAAATGAAAATGTTAGTTTCCCAGACAGTTCCAGCTGAAGGACATAAAAAGGGTATGACACATTCCGATTCAGCAGGACCTGTAAAAGGGACATGCAATTATTGTAAAAAGCCAGGTCATTATGTACACGATTGTCCAGTTTTAAAACATAATATCACCATAGGTAAAACTCAAGAAAGACCACGACCATTTAGACAAGAGCAGAATGAACAAGGAGCTTTGCAGCATGCCCAGGCCATGCCAGCCGCACAACAGCCAATACAGTTTGTGCCAGCTGCACCACCGTTGCCTGTTGCTGCCACACAGACAACAACACGACAAATGTATCAGACCGCACAGTATGAATATCCTGAGTATCAGCGTTACGCATGAACTAGCCTAGAGAGGGAAGTTGACTTACCCCTTATCGAGATACCTGTAGATCAAGAAGGACCTTATGTACACAGTGAATTATTAGGCCAAGATAGAAAATTTTTACTCGATACAGGGGCAAGTCGAACAACTATAAAACGTAGTGAAGTTCCAGGGGCACCCCTCTCAGGCTCTCAAAATATTTCCCTTGGTTTTTCAGGAAAACCTATTGTTAATGAAGTGTCACAACCTCTGCCACTTACGATAGGACCTCTGACCCGAACTACAGATTTATTGCTTACTAAATCATGTCCAGAAAACCTGTTAGGAATAAAAACATTAAAAGCTCTAGGAGCTATAATATGTTGTTCTCCGGAAGGAGTAAGATTGTTTTTACGCGATTTTAAAGGTCACTATGTATCTAGAGACATGGATCCCCGACTGCAGACTTTACCTACACGTCTATGGGCACAAGGCCCTACTGATGTTGGTTGCATGAATATTACACCATATAGAGTCACATTAAAGGCAGGAGTGGTGCTACCACGAATGCGACAATACAAGTTACCACCAGATGCTGTAGTGGCTTTACTACAAATCATTGACGAGCTTATTGCCCAAGGAGTAGTTGTAGAAACAGACTCCAATGTATGTAATTCACCGATAATTCCGATTCTTAAACGAACAGATCCAAAGGCCCCGCCAGTATATCGATTGGTTATTGATCTGCGCGAGTTAAACAAATGCATTGTGCCACAATTTCCTGTGGTCCCAGATATCTCGTCATTACTGACAGCTATTGATTCCGAAGCGACATTCTTTACTGTAATTGATCTCAAGAATGCCTTTTTCAGCGTCCCAATAGATCCGGAAAGCCAATATTTGTTCGGATTTAGTTTAAATGGACGTAGCTTTAAATTCTCACGCGCACCTCAAGGATTTACAGAAAGCCCCAGCATCTATAGCCAAGCCCTGAAACGAGAACTTGACAGTATCCACATGCCAGTTAACACTGCCCTGCTTCAATACGTCGATGATCTGCTGATCACCGCAAGAAGCGAACCGGAATGTGAAAAAGCATCACTGACAGTTTTACAATTTCTAGCCGAAAAGGGGCACAAGGTGTCCCCTTCTAAGCTGCAATTCTGTGTCCAGCGAGTTATTTATCTTGGACACTCGCTGTCCAAGGAGGGAAGGCAGCTTACACCCGACCGCATTCAATTAATAGCTAACATGCCAATACCCAAGACACAAAAGGAGGTACGGGCTTTCATAGGCCTCACTTCATATTGTAGGCAGTGGATCCCTCAGTATGCATTTCTAGCAAAACCACTCATTCAATTAACAACACAGGAGGCAGCCACATCGACTGTCCTCCCTTGGACTCAAGAACATACACAAGCTTTTGAAAGCCTAAAGAAAGCTTTATGTCAAGCACCTGTTTTAGCAACACCATGTTACAGAAAACAGTTTACACTTTTTGTTACAGAACGCGAAGGTACTGCCTTGTCAGTACTCACACAGGAACAAGCAGGAGCACACAAACCATGTGCTTATTTTTCTAGTACATTAGATCCAGTAGCTCAGGCTTTGCCTGCATGCCTGAAATCAGTAGCAGCGACAGCTTTAGCAATCAGACAAAGCGATGCCATAGTGTTAGGACATCCATTGACAGTTCAAGTACCACACACAGTAGAGGTCCTTGTAAATAGAACGCAAACACAACACTTGACTATAGCGCGACTTACAGGGTATGAACTTACATTGTTTCAGCCACATATAGAAATCAGACGCTGTAACACATTGAATCCTGCCACACTTTTGCCAGTAACCGGAACAGACCCACTAGCTCATGACTGTATTGAAGTTATTACTATAACGACAAAACCCAGACAAGACTTGACAGATGTCCCATTGTCAGATCCAGACCTGACGTTGTATGTAGATGGTTCATGTATGAGAACAAGTACACGAGAGTTAGTGGCTGCTTACGCAGTCACCACAGATACTGAAGTCATTGAAACTAATCGTATAAATACTTTGTCAGCCCAAGCCGCAGAGCTCATCGCTCTGACACAAGCCTGTATTCAAGCCACGAATAAAAAAGTCAACATATACACTGATTCACGTTATGCATTCGGAGTTGTACATGACTTCGGCGTGCTGTGGCGAGAAAGAGGTTATTTAACTTCCCACGGTGCCCACATTCAGCACGGACCCCTCATTCATGCCTTATTAGATGCAATACATCTACCCACTGCAATATCAATTATGAAATGTAAGGCTCATACGAAGGTTACTGATATCATTTCCCAAGGCAATGATCTAGCCGACAGAACAGCTAAACAGACTGCTCAAACTCAAACCCCCGACATGACAAAGACAATAGTCCCGACACCGACACATTGTATGACAGTTAAAGATCCTACCCTTGATGTAATTGACATACAGACACATGCTACACCAGACGAAATAAAGAAATGGACTGAATTAGGAGGGATCCAAACGGACCAAGGATGGATGATGAAGGAAAAGTCTGTATGGTTCCTTCCTGATTCAATGGTCCAAGTTATAATTAACACTATACATAGTCCAGCGCATCTAGGAGAAAAAGCTATGCTAGACAGCATTCAACACATTTGGTTCAATAAACATTTACGAGCAGCAGCCAAACAAAAGGTCCGTACCTGTATGATCTGTTGCCAGTTCAACCCAGGAAAAAGCGTTCCCGTAGAACAGGGTGGATTTCATCCTCCTGACCACCCTTTTGAAGTCCTCCAGATGGATTATATCCAGATGGAACGATGTCGAGGATTCAAATATGTTCTCGTAGTTGTCTGCGCTCTGTCCCGTTGGACGGAGGCATACCCGGTTTCAGATTACACTGCCCCGACTACTGCCAAACAGTTAGTTCGAGAATTCTTCCCACGATACGGTTTACCACGTGTTGTCTACTCAGATAACGGCCAGCCGTTCTCATCCGAATTAATGAAACATGTTTCACTTCTGCTAGGATATCAGTGGAAATTCCACTGTGTTCGACACCCCGAGGCAGCAGGTCTCGTAGAAAGACATAATCAGATACTGAAAATCAGACTGTCCAAAATATGCAGAGAGAAAGGTGTCGACTGGATAGTAGCATTACCAGTTGCACTCTTTTACATGAGAATGGTAGCACACTCTCGAACAGGGCTATCCCCGTATGAGGTGATCTTCGGCAGACCACCAAATATGTGGGGGACGCCCATACCACGCAAAATAACCGATATTGACTGTAATATGCTGACAGATTACTTGGCTTCCTTGATGTCTGCACTACAATCTTGTCGTTCACAGGTTGCTGCAGCATTTCCCGACAACACGGAGGTGAAACCCCATGACGTAGTTCCGGGTGATTTCGTGTTTGTGAAAAATTTCGACCGAAAGACTCAGCTGGAGCCCAGGTGGAAGACACCCAAGTTGGTCCTGCTGACCACAAGAACAGCCGTGAAGATCGAGGGCCGCAAGGGCTGGATTCATTCAAGTCATATCAAGAAATTTCATGGACAATCCTCGGATATAGACATTGTGCCCTGCACTCCCTCACAGACTGATTCAAAACTTCCTTTGGTTGAAAAGACTGAAACCGAACTCTACAAAGTTAAATTGAGGCCTAGAACGTCAGACGATTTGATTGTTTAAGTCCTCTCCTAGGTGAAGCGGTTGAATCTGTCTCTGACATGTATCCTCTAGACCTGAATCATGGACAGTCGCGAAAAATGATGAAACGACAGGCGTATTGTAAATCACTGCGTAGCCATTGCATAGTGACATTAATAATCTTGTTTTTCTTGAGTCTTTTAATAATTACTGCAAGCATATTGTTGCACATATATTACCCTATTTCTAGACATGTTTATAATATTACTGCTGAACATTCTTTTAGTGACTTACCTCCGCATGAATTGTCTTATAGACTTGCGCTGCGCAATAACACTTTCATTAGTATGTTACATCATTCCCATCAGACTAGTAATGCCACTAATTGTTGGGTGTGTGGCCGACTCCCTCCCTATCAGAATTATAAAGGAGTCCTACCTTTCTTCCCACATCCGTTTACACATAATGGATCCTGTGGAGCATGGTTTAGTTTAATCAATTCCATAGACTCAGACACAGCAGTTTACCAAGATCATTGGGTATGGGGAAATCTGAACCTAGTTTTACTCAAGGTCTGCTACCCTGACAAGGAGGGTCGCCCCAAGAGAACAGGAACTGATCTAGAAAATGAAGTATATGGATTAGGTAATTTTACACCTAATCTCATGATTCTAAAAGTCGTATCCGAAGTTGAACTAGTCTTGCCCACCATGTCAGTATTCCCAGCGAAGGGTGAATTATGTGTAAGAAAGGTTGGTTCCATACATATGGGCCATAGTAAATGCACTACTATAGTAGAATTCAGGGATCAAGGCAAATCTTCATTTAGAGCTTATCGCCACTCCTACTTTATATGTGGCCAGACTGCATATATGCGTCTACCTCTCGACTGGGATGGTACCTGCTACATTGCATTCCTTTTGCCACCTGTTTTCCTAGCTCCTCCTGATTATTACAGAAATATTCATTTAGTACACAACAGAGAGCGGAGAGATCTCCCAATTGTCGATTACACTGAAACAGCATGGGAAAAATACACAGATTTCAATAAAGGCATCTTTCCTTATATAGGTACTGTTACTAATAGTAAACTGATACGTAGATTAACTAGAACCCTTGAAGCAGTAGTGAATGAGACTATTTCCGCCTTAGGCAATTTAACGGAAGAGCAGTCTGCTATGCGGATTGTTGTGCTTCAAAATCGTCTTGTTCTTGACGTCATCCTGGCTGATAGGGGCGGAGCTTGTAGGGTCATCGGATCAAGCTGCTGCGTATTCATACCAGAAAATTCGCCATCTGTATATAAAGCCATCACTCGCCTTCATAAGATTGTAAACCAGATACACCAGAACCCAGGCACTTGGACTTGGTCCAGTTGGTTTTGGAGTGTGATATCGGCCTGGGGATGGAGAGTTTTATCCTTCCTAGGTATTGGCCTTCTCATACTATTCAGTTGCTGTCTATGTCTGCAATGTGGACCAGCGATTTGTGGTCTGTGTACCACATCGTGTATTCCACCACCGAGATTTCGTTCGTCCCGGAAGAAGAAAGAAGAACAAATGATGTTATATTAACAGATCAATGGATTGATGAAGATTGATATCTCTTAACGGGCAAGTAGGGGACAAGGAGGGAATGTGGAAATATGGATTTTCCCGATCAGTTATGTCCCCTATCTTGGACCCCAACGGTTCTATGTGCATGTCACAAGTACATGTATGTTCCCTCCAGTTCCAGTTATGAAGACGCAAATACATGTGCGTCCACCGTCAACATGCTCTCTGTCAGATCCGCCATGACTAGGCCGGATATTCCATTCCTAAATATGAAAGGCCACCGGCTTTATATGGTTCACTTATGCCATTTTACAGTCCAGGCAAGTAGGCCCTGATTCTGTCATCAAACTCCTCTTGCTTTCTGCCTCTGAAAACTCCAGTTCGAGCCTGCATCTGTGACCATGAACTTTGTCTCATTCTCTGCGCGGCTCACGAAGCCTGACATCAGCCTATTCTCTGCCAAGAACTGTATTTCGCCTTCGAGTTATCTGCTTCCCCCTCAGCCGATGCATTCCTGTCTAGTAGTTTAAGTAAACATCCTTCCAGTTACCGAGCAAAAGGCTCGACTTCTCTGCCCTCATGCAAGTAATTCATAGCCCTGTTACCATGGAATATTCCTACCCCCTCGCTTTCAGTGTAGACACTTAGACGCTTGTACACGCACGCACAGTCAGTATAGAATAGATTCTGTTCAAGAGTCCTTCTTTATGGATAACATAGTTCTTTAAACATAGGATGTTAGATATGATTTGGGATTAGGTTGACTTGACCCCCCAGACTTCTTGTCTCCACATGTAGAGCTAAATGTCAAGTCCCCTTCACCCCCTAGTTGCACGTCAATCACACGTCATACTGCTGCGCACGCATCTATGCCAAGTATTATCTTATAGATCCACCTATATATGACATCATAACCAATTATGTTCCTTTTTACTCCTTATTACACCCATTTTTTGGTTACGCAGATAGATCGTCATTTTCCTTATCAATTGTTACGCCCATTGCATTCGCCTCATTGTAATGTATGATCTATAAAAGTCATTTCATGTCAATAATGTATGTACTTCACTTCCTGAACCTCCGTGGTGATGGAACCTGGAGCAACCGATTATAATCGTTCATTGGAATAAAGCCCATTCCGAACCTCTAATACCACGGATTCTGCCTCTCATTTTACTGAGCTGTTTTATTATGTTTCTGTATCAAATTCAGTCCCGGTAAAGGAAAATTATTTACCACAGTGGGGCAGATTGTTTTGGATTGGAGTGACGCAGATTAGAGTGGGTCAGATTGGAGTGGAGCAGTTTGTTTTGGAATGGAGTGGGGCAGATTGTTTTGGATTGGAGTGGGGCAGATTGTTTTGGGTTAATGTTTAACAGATTGTTTTAAATTGGAGCGGGGCAGATTGGTGTGGGGCAAAATGGAGTGAGGCAGATTGTTTTGGATTGAAGTGGGGTGGATTGTGGTTATTTGGATTTGAATTGGGTAGGTTGGGGAGGAAGTGAGGTGTATTGGATTGGAGTGGGGTAGATTGATTTGGGCTGGATTGGGGCGGACTAGTGTGGGGTTGATTAGATTGGAGTGGGGTGGGGTGGATTGGAGTAGGGTGAATTGGGATGGAGTGGGTGGATTGGATTGGAGTAGGGGGGATTAGAGTGGGGTGGATTTGAGTGGGGCAGATTGTTTTGGATTGGAGTATAAAAATATTGGAGTAGGATAGATTGGAGTGGGGCCAATTGTTCTGGATTACAGTGGGGCAGTTTGGAGTGGGGTGTATTAAAGTGGGCAGATTGTTTTGGATTGGAGTGGGGCAGATTGGAGTGTGGCGGAATAGAGTGGGCAGATTGTTTTGTATTGGAGTGCGGCAGATTGGAGTGGGGCAGATTGTTTTGTATTGGAGTGGGCAGGTTGTTTTGTATTAGAGTAGGGTAGATTAGAGAGGAGCAGATTAGAGTGGGGCAGATTGGAGTGGGGCAGAGTCTTTTGGGTTGGAGTGGGATGGATTTGAGTGGAGTGGGGTAGACTGGAGTGGGGCAGATTGGAGTGGGCCAGATACTTTTGGATTCAAGTAGGACAGATTGGAGTGGGGCAGATAGTTTTAGATGGAGCAGATTCTCTTGAATTAGAGGGGCAGGTTTTTTTTACATAGGAGAGGGTCAAATTAGTGTGGGTCAGACTGGAGTGTGGCAGATTGTTAAAAAATTGAGGTGGGGCGGATTGTGGTGGTTTGGATTGGAGTGGGGTGGGTTGGATTGGGTAGGAAGTGGAGTGGATTGGAGTGGAGTAGATTGGATTGGATGGACTGGATTGGATTGGTGTGGGGTGGATTGGATTGTAGTGGGGTAAATTGTGGTGGATTGGAGTGGGGTGATTTAGGATGGAGTGGGTGATTGGATTAGATTGGAGCGGGGCAGATTGGAGTGGGGCAGATTTGTGTGGGGCAGATCGTTTTTGTTGCAAAGTCATCCTGTGCCTTCGGCACCCCCATTTTTTGCTGACTGGTATTTGCTGACTGACTCTGACTGCCCCTGGGCTCTGCATAACCATGCCCATGGCCAGAGCTATGGTGAAAATACATGAAAACACACACACAAGTTAGGGTACACTATGTGTTAGGGTACCCCTATGATTGGCATGACCTATCCTATAAATCTCTTGTACATAATAGGACAGGGAGATTAAAACTACCTTTAAGTCCCTACTATATAGTAGGGCATGGCAGTTTAGAGGCCAGCAGCCCATTCTGCACTTGCATGTGCACACTGCTGAGAGCCTGCTGTCACTTTAAAGGCAGCCCTGTGTTGCAGCACAATTTTAAAATGTGAATTGATCCCAAACTCAACTTTGGTGGTAGGGGCTTTTAACAATTGATAAACTATATATTTGGGCATATTAGGTATGCGTGGGTCTCCCCTAGGTGTCCCAGGGGGTTGGGGAGTCATGGAATTATAAGGAGGACCTTGGAGATAGAGAAACTGCACATTTCACTTCCCCCATTATAGTAAAGTGCTTCCCAAAATCAACGTTTGTGCTAGGAGTGGGCCCTACACTATTTTTTGCATATTTAGGACCCCTAACGTCTCCCCTAGGTGTCCCTGGGGTGAGGGTCCTGTAACTATAAGCAGGGTCCTTATAAAATGTTTTATAGGCCCTGGTGTTGGAGAAATTGGATATTTCATTTTCCTAATTGTAGATCCCCAGCCAAATAGGTTAACATTGCAATAATTTATGAACTCATAACTATTGCTAGGGATTACCAAAAAATATCATTCAATGACTTAGGAGAATGGTATTGATAAATCCAACAATATGCTATTGTTGAATGTATCCTAAAATATAAAGAAAAAAATTGTAAGTCTTTCTTGTTTGGTAGCTAAAAGTCGGCCTTCCTGCACTCTTCGTTGACTGGTCAGAGTTTAAAGGATTTGCCAGGCTGCTTTGATGAAGTGATAAGTGTCACCTGGGAGAGAGGCTAGCTGGTAGGAGAGGGCTCTGCTACACAGGAATGCCAAAGCACGGGGGGGGGAAGGGTCGTAAAACATGAGCTTCAAAGGAAGAATGGGACAGGCAGAGAAGGGCAGGTCCCTCTACCTCCATCCCCTCTGAACCCAGTCAGATGGCAGGCTTAAGTAATGGATTTGCAGATGTCAGAGGGAGGAGAGCTATGGACATGTGCCATACTGGAGTTTGGTTTAACTTGTTCTTGCTCCTCTGCTGAGACTCCAGCCATATTGAATTTTGGAGGAATAGTGCTTTCTGGGAGACCATTATGCCACACTTTGCAGGAAGTGGTTATACTCTGGGCTATTGCCCTGCACCTCATTGGACAGGAGTGCCCTCCTGCCTAACCCCAGAGAATATTGAATAAGTAACTAAGAGGGGCAGAGCCTCTCTGATCTGCTGCTTGAAACTAAGAGAAGAAGAATGGCCCATGCTGTAAGTTTGATTTACATCAACCAGGCCCCGCACTCTGACTAATTGCGCCTGCTTCACAATCTGGAACTACAGCCCTATGGACCTAACGTGCTTCCAGAGGAATAAAGAGTGGAATCCCTGCAAGCTACAGGTTACCAGAGCTCACCTGGACCATCACCACCACAAATCCCCAGCCTGGAGTGCATCCAGTGGATTTGTAAGGGTTTTGTCCAAGAAGATTGTGGGACTTGAAGTCCCAAACTTTCATGGTTAATCTTGGAGATTACAGACCCTTGGATTGCGTTTTGGACACTTTGGGACCCCGAGAGGAACTTCAGGAACAAGTTCCACAAGTTTGGAGAACTTTGGAGCAACTTTGGAAAAAAGCTCCATAGGGGACCGACTCAACCGCGAGAGCCAAGCCGGCAACCTTCAACAGTGAGCTGGTCTGGCCTGCTGGTTTATCCTGCTGAAAATCTCCAGAGGTCCGAATTCCAGAGTTTGACTGGGAGCTCCCTGGAAAGCAAGCCGGCCAACCATCACCTAACTCATATTAGTGAAGAGCATCAAGGACCCTGGCAAAAAAAGCTCCAGAAAAGTTTCTAAGTCTGAAGATAACACTTTCACCCAGGGCTCCATCGCAGTCGTCCTGAAATTTTGACTTTGTCCCGGTCTAGCGTGACCAAATGTCCCAATAGGCGCTATAGTTTTCTATTTGCTATATATAGTGCTAAATCTTTAAAAATCATATCTCTGGTTCCCATGTTTGGATTTGATTAGTTTTGGTGTCATTTTAAAGATAAACATATTTCCTATTTCTATAAATTAGTGTGTCTTGTGTCTCAATTATTTATTGAATTGGTGTTTTTAAATGCTTCACATACCTGTCTCTGAAGTTAAGCCTGCCTGCGTGCATGGAAATTATTTTCTGAGACCTATTCTGAGCCCTAGACTGTGTAAGTGTCCTTATTGCCAGTGGTAGATGCATATTTACCACTATTAATAATCGACTTTCCAACAGTTTTGGATTGGAGGAGACAGATTGTTTTGAATTGCAGTGGGGCAGATTGTTTTGGATTGGGGAAGATTGGAGTGGGATGGATTGGAGTGTGGCCTATTGTTTTGCATTGGAATCGGGAAGATAGGAGTGGGATGGATTGGAGTGAGGCCAATTGTTTCGGACTGGAGTAGGACAGATTGGAGTGGGCAGATTGTTTTAAATTGGAGTGGGGCAGATTGGGGTATGGTGGATTAGAGTTGGACATATTGTTTTGGATTGGAGTGCAGCAGATTGGAGGGGGGCAGATTTATTAAATTGGAGTGGGGCAGATTGGAGTGGGGGAGGTTGTTTTGGCTAGGCATGCGGCAGATTGTTTTGGATTAAGTGGGGCAGATTGTTTTGAATTGGAGGAGGGCAGGCAGATTGGAATGGGGCAAATTGTTTGGTATTGGAGTGGGGCAGATTGTTTTGAATTGGAGTGGGGAAGTTTAGTGTGGGCAGATTGGAGTTGGTTGGGAGGGATGGAGTGAGTGAGGCGGATTGGAGTGGAATTGGATTGGGGTGAGTGGGTTGGATTGGAGTGGGGTGGATTGGATTGGTCTGTGGTGGATTGGATTAAGTGGGATGGATTGCTGTGGGGTAAAGTGGGATGGATTGGCGTGGATTGGAGTAGGGCAGATTAGATTTGGGTGGATTGGAGTGCACTGCATGTTAAAGTATAATTTCAGAAATTACACATAAGAAAGACACAATGTCGCATTGCAATATTAAGAACAAGGTAATCCTCATCTTTTGAGTGCACACAAGCAAAAAACTAAAGAAAACATGAGTCCAAAGTGAGAAAAGAAGGCTTGGTAAAATAAAAGAAAGTTAACTTTAGAAAATAAATCTTTGCAATTTTGTTTGTCCTGCTGGGCAAATTTTTGGCAGTAACATGCCTTCTGTTTGCTAGGCCCTAGAACTTAAAAAGAACAAAATAGTACCTCAATAATGTCGGGAGCAGCGAGCGGGTGCTGATTAAGTTGAATCATTTGTTCTTGGTCGCTGCTCCACAGAGAGGAACGGAATTGATGCTAGGCCTGCAATGATGGATTACGTGGCTGTAAAGAAGAGTGCCATGCAAGCCAGCAAATGGTAAGCAACCGGTGGGTTCCAAACCCTTTTTGTAACAACAGCGTCTCGCAAGTGATATGCATGTGCTAGCGCATGCTCTTGCAGGCTCGACCCTAAAAATAAAGGTCCTCATTTATGAGACCCCTTTCCCCGCTGGAACGTCACTTTTTGTGATGTTCTGTGGCACAGGAGCTTGCTCCATACTTACAAGGCAGCACTATGCCACTTTTTTTGGCTTAAAGCTGCCTCATAAATATCATTCACTTTAAAGCAGTTTTCTGCGTTAAAGGGGCATGCAATGAGTGTTTCTGGGGGCGTTCCCATCAACATCCATGGCTTTTTGACACTGCCCCAGATTTACAAGAAATTGTAACTCTGAGGCAGTGCCAAAAACATGCGCCTCTCCAGGGGAGGCGTAAGTGAGGCACAACGAGGAGAAATATATTTATTCCTCCTAATTTTTCCTGTTTCTATGTGTGCTGCATTCTGCCGCTCACATAGAAAAAAGAAAAAGCCTATTGTGATTGTTTTTGCGCAGTAAGGTTTCCCTTCCGGCACAAAAATAATCAACCCCCTCAACACAGGCATCCTTCACCATGGTGCAAAGGTGCCTGTGTTGGCGCACTGCAGCCCATTGTGTGCCGGCACAGGGGAAAAGGACAGGTATACACCGTAGCTGATAGATCCGGCACATTCTTGCCCTTTACTTTTACCATAAGGCAGCACAGCAGGAAGGCCTGCAGTGCTGCTCTACGGCAATACCTCATAAATGAGGCCGAAAATACGGGGGATGGACAGGGAAGCAGACCTATTGTAAAGAAAAGAAGGAGAAGAAAAAAAAGCTGACAAATGCCACCACCCTAAAAATATGAACCATTTTCTTTCTTTGTATTTCAAATGTATGGAAATGATATGCCTAGAATCTGTCTGGGAGTACATTCGCTGGCAAGTATTTTCGGGCTAATCATGGTTCCTTGTCCTGTTTGAGGCCTATGCAATTGAAGAACACAATAAGAAGGCTGTAGTATTAAAGGTACACTTAAAGTGAAGAGTGCAATAGAGTAAACCCCATTAGGTAATACAAAATCCAAAAATTGTGTACTGTCCTTAAAACTTGTATTACTTTACAATCAGAGATTTTTAAACATAACCAAGATGTAGCGTAAAAATGCAACATAGTTTACTATTTGTACCTCACCTAGAATGTACTTCTAATACCGAATTGAAATAAATGAGATTACAATCTGTAGCACAAGTAATGTGGCAGTGGTGTAGCTATCAATAGTGCAGCAGGTGCAAAGGCACTGGGGTCCATGAGCGTGAGGGGCCGACAACATCCTAAATATTGCTGGTTTCCCCTACATAGGTTAGTGATGGGGATTGATTTTCTTGACTACATTGAGTCTCCTGTCACCTTCCTATACCACTGGAGAGCGTTAATTTAACATGTGGTATGACACTACCTGTTTTTGCAGGGGGCATGTTTCAGCAGAATAAAATGTAATAGAATGTGTCCCTGTAAAGCTTCACAGATTTCAAGAAGTGCCCGGTAAAATTGAGGCTGTAACACTGATTTCTCTGGTAATTCTCCACTGTGGAAGGGAAAAGCTGTAACACTGCAGTAAATTTACGACAAGTAATTAGAAATACTCTTGGAATCTGTCATTCTGGGCGCAAATTGATGATGAGGGAATACCGCATTGAACAGAATGAGAAATTAATATTTACGTCTAGTGATTAGGTTTGGGGAGAGAGTCGTTGCAACTTGATTTTATCCAATCAATATCACCAATTTCTATCTTTCACTTTATATTACTAAACTTCTTTGACTTTTCTAGGTAAAGCTGTGCTGCGTGAAAAAGTAGACTAGTATTCTACGTAAAAACCTTTCAAGAATATTCCAAATCAATAACACTACACTTTTTGGAGTTAAAGAAAAAGCTAAGATTGCGATATTTACCCTTTCTCCAATTTCTGTTTGATCTCCAAATGGTAACAGGTCAATGTCTGGCTGAAGCGAGCAGGCATCTGTGACAGCTTTATATCTAGAAAGAAAAAGACAACGTTCTAGTGACATTGTATTGCTTTTAGTGGCTATGATTTCAGAATGGGTAAAGAAACACACAGCATTTTCGGTCAAATAGAGAGATGCTGAGATAAGCTCTAACCAGCAGTAGAGAGACTTTGGTTGTTTGAATGATGAATTATCTTAGAACGAAAACCAGCTTTGCTTACTAGCACTCTGGATTGGCTGTCTCAAATTCACTGAATGTTTGACAATAATCCAAGGGAAGCACCTTAATATGGAAATACCATGTTACTATCGCGTATTACCACTAGATGTAAGGATTAGGGACATGATTTAGAGTTTGGCCGAGTTGGAGGGACCCTAAGATTTTTGACGATGGCGGCCATGCTGACTCCACCATCAGAAAATGTACTCCAATGACCGACAGAGTAGGGCCCTTAGGAGTAATTCCCTATTTTGAGGAGAAGGCCGCCTGTCTATTTTTTCTGTCAAGCCCCGGAAAATCCTGGCAGTCACAGAAAAAAGTAACAACCCCCAGGGTGCGGAAGGTCGTTAGTATTTTGTTTTTCAGAAACAAACTCTAATTTTTTAAGTTTGCTTCTGAGAAACTAAAAAACTTGGTAAACGGCCTTCTAATAGACGACTATCAACCAAACTTGCAGTGCCTTCAGAGGTGCTGCCATGACAGCTATTCTGAGGGTGCTGAGATCACCGCTGCGCTGGCAGCGATCTCTAAATTTGGCAGCAGTAGACTTAGGGGCATATTTACAAGCCATCACCTCCAGTGAAGCATCCCTTTTTTGGACGCTCTTGTGGCGCAGAGCCATTTTCCATCTTTACAAGGTGGCACTAAGACACTTTGAGTGACTTATCGCCACCTTGCAAACATGCCCCTTTCTGCCGCAGTCCTCTGTGGCAAAGGAGCGTGCAATATGTGTTGCTCACCTTCTTAAGATTTCACTATTAATATCTTCACAAGACCCAGAATTTCAAGGGATTGACAGGTATGCATTTCGACTCCCCCTGCCAGGTCCCATGGACAATAGTCCACAGCTTTCTAAAATACACCACACACATTCCTGAGATGAACACAATAGCATTGAACCTTAGAATAATGCTTACAAACCCAGTGTGATTTAAACCACCTCCTAATGGCTCTCCCCTAGATTCTACATTGTGCAGCAATCTGCAATGCCTCGAAATCTTCAGTGAAGTCTAGGAAATAAACACCCATTCCTTATAAACGTCCTTGTTACATAGCATTTTTCTATAGAAGTTGCTCATAGCTATTTAACATGAGCACGCGCTGAAATATGCCCTGGTGGATAATTTTACAGTCAACAGAAGCTTTGGCTTTTCCCACAGATTTTTCTTTGTAACAGACTTTCCCTTTAAGACACAACCTACTTTGAAACATGCCTCTGCAACCTACACCAGCTGCGCTCAGCCTTTACCTTGTTTAACACGTACTACTTGTAGTCTACACATTACTAACATTATTGTTTGTAAATAGTGCACCATATAACTTTTAAAATCCACATCCATACTTCCCTGCAGAGCTTACGCTATTTTCCATTCTAGGCAACCACAAGTGTAAACACAGTAAACACAGTATCCTATGCTTGACCCTTTACTAACAACTCCTTTTAAAACACTTTTATACATGAAGACGTAACAAAGTTTGTGAGCTCCTTTCAGACATATTAAGGTACAAATAGTTTTCTAACATGCAACTGCTTTTTTAGATAAATGTGAATCATACTGAATGCGTCTGAACATATTTGTAGGTGTTAGATACACACCACTTTAGCTACCTGTTGGCCCGACCTACTGTTTCCAGTTCATTACATATAAATCAAGTGGGTTTAGGGCCAACCCCTTGCTAATCACTGGATGAATTTTTTTGTTTATCTCAGTTGTCTTCTCTTGATTAGAAGGCTTTCATTAAACTACCCAAAACTCCTGCCCTTGCCACGAATTGCTAATTACATCCCATCCCATAGCATTAATGGCATGTTCAATGACATCATTGATAACATCGCTGCAACATTCTAAATGACATCATGGATGGCAACACTCTGCATGGTGGGCGCAAGTTATAGTTAGTTTAGGGTATGGGTTATAGTTTATTGAGATAACTATACCTTATGAATTTCAGTGGTTTTATATGTTTAAAACCGTGTCCCGCTGGAGATGGTGTTCACGAGGAAAACACCCAAGGGAGACATATATATATATATATATATATGAACATAGAGATAGATAGATAGATAGATAGATAGATAGATAGATAGATAGATAGATAGATAGATAGATAGATAGATAGATAGATAGATAGATAGATAGATAGATAGATAGATAGATAGATAGATAGATAGATAGATAGACTTTTTTTAGGAGGGCATGGCAGTTGTAAAGTATTACTGGACCACTCGCTCCCTTAGTTTGCACTTCTACTGGAGAGTACTTCTTCCTATTGTATATATATTTATTTACTGTTTTGACTTGGAAGTTCACCATGCTGGAATGGTTAAAATGTGTGTGCTGCGCAGTACCACACATACACCCATGTGCCTCACAATGCGTGAACATGATGCATCTGTGTGCATGAAATAAGATACATTCATGCTATCTGGCATCCATTGTGGAAAGCCATTGCAAAATTGTCAGCCACGAATGTACATGCAAAGACAATATCTGGACCTCATAGAGCTGAGTCATATTAGGGTTGCCTATGCTTGTTCATTATTGTTCCTCATGTGGAGAGGGGCAATTTGAGTAAGACTTGTTTTCGAGGCAAGGGAAATTCCAAAACATGAGGGCTCTCATTACAAGCAACCCATTCATTTGGGTGGGCTCAGTGACCGCACTTACGTTGGTGACTGGTTCTACCTGAAGATTTCACCTGCTGCAAGTAAGTGAAGTCCTGAAGAAGTCTTTGGGTGGAATCCCAGGGGAAAAACAAGTGGGAATCGGCATGGTAAGTCTGATTCCCACAAGTGGTATAGCAAGCAGAGGCGGATTAGACTGTGGTCAGAGTGCACATTGAGATCTTGAAAGAGTGTCACAGCCAATCAGCTTAGCAGCTGTCAGTCTTGATATGTGCCAGCCCTTGTCCTTTCCTTTGCAAGCTCAAGTTATTATTTAATGATCAAAGCAGTTGATACTATTTAAATGAATAGGGTTGGTTTGGCTGTTAAACCTCTTTTGGTGGATAGAATGAAATTATGAATTACCCTCAATGTGCAAGGACTTATCCTCAATGCGTTTTTCCATGTGTATAAAAGGCTGCTGATCAGGATAAGTGAAATGGGTTGCCACCTGTAGGGATTTTCACTAGAAGAGAGGTCACATTTTGAAGGCACTGGAGACTCCATACATGCTATTAGCGTAATCATATTTGTTAGGCCCAAATGAGAGATTGGAGGTTGTCAAACCTCTGTAAATCTCAGGTATCATCAGAAGACCTCAACTGAGGGATCTTGAACTGAAAAATAAGGATTTGGACATTGGCTCCATCTGTGACCCGAGCATTCGATTATATGGATTTGGATACCCTCCAATCCGAGGAGGAGAAGCTTGGTAAGGGTAGGAGCAGTCAGGGTAGTAGTCTTGGCTCCAGGGCTGTTTCTTCTCATCACAGAGATACACCTCAGTCTAATTATTAGTTGTTTGCAAACGTTAACCTCCCTCCAGGGATTTTCTTTTGAAATTCAAGGTAGGACAACTTAAATTGCAATATTCGTTTTATGTTTTTGCATTCGCAACTTACACCTAAAAGATATGAGTATGTTAACTAAGTTATGTGAGCATAGTTTTGGATGTTGTAAAGAGGCCATGCAGTATATCTTCAACATGGAAGACGTACTGTGGTGATCAGTTGCTAATTAGTTATCACAGCCTTGTAAAATAACATTAAACAATGTAAATCTTATGTAATGCAAAAAATTAAGCTGTGTGATTGTTAGAAATTGGGGTCTCTAGTTGGCAAGGGTTTGCACCTTTGTCCAAGTAGGGACCCTTCCTTCTAGTCAGGATAAGGGAGTTACACTCCTAAATAAAACCTTGCTCACCCCCTTGGTAGCTTGGTAGGAGCAGCATGCTTATCTTAGAGGCAGTGTGTAAAGCATTTGCACATAACCAACAGCAATACAGTGAAGACACTACAAAAGGACACTACACCAGTGTAGAAAAATGTCCAATATTTGTATATGTCAAAAACCAGACAAAAAACGATAAACTTCCACCATACAGTTCTCAGAAATCTTCAGTAATCAAAAGAGACTTAAAATGCAGTTCCTTGAAGTTGATAGCTCTGTCTGGGGCTATCACGGCGTCGTGAACAACAAATCCTAACAGTTCTGGCTGACTGCGGCGCCGCGGGTCAGCTACGGTGTCAGGAAGACCCACAAAACAGTACCTTTAGAAATGTAGGACGTCGGCGACCTCTCGATGATCCCCGAAGGGCTGGCATCCACAGGCGTCGGTTCTGGAGGTCGGTGCAGGAGTCGTCGGGCCCTTGAAGTCACATGCGTTGCAGATCGAACTCCTTGTGGTTGAAGGCGAGAGCGTCGGCAGGTGTCGGGGCTGTAGTGCGAAGTGCAGCAGTGCAGCATGCAGTGCCCTCAGGTCGCGTTGCACGCAGCGGCACGGTGACAGTCGTCCAGCGGTGATGGAGAGACCAGGGCTGCGGTTCAAAGCGATGTGGTGCTCGCCGTGGTGCTGGCAGGTCATGGTTCATGCAGCGGCATCATCATTGCTGAAGCACTGTCGTTGATGGTGCCGTGTCGGTGGGCCAAGGCTACGGTGCCGGATGAGAATGGTGCGTCGTGTAACTTACGAGCGGTGCCCTTGAACTACGGTGCAAGCAGCGGCGTCGATGTCGGTGTGGAGTGCCGTCGTCGGGGATACCAAGGCAGCGTTGTGAAGCAAAGCTGTGCGAAGTGGGGTACCCACAGGTCATGGAGCAAGCAGCAGTGGCGGTGGGGTGTGGCACCATCGGTGAGACCAGGGTTGCGGTGCGGGAGTGCCCTCTGCAGTGCCTTCAGGACACGGAGTCGGCAGAGGCGTCGTCGATGGCATCGGGTTGCTTTTTCTTTTGTTGCAGGACAAAACATACAGTCCCCTGTGCTGATGGCAGAAGAACTTGAAGTCTTTGCTGTTCCTGAAACTTCTTGAACAGGGGGCAAGCTCTACCTCAAGCCCTTGGAGAAACTCACAAAAAGGAAGTTGCAGAAAGTGTTGTCCAGTTCTTTCATGGCCCAATACAGAAGCAGCCACTGCAGGCCAACACAGCAAAGGTCACAGCAAAGTGGTAGTCTCTCCTCACAGCTTCTCCAGCTCTTCTTCTTGGCAGCTTTCTTGGTTCCAAAAGAGCTCTAAAGTTCTGGGAACTGGACCCCAATATTTATACCCCAAATTCCTTTGTCCTCTCAGGCAGACAGTGTCTGTGCTTAGTCCAGACCAGTTCTGTCCTCTCTGGCCCAGCTTCCTGGCAGGGGGTGGAGACAGCATTGTGGAAGGCAGACCAGGCCCATTCAGGTGCGAGGAAATATCCTCCCACTACTCTAAATGCAGCCCAGGTCTATTCAACCCAGCCCTGACCCAGCAGACTCTCTGGAGCCACTGCACCTCCCCAGCCCCTGTCACTCCGAAACCAGACAGTCAATACACATCCTAGCAGAGGCACTCAGGTTGGCTAAGCAAGAAAATCCCTACCTTCTAAAAGTGTTATTTTCAAACACAGAATGTAAAAATCACCTTTACTAAAAGATGCATCTTTAGATTCTGAGTTCAGGCATACTAAACTTTATTTTCTAGTCTGGTCCCAATGGGAAGTTATATTTATAAGATGTTATACATTAACTGAAATGCTTTCCTATGGGCCAGATAGCCTTTAAATAGTGAAAAACAACATTGGTAATATTTCACTATCAGGGCGTGCCACACACATCAGGGCATGTCCTACCTTTCAGATACACTTCACCCTGCCCACAGGGCTTCCTTGGGCCTACTTTAGGGGTGATTTACATGTAAGAAAAAGGAAAGTTAGGGCCTGGCAAGTAGGTGCACTTGCCATGTTTACATGGCAGTACTAGACTGCACTCAGACACTGCAGTGGTAGGTTTGAGTTACCTTTGAAGGGCTGCTTGTGTGGGTGGCACAACCAGTGCTGCAGGCCCACTAAAAGCATTTGATTTACAGGCCCTGAGCACACACAGTGCACTGTACTAGGGACTGACTAGTAAATCAAATGACCAATCATGGATTCACCAATCCATGACAACAATTTACAAAAGGAGCACTTGCACTTTAATACTGAACAGCAGTGGGAAAGTGCGAGGAGATGCTAAACCAGTAAAAAAAGAGTCAAAACCGGAAGGTCAAAAAGCAAAAAGACAGGGGAAACAATGATTGACAGACGTTTAGAGAAGTATAATTATGAGAGAAGGAATGATTCACTTATATTTAGGGCCACTGGAATTATGCAGCAGGAGAGGGCCAAATTATGTGGCAGTGTTGAGCAAAATATGCTGCAAGAAAAGTCAAATTGTGCAGCGTAATGCAGCATATTTTGCTATAATATTACTTCATTATTTTCTCCCTTTTACACTGTTTAGGCATTGGTTGCACCTCTCTAGTTCCAGTTTAACACCCAAATATGGCAATAAGCAACAGAAGGGTGACCAGTCAACCTTTGCAAAGGGCCTTCCCCTGCACGGCAACATGTGTTTCTGCGTATTTAGTAACCTTTGAACCTTTTGAGCTAGAATTTATTTTTGTTAAAATCTGCAGATTATGCAACAGATAATGGATTATGTGGCAAATGCGGTGTCGGGAAGTAGGATCTGCTTCTATGGTTACCCCCACTTTTTGCTTGATGTAATGCTGTTTATGACTAGTCTGACTGGGATCCTACTAATCAGAACCCCAGTATCTCTGCTTTCTTCCCTAAACTGTTATAGTAAGAATTTAGGTACATCCCCAATTGGATAATGGGGTACCCTTATCAGTCCCTAGTATATGGTATTAAGGTATCCAGGGCATAGGTACCCCAGAGGTCCCTCATAGGCTGAAGCATGTAATATGCCACTTTTGGGCGACCATTCAAACTATCTCTACAGGCCTGCCATTGCAGCCTGTGTAAACTGGTGCTAGCACCACTTACGAAAGATATAGGTTTCCCTATATGTAAGGTCACTGCACTTAAAACCTACAAGTCACCCCTACAGCAGGCCTTTTCAATCCTGAAGGCAGGGTGCTCGGTTCTAAGTGTGAGGGTGCTCCTGTATGAGCAGGACACCCCTACAGCCTTCGAAGTCCATTCTCCCAGGTTGTAAGTGAGACAGCCATATAACATATAGAGGGGCACTGTGTCATCATTACGCGATGAATATCTCAAAACTGGCTGTAACAAACCCTGTTGTGTTTGGTATCAAACATGTTGGAATCATACCCCCCACACTGTAAACAGTGTGGGTGGTAGGATTCCCAGCACTGTAAAGGCCCTCCGTTAGGCCCTCAGTGCCCCCGGTACCAGTCTTCTAGAGCCGGACAGCACAAAATGGCTGCTGCTAACCAGAGACACGATTCTGCCCTCCTGCTGCTGAGCCAAGCTTGAGCAAGGGAAGGCAGAACAATAGGCATCCTGTCACAGGAAGGTGTGACCACCTACCAGACAGGGCTTAGTGTATTGGGGCAGGGTGGGAGCGCTTGCCAGCGCCACTGGACAAGGGACAAGGGAGTATCCTCCCCCTTGTGCAGCCCCTCCTTAAGAGGGACCCCTGTATCGTCCCAACCCTTTCCTTAGGGTAGTTAAGGGCTTACCTGTAGGTGGGTCCCTAGATCCATCGTGGGACACAATACAATTCAGATACCACTTCAACTTCGACCGTCTGGGCACTCTGGACTCCGCTGGACTTTGCTGGACTTCACTCTGGGCATCAAGACTGCAACCGGGAAGACTCCTGCTGCTCCTGATCTCTTAGCCCTGCTTGTCTGCTGCAATGTCTGTGCCTGTGCTCCATAGAGGAAACCTTCCAAGGCCTGTGGGCATCCAAGACACCTGAAGGAATCTCCCTTGAAGTGAAGGAGTCACTTCCCTGCATCTGCAGACACCGCAACTAAGATGATTGGTCTGCTGTTCCTGGGCTCCTACAGACTCCGAAAGGCTCAGCAACACAGATAGTGGTTCTTCACATCTCTCGAGGCCTGCCCTGTCCTCTCACCAAGTTTTAGGCCAGTATCCCTCGTCAGAGCAGCAGGAACCGAACCCCTGTGCACCGCGTCGACTTGCAGCTGCAAAGGCTTGTTGGCTTCCTTCAACCAAAATCTTCAGGCTCCAAGCATCTCCAGTGACCTCACCACATCACTTGCAACGTGGGCCTGCTTCTATGGTGAGCTGCTCGAGGTACTTTGCGACTCCAGTGCCTCCGGCCTGTAAGTCCTTTTGAGGGTCACCTTTAAATTCTGTTGGGCTCTGCTGATTGCTCTGGGCCTGCCCTGACTCCCCTGCTTTTGGTGAGTCTCCTGGACCTTGCTGGTCCCGACATTGCACCTTCTTCAACTTCCCCATTGGCTGCAGTTGCCAAGGCTTGTTGGTGCTCCCGCCGGACACCGAACCCTCAGCTCTCGACATCCAATGTGGGGCAGCTCATGTATGGCTCCTGATCTTCCACAGCACCGCCTGATCCACACAGCTGCAGTCTCAAGGTCACCATCATCTCTCCTGCAACACCGGACATCGGTGGGCATTCGTCTTCCGTGCCTCCTAGTCACTCCTGAGTGGCATAGACTCTGTCCCCTGTGCTTGCAGGTTCTTCACATCTTGAATCCACCTTTGGGTTCCACCGGACACTTTCACCTTCTCCAGCAGCAGCATCTTTCTGAAGTCTCCCATTGAGTTTGACGACGGTTTCCGACGCCACTTCACACCTATGCACCCAGCTTCCCTGATGCAGGTATCCTGGTTCTTAAGGTATCCACGGGTGGGATGGCTCTCCAACTTCTTATCTTCCGCAGGGATTTTTCAGGGTCCACTGAGAAGGGTCCCCTTTCTTTCAAATTGCAACTGCGACTTACACATTGATATGTATGGAGAATGCTGTTGTGTTCCTACACTGCACACAACCTTTGTCAGGCTCCTAGATACTCACCTTGGGTGGTTCCTTGGGTCTCCGGCACTTCTACGTCCTCTGACTATTGTCTTGACACGAGTCGTGGCTCACATACCACTATTTTAGTATATGGTTTGGTCTCCACTGTGCATTCTGTGCTACTTACCTGTTTTTATTGCAAAGCATTGTGTCTATTGAGTATATCTCCGGCTAATAGATATCTGTATGTGTTAGTGAGTGTCTGTATTAAATATATATTTTTATAAATACACTGTGTGGTTCTTTTCACTTAATCTAAACCTATAAGATTATGTTCTGGTAAAACAAGCTGCTTTACATTCCTTCTGGACTAAGCCTGAAGGCTGCTCTCCACAGCTATCACTTATAGAGCTTTCTAGAATTGCCTAAGACCACTAGAATCACCATTAGGGTTGTCTGAATTAGTGCAAGGTGCCCACTTACATAAGTGTACCTCATATACTGAGCCAGCATCTCACATGTGGCAAATCTATAATTATGCAAAAAATGCCTCGGCCGCACAAGTGTAAATTTCCAGTGGCCCTGATTCTATTGCACTTTGAATATTTAATATTTTAATGTACATTTGTTGCAAAATCATCCTGTGGCTGGGCACCCCCATTTTCTGCTGACTGGTACTGGTGGTAACTGACTCTGACTGTCCCTGGTCTCTGCCTAACCAGGCCCAGTGCCACTGCTATGCTGATGACATACTTAGAATACAGTGGAAACACCTACATACACTAGGGTACACTATGTGTTAGGGTACCCTTATGATTGGCATGACCTCCCCTATAAGGCCCTAGTACAAAATAGGGCAGGGGGGTAAAAGCAACCTTTAAGTTCCTAGTATATAATAGGGCAGGGCAGTGTAGAGACCAGCAGTCCGTTCTGCACTTGTATGCGTGCACTGCTGAGGCCTGAGGTCAGTTTAAAAGCAGCCCTGTGTTTCAGGACTGCTTTTAACATGTACATTTTTCCCAAACTCGACTGTTTGGGGCAATTATAAATAAATAAACTGCAATGATTTGCCATATTATGTAACCCCAGAGTCTCCCCTAGATGTCCCAGTGGTGGGGGGTGGTCAGGTATTTATAAGGAGGACCCTTATAAAATAAGTTTTATATGCCTTGAGTTTAGTGAAACGGTACATTTCACCTCTCATAATGTGGCAAACTGATTCCCGAAACCCACCTTTGTGTTAGGAGCACTGTGGAGTGAGGATCTGCAACATTTTTACATATTCGGAACCCCCAAAATCTCCCCTAGGTGTTCCATGAGTGGGGCGTCCTGTAGATATAGGCAGGATCCTTATAAAATATGTTTATAAGTCCTGGTGTTGGAGAAATTGCTCATTCCATTTTCCCCATTGCAGATCCACAGCCACAGAGGTTAACATGGCAAGAAGTTATTTATGAATAATTCCCACCAGGAGAATCAGAAAATATATTTCAAGGACTTACTAGAATGGTATTGATAAATCCAAAAATTTACTATTGTTGAATTTATTCTAAAATATAGATACCAGAAGTTACAAGACTTCCAGTGATCTGTCCTGATTGGTCAGAGTTAAGTGGATTAGCCAGGCTGCTTTGATGAGGTGATAAGTAGCCCCTGGGGTTGTGGTAAATAAAATTCATTACCGGGACTTAATTTGATACGGAAACATAATAAAATAGCTCAGTAAAATAAGAGGCAGAATCCGTGGTATCAGAGGTTCGGAATGGGCTTTATTCCAATGATCGATTATAATCGGTTGCTCCAAGTTCCATCACCACGGAGGTTCAGGAAGTGAAGTACATACATGATTGACAAGAAATGACTTTTATAGAACATACAATACAATGAAGCGAATGCGGTAGGCGTAACAATTGATAAGGAAAATGACGATTCATATGCGTAACCGAAAATGGGTGTAATAAGGAGTAAAAAGGAACATAATTGGTTATGATGTCATATATAGGTGGATCTATAAGATAATACTTGGCATAGATGCGCGCGCAGCAGCATGACGTGTGATTGACGTGCAACTAGGGGGTGAAGGGGACTTGACATTTAGCTCTACATGTGGAGACAAGAAGTCTGGGGGGTCAAGTCAACCTAATCCCAAATCATATCTAACATCCTATGTTTAAAGAACTATGTTATCCACAAAAGAAGGACTCTTGGACAAAATCTATTCTATACTGACTGTGTGTGCGTGTACAAGCGTCTAAGTGTCTACACTAGATGCGAGGGGCAGAAACCTTCTATGGTAACAGGGCTATGAATTACTTTCATAAAGACAGAGAAGCCGAGCCATTGCTCGGTAGCTGGAAGGAATGTTGACTTAAACTACTAGACAGGAATGCATCGGCTGAGGGACGAAGCAGATAACTCGAAGGTGAAATACAGTTCTTGGCAGGCAGCAAGCTGATGTCAGGCTTCGTGAGCCGCGCAGAGAATGAGACAAAGTTCATGATCACAGATGCAGGCTCAGACTGGAGTTTTCAGAGACAGAAAGCAAGAAAAGTTCGATGACAGAATCAGGGCCTACTTGCCTGGACTGTAAAATGGCATAAGTGAACCATATAAAGCCGGTGGCCTTTCATACTTAAGAATGGAATATCCGGCCTATTCATGGCGGATCTGACAGAGGACATGTTAACGGTGGACGCACATGTATTTGCGTCTTCATAACTGGAACTGGAGGGAACATACATGTACTTGTAACATGCACATAGAACCGTTGGGGTCCAAGATAGGGGACATAACTGACCAGAAAAATCCATATTTCCACATTCCCTCCTTGTCCCCTACTTGCCCGTTAAGAGATATCAATCTTCATCAATCCATTGATCTGTTCATATAACATCATTTGTTCTTCTTTCTTCTTCCGTGACGAATGAAATCTTGGTGGTGGAATACACGATGTGGCACACAGACCACAGATCGCTGGTCCACATTGTAGACATAGACAGCAACTGAATAGTAGGAGAAGGCCAATACCTAGGAATGATAGAACTCTCCATCCCCAGGCTGATATCACACTCCAAAACCAACCGGACCAAGTCCAAGTGCCTGGGTTCTGGTGTATCTGGCTTACAATCTTATGAAGGCGAGTTATAGCTTTATATACAGATGGCGAATTTTCTGGTATGAATACGCAGCAGCTTGATCCGATGACCCTACAAGCTCCGCCCCTATCAGCCAGGATGACGTCAAGGACAAGACGATTTTGAAGCACAACAATCCGCATAGCAGACTGCTCTTCTGTTAAATTGCCTAAGGCGGAAATAGTTTCGTTCACTACTGCTTCAAGGGTTCTAGTTAATCTACGTATCAGCTTACTATTAGTAACAGTACCTATATAGGGAAAGATGCCTTTATTGAAATCTGTGTATTTTTCCCATGCTGTTTCAGTGTAATCGACAATTGGGAGATTTCTCCTTACTCTACTATTTACTAAATGAATATTTCTGTGATAATCAGGAGGAGCTAAAAAAACAGGTGGCAAAAGAAATGCAATGTAGCAGGTACCATCCCAATCTAGGGGTAGACGCATATATGCAGTCTGACCACATATAAAGTAGGAGTGGCGATAAGCTCTAAATGAGGATTTGCCTTGATCACTGAATTCTACTATAGTAGTGCATTTACTATGGCCCATATGTATGGAACCAACCTTTCTTACACACAATTCACCTTTCGCTGGGAATACTGACATTGTTGGTAAAACTAGTTCAACTTCGGATTCGACATTTAGAACCATGAGATTAGGAGTAAAGTTACCTAATCCATATACTTCATTTTCTAGATCAGTTCCTGTTCCTTTGGGGCGACCCTCCTTGTCAGGGTAACAGACTTTGAATAAAACTAGGTTCAGATTTCCCCATACCCACTGGTCTTGGTAAACGGCTGTATCTGAGTCTATGGAATTGATTAAACTAAACCATGCTCCACAGGAGCCATTATGTGTAAACGGATGTGGAAAGAAAGGCAGGACTCCTTCATAATTCTGATAGGGAGGGAGCCGGCCACACACCCAACAATTAGTTGCATTACTAGTCTGATGGGAATGATGTAACATACTAATGAAAGTGTTATTGCGCAGCGCAAGTCTATAAGACAATTCATGCGGGGGTAAGTCACTAAAAGAATGTTCAGCAGTAACATTGTAAACGTTTCTGGCAATAGGGTAATATATTTGCAACAATATGCTTGCAGTAATTATTAAAAGATTTAAGAAAAACAAGATTAATAACGTCATTATGCAATGGCTACGCAATGATTTACAATACGCCTGTCGTTTCATCATTTTTCGCGACTGTCCATGATTCAGGTCTAGGCGATACATGTCGGAGACAGATTCAACCGCTTCACCTAGGAGAGGACTTAAACAATCAAATCGTCCGACGGCCTAGGCCTTAATTTTAGTTTATAGAATTCCTTGCTGTTGGTCTCAGCCAAAGGTAGTTTTGAGTCAATTGGTGAGGACACACGAGGTGGGCTGTTTACATCTGAAGGAAGTCCATGAAATTTCTTGATATGACTTGAATGCACCCATCCTTTCCTGCCCTCGATCTTCACGGCTGTCCTTGTGGTCAGCAGGACCAGCTGGGGTGTCTTCCACCTGGGCTCCAGCTGAGTCTTTCGGTCGAAATTTCTCACAAGCACAAGGTCCCCCGGAACTACGTCATGGGGTTTCACCTCAGTGTTGTCGGGAAAGGCTGCAGCTACCTGTGAACGACAAGATTGTAGTGCAGACATCAAGGAAGCTAAGTAATCTGTCAGCATATTACAGTCAATATCAGTTATTTTTCGTGGCATAGGCGTCCCCCACATATTTGGTGGTCTGCCGAAGATCACTTCATACGGGGATAGCCCTGTTCGAGAGTGTGCTACCATTCTTGTGTAAAAGAGTGCAACTGGTAGTGCTACTACCCAGTCGACACCTTTCTCCCTGCATATTTTGGACAATCTAATTTTCAGGGTCTGATTATGTCTTTCTACGAGACCTGCTGCCTCAGGGTGTCGGACACAGTGGAATTTCCACTGATAACCTAACAAAAGTGAAACATGTTTCATTAATTCGGATGAGAACGGCTGGCCGTTATCTGAGTGAACAACACGTGGTAAACCGTATCGTGGGAAGAATTCTCGAACCAACTGTTTGGCAGTAGTCGGGGCAGTGTAATCTGAAACCGGGTATGCCTCCGTCCAGCGGGACAGAGCGCAGACAACTACGAGAACATATTTGAATCCTCGACATCGTTCCATCTGGATATAATCCATCTGGAGTACTTCAAAAGGGTGATCAGGAGGATGAAATCCACCCTGTTCTACGGGAACGCTTTTTCCTGGGTTGAACTGGCAACAGATCATACAGGTACGGACCTTTTGTTTGGCTGCTGCTCGTAAATGTTTATTGAACCAAATGTGTTGAATGCTATCTAGCATAGCTTTTTCTCCTAGATGTGCTGGACTATGTATAGTGTTAATTATAACTTGGACCATTGAATCAGGAAGGAACCACACAGACTTTTCCTTCATAATCCATCCTTGATCCGTTTGGATCCCTCCTAATTCGGTCCATTTCTTTATTTCATCTGGTGTAGCATGTGTCTGGATGTCAATTACGTCAAAAGTAGGATCTTTAACTGTCATACAATGTGTCGGCATCGGGACTATTGTCTTTGTCATGTCGGAGGTTTGAGCTTGAGCAGTCTGTTTAGCTGTTCTATCGGCTAGATCATTGCCTTGAGAAATGACATCAGTAACCTTCGTATGAGCCTTACATTTCATAATTGATATTGCAGTAGGTAGATGTATTGCATCTAATAAGGCATGAATGAGGGGTCCGTGCTGAATGTGGGCACCGTGGGAAGTTAAATAACCTCTCTCTCGCCACAGCACGCCGAAGTCATGTACAACTCCGAATGCATAACGTGAATCAGTGTATATGTTGACTTTTTTATTTGTGGCTTGAATACAGGCTTGTGTCAGAGCGATAAGCTCTGCGGCTTGAGCTGACAAAGTATTTATACGATTAGTTTCAATGACTTCAGTATCTGTTGTGACTGCGTAAGCAGCCACCAACTCTCCTGTATTTGTTCTCATACATGAACCATCTACATACAATGTCAGGTCTGGGTCAGACAATGGGACATCGGTTAAGTCTTGTCTAGGTTTCGTCGTTATTGTAATAACTTCAATACAGTCATGGGCTAGTGGGTCTGTTCCGATTACTGGCAAAAGTGTGGCAGGATTCAATGTGTTACAGCGTCTGATTTCTATATGTGGCTGGAACAATGTAAGTTCGTACCCTGTAAGTCGCGCTATAGTCAAGTGTTGTGTTTGTGTTCTATTTACAAGAACCTCTACCGCATGGGGTACTTGAACTGTCAATGGATGTCCTAACACTATGGCATCGCTTTGTCTGATTGCTAAAGCTGTCGCTGCCACTGATTTCAGGCACGCAGGAAGAGCCTGAGCTACGGGATCTAATGTACTAGAAAAATAAGCACATGGTTTGTGTGCTCCTGCTTGTTCCTGTGTGAGTACTGACAAGGCAGTACCTTCGCGCTCTGTAGCAAAGAGTGTAAACTGTTTTCTGTAACATGGCGTTGCTAAAACAGGTGCTTGACATAAAGCTTTCTTTAGGCTTTCAAAAGCTTGTGTATGTTCCTGAGTCCAAGGAAGAACAGTCGATGTGGCTGCCTCCTGTGTTGTCAACTGAATGAGTGGTTTTGCTAGAAATGCATACTGAGGGATCCACTGCCTGCAATATGAAGTGAGGCCTATGAAAGCCCGCACCTCCTTTTGTGTCTTGGGTATTTGTATGTTAGCTATTAACTGAATGCGGTCGGGTGTAAGCTGCCTTCCCTCCTTGGACAGCGAGTGTCCAAGATAAATAACTCGCTGGACACAGAATTGCAGCTTAGAAGGGGACACCTTGTGTCCCTTTTCAGCTAGAAATTGTAAAACTGTCAGTGATGCTTTCTCACATTCGGGTTCGCTTCTAGCGGTGATCAACAGATCATCGACATATTGAAGCAAGGCAGTGTTAACTGGCATGTGGATACTGTCAAGTTCTCGTTTCAGTGCTTGGCTATAGATGCTGGGGCTTTCTGTAAATCCTTGAGGTGCGCGTGAGAATTTAAAGCTACGTCCATTTAAACTAAATCCGAACAAATATTGGCTTTCCGGATCTATTGGGACGCTGAAAAAGGCGTTTTTAAGATCAATTACAGTAAAGAATGTTGCTTCGGAATCAATGGCTGTTAATAATGACGAGATATCAGGGACCACAGGGAATTGTGGCGCAATGCACTTGTTTAATTCGCGCAGATCAATAACCAATCGATATACTGGCAGGGCCTTTGGATCTGTTCGTTTAAGAATCGGAATTATTGGTGAATTACATACATTGGAGTCTGTTTCTACAACCACTCCTTGGGCAATGAGTTCGTCAATGATTTGTAGTAAAGCCACTACAGCATCTGGTGGTAACTTGTATTGTCGCATTCGTGGTAGCACCACTCCTGCCTTTAATGTGACTCGATATGGTGTAATATTCATGCATCCAACATCAGTAGGGCCTTGTGCCCATAGTTGTGTAGGTAAAGTCTGCAGTCGGGAATCCATGTCTCTAGACACATAGTGACCTTTAAAATCACGTAAAAACAATCTTACTCCTTCCGGAGAACAACATATTATAGCTCCTAGAGCTTTCAGTGTTTTTATTCCTAACAGATTTTCTGGACATGATTTAGTAAGCAATAAATCTGTAGTTCTGGTCAAAAGTCCTATCGTAAGTGGGAGAGGCTGTGATACTTCATTAACAATAGGTTTTCCTGAAAAACCAAGGGAAATATTCTGTGAGCCTGAGAGGGGTGCCCCTGGAACTTCACTACGTTTTATTGTTGTTCGACTTGCCCCTGTATCGAGTAAAAATGTTCTGTCTTGGCCTAATAATTCACTATGTATATAAGGTCCTTCTTGATCTACAGGGATCTCGATAAGGGGTAAGTCAACTTCCCTCTCTAGGCTTGTTCATGCGTATCGTTGATAATCAGGATAGTCGTACTGTGCGGTCTGGTACAGTTGTCGTGTCGTGGTTTGTGTGGCAGCAACAGGCAGCGCTGGTGCAGCTGGCACAAACTGTATAGACTGTTGTGAAGCTGGCATGGACTGTGCATGCTGCGGAGCTCCTTGTTCATTCTGGTCCTGTCTAGGTGGCCGTGGTCTTTCTTGTGTTTTACCTATGCTGATATTATGTTTCAAAACTGGACAATCGTGTACGTAATGACCTGGCTTTTTACAATAATTGCATGTCCCTTTTACAGGTCCTGCTGAATCACCGGAACGTGTCATACCCTTTTTATGTCCTTCAGCTGGAATTGTCTGAGAAACTAGCATTTTCATTTTTGTGTCTTTCATGCGTCTGTGTTCATGTTCTTGTTCCTCTCTAATTCTATTGTGATGGTACTGTAACATTTGTAACATTTGTGATGGAGTGTTACCTTGCCAGGTACTCTCGAATTTTAATACTCTATTCTTTACTTGGGGCAGGGCATTTTCTACTAATTTTGTTACAAACAGATGTGGGTATGATTCGCTACTTGCTTTTATGCCACTATTTATACCAAAACATTTTTCAAATCGGGCATAGTAATCACTAGTGTCTTCATCTTGCTTCTGTTTACAGGCTGAAATTGTACCCCAATCTTCCTTTTTCGTAGTTAATAAACGTGGCAGTACCTGTACTAATAAACCTGGTAGTGCTTTAGTTTTATCCCCAAGTCCTGCTCCTGCAGTTCGGGCCTTTTCTTCTGCTTCTAATACTGACCATTCTATTTTTTTGGTCTCCTACCTCCCACTCTTTTTCCCTGAGTTTCTCATAAATGCCAGCAGGCATTAATACCTTTAATATTGTCATAATGTCGGGATAGGTATACTCTCCCATGAGTAACATGTCTTTAATTTCTCGGTGAAAACCCGCTGGGTCTTTGTCATGACTGGGTACCACTTTCTTCATTTCTAACAATTCTATTTTTGATATGGGCGTGTATACAAATACGCGTTTAAACTCATTGTCCTCGCCCTTTATTCGGTGTACTTCTCGTAGAGGATTCTGTCTGTCCATGTAATACGTGGTTCTTTCCTTAATGGGTAGTGAAACATGTTCTGAACATACAAAAAGAATGTATTGCTTTCTTGATTCTAGTATTTCTTTAATTAATTTAGTACCTGAACCTCTCCATCTATTCATGAGTAATTCAGTCAACATATCAGGTAAGGGACCAGGGTCCGAATGCTGACCCTGATATAGTATAAGGAGTTGTTGAATCATATAAATCCCAGCTAAACGCTGTTCATCTGGGGTGAGATTCAAAAATGTGCGTGCTACTGTGTCATCACTATACTTCCCGGGACTGTCAACCCAATGAACAGCTGACCTGGCTAATTCTTGTTCATCCATAGAATCGAGAAAATGATAACCCCTTCGTTCTCGGAGTGATTTGTCAGCTGCTTGGAACGAATGCTCGTTAGACCTTATATGGACTACGGGTGTTGGGAAACTCCTGTTATTGTCTGGACATATCGGACGTATCGGGTCAATAAGACATCTATTACTATTACAAGATCTTCCTCTACCTACATAGGCTATAGTGTCTGACTGTCCTGTGGGCAGTCCTGATCCTTCTTCCTCGCTTTGTTCGAACTGGTCTACCGCTAATCTTTCTTCGTGTAGGCGTTCTATTTCTTTTCGGATCTTTCGGCACATGGCTATTATACAATTCTGCTTATCATGTCTTCCTTCTGATATATTCTGACTCCATCTGGTAAGAATTTGCATTGCTTCCGGGTCTACCCCTGGTCGGTCTTGATTTCTGATCACACAATTTATGAGGAAACGTAACAGTTCCCCCTGTATCTCCACTTTCTGATATTCCATAGCTCTGTTAATACATTCAGAATCTCGCCCTGTTTGAACAAAATGATATATATTATCTAGATGCGCAGTCATTCCTGGTAACTTCCCTAAGTACACTGCGGCTCGTCTGATACGTAATGATGCCAGGGTCATTTCGTCCTCTTTGCCGGGCACAGGGTCATATCTACAATCTACAAGAAGTTCCTTAAGCGTACGGGCATTTATGAGTTTGGGGGTACGTGAATGTGCTGACTCTTGAAACGTAAGTTTATTTATTCTGGGTGGCGTAGAAAAAGTGTTGCTAGTACCTCCCGTAGCCCCATCTGGGGTGTCGGGCGTGAAAGGATTTGTTGAACGCGATACAGCAACTATAGGTGTGGACACAGCTATAGAAGTATCTGCAGGGACAGATGTAGAAACGGATGTGCTTGCCGGAACTCGTTGCTGTAGAGATACGGGTACCGGATCTTGGCGTTGAACTTCCCTGACAGGCGGTCTATGTGGGGCGGAATTTGCATACTCGGGAGCTGCGTCATCTAAATATGAGGAAAGAAAAACATCTTCTGCGGTTCTAGGATGCCCCTTAGGATGTACCTTTATTGGAAATAATGGGGTTGGCAAGTCTTTCGGTATCTCTGGAGTAGCCTTAGGTAATCCTTCGGCCAGAAGGGGATACATACCATTCATAAGGGCATTTCTTTGTCTGTCTACTTGTTCTGATTTCACTCGGATACCTTCCTCAATTAATAGATTTTCTCGAACTTTATTTGAATTCTCTTTACTCTTCTCCTCCTGTCTACGTGCTTTTTCTGTACGTCTATGAGATTCTTTACGCCATAACTCAACGGCATCTTTCTGTGACTGTCTGACTTTCCTTTTCCATAACTCTTCCTCGACTTTCATGATGCACTCTGCATCCCAGGTCCCCGCTGCGGGCCACCTCTGACTTTCTGGTAATTCCTTGGTGTAGTCTACCCATAAATCAAGAAATAATATAGCATCTAAGCCATGTTTATGATACATGAAGTACCCTGGAGTGTCCCTAGGAGGAATAGGAACGGCTTCTTCGAGTACCCCTTTTCTTGTTGTGATCTGTCTTAATTTTGAAAAGAGCGGCATATTGAGAACTGATCTGATACTTAATCTTGAACACACTTAGTACAAAAGCACAATAATGAACAACCATTCATACCACAATATGCAGGACGTTTAACACATTAAACATTAAACATTAAACATTTTTTAACCTTTAAAATAACCAACAATGATGATCGTCTGCATAACTAATCACCAAGCATAATTCTTTGACAATAACTAGATACTTCGGAATACTTGATATACTGCTAAACAGTACAGATACACTGCTAAAACAGTGCAGACCGGATTTGTGTACCCAAACCCGTCTTGACCGGCACAAACTATGTGCACGTCAGAAAGCCTCCCCAGTAATGGTACTCACCGGGTAGCTCGGAAACGGAAGGCCTCGGAAACTGGACTGAACTTGAACCGGACTGGACTCGACTCGGACACTGCGGAGACTGGACTCGACTTGGGACTTCGGAAACTGGTGGGCCTCTGTATACCTCGGATCTTGCTCTCTCAGCTAGGCTCTGGTCGGGATACTTCGCACTTCTCACCGCCTCGTCTGGGTGTTGATCGCAGCCTCAGTCGCCCCCGCTTGACCGGAGGGAGATACAGGAAATCCTGCTGGTACGCGTTATTGTCCGTCCAGCTGTGGCAGGAGACTGGGCCTGCAACTCACCGCCGGCGCGTGAGATGAGAAAGTGTCCCTATTCGGGCGCCATTCATGTGGTAAATAAAATTCATTACCGGGACTTAATTTGATACGGAAACATAATAAAATAGCTCAGTAAAATAAGAGGCAGAATCCGTGGTATCAGAGGTTCGGAATGGGCTTTATTCCAATGATCGATTATAATCGGTTGCTCCAAGTTCCATCACCACGGAGGTTCAGGAAGTGAAGTACATACATGATTGACAAGAAATGACTTTTATAGAACATACAATACAATGAAGCGAATGCGGTAGGCGTAACAATTGATAAGGAAAATGCCGATTCATATGCGTAACCGAAAATGGGTGTAATAAGGAGTAAAAAGGAACATAATTGGTTATGATGTCATATATAGGTGGATCTATAAGATAATACTTGGCATAGATGCGCGCGCAGCAGCATGACGTGTGATTGACGTGCAACTAGGGGGTGAAGGGGACTTGACATTTAGCTCTACATGTGGAGACAAGAAGTCTGGGGGGTCAAGTCAACCTAATCCCAAATCATATCTAACATCCTATGTTTAAAGAACTATGTTATCCACAAAAGAAGGACTCTTGGACAAAATCTATTCTATACTGACTGTGTGTGCGTGTACAAGCGTCTAAGTGTCTACACTAGATGCGAGGGGCAGAAACCTTCTATGGTAACAGGGCTATGAATTACTTTCATAAAGACAGAGAAGCCGAGCCATTGCTCGGTAGCTGGAAGGAATGTTGACTTAAACTACTAGACAGGAATGCATCGGCTGAGGGACGAAGCAGATAACTCGAAGGTGAAATACAGTTCTTGGCAGGCAGCAAGCTGATGTCAGGCTTCGTGAGCCGCGCAGAGAATGAGACAAAGTTCATGATCACAGATGCAGGCTCAGACTGGAGTTTTCAGAGACAGAAAGCAAGAAAAGTTCGATGACAGAATCAGGGCCTACTTGCCTGGACTGTAAAATGGCATAAGTGAACCATATAAAGCCGGTGGCCTTTCATACTTAAGAATGGAATATCCGGCCTATTCATGGCGGATCTGACAGAGGACATGTTAACGGTGGACGCACATGTATTTGCGTCTTCATAACTGGAACTGGAGGGAACATACATGTACTTGTAACATGCACATAGAACCGTTGGGGTCCAAGATAGGGGACATAACTGACCAGAAAAATCCATATTTCCACAGGGTGAAAGAGCCATTCAGGGAGGAGATGGCTCTGCTACATAGGAATGCTAGGGGAAGGGGTCATAAACAATAATCTTCAATAGGAGGAGACAGGCAGGAGAAACCAGTTTCATCTACATTCCTACTCTTTGAACACGGCCAGATGGCAGGCTTAAGGAAGGAATTTGAAGATGGCAGGGGAGGGAGAATATGGAGATGAGCCATCCTGGAGTTTGGTTTAGCCAGCTCTTGGATCTCTGCTGAGACTCCAGCCATATTGAATTTTGGAGAAATAGTGCTTTCTGGGAGACCATTGTGCCAAACTTTGGAGGAAATGGTTATTTTCTGGGGTGTTGTCCTGCACCTCACTGGACATGAGTGCCCCCCTGTGTGACACCAGATAACACTGAATAAGTATCTGAGAGGGACAGTGCCTCTCAGATCTACTGCTTGAATCTCCAGAAGAAGAATGGTCCATGCTGGAAGTTTGATTTGCCCCAACCAGGCCCTGCAATCTGACTGATTACACCTGCTGCACAATCAGGAACTACAGCCCTGTGGACCTAAATTGCTTCAAAAGGACCAAAGAGTGGACTCCCTGCAAGCTACAGGTTAACAGAGCTCTCCTGGACCATCACCACCAAGAATCCCCAGCCGGGAGTACTACCAGTGGATTTGTAAGGGTTGTGTCCAAGTTGATTGTGGGAATCGAAGTTCTGGACACTTTGGGACCCTCAAAGGAACTTAAGGAAGAAGTTCCAGAAGTTGGAAGAAGTTTGGAGTAACTTTGAAAAAAAGCTCCATAAGTGGACCGAATTGACCTGGCCACCAAGGTGGCCTCAACCGCAAGCCGGCCTGCCCTCCAGATTTGCCCCGCTGAAAAGCTCTGGAAGTCTGACTTCCAGAGTTTGACCAGGAGTTGGGCGAAATCCAAGCCGGCGAACCCTCACCGAATCCGGCATGGTGAAGTGTATTGAGGGACCCCGGGGTCCGAACGTAGAAAAGGTGATCGGGACCAGCCACGAGAGTCAAGCCACCCAACTTCAACTGCAAGCCGGCCTCTCTTGTTTGTCCAACTGGAAAGCTCCAGAAGTCTCTCTTCCATATGTTTGACCAGAGGCTAATCGCAAGGCAAGCTGGAGAACCCTCACAGAATCCAGACTGGCTTTGAGCTTTGAGGTACCCGGGAAAGAAAAGCTCCAGAAAAGTTTCGAAGTCAGAAGGTAAAAACTTTGACAGAGACCTACCGCAAGGGGTAGCCGCGCAGGGCTTGATCACGGTTGGCCTGAAACTTTGACTTTGTCCCTGTCTAGGGTGGCCAGATGTCCCAATAGGTTTCTATATGCTATATAGTGCCAAATCTTATACACTTTTGGGGTAATTTTAAAGATACAAATATTTCCCATTTTTATAAATTGGTGTTGGATTTTTATTGTGTGTTGTGTCTTAATTATTTACTGAATTTGTGTTTTTAAATGGTTTACATACCTGTCTTTTGAAGTTAAGCCTGTCTGCTCGCAGCCAAGCTACCAAGGATTGAGCATGGGAATTATTGCCTAACACCCATTCTGAGCTCTATATTGTGTTATTGGCCTTATTGCCAGTGGTAGATAACTATTTACCACTACTAATAATCCACTTTCCAACCAACATTGTTTTATTATATTTTTATTTCTGCTTCGAAGGAGGTGCATTTTTGTCTTTGGGTATATATCCTAAAAGCTAACCTATGGGTGTGCTATACCCATAAAGGCCTACAAAACAATTTATAACAGGAAACAAGGGTACAGATTAGTTAAAACCTTAAGCTAAGAATTTGGTTTTAAAGTTAGATTTGAGTTATTCTTTGTATGTTAGGTACAAAAGAGAGTACCTTTATTATTATCTTTTATTGTATTCCTTAGTGCTCTTCCGACATTGTTGACCTGACGTAGACATTGGTAAATTAGGACCTGCTAACATGTGTTTCACTCTCTCCATGATTCGGTCTGTGTAGCTGAACAATATTTTAGAAGAAAGTAAATTGTTGGTTTTCTTTTCCTGGAGTGACTGGTGTCGGAGCGTCATGCTTAAGACAAAAGTTTGTCACTGTGGTTATCTGGGAAGAAGGGCAGCTTCAACCTACACCCTTGTTTCTTATTATATTTTAGGTTTGAGGCATATGCACCACTTTAGGCATACACATACAGACGTTGACAAGGTTGCTTCCTAATAGATTTTTGGGAAAAATGTATGGATAGATTTTATTTTAGGATTATTTTTTAGTATTTAGTCCCCCCTGGTCTACATTATCTTCAAAGAGCTCCCAACATTGTGGTTGAGCCCACCCCGACTTTTAGGCGTCGGGGTGACCCGATGATGAAGCATGACACCACTAGGGTGTGTGAGGGTACCTAGACCAAAAGGAATTGCTTCCTTGCTCACCTATTGGTGAAGTTAAAATTTCCCTCACCAGACACTTCACATCATTCCATCTACGTGCTAAAATACCGACCACTAGCTGGCTAGTTGGAGTAAAAACCATTTGTGAATTTGGATAGATTTTATGCCTTTATTTTATTCACACTCTTATTCAGGATTCAAACCTGTTTTTGTAAATTAAAGAACAGTTTGCACAAAACCTCACCTTATTATGTATTAGGTGAGTTGATGGTATTGAGATTCAAGACTGAATGAGTGTGAATGCAGTGTCGGGCTGCTTGTTGGTGGTCTGTGTATTTCAGTCTTGATGGGGCTCCCTAGACAATTATTCTAATTAGAACTTTATAAAAACGAAAGAATCAACGTTCTCTATATATGGATTCTATTAACAATATGTATTTTTTGATTTGGAAATTTTAAACATTGAAATAAGATTGTTATTTGTCATGTTTTGATATGTATTATGTCCTAAATTACATTTGGCCTGAGCTGATATTTGTCTTATGTTTTACACAGGAAAAATTATGCAGATGAATGTTTTGTAATTCTTAAGTTTTTTAAAAAGTTTCAAGTATTATTTTATTCTAGTGTTTAGTCTTTTTAAAACCATCACACTATATGATAAAACCTTTTGTGCACTTTTTTTTTTAAATAAGTACAAATGTACGATAAAATTCATAATTTCATCTCATTAAAATTCATAATTTACTTCACATATCTCTCATGCAACAGAACATTGACAAACGATGTTTCTTTTACAGTCCGAGTAAGATACAAAGTGACTCCTTTTTTCTTTCAAAGTTTGTGTGTAAAATGGGAATAATGTTTCCCATCAATGTAATTCTTAAGGAGGGACTATGTATTTCTATTTGTCCTGAAGAAGGTAGTTATATTTTTCTTACCCACCGAAACGCATCAACGCCTGCTGTTGTTAAATTTTAGGAACATAGTGTTGTGTATTCGCACTTGCTGTTGAGTCCTACAAATTAACTTTTGCTGATAGCAAATGTGAATGTCTTATGTGTGGTCTCCCTCTATATTTAAAAAGACTTTTGTAATTGTTTTTTATTAATTTTAAGTGATGGTTTTTATGAATATGTATGAATGATCCAATACGACTAATATTAAAATTTTATAAATTTGATGATTAGTAATTGTCATGTTGGTCCCTTTTAAAACTGATATAGAGGACTGTACGACCTTTAAGGCGTTGTTGTATGAGAATAGATGAATGCATGATGTTCTCCCAGATAATTTACTTTTGATAATTGCGTGTAAGATGGACAGATGGCAGCCATGCATGATGGAGTCAGGCAGGAATAACAGATATTATGTAGCAGAATTGTGTGTGGCAAAAGACAAAAACAAAATGTTTCTAAGCAGCGAGGCATCACTTTTGTGTCTGTGGTTGAAAATGACTGATAACATTGTTGTCTAACTATTTCAGTGAAAACCTTTGCTATGATGTCCTGTAACAAATCCAGTAACAAAGCTCTCATATTTGAAAGCAGCACAAAGCACCATTCGTGACACTATCTTTGACCATCTCGCATAAGTAATTTCTCTGGCTCTCATCCTGCATTGTGTTGTGAAAATAGATGGCAAACACTTGTGTGATGTAGGCATGAAAATCCCTCAAGATGGCATCTATTTGTGCTGTAATTAGAACAGAATAATGAAGGTTTGAAGCAAGGTGGCAATCAGTACATCCCTACACTTCTACTCAAGAAAGGGTTACGGTCTAATCTGGGTCAAATATGACTATGGGTACTCAGGGACATATGCCTAGTCTGCACACAAAGTAGAACTGCCTTCAGGCCTACGATGTACAGAGCTGTATAGCACTTCTTAAACACAAGTTGATGAATGCTCCCAGGACAGCTGTTATGTGCAACTAGTTACAATGGAACCTACAGGATACTACATAGTCCTTCTTTAGATACTCAAATCGCTGACCATGGCAGACCATATTTCAGCTGTTTCACGCTGCCATTCCCTGACCTATAGAAACTCCTGTAATGCATCATTCACTGCCTCCAAACAATTAGTCTACCGTTTGCTTTAAAGTGCTTGCAATTACTTCAGTGGGGTATGGCTTTAGGATTAAGGATAACTTACACATTGCCTATTAAATTAAGCATGACTGCTCTGTGCCAAGCTACCAGCGGGTAAGCAAAAATTAATTTAGGTTGTTTATATGACTTACCCTGACTTGGATTGTGGTCCCTACTTGGACAGGGTGCAAACCTCTGCCAACTAGAGACCCCATTTCTATCAATAGTGATGAATTGTAAGGAAAGGACTTGTGGTTATGCAGTACCTTACAGTAATTTGGTATTCACTACTATCCACATCTAAGACCATTACATGCTTCTACTTTTTTCTCCCAATTAGTAATTTTTCTAAATGTTACTCCTGCTTCATCTTCACACTTGAGACTTTCCTTTTGTGGCACTAGTGATACCTTGACAGAAGGGGGTGACCATGTATATTGCCCGCCTAATATCCTACAATCTGAAGGATTTCTGCAAGGAGAGGAGGCTGGCTGTGAAGAAGAGGTCCTCAAAGAAGAATCTACAGACACCCCTGCTTGCCTATGAGGAAACATGCTGGCTAGAAGCACCAACAGATGACTCTGGGAAGGAGGACACATTTGGAATGCTAAAGAACCCAAAGCCCAAAAAACCTCCTGGATGATCCCAGACCAGAGGCCCAAGACGGCAGTGGCCCTGAGAAGGAGTCAGATGAGAAGGAAAATAACTTTGCAGAGACTCCAGAGGAGAGAGGGGAGCCCACCGAGAGGGAGTCTCCTGCTGGATCTATTGCTGGGAGCAGTTTTTCCCCATACACCCTGTCCTCTGAAGAGTTCAAGGACAGACAGGCTGAGAGAGACCTGCAGCTGCAGCTGGACAAACTGGCAGCAGAGGGGAGGAGAGTTGAGGCTGGCAAAGCCCTGGTGAAGGAGAGGAGGACTGAGGCTGAGAGAGCCCTAGCCCAGGAGAAACTGGCCATGGAGGAAAGGGGAATAGCCCATGAGCTCAGTCTCCAAGAGCTGTACTTGAAGGTTAAGTAGCTGTAGAAGTATGCCAGGAATGGTGGCAGCGAACATGCAATGTCCAGTGCTGAAGAAAAGGTCCACACACCCAGAGATTTGATGCCTGACCTCAGGGAGGGGGATGACATACACAGGTGGTTTGAGGTGTATGAGGTCACTCTAGTAGCATATAGAGTCGCTGAGGAGGTTTGGGGGGCTGTCTTATGGAGGCTTATACCTAGTGATGGGAGCGACGCCATCCTGGCCCTAGATGGGAGAGACATGTGGCTGAGGTATCCCACTGTGAAGGAGACCCTTGTCAAGAGATATAGCTTCACCCTAGAAGAGTGCAGGTTGAGGTTAAGGAGCAGTAGGAAACTGACTCACCAGTCCTTGGGGGATTTTGTTGGTCACATTTGTAGGGCAGTAGATGGTTGGGTGAAGTGTAGTATTGTGAACACATTTGAGGAGCTATACAATTTGATTGTCAGAGAGCATATGTTTAGTCACTGTTGTCCAGAGCTACATCAACACCCGGTGTATTGTAAGTTCTCTGACCCCAGCAAGCTTGCAAAGGAGGCAGACCTCTGGGTGAATACCATAGTGTCAGGGATGGCATTGGTGAGTGATCCCAAGGAGGGTGGCCCAGGTCTTCCTCATCAGAGTGAAGGGGAGGGTCACAGTGATCCAGACAGGCCCCAGTATAATTTTTTTTGGGGGGGTCCCATGTCTTTTCCAAGAGTAGTAGAAGGGGTAGGGATGGAAAAGACCAGGGTGCCCTATTTCCAGCCTCAGTGCTTGGATTGTTCTCAGAGTGGGTTCAATAAGGGGGACCTGGCATGTACAAGGAGGCCATGAACTGATGTGAGCCCCATAGTGTTAGGAGCGCTGGGGGGCTGCTACAATTACCCTCCCAGTTCTGGTTTCTGAGGGTACCACTCTGCAGTGGAGAGTGGAGGGTACAGAGACCCAGATGGAAGGGCAGGAGATGGAAACAATCCATAGTGCGAGGACCAGTGGGTCAGGGGTTGCCAGCTCTGATATAAGAGCACTCCTAGGCTGACCATGGTGAGGCCACGTCTCACCTGAGGGTGCTCCAAGCATTGTCACAGGGACAAAGGGCTGGGGACCTGTGCCATGCAGACATTTGCGCAGCACATGCAGAGTGTGTTTCCCTTGGGTGGGTAGTTGTACTCACCTGTAAGTCCTCGCTTGTCAGACACATGCTTAGCCTACGGTTAGATACCTTGGGGCGAAGAGCCAGTCTCAGGATACCACCTCTGAACTGGTGGGAGGGAGACTGAAAAAAAGGTGCCAGTCACCTGGGGCTACTGCCCCCCACTCAGAGAGACCACAGATTTATGGGACCCCTGGATGGCCTGGGGCCTGGCTCTTGACACTAACAGCTGTCAATGGCCGCTGCTGGTTGTTGTCCCTTGGTTGGGGACAGAAGTCATACACAAGGTGTGGAATGGCCCAGGTCACTTTGTTGGCCCTGGTGGTGCTGTCTGCCTACTGGGATGCATCTGTGAGCAAAGTAAGGTTAGGCACTACACAGAAGGGGTCCATAGAAATGGAGAAGGGTTCCCCATGGATCAGTTTAGTGGGTATGGACAGAAGGATCCAACTGGGTTCAGAGATGTGTAGAACTGGCAATTGCTACTGCAGTAGTGGGCCACAGTCCATGTTCTATCGTCCTAAGCAAGGAGGTCCATCATGGTATTCATTAGTCTACCCAGGCTTTAGGCTGGAAGGGGGTTGTGTTGGACGTGGCCCTTTCTGCAGAGTCACCCCAAAACATTTTCCCTTCCTCCTCCCTTTTTTCTGACCTAGTTTGTGTTGGCTTTGGGACTCTGGGCACTTTACCACTGCTAACCAGTATTAAACTGCATGAGCTCACTCCCCAAAACATGGTAACATTGGCTTATCCATAGTTAGCATATTTAGTTTACTTATAAGTCCCTAGTAAAGTGCAATATATGTGCCCATGGCCTGTAAATTAAATGCTACTAGTGGACCTGCAGCACTGGTTGTGTGGTGCCACTCAATTCAGTAGCCCTTTGAACGTCTCAGGTCTGCCACTGCAAAACCTGTGTGTGTAGTTTTCAATTGTAATTTCGACCTGGCAAGTTAACCTACTTGCCAGGCCCAAACCTTCCATACATATAGGTCACCCATAAGGTAGGCCCTAGGCAGCCCTGTGGGTAGGGTGCAATATATTTAAAAGGTAGTTCATATACTTTTGAGTATTGCATGTCCTAGTAGTTAAACACTGCTAAATTAGTTTTTCACTACTGCTAGGCCTATCACTTCCATAGGTTAACTTTGGGATTGCCTTAAAGCATCTCTTAAGTATAATTTCCAATTGGGAAAAGACAGATGTGGTCCTTACTTGGACAGGGTGCAAACCTCTGTCAACTAGAGACCTAATTTCTAACAACAGGTATGGCTCCAAAAGGCTGGATAGCTCTAGTTCATGGCCCCATGGAGATCTTGAATTTCGCAGACAATGAGGCCTGAGCAACATAACCCAGAAAAATGTAGCAACTGGGGTCACATATATTTAGGTAGACTTGACCCTTGGCATGAACCTCCAGCAATTGACATTTTTAAAGTGGCAACTTTTAGGAAAACGTCTGTATCTTCTACTCCAGTGTTACACAATTTTCAAAACTTTCAGGTAAATCTTCTTGGACATCAGCCACAGGTTCAGGTTGTGAAAGGCTCATTACAATTTCCAGTCAGGTTCAAAACCAACCAACAACTGGTATACTGTTTTTTTTCCGGGTGGACAAAGCTACCTCTGACTGCAGATCATTGGACTCTCAGAGAAGATCACACAGATTCATTCTGGTAAAGACCTGGAGCCCTTTTCACTTCAGGGTCAACAAGAAGCAATCTTTCTTAAACCTTAAACCTTGGAGTAACATTCACGTCCAGATATTCAGGGCCCTGATGAAATGAAATGAAATGAAAGGATTTATAAAGTGCAACATGACCCGGAGGTATCTAGGCGCAGAGAAAACCAGAAGACAGTTGTTTCCAAAATGATGTTACTGGTATAGCCAGGTCTTTAAGCACTTCCTGAACTGGAGCAGGTTATGTTCGTTTTTCAGGCAAGTGGGCAAGGAGTTCCAAAGTTTAGTGGTGGTATAAGAGAAACTTTTGCCTCCCCATTTTACTTTTGAAATCTTGGGGGTAGCGAGGTTGCCACTATTAGACCATCTAAGTGATCTGCCTGGGAAGTAGGGTCTGAGGAGTTGCGATAATTGTCGTGGGCCCAAGCCATGTATGGCTTTAAATGCAATATACAAGGCCTTAAACTGGATGCACTTGCCGATGGGCAGCCAATGTAGCTCTGCGAGAGCCTTGGAGGCTGAATCGAAGTGAGAGAGCCCAAGCAGTACTTTAGCGGCGGCGTTTTTGGTGGTCTGTAATTTTTTAAGACTAGGTTTGCTTGCACTGGCCAGAAGGGCGTTGCAGTAGTCCAGTCTTGAAACAATCAAGGCTGTGACCACTGTTTTCCTGAGTTCCAATGGGATGAACGGAAATATTTTCTTCAAGATTTTAAGAATGAAAAAACAGGTTGCTATGGTATGGTTGATCTGGGGTTCGAAGGAGAGCCTGGCGTCAAACAAAACTCCCAGGTTCTTAACCTTAGCAGCTGGTGTAGGGGGAGGGCCCATGTGACTTGGCCACCAGCTGTCTGACCAAACAATAGGAGTGTTGCCAAAAAGCATAACTTCTGTTTTTGAGGCATTGAGCTTAAGACAGTTTGTCTGCATCCACTGCCCTATATGACTTATACAGCTTTTAAACTGGGACGCAGTGTCTGCAGGCGAGCTGTTGATAGACACTATGATTTGTGTATCGTCCGCATAAGATACCAGTGTGACACTCTCTCCACAGACCTTCACCCAGCAGATAGAAATTCTTCAGCCAAGTTGGCTGTTATCATCAACTGTGATAGGTCTTTATAGTACATAGTGTTTTGCGTCCGTTTTTAAAGGGGTGGCCCAGCTCTGATTGAAGAAGACCCCTCACCAAATGAAGAAGCTGAAGCTGTTGTACTATCTACACCCAACTTTCTATACAGAGTTACACCGTTCCTGTTTTCCAAAGGTGTTTTGCTTTAAAGAGAATTCTCCAAAATGAGTTGCTTTTTACTTTTCAATCCAGGCATGCACATTGCTGTCTCTCACTGGATTAACTTCTTGTTGCAGCATTGCTCCATATAGTAGTGAATACACTATCCTCTACATGCTTACACCTGACATTTGACCTTTTCAGTGATTGCACCAGCAATGAATACACTACAAATATCTTACGAACGATCACAGAAGCTAAATTATTTCAAACTTGTTTTTCATTTTTAGAGAAGGGTACCTGCTGCTGGGAACAGTTCAGGGATCCCAACTGACAAGAAATCAAAATAACAAATATCCAGAGTTCAAAAGCAAAATCATTGTGGGGAGATAACTAAAAGCGAGGGGTTTCTTGGACATTAATACGTCTGGATTGTTAAAGATTAGGGATGACACTGATATGGTGCATTCGGCAGGACACCAACCAGGTATTCAGAAAGCTCTTTTCTTTCACTCAATCTTTAACATATTTGCAATGAACAAATGTGGTGCATCTGGATCTGGTAACCTCTGCACGGTGATTGATATGTCCGGAATAAAAGATTTGTTGATTTTATAAGATATCTAAATTTTGTACAGTAGCTGCCAGCATCCCAAGCTGACTACATAAGTCTCACCCGCAGAATGTCAATAGGCAACTCCTCAGTAGGAAAGGCACTTTCGTCATGTATACAAAATACATTGAAAATGATCAAAACCCTTTTTTAGTATACGGGAAAATCTGTTTTCTTCAAAAAAACTATTGGCACAAAATTGTAAAAAACGACCTAAAATGTTCTAATTTTTTCAATAATTTTAAGAGTTGCACATAAACAACTGCAGAAATGCAATAACTGAAAACGATTGTCATGCATTAGCCTTCTAAACATAAATTACCCACCTCTGCTTGTTAAATGGACTTCCAAACGTTATATTTTCCTCCACTGTGGCATTCAGTAGCCAGGGTTTCTGAGCTGCGTATGCAACAGAGTTTCTATTTTTGCTGAAGAAGGAAAAAGAAAGTTCTTCAACAAAAGTATTTCAGCATTATGCACACAATGTATACATTTGTTAGCAGATAGTTAATTACATTTTTTTGTCTACAAGGGTGAGAAGACGATTGGAAATCTGAGTAAGAATCTGATGGGGGTCATCAGTATTTTTAATTGTGAGTGAACTCAATGCATTCACTCCACTTTTCAGAGTGTTGCATACCAGCCTTTCACACTTTGAAAGGCAATGGTCTGTACCTGATGGATTCCCTTTTCTAGCATGAAATCTAAATATTAGTGGTGCTAACACCAGTGTCTTTAAAGTATATCTGATTAAAAGGGGGTTATTCATTTCAGAATAGGCGACATTCATCAACTTACTAAAGACAATTTGGTTGGCCGAAAACACAGTTCCTAAATATTATTTTCTCAATCTTTGTAACTATAGCACAAGCAGCAGCACTTCCCAGAGAAGTGTTAAGTTCAAGCAGTGCCAACATTTAATCTCAAGAAAACAACACGTTAAACTGGAAATAAAAATACATTAAAGCAACATGATTAAAATTGCATAAGTAGAATCATAGCTATACATTTTTAAAGTTTTAGGGTAAAATGCTCAAAAAAAAGAAAAATGCAATTGTCTGTGATAGTCAGTCACACTATGCAAGTCGCCCTGGTCAAATGTTTTACCTTAGGACTTTTAGTCCGATTTAGCCCTTGGTAAGCTGAATCCCGAGTCTTTCCACTAAAACAGTGGAGGAATGTAGGAGATGGACAACAGCCAACCATATTTAAATATACGTCTCTGCCTGGTGGAGATCTATGTATATTCAGAAACATTGCTGTGTGGACACCATGATCAGAGTGCCTGCACAGGAATCTTTTTTGCTTTTCAAAAACTAACTGGGAGTTTTCTCAAAATGTCTGAGGGATAATTTCTTTGTTTTCCTGTGTGGTGGGCCAGGCTTTCCTTCACCTTCTGAAATAGGGATAAAACATATGTTGGAACATCCATAAACAGGGTAAATGGTCTGAGATACTTTGACCAACGGTCCCAAAGTCAGCCGTGCCATCAGTCAAAGTTTGGCACTGGAGTAGCCAGTGGGGTCTTTGCCTGTGGAAACAGCACAGTCCGCCTTCCTGGGCAGAGAGACCAGGCTATTGTCCACTGGAGAGTAGGATCATTAACTACATCCATCAATGTGTATTGGTCTCTAGGGAAGAGATGAGAACCCGTTTTGACTCAAACAACCTATATTTTATAAAGTTACTTCTCCACTAAGGTTATAGAAAATCTGACATCATCAGTAAATTAGATTTTGAAAATTGAGTGGAAAATAACTTTGGCTTATGTTTCTAGTGGTTACCAAAGTAGATGTGCACTTTAAAGATGTTAATTATAACTAGGTATGTCCCTGGAGAATGCTGCTCATATCTACACAGTGAAAACCGTTTCTTGGCCTACAGTCACTGCTAGGGTTCGCAATTTCAAGTATGTGGTGTGCTACTATTTTATACAATAAGCACCCACACTTGTGGACTTACAAGGCCCAATTGAGGAGTGACCTATTAAAAAAATCCTATCTACATATATATATTCACTTAAAAAACCATAGGTTTCACACATGTTATAGTTAGGAATTAGCATTTAAAAAACCTTGCAAATTCACTTAAAAAAACCATAGGTTTCACACATGTTATAGTTAGCTGGACCTTTCACTCGCAAAAAACCATTGAAATTCCCCCGTTTTAGTTAGTTCAGATAGCTATAACTCGTGGCACTGCATTTTACATATGTAGTTACTTGGACATGTACCAATGAGACATCCATTCACTCACCAACACACCTAATGCACACACTCCCCCACCCATACAGCTATTTCCACATGCACTCTTGAACCCATACACCCAGTGAATCAACCACTCACACATCTATGCACAGAGTCACATGCCTCCCACCCACCCACACACACACTCAGTCTCCCAAAACAATACTCAGACAACTAATCAATAACCCATATAGACACTCATGTAGCTACTGACCAACCCATGCAACAGCTTAAACAGTAAAAGACAGACTGATACAGACATTCACACAGTTTAGTCACTAACCCATGCATTCAGTAAGACACATTTAATCACTCTCTTATACAGTCAGTCACACACATACTAAATCCTCCATCCACACACTTATACACCCACTCATTCTTCAATACACCTTGAAATATATATAAAACATATTTAAACTTTACAGAAACACACAGTCACTGGATGATGTCATCAGTGATATCATCAGTGATGTCATTTGAGATGTATGTATGTATGTGTCTTGTAAAGCGCACTGCTGCCCTGAGGCGTCCTGGCGCTGTAGACCGCTGGGGAACCCGTCCTGGTTATCCCTGTGAGATGGTCCCTCCTGGGTATCTCCAAGGTGAAACCAGGCATCCCCAGCGAATGTGGGGGGCCGTTGTGGAGATGAGGCAAGCTAATGCCCAGAGTTGCCGAGTGTGATCCCTGGTTAGAGTAGGCACCGAGGCGAGAATTATCGAGTCCGCTGACCCTGGTCCACGACCCTGCCGCGTTGGGGATTGAACCCTGGTCCCGGGCCGTTCTCTGCTTCCGAGACTGCTGCCTCTAACCAGCGAGCCACACCACTCCACCGTGTGATGTCATGAGCAGTGCATTGCGGGTGCGAGAGTTATAGTTAGCTGAACTAACTATAACTGTGGAATTTCTACGGTTTTGTAAGAGTAAAATGTCCAGCTAACTATAACGTCCCTGAAAACAGTTTTTTTCAGTGAATATATATATATATATATATATATATTTTTTTTTTTTTTTAAACAAAGGACGTGGCACTCAGAACTTGGCTTTTAGCTTCTTTAGTGCAGTCTTTTGCCACTCAGACCATATATATATATTGAGCATGATACGTGGACGTATCTGAACAGTTTCATAATTAATATTGCATTAACTGACGTTTACAAAGAAAGAAACATATTATTTGTCTTCTACATACTCTACACACCAGCACTAGATGAACAATATGGTATTGAAGACCTTGCAAATTGCATTGTCAAGGAGTTAGTTTTGTATTTAAACAGTTGTTTTGATATCACAAACAATACTGGTATGTTGATATTATCTCATATTTTTTAATTGCTGTCTAATGTGTAACAAACAAGTACTTGGATATGGAAGGTACATGCATACACAGTACCTTTTTGATTTGATGTTAAAAAAACTGACGTTTGCATACTTTCAAGACATTTATTTTCATATGTTCATACTCAAATTTAACATAATGCAGACTTACAAATATATTTTTGTGTAGAAATATTATCTTTAAACATGTGAAACCAAATAACAGACAAAATCATATATCATAGACAAGAGAGAACAGTTCTGAGGAAAAGAAAAATACATTGTTAAGAAATTGTTAAGAACCCTTTAACAAAACAACTGGGTTAGGAAGTTTTCACTCTGCAAACACATGAGGTTGCTAGGTTGAGTAAATCGCTGCTATATGTTACTTAAGTAAATTATTTTGTCAAAAGAATTTCTAAATGCATCTTTCGGTTAGTTAAATGAACAATTATTAACGGTGTGGTTGTGATTGGAGGAAATGATGGAAAAGAGGGAGACAAGATGAAGTGAAGTGGAGAACATTGGCACTGGCTTCTAAAAGTAGAAGTACCTTTTATCATCTTCACTAGAAGGGTCAGTCTCAAGTACTCTGTAAATTATCGCAAACACATGTATGTTACTAGAAAATATAATAAATGCCGGCTATATAGATTGTAGATTTCAAATTGTAATTAAAGCAAAAGAAATATAGACAATATTTAAAATTAGCATTAATGTTTAAATTTGATGTAATACATATGAGGCTACATGTAGAAAAAAATAGTTCTGCTTTACATTTCCTAAACATCCACCAGTTTGAAACAATGATTTGTGGCTAGCACAGCCACATGCAAGCAGAGAGATAAGAAAGCTAGCTGAAAAGAATGAAACACCACTCAGCCTTGCCCATCTCAATATAGAGCATTGTTGAGCTCAGCATCCTATTGAAAAGGGCGAAAGAGTGTAAAAAGCGTGAGTGTGAGTGAGAGAGGTGGAGAGCAGAAAATAGTATGCATGTGGGTTTGTGAAAGCGAGAAAGAGTATCAGGCATCAGTCGGGAAAGGTGAGGGCAAGTGTCTGAGAGTATGGATTGTGAAAGAGGGGGAGCACCAAAATATGCGTCAGGGGTAACGAAATTATGTTTAGGGGTCCTGGTTTTATGATATTTATGTATTGTTGTGACATTTCCGTGTGTATTTATGCATATTTCTTTTTTGCTATTTTTATCTGTATTTGATCATATTTATTTTAGGTTTTATGGAAAAATGAAGCTGAATTTAGTATATTTCCACATTTATTTAGCCGGTAAATATGCTTGAATGCCTACCAGGTTTCATTGCTGTAAAAACCCACATAGGATAGATCAATGCACTTATAAGAAAATAAGCACATTTCAGAATCAACCTTGCACTTATCTACTGCTCTTTAGTAGAATTCCTTTCTTTTTTAGCCCCCTTACGTCTCAATATCAGTATTCAGAATTACTCAGAAAGCAACGCATTTCCCGTTTTTATCCACATTTAAAAATAAATACAGACAAGAAAATAAATGTTTGCTGTCTGTGTTTATCTGTAAAAATCAGTAAAAACGGAAAACAGGGAGCCTTAATTATGTTGCAAGAAAAAGCTAATTATGCGGCATTATGTGGTACATTTTTTGATAGTACTTCTTCATAATTTTGTAACTTTTACACATGGCAATACTGTCTGGGCAAACATTTCATGTTTCTCACACAGTTTGCTGGCTCTGGTGCATTTGCGTGTTTCTTATTACGATGTAATTGGCTGACAAAGTCATTTATAACCGGTTTTAATCTGAAATCATATTACCGAAAGTGTGAGCAATGCTATATGCAAACCCTGTTCAACCAGCAAAAAGAACAATGAGTTACACGATGTTATTGAATTACGACGCCCTATTTAAAAGTTTCAGGAACATTAAACAGTATTTGATTCATGTTTATCTTTTTTCTTAGCACAGGTTTCGAAGCCTTGGTTTACCTAATACATTTATCAAGTGCATACTTCTTTTATTTAACATTTATATCACTCAAGCTTTTTTTTTACATTGTGCAATAAGCATCCTAAAGTAATATTAGTAGTATGTGATGCTCTCCACATTCCTTTTAAATATATCACATTCTCATTGCACTGCACTAGTAGAGTACTTGTCCATAATACTCAACTCAGAAATGAGTCACAATAAAAGATGCCAAACCCCACAGTGGGCTATCATAAACCAATAACTACTGAAACATTTGGAAATAATGTAGGAAAAGACAAATAACTGGACACAGATGTATTATACTGTATAGAAAGACTGTTAGTAAACTGCCATTGTAATCTGATTTCATGGCTTATCAAATTGAGAGCCTTCCAAGGTATTATCCTTTTCTGAACTTGACAGATATAGAGCAAAGCTATAGCTACAGCCAACACTTAGAAATGCAATACTGGAGGCATGGCTAGGAAGAAGACCAGGCAAGATGTGTCTCTCCTGAGAGTTGTGTGAGAGCCCAAATTTCCCCTCTCCATGCAATGAATGTCGGCAGAGATGGACTTGGGAGTGACCATCCTATGCCAGTCAAGTGGGGGTGAGTCACGGGGCCCACAAAACAGATACTGAGCTCAGGCGAAGGACAGGCCCTAAAGCGACGCAGTGGCCAGTGAGGTGGAAGCAATTTTCCTGGTGAGCGCCGGGCCTGGAACCCTGCAGGTTGTGGGACCGAGCGTCCATATGATGTGGAGGCCTGATGCCAGCAGGTTCCCCTGAAGGGACTGAGGGTGAGGCCCGGGGCTCCATCTGGATCCTGGGCGTGTAGCGAAACACAACTGTGCTCACAGGGGGGTCCTGAGGAGATCCCATTGCAGCATAAGAGGCAGCATCCAAGGCCACGATGACCCAAGCAGGCCCTGATCAGGGGGTGGGCCCATGTTGAGAGAAGCAGGTGGCCCGCATTGACCCCCAGAGTGAGGCTGGAGTTGGCAGGTGGGCTTCAATAAGGGAGGGTTCTGTCCAATTAGTTGGAGGCCTCCCCTAGGCATTAGGAACACAAAAGAGCAATACCAGTGGGATACAATCAATAAATCAATCAATCAATCAGGGGATTGTAAGCGAGCTACTCACTTGTGGAGGTCTCATGGTGCTGGGGGTGGGGGTGGTGGTCAGCAGGTCCGTTTAACTTAAAAGCCAGGTCTTGAGAGTCTTATTGAAGGTGTTCAGGGAGGGGGCACGTCTGATGTCTGCCAGTAGCTCGTTCCAGGTCTTGGCCGCAATGTGAGAGAAGGATCTTCCGCCTGCTCTGACCATGTGGATGAGCGGGGTTTCGGCCAGTGTGAGGTTGGCAGATCAAAAGTTTCTTTTGGGTGCGTGGAAGTTTATTCTGTTGTTGAGGTATTTGGGTCCGTTGTTGTGTAGGCATTTGTAGGCGTGAGTGAGGATTTTGAAAGTGACTCTTTTCTCTACGGGAAGCCAGTAGAGCTGCTGCAGGTGTTGGCTGACGTGTTCATGCCGGGGGGATGCCAAGGACGAGTCTGGCGGTAGTGTTCTGTACAGAAACCCCAGGGAGGCCACTGCGGTGTATCATTGGCCTTGGACACCATGGGGCCTTCACTGCCAGGTGGGGTGCGTAATACAGGGGGCAGACACTGGTTGATCCCATTTGGGAACCCTGGAAGGCATGGAGAGTGCTACTGAGGTCTGCAGGGCTTGTAGCTCCAATTAGCAGGCCCGCACTGACATACACCCTGAGGAGAGGTATTAGATTCAGGGCCCCTGAGGGAGGCGCGCATCAGAGTTCTTGTCAGGAGTGGGTGTGGTGGGGAACTGCGACCTGATTGTCTCTTGCACAATGGCATCCAACAGGGTGAAAGCCCCCTGCTCTTCTTCCATCAGAGACATGTTGCAGAACCTGAGCCTCGGGCCCCCAGGGAGAGAGCTCCCAGACCACATCTGTCGATTCAAGGGAAGCTCTGACTCTAGACTCCTGCGACCAAGGAAGACATCCAGTTGTTACTCTTCGAAGTTTGCAAAGATATTACTTCACTTTGGAAGGACTTTACCAGGCACCTAACTGATCTAGACCAATACCTATGTCAAGCAGACTCCCACCTGGCACAGCTCAAATCTACAGTGGTGGACAATGTGGGTCACGCAGCCCACATAGAAAGACTAGAATGAGATCAGGCAATGCTACACAACAAGCTTGATGACCTTGAAAATCACTCTAGGAGGAACAATGTATTGATCAGTGGCATCGCAACCACAGTTCCTCAGGTGGGCCTGGAGGCTCATGTACTGGCACTCTTTGCCCACATACTAAAACTGCCCAATGGTCAGCGGGTCCTCCTCGATCGCACTCACTGGGTGTACTCAGCCTTTCAGTAGCAAAAGAATCTCTCCCTGGACACTCACACTCAAGTTCATTATTTTCACATGATGGAGAAGATCTTTCAGGCAGCTAGGCAGGAAGAACCAATAGGGTTCAGAGGGGACAATATCTCACTGTTTCAAGACATCTTGCCTACACACTGGCCCACCGGAGAGAGTTCAGAGAAATCAGACAACACCTTTAGACTCACAAGATCCAATATCCCTGGGGTTTATACCCTCTGTCTCCACTTTAGCTTCAAAGGCAAGATGGTTGCAGTTCACACAGCCAAGAAGGCCCGTGAGATATTGGGTAAGCCGCCCCCTCCGGATTAGGAAATCCCCCGGGGATCTGGAACTCTTCTACCAGTGAATCAAGGGAGGCTGGTGTTTCCAGACTACACGTTCGATAAGGAAGAAATCCCGCAAATAAGTATGTTAAGAAGAAAGAGACCAAAGATCACCATTATCAGGAGAAAACACCCCCCTTGAACTTTCCTAGAGGTACATTAGGCTTCAAAGGGGGTCAAGAAGGGCGTTACAATACCTCTCCTTCACCTTCTGCTGGACATTGATGCACTACTTTGGAGGCTGACTGGGCGGTTGGCTCTCTTGTTCGTTCCCCTACTTCTTTAGATAATACCTGATGATGCCACTATTTTCTACCCTTTTCTATTTTCAGGAGACTTTCTCCCAGATCCAGACCTTGAGAGAGGTTTGGCAGTAAGCTGCGGCTATAGTTCTTCAGTTTTTATTATATTTTTTTTGTTGTTTTGTTTATTGTTTATTCCAGTGACACACACATGCAGAATGGCCTGAGTTGACGTGGTGGGGACACATATCCTGAACTATAGCGTCTACATAGGCAGGGGTACCCATATAAATTGAAGTGACAGCCCTATACATAGTCTTATTGAACGTGCAAGGATTAAATACCCCAATAAAGCGTAGAGCCTTAATAAACTGGCGTAGGCAGAAGAAGATGGACGTGGCACTGCTCCAGGAGACTCACCTTTTTTTAAATTGACACCAAATGCCTGCGTTCATATTGGTACCCAACGCAGTTTCACTCCTCATAAACCAGTAAGTCTAGAGGTGTGGCAATCCACCTCCACAGGGACCTCTCCTTCAAATTAGACAGCACATACAAGGACCAAGAGGGGAGACAGGTGGAAATTCGGGGAAAACTAGGCTCTACTCACACAACTATAATATCTGTTTAGGGGATGAATGGGGAACTGTAGGAGTTTTACTTCGACTTATTCCAGAGGATCTCACACTTTGCAATGGGGGACATAGTGGTCACGGCAACCTCAATGCTCACTAGACCCAAAGCTAGATTGCTCTCACTCTTGTGATGGCAAGCTCCATCCCCCTACTGCCTTACTCCATGGACTGCAAAATCTGGCCTTGGCTAATGCTTGGCATAACCACTACCCCAGAGGAACAGGACGATATATTCTACTCTAAAGTCCACAAAACCTAATCACGCTTAGATTATTTCCTGGACTCTCAGTCCTGGCTACCGAGGCTCATAGACTCACAAATAAATGTCAAGGAAGTCTCCGATCACGCCCCTGTGTAGCTGGCGGTAGGGCCCCCGCGGACCCGCAGGCACTATTCCAGAGGCTGCGTATGGTGAATGAGGTGGCGCTCCGAGACCCAACCCTGCAAGACAATATTGAAGATACCATAGAACACTCTTTCACTGAAAACGATAATGGGGAGGTGTCCCCTGCAACTCTTTTGGATGCAACTAAATCATTTTTTAGAGGGGGACATATCTCCCACATACAGCATTTCAGTGAACAGCAAAATCTGTAAGCAAGAATTTAAAAAAACAAATATCCCAGATTGAGGCACAACACAAGAAAGGGATACAATTAGAACTATAAGAGATCTCTGCAAGCTACCGGGAGAGCTCAATCAAGGTTGCGAGCAGCTCCATCTCATACGAAGAGCCAGTTCTTGAGGCTCTTCATGAATCTTTGCACGGTGGAGGTTCATCTGATGGTGAGGGGGAGTTCGTTCCAGGTCTTGGCCGCGATGTAGGTGAAGGCTCGTCCTCCCGTTCTGGCTCTGCATATGCGCGGGATTTCGGCCAGGGCAAGGTCGGCGGAGTGGAGGTTTCTTTTGGGTGCGTGGAAGGAGATTCTTTCATTGAGGTATTGGGGTCCGGTGTTGTGGAGGGATTTTTGTAGGCGTGAGTGAGCAGCTTGAAGGTCACTCTCTTTTTGATAGGGAGCCAGTGGAGATCTTGTAGGTGCTGGGTGATGTGGTCTTGTCTTGTCGTGGTATGCCAAGGATAAGTCTGGCTGCGGCGTTCTGGATGGTCTGGAGTTTGAGGAGTAGATCTGTTGATTCTGGCATAGAGGGCATTCCTGTAGTCCAGTCTGCTGGATATGAGTGCGTGGGTGATGGTCTTTCTGTATTCGAGGGGGATCCATTTGAAGGTCTTGCGGAGAATGCAGAGGATGGTGAAGCACGTGGAAGATACGGCATTGACCTTTTGGTTCATGGTGAGGGAGGAGTCGAGTATGATGCTGAAGTTGCAGGCGTGGTCCATGGGAGTGTTGCCGAGGGCGTCGGACTACCAGGTGTTGTCCATGCTTCTGTTTTCTCCAAGTTGAGCTTTAGGCAGCTGCTGCTCATCCAGGATGCAATGTCTTTCATTACTTCCGGGAAACTGTGTCTGGTGATGTCAGGTTCCTTGGTGAGGGAGAGGATGAGCTGGGTTTTGTAGGCGTAGGATACTATGCTAAGTCTGTGTTTTCTGACGATGGTAATGAGGGGGGCATGTAGATGTTGAAGAGCGCAGGGCTGAGTCAGGATCCTTGGGGTACTTCGCAGCTGATCTCTGTGGGTTCGGAGGGGAAGGGCAGGAGTCTGATTCTTTGAGTTTGGCCAGTGTGTAAGGAGCAAATCCAGTCTTGGTCAGTTCCCTGTATACCAGAGTCGTGGAGTCTGGCGTGTAGTGTGCGGTAGGAGACGGTGTTGAAGGCTGCGGAGAGGTCTAGTAGGATGAGGGCAGCTGTGTGGCCGTGGTCGTGGAGGGTGTGGATGTCGTACGTGGTGGCTAGGAGGTCGGTCTCCATGCTGTGGTTGCTGAGGAATCCGGCTTGGGAAGTGTTGAGGATTGAGATGGTTTCTATGAAGTTCGTGAGTTGGTTGTTGACGATCTTCTCAGTGACTTTGGCTGCGAAGTGGAGGAGAGAGAGCTGGAGCAGATATTGATGAAGGAGGCAGCTAAGCAACTTACTATGAGCTTGGGATAAGGCAGACAGACTCTTGGCCTACAAACTGTGCTTGTGAGCAACACAGAACTGTATCACAGGGGTCAGGGATGAGGAGGACTACCTGCATCAGGAGATGGCGGAAATCCTTGCCATTTTCCAGCACTTTTATATGGCTCTCTATCAGGTCCACACCTTAGCTGAGCAACTCCAAAAAGAATTCCTCTGTGACTATATGTCCTTGGAAGAGAAGCTGAGTTGTGATCATACCAGGTAAAATCCTGGCTGTGATTAACAATCTCCCATCCCACAAAACTCCGGGCCATGTGGTTTCCTGCCTCCTTTTATAAAACCTATGCTTCCCTATTGATCGATCCCTAACAAAAGTTTTACTTTTTTATGTCGGGGATAGTTACTGACACAATGCTGGTATTCCACTTTACCCTTCTTCTTGACTGGGATGATGAATAGCCTCAAAGTGAATTTCATGCCACAGCTCCTATATGCCCACCAGATTCTCTCCCTAGCCATCCCTAAATAAACCCAAACACTGATTCGAAACAAAATGCTAAATTTTGTATGGAAGGGCAAATCTCCAAGGGTGGCAAAATTGTCCTTATCATATTCCACGGCGAAAGGGGGTTTGGGCTTTCCTGATGTAACCACTTACATGCTAGCGGCTCATATTGGTCCTTTCCTTAACTGGAGCCATGACCCCGAGGGCAAGCCATGGGTGCTGGTAGAACAAGACGTTTTCCCGATCGCCCAGGCAGACTTTTGTGGCTGCGAGCAGCAGCTCGGATGGGCCCTGCCACTGATAGCCAACCTCTCTTGGTCCATTTGCAAACCGTTAGGAGATTCACCACTCCTGAGGTGAGTTAGCCGGGAGCTCTTTCGCTATTCTTAAAATACTTGATTTTAAAACTGCTTTTTAGAAACAGAATTGTACTTTAAATTGTTGCACTTTACCCTGAATACTCCACCCACCTCACCTGATTAGAACTCCCCGCGCTGCCGATTTCAGGGCTGCCGTGGGTCGGAGTTCTTGCCGCCATTATTCTCACGAGCACAGGCCACGCCCACGGACGTAGGCCACGCCCCCTTCGCAGACCCATTTAAAAGCGAGCTGAATACAAGCCGCAGACAGAGATTCACCACTCCTGAGGCGAGTTAGCCGGGAGCTCTTTCGCTATTTTTAAAATACTTGATTTTAAAACTGCTTTTTAGAAACAGAATTGTACTTTAAATTGTTGCACTTTACCCTGAATACTCCCCCCACCTCACCTGATTAGAACTCCCCGCGCTGCCGATTTCAGGGCTGCCGCGGGTCGGAGTTCTTGCCGCCATTATTCTCACGAGCACAGGCCACGCCCACGTATGTAGGCCACGCCCCCTCCCATTTCACTCAAAAATGTGTCCCCCTCAAACGCGCAGCGGACGCGCGCGCCAAAGGCAAGCCCGTCTGCGCTCGTCCGCGCCGAGACCGGGCCCAGGGCCATACCCCCAGTCCAAAGCGATCCCGATAAAGGACAACGGAAGTACTCCAGTCAGGAGCTCCGAACTCTAAGACCCAGCGTCACATGCGCCCAGATAGAGCTACTCAAGGAAGGTAAAAAATGTCCGTCCTGCACATGCACTTTTGATTTCTCCCTTATTAAGATCCTGAACAAACCCGTGATACCAAAATGTAGAAACAGCAGCCTGAAGGCTGGCCTAATTAATGTCAGGTCTTTAGTCAAGCATAACATACATACAGCTGAATTAATCGAAAGCCAAAATATCGATATACTGTTCGTCACCGAAACATGGGCAGACGAAGCGTCAGATGCCGACCTGACCCTGGCCATTCCGGAGGGTTACTCTATTTTTAGAGCTGACAGAAAAATGAAACGTGGGGGAGGACTGGCAATAATAGCAAAAGGATTAAGAGTTCAGACAGAGGAAGCAACTCAGACTGCGAAACCTTGATCTTCCAAATAAAAATCATAGATAAACATACGTTTAATGGACTGCTAATTTACAGACCACCTAGTGCAAAAACATCCTTAATTGAGCTGCTAAGTCCATTTTTGGAATCTAGTGTGACAAGCCCAGATAATACAATTTTAGGAGATTTTAATCTACATCTTGAAAAAACCTCAGACCCAAAGATAGCTTCATTTATGGATGCAATGTCAAACTTCGATCTGGAACAAAAGGTACACCTAGACACCCATAATGCTGGCCACACACTGGACGATATTTTTACCTCATGTCCGAGCCTAAATAAAATTGATACTCTCCAGATCCCATGGTCGGACCACAAATTAGTCCGATTTACATTAGAAATTAAAGAGGATACGGGGAGACCTGTGGAATTTATTAAACAAGCAATTTATCCCGACTGGTCTAAAATTGACCATCAGGCATTTGTTGAAACACTCCGACCATCCCATCCTACATTTGATGAAAACTGCAATATAGCCTGCAAACAATTCAACGAGTGGTTGAATACCGCAGTTAAACTGACAGTCCCACAAAAAAAAGTTACTCTGAAAAGAAAAACCCCCTCACAACCATGGTTCTCGGAAGCACTGAAAGCACAAAAACAGAAGTGCAGAAGAGCAGAGAAAAAGTGGAGAACCAACTATGATACCAACTTCAGACAAGAATATAAAGCTACCTTAGCCAATTACAAAAAATTAATAATAACAGAAAAAAGTAAATACTTCGTCCAGAAAATTAATGAGTCAAAAAACTCTAGTAAAACCCTCTTTGATACTGTCAAAAAAATTTCAAAATTTGAAAATAATAACTCAGAAGAACTGTCTTCAGACTTCTGTAATGTATTAGGCGAATTCTTTGTTAGCAAAGTATCATCAGTCTACGACTCCTTCAAAAATTACAGGACGGAGACGGCAGAAAAGGATACCTCACACCTAATAAACCCAGTGGAACAATCAGTTCAAACCACATCGTTCCACTTCACTCCTCCTACAGCAGAACAGATACAGAAAGGTTCTTACCACCAACTCAGGTAGCCCAATGGACCCCTGTCCACCCAAAATTATGCAAATCTGCTCAGAACAGCTGAGCCTGGTGTTAGAAAAACTATTCTCCCAAATCATCAAAACCAACATCTTTCCAGATGATTGGAAAATGATATCAATCAGGCCGCTACTAAAAAAAACAAACCTAGATTGCGAAACTCCAAACAATTACAGACCAATAGCCAGGATCCCTTTTGCCGCGAAAATTCTCGAGAAACTGTTAAACAAACAGTTATCCCGATATCTGATGGATGGCGACTGGCAGGACCATTCTCAGTTTGGTTTTCGCGAGGGACATGGAACGGAGACTGCTTTGATTACAGCAGTGGAGGAACTTAGGCAAGTACTGGACAATGGATCGAAGGCCGCCTTGGTGCTACTCGACCTATCGGCGGCCTTCGATACAGTCAGCCATGAGATCCTCATAACACGACTGAAAGCAGCACAAATACATGACTCAGCTTGTACCCTCATTGCCTCCTACTTAGAGAACAGAACTTTCTCAGTAGAATCAGGAGAAGAGAAATCCAATTTATTCAACCTGCCATGTGGGGTCCCGCATGGCTCCTCGATGAGCCCCACTCTTTTTAATCTATATGTGGCTCCCCTTGCTGAAATAATAAGGAACAGTGGATTCACTCCAATATCCTACGCCGACGATACTCAAATCGTGGTGTCAATCAGTAGGGATGTGGAGGACACTGCAGAAAAATTTCAACATTGCATGGTACAGATCAGTCAATGGATGAGAAGGAACTGCCTAAAACTTAACGGGGACAAGAGTGAGGTCATGATACTAGGAGGTGACACAAATATATGGCCCCCCTCATGGTGGCCAAGAAATTTGGGAAGATGCCCCGAATCATCAGAAAAGGTGAAAAACCTGGGAGTCACCTTAGACACCAACCTCTCATTCGACGCCCAAGCCAGCAAGTTGGAATCAACACTTTGGTACATCCTAAAAATGATTAAGAAAATACTACCTTATCTACCGCATGATTCGCGCAAGACTGTGGTGACAGCATTAGCCTTGTCAAGACTGGACTACGGGAATGGCCTCTATGCCATGGCCAGGAAGAAAATCCTAGCCAAACTTGAACGCCTGCAGAATGCAGCAGCCAGGCTGGTACTTGGCATATCTAAGTTTGAACCAATCAGCCACAAATTAAAACACCTACACTGGCTACCAATTGCAAAAAGGATAGAATTTAAATCATTATGCCTGGCTTATAAGGCAATCAACGGAACTGGATCACAATTTCTGAAGTCACACCTAAAACATTATGAGCCAAATAGACTTCTCAGATCCGGCCAAAAGAAACTCATCAGGGTCCCGAGATTCAAAAGAGCCAACTGGGGCGGAAGAAGTTTCCTGGTACACACAGCAAGAACCTGGAATCAACTACCACTGGCCATAAAAATCAGCCCATCCTTGAAATCCTTTAGAAAGGAAGTTAAAACATGGCTTTTCTCCTCTCAGCTCTAATCAACATCTCCAAGAGCCAATGGTATATCTCAGCGCCAAGACGCCCTCGGGCATTCGCGCGCTCTACAAATGGATAAATCAATCAATCAATTAAATCAAGGAATTCTCGATCTGCCCCTACCCCCTCACACCTCTAGCTAATAACTCAAACTTCCCCCTGGCTTGTCAGACCTCAGTTCCTCTTGAGACCACTGCCAGTAACCTACTCTGAAGGATTTTTACAAAGATGATGATCTTTAGACTGGAGGGAACCTCCTAGTGAAATACGCACTAACTCAATTCAATGCATATAGGCTCACGCAGGCACTCCACTGGGTGAGGAGAGACCAGGCTTGTAGAGCCACGCAGAGAGAGAAATCAACTATTGAATCCATATACACTAAGAGCATTCGCCATAATGGTATCTCATGGCTATGCCACTATATCCTCGCTCTCACCCCCACTAAAAAACATGCATGTGGGAAAGGGAATTGGACACTGACATTTATGATGAGTCATGGGGGTTATAAGGCAGAGGGCTTCCAAGTCATCTATTTGCCTCTGATACAAAGGAGAATGCCTACAGAATACTGTCACACTGGTGCAACATCCCTGTGCGGCTACACAGGATGTTTGGGGGTTCAGAGTTGTGTTGGAAGAGGTGCAGGGGTAGAGGTACTTTCCTATATATGAGGTGGACCTGCCCACAGATCCAAGCATTTTGGAATGAAGTTCTCTTCAGGATATGCTCCATTACCAATGTTTCATTGTCCTGCAACCTGTTCCTTCTATGGGACTCAGGTGAAGGCTGACTTTACTCCATAATGACTCCTGAAGTGAGGCTGTTCTCTTACCACCTTCTAGCCAAGCATTTGAATGTGGCCTAGATGTGAAAATAACCCTAGGCACCCTCCCTCAACATGTGGTTGGGGGAGGTGTGGTTCATTTATGCCATGGAAAAAGTCACTGTCATTGTTCGTGACAGGGTCTCAAAAGTTGATGCAATATGGCACCCTTTTACCACTTACATGAAAAGGCCACAGAATGCAGGGGGGATACAGCTGACAATGTCAAAAACCTTGAGAGCATCAGGGATTTGTGATATGTCTTCTTATGAAGCAAAGAGCGAGACGACACCTGTTACACATTCGGAATAGTCACTCACACGTCCCTACACATTCTGTGAGATGAGGAATCGTAGCTCTGCATGTGTACTGGACTGCATGCTTTTATGGTGTTGACTACAACTGGCTATATTTTTTCAGACATGTCGCAGCTATAATGTGTGTCTTGTTTATCTCAAAACAAGACACATAAGGTTGGGAGGAAAAAATGAAATATAATATGGCCCATGTGAATTAGTGATTCTTTATGCAATGCCAATTACCGTATCTCCATGCTAATAAAAACATCCATTAGAAACAATACAATCAACAATTAGGGCCTATTATGACTTTGGCTGCCCTCCTGTGGCACTGCCACTTCTCCTTCTGCAGGAGGACCACCAAGGCCGTGGTGTGCCCACCCGCAGATTCAGATTTGAATCAAGTTCAGGCAGGCGGTGCTGCGGTGGTCTCATGGCAGTGGTATGTTAGGCTCATAGGACAGCATAACATGCAGAACGCTGCCGTGAGAGTGCTGACTGCATGTTCATGCATGGTGTGGCATGCACCATGTTGTGCATGCCATGGCATACCGTGCAGGAACGGGGATGCAATTCGAGGGGGGCACCACATGTGCCCCCTTGTATGCATCCCCAGGCCCAGGAGCAGCAGGGGGCCTTGTTAGTACCCCCTTAGTTAACTCTCTGCCACCCTTTTCATGGGAGGCTCATTGCCGTGAAAAGGTAGTGAAAAGGCAACTCATAATATGCTCGCCGGAGCTGCAGCTGCACCGCCAGCCTATTACTGCTCCTGACTGCTGTTACACCACCTGGATCCCGGTGGACATGGTGGTGCTTTGACGGTCCGACTGCCACACTCACAATACAACTGGCAGTCCTGCAGTGGTGGCAGTGGTCAGATCGCTACTGCCAGCACGGTGGTTCTGTGGACCGCTGTGCTTGTACTAAGGCCCTTAAAAATGAAATTGGATGCAGCGCTCTTTTTCTCATTTCCACTAAAAGACTATCTGCCCCTCAGTTTCTAGTTCTGCAGTACTTTATTAAGACCTGGGCAGTGTTTCACATTGTGCACAATGCAGTGAAAACCTGAGTTTGTACTGTGTGTTCTCCTGTAACACACTTTAGAAGTAAGTATAGAAAAGATCTTGGGGCTCCTATCCGTTATGATCACACTTTTGTGTATATTGCTCAAGTAAATTAAAATATACACTTCCCTCATTTGCAGGGGCTGTTTCCCATGCAATGGATATCAACTTCACTTTGTCTGGTCTATGTCTTATTGTGGAACATACGGGAAAGCACAATTTCTTGGAGTGGCATGGGTTGAGGCCCAGAATCGTATTACTAAAACTTCTGGGCATGTATACAAGCATGTGAGTTCATAGAAACTGAGCATCTATGTCCCCACAGCAATTTTCCTATGTCCGTGAAAGAAACTGTGTTTTTTTTTTTTTTTTTGGGCACTGTGCATGGTGCCTCAGATTCTAAGGGATGTTCCCAACTTGGCTGCCCTGAGAGCCAGTCCAAACCTGGTATCCCCACCATTTTATGCCCAGGGGTTCCCCTACACATCTCTGCATGAGCCATAGCAGCTTCAATGACTGTCTTGAGGGAATCCAATCCACAAGGTGTTCCACCAGAACCGCCCTTGATAAATGCCCGATCATCTTCATATAGAAACTGAAAACTGGAGAGAATTCTGGGAAGAGTGTCTTCCCTGAAACAATTGTGAGTGGTTAGACGTTTACATTTGGAGCATGCACTGACTCTTACTGGGATGGGTCAAGGCTCAACTGTCTGTCCTTGGATAAAGAAATTTTACTTTGACTCTTCCGCACATAAAAGGAACTTTGTCCATGGAACTCCTTTTCCATGTGCAAATTAAAGGACAGAAAAACTGAGAATGGACATAGCTGTAATAACCCTCTGTTAAGAAAAAATGTATGCAGCACGCAAAGTTTTTTGGAAGCAAAAGAAATTGGGTTTTAAATACTGTATGAACTAGTCATGAACGTGAACTAGTCATTGTCACGTTGATCCGCAGGATGTGCAAATGATATATACAATGACTTTACCAATATGTAAATATTTGTGACATAAATATGTAACTTATTTTTACATAAGGTGTTCTACCCTTTGTCACAATTATGCACAATGTATGTTATCATATGGAAAGTAGTTCTAAACAAAAATGCTAGCGTGGTGCTTATTGCATGCTCAGTTTGGAGGTATTCAAAAAAGATTCCTCTCCTTTTGACATACTTCCCCACTTTCCAAATAACTTAAAGTTTATATATGTATGTGTGTCTGCGGTCACACTTTGGGACTCCAAGCTAATTAAAAGTGATTCATTTCTACTGCCACCAACCCTGAAGGCATTGTATCTCATGTGAGCCTTGACAAAATTATCCCACCAGATAGCCATGCCACTTTGTTATACCAATTAACTGATTTTCTCAATGAGAAGTATTTTTAAATATGCTGTTTATCCTGCTGCCAGAAATGTTATCTTATTTCTACAAAACATCATCTAATGATGTCAATCATCCTGCTGCCGGGCAATACTAGAACAATTTCGATTCTGTTTAGGAAGATCAGTAGATAGAACAGTTGCTTGAGAGTATTAAAATGAAAATAATGTTAACGAACTACGAGCATATGCTTGGAATCATTCTAGTAGCTAGTTACAGAAAGTTTTCCAAATTAAAGTATGAGTTGAAACAGTGCCATCAGCTAAACATTTCTGCAGGTACTAAAGGAGCTTCATACTTAACCAATGATACATTTGGATTAATCTCATTTAAATATTGAGTAATAATCAGCATTGGTAGAAAAAGAATGATCCACCTACAGATTATTGAGTGTACAGCTACTGGATCACTTGCATTTTGTATGAATCACCTATCAATCTACATAGAAGTAAAGTAGAATGTTCCCATATCACCTGGGTATTGTGTTCAAAACTTTGAACAATCTAAGGGGGATATTCTCAAGAACGTGTGTTAAATATCGCAAAATTTGCTTAACGCAACTTTTCACAATGCAGTCTATCGCGGGAAAATAACACTGTGTTAACGTTGTTTTCTCAACCCGGTGGCATCATGTGATAGTCTCATGGTAACGCGCCAACTGACACCGTTAAAATGAACGTGAGGCCGAAAAAAAGCGAAACACGAACACGAAAAAAGTTGTTATGTGGCCAATCGCCTTACAAAAATCAGCGATACCCAGTGACAGGCCTGCAATTCCCACACGTCATGCGGAAAAAATGCACTATAAAAACACAGAAAAACACAAAAAAATAATACAAACTGTGTGGCACCATGGAGGAAGCCGGAGCAATTACAGAGGACGACCAGAACCCCACAAGCCCCTAGGAGGACCCGCATGGGACCTCGGGATCACAGAAGGGCAAGGAGAAGAAGAAGAGGAAGACGAGGTTCAGTCCGCAGGAAAATAGGATCATCATCATGGAGGTGATAGTATACCACCAACAACTGTTGGTCACCCCCAACGTGCCATTGCCAAATAAAAATGCAATACGGCAGGACATCCTGGACAAGGTGAATGCAGTCGGAGTGAGGAAGAGGACAATTTGAGAGGTCAAGAGGCTCTGGAATGATGCGAAGCGCAAAACCAGGAAGAAACTCGCTGACAACCATCAGGCAGCACTGCAGACTGGAGGTGGCAGTCCAGCGGAACACCAGGAGCTGGATGAGATGGAGGAAATAGTGTCCACTGTCATCAGTGGGGAGATGGTGGCAGGAGTTGGGGGTCCAGACACTGCTCGGAATGACCTGACACAACAGCACCAGGGTGAGTACCAAACAGGGACTGGGGGACGGGGGGAGATGGGCACAATGGTACACATGCACAATTAAGTAGAGCACACAGCACACCCATAATGACTCCTAAGCATGTCCCTCATCCCCTTGGCATACTGCAGCACACATAAAAAACAGCAAGTAGGCCCACATCCACTATGGGCACAAAGGTGTCCCTCCCCACACACCACCAATCGTACGACCAACCCATGCACACGTATGAAAACCAGCAAATCTGCATGTCTGTGAGCCACACTGACAATGCAAGTGACACTGCATGATGAATAGCTTCGCTGCAGTCCAATTATCATAACATACTTTTCACCACAACACTGAGGTGGCTGAGTGTGGAACACATACGGAAAGGAGCAGGTCACACCCTGACACATCCACGTGCACACACAACCCCTGACGGCAACAACACATCTGCGGATAAACCATGCCCAAGAGCCCAAATCAGCCAAGGCTACAACATCTCAGCGCTGTAGAAGCACAGAAGTCAGAGGCACACCGCCCCCAAGGGATAAGGGGCAGCAAAATCACAGCTGCAGGGGCGACTCACCCACAATGCAGCACACACATAGCAATAACAGCACATCAACAATGACGAAAATGTGGTACGAAGTGCAACACTTTCACTGCAGAACAGAGGACACAACTGGTTCCGCTTGTGCGCAGAGACTGGTCAATCACAACTGGCAGAGCAGAAAACTGTGAGATGAGAGTGTACACGTACAACCTCACATCCCTGATGTAGTTCAAATGTCCACTGTCCAGCATGAAACAACCAGCTACTCCCAAACAGTCACAATGCACATTGTCATGCAGTCTGTATGTAAATATGTACAATGCGTCAACATACAGGGAACACACTGTCAACCAGCATCTCCCCTTTACATTGCAGAGGGACAATCAACACCTCCTGCAGAGCAGAGCAGACATCTCTTCAGTGATGATGAAGAGGACCCTCTAGAAATTTTCCCCAACAGCCTTCAACGGCTCGTGGACAGCCTTCACACCCCACCCCCAGGAGCAGGGCAGCCCAGCAGCATCCAGGAGACCCCACGCCCCGCACAGACCACACAGCAGGAAGCACACACCACCATGGATGGCTCCCAGCACCTCACCCAAGAACACATGGCATTCCAAGGCCAGGTGTTAGACTGCCAGAAGGAGGTGGCTAAACAGGTGCAGGTGGGGTTCAAACTCATGGCAGCCGAACTCGATTACATACGTGGGTGTACAATTCCCATCAGGGACCACTTACACTCACCAACGGACACACACACTGCGACATAGCCACACGCATTTGCACATTTCCAGTACAGAACCACGGCCAGAGGCCCGGGACAATCAATCACACCCCTACGTTAGACTTGCCTACACCGGGCCAGTCCACTCCTCTTACGTATGAAGGGGGGGACGACATAGCTACATGTACTAGGCCTACCCCCTGCCTGGGGCGACATGTTTGCGTCCACTGTACAACGCACTATGTAATGTGGTAGGGCTCGGGGCCATCATGTATATGTAATGAGCACAAAGACACACTTTGATAGCCAGTTGAACTGGCTACAGGCATGTGCGCCCGGCCACTCTTTATTACCAGGGTCACCTGACCAGTGACACCTTTGCTGGATGGGTGTGGGGTGAGTGTGAGCCAGCCCTCAGGGAGTGGTTGGTGCTGGCAACAACTTGAACAGTGTTCACCATTAAAGCGGAAACAGAAAACACGAACATTACACAAACAACTGCGAAGCATCATGTTGGTAGCCGGAGCAAGTACAGAGGTCACCCAATAATCAATTAGAAGGGTCGGCGAGTTGCAGTGCACTGAGGTTGGGGCAATAGAGCTGATTGTGGTCCTGTGAAGAAATTGTCTAGCATTGTGTCCTTTCGGGATATTCCTGCTGCAGCTGCAGTAGGGTGTGTTACACCTGCCACATCTTCCCCATCATCGTCCAAGCTCTTCCCCACTGCCTGAGGTGACATAGTTGCATCCGCATTCCACAGCATGTACCTCAGTCAGCATTGCTGCCTTCTCGTTGTTGCCTCCTGCCCTCCCATTGTCCGTGTCTTCACACCTCCGCACACAGGCCACATCTTCCCCATCATCGTCCAAGGTGTTCCCCACTGCCTGAGGTGACATTGTTGCGTGAGCTGCCCACATCCAAAAAGATCTATTGGAAAGGGTCCATGAGTTGTGGTGCACTGAGTTGGTGGCACCTGAAGAGCTGAGCAGGGTACCCAGCTGATGATGGCATCCAAGACATGTGTGATCAACTCGGATAGTCTGGCTGTAAGACTCTTTAGACTCTGGCAGTTGTAGGTGGTCCTGGCGGTGGTGGCGTGTGCATCCTGCGGTGATGCGTCGTCCGGGCAGGTCAGGACTCGATTTGATGTGTGAGCCCTGGTGGTCCGCTGTTGAGGCCGGGGGCAGCGGACAGCGCAGGGCCACAGACACAGGGTGTTGATGAGCCCAGGCCATCGACACAGAGGCCATCCAATATTCATTTAGAAAGGGTCCATGACTTGAGCTGCACAGAGTTAGTGACCCTGGATGCACTGTGGCCGGTACAGGTACAATGCGGTGCATTGAGAAAGGCCACGTGAGCTGAGTGGGTCCTCGTTGATGTCGAAAGTGAATGTCGCAGTGTTTTGGGGGACAGCGGAAGGTGTCCTTCCAGGGCATGATGCAGAGGGCAGAAGCAAGCCGAAACAGGCAAATGGAGGAGTGGAATGCTACAGACTCCTTTTTACCACCAAGTCAGTATCAGCTACATGATGATGGAGACAACCCCCAGGCCATAGACTCAGACGCCACCAAAGTTCAACCAGAGAGTGTCCATGAATTTTGGGGCACAGAGTCAGTGGCATGAGGGCTGAAAGGGAATGCAGTCTGCGATGAGGACTGTACAATGATATAAACTTTGCCATGAATCAATCAAGGCTCAGATCCAAATGTTTGACCTACTTTACCACAGTGTAGGCGGGATGCAGCGGTCTGCATGGGCCCACAGCCACGTGTCGTTGGCTTGCGATGCACAGAGTTAGTGGCACCAGAGCAGTTGTTGATAGTGTACGATCACCTCCGTATTTGAGGATCCTTTTTTCCTCCATACTGAACCACGTCTTCATCTTACTCCTCTCCTTGCGTACAATGATGTGAACTCTGCAATTGCATAATTAAGACTCAGTTCCACATGTGTGACCTACTCGACCGCAGTGTGGGCCGAGGGCAGTAGTCAACAAGGGACCACAGATAGGTGTCGTTCGGATGCTATGCACAGAGTTGGTGGCACCACATCGAAGGGAATACAGTGATATCAAGTCACCCATAAAGTGTGCACTCGGCCATTGCATAATCAAGACTCAGTTCCACATGTGTGACCTACTTGATCGCTGTGTAGGCTGGAGGCAGCTTTCAGCACGGGCCAGCCACTGTTTAGCAACCTCCTCCTGGAACTCTAACACACGACGTTGAGATGGCATATGGAGATGACTTGTGGTTGATGGAGGTAGAAGCACCAGAGCTGAGCAGGTGTGCAGCCTATGACAATGCCGTGTCCTGCCTGGTACGGACTGGATTGGATTGGTGTGAGGTCTGCTGGACCGCGGTGTAGGCAGCACACAGGTGACCACGTGGTGCTGGACCGCAGTGTAGGCCGAAGGCGTAGTCAGCAAGGGCCCACAGACACGTGTGGTTGGAATGCTATGCCTAGAGTTGGTGGCACCACAGCGAAAGGAGTATAGTGATATAAACTCTGCAATAAAGTGTGTACTCAGCCATTGTATAATCAAGACTCAGTTCCAAATGTGTGACCTACTTGACGGCAGTGAAGGCCGGTGGGGTATGTCAACGAGAAAGGAGTGCTGAGGGCCTGTCTCGGGGAGGACAGCGATGGTCTGAGGAGACTGGCAAGGTCGCGGCCCTCGGGCTTGGAGCTTGCACAGGCATGTGGTGGGCCCTCTTTGACACACGCCAGTGTCGGAAGGTGAGCGTTGAGGCCTGGTTGCGCAGCGGCAGCCAAGACGGATCTGGGGACCTGCGGCGTGGGGGTGTGGCAGGTGCACATGGTCGCAGGCATCGCCACTCACGATGTCGGCCTCGTGGCATACTGGGAGGTGCCGCCCTGTCAGACACCTTGTCCATTCCGGAAGAGAACCATGCCCAGAGCTACGGGCTTTTTATTCACACCCCTATGCTGGCCTGGCAAATGCCGGGCCAGCCACCTCCGCTTACAGGGGGGATATAATTAGCTACTTTCCGCACTCTTCCCCACTGCCTGGGGTAACACGGTTGCGCCCACTGTTCTCTGCACTCCAAACACCAGCAGTATATGTCGACATGGGCATGTCTGTGGTCTGCATACTGCAGTCTGGCCAGCGCATCCATGCCACACTTGGAATTGTATACATTCTCATTCATGGGTCACTTGCCTCCTTCGCACATGCATGTTTCTCACCCCTCCCCACATTCTGCTATTGTGTGGCTGAGGTGCCATGCCATTGATGGCTCATGTACATGGCTTGCCCAGGTCACCACAGTAAGTTGTGCTGTTGTGTCTGGTAGGTGGGCATGTTGTTTGGCATGTTGTGTGTGAGTTTGTAACGTGTGTATTCCCAGGGTTGTGAGTTGCATGATTGTGGAGTTGAGGTGTGTGGTGTGTTCATTTGGTACTTACCAACGAGCACTGCATTCCCATAGGTGCCAGCCTCAAAGCGCTGGCTGATGATGGACTATCGGAAGATGAATGAATCATGCACACTGCCTGGGTAGTTGGTGATGACATTGGTGAAGAGTCCCCGGTGGTCCACTATTGCCTGCACATTGATGGAATGTGTGTGCTTCCTGCTGCGGTAATTGTGTGCAGTGGCGGCAGGGGGCACAAGGAGTACATGTGTGCAGTCGATTGCCTCCAACACGTGCGGAAAGCCAGCTGTCGCGTAGAAGCCTTGCTTGGTTTCCAGCTGTTGCTGCGCAGTGTGTGGGAAGTAAAGGTACTGGGGTACCAAGATGATGATGGCATCCAAGACAGGTGTGAGGAACTTAGATAGGACTGGCTGTGAGACTCCTCCGACTCTGGCAGTTGTTGCTTGTAAGGTCCCTGAGGCCAACAGGTGCAGCACAGCCGGCAGCTTTGTCTGCGGAGGGATGTTGGTTGTCCGCTATGTTGGTACGGTCAGCCTGTGGGCAATGATGTTCAGGATGCGGAGGATGGTTGTCCTTTTGAGCCTGTAGTGGGCAATGACATTATCTGGTGTTAAGTCTGTGAGGCTGGTACGTTTTTTGAAGGTCTGCTGTCTTTGTCTGCACTGCCTCTGTGGGGCTCCGGGGGGGTGTGGTGGTGGGTGTTGTGGCCCTCTTGGGGCTCCAAGCTGCATGATCAGTGGCTCCATGGCATCTGTCGTTCTGCAGGTGTGGCTCTGGGCTGGGCTCCCCTTCATGGTGCAGGTTGTCGTCCGACTTTACACCAGGTAAGACGAGGTGTTAAATCCCTGCAGCTAATGCGCCTTATCGCATGTTTTGCGAACTTATTACCAATCTGGCTGGTCATTGAGAATGTTGCGAAGTGGTGTTGTCGCGGCTTTTTGCACGTGAACGCCTACTCTGCATCTGATTAGCGTTAGTTGCCGGTGTCATCTGTGGCGATGTTTTTTGCTCCTGCTATCGCCGGAAAACTGGTGATATCGGCTTTTAGCACCAGCTTGTGAATAGTGCGATGAATTTATCGCAACTTTGGTGGCAATAAAGTGCCGCTAACTCGGTGATAGGTCCTTGAGAATGTGCCCCTAAATGTCTTCTTGACCTTAGTACCTTTTCTAGTCATTGAGACAACTATTACCAAGTCGACAAAGAGACTAGGGGGGTATTCTCAAGGAGCTATCGCCAAGTTAGTGGCACATTATCGCCGCCAAATTGGTGATAAATTGATTGCACCATTCACAAGCTGTTGCTAACAGGTGATATCACCAATTTTCCCGCGAAAGTAACCTAAAAAAACAACCCCATGGATGACACCGGCAACTAAGGCTAATGAGATGCAGAGTAGGCGTTCCTGTGCAAAAAGCCGCGACAACACCACTTCGCAACATTCTCAACGGCCAGCCCGATCTGCGGTAAGATCCCAAAACATGAGATAAGGCGCGTTAGCAGCCGGAATTTAACACCTGCTCTTACCTGGTGTTAAGGCGGACGACAACCTGCACCATGAAAGGGAGCCCAGCACACAGCCACACCTGAAGAACAACATATGCCATTGAGCCACTGATCAGGCTGCTCGGACACCGAAGAGGGCCACAACACCCACCGCCACCACGCCCAGGAATCCCCCCCCCTCCCTGGGCCCTACCCCATGCCCCGTCCCCCAGGCAAAGATAGTTCACACCAACTTTATAAATTCTTGAACCAATTCGCCTGAAGCCGCACAATAACAACAAGTAACATTCATGTGTGGACAGACAAAGGTAAATCATTCATTCTCCTTTGAATTTCCCAAAAAGATAGATTCATTCAAATGTAACTCAATACTACTATTTGGAAGAGTCATGCTGGGTCTCCCATGGACATTCTGTAAGTCACAGCCTGCAACACAAAATTCAAAATAAGAAGGTGTGTCATGTGCTCATCAAAGGACAGAGAGAAAGAGAAAGAGAGAAAGAAAGAGAGAAAAAGGGGGAGAGAGGGAGAAGGAGAGAGAGAGAAACAGAGGAAGAGAGAGACAGTGAAAGTAAGAGAGGGAGAGAGAAAGAGCGGGAATCATCCCTGGGCCCTGTGCGCGGTTCATTTCTGGGGTGGACAGGAAACCAACTGATGCGTGTGTGTCTGTTGCAGTGTCGGTGCCACACGGACCTCAAACGACAATGTCGCCCTGTTGCATGCACACGGAGGGCTACCGCACACAAAGGGATTGTACAAGGAGCGCAAGACCGTTCGGGGTCTTGGCTGATACATGCCAACTGTTGTGTGTGCATCGCTCTTGGTGCACCATAAGTCTAAGGCCGAATCTCATTTGCAAAGCGAAAGCCTCATCACATTTCAAGAATGCAAGTAGTAGTCAGACTGACATTGTGGATGAAAGCTCCTTTGTTCCAATACAGAAGGCGGAAGGACATCTGCACCTACGACCTTGGCAGTGCATGCGGCAGGCACCCCCTGAAAGATACACCATAGCAGATGACGACTCCCACACTCTACACAGCGCTAATAAAAAAAACACGTATCCACACCCCACACACAGAAGACCTTACCCGAGATACTCCTGCATGGCATGCCCTTGAAACTTAAGCACAGCAAAACCCATACGTCCAAACTTTGCACACCAATACGACTCATTGCTCCGAGCTGTGGCATATCATCCACACAACAGCCGCAGGTCAGAAGAGTGCCAGTTCTTCGAGACCCAACAACGCAATGGCGGGACATCCAGGGCACATCTGCAACCAGGGTCACGTGGAACTGTACCGTGACCGAATTCTGCATCTGTTGGGGGCACTGGCATTGGCAGTTCTGCAGATCAATTACTGTTTGAGCTTCCAACTTGCATCCGTCACCTGCGTCCATCCCTGGTTCCACTGTCGATCATGCATATTCGAGTGGCCCATGGATGTCTGCCTATCCAACACAACGGTAGCTGAACTTGATCATGACATGTGTGTGTGCCCCCTGTTGGCCCACGACCAGGAGTGTAACCATGATACCCGTTCATGAGATGCCTTGATATTTGGCGTATGTGCTGGCAGTTGGGCATGGGAGATTGCACAATAACTTGTGTGAAGTGACCACATGGAGGCCCTCCCCTATTGGGCTGTGTTGCGGATTGGTGAAACTTCGTGGACGGCGCAGAACTGTCCGAACCAGCGAATGGATTGGCTCGCCATCGTGTCCGTTGAAGTCGACAACTACGTACTCTTGGAACTGATTGAGTATGAAGCTGCGCGTGCTGTCATGGACGCGTAACTATGTTCCTGCAGCCACAACTGATTGTAACCCATTGCACAGGTCCCAAAACCCTTTTGCATCTTGGAGAAATGGTCACATATCCCACCATTACAGTGGACATGGCTGCATTCGCCTGGACTCAGAATGCATGTGCGTGCAACACTGTGGGTTGTCACACACCTGTGCAAGGTGAGTGGACAGCGGCGCATGGCAACGGTCCTCAATCTGTCACCCTGCTGCAGGGAGTGTACACACATGGCAATGTAGTTCTACATATGACCCTTTTGGACCTTGTCACCTGCTCACTGTCAGCAGAGCAGACAGTCAGCACAGTCCGGTGGAACAGGACTATGCAGATCCCATGGGCTGTGAGTGGTGTCCCCTGACACAGGGCAATGAGTGTACGCCAAACATCACATGACTCGTCCAGCAGGGCAAGGTGGGCTGAGACAGTTGCCATCCGTGATGATTTCTGTCCATGTTTGCATCCCCATGTCTTGCACCTCTATATGTTCCTATGCTGCCTGTTAGTATATGATGCATTGGTCTGCATGTTGTGGTCCTTGTCTTGCCCGTACTGACACGTGCATGCTAATAAAGTCTACGCAACTTCACTAGTGTTCTACTGTGATGAGTGTTGATTAGAATGCCAAATCGTGTGCCTCAATGAGCATTGTCCGTACACAGGTAGGGACTGTCTGACGCTTTTCACTTAGTGGTGAGTCCCCATTGCCAGCTCCACTTCTGTGAGTCAAACATTGTGTTTGGGAAAGTTGCTGGTAGACCTGTGTGCTTACGTGTCTTCAGCAATGTGAGTATGGTATCCAACTCCTTGCCATGTGGATCAATGTGATCCATCCAAACCGGTTGTGTCCACACAGTTGAGTGTGTGTAGGTATGCGAAGAGATGTACTTTTGTCACATGTAATGGGGGACACTACTTTGGTCCTGCTAGCGACTTTGACATTTTCACACACAGCCATATTCCATACATGGACGTGGGGCTACTCTGGGGGGTTGCGAGATTGTTGTTAATGAGCAATTAGGCCAGAGCTAGTGCACACCTTCACAGACATATGAGTGGCCATGTGTGTCACGGTCAAACATGCGCATTGATGTCATTTCCCAGGGTGTACCTTTTTGTGCAATCGATGTCCCTACATTCATCCATACTTTTACTCTTGACTGATCATAGACATGACACATCTGTGGGATTTGGAATGTGTTATTCACATTCTGTGGAGTGTCGTAGCTGGAGTAGTACATGGCCATGTTTACCCCACATTACATAGTTGCACCGTGGACTGCCGACCAGAGTCCTTGGGGGAATGACAAGTGAGTCGGAAGAGGAAGGGTCTGGTCAACAGCCTGATTGCTGTGTCATTGGTAACCAGTGCAGATATGGCAGTCCATGTTGGGGTCCAGGTGAATGTCGCAGAGTGTTTGGGGGGATAGTGAAAGGTGTTGTTCCAGGGCATGATGAAGAGGGCTGAACCAAGAAGGAACAGGCCATATGGCGGGGAAGAATGCTTCAACCTCCTTTTTGACACAGAGTCATTACCATCCACATCTTTGTCCTCTGATGTGTCTTCAGTGTCAGGTGTTCCAGGTGTGTGTGTGGTAGTGTTAAGGCTGCATCACTGTGTGCCACTGACACATCAGGGGCGGAGGTGGTATGTCTGCATCACTGTGTGCCACGGACACATCATGGGGCGGAGATGTGTGTGTCGAAGTTCCTGCAACAGTCATCTGGGACAGGCTCTGTGGCAGCAATGGCAAGATGAGGATCTTCAGGGCATGGTAGATCCCAGCTACATCTCGCTGGTGTTCAGTCGTGGCAGCCATCCTTCCTGCCTGCATCTGCTGCATGTTCTCTATTGTCCTCTGCATCTGTGCCAACTCTCTGCTGTCGTTGCTGGAGCCTGTTTGACTAGACAGTTCTTGCATCCGAGTAATGGCTCCAGCGAGGGCAGCCAAGGATTTTTGTAGGGCATGGAACGGACTGTTGGTGTCCGGAAGGGACTGTAAGTGGTCCCTGATGGGACTTATACACCCACATATGGCATTGAGTTTGGCTGCCATGATTTCGAACCCCAGACGCAAATGTTTAGCCAGTTCCTTCTGGCAGTCTAACACACGGCTATGGAACGTCATGTGTTCTTCGGTGAGGTACTGGGAGGCAGCCGTGGTGGTGGGTGCTTCAAGCTGTGTGGTCTGTGCAAGAGGTGGGGTCACCTTGAGGCGGTTGGGCTGCACTGCTCCTGGGGGTGGGGTGCGGAGGCTGTCCATGAGCCGTTGGAGGTTGTCTGAGCAAATGTCCAGGGTGTCATCTTCATCATCACTGAAGAGATGTCTGGTCTGCTCTGCAGGAGGTGTTGATTGTCCCTCTACAATGTAAGGGGGAGATACAGGTTAACAGTGTGTCCCATATATGTTGATGCATTGGAAATGTTTACATACAGACTGCATGACAATGTACATTGTGACTGTTTTGGAGGAGATGGCTATTTGATGGGAGACAGTGGACATTTCGTCTACATGACGGTTGTGAGGCTGTACTCGTACATTTTCATACCATAGTGTCCTGCTATGTCAGATGTGCTTGGCCAGTTTCTACGCACAAGAGGCACCAGTTGTGTTCTCTGTTCTGTAGTGAAAGTGTTGCACCTTGTACCACATTGTTGTCAATGTTGATGTGCTGTGATTGCTATGTTTGTGTGCTGCATTGTGGGAGAGTTGCCCCTGCAGCTCTAATTTAGCAGCCCCTTATCCCTTTGAGGAGGTGTGCCTTTGACTTGTGTGCTTTTACGGTGCAGAGATGTTGGCGACTTGGGCCATTTGTGCTCTTGGACGGTTTTTGTACTCGTGTGCATTGTTTGTCTGCAGTTTTGTTGTTAACGTCAGGGGTTGCATGTGCCCATGTATGTGTCAGAGTGTGACCTGCTCATTGGAGGATGTGATTCACACTGGGCCACCTCAGTGTTGTGGCGTGCACCATGTCATGTATTTTGACTGCAGCCATGCTATTGGTCATGCAGTGTCACTTGCATTGTCAGTGCGGCTCACAAAGTCACTGCTTAGGTGGATTCAGCACATGTGCATGGGTAGGTTGTGTGATTGGTGCTAGGGAGGGGGGCCGTTTTGTGCACATAGTGGAGGGGGACCTACTTGATGTTTCTATGTGTGCTGCAGCGGGCCAAGGGTATCATGGACATGTTCCACACTCATTGTGGGTGTGCAGTGTGCTACACATGATTGTGCATGTGTGCCATTGTGTCCATCTCCCCCCGTCCCCCCAGTCCCTGGTCGTTACTCACCCAGTTGCTCTTGGGTCAGGTCATATCGAGCTGTGTCCATCCCCCAACTCCTGCCACCGTCTCCACACTGATGACTGTGGCCACCATTTCCTCCAGCTCATCCAACTTCTCCTGTGGCGCTGGACTCCCATCTCCAGTCACCGTTGCTGCCTTCCTGTTGGTAGCGACTTTCTGCTTGGTTTGGCTTTTCACGTCATGCCAGCGCCAATGACCTCCCCGACACTCCGACTGCATTCAAGTTGTTCACGATGGACTGCCATATTTCCGTTTGTGTTGCCAATGACACGTTTGTGGTGCCGAACAGTTGTTGGTAGTGTACTGTCACCTCCGCAACAATGATCCTCTTCCTCTTCTCCTTGGCCTTCCCCGAGCCCGGGGTTCCTTGCTGGTCGTCTGTGGGGCTTGTGGGGTTTGCATTGTCCTCTGAACTCGGTACTGGTGCATCCATGGTGCTACGCAGTTTATTGTCTTTTGCCTTTTTTTTTGTTTTTCTTTTAGAGTGCATCTTCCTGCATGGCGCTTGGGAATTGCAGGCCTGATGCTGGTTTGCGCTGATTTTGTAACGCGGTTGGCCACATTGCAAGTTTTTCACGGTTGTGTTTCGCATTTTTTCGACGTCGCATTGGTTTTAACACGGGCATTTGGCGTGTTGTCGTAAGACTATCACATGGTGCCGCCGGGTTGAGAATACAACGTTAAGACAGTGTTATTTTCCCGAGATAGACTGCGATATGCAAAGTTGCGTTCAGCAACTTTTGTGATATTTAACACGCGTTCTAGAGAATATCCCCCTCGTTTTGTTAATTACAGAAAGAAGTTGATGTGCAGGTCAAAAATTGGACTTCTAGCAAGGTCAACCAAGAATTCCATCCCTCTGGTCAGAAAACTGAATGCCATTGAATTAGGCAATAATAAAACCTGTCATTTACAGTGTTTGTACAGCATGAGTCATATGGTCAAATATTAGCTCTCTACAGGTCTCCAGAAAGTCCCCTCTGCTCAGTGCATTATTTTACATCCTCCTTAGAATGGCAACACCAATTTTTATAGGCTTCTGAGTGTACTAGGCAGATCAAGCTGCTTATTTTTACAGTTCGAAATGGCTTATGAAAGCTATTGTCACAGTAATTCAAAAGGAATTATCAAGGTTATTTGTAACCATGGAATCCAAGGATTCTACAAAAAAACTTCGGGCCCGATTCACAGAACTAACTTAAGACAAAATCCTAAACTTACTACCATTTTCGTATTCACAGAAGGCACTTACTCATTTTGGTATTCACAGAAGGCACTTACTCATTTCGGTATTCACAGAAGTTAGAAGTCCTAACTTTAGGACTCCTAAATGCCTTCTGTGAATACCGAAAGCCTTAAAATTAGGATTTTTCTCAGTTAAGTAGTAGTATAGTTAGGACTCCTAACTTTAGGACTCCTAAATGTCTTCTGTGAATACCGAAAGCCTTAAAATTAGGATTTTTCTCAGTTTAGTAGTAGTAAAGTTAGGAGTCATAACTTTAGGACTCCTAAACTGAGAATAATCCTAATTTTAAGACTTTCGGTATTCACAGAAGGCATTTAGGAGTCCTAAAGTTAGGACTCCTAACTTCTGTGAATACCGAAGTGAGTAAGTGCCTTCTGTGAATACGAAAATGGTAGTAAGTTTAGGATTTTGTCTTAAGTTAGTTCTGTGAATCGGGCCTTTCACATTCTAAAGCAATTACTGCACAAAAATGTGCAACATTTTCCTTAAGAAAAAATAAACATTTTAAAAGTGATAGTTGTTGTCAGCCTTCTTGCATGCTTATATATAGGCCACAGGATCAGAGACGTCACCAAACAAGCTTCTCGCCCTATTGCAAATATATAAAATGATTATGCATCATTACATCATTTTTTGTGAAAATTGTTGGAACATTTTTAACCTACGTTTTTAGAATCTTATCACACACTTGTCTTTTCAAAAAGTGTCAGTTTTTTTAACTTCAGTCTAATAGTGAGATAAAATCACATTCTTCACCGAATGAAGCGGGATTGCCGACGAATGTTCGTATATATGACACGTCTCCATCTTCCATTACTAACTTCTGAAGCCCTTCTTTTAGACTTTTCATCCTACGCAACTGATTCATCACTTGTCAATGTTGCTTTCCGCCATTTTGTATTTCTGCTTGCTTCCCTTTCCTGACAATGTACCTTCTCTCGAACTTGTTGCTTTCACTGTACTTCTTGATAACATGCTAGTCCTTAAGTGTACTTACCAACTCCCTTGTTGTCTTTTTTCATTCTCAAAAAAGCTTGATTTCAGCCTACTACCTTTCTTCTGCTGTTTTTGACCCTTCTGCCGCAATAGCAAAGGGGAAGCAGACACATTTATTTCCAAAAGAAAAAGAGTGTAACACTCTACCCTAGTAAGATGCTCTCTGGTACAGTTTTGTCTCAGGTAAGTGAACTCCTCCCGATCACTTGGTGTTGAAATACACAATCACATGACATTTTACAGACATGCATGCTACATGAACATGATTATGAAAATGGCAAAAAAACAAACGTGAAGGTGACTTTTAACAACAAATGTTATTACCTTGAATGTCTGCCCGTATTCATCTCAGCCTCTGGCCATCTGAAATTCCCAGCAGAACAGAACCACGCGTGGATGAGTTACATTAGTGAACATTGATTATTGACGCATACGACGAACATTCAGTCAAATACATATATACTAGAAATTGTATTTTTACATGTGGGCCTGGATCCAGTATTTTAATTAGTTTCATAGTTTTCATGGATATAATTAATGAAATAGGGGCATATTTATCAATCTTCCATGTAGCGCAATGCAGCAAGCCACCTTACTGTGCTGCCCTGAGTGAAAGAGAAAGGGCAGGATGTGCAGTATTTTAAATTATCCAGTGCATTTCTGTCCCTTTCTAGAGGTGGTGCACTTTTAGCTGCCTAGTACCAACGCAGGCACCCTTGTGTCATGTTGCAAAAGCGTCTGTGCATGAGGCAGGATTGTTTGTGCAAGAAGGGTTCGCCTTTCTGTACAAAAACAATCCTCTGAGGCGTTTTCCTCTGTGCTTTGGTGCTGCAAGAGGAAAAATGAAGAGAAATAAAGATATTGCTTCTTGTTACACCTCACCTGGGTGGCGTAGCATTTTTACGCATTCCCATGTCTACCACTAATGATAAATCTGGGCATGCGCCAGAATCCATAGGTGGATGTGTGGGAACACCCGTCATGCCTCCCTGCCGCACAGTAACACAAGGCAGCGATTTACGCTGCCTTACGTTACTAAAGATTTATCAAGCCATGCAGGGTAACGCAAGGTGGCCTTGCGTGGCTTGATAAATCTCACTGAGGTTTTGCGTCGCCTGTGCATCCCCTTGCCTATCACAAGGATGACGTAAAACCTTTATAAATGTGCCCCATGATGTTCAAATGCTGATACGACGCTATAAATCTCAGGATATACATTAAAAAAACAATCTTTGGAGAGGATCCCACTATCACCAGGAAAATAAATAGAAAGGCTCAGTGATAATGTTTCAGGTTTAAGTTGGTTTGTTGACTTTGTTGACAGTTCAAACTTACTAGTGGAAAAGAAAAAAGGAATTATCATAGGCATTAAACTGAGTAAAGTTCAAGTTTTAGTCCCATACTATGAACATTTTCATGTTCTCCCAATTTAAATGCAGTGCTAAAAGGCCTCTGTTTGGTAAGCAAGTGAAAAACGAAACTGTGAAAAACTGAACTTGCAAAAACAAGAAAGTCGAACACACACCACGCAGCCACCCAAAAGACTACCTATAGAAATGACTTGATAAATCAATCACCCAAAAACGTATTTCGCGTCTGTTAAACATTTGAAACGAATGAATTCAAAATGGCTTAGGAGGAGAGAAGTTAGAATACTGATTTTTATTGAACAAACTGTTGAATATTAATTCAACAGTGACTGTGTCTGGGCATGAAAATGGTGATAATATGCAATGTAAGGGAAAAGCCAGTCATTTAATTTCATCATCCCTGCACACATATCATTTCCATTCAGCCCATTCAGCAGCAATCAACACGCTTATATAGTTGTGTATGGCATAGCAATTCCCATATTGTATTGTGTAATATATTTGCATTTATTTAGCGCTTCATACCTCTGATGAGCTGCTGAAGTGCATGAGCAGACTGGTAGCACGCTGCACTCTTAGGTGCTTTTGATTGGGAGAATGCTGTAGTGTAGTGCAACCAGTGTTGGAAGTGTTTTGGTCATGTGCTTGATGACCACATGTTTCTCATAGCCTGACATTGGCTGAAGTTAAGCGAGTAAGCATGAGATTTACACTGGTTTACTTTTATTTTGTATTTTGATATTTAACCAGTAAACATAATTGCGATTATGAAATGTCGACAATAAAAGGTGTAGAATAATATGCAGACGGAAAGTATTCTTGACATTATCTCAGTGAGCTTTTATATTTTGGGTCAAACTAGGTTTACAAGTACCTGAGAAGATATGGCAGAGTGTATGTAAATCGACATTACCCCCAGGTCCTTCCTGTCCTCGTCCCATTCATGACAAAGTGGAGCTAATCATCTCCAGACAGAAAAAAAGAACAGAGTAATGCTGGGACCCTAACCCCAATCCCTCCCACTGGGAGTACAGAAGCAGTACCTACCCAGTATTCTGCCTGTTCTTTTTTCTGTCTGTCGACAGGAGTGGGACAAGGTGCTGGTGTTGCTCCTGCTGTGCTTGAGTGGCAACTTTCTAGGGTACCCTGTCTGGCTGTCTGGCTGTTCCTGACGGGGTGTGGGCTGTTCGGCCTCCCGGCCTGCCTGGCTTGGTGTGAGGTGTGTTTTTTTGGCTGACTAGTTGTGGTGCACGCTGGCCAGCCCTTTGCGGCTAGTGCACCGGCCTCCCGGTCTTTTCCAGGTTGGAGGGTGCGTCTTCCTGAGGCCTGGCTGGGTGGATGACGCGCCGCGCTCGCTGGGCGATTCCTCCAGGCTGTGCCACTGGTGCATCTGGTCTGGTGTCCAGCCTTCTGCTGCCCTGTTGTGGTTGCTACAGTTTGCCTTGGGCTGGGTGTGGGGGTGGAAGGGGGGCCTTGTTCGGAGCTGACGGCCACCCCTCCCAGTGAGTACCGCGTAGCGGTTTTACTTTGTGTTTCCTCCTCGACTGTTGGGCTCCAGGAGTTGAACTGCCTGTACAATAGAAATGTTTACTTGCCGCCCTGTTGGTGCTTGCTCCCGGCATGGGTTGTGCCGGGGGTGATTTGGTTGGGTATCCTTGGCTGCCCGGTGTGGATTTTTGTTGGGCTGTTTCACCCGATTATGGGTCTGTTTTCAGCATCATGGACTGTTTGCATCCAAGTGGGTCCGCTCAGCCTTTCATCTTCTATGATGGTGTGCTGCACGGTTCACTCCCATGGTCCTCCTTTTGTGTTATGGGGTCACTAGTCCCTCCTTTAGGGAGCGGTTGTGGCTTGCCGGCTCGGGTGGCCGGCGTTGGTGCTGTGGTCCCGGGTTTGTGTCTGGCGGGTGCCTCGGTCATTCTGTGGTTCTGGGCAGTTCTCTTCGCCTCCCCATGCCTCCGTATGTCTGTGCCCTTTGGTCAGGACTCTGGTGCTCATGTTCAGTGCTGTGTTGCCTTCTACTCCTGGCCCTTCCTCCCTGTTCGCTCCTGCTCTTGTCTGCTTCAGGGGTTCTGCTGGGCTGGGCCAGGTTCGTTCTTGGGCCTGTGGCCATCCATCCCTGTTGGTGCCTGTTCCCCTCTGTTCTTGGGGTTCGTGGGTGTCTGCCTGGGGATCCCTGTGTGGTTGTGTTTGTTCCCCCTGCGATGGCCTTGTTGTTTGGTGTTCTTCTTGCTGGGGGTTTAGCTGGGTCAGCTGTGGTTGGTCCCTGGTTTGGGGCCTGCCGAGGTCTGCCTCATGCTGTGGGCTTTTGGTTAGCCCCTGGTGGATCATTCGGTCGGTGTGTCAGCTTGGCCTCCGGCCATGCCTCCTTTTGTCCTCCTGTTCTCTTCTGCGCTCTGTGGTGCTGCTGGTTCAGGCGTGGTTCCTGCCTTGTTTGCCCGGGCGTTTGGGGCTGGCTGTCTTGTTGGGTTTGTGCCGGCTCTGGGGTGTGTTCCTCCTGATGTTTTTCTTTCTTCACCCTGTTTTGGTGTGTGGGTTGCTTCTGGTCTGGTCTTGGCCTGGTGGGTGGGTGTCTGATCCCTCTGTGGTTGGGCCCTGGGCCTTGTGGGGGTGGGCTGGTCCAACCCTTTGTGACCTCAGCCTGCATTCCAGCTGCACCAGTCTTTTTCCTGGGCGGCCGTTTCCGTCTTCCCGGCGTGCCCCCCCTCCTTGGGCCCACTCTCGTTAGTGGTGTCTGTTGGTCGGTGTTTGCCCCCCACCCTCTGTTGGGGATGCGGTCGTGGGGTCTTTGTCTTGCCCTTTGGATGCCTGCCTGGTTGGCTGCTGGTTTCCCGGGGCTTGCAGCTGTGGTTTGGGGGGAGTCTTGTGCCTCTAGCTGCTCAACTTCCTCCTGTTCCTGGGCTGTTGTCCCTCTGCCTGCGTTGGTATTTCACTGTTACGTTGTCCCTGGGGCCACTTGCTCTGCCTTCGTGTTGTGTCTGTTTGACCTGCTTTGGCCTCTTCTGGTCTCGCTTCCCATGTGGGGGGTTGGGCCGTGTGTCCTCGATGGGAGCTGGGCTCCCGGTCTGGTTCTGGGGCTTTGGCTGATGCCTCTGTTTTGTTTTGGGCCTGGCTGTTCTGTTCTCAGCCCTGGCTGGTCCCGGCCTTTGGGCTGTTGCCTTGTTTGGGTTTCCATCCTGAGTGGTCCGGCGGGTCTGTGCTGGGGGTGTCTGCTGCCATCCCTGGCCTTTGCTTTTGCCTGTGCTCTGCTAGGGCCTTCCCCAATTTGGACCTTCCCTGGGTGTGGGTTTGGCCACTGGGCCCTTCTGTCCTGGCGGGTTGCTTGGCTTTGGCCCTGGCTTCCCAGCTGCTTTTTACTCTGTTGCCTTGGTTCTGCCCTGGGGGTTCCCCCCTACTCCTGCCCTGCCTTGGTGCATGCTGGGCCATGGAGTTTGCGTGCCTGTGCGGTCTGCTTAGATTCCGCCCTGGCCTCTGTGGCTTGGCTGGTTTTGGGGGTTCTTTCCCTCCGCTTGTTGTTTGGGGTTTCAGGATTGTGGTTGTTGGCCCTGTCCAGCCCCCTCTGGGCCTCTGTGGCTTCCATGTTGGTGGCCTCCGGTCTTTGCTGACCTGTCTGAGGTTTGGTTGGCTGCCTGCCTGTTCTCTTTCGGGTCATCTCTGGCTGGATGGTTCTTTCTGCCCTTTCTGGTCTTGGTTCTTCTGCTGCTGGTGTTTGGGCTCGCTTGGAGTTTCCATTGTTGTGTTCCTGGGTTCTCCGGGAGGCCCGGTCGGCTGACTGTTCGATTGGGGGTCTCGTTGCACCTCTTCTCCGGTGGTCGATGTGTGCCTTCTCCGGTGCTGTGGTTTCCAGCTTCGGTCACCACTGGGTTTGTAGTTGGGTGTCCTCCTGGAGCTATGTTGTTTGGGCCAGGGTCTCCCTCTTGTTCTCTTTTGTTCTTTAGTTTCCCCCGGTCTCGGTGGCCTTGGGGGTTGGCCTTGGCTGACCCTGCTGTTTTGGCTTTTCGTGTTTGGCCCTGGTTCAGTTTTGGGCCTTGTTCCGTGTGGGGTGTTGTGCCTCCTGGTTGGTCCCTGGCTCATCCACTGTCCTTTCCGGTTCAGGTGGGGTTGGGTTCTGGCTGTCTGGTCCTCCTGGTTGGTCTTTTGGTCTTTCAGAGGACGGTTTTCTTTGGGTGTTAGGGCTTTGGGGCCTTTTGAAGCAGATTTTCGGGGGTTGTGTTTGTGTTTCTCTGGCTTTCTTGTGTGTGCCTTGGCCTTTGCCTCTTGCCCTGTCCCGGGGCTCTCATTATGGCTCCCTTTACCGGGCTGGGTGCTTGGTGTTTGTTGTGTTTGATGCTGGCCGTTCTTCCCTTGGGCCTGGTCCTCCTCTGTGGGGTTACGGTGGCTTTGTCCTCTGGGCTCTCTGGGGGACAGGTTGTTCTGGTTGGGGGGGCTGGTGCTTGGCCGATATTTCCCCCCTTCCTGGTTTGGTCTGGGTGGTCCTGCCCTTAGATGGTCCTTTGGGTTTGTGCCTTTGCCCTGTTGTTTTGCCCTGTCCTCTTTCCTTTCTTAGTTTGGGCTCTGGTCTGTCTGCCCGGATGTGTTGGGGTTTGTCCTAGGGGGCCTTCCTTCTTCCCCTTGTCTTTCTTGGGGTTGCTTGTGTGTCCGTTTGTCTGTCGGGTCTTCCCCTCTGTTCTTGCTGGGGCTCACTCTGTGTGGAAATTTAGCTCGCAAACTGAACATTATCTGCGCCATCTTGCCCCTCCCCAGCACCACGCGCAGCGAATGCACAGCCGCCATTTTAGGCACCCCACTCTCTCCCCGCTCACTCTCGACCGCCAGCGCTTTCCCCTGGCGCTGCAAGCATCCCCCCCCCCGCGCGCGCCGGCCACCCCCGCTCTCTCGTACAGGCCATAAACCCTCTCCTTCTGCGCGACCCTGCTACGGAACCACTTCCAACCGACAACCCATACATGGTCATGCCTCTCCTTAGATAACCCCCTTCCTCTGCGCCCCATTGTCTGAACTGGTCCCAGGCCATCACCTAGCCCTGCGGATACAGTTTACTGCCCCTACTGTAAGGGAAACACCCCACTTCAAAGGGATTACAGTAGATCAAAGCCCCTACCCCCTGAGACCCGGCCAGTTGCACACACCCCCGGGAATTAGCGGAATTCCCTGCTGCGCGATAGCCATCTCCCACTGCGGGTAGGGTGGGAACTTCTACTGTATCTATGTATGGGATCGGATCTGAGCCGGGGCTTCAGGGGATGTTCTTTCAGGCATCAAGGGAATCTCAAGAATGTACTATATGTAATAAAGCAATAAACCAGTGTATAAGAGACCAGGTCTCAGAGATGCAGTTAGAGCACCTCGTGACGATACCTTGCTGTCTGATCTGATGTGTTCTGCTCCGACGGAATAAAACTTTGTTTCCTGCCTTCCAGTCTCCGGCGCCTGCCTCTTTTATTGGTAAATCATCGAGTGGTATGAGAGGCGATTACCGCCGGGCAAATACTTGAAAGATTATCGACTGAAACTGCCGCTACCATTTAACAATTGGCGTCCCAAACGTGGGGCCCATCAGAGACACGTGGATCCAGTGGGAGAGGTCCCGACGACAGAGTGAACGACTGCAACGATCGGGAGAGCTCCTGCCCAATAGACCCTCGTCTGGCAGCCGATCATCCGAACTTCACTGGTTCCGAGCAGACCTCTCTCGAGTGATCTACGGTCCTGACTGGGAACCATCAGGAGTGCCGCGGCAAATACGGAGAATAGAGGACGATCGGGCGCTGGAGGCGGAAGACGAGAAACTGTCCACGCGGTCCGGGTAAGGTCGTGAAATACGACAAAAGTGCGAAATAATTGATTGATTGTTTGAATACTAGTATTGCTCATTGATTGTTCTTTTTGAGATATTCGCTGTCTACAAACGGGGAGGAGTAGGAATACTCTCTCTCTCTCCCTTTGCAGATAGTGAAGGGTAGGTAACGCAGACTTTTGTCCCCGTTGAAACCCGTCGTGCCTATCTTTATCTCCCCATTGATTGATTGTCCGAACATTGATTGTTTTGAAGAATAGTACTTTTTGAGATATTCTCTGTTTGCAAATAACGTAGAATAGGAATATTCTGTCTAGTCTTTGCAAATAGTGAAGGGTAGGTAACGCAGACTTTTGTCCCCGTTGAAACCCGTCGTGCCTATCTTTATCTCCCCATTGATTGATTGATTGATTGTCCGAACACTAGTTGTTCGATATTGGTTCTTTGGAGGTATTCTCTGCTTACAAATAACGAAGAATAGAGATATTCTGTCTAGTCTTTGCAAGCAGTGAAAAGATAGGTAGTGCTGACTTTTGTCCCCGTTGAAACCCGTCATGCCTATCTTCTCCCCACTGATTGGTAGTTGGTTCTGCCCGGACCGCTTATTAGAGGTGAACCATCCGGCTCCACTGGAAGGCACCCCTAATAAGGACATGTTCACTAAATATGGACTAGTCGCCGTAGCTTATAGCAAGCTGTGGCATAAATATACCAAGAAGGACCCCGAAAGTCAGTGGCCACTGATGGGATCCTTCGACGACCATAAGATAGAAGCGCTAGAAATAGCTCTGCGTAGCAATAAGACGACGCCTACTATGCTTGACAGTATCGGCATGTGGCGCAAAGAAGCAACGCAACGGAAAAAGAGGGAAGAAGTAAAAGCAGAAAAGGAATTACGAAAGGCAGCTCACCTTGCCGCTAAAAAGTTAGAAGAAGACATAAAAGAGAGAAGGGAAACTAAACTAAGACAGGAGCCCGAAACCTCAGGCCAGTACGCTGTTAGGACCCCTTCTCTGCTCTACCCTGTATTGTCCTCCAAGCAGCAAACGAATGACGAATTACTGTTAGGCCCCCCGACCATTTACATGCCCCCTCCGTATGCACCCTCCCAATCGGTAGTGCAACACCCACAACCCCCGAACACGAACGAAAGCAGTACAGGGGCCTCGGCCCTCACGGCCTCCGCGCCGGCTGAGCCTCTTGTGCCGAACCCAACGTCGACTACAACGCTAGACGACCATGAGATAGGAAAGAAAGAGTCCACCAGAATGAATCGATTAGCTAAGGATGAACGAACAGGAATCGACAAGATAGTAAAGGCACTGGTAGGATCCTTTTTGACCTTACAAAAACTAAAATAACGCTAGGAGTTAGCCCTTTGTGGGACATATGAAACCAAGGGAAGGAGTCAAGCTCACGGTCGAGACGACCACGAGGTAGCCCGACTCCAATACTCTCGCTACCTAAACATGTCCGCCCTACTGCCCACCCCGCCCAATAAGCATGACAAAATCCCGCACAAACGGAAGCCTGCTGACACCCACCCTCGACGTCACCGAACTAGGGCTAGCTCGCGCACAATTGGGCTATGTTATTTTTCCGATTGCACAGTCACCTCCTGGTGCTCGTCATCTGACTACAAATATGTACAAACACTCCAACGAAGTAATGTAGTTATAACATTTTAATAACTTATAAGATATAACAAACACACCAACAGGGTAAACAGGTTAAAACACGTTTTAAAACAACTATTTACATGACGGTCTGCTGCAACCTCCATCCCAAAGCCTTAACGTCCACGTGACACCGTCCTCGCCTCTCCTTCCTCGAAATTGCAACATTGGCCTGTTTTGGGCGGTCCCTCTTAGTTGACTTTGGGCTATAAAAACCATGCAAAAATCCATTGACATCAGTGGCGAGCGATTGTGCGAATAGGCCGGAGGCTATACGAAGCGCCGAAGTTCTGGCAACACCAAGGCGGAGCCCGCCACGCTGTGCGGACCTTCCCGTTTTTCTTTCTTTCTTCAATTATGGCTGCTGCCCTGGCGGGGGGAGGCGACGCGGACGGACCTCCCCCACCTCCCCAGGTGGAGGCTTGCCAGGCACCCCAACCGCCTTTAACTCTCCGGCCAGCTAAGCTGCACCCAACCGTCTTTCACTCACCGGCCAGCTAAGCTGCACCCAGCCATCTTTTTCATCGGCCTGCTGAATTTCACCCTGGCACGCTGTGCGGGTCTTCCCAGTCACTTCTTCCTTCAATAACGGAGGGTGCCCTGGCGGGGGGAGGCGACGCGGACGGACCTCCCCCACCTCCCCAGGTGGAGGCTCGCCAGCAGATGAGGGCACCCCAAACCACACCTTTCACACGTCGGCCAGCTGAGTTGCGCCCTGCCACTTCATTCGCCGTTCGGCTGAGCCGGCACCCCTGCACGCGGCCGCCAGGCAACCACCCAAGCACCGGGTTCACCAGGACTGCCGCTAGCGCCTGACGTGAGGAGTGGGCCCCCGCAGCAAGGTAATCGGGGACCCACCCCGGTGGTGTTACCATCCAAACTGCTGTCGTCACTGCTACTGGAATCACCCCGGTGGCAGCACCACCCGAACTGCTGCTGTTACTGCTGCTGGCTCCTCTCCGGTGACTGTACCGAAGAGCTGCTGCTACTGCTGCCCTTGAACTCCGGCGGTCGACCCCTCCGGTTCCAGGCCTGGCCCACCGTGAGACAATTCTGGACTCGAAAGCTTGTTTGCTAGGGCATGGGCCCCACCCTTGACAGAACGCTCCCCTCAGCCTTGCAGAATTGGTTGGAGTCATTTGACGTTCGACTCCTGCGGACTTCCGGTAAGGACAAAACCACCACCATTGCTCTTTTTGCCCCCGGGCGGCAGCCACCTTGCCTCCGCTTGATACAGTGAGACAGTAAAGCGTCGGCGGAAGAACCCGCCTGCTGCCCCGCCCTAAGAACAAACCGTGGCATTGCTACAAGGTTGCAGTGACGCAAAGTTGACGCTAACGAAAGTTCTCGAACTACCGAAAGGGATTCTGGTTCAACTGCTAATTCATGGAAAGACTTAGACTGTGCACTGGCCCGACCCCGCCCTAAGATGGCGCTGATGTAGGAGTAGCCTACAACTCCTTGTGGCGTTCCAGTCACGTGACATTCGTGTTAAAAAGAGATATATATACATGTATGCGATGCTTTCACACATGGCGGTGGGGGAGAGGGGGGAACCGATTTTTATGTTAATCCAGTGTTGCTCATGTTGCTCGACGCCTCTCACACCGTAGCCGGTCTGTGGCGGCTGTAGGCCCGTATTTCCATACTGACATTGTTTTAAATAAAGGGCTTCTTAAAAAGGAATTACGAACTCAGTGTCATGACTAATCATCTAGGTTGTTGAAGGTTTTTCTTTTGAATAAATGATTGTTACTCCTAAGCGAAAGCATACAGATAATACAGACACCATTTGCCTAAAAATCTTTTTGTTTAACGGAATTTGTACCCATCACGCCTGCCCTTTTTCCAAGAATTGTCAAATCAATAATGAACTATAACTTAAGGTATATGTCGCATGCAAGGTACGGTATCCTGCACCATAATACACGACCAATTGAGAAATACATGCACGACCAGGGAACGCGAATTTAGGAGATGAATGAACTAGAGCATCTTTGCCTCAAACTAAAGAATAATGGGTCCGTGGTATTACCCAACCCTGCGGCTAGCCTGGTACATGGTAGGTAGAACCTTTCGTGTCTGCGCGCGCTGGGGTATTTTGAATACTGCACCTCCCCTCCCCTCTTATTTCCCCTCTATAGGTCACGACGAAGTTCCGACTGAAGAGTGGAGTGGACATGGACCGCACCAAGTTCAACATCAGGGAAAACATAGACAAACGTTGTGAGATAGTGTGTAAAATTACAGACCACCATTGAGAACATGAAAAACTGTATGATATGATTGTGCGTGTGTACTACGATTATACGATATGAATGTGTATGCATTTCATGTTCGGATCACTTGAAGAGAGCGTCATTGTATGATTGAAGTGTGCGTCCACCGATCAAAGGGAGGAGAATGAAGGGTCAGACAACCCATAAGATGAACTACAAAATACTGAAGGTACGCAGCATGCGTAGGAATAGAGGACAGGAAAGGAGAGGTCCCCGTGCTCGACGCAGCCCTGAGTCTCCGTCTTGACGCATGTACTGTCACACCCTATCCGGCATTTGTGTGTACGTGATCACCGAATTTATGTCTTTTCCCCGCTTGTGTTTTCTTACATGGAACAGACCCATGCTACTCCATGTTGTGTGTGCACCAAGTGACCTATTATCTCTCTCTCTCTCTCTCTCTCCCTCTCTCTCTCTCTCTCTCTCTCTCTCTCTCTCTCTCTCTCTCTCTCTCTCTCTCTCTCTCTCTCTCTCTCTCTCTCTCCCCCTCCCTCGCAAAAGGCTCTTTCTTGCCCTCTTTCTTCTTGAATAAATTAACGACATACACCTCTTTGGTAAGTGTATAATTGGCCTGAACACAGTGAGTTCGAACAAATTGATAGAAACAAAAACGACCATACTTTACCACGTTACTACCTCTCCTTTTTACAAACATTAAGCCTAATCGGCTGAGAAGGAAAGGACAGGTAAGACGACTGATGTCTCCCAATCTGACCCACAACACGGGGACTATATGTCAGTGGTTTTTGTTCTTAAAGGACACCATCTCCACCACCCAGAATTACCCCTGACCAATTGGCCCGGAATAAAATGTCTAAAGCACCCTGTTCTCCCAAAGATAACTCCAGCCCTATACTAGCCGTCTCAGAGTATCCCGAACAAAACAGCTGATGGCCCCTGTTTTAAACTGATAAAGGGTCACCTACTGTATGAAAAGGATACTCGTGAACGCATGACCATAGCACCTCGCACTTACGGGTATTACCAAACCTTGCATTATAGGGCGCAGAAACTGACACCTAGAAGACCAGACGATGGACAGGGACACCCACAGAACCCTGCACCACAGCAGTAATTAATAGATTAGTAACACGCACATTAACATCAGAGTTAATAGACACCAATCATATAGTAACAGATAAGAGCATTTCCGCAACTACTCAGTGGTTGGGAGAGAGAATGAAGTATGTAAATGTCTTCCCTGCCAAGATCTCTAAGACTTTCGTTTCTTATAACCTATTCAAGGATAACCTGCAGCCATCGGAAGAGAGGGGTCGGATGTGACGCACAGTCTGGCTGCGGATCATAAAACATCTATGACATCGACCAAGGGGGAAGCGACGAAGCAACAAGAGTGTGAGACGAGGCACCCTTATCAGAACGATGAGCGCGAAGGGCTACATCGAGGCCCCTGCTCACTGACCAGCGTGCCTGAAGTCTTAACCCGTCGGGCCCGATTGATGGGCCCAGTGCTGAAAAGATTCTGCTCTCCTTGGTCCGCATTTTTGATCTGATCCCATGCCACCCCATTCTCTCTTCCTCTTTCATTTGGACTATGACTTTGACCTACTACCGAGGAACAAAAGGCCGGCACCCTGTCTCAAAAGTACCTGTGGTGAACTGTGTTAAGGAACAGGACTATGATCAAAGAACAGTGAGTGGTCACACCCTGCCACGTGAAGAAATCGGATTTGAGCTGGACCTTAGTTCCACCGCCGGTGCTCAACAGTGCCAACGAAAGAAGAACAACAATGAGAGCTTACCAGTGATAGCTCTTTATAAACAAGGACACTGGAAAGAAGAACCCATGTCAAAGTTGAAAATCCTCTCCCAACCACCTTATTATATTAACTATCTTCTTATCAAGTTTTTATGATGTTGCATCAATCACTTCCGACTGTACACTGAGAAGTTAAGAAAATGTAACTTTGTATAGTAACATTCATACAACACCAGCCATGTACACAACTATACTGTAACTTTGAATGTACTTCCTCCTCGCCTGCTTCATCAAACTGTATGAGACAATGTACAAATGTGTCAGATTACTCCTGCCTACCCTAAAAACTCTGTATCTTTAAATGTGTGACGAACATTGACGATACTATAACTGAAAGGCTAACAAAGGCGAATATTGGCCGGACAAGCTGGCGAGATATGTTAAAAGGGAGGACTGTGGAAATTTAGCTCGCAAACTGAACATTATCTGCGCCATCTTGCCACTCCCCAGCACCACGCGCAGCGAATGCACAGCCGCCATTTTAGGCACCCCACTCTCTCCCCGCTCACTCTCGACCGCCAGCGCTTTCCCCTGGCGCTGCAAGCATCCCCCCCCCCGCGCGCGCCGGCCACCCCCGCTCTCTCGTACAGGCCATAAACCCTCTCCTTCTGCGCGACCCTGCTACGGAACCACTTCCAACCGACAACCCATACATGGTCATGCCTCTCCTTTGATAACCCCCTTCCTCTGCGCCCCATTGTCTGAACTGGTCCCAGGCCATCACCTAGCCCTGCGGATACAGTTTACTGCCCCTACTGTAAGGGAAACACCCCACTTCAAAGGGATTACAGTAGATCAAAGCCCCTACCCCCTGAGACCCGGCCAGTTGCACACACCCCCGGGAATTAGCGGAATTCCCTGCTGCGCGATAGCCATCTCCCACTGCGGGTAGGGTGGGAACTTCTACTGTATCTATGTATGGGATCGGATCTGAGCCGGGGCTTCAGGGGATGTTCTTTCAGGCATCAAGGGAATCTCAAGAATGTACTATATGTAATAAAGCAATAAACCAGTGTATAAGAGACCAGGTCTCAGAGATGCAGTTAGAGCACCTCGTGACGATACCTTGCTGTCTGATCTGATGTGTTCTGCTCCGACGGAATAAAACTTTGTTTCCTGCCTTCCAGTCTCCGGCGCCTGCCTCTTTTATTGGTAAATCATCGAGTGGTATGAGAGGCGATTACCGCCGGGCAAATACTTGAAAGATTATCGACTGAAACTGCCGCTACCATTTAACATCTGTGTCTGTGCTTCTCCTCTGTAGGTGTGGTTGCCTGGTGGTGCTGGACATGTCGGCCTTTTGTCTGTTAGGCACCCTTGGGGTTTTAATGTCCGGTAGGGGCTTCGTTTTTCTGGTCCGCTGGGTTACATGGTGTTGGCTGCTTTGGCCCCTGTTTCCCATCCAGGGCTTTACCTTTGGGGTCACTCTGGGGTACCTCCTATTCGGCTTCAGTTTTGGCCTGGTCACCTTTGTAGCGTGCTCGCTTCCACTTGGTGGTTTGGGGTTTCTCTTTTCTTGGGGCCTAGGTGCTCTGTTTCTCGTGTCTTTGGTTGGCTGCCGCCTTGATGTCGCTGTCACCTTCTGTTTTGCTTGGTCCTGGTTTCCGGTCCTTGGTTGTGTCCTTGCTGGCCTGTTTCTGGCTTGCTGGTCAGTTGGGCCGCTTGGGGTCTTCTTCCTTGTGTGACCTCCTCGCTGTCGTTTTGTTGTTATCGCCTCTGTTTTTTTTTTTTTGTTTGGCGTGTTCTCCGCCATCCTTGTTCGCTTGGGGGAGGCTCATGGTTTGTGCTGGATGCCCTCTGTGGGTTTTCCTCTTCTTCGTCTTGGTTGCTTCCTGGTTGTTTTTGGTGTGTGCGACCCTGCTTTGGTTGAGTGCTTTCCCGTCTGGGTGCTCTGCCTGTTGTTTCCTGCGGTTCTCCCTTTTGCGTCCCTTGGGTTGCTGCCTCTGGTGTGGTTTCCTGGGTGTACTTGAGGGTTTTGGAAGGCCGGTTTTCTGCTTTGGTATTCTCCATTTTGTCATGAATGGGACGAGGACAGGAGGGACCTGGGGGTAATGCCTTATTACTTACCAGTGATCTTCATTACTCCTGGTCCCATTGTTCTCGTCCCATTCATTACACCCTGCCCTCAATCCTGGACGGCCGGCCTTCCTGTTGGGGGCTTGGTAGTTCAGGTGGAATGCTGGGTAAGGACTGCTTATGTACTCCCAGTGGGAGGGTTGGGGTTAGGGTCCCAGCATTCCTCTGGTTTTTTTTCTGTTGTGGGATGATTATCTCCACTTTGTCATGAATGGGACGAGGACAACGGGACCAGGAGTAAGGAAGATTACCGGTAAGTAATAGGGCATTCCCCAAGTTCTTCTATCTTAACCCCTTCAGCGCGGCGCGGATTTCCGCGCCACGCTGAAGATTCCGTGCGCGGCGGGGCCATGACGGAACGGTTCCGTCATGCGCACAGCGCAACCGACGTGCATGACGGAACCGCTCCGTCATGCGCGTCGAAGGGGTTAAATATGTCCTTTCTTTTAGCACAAGTGTATTTTCTGCATTATCTGGAGGGACTTAATTTACCAATTTGAAGCGTCAGGATTGTATTTGCCAATCCAGTATAAAACATAACTGCATAACTTATTTCATTTTAGCATTTTGGACGTGGTAAGAGGCCTGCTTTATTACTGGACAATGAATAGGTAGTGGTCTGTAGGATCCGAAAGATATGGCAATACCAGTATCAACACTTATACAATTAAATCAATAAAATATTAAACACATTTATTGAATTTGTGCAAAGCCTATAACTACACAAGCAAGGTAATAATATCTTGACTCATAGAAGCATTTGTATTTGTTGATTTCAACTTGACACAAAACTATTCACTGTCCAACACATGGCATTTTGACAAAAAAGATGTATAATTAATTGCCTATCCTTGTCTTGATAGCTAGATACACAGATGCAGTCTTGAGTACAGCCTAAGGACCAGGAAATCCCTCACACTGAATGCCCTATTGTATGAAATTTAGTTACTGGTTGAGGGGGGTGAAACCCTATTGAAGCCGCCACCACAACTCTTCTCAGGGTGAAGTTCCAATCAAAACCAAAATTAACCTGTGCTCAACCCTCAGGTAGCTTGGCTCAGAGCAGTCAGGCTTAACTCAGAGGCAATGTGTAAAGTATATGTGCAACACTTTAAACAGTAACACAGTGAAAACACACCACAAAATGATCTCTGAACAGTTTTAGAAAAATTGAATCATATTTAGAAAATAAAACAAGACACAATGCCAAAAATCCAATCAGGAGATACACAATTTTAAAACTTTTAGTGAAAAAAATGTCAAAAAGCACAAAGCGCCAGCTGTGGATGCACACAGTCCTCTGAATAAAGTACCTTAAATCCTGGTTTGCAGAGCGTTGCGAGGATCCACGTTGGAGATGCGTTGCATAGCCAAAGCAATGCGTCAGTTCCGACGGGCTTCAGGGCTGCAATGTGAGAGCCTGCATTGTCGTTGAGGGTCTCGTCGACAGGACTTATGATGCAAAATCGGGCATCGAGGATGGGGTGTGCAGTCAGGGAGATGCATAGCTTCGTAGGAGCTGCAATTCTGTGGTGTGGAGTCTGGTGTCATTGTCGAGGCTGCCATCAACAAGCGATGCGAGGGCCTGTGGCCAGGATGCATCTTGCCATGGCAGTACTGATGAGGCTGCAGCAGCAATGAGGGTCTTTGTGACTGGTCCTATTCACGCAGCAGCAGCAATGAGTCAGTTCTGCTCAAGGTTGCGCTGCGCAGCAGAGGAGATGTGTCCATTCCAACAGGGCTAGAGAAGCTAGCAGAGCAACTTACGCCCACTTCCCAGGGTCCAGGACCAGGGTACACCACTTGGCAGGGTAGGCTCACAGATGGCAGTGTCCAGTTGCTGGTTCACGGTTTTTGGAAGCCTGTTGTGTCCCTGAGACTTCAGATCAGAAGGCCAGCCAACTAGACATTAGAGTCACTTTGAGGTTCTGGGTTCAAAAGATGCAGAGTCAGTCCTTATCACCCAGGCAAGGGGGCAGAAGGTAGTAGGTCAGCAGTACTTCGGAGCAGCAGTCCAGCAGAGTAGCACAGCAGTCCTTCTTCATGGAAAAGTATCCACTGGTCCAGTAGTGTACTTTAGTGGTGGTGTCTGAGGTCTTGTATTTATACCTAGTTGTGACTCTGAAGTGGGGAGATGCTTCTAGAGGCAGGCCTTTAAAGTGCACAGGTGCCCCACCTTCCTGGATCTAGACTAACTTCTGTCCCTTATGCTCTAGTCAGGAGGCCAGCCAACAAGCCCTTGGAATCACTTTTGGGGTGCTGGGTTCAGAAGATGTAGATCCACTGCTTCACACCGAAGGCAATAGAGCAGCAGGTCAGCCGGGCAAGACAGCAGTCCAACAGAATGGCATTTCTTGAGGCACCACAGCAGTCCTTCTTCCTGGAAGATTATCCACAGGTTCAGAAGTGAACTGAAGAGGTGCAGTCTGAGGTCTAATATTTATATCTGGTACCCCTCCTCTTGAAGGTAGGAGAAGCTTCTAGAATTCACTGTCTCCCTGTCCTGGGCCCAGACTAACTATAAGGCGTATGTAGCACTTTGTTTGGATGCAGGAAGCAGCCTTTGCAGCCCTACCCTCCCATCCTGGAAGTGATGTCTCATCCTTCCACATCTAATCTCACTATTGTGTGCAGCTGTCTAAGAGGAATATACAAAGCCCAACTGTCAGCAACACCCGATCATGTGACCCAGGGACTGGCTACATGCATTAAATGGCTAAGGCAGCAAAAAGCCAACTTTCTGAAAGTGGCATATTCAAAATTGTAATTTAAAATCTGACTTTACCATAGAAGAGAAGTTTTCATAACAATTCCAAAGATGTCAAACATGAACTCATTACCTGCTCCCATTTTGAAATTACAGCTTATTGAATGTAATAAGATAACTGTAATGTTACCTTATGGGAGAAGTAGGCCTTGCAGTATTGAAAAAACACATTTAAGAGTTTTTTTATTAATAGAGCATGTATAACTATAAATCACATGTCACACTTTTTATGTGCATTGCACCCCACCCTCTAGACACTCTCTGGTCTACATTAGAGGTGACTCACATGTATTAAAAAGGAAGGCTTGGGACTGGCAAAAGGTTTACTTTGGTAGGTCGACCTGGCAGTGTACAACTCCACATACAGGCTGCAATGGCAGATCTGAGCCACGTTTAAAATGCTACTTAAGTGGGTGGCACAATCAGTGCTACGAGCCCACTAGTAGCATTTAATGTACAGTACCTGGGAACAATGAGCGCCACCTTACAAGTAAATTAAATATGCCAATTGGGTATGAGCCATTGTTATCATGTTTTTAAAAAGCGAGTACATGCTCTTTAGCACTGGTTAGCAGTGGTAAAGTGTGCAGAGCCCTATGGCCAGCAAAACTAAGATTGCACAAGAAGGCAAAATGTTGTGGGGGAGACCACCTTAAAGCTGACAGGATTAACACCCAACCTTCAGTTGCAACATATATCCTGGGCCCCAACATTGCAATGATTTCTCAAATGTGTCAGTGAAACAGTAGAAGTCCTCCTTCTCAATACACATAATTTAGATGTCACCAGTGAAGAGCGAATCCACCTCTTTCCATGAGCATTGAGTTCTATGATATTGTAATATTATGTGCATCATTGTCTGTTACGTGTAATATAGGCAGCTCTAGCGAGGGTTAGATGTACATCTCATTTTCATTGTTCAGAGTCTGACGTATTGGAGTCCAGTAGCTAGCAATGTTAGGGCAGGACCAAAGAATATGAATCAAATAGCCCCCACTGACCACATCTCCAGTATCAAGAGGTTGGAGCAGGTTTCACTCTATTCAGCTTGAAAGGGGTCATATGCCAGTAATACTGTTTAAAATAAAAAATCTGTCTTACTTCACATATGCCTCTATCAATGGTGTATGAATCTATATCAGTAAAGTCCTTCAGGCATTTCTCTAACCAAGTGTTCCTGAGGTGCTGTATTGTTGATCTAGAATACAGTTCTTCAATAATCACATTATACATACCCGAGTTTCTATAGCCACCTCATTTCACCAGATGATCATGCATGGAAGAAGATGTACGTGCATATTGTGGCTTCCATAGTTTCTTTGAAATGCAGCTTTTTAGTTGCAAATATCTACAAAACTGATCATCTCTAAGACTGTATTCTCTCTGCAAGTCACAAAAATCTTTTATTAGTCCATCAGGCAAAATACAAAGAATACCTTTAGAGGCCCAGGTTTCCTAATAAAAGTGAGCGTTGACAATAAGTAGATCTGTATCTTTCCAGATAGGTGTATCAAGATGAGAAATCCATTATGTTTGAGAGATATGTGATGTGCGGTCCAAATATGAATAGAACATTGAAGGATTGGCCGGGTCGCTGGTTCTTTTCCATTTCCTGAAAAAACTTCTGCCCCATACACATAATTTTGTATGTGCAGTTCTATGGTGATACAGACAGGGGTTTCCAGTTCATCTTGGACGTGATATCCTAGCTGCAACAGTTGATAGGCTCTAAAGTATTGTTCAACTTTAAGAATGCAGAGATTCCCAGAAGCGTCATCCACATATATGAATCAATCAATCATTATTCATCATTAGAATGATAAAACGATCAAAAGGAGCAAAGTAAATAAACAGAATCATTCATATTAAAATACATTTAGTAATGTCAGTATAAACATGGTTTAAGCAATAGTAAAACAACAGTAAAAACTCCACCTGTAAAACAGCTAGACTAGATAAAAAAAGCAGACTGATCCAGAAGCAGACAGCAGATTTGAGAAAAAGTCCGACACTCACACATACATCTACCTTGAGGAGCATACGTAAATAAACGGGGACGTCCATTTAACAAACATTTGCTTCTTTAAATTGATAAAAATATCTCTTTGAGAAGCATATATACAATTTACAAAAAAAATCAAATTAAGTAGGGTCTGTGGTGAATCTTTGTCACACGGACACTAGCAGGCTGAATTCTGGTTATATTGGTTTAATGGAAAACATAGCTGACTCCTGATAGTCCCTAATCTAAACCTGGCTAGTAATGTACGCTCCCATGTATCAATTATATATTCCAAATAACGTTCAAGGTCTAAGATGGTCTCAATCAACATATATTCTCTCACTGTAGGGTTTACAAGTCTTGCCTTAAAAAAATTTGTGATGACTTGGGTCTGAAAACCAGTAGACACATTCTATTGGTCAGTAAACAAGGCAGGTCTACCAAGGCTAATCATATTAGATTTTACATAAAGAAGCCAATGAATAGTTTGAGCCAGATCACATGGAACAATCTTTAATAATCTCCTTGTTCAATCTAGTGCATTTATTACCCCTAATAGACAGCCGTAACAACAATGGTGCAAGTTTAATGGTGTCTTCCACAAAACCTAGGCCCAAATCTTTATGCATCACATGATTGGGGTTACTCGGAGGGAGGCCCAGGATGCAACAACAGGCACAATTGTTCTCTGTCAGCAAAGAACTGACATCACAAAAGCCCCAAATTCAAGCCCCAAATACAAAAATTGGTAAGCACTTCCTTTTGTAAGTTTATAAAAGGGGAACAGTTGGTTTTCTATTAAGGTTTGTCACCCAGGAAAAGAGAGCGTACATAAAACATTGCAAGCAAATAGGAGTCCGACATACAGATGGAGTTGAAAGTAATCTCTAAGTATGGAAAACAAGGGATCTTTTTAATGCTTTTGCCTTCAACAATAGGAGAATGAGACTTCAGGTTTTTTGGGCCCCAAGCCATGGTGAAGGTTATAGTAAAATTCATCTAAAAATGTAGGTCTTCCATAAAACACACAAATGACACAGAAGCCTCTTAAGACTATTCGGAGTTCTCGCCATAATGACAGCATCATGCGTATTTAGGAGAACAGGCACAGGCCTAGAATTAATCACTGGCATAGTCTTCCTTTGGCCAATAAAGCTATCCCCAACCCATTGGTCTATAGCTAAAATAGGACTGGAGCCATAACACACTCTTTCCGGACCCCCCAGGCCAGCTCAAAGGAGTTGGTACATTTTCCTTTGCAACCAAAGCACACTGAGGCTGTAAGGTCGTAGTGGAGGGCACATAAAATATTCAATAGGCCTGTTAAAGGAGCAGTTAAGGTCCATAAACTCCATGTAAAATATGCTGTGTTTGGCCACTGTGTACTTGTGAATCAGTAAGTAAAGATTCAAACACTGTTTAATTGTTCCAAGTCCTTCCCTAAAACACTATTTGTCCATCTCCAGCGGTGAGGACTTAGCACAACAGCGCACTAGTCAATTTATAGTTTTAGGAAAAATATATTCAATGATTTTCGGTGCTCACTCCTCGTGGTCCACCGCACGTCAATCACCCTTCCAGAAAACTAAACTATATAGAGAAGGAGCGCCGTAATTATCAGTTCGTATCACAATTAATTGTTAAAATTCTTCTAAAAAATAAGTCCTCAGGCAGTGGATTCAATACAAAGTTCTTATTCTTTATTACAAAAGGACGAAACGCGTTGGCTGAATTAAAATTGTGGAGTCAGATCTAAATTATGGAGCACAGCTCAGCTACAGTTTGAAATGAATTTCTGTTGATTTGTAAGAAAGAAGAAGAACTTTGTATTGAATCCACTGCCAGAGGACTTATTTTTAGAAGATTTTCAACAATTGATTGTGATACGAACCGATAATTTTGGCGCCCTTTCTCTCTATAGTTTAGTATCCTTCCCTAAAACCATATTGTGCACCAGAGATTATATTATGCTTAGCTGTCTCACACAGAAGTCTCTCCAGGACAATTCTGCCTACTGTTTTTACAGTTGAGTCAAAAGAGAGATGTGGGGCAACAGTGTAGGTCAGTTTAGTTACGCTTTTTAAATATCAGAACAATTGTTGCAGACTTCCAAGACTGAGTTATTCCTGCGTTATAGGCAGCATTTACAGCTTTGGTAAGAAGAGGTGCCCAAAACTTAATGTTGTCCTTATAAAGGTCTAACAAAATCCCATCCATTACCAGTACTCAGCCGCGGTCGGTAGTAGGAGTAACTGCAGGGCGGTGACGTGGGGAGGGGGAGGGGAGGGGTAGGGTGGGGGGTAGTAAACTATGGATTACGGAGGTTTACAGGTAAGTTACCATATAAATTAACAAAACGAATTTTGTTGCTTGCCCTGTATCACCAAATGCGATGCAGTGCACGCAACGAAATTCGTGTTATTAATTTATATGTTAACTTACCTGTAAACCTCCGTAATCCATAGTTTACTACCCCCCACCCTGCCCCTCCCCCTCCCCACGTCACCGCCATGCAGTTACTCATACTACCGACCGCGGCTGCCAGTACCTTATTACTAGGGCTCTTTATAATTGCAGCCAACAACTCTGCAATATCAAAGGCAATACTAAGAGGATAAGAAGGTGGAAGTTCACTGTTAACATTACCGCTGCCAGAGTGAAGAAGATAAATTGATTCAAAATGAGTGACCCAGTCCTCTGGGCCAATATTTTGTGCTAAATCCTTAACAGGCACCTTGGCTAACTTGACTCCACATATAGTTTCAACATTGCCATTCTGGGCCTATTACCATCTCAAACGTATGTTTTGATATGTTTGTCAATGAACTTTAATAGCTTATGTGGATGGATATTGATAACATGACAAATACGTAATTAAATCTGGGGGGAACAACTATTTTAACAGTCTACACCCTGCCCCATGAATCGATGAGCGTTGAAGATGCTTTCTCCAGCACTATATGCCAAATTGCACCACTTACAAGAATAGGCACTTCAGCTTATATGATATCCACTTAAAGGCGAATCCTAGTAGCAAGCCTTCAGGGGGTCACAGCTCCACTCTGACTAGCTCATTTTATAATCCAAGAAAGATGATAAAGCAGTGAAATTTGTTATCAGCACTCGTATAGACTGGTCCAGTGATGCTAATGTCATAAAGAAATCATCTGTAGCAGCTGTTTCCCCCCACTTGAAGGAAGGGTTAGGGGTCTTCTGGATAGCAATAGCCAATGGCTCTAAAGCAAGCAGAAATAATAATGGGGACAGCAGACATCCCTGGCTGGTTTCTCTGCTAACCACTACCCCGTCAGAAAGCAACCTTCTACAGTTGATATGAGCAGTAGGAATATTATATAGAATTTGGACCAACCTAATGAATTTATCACCAATCCCATGTACCTCTTGTCTGGAAATAAGTAGCCCCATTGCAAATATCCATCAAATGCCTTTTCAGCATCAAGGAATACTTTTTTTGTTTTTATCTCTCCTATTTTGCCAGAGTAGATGCATCAGAATTCGGAGGATTCTGTGAAGTCCCACCAGGCATAAAGCACACCTGATTTTGATGTATCAAGAGTGAAATCACTTTCAGCCTGTTAGCCGGCACTTTTGCTAGTATTTTAAGGTCACAATTTAACAATGATATTATTGGTCTGTAGGTCTTATAGCAAAGCAGATCCCTTCTGGGTAGCAGTATCAGCAAAATATAAACTTTGGTAAATTTTGTGCTCAGATTACCCTGCTCCTCAGCTTCTCTGACGACTTGTGTTGACATTGGTGTGATAGTTTTGGCTGTGATTTTATAGGAGTCAACAGAAAAGCAATCTTCTCCAGATACCTTCCCAGATGTCAAAGACTTAATCAACTCTGACTCTTCTTTACCTGCAATTTCCTGAGCCAGGTCTGGTCATAAATCTAGTGTCAGCTTCAGAACTGGTAAATGATCCATAAGTTTTTCTTCTTCGCGAATGACTCTCACAACGTCTCTAGTATACAATTGCATGTAATAGCAGGGAAATTCTTTGGTGATGTTGAGAGGGTTAGGTATCAAAAACCACTTTAAACCTCATATCACTACAATAGTTGATTTGGCTTCTTTTTCTTTCAGTTGCATTGCAGTCAATCTCCCAACCTTTTCACTATGTTCATAAAGAGTGCTGCATATCCGCTGTAGAGCGTTTTCTGTCATAGAGCAGTACATGGTGTTCAACTTACACTTTATCCTAGTTAATACTCTGAGTTTTTTGGCTGTAGGAGCAGCTCAATAGCTTTGCTGCATATCTAGGATGTCCTTTGCCAGTTTGTCTCTCTTATTGCGCTGTATGTTGTTACACCTGACCATTAGTATCTTCATCACCGTCCCTTTGATATACACTTTCATCTGACTCTCTATAATAAATTATATTCATTATCCAAGCCTTTGTTTTTGTTTTTGAAGCAGTAATTTGAAGATCTAGCAGCATCATGAGTAGGGATTGATCTGATAGCCCTGCTGTTATGTCACAGCCAAGGATCTTCTGTAGTAATTTACTGTTTGCCAATTCCTGTCTCTGACACATGGCAACAGGAGAGAAAAGTGTATTCCTTTTTCATCGGGTGGTGTAGTCACCATGGATCCATCAATCTATGATCAGACATTTTAAGCATGTTTCTGTCTGGATTGTTACATAAGTTTGGTTTCCATGGCTTGTCCAGCACAGGAAACATACATCACCATGCGGGCATTGCATCGTAATGCCTTTACGTCGCTGGTAATACAACGCAAGTTGTTACAACGACTTGCGCTGGATGGCGCTCTAACCTTAGGAATAGTATGATTTACTATTCCAACACCTTCCCAACTGTACGTAGACTGGTGTTGGAATAGTAAATCATACTATTCCTAAATCCAGCGCCCTCCAACGCAAGTCGTTGTAATGACTTGCATTGTAGAAACTGCGATGTAACATTCCGCGATCATTTTGATCGCGTTGTAACATCACATATTCATCCAACACTCGGCCAATTGGTAGATTCCAGCCCAGTAAGCTTGGTCTCCATGACTTGTCTAGCACTGGGCCACTTGGTAGATTCCAGACTCCTCCAATGAGGAGTTCTGACTGACCAAATTCAATGCATAACTCAGGGAAAGAAACTTCCTTTCTGAACATTCGGGACATACACAGATCCCATGATGAAAATACATTTCTGATTGACAGTACGGTGAACACATATCATCTGTCTGAATTAATCCCATGTCTTTAGTTTTCTCCTCTGTAAAGACCTGTGAATTAGGATTGCCACTCCCTGTTTCCTATGTGGTATTCATCATGGGGTAGATTGTTGATATTGTCCACATCGCACTGAAGAGGAGACTAATTTATCTACCCTTTCTCCTTTACGCTTTCTGATTCATTTGCAGAGAAATGGAGTTTCTGGAAAAAGACAATGTCTGGTTTGTACCATAGATATACCAGAATCTTTTTACTATTAAGAAACGTTGAGAGACCATTAACATTGAAAGACCATATAGATAAGGCTCTGGTAAAGGTAGGTATAGGATTTTGCATTGAACCCAATTCAGTGGGCTATGATTGCTGTAAGGTTAGAGATTGTGCAGGGTGGTAAATTATAGTCACAATACAGTATAGAAATGTGTCCTAAAGGTCTGCAGTGGCCACTAGTCACGCACTTCTCAATTTTGGAATAGGAGCAGTCACTATTCTATATGTGAAAGAGAAAATGGCAAAAGAAGGTCGAACAATACTCAAAGAAAAGTGAAATGTCACTAACTTTAAACAGGTATGCTGTGCTTCCCTCTGTGCCTGTAGCTCTTATGAGTAGTGGTGATAAACAATTTTGTATTGGTCACTGCTGTTTAACCAAATTCATGTTATGTTAAGCTTTCAGTGGTCACCTTGAGTTATTCCTTGCTTACAAAAATTATTTGCCTCTGTGCTGCGGGGCGCATGTTATGTTGAGCTTACATATATTGATCAACAGTTCCCTGTTCTTGTGATGAGTGAGGCATATATTTGTCTCATATTTGGTGCACTTTCATCTATTGGACACTCTTTTATTTCTGATATGAATTTCTCCAACTCGTGGGGTCTTGGAATTTCCTGGTTTCTCTAATCAAGAGTCACCAACAATATAACAAAATCGAGTCTGGCATTTAGGCATTTAATTTTTTCTGTAGAGGGCAAAGAGCAAATAAAATGTCCTAAAACGATTCCTGTCAAGGGAACCATTTGCTACAATATAAATTGTACATCCTTTATAGTCATATGGACCATGGTTCCTGAAGGATTGGAGAAGCTGACAGACATGCTGGTGTTACAGTAGGCAGACTAAAATAGGTCTAGGATTTGTTTTGGAATGTCACAGCCTCTGTCTGAGTCAATGTGGCCTTTAAAAATCATGGAGTATGAAAGTCTATGACTCTAAGTTTGGGAAGCAAATCAGACTGAAATGTTAGCATATCTTTACCCCCTTCAGGGAGACCAAAATGTGTATATTATCTCTTCTACTTCTATCTTCAGGATCAATGATCTTGCTTTTAAAGTTCCAGATTCTGTCTCCCCAATATGGGGTAGCTTCTCAGAGCTGTTCATTAAAGCCTTAAAACTCACTAGTTCTTCGTGGGGGGCTCTCAGCTCTTTATTGGTGCCAGCATTTGCCATTTCTGCAGTGGTCACTGAGATCTTAATTCCCTTTAGTTCTGCCTTTAAAGACTCCAGCATCACTGCCGCCATAGTCATATCTTGTGAATGCTGCTGACACCTATTTGTGCCCCCAGAAACTCATTCTGAAAACAGAAGTTAGCATGATGACTCGTCTCTTGACATATGGAACTGCCCTGTAATTAACTTTTGAGAAGTGTAAACATTTTGCCTTTAACTCTGATAGAATGTATGTTGTCTTTAGAAGCACCCCTTTAGAAGACTTGTAAGTGTTTACCTACACATTTGTCATCCAGCTTCCCTCATAAGTCTCCCACTATTTCTAGTTATTATAGGCATGTAGGTATATATTTTTCTTTTAAGACTTTGACACATCTTTTGTATGGCTGCAGATAGTGCTACTGTTCAACGTTAAGCGCATCTGTGTAGCAGACCTAATTGTGTAGCTCTTTAATGATCTGGTAGATGGGGCAAGGCACAAACAACATGTATTCTATCAAGTAATATGGTGGCCCCTGCTATTTATCATGCTGTCATTAAAAGGGGGTAAGCCCAATTCAAAATGGCTGCCTGCCCAGGTGTAACACCATCCCTCTCTCTTTAGCTGCAAATCAGGGTCTATCAGCTTGAGAGCACCTAGGGCATCCTGGAGCATCCCAGATCAGCCACATGGTGCCCCGCTGCCACAGCTCTCACTTTCATGTTGCTGATTATCCATTGAAGGAGGCCACTTGCCACATAAATTAAGTTTAAAAAATGATTACATAAAAAAAATTATTTCAAATATAGAAGAAAATGTGTAACTTACGAACATTAAATAAAAATATACACTTTAATACAATTGTGAGCAATAAACATAATACTTAAAACATCAAATTAATATTTAAGCATAAATAATACAAAAGTAATAAAAATGGTTAATAATATCAAACACTGGCTATTAAAAAAACATATACAAATAGAAAATAAATTACCAAAAATGTATTAAAAAATAAATAATAATGAAAAAGTTACATTCAAATACCTTTTAAAATTAAAAAAATACATAATAAAGCAACTTAAAAAAAATTCAAATACAAATATTTAACTCAGGTAAAATGCACTACTCCCACTCCAGCCTGAGCAACAATAAGGTAAGTGTTGAACTTTGGAGAGGTCAGAATTACTATTCTCACTCCAATCTGAGCAACAATATGGAAAATTTTGGACTTTGGAGAGTTCAAAATTTAGCATTTGAATTCCAGCATAATAAAAGTACTGAAAATGTTAAACTTTAAAAGCAGTCAGATTTACTATCACCACTCCAAATTATGCAAAAGTGAAGAAAGTGTTTGACTTTGCAGGGCTCAGACTTACTATTACCTCTCAGTGTAAACAAAAGTAGAGAAAGTCTTAACTTTGGAGGGGCTGGATGTACTATTCACACTCCAGCACTAAACATTTAAATATAGATCAAAAATGTAATATGTTTAAAAAATAAATGTATTAAAATCTGTTACAAATAACAATTTAAAATATCTAAAAATACTTAAAATATTTTCAACTAAACCACTTCCCTGCCTAATACCATAACAATGAGCACCAACAAGAAAATTGGAAAAAATGGTAACCTTATTAAAAGGAAAAGAAAAAAAACAATTAAAACAGGCAACATATATATATATATATATATATATATACATATATATATATATATATATATATATATTATTCAACACAATTTGATAATTATTGTATTTTTATATTTTTTATTGAATATTTTAGATTCATGAAACTACGATGCATTTATTGCTGCTCTTTTTTGGATTTGTTTATGAATCCGGATAAAGAATTGAATTGAATTGATTGATAACTAAATTCCTCAACCAATTAACAAATAATATAGGTCAACTGATAATTGCAATAACAAGTAATTCATGAAGTAATATACATCATTAATTAACTTTTTTAATCTCTCCACCATAATTCCCTACAAACTCAGCAATCTGCCAATAAGTTAACAATTTCTAAAGAAATTTACTAAATTTAGAAAATCTTATGAAAAAACGTACAAACTATACTAAAATTCATGCAACACAAGTATTATTTTAGTGCAAGTATTTATTTTCAATACCAACAGCCTATAATACTAAAGAACTATCATTATTAAAAGTAATTACTAAATATTTTTTATGCAAGTATGTAAAATAAAATATTTCACAAACTATATTTAAAAAACGAAAATAAATATCTAAAAAACGATATTGTTTATTATATTTTGTTAGAATACTGCATGTGCATTAAGTCCAATAAAACACCACACAAAAGTCCAACAACTTCATATTTTGTGCAACCAGGCCTTCAAGCTACTCAGAACAAGGCTAGCACAGCCATAGTCAACTCCTGCCTCCCCACTCCGATCCCTTCAGATCTGCTTAAAAAGAAGAAACGTTAAAATGAGTAACCACCTGTCAACAAACAGTTGTAACTACCACTACCAGTCTTTTTTCTTCAATGCCACATAACTGAGTTTGCTCTCTTCCGTGTCCTAGCTCTCACAAAAGCCTTACTTTATAGCCTCGATCTTCAATCCTCCAATCAGCTCCTTCCTGACATTTCTATCATGTTTGATGCTTTTGACCATTTGACACACCTTTACACGCTTTGCAGATGAAGCACCGTGGGTCGATTCTCAGTGGCATCTCTTCGTCTCACTAATTTCAAACGTTCCCATATGACTGTTTCTTCTCCGCCCATTCATTGCAAGATGGCCATGAGTTGCCACATGCGCAACCAAGAAAAAGATGATAACACACTGTCTATCGACCAACAACAGCATCATTCCTTCTCCTATATCTTTTCCCAGACTCCTTTCTCCTCTTCCACTATTGAAGTGACCTGGTTCCATAGGTTGATGTGACACAGCAGACGTAGCCAGGATAGATCTTAAGCGTATTTATTAAGTTAATTAAGTCCATAGAATAGCCCCACCAGGAGCAGCCTGCTAGCTGCTCAGCCCATCCTCTCAACTGTCTCACACCACACCAACCTCCAACATTCCAGTCACATCAACATTCCACATGGAACTCTCACACCTTACATGAAGATACTACAATATCTCCCTTCTTTACAATTGAAAATGAAACAAACAATACTCAAAGTTCAAAACAACTATACACAAAATATAAACAAGAGATAAATAGTCCAAAACCCAAGGGTAAGATGAATAAACTATACCACGAAAGGGAACCAGACTATAAAACGGAAGAAAAAGGATAAGAAAAGGATGACAAAATAAGAATGAACTATCACCATCCTCCTCTTATAATAAGACACCAAAGAGAACATTAAACTCACACACTATCACCAACCTCCTCTTTTAATAGGACACGAAAAGAACGTTAAACTCCCAAACAGAAATTGAAAAGACTACATAAGATACATATGGAACAAAACGCAAAGAATTACAGTAGAGAACGAAAAGACTACATAAGATACATATGGAACAAAACGCAAAGAATCACAGTAGAGAACGACTAGAGGTACTCTACAGATTGATGAATCATACAGGAAAAATCACTCCCAGAACAAATACACAATGGGTGGATCTCACCCATCACTAAAACGTAAGTGGGACTATGACCCCCTAACCCGAGTCTATGAGACTAACACCCATTAACAACGACCTAGGTGGGACTAACACCCCCTAAACACTTAAGTATATGGGACTAACACCCATTAACCATAAGCTAGGTGGGTCTGACATCCACTAAACTCTAAGTATATGGGACTAACACCCATTAACAATAACACAGGTGGGATTAACACCCCCTAAACACTAAGTATATGGGACTAACACCCATAGCTAATTTGATAGGTGGGACTAACACCCCCTATACACCGACAAGTGAGTCACAGCATGACTAACAGCCAAAAATAGAAGACAACGTGCAGCAAAAAGTGACTGATACACGCTACACAACCAACTCAAAATGAAAGTGGTACTAAATCAGAATATTAATACATAAATATGCACAAACATTCACACTAGTAATGCAAAAATAAACTGTGACCCACCGGTGAGCGATCTCTCACCCGAGTAGTGAGACACTGGGTACACTCTCACATAGTGCACCCCAACTATAACCAATAGTGTGGAAATTTCAGCTAAAAAAACATTAAAGCAAAAAACCATTTCAATAATATGTTATCATGCGTAAAATAACTCATTCCCCTGTGAAATAAGACATTTTGCATAAAATCTTTAAACATGCACCACAAACTCGTATTTCAAAAGGTCAATGGTGTGCCTGTCACCGCAAAGATGAAGGACAGGCGTTCCTAGCAAGAGGACTTGAGGCTCTCCAGACAGTATGCCAGCAAAACTTCGTGACAAAGAACTGTAGCAACAAAAAGCAGGGACTCACCACCAAGCTTCCAGCAAAGAAAAGTGTCCTCGGAGTGTTCAAAATGAAAGAAAATTCAGACCACAGCCCCAACTTAGAATCATAAGCATAGTCCGGTGACCAAAAGAAGAACTCACTGACCAAGCATCGAGACTGAAGAGGCAGACACTTGTGGGGCAGTACGACCAACCAGTAGAAACTGAAGAGTAAAAAGCATGCTGGGAGATGAGATGAGATCCGCACGTCGCAAAAAAATAAATAAATCTTTATTTGTAACAGCCCAAACAGCAACAAAGGCAACCAGTAGAAGCGTGGTTGGCAAAAAAACGGAGTGAAGACCGCAAGCCACAAGATGGCGGCACGTTAGCTGACGTGCTGCCGGATGGCTCTCAGCACGTCTGTGCATACACGGCATGGAAACAAACAGCAGAACAAAGGCAATTTCTCCCAGCGTCACAAGGATCCTCAGAGAAATCATGGGTGCAGGTAAGAGTGAGCGCGAGCTGGAAACTGCGCGCGGGCTAGGAATAGCGCGCGCCAAGATTTTAAACCGCTAAGCAGCGGTTGAACTGACCCAAAGTACAGCGCTGCCAGAGATGAATAAAATAGGTGAAAGAGACAAAGGAAAAAAATAAGGCTCACCATATCGTGTTGCTAGTAAAGCAAAGTCCCAAGAAGACACCCGCAACAGTGCTACTCCTGTGGCAGAAAAACACTATTTTCACAAAACCACACTGCTCCTGTGTAGCACCAGTGCGCACCCACGTAAGTTCAGGAACATACAAGACAAAGTGGGACATCGAGAGTTATCCACGAGAACAGGCGCTGCACGCAGTGTTGTGACTGCTGCACTCACTTTGGTTCCTGAAGTCACGGTAGAATTGAAGTCACTAAGGATAAACACTCAAAGAGGAACACTGCTGACCTTGTGCTAGTCAATTCCCAAGCAAGACCCCGTGTGGCCATCTCTGCTGCAATGTTGACAGGAACCAACGTGTAGAAACCAAAGAGTGCCCAAAGACATTGAGCTGGCACCTCGCCTCTAGAACAGACATCCAGAGGTAGACAAACCAAGAGCAGGTCCCACGTTTCTTTAAACACTTTTCTTTAAACAGGCTGCAGCACAGTAACACGTAGTATCAAGTTAGTGTACTGACTTTGGCTGAAATTACAAATATCGCTAGACACCTCTTCCGGTGACAGCTCCCAAACGCTCACTTCACGACCGTCAAGTGGCCCAACACAGAGACTGCAGGTACTTCTCCTACACGACTGTCACATGGGCCAGCAGCCTTCAAAAAACACCAAACTTGGTCGCGAAGACATCCACAAAAAGGCTCTGGGACACAACACCTTGAAGTAGACACAGGACTGAGGCAAACCTCTGTGCTGCACTAGGGAACAACTTGCAGCTCCACTCCTCACTCCACCTGGCACACAGAGGTTTGGGCGACCGGTGTTGTGGTCACTGGTGGGGCTCACGTTGCCAGGTAGAATCGCCAAATGAGGAGTTTCTTTTCTTTAAGTCAAATTTCTTCAAGTCACACCAGTTTAGTTACACACCAGTCTGTTCAGGTTACACGCACGGTTTCTTTAGTCCAACTCGTCGCCAATTGAAGTGACCTGGTTCCATAGGTTGATGTGACACAGCAGACGTAGCCAGGATAGATCTTAAGCGTATTTATTAAGTTAATTAAGTCCATAGAATAGCTCCACCAGGAGCAGCCTGCTAGCTGCTCAGCCCATCCTCTCAACTGTCTCACACCACACCAACCTCCAACATTCCAGTCACATCAACATTCCACATGGAACTCTCACACTAGCTGAGCAGCTAGTTACAAGATACAGAAGAACAGTAATAACCTTACATGAAGATACTACAACTATGCTTGAAAGCTCAGTGTCCATTTTGTTTTCATACTGACACTTTGGACTTTTATCTCATCCACAGCCCACTACCAACATACACAAGATCCATTTTAAACTCACAATCTCCGCACATACACCCTTATTAAACTTATAATTCCAGCACCCTCCTTCTTTGCCTTCTCCTGTTTTCTGTCCACATTTGCTGTAATACCTCTGCCACCCTATTTGAGTATAAACAATGATTCGCCATCATCCCTTAAAATTCAAACTTTCAGGTCTGTGGCGTTTGCGTTAGTGTCCTTTCCCATCAACTACCTTCTTCAGGCTGTCTAACTCAAGCAATGTCCTGTTTCACCACTGGCTCCCCCTCCAGTCACCATTCCTCATTACACTATCAGTGAAACCCACATGTCTCCTCATAAGCTGGACCTTTCTTATTCTTAGATACCCTTTACTTAAATTCTATCTTTCTTGTCTTCACTTTCGCCATCATTCTCATTGAAAGTAAATAAATGCTAGCACAGTACTAAATGTTAAACGCTCTGCATCGGCCAATTCTGTCAGCTGAGCCGCTAAAGGACGGAAGGACTCGTCATCCGGGCTCAAACCTATTGCAAGAAAGGATTTTTTAGCTTAACGTTGTTATGGTCGTACGGCTTCGTGTAACATCTCCTTTTATTAATGTCCCCCAACTGCATTTCTGTAGAGTCCCACCTGCTTCCAACTAAACATTGCTTTCCTCATGTGGGGGCATATTATCGAGAACGGCGTTAAAAATTATCGCCGCTTTAGCGACAGAAAACTGCTGCTAAAGCGGTGATAATGGGCTTGATAATATGCCGCAGAGAATTCAAATAGAAGCCCATGTTCTGGTGTGAACATGGACCTCTATGGATATTCTCCAGGGCATATTATCAAGCTCATTATAGCCGCTAAACCTGCGTTAATTTTAAAGGCGTCCTTAATAATATGCACCATAGTCTTTCTATCTAAGTGTCACAAAATAAATGAGGACAAAAAAACCTTTGTACTGATTTATGTGAAAAAAATGGGTCTAAGGCACGTCTCATTATTTTTATTTGTAACACATTGCAGGAAACGATGCCGTGGCCCAGTTCAGTGAAATCTTTCAAGCTGAATGCACTGGATCATAATTGTTCAGTATGCATATTCATAAATTCCACAAATACGTTGTTTGTTCCTTTTTGGTGTCTGCTGCATGTCACAGAGCTGTGGTGATGCAGAAAACATAAAATACAATTATTTCCTCACTCCTCTGGGGTATTACCTTTTGCCTCAACTAGAAGTTAAGGTTCATGGGTAAGCAGTAGTGGGTCAAGTAGAAATATATTTTATGCAGTGACACAACAATACAGTCTTCAGTGGTGTGTCATTTTGTGACTTTTAAAACATGCCTTGATTAATCGTTATGTAATACAAAACTCAAACTTAGCTAAAAATGTAGAATTTGAAAATGCACCTGACCTGTCTTACTAAAGCCATGACATCTTTGCAACAAACTATGCATCAATCAGAAATACATTGTTGGTATCATGCAGCATAGAGGTATGTAAGGTGAAATTGTTATTCTGCACATTTCAAGAATCAGCAAAACAATTAATCACACAAAGGTAAATATGTTCCTACTTGCTCCAGAAAACCTTCCCTTCCAGGGCCTGCATTTCACCGAGTATTGCAAGGAGAAGGGACGATTTGCCACATCCAACTTGACCAACAATCATGGTTAACTGTCCTAAAAACAAAAGGAAAAAGCGAACAAGTTGGTATTTGGGATGTATGACGTTCGAGTTCTAACACCAAAGCGAAGCGGGGAGAAAGCCAAGCAGTAACGTGGACTAAGATCAAGATTAATCGGCAGCTTTAATTAACAGTTTTGCATGAAAAAGTAAACACAACTGGACCACTATTTACACCAGTGGTACCGGAGCGGTGAATGCAAACACGATTTGCTTTTGTTTTTGCACTAGTGCCGATCATAAATTAGTGTCAATTATTTTAGCTCGGGTTTTGCTCTCACATTTGCCTCCAGCTTTTAGCAAACTGGGAGCAAACCCGTTTGTCTCGTTCCATATTTTCTACTCCAAGTGGAAGTCCGGTTTAGAAACGGACATTTGACTTCTGGCAGAGTTTTTGTGCCAGGAGTGAATATGACATGCACATGCTATTATATCTGAGGTGAAAAGGCAATACCAGTATCGACTAATGTGCTCTGTATGGGCGAGAGGTCATCAAATCTTGGTTTAGAGTGTATTAGTTGCTCCCTTTATAGCTCACTCCATACGTGGATTTTTAGTACGGAATTATATGGTTAAGGATGCTAAGTCTCTCTCTCTCTATCTATCACTCCCTCCTTCTCTTTTTCTCCGTCTTATTTGCTCTTTGTTTGTTTATTTGTTCCTTTCTTTTTTCTTTCTTTCATTCTTTCTTTGTTCCTTTCTTTCATCCTTTCTTCCTTTTTGTCTATATCTCTTTCTGTCACGGTACCTCTCTTGTTCTCTTTGTATAAGATAGCGTGAAGGGGAAGATTTCCCAACAGACATGTTGACCATCAATACTCCAAATTCTCATTGGATTGTGTGTGTCATCATATGACACATTTGTTGGATTGGAGTCAATGGATTCTGATGTGATGTCATGTACTGAATGCCTTGACGACATCACCATTTATTAAATTCCACGGAACACCATTATCCTTTTTAAGGCTGATGATAATCTGTGCCAGGTGTGTTAACAGACAAAGCACCCACGACACAGAATTGTGGCCTTGAGCAGCTTAATATAAGTGGTCCGGAGAGAAGAGACGCAGATGGTAAAACCACAGGTACTTACGAAATGTCAGCTGGGGTGGCTGTGGGTCATGCTTCAAATTATTATTAACAATCCTGACCCTCTTGGGCACTGTAAACCCCACTGGGGAAACATCTTTTTGCCTGACCCTCTTTTGCACTGTAAACCCCACTGGGGAAACATATTTTTGCCTGACCCTCTTTTGCACTGTAAACCCCACTGGGGAAACATCTTTTAGCTGCCTAAATCCCAACATTCAGAAACCTTTAGCACTTTAAAAAAATACATAATGAGGAGTCTCCACAAGGTAGTAAAGACTGTGCATCTAGACAGAAAGTTGACCAGTTCACCTGATGGGTACACCTGATTCTCATGATGAGGCAGAGAGAACGTGCAGTGCACTGCATTTCCGGTGGAACTGTAAACCAGTAAGGAGCTTCCACATATCCACAGCCAGGAGATGCAGGCATAGTAAAACTGCCAGAAGATCTTGTATATCAATGGAAAGGACCTCTCAATCAATACAACCAAGGAGCTGCAGTGAAATATCAACTTTGAGGAACAAGCATTGACACCCGGTGGCACCTGCACCTAAGTACCCAAATATATTCATCAACCAAGAAGCTATCCTTATGTGTATCTATAGAAGAGGTGAGAGTGAACTTCTTGTAATCCAAATTGTTCACTTTTGGACTGAGGAGGCAGACACTGAAGCAGCATAAAGGAAGTGTGGGGTGAAACTTCCCGTGGGACTGGGATGTATGTGTTGCAAAAAAACATAACACGAGTAAGACAAAGATGAGCATGATGTGGAGGTGCTCCATGAAAACAGAAGGCCGATTTAGACAAAATTACCAAGGATGTTAACTTAAAGGCAACATAATTGCACTAAGTGCCTGCCTAGAGGTCGTTACTAGCACTAAACCAAAACTCTCACTAATAAAATACATTTAATTGAGTGCAGATGGTGGTGGAGATTGTGGACAAGCATGCCACTTTGCAAAAATATTTTCAGTGGAACAAAAGCAAAGAGCGACATATACAGGGAACTTGCAGGACGAGTGCAGTGGGATTGTGAACGATTGCCTTTGAGTCTTTGGCTGAGAGTGAGGCTAAAGGAATCTGCATTGTTAGGCAGCAGTTCAAAGGCATTCTTTGCATAAATAGTATACATGTAGAGTTTATGGCAGATCAAGAACCCAATACTAACTGAAATTTCAAGTAACCATTTTTAAGTTCGGCCAAAGGAACAGTGATGACAAGAAAAATCTCGGTTGTGATTTCATATAATAAATTCTCAGTACCTGATAGGTACAATCCACAATTCTGTATATTGTGTGTGCACTCCTTTTTAAGAAAAAGCAAGAAGCCTCGCAGAAACTATGCAGAAAAGCAAAAACTATATGCAGTAAAGTATGCCCCTATTAATTTCGCCTCCTGCGCCTTAATGCCCCCCATGATAAAGAGCCACCCTCATTAAAGCTTAACTTGGGATATACCCTATCAAACTCTACCTAACTTGTTCGGCCCTTTGCCACAGACCAAAACAATCTGACCAGGATAAGGACACACCATTCCTCCATGGACCACCTTTTCTGCATTAATCCATCCTTCACATCTACTCTGACAGCGATATTAGGATCTCCCAGCTTGTTTAGTGACCATTAACCACAGCTTCTTGAACTGGTGTTGGTCAATCCCTCCACAGATCTACAGAATCACTAATAAAAGTTACATTATCATCCTCCCGTCTAGTCCCCCATACTAAACCCTGCCAACTTTCCCCAGAGAAAGTAGAGTTAACTGATATGTCTTCACGTTGCTAGAGCCAGGGTTTAGGAGAGCTTCTAAAAAGCAAAAAGCCAGTTTTACATGGCTATTGTTAGCATGAATTATACATACCTGTAGGAATTCTGATGTCAATATTGGATAACGTAGCCAGGCTACTGCCCCATGAAAAGTAACCATTGCATACCTGCAAAAAACGACAATCTCATTAAAAAAGAAATAGAGAACTAGTAAATTTGTTCAGTTTTCATGATTAACACAGTTTATCTAAGATAGCTATCTACGTTTCTTTTGCTCTCTTTTAAATTTGCCATTTCTCTCTGATGTGATTCATTACTTTGACTAACAAAGGATAATAAGCAAAAAGGAATGTCTGGCTGACTACGGGGTTGGCACATTTTGTAAGGACCCCATCTACTTGACCAGTTATGGGTTTCCTGTGAAAAGTTACTTCAAAAAATTAACAACAAAAAAATAGCTTTTAAAAAACTGGCATAATGAAAACATTAATGCTAGCTACTCAGTTTTATACTGTTCTATGTTCTTACAGCACATGCATGGCTCGGCAGCAGAACGTTCAATAGGTAAATGTGATTTACCATAGTTAATATACAATTTTCCTCCTGAGTGCATTGGAGCCCTTGAAGCTCCATTATAGCACACGTTTCTTGTTCCCTACCAAGCTTCCCCATTATATCTATAAAGAAATAGAGGTGACCCGAGAGTGAACAAATTTGGGACTAAGATGCTGAGGAAGAAGACGAGATGGATAAAATGGGAAGTACACAGGGAAATTGGAAAAATATGGAGAAAGTGGTAAGTAAGTGGGACATGGACAAAGGAGCTGAAAGTGAACTAGAAAATAAAAAAGACTTAGGAGAGGCTTTAAGCTTGCTGAAAAGGATACTTTAAATCAATAAACCTACTATTTCAAAGATTGCGCAATTATGCATTTTAATACTTAAAAAACAATATATATATTTTCAAGTGTCAAGGGAAGATCTGATGATATTTTTGCAGGATTAAGGTACTTGAAGTGGTAGCATGGACCCAGCTCAAGTCATTAGCCTGGCGTGTGTGTTATGAAGAATATATGGAATTTGTTTGGTGAGCTCAATGCAGTTCTCCATGAACAAAACCAATAACCCGTGGTGGCAGTAACTGGCATGAATCACAAAGAGGAGGACTAAGAGCCACATTACGGTCCAGTACCCGTGCTCTATAATTGACACGTCAAATCAGTGTGGGTACTTGTTCCTATGTTGAGAGGGTATGGAAAATGTTAAAGAAAAGGTGTGGTTGGAATATATGGTTCCAGTGGGATCTTCCTAATTTGGAAGTGTTGCCCTCATACACCCTTGTGGGTGTCATGCTTCATCATCAGGTGTTTTGCTCCTCGTGAGGCCGGTGCTTCAATGCCCCATGTGCCCCGTGAGAGGGCTCTTTGTCAGAGATCTTTTCTTGTATTAGCCGTGACGGTGCATGGGGGTATGTGGGGTACAATGTTTAAGGTGGAGAGTGTGACCAAGCCTTACTCAGTATACCCTCACCTCCAAGGTTGACCTAAATCCCCTCATAACCAGCTCAGCAGCTCTCATTTCCTACACCAAATGTGTGTCAGAAGTAGGTGATCCATGGTTGAAGGCTACCAAACTGTCAAAACATTTGTCATGAACAATACATTCATCCTTATCGGTCTTAGCCAAACAGATATAAAGGGAGTTTTCTTCCTTTGCCTGACTGGTGGATGTGTAGTAATTCATGGGCGTTAACAACGTTTTAGAGCTGTTTAACTGCAACCTCTTCTGAAACATTTGCTAGTCACTGTAAGCTTCCAAAACGGCAATCATTTTTAGTCCCTCTCTGTCATGTGGCGATGTCTTTAAATTGGGTGAAATTTAATAAATGTGTTCCAAATGTTGTTAAGACCACATACATTTATAAAGATCTTGACTTTCGTCCCCATATTTAAACCTAGATTTAAGTTTCAGAACTCCCAAGTGTATACAAGTTAAGGAGAAAACTATGAGAAATAGATGTGTCGCTAATGGAATCCTAAGGCTTCATCACGAGTCTGACGGAACTGCAATTAAATATATCGGTGTCGGTTCAAGGTGTCGGTGGTGGGCTTCGGCTTAATTTTCAGTTTAAAAATTGCAGTTTTTGCATAATGTAGCATTCCACTAAAGCTACAGTTTTAATAAAAACGTCGGCTAGGAAATGGCTGAGAAAACCACAACAGCACTGGCCAATAGCAAACTCTCATTATACATATACTGACAGAGTTAAGAAATATAATTTAAAAAATTGAGGAAATGGTTGTTCTGAGTATAGGAAAACGCTCCTATACGTTCAAAATACCTCAATTAGTAAGTCTTCCATGGATTTTTGGCTAGAATCCATGTTAGTGTGTATGACGTCTCCTGTTATTTGATTGAACCAATATTTCAGTTTATTCTTTTTGCTGTAATTAAATCCTCTATGCTGAACACCAGGTACTTAACCCTGCCTTTGCTACATTCTCCTCATTACCCCTCTTCAGCATTGATTCTTCCCCTAAGTTTCTATAGTGTTTCAGATTCTGTGGGCATGTAACGGTGCCATAATATGAAGGTGATATGAGCCTCTTACTTAGGGTGCCACCACAAAGAGAAGCAGAAGTGCCAAATGTCAAACTATATTTTTGACTGGAGCTCCAGATTTACAGAAATATGATGGCACATGTCAAGGAGCAAAGTGTACGGATATCTTTTGTCCACATCTCCATGTTGACAATCAAGACGTGTCTGAGGGCAAATGCTAGACTTACATTTTTAGGTCAAAAATCCTTATATTATAGTTGTAGGAAGGTACCTACTTCTGTAACAATATGCATTGACCTACATGACGTGCATGGGCAGAGTGATGGTGCCTGATGTCGTCAATGCCCTGAACAACACTATCATCCCTAATATAGGGTTAGAATGTGATTCTGTATTTCACTGGCTGCATTCCATGAGCCAAGGAAAAAAGGGTCTGTAATACAGGCAGAAGACATTTCTAACCCTAGTCTGCCTGCTTCTCTCCCTGCATCGACCCTCTGCTACATAAGGTCTGCCATATGGGGCAGGAGGATGCCCCAGTCGCAGATTTCAAGAGCATCCCCCTGTGAATCAGGGCTGCCCTTCCCATATCTACTAGCACAACCCTGATCACAGGTTCTGTTCTTGGAGCGTATACATATGTGGAAGACAATTTGCATGCAGGGAACTGTGTCAAAGTAGCAAACACACGTGTGCAGTCTAGCCTTCTGTAATGCAGTTCACCTGGGGCTGTCAAAGGAAACCGTTGCCAGATGGCAGAGTGTTAGAACGCCGCTGTGAGGCTTTGCTTTCATTTACGTAAGATGGGAAGGGTTTTACCCAGGGGCAGCTCCTCCACTAAGGTGGAGTAGCGCAACCCCTCTGGTTTTCAGCACTGCAAAAAAGGAAAAATAAAATGATAATAACACGCTTTTATTTTATTTTTCCGTGCTGAAGCAGTTCTGCGGGACGGGGCTGGGCTGCTCACAGAGCAGGGGGAGGAGGGGTTGGGGCACTTTCTAAGTGCGCATGAAGATTTGTCCGGCCTTCTTGGGTCGGCCAAACAGTCATGTACAATTAGCATGTTCCCCACTGCCCTGGGTGGAGAACATACACAGTCTCCCAGTCCCTGTCTGAGAGTCAAACCACAGTGCTCAGACCATTCACGACGCTACTCTCATTGTGACAACAGAGTCGTGATTGGCTTCGGGGAGTCTGGAAGCCTGTATGCTTCTGGTTCACACAGAAGCAGAGGACGGAGGAGAGGCGGTGGCCGGCCAGTCAGCCAGCCCGCAGGTAAGTGATCTTTTTTGGTTTTCTCTATTTTTTTTTAAACCCCTCTCCCCGCCCAACTACGACTGCCGGGGAGCAGTCTATAAACTGGTGATACTCGAAGCAGCGTCTATGACGTACACAAATTTATGATACCAATGGCGTCTCTATTCTGAGCAAAAAATGTATTCTCCTACCGGAGTTGGTAGCGGCTGAGTTATGTAATCAGCTCCAGTTGTTTACACTTTCGGAAACAACTTTAATAAAGGTCGGATAGAAATTTAAAACGTGCCTTTTTTGCATCCTAAACACGTATCTCTGTGGGCCTGGCCTTCATCCCATCCTGTCCTGTAATTATACTCTGACGGCCTCGGAGTCGAATGGGTCCTGATGGCTACCTGGGCCCTAATGGCTATCCTTCAACTCTGTGAAATGCTTTGTCCTGAACAGACCAACAATCTCTTGGAAAGCGGAAGCAGTGCACATGCCTACCCCATGCAGCCACTGGCCATCTCTATCCAGGCACTTATTTACTCATTCACTCACTTGCTCACTCACTCGCTCATTTATCTACCCAACTATCCATTCACCTTTCCACGCATTAGCTGAGATGAGCAATGTGATCTTGTTAGCCTATTTTCTATAGGGTTTGTGGTTCTATGTGAGGCAATAGTTAAATCATACAGCAAAATGAAAAAGGTAAACTGTAGGTTGGAAATAATCCCGAAAGCAAGACAATGGCGTTGATGAAAAGCACGACATTCCACTCGTCTCTGGAGAAGAGATAAAGCATGTGAAATATAGATGAGCTAGATGGCTGCAGCTGAAGCATAAAGTGCAGACTTGTATTTTGTTGACATAATGTACATGCTGCATTTTTACCTTTCTGTCGAATAGAATGTATAATCAGCCGTGTCAGTGCCTGTTTAAAAAGTGTCCAGATGGAACAGGAACAAGAGTGGGAGTGGTGGATATTTAAATATGTATTTATGTATGTATACATACATATGCATTATATATATGTATCTATAGACATACATGCACACACACACGTGTTTGTGCGTGTGTGTGTTACTATAACTTATTAAACTGCCCACTGTTTCCTTCCCAAAAGAGTGCCAGGCACAAAAACAGCCAGTTGTCTGATACATTCAAGAGTGGTAAAAAATACGTTCTCGGCCTTGATAAAACATGGCCACTTATTCGATAAGGTCAATGAAGATATCTGACACGATGAAAACAATAACGTTCCAAAGGCCCTCTCGGAAAGAAATTGATTAAACAGACACTGGCAAGCAAATTGAATTGCAAACAAAAAAATCTGTTGTGGATTCGTTTCCTGGTAACATAGCATCATCATGACTTTATGTTATTAACCAGCATAATTTGAACAAAATGTCTGTCGTCAGAAGCGAGCTGTTTGAGGAAATGTACACGGATATACCAGCTCTGGTGCCCCTGATCAGTTAAAGTTTGGGCCACAGTGGGGGAAAGTAAGGTGAAACCTAATTTGATTGCAATTAGTAATTGTGTTATTTCTTTCTGAATATTATCCCCGCGGCAATAAAGCTCGTTGGCATTCATTATAGACAACTAATAGCCAAGCGTTATTTCCACCCCTCTGTAATGTGCTTTGTGTGGGCATTTCCACCAGGGATTTCCGATAGTAATCAATGTACCAACGGCACTCTGGCAAACCACCTTCAAAGCCACCTCTTCGGTCTCGGAGGGGCGCAGCTGCCTCCTGGACGGCTGCTCGTAGCTCTCCAGCTGGTACCTGAGGGGCTGCTTCCTGTTGATGGCTTTGGTTTGCTGAAACACAGAATGGACATTGTGGGGTTTTATTCTGACAGCCTTTTTCAATATTATTCTGAAACACAAGTCAATTAGAACAGTTCACACTCAAGGTACTTAATATCAGAGTCCCTGAAAAACAGCACTGCCGTGACGAAAGAGGGAACAATCAATTTCAAAAGTTTCAAAAGACAAATTAACAGAGAGATACAGGGACAAACAAAGTTCACAAAGATAAAAATAACCAGACCTAGGGAGAGGGACTGTAAACTCATCAGACTAGCACGCATTGAACTAAAGATATAGGATGTACTGCGACAAACTAAACTAGTCAGTCAATGTATCTACATCATACATTAGCTTCTGCAGTCTTTGTTACCCTTATCAATCAGGTGTTTTTCTTATCAAATGGGAGAGTTATCGACCTCAGTTACATGAAATACTGCCAGCTTCCCACTTGTCTCACTGAAAGCTATAGTGCAGCTCTGAGGGTGACGCTTGCAGTTCCTCATAGCTGCATTTTAAAGGTCTTTCAATCCAGCCACAATTCTTCATCCTCCTCGCAGCAGGGGAGCCTGTGGCACATAGTGCACCTCGCCTATATTGCATAGATTGCACTGGTGTTGGGCTGTAACTTTGAAGAAGGACCCGCGTGTTTAATCGAATGCACAAGATTGACCTTATGATCAATTGTTTTCTAACTACACTGCACAGCGTGCTTGCTACACTTTCAAACATTAAAAGCAGCTCTGGGCTTCACAGCCTGTGCTGCTACATCAAAGGTATCTGCAGCTTTCATTGAGAGATGGAGAGGAGCCGGCCACTGTGCTTGATGGCACAAGTCATTGGGAAGCCATCCTGACTGTACAATCAGCTGACATTCCCAGGGTGCCCTATGAACATACAGCCCGGATTCATTTATTGTACCACTTTGAGTTAAGTGTATTCTAAAGCTTAAATGTTTCTACTTTATCACGAGCGGTAAGTCCACATCCCCTAATAGCGATAAAACAGGTGATTTTTAGCCTCGGGCATGCGATATCGATTTGATCAGGTGCAGATTTACGGAACTGGTTGATTTTCCATGACAAAATATATGTAGGTAGCCTAATACCGGTCGGTAACGGCCGATTTTCGGTAAAAATCCCGTTACCGACCGGTATTCAGGCTTTTGGTATGTAGGGGGGACATTTCAGGATTCGGTAATTTACCGAATCGGTAAAATTACCGAATCGGTAATTTTACCGATTCGGTAAATACCGAATCCTGAAATGAGATGTAGGGGGAGTGTGTGGGTGTTGTGTGGATTCGTTATTTACCACCAACTAAAAGTTGGTGGTAAATGACGAATGGCTGAGAAAAAGCATTTTTTGGCACTTAGAAGTGTGCCACATGTGCACACATGCAGGAATCAGGGGTGCAACAGGGTGTCACTGTGACACCCTGCCACCCTTGATTGTGCTCCCCCCATTACCGAATCGGTATTTACCGATTCGGTAATGGTAACTGGCTTCCCATTGATTCCTATGGGCCTCCTGGCCCATAGGAATCAATGGGAAGCCAGTTACCATTACCGAATCGGTAAATACCGATTCTAAATTACCGACCAATTCCGATTCGGTAATTTTTACCGACTGATTACCTACATAGCATTTACCACTTCATAAATACCGAATAGGTAAAATTCGGTATTTATGAAGTGGTAAATGTTAGGCTACCTACATAAGGCCCTAGGTGCGGTATTACTTTACCCATTATTATCATGAATGAATGGACTAATTAATTAATGAGATTTTAACTATAACCCGACAGGGCATCCTGGTGATAGTGGGATCAGCATCCCTTCTGAGGGGAGAAACCAGTCCATAGATTACACTTGAGAAGAGCTCAGGTTAAAGGAGTTCCTAAAGGGCTTAAGGATAAGCCTGGGCATTAAATTCTGCTCCACTCGCGGAGTTTGCGGAGTTTCTCCCACTCTGCCTAGAGCTCGGAGGTCCAATAAACTCCACGTAGCGTAGTTTTTCCTTGCTCACGCTCGCCAACATTAAGATGGGGAGCGCTAGCGAGGAAAATCTTACTCCAGACCACCCCCCAGCGATATTTCTCAACAAAGGCAGTCGCAGATGGTTACTACTGCTCGCATTGAGAAACCTTCAGTTCGCGTTGAGGAAACTGCCGGAGTCTCCTCACATTTCTTCACAAGAAAAGAAAAAGAGCGTCTACACAAGCACGGAATTTGAATGAGCTGAAGACTGCGAGAACAAAGAGTGCTTCAAAGGAGAGTATGTACAGCATCTGTCTTTGAGATAGGAGGGGACAATGTGATGAAGAGTCCTGTAGACCAGACAAAGGATCTGATGCATCAAAAGGTTTTTCTTATTCTTGGCAAAATGCTTTAGTTGGTACTTATTGGCCAAAGCGGTTTAAAAGCAGGGCGTTGCCGCAGTGGGAGCCAGTGGAGTTTAATGAGATGAGGTGAGGGGGGTACTCAATGGGGATACATTAAGTATGGAACGAGCTACAGTGGTCTACACCACCTGAAGTTGATGAACAGTGTATTTTCAGGTGGACTGAGGTGTAAAGAGTTGGCGTAGTCAATGACAGAGCTAACAAGCCATTGGTTGATTGTATTTGAAAGGGGATGTAGGTTAAGGAGTGAAGATTTTTCTCAACATGCGAAGAATTTGGAAACAGGTGGGATCAACATGAGAACTATGAGTTTTAAAAGGAGTTACTGCAAAAGGTGATAGCCAGATTCCAGACTAAAGCCAAAGGAGTGGGAGTGGGCTCTAGGTCAGGGTGCCAATAGCAGACAAAAAAAAAGAAGAATTTCGGTTTTGTTGCTTCTGAGCTTAAGGCAAGTAGGGGCCCTTCCAAAATACACAGCCGTCATGCATTACAACCACATTTCTGGGTAAGGTGACATTGCCTGAAAATGACTCGGTGATCTGTGTCTCGTCAGCATAGGACATGGTTTCAAACTCAAAGTATCTGACCATGTGATTTATTTATTGAGTGAAGATCAGGTGCGTAGCTTGGTCAGTCAGGATGGAGGAGGAGTGAGTTTTTCCTGCAGATTTTCCAACAGTTACACTGGCATTTAATGTTAAAATACATTATACAATAAGGAGGGTGCTTGCTAGGTGCTGTGAAATGGTAGAGGAATACAGATTGGTAGAGTTACTAAGTTAGAGAAAACACAAGATTTTGTAAAAAATAACCAACATTTGTGAAGGCTTTCAAAAAAGAGAGAGGAAAAGTGGGTGTGCTATTTTGTATGTGTATATGTAAAAATGTCTGGTGAAATCCGACAGACACCTCACCATATGCGACTGAAACCCCATGTAACCAACTATTTATCAGAAAATTAATTTTATTGATGGGGTGTAACACCCCAAACACCCTCCTAAAACTACACCCCCGTTTAACATCCCTGTGGTAAACCGAAAGGAACAGAGCGCAACTTGGACTGAAAGGGGGGAAGAAGGACAGTTTGGCATCTGTACACGAGAAAAGATCAAAACCAGTTTAGGGCTTTCCGAACAGACGTTATAATGGGATGGTATGGGACACAGTATCGAAGACTACCAAGAGATCAAGTAGGTCCAAGGCAGCAGATCCTCTGTGGTCAAGTGTAGATCTGAGATCACCATACACAGCCTATAGGCCTGCTTCAATTTTTATGTATGGAACAAAAACACAAATGAATTAGGTCTAACCTCTAAATTACTAATCGACTGTCAGTGATTTTGGAAAGAAAAGGCAGGAAATGCGTCATGAATATGCGACAAATGGAAAAGTCAAGTTTAAAAGAAAACACATGCGAAACATTTGATCTATATGTGTCAGAGCACAACTACCTTTCCTGGACATTTGGAAGACAGCCTTAAGCAGGCAGCCGTTGTCTTCAGATGAAGTAGCTGCAGAATGAACCATTGCAATCTACTGTCACACTTCTCCCGCAGCTGTTGTCCAAGAAACCTAGCAAAATGGAATTTTCTGAAAGGCAGCTGCAAGTCCTGGTGGAGGAGGAGGCTGTCGAACAGGAGCCCCAACTAATGGGCCACCTCAATCAAGTCTAATTCCATAGTCCATGACAGGTTGCGTCAGAACAAAAATAATAAATTCAGTGGGGCTTATTTGCAAGCCCCTTGAGCCGCTGGTGAGTGACTTTTATAAATGTGAATAAGTGACTTACCGGTGGCGCAAGAGCTTGTAAATAAGCCCCAGTATCTCGCACACCCACGATATGGAGGATTGAAAGAAACACTTAATTGACCTGAAGTGGAGGGATAGGAACCTGCTTGTCAGACTCTAGCACAAGATCCTTGCAATTGGGAACAGCCCCATGCCTGAATTGTACTTGTAACCCTGGGTACAGATAGTAAGAACCATAAGCAGTTTCACCAACAAGGGGAGAGTTTCTATTTAACTGGAAGCTGGAGGGCCAGAGAGTCAGGAAACAGCCACCACATTGCAACATCATGTAGAAGCAGTGAACAAATGTGTACAATGTGGATGGGGCTAGATCATTCAAGGACCACCTACACAGGGGAAAGGGAGCTTGGCCAGGGCTTGGCCATGGATCATATATTTGCATTTTAGCAAAACACGCACCATTGTGAACAGTGTCAGATCATATACAATACACGCTATACCAGTAAAATGTGCCAAATCTCACACCCATGTACAACCTCTTCCCACAAACATGTTGTTGATTTCTTAGCCAATTGTCAATGTGGCAAAGGGCTGCTATACGGTAATTGTAACTAGTACGTGTTACGTAGCAACTGTATAAAACTGAATTTCAACTCCCTTTCTGAAGCATATATATAGCTTGAAACATGTATGCCACTCAGATAGCATGATCAACGCAAAGTGATAAATGGAGGTTCACTTGCAGGGGGTGTTGGCGTATGAAAAATAGTAAAGCGAGGGACAAGGGTGTATATGCAATCAGCTATTCCCACATGGAATCATGTAGAAAGGTGTGAGCATCCAGAAGGACGACAACATTGCATGGATGAGTTACTGTCTGGGGGAAACTGTAACAGTATTGATGTACTCACAGTCAACCAAAGTTGGGCTCAACCATGCTAAATGTCCCATTAGAGAACTGGAGGCCACTTGGGAATTTTAGTGATGCTGTGTACAACATAATATATACCCAACATGAAAACATGATGATGTATCAACACATTAGCCCAAATTTGAATTTCAAGAAATATGGGTAAGGTTACGTTTGTTGCGAGCACACAATTGGATTTGCCTTGTCAACTGATCCACTTCTCGGGAATATCATACAGGAGAATGAGTACTTCCATCCACCAGCCATGCTCTGCCAATAGCCTGAGGTCTTAGGAGAAGTCCATGCACTGTTGCAATTGCAGCTGATGCAAACACCACCTGTGGAGCAGCTTTTCCCCCTCAGAGGGATTTCTTTATTTTCTCCCTAACAACCATATCAAATCAGTCCAATAACGGACAATAATGAGCATAGTGTCTTACTAATTACCCGTACTAACTACCTTTATAGTATTAGAATTCAGAGCTTTGAGACCCTTACGGGTGAGTAGCTGCGCTAAATAAGTTCCTGATTGATTGATGAATATATTTGTTCCTGTGTCCATATTGCCAGACAGCTGTTTAAGCAAGCTCTTCACTGACCTATGACTTATAGCCCACACCCTCTTATGTACAAACTCTGCCTTTTGCACAATGCTATAACTGGTACTACAATACTATCCTCATGTTTATTAATAACATGTAATATTATGATAATGAGCCAATGTTCTAAGTAAATGTTGCATATATATTTGTTAGTGATACCCATTAATGCTACACAAATAGCAGACCTCATATATGACCCCATATATGAAAGTGTTTTCACTACTATTCCATGCGCTATTGTTCTCACGTGTCATGATCATAAGAACACCTTCTCACTCACTTTTGAGAAACCATACAAATATTGCACAATGCTCTGTCTAAGGTCAGTGAGTATAGTTTATTCAGGGCCTAACATCTCTAAAAACCTCCTCTATCATTAGAGCCAGGTAGCTGCACCATAGTAATCATGATCATATATTCAAGCATCAGCCACAAGGTAGTATCCCAATATTTTCAATGAAGTTGAACATTGCTACTAGTAAACGAATCACATTATCGATAATTGGAAACCTCCTGCACCCAAACTTTAACCAGTTTAAACAGGGTTCAAAAGAATCACATTAACATTGTTAGTGGTGCTAGCCATTGGTTTAGGCCAGGGAATATTCTAGCTATAGTTGGCAGAAGCACATCTCAATTATAGCCAACAATGATAAACTGAACCTCATCTCCCGTGTCAGTTCTATTCACCCTGAAAGGTAAACTACTACGGAAATGTAAACATGCATGAATGTCATATATTTTACCCTCAGAATATGCCAAAGTAGTAGTAAGTGTTGTTAATTAGTAAATTAAAACCAGCACAGCTTGGTTAAAAGAAATAAGAGTAATTAAATATTCAATGTGCAATATACCAATGTGTAATTAAAGGTCACAATCTGTACATTATTGGAAAAAATGTAATCTAAAAGTGATGGACTAGCCACAAGCTGCTCAGTTCACAATGTTAGGACCAGTCCTAAGTTGCTGGGTAACTACTGGATCATGTTACAAATGCCCTGTGGCCAATTACCCATGAGGCAAGAGTCTCTGTTTAAGACCCTTTCTCTACTTCCGTCCATCTGTCCTGGCCAGTTTGGACCGTGTACTTTGTTATAGTGCTTTGCCCTTGCTTATGGCTTATGGCAATTATTGGTGAGAGCGATTGCCGAAGGCCATTGCCGTATTTGGCGCATCACCCCAGAGCCCATGGAGCAATATTCCTGAAGCAGGTTGAAGATGCTTCCTGGAAAGCACATATTCCTTGAACAAAAGACCGGTTTGAGCAGTACTCTTCTTTGGAGGTCTAAAGAGGGACAGCAACATAACAGGTGGAGCCACGATTCTATGTCAGGACCGGAGGCTTCGGATTATGCTTTATCTCTCTTCGCTTTATTACTTATACAAAACAACAGCAGCCAGAGAGATTTGTGAATGTCAAAGAAAAAACCATACAAAAAACTACAACTCCCTACAACCAGGGAGGTAACCTAGTAATTAGTCCATCAACTATCTCTATGACACTGTCCCAAAGTCCTCTGTCAGCTCTCTCTCTTCCTCTTTCTTCGCTGCTGCGCAGCCAGTTAAGTGCTCTTGTTTATTTCCGGTATTAACGAGTGATTAACGAGTGATTATTTGACTATATTTCAGGTTGTAATGCGTTTCATGTTGTTTTTCGTGGGCTCTCAGTGTTTTTTCTCCTAACACGTTGTTAATTTGATCAGTTTCAGAGCCCTCTCCGGCCGCGGGAGCGTTCTCGCTCCTTACGCGGCCGGCTCCCCTGTTGTTGCGGCATTGTTATGCGCCGCTAGGGGCGCTTGACCGCCTTGTCGTTCTCGCGTCGCGTCTCCTCAGAGGAGGAGCGCGAAGCGAGACCAACGGTCACAGCCGTCCCCTGCTGCCTCACCTTGACGTCCGCATCGCGGATTGTATGCTCTCCACAATTTCAATATTTACTACGCCCCAGTGGGGGTCTGTATTGCGGATTTATCCGCGTTGAACGCGCTTTCTAAACCGGCGCTGTAAGCACCTGCTAAACACCACGCATCTCGCGGAGGGTGTTATTTTTGGATTCTGGGCATTTATCTCCAAATATATTTGGCATAAATAAATAATCACAACGCGGTAGGGAGGCAGCCACCCGGTCAGGTTCTTCTGAGGGTTTTTTCCGCGTTGAGGGTCTGGTGCAGCCCTATTGTAACCCTCTGGGCTACCCTATCTTGCAGCCTTTGGACTGCGCTTAATCCTTTTATCCTGCTAAGTTTGTAAGGGTTACGTACCTACCTTTTGAGTATGGCCTCACAGTCTGAATACTATGAAGAGGAAGTGCAGGAATACTTACCTTATAGCGACGACTTCTTTGACGCGGTTGATGATTCAATCTACCGGGTGGTTAATGAAGTAGTGGGTCCGATGGAGCAGCGTCTCTCGGACAGGATTGTCCAAGAATGCAATAGATTAGCATCGGCACGTGGCAGTGTAGCGCAGACACCTGGGCAGGTTCCCGATGGGACCCCCCCCCCCCAAAAAAAGCAACGCCCTGATGGAGTAGATGCGGATGCCTTTGCGCGCCTTAAGACGGCGTTTCTAGCAAAGACGGCACCGGTGGCCCCCCTTCTTCCAACGACCGATCCATTTCAGGATATCCCAGAACCACCATCCCCAGCGACAGATAATGACACTCAAGGGGATACAGATGATGAGGCGGGTGCTTCCCGCCCTTGGCGACCGGCCTCGGCGTCCACTTCGGCGGCGCTTGAGGAAGATGCAGATATGTTAAACCCAGACGAGATAATGCATCCCCGGTCTTCCGCTTGGGTCCCAGGGGATAAAGTTGTTAGGTTCCTTGCCAACCGTTTGCGTAAGCCACTGGAAAAAGAGGCACGGAGTTGTTTGAGGGCGGAATGCCCGCGTCCCTCCTTGCCAGACAAAATCGCGCTTACGCCGGAATTAGATTCCAAAATGGCTACGTTCCTGGCGAAATTTGTAAAGGATCCCCGTAAGGGTATTGACAGATCTTGGCGGTCTTGTCAAGATAAACTCCTTGATGCCGTCGGTCCTATGGCAAAAATCCTGGACATGGCAGAGGAGGCTAAAGTGACGGGCTCAACTATTTCGCCGGAAGTCTTGTCGAATTGGGCCCAACGAGCCATTATATTTTTGAGCAATGCAAATTGTGCTCTTTCAACGGAGCGTCGCCGCTCTTTGTTGATTAAGTTGGACCCCAAACTTGGGGATTTAGCTTCCTCAGAGGCAGGAGCGGTTGCTCAAGGAGGCCTGTTTGGAGAACCTTTCGTGAAGGAACTGGGGAAGTTTGTCTCTACATTTACCTCCTTAGACAAGGCCCAGTCCGGTATTAAGAAGGTGTTTACCCAGCGGGTTTTCCGCGGGGCCGGTCGAGGCAGGGGCCGCTCGTCCGGCCGCGGATTCCAGCAAAATCCTCAAAGGGGACAAGGCTCTGGCCGTGGTCACTACAACTCCACTGCAAACTACACCAATTTCTACCCAACGCGAGGACAACGTTTCCGAGGCCGTGGAGGATACAAATCCAATAATGGAGGCGGAGCTTCTAACGGTAAGTGTCCTCCCCGCATGTCAGCAAAAGATAGGAGGACGATTGGCAAACTTCACTCAGGCTTGGGAAAAGCTAACGTCCGATGCATGGATCCGGCAGACAATTCGAGGATTTCATGTGGAATTTCTGGGCAATCCTCACCAGGCCACGCGACCGTGTCCATTGCAGTTCACCCTTCAGGATGCACGGTTGATCGACGAGGAGGTCGCCGAATTGCTTTGCAAAGGCGCAATTTGTCGCACAACTTTGCATCCTCACGGTTTCCTCAGCAATATATTCCTTGTGGACAAAACGGACGGAGGTCGTCGTCCGGTAATCAATCTCAAGGACTTCAATGCGTGGTTGGTGTACCGCCATTTCAAAATGGAGGGAATCCATCTTTTAAGAGATCTCTTGCGCCCTTCCGATTGGATGGCGCGTCTAGATTTAAAAGACGCTTACCTTGTAGTTCCCGTGCATCCGCCCCACCGACGATTCCTTCAGTTTCGTTGGGGGGGTTTGGTATACGAGTTCACGGCCCTTCCATTCGGGCTTTCCTCGGCACCTTGGTGTTTCACCAAGCTGCTTCGTCCCGTGGTAGAGTTTCTCCGGGCGCGGGGTATACGCATGATCGTCTATTTGGACGACATCCTTCTGATGGCGCAGACTCCCCAACTCCTGGTGATGCAGCTCCGACAAACCGTTTCCCTGCTCCAAAGCCTGGGGTTTGTTATCAACGCGAAGAAATCGATACTTCACCCCTCTCAGGCGGTCACCTTCCTGGGGTTTGTGGTGGACTCCGTTCAAGCGACTCTGAGTCTTCCGTCTCGCAAGATGGCGAAAATTCGACACGAACTACGCCGTACGGTGTCCAAGCCCACCATTTCCTTGCGTCAGCTCGCCAGGATCGTAGGCCTCTTGTCGTCCTCGATCCAAGCGATTTTTCCGGGCCCTTTGCACTATCGCGCTCTACAACGTCAAAAGGCCTATCACCTCCGACGGGGTCATTCTTACGATTATGTGGTGCCCCTGTCGGCGGAAGCCAAAGAGGAGATCCTCTGGTGGCTCAATCATATGGAGGCATGGAACGGCCGGGCGATTTTCGGTTCCGTTCCAGACTTGGTCATCGAGTCCGACGCCAGCAAATTGGGGTGGGGCGCTCGATGCGGAGATTTTTCCACCGGAGGTGTTTGGTCAGCAAACGAGCGGGAGTTTCACATCAATTGCTTGGAACTGCTCGCTGGCTCTTTCGCGGTGCGTTGTTGGACCAAGGACAGAGTGCAGTCTTGTGTCCTCCTAAAGATGGACAACATTTCCGCGGTCCATTATGTCAATCGATTAGGTGGTCCCCGTTCTCGGGCGCTGGCCAATCTGGCAAAGGATTTTTGGAACTACTGCCTCGAGCATCATATTTCGGTGACGGCGGAATATCTCCCGGGCCAGCACAATCAAGTAGCGGACTGGCACTCTCGTCATCTCTACGACTCCAGCCTTTGGAAGCTGGATGTTCCGATCTTCCAGTGGTTGCACAACCTCTGGGGTCCGTTCTCAGCGGATCTTTTTGCCTCACGTCTGGACAATCAAGTGCCCAGGTTCTTCAGTTGGAGACCGGATCCACTGGCCCTAGCCACGGATGCCTTCCTCCAGGATTGGAGTCAGGAAAACGGATATGCGTTTCCACCGTTCTCGATGATCATGAGGACAACGGCCCAGATCCGGCGTCAATGTGCGCAGGTGGTCCTGATAACCCCCCTTTGGAGGTCTCAAGTCTGGTTTCCAGTTCTTCTGGAACTTTCCTGGGATTCTCCAATCCTACTCCCCCTATATCCTCAACTTCTTCAGAACCCGGAAGGGAACCCTCATCACCTGATATCTCGGGGGACACTCCGACTCATGGCGTGGCGTCTTTCAGGCGACGATGGGCGTTGCCGGGACTTTCGGGTCAGGCTGAGGCCCTCCTGTCAAAGGCATGGGCGGACAGTACCACGAAACGTTATAGATCCTCGTGGTCACGTTGGGTTCGTTGGTGTCTTCGACGACGTCTGGATCCCGTGGTCGCAGGAATCGTTCCCCTCTTGAATTTTTTCGCCGATTTGGCGTCGGAGGGTTTGGCTTATCGCTCCATTAATGCTATCAGATCGGCGATTTCCGCCGGCCACGAGCCTCTAAACGGAGCACCTGTCGGAGAACATCCATTGGTCTGCAGACTTCTGCGGGGCGTGCGATTGTCGCTGCCCCCGGAGCCTCGCTACTCCGTCCTTTGGGACGTTAACAGGGTACTGAATTTGTTTCTTTCCTGGCAACCTAATCGGTATCTTTCTCTGAAAGAGCTGTCTTCTAAGCTTGCTATGCTTCTCTGCTTGATTTCCTGCAGGAGAGTTTCCGATGTTCGTGCACTTGACGTCTCGGCGCGGGTCTTTTCCCCGGAAGGGGTCGTTTTTACGATTGGACGTAGAACCAAGTCCAACTCGCGAACAATAACCTATCCGGCTTTCCGGGATTCTCCCAAACTTTGTGTGGTAGACTGTTTGAAAACTTATGAGGATTTGACGCAGGAACTCCGCCCGCCAGGCGAACGACAACTCTTGATAGCTCTCAAGAAGCCACACAAGGCAGTCTCTTCTCCCACCATTGCTAGGTGGGTGCGTTGGGTTATGCAGGAGGCTGGCATTGATACTAAACAGTTTGGTGCCCATTCAGCCAGGGGCGCTATGGCCTCGAAGGCTTTCGCGCTCGGAGCGCGTTTGGAGGATTTGATGCGTGCAGCGGACTGGTCGTCCGACTCCACCTTTAAGAGGTTTTATTTTAAGCCGATTCTTAACGTGGCACAGTTAGTGGTAAGTAAGCTTTGAACTAGCATAATCCGAAGCCTCCGGTCCTGACATAGAATCGGAATTTGCCTAGTGCTATGACGGTAAGTTCCAATTCTATTAAGGACACGGAGGCGAGGATTATCCCGCCCGGGGCACCCTTGGTGCGAACCCCCCCGTATAGGGGTAAGTAAGTTTTTTCCTGGATGTTTATTGACAGAAATGCTTGCTTTGCTTGCTGTATTTGGTTCTATGACCGTTGCTTGCGCTCCGGACGGTTCGTTCAGTTCTCACCTCCCTGTTTGGCTTCTTTCAGGAAATGATGGATCCAAACAAGACCAATGAGGAAGTGGCGTGACTTGCGCGAAGAAAGAGGAGGAGAGAGAGCTGACAGAGGACTTTGGGACAGTGTCATAGAGATAGTTGATGGACTAATTACTAGGTTACCTCCCTGGTTGTAGGGAGTTGTAGTTTTTTGTATGGTTTTTTCTTTGACATTCACAAATCTCTCTGGCTGCTGTTGTTTTGTATAAGTAATAAAGCGAAGAGAGATAAAGCATAATCCTCGCCTCCGTGTCCTTAATAGAATTGGAACTTACCGTCATAGCACTAGGCAAATTCCGATTCATGCCGATAGTCGCATAACCTGCATTCCCCCGTGCCTCCTCAGCCCGCACAGGCTGGATTAAAATCTTTAACTGGAAGCACTAGAAGATGAATATCCCAAAGGCTCTGTTGGACACAACATCCTTGGCGTGGTTTTCCCCCAACGTTTTGCCTACCAGCCTCTTGTTTTGTCTGACTTCATTTTTGTTGGTCTTAGGACTCTGAGCACTTTACCACTGCTAACCACTGCTAAAGTGCTTGTGCTCTATCCTTTAAACATAGTAAAATTAGCTTACATCCAACTTACCTATTTACTTTACTTGAATGTCCCTAGTAAAGTGTTACTACATGTACCTAGGGACTGTAAATGAATTGCTACTAGTGGGCCTGCAGCTCTTATTGTGCCACCCACTTAAGTGTCTTAGCCCTGCTTTTGCAGCCTATGTGTGCAATTTTAAACTGCCATTTCGACCTGGTGAGGTAAACTTGTTTCCAGCCTGAAAATTCCCTTTTTAATACATATACATCACCCCTAGGGTAGGCCCTACACAGTCCAAAGGGCAGGGCGTACTGTATCTAATGAGTTGGACATGTAAGTTTAAGTTTTACATGTCCCGGTAGTGAAAAACTCCTACATTTGTTTTTCACTACTGTGAGGCCTATCTCTCACATAGGATAACATTAGGTTAACTTATTACATTTAATAAGTGATAACGTTCAAATTGGAGCAGGTTGGGGCATTGAGTTTGTTTGGCGTCTAAAGAATTATAATTAAAAGCTCCCTCGATTGGTAAATTCATGATCTTAGTCACAGTTCTGAAAATGCCACTTTTAGAAAGTTGTAATTTCTTGTCCTAACCATTTGGTGCCTACAGCCTGTCCCTGTGGTACATAACTAGGTGTAGTTGGCAGTTGGTATTTGTGTATTGACCCAGACAGTGAGACAAAGGGAAGATAGGTGTTGGCAGGATGGGTTACTCTGGGTAAAGGAGGGGGAAGAGCTGTGACCTACCACACTTGCACATCACAAAGGCTCCGACATCGCATCACACTTTGCAGCTCCCTGGAACCACCTTTGCACAACGCCTCTCATCGCCAAGACCTCGCATCGTCTATGCTGCGGGACTCATCTTTGATGCAGGACACTGTATCGCTTTGCAACCAGGATTAAGGTTCTGGTTAAGCACAACTAAGTGGGTCCCTGTAGCCGGCCCACGTACCATTGCAGTCGGCCTTAACTTGTGACTTTGTCCCGGTCTAGAGCGACCAGAAACCCACAGTTGCCGCTAAGTGCTTTTTGGTGCTATTTTACTGAAATATTTAAATCTTGCATAAATCAGGTACTCTTGATGGATTTTTGTCATTTTGGTCTTGATTTATTTATTAAAATGTACTCTATTTTTCTAAATTGGTGTGGGATTTTTTCTTGTGTTGGTTTACCACTTTATTAGTGTTTGAAGTGCTGCACAAATACTTTACACATTGACTCTAAGTTAAGTCTGACTGCTCTGTGCCAAGCTACCAGAGAGTGGAGCACAGGTTAATTGGGGGTTGCTTTTGACTTCATCTTCACAAGGATTGTAGTTGCTGTTTGAGGAGGGTTTCACCTCCCTAGATCAGTAACCCAGTTTCTTACAGGCCCCAAAAACTTTAGGACACATCCATAACTTAGTGGGGCAGGAAGGATTCCTTTGCTCTTCATTATACTTAGAAAAGGTAACTTAAATCTGGATTCAGGGGTTAAGTAAATACAGTTCTCTTCTCTAACTTTTACATGATAAAACCCAGTCCCCTTAATTACATAATTTCATATTTTGCAATATAAATTGCTTTCTATGTTCTAGGTGATCCTAAATAAATATCCTATGGTGGACACATCTATTGGATTATATGAATAAGCAAAAGGAGTTTAAATACTTGTATTAGCTAGTAAGCATAAGCTAGTGGGAGTTTTAGAAAATATCAAATAGCAGCTGCAATGAAAACAAACTGATATTTTAAGAACCATACTATGTGCTACTGAGTAAAGTAACTTGAGTTTGCGGTGTTTTGAAAACTTACAACTCCTGTGTGTTTCCTGCATTGTTCAAAGGGACTTGGAGAACCTCCATTCCTCCAACCTTCTTTACCAATTTCATCACTTATAAAGAATTCATTTAGCTTCTGTACACTGAAACAAACAAGAAACAAAGCAACATTTCATATACACATTGTACATGTATTTGGGTAATTGCATTACAGATAAGCACTAACAAACTAAGACTATGATACCTATCTTCTTTCCAGTTGCAGAATTTGACTCTTCATTCCCTCCATTACTAGTTCTACCCTATTACTCTTCAAAACGGCATCTAAATAAGGTCCTGAGATGCATTCCATTGCCTTTGGGAAAACACATATGTTACCTGGAATACGACACCTCCTCACAGAAACAGGAAATAGTGTAGAACGCATTCAAACAAACCTCATATATATCCATTCTCTTAAGGCAAATACCAAGGAAACCATAGTTGTAAAGCAGACATCCCTGTTATGTGTATGTGGGGAGGATGCCTCATAAAGGAAACTTTGATGTTTTTCCTTAATGGATTCCAAACCCTCTACATTCAACGGTCAGAACTAAAACATAATTTATCTCTTTATCTTGATTTTTAGAATACTATATATGTAACAGAATATAAAGATTCTGGACTTATGCAAGGTGCAAAAGCAAGACAATTTCATGTTTTTGTCTTTAGAGAAATGTCTTGGCAAGTAATGAGTATGGTGTCCCACACTATATGGGGTATATACATTGATAAAGCAAAGAAAATTATTTCCATAATAGTTCTGAAAAGCATGACAAATCAATTGGTACATAACATCTTCCCCGTTCCTAGATACATTTCCGGATAGGCCTATGGTTTACTGGCCTTTGGGGGACAATTATACTCTGTTTTACACACAAAGGACTTTGTCAGTGGAATATAGACACAAAAATATATTTTGTCAGGCCCTTGAATCTCTTAATACTAAACATGCAAAGATTCCTCAAAGGGAAGGTGGTTGAGCAAACACTATGACACATCACTTATTCACTGACAGAAGAGATTCATAGCACTGTATTCAAACCTATCAAAGTTAAACATTTATTGATTATGAGAAACCAAACATATTTATAGCTTACTGACTTGCTTCTTTGTCTTCCTATCAACCAAATTATGTCAAATTGACCAAAGAAATAATATTATATTTATTATGATAATTCCCAAACATGGATGTTGGACCGGCACCTCTCTGCAGGTTCACCCCCAAACTTTTTGCCTTCACCCCTCCTGTTTTGCTGAAATACTTTTTGTTGGCTTTAGGACTGCTAACCAGTGCTTAATTGCATGTGCTCTCTCACTAAACATGGCACAATTGGCCTACACCTAATTGACACATTTAATATACCTGTAAGTCCATAGTAAACTGTACCCAGGGCCTGTATATTAACTGCTACTAGTGGGCCAGATGCACTCGTCTACCTCCAGAACACACACAAAGGTACCTGTCACCTATCTTTTATAACCTCAAACTACTTGGATCCTTGGCAGGGAAGGGAAGAACTTTCCAGAACCAGATGTAAGAGCAGTATTGATTGTCCCCTCACTTCAAAGGGTGGCAATGGGTGTAAATATTGGCCCTCCTGAGCCATGCATCAGTACACTGCTGGACCTGTGAATGCTACAGAAGGAAGCCTGGACCTATGTTCTTCCTCCCAGGCTACCTGAATGACTCAAAAAATCAGTTGGCTGCCCCCTTGTCTAAGCTAAAGAGATACAGCAAGCTCCGTAGGGCTCCCTGCAAACTGCCTAGCTGACCTGTTGCACTGGTCCTGCAATTGGACCTGCCTGAGCACTGATGACCTCTGCTGGAATGAGTTCCTGATCCCCAAGAAGTGCCTCCCTAGGTCCTGGATCCTTGGCTGCCATCAGAGAGAGACCTCTTCCTTGCTTAACTGAAGTTTCCATCAAATCCAGTGTGAAGTGGCATGAAGCTACTGAAAGCCTCACCGCACAGCTCAACGTTTCAACGGAACCCATCCCCGAATGAGCAAAGCCTCACCACAAAGATTAAAGCTTCATCTGATGCCAAGCAATATAAAGTCTTGTGAATCCTCACGCACAGCTATGAGCTTCATTGGAACTGATGCAGAGCGACTCAAAGCCCCGCCGCTCAGCTGAAAGCCTAATTGGATCTGGAGCAGAACGCCGTGAAGCCGCGCAAAGCAACACTGGGCAGACCTCACACCAAGGACATAAGGTACAACTCTCAGCCGGCCAAACTTTGTCCTGTGACCGGCCTGTTGCAGTCGGCTGAACTTGTGAGTTTATACTGGTCCTGCAGGACCAGATACCCATAATTGGTGCTTTGTCCTTTTTTTGGCGCTATATCTTCTTAAACCTTTAAAATTCAATATTTCGGGTTCTACTGATTGGATTTGTCGTTCTGAAATCATTTTATTTATTAAAATGTACACTATTTTTCTAAATTGGGTGTGAGATTTTTCTTGTGTTGTGTTTTCACTTAATTGCTGTTTGTATGGTGCATAAATACTTTACAGATTGCCTTTAAGTTAAGCCTAACTGCTATTGTGCCAAGCTACCAGAGGGTTAAGCACAGGTTAATTTAGAAACTTTTGTCATTAACCCTGATAAAGATTGTGGTTGTTACTTGAGAAGGGTTTTCTACCTCTTCAACCAAGAACCCAATGTTTTACAATGGAACCATACTATATACTAATTTCAAAGATGTATGCAAACAGCAAGGTTACATTATACATTAAGGCCCTCATTATGAGTTAGAACTAAAATTCCATTCCCTGTGCCAACAAATTTGTACAAGGATCGAGAGTAGTTGGATAATTATCATACGCTCTCAGTTTTCTCCCGCTACTTTATGACAGGTCAAGCCTGCGGACGTTTATTGGGGTGAAGGCCCAGGAAAAGTAGATACATGCAGAATATGGAGTGTGAAACACAAATTCCTCATGTTATCTACCGTTTTCCTTTTAAAAACTTGAAAGAGGAGGTATTTGCCATATATGGTAAATACGTAACCATGGCTTAATGATATTTGCCACATTCAAATGGTAAATTATCCACTCTATCCCAACAAACTAATACCGAAGGCCTTAGTGTATAACCCTCCTGAATGATTTTATACAAGATGTGCACAGATTTGGCAGGGTTTCATTATTTAATATAGTTGAATAAGGATGAGCGCATTTCAGTGTTTAAATAAACGATTTTGAAAGGCTAACTGATATGGAGAACCCCTCAATGGGTGATCTCAGACATCTAAAGGAAAGTAACAACACCTACCAAAACTTTGCAATGTCTGCTGGTGAACAGCTGAGGGAACATATTGTTGGGTGCAAGCCTCCCTGTCTGTATTAACTGATCACTACAACAACTGAAATTAAGTAAGCATTTTTATTTTCCCTTTAACTCATAGGCATATGTGTTGTATGCGGAGTCCAAGCACATTATTATGTGTAGCACTATCATGACCTCCCTTCAGTGCTTGTGGACTGGTCCCGGACACAAGCACAGAAAGTATTACATTGTGTTGTTCATATAAAGCTGAAGTCTAGGTTGTGTGCCATGTTGGGGATCTGGAACCAAGGGGACTCATCCCTGGATGCACTGAGGAACAAATGTCCGATGCAAGGAGGGGCATGTATGCCCAATGGATGATTGTAGGGATGATACACATTATTACTCCTAAATTGAGTATGTTTTTATGATAAAGTGGTGTGTTACTAACATTAAGATACTGGAGAAGGAATGAGGTCAAGATTAGGAGTGCAGAACGTTTTTTTATTGAATAATTTGTTGGGCATATTTATTGCCAGTTAGTGGGTCAGTTAATGACTCATTGCAATACTTTGCCTTATGTATTGGGCATTCCTATATTTTCAGCTTGATTTTGTAAATCTCATGTACAGTTGAGGCATAATGTCCACATTCAGGTCTGTCCCTGCTACCGTCTTATGCAAACTTTGCAGCTTCTTGATGTTCTTCATGAGCAGAGCAGCATGCAAAAAATATTATAATCCAGGCATGAGAGGGGCAGTGGCAATGCTTGCTCATTACTATACAGGCTCGGCTTGAAGGCAGTGCGACAGGTGCGGCTGCACTGGGTGCTGACCTGGGGGGGGCACTGACCTTAGGGGGGCGCTGTGTTTAGCGATGACATAGGAATTAAAAACACCTGCTGCAGATTTCCTTGATCATCCAGGTTACTGGCAGCAATTAAAATTTCATTATAACTCTTGTAATTAATGTACATGCTAGAGAGATAGGTCAGAGTTTTGTCTAGTAGCAGTTTTGACTGGCCATAAAGTAGCCTAGAGGTTTAATAGGCCTGCTACAAAGAACAGAGCTGTATTTTATGTGGATATCTGAATAGATTAGTAAAGCCAGCCTATACCAGCACTTTAAAACAATTCAATGTCTATGAGAGAGTGTCTATTGAGAGTTGAGGGGCACTTTTGCAGGGTTGTTGTGAGGGAATCCGAGGAGGAAGTCATACGGAGGGGTGCTAAAAAAGATTGTCACACAGTGTGCCACCAGCACAAAAGATGGCTCTGTTTCTATGGTCATTATTAGCATGAGAAAGTTACCCAGGATGATTAGTTAGCGATATCTCTTGGACAAACATGATACTGCGGTTCCCACCTTTTTTCACTGAGTCAGAGGCCTCGTCTGCCATCTTAGGGAAATGGGATGAATAGTTGTATTAACACTATCTCTGTGACGGCTGTTGTCATACTTACTATAACTTTATTAAAAATGAGATATTATATGGGAATTCAGATATTTTGCTTGGCGTACCCATTCCATTATCAAATTGGAGGCAGATCTGGGTAACAAATGCATTTATATTGAACCTTTTTGGTATTACTTACTCAGGTATTCTACAAGTATCCTTATCAATTAAACAGAAAGGCAATAAAGATCCCCATATGCAGTCTCACGAGGTATCTCAGATTTGCCCAAATGTACTCCACCAATACTGACAATGAAGGTTTAAAGTGTAAGGAAAGAACTTATCCACCTGATAAACTCCACATTCTATTTTTCTAGATGAATCTGGTAATTCGGTGTACCATAGATAAAAACATGTGCATGCATAATATGTAGTTCTTCTTTAGCCATTATTGTGACAAACCCTGCATAATTGCGTCATCCAATACTCTGCAGATGAGTGCTGATCGACACCCTACTGACTCACAGCAGCCAAAATTGTGCCTTCCACACTAGCCAATGTTAGTGCACTCTCATATACTTCACAAAATACAGCCCCCTTCAGCTACATTAGACTCACATAATATAATATGGGTGTGATAATTATCATAGACCAAACTGAACTAATGTGGCAAGGATCAGTAGGTGCTAGTGTGTGGGTATGATCGATGGAGAGAGTCAAATGTCTAGGTACATTTCATAACAGGCAGAACATACGGGGAGAGGATGTAGCCTAATAGCTTGAGCCGGGGCCCTGGGAGCTGGGGACCCGGGTTTGAGTCTTGGCAGGGATACTCAACATCCTCTGATTCTGGGCAAATCACCTAACAAAAATGAATGGTCTGTCTGTAATGCAACTGGTGCTCTTATGAAGCGCTCTGATACCTTTGGGTCTAGTTCTCGCTATATACAACAACAGCAAATAATATAGATGGTATAAATAGATTTACAGTTGTTTTAAGATGAATGAACCCAGGAGAGGGGCTTGTTTGAATAACCTGTGGTAGAGAATTCTAGAGAAGAGGTCCTAAGATATTACATGACACCTTGACATAGCACAGGGCTAACTGGTTGGGACAATTGGTTTAGTATGATAAACTATTAGAGATATTGGTTACATGCCATGCATAGCTTTATATGCAAGTGTCAAAAGCTAGCATTCTACCCTGTAATGCATATTTCAAGTATGGCTAACATTATTGAACTTTTCAAAGCAGCAGGGCAACTGTGAAAATATAATGGGTGCAGAGGGAATGGTGAAACTCATAAAACACAATTGCTTTGTTAGAGCTCTTCCATGACCACATAAGATTCTAGAGCGATAGGATGGTCTATGAAAGGAAGTCGATTCTTTGACACTTTCTGTGATGAAGTTGCACTAGGTCTTTCAATCACAAATTGATTGAAAGATTGATTCAGAGGCACATGCAGTTTTATTTCAATCATGATAAATGCAATCATTTGTCGGTTTGTCAGGTGAGCACTGGGGGCAGATTTACTAACTTTGGGCGCAGCGCAATGTAGCTCAGTCATCTACTTTGCATCAAAGGGAGATCCAAAAACAGAACAGTATAGACTAAGATATGGTGCTAATTTTTTCTACCCCCTGCGTTGGTGCATTTTCTTCCTTGTGTTAATGCATAATCCCTTTCACCATTGAGCAAGTTTGTGTGGGCCTCCTGTCAAGCGTGGGTTTTTTTACTGAAAGGGTAGTCTTCAAGTAAAACTATGTTTCAATAATTTTTCCAATATATATGTATACTGTACAGTGCAGCACATGTGCAAAGCTGGTGCGCTGTGGAGAGCTTTAAAACTTGATCCACTGTTACACCTGCGTCAAGAGGTGTAGGTTTTTGGTGCATATTCCTGTCTACCAATGTTAGTAGATAGGGATTTGAGTCAAAACCCATGTGTGGAACGCCCTTGTGCCACCCATAAAATTTCCCCTTGCTGTTAGGTAGCACATAAAGCTACTTTATCAACTCTCCAAAGCCAATCAGGATTTGTGTTCTACAACACATTTTACCATAAGGTTTTAGTACATCTGGGCCGAGTGTCTGGAGTGTATTTAGGATGGATACATATAGCAAACAAATATTTTTAATATCAGATCTAATTGAGAATTGTGTTGCACAAGAATGTGGTTGCTTTAAAATAATTTTACTTTATTACTTCAACAATCTTGCTAAATATTTTGGATAAGATTGTTGAAGATTAGTTCAACAGCAAAATTCATTCTGGCAACATCTAATGCACTCTGCATAAAATTGTTATGAAATGTGAAATTGTAATTGGACAACACAGATCCACCTTAGGATAAGAATTAATAATGTTAAACCATTTAAAATTAAAAAATATATAGGTAACTTGTGCATATGTGAACTAAGGGTGGGAATCTTAGTAAAGTTGTTTTAGGCCCTAGAAATGCAATAAAGGCATTTAAAGATTGTGGCACTGGTGTCCTCTAGTCCCTTAGACTTTATGGAAGAATCAGGGACCATGCATGCTAGTTTCCTTTAGTCAGATATATACTTTGAGCCAACATCAACATTATGGGCATGTCATAACACAAATTTTCGGATGGTTAAAGGTGAAAAGACATTAACTAAGGTTGACTGCATCCCATTAGCCAGATAACTGTTGGCCCGTCTCGTAGTCACCCCCGTTCCATCAGCCGTTTCATGCAATATAGATGGCAATCTTTCAAAGACTCCAATTACTAAACCAGGTTTTACCTCTCTTCCATTCGCAAAAGCCCTGAAGTACTTACTTCTGTTTTTCTGTATAACCACAAATCAGTCGCTAACATTGTGGCGTCCTCCAACTTGACTACAACAATTCTGTGTACCTTGGCATATCAAGTTATCCATTGTTGCAGCTGTTAACCATCCTAAAACACAGTCACCAGGCTTATCCCTAGTCTACATATTGAGAAACGTGTCCCGAATCATCTTTCTTAACTCCTCTTACTGCTAGTGGCCGCTTCATTTAAAATAAAAAGTTTATGCATCTGCTTTTGCTCCATACATCGAATGAAAAATACTTCTTCTTCCTCCAGTCTCACTTTGCCGGATAAAGGAAAGCTCATACTCTCAATTCACTTTTTGAAAATTCCAGTCACTCATCGGTGGTAGTTTCGTTATTCACTCCTTCCCATCCTAACAGTTATATTGGGGAATTTCCTGCCTGTCTGCCACCTACAGCCAAAGCAATTACTACTCCATCCATACACATATTGGACTGTTTGTTGCCTAGGTGCCTTCTATCTGCATTGCCCACCAGGTTCCAGAGTATAGAAAGGGCACACTGCCCTGGTCTGTGCCATAACGCACCTTGAGCTACCAAGTCAGTGCACCCCATGCAAAGTCACGCCCCTCCTGATGGCAGCACGTTAGTGAAAGGTGGACTGGCTATTTGAAGCCTTTAGTCTGTTTTTCATGCTGCAGGTGACAACCAGCCTGCTTTTGAACAGGGAGGCAGTGCTCTACCCAAATGTGGGAGCAGTGAGTTCTTGCCCTCTGTGCATCAGGAGGGTACATAGCACCGCCATTACCTCCTTTCAATGGGCACCCTTGAAGGGAGCACTGATTGTGGGTCACTTTTTCGTGGCGCACAGTTAGTGCACCCCCTGATGACCTGTTTGCCTTTGAGCCTGTATCTATACTATGGCGCAGGGACAGAAGCAGGTCCTATGCCAATGAGGGTGTGTCCCCTTGAGGGCACAACTTTGCTTTGCCTTTTCTGTATCACTGAAGGATCCCCTTCTGTAATACCGTAGCACCCCAGGGATGCCAAAAGCAGGTATACATGCCTGTTGTGCCCCAAGGGGCCCATTTGATAATATTGCCCGAGGTCTTGGTCACATCCATAGCGTTTGGACACCTTTCTAGGTCACTGTCACAATTTAAAGTTTTCTTCCATTGATTTGTTCATTGAATAAATAAATTGCTAGAAAATATAGCATGCATTAGAAAAGAAGCACTTTCCGTTTTCATCCACACATCACACAGCCTGTTGTAAAGAGACTTACACCAAAGACACAAGCACTTTATAGAGTGAAAACGTTTACGTTTTTATTACCTATGTCATTGTCTTTGCTGTCAGTATTGTCTAGCAGGAAAAGGAATGGTATTAAGTACCTCACTAGTGCTTTGACTGCAAATCTGACGACAGTGGAGAGCAGGAACAGTGGTGTGACCAGGATGTGGAACAGAGACAAAGATGCAAAGGCGTTTGCTGGTGTCAATGGTTTTGTGCTTACATAGGCATGGGTAACAAATGTCTACGGAACAAAAGAAAATATATTAAATAATATTCTATAAGTCAATCAAGTGTACACATAAAAATACCATTATATTTAGAAGAACCTAAGACTCAGGGGTCTGTAAATGTCCCTCCTTACGAGTGGGCAAATAATTACAATATGCCCTGTGCCAAAAGTTACTGGGCCCATTGGAATTTTAAACTGAGTTTTTTCACACGGAGCTAGCAGCTGAAATTTTTAATTTAAAACACTTTGGGAAAAACATGCAGAAATTGGCGTGGGAATACCAATTCCTGCACAGTATTCCCACATCTAATTCTCATTATTTCCAACCCGCAGAACTAACAGGACCCCCAGATAACTGTAATTCTGGGCAGAGGCGTAGCTTCGGGGGGAGGGTTGGGGGTGTTACACCCTCTTCACAAATGTGTTATTTAATACATAGTTGGGTACAGGAGCTTTTTGTTGGGTATGGTAGGATGTCTGTTGGATTCTAACTTGGATTTTAACTGATATTTTCAAATACTCACTCTGACAAAAACACACACACACGTCTCTGTTTTGAAGGTATTAAAACATGGCTATTTTACAAAATGCTGTGTTTTAAGTACCCCTCACAATCCGCACCTCTTTCCCTTTCCACTGGCCCTTAAGCCCCCCTCATGAGCTGCTTCCCAATAATGATCATCATGATATGCTAGCTTGATTGTCGGAAAATCTGAAGCTCACACTCCCACAGTCTTACTGACCAAGCTACACCCCTGATTCCAGGGTTGGGAGAATAACAGGGTTTACTCTAAGCCTCTCATAATGAGGGCCTTCTTCTTTTACTTTAGGAACACTTAGGGGGGCTGAGTATATTCATAGCTTTTAAATAGGACATAATTCAGAGAACAATACATTGCTAGAGATTGTTACATAGTGTTTTGCACTTAGTCACACCAAACACAGAACTGACTCAAAACCAAACACGGAACACTGAAACTGCAATTATAGAAGGCACAAAAAAATACAGAAAAATTGTATATAGCTATAATCCTATCTTTTTCGCAACAACCACTTAATTAGGGGCAAAATATTGCCAAACAATTGGCACAAATGTTATTTGTCCTAGGTAAATTTTGTGTGTTGTATTAGCACAAACGTCTAAAAGACTTCCTTAGTTTTCAGTTCTCTGCAACTTCCCTTTGTCATGGGATGGCTCCCTTCTATTTGTTCCCCTCTTACAAAGTATATTTTTAAGGTTGGTACTGTTTTTGCTTCTACCTTACCCAACAAAATACATTCCACACCATTGCATAATCAGAATGACAACCATTAAGCTATCCCTACACTATTTCACATAACCTATGAACATTGTTTTTTGATAAGCGACATGAACACATCATTTTTTACAATGGTTGAGTTGTTTTCATTTTTTTGGACAACAATATAAAGTAACACATAGTTTAACAAAATTTAAAGGTGACTTACTGCAAGAACTGCTGCAATTGGTATTGCTGCATTCATAAAAACTGCAGAAGAAAGTTCACAAAATAAGTTAGACTACTTGAGCATATCAATCATGTTCTTGAAAATTAGATAAATATCTTTACTAAAGACATCTCAGTATTGTGCATTAGCATTCAAAAAGGGGGGAGACAGAAGCTGAGAGAGGTTCACTTGGCTCCCATTAGCCATACTGTCATAAATCAAAAAAGAGTGAACCTCACCAGTCTTGATGCCCATGCCCATGAGTGTTATTTCAGAAACTCTCAACCAGTACTTATCTCCAGCAGTATACATGATCCCCAATGTGGTGGCTTAGTTAATAGCATAATCATCGGGTTCCGTGCCTCGCTACTCACTTCTCCAGCTGAGTAGCACCTCTATCTGGAAGTGTCTGGAAAAAAGATACTGGTGGGATCAGTGCACTAAGAATAAAATCACCTCCTACAAACTTTAATATGAAAAAGGGATAGGAGTAAGGTTAAAAAATAGATAGAGTGATGTGGTTCATTTGCATTACCAATCCTTTACATCACAAGTAAGTGGTAGACCTGTTTTGGCCATATGTGCCCCTACAGGTTTGTGGCCTTAATCAGGACCTATTACGTTCAGATCTCTTGTGTAGTTATTGGTTGGTACTCTGTGCGGGTAAGTCCACTAACTTTGGTTTTTTTGAATAACAGAAGCTTTTTCAATATACAATTGTGCTTTCTGCCTTTATTCAGAGAGACAAGAGTTTGTCAGTACATAAAGAGAAAAAACATATGCTTTTTGATCTGTGCCAGTCTCCATCTAATTCAGAAGTTTTGCTACATCCATTGCATGCATATACACCTAGATAGTGCAGATTGTTTTCTGAAGCGAACTAGAGCTACATCTTCTGTTGGGTAATCTTGCAATTCCTAGGTCTCTGTAAGAGAGACAACACATTGCTATCTAAATCCATATAATGGCCCTTGCAAATGTTCAATAAAACCAGTCAAATTCAAATTAAAAACAGTGCATTCAAGAACTGTAGTGTTTCCCTTATGTCTCGTGAGGACAAAGGGAGTTTCTAAAATTCACATAAGATTGTTGTGCCGTTGAAGTGTTATCAAAAGTGGATTGTTAAGGAGGCTGGTATTCATCGTTTACAGCGACGTGGATAGCGTTAGTGTCAGCACGTGCTTGATGTTAACTTTTGTACATAAAACTCTATGGCATTCTCCACTATTGTAACTACTCAACAGGAAGCTGTTCTTTATCTACCAGCACATTTCCTACAGGTTGATAGCGAGACCTTCAATCCTCACCCACCACCCATAAGGCTGTAGTTATCCTGCCATAAGGTATTTACCAATTATTATAATAGTAGTTGACAATACGAATGCAAAGTTTGAGGCACAGAATTGAACAGACCAAGCATAGCAAAGCCACTTAAATTTGAATTCCAAAGAAAATCTTTGGGGAGCTGTTTCCTTTCAAAGTAGTGCGTAACCAACACACATGCGCACAAATTAAAAATTCGACATGGCGAGCAGATGCCAGCCTCCATAACAATCTTCTTTTGATAACACTCCTTGGGCACACCCACTCCAATGTGAATTTTACTAAGTCACCCCAGTGGAAATCATATATACTGCTGGTGGTAATTACTTGTTGAGGTTTTACGAGAAACACACGTGGAACTCTGGCATCAAGACGGGTGTAGTTCACTCTTCATTGATTCATCTCAGTAACGTGCTTCATGTTTAAAATAAAATATAGACTAAATATGTATCAAAAGTCGGGTGTATCCATGTAAAACTTGTTTTCTGGTAAGTCTTTATGGGCTGCAGACTTTGTGCCATGTCATTCTTGCCGACAGGAATTTCACTGCCTCACTGAAGGACCTAATTCAACAGCATTGCAGTTGTAGGTGGTGAATCCTGGTTGGCAGGAAGGGAAGGGAGTGGGGCAATGTGAGGGCACCACCTCACCTCATAAAAAAAGACAATTAAGCAGCAATCACAGTGGGGTAAATACCAATGTCAAGGTGTCTCCTCTGCAGTGAAATGTCCATGGTGAAATGTCTACAAATCAGTCTTTTATACTAGTTTATTCTTGGTATAAGAGAACCGCATGGCTCCTTGGTAACTAACTGTGAAGTTACTTAATGAACATGATCTCTTCTGTTTGAATAAGCTCATGTAAACCCGTTTTAGGTATTTTAGGTATTTTACAATCTTTTCCCTCAAAAGGATCTTTTCTTACTTGAAAGAGATGTGTGAAGCGCAAAGGTTTTGAGACTTTTCAGTTCCTTCATTCGTGTTTCCTCCACGCTGGTGCAGAAAATGTGTTCCCAGGCATACAGTTTCAAAAGTTTGATGCCTTTCAGGATCTCGTTGGTTTTCTTTAATCTCTCAGTAGAGTAGTCCTTCGCGGGTAGGAAAAAACATAATACAGTCAAGAGACACCAAACAACAACAAATGGACATGAGATGGAGGGATAGCTTTACCTGAACCTAGACTGCGCCAGCTGCTGCTGAAATATCCTTGAATTGGAATATTGAATTTTTAAGTTTTAACTAGGCCTGCGTAGAGTTTAAAAAAAAACACTCTGCCACTCTCCAAGGAGTTTCACAAGCAGTGGAGTGAACTGCGTTGCCCTGCTTGTGCTGATTTTTAGGCATTTGTCCCACACTGTAAAATCAGCGCGAAAGGCACCACACGCAGCCCAAGAGGATGCACCTTCTTTTGGCTCCTGTATTAGATGTATTCTACTCGAGTGGCAGCTTCCTCAACGCAAGCGGCAGGTTTCTCAAAATGAGCAGTATCGACAAGCCGCAACTGCGCGCATTGAGAAATCTCAGCGGGACGTGATCTCGCCATGGATTTTGCTTGCTCGCCAACTTAACATTGGGGCGCTGCAAAAGAGGAAATCGTCCACTCCATCCCACTGCGCAGAGCTTTCTAGAGCTCCGCGCTCTATGCAGAGTGGGAAAAACTCCACAAGCTCCCCGAGCGGACTGTGCACTGTCAGTCTAACATACGGTATATTCTTGAAGTAGCCTGGCCCTCTTTTATTTGCGATCTTAGGGGCATATTATCAAGAAACGGCGTTAAAATAGTCGCCGCTTGAGAATTCCCATAGAAGCCCATGTTCTGGTGTCAACATGGGCTTCTATTGGAATTCTCTGCGGCATATTATCAAGCCCATTATCGCCGCTTTAGCAGCAGTTTTCTGCCGCTTAAGCAGTGATATTTTTAACGCCGTGCTTGATAATATGCCTCCTAGGCTTTCTTTCCCTTTGTGCAGGCAAACATTGAATCCTTGTCCTATATACATTTTAATCAGTATATGCTTTTATCCTCAAATAAATTGTGTATTTTTCTATGTTTGTTATAGTGACAGCACTATTTATTCCCAACTACAAACGAGTCTCATTGGAGGAGCTCAAGCAGCCATCTTGAGCTTAGCTTTGTGGCACACCCTCTATTCGATGTTTCAATTTTTAATTCTTCAGGACTACAATCTGACTTTGAATGTCTTGAAAGGATTTCTATAATTTCAATTACCCAATTGACTATATTTTATTTGCAAGTCCAGAATGAATTAGATCTTGCAATCATGACAGAGACCATGTTTAGAGTAAAAATAAAAAATGAAAAAAAGATGGCAGTTGGCTGCATAGTGATAATTGAAGGCCACTAATGTAGGAAATTAGAAGAAGTATTCCATACTTTCAGTGACCTGTAGAAAGAAAACTGCAGGAAAACATCTACGTAGTCTTGAAAACTGACTTCACACCTTTCGATCTCTACCGTTGCAGTTTCAATGCTGCTATGTTTGAACTTTGGACTCGCGCTTAGCCAAATATAAGGTGGGCAAAAGCCTGTCATCTCTTGTAAAAAGAATAGGGAATATAAACATTTTCACAGAAAAATGTACGGGGTAACATCCAAAGCATATTGGAAGGACTACTTCTGCTTGCATTATTTCAGTATATATTTGTAGTGTAATAGGAACGTTGCCGATACTCATTAATAGATTCAAGATTTTACTTACCAGGGTGCTCTTCTGAGCATCAGCCAGTTTTGTAGCTATAAAATACTGAATCGGAGCGAGCAGTACAATAACAGCAGCGCCCACAAGTGCACTGACGTCCAGCAGCTTATAGAGAAGAATCACACCCATTGTAATCTAGGAAACAAAAGATGTAACTCAACATGGCCCAGTCAGCTCAGCAATCAAAGGTTACTTACACTGATAACTCTGCTAATAATTTAAAGGTAAAGCCAACGAAAGACCAAGCTTAATCAGAGAGTACAAAGAAGGCACTATAAGCGTTCATTATGAATGAATGGGAGGGAAGAGTTGGGCAGCGAGTTGACGGGGATAACAGATGGACACCTGAGATTCTCTTGACAAATTAGGAATTAAAGGGCGTCAGTAATTCTGGATCCAGTCACACTCTAATTCAGAACGTTCTTCCTGAGATGCAACGAGAAACTAAGCAAATCTAAACAGATCTAAACTAGAAAAACAGAAGTACTGATCTTCAGGAAGAACACCTCTGTATGGGACCACACCTGGTGGCCAGCAGAACTTGGACCAACACCCACACCGACTGACCATGCTCGCAACCTCGGCATCATCCTTGACAGCCAAATGACCATGATACAACAGACCACCGCAGTCGCCTCCTACTGCTTCCACACCCTTCACATGTTCAGCAGAATCTTCAGATGGATCCCAATCAACACCAGAAATACCGTCACTCAGGCCCTCATCACCAGCCGCCTTGACTTTGGCAACGCTCTCTATGCCGGAATCTCCACCCACCTCCTTAGAAGACTCTACACCATACAGAACACTGCAGCCAGACTCATCCTCCCAAAATGGACCCACATCACTCCACACCTCAGAAACTTCCACTGGCTCCCCATCCAGAAGAGATGCCAGTTCAAGATCCTAACACTGCTACAAAGTTCTTAACAACCAAGCACCATCCTACATCAACCACCAACTGAACTTCCATCAGCCCATTAGACACCTGTGCTCTGGCTCACTTGCCCTTGCGCACCCCCCACATCCGACACACCTGCAGTGGGGGCTGCTCCTTCTCCTACATTGTTGTCAAGACCTGAAATGAACTGTCCCTCTACCTCCGAACAGCACGTTCCCTGGCGCACTTTAGAAAGAAGCTCAAGGCCAGGCTTTGCGACAGAGACATGGCAACCTCAGCGCTCAGATCCCTCTAGGGGGACAGTGCGGCGCTTTACAATTGCCAACTGATTGATCAGCAGCATTCCCATGTATCCCATAGTTCTGCAGGTGTCGGTAACTGGTGTCACCTTCCCCATCAGAATAAAGAGGTCACTCATAATGAGGATCTTAGATGGTAGCCAGGGAAAACCACTTACCAAATGCTATCAATTGTATCCAATCCCATTGCAAGAAATCTGAGCATAAAACCAGGACATTACCTAAATACGTGCAATTCTTTAAGAGTTAGTCCTAACTATACCCATTTAGGAGTTTTAGTAATATTTCAAGAAAACAGCAAAGTCTATAAATAACATTTTACATCTTTAATGTTATCTAAATGGTGAAATGAATCATACTCTTGTTCCCTAACAGATCATTCTAGTTTTTAAACTGCTATCATGGGCTTTACATAGATGATAAACAATATAGAAACATTTGGAGACAAAGAAGAGAATAGTAGGTTGTGCATTAAAACACTATTTTATTTATTGATCTTTTTTCATTGAATGGAAAGAGAGAACGTTTACCTCTGTGGTGATACTACCCCTTCCTAAGAACCCCACTAAAGTCTCAATTAATATTATTGTAGAATTATTTAGCACATCTAATAAATAAAAATGCGCTGTAGTCATTTATTAATTGGATGCAATAAATAAGGGTACTACGAGTTTTGACATCACAATTGGCATAACGTGTGAATTTTAGTTCTTAACGCTCCAATATCCAATATCCACATCTCGTTATTCACGTTATTGGGGAGCGACCCTTGACCCTGTACTCAGGCAGGTCACTCCCCACGCTGCACAGCTAGCTCCACCTGTCTGTGCCTCTGCCCTTCACCCGCTGCTGCCGCTAGTTTGAGCCCCCGTGGCCGCCCTCGCTTCCAATACTTCCTTTTCACTGAATTTTTAGCCCACTCCTCTGGGCTACTGTGTTGTCTTCCTTGGTATTGTATTTTGCCTTATCTGTTGATTTCATTCTGTACTCTCAGCTGTTGATTTTTATTTTTATTTTTTGCTCCCTGTAACCCCTGGTTCCCCCTCCCCCGCTGCACTCCATTTTTCCAGTTGCTGCGTCCCCTGCGGCCCAGCCCCTCGCTCATCCATTCACCAATTCACCCTCCCGCCTGCCTCCCAGCTGCTCCTCTCTCCCACCTCCCCTTCTTAATGGCAGTCGTTGTGCGGCCGTGCCGCTGGCGTGCTGAAGGCATGCCTAAGGCAAGCTCGTCTGTGCCCGTCTGCGCCTGGACCGCACCCAGCGCCAGACCCACTGACCCCGCGAGCGCCATGACACCAGATGCCGCTACGACCCCAACCTCTTCCATGCACTCAACGCCGGCCAATCTACCACCTGCTTCCAGGCCACCCCAAAGCACACCCACGGACCCTTCACCTGCCAAAACTGCAGCTTCACCAGCCAGCGTACACCAGTGCGTCCTGCCCCCCCCCCAACCAAGGCAGGCCACAACCATCTCAGATGCATACTGCTCAACACCCGCTCTGTCCACAGGCATGCCATCGAACTCTGGGACCTGCTCGACCCATTCTCCCCGGACGTCGCTTTTCTAACAGAGACCTGAATGAACGCCACATCAGCACCCGACGTTGCCATAGTCATCTCGGATGTCTACAAGATCACCCGCAGGGACCGCACCACCAGACCGCGAAGAGGAATCACCATCGTCCACAGAAATACCCTCAGAACCTCAACCAACACCGAAGACACCCTCAGCACCGCCGAACACCTGCACTTCCAGATCCACATTGATCCCAACACCACCCTCAGAGGAACCCTCGTGTACAGACCCCCCGGGATCCGGCCACAGTTCAGCGACTCCATAACAGACGTCATCAGCGCGCATGCCTTGGCCTCCACAGACTACATCCACCTCGAGAACACCGATGACAGCAACTCCACCACACTGCTGGACAACCTCGCCAAAATGGGTCTCAACCAGCTCGTCACGACACCCACCCATTCTGCCGAACAGACGCTCGACCCCATTTTCTCCACCAGCAGCCACATCACCTTCAGTCACACCACCGAACTCCAAAGGACCGACCACCGCTGCATCCACTTCTCCTTCGAGAAAACCACCGCACACAACCAACAGCAAAGAATCCCCCACCACATCTGCAACAAGGTGACCGAAGACCAGCTAATCACCTACTCGCCCGAGACCCACCAACCGACCACACCGACACAGGCGCCCGCAACCTCAGGCAATGGATCGACGACTGCGCAAACACTCTTGCCCCGATCAAGAAAAAACCCTCAAACAGACACACCGACAGAAGAGCCATCTGGTTCACCGTCTACCTCCAGGCATCCAAGCAGACCTGCCAAAGACTAGAGAAGAAATAGCGCCATGAGCAAACACCGGACAACCATGCAGCCCTCAAGAACGCCATCTGCAGGCACCACCAACACATTCGAATCGCCAAAAGGACCTCCTTCAAGGAACGCATCGACAACAACGCACACATCAAGGAGCTCTTTAACATCGTGAAGGAACTCCACCAACCCCAGCTCCAATGACATCCCGCCGTCACAAGACCTCTGCGACTCTCTAGCCAACTTCTTCCACCGCAAGATCATACACATCCACGACAGCTTCAACAGCCAGACCCCCCAACAGCCGCCGACACCCTAGACTCACTGCCCCCCAGCCACACCGACCTCCTGATCTCCCGGAACCACGTCAACGACGAAGACACCATCAAAACCATGAACACCATCCACTCCGGATCACTGTCAGACTCCTGGACCCACCACATCTTCAACAAAGCAAGCTTCATCATCGCACCCCAACTCCAAAAGATCTTTAACAGCTCATTCGAGACCACCACCTTCCCGGAAAGCTGGAAACACGCAGAGATCAACGCCCTACTCAAGAAACCCAAGGCAGACCCAAAGGACCTCAAGAACCTGCGGCCCATCTCCCTCCTCCCGTACCCAGCGAAAGTCATCGAGAAGATCGTCAACAGACAACTGACCTGCTTCCTCGAAGAGAACAACACTCTGGACTCATCCCAATCCGCATTCCGCAGCAATCACAGCACCGAAACTGCCCTCATCGCCGCCACCGACGACATCAGGACCCTGCTGGACAACAGCGAGAGCGGGGCCCTCATCCTCCTAGACCTCTTGGCCGCCTTTGACATCGTCTGCCACCACACCTTACGCACACGCCTCTACAATGCAGGGATCGACAACAAAGCCTTGGACTGGATCACCTCCTTCCTCACCGACAGAACCCAGAGAGTCCGCCTCCCGCCATTCCGATCCAAAGCCACCAAGATCACCTGCGGCGTACCTCAAGGATCATCCCTCAGCCTGACCCTCTTCAACTTCTACATGACACCGCTCGCCAATATCGTCTGATCGCACAACCTCAACATCATCTCATATGCCGATGACACCCAGTTGATCCTCTCTCTCAAAGACCGCGCCACCGCCAAAACCAACTTCCACGATGGAATGAAGGCCGTCGCCGAATGGATGAAGAGCAGTCGCATGAAACTGAACTCGGACAAGACGGAGATCCTCATCCTCGGTTCCACCCCCTCCGCCTGGGATGACTCCTGGTGGCTGGCCTCGCTGGGAGCTGTGCCGACACCCACCAACCACGCACACAATCTGGGGTTCATTCTGGACCAATCTCTGTCAATGACCCAGCAAGTCAACGCCATCTCCTCCTCCTGCTTCAACACCCTCCGTATGCTTCGCAAGATCTACAGATGGATCCCCACCGGAACCAGAAGGATGGTCACCCAGGCCCTCGTCACCAGCAGGCTGGACTACAGCAACGCCCTCTATGCGGGTACCACGGCTAAACTCCAGAAGAGACTTCAATGCACACAGAACGCCTCCGCACGCCTCATCCTCGGCATCCCCCGCCACAGCCACATCACTTCCCACCTGAAGAACCGGCACTGGCTCCCCGTCAACAAGAGGATCACCTTCAAGCTCTTCACCCACGCTCACAAAGCACTCCACAACGCCGGACCAGCATACCTCAACAAACGAGTCACCTTCTACACTCTCAACAGCCAGCTTCGCTCCGCTGACCTCGCCCTCGCCACCATTCCACGTATCCACTGAACGACCACCGGCGGCAGATCCTTCTCTCACCAAGACATGGAACACGCTCCCCATCCACCTGCGACAGACCCAGGACCTGTTGACCTTCAAGTGACTTCTCAAGACCTGGTTGTCGAACAGTAGCAGCTGCCCCCCCCCCTCCCTCAGCACCTTGAGACCCTCTCTGTTTTGCACAGGTGTGGACATTTATCGGGGCACTCAAAATTAAGGCCTAAATGGGGTAAGTAGGTGGGATTTTGAAAACAACAGACTACACAACACCGATGCAATGTATAATGTATATAATGTGTAAAGCAACATCTAATTGAAATACCAGAGTGGAAATGTACCCCATACTTAAGGCCTGATTTAGGTTTTAGTGGGCTTTGAAATTCAATTTATAAAGAGGAAGGTATTTATTTTCCTAAGTGGGCAGATCTTCAAACATCAGTACAATAATTATTTCCAAGCATGGCTTTGCAAACATTTCAACGTGACACATTATCATGAAACAATGCTGGCTCCTTGGTAGCCTCACATAAATGTACATATATGTCTGCTGCTAAGTGTAGCTTTTAATTATGGTGTCCAAAAAAAATAACCTTTAATTTGATGCTATACCTGAACAGGCATTGCCCACAGATTGGGACAAAGAAACAAGAACCACATCAGTTGATTGGTTTCTATGGCAACCAAGTTGTTGATCTGGCCCAATGTCATCTCTCCCATGGACATGTTCGATGTTGAAAGTTTCAGGATTTTATTATATATCATTGCCTGAAATCAGAGATGTTTGACAGGTTTAATTAATCAGATTGTAAAGAATAAAATGATCATCTCGAACATGACATTTTGTAACACTCATATGGTGAAAACATGTATTGCTTCCTCCTGAATAATAATTATTATTAAAAACAAGTTATTGTATTTGTTAATTAAAGCTGTAGTAGAATGTAAGGAAAAAACAATAAACATTCAAATCAATTCAAAAAACTTTATTCGGTGTGTATGAAACAACCACAAAATTGTGCATAAAAAACAAATTACATTACGAAAAATGAATATCAAATAAAAATAAAAACGTGTTGAATAGCACTTATTGAACAACATGGGGCCAAAGTTGATCACATCATAAAACACATAAATTGTCAATATAAAAAGAGCAATACAGTTTCATAAAATCATCATGGGTTCAGCGCTATATTGGAACAATAAACACTAAAATATTACAGTTAGGAAAAAACTACAATCAGTTGTGTAAGAACAACAAATAAGTAAAAAATGCAAAATTCAAGGGCACTAAGTTGATGGGGCATGAACAGCGACTGAACAAGATAGCTGCGACGTAGAGGAGCTCTCCTTGGTGAGGCCCAGCCCTGAAAATTGCCTCACAAAAATCCAAGCAGTGGTGCTGAAATGAGTGGCAACACATGGGGAATGGATCCAGGGCTCATCATCACCCTGATAACAGCAGGGGAGGATTGACAGGAGACAGTTGAATGGAGGACCAGCAGCACTACCCCTGCTCCTTCAACTAGGGAGATATACGAGAGGTGGTCGGCCAGGCGAAAGCCGAAGCTGGGAGAGGAGCAGAGGCCCATCATAGCACAATAGAGTAACTGGTGCTTTAGGTCCCTGACACCCCAGGACCCTGAGAAGCAACTTTGGCTGGGGGGAAAGGTTCAGGAATAGGCAATCAGGAGGGAGACAGAGGGAGAGGTGAAAGACTGCAACAAGTGCCTGGAGCAGTAAATCTGTGTCAGCTTTTCCCTCCCCTCATACCCCTGTGTAACCATGTGGGCCCTTCCGTGCCTACCCACTTCAAAGGCTGGCTGACTGGTAGATACGCATTACTGTCTGACCCCGATCAACAAAGGAGGCAATTAAAACAAGCTGCAAAGCAACAGAAAACTGCTGGAGCAGAGTAGGGACCTGTAGGAATCTGACGAAGAGGCAGGTATCTTAGAGTTTTCCCCAATCATCCTCACAACCCTGAAAGGAGGAACCACAAGGGGAGTGAAGTACTGCAATGAGGAAGTCAGGGGTGAACAGTGCAGGCTCCTCTGCCTTTTTCATCCTCACTGCTTAAGTAATTGCCATCCTTCTCCTCCCAGTTAAAAGAGGAGGGATCCACCTTGACATGCTGTGGGGTGAGGGGGAAAGGTGAGAACAAAGGGCCGCAAAGACTGAAGAGCACAGGCAGATGTAAGAATTGGAAGGAAGGTGTGAGGGGGCCATCTTTACGTGACTGGATCAATGGATTCAAGAGAGGAGGCAGGAAGCAGAGGAAGAGTGCGGATACCACTTTAGTAGCATGCATGACTGGGGTCAGAAAGCAATTCCCTTACTCCCTGGTAGGTGGCGGCAACTACTACGGGCTCAGTTGTCCTGAGTGATTAAGTACGAACAAAGTTATTTAACCTTCGGAACTCCATTAACCATCAACAATGAGATGAGACAGGGTCCCCCATTCCACACAGCAGAATGGCCTTCAGGAAGGAGAGACTGCAAGAAGGTGATAAATGCAAAACGGAGTATTCTAACCAAAAAGACATATCCCTCAAGTCAAGGAACCTACAATGAAGGACATTTTATTAGCAGTGAAAGATTTGGTGCTCAAAAACAAAATTGATTTGATTACTAGATGGGGTGTGGTTTTGCCGCTGCTTCAAGATGGCGGAGGCGTGCTGAGCTCAGACGGACTGGGGAGATTAATTGACACTGGAGACCGCTCCAGCGCTCGCTGAGGAATGAGACTTCCGGGTGTCTCTTCCTCTTGATATGGTGAGTCGCTGGAGTGCTGCAGCTTCACCCCCTTTGTAGTTTTTCTGGCCATATCAGCCTCTGGGGATTTATTCTCAGAGGAGAGGTCACGTCCACCATTTTGAATGGCAGGCGGGCTTCATTTCTTCCCTTTTAAACTTCCTAATTGCACTTTTACCTCCCATTGCCTTTATGGAGCATTTTCTTTGATATATTTTTAAGAGGCTATGAATACTGAAAGCAGTTTTTTGATACCATATTATATTACTTGAGAGAGTGACTGCCTTACTTTTTCCTAACTGCTTCGGTTCCCGAGAACTGTGGTTGAATTTTCCTCATTGCAAGATTGAGTTTGCTTTCTTATACTGCAGACTCAACATATATAGTGCTCCATATAAGTTCCTCTTCCCTTCTATCGGGAAATTAAGGAATCTCAAGCTCTAGGTTTCTTCTAAGCATGTTACTTATTCAGACTCTGACTCTAACCAAAACAACATGGAGGACAACCCTCATCACAAACCTGAATCTTTATCAGGTACTATTTCAAAATTGCACCCTTCAACAAAAACACCTGTGAGCTCCACTAAACTAACAAAAAAGACCCTCCGTCTCCAGTGCATTCTTCATCAGTTTCTATGGATCTGATCCTTGAGGAAATTTGTCCATTAAAACCTTTCATGGAGGAAACTACTAAGACTCTGCAACTTCTGGACTGCAAATGGTCTTCTTTTAAATCATGTGTTCTCATTATGGAACAATCCACTGAATCTCTACAGTCCACATGCTCTTGTATTCCCCTTCTGGAATCAGAAATAGCTCTTCTCAAGAAACCCACTGGGGACTTGGAAAATCGAAATCGCAGGAACAATCTCCATATTTATGGTCTCCCCGAAAATATGGATGGCTCCAACCTGACTGTTTATTTTCAATCTTTTCTACCTAAGCTTCTGGCAAGTCGACCTCTGTCCCACTCAACATACAACGGGCTCACAGGCTTGGTCCCAGAGTTTCATCAAAACCTTGTGGTGTCATCCTGTATTTCTTACAATATACCGATCTGTTACAAGTCATGTCGACAGTCAAAGCAAAAAAGCAAATCTCTTGGGAGGGTCACCGTTTGTTCTTCTCGCAGGATGTAGCTAAAGTTACTGCAGATCGTCGAAAGAAGTGTCTTGACCTCCGTCCTCAATTAAGAACTATAAGTGCTAGATATGGCCTAATCCATCCTTGTCTTTTTTAAGGTCACTTATAAGAAAAAGACAACCACCTACGAAGATCCAGCAGCTCTGAAAGATTTTCTTCAACAAGTTGGAGCAGAAGTCATGGACACAATGAAACCTTCTTAATTGTTATTCTGTTATCTTTTGTCTGCTCTCTTTTGTGCATAATTCTCCGTCTGACGTTCCATTCTAGTTTAATCTTTATGTTATTTGTTCTCATATGATATTGCCTCTCTCATTTCTATTTGCAGATGTTTATCCCACTCCCCGTTCTTCATTTGATCTCCTCAATATGTTGATGTCATTAATCAATCCAAGGCTGCCCTGTCGTCCGATGGGGCTCGGATGATGTCTTCGTCGTCGCCTGGTGTCGCCTACCTCTTTCATCTTTGTGTGTTTTAGGTATGTTTTTCAGTCATCATTTGTATGACGTACTGTCTTTTTGTTTTTTGTTATGTTCTCCCTTCTCTACTGTTTCCCTATACCATTACTCTATATCTTTTTCTTATTCCTATGACTTATTCTATTGCTCCCTCTTTCCTTTCTCTCCAAATCAAACAAAAGTCTTCTCTATACTCTTATCTTCTCACTTTTATTCAATTCTAAGATTAGGTTTACCACGGTAAGCTTAATGATTGTTCATGTTATTACCTCATGGTTACATTCCGAGTTACTGCATTGAATATCAAAGGGTTAGGTAATCCTATTAAAAGACAACGAGTGTTAAATTATTTAACTAAATTGAAAACTGATATTGCATTACTTCAAGAATCACATCTTTCTGAAGCTGAAGCTTCCAAGTTAAGGAAATGCTGAGTTGGCAGTGTGTTCACTTCTCCGGCTTTAGGTAATAAAAATGGTGTTCTGATTCTCTGTCATAAAAAATGTTATGTCTCAGTTGTTCATCAAGAATCTGACTCTGAGGGCCGTTGGGTGATTGTTAAAATCCTTATTGAAAAAAATACCCTTAGTTTTTTTTATTTATATGCCCCAGTCTACTTTTATACGATGATGATTATATTATATTTGGTGGTGATTGCAATGAAATTCATGACCCCATATTAGATAGACATTCAACAGTTAAATTTGTACACATGAAAATGCACTCACAATTCACCTCCACAATACGCCGTAAATTACTAGTTGATATCTGGAGACTATGCCACCCAGACCTTCAGGAGTATAGTTTTTATTCAGCTCCGCACCACTCACAATCCCGTATTGACTACCTCTTTTTAAGTAAATCCTTAGCTCAGCATGTCCTTCAGTCTGAAATAGGGTTTCTTTTAATATCAGACCACGCCCCAGTCTATGTTGACTTTCATCTGATACCATTTGCTCCACATGCAGGTAGGTGGTGCTTTAACAATTCCTTACTTTTGGACCCTAAATTCTATAGGCAATTCAGTTCATTTCACTTCTGAATTCTTTGCTATTAATTCAACATCAGATTCTTCTCCTGTAATGATTTGGGATTCTTTCAAATCAGCCGCTAGAGGTTTTATAATAAGCTTTGTTTCACAAAAGAAACAATCTTTTCATATACAAACCACTCAATTACTTAATAAAATGAAACAGCTAAATACACTTATTATCATTCCAACAATGAATCTTTCTTGAAAAACCTTATTGATGCCAAACTCACTTAACAGATTATCCACGGAAGCCGCTTCTTCCTACTTATTGAAAAGCAGCACTCGCTATTATGGAGGTCGGAATAAGATGCAGTAATTACTAGCTAATCATTTAAAAATAAGGAGAGAAAGAACTAGAATAGAATCTTTGCAGAGTGCTGCTAGAACTCCACTTTTTAAAGACAATGATATTTTAGATGAATACACTCCAGAAACACAACTAGTTCAATCAGATTTATCCTCTTATTTTCAATCCATTATTTCTCCTCCCTCCCACCATATTGATTTTGATTCACTGGGAATTGATATTACTTTAGCGGAAATTACCCATGCAGTCTCGGTGCTACGGCGAGGGAAGGCCCCTGGACCCGATGGGTTCACTGTTGAGTTCTATGAACATTTTGCTAACCTCCTTCTTCCAAATCTTCTACTTTTATTCAATTCTTTTACTACCAACGGTGCATCTCAAGGCACTTTCCAAGAAGCCATGATATGTTGAACTCCAAAAGATAATAAGGACCCTTCTCTTTATAAATATTACCAACCCATTTCCTTAGTCAATACTGACTACAAGATCTTTGCCAAAATGTTGGCACTACGCATTGACCCTATCCTACCTGACCTTATTGGTCCGAAACAATCCGGCTTTGTAAAGGGCCGGTTAGCCTCTGATAATTCTAAAGTCTTTTTGAATATTCTTGGCAAGGCTTCTTCTTTAGATTATCCTATTGCTGCTATTGCTTTAGATGCAGAAAAACTTTTGATAGGATTGGATGGGATTTTATGTTTCATGCTTTAAAATGGAGATAGGCTTTCCTCCCAAAATGATCACTTTAATCTCTTTATTATATTCAGGCCCTGGAGTCTCCATCTTTGTTAATGGTAAAGTTTCGGACTATTTTTGTCTTCTTAGAGGGGTACGACAAGGGTATCCTTTATCACCTTTAATGTTTGTCATAGCGCTGGAACCCTTTCAAACTAAAATTAGACAGGATGCTCACATCTCTGGTTTCCAATTTGGCCCACATCAGGTTAAAATGTCTGTTTACGCTGATGATATCCTTTTATAATGTTCTAATCCGTCTACAGCTCTCCCTCCTTTCCTCAAGCAAGTTGATACTTTTGCTCAACTATCAGGTTATCGGGTTAATACGGATAAGTGTGAAGTCTTGCCTTTAAATGTTCTTTGTCACAGGCAATATTTCAATCACACTAGTTTTTCTTGGCAACCCTCAAAACTAAAATACTTTGGCTTGTGGTTCTCCCCGAATATCCCTTAAAATTTAAAATAAAATTTTGATCATATTATCAAAAGGTTAAAGGATACTATTGCACATTAACATCCTCTTTACCTCTTCTGGTGGGGACAAATGGATTCGATTAAAATGATGCTCACCCCTCTGATTTTATATATTATTTCCACGATCCCTGTTCATAATCCCAGATATTATTTTAATAAACCGGACTCACTTTTAACAAAATTTCTTTGGAAGGATAAACCTCCTCAAATGCCCTTATCCTCCTTAAAAACGGCAAATCTAATGGTGGCCTTAAATGCCTTGACTTCAAAACTTAACACTCTGCTTTTCTCCAAAACAGGCTACCAGTTGGCTATTTTCTGAGCCTCTCGCACATCCCCAAGTATGGATAAATATTGAGAAATTTTCATCTCCCCTTTTGACTTTCGGGAAATCCTTGCCTTCACTAATATTTCTTTATAGCGTTCTCCTAGTATTTCCCATACCTGTAAGCTTTTAGCTCCTCTTTTACCATCTTCTTTCACTTCTGTTACTTCTCATTATCAACAAACTATTTGGCATAATAAGTCATTACGTGTCAATTTATTGGAGATCTTGGAGATCTAAAGGCTTGCTTTTGATATCTCAGCTCTTGACTAATGATCATCCTCTATCTTTTACTGATCTTCAAAAAAGAATTCATTGCCTGCTACTTTCATTTCATAATATAACCTTCTACTTCCTTCTCTTAATCAATATCTTCTCACAATACCTAACACCTCCAATCCTCCTATAACTTGCACTATTCTTTCTCCTATATTAGATACTTCCCCCTCCGCATCTACTATATATAAGTGTTTACTATCACCCTCAGATAGACTCAAGTCGAAAACTGAATTGGCACGGGAAAAAGACTTAATACAATGCTGGCCAACTACCATTTGGGACAAATTATGGCTTAAAATTCACACATCATCAAGAGCTGCTAATGCCACATAGTCCCTTTATTTTGTTTATCAACGCCTATTACATTCACCTGTGACACTAGCATCTTTCTCACCAAATACTCCTTCTACATGTTGGTCCTGTTCTAATGCTGATTGAAAACATATGTTATTTGATTGCCGTGATATCCAACAGTTTTGGCAGTTAGTTTGGTCCCAATTTAAAAAGATATTTAAAGTTAATATTCCCTTTTTTTTACTCAATATTTTCTTAGGCTCATTGTCACCCCAATGGCCTCAATCATCATCAAATTTCATGCTGTTAGATGTATTATTAGCTGTGGCTTTCCACTTAATAACCTCAAATTGGAAACAAACTGACAAAGTTACTTTTAGAGCTTAGTGTGATGCTGTGTGTTTTAATCATAGACTTGACACCAATTATGTTACCCCTATTTCTTTAGCGATTAAAAATATCTTTTATGGCTTCCACTTACCACATATTTATCCTTGTCTGCTTCTTCTACTGTTAAAGTTATAACTGTAGCAGATGATGTACGGAAGCCACTGTAACTTCACCGAGTTGTCTTTTCATTAATATATTAGAAGCTATTTTATGCTGATATATTTATACTATGTTATTTAATTTTATGTATTACTATGCCTACAGTGTTTAATTTTGTACCTCTTTTATCTCCGATTGCTGCAGAGACATAATATATTGAAACCTTTCCTCTTCACCTCTCCTTTCCCGTCCCTCCCCCTTTTTATAGAGTCCTATATTGAATGTATTCCCTTTTGCATACAGCATGTTAACTTTAAAGTTGTAAATCCTCATTCTTTTTATGATCTCTATGTTAATAAAGATTTATTATTTTTTATTATACTGCTTTTCTTTTTTTTGTGATTTCTCAATAAACTCAAATTAAAAAAAATAATAATAATTGATTCACTGCCGATAGAGGACAACTTGTTGGGGTTTAGAGTTCATGAAAATGAAAGACAGAAAGAAGAATGGAACAAACTAAAGAAACCCTCATGCATTGACAACAGAACTGAAAATCTCTGCAAGACGGTCAACACACTACAAACAGAAAGCAAATGTATAAAGGACCAAATAAAGGATTCAGAGGATTGATCCAGTGGGAATAAATAAATAGTTTGCCTGCCCAAAAATAGGACAGTGCTGAAGTATCTTATTGTTCGATTAGTTAAAATCATTACAATATACGTCATTTTCCGTGTGTGAAGTAAAAAAAAAAAAAAAGAAGAGAAAGGATTAAGAGGATAGCTTTTGAGTTCATAACTAACGTACATACTCCAGCTGGGGTGACTTGATTTGCTAAAATCTATAATAACTTAAAAGCAGTAGACCAGACAGGAACTAAGGTGCTAATGCATCTGGAGACCCAGTGTAATTGTCCTTTATATGGGCCCTTTGCTCAATGGATTAATGTTCATTTACTGTACAAATGCAGTAAGACCTTTATGTTTGTTGTCCCAACATTGCTTTTGAATAAAAGCGTTTAAAACAGCATTAACGGATGTTTTCCGCATTTCAATGCGGGGTGCATGAGTTGACTTGTGTGACGTGCTTGTTTGATCTTCTGATCTTAAGCATGTTGGTTTCCTTGTGTGCCTGGGTTTTGTGTTGGTTAAGATCTGAAGCACAATTCTCATTTTGTTGTAGGCGCAGGACTGTTATTTTGTTGTGTGAACCATTTGATCGTTCGCGCTTTGTGGCCAGCTAGTTGCTGCTGGTAGCTTTAATGGTATGTGTCAGTGCGGCCCGAATTGGGTCTGGCCACGGTTTGTACTGTATTGGCAGAAAGAAACATGTCTGAGATTTCTCTGCTGTGTCTGAGGCTACAAATTGGAACTACCAAGTGATGCACTCACTTGCCAACTTTGGGCAGCAGCACAGCATATGAAGCCAAGATTCCCGTTTGTAGCTGCATAGTTGACAAGTGGTTGAGTTGTCCAGCTGGGCCCAAGATGGATTAAAGTCCACGATGGGCAATGCAAGAAGTCTCATGTGGGTTATTCTTTTCCGAGCCTGGACTGTCAATACTTGCTCGAAGTAAGGTTGAGGCTTTCCCAGGATGTAGGAAGCATCCAGTATGGAAAGATTGGGTTGTCGGAGTAAACTTTCCCGGTCCCTTTCAAATTATAGTTTCTTAACCTGTGCGTTCACTATCTTTTTCCAGGCTGTGACCGAATGTCCTGGTTTGCTAATTTTTTACTTCTATTTCAAGTAGGCTGTGCCTGCCACGGGGAGCCTACTTCTTCGAAGATTGTTTTGATTTGAGCTTTCAGTGAGGGTGCTGAGGCATGCAAAGTACTGATGTCCCCTGAGCATATAATGTCCGGGTTGGCGAGTTCCAGCTGAAATCTCACTCTGGCTCTCCTGGCCTGCCGAGGGAGAGATAAGACCTTCTTGTATAAGGAAATTTGAAAATGTATGAGGAACTTGTTAAATGCGCCAGGAAAGGCTAGATTACCGTAATTAAGAGAGGGGACATGTTTGGCTCTCAAAACTTTCAGGATGGGCTCAACGGTTGGACTGTGTAGCAGCTGGTTTAAGCATTTCAAACTATAAATGATACCAGCCCCCTTGCTTTTTAGGTGTTTTTGGTGGGCCACTGGTTTCGCCGTGTCTGATAGCCTGACGCCACAATAGTTGTAGACCGTAAATATTTTAATTTGCAGATCAATTGCGCCATTGGGCTATTTTCTTTTGTGGGTACTTTCCAAAGATGACTATCTTAGTCTTCTTCTGGTTCACCATGAGATTGTTCTTTTGATTGTACCTGTGGAGTGCAATAAGGTATTTCTGTAGACCGGTTCGTGTGTGATCCATTATTACGATGTCGTCTGCATACTGGAGAATTTGGAGCCACACTTTCCCCAACCCTGGTGTTAGTAAACATGAACCTTCCAGGGCTTTGACCAGGTCTGCTGTGTAAAGATTAAAAAGAAGGGCGGCAAGGACGCAGCCTTGTTACAGGCTGTTTTTGGTTGCCACATTTTCTGTTACAGTGGATTGGCTGGTCTTTTTGCGGACCCAGGTGCCCTGGTGTAATGCAGTTATTGACTTTAATAGCTGGTGGAGGATTCCCCAGGAGTATAATTTTTCCCACAGTTTTGCTCGATCCACCTGGTCAAATGCTGCACTGAAGTCTATGAAACAGCAAAAAAGAGGTGGTTGCATCGGCTGTGTAGCTCGATGTGACAGGTGACCCAGTGCTAAGATGCTATCCATGGTGGAGCTTTCAGGCCTGAATCCAGATTGAAAGAGGAGAAGGATGTTGTTGTCTTTTGCCCAGGCTTCTAGTTCTTTCAGTAGTATTCTGGCGTACGCTTTTGCTTCTAGGTCTAGTAGAGCAATAAGACAGTCATTTTCCGGTTTTGTACTGTCCCCTTTTTTGTAAATTTGGAAGAGGATGGATCCTTTCCATGATGATGGGATTGTTGAAGTGTCATAAGCATGCTTGAAGAGTGGTGTGAGCTGTCCTGACCAGTATACATGGGAGGCTTTGAACACTGATGCGGGGACCCCATTGGGTCCTGGGGCACCGTCTGTCCTCATTTTTTTTATTAGTTCGGTTACCTCGGTCTCTGTGATGTTGGGTGTTTCGGGAACCTGACGTGTTGCTGAGGGAGATAGTTGTGGATTGGTATGTGATGTATTCTGATATTTAAAATATAACAGTTTAGTATGTTTGACACACTCATCGGCTGCCACTCTGTTCTCTTTTATCTGATCGGTGTTACTGTGTTGGTTGATGTACTTCCAAAGTTGAATGTGTCCCCTTTCTTTGAGGAGGGTGAACATTTTCAACGATTCTGCCTCAATCTTCTTAGATCTTATCTGCCAGACTTTCTTTCTGTGCTCCGCGTGAAGGACTGGAATTGTATGTGTTTGCAAGTTTTAGTTCCCTTTTCTTCTTGCTTTCAGGGCCTTTGAAAGGCTGCATTTAGTTGAATGTAACTCCCTCGGTTTAATCTGTAAGTGGACTGGATGGGCATTGAGTGGCTTGCACCTGGGTAGTTCCCGGTCCGCATCCTAGGGCTAGTATTACGTCTGCTAGGAGTGCTTCCCAGTGCTCCGGAAGGGGGACTATATTTCTTACTGTTGAGTTTGGCTCTTTGGATGTGATCCACTCCATTAGTTTTGGGCTGAGTTTTGCAGACCATTTTATTCTGCTCTGGACTTTGTGGCTCTCTTCACCGGTTGGGTCCACCAGTGTTTGCAGTTGTGGGGCAGCTTTACTATCTAGTTGAAAGATTGCCCTCAGAGGTCTGTGGTCACCCACAACCCTGTTGTCCACTTCAAAGTAACTGAGATGTGATGCCTAATGATGTGAAATGAAACTGTAATCAATTGTGGACTTGTCCCTGGAAGAGAGGAGTGGGAACCAAAGGCGATCCTCGGCCACTTTGATGGTGTGTGCGGAGGCCAAGTTGTGCCTGTCAAAGAGACGCTACAGGAGGGCTGCCTCTGTGGAAGGTGGACAGTGGATTTGCGGATTCCCTAACTTCCGAGTCCCTGGCGATTACTGGAAAGTGTGAGATGCATTTATTTAGAAGGTGGTCAATTTTTGTTGCCAATGTTTTTAAAGCTTGTTTTTTTGGTGAGAGTCAAGGTTAACATAGGAGTTAATTAGCAGTAGGCGGATAGAGTTGTTATTGCTTTTTAGCTCGCTGATAAAGACTGCTTGCAGGTTAGTGGTGTTAGTTGTAATGGAAGTAATCTCTATTCTGCATGCTTGGTTTATGAAAATTGAGAGACCGGCGGATGCTCGCCCAAAAATGTTGCGTTTTGTGGCTGCGGTGTGTAGTTCGTAGAAACCAGGAAGGATTAAGGGTTCGGCAGCCTAAGTCTCCTGTAGGCAAAGGATTTCGTTTTTTGGGTGACATTTGGTTGCTGAGTTTATCCTAAGAATTTTTTTGTGGCCAGCTACCTTCCAGGATATGATAGATAGTTGTGCATTAATTCCAAGTGTAGTGATACTGATCCGGTTGCAGTCAGCTTTTGGGACGTTAGTGATGCCGTCGTAAGAGCAAGCCTCCTGATGAAGTTCGGTTTCCGTGACCAGGAGTTTGCATCGGCTCACAAGAGAATATTGTCTGTGATCATATGTACTTGTTATCCTATATGCATTGTGAAAGTTAGGCTTTATTGTTGAGTTGTTCCCTAGTTCGCTGCCATCCGTCCCCCTTAGAACAGAGTAAACTTCATTCATGAGAGGGGTTACTTTTAGCATATGAGGGTATTTCTCTGGTTCGGGTAATAAAATATCTATGCCCTATTCTGCCATGAAAGATAGTTCTTCAGGTGTTAACCCTTCCTGGGTATGGCGGCTCAGGTTGAGGTTGATTCCCCATGAGTCTCACCAGGTAGGCTCAGAAACTTGACCCAAGCTAGGTCATCCGATTGTGTTTGGGCCAATGTGGGGATATGCTTGATTAGAGGAAGTATGTTGCCCCTATTTAAGATATCATAATGGCCTTTGATGCTATATCTGGGGGTGAGAATTACCTCGTTGGTTGATTTACTGACTTGGTTCTCCTTAGGTGGAGCTTCTGGTCCTGTATGAGCGGAGCTTGAATTGGTGCCCAAACCAGCATTGTGGTGACTGATTTCTGAGCTGAGGTTCGGGCTTTGGGGTGGCTGGACAGTTACAGCACAGGGCAACTGGGGGTCAAGGAGCAGAGGACCCGGAGGTGTGCGTGCCCCGATGGTTGGTCCTTGTTCCCAAGGCGTGCGTAGTTGCGTTGTTTGCTCTGGCTTTATGGTGGTTGGTGGCGAAGCTAGTTGAATTTCAGTTGCTGGACCTTTTAGAAGGTATGGTCCCCCCATTTGGGGTATTGGGCAAGATTGTATATCGGTTGCTTGTTCCTTTGCATCTATTGGGATTGGTACTGTTGAAATAGATTTTTTGGGACAGACGTTTTGGCAAAAATCGGATAGGTCGGACTTTGTCATAGTTAGCTTGTGAAGTTTGGTTCTGGATTGTTTGCAGGAAGGTGACTCTTTTGGATGCTTTGACCTTTTTCTGCTGTTTCCTTTGTTTTTTCTTGGCCCTCCTGAGGAGGAGTACTTCTTGCTGTTTCTGGAAAGGGGGTTTGTCCTCAGTTTCCTCCCCTAAGTGTGAAGCACAGGGGCTGGGGCTTGGTCTCAGTGAGTTGGCGGAAGGATTGAGGGCCAAGGGTGAAGCTTGGTTGCAGGTCTTCGTTGTGGGGCTGCCAAAGTTGTTTGTCGTCCGATTGATTTGGGAGCCTGCTTGCATTATTGTTGGCTTGAGGCTACTGTTGATCAACAGATTATTGGTGCTCCCTGTTGTCCCCTTAAGCGAGGCTACCAGGTCTGTTAGAACTTTGGGGAGAGTTGCCCATTTTTCAATGAGTGCTGCACATGAACAGGTGCAGGACCTAGTGTCCTGGTTTTGGCGTAGTTTGTTCTCGATGAGATCCACCTTGATATTCAGATCCACTAGGTGCTGTGCAATGGTTGATAAGAGGTCAATTTGCAACTCCATTTTGGTCGATTGCCAGAGTAGTGCTCTTGCCGTGGAATAGTTTATTTCGCTTATTGAGGTTGGTCACGGGTCGTTGATAGAATTACTGTTTTGAGAACTTTGGCTGAGTGGGTGGAATGCCTGGTTTCCCTGGCCATTCTAAACAGCTTTGGGGTGAGCTCTAATGTTCTTTCTATCTTGGAGTCCAGGCTTTGTAAAAATATTGGTGATAGGTACCCAGCTCTTGTTTGTACTCAGGCACTTCTGTCTTATTTGCGCCAGAGCCTGAGAGCTCTGGGGAGCAGAGCTGGGTGGGGGTCTGTGGAGTGAGTTGTTGTTGTTGATGTATTTGGGCTGTGATTACCTGCCCACGTCTTCCTGAGGTGGGGGCATTAGTGTTCGCATATAGGACCTGTACAGTTGTGTGTTCATTTCCAGCAGGGCTGCCTGTCCTGGGGCAGGATTGAGACCAGCATCTCTCGATGTGTGAACGTTGTATAGCAGGAGTTTTGTTGTTAGGGAGGCTGCCTGAGAGGCGCTACTTCGCGTTTCTAGCCTTGACACATGCTGATGCTTCTGTCAAAATGGAGGGTTTACCTCCGTTGGGGGAGTCTTTGTGTAGAAAGTGGGTTATAAGGCCTGCTGTTGGGGTCCTTTGAAACGACTTTGTAGCAGAGACTGCCTGGGCTGCGTTCTGTGCACTCCTTAGGTTTCGGGGTTACACTTGGGTTGGAGGGGGGTTTCCCCTATAGGACGAGTTCAGGATGCTGGGGGGCTTCTTTTTGGTCATCCCGTGGTTGGGAAGACCTGGTTGTTAGTAGCTAGGGGAAATCACTGCAGACATTTCCTTCCTCCTTAGACTTGCTCTGTGCTAGTTCAGAGCCCCTGGCTCTCTAGAGGCCTATGCGTGCTGAGGTGTCTGCTGGATGGTGAGAGGAGTACCTTTGACTTGACAGCTTTGGGGACTCTTCCTATCCTCTCTTCCCTGTTGGGGCCTTGGGACCCTTGCTGCCTCCGATCAGATCCCCTGCCGTCTTACGTCTGGGCTGCCTCCGGGCCGCTTATCTTCCAGGGGCTTCCACTGGCTACCAGGTGGTCTTTAGAACTTTTGGGTCCTTCTAGATACAATCCCCACAAGCCGGGCCGCTTCCATGTGGGGGGCTCTTGTCTTATTGTTGCTCTTCATCTTTCACAGCCTACTAGGGCTGCGGTGCCCGTGATCGTCTGGACGATTTGAGCATCTTCGGAGGTGCGCTGCAAGCGGGGGAGAAGGGAAGGAATACGCCCAGCAGTCTCAAGGATGGCCACTGACTACCACCTCCCCCAGCCTCCGGAGGCCTGGCGACTGTAGGTGAGCGAGGGTGGTGGCATGGGGTCTGGGGCCAGTGGGCCAGAAGCCTCCATGGCATGCACTGCATACTGCCACACTTACTGCTGACCGCTGTGGGCCGCCGCGGACCTTGTGACCTCTTGCACAGTTCTGGTGCCCGGCCCACAACTCAGCAGCTCCCGAATTGTAGTTTGCCACTCGCTGCTCGCAGTGTCGGTGTCTCGTCGGAACACCGTATTATGGTGAAGGTGGGGCAGGGCTGTTGCGCACCTGGGTTAGGACTACCGGATAGGAACTGCTGTTAGCTGTTGGCTCTCCTGGATGCACTCCTTGATGTCCTTAGTGTTGTGTACCGTCCTCGTTCTCATAGGCTTTCATGGGCACTCAAGCTATGCTGTGAGTGGGGCACACCGAGCTGTCCGCAAGCAGTACCCGGTCCTAGCCGGGCCGCCTCCGCGGATCGCCCGGGGCTTCAATCTCTGCAGTAGCCAAGTATGGCCCCTGAACTTGCAGGCACTGAGCGCTGAGTGTATGAGGAAAACATCTTGGAGAGCCATAGTAGGGTGAAGAACCTACCTCCCCGATGGGTCCTGCCTCTCCCAGGGAGCTTGGTGCCAGGTACCTGGTGCCACAGCACTGCCACCTGGCAGCATCTGAGTGCTGCTGCTGCTGCTCCTTGCTTCTCTCTCCCTGCTCCTTGCGGTGTGTCATGGGCACTGACTACGGCTATAATTCCGGCGCAGATGGAGCAATGCAAAATGGCTGTCCTCAGGCGTGTCCGACTCTCCCTGCCTTTCCGGCCTTCCGTGCTTAGCCGAGTCTTGGGATGAAGGACACTTTATTAGCAGTGAAAGATTCAGTGCTCAAAAACTAAATTGATTCACTGCGGATAGAGGACAACTTGTTGGGGTTTAGATTTCATGAAAATGAAAGACAAAAAGAAGAATGGACCAAACTAAAGTAACACTCATGCACTGACAACAGAACAGAACATCTCTGCAAGACGGTCACGACACTACAAACAGAAAGCAAATGTGTAAAGGACCAGAAAATGGTTCAGAGGATAGATCCAGTAGGAATAAATAAATAGTGGGTCTGCCCAAAAAGGGGAGAGTGCCCCAGCACAAACCTGTTTGTGGAACATTTGTTAGTAAATAAACTGAAACCCAATGGCCTGTTCATTTCTTTTCGATAATAGAGGGTGCACAGAATTATTGACCTGCCAATGAACTCTGGGGGAGTGACACACAGTTATAATAGTCTGGCTCTTTTATTACAAAGTGGTCCTCCTGCAAGTGGCCAGATGACTGGGGCCCATAGAGTATGAGAAATCAAAGTCCTTAAATTACCTTACTTCACACTGAATGTAGAAAGATAAAGCTGGAGCTTTATATCTGTAGAGGTTTGCTAAACAATTAATACGATTATGGCTGTTTACCAAGCTTATTTCAGTATGAATGTCAATGGAGGTGAGGGGTGAAACGCAGTCCGTAGGGTGGCAGATGGGTGGTGGATAAGTCAGAAACATGGCTGTCACATCCTTCACCAATCTAAAAATTCTCCCCTGGAATGTCAAATTAGGCAGCAAGGTAAACCAAGGAGTGGTGATGCAAATGGTGAAAAGGGATTTAGCCTATATCATTATTGTACAGGAGATGCATGTCAGGATCATGGACTATAGAGTGCTGGGATGGGAAGCTGCACTTTAATGGCACACATCAAATTCCAGGGAAGTGGCAATCATAGAGAGGGGTTCAACGCCATTCATATCAGAACAGATCTGGTGGGAACCCCCATGTTGCTATGCAATCACACAGGGTACATGGGATGGGGAAAGGCTTGGTGTATGATCTATATACTTGCTACCCAGACTACAGACATCTATAATGGATAATACCAGCCCTTTCTTGGAACAAGTGCAAGGGAGCATGGGGTAGTAGGTGACGATGTTAGAATGGTGCTGTTAGGGAGCATTGACAGATCACAGGATATACCAAAGGTGGCGACACCAGTTTACAGGGGTTCAGCTGTGCCCTGGGACTAGTGGACGTGGGGAGGACTCAACACCCTAGCACTAGACAATTCACATACTACCCAGGAGATTATAACGCATTTTCCCAGACTGATTATCCTCTTGCAAGGAACACTCATTATCCATCTGTCCCTATATGCGAACACCAGGTATTTGGCCGGGGGAATTTCTGCTCACTCTCCTCTATATACAGAGATAAGAGTCCCAGCACCAACGGCCCACGTGGATTTCTTAGTACAAATCAGTCATCGACAAATTACATTGGATCACAGGAAAATATTTCCTAGAGAATGAAGGATCAGTGAAATTTGAGGTCACATTACCGTAAGATTTCAACACCAGGCTTTACAAAAGATCAGGATACATTAGGCCACCCAAGTAGAAACAGGCCTTATCAAACTGAGGCCCATATCTGCAGTCATTGGCCGGCCAGAAACGATTAGATGAAGTAGGAGATAATGCCAGTAAACCGTTATCATGGTTAGAGAAGAAAGATGAAAATAGTTGGTGAGGAGGATTAGCAATCATGAGGGTGTAATGGCCAAGAACAACACTGACATGGCCTGCAATTATTCTCAGTCGAGGTATGCCTCACAACTAAAGCATAACTATAGAAAATTAGGAGAGTTGTCTCAGACCTGCTACTTTTCAGTCTTGCAACAGAGGAGAGAGAATTACAAGATGGTGAGCTCGCAGTTGAAAACGTTGCGCAAGCATTTACTTAGCTTCAGTTGGGGAAAGCCCCCAGACTGAATGGTTTACAAGTAGATGTATTTAATATAACAGCAAGCAAATTACCTAAGTTGCTGCCAATGTCACCAAAAGAGATAGACGTCCAGCCGCAGTAGTAATAACACAAAAACAGGGGAAACCCAAAACTGAATGTTCATAGAGGCCTATATCTAATGCAGAGGTTAAAATACTTGCAAAAATCGTGGCTTAAGTAAGGTTGTGCAAGACCTTGTACACTTCGACCAATTGGAGTTCATATACAGAAGGATAATGAAGCAGAATCTGAGGCCCCTATATGTCTGTATAGCATGCGCTGAAAAACTGTGGGTAAGAAATTGTATTAATGGCTGAAGGAGATTGAAGCCCCACTCAGCCAGCAACCACAATCCTTGTCAGGTTGAATCACAAACATCACCAAATTCACCTTTGCTTAACCCTCTGGTTGCTTTGCCCACAGCAGTCAGGCTTAACTTAGAGGCAATGTGTACAGTTTTTATACAGTACATAAACACTAATAAAGTGAAAACACAGCACTAAACAAATTACAAACCCTTTTAGAAAAATAGAGTGAATTTTAATAAAGAAAATGATACCAGAAGGACAAAAACCCAATCAGTAGAACTGGAAATACTAAATAGTAAAGTTTTTAGTGAACATAGAATCTAAAACCACAAAGCGCCATGCTCAGTCAAACTAGACCGGTAGAAAGTCCTAAGGTCAGGCAGACAGCATTGGAGCATGGGCCGGATACAGGGAATAGGTTTGTCTGTTAAACAGGTTAACTTCTCAAAGTCTGACGCAAAGAGTTATGTTTGTGGAGGAGGATGCTGCAAGGAGCAGGGAGAGTGTAGCGCATGGTCTTCACTGTAGTGCGAAGAACCAGGCTGTGTGGCACAAGCTGTCATCATTGTAGTGCAAAGAGCCGGTCAGATATTTTCGATGGTTGTTGCTGAAGCTTCACGTTGGCAGTCTCTGCGGGGTCCAATTGCTGTAGCACAAAGTGCAGATCTTGCATTGCTGGTCTTCGCTGACGAGCACTGTAGCGCAAAGAGTCAGGTTGCGAGCGGCAGAGCCTCAGTGCAAACTGGCCCATTCTCAGTCAAGAAGAGCCCAAAACTTCAGAATGTCACCCTTCATTTTAGGAGGAGCTCAACTGATACCATTCAAGGGTCCAAGACCTGGAGAGGCACTTCTTGGTGATCAGGAAATCACTCCAGCAGAGGCGAGCAGGGCCCAGGCAGTCCAGTTGCTGGTCCAGGCACTTCCAGTGTAGCAGGTCAGTTGGAGGGAGGCTTCTAGAGCTTGTAGGTATCCTATAGCTCAGACAGATAAAGGCTTGAGTCACTCAGGTTAGCCTGGAATGAAGGGAGCAGGTATAGTCTTTATTCTCAGAGAACAAGGCAGTTCCCTAGCAGCAGGGCAGTCCTCTGTTGGTAGGGCAGGCCTTCTGTAAAATCCACAGGTCCATGGTGTTCTGAAGAGTGACTCTGGGGGTCCAATATTTATTTCTGATACAAGCCCTTGTATAGGGAAATTCCCTGTCCAACCCCCCAATCTGGTTCTGAAAGTTCTTCCCCTTCCCCTGCCAAGGCTGCACACTGTCTGAGGTGACAAGAAAGGGCAGGCCTGTTGTCAGCTTCCTTTGCATGTGCAGGAGGCAAAGACCTTTGAAGTGTATAGTTCCTCCCAGTCATCCTGCCATAAATGCCTGCATTGTCCACACATAAGCCCCCTTTGTTTTACTGTTGGGAAGCAATACACTGACCCCAAGAGCAGAGCCATTCACAGTCATGTGAGCAGGACACTGGCAGAAAACACAAATGGTTGGGACCAGAAAATGCCTACATTCAAAAAGTGGCATTTTATGAACTGTGACTTAAAATCTGACTTTACCATTAAAGAGGATTTAAAATTACAATGTATTTGAGTGCAAACAGTATATTTCTATATGCTCCAAACCCAAGGTTATCTCTTACTAAATGTAATAAGGTAACCCAGTGTTATTCAAAGGGAGAGATAGGCCTTACAACAGTGACAAATGACTTTAGGGGTTTTTCACTGTCAGGACATGTAAAACCTAAACAAATATGTCCTACATTTTAAATGCTATGGACCCTGCCCTCTGAGCCTTCAGGGCCTATCTTAGGGGTGACTTATCAGTATTAAAAAGGAAAGCTGAGTACTGGCAAAAGGTTTATTTTTCAAGGTCAAAAGGCAGTTCAAAACAGTGCTATATGCTTTTGATTTGGAAGCCCTGAGACGTGTTTTAAAAGGCTACTTTAGTGGATGGCATATTATGTGCTGCTGGACAACTAGCAGCATTTAATTTACAGGTCCAGGGTACATGTAGTACCATTTACTAGAGACTTACAAGTAAATTAAATGTACCAATCAGGTAGATGACAATTGTGCCATGTAAATCAATTAATCAGTTGTACCATATTAAGGAGAGAGGAAAAGTGCTTGACTACCGGTTAGCAGGGGAAAAGTGCGCAAAGTTCAAATGCCAACAAAAATGGTTGCAGCAACACAAGGCAAAAATCTGGGACCCTGCTAAAAGGGCCAGGCCCAAAACTACAGATGCGAACTACAGATGCGACCAATGCTTTTGAATCTATTGAATGGCGATACTTGTGTGCAGTTATGAACAAAATGGGTTTTGAACCGATATATTTATCATGATTAGGGTAAATAATCTATAAAAGGATGCTGGCTCAAGTCAAAGTAAATGAGGTACTGTCAGACCCTTTCTGACGTGAGAGTTTCAGCAATGACTCTCAACATCCTGTGAATCTGGGAAAATCACTTAATCTCCCTGTGCCTAACAAAAACAAATGTGTCGTTGTGTAATGCACCTGGTACTAATGTAATGCGCTCTGATACCCGATACCTTCGTGTCAAGATCGCGTTATATAAAACTTTGGAGAAAAAAAAGTATCTCAGTAGGTACATTAATCAAGATAAAAAAAAAATATTTCTTGACTATAACTTATTTGCAGCATTAAATCGTTTTCTGGGGGATGTACACATTGCAGGAAACTACTACTCTCTCTCTCCTTTTCAGGGTGGCCATATCTATCTATCTATCTATCTATCTATCTATCTATCTATCTATCTATCTATCTATCTATCTATCTATCTATCTATAAATAGATAGATAGATAGATAGATAGATAGATAGATAGATAGATAGATAGATAGATAGATAGATAGATAGATAGATAGATAGATAGATAGATAATATACAAATCGTTGAAGGCAGAGCAGCTCCTTTTGCTCTGGGTTTGGGGTGCCTCATGGATCACCAGGTAGACAATGAGCCAGGGGAATATGAAGGAGGCATGACCCTGCCTGATAATAGGACATATGATTGTTCATCCCAGCTGCAACTGTAAATGCACCTTCACTTAGGGAGGACAAGCATTGCAAGAAATCATTACGTCTTTGTATCAGCACTCTGTAGCAAAGATAGTCAGATAAACAGGCAAACCTTCCTGAACACACTCAGGCAAAGCTAAAGGTGTGGAGGGCTGCAAATGTATGCCTGGGTTGTGCTACTATGCTGAGAATTCTGATCTCCTCAAGGAGACTGAAAGGAATCCATGCAGAGGACGTCACTGGTATTAGCAATTTGGTAGATATCTGAGGTTGCACTATGTTGGTACCCTTTGAACACCTCAGGATGAAAACACCAGATCTCAGTAAACTGTACAGTACAGTTTCGAAATGCACTTGCAGTGCACATAACAAACAACAAACAGCGGAAAGATAGCTTCCCTTTAGAATGTGGCATCCTCATGGAGCCACTACATTGAATTACAATATCAGGCATGTATATGAAGGCATTGAACAACTTACCAGAGGCACAGAGCATGCTCAGGGACGAATGGGTAGTAGTCCTTGGGGCAATGGAGGACTTGGAGGGCAAGAAAGTCTTACAGTGCACAAGAAAGGCGGCCATTAGAAGGACTTAGGCTATTTCAAATTAAGATTCTTCACAATTTACTATACTAGAACACAGATGGTCAAATTTGGAAGGTCCAGTTCAGACCACTGTTTGAGGGAGTGTGGGTAGTTAGGGACTTGCTTTCACTCCCTACACTCTTTGTGATTGGGAGACTTGGGGGGAAGGATTTCGGGGGGTGGAACTCGCAGAGTTTCACTCTCAGGAATTCCGCAAGTTAAATGAAAACTCAGTGAAATTTCACAGAGTTCCGTGAACGGGTGGGAATTGACACGTCACGCTGCTGGTACTGAGTTTTAGCATGGGAAGCTTGCTCCACACTGCAAAATTAGCATGAACTATGCCATGCGGTGCGCCAGAGGGCACTGCAACTCGAGTTGCTTTTGCTGACGAGTAGATTATATACTCAAGGCAGCAACTTTCTCACAGAGAACGGTCGCGATTGCCAGCACCAAGAAATCCCGCCGGGTGCCCCTCTAGCACGCTACGGTGCACCAATTCTCTCTCATACTCGCTAACTTACCATTGGAGATCTGCATGCGAAACAAATGGCGGTTGGTGGAATCTGGCCAGAACTCTGCGTTATGCAAAACTCAGCCAACTCTGCTGGTGGAGCGGAATTTATCACCCACTCCTAAAGGATACCCCTCCAAGGTATTTAAAGTCACTGAGCAACCTAGGCCTCATTTTAACCAGGCAGGATGTACCTCAACACTGGGGAACAGCCTCCTCCCTCTCTTACTGGAGGAGTGGAAGAAGAATATAGACCAGTGTTTTATCACAAGCAAGGGGGTGGCTCAAAATAATATGGTAAGATTTGGGGCCATCTGAGAGAATTTTGGCACCTATACTAGAAATAAAATAGTTAAGGAGAGGTGGAACCTGCCTGATAGATGGCATTGTCAGAAATGTTGATGTATGCTACCTTACACAAGATATGTCAATCTGATTAATATAATAAATAGATTAACCTACAGTTCATGGTATAATGTGCTATGACTGTTTTTTTTTCTGTTTTTTTTTCTTTTTTTATTCCTCATATACCAAAGAATAAAGGGCATTCCTGATGGGAGGCCGTAACCTCTCCTCAACGGTCATCCTATCCCAGCCCTGATGTTTAAGACCGATGCGGAAAAGGAAAGGCTCAAACCCTCAAGCAATCACCACTTCCGCTGTCCACTTCTTTTAGCGCTGCTAGATGACCCAGCGTCATTTTGAAGGGACCAGAGAAGCAGTGCCCAGGTGAAATCATTGGAATATTCTCTATCTGTTCCGCCATGCAACCAAGGCTGCCCAAACATTTCCGTAACTATTACTGTCACATGCCATATCAGATTCACTGGTATAAATTATATATTTCAGACATTCTATAAGAGTTGGAGCATTTATATTCTTCCAGGCTCTACATATCTCTCGTCTTGCCAGGATGATCACATAGAATATGAATTTAGATACCGGATCATTAAGATTATAATCTGTATGTAATCCAAACATAATCAATCCTGGGTTAATTTCAATCTGTTTATTTAATACCTCGGCCCAAAAAGCTTGCACCTTTACCCAATAACCTGCTATTTCCGGACAGCCTATAAACATATGATGGTCATCTGCCGCAGGAAGTTTTCATCTTGGACATTGATGATACAGACCTGTAATCTTTGTTAGCTTTTTTGGGGATATATATATACTCTATGGGCCATATGTACGTAGCCTAATACCGGTCGGTAACGGCCGATTTTCGGTAATTATACCGTTACCGACCGGTATTTAGGCTTTTGATATGTAGGGGGCTCATTTCTGTATTCGGTAATTTACCGAATCGGTAAAAATACCGAATCGGTAATTTTACCGATTCGGTAAATACCGAATACAGAAATGAGATGTAGGAGGAGTGTGTGGTGGGTGTGGGGATTCGTTATTTACCACCAACTGAAAGTTGGTGGTAAATGACAAATGACTCCGTAAATGCATGTTGTGGCCCTTAGATGTGTGCAATGTGGCAGACACACATGCCCTCAGGGCATGTATGTGTGCCACATGTGCACACATGCAGAAATCAGGGGTGCAACAGGGTGTCAATGTGACACCCTGCCACCCTTGATTGAGCTCCCCCCATTACCGATTCGGTATTTACCGAATCGGTAATGGTAACTGGCTTCCCATTGATTCCTATGGGCCTCCTGGCCCATAGGAATCAATGAGATACAGGTTGCCATTACCGAATCGGTAAATACCGACTCTAAAATACCGACACTTACCGAATCGGTATTTTTTTACCTACATTACATTTACCGATTCATAAATACCGAATCGGTAAAATTCGGTATTTAAGAATCGGTAAATGTAATTTACCTACATAAGGCCCTATATGTGGTATATAGATGATTTCTTTTAAGAGGAGCTGATTTTACCACAGCATGTAGCATAATAAAAGAGTCTCCCCATATTCCATGAAATTATTTGAATCCATACTAATAACATTGCCCCAAAGTGTATGAAGTTCAGATTCTGTTATCCCTTCTGGCTCTAAAATGGCCAAATACCAGAAAGAAACCTCTTGCTTCCACCTGCCCCTTCTTAATACATAGTCAAACTTTGGGTTCAGTGAATCAAAATCCCAAGGTTTGGTTGCCCACCATGCTGCCAGCTGATAATACTTGTACCTAGATAAAGTTCCACCTGTCAGGCTGGATAGCGACTCCCAGTTCAACAGCTGCGAGTCTTTCTGTAAATCCTGCCAGTAAAACAGGCCAGCCATTTTAAGGGGGCGAGATAATTGGTCATTGAGACATTCTGGTGTACCTGGGGAATCCCAGATCGGAGCCTGAGGTGCGTAATACGGGATTTTCAAGCTTTTCCTAACATACACCCAATTCTTCAGAGCCGTTTCCAGTACCTTTAATCTCACCCTCTTGAAAAACCTTGGGTCACCATACTTAAATGAAAAATATTCTTGCCCCTTAGGTATATCATGTAGCATGGCTTGAAAAAGAAGACCTTGAGAGAAGGCATCTGTCTTTCCAGCTAGCAATCTGAAATTTTTGAAGTGAAATGAGTGACAGTAAACAGATATATCCGGGAGGGTTAACCCTCCCATTTTAAGGCTTCTCCTTAATTTTTTCCAAGAGATCCTTGATGACTTAGCGTTCCAGACAAAGGAACCAATTTTCCCCTGTATTTTGGCGATATCTGATGCTGGGAACGTCAACAGGATGGAAATAAACAGAAATGTAATCTTTGGCAGAATGATCATCTTGACTAAGTTTACTCTATTATTATTATTATTATTATATTTAAGTTTATAAAGCGCTCAGCTACCCGTAGGTTTCCCGGCGCTAAAACCAAATGAAAAGGGGAGAGTCAGAGGGAAGGCTATTACATGTTAAATAACCAATTTTTTACCTGTCTGCGAAACTTAAGGTAGCAAGGTTCAGTTCGCAACCGAAGAGGAAGGGAATTCCAGAGTGAGGGGGCCAGCCAGGAGAAGGAGCGGCCACCCATTCTGGATCTTTTGATTCTAGGAACCGAGAACAAAAACTGATTAGATGATCGTAGAGTGCGGGGGGGACAGTAGTGTTGTACCAAGGAATTAAGATAGGGTGGGGCCAAGCCAGCGTTTATTCTGTACATGAAGCAAAGGGCCTTAAATTTTGTACGGTTTTCAATGCGGAGCCAATGCAGAGTGCGTAGAGAGTAGGAAGTAGGGGAAGTATTGGGGAGTTTACAGAGCAGTCGCACTGCCATATTCTGGACTGTCTGTAATTTACGAATCACCTCTTTGCAAGCTCCCAGGAAAAGAATGTTCCCGTAGTCCAGTCTAGAGGTGATTAAGGCCTGGACCACGGTTTTCTGAGTATCCTGGGGGAGCATCCAGATGATCTTACGCAACCACTTAATGATAGTAATGCAAGTGGACGAAGTCTTAACCACGTGGTTTTTCATAGATAACTGGTCGTCAAAAATGACGCCGAGATTGCGTGCTGTTTTAGATGGAGTAGGCAGAGTGCCCATTTGAAAGGGCCAGTGTTGGGGTCCCCATAAGGTGGTATTATGGCCAAAAAGAAGAAGCTCTGTTTTCCCCCCGTTCAGTTTCAGTTTGTTATTATACATCCAAGCTGCAATGTAACTGAGTCCTGTACAGAGGGAAGAGGGGGAGGAGTGAGAGCCCATAGAAAGAGAGTAGATGATCTGAGTATCATCGGCGTACGAGTAAATAGTTAGCCCAGCTTGCTCCACAATAGCAGCTAAAGGTCTGACATACAAATTAAAGAGCAAGGGGCTCAGAATGGAACCTTGCGGAACACCGTACGCCGATTTAAAGGTTTGAGAAGCAGATGAGGAAGAGAAAACTTGGAAGGTACGATCTGATAGAAAACTAACAAAACAGTTGAGGGCTAAGCCGGTGATGCCAGATGATCTAAGGGCATTAATAAGAATGGGGTGGGAAACCGTGTCACATGCGGCACTCAAATCAAGCAAGATGAGCGCCACGGTTTCCCCCCTATCCACTCGGCAACGTATGTTTTCAGAGACCCCCAATAGAGTGGATTCCGTCGAGAAACCTGACCTAAAACCGGATTGTGATGGATGTAAAATTCCCCTAGATTCAACATAGGAAGAGAGTTGAGAGTTGATATGTTTTTCCATGATTTTTGAGAAAATTGGGAGAAGTGAAATAGGACGGAAGTTAGATGGAATACTAGGGTCGGCATTGGCCTTTTTTAACAAAGGCACTATCATCGCATGTTTCCATGCAGAGGGTACTGTAGCTTCTCTAAGGGAGGAGTTAAGAAGGTCCATAATAAGTTCCAGGGATGAATTATCCAGCATTTTTAGTATTTGAGGGGGAAAAGGATCCAATGGGGAGCCGGATTTGATTTTACTGATAATATCAGAAAAAATATTGATATTAAGAGGATCCCATGTGTCAATCAACTGTGAAGCAGGAGGACAGGTATCTCGTGGGACCCCTGAATCACGTAAGTCGTAAGGTTAGATACTATGGGGGGGGTCTGTTGAGCAGGAGTAGGGGACCTATCATCCAAAGTCACTAGATCAGAGGATGTGATAGGGGCTGGTAAGTGAGACAGAAAAGGAGGAGGGGCAAGTTTTTCAAAATCAGAGTATATATTATCAATTTTGGTGATAAAGAATTCAGCCAGAGAGTTGCACTGTGCGGTATCAAGACAAGGTGGTTTGGGTTGACACAGTGCACCCGAAAGTTTTTGTAATACCTTAAAAAGTGCTTTAGGGCGATTTTGTGCCGAAAATACTCAGAGAGAGGCCAGACCATCTTTGTATTAAGCCACAGATATCCTTATATATTCTCATCAAATTTATTTTGACAATTTCCAAAATATTTTGGGACTAAATTATACCCAGATACCTCATACGTGTCTTAGCTTCAATTGTCCCTCCTGCCTGATTCCAGTGCATAATCTCTATGTGCTATGACTGTTCACATTTTGTGAAGCATGCTTATTTCTGGCTTCAATATATGGACAAGTGTAATCTTGTGTATGTTAGATTTATTCCTTGAAAATTAATAAAAAGTTACCTAAAAAAGGATACTAAGTTGCTGGTCAAAGGAATTTTTATTTGTGGTTATTCACCTACAGTCTTTGCTCAGCAAATGTTAAAGCAAAGCAGGCACACAAAAATCAAGCCTGAACTTAGCTGTACTTCATTCTATAAAACATACAGGGCCAGATGTAGGTAAAGTCAGTTTTGCGAGTCCAATAGCGATTTTTACCGAATAGCTATCAAGGACTCGCAAAATGGAATGTATGTAGGAATCGCAAAAATAATTGTGATTCCTTAATATTCCTTAATTGCGAAACACAAATTGAGATTCACAATCAAGGAATACCTTCCCATTCATTCCTATGGGCCAAGAGGCCCATAAGAATGAATGGGATTTGTGCACGCAATTTGCGAGTAACTAAGAGGTACTCGCAAATTGCGTGCTCAATTTCAAGGGTGCAAGGGTTCCAAAAGGACACCCTGCTGCACCCCTGAAATGTGCATGTGTGCACATGTGGGGCACACACATGCCCTAAGGGCATGTATTTGTGCCACATGACACTTTGAAAAAGCAAAAAAGTGTTTTTTTTTAAAGGAAATCGCAAAATAGCACCAATTTGAAGTTGGTGGTAATTTGCGATTCCTTAAGGCAAAATTCTACATCTGGCCCATAATTGCCATACAAATGACTATGGTCAGAACATGACTCTAACAACCAACATGATATTGAGAAAAATATACTACAGAGTTTTCAATGGATGTTCTTTTGGAGCATTTTTTTTGTGTAATTACATTACCTACCATTAAGAAATCAACATGTAATTTAAACACAAATAATATTTAATTTCCCAAAAATATGCACAAATGAGATAAGACGGATACAAGACTACAGCTGGTTTGCCCAATGACAACAAACAGAGATTATGCCTACCTATGGCAGAAGACATAGACAATACTGATTTCAGTAAGCTGCACCCATCATCAGAATGATCATAGACACTGTTCCATATTAGTTCTGTCTTCAGGGAGTAGCTAATTTGAATACTACTGGGCAAGGCCTAATGAAAATGTGAAAGTGTAACTAATTTGAGGGGTCCTAATGTGAGTCTAGGAAGTATTCAGGACAATTTCAGGAGCAGGGTCAGGTAGGATGGGACATAGGCCCTGATTTAGTCTCTGGATGATGATAAAGAACTTAACATGCACCACCCTGACAGAAAGTAGCGCGTTCTAGTTAGAGATAATCGCCAGCCCAGTGATCATTTCTGCATGTTAAAAGGAACCAACGTCACTGTGGTTCTCTTCCATGTACAAACCTTTTGGTGGACAGCCACCATTAGTTTTGAGGTCTGTCCTCGAAACTTTTAGCATTTTTTGTTTCTCCATCCTGGGAGGTTTCTCCCAAGATGTGGGGATACTATTTTTATTTCTGTTGCTTAATATCAGGCTTTTTCATGGTGGACAAAATAAAATCAGACTGTTCACTCTAAATAGAATGATAGCTACAATATATTAACTAATCTTATACTGTTTAGAGTAAATAATAAAGTGCACCATCAATGAAAGTTGTAGCTTGAAGACAAGGGATTCAACATAATTGTCAACTAATGCTAGGAGAGGGACAGACTTTTGATTTGCTACTTTTTTGAAAAACATACTGACCTAACTTCTGATTTAAATATAATTCTGTAGAAACATTTTTTATGTAATAGCTTAACTGCACTAATCCATAAAAGTTGTTTGAAAGATCCACAGATAGTGTCAGTGCCCAGAGAAAATAACACAATCGAAACGCTATGTGGCAGAGATAGAAATCATTATTAAAACCTCCAACGGTCATAGCATCTCTAATATTGCTAAATATGTTTCTGTCAGAAATGAAACCCTCATGGTCTCTGATTGATTAGCTCTGTCAAATTATGTCAATAAGATTTGTGCAAATATGTTTGACTCTGAATCGATCACAGATATGAAAGGGAAGGTGAACGTAGTCACAGCTCATCAGTTGCTTTTTTTTCAGGGAAAGCAAAATGAATTTCCTCAATGATGATGAAATCATGTTTGTTGTTTGGATAGATTCAAACATCTTTGATAACATCCCCAGCAGAACAAGACCTGGACCAATCAACAGGCCCAGGCTTTGTCATTTGAAGGGCTTTGGTGACCAACTTCTGATAGAGAGTCAGCCCTTCAAATGTCTGAGGAGCTAGATTCAGAGGCGCTGGGGAGTTCAAACAAACATATATTATTTATCCAGTTCATCAACTATGAAATCAGAAATAATGCACGTTTTTAGAGTAGGCTAAACAATTTGAATTTTGTTTGCATATTGTCTGAATTGTACTGAATTTGAACATCTACTTCATTTCAATTGAAGACGAGAACTCTCAATATTCAAAGCACAAGTTAAAAAAATGGTTTTGCTATTGCTAGACTCAAGGCATACAGGATAACTTTAACGTGTTCCTTTTTTATGCTATTTCACAACGTATAAACCAATTTTGAAATGTAATAAAAACAGCTTCACAGTCTTGAATCAGACTATTGCACCCAGGAAAGTTCTGGCTTTATGAGTAAAAAAAGTATTTTGACTGGCAGTCCTACACAGAAAAGTGAAGGCCTTGGTGAAATTATGTAGGCGTAATTCCCGTAATTAAAAAAAATCACAAAATTACCGAAGTTACACCATTCCGCCACATTGCCTAATTGCTTCACTGTTTGAGACAAAATTGCAGAAACAACATGAACAATCAGAATGTTAGCACCTGGGGTTTGTGGCAATTGTGTTCTTGGCGCTTTTTTTTGTGTGAAGTGCTTGCTTGTGTAAAAAACTGCATCAAGGAAACATTTCAGACTAAAATATATTGCTAAATGTCGAATTTCACATAATTACATGTAACTTCGCTCAACTATGCAAAAGCAAATAATGCACATTTCACACATCCCTGGAAAAGAGCTGAACATGTTTGAATGATGTCCTGGTAATGCATTAAGAATACTTTGAAATCCTTTGGCCCTGGACTGCGCAAACACCATGGCATTAAACAGTCCCACGTTTCAATTAAGAGTCAAGCAGCTTTAACTGGGAATATAAGTAGTGTATTGCCTCTTTGGCGTGGCAGCAGCTCGGAAGTATAAAGCTACTCACAACAACCTTCCATGCAGACACCTTCTGGAGGTTTTTTTGAGTCATGGAAAACTGTTTTTTACCTCATAAACAATGCTATTAACACATGAGTAGTGAAAGGTATGCATGCATAAACTGAAATGAATGAATTTTTCATAAGTAAATGTATTTGTATGTGAATAGAGATAGCGATACTCCTACATTTTAGAATAATTTACCTACTTTACTAGCAGAGTTATTTCACCACACAGAGGTATGAAAAGGTTAGAAATATGCTTTTATTTTTTCCTAAAAAAAACAAAAAAACTGTTAGTACTCACCAGTAAGGCACCACGCAGGTTGATGCCAGTTTCTATAGTGACATAATATGATGCTTGTAAAAATGTTCTTTGTAGTATGAGGGCAAGGAAGAGAAGCACTGCTAAAACATATGCATTTTCTAGGAACTGTTTTGAAGAGAGAAAATAGACACCAATCGTGTCATTTTCTAGTGATGAACTGGTTGCCTGGAAGCAAATGAACAACGAGAACGTTAATTGTTTATTGTGAAATGTTACGCTCACTTCATATAAATACAATTTCACTATGCAAAAGTATGCAAAATTCTATTTAAGTAAATTGAGCCTTTTCCATTTTCAAATTTCAGTTTACCATTATTGCATTGAGTTCACAGCTCACATTTATTGGGTACTGTGATTGCTTTTACAAAACAGGAGATATCGATGGACAAAGGGATTTTGTGATGTCATAGTCAGCAATGTGTAATAAAGAACATGTAGGACCAAGCCAAGTTTTAGTAAGCATGCATTAACTAAATGTTACAAAGAATCCATATAAAGGAAAGTGTGAGCGGACAAACGTAGACTTTAAAATGTAATAATCCCTTAATCTCTTTGTTTTACAAACTGGTAAATATGAAACAAACATGTCAAAAAGTAATGATAAAGACAGTCTACTTGTGGAAAGGCATCTATATCATGCTCCACCAATAAAAAAAGCAGTGCAGTAGTATACCAAGATTATTTGCTAGTTGCCATCTGTAGCATCCTTCCCAGCCTGGAAGCATGCAAATGAATATGCCCCATACGGAGCTCTGGATTTTATGTCTTTATTCCTCAGCATACAACCACACTCTGTTCTCTGATTACATCACAACCATTATTAACCACACCCTAACACCTCCTAACTAGTTAGGTACTTCCTCTACAGAGCCCGCCCAGAACCACAAGGGTCCTAGCACACAGTCTCACAACACTACATCTACCGTTTTGTTAAATAAAAAATACAAACAACAGTTATAATATATTTCTTCAATGAGTCATCAAGGCGCTTGCACTAGTGGATCAGATTGAGTGGTATGAAGTGGTTGAGATACGCTCTGTTCAGGCATCAATAGTACAGGTTCTGATGCTTGATCTGGTCTGTCAGGCAGGACGGACTCATCTGTAAGTGTAGGAGCTGATGATCGCAAAAGGAAGTGCTTACAATGTGATGAGACCAATGTGATGGACTGTCCGGGGCGATGTTCAGTCACCATGTGTCCTTTGCATGTCACAACCCGCGGAGGACCGACAGCAAACGGAATGTCTGTTTTCCACTCTTGTTTCTGCCTGACCAGGACTAAGTCACCTTCATTGAAGACTGTCTCTTGGGCTTTCCGTCATCGATCGGCGTATGTCTCCATGTTTCACTTTGGAGCAGCTTCAGTGACACGAACCTTGTCATTGCTCAAGGATCGCTCTACTGTCAATTGTGGGAGCCTGGTTCTGATGAATCCACCAAATAGCCAGATGGCGGTACTTTCAACCATTGTGGAGTGAGGAGTTGAATGATAAGCATGGAGGGTTTAACACAGGGCTTGCTTTGATTCAATCCACTCAATGAATGCTCGCTGAATAACCCTTTTGAGTGTACCCATAAATCGTTCCGCAGCACCATTTGCTTGAGGCCACAGAGGTGTACTCTTTTGATGCTTGATATTCATTCTGACTTGAAACTCTCAGAACTCTTTGCTGTTGAACGGCAGACCATTGTCACATTTGAGAATGGTGGGGATGCCCCACACTGCAGAGATGTTGTCCAGCCGCTCAATGACTTTGTTATGAATTGTTGATTATAACTCTTCTACCACAGGGAAATGTGAATATTCATCAATAACTACCATGAAATTATGTCACTTTCATAGGGGTCCAAAGAAATCAACCCAAATCCTTTTCCAAGCCTTTATAGGAAGGTCAGACATGGGCAACGGATGTTGCGTTACTTTGGGGGAAAACAGTTGCAAAGATGGCACTCTTAGTTCCCTCTCAACTTTCTTGTCTAAGCGATGGAACCACACTCATCCATTAGTGCTCTTTTGGTAGCTACAATGCCACAATGTCCTTCATGGACTTATTCAATTACCTGTTGTCTTAGGCTCTCAGTTATGATGATTCTTGAACCTCTCAATACAACACTTTCTTTGGTCATAAACTGTTTATCATGCACATTTTTGCATTTTGAAAGTCAACATCATCAGTACGAAGTTGAACACTCCTTTTCTATGAATGAGTGAGATAATGTATTTGAGGATATGCATTTTCTTGTTAGCATTAGTAGCCTCAATAAACTGTTCAATCGATATGACCACTGACACACTGGACTTCACACAGAAGTTTATGTACTCCTCAGCTGTCTTGGATGTCAAACTGTGATAATGTAGAAGTACTTGTGAAAAATAATCAGTAGGGTGCTGATCTTTACCCAGCTTGTGAACAACTGCATAATTGTAATCTTGTAGTCAAACCCCACCTCATGATACAAGGGGGGCATCTTGGCTTTCAGATTTGCGAAGATGGTGAGCAGCACTTAGTGGTCTGTTATGATAGTGAAATGTTCTCCATACAGAAACACATGAAAATGTTCACAGGCCCACACTACACCCAGACTCTCCTTCTCTGGCTGAGAATATGCATGTTAAGTGTCACAGATACTCTAACTGGCAAAGGCCACAATGTTTCTCTGATCATTCGAATGACCGTTATGTTGAACAAGGATTGCTCCAGTCTCACCGGGCTTGCATCCACTGCGATCTCAGTGTGTGGATTGGAGTCATGGTAGGCCATCTCAGTTGCATTCTCAATCGCATGTTTTATTCTTTTGCAAATTAGATCACATTCAATAGACCATTGGAACAGGACATTTTGTTTTGTCAACTCTCTCAATGGAGTACTTACAGTAGCAAAATCATGAATGTACTTTGAGCAATAATTGGCCATATCTAGAAAGGATTGCAGCATAGTGACATCTTGCGGGGGCAAGTGGCTGACAGTGCTTTCACTTTATCAGGGTCAGGAGTCATTCCCCATCAGAAAATATGTGTCCAAAGAATTTGAGTTTGGTTTTGTGAAACTCGCACTTTGCACTGTTCAGAGTGAAACCTGCATCAGCAAGTAACTGGCACACGTGTGTAAGAGCCTTGCTCCTTTCACATTGATCAAAATACAAGACTGTCATCACTGAAATTAAAAGCATTTGTGACAGGTTGAATTATTCTACGTATAACATCCAGAAATATTTCTGCAGCTGACGATACTCCAAAACTCAACCTTTTGTATCTGAACAAAGCAACATGAGTTGAAAAAGTAGTGGTGTACCTGAAATTCTCTATCAACTCGAGTTGATGACATCCCTTGTTCAGGTCAAGACAGAGGAAAACTTTAGCGTAGTTCAGGGGGAACAACCTTTACAACGCAACGTTTACAACGCACTACACTTACAACGCATTTTTTACAACGCACAATCCATTACAAGCATGACATTACAACGCATGACACTACAACGCATTTTTAAAAACTACCTTTACAACGCATTCCATTACAACGCATACTACCATTACAACGCATACCATTACAACGCATAATATTAAACTACACTGTCCAACACTTTCCCTACTGTTGCACCCCTTGGAGTTAGAATAGTAATTTTTACCCCTGTACTATCCAACACTTACCCTACTGTTGCACCCCCTGGAGTTAGAATAGTATTTTTTACCCTTGTACTATCCAACACTTACCCTACTGTTGCACCCCCTGGAGTTAGAATAGTCATTTTTACCCCTATACTATCCAACACTTACCCTACTGTTGCACCCCCTGGAGTTAGAATAGTAATTTTTACCCCTATACTATCCAACACTTTCCCTACTGTTGCACCCCCTGGAGTTAGAATAGTAATTTTTACCCCTATACTATCCAACACTTACCCTACTGTTGCACCCCTTGGAGTTAGAATAGTAATTTTTACCCCTATACTATCCAACACTTACCCTACTGTTGCACCCCCTGGAGTTAGAATAGTAATTTGTACCCCTATACTATCCAACACTTTCCCTACTGTTGCACCCCCTGGAGTTAGAATAGTAATTTTTACCCCTATACTATCCAACACTTACCCTACTGTTGCACCCCCTGGAGTTAGAATAGTAATTTTAACCCCTATACTATCCAACACTTACCCTACTGTTGCACCCCCTGGAGTTAGAATAGTAAATGTAACCCCTATACTATCCAACACTTTCCCTACTGTTGCACCCCCTGGAGTTAGAATAGTAATTTTTACCCCTATACTATCCAACACTTACCCTACTGTTGCACCCCCTGGAGTTAGAATAGTAATTTTAACCCCTATACTATCCAACACTTTCCCTACTGTTGCACCCCCTGGAGTTAGAATAGTAATTTTTACCCCTATACTATCCAACACTTACCCTACTGTTGCACCCCCTGGAGTTAGAAAAGTAATTTTTATCCCTATACTATCTAATACTTACCTTAAATGCAATTTAATATTATGCGTTGTAATGGTATGCGTTGTAATGGTAGTATGCGTTGTAATGGAATGCGTTGTAAAGGTAGTTTTTAAAAATGTGTTGTAGTGTCATGCGTTGTAATGTCATGCGTTGTAATGGATTGTGTGTTGTAAAAAATGCGTTGTAAGTGCATGCGTTGTAAAAGTGTGCGTTGTAACGACATACATCCTTAGTTCAGTTGCATGATCATGTCAAGCCATGTGTGGACCAGGATGTCTTTCTCCCTCAATTACCTTGTTGGTCTGGTGCATATCAACACAGATGGACACTGCACCCTCACTGTCCTTTTTTGGCACCACCACTATGTGAGACACCTATGGGATAGGACCGTTGGAGCACTCAATAATGTCAGGCTTCAACAGCGTTTCAAGTCCTTTCTCACCTGCTTCTTGCAGGTGGAAAGCGACTCTTCAGTTCCTCGGGGCACTTTCAATGTCTTGGGCCTGTCCAGGCTGTCAAATTACCACAGGAACTGACTCACAACTTCAAATTGAGCGTGGAGGTTGTAATTGATAGATATCAGTCCCATGTCAGCAGCGGTGGCAAAACTGAGTAGGCAAGCCCTGGATGAATCTCCTTGAAGAACATGAATTGCGGCCTGCACTGATATTGCTTTATGTATCAAAGTCACTGAGAATGGCCTTTGACTCTGCAATGGTTTAGAAGCAGCCCACATGTATACTTTTATGTTTTACGGGCTGAGACGCAGCACAGGATATAGGCTGTTGAACCATTCAACTGGCATGATCTTAATCAATGCACCACTGTCTATAATGAAGATTATGGGGCAACCGTTGACCTTTAGTGTAATCTGGTTGCAACATCCAAATAAGTTTAGTTGTTTAATTTGGTGGTCTGCTTTTGTTATTGGTTCTTCCTTGCAAGCAGCCAGACCTACCTGTGCCCGTAGTTTGTTGGTCAATGCCATCAGTGTATATCCATCTTCCTCACTGGCACTCGATGATGATGTTGATGAGCCTCTGTAGCATGAACTTGACGATGATCGGCTTTGTTTGGTTTCTACTTGTCGTAACTGATGCTGCCTTTTTATTTTCTGGGAGTGGCGAGAAGGCTTCTGGAACTTTTTGGCATTCACTGTCTCTTCTTGCTGTGACATAGCTAGTATCTCTTTTGCTTTGCAAACTGTTATGAAGTGTGTTGGAAAATGGACCTCTCTGAAGGGTCACTTCAAATGTTTTGCCTTCCTTCTCCTATTTTTCTGACCTCCTTTTGTTCCCTTTAGGACTCTGGCACTTTGCCAGTGCTAAAGTGTACGTGCCCTCTCCTCTAAAAATGGTATAATTGGTTTATACCTGTTTGGCATATTTGATTTACCTTTGTAAACTGGTTTACCATATGCACGGGGCCTGTACATTAAATGCTACAAGGGGACCAGCAGCACTGATTGTGCCCCCCACAGTAGTAGCCTTTCAAACCAGTCTCAGGCCTGACATGGCAGGGTCTGTATGTATAATTGACTGTCACTTTAACCTGGCATATAAAACTACTTACCAAGCTTGAAACTCCCTTTTTATTACATAGATGTCACCCCTAAGGTAGGCCCTAGGCAGCACTAAGGGCAGGGTGCTATGTAAGTAAAAGGTCGGACATATACTTTTATTTTTTGCAAGTCCTGGTAGTGACAAACCGCCTATTTAGTTTTTTCACTACTGCGAGGCCTAGTCCTCTCATAGGTTAGCATTAGGAATTCTTTAATGCACTATTAAGATGTATTTCCTGATCATAGAGGAGTAGCTTTTCATGTTTCATACGTTTTGAATAGTAATGATAAATTCTCTGTACTGGTGAAGTTGGGGTTACCATTACCATTTTAGAAATGCCACTTTTAGAAAGTCAACTTTTATCTGTGCTTACTACTCTTTGTGCCTTACAGCTTGCCTCCAATACAAGTCTGGGTTGGGTGACAGCTACACTTTGTGCATTCCCTCTAGACAGCCACATACACTGGAAGGTGAAGCTCATCTGCATATTGAGCACTCATCTGCATTCTGACGGGTCTTTCTAGGCAGGGATAAATGGGAGGGGCTGACACACTTCAATAGGTAGTTTTCTATCCTCACACAAAGCACTGATTCACCCCCCCAAAGATAGCCTAGCAGACAGGACAGGGTTAAAAGGAGATCTGCTTTAATGTCACCCCTTACATCAAAGGCACTCCGGGTCTTTGACCCCACCAAATCAGTAAACTACTGGACATGGGAAGAAATCTGCTGGAGTAAAGACTGCTGTGCTGTAAGGATTGCCACTTTGCCTAGACTGACTGTTCTAAGGAACTGTTTCTCTGCTTTCCTGAGCTGCCCTGCTGCCTGATGATCTCTGCCCTGCTGAGGACAAGGACTAAACCAATCGCACTTGAAACCAGAGTGACTGCAAGTGTGTGCTGGCTTGCCTCCTTACTTCCTGAAATCTCAAGGACACAAACGACTTCTTGCACTGGACTCTGCCTTCTCTGAGTGCCACCCTTGCCTGAGATGCACTCTCCAGGTTCTGAGCCTCAGAAGTCAGTTCTGCAGCTGTTTTGCTACAAAACCGATGCATCGTCACCTTTCTGCCGAACGGAACTGATGCATCTCCTTCTGACGCCCACACAGAGGCTGTTTGACTACAGCAGTTCTACAGCCTGCGTGGCCCAATGATGACGCTTTGTGAAGCTTAATGATGATGCATTGACTTCATTAACTTCACCTCGGTGAAGGTCAATGACGAACCAGTGACGCATCGTGCCCTCATCGTTGACCCTTTGCTCCATCCAAGGTACTTTCTCAGAGAGCCCTGCGTGGGTCCTGTAGGTAGCATGCCCTCCAGTCGGCCTGAACTTTGGATTTACCCCGGTCTAGCGTGACCTTAAGTAACCTTTTAGCACTATTTTTTTATTTTTTTTTATTTGTTTATTGGTTTTTACATTAAAGCCATACATACATGATCGGACAACAACTCTAATATGCTTGACAGATCAAATGCCAACTGTTAGTACTTACTGTGGATTATAACCTCTCCTCCCGGCCCATACAAGTGTTCATTCCCATTGCAACAGTAGGTGACACACATAGATTTCCTCGATACACATTCCACTGTGACCACTTTATATCCCATTTCTTGGGGCAACCCATGGCCTCAAAGACCGCGGACTCTGCCAGTATACTTCTATCCATCTCATTTGCCCACACGGCGACCCGCGGTGAGTGCACTCCCCCCCATCCCCGGGCCAGTTCTCGTTTCACCAACGTGTATCCCAGTGTAACGAAGTGTTGTTCGGTTTCGGTAAGGTCAGTTGCCTCCCATATGTTTAGCAGTCCCATTTGTGGGGTCAATACTATTTCTTTGCCCAGGGCGGTTTGCATGTGCTCCGAGGCCTCCTCCCATAGTGCCCTCACCTCTGGGCAACTCCACAATGTATGATAAAAAGTAGCCTGTTGTCCACACCCCCTAGCACATAAGTCATCCGGTCTAGCTCCTATTTTCGCCAGAACTGTCCCTGTGATGTATGAACGGTGCAGTATGCAAAGCTGGATCAGCCTGAATCTTTGTGTGATGGCAGCCTCCCAGGGGGACATGAGGGCCGTTTGCCAATGCTCCTCGTCCAGTGGGCCCAGGTCCTCCTGCCACCGTTCTCTGAGCTGTGAGAAGGTATCTGGCCAGTTATTGCTCAACTTTTTATAGGTTAGGGATCTCGCCTTCGAGTTAAGGGGTCTGTCTAATAGACGGTCTTCCAATGGTGATATTTCCGGTATATCTTTAAAAGATGGGAACGCCGCTTTCATCGCATGGCTGATCTGCATATACCTGTATACTTCTCCCGGTGCCATCTTGTAGCGTTTCTGAAGGTCCTCAAATGAGAGCAATGCTCCCCTCTGTACCAGGTCTTTTACCGCCGAGACCCCAATAAGGTGCCATTTATCAAACCCGGGCTGGCGGCATAACATGCCTAGCCTCTGAGAGAACCATAGCGGCGTGGCCCTCGAGAGAGTCCCCGCCCATCCCAACCGAGAGTTAACTAGATGCCAGGTCTCTATTGTATGTTGTGTAGGACTGAAGAACCTCTCCCTTCCCTTCCTATCAGGAGTGTACAAAGCCCCCAGATAGCCGGACCTGTCTGTTTGATATCGATCAAGCACGTAAGCTGGGTCATCCGGAGGGTGATAGATCCAGTGATTTACCGTGACCAGCTGCACCGCCCAGTAGTAGCGCTGCAGGTCTGGGAGTGCATTGCCTCCATCGTACCAGCCCTTCGTTAGTTTTTTCAGTGCAATCCTGGAGGCCCCTCCGTCCCACAACAGGGTGCGAATCTCCCCTTTGACAGCTCTAAAATACAAGTCTGGGACCTTATGTGGGCAATTTTGCAATATATAGAGGAAACGAGGCAGAGCCAGCATCTTGAAAAGCGCTGCCCTCCCCAACAGCAACAAGGGGAGCGACCTCCAATGCTTCACATCAGCTCGCAGCCTAGCTAGAGGGGGAGCCAGGTTGGATCTATAGAAACAGTCAGGGTCCGGTGTTATGAGGACTCTCAAGTAGCGAAAGCCCTCCATTGCCACTGTTATATTACAGTGCGATGGGAGTCGGGGGGCCCGACCTCTCAGCATGTATAATATGGATTTATGCCAATTAATGGCATATCCCGAATATTTACCAAAATTTGTGAATATGTCGAGTACCGCTATGATAGATTTGTATGGAGAGGCTAGGTATAACAGCACATCATCTGCGTATAGGGATATACGGTCTTCCAAGCCTTCTGCCCACCGCAGCCCTCGCACCCCAACATCTCTTCGCACCCAGGCCGCCAGCGGCTCCAGTATAAGAGAGAATATTAGCAGAGACAATGGGCACCCCTGTCTAGTCCCCCGTCGCAGCTCGAACGTCCGGGAGGCATAGTTGTTGACTCGCACCTGTCCCAGCACTCCGGTGTATAGAAGCCGTATCCAAGCTATAAATTTAGGGCCCAGTCCCACCCTCTCTAGTACCACAAACATATACGGCCACTCAATAGAGTCAAATGCCATCGAGGCATCTAGAGATAGCACCGCCACATCCTCCTCTATATATTCCCTACGGGCCATCACGTTTTGTAGGCGCCGAATATTAAGGGTTGTGTTTCTGCCGGGCATAAAACCCGACTGATCCGGGTGGACCAGTGATGTGATAACTGTCACCAGTCTATTGTCTAAGACTTTGGCCAGTACCTTCGTCTCTGTGTTAATCAGTGAGATTGGCCTGTACGAGCTACTGTTGTCGGCCGGTTTGCCTTGCTTATGTATGACTACTATGGTGGCTAACCGCTGATCTGCTGGCAATCTACCTACTTCCAGGCTCTCTTCATACATGGCTTTGAGGTGCGGCACCGTTAGGGAAGCCGTCGCCTTCAGAAACTCCACTGGAATACCGTTTGGGCCCATTGCCTTTCCAGATTTGCTCTGCCCCAGGGCTTTCCGGATTTCTTCGTTCGAGAGATCTGCCTCCAAGGTCTCCCTTTCTCCCTCCGAGAGACTTGGCACATCACTGTCCCGGAGGAGCAGATGGGAGTCCTCGGCAGTATAACTCGTAGAGGGGGTATATACTCTTTCAAAATGGTCAGCAAATCGCTCCGCAATTTCTCGCGGGTGTAGCACCGTGTCCCCCTCCGGTGTCGTCAGCCTGTGCACCCATCTGGCCCCCTGTTCCCGTCTTTCTAACCAAGCCAACGTCTTGCCTGCCCTGTCACCAAGTTCGTAGATTCTGTGCTGGGTGGCCCGGAGCTTAGCCACCATCTGCTCCCTAGTTTTCAGTCTATATTCCTCCTGTTTCAGTAGAAGCCTGTGGCTCACGTCTGGGGAGGGATTTTGTGCCTGCTCCAACTCCAGTGCCAGAAGGTCCGACTCCGTCTGGACCACTAGTTCTCGTTTTTTGGCAATGTATCCAGTCTTCAGGGACAACGCTTGACCCTTAAGAACTACCTTATATGCTTCCCATAACGTTTGTGCGGAGTCTACCAAACCCACATTTTCAGTGAAATAGTTCTCGGTTTGCTGACAGAGTTCATCCCTGATATCTGGTACGTGCAGAAGCCATGGGTTAAGCACTATGGTAGCGCGCGGTTGACGTTCCCAGTGCGTATATTCTAGCCATACTGGCGAGTGGTCCGATATACCTCTCGGTTGGACTTTATATTGGGCGAATTGACCTATGGAGGACAGATGAGTGAGAAAATAATCTAAGCGTGAGAGGCTGCCGTGGACATTTGAGAAATATGTGAATAATTTGTCAAGTGGGTGGAGCGCACGGCCCACATCTGTCAGCCCCATTGCGGTCGCAAAGTCAGCCATTAAGGTGGTTGCTTTTTCTTTGGATCCAGGTGGTTGGCGGTCGATCTTGTCGTCTAATGTGAGGTTGTAGTCTCCCCCCATAATCAATGTGCCTTCTCTAAGTCCCACCAGCTAGCGCCGCCCTGCCCAGCGCCGGTGGTAGATACACTGAGAGGATGTTTACTCATTGAGCCTCTGCCCCCGCAAACCGGCCATTTGCATCTGCCCATGTCTTGTGAACAATTAGGGGGGTGCTTTTTTTTCACCAAAATGGCTGTTCCCCTGGAGCCTGTGGTGTAGTCCGAGTGTATCAGAAGTTTATACCCCCACCTTTTCGCACTATTGACTTCTAAGCACTGTTTTTGCATTTAATCTTCAAAAATGTATATTTTGATTTCTACTGATTGGAGTTTTGTCATTTTGGTCTTGTTTTACTCGGATAAATATTCTCTATTGTTCTAAACCTGTGTGGAGTCTTTTTGTGGCGTATTCATTGTGTTACTGTGTGTGTGTTGCACAAATACTTTACATATTGCCTCTTTGGATAAGCCTGACTACTCTGTGCAAAGCTACCAGAGGGTGAGCACAGGTTATATTTTTAGTGTGTACCTAGCTTACCCTGACTAGAGAGGTGGTTCTTGCCTGGCATGGGTGCATACCTCAGCCAACCAGGAATCCCAATTCAAACAAAGTGGTTCTCCTTACCGCAGCCTTTGCACATTTGTCCTGTGGCTAGACATTTCTTTCACGTGGAAATGAAAATCCACATCAGAAGCACGACCTTTTCTTCTTTGTAGACGGCGACTTGCATGCATCTACTCTGTGCTTGTTCTTACTCTTCATGACCAACGCTGACTCACATTTCACTGTATCACCTTCCATGTCAGTGGCTTGTCGATCTGCTCTTTCTTCGGCCCTGGGGGCCATTAGTACATTCTCTATGCTAAGCGTCTCTCTCAACTTGCGTCTTCTGAAGGGGTCTGAAAGACAACCACCGATGGCTCAGAGACACGTGGCTTCTTCATAAGTAAATTCACTGAACTTGCAGTGTTTGATAAGCACATAAAGTCTTTCAACAAACTCATCCATCGTTTAAACAGCTTGTTGATTGAAAATGTATTTTTCGTAGTCGACGTTCAGCATCAGCATAAACTTGGCTTCTAATTCTTCCTCGATTTAACGTTATGATATTTCGTCATCTTGTGATATTTGCTTCAGCACTTAGTCCATCACAGGCAAGATTCTTTAGGTACTTAATGATTTTCTTATCAACTACCTCTTCAAGGGCAACTATGAAATCATCAGATGTCTCGCTCCATGCAGTCCATCTGGTGCCAATATTCTGCTATTTGGCGGTGTCGAGGGCGGTGGTGGTATCAGAAATGCAGCTGCATCTTCCATGCTCTTTTCCACTGTTGTCGAGAGCATATGCTGTTCGAATGAAGGCAGTTACCTAGCCGGATTGCTAACTTCTGTAAGCATGGGTCATGTTCTCTCACTTGAGTCATCACATCTGATCGGAGGTCGTAAGACACTATCTTTTTTCTTTATGGAAAGTGGTGGTTTTGTCTCTTGTATTTCTTCATCACTGCTTTCAGCATTTTGCATTGCACCTGGTTGTAGCACAGTATCTCTTCCATTAAGTTTACCAGTGGGTTTCTGGTGGGCTGTCAAATGTGCTCCTCTACAGGGCCTTCAACTTCTTCGAGATCCGTATGTGGGCTGGAGTGGGGCTTCGATTCCACACGCAACAACTTTGAACAGCTTCTCATAGAAACAGCGCATGTGGCACACAGAAGCAGTTTGCTGTGGCGCTGCAAACTTCCAGACAGAGCAGTCTCATAGCTTCAGGGCACAGATCCTGCTCATCGCCAGTTGCAGTGTCCTCCCCAGCCCGGGAGCGTGCAAATGACTACCCTACACAAGCGTTGGATTGTACATCTTTATTCCTTAGCATACAATCACTCTCTGTTCTCTGATTATGCCATAACTGTTAAAAGCCATGCCTTAACACCTCCCAGCTAGTTACGTACTTCCTTTACTGAGTCCTCCCAGAGCTGCAAGGGTCCTAGCACACATAGTCTGATGACACTACACCATCATCATGCCAAGACTGTTCATAGAGGCTGGTGGGAATGAGATGTTATCAGCTGCTTTAGTAGATGCAAACTGTTTTTCTCTGGTGATATTACAGGCTTTACAATGATCTTTCAAAACCTCGACCAAGTCAAGAAACCAGAAGTCTTACTCAGTAGCTGCTCCTCTACAGGGTGCGGTTCTCTATATCCCCAGAATCCATTTAGCTGTCAGGCATCTCTTATAATACAAACCTAAGATTCTAAGTGGACCAGATATTCTTCTTAATTGACCATCCTAAGCTCATTATAACTGGGTGCAGTTGGTCTGAAAATCCTTCCGCCAGGAGCTGTTCTCAGACTCATATGTCTTCAAACAATTTTAGCTACCACACCACTCCTATGAAAAAGACTCCAAACAGCAGGAACAAGAATTACAATAGCATGAGACTCCAATGTGCCTGGGAGTCAACCAGGAGACTAGCTCCTCTAACCTCATAAGCATGTTTAGAGAGTCTTGGTCATTATTTTCAATGTCACAGCCTGTGCAACTTTTTACGGCACATCCTCTGGTCTAGAAATTGTCAAGGCAAAATAAAGTATGTTACATGTTTAAGATTCAATATGTGTAGGGATAATAATCCTAATTCTACCTTTTCCTTTAAACTCTTATGGCTAAGTGTATATCTTACTAGTTCGGACATTTACAATTGATGACTCTTAACTTCATCTTCCATAAGGAGATTGGTAAAAAATAGGAAGTCAGGGAATTAAATCTTTTTATCTTCCTACTTTAATGCATACATATACAGTGCAATGTCAAACTTAAAAAAATATAATATGTTTACAGATTGGAACAATGCCATGACATGGTCTGTTTGACATCAACAATTAGGCTCTGCTTTTGTCACAGTCTTTTTAGGCATCTCTTGGTTATCTTACATGTGATAGAGCATGAATGTTATCTTTTGTCGATCTCTACGAATTTTCCCTAGAAAAAATGATTTATGACATTTTTTTTTCGAACATGACTAATGCCTGTAAGATTACCACGTTTAAAAACAAAAACACACATGAAACTTGATTTAGGTACTGCATCATAAAAACATGCAGAATGTTAGATGTAGGAATGTGAGGACATTTAACCGTAAACAAACTAACGAAAAGTTTAACAAATGTATTAAGATGTTTCTCTCTATGCGTAAATGAATGTAATAACAAACAATAACATAGAAAACTCTATGAAAGAATAAAAACTATAATCTGTTATGAACATGGTTGTTAACTTTGGAACGTGGAATAATGAACACTGACAATGAAGAAAAATAGATGTTATAATGAATTGCGTTATGAAAAAGTAGATTCTAAATGTGCCTTTAAATCTTGGGTGATGTATTAACCTATAACGTGAAATAGAAAATTGCTGAATAGAATGTAAAATAGAACTGAAGTGTCATAAATTTTTTTAGGGGTACTTTATACTTACATGATGTAAATGTGAATCATGAATTTGCTTATTTGAAGTACTAATGCATGGTTTCTAATAACGTGAAAATCATACTTAGCATAAATTCATCGTGCAGAAGCTGTGTTTCATGAAGGCCCAAATCTTGCATCCCTTTCCTAGTATAAATTTATAAACTGAATAGTCTGAAGCCTATGGGAAAGTTTTGTAAAGTTTCTACTTGTGCTCTAACAATCAATGATTGCTTTCACGTTTGTAGTACACTCGACTGGACTTGCAACAAAATAGTTACTTCCTAGAGCACAGGCTTGGGAAAGAACTGTCAAAGGATGAGAGCATGGACCCGCCTATTTCCTAGATTACACAACCAATCGTATTGGTTTTAAGGAAATGTAAAGTGATGGAGCACTTAATTCTTCCGGATTTGTAAACTTTTTGCTCACTACATCTTCTCATCTTACTGAAACTGACCAATGGGACAGAGTGGTCTGACCAAATTGGTGATGTCAAGGGTGTAAACCAGAAATCAATGGTGTATAATTGCCAAACGTGTGGTATGGAGTGGCTCCTATCTTGTCCACTTTCTCAACCCACCTTGCGGTACACAGACTGATGATTTGGACTTCCAGAAACTAATGCGAACTGTGACGAATTACTGCATTTGCTGCCAACTGGCATGTGTGCATAGTGGAATCTTTCCAGCTGGAAGGTTTCCTACAACAGCTGTGGCATTGACACTGCAGTGCGGACAGGGGCAGGCAAATCCTGTCCATGAACTGCAACTGGTAATTTGGCGATTACTGAACTTGCATCAATAGGGTTTGTATGAGGGTTATTAGCTTTAAAGGACTCATTGCTTATGATACAATCTCCATCGGCTGAGAAAGATAACTCACTTAAAAACTTGATTTTTACAGCTTTGTTAATGCTTATTAAATCCTTTTAAGGCGTACATTAGATTGGCATGCAAATTATTTAAATTTGATAAAGATACCAACTGAGATAATTACTCTGCTGATTTATGTTTCATTTCTTTTGTTGTGATCTGTTTCCAAGTTTACTGATCTAAAGACAGATTTAGCCTAAGAAAATCCATTTGGTAATGAATAAATGCTAATTATTATCTTATTCCAGATCCTCATATGATAATAGTTCATCCCCTAAAAATTGTAGTCCCTTTCAGCACAGAATAAAATCCATCAGAGGCCCTAGTGAGATTAGTATGGTAGCTGAGGTTATTCTGGGATAAATATCTTGATCATTTGAAGTAGAAATTCATGAGGCTCAACACATTTGCGCTACAACACGTGAATATGAAATAGCAGAGGAGCATTGCAAAATCCAGGCTTGTCATAAGGTGGGAATGAAATAAGTGAAAAACAAATGTGACTGCTTTTGTTATCAAGGGCGGAGGGGGAAGCATGGTGGTTGTTAATTGAGCATGGAGAGGGGATGAAGTGATGATCAGAGTTTCCCATTTTCAGTACATTGAACTACTAGTGTTTTAATGAGGAGAAGAGGGAGTGCAAAAAGTCAAAGACTCTCACAGCCACAATCATTGCCTGCTAGGGCAAAATCACATGCTTGTTGCACTTTCAAGTTTGATAGGATAGGGAGGGGTGCAGGTGTGCCAACCTTTAATAATATTTCACGGAGTGAGAGAAGATGAGGATACACAGAGGGGGCAAGGGGTAGAGAAGTGGATGGTGCCCTAGGTACATAAGAGCCTAAGAAGATGGTGCCTTAGGTACATAACAGCCTAAGAAGATCGGGTGGGGGAGTGCAGGAAAAGGGGCTGCCTTTTTGCTGGTTACAAATTGTGCACTCAATGGTAGCCAGCTCCCTAAAATGGCTTCCAATGACCCTTGTATGTCCATGGGACATGGGAGGCTGCTTCAGAAGCCTTAAAGACACATGCATCTGTACTTTAGTGCTGTCATACACCAGCTGGGCAGGGGATTCCTGCACATCCTATGTTCATCATGTGATACCAGATTGTCATAATGAGGGTTTTCATCTGTAGCAGGATATGGAGTAGAATGTTGTAGATGTAATGGGTGATGTATAGGGGTTCTGGGTGGTGAGGTCATTGGGTTCTGTGGCAGTTGGTATGGTCACTGTGAAGGTGTCTGACATAGCAGACACAGGTTGTTCACCTGCAATTCAACTTATGAAGAAGACCTAAAAGTGTTGTATCCTGATTACAACTCTTTTTTTCTGACAACGAGGATGGGATGTGCAATGCTCCTGACACAGATGTGAATGGAGTCCGGCAGAGAATAGCCTGTGCCACACCAGGGAAGCTGTTACGTGGGGGCTTTATCAAGAATTTGTCAAGGTGTCTCTTCAAAAGGAAGTAAGTGATGCAGCGCACTGACACTGGCAGCGATTTGACTTAGAAGATGATATTAAGAGCCAAGACTGAGTTTTAACCAATTTTTAATATTACAAGTGCGAACCCCAAAACATTCTAGTCAATCAATCAATCAGAACATTTGTAAAGTGCACTACTTACCCGTGAGGGTCTCAAGGCGCTACTGCTTGAATAGCCAGGTCTTGAGGAGTTTTCTGAAGGTAAGCAGGTCCTGGGTCTGCCGTAGGAGGATGGGGAGAGTGTTCCAGGTCTTGGCGGTGAGGTGGAAGAACGATCTGCTGCCGTAGGTCGCTCTTCGGATGCGGGGGACTGTGGCGAGGATGAGGTCAGCGGAGCGGGGCTGGCGGTTGGGGTGGTAGAAGCTGAGTCATCTGTTGAGGTATGCTGGTCCAGTGTTGTGGAGTGCCTTGTGTGCGTGGGTGAGGAGCTTGAAGGCGATCCTCTTGTTGACGGGGAGCCAGTGCAGGTCTCTCAGGTGGGCTGTGATGTGGCTGCGGCAAGGGATGTCGAGGATCAGGCGTGCAGAGGCGTTTTGGATGTGTTGAAGTCGTTTTTGAGGAGTTTGACCGAGGCTCCTGTGTAGAGGGCGTTTCCGTAGTCCAGCCCGCTGCTGACGAGGGCCTGAGTGACCGTTCTTCTTGTTTCAGTGGGGATCTACCTGTAGATCTTGCGGAGCATGCGGAGGGTGATGAAGCAGGAGGACGAGACGGCGTTGACCTGCTTTGTCATGGAGAGAGTGGAGTCTGGTATGAACCCTAGGTTGCGTGCGTGGTCGGTGGGTGTTGGAGCTGTTCCCAGTGCGGTCGGCCACCAGGAGTCATCCCAGGCCGAGGGGGTGAAGCTGAGGATGAGGACTTCCGTCTTGTATGAGTTTAGCTTCAGTCAGCTGTTCTTCATCCACTCGGCGACGGCTTTCATTCGTTCGTGGAGGTTGGTTTTGGCGGTGAGGGGGTCCTTGGTGAGGGAGAGGATCAGCTGGGTGTCGTCGACGTAGGAGATGAAGTTACGGTCGTGCAGTCAGGTGACGTGGGCGAGCGGTGCCATGTAGATGTTGAACAATGTCGGGCTGAGGGATGAGCCCTGGGGTACGCCGCAGATGATCTCGGTGGCTTCGGAGCGAAAAGGGGGGAGGCGGACACTCTGGGTTCTGCCGGAGAGAAAGGATGTGGTCCAGTCCAGATCCTTGTCTTGGATCCCAGCGTCGTGGAGGCATGTGCGTAGGGTGCGGTGGCAGAAGGTGTCGAATGTGGCTGACAGGTTCAGGAGAATGAGGGCCGCGGTCTCTCTGTTGTCCAGCAGGGCCCTGATGTCATCGGTGGCGGCGATGAGGGCAGTTTCGGTGCTGTGGTTGCTGCGGAACCTGGACTGGGACGGGTCTAGAATGCTGTTCTCCTTGAGGTAGCGGGTCAGTTGTCTGTTGACAGTCTTCTCGATGACCTTCGCAGGGAACGGGGGCAGGGAGATGGGACGGACATTCTTGAGGTCCTTGGGGTCAGCCTTGGGTTTTTTGAGTAAGGCGTTGATCACGGCGTGCTTCCAGCTCTCTGGGAAGGTCGCTGTCTCGAAGGAGATGTTGATGGCTTTCCGGAGGTGGGGTGCGATGGTGGTGCTGGCTTTGTTGAAGATGTGGTGAGGGCATGGGTCTGAAGGAGATCCGGAGTGGATGGTGTTCATGATTTTGATGGTGTCGTCGTCATTTATGTTGGTCCAGGAGAGCAGGGGGTCGGTGCAGATGGTGGTCATGGGGACAGAGGTCTCAGTGGTTGTCGGGACGGTCATGGCATTGAAGCTGTCATGGATGTCTGCGATCTTGCGATGGAAGAAGGTGGCAAGGAAGTCGTTCAGGTCTTGCAAAGGTGGGTTGTTGTTGGTGTTGGAGCTGGGGTTGGAGAGTTCTTTCACGATGTTGAAGAGCTCTTTGCTGTTGTGTGCGTTGTTGTCTAGGTGGTCTTTGAAGGAGGCCCTTTTGGCGGATCTGATGAGGTGATGGTGTCTGCGGATGGCGTTTTTGTGGGCTGCGTAGCTGTCCGGTGTCTGTTCACGGTGCCATTTCTTCTTTAGCTTTTGGCAGGTTTGCTTGGAGGCCTGGAGGTCTTCAGTGAACTAGCTGGCTTTCTTGCTGGTGTGTCTGTTGGAGGGTTTCTTGATCAGGCGAGGGTGTTGCCGCAGTCGTCGATCCATTGTCTGAGGTTGCGGGCGGCGGAGTCGGGATCGGTGGGGTCGGCGGGTGGGCTCCAGGTGAGGGTGGTGGTTAGCTGGTCTTCGGTGACTTTGCTCCAGCAGCGGCGGGTGGTCTGTTGGGTGCGGTGGTGCATGATGGATTCCCAGAAGGTGAAGTGGATGCAGCGATGGTCGGTCCAGTAGAGTTCAGTGGTGTGGTTGAAGGAAACGTGGGAGCTTGCGGAGAAGATGCGGTCAAGCGTGTGGCCTGCAGAGTGGGTGGGCGTTGTGACGAGTTGTCTGAGTCCGAGGTTGGCGAGGTTGTCGATCAGGGTGGTGGAGTTGCCGTCGTTGTTGTTCTCGAGGTGAAAGTTCAGGTCCCCAAGAAGGATGTAGTCTGTGGAGGCGAGGGCGTGTTTACTGACGAAGTTGGCGATGGAGTCACTGAACTGTGGTCGGGGTCCGGGTGGTCTGTAGACGACGGTTCCTCTGAGGGTGGTGTTGGGATTGGTGTGGATCTGGAAGTGCATGTGTTCGGCGGTGCTGAGGGTGTCGTCAGTGTTGGTCGAGACTCTGAGAGTGTTCCTTTGGATGATGGCAATTCCTCCTCCTACTCCGTTGGTGCGGTCCCTGGGGGTGATCTTGTAGCCGTCCGGGATGGCTGTGGCGATGTCGGGTGCCGAGGAGGGGTTCAGCCAGGTCTCCGTCAGGAAGGCGACGTCTGGGGAGGTTGAATCGAGTAGGTCCCAGAGTTCAACGGCATGTTTGCGGACGGAGCAGGTGTTGAGAAGGATGCATCTGAGGTGGTTGCGTTCCTTCACGGTGGGTGGCTTGGCGGATCGGATGCTGGTGAAGCTGTAGTTCCAGCAGGTGAAGGGTACTTGGGTGCGCTTTGGGGCAGCCAGGAAGCAGGTGTGTGATTGTCCGGTGTTGGGTGCGTGGAGGGTGCTGGCATCGTAGCGGTGTCGAGCATCGTGGCGTTCGGGGGGGCCAGGGGTTCTGGTGCTGGGCGTGGTCCAGGCGCGGACGGGCGCAGAAGGGCTTGCCTTAGGCAGGCCTAGCGCGCCAGCGGAGCAGCCGCTCAGCGGCCGCCATAAGAAGGGGAGGTGGGAGGGAGGAGACAGCTGGGAGGAGGGAGCGGACGGATGGGCAAGCGGGGGGTGGGGCCACAGGGGACGCAGCAGCGGGAAAACCGGGGCAGGAACGGCGAAGGAACAGAAGGCAAAAGGGCACAGGGCACAGAAAAAAACGGGGGGAACAAGGAGGAAGAAGCACTAAACAATAAGGCAATGCAATTACGAAGGGAACAGAAGGCAGAAGGGCACAGGGCACAGAGTTAGAAACGGGGAACAAGGAGGAAGAAAGAGCATACCAATAAGGCAATACAATTACAAAAAACAATTAGAATCACTACAATTACAGTGAGACAAACCTACCTATGGCCTACCACTGGCCACCAGGGATGAGGCGCAGGTGGCAGCCTGCGGGTGGAGGAGGGCCTCGAACTCTCCTCAGCAGCAGCAGCTGGGGCTGAAGGCCAAGACACACAGGCTGTGCTGTGCGGCGTGGGGAGCGACCTGCCTAAGAAGGGTCAAGGGTCGCCCGCTTGAATCATGGCCTGTGTGCATCTTTGAAGACACCACTACGCCATTAGAAGCTGTGTCGCACAGTCGTATGAGCCATATGTGCTGAGCAGGAGTCAGCGAGCAGCACAGAAAGCCGTAGGTGCAGGAGTTGAAAAAAGTAGAGCATGCTACCCAAGCAGCATGTGCTGCGTTCCAGTGTGTGCTACTCCATTTGCATTTATCGGCGCATCTCCTGAGATTTCAAGAGGAAAAAAAAAGTCTCAAATAAGGTGTGCTGCCACTGGGATTGGTGCTTGTTTGACAAGAGGTACAGAGAAGTGGGCAGGCCCAGGTTTTAGATACAACTGCCTGTGACAGTGTAGGCCTCCTTGAAGTTAATTAGTGTCCTGGACACTGCCCAGATGGTCATCCTGTCAGAGAAACAGAACACCTCCCCACACCCTAAGCCCTTGACTCAGCTCTGGAAGCAAGTGCACACCTCATCAAAAGCACTATTCAGCTCCTGGGTGACAGTTGGAAGCTGAAGCAAATGGGATTCTAGAAGCTTCTGGCAGGTAAAACCTGACTTTTTAAAAGTATCTTTCGCCAAATATTTTTTACAAGTCTGACCTAATGAACTGGCATTGTGTTTTTAAGACTACAATGAATCCTATGAGATTGTTATAAAATTCCCCTGTCCCATGTTACTGCTTGGCCAGTTTCTAATCTGGATCATACTAAATCAAGTACGGTGTGGGTTAGATTTGGGGTCCCTAGTTGGCGAAGGTAGGTACCTTTGACCAAATAAGGACTCTTGCGTCTAGTCAGGGTAAGGGGCTAGGGTAAGGGGCTACACTCCTAAAATATCCCCTGCTCTCCCCCTTGGTAGCTTGGCACGAGCAGGCAGGCTTATCTCAGAGGCAGTGTGTAAAGCATTTGTGAACACATACAGTAATACAGTGACAACACTACAGATGAACACCACACAGGTTGTATTATAAAAATAGGTATTTTTATATAGATTTAACACAAGACCAAACGACAAAAATCCACAATACTGTACTCGAAAATAGAGTCTAAAATAGTAGAAAGTAGCTCAGTTCTCTCAAGTTGTAAATGCAACACTTTACTCTCAAAGTACCTTGGATGCGTAACGCAGTGCAAACAAAAGGGTCACAGACAAGGTGATGTGTTGGTTTCTTACACTCAGGGGAGTGGATGAGTCGGTTCCTTACTGCTGCGCAGAGGAGTTGATGCTTGCTTCCTTACTGTCTGGGGAGGTGATGCGCCGGTTTCTTTCTGCTCTCCGGTACGATGCGACAAGATAGCGCCTCGATGCGATACTTCTCTCCGGTGCGATGCGGAAAAATGGCATCTTGGTTATGATGAGACAACGTTGATGTGATGCGTGCACGCCAAATGGCCGTGCGGCGACTCAGTGATCTTCTGAGCCACGACAGGCCCTCCGACACGCTTCTCTAGTGATGCGACCTCTGCGGCAGCGGCACGCTTCTCCGGTAATGCGACGAACTTCGGTGATGCGATGGCAACAGCGGCGGCACGCTTCCTTGGCTATGTGACTACAATTGCTGTGGCGGCGACAAGCTTCTCGTCGTTGAGTCGCGCTTCCAGCTCCCAGTGACATGCAGTCTCTCAGAAGACCCAGGACAACAGCAGGCACTTACATTCCCAGCAAGGGAATTCAGGGGGGAGGTGGTTGGTGAAATCTTGTATCCCTGAGACTTCAGGCAGAAGGCAAGCTCAAGTCCAAGCCCTTGGAAATCTTCTCCAAGTTGATGAAAAGCACACTCAGTCCTCGTCTCCTTTCTTTGGCAATGAAGCAACCACTGCAGGCCAACCCCCAAACAAACAGCACAGGGGTAGTCTCCTCCTTCAGCTTCCTGGTTCTTCTCCTCAGCAAAGGTTCGTCTTGATTTCCAGAAGTGATCTAAAGTTCTGGGGTCTGGGTCCCCCCCCCTTTTATACACCAAAATCCTTGTCTCTGAAGGCAGCGAGTGTCTGTACCTAGTCCAAACCCGTTCTGTGCAGTCTTGGAGCACTTTGTTTACAGGACTCCTTCTTTCCTTTGACAGTGTGGGCCAGGGTCATCAGACGCACCACAGGGGGTGGAGCCAGCATTGTGGAAGGCAGGCACAGCCCTATTCAGGCCCAGGTGTTACTCCTCCCACCACCCCTCATGCAGATAGGTCTATTCAGTCATGTGCTAACTCACCCTGTCTCCTGGAGCCCCCCAGCCCCTGCCACTCAGAAACCAGACATGGAATACACAACCTAGCAGAGGCAGGCTGGATGGTTAGGTAGGAAAATACCTACTTTCTAAAAGTGGTATTTTCAAACACAGAATGTTAAAACCAACTTCACTAAAAGATGTATGTTATCATTCTGAGTTCAGGCATACTAAACTTGAATTTCTACCATGTTCCCTGGGTCAGTTAGGATTATAAGGTATTATAATCAAACTGCACAATCTGTCTATGGGTACAGGTAGCCTTACAATAGTGAGAAACGAAAATGGCTGCAATTCACTATCAGGACATGCCACAGACATCAGGGCATGTCCTACCTTTTACATACAATGCACCCTGCCCTTGTGCCTACCTTAGGGGTGGCTAACATGTAGAAAAGGGAAGGTTTAGGGACTGGCAAGTGTGTGCACTTGCCAAGTCAACAAGGCAGTACGAGACTACACACAAGCCCTGCAATGGCAGGCCTGAGACACACTTTACAAGCTGCTCCGGTGAATGGCACAATCAATACTGCAAGCCCACCAGCATCATTTGATTTACACACTGGGCACATGCAGTGCCCTGTACTAGGGTCTGCCAGGTAAACCAAATAAGCCAATCATGGAGTCACTAATCCATACATCAATTTACAATAGGGAGAGCATATGCACTTTAGCACTGATCAGCAGTGGTAAAGTGCCCAGAGTCATAAAACCACCAACAACAGGTCAGAAAAAATACAGGAGGAAGGCAAAAAGTTCAGGGACGATCCTGCAAAAAGGGCCAAGTCCAACAGTGTGGTAAATCGTTGAATTCCATTCCAGAGAACTGTGCTTTGCACCATGAGAACTGAATGGATACTGTGAGAAAGTACCTTTTGTATAATATTTAGTAGAAAACCAACATTACCAATTAATTGGACTTGTAATAATTATTTTTGAAAAGTCAAAGAATTACTTTTATAACTGTCTTCTAGGTGGAGACTATAGGGCAGATTTATGACGTCTGGCGCATCTCTGCTAATCAGCAGAGATGCGCCAGAAGAGTTGCGACGCATCTGCCGACCCGTGCGCCACCATTGATGCGCCACATTTACAATGCGGCGCACCGTGGTACTCGGATGGGCAGATAGCGTGACGCATCTCCTGTCGGAAATGTGGCGCATTGCTGGAGTTGCGTCGCAAGCGCGACGCAGCTCCAGCAAGGCTCGGGGGTGCCCTATCATTACAATGCTGCGTCAATCCTTACGTCCGCTTCAAGCAGGCGCAGGGTTTTGACGCAGCATGGGCTCAAAAGTGACTGAGTGAAATGTTGTAGATTTCACTCAGCCACTTTTAGGAGACGTTCCTTCGACGGAACGCCCCCCCCTGCACAGGTACGCCTACTGCTGGCGCAGGGCTTTACCACGTGACGCATCTCCCAGATGCGTCACGTAGTAAATACCCCGCAGCATGGCGCAGGATTTGCGCCGCCGCTGCGTCACAAAAGTGACGCAACGGCAGCGTAAATAAGGCGCAAGGGGCTCATAAATCTGCCCCTATATATTTTAATTTTAATATTTTGTCCCAATGCTTTCCTATAGAACAGCTAACGCTGCTGCAGCGAAAATAGTATTTGGGGGCCTTTTCACTGTAAGAACATGTTTTACCTTAAAATTGTACATGTCCTTCGTGTAAATAACATACACACGCTGCCTATGGGAATAAGGCCTACTTTGACTTACTAATAATTAAAGGAGGGTTTTGGTCTATCAAAAGGATTTTTTGGCAGGTTGTATTTGTAGTTTGAATACTGCACATACAGGCTACAGCGGTAGGCCTGCAGTGTGGTTTGGCCTGTCACTGTAGTAGCAAGCACAATGTGTGCAATAAGCATCACTGTTAGTAAATGAAATTTCATCCCTAACTGAGATGTGAAGTGGAGAACTTTTTTTGATCATCACACTGTAACAGGAGAAGATGGCTAATTTAATGACAAAATATAAATGGTGAAAATGAACTCCTTTTCGGAGACGATCATATCAATCTCGAATAGGAGTGGTTTAGGAATGATTAAATCACCTTTCTTTGCCTTTGTGTGTCTGTGTGTGTTCACAGTGCTTAATTTGTAAATAAATAATTGCAGCGGGTGAACGTTTTCATTAGGATCCCGCGGCTGGCAAGGCTGATCACGGGGGTTGCTGACTATCAAAGCGGACTCATTTTGATCCAACCTCATGCCTCTTTCTTCCACTGCTGTATTATTCTGTTCTCCTTATATCACTCTAGACGGTTCTTTTTTCAACACCATCATCTGTCTTGTTCACTAGTTTTCTTTCTCTGTCTGTCTGTCTCCATCATCCCTTTATGCGTTTCTCTCTATTGATCTAGGTAAAAGACTGAGGATTAAAAAAAAGGAAGTGCTGTTGCCCATTACCTACAAACACCTGCACTAATTAAGCAGTGTGGGTGTCGCACTCCCCCCCATTACTGGCTCAGTTGTGCGTTTTGGTTGTTGTGAGTTGGCTGTTAGGGTATGTCTCTTGCTTACTGTGCAGATTTTATAGATGTATTATTTTGTTAGTAAGGTGCTATATGGTTTTTTTTGTTTTTTTTCTTTTGTCCTCATTTGCCAAACCCTTATGTGTGAAGAAGGAAATCCGCCAACCACCATTTTGTGCTATCTTGTCCTGCCCACCAAACCCTTTAGTGTGCTATGGACAATTGCACAAAAAACAAAAGAAACAGATTGGCGGGAGAAGGAGCAAACAACACACAAAAAAGGACGACCTTCAGAAACTCCATCTAGGCATATTTCAACCTGTTTGGACCAGAAAGACGAACGAAGACCCTTGTTATAGATCCATGGAGCAGGGAAGCTGGCATAATCATAGGACCCGGGGAAAAAAAAAAAAAAAAAAAAACCCCGGGAGACCTACTTCCACTGTATCAAATAGTCCCAAAAGGCTATTTTCTTTTTTTTCATACTACAGGGTCTAGCCAGGTCTACTTTAGAAACTTCATATAGGGACGATAACCATCCCATATATGTTGGAGGAGCTGTGTCCACCCAAAATCTGCAAATCTGTCTCCTGGCCAACAGGATTGCAAAAAACAGGAAGGATCTAGCAGGCCCTAGGATATTTTCGTCAAGCCCAAAGAAAATTAAAGGGAGAGTATTACTAAGAGTGATATTTAGCATAGAAGATAGTGCTTCTATCACCTCTTCCCAAAAACGTCTAATGGCTGGGCACTCTTTAAACATATGAACATCCGAGGCCTCAACTAGGTCATATTTGTTGCATTTTTTTCCATGTTGAAATTTGGCTAACTTTTGGGGGGACAGATAAGCACGATGTAAAGTGAAAAGATGGTTTCGCCTCAGCCAGGCTGGCTTCACGATTTTATATAGTAAACTAAATGAGTTTGACCACAGCTGCTGGCACTGTTCGCCGATGTTACTGCCCCATAACACCTCAGGGAGGGTTGTGTCGTCATCTATCTCCTCCAAGATCGCCCAATACCAACATGCAACCTCCTTTCCCCCCCCTGGCCTTGTCACCAATAGATTTTCTAAGTTGCTGTATTTTCCCAAGGGGACTCCCTTTCTTATCAAGGCCTGAGCCCAGCTAGTCAGCTGTACATACTTGAAGTAAGATAGACCTGGCCCGACTTTCTCCCGCAAAGCCTCCCAAGGTAGCATTGAACCACCAGCTATCAGCTCTCCCCAGTTCAAAAGACCGGCTTCCTTTATTGGACCTGCCAGTCTGTCTTTAAGACATAAGGGAGTACCTGGTGAATCCCATATAGGTGCTAAGTTGGAAAAATAACACAACCCTGTTCTATTTCTGATTGTGGACCAACTCCTAGCCAAAGATTGTAGAGTTTTTAATTTTATTTTTTTTAAGAATTTCTGGTCTCCAAACTTAAAAAGAAAGCAGTCAGATGGAAGATCAGACCCCTCCAACATAGCTCGGAACATCCTCCCTCTAGAGTTGTCCTCTGATGTTTTTAGGAGCATTCTAGAGTAGGATAGTTGGAACGCCCAAGCATAGTATTGGATGTCTGGTGACGTAAGGCCTCCTTTCTCTCTCCTTCTCCTCAGCTTTTTCCAGGCCAATCTCGAAGCTCGATTCTTCCAAATAAAAGAGTTAATTCCTTGTTGACATTTAGATATTTGTTTGATGTCAAAAGCCATAGGGATAGAGTTAAACAAAAAGGTATATTTGGGTAGGATAGACATTTTTATAAGGTTTGTCCTCCCAAAGATGGATAAAGGGAGGTGATTCCATGCCTTTAGTTGTTTCTGACATTCCTTATATACTCGGTCAAGATTAAAGGTGGTGATTTTGCTTATATCTTAGGTAATTCTAATTCCAAGATACCACATAGAGGGCACTACCTCCACCTGTGTGTTGGGGGAATTCCAGGCCATAATTTCTGTTTTCTCAGAATTTATGTGGTACCCAGAAATTTTACCAAACTCCTCAGCTTTTCTAATCACAGAGGGGAGAGCCGAGTCGAGGTTTGATGTCATAATGAGTATGTCATCGGCATATAGGGCAACCCGCCTTTCCCACCCTCCAAAGCTAAATGATGGAATACTAGCCTCCTCTCTAAGAATCTGTGCAAAAGGTTCAATATAGAGGTTAAAAAGGAGAGGGGAAAGTGGGCAGCCCTGCCTTGTACCTCTCGAAATTCCAAAAGACTCTGTTAGAGAATTGTTTACATTGAGTCTTGCCGTCGGGGCCTTATATATAAGTGAGATCATGCGGCAGAAATTTTCGGGCAAATTGAATTTCTTCAAAACTGCAGCCAGATAGGACCAGTTTACTCTATCAAAGGCCTTAGTCGCATCCAACGTAAAGGCGGCCAGAGGCAGAGAAAAAGTGGTGGCGATATCAATCGCCCCTACCAGATCGTGTGTGAGGTCAGCTAAGTGTCTGCCCTTTATAAAGCCCTTTTGGTCTTCATGGACTAAAGAGCTTATCGCCTTCCCCAACCTAGTTGTCATTATAGCCGCAAAGATTTTATAGTCGTTGATGAGAAGCGAAATCGGGCGATATGACCCACAATCCTTCAAATCTTTCCCTGGTTTAGGTATTAAGACCACCGTGGCATCATTCCAGGATTTTGGAAGGTCCCGGCCCTTCAAAAGGATGTTATTAAAGACAGAGGCCAAAACCGGGGTGATCTCGTCTATGAGGGCCTTATAAAATTCCCCTGGTAACCCATCAGGGCCTGCTGCCTTCCCCCGCTTTACCTGCCCCAAAGCCTTCCTGATTTCTTCAACGGAGATCTCATTCTCCAACATCTTGCTATGCTCTGGGGATAACTTTGGCAGGGAAATTTGATCTAACCAGGCCTCCCTCTCTGCCTTGTCTTCCCGGATATCTTCCTTATAGATTTTCTGAAAGAAGTCCCGGAAAGCCCCGCCTATTTCATCCTTGGTAATACGGGTGACAACTTCCCCCTCCACCTTAATCTCTCTGATATAGTTTCGAGCTTGGTCGGATTTGGTTTTCCAAGCTAGAATTTTTCCAGCAGCCTCACCAAACTCAAAATGAGAGATTTTACTCGCCTCCCACCTTCTAGAGACCCTAGTTTGTAATACATTTTCTAGGTCCAACTTTAACTCTCTATGTCTTTCGTATAGTGCCCCTGATCTAATTTGGGGGTCCAGGGTGTTTTCAATGCTCTTCATTTCCCTCTCCAGATTATCAATACCTTCCCTATATTTCTTCCTTCTATAGGAGGCTCTATGCGTGATACTCCCCCTACAAAAAGCTTTTAAGGCATCCCACATAATATGCAGATCTGTTGAGCCTATGTTTGCCTCCATAAAATGAAGTGTTTCTGATCGTAAAAAGTTGACTTCCTCATTTTCTAAAAGAATAGTACGGTCAAATGACCAGGAAGTATAGCACTGTTTGTGCTCAAGCTTCAATACAAAAGAGATGGCCGAATGGTCGGAAAAATGTGAGGGAAGGTAGGAAATGTCTATCAATAGATCTTTCAAGCTAAAACTAAAAAAAGCATAGTCTATCCTAGACACGTGATTATATTTAAGATTCCGAAAGGAGACCCCCAGTGTGTCCCCAGCCTTTTCCCTCCAAACATCTGCGAGCCCCAATTGTGACATTGCTATTAGGAGGTCTTGTCTGGATTTTGATAAAACACAGGCTCTGGATTTGGGAGACTTATCTAGCATTGGGTCTAAGACGATGTTAAAGTCACCCATCCAAATAACTGGGTCCTGGAAGGCATAATGGATTGTCTCGAATAGTATTTAGATGGGAGGAATCATCCTGATTGGGGCCGTAATACCCGGCCAATGTGAGGAGAAAACCATCCAACATTACCCTTACAATGAGCCACCTACCACTCCTATCTTCCCTATACTCAATGATTTGAGCCTTAGCTTGTTTTTTAAAAATAAAAAGCACCCCCCTAATTTTTGCTGATTGATCTGTGCAAATAAAACTGTCTACCCATTTTTCCTTTTTCAAGAACTCTGTTGTTTCACCCTTGAGGAGGTGTGACTCCTGGATGACAATGACCTGCGCCGGGGAGTCCTTCAAATACTGAAAGATCTTTTTTCTCCTGCTCCCAGTACGCAGGCCATTGACATTCCAAGATAGAAAATTTAGCTGGGTCATTTCGTCCAGCAGTCACCACCCCCCCCTTCCTCTTTCAGGTTTCCTACAACTAAGTTGGCATAACTTTCCCTACCTTTATTTGGGCATGAGACAAGAAGTACCAAATTATTAAAGCTTTTCTTAGGCTTGGATTTTAGAGGATTATTTTTATTTTTACCCTTACCACCCCGTGCAACTCCCCCCCCCCCCGGAAAACCCTACCCAACCTATACTGGACAGGTGAAATGCCAGTTTTACGCCCTCTTTCTCCTCCACCCTCCTTTCTCCTTCCCCTCCCCTCCACCAAACTCAAAAACTGGATGTATGTCATTACAACGCACACTTTTACAACGCATGCACTTACAACGCATTTTTTACAACGCAAAATCCATTACAACGCATTCCATTACATAGCATGACACTACAACGCATTTTTAAAAACTACCTTTACAACGCATTCCATTACAACGCATACTACCTTTACAACGCATACCATTACAACGCATAATGTTAAATTGCATTTAAGGTAACTATTAGATAGTATAGGGGTAAAAATTACTTTCCTAACTCCAGGGGGTGCAACAGTAGGGTAAGCGTTGGATAGTATAGGGGTAAAAATTACTATTCTAACTCCAGGGGGTGCAACAGTAGGGAAAGTGTTGGATAGTATAGGGGTAAAAATTACTATTCTAACTCCAGGGGGTGCAACAGTAGGGTAAGTGTTGGATAGTATAGGGGTAAAAATTACTATTCTATCTCCAGGGGGTGCAACAGTAGGGTAAGTGTTGGATAGTATAGGGGTAAAAATTACTATTCTAACTCCAGGGGGTGCAACAGTAGGGTAAGTGTTGGATAGTATAGGGGTAAAAATTACTATTCTAACTCCAGGGGGTGCAACAGTAGGGTAAGTGTTGGATAGTATAGGGGTAACAATTGCTATTCTAACTCCAGGGGGTGCAACAGTAGGGTAAGTGTTGGATAGTATAGGGGTAAACATTACTATTCTAACTCCAGGGGGTGCAACAGTAGGGAAAGTGTTGGATAGTATAGGGGTAAAAATTACTATTCTAACTCCAGGGGGTGCAACAGTAGGGTAAGTGTTGGATAGTATAGGGGTAAAAATTACTATTCTAACTCCAGGGGGTGCAACAGTAGGGTAAGTGTTGGATAGTATAGGGGTAAAAATTACTATTCTAACTCCAGGGGGTGCAACAGTAGGGTAAGTGTTGGATAGTATAGGGGTAAAAATTACTATTCTAACTCCAGGGGGGTGCAACAGTAGGGTAATTGTTGGATAGTATAGGGGTAAAAATTACTATTCTAACTCCAGGGGGTGCAACAGTAGGGTAAGTGTTGGATAGTATAGGGGTAAAAATTACTATGCTAACTCCAGGGGGTGCAACATTAGGGTAAGTGTTGGATAGTGTAGTGTGATATTATGCGTTGTAATGGTATGCGTTGTAAAGGTAGTATGCGTTGTAATGGAATGCGTTGTAAAGATAGTTTTTAAAAATGCGTTGTAGTGTCATGCTATGTAATGGAATGCGTTGTAATGGATTTTGCGTTGTAAAAAATGTGTTGTAAGTGTAGTGCGTTGTAAAAGTTGCATTGTAAAGGTTGTTTCCCTCAAAAACTGCATGGTGTGTCCCAAACAGTACATATTTACGAATTCTGCAATATTTTCCCCTTCATTTCTTTTTCCTTTATTTTTTTTTTTACGCTAATTTTAAGCAAACAGTTTTATTATTTAGTTTTTTTCCCCTCTTTTTTTCTTTTTTTACTTTAAACCCCCCTACAACTCATGTAGGACTGATTAGATTTGTAACCTAGTAGGGGTTTTACTACCTCTTCATCTTTGTGACCCAAAAATAACAGAGGGAAGGACTCACTCAATCTAGAGGAATCACTAGCTACTTTGGGGAGCGATATCCAAAGGATCCACAGGGACCCCTTCCGTTTAAAACCTGGCAGAGAAAATCCCAGGAAGATTTTGGTTAACTTTCTTACCTATTCAATCAAAGAAAAAATCTTAACTTTGGCCTTAAAAAATAAGTCTCTAAGAGGCCCTGACTTTCCTTTTGAGATCCGTTCTGACCTGTCCAAAGCCACCTTGGATCGTCAGTGGGAATTAGGTCAAAGGATGGAAAAATTTCGTGCCCTAGGTGCAACAGTGCAGATGAGATTTCCTGCTTTTTTGCGTGTGATGTTTAATAACAAAATGCACAATATTAGATCTCCTCTTGAGGCGGACGAGATGTTGAACTCATCAAAAGATCCTCCTCGGGGAGGTGCAGGAATCCATTGAGATTGAGAAGGCAATGAAGGAAGAGGTGAAAAAAAAAAAAAAAATTGGAGTCTTCCCTCTGTTATTTTTGGGTCACAAAGATGAAGAGGTAGTAAGGTGCTATATTGTGCTTGTACTCTATCTGCAACCCTCCGTTGGTTCATGGAGTTTGGCGCGTCCTTCTGCTCCAGCTGATGTCTGGAATGCAGCACAGCTGCTGCGCCCCAGGCCGCCCTGGTGGAAGGTCGTTCCCGTTCTTCCCTTTGGGCGTTTGCACTATTGCACTTTCGGTCAATAAATACTTCTAAATCTACCTGTATCTCCGGTTCTCATCTTGTGTCCTTCTATCCGGTCCCTCAGTACAACATAGAAGTCTTGAAATTCGGTCACTGACATTTTCTGAGCCTTTGCAAACAAAGTTGCAATTGTACCGCGATGATTTGCTTTCTGCACTCGAACCCGGGGGGAGAGTGCATGATTCATAGATCAGCCTTTATACAGGATGCTTGAACCAGGGGCGTAACAAAAGCCCCCACAGCCCCTGCAGTGCGGGGGGGAGGGGGGCGAGCTATAGGGCCCCCCTCAGCACAGTACCCTGGCCTGAGACCTTCCAAGTGAGTACGGAGTGGGGCTCCTCCTTGTACTTTGCAGGGGGGCCCCCTCAAGTTTCGTTACGCCAGTGGCTTGAACTGCATCCTTACTTTCAGGGCCACCTTTGTAAGAACACATGGAAATCCTTGTGGTCAATGATCCTCTATGAGTCTCCCCTATGCTCAAAGGGAATGTTCAATTCTTTGTCTAAGAGGCATTTGCATTCCACATAAATTGTAGTGTACTCACTCATACTGTTACATTATTTCGAAAGTATTATATTATGAACTCCTTCGTTTGTTGCTGTGTTTCAACTGTTGATGCAATGGTTAGATTTATTTTTGCCATTTGAACATGTGACCAGTGCATTATGAACATCATCTTGGAATGGGGCATGTCACCACCTTCCCTACATGGTCAAGGATATAGTCCAAGGCGATAATTTGAATATACCACACAGGGAGTCATGTCTCTGTGGCTGATACTGCAGTTATACCACAGGAGCGCAATTTCAATCCGACTGCAACCACAAAGATCTGTTTTATTCAGTTCACAAGCGTTGTCATACTCACATTGACTCCTATGCTGCTTATGTTGGTGTTGTTGTTACCAAGTTTGTGAACTATCCCAGAAATGCAGAGTGGACCAGCAAAGCCCAACAAGTCAGCCAGGTACCGGAAGGTGCTGCTCAGCAGGATGGGTCTACCAAAGGCCCTGTACATGGCCCGCCATATGGAGGGGTTCCGATTCGGCTGGTCTGCCACCTTTTTCTACAAAAGTTAAAGAAAAATTACATTCAAACTTCAAAAACAGAACATTTTCAGAAAACAATTCTCATAAAATAAGTAAAAATAATCCATTAACATATAATATTGTAAAAAACACAAACATACTACTGTTTGCTGTTCTGTATGGGGTATACTTAAAAACATAGCCACGGGTATTCATGCTGTGTGTGAATGTCAGAAAGAATCGGACCTCATCATGCTCTATGCATATTCCCACTGAATACCCCATTATCTTCAGTACTGCCGGGCCCCTTGCACTCGTTTACAGAAAGCTGGTTCCGGGAAAGCTCTTCCTGTTTGAGGCCCCTGCCGAGATGAGTGGGGTCTCAGAATTCACTCATCCTTGTGAGGTGCCTTAATCCCACACCCACGAAAGCCAGCAATATTAGAGCAGGAATGTGAATACAGACAGGATGTCCTGACCACAACTGCCTGTACTTGTGTTGGGGCCTCATGTAGTGATTATGGCCAAGGGACAGTGTTCCCCCCTAGGAAGAAGAACTGTTAGATATTGGGTTCCTGGTTGAATGGTGTGTGAGCCCTGGTTAAGCAGTAGCCACAGTTCTAGTCAGGGTAAGGCTCCAGCAATCCCCCAATTCATCTGTTCTCACCCTATGGTAGCTTGGCACAGAGTCGTCAGGTTTAACTTGAAGGCAATGTGTAAAGTAGTTGTGCAACATTTAAAGCCGTAAAACAGTAACAATACCACAAAAAAAGATCCCACACCAGTTTAGAAACATAAAGCATATTTTAATAAATAAACCAAGCACAAACCGACAAAAATACAATAAGTAGAATTTGAGATATTGAATAAAGGTTTTAAGTAAAAATAATGCTAAGAAGCAAAAAGAACTAACTTGGGATACCTGGTGGCACTGGACCGGGACAAAGTCAAAAGTTCTGGATGGAACCCAGGTCGAATACTGGGACCCAGTGAGGCCCGCTGAGTCAAAGTAACTTAAATCCTGGTTTTGGAGAGTTGCATGAGTTCGGGTCGAGGATGTGTCATGCAGAAGAGGCGAAGCGATCCTGTCACGGGGCTTGCAATGTGATCACTGGTGTCAAGGATGAGATGCATAGCCAGGGCGATGCGTCAGCTCTGATGAGCGGGGAAGCCGCAATGCAGAGTTTCAGCATCATCGTCAAGGCTGCCGTTGACGGGGATGTAATAACCTTGTGCCAGGAAGAGCGTCCCGCAGTGGTGGATCCGAAGGTGATGCATTGAGTCCAATCCAGGCAGCAGCAGTGATGCGTTGGTGCTCATCCGCAAAGCAGTGCCAATATGCCACTTCTGATCTGGGTAGTAGTGGCAATGGGCTGGTTCTGCAGAGGATGCATCGGTTCTGCTGGAGCGAACACCTTAAGCCCACTTCCAAGAGTCCAGGACTGGGGTGGCACCACTTGGCAGGGCAGAACTCACAGATGGCAGAGCCCGTTGCAGAAGCTGGATGCTTGGATGTTTTTTGTGTCCCTGAGACTTCAGATCAGGAGGCCAGCCAAATATCTCTTGGAGTCACTCTGGGTTTTGGGTTCAAGTGAAGCAGGTCCAGTCCTTCTCACCCAGGCAAGAGGGCAGCAAGCAGCAGGCCAGCACAGCAAAGCAGGAGTCTAGCAGGGCAGCAGTTCATCAGAGTGGCAGTACTTTGAGAAGCACAGCAGTCCTTCTTCCTGGCAGGGTATCCACAGGTTCATAAGTGTACTGAAGTAGTGGCGTCTGAGGTCCAGTACTTATAGCCAATGATGTCTTTGAAGTGGGGGAGACTTCAAAGACAAGCCTTCGAAGTGCACAGGTGTCTTGCCCTTCCTGCCCTGGTTCCAGACTCACTACAGGGGGTTATGCAGCCATTTGTGTGGTGACAGGGCACAACCTATTCAATTGAAAGTGAGGCTGGGTCCAGCTCCTCCGTCCCATCCTGCCAGGATGGCCCATCAGGTCACACCTAAGCTCCCATCGTGTGTGGCTGTATAGGGTTATTACAAAATGTTCAGCTGTTATACTCTCCAGACCTGACCAGGAGACAGGCAGCAGGCACAAAATGGCTATAGCATTAAAGTGCCAACTTTTTAAACATGACATTTTCAGAATTGCAATTTAAAATTCGACTTCACCATAAGTTAGGATTTAAAATTGTGATTCCAAGGACACCAAACTTGAAGGGGTCATCTCTTCCCAGTTGGAATTTACACTTATAAAACGTAGTAAGACAACTTCAGTGTTAAGCTGTAGGAGAGATAGGCCTTGCAGTAGTGAAAAACAAATTTAAGAGTTGTTTTCATAAACAGGACATGTAAAACTTAAAAGTACATGTCCATCTTTTTAAATAGACTGCACCCTGCCCTTGTGGCTGTCTATAGCCTACGGGCCTAGAAGTCTAACTTGCCAGGTCAACATATCAATTTAAAGTGCACACACAGGCTTTACAATGGCAGATCTGAGAAACTTTTAAAGGGTTACTTAAGTGGGTGGCACAATCAGTGCTGCAGGCCCACTAGTAACATTTAATTAAATATGCCAATTGTGGGCTCATTTTCCTGAACAACTAACTGCTATTATGTACGCCATGCAAGAATATATTATGTAAAGGCAGGATACATTTAAGTAAAAAAAATTCTACTAGGAAACATGTCTTAAATTAATTTAATGGAAAATACATGACTACTATGCAGATACGAAGACTCAATGTATATTTTACATTCAGAATATGAAGTTACATACTTGCTTCTTGAAATTAGAAGATTGAGAAAGATTGCTTCTTGAAATTAAATTGCGAAAGTAGATTTGTTTTAGAAATAGGGAGAAGTGGTGGTGCATGACTGTGGCATTTGGCACCATTTGACTGGGGGAATCCATGGTAGAGTGAATTGCTTTAATTCACTCCAGGTGGGAAGTCCATACACATTTTCAGAGATCAAAGCAAAGAGAAACAGGTAGCAGCAATGGTCAATATCTGAAAAAGGAAAAATAATCATGGTCTAATTTTACTCCCAGATTTCTCTTTGTCTGGGTGGGGCAAGAGGAGTCTCACAAATAACTGGGACTCCAGTCAGATGACCAGATCAACTGTGATCCACCAAAGATCAAAATCTCCGTTTTATCCAAGGTTAACTTCAGACAGGTAGTTTTCATCCATTGAATAACCTGGGTAAAGTGAAACTTGAAGGTTTTTTGAGTAATGGTTGGACAACTGTGTGTTATCAACACACAAAACTAAGCTGAGGTCATAGGGCTGAATAATTGCTGCCAAAGTGGCCATGAAGACAATCTGAAGTTGAATTTCTTAGAAGATGACAGAAAAGGTGAGAGAATGATTGATTGGCGTCTCTTGGGCAATAAATAATTTATCCAGGTGAGGGCCAGCCCACAGACCCCAACACTTTCAAGTAGTTTAATCAGGACGTAGTGAAACACTGTGCTGAATGCTACAGACAGGTCCAACAACACCAAAGCAGCAGGATGACCATGAGCTTTTGATAAATTCAGCAGCTTCAAGCAGTGCTGATTTCATGCTGTAATTTGGGTGAAAGCCACATTGGGTAATGTGAAGAAGCCTGTATTGTTTCAGATAGTTGCCAGCGCCTTGAGACCCTCACGGGTAAGGAGCGCGCTTTACAAGTACTCTGATTGATTGATTGATAGTTAGAAAGTGGGTGATTAACTATCTTTTCGAGCATCTTTGAAGCTTCTGGTGGTACAGATATCAGATGGAAATTTGAGTAGATGGAAAAGACCGCATTAGATTGTTTTTAAAGTGGTACTACTAGGGTAGGCTTCAAACAGTCATTATCCGTAGCCCTTGCAAGTGATTGATTAAACAGAAGGTTTAGCTTTAGGTTATTGATCAGTAATACAACAAACAAATGATGGACGGAATGCTGACAATGCAGACATTCTCCCCCAGTCAAGAGATCTGGGTTAAATCCATCGTTCTTTTGCCCACTACACCACCCCAGTTTAGACATGGCCATATGCAAATCAGTCTTGACCCTGTGCCTCATGGGAACAGTCCAGCCCAAACTGCCAAGCCATGTCTTCCCTGGACCGGAATCAAGCATCCTAGGACCGGTTTCTGGCTATCAGCCGTCATCAGCCAGGATAGCTTGACTCCAGTGGCGTAGTGAGCACGGGTCCCACGTCTGGGAATACCCATCCCACTTAGAGCGAAAAGCGTTACAACAAACAAATGATGGACGGAATGCTGACAATGCAGACATTCTCCCCCAGTCAAGGGATCTGGGTTAAATCCATCGTTCTTTTGCCCACTACACCACCCCAGTTTAGACATGGCCATATGCAAATCAGTCTTGACCCTGTGCCTCATGGGAACAGTCCAGCCCAAACTGCCAAGCCATGTCTTCCCTGGACCGGAATCAAGCATCCTAGGACCGGTTTCTGGCTATCAGCCGTCATCAGCCAGGATAGCTTGACTCCAGTGGCGTAGTGAGCACGGGTCCCACGTCTGGGAATACCCATCCCACTTAGAGCGAAAAGCGTTACAACAAACAAATGATGGACGGAATGCTGACAATGCAGACATTCTCCCACAGTCAAGAGATCTGGGTTAAATCCATCGTTCTTTTGCCCACTACACCACCCCAGTTTAGACATGGCCATATGCAAATCAGTCTTGACCCTGTGCCTCATGGGAACAGTCCAGCCCAAACTGCCAAGCCATGTCTTCCCTGGACCGGAATCAAGCATCCTAGGACCGGTTTCTGGCTATCAGCCGTCATCAGCCAGGATAGCTTGACTCCAGTGGCGTAGTGAGCACGGGTCCCACGTCTGGGAATACCCATCCCACTTAGAGCGAAAAGCGTTACAACAAACAAATGATGGACGGAATGCTGACAATGCAGACATTCTCCCCCAGTCAAGAGATCTGGGTTAAATCCATCGTTCTTTTGCCCACTACACCACCCCAGTTTAGACATGGCCATATGCAAATCAGTCTTGACCCTGTGCCTCATGGGAACAGTCCAGCCCAAACTGCCAAGCCATGTCTTCCCTGGACCGGAATCAAGCATCCTAGGACCGGTTTCTGGCTATCAGCCGTCATCAGCCAGGATAGCTTGACTCCAGTGGCGTAGTGAGCACGGGTCCCACGTATGGGAATACCCATCCCACTTAGAGCGAAAAGCGTTACAACAAACAAATGATGGACGGAATGCTGACAATGCAGACATTCTCCCCCAGTCAAGAGATCTGGGTTAAATCCATCGTTCTTTTGCCCACTACACCACCCCAGTTTAGACATGGCCATATGCAAATCAGTCTTGACCCTGTGCCTCATGGGAACAGTCCAGCCCAAACTGCCAAGCCATGTCTTCCCTGGACCGGAATCAAGCATCCTAGGACCGGTTTCTGGCTATCAGCCGTCATCAGCCAGGATAGCTTGACTCCAGTGGCGTAGTGAGCACGGGTCCCACGTCTGGGTATGCTCAGACGTGAGTCCCTTGCTCATTGCACCATCAGGATTCAGGCAAGCCGGGCCGACGAAGGCTGTGATGCCAGAAACCGGTCCCCGGAAGCTTGTTTCCTTCCCAGTATAAGAATTGGCTTGGTAGTTTGGTTTGCCCTGTTCCCATCATGCACTGGGACAGGTACAGACTAATTTGCATGTAGCCAGGTTCTGAGCTGGGATGGTGCAGTGAGCTAAAAAACGGTGATGGATTAAAACCATGATCTCTTGACTTGGTAAGAGTATTCTGCATCATTCAGAAACTCTGTCCATCACCACCCCCCTTTTTCCCAAATCGATTTTATCCACACTCAGTGTGGAAGGGTATGCTCAGACGTGAGTCCCTTGCTCATTGCACCATCAGGATTCAGGCAAGCCGGGCCGACGAAGGCTGTGATGCCAGAAACCGGTCCCCGGAAGCTTGTTTCCTTCCCAGTATAAGAATTGGCTTGGTAGTTTGGTTTGCCCTGTTCCCATCATGCACTGGGACAGGTACAGACTAATTTGCATGTAGCCAGGTTCTGAGCTGGGATGGTGCAGTGAGCTAAAAAACGGTGATGGATTAAAACCATGATCTCTTGACTTGGTAAGAGTATTCTGCATCATTCAGAAACTCTGTCCATCACCACCCCCCTTTTTCCCAAATCGATTTTATCCACACTCAGTGTGGAAGGGTATGTTCAGACGTGAGTCCCTTGCTCATTGCACCATCAGGATTCAGGCAAGCCGGGCCGACGAAGGCTGTGATGCCAGAAACCGGTCCCCGGAAGCTTGTTTCCTTCCCAGTATAAGAATTGGCTTGGTAGTTTGGTTTGCCCTGTTCCCATCATGCACTGGGACAGGTACAGACTAATTTGCATGTAGCCAGGTTCTGAGCTGGGATGGTGCAGTGAGCTAAAAAACGGTGATGGATTAAAACCATGATCTCTTGACTTGGTAAGAGTATTCTGCATCATTCAGAAACTCTGTCCATCACCACCCCCCTTTTTCCCAAATCGATTTTATCCACACTCAGTGTGGAAGGGTATGCTCAGACGTGAGTCCCTTGCTCATTGCACCATCAGGATTCAGGCAAGCCGGGCCGACGAAGGCTGTGATGCCAGAAACCGGTCCCCGGAAGCTTGTTTCCTTCCCAGTATAAGAATTGGCTAGGTAGTTTGGTTTGCCCTGTTCCCATCATGCACTGGGACAGGTACAGACTAATTTGCATGTAGCCAGGTTCTGAGCTGGGATGGTGCAGTGAGCTAAAAAACGGTGATGGATTAAAACCATGATCTCTTGACTTGGTAAGAGTATTCTGCATCATTCAGAAACTCTGTCCATCACCACCCCCCTTTTTCCCAAATCGATTTTATCCACACTCAGTGTGGAAGGGTATGCTCAGACGTGAGTCCCTTGCTCATTGCACCATCAGGATTCAGGCAAGCCGGGCCGACGAAGGCTGTGATGCCAGAAACCGGTCCCCGGAAGCTTGTTTCCTTCCCAGTATAAGAATTGGCTTGGTAGTTTGGTTTGCCCTGTTCCCATCATGCACTGGGACAGGTACAGACTAATTTGCATGTAGCCAGGTTCTGAGCTGGGATGGTGCAGTGAGCTAAAAAACGGTGATGGATTAAAACCATGATCTCTTGACTTGGTAAGAGTATTCTGCATCATTCAGAAACTCTGTCCATCACCACCCCCCTTTTTCCCAAATCGATTTTATCCACACTCAGTGTGGAAGGGTATGCTCAGACGTGAGTCCCTTGCTCATTGCACCATCAGGATTCAGGCAAGCCGGGCCGACGAAGGCTGTGATGCCAGAAACCGGTCCCCGGAAGCTTGTTTCCTTCCCAGTATAAGAATTGGCTTGGTAGTTTGGTTTGCCCTGTTCCCATCATGCACTGGGACAGGTACAGACTAATTTGCATGTAGCCAGGTTCTGAGCTGGGATGGTGCAGTGAGCTAAAAAACGGTGATGGATTAAAACCATGATCTCTTGACTTGGTAAGAGTATTCTGCATCATTCAGAAACTCTGTCCATCACCACCCCCCTTTTTCCCAAATCGATTTTATCCACACTCAGTGTGGAAGGGTATGCTCAGACGTGAGTCCCTTGCTCATTGCACCATCAGGATTCAGGCAAGCCGGGCCGACGAAGGCTGTGATGCCAGAAACCGGTCCCCGGAAGCTTGTTTCCTTCCCAGTATAAGAATTGGCTAGGTAGTTTGGTTTGCCCTGTTCCCATCATGCACTGGGACAGGTACAGACTAATTTGCATGTAGCCAGGTTCTGAGCTGGGATGGTGCAGTGAGCTAAAAAACGGTGATGGATTAAAACCATGATCTCTTGACTTGGTAAGAGTATTCTGCATCATTCAGAAACTCTGTCCATCACCACCCCCCTTTTTCCCAAATCGATTTTATCCACACTCAGTGTGGAAGGGTATGCTCAGACGTGAGTCCCTTGCTCATTGCACCATCAGGATTCAGGCAAGCCGGGCCGACGAAGGCTGTGATGCCAGAAACCGGTCCCCGGAAGCTTGTTTCCTTCCCAGTATAAGAATTGGCTTGGTAGTTTGGTTTGCCCTGTTCCCATCATGCACTGGGACAGGTACAGACTAATTTGCATGTAGCCAGGTTCTGAGCTGGGATGGTGCAGTGAGCTAAAAAACGGTGATGGATTAAAACCATGATCTCTTGACTTGGTAAGAGTATTCTGCATCATTCAGAAACTCTGTCCATCACCACCCCCCTTTTTCCCAAATCGATTTTATCCACACTCAGTGTGGAAGGGTATGCTCAGACGTGAGTCCCTTGCTCATTGCACCATCAGGATTCAGGCAAGCCGGGCCGACGAAGGCTGTGATGCCAGAAACCGGTCCCCGGAAGCTTGTTTCCTTCCCAGTATAAGAATTGGCTTGGTAGTTTGGTTTGCCCTGTTCCCATCATGCACTGGGACAGGTACAGACTAATTTGCATGTAGCCAGGTTCTGAGCTGGGATGGTGCAGTGAGCTAAAAAACGGTGATGGATTAAAACCATGATCTCTTGACTTGGTAAGAGTATTCTGCATCATTCAGAAACTCTGTCCATCACCACCCCCCTTTTTCCCAAATCGATTTTATCCACACTCAGTGTGGAAGGGTATGCTCAGACGTGAGTCCCTTGCTCATTGCACCATCAGGATTCAGGCAAGCCGGGCCGACGAAGGCTGTGATGCCAGAAACCGGTCCCCGGAAGCTTGTTTCCTTCCCAGTATAAGAATTGGCTTGGTAGTTTGGTTTGCCCTGTTCCCATCATGCACTGGGACAGGTACAGACTAATTTGCATGTAGCCAGGTTCTGAGCTGGGATGGTGCAGTGAGCTAAAAAACGGTGATGGATTAAAACCATGATCTCTTGACTTGGTAAGAGTATTCTGCATCATTCAGAAACTCTGTCCATCACCACCCCCCTTTTTCCCATATTGATCAGTAATGCCAGCTTGAGCATTCATGGTGGACGCCAGGGTCAGATGGGCAACCAGACCGGTAATTGAGCAAAGCATTAGGCAAGTCCTTTAGAGAGACGTTATTAAATTAAGAGAATAGTAGCTCAATTGGGGAAAGGGCCAACATAGCAGTGAACAAAGCATAATATCTAAGGTATGATGGCTCAGTTACACACCTGTGTTGAGGAATGATTTTAAAAAATTGGAAATTTCCTAAAGACAATTGGGGGCATCATGCATTTTCTAAGTGAAAATATTCCTGTACCTTTTTTTAATACATTTGCAATTGTTTTCAGAGCCACCTTATTAATGGTTTTATCTAGAAGGAGACAGTTCTTTCTCCAAGTTCTTTCAAGTGCTTTGCACTACTGTCTTTCAATCCTGAGACCATGGGAGAACGATGTAGGAAATATAGAATATCGCTGCAAAGGTTTACTCTTGCACGATAATTAAGAGTTGACGGGATCAATTATTAACACAATTAATTAAATCTTCCAAATATCCCTCTAAAGAGGGGAATTTGTGGCCAATGCTTGGTTGAAAGCTTGTTCACTGATCTTACTCCATGCTCAGGTGGGTTTAAAGTGAGAATGCAGCAATGAGGGGTAAAGTGACATTTAAAATAAAAAGGAACAAGAAAATGATAAGATCAAGTGAGCGGGTTGGATGTGCCTTTCTTGTGGGAAGCTCTGTTTTAGTATATGAGATCAAGTGTGTGCTCGAATGTTTGAGTCAAAGAAGTTATTCATTAAGATTCAGAGCAAGTAGAAAATGAATCAGTCCTTGCGGAGAGGAGTTGGCCTAACGGCTAGGGCGGTCGACCTTAAATCTGGGGGACCGGGTTCGAGTCTTGGCAATGACGCTGAACATCCTGTGATTCTGGGCAAATCACTTAATCTCCCCGTGCCTAACAAAAATGAATGTGTCCGCATGTAATGCGACTGGTGCTATGTAAAGTGCTCTGGTACCCGGTACCTTCGGGTCACGTTTCCGCTATATAAAACTCTGTAAAACAAATGAGGTAGCAAGTTATTTGGTCATCACTATTAAAGTTAAATCCCCCAGCACAGTGGAATTGGAATATTGAACACAGTAAAGGGCAACAAGATCAATTAGAAAATCAGTGAACGCAGTTGAAGAGCCTGGGGGAGATATATCTGAGTGCCCAAAAAAGAGCAGGTCAGCAGTGATAATTTTAGTAAACATTATTACTGTGGCCTTTTGCCATCTTATGCATTCTCCCCACAGTCTTGATGTTTCCGGCTGCTCTGCCAGTGAGTGAGGTCATTCTATGGTTGGGATGTTGAAAGTGTTTGTGTTGGATGAGTGGACGGTTGGAGTGAGAGGAGCTGGGAAGCACGATGCTCCTCCTGGTGGGGCTTTATCTGTAACCTACAACTAAGCTAATAAACCTACTTCTTTTATAACCTCAGAGTATCCATCTTTGATTGTAACAATTATACCCTCAGTGGGGGCTAATTGATCTAAATTAGTTGGTTTACACTCAAAGGGGGATCAGTATGTTATAGCCACCTCCTCTGCGATCCTGTTGATCAGAGGAGGAAATCAAATGGACTGGGGGCATAGGTCAAGCAATGTCAGGGACTAAACAATCGGTGATCCAGGTTTCAGTAAGAAGTATAATATCCCACAAAGCTGACCAAAAAAGTACTAATATATTAAGGCATTTTTAGGTAGCGACCTCACATTTATATGACACGCGGAGAAGGACTAGGTTCTGGGTTCCAGACGCTTTGTGCCAGAGTGAGTATTGGGCTCACATCAAACATGAGTAGGCCTGCAGGCTAAAGAGGGAACGAAAACTGAATATTGGGAATTGAGGTATACAACTATGTTAGTCAAAGTAGCACAGTTCAACCTATGTTGGCATACCACTACCCTGTAAACATTCAATAGCTCTTGACTTTTGTGCTGAATTTACTGCTGACATGAGATGGTCCAACGAGCAACATGGCTAGTGCTGTATGAGTTCTGGACGCGGACGGGTGCAGGCAGGCTTGCCTTTGGTGCTCCTTCAGCGCGCCAGCGGTGTGTCCGCTGTGTGTCCCCACTGCTGCCTGGCATGGACGGTGTGAGCATGATCTTCAGTGAAAACCTAAAGAAAACCTAAAGAAAAACTAGACCACATCCTGCCCCAAAATAGCGCCTCTATATATGCTCTCAGATACACGCAAAAATGGCTGCCTCGCTCTTAAACCAAGATCATAACAAACAGATTGTGCAGCACAGTCCTCCACAACACACAGCTATTAAAATGACAAATAGTACCATTTTTTTTTAAATGTGCGAAATTTGCAGAGCTAGAATCAAAATTGTGCATCTTCTCCTACTTACATCTAGCGCGTCCATGCTGCCGCCTGTGCTATCTAGGGCATAGCCAGGATGAGCATGACTGTCAGGTAAAAACTGAAGAAAAACTAGAGTGCTCCAATGGCACCTCTAAGTACACCCTCCGCTGCAGGTAAGAATGTCCTGCTTGCTCTTAAACCGCAGGCCTCCACAACACACAACTATTAAAATGTTAAAACGTGCATCTTTTTAAAGTGACAGAATGTGCAAAATATGCAGAGTTAGCATCAAAGTGGCGAAACTTCTTCTTACAACGTGCCTTTCTGATGACATCATATGCCATCAGGAAGGCAGTAGGATACCATGGATCCGATCTGGGATGTGGCCAGGAGCTTGTGAAGGGCTCTGTTTGCTTGGGAGATAGGATATTTGTGTTTCAGACCCACAGTGTCTCTGAATGCTGCAGTGTTGGTGCATTCTGAGACAAGTTCAAGTTTCATGCCACGTTTTGTGCAACCACATTCAGATGGTGCTGCTACGAGCACATTTTCCTCTCAGGTGAAATGTACTCACCAGAAGGGGATTCTTTTTCAGCTTGTGCTCATTGCAAAAATGCTAATAAAATGTAGCTTGACCAAAGAAAAACATGCACGTTTTCTTCTGCGCCCCCTATAACTGCCACCATGTGGATCTACATGAAGCTAAGTACACTAGAACCTACCTGGTCTGACCAAGAGACTGGCACATTTAATGCAGATTAATCAAATGGCAGCACAGTTATAACCAAAGCAAAGCAGTAATGTTCTTTATACTGAGACCTAACCATATCTAAAGAGCCACTATTTCCACCTCTGCATTGGACAGTTTTTGCAAGGTAAACTGGGTGTGGTACCATAGACTGATTTGTGATCAAGGAAAAGCAGCCTAAAGAAGTAGTGTTATTATTTGGCCATAAATACACATTCATACTTGTAAGGGTATAAGAATGGTGTATGAATGCTTTAGGTTAAAGATAAGACAATATAATTGTGTAGGAACCAGGCAGTGGCGCAGCAAGCGGGTCAAAGGGGTGGTCCTCACCGGGCGGCATGAGTTTTGCGGACGGCGGCCTCCCCCCGCTCTTACCTGAGGCCGTTGCTCGATGGCAAATGTAGGAAGTGCCATCAGCCATCCCTCCCCCTCCACTCCTACATGTGCCCGTCGCGGGGCGGGAAACGCAGGGGCCACCACGGGAACCAAGTAAAGTTTCTTTAGCCTAAGAGATGCAGGCAACTGCAGAATCCACTGTAGTGTTTGAGGTGAGACCAGACTGCTTGACTATGATCTGTTTCTTCTGAGAGAACAGTGGGAAGGGTAGAAACACAATTGGTAACCTTGGGTGAAGGAAGGCTGAAAGCACCGGTGCTGACCTGTGCTCCAAAGCGAATATAACTGGACTACCAAGCAAAGTCTTTACTCCATGGATTATTTTGATAAATTAATTAACTTTGTGTTAGCTGAGAGCCATTTTAGAATGAAAAATGTAAAAAACAAAAGTATGCAAGCCCTTGCAGAAGTCATTTAAATAAATTAAAACATAGAAATATCAGTCATGTGCTGTATGTAGACTTGTGGGTCTGAGACAGTACTGGGAGGCCTTGAGACTTTTTACGAGCGATACCAGTGAACTACTAGCCTTTGCGGTATCTCGGTATCTGCATTGTGCTTGGAAACTAAGGAAAAAGGCCATAGATAAAATGTAACCGTGATAACTACACTGAAGAGTAAAAGTCAAACAGGCCTTCCAGTGTCCGCCCTCCACTCTCTTATACGCAGGATATTGTCTGCGCCTATCTCTTTGTCTGTCTTTAGATTGACATATGTAAGCTTTTTATATTTATAATATTGGTATCTTTCTTTTTTAGATTGTGTGTTTTACAAGAGGCCAAATTTTCTTTTTTGTGCAAGGAAACCGTTTTATCATATATTAGCGACATGGTCACGATCAACTGCATTAATAGCAATGATTTTTTAGCTGTTTTCCGTCCCTTTTTAACTGGTTTTATCTGTATAACATCATGTGTATACATTTTTGCATGTATGATGATCTTTGAAACCGTTTATTTATGCAAACTTTTTATGGCTCGGTGCCGAAATAAAAGTTATCAATCTATCTAACAGTGACGTGCTCCTCACGGAGTGCCTGCAGACACAGGAAACATGTGTTTGCTGATGTCACAAGTGGAAGAACACAGCTCACCCAAACAAGACCATGGCAAAAAGCCATTCTGCAGGGGTTCAACAAGACAAGAATACGAAGAACCATTGAACTGAGACAGGCAATAAAGCCATTCAGTCAGGAGCAAGGGGCTGACTCAAAGCCCTCTCTGTGCATTATTATATTGTAGACAATGGAACTTTGATAACAGGCTGCATAACCTGTGTATAGACAAGATCTAATCAAAACAATTGTATTCTATGGAGATGGACGTGAACTGCCCTTTTATTGCAAGCCTAGTAATCATATGATTTTGATATCATTAATAAATCAACAGGTGCATTTCCTGCTTAGGTCTGATTTTGGATTCACTTAGATTTTAGATATAGAGCATTCAGTATTTTACCTTTTGTTCTTCATAGGCGTCTTTCAAGCTGACATAGTTGGTAAGAGACCTCATGGCAATGGGCAGTTTTCCAATTGTTTTCAGGTCTATGGGTCGTTTATGTGCTGTGATGATTAGCGTGTTCATCCACCAGTAGGTCGCCTTTGAAAGCAAATTAACAAACGGCTGAAGAAATCGCACACCTAGGTCTTGCAGATCTTCTGGGGGTTTCGCTTTCTGGGGGTTCATCAAAAATACATATCTCTGAAAAGGAAATTAGCAGATGATTAACAGAAATGACAGCTGCATTGACTTGGAATTTAATTTACCACAGCAGCAATTGAGCAACAGGATCTGACTCACAATTATATACAAGCATCAATGCGGCAAAACATTTTTTGTCAATGGAAAATGACTAGAAAAAGTTTGGTCCTAGGGTTCTGCCTCTTCCAACTCCACACTTCGTGTAAATAGCAAAAGCAGTAGGCGGCAGTAGTTTGCCACTTTCACCCAGTATGTTGCATGTAATCACATGTCACTCACAAGCAATGGATCGGAAGCGGTATCATAATTATCTCAGTCCTGTATTGTAAGCCAAATGCCAGGCAAACTACTGTGTTTTAAATAATTTAGAGAATATCTGGCACATTTTTCAAGATGCCATCATGTACTCCAACTGCCCCAAATATCACTGGATGAGTTTTGACCATCAGAAGAGGAATAATCTTCTTGAACTCATATAATTGGTCAATTCAGTTCTTGGAGGCTGCTGACACTTTGGCTTTTAACTTAGCATTTTTAAGAGCCACTATCTTGTTCAGCTTGGCCAAGGTGTTTTTTAAAATAAGGTAGGGAGAAGGGTGATGTAGACCAGGGACGATGTGCGTTTGGTGCCAAAGTGTAAATGTGTTAGTAACTGTATTTACGTTGAAATAAAGTTGTCCACATCGAGCAGACACAGACGAAATTTCACCTGTTTCAGTTGTGCCATTAACCAATTCTAACCAAGACGAACCAATAGAGCTCCCTTGTAGGTGGATCTGGCAAGCATAGAGTCTTAAAGTGCAATATCAATTTCCAAACTAAACTGTGGAAATTTTGAAACAATGATACAACAACAAATGAATAATCCAAAATAGCTCTCCTTGAGACTTCGTATTGACTGTAAAGTATTGAATTATCTGAAGGGAAACAGCCATTGAAGCTTGAAAATTTAGATGATGAATGCTCAGGGATAGTCACATTTCCATTAAAAGCCACCATTTAAAATTATTTCTGACTTAATGATGCACAATAAAGCTTTTGTACCCATAGCCAGGATTAACATGTACGTTAGTTTACCAATATCAAACCTAAAGCAGTATTTAGAGGTTGGTGGATGGCGGCACCCACCAAAATGGGATGGATGCCCCATTCACTCTAATTACAGTTCATAGAGTCTCTATGAACTCTAAGTAGAATGGAAGGAACATCACTACATAATGCCCTTAGAAGTTAAGTGTCCCAGTTCCTTCCATCTTATTTTTGGGCCTAAATGTTTTCAATGTTAGACAGAAATTTCAGCAACTTCAAAATGCCAGAGAAATCGAAGAACTTTGTTTCACAGTTACAACAAAGCCATTTTAAACCCATATACATTGACCCCTTCTTTTGCCCAGAATTTGTGCATACAACAAAGTTAAAATGAGAGTGTGTCAGTTTCATTTAGTAGCCTTTGAATCCCTTAGACGTTCCTGGACTTTAATATCATATCCTTAGTAATGCATGTTTTCCCTTGATGGCACAACCCTGAGGCCAGAATTGCATATTGATGCTTGGAGCAGGAGCCTCAGTGATCATGTTCGATCTGCCCACCTTTCCTGACCTAGCAATCAATCAATCAATCAATCAAGAGAGTTGTAAAACGTGCAGCTACTCAATGAGTGTCCTGTCACTAGCTGACAAGTTGACCACCCAAACTAAAGCCAACTTACTGATCTGCTTATTGAAACAACCAGGTTTTAAAGTTGCGTTTGAAAGCCTGCTCATCTTTCATCACCTGTAGGTTAAAGGGAGGGCATTCCACACCGTGGCAGACAGAAAAAAGAATGAGGTATCACCCCATCTTTTCCTCTTGATTCACAGGACCCCTGCCAGCACAGCGCCGAAGAAGCAGATGGTTCTCACAGGATGATATGGAGTAAGCCTATTAGCCAAATACAGAGGGCCTGCATGATAAAAGGCTCTGTGAGGCAGTGTGAGACCTTTGAACCATATTCTCTCCTTCAACGGAAGCCAATGAAGCTCCTCAAGGTGCTAATGAATATCAGCCCCTCAAGGACATTTTTATAAAAGCTGTGCCGCAACATTCTGTACCAACCGAAGTCTCCTCAGCTGGTATGCCGGACGACTCAGTAGAGAGAGATGGCATAACCGAGCCGACAGTTGATGAGGGCATTTAGAAATTTCTTCTGACACTGTCGGTACAGAAATCTCTTTATAGACTTAAGAAGTCCAAAACTGGATCCCAACACATCAGCCACCTGAGGGCCAAAGGAACTTTGATTATCAAACTTCACCCCTAAATTTCGAGCTCTAGTGGCAGGGGCTGGGTGGGGTGTGTGTGCCGTATAGCAGGATCTCTGTTTTGCTTGCTTTGCACTGTTAATTACTGTGATGCATCCAATTGAAGATAGCAGTTAAACAGGTCCTAAACCTGCTTAAGGGCATTTGGTGAGTTCATGTCGAGAGTAAGGAGGATCTGAGTATCACTGGCATAAGACACAATCTGGACGCCGAAAGACTCCACCAATGTGGCCAAAGGACTCATATAAATATTACGCAGCGTCGGGCTCAGGGCAGAGCCTTGAGTAACCCCAAACTTTAGTGGTTTGGGAGCAGAGGCAAATGGTGTCTTCCAAACTGATTGTCTACTGTCAGACAGAAACAAACAAATCCAAGCCAATGCGGATCCACTCACACCTATGTTTTCCAGCCAATGCAGGAGAATGGGGTGAGACACAATATCAAAGGCCGTGGATAAATCAAGCAGTAACAACGCAATCTGTTTCCCTTGGTCTACATCAAAAATCATAAGAAATAGACTAGGGAATGAGCCTTCTTTGACTCCCCTTCAAATATCTTAGCTCCCAAAAAAGAGAGAAGAACTAATAAACAGGGCCAGGGATGTTAACCCAATTTAGATCGAAAAATTATGTTGTTCCTGCCCCCTCCACTACGTGGGAATAGTAGAGATTAGTGAGAAACAGAAAAAGAGGGAAAATAAAAAGATTTTAGAATACTGCCCTCACCCACTATGCAGTGGCATGCTTCATCATAGGGCCGCTGCAGACGTCCAGGCGCAGACCAACGCACTGGATTGAGCACTGTTTTTTTAGGGTGAGGGAGAAAAAGGATAGAAAAGAAAGTCTGTGAAAGGGAAGAGTGTTGCCTAAAGAAGGGATCTCTAGTGCAGAAAAGCAAGAGAATAAAACTGTCTACAGAGATAACTTTGCAATACCTTTATTCATGGTTCCCCTTGACAGGGTTAAAAATAATGTGATCTGGGGATATACAGGAGGGGTAACTGCCCCTAAATCCCCACTGCAAGTACCAACATGTTTCAGCCTTCCACTCTAGCCCTCATGGGTCAAAAAGGCCTTCTTCAGGTTGTAGATCCCTTGGATAGAATGGTCCTGACCCAAGATTTGGTCCATGTGAAAAAGCAATTTTTTTAATATAAGAAATAAGATGCGCCTTCTACTTTATCCGTAATATATTCATTTTCCGAGTTTATGAGTAATTCTCTGAACCCGGGAGCATCGTGGGAACACCGTCTTATTGTCACACTTTTGTCAAAGACCGGCGTTTGTCTTATCTCCCCCTCTCCGGTCCTCCGATGATCTCCCTTGGTCTACAGCAAGCTTGATGGTGTCAGTGACCTCCACTATGGTGGATTCTGTACTAAAGTGGGGGCGGGAACCTGACTGAGACGGGGCAGCAGCTTGCCTTGTTCTATATAATTCGACTATTGGCGATTGATCAGCTTCTCCAATATCTTAGAGAAGGCAGGCAATAAAGAGATAGGTCTTAAGTTAGTCAGAATAGATCTATCTGCAGATGGCTTCTTCAGTAAGGGGATCAGTTAAGCTTGTTCCCAATATCTAGGTACAGTAGCCAAAAGAAAGGAAGTATTTAGGAGAAGGTTGAGTATGGGTTTGATGGACATAAGACTGGCAGTAAGAATGCGAGGTGGACAAAGATCACATGGAGAGCCAGACTTACATGCTTTCAAGGCTTGTTCAGACTCCTCCATAGATATAGGAACAAACTTTGGCAGATAACAAAACGGATGGCATCGCCATCCAACTAATAGCTGGGGAGCCATCTGGATCTGTGATGTTAGGTGTTTCCATAATGCCATTATATTTACTACCAAAGATTTCAGATAGCTTTTCACACAGATTGGGAGCTGCCTCCAAAAGGTGAGGGAGAGCATCAGGGTAGGAAACCTTTTTAACAATTTTAACAAATCTCTCAATTTATTACCTGACTCAGCAATGTTATTGGCAAAGAAGCCAGCTTGAGCCCCCTTGATCGACCAATGATAGTTATTTAGTGCTTTGTTACATTGTTGCTTGTCTGGAAGTAGATCATTCTTTTTCTAGCCTGTTGCCAGTTTTTACACTGATTACGCAGAGCCCTAAGTTCCTCATTAAACCAAGGAGCAGAAGAGAGTCTGCTCTTGGAACTGGCTGCCCGCTACATCTTGACAGGAGCTACAATGTTTGCCATGAGCAGCAACCATGCTTTGACAGCCTGAGATTCAGCCTCGATATCTCCACTCATAGTTGCAGTAGTGTCACCATGGATGGATGCTAAACCAAACTAGAAACTTCAGACCAGTTTCTATAGTGTAAAGAAGGCATACGCCTTCCGCTTAGCGGAACGTGGGCAACAGTTCAAGCATAATGAATGATGAAGACAATTGAAAGAATAGGGTCGAGGATATGACCTGCAGAATGAGTAGGTTGATTTCCGAATTGTCTGATTTTCCATGAGGTCATGCTCTCAAGTAGTCATCTGCCTTGTTGGTCAGAGACCTTATCCAGATGTAAATTTAGGTCACCTAAGAGAGTGAAATTGGAAAATTTCAAAAGTTATTTGGATAAACACTCGTCCAGTGATGACCGAAACTCTCCCGCATAGCCCAGGGGTCAACACACTAAAGCTCTAGCCAAGGATTAATTGGCCGGAAGTGACAGACTGAAGGCAAGTGATTCTGCTCCCTGTAAATCTGTTAGCTCAAGCGAGACACATATGAAGCTCTGTTTAAAGACAATAGCTACACCCGGCCTCTTTTTCCTACTCTGTCTCAGTGAAGCATTGTGTGTATCCCTAGTATCGCCACTGTGACGTCAGGGTCTGAGCTATTCGACATCCATGTTTCAGTACGGAAGAGAATGTCAAACCGCTCCTCCATGATTAGGTCAAAAATATGCAGAGCATGTTTGTGAAGAGAGCGCTCAGCTCATTGACCAGTGCTGTTCGGATCTCTAAAGACCTCCTTGATTGCATAGTATGGCAAGAAGGAATATAAAAGGAACTGTCTGCCTTATCTTGTCCTGGCAGATGACATGCACAGTAAGCCCACACAGCGGGTAAGGTTTTGCACGATGTTAAAAACATACCTCTGCAGTGAGATCCTGAACGTAAAGAGAGAAGTTCAGAAGATCAATAAGACAGACATGGACCAATAGCTAGGGTAAAATGGGCAGCATGGCTGGTGCTAGGCTGGGGCAGAGCATGGATGAGTGCAGACGGGCTTGCAAAAAAAATTACAAAAAGTATTATTCCAATGAATTGTCAATTTACCTACATTACCTACATTAAGATTGTTTTTAGTTTCTAGGCCTCATGCATGTTTTCAAAACAGGAGGAATCCAGTGGTGGCTCCTCCGCTAAGACGGAGGAGTATCGGCCCACTGCTATTGCAGCAGTGAAAAAAAGAAAAAGAAAAGGATAGTAAAAAGACGGGATTATCATTTTTTTTTCTTTCGTGGGGCGGGGCTGACTCTCTGACGGCAGAGCAGGGGAGGAGTGGTTTGCACTCCTCTAAGTGCACATGACAGTTTGGCCGGGCCTCTAGGGCCAGCTAAACCGTCATGCACACTTGGCTTGTTCTCCATTGGGCTGTGTTGCACAGCCCTGCGGAGAACATGCCCAGCCTTCCCACGCACTGCCTGAGCATCCAAACAGGATGCTCAGGCCAATCACGGAGCTGTTCCTACAGCGTTGTGATTGGCTGGGAGAGCCCGGAAGCCTGATTGCTCTGGTGCTTCTAGCAGAGGAGAGGCGTGCGATGGCGGGTGAGGCGTGCGGCGGAGAAGGTACGTTTTTTATTTTTGTTTAACGTCCCCCTCCCGCCACACCACTCCCGTTCCAAGTGAGCTGCCACTGCAGGAATCCTTGCTGTGCTAATTTCTGATCTTTCATGGGGAAATTATCTCCTGGTGTTCTACCATTTAGAATCACTGGGTGAAGTTCAGATTTAGGCTTTAACACTTGTATGTCTCAATTTTTAACATTAACCAGACTCTCAATGCGACTCATTATTGAAGTCAATACAGTTGTTTCTTTTAACTTCCTACCTTAGCTGGTTGAAATTGTAACAAAAACACCTATGCCCCACCAGAACGTAGGTCCATCCTAGTGATTTTGCTCATGTCTGCCTATTTTTGCACTGGTAGATAGAGAGAACAATAGAAAGTAAAGCTGGTACACCCAGTGGTACTTTTGAAAAACTGAGGGAGATTCCTGCTGTCATCTCCTCCGCTGTCCAGACAAACTGCATAACAGCGATGCACGTAGTGCATTTTGTGTTCTTCATACACACTGACATTACTCCACTGCAACCTATAGTGGGGGTTTGATGATGTGATTAAGATGCCAGGAAGTATGTGCAGAAGGAAAGAGTGAAAAGAGGGTGCAGAAGAAGAAAACGGTGGTGTATGAAACATGATAATGGAGGATTTCAGAATGATTTGAGGAGAAAGCCATGGGGTCCATGGCTTCCTGTAGTGATGTAATAGGGGTTCTCAGAAGTCAAAGGTTAAGAACCACTGTCCTAAGACATATTGGACAAATTCCATTAATCAAACACCAAATGGTGTGGCTGACCTTGAAGGAATGGGGGCCCTTTTGTATTCCATTAATTTCACAATGTCAGACTCTTTATTTTCCTCCTGAGTTATTAGATTCTCCTTTACATCTCTTTCACAACTATTTCTGCATTTTTGAAAATTAAGTATTTATTTCTCTTCCTTTGTTCATTTTTTAAACTGTGACAAAATTCCCATTTTCTTGGTCCTTAATAGAAGATCTATTTAATGGTGGCTGTTTAACAACACAATTGGTGTGAAATGTGTACCTCATATGTTCCGAAGGTATTTTCCTTATTTATTCAGTGTCAAACGTGAGAAACTTTCTAGTAAAATATAGATCATCCCTGCAAGTCATTCAAGGTCACTCAATGTGCCTAGCAGCGGTGGTTTCTTTAAGGGGGATTCAGGGCTTTGTTCCCCTAACCCTGAGCCCCATATGAAATTATATAAATACTTTTTGCAGCTGATTCCATTGTTTAATAGCAACGGCACGGCCGGAGCAAAGTTTGCCATTTTGTTGAGTCAGGTGAGGGCAGGCGGAGTCAGACGTGGGTGGGTGGGGAGGTGTGGAGCTTGAATGGTGGTTGAGTGTGTGACATAACGCTGGTCCTCCTTGAGGTGAAGTGCGTTTGTGAGATTGGACAGGTGTCTTGCTCTGACCAGCCCGACATTCGCACTTGAACCCTCACCTACCTGCAATGCTAGGAGCCGGGGGGATAACATCCTCAGCCCCCAAGTCTCCGAAAGAGCGTTGGCAGCCCCTGACCCATCCAATCCTTGCGCTGCTCTCATGTGGTTTACAGCAAAGGAACAGCGTCTTGATTGGCTCAGGAGTCGCAGGGGTGGGATGGGGAAGGTTTTGAAGCCTCACGTTTTTCTTCTTTTGGAGCGTGGAGGGCAGCAGCCAGCACACCTCAAATGTGGTGTGTCGTTATCGGTGCCTCAGCACCTGCCTTTTTCAGCTGCCCTGTCTGTACTGGCCCTCCATTTTTGTGATGCATGGCAGGCTGCATTCCCTGTAACGGATTACAGCATGGAGCACGCCAGGGCTGATACTGCTCATTTAACACCAGCAAATCACAGGGTAGAGTCTGGTATTCTGCGCAGTGCTGCAGACAGTCAGAGGGCAGAGAGCCTACCATGCAGCGGGGCCAGGGCTGACTGGCTCTGACATGTGTACGTGTGAGTGTGTTTCTGGCTCACAGTGTGAGTATGGGGGCCAATGGATTATTTGGCAAGGAAAGTGGGCCTCTAATAAGGTCCCTAAAAACCAGTTACAAGATTGAAGGAAGAGGAAATGGCCTTGTGGCCAGGGTCGCTGGCATTGGAACTGGGAACAAGGTTCATGTCTCGGCGTCGGGATCGGTTCGACATCGTGTGATTCTGTACAAAATCATTTAATCTCCCTGTGCCTAAAAAACATGAATCTGACCTTATGTAGTCTAACTAACGCTCGTGTAAAGTGCTCCAATTCATTCAGGTCGAACATGCACTATATAAAATGAAAAAAATACAGAAGAGCAACATTCCTTCCTCAAACTGTGGGGCAGATTTACAAGCCCCTTGCGTCACTTTTGCACTGTCGTTGCGTCACTTTTGTGACGCAGCGGCAGTGTAAAAGATGCGGCCCATTTACAACGTGATGCATCTAGGGAGATGCGTCACGTTGTGAAGCACTGCGCCACATTAAACCTGCGTCAGGTTTAATGTATGCAGGTTGGGCGTTCTGTCGCAGGAAGCCCCGTAAAAGTGATGCAGTGAAATCTACAAGATTCACTTTTTCATCCATGCTGCGTCGAAACCCTTCGCCTGCTTGAAGCAGGCGTAAGAATTGACGCAGCATGTTAGGCATGGGGCGCCCCTGAGCATTGCTGGAGTTGCGTCGTGCTTGCGACACGACTCCAGCAATGCGTGACTTTTCCATCAACAGATGCGTCAGAATTTCTGACGCATCTGTCAATCCTTGCGCCATGATGCGCCGTATTGTAAATACGGCGCATCCATGGTGACGCAAGGATTTGGCATGTAGGCGCAGGGAAAGTGACGCATCTCTACAGATGCGTCACTTTCTTGTAAATCTGCCCCTAGGTTTTTCTTACCTCGTGTATGTTGAGTACGTGACATGAGTTAAACAATAACCTACTGTGAAGTCAGTAGGTTTGCGTGACAATCAGGTGAAGACTGAATCACCCAATGCTCCGGTAGTATCCCCCAAGTTTTGCATTAAAACAGCTGTCACTTTCACACTACACTACATACAGTACCAACTCCTCGAGGGAGTGCGGAGGGGCGGAGGGGTGGAGGTGGGGCAGGGTGTGGGGTAGTAATTCCGGAATGCTGCCGAACGAAGTTGAGTAAAGAAATAAATAAAACGAATTATATTGCGCGAGCTGCAACGCCAAATCGGCAATGCAGCGCGCATTGTAATTTGTTTCATTTATATATTTCTTTACTCAACTACGTTCGGCGGCATTCCGGACTTTACTACCACCCAACCTGCCCCTCCTCCGCCCCGCCCCACCACCCCCGGCACTCCTTTGAGGAGCAGCTACTGACTACATAAGCACAACGTGCAAGTGCCCACAAGCAGAATTTCAGAGCATTCCACCATCAAAGAACCAGAGAGATCCCTGTATTACAATTACCAGCCCATGCACAAACCACCAAATGATAAGTACTTCAGAAGTACAAGGTTTTGATCAGAGCTAGCATTGTCTGCCTATGCTTTAAAGCGTACTAATTTCATTTTTGTAACAACACCAGCTGACTTGCTGTACCCCAGCATCGACAAACTGCTCCTAGTAGCCTCATGGCCCAATTTCTTAGTATAGAGTCTTGCAATCATTTAATTCCATCGTCCATAGCACTAGTTGCCATCATCTTAATAAAAGTCCTTGAGCAACATCTACAAAAAAGTGCACTGCCTGAAAACATGGCCAGGCATAAAGTAATCTGTTACCACTCTGCAAACATTTGCCTGCCTGTTGAATGCAAAACAATATGCTTCAGCAGCAATCTATTTGTCCTACTTATATATTACTACATAGCAAAAGAGATCACAGGAACCTGATAAACAATCTATGTTTCTCCTCTGCACCATCGCGGCTTGGAACCACATGCTTATATTTGCTTCTCCTACTGACTTTGTCAGTGCCAAATGCCATCATTTTCTCTAATCAGATTGGCCTTCTCAAACTTTAGATTTTTATGCAAATTTTGTACCGAAATATTCTTGGAGGGGAATCCCCCACCACTTCCAACCCCTCATGTGCTGGTCACTCTCTCTCTCACCTTGAAATCCAGAACAATTTTTACGCTCACCACTGTCGAGTCACCAGCCGCCACTGGTAAGACTAACTTAGAGGATTTCAGACAATGACTTCTAACTCCAAATATGGTACTGTATTCAAAAGATCACTTTTCTTCCTCTGCTTGTCCAGGGTAGAAGCAGGCTGACCAGTGACCTGTCTGGTCGCAGCATTAATCATTCTATTGACTCATTGGTATACCAATGAATAAGAACAGAAACTAGCTTTAATATGTGCTATAATTAGGTTTATCATTATTTATCATTAAAACATGTTTTATACTGATTTCCCCTAACATTCTTTTTACTTAAATGTAATTTGTTTCGTTGCAATGCAAATGTGAACTAGAATATCTTTAATTAGAAACAGCAGTTTTCCTTCACAACTGTTCTAATTTATTTCTAATCGTGGTGGACCGTTGTAGAAATTCTAATGACAAGGTTAGAAAACAAATTCAAGCTGAAGTTACATCAGGGCGAAAGTGCATTTTTGGTCTGTTTTAAAACTACAGTCAGATGTTGCTCATTGTAATTAGCAATAAACATTTTACTCTCACTTTGTTTAATTAGTCATCCCTGATATATTGTATTAGAGACTAAATCAAATATTAAACATTAAGCAACAGAGTCTTCAATGGTCATCCACTGTCAGCCTTTGAGTATTCATCATCCCTTCTTCCATGAAAGTATACATTTGTGCTTCTTATCAGCACTCCAGTACTTTTAATGGGTCACATCTGTACTTATTTTGCCCGTTTCTGGCTACAGTTTCTTTAAAAAAAATTTTTTTTTAATTAAAGATCCATAGCAGCAAAATACAAACAAAACATCCATCATTAATTAGGACAGACATTGACACAGAAAAGAAAAATGATGGTCCTCCATGATATACCATTCCATAAAGATAATTTAAAAAGAAAGCAAATTACATTTGGCCAGAACTGATTATCCTGCCATATATTCTCTCAGCGCCCCCCAAACCTGTAAACCCAGTTTCCTTTTTGCATAACCTTTGACGGCATATTGACGGTATTCCATATTAAAAACATTGAAGAATTCAGCACGCCAAATTTCAAAGGAAGGGGCCTCTTGCTGTAACCAAAAAGACGCTATTGATATCCGTGCCACCGCCGTAGTAATACAAATTAAATAACGGTGTTTATACAAGAGTTTTCCCTGGCAAAGTTCTTCCCCAATCCCTAAAAGCATCATGAATTGAGAGATTTTTACAGGAACCCCCAGGATTTCCAACAAAAACCTCTCTATAGATCCTATGAGAGGATTTAGAGCAGCACAGGCATAAAACACATGTAGAATATCTGCACTATCAAATCCGCACCGAAAGCATTTTCCATCATGCTGACCCCCCACTTCATCATCTTGACAGGGGTGTGATACAAATTAAACACCATTTTATAATGTTGACCTTTCAGATTAGCTTCCAAGAAAATCTTCCCAGATAATTCAATAGATTTCTCCACTGGAGTTTCAGGATTGCCCAACCAGGTTCTCCATTTTATATTATGCTTTTCAAGATCATCTATTCTTCCCTCTAGGAGCGTTTTATATATCAGCCCAATATTTCCCTGTCGTCTGATGATTTCTACTGTGGTACTTTGAAATTTGGGACCGCGTGGGAGACAGGGCCCTACCCCTGTCTATCCCGGTATTAGCGAACCGCGAATGGTCAATGCGGTATGTACAAGTGCTTTATATAATGTTTCATTGATAAATGCACTATGTATACATTATTATACATTGACTTCGTGGGTTCCATCTTAGAGCGGTGGCCATCTTATGGTTGCCCTCACATAGGCTACCTATTACGAGCAAATACGGGCCTTTAGAACACATGTGCCTTCCTTTGACTTCTCTGTGACCTGGGCAGCTTGGCTCCGCTGCCCCAGGTCAGTCCGGTCTCACGAGCTCCCCGTCCTACGGCCACCTGTGATTAGCATCAGGGTTTGACACACCATAAAGCCTTTTCATCCCACACAAGCCTCCAGCTAATCTCTTTCACACCTGACTCTTCCTGCTTTATGGCTTGTTTTCCAAACAGGAGATGTTCGTGTTTATTGGGGCTTGTTGATATCTGATGTGGGATCTGAGCCTTGCTGGGTAAATAATTGTGGGCTGGCCTAACTGGAATGTGGGATGGTCATCATGACTCTGCCTTTTCTTTTGTAATGGATACATGTATATGACCATACCATAAAACAAGGAATGTGTGCGTGAAGCATGATATTTTGTATTTAAGGAGAAGTCTGTTTCTGTAACTTGAAGCAGTCTCCTGAGAACATACATGCTGTTGTACTTCTCGGATACCTGTAATTGGTCTGCAGCCAATAAACTGATCTTTGACTTCACCCAGAAGACTCTGTGTTTCTGTAGGTCTGAAACAGGAAGAACCCGAAGTCTTAGGGTGTGTTCCCCTGCACCGCTGGGCTTAAAATTCCCAGTACTTCAGTTGGCGCCCAACTCGGGACGATTTCAGCGGTACCGGACCAAGCCAGAGGTTCGTGAGGAGCTTCGTGTGGAAATTCTGGAGGAAGGCCGCCACTTCATCGACCCCTGCATGTCGACGTGGTCCGAAAGTCTTTTCTGCGAGGTTCTCCGCGTCCCGACGGCTACGAAGGACTGCTGCCCTGATTAATCGCCCTGTTTTGGACCCTTGACGATTTTGGTAGAGCGAAACATTCGAGAGAGTCTTCTGGTGACGCCATCGATCATCGATATTCAGTTAAGTATAAGTGGAGCGTCTCCCAGTTTGTTTGGTATCCTTTGGGATTTTTGGTATCCTTCGGGATCATTTTTGATTTGGAGTTTGCAAACGCCAAAGCCAGAGGACTCGTGTATTCACGAGACTATCGTAATCGATAATCCTTTGAAGTTTGAAACTAGACTAGTGAGCGAAGATGCCTGGTTCTAGTGTATTTGGAAGACTGTTTTGTTTGGGTTGTGGAAGGGATTTCCAGTTAGAGGATTCATGTCCGGTTCCTCCAATTGGAACTCCAACTTATGAGCTTTATGTAAAACATGGCGTGGGCCCCATTGCATATAATGAAGTATGGATTCGATACACCAGAAAGGACGGTGTTTTAAAATGGCCCCAAAATGGTAGTTTCGATACACATATCTTAGATAATTTGGAAGTTAAATTGTTTAAAAAGAAAGCCCGGCCGGCGATGTTTGATTCTTTCCGCCTATGGCGAAAGGAAGCCAAACAGAAGGAAATTAAGCTAGCAAAAAGGAATAAGAGAGAAAGAGGTATGTCAATGATGCAAGCAGCTGTGCAATTTAAAGATAACGAGGAGGAACAAATGAATGAGCAATTGCATAGACAGCGCAAACTGGGGATTGATAAATGTTACCCTGTTTTGTCACCCCTTGTGCAAGATGAGACAAAAGAGAAAGAGAAAGATTCCCTAATGTCCCATTTGCTAAGTTCGCCACCCCCGTATGCGCAAAATGCCACAGCGCCTCCACAGCTTGTGAATGTGCAGCCTCCAGTAAATATGCCGCAAGCCTTCCCACAGCCGCCAGCTCCTCCTCAGCTGGCTCCTATCCCTGCAGTGCAGCCCTCTCAAGGGCCGCCAGTTGTGTTACCTATTGCCCCCGCGCTTCCTGCGACTTTGCCTAGTATGTCAGCTGCCTCCCCTGGCGCTCCTTCTTGCATTACCCCGGTATCTGTATCTGAATCCGTTTTTCTTCCCTCTGTCTATCTCCCCGTTTTCGCCTCAACTTCTCCTTCAGCACGACAACGACTAGCTAACGTAGTTACTAGTTTAATGTCGCCTCTCTTTGGGTCATCTAGTGCGACTCCTGGTTTACAACGTAAGCAATTGCGTAGTCAGCTGCCTGGTCCTGATGAGAAAGAGGTGTTAGATCATCTGGCGCATAGGTGGGTTGGTTTCCCTTCACTCTATAATGTGGAATCAGTTGTTAACGTTTTCCACCAATGGGATGCCCCAATACAGAGGTATGTCTTTGACAAAATGTGTGAATTCCTCTGTGAGGAATTGGAGGATAATGGTTCAAACCCAAACCCACAGGAATTGTGTCGAGTGCGATTTGATTTTGGAACAGGTACAATTGTGGGTCCCAATGTAGATAAAGCAGTTACGACTTTACTGTCCTTCAGTAATGGCGATTGTCAGCAATCCTTGTTCGAACAGGAATTCCCTGTGGGAAAAAAGGTAAAAGCGCGCCAATATCCGATGCGTGAGGTTCCCCCAGTTTGGAGACCTGCTGATCCAAATGCTAATCCACCTGTCTTAGCACATTTTCAGCGTGTTTGGGTGCATGTCCCTTGGAAACGTTCTGAAGTGTTAGCGCTTAAGCAGACATTGCCTGACCCCCGTAAAAACCCTACAGGATATTATAAGGAGTTATCACAAACTGCAGAATCGTGTGTCATGAATCTGGCTGACATAGATATGTTGTTTGGGAATGTGGTTCCACAGCCTTTATGGGGATCCATTCGTAATGTAGATCACGCTGCAGAATTGGGTAACACATGGGCTAATATCATTGCTGCAGATGCTGGCCAAGTTGGTGGTGCGAAGCCTGACCCTTTGGTAGCAGAACTCCCTGGTAGAATTATTAAATACATGAAAACTTTAATGCCCGCGATGCGAGTAAATTGGGATAAACTGTCTGCATGCAAGCAGAAGAAAGATGAGACAGTGTCCGATTTCTTTACAAGGTTTGAAGAAACGTTTATCGACCACAGTGACCAAGACATGAGTACTGAAGGTGGCCAACGGTTATTTGTGGATAAATTTGTACAGAATCTACTTCCCGAGTTGTGTAAGAAATTAAAAGATTCAGAAAGTTCTTGGGCTGATTCCTCTTCAGCGCAAATACTGGCTACTGCACAGTATTATGAAAATAGAGATAAAGATGAGAAGGATAGAACAGATAAGAAAACGAAAGAACTGAAAACGAAGGTCCTCTTGCAGCAGGCTTATCCGCCACGTGGAGGACAGAATAATTACAGGCAAACCCAAGGTGTCTATCAGCAACCCCAATAGTTTCAGAATAATCAGCAAATGAATGGGTATTATCAACCACGTATCCCTGTAGGTCCCAATCAATGTTCATATTGCAGAGAGGAAGGTCATTTCAAGTATAGTTGTCCTAAATTAATGCAGCGTAACAGTAATGCGTATGGCGCAAGAGGCAGAGGCGGTCAACAAGCTCCTAGAGGTGGGGGGCGTGGAAATGCTCCCCAGAACGCGCGTTCTCTTCCGCCTCAAAATACGATAAATAGCTTTGATCAGCAAGCCAATGCAACTGGTAATACAGCTCAGTACTACAATAATGATTATTATGCAGAAGACGACAATGTGGAAGGTAATGATTACTAGGACAGCCGTAGACAGAGAGAGGGAGTTGTTTCAGTGCCAGTGGAGCAGAGCGGACCATATGTTAAAGTAACTACAGCGGGTGTAACAGAGCCCTTTCTGCTAGACACTGGTGCTGCAAAGAGTTCAATCATGCATTCAAAACTCCCTGGCGCGCCTTTGTCTGGCGAAATGAATGTTTCAGTAGGTTTTTCTGGCGCCCCAGTTAGGAAACCGATTTCTAGTCCTATGTCACTTTCTGTTGGACCTTGCGAGTTAAAAGCACCCCTCATCCTAACGACAGGTTGTGGTGAAAATCTGCTAGGATTAGATTTGCTAAAAAGATTGCATGCAACGCTATATTGTTCTCCCTCAGGAGTACAACTTACATTAGGTAAGAAAGTGATTTCCCCGATGTATTTGTCTAAGAATGCAATGCCACCTGAATTGTCATCCCTTCCGGATGTCCTTTGGGCTACTGGTCCCAATGATGTGGGTCTTCTGGAAATACCGCCATATGTGGTAACTTTAAAAGCCAATGTCAGATTGCCACGCATTCCCAATTCTCCAATGAAGGTCAGAAAGCGTTGTTAGCAATTGTCAGTGATTTGATTAAAAAGGGTGTAATTGAAGAGACAAGAGGCAACGTTTGCAACAGTCCTGTTTTACCTGTCTTAAAACGAACGGACCATTCACAGCCTCCTGTTTACAGATTTGTGATTGATCTTAGAGAGGTTAATAAGATTGTTGTGCGACAGTTTCCAGTTGTCCCTGATATAACTGCCATGTTAACTATGATTCCAGCCTCCGCTGCATGGTTTTCAGTGATCGATCTGAAGAATGCTTTCTTTAGCATCCCAATTGCAGAGGAGAGCAGAGACATTTTCGGCTTCAGCTTAGGAGGTCGCAGCTTCCGCTTTAAACGCGCTCCACAGGGCTACTGTGAAAGTCCATCAATATACAGTCAAGCTTTAAAAGCGCAGCTTGATGCACTTGTTTTACCTAGTGGCGCTATCCTCATTCAGTACGTTGACGATTTGCTAATCGCCGCGGATACTGAAAAGATTTGCAAAGAAGCTACATTGTCATTGTTGCGTCATTTGTCTGCCTTCCATCACAAAGTGTCTCTCTCAAAGCTGCAATATTGTCGACAAGAAGTGACCTACTTAGGTCATCTCTTATCGAAGGAGGGAAGGAAACTGACCCCAGAAAGAATTCAAGCCATTGCACAGTTGAGTGTGCCAAGAACACAGAGAGAAGTGCGTGCTTTCTTGGGCATTACTTCATACTGTAGGCACTGGATACCAAATTTCTCCTTGCTGGCAAAACCTTTGTTAGCATTAACATGTAAAGACACACCGAATCCTATCCCATGGTCTGAAGAGTGTCAGAAAAGTTTTTGGGAATTGCGTAATGCATTATGTTCAGCTCCTGTGTTGGGTACCCCCGACTACATCAAGCCTTTTACATTGTATGTTCATGAAAAAGATGGTTGCGCATTATCAGTGTTAACACAGCCTTTTGGCGACAGACCGCGTCCATGCGCATATTTTTCGTCAACCTTGGACCCGGTAGCGAGGGCATTGCCAAGTTGTCTGAGAGCCACAGCCGCCGCAGCTATGTCTATTCGACAGTCTGCTGGACTAGTAATGGATAATACATTGATTGTTATGGTTCCACATGCTGTGGACACATTGTTAAACAGGACCAAGACACAGCACTTAACTAGTGCGCGATTGTCAGGATATGAATTAACACTGTTAGCAAATCATATACACATAAAGAGATGCAACACGTTGAATCCAGCTACACTATTACCAATTCCAGCAGACCCAGATGAGATTGAGCAACATGATTGTCTGTTCAGAACAGAAGAAGAGACGAAAGGGAGAATAGATCTTAAAGATACTCCCCTGACCGAGTGTGATGGTACCTTATGGGTGGATGGTTCGTGCTTCAAGCTTCCGAATGGTGATACGACTGCTGCATATACTATCACGACTTTACACACGATTGTTGAAACTGCACGTGTGCCACATAATTCGGCCCAAGCAGCAGAATTAATTGCCCTTACAAGAGCATGCGTGTTGTCTGAAGGAATGAAAGTGAACATATATACGGATAGCCAGTACGCCTTTGGCGTGGCTCATAGTTTTGGGCGATTGTGGAAAGAACGTGGGTTCCTGACTTCGCATGGAGCTAAGATTCAGAATTGCAAGTTGGTGAATGATCTCCTTGAGTCACTGACCCTACCGTTACAAGTTGCGATTATGAAATGCAGTGCGCACAAGAAAGTCACTGATGATGTTGGTCGTGGTAATGCGATTGCTGATGAAACCGCGAAAGAAACAGCAAAAGATGTGAAGACTCGAATGTATGTTGCAGGCCCTGCAAGATGGGTTGGTGATGTTGGAATGTGTGAAAACACAATAGAGAGTGTGAAGTCCCTTCAAGCTGAAGCCACAGAGAAAGAGTTGAGCAAGTGGAGAGAAAGTATGGGTAAATTGGATGAGAATGGTTGTTGGATTGATCTGTCAGAACATAGGCGATGGTTGTTACCTGATGCATATGTGCTTCCAGTGGTTACTATGGCACATGGAATGGCACATATCAGTATGAAAGGAATCTGTAAGTTGTTGGCTCCAGTATGGCAGAATGCTGGAATTCCCAAGTGTGCAGAGAATGTGGTCAAGAATTGTATGGTATGTTTGAAGTACAACCCTGGTAGAGGAACCCCAACTCCAGCTGGTCATTTTGCGCCTCCATCATATCCATTTGAGGTTTTGCAGCTAGATTTTATCCACATGGAAAGGTGCAACAACTTGAAATATGTATTGGTTGTTGTTTGCGCTTTTTTAAAATGGATAGAAGCATATCCCCTAAAAGACAACACTGCTTTATCCACAGCCAAAGCCCTTGTGAAGGAATTTTTCCTAGGTTTAGAATGCCAAGAATGGTGTGGAGTGATAATGGGAGTGAATTTGTGGGTCGAGTGATGAAGAATGTGTGTGAGGGATTAGGGATTAAGCAGAAGTTTCACGCTGCAAATCACCCCCAATCAGCTGGATTAGTAGAGTGCTACAATGGCACCCTGAAGCTAAAACTAGCCAAAATCCAGACGAGCTCCGGTCTTAAATGGCCTGACGCTCTGCCTCTAGCACTCCTATCCACAAGAATGACTGTGCATTCACGAGTGGGACTTAGTCCATACGAGGTGGTTTTTGGCCGCCCGGCCAATGTATGGGGTGTGCCAAGACCGACAAAATTCAGCGAAATCGAACATCCAGTACTGCTTGATTATTTGTCTGAATTGACGGCTAAATTGCGTGTTTTACACCAACAGGTGCATGATACTCTCCCTCAGGCCTCTGAAGCTCCAGGACACCCTATTGACCCTGGCACGTGGGTGCTCATCAAGAACTTCCAGCGAAAGAGCAACGATGAGCCCCGTTGGATTGGCCCTCACGTCGTACTTCTGTCTACAAGATCAGCGGTTCGAGTAAAGGGGAAGAAGAACTGGATTCACGGCGCCCACATCAAGAGGATCCCTTTTCCTCTACCATATGACCAGTGGGTCCAGGAGGGTATCGCTGACTCTGAAACAGACACTGTACCTCGTTTTGTACCATTCAGTGATGCACACGTAAGAGGCACAACTTCAGCACTACAGAGTGACGATATTTTGCAAGAAGCTGTGCCACCGTCAAGTCGATTGGACACCACAGAGCCTGAACTCTTGTTTCAAGATCAAACAGTACCTGGCCGTTTCCGCTATAACTTAAGACCAAGGCCTAGGGACAAATAAATATTCTTTTCCCTTACCTTTTTGTTTTTGATACCATAGCTCTCCCATCTGAAGGACTTTTCTTGATTTTTGTTTTTCGAACCACCATCCGGGTTCAGCCGCAGGGTCGCGGTGCCAAGACTTTGGGGTACAGGCCGAAGACGTTAGGTCAACGGTTCTGGTTGGTCGAGGGCGTTCCCTGGACTGACAGGCGTACTCCTTAGCAGAAGATACTCACCCGCCGCGAGCGGCACAATTAGAGGATGAAGTTTTTCAAGATGGAGAGACCCGCTGAGGAAATGAACTTTAAGACGAAAATATGTAAAATAATGAAGAGCAAACGTTTTGTATTATTATGTCTGTTTATACTATGTAGTATGATAGTGTTTGCCGTAGGATTTGTATTCTTCTCCTCTCAAGAGCCCATTGCAACCACTGAACAGCCTATACCTCCTCCTACTGTCTCCTCACACTCTTTTCACCCTCTGCCTGAACACGAACAAGCTAGACGATCAGAGTTTGTAAACAACTTGTTTATTCAGCTCCTGCACCAGCACCAACTAGTCATGAATACAACCAATTGCTGGGTGTGTGGTTTAATGCCACATACCATTAATAAGGGTATTCCATATCTAGTGCTGCCGTTTAGTTACAATGGATCGTTATGGGCATTCCAGACCATGTTTCTCTTTGCACTAGATACCTACTCCCCGCGACAACCGCGTTCCATCAGACCGAGCACAAATAATAAAGCTTTAATGAAAGGAGTTGCCGATATGAGCAGAGGTATCGACGCATACTCATCTATACCCAAGGATGAATTGAGAGCTTATGTAGGGTGGAACGCGACGGGGTATAGTATTAGTCTGGGTGAAAGACAGCGAAAAATGTCATCCCCAATCTGGGTCGTACCCCACATAGGTCGGTTCTGTTTACAAGGTAATGGTCAGAATCCAAGAGCTCAACTGGGGAGAAGTGACTGTACTGAAACGTACACTTTCCCATCACAGTTTTCCCCTGCGCTTTTGGCTGCCAAGGGTACATATTTTGTCTGCAATGACCGAGCATATACATGGTTGCCCCCTGACTTCTCGGGCACATGTTATATTTCAAATCTGCTACCGCCAACATTTACTGCTGCCTCTGACTATCACAAGACCAGAGTTGTAAGAGGCGTGATTAGTAAGGATGATACTGCCGGTCAGGAAGCGGGAGACTTCTTTTTGGGTTTCCTGCCGTTTTGGGGACCTATGGTCAATAGTAGGAACCTGAGACAACTGACTCGTGTGGTTGAATCCACTGTTAATGTTACGGCTGGTGCCCTTGGTAATTTGACAGCTGAGCTCCAAGCGGATCGCCTCATGACTTTGCAGAACCGCATGGTTCTAGACGTCATACTTGCAGACCGCGGTGGGGTATGTAAGGTTATCCAATCTAGCTGTTGCATTTTCATACCAGATAACGCTCCAACAGTTTATCAAGCCATCTCCAAACTGCATAGAATATCTGACTCCATACACGTGGATAAAGGAGATTGGTCACTGGTGGGGTGGTTCTGGGAACTGATATCTGCCTGGGGTTGGAAGATTCTGATGGTCATTGGAATGATCTTAGCCATCCTTTTCCTGTTCTGTCTGTGCATACAGTGTGCTCCTGCGATATGTGGCCTCTGTGCTACATTATGTGTAAGGAAACCTGTATCGAGGGACGAGCTAAGTAATAGGATGATGCTACAGCAACATCTCCATGACTTTGTGAATATTGACCTAGACTCGGATTGATGTGAGTATAGTTATTGCCTATGTAAGGGCAAAAGGAGGGTCTGTGGTACTTTGAAATTTGGGACCACGTGGGAGACAGGGCCCTACCCCTGTCTATCCCAGTATTAGCGAACCGCAAATGATCAATGCGGTATGTACAAGTGCTTTATATAACGTTTCATTGATAAATGCACTATGTATACATTATTATACATTGACTTCGTGGGTTCCATCTTAGAGCGGTGGCCATCTTATGGTTGCCCTCACATAGGCTACCTATTACGAGCAAATACGGGCCTTTAGAACACATGTGCCTTCCTTTGACTTCTCTGTGACCTGGGCAGCTTGGCTCCGCTGCCCCAGGTCAGTCCGGTCTCACGAGCTCCCCGTCCTACTGCCACCTGTGATTAGCATCAGGGTTTGACACACCATAAAGCCTTTTCATCCCACACAAGCCTCCAGCTAATCTCTTTCACACCTGACTCTTCCTGCTTTATGGCTTGTTTTCCAAACAGGAGATGTTTGTGTTTATTGGGGCTTGTTGATATCTGATGTGGGATCTGAGCCTTGCTGGGTAAATAATTGTGGGCTGGCCTAACTGGAATGTGGGATGGTCATCATGACTCTGCCTTTTCTTTTGTAATGGATATATGTATATGACCATACCATAAAACAAGGAATGTGTGCCTGAAGCATAATATTTTGTATTTAAGGAGAAGTCCGTTTCTGTAACTTGAAGCAGTCTCCTGAGAACATACATGCTGTTGTACTTCTCGGATACCTGTAATTGGTCTGCAGCCAATAAACTGATCTTTGACTTCACCCAGAAGACTCTGTGTTTCTGTAGGTCTGAAACAGGAAGAACCCGAAGTCTTACGGTGTGTTCCCCTGCACCGCTGGGCTTAAAATTCCCAGTACTTCACTACAATTGTAAAAGTTATATAATACAAATTGAGTGTTTTCCCAAAAAATCTCTAATTTACAAAAATTAAAAAAATTGGGTTGGGGGTAGATGATATTTCTCCACCAGCTCTGAGAACGACATTAAACTCCCGTCCCCCTGATAGATATCGGCAAGTCGGATAATGCCCTTTTCTCTCCAAGTTAGAGACATAAAATCCCAAAAGATCAGAGGTAAAAGTCCAGTAGCGTCAGTGGGGTATAAACACAAAGTATAGGGATCTTAAAGCTTCCCCGGACTATATTCCAAACTTTAAACACAGCATTTAACACCTTAAAATGAGTTCTTTTAAAATAGCTACTATCCAATATTTTAAACAAAAAATGCTTCACCTCAGGGCCCAAAATCATCTGATAGATTGAAGGGGCTTCAGCCGGATTGCTAACCTATTCCCCAGTCAACAGAATACGTGCATTAACCAAAATTCAGACATAGTAATAAAAAGCAAAATCAGGCACAGACCACCCTCCTCTCTCTTGAGAGAGGGTCATATATCGAGCAGCTCTTCGAGGTTTCCCCGGGGCCCACATATATCTAGCACAGAGTGATTATAAATGCTGGATTAGTTTGCCTGGTACCTCCAGAGGTACTGCCCTGAAAAAATACATGACCCGAGGAAAAACATTCATCTTCAATACATTGGCTCTGCCGACTAACGACAGATGCAGATTCTCCCACCTTTGGAGTGAATGTTTTACTCCCCAAATAATATTGTCCCAATTCACCTCTACAATCTCTTTTACAGTAGTACGTAACTTGATAACCAAATATGTGGCTTCCCTGACCACCCTAGGATCACTATCCATTGCTTGACTCGTACATAAAATTGAGTTTTGGATGTATTTAGTTTGTATCCCGATGCCACCCCAAATTTCTGCGCTAAGGATTCTATTTTGGGTATTGCAAGGCGAGGATTAGAGGTGACGATCGCAATATCGTCGGCATATGCCATTACGCAAAACTGCTCTTGTCGTACACAAAAAGGCATCATCTTTTTACTCTGTTCTAACATAATAATAAAGGGGTTAATATAAAGTGCAAATAAAAGGGGTGAGCATGGACACCCTTGTTGTGTACCTCTAGAAATCAAGATAGTGTCCGAACAGCGTCCCATTGAGCATATTTTCGCCATGGGGAGACAGTATAGGGCCTGTATAGCTTGGATATACCCCTGCCCAAACCCCATTTGTTGTAGGCCCCTCCATAAAAAGTTCCAAGACACGCGGTCGAATGCTTTTTCGGCATCAAGTAAAATCAGCCCTAATTCTCTAGTTTCTGCCTGTGCGATATCAAAGAGAGTCACCACTCTACTTACGTGATCTACCGTCCCTCTTCCAGTTATAAAACCATGTTGTTTTAAAGATACTATTGGTGTTATAATTTTTGCCAGCCGTGTAGCCAGGACCTTAGCATATATTTTTTCAGCAGAGTTAAGGAGAGAGATTGGACGGTAAGATCCGGGTAACTCGGACGGCTTCCCCGTTTTCATAAAAATACAAATATTGGCCTCAGCTCATGATCGCGGTATTTCCCCTTTTGAGCCGTTTGAAACACCTTAAGCATATCAACTTTAATATCTTGAAAGAAAGTCTTGAAGATTTCCAGTGGGAGTTTATCCGGTCCTGCCGCTTTGCCTACTGTGAGAGAGTTTATGGCCTGCTCTAGTTCCACTAGCGTAATAGGCTCATCGAGCATCTCGGTATCTGCCTGATCCAGTTGACTCCACAATGAGGCTGGGAGCCCTAAATCCAATAACGTGCATCCTGTGTCCTGTCCAGTATATAATTCTGTATAAAAATCCCCAAAAACTTTAAGGATTTCCTGAGGGTCAAACACCATGACAGCGGGAACATTTTTAATTCTGACTACTGTTTCACTGAAACTCTATTTGTCAGCAGTCCTTGTGTGGGGTTTCCAGACTCTGAGGGGTATATTTTCAAGGATCTATCACCGAGTTATAGGCACTTTATCTCAGCCAAAGTCGCGATAAATTCATCGCCCCATTCACAAGCTGGTGCTAACAGCCGATACCACTAGTTTACCTGCGATAGCAGCCGCAAAAAACAACACCACGGATGACCCCGGCAACTATCACTAATGAGATGCAGAGTAGGCGTTCCCGAGCAAAAAGCCGCGGCAACACCACACCTCAACATTCTCACCGACCAGCCAAATCTGCGATAAGAACACAAAACATGCAATAAGGTGCGTTAGCAGCAGGAAATTAACACCTGCTCTGAGCTGGTGCAAAGTCGGACTACAACCTGCACCAGAAAAGGGAGCCCAGACCACAGCCACACCTGAAGAACAACAGATGCCATGGAGCCAATAATCATGCAGCTCAGACCCCCAAGAGGGCCACAACAGCCACCCCCACCCACCCCCGGACCACCCCCCATCCCCCCGGGGCCCCACCCCAGGCACCCCCCACACCCCCAGACCAAGAGATTGCACATCAACATCACGAAATCATGAACAAAATAATTCGCTTGATGCTGCAGATTCACAATAACTAACAGTCATGTGAGTACAGAAAAATCAGAATCAATCATTCACCATTGGAAGTCCAAACAACATATCACAATCCAATTTCTCTCCAAACAACTATTTGGAAGAGTCATGGCGGGCCATCCCTGGACAATCTGTAAGTGACAGCCTGTAAGACAATATCCAAGATAAGAAGGTGTGTCAGGCACTCATCAAAGGACAGAGAGAGAGAAAAAGAGAGAGAGAGAGACTGAACAAGGACAATCGGGCCCTTGGCTCATACATGCCAACTGTTGCGTGTTTTTCGCAATTGGTGCACCCAAATCTAAGGCCTGGTAACAATCTCAGTGCGAAGACCACATCACATTTCAGAAATGCAAGCAGTAGTCAGACTACAATTAGGCATGAAAGCTCCTTTGTCTCAATACCCTAGGCGGAAGGACATTTGAACCTCTGACCTTGGTCTTCAATGTGCCCGGCACCCCCTGAGTGAGATACCATACCAGACTGTGACGACTCCCACACCACGAACTGCACTAATAAAAGGCCAACGTGACCACACACACTTGTCCCTGCTTGAGGTACACCTGCATGGCATGCCCCCAACACATTGGTAAAAAAACAACCCATACGTCCAAACGTTAAACACACATACGACTCATTGCTCCGAGCTGTGGCATACCGTTCACAGAACTGCCACCAGTCTGAGGAGTGCCAGTGGTACGAGACCAACAAACGCAATGGCAGGCAATCCCGGGCACATGCACAACCCCTGTCACGTGGAACTGTACCGTGCACGAATACTACATCTGTTGGGAGCTCTGCCGATGGCAGTTTTGCGAATCAGTTACCGCCTGAGTTTCCGGCTTGCGTACATCACATGCGTCCAGTCCTGGTTCCACTGTCGCTCATGCTCATTCGAGTGGCCCATGGAGGTCTGCCTATCCAACACAACGGTAGGTGAGCTGGATTATGACTTGTGTGAGCTCCCCACAAACAGGAGTGCAACCGGGATACCCTGATCTGTGGCATATGTGCTGGCAGTAGTGGATGGGAGATTACACAAGTCATCGTGTGCAGTGACCACATCGAGGCGCTCCCCTATTGGTCTGTGTTGTGGATTGGTGAAACGTCGTGGATGGAGCACATCTGTCCGGACCAGTTAATGGATTGGCTCTCCCTCGTGTTCCTTGAACTCGAGAACAACGTACTTCTGGAACTGATTGCCTATGAAGCTGCGCTCGCATTCATGGACGAGTAACTACCTTCCTGCAGCCACAACTGATTGACACCCAGAGCACAGGTCCCAACACCGTGTTGCATCGTGGAGGAATGGTCCCATAAGCCAGAACAATAGTGGACATGTATGCACTCACCCATGGGCGGAGCTGCACAGCGTCGTTTGGCAACATTCCTAAATCTGACATACTGCTGGAGGGAGACTACACACATGGCAAAGTAGCACGACATGTGACCTTGTTGGTCCCTTTCACCGGCTTACTGTCAGCTGGGCAGACAGTCAGCGCAGTCCAGTGATACAGCTCCATGCAGATCCCATGGGCTGCGAGCCATGTCCCCTGACACGGGGCTATGAGCAGACGTCAAACATCACATGACTCGACCAGCAAGGCAAGGTGGGCTGAGACCGTTGCCAACCGTAAGGATATGTGTTCATTTTTGCATCCCCATTTCTTGCACCTCGACACGTTCCCATTCTGCAAGTAAGTGTCTTAAGCATTTGTCTGCCTGTTGTGGCCCATTCCTTGCCCGTACTGACACGCACATGCTAATAAAGTCTACGCAACTTCACCAGTGTACAACTGTGATGAGTGTTGATTAGTATGAAAAATCCTGTGCCTCAATGAGCATTGTCCGTACACAGGGAGGGACAGACTGCTGCATGTACATTGGTGGTGAATCCCTATTGGCTGCTCCACCTCTGTGAGCCAGACATTGTGTTTGGGATAGTTGCTGGTAGACCTGTGCTTCTACGTGTCATCAGCAATTTGAGTATGGTGTCCAACTTCTTGACATGTGGATAAATGTGATCCATTAAAACAGACTGTGGCCACACTGATTTGTGTGAGTATGTCATGCGAAGAGATGTACTGTAGCCACATGTGATGGGGGACACTACTCCAGGCGTGCTACTGATTCTGACATTTCTCCACACCGCCCTATATAATATATGGACGTCGGGCTACGTTGAGTGATGCAAGATTGTTGTTCATGTGCAATGAGGCCATAGCTAGTTCACACCTTGATATTCTGGGGAGCGTCAGAGCTGGCGCAGTACATGGCCAGTCCAAGCCCATATAACGTGGTTGCCCAGTGGTGGGACAACCAGAGTCCTTGGGGGAATGCAAGGTAAATCTGAAGAGAAAGAGTTCAGTCCGCAGCCGGATTGCTGTGCCATTGGTGCAAGAGCAGATATGGCAGGCCATGTTGGAGTCCAGGTGGATGTCGCAGAGTGTTCCGGGGGACAGTGGGAGGTGTTGTTCCAGGTCACGATGCATAGGGCTGAACCGGGCAGGGAGAGGCCATGTGGTGGGTACGGATGCTACTGCCTCCTTCCTCACACAGTCATTACCCTTCACATCTTACTCCACTGAGACGTCTTCTGTGTCCAGTGTGTCAGGTGTGTATGGTGGTGTTATGGCTGCATTACTGTGGGCCACTGACACATTAGGGTGTGAAGGTGATAGGGCTGCATCACTGTGTGCCAATGACACATCAGGGGGCGGAGATGTGTGCGTCAAACTTCCAGCAGCAGTTATCTGGGACAGTCTCTGTGGCAGCAATGGCAAGATGAGGATCTGCTAGGCATGGAAGATCCCAGCTACATCTCGCTGGTGTTCAGCCATGGCAGCCCTACTTCTAGCCTGCATCAGCTCCATGGTCTTCATTGGCCTCTGCATCTGTGCCAACTCTGTGCTGTCATCGCTGGAGCCTGTATGACTAGACAGTTCTTTTATCCGAGTAATGGCCCCAGCGAGGTCAGCCAAGGATTGTTGGTGAGCATGATGCGGACAGTGGGTGTCCGTTAGAGACTGTAAGTAGTCCCTGATGGGACTCAGACACCCACGTATGGCATCGAGTTTGGCTGCCATGAGGTCGAACCCCACCCGCAGCTGATCTGCCATCTTCTCCTGGCACCCTAGCACACGGCGTTGGAATTACATGTGTTGGTCATGGGGGTCCTGGGAGCCAGCCGTGGTGGTGTGTGCTACCTGCTGTATGGACTGTGCAGGGTGTGGGGACACCGCTATGCAGCTGGGCTGCCCTGCTCCTGGGGGTGGGGTGCGGAGGCTGTCATTAGCCGTTGGAGTAAGTCTGAGCAAATGGGCAGGGTGTCCTCTTCATCATCGCTGTAGAGATGTGTGGTCTGCTCTGCAGGAGGTGTTGATTGTCCCTCTGCAATGTAACGGGGAGATGCAGGTTAACAGTGTGTTCCATGTATGTTCACACATTGGATGTTTACATTCATACTGCATGACAATGTACTTTTTGGCTGATTTGGTGAAGCTGGCTACTTGATGGGAGACAGTGGAAATTTCAACTACATGACAGATGTGAGGTTGTACTGGTACATTATCGTCTCACAGTGTCATGCAATGCCAGATGTGATTGGCCAGTTTCTATGCACGGGCGGCATCAGTTGTGTCCTCTGTCCTGTGGTGTAATGGTTGTACTTTGTACGACATTGTCGTCAATGTTGATGTACTGTGATTGCTATGTGTGTGTGCTGCATTGTTGGAGAGTAGCCCCTGCAGCTCTGAATTGGCGGCCTCTTATCCCTTTGAGTTGGTGTGCCTTTGACTTTTTGGGTGCAGTGATGTTTGTGACTTGGGTCATTTGTGCTCTTGGACATATTTTGTACTCTTGTGCATTGTTTGTCTGCAGATGTGTTTTTGACGTCATGGGTTGTAGGTGAACGTGGATGTGTCAGAGTGTGACCTGCTCCTTCACGGATGTGGTCCACACTCAGCCACCTCAAAGTTGTTTTGTGCACCATGTCATGTATTGTCACTGCAACCATGCTATCTGTCATGCAGTGTCACTTGCATGGTCCGTGTGGCTCACAGAGTCGCTGCTTTTTTGCATTCAGCACATGTGCATGGGTAGGTTGTGGCATTGGTGATATGGAGGGGGGCCATTTGTGCACATTGTGGACAGGGCCTACTTGGTGTTTGTATGTGTGCTGCAGTGTGCCAAGGGTATCAGGGACATGTTCCACACTCATTGTGGGTGTGCAGTGTGCTGCACATGATTGTGCATGTGTGCCATTGTGCCCATCTCCCTCCGTACCCCCAGTCCCTGGTCGTTACTCACCCTATTGCTGTTAGGTTAGGTCATATCCAGCTGTGTACAGACCCCCGACTCCTTGCACCGTCTCCACACTGATGACTGTGGCCACCATTTCCTTCAGCTTAGCCTCTTGCGGCGCAGGACTCCCACCTTCAGTCACCTTTGCAGCCTTCCTGTTGGCAGCGAGTTTCTCCTTGGTTTGGCTGTGCACTTCATGCCAGGGCCTCTTGACCTCCTCCATTGACCTCCTCGATACTCCGACTGCATTCACGATGGACTGCCATATTTCAGTTTGTGTTGCCAATGACGCAGTGGAGATGATGAACAGTTGCTGGGAGTGTTCTATCACCTCCGTGACGATGATCCGGTCTTCCTGCGGACTGAACCCCGTCTTCCTCTTCCTCTTCTCCTTGCCCTTCCCCGAACACGGCGTTCTTGGGTGGTCCTCCGTGGGGCTTGTGGGGTTCGGGTAGTCCTCTACACTCGATCCGCGTGCATCCATGGTGCTACGCAGTTTGATTTGGTTTTGGTGTGTTTTTTTTGCTTTTATAGTGCATTTTCCCGCTTGATGCGTGGGAATTGCAGGCCTGTCGCTGGTTTTCACAGAATTTTGTTTCACGATTGGCCTCATCGCAACTTTTTTTGCATTCATGTTTTGAATTTTTGCGGCATCGCATTGACTTTATTGCGGACATTTGACACATTATCGTGAGCCTATCGCATGGTGCCGCCGGCTTGAGAATACCACGTTAACACGGAGTTATTTTCCCGCGATAGACTGCGATGTGGAGAGTTGCGTTACGCTAATTTTGAGCTGGTTATCACACATTCTTGAGAATATCCCCCAGACTCTTGGTAAGAGTTCACAGTACAATGAGGTGCATGCTACCACCTGATCATCCTTACAAAAAAAACCACAGAAGAACAATATAAAAGGTACTTTACCCTAACTCGAATAACGTTGATCTCCACTGCCATGAGCAGCCCGTAAAGGATGACCATAGTAAAAGTAATGCAGAACCGAAGTTGGGACACTCCCACGTCATGCTCCCAGTACTTCACCAACTTGATTGTTTTAGAGACAAATGCCATGACCCAATACAGGAAAAGCGCTACAAAGAGAAAATCAACATTATACAATTAGGACATCCACAGTGCTGTTATTTCACATAAATAGTTCAGCGGTAATTGTAAGTAAACCAAAACCGGTAAATGTACATCACATTTGCTGTATTGATAACTTATCTATAGATTCCAACTTAGAAACCCAGCAGTACAAGTAGGTAGATCTGCTCACTTTCCAGCATAACAAGCACTTTGTTCACCTTACTCACAAAAGGGAGGTGTGTAACAGAATACAAATTAAATTGTTTGAGAACTGATGCACTTTTTAAATATATTTGATTGTGTGCATTAATTCATATTATTTTTCTTTTTTTCTTATTGAATGTTGTATATGTTGGATGGTTTTATTATGTATATTTTCATATTAATAGATTTAAACCATTAAATAATTAATGTAAAATAAATATTTTGTTAAATTATGTTTTATATATATATATATATATATATATATATATATATATATATATATATATATATATATACATTATCTACTGGCGGTCGCCAGTAGATAGTTATAGTTAGGACCGAGTTCCCATAGGAAATCTGAAAATTCTATTTTGAATAACTTTGGCGCTAGTTGACTTATCTTCGTGAAATTTTCAAAACTAATGGGGCGCTCCGCTCAGCTCCTACCCTGAAAGTCTCGGGGTGATTCGTCAAGCGGGGACTGAGAAAAAAGGGGGGTCCCAAAACGCGTTTTCCCCATGCATTTTCCCGTAGGACGTTTAGTCGAAGGTACAGCCCGAACGGCTGAACAGAATTACTTGAAATTTGGCAAAGAGGTAGTCCTCAGATCAGGCATGTGCCTTTTGCTTAAATGGTGTAAATCTGTTCAGTAGTTCCTGAGAAAATCAAAAGTAAAATCACATATATATCTGGGCGGAGCCTGACCACATATCTCATCGTGAGATCTGATTGGCTGTCAGCACTTCATCCAAGAAGTGTTGGCAGCCATCTTGGGACCAATATACATGATCGCACCTCATTAAAAAGCATTGCAGTTAATAGAAGGTTTTAAGACTTTAGTTACATTATAAATCATTTGTTGATGGTACCATACTCATTTTAGGAATTGTGGTGTGTTCTAAGGTGATTTTACCATGTGAAAAAGCCTTCTGCTGTGATATCATGAATCATGTTTGAGAGAAAACTATTTTCTCATGCTTTTCCCACAGAGGTTTGGAATGGGATCTATAAGCTAACCGAGAGCATATTTTCTGTAAATTCACTTTATCTTTCTCAGTCATGTGAGAATGAAGTCTGACATTCTCAGTAAAACATGTACATCCAACAAGGGCAGAGACTGTCAGTTGATTCCTTTGTGTTCTACTGCAGCTTCCCAGAGTGTTCTAAAGGACAACTAGAGCGCTAACAGACCTACTTATGACAAAAGTATGGCACACCTGAAGCCATCTTGGTTGGAATAAAGTGGTAATTCTTAAAACATTTAATTTAAAAAGGAACAAAATGAGGGGGTTCATTTTTCCATAGAAAGTATGATTAGTGCTGCAGAAAGAAAAATTATGGCACATTTTGAGTGACTTCTCAAATCCTCTTCTATTTCATTAAATAATTCTGACATGCAGACTGAAACATGCACTTTCAATACCAGCAGCAGACTTCCCTGGTGAGAAGTAGCTTTACTACAGTGAACTAATAAGCAACTAGAGTGCTAACATTCTGAATTTATGGCAAATGTGTGACACATCTGAATGCCTTCTTGATGGAATCAAAGTAAAAAACTGAAAGTATTTCCTACTGTGGAGACTGCAGTAAATGAGGAAATTAGGAAACTTCATAACAAATAAATCTCCCAAGATGGCCACCAGAGACAAAAGAGCCCACATGTAGCCCAAATATCACCCAGATGTAGCCCAAGTGTAGCCCAATGACAGAATGTCCCAGAGTGTTCTAACGAACAACTAGAGCGCTAACAGTCTTACTTATGACAAAAGTATGGCACACCTGAAGCCATCTTGATTGGAATAAAGTGGTAACACTTAAAACATTTAATTTACAAAGGAACACAATGAGGGGATTCATTTTGCCATAGAAATTATGATTAGTGCTGCAGAAAGAAAAATTAGGGCACATTTTGACTTCTCAAATACTCTTCTATGTCATAAAAGAATTCTGACATGCAGACTGAAACATGCATTTTGAATACTAGCAGCAGACTTCCCTGGTGAGCAGTAGCTTTACTACAGTGATCTAATGAGCAACTAGAGTGCTAACATTCAGAATTTATGGCAAATGTGTGACACTTCTGAATGCCTTCTTGATGGAACCAAGTAAAAAACTGAAAGTATTTCCTACTGAGGAGACTGCAGTAAATGAGGAAATTAGGAAACTTCATAACAAATAAATCTCCCAAGATGGCCACCAGAGACAAAAGAGCCCACATGTAGCCCAAATATCACCCAGATGTAGCCCAAGTGTAGCCCAATGACAGAATGTCCCAGAGTGTTCTAACGAACAACTAGAGCGCTAACAGTCTTACTTATGACAAAAGTATGGCACACCTGAAGCCATCTTGATTGGAATAAAGTGGTAACACTTAAAACATTTAATTTACAAAGGAACAAAATGAGGTGGTTCATTTTGCCATAGAAATTATGATTAGTTCTGCAGAAAGAAAAATTAGGGCACATTTTGACTTCTCAAATCCTCTTCTATTTCATAAACAAATTCTGACATGCAGACTGAAACATGCACTTTGAATACCAGCAGCAGACTTCCCTGGTGAGCAGTAGTTTTACTACAGTGATCTAATGAGCAACTAGAGTGCTAACATTCAGAATTTATGGCAAATGTGTGACACATCTGAATGCCTTCTTGATGGAACCAAAATAAAAAACTGAAAGTATTTCCACTGAGGAGACTGCAGTAAATGAGGAAATTAGGAAACTTCATAACAAATAAATCTCCCAAGATGGCCACCAGAGACAAAAGAGCCCAAATGTAGCCCAAATATCACCCAGATGTAGCCCAAGTATAGCCTAATGACAAAATGTCCCAGAGTGTTCTAACGAACAACTACAGTCTTACTTATGACAAAAGTATGGCACACCTGAAGCCATCTTGATTGGAATAAACTGGTAACACTTGAAACATTTAATTTAAAAAGGAACACAATGAGGGGGTTCATTTTGCCATAGAAATTATGATTAGTGCTGAAGAAAGAAAAATTAGGGCACATTTTGAGTGACTGCTCAAATCCTCTTCTATTTCATAAAAAAATTCTGATATGCAAACTGAAACATGCACTTTTAATACCAGCAGCAGACTTCCGTGGTGAGCAGTAGCTTTACTACAGTGATCTAATGAGCAACTAGAGTGCTAACATTCAGAATTTTTGGCAAATGTGTGACATATCTGAATACCTTCTTGATGGAATCACAGTAAACAAGCATTTGCAATGCAATAGGTCTCGCATTAGTAAAAGTTTGAGCTTTTGGCGTTGCAAATAATAATGCAACACCAATAGCTCTAATTTTTAGTAATGCGAGGCCTATTGCCAACAGACAGCTACACAAAAATAACGATGAACACAAAAATCACTCTCAATAGAAAGCAACAAGCTCCAGACTCCAATGCCAAACAATTGCTTAACCTCAGGGTGACGGGGTGCCAGGTCGAACATTCGCAAAATGTTTCAGTTACTCTCTCCATCTCGACGGCAGGATACAGTATTGTTGCATAATAACAAAATAATTAATCATAAATAATTTGTAAAACGTGAAAACTTGTGCCGTGGTTGCGTTGAAAGGTGGGCCAGGGGTTCCTCCAGTGATTGCGGCCTTCAAATGCACAGGATGTCTTTTTAATTCAACTGCTGATTAATGTAATTAAATTAAATTAAAGAAACAAAACAAAAAGCTGAATGCTGGCAGTACTGACCCAGCCTGAATCGCCCGGGGACGCGTGTAGGTTTCCAAGAAATTTTTGTTCCATTTACTGCTGCGCTGTGAAAGGCGTTAACGAAGGGGTTGTGTGGTGCCCGAGGCGGATTCTTAGATCTTAATCATAAAAGCCTTACGCACGCACACCCAGATTGACTTAGATAGAGTGGCACAGACATCCATGCCCATGCACTTTTAAAGAAATACACAAACCCGCACACTCAGCTAGAAGGGAATTCACACACAAAGGCGGCCAAAAAGATTACATTATGGACTTGGCCCATTTAGAGGTGCTGGCAATGGTAAAATCGACCGAAAATTATGTTTTTACTAAATGTAAATGCAGGTACGTAGCTTCAGATGGGCTGTTTGGGCGGGACACCCCCTTATGATTTCTCAGTCCGGTCATGCTGCGAATTGCCATGCCAGGGTGCAAGGCGGGCGATCAATGGGCAGGTACCGCCGCCATGGCACCTCATTTACGAAGAGTCAAGAGAACAGTTAATGCAATTTACAACCAGCTCTGATAATATGAAAAAACAAGCGTGACCAAGGCGGACCGCACTGAAAGCGGACCACGCTGAAAATAAAGATACACAATATCATCACAAAACACATGCCAGCAGGGGGAGGAGAGGCTGTCAGGCCGGGGGCACCCACCTTCCTGCGCAGCCGCAGCTGGCCGGTAAGGATGGGGTCAGGCTCCTTCACACTCACGCACACATGCCAGCACGGGGTGTCAGGCCGATCACGTGCACATGCCAGCAGGGGGTGTCAGGCTTGTCCACACTCACTCACACATGCCAGCAGGGGGGGTGTTAGGCTCGTTCCAACTCACTCACACATGCCAGCAGGGGGGTGCCAGGCTCGTTCACACTCACTCACTCACACATGCCAGCAGGGGTGTGCCAGGCTCGTTCACACTCACTCCCACATGCCAGCAGGGGTGTGCCAGGCTCGTTCACACTCACACATGCCAGCAGGGGGTGTCCGGCCGATCACTCACATGCCAGGAGGGGGTGGGGAGGGTGTCTGCTGGGGGCACCCACCTTCCTGCGCAGCCTCAGCTGGCTGGTAAGGATCGCCAGCAGGAGCATCTTGAGCAGCAGTGTGTTCTCCATCCTCGTGGCCGTGCGAGGGCTGCTCTCTGCCGAGGGTCACCGAGCAGTGCGTGGCTGCGCTGGGAAGAGGCACTAGGTAGTCAAAGGGGGGAGGAAGGTGACTCAAAGGGCAGGGAGTAAGACAAAAGGGGGTCGAAGAGGAGGCAGGGAGAGGAGGGGAGAGAGCTGCGAGGGAGGAAGAGAGGGGGCCTCAACGGGCGGGAGAACCTGAGCGTGGGCTGAAACACCGGAGGGAGGGAAAGCGAAAGCACGCCATGCGCGCGTTGAGGGATACGCATGCACTGGCTGAGGGCGGCTGGTGCGTGTGTGTTTGTTGGCGCAGGGGGCGTAGAACTCGGCGAAGCAGGCGCTGCAGGAGTTCAGCAGGTGAGAGCAGGCCGAGTCGGAGTACAAGATGACCAGCGGGTCTTCCCGGGAGTACATGCCGGCCCAGCGACTGCGAAATATTCGTTGTTGCTTTGAATTGCGCTTGCATTAGTGGTTTGCCTACCAGGCACTAGGACCGGGGGCTCATGCCGATATGTTTAGCTGCCCGGGGACTGCCCCAGGGTAGCCAGCGATGGGGGTGGCTGGCCCGCTTTGGATTACACTCGGGCAAGACTGCCCGCGAGTTCTCTCCTCGCTTCCCCCTTCAGCCAGACCGGGTTTCCTGACAGCCGGGATCACAGATCCTTTATCCTGTCCCTAGGGGGGGTGATAGCGCGACGGCCTAGGGGTGCAAGGCACACTACACGCGTTGTGTAGAGCAACACAACATAATGGCTAGAGCGTGGGACTTTGAAGCTGGGGAATCCAGTTCGAGTCTCGGCACCGACCCTCAAACATCCGGTGATTCTGGGCAAATCGCCTAGCTCCCAGCGCTAAAAAGGAATGGGCCCGCTTGTTTACGCTTGAATGAAGAAGGCAGTATAGGGCGCCCTGAGCACCAACCCTCCCGTTCGCTATTAGCGGATGTAGAGCGGCATGTAGTATGACGGAGTGCGCATAAGGCTCGAACCTGTTAATATGTACACATTGAAATGGCGCAAGGGGCGCGAGCACTGGAGTTCGAGGGCTAGGTAATTACCGCAGCATATGGGTACCAAGGTACAGGTGGCGCAGGTCCATCGTACCTCTCTGGTGTGGTTCTTGTATTTTTACCGCTGCGCCATAGCCATAGTTCAGGAATTGAGAGGGGCCCGAGTCTTTATGAGCGCGTTCACAAAGAAACTACTACCTCGAGCCTAATTAACACGGCACCAAGCACCAGCTGTACACGTTACATGCAAGCGCCAAAAGCCCTGCGGATGCCCAAATGCTGCGTTTTTAACAAGTGAATGTTCACGAAAGTGAAACTGCATGCTGACTTGCGAGGGAAGGGGGACAGGAGATGTGCACGCCGCGTGGCTGTAAGCGTGTACACCAACTCAAATCCGCCAAGAGCCTGCGCGTGCCCATCTCCTGTCCCACTTCCGAGGCAAGTCAGCAACAATAGATCTCGCTGGCGACAGCGCTTCGCGCTGCGTTCGCCAGGCGAGACCTAAAAACTAAAATCATTTCCTACTGAGGAAACTGCAGTAAATGAGGAAATTAGGAAACTTCATAACAAATAAATCTCCCAAGATGGCCACCAGACACAAAAGAGCCTAAATGCAGCACAAATATCACCCAGATGTAGCCCACATGTAGCCCAATGACAGAAGTGTGCAAAACACTTATTTTTTGTGTATTTGCAGTTTTATATAGTGCAGACTTGTCAGGTATTGGAATGCTTTACATGAGCATTGGTTACATCACACAAAATCAAATTCATTTTGGTTGTAGACATGGGGAGATTAAGAGATTTGACCACAATCCCAGAATGTTGAGCTGAAGCAGAAAGTCCAACCTGGTTCCCCAGTTGCAAAGTCTGCAGCTCTGGAAGTAACACCACATCCTCTCGCCAAGGTGCAACATTTATTCAAGTGGTCAATTGGATAAAAAAACATAAAGATTACAAATAATTTAAAAGTTCTTTGTCGCTATTTGAAAACTCAGAAAATATGTCCTCATTTTAGTTTTTTAGAGCACTAACCATAATTTTGATGCAAATAAGACCCTCTCATATATGTAATTTCTAAAGGAAATACTCTAGGTATTACAGTTTTGATTACATCAAGATGACGTCAGGCGTTCCACACTTTTGTAATAAATATAGAATGTTAGCAATCTAGTTGTTCATTGGGATACTGTTGAGAGGCAGAGGCCAGGGGCACGGACTCTGAAAATTGAAGGCAGGTAGGAGAGTGCAGAGGCAACAATTTGACCACACTGGGCAGGCAGGAAGGGCAGTGACAGCACAACAGACTATGGAGGGCAGTGGAAAGGGGGGCAGGGGCAACAAACCAACAATACAGGACTGGCAAGAGAGGCTGTGGCAATATAATAGACCATTGTGGGCAGAAGGAAGAGGCTGTGGTAGTACAACCATACATGCCAACAGACCCGTTTCAGCCAGGAAATGTCCAATGTTTTTAAGCTCAAATGGGCTTTATTTTATCTGTCTCCTGTCTATAATCTCCTCTTTTTCAATGTAACTTAAAGGGGAAAATCAATACCCCAGTTTGTTTTCAAAATCTCCCTCTTACCAAGTTCAAAATGTTCGCAAGTATAGTAGGCAGGAGGAATTGGGGTAGGGACATGGACTCGGATAACAGAGGACAGGAGGGACATGGAGAGGTGCACCAAACTGACCCTACAGGGCAGGCATCAGGGTTTGCAGCAGCACAATACACCACACAGCGCATGTGGGATGGGAGTGCAGCACAACAATCCATAGAAAGCAATAGGGAGGGGACAGGACCATGCACATGGACAACAGAGAACAAATGGGAAAGAGGCAAAGGTAGCTAGCTGACCATAATGGACAGACAGGAGAGAAAGCTGCAGCATAACAGACCATAAAGGGCAGGAGGGACGGATCAGGGGCATTACAATGGAACAGACAAGCCAGGAGGGAGGGAATAGGGGGTCTGCACATGGAAACAGAGGGCTGGGGGCAAGGTGGCAGGGCAGGAGCAGCAAGATGACAATGGAGGTCAGGCAGGATGGGCACTAGAAACAAGACACACCATGGAGAGCAACAATGAGACTATAATGGCATACACACAGACCATGGAGGGAAGGTGGGAGGGGGTCAGGGGCAGCTAGCTGACCACACAGGGAAGGTGGGAGGGGCCATGGCAGCACAGAAGACCATGCATGGCAAGCGGGAGGGTTAGTGGCAGCACAATGGCTATGATGGGCAAGAAGGAGGGTGCAGGGGCATGCACAAAGGACCATGGAGGATAGAAGGGAGGGTCAGGACCTGGGCACAGACAAGAGAGTTCAGGGGAAGGGGCCTCACAACAGACTGCGCGGGGCAGGCAGGAGGAGCAGTTGCAGCACAACAGATCAGGGAGGGCAGAAGGGTGTGGCAGTAAAATGGACCATGGAGGACAGGAGGAAGGGGATAGGGGCATGGCATGTGGACAGGCAGGGTGGAGGTGGCAGGGACAGGTTACAGTCATCTGACAATGCTAGGCAGGTGGGAGGGGAGTGGCAGCTCAACAGAACACTCAGAGTAGATAGGAGTGGCAGGTCCATGGAACATAGTGGGCAAAAAGGATGGAGCAGGGGCATGCACAAAGACATCGGAGGGCAGGGGGAAGGAGAATAGGGGCAGCAAGCTAAGCACAGAGGCTACGCAGGAGGTCAATGATGGGCCATAGAATTGGGCAATGGAGGGCAGGAGGAGTGGACTGGTACATCATACTAAATGGAGGGCAGTGGCAGCACATCAGACCATGCATGGCAGGAGAGAGGAGGCTAGTCCATGGATTCAGACAACAGAGGATAGGGAGGAGGTGGATGGGGCAGCAGGCTAACTGTTCAGAGAAGGTGGGTATTAGGAACTTTATTGTTTTTAAAATGTGTGTCTGTGCGAACTACTTAAAATATGGACAAGTATGCAGCATAATCTCACTTTTATTCAGGAAGAAGAGGACGTTTGTGACTGTGACTCCGGGCTCACTTGGCAGAAACACCCCCTGACCCTCCACCCCCATCGCAAAATGTAATGCCCGTGAAAAGGGTAGGTGGACGCAGTGTTATATAGAACATAGTCCTGAGAGCACGATTGAAAATGAAAACTAGATGTAGTATATGGTATAAACTATGCACCAAAAAGTGTGATATAAGATGAACCGGGGCGTGAAATATAATATGCAATACATTTTGCGCAATGACAGATTCATTGGAGAGCGCGAGATAGCACAGGCACTAGCGCGTGCTATGCGATATGCGCCTTGGAGTGTAATATGCACAGGGCAGTGTTGTGCAACATAACTAGTCTCTAAAGTTGTAATATAAAATATATGCTGGGGAGTGTAACGTTGCATATGCACTGTGACAAAGATATGGATCCCAGATTGTAATATGTATGGCATAGCGCTGTGCGCTATAACATAGACATCGAGGAAGGCACGTTAGATGGGGCAATATAACCCGTGCGAAGGCAAGTGTGGCATGACATATTCACGGGGTGGTGTTACAGTGCACATGGGCTAGAGAGTGTCATAGCATACGTACTAGCTGGTGGAATACAGCACAGAGGTGTGAGGCAATCGGCGGGCACTGGTGGGTGTAACACAGCATTGGGCTCAGCCAGGAGCACGCTGTGACTCTCAAGTGAGGTTCGTCTCCTTTCCAGAGAGTAAAATAAAAAGTATTACACATCCGGCGGTGGATGTGTTTTTTATTAACTGTGAGGGGGGTTTCTTGCATAGTTTGGTCGAATATTTGTCGAATCCCCCTTGAATGGCTTGGTGTGCGTGTATATTAAATGTGTCCGTCAATAGCTACCCATGTTTGTATAAATAAACAACAAGGGTGTCTACTTGGAGAGTACCCACCGGCGGGGGCGCCGGGATTAGGCACGGTAGGGCGTCAGCCACGTCAAAGCTTCACTAGCGGTGTAAATACATTCCATGTGGATTCATTCTATGCATAGTCGCCTTTTAATGAATATCACGCAAATCGTCATGGTGATAGGTAAATACGGTTTGTCCAGCATGTCCTAGGTGTTTCTATAAATATATATATTTTTAAAATAATAAAAAACAAAGGCCGGCCCCGGGGGATGGGGTCCCCGGAGCCATAAGTGGCCTGAGGAGGGGGGCAACGCAGACCCCTCCTAAAGAATTTAAATTTAAAAAAGGCCATGACCCGGGCCAAATTTATTTTTTTCAACAAAACAAATTAGGGCGCAGGCCCTGGGGGATGGGGTCCCCAGGGCCAGTAAATTAGAAAAAGAAGGGGGGCCACACATCCCTCCTTCTTAAAAAAATAAAATAAATAAAAGACCGGCATCGCGCTGGAGGCCACGACCCCTCCTTGCAGCACTCTGCAAACGCACCCCCTGGCCAGTTGTAAGTTGGGGAATTAATTCCCCTTCAATGCTGAGGGTCCCTGAGGGCCAACTAGCCCAACAGGTATCTCCAGTGTGCGCCAGGGAGCTGCGTTGCAGACAGGTGTTCTGAGGCCATGCCCCGTTTTACACCTCTATGCAACGCAGCTCTGTGGCGCTTACTGGAGGTACCTAGTGGGCTAGTTTGACCCTAGGGACCCTTAGGATTCAAGGGGACTTAATCTCTCAACTCTGAACGGCCACAGGGAGCGATTACACAGTGGTGAAGGGAGGGGACGGGGCCTGAGGTGACGTGTGCAAACACGCCCTGTGGCGCGTTTTAAGTTGGGGAAATAATTCCCTTTCAATCCTGAGGGACCCTGGGGGCCAACTAGCCCACCAGGTGCTTCCAGTAAGTGCCACTGCTCTGCGTTGCAGAGAGGTGGTGCAGGCCGTGCCCCTTTTTACACCTCTCTGCAATGGCGCTTACTGGACGTACCTAGTGGGCTATTTTGCCCCTAGGAATCCTCAGGATTCAAGGGGACTTAATCTCCCAACTTAAAAAATGGCCACAGGTCATGTTTACACAGTGGGGAAGGAAGGGGACGGGGCCTGAGGTGACGTGTGCAAACACGCCCTATGGCGCGTTTTAAATTGGGGAAATAATTCCCCTTCAATCCTGAGGGCCCCTGGGGGCTAACTAGCCCACCAGGTGCTTCCAGTAAGCGCCACTGAGCTGCGTTGCAGAGAGGTGGTTCAGGCCGTGCCACTTTTTACAACTCTCTGCAACGCAGCTCTGTGGCACATACTGGAGGTACCCAGAGGGCTAGTTGGACCCTAGGGACCCTCAGGATTCAAATTAACTTAATCTCCCAACTAAAAACGCCCACAGGGCGTGTTTACACAGTGGTGAAGGGAGGGGACGGGGCATGAGTTAACGTGTGCAAACAAGCCCTGTGGCGCGTTTTAAGTTGGGGAAATAATTCCCCTTCAATCCTGAGGGCCCCTGGGGGCTAACTAGCCCACCAGGTGCTTCCAGTAAGCGCCACTGAGCTGCTTTGCAGAGAGGTGGTCCAGGCCATGCCACTTTTTACACCTCTCTGCAACACAGCTCTGTGGCACATACTGGAGGTACCTAGTGGGCTAGTTGGACCCTAGGGACCCTCAGGATTCAAATTAACTTAATCTCCCAACTAAAAACGGCCACAGGGCGTGTTTACACAGTGGTGATGGGAGGGGACGGGGCCTGAGTTAACGTGTGCAAACAAGCCCTGTGGCGCGTTTTAAGTTGGGGAAATAATTCCCCTTCAATCCTGAGGGACCCTGGGGGCCAACTAGCCCACCAGGTGCTTCCAGTAAGCACCACTCCGCTGCGTTGCAGAGAGGTGGTCTAGGCCGTGCCCCTTTTTACATCTCTCTGCAACGCAGCTCTGTGGCGCTTACTGGAGGTACCTAGTGGTCTAGTTGGACCCTAGGGACCCTCAGGATTCAAGGGGACTTAATCTCCCAACTTAATACGGCCACAGGACTTGTTTACACAGTGGGGAAGTGAGGGGAGGGGGCCTGAGGTAATGTGTGCAAACACGCCCTGTGGCGCGTTTTAAGAGGTAGTTTTAATCCCCTTCCCTTTTATATTCTAGGGGCTTACAGAGGAGGTCATGCTGATCACAGGGGGACCCCAACGCATAGTGTTCCCTAGTGTATGTAGGTGTTTTCACTGTATTCTGAGTGTCTTTTAACATAGCACTAGCTCCAGGACTGGTTATTCAGACTCAGTTACCACCAGTATCCGTCTGAAAAAGTCAGGATGATTTTGCAACAGGGCTTCTTTCTTCTCTTCTATTTGTTCTTTCTGCACGTTATCCTTCTTCCTGCACTTTTCTTCGGCTTTGAGGACTTCTGTTGCTTCTTTCTGCATTTCTTTTTTTTCTTTCTGTGCGTTTTTTCTCCTTTCTTCACATGTCCTATCTCTGTAGGCATAGTTAGAAATTAGCATTTAAAAAACCTTTGAAATTCACTGAAAAAACCATAGGTTTCAGGCACGTTATAGTTAGGAATTAGCATTTAAAAAACCTTAGAAATTCACTGAAAAAACCATAGGTTTCAGGGGCGTTATAGTTAGCTGGACTTTTCACTCGTACAAAACCATTGAAATTCCCCCGTTATAGTTAGTTCAGCTAACTATAACCCGCGCGCCCGCAATGCACTGCTGATGACGTCACATATTACATCACTCATGACATGGTCAGTGACATCACTCATGACATCACTGATGACATCTCAAATGACATCACTGATGACATCATCCAGTGAATGTGTGTTTTTCTGAAAATTACATATGTTTTATATATGTATATCTCAAGGTCGATGGAAGAATAAATGGGTATATAAGTGTCTAAATGGATGATTTGTTTTTGAAAAATTGATTGTATAACTGACTGATTAAGTGTATCTTAGTGAATACATGGCTTAGTGATTTCAGTGAATATATATATGTATGTATATATATATATATATATATATATATATATATAAACTCACATATATATATATTTGGTGTGTTTATATACGTATATATTCACATATGGTAATATATATTAGTGGAAGTAATTTAATTTACATTATATAAAAAATTATATACATTATATAAAAAATGTACTACTTTAAACTCTATTTAAGTTAAAAAATCGATATTTTCCTATATTTTTGGACAATATTAGTGTCAGCATATTTTGATACTTGCCATTATAAGTATAGAAGAACAATATTGTGGTAATTGATATTTTCGACACAACATTTTAGTCAACGATATTTTTTACCACGCTATTGTGTCAGTGATCTGCTTCCTAATAAGAAAGTGCCAGAATGGCAGGATGGTCAGTCCTGCCCTGGTTTCTACACTCCCATCTTGCCCACAAATATACAAAAAATGTCATGCCAAGCAGTTTTTTCAGGAGTGAGATAAAAGTCAAACCACATACCTGCCTACAAAAATAGAGCACATGCTGTTATTGCAATCGAATATAAAAAGCATGTTTTCTCAATGGTTTTGCAAATGTTACTTTCTAAATCCGGTAACTATATTGACTGTTCCGTACTAACCTCACATTCATAGAAATGAAACATTGTAGTGGTTTCTTCTTCACATGGTGGATGAAGTCCCATTTGATTAGCTTCTCTAAAGGTTTTGATGGTTAACTGCCACACAAGAAGTATGTTAGCAGCATCCACCATGAAACTACATTCAGATGTGTGCAGCAACACAAATGTAACAGTTATTTTCCTTTCTCTTTCTTTGCAATACATGCCAAATTGGATGGTGAAGACTTTCTTTAGTTGCAGAATCAAAGCTGTCATTGCTTGCATGTCTCTGGAAATTGTAGTCTCACACTAAGCCAAAGATTACAGAAGAATTTAAACAGAAAATATTTTAAAGATTTAGAAAAGACATTACAACATATTTACCGAAAAAATGGCAAAATGGGGGACGGGGAATGGAACGTTGTGTCCGCGATGTGCTCTTCCAGCAGCAGATATAACGCATATGTTTGCTTCATGCCCCGTTTTAACTAAAGTCCTTTCTGAAATCTCCGACTTTCTATCAAGGATTTTATACTGCAAGATTAACATTGGGAATACAGAAGTAGTGTTGGGCGTCTCTAACAACAATCGATCCAGCGAGCAACAGGGGCTGATTTTTGTTGGTATGGCCATCTTCAGGATGTGTGTCGCTTCAGCTTGGATAGATCCAATACCCCCTTCATTCTCTGAATGGAGAGCTCGGCTATTAGCGACCTGCAGTCTGGAGGTTGCCATTTATAAGAATAAAGGGAGGGATAAGAGGAAGAGGGGTATGAAGATCTGGGCACCATTGATTGCTTGGACACAAGAAATTTGATTGTGGGAACTGGATATTGATATGTCGTATATCGCAAAATTTTGTTTGCCTTTCATCTTGTTTATGTACAAATAAGCTCTCTGTTGGTAAAATATGTGAGATACCTGTTCTCCGGGGGAGGGAGGGGGGGGGGGTAATGTGCTGTTTTGAAAATTAATAAAAATATTTAAAAAAAAAAAAACAATATATTTACCAAATGTACAATTCCTCACATCATGGAGATTTCATCACTCTAGAGCAGAGGTCTTCAAACTTTTCGATGCTGACACCCCCCTGTCAAAAAAGTTTAAGCGTAAGGACCCCCTCCTGACAAATATTTCTAGAACTTGGTCCTCCTCATCGTTGCCAACTTTCGACAACCATAAACGCCCCCTATTTCCACAGCAAATCATTTTTACATTGGGGAAATAAAATAAACAGTGTTTAGCAGACCAAAGCTCATTGAGCGTGGGAACATGGTCAAAGGTGTGACTAAAACAGAGGGCCTCATTTATGAGGCATTAGTGTAGGGCAGCGCCGCAAGTCTTCTTGCTGTGCTGCCGTACGCCAACGTGAAATGGCAGGAATGCACCTTATTTATGAAATATGGTGCATTTCTGACCTTTTCCCCTGTGTTGGCGCACAAATTGCTGCCTAACGCCAACATAGGCAGGATTGTCTTTGTGCAAGAAGGGCACCTTCCTGCAAAAAAAGAATCCTGAGAGGGGTTCTTCTCTGTCTATGTGTGCTGCAGAATGCCGCACACATAGAAAGAGGAACACACATAGAAAGAGGAAAAATGAGGAGAAATGAAAACATCAAGCCTCATTGCGCCTGCTGTGGGGAGGCGGAAGATTTAGGCGCCGCCCAAGGTTTACATGGTTTTACAAATCTGGGGCTGAGTCAAAATTCATGGGTGTTGTGAGGGAATACCCACTCCAATGCCTATGGAACGCCTACTTAACATAGTGTAAGGCAACACAGTTACTTGCGCTGCTTTGTCTTACTCCATATCTATGAGGCCATGCAAAGCCACACTGGGTGACTTTGCGTTGCCACATAGATATGATTTAGACGCTTGTGCTGCCAAAGCTTTAAAAAACGTGACGCTCCGGCAGCCCAAACCTCTCATAAATCAGCCCCAAAATATTTTGTTAGTTTTTTAGGTCTTTCACCATCAGGTAGCTACATATCAAATAATGAGTAGCTTAAATGAAAAATACATTTACTCAATGGGACATGCACTGTAATACATTATGAAAGCTCTATTATTTAATGCACTGCAGAGGTCTGATTGTAACTAGATAGAGACAGAATTAAATTTGGTTGGCACAGTGGAGAATAGTGGCTTGTGTATTTTTAGTGCTATGAGGTCACAGCCCGTGACAGAAAGCACAGTGAATGTGTAAGTTGTTATTTTATACTTGCATTACACACATTATAATATAGACAGTTACAAACTGTGCAAATAGTTTTAGGATAAAATGGAGCTTCCAAAATGTAAATTTGAGTAATATAAGACCATAAGTAATGAATTTCTTTTTTTAGGTCGAGCCCTGAGCCAGCGCGCAAGCACTGCTCTGGGGTTGATCTGTGGTAGTAGACTGCGGGAGAGAAGCCCCGCCCACTCCCTCGCCCATCTTTTTCATTGGATTGTGTCTTTGTCTTTTCTAAATGCTGCCTTCCGATTGGTTAATAGGCTTGTTAGTCTTTCCTTATGACGGCCATGTCGTCATTTGTATCCTTCCATGGCTACTGGCTCCTTTACTTCTAGTGTTGAATGAGCACTCTTTTCTTCCCGTGCCTTCGCCCCCCTCCCGCACTCCTGTTGTTCGTGCCTTCTCGCCACTCGCCCGCACCCCCGTTTTCAATGCAATAGGTCTCGCGTAAATGCGAGTCCTATTGCATTGAAAATGCTTGTTCATACTACGATTCAATGTATTCTAATGCCGCTTGCTTTCACATTCTGCCATGACTTCATAAGAGACCCGGTCATGAGATTCTTCTGGTTTTTGTTGACTGACTCTGCCGGTAGTCACCTGACCCGGAAGTAAGAACTAAGTGCTTCAACAACAAAAGCAGCGCCTCTGGGCAGGCTGAGTCAAGGAAGCTGATGCCGGCAGAGCAGACAGTAGTAACGAAGCAGCAATCGGTAACTACAAGGGCATCTCACTTTGTTGTAAAATGACACATTTTCCTCAGCACTGCAGACTCCACCTTGGGGTGACACATTTCATCATAGGACTGTACAGGACCACGGAGTCTGTTCTACATGTTCTGTTCATTCAGGACTGAACACTTCCCCTCAGGACTGACTGCTCATTGCACCCCAGCCTGCGTGTTCCACCACACATGTGACCACTGCACTCCTGGACTGCTGACCTCCTCGCCCAGCACTTGAAGCACAGAGTACTGGACAGGTGAGTGTGTAACACACCTTTACACCATTATATGCCCGTGCCTTATTTTGTCTGCTTTACTTCCCCGTCTTCTATTGGTTTCGGGTTTGTGCGTACCTGGCACAAAAGCTCGGTAAATATTCAGCCCAGAGTTCACTGGTTCGAATAAGGATAGGGCTGACTCAGCCTTTCATCATTCATGACAGGTTGATACGACCCAGAAGGGTAATCGAAATACCTGTGTTTACAGAGCTACGAATTCGCCTGACAGTGGAAGCAAGTTTGTAGCGCTATAAGAATGACTATAAAACTAGGGTGTGTGTGCGTGTGTAGTGGGGGAGGGTTCGGCCTCCGGTTATATAACTCATTCATCTGGTGTAGAAGAAACATAGCGCTTATATGTTTACATTGAGCCCTAGGAGGTACTTCACAATTACTAACACAGCTCCTGCAGTGATCCTCAGTGCGCGGGGTTTTTGGAGTGAGCATCTGCCCGGTTGTGGCCTCACTCGTGGGGACAAGACCTCATTGGTGTCACAGACTACAGAGAAGGAGCAGCAGATACTTGCTCACCCCTCTCACAATGCCTCAAGCCACCCCAAACCCAACCAATTACTGACGGGTGAGTCGATTCCATCACACCAACACGGGGTGAATAGTTTGCCCCTTTAGACACAGCTTTCATCACTCGGTCCTTCACTGAGTATGATGTTCTGGCTTTGCATAGCGCTTTCAGTCCTTATTACAGCATCAGTTCACTGTCTTCATCTAGGAGTTCTTTTGTGCTTAACAGCCAAAGCCAACCTTTTACAGTGACTGTGTATTGGCGCGTGGTTGTGGGATTTTATTTGGGAGTGTGTTCCGTGTTTGGAGGTGATTCTGGAGAGTTAGTTCAGTGGGTTGTGTGGGTCAGCGTGGAAGTGAAATGAGTTTGGTTTAAAATGACGCCTGTGTCTATAAGAAAAGGAAAAAAACAACACACTTCAAACTCGAGCGCATATTAGCTTCAAATCAGGCTCAAACACTGGAATTCTGGGATTCTGGAGTCGTTTATACATGCTTTTTTATATATAAGGATATTTGCACGCCCCTTCATGCTCTCACGGTCGCACAAATCAGTGAGATGACCCCCGAGGCCCTAATACTGCCCAATAGTGCAACATTGACAGCTGATTTCGTAGTGTATGCCATACTGATATCATCACATAGTGCCTCCCCGTGAAGGGCTATATCTTATTAAAGCCCCTTCGAGGCGGGCGTATTAAAGACCCTCGGATAGAGCCAGAGATTGTGGGTCCCGGCAGAGGCCTCTGAAATGCAACACCACAATTGTTTACAGCAGGACACAGCTTCACTTCTGGTGCTTGCGGAACATATGCAAATGAGCACGCAAATGCGGGTGCCCCGATCCCAAGCCTGGCGCCCCTGGAGGGGCATGAACTGCTCTTGCGAGAGAGGAGCTCTCTGGTGCGCCTGAGGGTCAAAGTGTGCAAGTGTGAGCAGAGTCCGTGTAGAGATGTGGTGCTCTTCCAAGAGGTGGGGGGTTACCTCTTTTCTGGAGTGTAGCAGCTCTGCCAGCTAGGGGGCTGAGGCACCTCCCAGGGAGAGGAGGGAGCGCCTTCGTCCACATGCCAGGGCACTCGGACCCAGACAGTTATCCTGATGTCTGTGTAACTTTCTTCAGCAGGGAGAGTTGGTACCATTCTATAGTGGATTGTTCTATTATAACCAGGGCCACTGGAATTATTCGATTGTGCGGCTGCATAATTATAGGTTTGCCACATTTGCCACATAATCCATCTTCTGCTGCATAAACTGCAGATTTTAACAAAAAAATGTTTCTAGCTTAAACGGTTCAAAAGTTAATAATAATGCAGCCCACGTGTTGCAGCGCAGTGGAAGGCCCTTTGCAAAGGTTGACTGGTCACCTTCCTGCTGCTTATTCCTATATGTGGGTATTAGACTGGTACCAATGAGGTGCACCTAATGCCCAGACAGTGTTAACGTGTGAAAAGTACAATATAATGAAGTACTAGTATTTAAAAAATGTCACATTACATCGCATCATTTGCCTTTTCTTGTCACATAATGTACTCACCCTGCCGCATAATTTGACCCTCTTCTACCACATAATTCAAGTGACCCTGGCAATAACCTTCCCTAGGCGTGCTACTCTTACCCACTGGACTCCCAGCCTCCTAACATATCGATCTCGAATGACATCATGGATTTGACCTGCAGAATGTCGTGGTCACTGGAGATTTTCATGCAGAGCTGCGCAGGGTCACTACAAACACCCAGAGCATTTATAATCATCCAAAAGGGACCTCATACATTCGCACTTGTTGTTTTGTTGATATTTTGTAGAGATAGAATTGTACGAAGAGGTCACAAATTTTGGACTATTCCTGGGTCTCTGTAGAGTGCCGAGAAGCATTTCTTTTAAGTAACTACTACCTCTAAAGATGTATTCATGAGAAACTGAAAGTTCGGAGTGCAAAACTCTGGGCATGATCTCAAAATACAGATGCCACCAGGTCTAAGAGCGACGTGGTTGTATTGGGGCTGATGGGGTGGTCTGTTATGTTGTGTTAGCTGATTGTATTGCTGCTAATAATGCGGTGGTCTGTCATGGTGTCTTCAAAGAAGTGAGCTGGTTGGATTGCTCCTAGATGGGTCGTCTGTCATGGAATATGCAGGATGTGAGCTGGTTGCATAGCTGCTGGTGGCCCAGTGTGTCATGGTAACTTCAATGACATGATCTGCTTGGATTGCTGCTTCAGAGGTGGTCTGCCAGGGTGTCTTTAAGGATGTGAGCTGGTTGGAGTGCTGCTGATGCAGTGATCTGGCCTGGTATATTTTGGTTTATGAAATGGCTAGATTGCTGCTGTTGGCGTGGTGTATCATGTTCTGTGCAATGATGTGAGCTGGATGGGTTGCTGCTGGTGGGGTGGTGTGTCATGGTGCCTTCAAGGATATGAGCTGATTGGATTGCTGCTGTGTGGTGATCTGTCATGGTTTCTTCAATGATATGACCTGGTTAGATTGCTTCTGGTTAGGTGATCTGTCACGGTGTCTTCAAGGATGTACACCTGTTGGATTGCTGCTGAGTGGGTGGTCTGTCATGGCCTAAGCAAGGGTGTGAGTTAGCTGGACTGCTGGTGATAGGGTGGTATGTCATGGTGCCTTTGTGGATGTGAGATGGTTGGATTGCTGCTGCTGGGGTAGTGTGTCATTGTATGTTCAAGGATGTGAGCTGAATTGATTGCTGCTGATGGGGTAGTATGTCATGGTGTCTTCAAGGATGGGGAACTGTAGCAGGATTGCAGCTGCAGAGGTGGTCTGTCGTGGTGTATTCAAGGATGTGGTCTGGCAGGATGGCTGCTGCAGAGGTGGTCTATCATGGTGTGTTCAAGGATGTGAACTGGTAGGATTGCTGCTGCAGAGGTGGTCTGTCATGGAATGTGCATGGACGGCTGCTAATGGGGCGATCTGACATGGCATATTTGTGGCTATAAGCTGGTTGGATTGCTGCTGATGGAGTGGTCTATCTTGGTGTCTTCAAGGGTTTGAGCTGGTTGGATTGTTGCTGATGGGCTGGCCTGTCATGGTGTCTTCAAGGATGTGAGCTGTTTGGATTGCTGCTGATGGGGTGATCTGTCATGGTGTCTTCAAGGGTGTGACCTGGGTGTATTGTTGATGTTGGGGTGATCTGTCAAACGTGTCCCAGAGAATGTACCTGGTCTTGTGGAGCCCTCTTCAACTAGCAATTGCAGCCTTGCCCCACTAGAGAAATCCGATCTCCACAAAAGAGGCTATGTCCAATTGTAGAAAACTTGACTGGGTGAAGTCGTCAAAAGTATTCAACCAGCAAGAAGAATTCCCTGGGTTTGAAATTTGAATTTTCACTGAAAGAATCTGGGTATTACTAGTTGAGTGGGTTGAAACCCTACTCAAGCAGTAACCAAAATCCTTGTCAGGGGAAGTCACAAACAAACCCCAAATTAACATGTGCTTAACTCTCTGGTCACAGAGCAGTCAGGCTTAAGTTAGAGGCAATGTGTAAAGTATTTGTGCAACACTTCAAAAAGTAACACAGCAAAACAAAACACAACAAAACTCCTACAACAATTTAGACAAATAGAGCAAATTTTAATTAATAAATCATGACCAAAACGACAAAAATTGAATCAGTAAAGCTAGAGATATGCAAATTTAAAGTTTAACTGAAAATAATGGCAAAAAGTGGCAACTGTGGATATCTGGTCGCACTCGACCACGATGGAGCATGGCCAGCTACAGGGACCCAGTTGGGCCCGCTGAACAGCAGTACCTTAAATCCTGGTTGCGAAGAGTTGCAGAGACCCACATCGAGAATACATCACGCAGCCAAGGCAATGAACGGTCGGAGAAACACCACACAGCACCGGTTTCGAGGGCCCTTGAGTCTTCGATGCGCAACCCTGTGTCATCAACGAGGCAGCCATCGATGAGAGGCTTGTGATGCAAGGGCCTGCATCGAGGATGTGGGCTGTGAGGACGATGCAAAGTCCTTGTACCACGAAAGTCCATGGAGCAGAGAAGATGCGTCAGTTCTGCTCAGGATTGCGCCACACAGTGGAGGAGATGTGGTAGTTCCACTGGATCTGTAGAGTTTGGCAGAGCACCTTATACCCACTTCCAAGGCTCCAGGATTGGTGTGGCAACACTTGGAAGGGTAGGTTCACGGAAGGCAGAGTCCAGGTACTGGATCAAGGTTGTTGGAGCCTTTTGTCCCTGAGGCTGAAGTCAAGAGGCTATCCAACTGGCCCTTGGATTCACTCACAAGGCAGAAGCTCAGCAAGGCAGTAGGCTAGTGGGGCAGAAGTCCGGCAGAGTGGCAGTCGTTCAACAGCATAGCAGTCCTTTTTGGCAGAGTATCCACAGCTACAGAGGTGTACTGAAGAGTTGGTGCCTGAGGACCAGTATTTATACCAGTTGTGCCTCTGAAGTTGGGGAGAAGCTTCTAGAGGTTTCACGCGAAGTCCCCAGTCATCCTGCCTTCCCTGTCCTGGTTCCTGACTAACTACAGGGGGCAATCAGCCTTTTGTGTGGAGGTAGGGCACATCCTATTCAAGTGTAAGTAGGGCTAGGCCCAGCTCACCCTTCCATCCTGCGAGTGATATCCCATCCAGGCACACCTAAGTTCTCTGTTGTATGTGGCTGTCTAGGAGGAATACAGAAAGCTCATCTGTCAGCTATACCCAGTCATGTGACCCAGGGACAGGCTATGACAATAAATGACTAAGGCAGGAAAATGCCAACTAAAGAGACATTTTCAAAATTGTAATCTAAAATCCGACTTCACCATAAGCTAGAATTTTTCATTACAGTTCCAAAGACAACAAACATGAATTGGTTCATATTCCCTTTTGGAAATTACAGCATATTAAATGTAAAAAGTTAACTCCAATGTTACCCTAGGAGAAAGGTAGGCCTTGTAGCAGTGAAAAATGAATTTAAGAGTTTTTCACTACCAGAGCATTTAAAACCTAAAAGTATATGTCCTAGTTTTAAAATACATTGCACCCTCCCTGAGGGCTGTTTACGGCATACTCTAAGGGTGTCCTTAGGTATTAAAAGGAAGGTGTTGGTCTGGCAAAAAGGTTTATTTTGCCAGGTCGAAATGGCAGTTTATAAACTGTGCACACAGGCTGCAATGGCAGGCCTGAAACATGTTTGAAGGGCTACTAAAATGGGTGGCCCAATACTTGTTACAGGCCCACTTATAGCATTTAATTTACAGGCCATTGGAACATATAGTACCACTTGACTAGGGACTTAAATGTAAATTAAATATGCCAACTAGTGATAAGCCAATGTTACCATGTTGTAAGGAGTGAGCACATGTTTACTTTAGCACTGGTTAGCAGTGGTAAAGTGTGCAGAGTGCTAAGGCCAGCAAAAACAACATCAGCAAAATTGGAGAAGGAAGGCAAACACTTTGGGGAAGACCACCCTAAGGCTGAGAAGTCTGACACTTTAGGGGCTAGTTTGAAAGAAGTTGGAGTTGTATGTGGCCTATTAGTTGAATGTAAAGAAATTACTGTGATCTTTGCTTGGACGGAAGAAGGTCAGCGCTAGCTGGTGGACTTTTTGGAGGAACCCGAGCATCGTACGACAATTCTCTACACCGGGGGCATATTGCACGCAAGCCCCGGCCAGGCTACGACTTCTTGGAAAACATAACTCTTGTTTGTGTTGAAGAAAGTGAAAAGTACGATTTCTAAGAATAATTATCAGCGAGAAATCGTATTGGGCGAAGTGTCCTACCTCATTCAAGAGCAAGTTCCTGTTCTCATCAGTAAGGTGATGGCGCCAATTCTTTCAAACCCTAATAACTACTACGACTGGCCACAGATAGTATTGGAGGATGTACGAAAACATGCTGAGAACATTAAAGGAAAAGTCTATGTTCTAAGTGCCTTGATAGCTGGCACTGCCACCCTGCCACTGCCCACATACACAGAACCATTGCTGCAAAATCAAATCCAGTGCAGGAACCAGGCCAGGACTTCAGTGCCCAGGATCCCTTGGGGCAATCACCACATCATCTCAGAGCGCCAGGAGGTGCTTAAAACCGTGGCAGGGCTCCTGCAGTGTGGGACGCTCGTTTGGTGTTTTTCTCTTGCTACAGCCACCGCAACAACCGGGCCAGGACTTCAGTGCACAGGATCCCTTGGGGCAATCACCACGTCATCGTAGAGCACCAGGAGGCTAAGGGAGGGCTCGTCTGCACCCGTCCGAGACCGGAGGAGGCCGGGCTGGGCCCCCCCTCTTGGCTGTCTCAGCAGATAAAGTTACCATAATAAGGGTGAGTGCTCTCTGAGGAGAGATATTTTGTAACTCTTCTGACCATCTTGTCATCATCAGCCACATACGCCCGGGTGGCCTCTTTTGTGACTGTTCTTTGTTGACTTTAAGACACCAGGTTCTGGGGGGCTGTCAATTGCCGTAAGAATCTTTATTTTCCCCGTTCAGATAACCGGATGACTCATTTTGGGGGGTGTTAGACCTGGCACATTGTCGTGAGTCTCCCTTCCATATTTCGCTGTGCCTCATGTATTTTTTGCTGGTGTTAGTTGCTCAGGGCACTGTGCCACTGCTGTCCAGTGCCACAGTGCAAGTGCTCCCTTTTGTAAATTAATGTTTGATTTGTGATTCCAAGATTGGTTGGTTTGGTTTACCTGTCAGACCCTAGTACAGTGCACCAGGAGTGCCCAGGGCTTGTAATCCAAATACTGCTGGTGGGCTTGCAGCACTGGTTGTGCCACCCACAGAAGCAGCCTGTAAACATGTGTCTAATGTCTGCCATTGCAGAGCCTGCGTGCATTCTGGTACTGTCATGCTGACTGGGCAAGTGCACCCACTTGCCAGTTCCTAAACCTTCCCTTTTCTTCATATCAGACACCCCTATGGTAGGCCCAAGGGCAGGGTGCATTGTAAGGAGAAGGTAGGACATGCCCTGGTGTGTGTGGCATGTTCTAATAGTGAATTACAGCCATTTTCGTTTTTCACTATTGCAAGGCTACCTGTTCTCCATAGGCCAGAATGGGCAGTTTGGTTATTACATCTTATAATCCTAACTGACTCAGGAAACATGGTAGAAATTCGAATTTAGTATGCCTGGACTCAGGATGATAAAATACATCTTTTAGTGAAGTTGGTTATAACATTCTGTGTTTGAAAATGCCACTTTTAGAAAGTAGGCATTTTCTTGTCTAACCATTCAAACCTGCCTCTGCTAGGCTCTGTGTATTCCTTTGTCTGGAGTTTGAGTGACAGGGCTGGGGAATTCCAGGAGACAGGGTGAGGTGTCCCAGTGGTGAATATAGAGATCTGCATCCAGATGAGTGGGAGGAGTTGCACCTGGGATCTGAATAGGGCTGTGCCTGCCCTCCACAATGCTTGCTCCACCTCCTGGGGAGCGGCTGATGTCTCTGCCCTGCACAGTGAATGAAGAGAAGGAATCCTGTCAACAAAGTGCTCCAGTGCTGTACTTGCCTTCCACAATGCTGGCTCCACCTCCTGTGGGGCTTCTAATGTTTCTGCCCTGCACTGTGAAAGGAAAGGAGAGGGCTGGTAAACAGAGTGCTCGGGAACTGGGTTGGACTGGGCAAAGGCCCCTCTGCCTTCAGAGGACAAAGGATTTCTGGGTATAAATATTGGGACCCTGATCCCAAGTATTTAGATCACTTTGGGAAAACAAGAAGAACCTCTGCTGAGGGAGGAACCTGAAGAAGCTGAGGAGGAAACTATCCCTGAACCTGGGGGATTGGCCTGCAGTGGTTGCCTTACTGCCAAAGAGAGGAGAAAGGAACTTTGTGTGTACTTTTGCTCAACTTGTGAAGGATCTCCAAGGGCTTGGAAAAGAGCTTGCCTCCTGCTGAAGTCTCAGGGACAACAGACCTCACCCCCAGCTCCCCAGAGTTCTTTGGAAGTGCCTGCTGCTGTTGTTGGGCCTTCTGAGGGACTGCGACTCAAGAAGGAGAAGCGTGCCGCCGTCAGAGCTGTTGTCGTCGCATCTCGTAAAGTGTGTCGCCGCTGCAGCATCACATCAAGCGGAAGCGTCTCGCATCATCCAGGAAGTGTCTCGCACCGCCGAAGAAGTGTGTCGCCATCGCAGCCATCGTAGATGACGCCTTGCACCGCATCACGAGAAGAGTCTCGCATCGAGGAAGAAGCGTGTCGCCATCGTAGCCATCGTAGTTGTCGCATTGCACTGCATCAAGAAAAGCGCCTCGCATCCACGGAGAAGTGTGCCGCCGTCGGAGCTGCTGTCGTCGCATCACATAAAGGGGTGTCGCCGCTGCAACGTCGCATCGAGCGAAAGTGTCTCGCAAACGTCGGAGAAGAGTGCCGCTGCCAAGGCCACTGTCGTCGCATCGCGTAAAGGGTGTCGCCGATGCAGCTGACGCATCGAGTCGAGTCTTCTCGCAACATCAGAGAAGCGTAACGCATCTGGAAGATCTTCACGTCTTTATTTCTTTGCACCAAAAACTTAATCGCATCAACATCGATGCAACACTTTTGTTGCCCTGCGTGTCGCATCTAAAAGGTACATTGACTTAAAGTGTCGCATCGTAGAACTTAAGAGAACTAAGTTAAATTCTACCATCTAAAGTAACAGTATTGTGTATTTTTGTCGTTTAATGGTCTTGTGGTAAATCTATATAAAGCATACTTATTTTTAATATAAAACCTGTGTGGTGTCCATTTGTAGTGTTGTCACTTGGTTACTGTATGTGTTCACAAATGCTTTACACACTGCCTCTGAGATATAAGCCTGTCTGATTGTGCCAAGCTACCAAGGGGGTGATCAGGGGTTATTTTAAGAGTGTACCCCCTTACCCTGACTAGAGGAGAGGGTCCCTATTTGTCACAAGTGCATACCTGTGCCAACTAGAGACCCCCAAGTCTAACAGGGGGGCCTTTGCATATTGTTCAATTGTATCTTTTTATATAGCTAATGTGACTACTGTTCTTTGAAAACTCGGGAAACTGAATTAGCTCTTTATTGGCACCTAAAGGCAAATATCTATATACTGCAGACGCAGAGTAAGGCCATCTTCACTCTTTTAAGAACACTCAAACCCCTTTTTTGACTCTTTAATTCGGAATTATGATATAAGTTATTTACTGTTCTTGTAGATCTCTGTTTAAGGGGGTAACAGTACGAATTGCCCGGCGTTTTAGCGAAACTAGTAATTGGGCAGAGGTACTTCTATTGGAAATGGGCAAAAAAAAGTTAATGGAAGTTCTTCTGGGGAAACCATGGCCTAAAACATCAAATGCAATTACCAAATATTTAACCAAAGTGGTGGGTTTGATTGAGAACGAAATAAGTAATGTGGAGGAAAGGCTTGAGGTCACAAAACAGATTGTAAGTAGAGCAACCCATAAAGGAGCGATACATGTTGAGGAGTTCATCTGTCCTGAGGCTTCTGGAAAAGGGAAACCAGAAAGAAATGCCCTCAATGTTTGGAACACCCCTTTGTATTTAATACATCTTTAGAGCTAGATGAGCTATCTACCTCACAAGATATAAACCCACCCCCCACTAAGAAAAGTAAACAACCTGGGGACCTGAGTATGGCAATTCCCATAAACCACAAGACAGGTCACAGTACTCATGGGAGAACGACCTCTAAAAAGAAAAAAGTGGCCAAAGCAAAAGAAACAAATGATATGGGTATCCTAGAGGGCCTCCTAAATAAGCTGTATGCCAAACTAGAGAATGTTGAGCAGAGAGTCATAGTCGAGCTCACCGAAATTAAGGGCAGGCTAATGGCACTAGAAAGTGCACCCATTAATGTTAATGTTAATTGTGATTTGTAAAGCGCCTAATGCCGACAGGTCTCTAAGCGCTGTGAGAGAGTAGCCATAGCCCATCCCGATGAGTGAGGGTTAGCCCCAGGTCAGTGTCTACGTTATGTCCAGGCCTCTGTGAAGAGGAAGGTCTTCAGTTTTCTCCTGAAGGGAAGGAGGGCTTGTTCTAAATGGAGGTCTCCTGGTAGCTTGTTCCCCAACTGCGGGATCAAGGCTTGCTCCCTTTTAGTTGTGTTGTTGAACCATTTACAGGCCATCTGGCCTCCCTCGGACGACCGGGGACGTATCTCCCTAGGCACTCCTTGATGTATCCTGGGGGCCTGCCCATGAAGGGCCTTGTGGGCAATGCAGAGTCCCATGAAACTGGCTCGCTGTTTGACGGGAGGCCATTGTAGCTGTTGCAGGAAAGGTGTGGCCCGGACCCATCTGGGGAGCTTAAAGATCAGCCTGGCAGTATCATTTATCGCTTCTTGCAGCTTGCCAAGCAACTTTTCTGGTAATCCAATATATAGCGCATTGCCATAATCTAGGCGGGACATAATAAGTGCGGTAACCACTGTCCGCGTGATGGAAAATGAGAGGAGAGGTGATAGTTTCCTCAGCTGCCTCAACAGGCCCACGCAGGTCCCAACCACAGAGGACACTTGGTTAGACAGAGTACGTTTATCGTCAATTTTAATACCAAGGCTTTTCATGACTGGAGCTGGAGACGGTGTGTCTCCCAGCTTCTGTGGCCAGAAGAGGTTAGTCCACGGGTTGCTTCTCGTGGTGATGGCTAGGACCTCCGTTTTGTCTGGGTTGACTTTAAGTGAGTTGGCCGTCATCCAGGTGACCACGTGGATCACTGACATAATATCGACTACAAAAATATAGACTTACAAAAATATCGATGCCAAAATATAGAATACCAAAATATCGACTCCCTATCTCCAAACAGGAAAATACAAAAATTTAGAATCCAAAATATCGTTGTAAATAATATAGTTAGTCAAAATATCGAATTTTTTAAATGTTTTAAAAGTAATGTAAAATTAATGAAATAATACATATAATTAACTGACACATACTTAAAAATACTTAAATAACATTAAAATGAATAAATAATTAATGTAAGTAAAAAAAAAATTTAATACATATATATTAACGTAATATTTATTAAAAATATTCAATATTTTCTGCGTAGGATAGCAGGCGGGTAAAATTTACTATTACCACTCCAGTAAGTGCAATAGTAGGGAAAGCGTTGGATAGCGGGAGGGTAAAAATTACTATTCCCACTCCAGAGAATGCAACAGTAGGGAAAGCGTTGGATAGCGGGAGAGTAAAAATTACTATTCCCACTCCAAAGAGTGCAACAGTAGGGAAATCGTTGGATAGCGTAGGGGTAAAAATTACTATTCCCACTCCAGAGAATGCAAACGTAGGGAAAGCATTGGATAGCGGGAGGATAACATTTACTATTCCCACTCCAGTGAGTGCAACAGTAGGGAAAGCGTTGGATAGCGTAGGGGTAAAAATTACTATTCCCACTCCAGAGAGTGCAACAGTAGGGAAAGCATTGGATAGCGTAGGGATAAAAATTACTATTCCCACTCCAGAGAGTGCAACAGTAGGGAAAGCGTTGGATAGCGGGAGGGTAAAATGTACTATTCCCACTCCAGTGAGTGCAACAGTAGGGAAAGCGTTGGATAGCGTAGGGGTAAAAATTACTATTCCCACTCCAGTGAGTGCAACAGTAGGGAAAGCATTGGATAGCGTAGGGGTAAAATTTACTATTCCCCCTCCAGAGAGTGCAACAGTAGGGAAAGCGTTGGATAGCGTAGGGATAAAAATTACTATTCCCACTCCAGAGAGTGCAACAGCAGGGAAAGCGTTGGATAGCGGGAGGGTAAAAATTACTATTCCCACTCCAGAGAGTGCAACAGTAGGGAAAGCATTGGATAGCGTAGGGATAAAAACTACTATTCCCACTCCAGAGAGTGCAACAGTAGGGAAAGCGTTGGATAGCGGGAGGGTAAAATTTACTATTCCCACTCCAGTGAGTGCAACAGTAGGGAAAGCGTTGGATAGCGTAGGGGTAAAAATTACTATTCCCACTCCAGTGAGTGCAACAGTAGGGAAAGCATTGGATAGCGTAGGGGTAAAAATTACTATTCCCACTCCAGAGAGTGCAACAGTAGGGAAAGCGTTGGATAGCGGGAGGGTAACATTTACTATTCCCACTCCAGCAAGTGCAACAGCAGGGAAAGCGTTGGATAGCGTAGGGGTAAAAATTACTATTCCCACTCGAGAGAGTGCAACAGTAGGGAAAGCATTGGATAGCGTAGGGATACAAATTACTATTCCCACTCCAGAGAGTGCAACAGTAGGGAAAGCGTTGCAAAGCAGTAGGGTAAAAATTACTATTCCCACTCAAGTAAGTGCAAAAGTAGGGAAAATAATAAATTAATATTTTGTTAACAATTAATTAATTATTAATACCAAAAGAAGTATTACAATTAATTACCAATCACAAAAGATTTAATAATTGATTATTTATAAATACCAATATATTTTTGTTTAATTAATTACCTATTAATAATTAATTAACAACCAATTGTTTTTCAATAACAAACATTAATAAATGCTAATAATACCAATTAATCATTAATTAATAACATATTGATTAACGATATACACACATTATTTAAATAATTAATTTTTTACAATTATATTACTTCCCACCATATTCCCCTATAAACACACTACCCACTACAAATATTAAATAAATACAATTAATATAATTATCAATTAAACAATTAATACAAATTAATTACCAATTAATACAAATTATTTACCAATTAATAATTAATCAACCACCAATTATTTTTCAATACCAATTAATAATTAACTAATAACAATTAAATTACTTCCCACCCTATTCCCCTATAAACCCACAACCCGCTTCAGAAGTAAAACGCTAAATTAAATTAAAGATATATTAATTAACAATATACACACATCAATTAAATAATTAATTATTTACAATTATATTACTTCCCACCATATTCCCCTATAAACACACTACCCACTACAAATATTAAATAAATACAATTAACATAATTATCAATTAAACAATTAATACAAATTAATTACCAATTAATACTAATTATTTACCAATTAATAAACAACCAATTAATTTTCAATACCAATTAATAATTAACTAATAACAATTAAATTACTTCCCACCCTATTCCCCTATAAACCCACAACCCGCTACAGAAGTAAAACGCAAAATTAAATTAAAAATTATTCATAATTCCAATAAATTATTATTTAATGTATTATAATTAAATTACTTCCCACCCTACTCCCCTATAAACCCACAACCCGCTACGGAATTAAATTACACAAAAATAAAATAACATAAAATTCATTACTTTAAAAATATTGTAACATACATTACAATATTAATACATACTTTTAACACATATACTAACACTTAAAACACTATAAAAAATTAGATATTTTTAACAACTATATTATGACTGTCGATATTATTTACTTCTATATTATTGCAATCGATATTTCTTACCTGTTTTTCGATATTCTTCACCACTATATTTTGGTAATTCGATATTCTGTCCATTCTATATTTAAAACTCGATATTCTGTCCACTCGATATTTTTTTTTCGATATTATGTCTATTTACCGACCACATATATAAGGATATTTTGCAGGCGTGCGTGGGCTTGTGGCGTGTTGACAATTTGCAGGCTTATCTGAGTGTCATCGGCGTAGTTGAACACCTGGCAGTCCATCTGGGCCAAGGCCCCCACCAACGGTCTGAGATAGATATTAAACAGGAGAGGTGATAGTGCCGACCCTTGTGGGACTCAGCAGGTAAGTGTCCCTCTATTGGACACACAGTCGCCCATCTGGATCCTTTGAGTACGGTCTGTCAGGAAGGATGTGATCCATTGGTGTATCATCCCGCGGATATCTATGTCCCTGATTCGTGCCAGGAGTTGAGTGGCACGAAAACATGGATATATAATATCCCCGAATGTCCCCGATGTCCACTGCTTTGCGTTAATCTAGACAAATCTCAGGCGGAATTCCCATTTTACCCTCCCCTCCTCTATTCCTTAGCGTCAGGATGCTCCTTGCGGAGTGACAGTTCGCGCTTAATAAATGTATATTTACATTACATTACATTACTGTGGTTAACTGTGTCGAACGTTGGCGAGAGATCTAGTAGGACCAGGGCACATGGCTTCTTGCTGTCTGCGGTGAGCCTGATTTCATCCAGCACCAACAGCATCACCAATTCAGTGCTGTGGTGGGCTCTAAATCCTGTCTGTCTGCCCTCGAGTAGCTGATGTTCCTCTATGAATATCGATAGGGTTTTGAGGACGTGCTGTTCCATTATTTTAGCAAGGAAAGGAAGTAGGGATATTGGCCTGTAGTTCTTCATGTTGGTAGTATCACCTTTTTCAGTAGTGGGGTTACTCTGGCTTCCTTGAAGTTACTGGGTACCTTCCCTGTTTCTAGATTGATCAGGGCGAAGATCTCTCCCTCAAGCGCAGGCAGGGCCAACTTGAATATCCTTGGTTGACATGGGTCAGCCGGCGAGCTAGACTTAATTCGGGTCGCAATGTGGGACAGAGAGTAATGGTCTAGCCTTGGGAAAGAGGCAGTACACTCTTTGATGACACATTGTGGCTCCTCCATAGCTAAAGGGCTCTGGCCAATGGTGGTGTAACGGATGTCTGTTAAAATATCCTGTACTTTGTCTAGAAAGAAGGTCAGGAACTTGTTGCAGTGTTCTTCGCTGGTGGCTGATTCCTGCATCTGCTTTAGACTGAGCTCTTTTAGGATTTTAAAGGTTTCTTTTTGTTTGTTGTCTACCTCCATAATCCTGGACTCATAGAACTCGTCTTTTCTTGTGAGGATGGCTTTTTTGTATGTTGCTAACCTCGCCCTGTAGTCTTTGAGTGCCCCAGGGTCATATGACATGCGCCATAGTCTTTCATGCTGGCGTAGGGTCCGTTTCCGTCCCCTTAGTTCCTCCATGAACCAGGGGGCTTCCTTGCCCTTGTTCTCCACTCATACTCTGTGAGCCGGTGCCACCATGTTGATGGCTATTCTCAGCTGGTAAGTGATGGATTCACTCTTTTCCTCGCGATCCTCCGGCCTAAAGCTCCTCGGCGACTTACCTCGCAGAGCATCCCCCAAGCTATCTGCCTCAATTTTACTCCAGCTATGCACCACTTTCCATTCCGGAGGGGGAGGGGGTGCCTGGGGCGCCTTGCTTGGGGGACCTGGAGGCTGATCAGGTAGTGGTCCGACTAACCACAAGCCTTGATATCCATCAGTTTAGCCTGTGGCTGAGTGGACCAGATGAGGTCTAAGGTATGTCCTTTCTCATGGGAGGGGGTATCCACGAGTTGCTGTAGCCCCATGGTTTCCTCTTGCTGCCTGGACTGTGCCTCTCTCAGTAGCTGGTCCCAATGATAGTTGAAATCCCCCACCACCAGGAGTTGCTGATACAGTGAGTAAGGCGGTCGTTAAACCGTGGGGTTGATCGAGGGGGCCGGTACACCACCATAATTGCCAGGCATGATGGTTTGGAGCAAACATTTGTCACCAAGATTTCGGGACCTTCTAGGGTTTCTCCCACCAATTTTTCTATTGCTTCCTGTTTATTATCAAGGAGCGCTACCCCCCTCTTTTCCCATCCTGCCTATCATGCCATAGGGCATTATACTCTGGGGGTAGTGCTGCTACCATGTCGGCCCTGAGCTGTCATCAAACCAGGTTTCTGTTACTGCTAGAATATCCGAGGATTCTTCTTGAAGGAGAGTGAAGATCTCCAGGCTGTGTTTCTGGAGTGAGCGTGTGTTAAGTACTAGTGTCTTTAGATCCTTGATTTTATTAGGACGTGTGCCCTTAGAAGTCTGGGGCTGTGCAGCCCTCTCTTTTACTCTCCCCTGGGTGACAGCAGCTTCTTGGCTAAGAGTATGCCCTCTACCTGCGGCGCCAGGGGGAGATCCCTGCTCTCTAAAGCCCTTAGCTCTTACGCCGAATATGACTGGATTAGGCCAGGGGTCCTGGCCCCTGGTCCCATTCGGGCGTGGACGGGCGCAGACGGGCTTCCCTTAGGTGCGCCTTCGGCACACCAGCTACACACCCACTGCGCGGGTCCCCTCCAGCACGCTAATTATGCCGTCCCTCGTCCCTCCCCGCCAATCAGCCCTGCAGGCAGCAGCTGACTTTCCCCGAGGCCACTAGACAGTGTTAGTACAGCAGATGTGGTGAGGAGTGATGCCCCCCTGAATTAAATCAGGTATGTGACACAGATTCCCCACACTGACATCAAATTCAATACATTTAAACAATTGAAAACACCGTTAGTCACCGGTTTAAGAAGGGATTTAAAAAATGATTAGAGCAGGTTTTGTTGTAGAGTTAATGGGCGCTCGCACCACCTGGAGTAGCTGAAGCGTGTCTCACAAAGCTGCGTGTCCGCTCCAGCACGCTAATTATGCCGTCCCTCATCCCTCCCCGCCAATCAGTCCTGCAGGCAGCAGCTGGCTTCCCCCGAGTCCACTAGACCACGTTGTTACAGCAGAAGTGGTGAGGAATGATGCCCCCATGAATTAAATCAGGTATGTGACACAGAATGCAGAGAGGGAACTGGCAGAGGAAATTGCTAGGGGGGCCACGCCATCTGATACTCAACCCCCGGACATGCCGCGCCCCAAGGAAATACCACATCTAAGATCAAACTGCCCCCCTGCACCGTTAGTGCAAAGCATAGAGCCATTACAAAATAGGGAGGCCACGTGTGGGTATCAAAGCACAAAAACACCAAGAGAATGGAACCACACCCCAGAGATGTTACACCTTCCCCCTGAAGCAACACCATACATTATTATCCTAAAAGGAGCCCCGATAATTACTCCCTCAAGCTAAAGAATCTTGGTCAGAATTAAGAAATTAAGTGGTGCATTGGATGGCTAGTTTTAATTTAAACATTATTCCCCTTTGTGAGGAAATCATAATGGTGAGACGTGTGAACTGGGTGGGACCTACAGAAAAAAGGGTACTGGGGACTGCATAGTTATTAATTTCCGACACCCAGAGGTGGCGAGTTTTACACTTAAAAAGATCCAATCCAGACAACAGTACATGATCAATCGGAAAGAATGAGAAGCCGCCGTCCCGTTAGGTTTTTTCTACAAGCCCCTTTCCCTTCTTGCCAATCCACCCACCTACAGAGGGGCCAACCCGGTACATACACTTAGTATGGGCCCTATAGTAGCCTGTTTTCACCGTTATGCACCACTTTCTAGTTTAGCCGATCAGGATTGACAGAATGAATAAGGGGAGATAAAAGCAATTTCCAGGGAGATAAGCCCAAAGGAGTATACTATCGATGGACAACCAAAAAAAGCCACCAAAAGAACTACTCAAAGCTTAGTTCATGGAATATAGCCGGAATTAAAAATAAGCTTAAAGATAAAGAATGGCTAGATAATATAAAATCACTTTATGTCTTCAGGAGACCTGGCATACTCAAGAGTCATATATTGATGGTTTTGTAACTGTCACAACCCCAGCTATACCATCAGTATCTGGGCGAACAAAGGGAGGTTTGGCAATTTTTATTTCTACCACAGCGCCAATAGAACTTAGAAAGACGTATAAAGGCTCCCCTTAATTTCAACTGGTTTTCTTACTAATGGGGAAAAACCAACCCTTTATCGTGGTGAATTTTTATATTAACATTTTTAATGCAACTCATTACAAGGTTGGGAATGTGTTGGAGAGAGCAATGGCTAACTTTATAAAGGGGGTGGACCCCTCATACATATGTATCTGGGTCAGGGATCTTAATATTAGTAAATGTAGTTTCTCAGGAATGAGTGTCTGCGGATTCACTGATATAACGGGGATTCATTTACATCATTTCCCACATGATAGTTATGGAGAAAAGCTAAACAAGCTCCTGTGTAAACATAGTCTTGAAGTTTTAGTATCAAGAGGGGAAGAGGGAGTAACACCAAATTCAGCCTTCCAAGGTAGAGGAAATCCAACATGCATTGATCACATTATAGTGTCCACTACTGGCCTTAAATCCTGTGGTCTACCAAATAGTGAATTCACTAGATTTAGTGATCAGGCTTCACTGACCTTGCCCATAAATGTTAAAATAAACTGGTCTGAGGGCAAATTGCTGTTGCCAAATATAGTGGTGGCCGGGAAGAACACCACTAGCATAAAATGAACAGGGATTAACGAAGATACTATGTTGCACAAGGCTCTTAAAGATAACAAAGAAAGTTTCTCCATTTGTACTGATATTAACTCCTCTCCTGAAATGATTACGACCGCCTATGAGAGAATCACCATGGCTATAGCCATTTATTTAAGAAAAGACAGCACTACGAAAAAGAGACAGGCACAAGGCTGGTTTAACCATGACTGTACACAGGCAAAACATAAGGCCCTACACACAATACCTAGAGATAGGACAGAAATTAAGTGACTAAGTTTACTATATAAACAAGCCATAAAATGAAGGAAGAGTGAGGTACAAGAGGAGGCCTGGTTGAAACTGAATCAAGCTGCAGACACCAGGGGTTCCACCCTTTTCTGGAAAGTGATAAATTCACCAATGTGGAAAGATGAACAAGACCCCATCATTGAAACAGTCATTACCCCAAACAATTGGCTTGCTCATTTCAGCTGAATTTTTTATGCATTTACTAATAATACAGAACAGTCGCCCTCTATAGCTACGATATTGCTTCAACAAATTAGGTTTGAGGAGGTAACTATAGCAATTAATGAGATGAAACAGGGCAAGGCCCAAGGAACGATGGGGTTCCGGCCGATGCATATAAAACATACACACAGTTATAGGCACCTATTTTAACCCAGATCTGTAATGCAGCTGCTAAAGGTTGCGTCCCCAATACATGGACAGGTAGTATAATTGTCCCCATTTTTAAAAAGGGGAGTCGGGGAGACGCGAGATGCTACCGCCCCATATCCCTCCTAGAATCATCTGTTAAGATCATGGGGAGAATAGTCCTTGGAAGATTGGAGAATTGGGTCAACGATAGTAACATCTTGACTGAAACCCAATATGGCTTTAGGGGGGAGATGGAGACGGTAGAGCAGTGCATAAATTTGAATTTAATTATTGACAAATATACGATGGCTAAGAAGGAACATATCCACCTATGCTTCACAGACCTAAGCTGGGCATTTGACTGTGTAAACTATGCTAAATTCTGGGAAGCAATGATTGATATGGGTGCCCCTGACGATATTGTCTCATTCTTATTACAATTAAGTGCGAGACTGCCATCCAGAGTAAGGAATCGAAGGGAAGGAGAGTGGACTCCAAACTTCAAGGTGCCTAGTGGAATAAGGCAGGGCTGTGTTATCGCATCCCTTCTCTTCTCACTATACATTAATGGGATTAACAATACACTCCAGAATCTGAATACTGATGCTCCGAAAATATGTTCACGACCAAACCCCGCTGCTCCTGTATGCAAGCGATGCAGTTCTAATATCTAGAACTGCTAATGGACTACAAGAGCTGATCGAAGCCTTAGTCTGATACATGGAGCAGAAAGACCTAAAATTAAATCTCACCAAAACGTTTGTGATGGTCTGCGGTCGAGGTAGGGCAAAGAATAAGTCCCACTTAGTAAGGGATTAAAAACTAACAAAAGTCCTGAACTTGAATATATGTATAGATACATGGCAGTAATCATGAGTACTCCTAAGATGCTAACCCTAGCTAAGTGTACCTAGGTGCACATAGCATGTATGCTGGTGGAAAGTCAAGAATCCCCCTAGGAAAGAGCCAACCCCATTACCTGATGGGAGAGAACGAAGGATCCCATCTTGGTCACAAGTTGGACACTCCGCAACGGATGTCAGACCACTGTGTGCTGGAGTGTCTGCGTGCAGGGACTTCAGAGTCTTGTGTCAGCATGGAAGCTTCTCCTCTGGTTTGCCCAGCGAAGATGTGGTATTTATATACCTAAAAGGTACCCTCAAGGATTCTACCTAGATATGTCATGGTACTGTGAGCCTGTCGGCCAAGGATGACAATAGCTGTGACTTTTGTATAGAGTTATTATGTAGAAGATGGTATTCCTGTTGTGATACTAAGAATCCTCATGCATAATAAATAAGGCTAGTTTTTGAAGAAAACCACACAACATTTATTTGGTACCTAACTAGATAAAAGGTCAGCGCCAGAGCCGTTATGTAGAGCAAGGTAGGACAAATGTAGGTAAAAGGTTGTACAACTACCTAGACCTATATTGGGGTACACTGGGGCTCATAACACCCACTCCTCATCCGACTTGATGACAAAATTAAACAAATGCTAAAATATGCCTGTCTAAAAAGCATAAAAGACATTGCTAAAATGTGAGTATAAAAACATCTAAAAACATAATATGTGTTTAACAACTGATGCAAAAGTTAAAAAAGAAAAAGTCTCTATAAGTCCTCTAAATAGTCAATATACTCTTAGACCAACTGAGAACGCCGAAAGCCATAGTGCTCAGTGAGAGCAAGAGGAAAAATAAATCAAAAATGATGTTGTAGAAAACCAATTTCGGTTGTTTTGGGAAAAGAGCGAATTGTTCCCAGCACACAGAGACCCAAATGTTTATGAGTCCTGTGTGGGAGACGCACCATCACTGTTGCTAGCCTTCGCAGACGACGGTCCCTGTAGCACCTCTTGGATCAGGTCAATGGAGCAAAGGTGATCTTCAATTGTTCCCACAGCAGCAGTTTAGGAAGAACTTGACACCTGTGAGCCTATTGTAGAGCCGGTGTCCATTCCGACAGGAGCTGAAGCATCACGTGGTGGCTCTAAGAATGCAGACATCACCATTGGAATACGCTGAGGACACTGCACTACGGGGGTCTTTAATGGGTCCAGCAGTATGTCCACGTCTGGAGGCGAAACCGTGTTAGACATATGCCCAACATGCATTCGTATCCACAGAGCGGAGCACAGACAAGATGCAGTCAACCCAGACTGATCTGAAAGATAGGAAACAATGCTCGATTAGCTTCCGAAGCTGAGGTGAGCCCAGATGGAGTACCATGAGTTGTTGTTGTTGTAGACTTGTAAAGTGCACAGCTACCCCAGCAACGGGGTGTCCCGGCGCTGTAGACCGCTGGGGAACCCGTCCTGGCTATCCCTGTGAGATGGTCCCTTTCTGGGTATCTCCAAGGTGAAACCAGGCATCCCCGGCGTCTGTGGGGGGCCATTGTAGAGATGAGGCAAGCTTAATGCCCAGAGTTGCCGAGTGTGTTCCTGGTTAGAGTAGGTACCGAGGCGAGAATTATCGAGTCCATTTTGACCCTGGTCCACGACCCTGCCGCGTCGGGAATTGAACCCTGGTCCCGGGCCGATTCTCTGCTTACGGGTCTGCCGCCTCTAACTAGTGAGCCACACCTCTCCACCAGCGTCCCAACGTCCCAACAGGAGTGATTTTTTCATCTCTTTGGAGGCTAGGACATCCATTGCGTAGCAGGAAAATTAAAACCAAGATACCCACTACAAGCAGCAGGACCACCGGAAGCCCTCCAAAAATGCTTCCTAATACGGAGTGTATAAATGATAGAATAACTACGAAGATTGTCTGAAAGGTGCTCAATAGTCCAGAACCTATGCTCTTAAATAGGTGCACTATCCCACTTGTATCAGACTTGTTAAAGATACGATGTACCATTCTCCAAAATGGAGTGGGAAGTTAGTTCAGACTAGTGCCTGTATCTCAGCTGAAGACCTTGCAACCTGGAGATCAAAAGTCTCTCAGGCTGATGTTAAGGCCACATCTTTTTGTAAAAACTTGGCTTTCAGTCTGCTCAGAGAATCAAACCGTATAAGGGAAACATTCAATGAAGATCATAGCGGCGCCTCCCTTGTGTGGGCTGGTGGAAACAATACTTGCATACAACAAATAACCCTGGAACTTACTGTGACTAGATATGCGATGCCTTGCAGCATCCCACAGCAACCTTGATCATTCAACATCAAACAACTCCTATTCAAGAGCAGTTTGAACACCGGACAAATCACGGCAGCTGGGGACCCTTTCAAGTGGCATGATAGGTTTGCAACCAAAGCATTACAAGCTCCGTGAAGCATAATATCCTTACAAATTGAAGACCCACCCAAGCCTAATACCCTTGCTGTTAAGGATTGCTTTAAATGCTGTTTTTTCCATTCCACAATCGACTTTCCCTTGGGATGCTACGGAGAGGAGTACCACAAGACCATACCCAAATTTCCTGTGGCTTCTTTGTAAGCCAGAGAGCTAAACGCAGGGGCATGGTCAGAATGTAAAGTGCAAAATGCATATGTCCCTATAAAAAGAATTACAAATCCTTTGTAACAGTTTGAGTGTCAGCCTAGCGCTGGGGCCAAACCCATAGGAATCTAGAGCATGAATCCACAGCCACCAAGATGTACTTATAAGCCCCATCAGATTATTAAGGGCCGTAGTGGTCCAAATAGACACATGCCAGAGGTCTGTCTGAAATCAATATTGGTGTTTGTGGTGGAAGTGCTACGGTGGAACCCTTCATCTGCTGACAGATGTCGCACTTAAGGACAAAACCTTTGGTCTGTTTAGTGACACCTGGCCACTAATAACGTTGTTTCAGTAGTGAAACTGTTGCAGTAATACCTGCGTGTGCTGAACACAGACCCTCCTGTACAGCTAGAATTAAACCTAATCTGAAATCCATGTTTGGTATTACTCTATGCCCCACTCCTTGAATTTGAGCACACAGTTTCTTTTGTGCATCAAACTTGTAAGAGTACTTGAGTGGAAAGCCTTTTGGTAAGTCTGAGCTGTTATTACGAGTAGCGTTAAAAGCTACCATTATCTGTCCGTCTAGTCTCATGCTAGAACGAATGATTGCAGCAACAGCAGCAGTTCCCACTATCACCTTGATGGCTTCATCAGCCAATGAATTCCCTTCAATGTGCACGCCAACATGCTGATGACTCAACATATGAATCATATGAGCCCATGGCAAGCCGTTTTTCAGCTCTGCCGCTTGTTCCCAAAGCATTTTATGCTTTATTGTGCAAACTTTGGAATCTCTAAACCCATTCTGGCCCCAATAGTGAAGATATTTGTTGTAGGACTGGACACAGTAAAATGAATCTCAAACAATAAGGTGCCGATCACAATCCGGTAAAAACCGGGTACGAACCGTCGGACGGAGCATATTCTCCGTCCGACGCGTACCCGGTCGTCAAAATATACAAACATGGAATTACGATTCGCACGGGTACACCATTACCGTACGAATCGTAAAAAAGACCGACCGAACAAAAAACACCTACCAATGCGATCCGGGAAAGCGCCGACCTGACGTCGGGACGCACGCAGCCAGCCATTCACGACCCAGGAATCACGATTCGCACCGACGTCACCCCGCACGGTGAATATTTTGCGGCAGCCAAAAACTGCCGGGAAATCAGGACGACGCGAACAAGGACCACCAGTACGCGACGGACAGACGGCGACGCGAACAAGGAGGACCAGTACGTGACGGACACACAGGACGACGCCACCAAGGAGGACCCGTACGCGACAGGACGACGCGATCAAGGAGGACCCGTACGCGACAGGACGATGCGAGCAAGGAGTACCAGTACGCGACGGACAGACATGGACCCGAACCTACGAGTCATCCCTGCCCTCATAGCAGTACACCTCCTCTACAGGTTACGACGCAGACGCCGCAGAAGGTCAGAATAACTAAGGGAGGGGGGAAAGTGGGGTGGGGTGGGGGTGGCACGACCAGGGCAGGCCACAAAACAACCACATGAGTGACACACTACACATGGCCTGGACATACCTGACTCCCATGCCCTGGTCACCACGAGGGGGTGGGGGCGTGTCCTGATAATCCAGCGACCGCCACAACGGAAGTCCGTCACCACGCGAACCGGCAACACAACCAGACAGGTACGTCCCGTACCCACGCCTGAAGAGCGTGGGTACGAGTCGGACCACGCCCACACACGTCACCCCAACAATGGCGGGACGGATCGCACCCACGTGGCAAAGGCCTGGGTACGGGCCGCACAAACATCACATAGCGTGGGGACGGATATGTACGGACCCTACCCCCACCCCGTATGCAAGGAGCGTACCCCCCAGCCCAACAGTGCAAGTACGACCCGTACCCCCACCCGCGGACGTACGGAGCGTACCCCCAGCCCAACAGTGTAAGTACGACCCGTACCCCCACCCGCGGACGTACGGAGCGTACCCCCAGCCCAACAGTGTAAGTATGACCCGTACCCCCACCCGCGTATGCATGGAGCGTACCCCCCATGCCAACAGTGTAAGTACGACTCGAACCCCCACCCACGAATGCAAGGAGCGTACCCCCCTGCCCAACAGTGTAAGTACGACCCGTACCCACACCCGCGGACGTACGGAGCGTACCCCCACCACACCAGTGTCAGTAGACTCGTACCCTCACCTCTAATGCAGTGTGCGTAACCCCACCGTGTATGTGCCAGGCGCACATATCCAGAAATCGGAGGTGTGTGTGCAGAGTCCACCCAGCAGTGCCCTGAGACAGGAGTGGTGGGTGTGGAGTCCTCCCAGCAGTGCCCTGAGACAGGAGGGGTGGGTGCCCATCACTCCCAGCAGTGCCCTGACACAGGAGGGGTGGGTGCAGAGTCCTCCCAGCAGTGCCCAGACACAGGAGGGGTGGGTGTGGAGTCCTCCCAGCAGTGCCCTGAGACAGGAGGGGTGGGTGCAGAGACCTCCCAGCAGTGCCCTGAGACAGGAGGGGTGGGTGTGGAGTCCTCCCAGCAGTGCCCTGACACAGGAGGGGTGGGTGCAGAGTCCTCCCAGCAGTGCCCTGACACAGGAGGGGTGGGTGCAGAGTCCTCCCAGCAGTGTCCAGACCCAGGAGGGGTGGGTGCAGAGACCTCCCAGCAGTGCCCTGAGACAGGAGGGGTGGGTGGTGAGTCCTCCCAGCAGTGCCCAGAGACAGGAGGGGTGGGTGCAGAGACCTCCCAGCAGTGCCCTGAGACAGGAGGGGTGTGTGCAGAGTCCTCCCAGCAGTGTCCAGACCCAGGAGGGGTGTGTGCAGAGTCCTCCCAGCAGTGTCCAGACCCAGGAGGGGTGGGTGCAGAGTCCTCCCAGCAGTGCCCAGAGACAGGAGGGGTGTGTGCAGAGTCCTCCCAGCAGTGTCCAGACCCAGGAGGGGTGGGTGCAGAGACCTCCCAGCAGTGCCCAGACACAGGAGGGGTGGGTGGTGAGTCCTCCCAGCAGTGCCCAGAGACAGGAGGGGTGGGTGCAGAGTCCTCCCAGCAGTGTCCAGACCCAGGAGGGGTGGGTGGTGAGTCCTCCCAGCAGTGCCCAGAGACAGGAGGGGTGTGTGCAGAGTCCTCCCAGCAGTGTCCAGACCCAGGAGGGGTGGGTGCAGAGACCTCCCAGCAGTGCCCTGAGACAGGAGGGGTGGGTGGTGAGTCCTCCCAGCAGTGCCCAGAGACAGGAGGGGTGGGTGCAGAGACCTCCCAGCAGTGCCCTGAGACAGGAGGGGTGTGTGCAGAGTCCTCCCAGCAGTGTCCAGACCCAGGAGGGGTGTGTGCAGAGTCCTCCCAGCAGTGTCCAGACCCAGGAGGGGTGGGTGCAGAGTCCTCCCAGCAGTGCCCAGAGACAGGAGGGGTGTGTGCAGAGTCCTCCCAGCAGTGTCCAGACCCAGGAGGGGTGGGTGCAGAGTCCTCCCAGCAGTGTCCACACCCAGGAGGGGTGTAACACATGTGTGTGATGCCACAATTACCCACATCCATACTGCCTACAAGGGAACATGTCCCCATGAACTCATGTCAACTGACTCCACACACAAGTACAGTGATCACCAAGGATGCCACGATTGTTGCAGGTGGAGACATGGCCATGCATGCATGGCCAAAGTAGAAGGGCTCCGTCACACACACAGCTCATGTACACACAGCTCTGCGCTAAACATTGGGAACACCCTGCAGGGAAGAAACTGGGTACACAGAGGAAGGAATACACCCTGGGACAATTGAACCATGCAGTAACTGCTGACATGACCTAAGGAAGTTAGCCAACACCTTGTGATGGCACACAGATCCTAGGGTGGCCCCAAAGAGCAGAACACTACTACAAATCCCACACACCCAAAGCCTTAAACACCACCCAAAACAATGTAGCAGCCCCACCAACACCAATACCACCATAGCAGGAGTGTGATAATGAAAAAAAAAATAAGCTTTATTCAGCATGAGCACAATGTCCGTGGATCAAAGGCAGTTCAAAGTCAACAAAGGCCATAGGGCAGTCAATGATTCCCAGCTGCATGGGGGACACAGTGGGATGTGTGTCCCCTACCTTGCCTGCACAGTCAAATGCCATCGTCTTCCATACTGGTGAGGGCATCAGGGGGGGGGGAAGCAACAGGCACCGCAGGGACATCAGGGCAAAGGGGCGGCGTTGTGGGTGCAGGGATGGAGGACTCAACCACAGGGGGTGTGTCATGGCCAAAGGCGGAGGCCAGGATGGCACTACACACCTTAGCAAGGTCCTCCAGGGAGTCCCCTGCACCCGAAGTGACCTCAGGCCCCAAGGAGGGGGGGGGTTCAGAGGGATGGGTTGCAGCGCCACCGGGGGAGGGTGGAGACAGGGGGGGAGACTCAACCACCCTGACCGAGGACTTCCTTGACTGCTTGCGTGGTGGCGTAACTGTGGGGCTCAGGGACAGAGCGGCCATGAAGGAGTCCTTGGGGGAGATGTGGCCAGGAGAGCTGAGGGGAGGGGATTTGGAGGGAGTGGATTGTGTGGAATGCGGACTCCCACTCTGGCTGCGTGTCACACGTTTGCCCCCCGACCCAGTGGGTGTGCCTATCTCACCCTGTGTGTGCGTGTCAGGAGGAGTGCGGTGGACCTTCCCTGCTGGTGTGGTGCCTGTGTCTGTTGTGGTGGGTGCATGCCGACGTCTGGGTGTACGTGGGACAGGCATGGAAGTGGGAAGTGTGGATGGGGCAGGGGTAGGTGGGGGGAGGTCGCGCTGCAGGAGACCCACTGCTGCAGTCAGTGTGGAGTCTAGGGACCTCAGCAAGTTGCGTTGGTCAGCCTGCAAAGAATGAATGCCCTCCAAGAATGCCTCGATGTTGGTGAGGGTTTTCCCGTGGGAATGGAGGACATTCAGGATCGCAGCCTGAGCAACCTGCATTTGCCGCTGGATGTCCATAGACTCAGCATTGGCGGCAGCAGTGGAGACAGGGGCAGGGGGTGCGGTGCCTGGCAGGAAGGAGACATGCGGTGACCGGGCACGCTGGGAAGGGACACGAGCAAGTGGGAGGCGGTTGGTGGGAACTGAGGGGGTGGTGGCAGGTGTTGTTCCACTGTCAGCTGCTGGTGCAGCCTCCGCCAACTCTGAGACATTCTCCTCGGACCTGTCAGCTTCGTAGTCTGATGTGCCAGTCGACAGGTCCTCGGCCACACTATCCTCCGCCTCTGTCCCACTCGATGTGCCAGCCCCGATTTCACGGCTGCCACTGGTGCTCGGTCCCTCCGCCTGGTCCGTGTCCATGTCTCCCTCTGTGTCCCCCGACGATGCTGTGGGCAGGGTGGAGAGACAGAAATTAATCAGACACCTGTACACATCTGTCACATGAGTCCAATCTACATAGTCAACATTGCATAGCCTGAAGAGGCAGATCCCTAACATCTGCAAAACAAGGTACCGATGTAGGGCATGAAACACAGTTGGTTGAGCCACCATGCCACTGAAATACCATGGAGAGCATGAGACAATAGCTGATGACAGGAAACGGAGTCTGACATAGCACCCAGGCCCTGGGGACAATCCTGCACTGCCTCTGCACCACACAGCGTTTGTGAAAATACCTATGACCAGGGACAATATCCATGAACTTGAGACACATGCTGCATAGGTAATGCTGCAAACATGCCCAACATAACTCGGTCACTGCACCTTGCGTGTGTGTCCAGTAACATCACACACTGTCCAGACCCAGCAATTAGGAATCAGGATTTGACACATAGGCATTGCCCGCCCCAAGCAACCCCCACACGATGCTAATTGCTGAGACACAGGTGGCACCAACATCTCATAGTCTGGGTGATAAACACAGTGGCAGGCAAAAGGCAAGATTGGACGCAAAACAGCAAAGGTGCGCCTGTACAAATAATGAGGTACCAGTGCCCATCCTCAGATGAGTATAACAAGACACACAGGCACTGGCAACTGTGAGTATGAAGAGGGACAATCAGGTCAGGCTGCACAGTGGACACCTGTACATAATAGCACGTCTATATACATGGTGACAGGGGACAATGGCACAGAGCACAACCTACGCTGTAGACAGTGAGAGTGTCCACGTTGATGATGACACAAACAACACTGAGGATAAGGTGCCCCAGGGGACAGTATTGGGCACGCAACTACATGCTACTGAATGGGAATGACTGCTACACACGTCACCATCCCTGCACTATGCGTAGCGCACACTCATGCACATCATGTCACAGGCCACTACATAGGACATGCGCGCTGTAAGGCATGACACATGAGAGACCAACTCCCATGTCTGGAGCCAGCATCAGTGCCAACTGACATGGAACCCACATGCAGTGAACTTGACAGTTCACAGGCAAGGTCCCACAACCTGTTACCCACCACCACCACCCATGATGCTACAGTCATTCTTCTCGTGGACAAAGCGCCAGCCTACATTACCTTGTGAAGGAGTGACTACACACAGACCAGGGAACACATTGCAAGGAGGGGAAGGGTGGCAGGGGCGCAGCGCTACACTTGGGCAAACTGGATGGGCACAGCACCTTTAAACCCTGCCAGTGAATTAATGCCACTGTGCCCTTACAAATGCCGGTGACACACAACAAACGCACATGTACCTACCCCCTTCCGCCTGCTGCATCGCCTGTAAGCGCCTCTCCAGGTCTGGAAAGACCACCGGCAGCACACGCCTGTGGAGGTGGGTCAGACGGCGGCGGCCGCGGTTCTTGTGGCTCTCAGGTGAGTCCCCCAGCAGGAGCCGTGCAATCCTCCGCGTCCAGCACCGGATATCCTGCCAGCGTTTCCTCACCTGGGACAGGCTCCGCCTCCGACCATCCACACGCCTCACGGCACTGACGGCGGTCAGCCAGATCTGCTCCTTGGCAGTGGCGCCTACCTGTGAGGAAGTACAAGTGACACCACATCAATACACCAGCCACATGTCACAGAGAGACATATGTGAACATGATAGCTGGTTACTACATGGCATGTAATGCAGCCAACGCATTGCACCTCTGTCATAGGGACATCATCCTCTGGTGAGGGAAAAGGCAGCACGTGCCATAGTGGGTACTCAGGTGGAATGATGGCAATGTCACAATCAATGATCAAGGCTCACACTGTGCATCACACCCACACCTCCTGTCTCAGGGCACTGCTGGGAGGACTCTGCACACACACCTCCTGTCTCAGGGCACTGCTGGGAGGACTCTGCACACACCCCTCCTGTCTCAGGGCACTGCTGGGAGACATCAGGCACCCCCCCCCTGGTACCCCCCCGACAGTACATGGCATGTGTGTCACACCGGGTCACAATGCCTGAAGACACAGTCACAACATAGGGACAGTCTGTGGCAGTGGCCTATGCACTCACCTGATTCCCTGGTCGCCCATACAGCATGGGGTACTGTGGGAGGATCACATCCAGCAGAGCCATGTTCTCCTCCAGGGTGAATGGCTGTGTCCTCTCCACAGCCCTTGACATGGTTCCAGGGAATCAGTAGCAGCAGCTTGGTCGACAAATGCAAAGATGTGCAGGCAAGTAATCCCTCATGGGACCTGGCTGCCTTATATGTGGCCTTCTGCCCAGTCTCATGCACAGGAGTACAGAGTGATTGGTCACTCACATTTGCATCCTATGTTTCCACCAATCCCTTCAAACCTAGCAGTCTGTGGGTTCTCTATCGGTTTCATTCTCCTGCATGATGTCAGCCCCACAAACACATTGCAACAAAGTAGAAGAATTCCAACTGACTTCTGCTGTGCACCTTCCAGAACAAAATCGAAATTTGAACCTGGTCGCCATGACAACCAGCATGCATGTAGGCCTTAATACTTGTCCCCTATGTAATTAGGAGAATCACACACAGGTACGGTGCGTTTCCGGGCCCTAGGGCACCCCAAATGCATGGCAACGGCCCGTACATGCATGCCTACGTTCAAAATCACTATGGGTCTGCACGCGTATGCGTACACGTAGTGGTACGGACCGTACACACGCATGTACGCTCACTATCACTATGGGTCTGCACGCGTATGCGTACACGTAGTGGTACGGACCGTACAAATGCCTGTACGCTCACTATCACTATGGTTCTGCACGCGTATGCGTACTCGTTGTGGTACGGACCGTACAAATGCCTGTACGCTCACTATCACTATGGGTCTGTGTACCCGTAGTGATAGTGAGCGTACATGCGAGTGTACGGTCCGTACCACTACGTGTACGCATACGCGTGCAGAACCATAGTGATAGTGAGCGTAGATGCGAGTGTACGGTCCGTACCACTACGTGTACGCATACGCGTGCAGACCCATAGTGATAGTGAGCGTACATGCGAGTGTACGGCCCTCTCACTATGGGTCTGCACGCGTATGCGTACTCGTTGTGGTACGGACCGTACAAATGCCTGTACGCTCGCCATCACGATGGGTACACATACGGCAGCACTCCCACAGTGATTGGGGAACATACACAGGCCCTCTTAGCAGCAGTACGCCGGTTTGTACACATCACTGTGGTGATAGTCGACACACAGGTAGGAATAGGGCGGACATACTTGTCCATGGATGGACATACTTGTCCAGGAATGGACATCAAGGCATCGTCTGTGCATTACTACATGTGTGGGGCACAGGTGTGACAGGCTGTGATGTGGAACATGCCTCCTGAGTGGAGGAGGCACCAGATGTATGATGAGATGTGTACAGGTGTACTGTGTGAGGGTGCAATGTGTGCCAGGCATGCCCTTGACTCCTTTGACATGTGTGCATGTCGTACTGCGCACTTGGGGTGAGCGTCACTGGCATGGCACGGACACCAACACACGGAAGTGTCCCATGATGCCCGGTACAGGGGTCATGACACCTGACTTGTCACTACCCACAGTGCACAATGTGACTATGTCATTTATGTGTCCGGGATTTACATCAGGTTGATGTTGTAGCACCCTCAAAAGCTGCAGCCGTTGCAGCAACCAACATGTGTCTGTGTGTAGATTGTCATTGCACACTGTTCCGCACACCATGCCACATGTGGTATCTGATGTGAGGTGCACATGTATGCATGGGACACGGAGTAGCGTGACAAGGCCATGTCAGCATCCTCACAAGGAATGTGTGGTGAGTCATGACATGTGCACCTTCATGGCAAGGTGTGTGGGCAGGCCTAGTGTAATGTCATGTGACCTGTGGCTCCGGTGTTCCGCTACCAGTCTCTACAATCGGCATCCTACTTCTGCTGATGTGTGGGTGTATGTCACTTCTGTCTTGCGTCGGGCTGTTCACTTGCACTGGGACACAGCTATTCCCATGGCGTGGCATGGGGAGGTTCTCAATCACCGTGTGTAGCTGGGTCTTGGAAGGAGTGTCACCTTGCATCCATACGTGTCCTGGGCATGTAGCACATGCCTGACTCCCTATGTGGCATGTGTGTATTGCCAGATTTACATGTGCTCAGTAGACATGAGTTGTTCTCGTAGTGCACTCACTCTTCCTTGTCACTTCCAAATTACTGCAGAGCGCCTCCTGTTGCCCGAAGAATTCCAGACTTGGCCACCATGCAGGAGAATGACAGGATCCGGCTCTACCGCTTCACCCAACCGTTGATTCTGGAGCTGACGGCGAGACTGGCACCACACCTGCAACCGCAGCACAGGTATCCTACGGCACTGACACCCCAGCTGAAGGTAATGGCTGCCCTACATTTCCTTGCCACGGGTACCTTCCAATATACCATAGCTCATGTTGGTGGCATGTCCCAGAGCATGTTCAGCGGTGTGCTGCATGATTTCTTGGAGGCCATGTTGATTCACCTGGATGACTTCATCAAGTTCCCAACCCCTGAACAGATGACTGAGGTCAAACGTGGTTTCTATGCCCTGGGAGGGATGCCCCATGTCATTGGGTCCATAGATGGGACACATGTAGGTTTGGTACCACCACACGCACGGGAGGTGGCGTACCGCAATCGGAAGCACTACCACTCCATCAATGCCCTTGTGGTGTGTCTGTCCAACATGGTGATTTCACATGTCTGTGCTCGTTTTCCAGGATCAGCACACGATGCCTACATCATGAGGCGTAGCGGGATGCCTGATATGATGATGCAGCTGCGCAACGAACGTGCATGTGTTGTTGGTGGGTACAGTCTGTCTGTCCTGTATTCTGTTTGGCCGAGCAGCACTACCGCTTCGCCTGTTCTAACGATATCCATGTGCTTTCCATTTAGGGGACGCTGGCTATCCCAACATGCCTTGGCTGCTGACACCTCTCCGCAACCCCATCACGCCGGCCCAGCTCCGCTACAACACCGCCCATGGCCGGACAAGGCGAGTGATAGAGAGGACGTTTGGCATGCTGAAGAGCCGATTCCGGTGCCTCCACAAGACCGGCGGCGCACTCCCATATGCCCCGGCGAAGGTCTGCAAGATCTTCATGGTCTGCTGCATGCTGCACAACATGGCAGTTGAAAGAGCTGTGCCCCTCATCCTGGATCAAGATGACGAGGACCATCCACCCGTGGAGGACGAAGGGCTTGGCAATGGGGCTAGTGATGTGGAGGATGTGGAGCCGCAAGAGGACATCCGGACTCGGCTCATACGCGACTTCTTTGCTTAGTGGTGAGTACCAGGGTCTGAGTGTGCACGCATTGGTCCCCGTGTGGCATGCGTTGTGATGTGTGTCTCCACCTGCATGTATGGCACGTGGGTCAGAGGTGTGTGTGGGTGTGTCACTGGAGTGATGGTGGCAGTGATGGTAGTATTTCCCCAGACATAATTGTGACCTAGCATGTTGTCATACATACATGTGTCGAGTACATGCACATGCAAGTGGCTGTGCTTCTTGTGGCTGACTTCTTGTGTGTCTCTCTTCCCCAGGTACCTGCGCATGCCGTTTGCTGGTTGCATTGTTGTGGCACTGCTATTCCTCATGGACATGGCATCGTGGGCTGACTCAGCGTTACAGGCACGGACACGTTTGGAAGTCTCCATGGGGTAAGGGATGCATCTGGGGTGTATTGGGTGTGGCAGTTGTTCACGATGTGTGCACACTGCCCCGGTCGGATTTGGGTCCTCTGCAGACATGTGGCATCCCCGTGGGACACGACATGCAGCTGGGTACACCTGAATAGATGGGCTGCCTGGTTGTCAGTCATCAGTGATGGGATGGTGGATTGTGATGAAGGCATCAATGTGTGTGACACTGCCCTCGGACACATACGGTTAACATTGTCTTGACATGGCGTGGGACTTCCACATCAGCGGATGTATGGTGTATGGCAGGCTCTCCGTGAGCAGCTGTGGGTATTTAGCTATTATCCGACACTTGTGTGCCAGTTCCATGGCTATCACGCATTTGTGCTGCAGAAGGGGGGTGCCAGTGTTGGAGCCACATGTTACTCCACATGATGTGTTCATGTGTACTTCAAGTTGCCTCTGCAATCCCAAACACATGACTATTAAAGGTGTCCCTATGCCTCCAAGGTGCCTCTTCTCAGTCAATGCTGGTGTGTTGGCACGGTGCATCCTGCATGTCTGGCATGGTATTCCCTGATTGTGGCTATGTGTCAATGTGTCGAGTGGCAAGATGCAAGCTGTGTGTGTGTGCTGAGACTGTGTAATGGGCATGATGTCCATGACTGTGTGGGTATTGTGACATGTGCCATCCCCATGCATCCAACGTTGTCCATGACCCCATTCTCTGCATCCACCGGACTCAAGCTTGCAGGACATGGTTCTGCCACCTGTCTACACGTACCTGGGTGCCCCCCAGGACACGGGCCAGGATCCCTGACCTCTGCGCATGACTGTTGCTGTACTCAATGTGTCTGTCAGCACGGTTGTTCGGCCACCCCCTCAGCTGGTTCTGACCATCACGGGTGTGTATGGTGCTCCATGTCTGTCTTGCCTAGAAAACTGTGACCCATGTGTCCTGTGCCAGACTCAGGCCCCAGGGTGTGGATGGTTGAAGTGAACAGATGACTCAGGCATGTTTAGACTGTACAAGACACATGTTAGGTAATAATGCTACCAGCAGGCATCTACTCTTAATAGTGTGATTTATTATTGGGGGGGGGGGCCAAGTGAGGGCCTTTCCGGGATTAGGGAATCCAAAGTTCAGTAGGGGAGTTGGTGTCCTTGCCATTGGAAATCCTCAGAGTCCATGCCACAGTCTTTGTCAACATTGGTCAGCCAGTGACCAGCAGGGCCATGTGGCAGAGAATGTCTCTTGATGCTGTGATGCTGTTGCTCCAGTGGGCCAGGTGCCAGGCCAGGTGTCCTGGGAGATGGTGATGTAGCAGCCACCCTCACGGTCCTTTCCGTGGACGACCCGGCTTCCTGCGGGGAACCTCAGCAGCAGGCCGTGACGACGTCTGGGATGCTCCGTCGGATGTTTCCTCCTCCTCCTCATGATCCCTCCCTGTGGGTGGTGATGTTCTCCGCCTTCTGGCACAGGGAGGGTCGGCCATGGTGTCGGCCATCCGACGGAGTTCAGCGTGAATCCCCTGGGACGCCGTCACTTGCTCAGCCTGTCTGTCCTCCATCCTCCGTTGGTGTAGCTGTAGACAGGCTATTAGCTCCGCATGTTGCTGGGCCTGCTGGACCTTGATCCCCTCGAGGACGGACACAACCTGGGCCATGCCCGTGGTGTCCTGCCGGTATGAGTCCAGGATGTTACGGACATGGGAAAATACCGGATCCCCAGCCAACTGGTCAGGCTCGCGCCTCCGCCGCTCTCCACTCCCACCACCCCTGCCCACTTGCGTCTGGCCTGCACTTGTGGGCACATGGGGTCTCCGGGACCCCTGAGGGGTGGCATTGGCGTTGTCGCCTGCCTCCTCCTGGGTGCCCGGGACACCGTGTCCCTCCTGGCGAGCCTGGCTGCATTGTGGTGTTGGGGCAGGGATCCTGGGTGTCTCCTGGGATGTGGCAGGAGTGGGGGTGGTGGTTGGCACGGTTGTACCTGACGCAGGTGCTGCAGGTGGTTGGACACCAGAGGGGCCAGGTCGGTCGGGGTCGTCCGCAGAGTGGTGAGAGTGGTCGCTGCCGGTGGGATCGGTCTCCTGCAGATCCGGGTCCTGTGAGTGTTCCCCCCCAGTGTTGGGGGGTGCAGCACGACGTTGACCTGTGTGTGAGAGAGACAATGTTACTTTTGATCCATGCAACATCCATGTTTCATCCGTTACAAAGTTGGCACATTTCCTCTTGGAATTAGGATCTGTCTTGCATTCCACTCACAGTGCACTTGTGCATGTGTGTGTCCCTTGGGCACCAATTTGGCCCCTTTAACTATGTGTGGCACAGTCTTACTTGCTGCGTCAAGTGTGACTGCAGTCAGCAGTGGAGTGTGCATGTGTGCCGAGCTATGCGTTTGCGCCTTCCTTGTAGCACTGTACATGTGCACATGGAGTGGATCCACACACTCATATGATGCAGGTGGCTGTCCTTGTGCTCGTGTACAGGTTGTAACATGGCCCTGCGTTTTGCCATGATGAAGAGGGGGGGTTCTGGCACTGGGCACCCTTGTCTACATGCACGCAGTCCACCTGCTGACGAGCAGACATTCCCACACACCAAAGGACTGATTTGCTCTCCCTGTGTCTCCCTCCTTCTCTGTCCCCCTCTCCCTCCCTCTCTGTCCCCCTCTCCCTCCCTCTGTGTCCCCCTCTCCCTCCCTCTGTGTCCCCCTCTCCCTCCCTCTGTGTCCCCCTCTCCCTCCCTCTGTGTGTCAGCCTCCTCCCTCTGTCCATCTTCCTGTGTCTCCCTCCCTCTGTGTCCCCCTCTCCCTCCCTCTGTGTGTCAGCCTCCTCCCTCTGTCCATCTTCCTGTGTCTCCCTCCCTCTGTGTCCCCCTCTCCCTCCCTCTGTGTGTCAGCCTCCTCCCTCTGTCCATCTTCCTGTGTCTCCCTCCCTCTCTGTCCCCCTCTCCCTCCCTCTCTGTCCCCCTCTCCCTCCCTCTCTGTCCCCCTCTCCCTCCCTCTGTGTGTCAGCCTCCTCCCTCTGTCCATCTTCCTGTGTCCCCCTCCCTCTCTGTCCCCCTCTCCCTCCCTCTCTGTCCCCCTCTCCCTCCCTCTGTGTGTCAGCCTCCTCCCTCTGTCCATCTTCCTGTGTCTCCCTCCCTCTCAGTCCCCCTCTCCCTCCCTCTGTGTCCCCCTCTCCCTCCCTCCGTGTGTCACCCTCTGTCACCTTGGCCCAGCTTCCTGGGCACACACTGTTAGCAGATCTTTGAGTGGCCCTTGGCCTGTTGATGTGAGTTTGTTTCTGATCTCCAGGCACCCATTTTGTCTGCTGTGTGTCTGTGCGCTGCTGCTGTGGTGGTGTGTGCTGCCACTCTTTCACACTGTTGGCTGTTCATTAGCTGCTGGCATGTGCAAAACAGTGCCTTCACCCCCATGTGTTGATGCAAGGCATCCGCCATTTGCTGGCAAGTCATTCCTGTGTTGGGACACAGTGTTTGTCTGGCTGTGACCTAGGCCATATGGGCAGAGGGCATTGTTGTCTGCTTTGGAGTCGCACTATGTGATTCTTGGTGCCCACCCTCCCGCCATCCGGGTTACCGTGTCATGTGTTGTTGTCTTCTGTGGCCTGTGACTTGACATTGTCCAGCTGGGTGCATGGGGCATGGTGGCAGCAGTGGCATGTGCCTGCTCATGGAGTGTGGTTGAGTAATGCGATGGCTTGTGGTGTTTGCGTGCCTGTTATTAATTTTGGTTGTGGTTGCAGTTCCCCCCATGTGAGGTGCGTTGTTTGTGTACTCACCCGGGTCTCGGAGTCCTTCTACTCCTTCAACTGCCTCCACCGGCAGTATGGCCATCACCCTCTCCTCCCAGGGATGGTACTGTACGGGTCTGCGGGAGGGCCCTCCTCCGGTGGCGTTGGCCTGGTCGTGTTCCTCCTGTCTCTTGGCTCTGACCCTCCTCCGCAGATCGTACCACCTGTTCTGGCAATCCTGCTTGGTCCTCCTGGTGTCCGCAACAGCATTCACAGCATCGACGATGGTCTGCCACATGGCTGTTTTGGCTGCCTGGCTGGTGCTTCTGACCAATGTTCCAAAGATCTGTGGCTCGACTCTGAGGATTTGATCAACAAGGACCTCCAACTCTCGGTGACTGAACTTTGGATTCTTGGTAGTGGGCATGGTGAGGGGTGTGGGTGGGGATGGTGTGGGTGTGGGGGGTGTGTGGATGTTGGGGGGGGGTGTGGATGGTTGTGTGTGTGTGTGAATGTGATGAGAGGGTGTTTGTGAGGGTGGTCGTGTGAAGGTGTGCAAGTGTAAGATGTGGTGTCGCTTGTAGTCTGGTTCTGTGGTGTCTGGCAGCAGTGGGTCTGTTGCAAAGGCTCATGGTTTGTGTGTGTGGGCCCTTTTTATTGGTCCATGGGTGGGTGTGGCAGTGTTTGAATTTTGGGTGGGTGTGTTATAAGGAGTGGTGGTGTATTGGGCCTCTGTTTGTTTTTGACAGTTGCAGGTCAGTGATTGTGTTATTTTAGTGGTTGTTGGCCATGTTTAGTGGCTGTGTGCCTTTCGAATGGTGTATTGTTGAGTTGTTTTGTTTTGTCCTTGTTGTGTACGTGCGTTTTGAGCGTGTGTACGGTGTGTACATGGGCCATTTGGTTGTACGATTTGGTCCTTGTGTGTGGCTTTGTACGACTCGTACATGCGGTTGTGATGTTGGGGCATGGGGTGCGCTCCGTACTTAGGAGGTTGTGTTGGGGGTGCGCCAGGAACGTACTGGGGTGGGGGTACGACTGGAACGTACTGGGGTGTACATAGACGGTGGTACGACACGTACAGGGGTGGGGGGGTGTACATAGACGGTGGTACGACACGTACAGGGGTGGGGGGTGTACATTGACGGTGGTACGACACGTACAGGGGTGGGGGGGTGTACATTGACGGTGGTACGACACGTACTGGGGTGGGGGTACGACTGGAACGTACTGGGGTGTACATAGACGGTGGTACGACACGTACAGGGGTGGGGGGGTGTACATTGACGGTGGTACGACACGTACAGGGGTGGGGGGGTGTACATTGACGGTGGTACGACACGTACTGGGGTGGGGGTACGACTGGAACGTACTGGGGTGTACATAGACGGTGGTACGACACGTACAGGGGTGGGGGGGTGTACATAGACGGTGGTACGACACGTACAGGGGTGGGGGGTGTACATTGACGGTGGTACGACACGTACAGGGGTGGGGGGTGTACATTGACGGTGGTACGACACGTACAGGGGTGGGGGGGTGTACATAGACGGTGGTACGACACGTACAGGGGTGGGGGGGTGTACATTGACGGTGGTACGACACGTACAGGGGTGGGGGGGTGTACATTGACGGTGGTACGACACGTACTGGGGTGGGGGTACGACTGGAACGTACTGGGGTGTACATGGACGGTGGTACGACACGTACAGGGGTGGGGGGGTGTACATAGACGGTGGTACGACACGTACAGGGGTGGGGGGGTGTACATAGACGGTGGTACGACACGTACAGGGGTGGGGGGTGTACATTGACGGTGGTACGACACGTACAGGGGTGGGGGGGTGTACATTGACGGTGGTACGACACGTACTGGGGTGGGGGTACGACTGGAACGTACTGGGGTGTACATAGACGGTGGTACGACACGTACAGGGGTGGGGGGGTGTACATTGACGGTGGTACGACACGTACAGGGGTGGGGGGGTGTACATTGACGGTGGTACGACACGTACTGGGGTGGGGGTACGACTGGAACGTACTGGGGTGTACATGGACGGTGGTACGACACGTACAGGGGTGGGGGGGTGTACATAGACGGTGGTACGACACGTACAGGGGTGGGGGGTGTACATTGACGGTGGTACGACACGTACAGGGGTGGGGGGGTGTACATTGACGGTGGTACGACACGTACTGGGGTGGGGGTACGACTGGAACGTACTGGGGTGTACATAGACGGTGGTACGACACGTACAGGGGTGGGGGGGTGTACATTGACGGTGGTACGACACGTACAGGGGTGGGGGGGTGTACATTGACGGTGGTACGACACGTACTGGGGTGGGGGTACGACTGGAACGTACTGGGGTGTAGGTAGACGGGGCTGTGACACGTACTGGGGTGGGGGTGTGGCTCGAACGTACTGGGGTGTAGGTACACGGGGGGTACGACACGTACTGGGGTGGGGGTGCGACTGGAACGTACTGGGGTGTACATAGACGGTGGTACGACACGTACAGGGGTGGGGGGGTTTACATTGACGGTGGTACGACACGTACAGGGGTGGGGGGGTTTACATTGACGGTGGTACGACACGTACTGGGGTGGGGGTACGACTGGAACGTACTGGGGTGTACATAGACGGGTGGGGGTATACATATACGGGGGGTACGTGTCGGACGTACGGGGGCTGGGGGGAGTGTTGGGCGCGTATGCGGGCACATGTCTCCATGGTTGCTATTGGTGTTCGGTGCGGACGGTGTTTTTTCCATACGGTTGTAGGCTCGGACGCACGGGATGGATCGTGATTCCTCGGTCGGACTTGGATTTTTACGTTTGTAAGGTAAATCGTCCGAGGACGTGTCGGACACATTTTCCGACCCGAGGACGTGTGGGGAATGATTCCCGGTGCGGGTCGTATGGACTTTTTACCATGCGAATCGTGATTGCCAGTTCGTACGGCACTTGTACGATTCGTACGGTAAAAAGACCCGATACGAGTCGCACGGGGGAATTTTTTACCGGATCGTGATCGGCACCTAAGTGTGGGGAATTCCCGATCTGTATGTTTTAGTGCCATTTTCAGGGCTTTTAGTTCTGCCAGCTGTGCCGTGCAATCTCTTAGAGATTGCGTCTGCGTATTGCTAGGACGGAACTTGCCGTCCTGCATACGTCCTTTCACAATCACATATGTGGCACTGTATTGCTGTTTACTTCATACAGGAAGCTGAATAGATCCATCAGTGTAAATTATGTATTCATACTGAACTAGAGGCATTTCATTGGGGAGAGGATATTCTTGTTTGTACTGCAGGAATGCTTGTGTTTTTAAGGTAGAATCAAATTTGTTGTCTACATCTGTTGAAGTGGGAGAATTAGCCCATTGTATCCATTGAGGATGCAGTGCTTTTGCATTTGGAGCGCTCGCTTTTGTAACAGCCTCTAAGGTTGGTACTGGAGTCATGGCAGTTATCCATTTCCCCTGGGCTAGTGCTGTTTCTCTCACTACAGCAGTCTGTATCGCTGCCAGTATTTTTTCTGTTGATGCAAAATGCATTTCAGCGTTTGTATACAAATGGGATTTGTATGGAATGGGTACAGCTTAGCCGTCATTGAAGGTGGGGTAAGTGTACCCGGATTGACCCACGACTACACGGATCACCAAATTCGTGGTGTTTACATGCTTGGAAGCTATCATGTCAGCTTGTAAGAAACTGAGAATATCTGTGTGTTCCTGTGTCCAATGTCAAACTGAAAAAGCAGGTCTTATTAAATCGTAGAAAGGTTTTACTTTTGCTGCATAATCCAAAATGTATGTTCTGCCAAAATGTAGGAATCCTAAAATGGACTGTAGTTTTTCAGAGTCTTTGGAGGTTGGAGCAGCACACATTTTTCTAAAGAAAATTAGCTTCTAGGCTTTTCTTTTCACTTGAGAGCTCATATTCTAAAAATAGAACATTGAAGTGGGCAATTTTTGATTTTTTAAAGTTTAATTTGTAGCCCTCAGAGGCAAATCCCAGAATTATGTTGTTCACCCTGTTCAAATGATCTAATAGTTCATCATCCTATCATCTACATTGGACAATGCCTTCTCATCAAAATTTTGAAGTAACTCTGATACTCTTGCCGAATATAACCCAGGGCTATTCTCATACCCTTGGGGCAATCTACAGAATTGCCGTTGAGAGCCAAGGGCCAAAAATCTGGTCAAATATCTGCTTTCAGATGCTATATTTTGGCAGAAAAATCCATTTGAGATCTCTAATGTTGTTTTGTATTTCTTCCGTACAATGTTATTCATTAATGAGGCACTGTGTGCATTTTGTACTGCAAATGTTTTCATGTATGTGTTCAAATGCCTGTAGTCTAAAACTAGACGGTATGAACCAAAGGATTATTCATAGAAGAGGTGCAATTCTCGATTACACCTTGGCATTCAAGTTGATCTAAGATCTCCCTGACCTGTTTTTCAACATCATGTTTTATAGGGTACTACCTCTGTGAAGTTGGAGTAGTTTTTACTGGGATTTCATGGCGAGGTGACTCAGCATCCACCCTATATGATTGCGGTATAATGCAGGAGCTAGTGCTACCGCCCACTCCTGCGCATATGAATGTTTTAGTGATTCTGGAATGAGGTAGCAGAAAGTCGGTTAAATTACAGTTTTCTCCTTTTGGGCAGTCCATAAGGAACTGGGGAGGCCAATCTTTTTCAGCCAAAAGGATATCGTATCCATATGTCAGGTTCTCCCAAAAGAGACCTTTCAGTTTCCTTGGTTTATCCCCCTCCATCAGATGTTACCAGAAATTCCATCAGGTTCTGGCAAGCTATTGTTACTTCTGCTGTGCTGTCTAGCATCGGCAGAGCCCATTCCCCGTTCAGAAGTTGAGTCCTCAGTAGCCTGGGCATTTCTTATTTTAAGGCCAGCTACTTTCTTTTTAAATTGAGGTTTTGATTTTGGTTTATCTTCTTGTTTGATAATATAGTCTGAAGTGCAATGTGCCTCTTGGCTTGACTCGCTCTTCTGATCTGCGTTCTGACCGACCTTCCCTCTCTGAGTTTTTTGATGAACCCTGAAAGGAACAAGAGGAACGTGTATCAGTATCCTGATACCTGTCAGGTTTTTTAATATTGTCACGGTTTCAAAGGTTACATTTCCTGTCAGAGGGCTCTTGCTGAGAAGACCCACCCCGTGATTGTGTTGCATTGTTCTTGTTTTTCGATTGTTTATTATCCCATTTATTTTTAGAAGGTTCTTGCTTTGAGTTGTCCCTTTCAGGATAACCAATTAAAGGTGGTTTCACAGGTCGAGCTCCCAAGTTATCTCTACCCAGCAAAGCATGGGTTTCTTTGATAATTTTATGTAATTCCCGCTCCTGTTGTGCAGGAGTACATTGCCTCAGGCATTGGTGTATAGCCACTACTGCTGACTCCCCTCTTATGTTTGCTAACATAATTGTGGATACCTGGGAAAAATTGCCTATCAATTTCATCCCTAAGTCCAGGGCAGGTTCTGCCCTGTACTCGTTGTATATTTGTCTCAATACTTCTGGCATGACTGCTATTGAGGGGGTACCATGAGTTCTGGTATAAACGGCAGCGAAAACTGTACCTCAAGTGGTACAATCCTCTATCAAAGTAGCTATCCCCATTGGCAAACAGATTGTCAGTATTCTATGTTTTTATTGCGGTCCTGTGTATGGAAACACTGCCTCCAGCTGCGCTATTTTCTGTTCTGTCCAGAATGGTATTTGATCACGTTTAGTGGGCATTCTTCCCATAATCACGTTCAGAGTTTGTGGGGTGATTTTTGTTGTGGTCTCTTGTAATTTAGCTGTTTGAGTGACCCTTGTAGGTTGAAGTGTCAGTGTTCGCATAACGAACTGTATAAGATTTCTGTAAAGTTGTATTATTTCTTTGTGAAGTGGATGTAAGTCTACTGCTGGTAATGTATCTATCTCTGGATGTGGTGTGTAATCAGCTGGAACTGGCCAAGTTGCTCTGGGCTGCTGAGCGGACCGAGTCTCACTATTTCTGTGGTGTGTGGGAGGGCGCCTTTAAACCCATTTATATGCTCTTGGTAAGTTAACAGGACTTCTATGTCCTAGTATGGAGAGTATTCATCTGGTATTTCATCCGGAGTGTAAGAATGTATTGTATTTGTGCATGCATTTACAGGTGGGAATTTGACCCAGGAATAGAACACCTCTGTTCTGTATGTCTCGTGTGCCTCAATCACGAAGGTAACGGTCCCGCCTAACACTAAGAGACCAACATTTTCAAATTTTATAGCAAGTGCATTTCTGAAATTTTCTGAAATGTTGATAGCACCTTCTTGCTCCCTTCCTCCCTACTAGTACCACTGGTACCACTAGCACCACTATCACCTGTGTCTGCGCTTTGAGACATTATGGGTGGAAGCTCTATGGAAAAAGAGATAAGGTTTTGCACAATGTGGGGAACTATAATCCTTCAAGATTGAATATACCTACAGCCAATACATAGGGTATACCTACTCAGCTGTGGCGGATTTTCCCTCCCCACTCCAGACGTCTCTGGGTAAATGTGAGTAGGGGTCTCTGAGAAAGCACAACTGAACTACTCAGATTTGACCCTTATATAAGAACTAAACCAACGTTGGCGGCAGAGTCCTTCAAATTTATATAGGATCTGCGCATTTAGACAACATAAACTAAGGGATTGGTGTGAAGACTGATTCCAGATACTTCCAAAGGATATGTCAGTCTGTAGACCAGCTAGCTCACAGTGCCACTATAAGCCCCACAACCTAACCAAGGAGTGAATAGTTTCTGGCAACTAATCGAACATAACAACCCTGACCCCTCAGGGATTGTGGAAACAGTACAGCACTTTTCGACCAGTCATTTGTGCTCACTTTGTCTCAGAGATATACACAGAATGGGGACGTTTCAATAAGTATTTATTGAACGCGCATCATTCTAGTATAAAATACGTGTACTGAAACAACCATTAGACAGAAACAGATATATACGATTACAAGCACCAACAGAGTGAATTAAAAGGTAGAATTCCACCATGGTGCTAAAACAGTAAATATATACAGGCGTATAGATACATGGCAGTAATCGTGAGTACTCCTAAGATGCTAGCCCTAGCTAAGTGTACCTAAGTGTACCTAGCATCTTTGTAGGTGGAAAGCCAAGAATCCCACTAGGAAAGAGCCAACTCCATACCTAATGGGAGAGAACGAAGGACCCCGTCTTGGCCTCGAGTTGGACACCCCGCACAGGATGTCAGACCACTGCGTGCTGGAGTGTCTGCGTGCAGGGACTTTGGTGTCTCATGTCAGCCGAAGCTTCTCCTCTGGTTTGCCGAGCAAAGATGTGATACTTATATACCTGCAGGGGTTCTACCTAGATGTGTACTGTGGGCCTGCTGGCCAAGGATGACAATAGCGATGACTTTTGTACAGAGTTATTGTGCAGAAAATGGTAATCCTGCTGTGATACTAAGAATCCTCATGCATAATAAATGAGGCTAGTTTTCGAAGAAAACCACCCAACATTTACTCAGCACCTACCTTGGTAAATGGTCAGTGCCAGAGCCGTTATGTAGAGCAAGGTAGGACAAATGCAGGTAAAAGATTTTACAACTACCTAGGCCTATATTGGGGTACATTGGGTTCAAAACTAGTGTGTAGGCTGTGCAGGAAATTTAAAATGTACATTGGGGGCGTCTGACGTGCATACATATCACAAACCATTAGTATCTCTGTTAAGTGGCAAAGGACTGAGCAAATCCTCAGCACAGTAAGTTGGACTACTTTCTAAATTTTAAAAGTATGAAATACGTGTTAAATATATAGACGTTGGTGAATATTTTAGAGCTAAAGGCCTGTTACTCCTATCTTTATCTCTGAGCAGCAAGATGATGATGAAGATGATCTTGAATGCGTTATGGCTGTAATTGACTCTGTTTTTTAAACTAAGGGTCCTATTTAAGTGGATGATTGGGTGTCTGCTACTAATCACTTTACATATATTACTGATGGTTGGCCTCAACCAAAAAAACAAACACAAAACCAAAGATCTGAAAAGCTTTGGACAAGTTTCTCCTGAGCTAAATGGTGAGAATCAAGTTGCTTAAGAAATATCCTATTTATACCATCAGTAGGTTTACGTAAATGGATCATTAAAATTGCTCATGAGGGGCACTTAGTCATTTCACCAACTTACAAAAGATTGAGACAATTGTACTAGTAGCCTGTAATGGACAACCAGGTTAGATACTTTGTTAATGTTTGCCCATAGTCTGTTGTTTCTGACAAGTATTGGGAAAACTCTTCATTAGTTTCCTTTGCCAAATTAGAATTTTTCAGAACCTTTCCAACTTCTTAAAAATAAAAACAGGCATTTAATGATCTTGATCGACCGTTTTTCCAAATAGATGTTTTTTGCATTTGTTGATTTTACCAACACAAAAAAATGTGATACATTTTTAGAAGATGTTTTCTATCTAGAAGTGTCACCAAACAAGGTTGTTACAGATACAGGCTCATTTTGTCTCCAATAAAATGACTCAGTTTATAAGACTGCATAAAATTAAACATCTTCAAGTAGCTGCCTACAGTACTTCTGCTAATGGACTTGTTGAAAGAGCAAATCAGTTAATGAAAGTGGAAGTACAAACTGCATTGCCAGCAGACTTGATGTTAGAAATTTTCTCAAAGAGAAGGTTTGGGCTTATCTGACTTTTCCTCATTCTAATACAGGTGTTTCCCCATTTAAATTTCTAAGAAGAATGTATCTGTAATATTGTGCATTTACTTATTCCACATATTTACTTATTACTGTCACCTTGCTTATGTTTAAAGGTGCACCATGGTGATAGAACCTGGTGTGGTGATGCTTCTGCAGTTTGCTGTCAGTTGCATCTGACTTCAACTGCTGGATGGATGGGATCACTTTTACTGGAATAAACGTAACTACCATTTTACTACCTGGAGGCTCTTCATCTTCATTTTCACCTCAATTTTACACTGGCGACGAGCTGCAGTTTCTACCCATGCAACAGGATCGTGATCTCAACATTCAACAACATTTTTGTGAATTTTCCACTTGACTGAACTGTGGATTATCTAAAGACTACTCCATCTCAACTTCTACTTGATGTGAGTACTTTTTACCATTGTGACTATAAATCTTAATTTGAGCTCTCCTCACATACACCTTTTACCATTAATTCCATGGTTTCAAGGTCACTGTGTGAGCTCAAGCATTAGAGCAATCGCTGCACATCTCACCTCATATCAAGTTATAAAATCCATTGAGGTTGGGAGATTTAGGTGCGGGCACTACGATACTTCGAGATTACTTTTGTGGTGATAATTCATGGACATTTTTGTTATTTGAAAATTTAGTGCATTATCATCCCTACTCTTCGTGCCCGCAGAGCGCTAGTAGCAGTGTTTTCTGTCTTCATGTCCGTTATGATATAGTTAAGAGGATGAACCCACTCTTGAGGAGGTCATATCTATTACCAAACAGATCGAGCACTCTTTGAAATGTGTGGATATAATTACTAAACGTGAGAACAAAGATAACAGTGTTCATTCTGTAAAAATGAATTCAAAAGAAAAAGATTTTAAGAAAGGTACTTTAGCAAAGGCACAGAAAACAAATGTGAGAGATGTAAGACTTAAGTGTTACAGATATGGGAGTGAGAATCACTTGGTTAATGATAAAAAACTGTCCTGGACTTAAATCGACTTGCTCAAAATGTAAAAAAGGTAGGACATTATACCTCTGTTTGCAAAGTCAAGAAAAACAAGGGGAAGGTTCTGGTTATTACAGACAACAGTGATAGTGATAGTGCCAATGAGTCTGATTGTTACTGTGGACAAATTGTTTCTCAAGTCTCTGATAATCGTAAGAAAGGTCCCTTGGATGATATAAAAGTTGAAGGTGAGTTAACTAGAGTCTTGTTTGATTCGGGAGCAAAAATCACCATAATATCAAAACAATTTTTTATGAGTAAACTTGCTAAAGCTGTAAAACTGCTTAAAGCTGATATAAGACCTAGCGCCGATGAGGGAGAACCCATACAATTATTGGGTTATTTTTCTGGGTTTATAGAGTACAAAGGCAGATATGCTCAGGAAAAATATATGTTTCACAAAAAAGCGACAGCATTCTCAGATGGTTTCACCAGAGAGATCTTGGATTAATGTTAGACCCTAATAGTGATCCCCCCATTATCTTGAGAGAAGAATTTCAAATGAATGATGTGTTGGCTCAGGATTGTGAGGGTGATTTTACTACTCTTCTCAGGAGGGAGTTTCCAGACGTTTTTAAGGATGAGCTGGGCTGCTTACGTGGCTATGCTCACAATATAAGGTTAATTCCTGGGGCAATACCTGTAGCTGGTAAGGTCTGAAGTGTGCCATTATCAGTGAGGGACAAGATGAAAGGGTAACTAGAGAAACTAAAAAAAGATAGCATAATTGAGGATGTAGAAGGCACTAGGTGGTTGGCACCAGTTGTATCCGCTCGAAAATCGAATGGAAGTCTTTGTCTGTGCATCGATTTCAGAGAATTAAACTAACAAGTCATCATAGATAAGTATCCTCTACCTAAAATATCTGATATGTTAATGCTTTTATAGGGAGCTAATGTTTTTTCTACCGTAGACTTAAAATCTGCCTATCATCAGGTAAAACTGGAAGATAAGTCCAAAGACCTAACTGCATTTATCACGCCCTTTGGCACTTATAGATTCATTAGGTTACCATTTGGACTTGTGTCCGCAGCGTCTGTATTTCAGAGAGCGTTAGAGAGAGTATTGAAAGGAGTTGTGGGTGTGAAAATATATCAAGTTGATGTGCTTGTTTATGGGAAGAATGAAGAAGAGCATGATGCGATACTCGGAGGTTTTTAAGAAGTTTCAGGAGTATAATTTAACAGTAAGAATTGACAAATTCAAATTCAAAAGGTCATCCATAGATTACCTTGGACACACCATTTCTGGTCAGGGTGTACAACCCAAGGCTGAACTTATAAATACTATTCAAAATCTAGCTTCTCCTTCCAATAAGGAGGAACTAATGAAATGTCTTGGGATGTCAGAATATTATAGCAAATGTATGAAGAACTTTGCTGGAATGTGTGTAAATATGCGGAAATTATTATGCAAAAGTGTGGATTTCATCTGGACAGATGATTGTGAAAAGGAATTCATTACGGTCAAGAGTATGCTCAAGAAAACTCCCAAGTTAAAAAGCTTTGATCCCACCAAAAGAGGTGTCCTCATTACTGATGCCAGCATGAAAGGTTTGGGGGCTGTGTTACAACAGAAGGATGGGGACACGGAGAATGTCATTTTGTTTCTATCACGAAGCCTAAGAGGTGCAGAACTACGATACTCAGTCATTGAGAGGACTTAGCTGTGAACTGGGCCATGAAGAAACTCAAGGATCTGTTATGGGGTTTGATTCGAAGTACGGACTGATCACAAGCCACTTTGTCAAGTTTTTAATAAAAAAGGGATTGATGCTATTTCAGGAAGAATTACTAAATGGGTTGTAGCACTTCAGGGATATAATTTCAAAGTTGAGTATTTACCAGGTGCTAAGAACAGTGTTGCAGACATATTGTCAAGGTTGGTGGTACAAAGTGATGATAGCGACAATGCTGAGGAGGATCACCTTGATGAATGGGTTTGTACTATTGAGGCAGGTGGAATAAAGGAAAGCAGATGGCGAGAAGAGTGTGCTATTGATAAAGAATTTCTTGAGTTAACCTCATTACTCAAGAATGGATGGGACAAGAAAGTGAAAGGTAATTGTGAAAAGTATTGGCTGGTGAAGGACGAATTATCTGAGAGAGAATGCCTTGTTTTTAGGGGGACTAGATTAGTTCCACCAACTGCACTTTGTGAAGAACTTCTTGAGATGGCACATGAAGGTCATCAAGGGATGTCTAAAACAAGGGAAAGATTAAGACTTACATATTGGTGGCCAGGAATGGACTTGTGAGGGATTGCATACCATGTTGCATGAGTGAGAAGTGGCAGAAGCCTAGGTTCAACCCATGGTTATTAGGGAACGGCCAAAGAAGCCATGGGAAGAGTTAGCGCTTGACATTTTGGGGCCTATTTGTGGAAATGGTTGTGAGAGTTATGTCTTTGTGTTGATTGGTTTACATTCCAGGTGGCCGAAAGTAAAAATCACAAAGTGCATTGATACTAAACATGTGATAGTGTTTCTCTGGGAGGTTTTTGGGAGAGAAGGGCTACCTGGGGTCATACTAACTGATAATGGAACGCAATTGGTCTCCAATGAAATAGAGGAGTTCTTGTTGAAGTGTTCCATCAAACATAAGAGGAGTGCTCTTCATCATCCCGAGAGCAATGGCATGGTGGAACGCTTCAACTGTGTTTTAAAAGAGACCATTGATTTAGCCAAACAAAACAGTTTAGATTGGAAAAAGCAAGTCATAAGGAAAGCTGAAATTGACATGGTGTCCCCCATGCCATAACTGTTCGCACACCCTTTGAATTACTTAAAGGAAGAAGTGCTAACACTTTGGTTGCTCCTTTTTGGATCATTTACACTGAATCTAAAAGAGGTGTGAAAGCCTCTGATAGTGATTGGAGGCTCAAAGAAAGTGAAAGAATAAAGGCACGTAAAATAAGTTATGATCAAAGAAAAGCAGTGATGGTTACTGCTGTCAAAGTAGGTGTGTCATATTGTGCCTTTACTTATTTCACATATTTACTTATTATTGTAGTCACCTTGCTTATGTCGAAAGGTGCACCATGGTGATAGAACCTGGTGTGGTGATGCTTCTGCAGTTTGCTGTCAGTTGCATATGACTTCAACTGCTGGATGGATGGAATCACTTTTACTGGAATAAACTTAACTACCATTTTACTACCCGGAGGCTCTTCCTCTTCATTTTAACCTCAATTTTACAGTATCCAAAATCTAGACTTGGTTAAATAGGAATAGCAAACAGGATGCAACTATAGAGGAAAGTGTTGGCTCAAACAAAGCAAACAGAAAGAGAATTTTGAATGCAGGAAAGATGTGAAAAATGTGTATTTTGTTGTGGGAAACCTTTTAAAGTTAAAACAGTGAATCTAGGTTTACTGTCCTGGCATAAATGGTAAAAGTAAGCAAAAGTTCTGTGCTTTTGTACGGAAAGGGTTGGTGTCATCTTTTTCCTATTACGAGTTGACAAGTTGAAATCTTTAAAAACACTAGCTCAGATGTGAATGAATCTTTATTGGATACTTCTCCTTGGAGTCTTTTTCTTGGAGTCTATGTTAGTCACTTATTCCGAGTCTTCAGTGTCACAATATGGTTCTGTGATGCTTGATCAGCAACCATTGGTTGTTGAGACCAGATCTGATGTTTTTGCAGCGAAAATGGATGTAGAACAAGGGTGTATGTTATGCAGCACTGTAGTACCCATGAAGTCAAACTACTTGGAGGGTTATTGGATCATGATTTGTCTTAAGTTCATTTAAATCCTTATTTTGTTGTTGTCTGTAGGTAGGGTGGTGATGTAGCATTGCAATGTAGTAGTTATGTAGTGTGTTGATTATAACTGTGTCTTTAATATATTTTACACCATCTGGAATGTTTCTGTGAGTTCTAGAGTTAACATGCATTCTGTTCTCATATGCTGCTGACTCTCGAACTGACTGGTTTTGCCATTTGTCATGAGTCACATTTCTAAGAATAAAAGAGCGCTTCCTGTATCTTTTTGGACCTGCCTTGTCATCATTTAGTTTGTGCTAGCCTCCCTGCCATCCCACACTATAGCTTCATAAGTGCGTTAAGATGTTCTTTTCAGCATGGTAAACAGATGGCAGCGTTATATCCTCTTACAGTCTAAATGAAAAATATGTATACAAAATGGATAATTTCGGAAACAGTAGGAGAAATGTGAAACGTGCATGCAATCATAAATCCTTTTCACTTTCATCTGCCCCAGTAAAACATGTTACTGCATTTAAACTATTCTACCCCAGTGTTTCTTAACCTTTTGACTTCAATGGACCCCACTGAGTAACTATTGAATCTGGGAACCCCACTTAAGCAATTTCTATAATTGAACCTCAAAACATTACAAAAATACAGAAACAAGAGTGCATCAAATACACTAATTATGAAATATTGTATTTAATTCATGAAAAAACATAGCCAGAAATCGAGATTTTAATCAGAAGGTTGTAGCATTTCAAAATGTTGTTTTATTTCTAAAAGGCAAAGTGGTATGCTTGATGCCAGCATATTCTCTTGCCTTCTTTGCTCCAAATGCATGCTCTCTTTTCGTTGGTGTTTACCAGTGCATCAAATGGCGTGACCAGTTGTCTGTACTAGCTTCCTTTTGTACTTGTTCTGCTCAGACAAATTAAGATAGGGATACCAACTTAATTTTTATCCTACAGTATCAAAATCCTTCTCACAATCCTGCCTCTATTATTTAATTTTCTAAACAGTCGGGGACCCCCAGAGTAGGCATCGCGGACACCATGTTAAGAATGATTTCTCTAGCACACCCCTCCACTGCACTGTTCAATCTTGACATTTTGAAGTTCTTGTGGCAGATGTAGTGGTTACCAGCCCTGTGATTGTGGTACTAGACCTATGCACACAGTTGGTGAGGTGGCCAGGGGTGATGTCACTTCTTTCCGAATGCCTATTTTGTCATATGATGTTTTACAGAGTGTATAGTATTCTGAGAGTGCTCACCCTTTTGCAAAAGTATGTTTTTAGGTTTCTTCCATTTTGTTTGAAAAGTATATTTAAAATGTACTCACATTTTCTCGATATTAATCAATTTACTATTACTTTGTTTGTGAATAAGCATCTATATCAAATAAGTATTTTCTAGTTGATACCTCAGAAAAAACAGGCATTTGCAATGCAATCGGTCTCGCCTTAGGAACCTTATATGTATTTAACTATGCAGCACATTGGCCTGGGTGCTGAAACATCTACTGTTCTTTAACATGGAAGGAAAGTAAGCACCAAACTGTGTGACACGTCAGGTATGGGAACATATGGAAAGAAATATTGCCTTTCAGCAGAAATTGGTATAGTCCAAAGCTCTGTTTTTAATATAAAATCAGGGCCTTCGTGGTCATATCAATGAAAATACAATATTATTGTCTACGGGTGCGTGTGATTCTGGTATTTTACTGACCTCTGCTAGTCGTTTTCTATCAAGAAAGTTAAATAGAGGCAGTTGCCAGAAAAATTAAAAAAAGAAAGTCTCTCCACAGAAAGCAATTCTGGTATTTTACTGACCTTTGCTGATCGTTTTATGTCAAGACAGTTAAACAGAGGCAGTTGGAGAGAAAAAAAAGTCCCTAAGCGGAAGCAGACAAGTCCTAGGGCTGATCTCCAGAGCCCACATAGTACATACACATATAAGTATATAACAGGTATATACTAAAGTATATACAAGAGGTCTCGAATGCTCCACCTAACAACTGTTTTTGATCTCATATTGTTCTTGACAGTGCTCCATGGACTGTGCATCTGTAACCAGTTGAAGATAAACCTGAAGTTGCCTTCTCTTGCTGTAGAATACTGGTCGATCCCCAATTCCACTATCCTCATTTGAATTTTCAACCTGAGTAACCCAGGAAAAGGAACTTCTTCTCGCTGGTGTCTTGGTGAAGTAACAAGGGTAAGAGGGTGTGCAGACATTACTGACACATTACCTAGCCTCTTTTAAATCCCCCTTAAGCTTTGAGCACTACATTCATGTCATCTCTGCACATGCATGGGATTCCAAAGGTCTTGTAGATGGGGTGGAACATTTGGGGTAAGGAACTATTGTACGCCACAGACATCTCTATCATTTGTGTGTTTTAAATCATATTTCTACTTTCACTAACAATGTGTACCATACATTTTTCAATATGAGATTTCTCTGGCATTCGAGGCATGTTATTTCAAGATGAACTATATGGCTGGACAATAAGCAAAAATTATGATTTCACTGCAACCCATTACAGTGGTCTTGTGCTAGGAAATAGTCTTAGTACTATAATTCATAATCATTTTGAAGTGTAATCATTAACATAACAAATACACATATAAACGTACATTAAGGAAAACAGAAAAGAGTTTTGTTTGCATCATCACAGCCTTGGCAGCATGTGTCTCACTGGTTTTGTCTGTCCCTTTTTTAGGTTGCAGCTGCAGAAAGGTTTAGTTATATTTCTAAGACCTATTGTTTCTAATAAATTACATATATTTAGAGTGGGCTGGGTGTCAGCCCCCTGCTCCTTACTGGGTGGCTTTGTGGTCTATTTGAGGCTACTGCTCTTGATTAAATGGTGTTCCACCCTGCCAAGGAGCCATTCGGTCTCACAATATTCTGGCTGGATGAGTTGTATTCTTCAACTGCTGACTTGAGGGAACACTTGTATATGTCCTTTTCTTTTCCTTTTGTTTTGTTTTTTCCCTTTCTTTCAGCTCTATTTTGGAGGGCATGTGTTAGACGTGGCATCTTTGGTGTGGATTTCTCCCTAACGTTTGCCTTCAAACCTCCTGGTTTGCTGACATTGTTTTTGCTGGCTTTAGGACTGTGCACACTTTACCACTGCGAACCAGTGTTAAAGTGCCAGTGCTCTCTCCCTAAAATATGATGGAATTGTCTCATACCCAATTGGCATGTTTAATTTACTTTGAGTCCCTAATAAAGTGACACATCCTGTGCCCAGGGCCCCTAAATTAAATGCTACTAGTGGGCCTGTAGCACTGCATGTGCCACCCACTTAAGTAGCACTCTGAATGTCTCTCAGGTCTGCCACTGCAACCTGTGTGTGTGATTTAAACTGCCATGTCGACCTGACAAAATTAATCTTTTGGCAGGCCCAAACCTTCCTTTTGATTACAACCCTGCCTCACCAATTTGGCTGCACTGCAATCCAGGGACTGGGCTGGGGAGGACTTTATCCCCAGAATGTCGGGTCCCCAGTGACGTCTGTTCCGCGCCCTGAGGCACTTAAATTCATCTACACGCCCCCGCGATATTATAAATGCCTGCAACCCTGCCTCAGCATTTTGGCTGCACCACAATCCAGGGACCGGGCCAGGGAAGGACTTTATCCCCCAGAATCCCCGGTTTCCAGTGACGTCTGTTCCGCGCCCAGAGGCGCTTAAATTCATCTACATGCCCCCGCGACGTGGGACGCCTGCCGGCCGCGCCCCATCAAAGCCTGGGTCAAGTATGGGCCCGTCTTGTGCCCGTCGGAGCCAGGAAGAGGCTGAGCTGGGCCCCCCCCCCCAACAACGTCCCTAATTTGCTACCAGCAGGAGAAAGGGAAGGAAGAAAGCAAACCAGTCAGTCACGGCTGAGGTAACGACCACTTTACTAGATCACTTTCTGGCAAAAGCCACTACTGCCCTGGACAATGAAATTGAGCTTGTGGAGAGGAGGCTGTCTTTGGGAGCCGGTGCAGGGGACCCCAATCTGAATTTTTACCCATGCTCTGCCGGACTGCTACACCCCCTACGGCTGCTCAGATCATTCGCTGTGAACCTCAACATATTCTGTAATCTTTTCCAGGCTGTATCACTGGAACTGAGCTATCACCTAAGACAGTCATCATCACTGCCACTGTCACTGTCAAAAGGAAAGAGCCCCAATTAAAGCTGCTCAAGTTACCACAGCCAAAAATCCAAGAAAGAGCAATCTTGCGCAGGACAAAACAATTATCCCGGCCCCTCAACAGAACAATGCCAGATCTATCTTAAGCTGGAAGGACGTGGAAATAAATCTCAAAAAGCTAATAGGACCAATTGTCACTCACATAGATTCCATTGAACAAACTCTTGCTGACTTGGTGGCAAAAAAATTGGAGGGCACAGCCCTGGGGTGGGGTGGAGTTGGGGCTTTGGCAGTACCAGCACACGTACCAGCATACATTAGTTTGAGTCATGGTGTTATAAATCATACCCCGCCTCGGGGCCAAGAAAAGGTAAATCTGGCCATAACTAATCATAGCCTAGCCAGGATTCACCCTGATAATACTGAGATCTCAGTAGCTATAGCACAGTTGAATGTAGCTCCCCTTGGCCCCACTAAAGGCTCACATTAGCTGGACCCCGCAGCCATTATCCCCAGCGCGCACACAGCCCCTAACTCTAATGCTAACATTGCTAGTGTACAGCCCCCTACCTCCACAAAGAGTAGTGACCCTTTGACCTTGAATTTACCTCCTGCGGCATGTCCTTTTGTGATAGTTATGGTAACCGTTCCACCGCTCAGAGTATCCCAAAGCGAATCTACCGCACAACTGACGGCAAAGGCACTGCATTGGCTGTCCCATGCCGCTTATATAGGGCATCTAATTCAAGACCATCTGATAATGGGCAGGAGAATCTCCTGGGTAGGCCTAGCGCCAAAATTAATTAATAACGACTGTATCGTCCTCAATTTTGATAACCGTTGGCTGCTGAGGTATTTGTTATTCCAACTACCGACAGCACCTTCCACACAGTCTCAGATTTTTACATTTTTTTTATAAACTGCCACCTATACTTAAAATCAATACCGACAAATCAAGACACCAGGCAAACAATAACTTACACTGCAGCCCCCAGCTGGTTAACAATAACATACTGCTTGAAAACAGATATGCTGCATTTGAGGACCTGGACAGTTGCGACTTACTCAGGCCCCCCCCACAACCCTTTACCTACACCTTGCGCATCAGGGTCCGAAGTTAAGGAAGTCCAACTTAGGGCCACGGGCCCCGCCTGGATGGGTGGCTCGGATACTTTGAGCTTGGTTTCACACGATTCACCTAGTATCCTATCTATTGCCCATAGGGGGGAGGCCCCGTTTATTCTTGATGAAGGAGCGATCTCACTCCTTTCATGGAATAAAGCCAGCTTCAAAATGAAAATATGCAGCTTGGCTTGGGAATGAAAGCAAAAGACAACCAATTGATTGACGGAATGCAGAACAAATCAAAACATTCACCCCCAGTCAAGAGATCTGGATTAAATCCATCATTCTTTTGCTCACCATGCCACCCCAGTTTAGACCTGGCCATATGCAAATCAGTCTTGACCCTGTGCCTCATGGGAATAGTCCAGCCCGAACTGCCAAGCCAGGTCCTCCCTGGACAGGAAACAAGCATCCTAGGACCGGTTTCAGACTTGGGAATCTGAGCTGCGCAATGCCGGCATTATTTGTTTACAGGAGACCTGGGCACAGAATCCTTTCTTTCTTAATGGCTATCACTCTTTTTTTACACCAGCCACTCCCTCAATCTCAGGCAGGGCACAAGGGGATTTAATAACACTTGTTGCTAATACTCTTTCGTTTTGACAAGATAGACTTTGTGAATAGCTCTACTTACTTCCATATTATAGTTGCTAGGGGACAGAAGAATCCGGATCTATCATTTTTATAACAATAATTTCATAAATCCAGCTGAAGTGTTAGAAGAACTGGGGCACACTAAGGAGGGTTTGCTTCTTTATTATACTAGATCGCCATTTATTATGTGGGCTGGTGATTTTAATACTCATATTTGAGATCATGCTGACCGTAACATATGTGGGGTAACTGACGGAAAAGACTACTTTACTCCTCATTTCACTCACCATATCTACGGAAATGCCCTAAATAACTTGCTGATGGTGTGGGATTTGGGAATTGTTCACCCAATATGCCCTACCGCAGGACAACTAGCAGCAACATTTCATCGGTCAGGGGGCGTTTCCTGTATTGATTTTATTCTGTCCACTATGTCTTCATGTAGAAACATTAAGCATTTTGAGGTTGTGTTCTCTGAATTCAGTGATCACTCCCTACTATATCTTACATTTAATTGGTATTTTCTTTAAAAAGTGGGCGCTAAATGCATACCCAAACCAATTTTAGCCAGGACCCTATCATAATGTAGTCTAAAATAGTATCCTCCACTTATGAGGAGATCTGCCTATGTTTAAACTTGTTGTCCAGTGACAACCAAACCGTGGAAGCCCTTAATAGTATCCTAAGCTACATAAAGGTTTTGATAACTCACTATGCTTCCCAAAAGACATCCCCTTCACCAAAGTGGTTTGAAAAAAACTGCTCTCAAGCCTCAACTGCTTTTTCCATAAAGCGCTCAAATCGCAACCTAAAGACCCAAATCATATTAGAAGCCTTAGGTCTACATATAAATCCATCAGGATAGAGAGAAAAAGGGCGATTTCCATGGAAGCCTGGGAGAACCTGAGACTAGCCTCACTATCCAAAGACAGCAGCTCTTTCTGGAAAGTGGTTAACAGTCCCCTGTTTCAGGATGAAAACCGGCCATCAATGGACCTCCACATAGACGAGGCCACATGGATAAATCATTTTCAAAATATATTCCAGGAACAGTCTGTCACAGCCGCAGAGTCCTCAGCGTGACATTTAAGTGCTCCATCAGTATTGGAGTTTGCCATAAAAGAAGTAGAACTTGCTCTATCTCAATATCCTGTCGGGGTCCCATTGGATGTCTTTTTAACTAACACATCTTTGTGGGCCCCGGTTCTGACCATAGCATGTAACGCCATAGCCAAAGTCGTCCCCTTGCCGTCCTGGAGACTGTTAAAGTCCCAATCCTTAAGAAGGGTAGTGGCGCAGACCCGGCTAATTATCGTCCAATCTCCCTCTTGGACAGCACCGCAAAATTAATGGGCAGACTGCTACTAAATAGATTAGAAGAGTGGGCAACAAAAAATTAAGTTCTTGCGGACGCCCAATATGGCTTCAGGAAGGGGAGGGGCACAATATACCAGTGCCTCAATCTTGCTTTAATTACTGCAAAATATGTTACTGCAAAAAAAGGGCAGCTTTTCTTGGCATTCATGGACCTGTCCGCGGCCATTGACTGCGTGAGCCATGGCAAACAATTGTCTATCATGGAGTCACTGGCCGTGGACCCACCCATAATTTCATTTATTAGGAACCTTTATAGCCACGTAGAGGTGGTAGTTTGATACGGGAGGCACGAGGAGTGCACAAAACCTTTCAGGATTGAAAATGGGGAGAGACAGGGCTGTGTCCTTGCCTCCTTCCTTTTCTCCCTCTATACAGATAAATTGTCTAAGGTTCTGAGTGAAAAATGCAAGGATGTCCCAGTGGTAGGTACACTACTATTACCAGTCATGCTTTACGCAGACGAAGCAGTTTTAGTGGACAGAACCCCCAAGGCCCTACAGCTCTCTCTTGAGACCTTTTCCACCTATATGGCCGAGTTAGGTTTACTTGTTAATAAACAAAGTCCTATGTGATGGCTGCGGGTAGGGACAAGAAGAAAAAAGCTAATGGGTTTCCACATAAATTACAGAAAGCTGGACAGAGTGGATAGTTTTATTTATTTGGGAATTTTCTTTAACGAAAAATTAAACTTGACTACCATGGTTAGGAACAGAGCACAACTGATGAACAAAAGCATAACCAGCATTTGGAAGTTTGCAACACAAATAGGGAATAAACCAGTCAAAGAAATGCTAGAAATCTACTCTGCAAAAACCATATCCATAGCATCATATGGTGCAGCGAACTTGGGAACACCACATATTGATCCGCTACAAGTAATAGAGGACACATTTCTAAAGAGATTACTGTCCATTCCGAGCACTTGTCCAAATATTCTGGTTCACAAGGAAATAGGCTTTCCATTCATATCTGATACCATGAAACTGGCCCCGCTTCTAGCCTAACTTTCAATATGGAAAAGGGAATTGGTCCCTTAAACCAAATGGTATTAAAGGATATTTCATCTCTGGACCGAGCTTGCTCAATCAATGGGTTGCCTATATGAAAAAGTCCTATAGTGAACTAGATTTAGAGTTTTTGTTTAACTCGCCGTCCGAGTGCATATCCTTCTGTAAAGCCAGACTAAAATAACTTTTTATTGCTAAATGGCAGGTGGCGAAAAAAATCTAACTAAAACCACAGTTATTATATATCAAGCATCACCTTCCATGAGTATTGGGCACTTATCTTATCTTTCATTTGTTACAAATAGTAGACATCGCTTTTTATTGGTCAGATTCTAACTGAATTACATCCCGCTAATGGCTGGGTACCCAGCCCAAGTTTACTCGGCAAACCAGCTGTCTTTATATCCTTGTGATGGCTCCTCTAGTCAATCCATTTCGCACCCATTATTTTTTTGCACATTTTATAAGAATGAGAGGAAACAATTCAGTATCCCCCTGCTTAAAAAATGTAGCTTACATTCGCATAATCAGGCCTTTGAGACCTTCCGATCATTGGAAACCCCATACGTATGCTACATGATCGCCAACTTCTTACTTGCCATCTTAAAAATTAGAAAAGAGAACATTACAGCACAGGGGGCACACTTTTAAAATTTGTATTACCAATTATTTGCGGATGAAATGCTCTGATCATTTTAATGGTTTTATTGACCTCTCACCTTACTTGTATTGTTACCCTTGTGAATTTGACATTGTTGAAATTATGTTTTACATGTGGTATTTTGTTTATGATTTTATGTACTCATTATGCATTTATTTAAATGTAAAATAAAGTTGTTGATTGAGAAAACATGTTTGTCAACCCTAAGATAGGCCTTGGACAGTCCTCAGGGCAGGGTGAGATGTCTTTAAAACATGTACTTTTAAGTTTGACATGTTCTGGTAGTGAAAAACTGGTAAATTTGTTTATTACTACTGCAAGGCCTACTTCTCCCATAGGATAGCATTGGAATTCCCTTATTACATTTAATAAGCTGTAGCTTCCAAAAGAGAACAAGTAACTCAATAATGTTTGGTCTCATTTGAACTGTAATGAAAAATTGTCTCGCATGGTGAAGTTGAGTTTTTAAATTACAATTTTGAAAATGCCACTAGTAGAAAGTTTGCATTTAGTGTCTGCAGTCTGTCTCTGGCTCACATGACTGGGTAAAGCTGACAGTTGAGCTTTGCGTATTTGACCTAAACAGCCACACACAACAGAGAGCTTAGATGTGTCTGGATTGGCCATCACTAGCAGGATGGGAGGGAAGAGCAGGACCCAGCCCTACTTACACTTTAATAGACTACAACAATCTCCCAACATGGCTGCATACCCCTGTTTTAGTCTGGAGACAAGACAGGGAAGGCAGGATGCCTGCAAAATTCAAAGGGATACCTCCAAAAGTTTCCTCTCCACTTAAAGGCACAACTGGGTACAAATTCTGGACCTCAGACACCAAATCTTCAGTACACTTCTGGACATGTAGATACTCAGCCAGGAAGAAGGACTGCTGTGCTGCTGAAGGACTGCCACTCTGATAAACAGTTACTCTGAAGGAATTGCTGCCCTGCAGTGCTTACCTGCTGTCTGCTCCTCTCTTATCTGGGTGAGAAGGACTGAACCTGACTCTGTTGAACCCAGGACACCAAAGTGACTCCAAGGGTTTGGTAAGCTGGATTCCTGGCTAGAACTTCAGGGAAGATTCTAACAACCTTAAACCAACACTTGGACTCTGCCATCTGTGACTCTTACCCTGCCAAGTGGTGCCACCCCAGTCCTGGACCCTTAGAAGTGGACCTGAAGGTTGTCTGCCAACCCATCTCTGGATCCACCAGACAGTGAGACAAAGGGGGAATATGTGTTGACAGGATGGGTCATCTCTGACTTGATAGGCGGACAGATCTGTCACCTACCACACTTGCACATTACAAAGCCTCTGCCTGAGCATACTCACAAAGGGTTTGACACTAGTCTTTTGAGACCCCTGAAAAGCTGGGGCAGTGCAGTAAGGGAGGAAATTCCAAACACCTCTTGGGGTGAAAACCTCCAGAACCTTCTCCGACTTTAAAGCTGGCACCAATTAGAAATATTGGAAACTCAGACCCAACTCTCCAGTACACTGCTGAACCTGTGGAAGACTCAGAAGAAGGACTGCTGTGATGTTCTGCTGCAGGAAGGACTGGTACCCTGCTGCCCCACTACTCTGCTTCCCTACTGTCTGAGAGAGAAGAACTGGCTTTGCTTCTTGAACCCAAGACCACCAGACTGACTCCAAGGGCTAGTTGGCAGGCCTCCTCCTCAGCCCATCTGTGGATCCAGCGGAGCTGACGCCTTTCCTCTGCTGCGCAGTACAATTCCGAGCAGAACTGGCACTTTGCCTCTTCTGTGAGGGTTCTCCCTGCGCAAGGAGTCTGCATTGACCTTGCAGTCTGAAACAGATCCACCTCTGTGAGAAGCTTCACCGTCCCAGGCCCTCGCATTGCAAATCTCTCGACTGTAGCTTTGAGTGCGACCAGGTTCTCGCATCGCAACCTCGCCGCCCTTTGGAACAGACCCATCATCTGGAGTGCTGATGCATCCTCGACGACTAAACAGGATGGTGCATCAGAGCTCTGCGGCACCTCGGACCTGAAGCATTGCCCTGGCTGCGCGACGCATCAGTGGCGCGGTATCTTTTGTTTAGCGGGCCTAACTGGTTCTTGGAGTTGACCTGTACTCCAACCGGTCACACTGAACGTGTGACTTTGTCCCAGTCTGTCATGACCAAATATCCACAGTTGCCACTTTGTGCTTTTTGGCAACATAATTACTGAAATCTTCAAATCCGTATATCTCTCATTCTACAGATTTAATTTTTGTTGTTTGGGCTTGTCTTATTTATTTAAAATTACTCTGCGTTTCTAACCTGGTGTTTTTAATCCTTATTGTGTAGTGTTGTTAGTTTATTACTGTTTGAAGTGCTGCAAAAATACTTTACACATTGCCTCTAAGTTAAGCCTCACTGCCCTGTGCCAAGCTACCAGATGGTGGAGCACAGGTTATTTGGGGCTTGCTTGTGCCTCACCCGTACACGGATTGGGGTTCCTCCTTGTGTAGGGTTTCACCCCCCTCAACCAGTAACCAAATTTCTTACATGTGTTTTCCTTATTCCTCCTGCATCTCTGACCCCTCTCACACCTCAGTTTCTTTTTCTCTCTGTCTCCCTATCCCCCACTCATCAGTTGCCTCCCCTGGGCTCCTTATCCCACTGCTCATTGTCATTTTATTTATGTATGTATTTATTTATTTTAATTAAGATCTGGCAGCTGTAAAGTGATGCCAGCGTACCCAGTCTTTTCACACCCACACACTTTCATTGTTTACTTTTAATTAGCCATTGGAAAAAGGCCATTGACCTTGTTGGAATGGTAAACTTAAAATTGCAAACTGGCTGCTAGTGCCTAATGAATCATGTGCACGTATGCGTCATGGCACCTGCGCACACATCCATATGAATAGGTGGCCATCTTGGCTTTACTTAATACACAAATTATTCCAAGATTGATGCTTATCCGTCGAAAGTCTGCGCAAATAAGCATTGCCAAATCCATTATCTCAGCTGTTTACTACTGAGGCCAATTTGCTTTGCCAAAGTTTTTTTCTTTTTTCCAGTATTATATTCTCGAGATGCATGTCAGGATTGGAGACTGAATGTAAATGGTGCAGTGATTATGTGATGCATTCGAGATGATTTTATTAGATATATGTGAGAGGTTTTTTTATGCATTACTACGTGATTTCACATTCTTTTGGATACACTGTGTTAATTACAGCATTTTTTGTGATATATATGGGATTCTCTTGATAGAACGCTTCTGAAAATATATTTGAGAGTCAACTTTCAATTTCAGCAGCAATGCATGATAGATATAAGGGATTCAAAGTGTCCACCATATCCCAGTTTGTAAGTTCTAGTTGGAACGTTGGGATGGTTCACTCCTACACCCATTATGTTTAGTATGATCTTATTTGCATGCCAGCCAGCATAATCAATCTGCCATGAGTCCTGCTCTCCATGTGTTATACTGCTTAGAAAATGCTACAGATCTCCATATTTGATGTTCCGAGAATGTACCAGCTGAGCTTTTCAGAGATTGATAAAACACAAACGACGAAGTGTGCTTATAATTAAGATTTTTTGAGGGGGGTGGGAATGGGACAAATATGTTTTAAGGCATATGTGAAACGTGCTCTTTTTGACATGTTTGCATTATCAGCCCCTCATTCCGACCGACAGAATTAGATGCAATAAAAATACCACGCAATTAATCTGTTACCACCCTTAGTGTTTTTTTGCTGTGGCAATTTTGCTGCTGCATTCTGAATTTACAGATCTGAATTAGAGATAAAGCGCAGAATCAGTTTTATGGTATCCAAATTCTACATGTTTTCTCTCGAATCTAACTCGTTTCACAAATTCCTGCAGGTTGACTCATGGTTGACTTGAACCTGGAAGAATTTGTGTGCAGAAAAATGTGGGGTGTGAAATGACAGCATAACTTGATATGTAGATTCAGCCGCAAATACTGGTGAAATCCAAGTCAGATCTTCCCGCGCCTCAGAATGAATGCCGTAGCATTTCTTGCCATATCCAAAAAGCAGCCCACTCCTAATGAACTAGTAAAATATTTATTCTTCCTTATTTTGGGCCCAATATACAAATATTTTTTTTCATGATTGCGTGTCACTGACTTCTGTCAGTGCAAGAGTAAATAAAATGTCATTTAAGAGTAAATCATACATACTCACTTGGAAGACAAGAGGTTCCTTTTCCAGCTGCCTCTATCTTGAACTTACCTAAAAGTAATTTGGGGAAGTTTGACGTTTCAATGTTGTGATAGTAGACAATGGAAGTTGTGGCTGCTACAAAGCCCATAATTGCTGGCATGAAGAGATGTAGATGGCGAGACTTCATATATCTAAGAAAAGAAACGAGATACAAGTGAATTACACAATAAATGTCTGCCAGGCTTTCACTAACACTTTGATGCACGTTTTTTATAGCTTGACTCCTAAGTTGCACACATTTTGGTAAAACACTAGTTGCAGAAAAATTACAGACCAAGGAAAGGAACTGAACAATAAATATGCAAGACAAGACAGAATCGTTGCAGACATCCTCTAAAAAATTCTACCCCTCAATAATTGTAATCTCCTTCATCCACAATAATATTTAAAAGCAAACATTACTAATTTACAAAAGCAATAACATATAATAAACTAGAGAAAAATAGTGAAAATATGTGTTGTTGTTAGAACTGTGGGTGGTCTACCCTCAAAATATTTGACTTACTTCTCCATTTTTGCTGATCTCATTTTTGTTAACCATAGGACTCTGTGAACTTTAACCCTGCTAACCAGTGCTAAATTGCGTTTGCTCACTCCTTTATACATGAAACATTGGCTCACACTCAATTGCCACATTTTACTTTTATGTCCCTAATACATTAGAACTACCAGCACTCAGGACCTGTAAATTAAATGCTACTAGTGGGCCTGCAGCACTTATTGTGCCATTCACTTTAGTAACCCTTTAAACCTGTCACGGGCCTGTCTTTGCAGCCTGTGGGTGCACTTCAAACTGCCATTTGGAACTGGCCAAATAAGTCTTTTGCTAGGCCTCAACTTTCCTTTTTGACACACATTACTCACCCCTAGGATATGTCCTAAATAGCCCGCAGGGCAGGGTGCAGTGTATTTAAAAAGTGGGATATGTACTTTTAACTTTTACATGTCCTGGTAGTGACAAAAATTAAGTTCATTTTCCGCTACTTCAAAGCCTACCTCTCCCATAGGATAACATGTAGGTTTACCTTATTACACTTTACAAGTTGTAACTTTCAATTCGGAGCAGATAAGAATGTAGACTTTGGTGTCAAAAGAATTATAATTTAAAGACCTCTTTAATGGTAAAGTTGGATTTTAAGTCACAATTCTGAAAATGCTACTGTTAGAAAGTTGGAATTTTCTTGTCCCAACCATTTGGGGTCTCCATCCTGTATCCTGGATCACATGACTAAGTGAAGCTGGCAGTTGAAATGTGTGTATTGGTCCCAGACAGTGAGACAAAGGGGAAATTGGTTTTGGCAGGATTTGACATCACAAAGCCTCTGCCTGAGGACACTCAGAAAGGGTTTGACACTATTATTTTGTGTCCCCAGAAAAGCTGGGGTGAAAATCTCCAGGACCTTCTCCAGCTTTAAAGCTGGAACCAAGTATACATTTTGGACCCTCAGACCCAACACTTCTGTTCACTGCTGGAACTGTGGAAGACTCAGAAGACGGACTGCTGTGATGCTCTGCTGCAGGAATCAATCAATCAATCACTGCATTTCTAAAGCGCGCTACATACCCGTGAGGGTCTCAAGGCGCTGGGGGGCGGGGGCGCTACTGATCGAAGAGCCAGGTCTTGAGGAGTCTTCTGAAGGCCTGCAGGTCCTGGGTCTGTCGTAGGCTGGTAGGGAGAGTGTTCCAGGTCTTGGCGGCGAGGTAGGAGAAGGATCTGCTGCCGGCGGTGGTTTTCCGGATACGAGGGACTGTGGCGAGGGCGAGGTTGGCTGAGCGGAGGCTTCGGGTGGGGGTGTGGAAGCTGAGTCGGTTGTTGAGGTAAGTGGGTCCGGTGTTGTGTAGTGTTTTGTGTGCGTGGATGAGGAGTTTGAAGGTGATCCTCTTGTTGACGGGGAGCCAGTGCAGGCCTCTCAGGTGGGGTGTGATGTGGCTGCGGCGGGGGACGTTGAGGATCAGTCGAGCCGAGGCGTTCTGGATTCGTTGTAGTCATCTCAGGAGCTTGTTTGTTGTTCCTGAGAAGAGGGCGTTCCCGTAGTCGAGTCTGCTAGTGATGAGGACCTGGGTGACGGTTTTTCTCGTGTCGAGGGGGATCCATTTGAAGATCCTGCGGAGCATTCGGAGGGTGTTGAAGCAGGAGGCGGAGACGGCATTGACTTGCCTGGTCATGGAGAGAGTGGAGTCGAGGATGACCCCCAGGTTGCGTGCGTGGTCCGTGGGGTCTGGGGTTGTGCCTAGCGATGTGGGCCACCAAGAGTCGTCCCAGGCTGATGGGGTGGGTCTGAGAATGAGGACCTCCGTCTTGTCTGAGTTCAGCTTCAATCTGCTGTCCTTCATCCAGTCGACTATGGCCTTCATTCCTCTGTGGAGGTTGACTTTGGCGGTGTGGGGGTCTTCAGTGAGGGATATGATCAGCTGGGTGTAGTCGGCGTAGGAGATGATGTTGAGGTTATGTTGTCGTGCGACGTAGGCGAGAGGTGCCATGTAGATATTGAACAGCGTCGGGCTGAGGGAGGATCCCTGTGGGACACCGCAGATGATCTTGGTGATTTTTGAGCTGAAGGGTGGGAGGCGGACGCTCTGGGTTCTGCCGGAGAGGAAGGATGTGGTCCAGGCCAGGGCCTTCTCTTGAATACCGGCGTCATGGAGGCATTGCTATCCTGCTGCACTTCTACTCTGCTTCCCTGCTGTTTGAATGAGAAGTACTGAACATGCATCCTGAATCCAGGACCACCAGACTGTCTCCAAGGGCTAGTTGGCTGGCCTCCTGTTCAGAGCCTCAGAGACAGAAAAGGCTCCAACTCTCTGGAACCCTGCACCTGGACTCTGCCTTCTGCGTGCCCTAACCCCCAAAGTGGGGTCCCTCCAATCCTGGATGTTTTGAACTAAAGATAGTGGTGCCTTGCCAGCCCTGCTGTGGTTCTCACCAAATCTGCAAACCCCAACAAAGCCTCAGCCGGGCAGCTGCAAGCTCCATCAGAACTATCCTTGAGCAATGCAGAGCTCCACAAAGCCTTGCTGCCCAGCTGCCAGCCTTAGCAGAATTGATGCTGATTGACGCAGAGCCCTCAAAGCCTCGCCTCCCAGCTGCCAGTTTTATGTGAAACGACACCATAAGACACGAAGCCTCACAAAGCCTCACCGCACAGCTCCTTCAGAACTGGTGCAGCATTGTGCAACACGAGGAAGGACCTCGCCCTGCAGCTCTCATGGCTCCTCAAAACTGATGCCGGACGATGCTTAGTGTCACAAAGCAAAGCTGCTCAGATCGTGCACCAAGATTTAAGGTACTTTGTTCAGCAGGCCTAACTTGGTCCCTGTAGTCTGACATCACGCCAATTGTGACTTTGTCCTAGTCCTGAGTGACCACATAACCCTAGTTGTTGCTGTGTCCTTTTATGCACAATTTTTTACCAAAATCTTTAAAATTCCATTACTCCAGTTTTACTTATTGGAATTTTGTCATTTTGGTCTGAAATCATTTATTAAATTCTGCTGTATTTTCCTCAATTGGTGTGGAATTTTTCTTGTGTTGTGTTTTCACTTTATAACTGTTTGAAGTACTGCATAAGTACTTTACACATTGCCTCTAAGTTAGGCCTGATTGTTCTGTGCCAAGCTACCAGAGGGTTAAGCAAGGTTACTTGGGGATTGCTTGTGTTTCACTCTGACAAGGATGGTGGTTGCTGATTGAGTAAGGTTTCATTCCCCTCAACCAGTAAACTAATTTCTTATAGTTCTAAACTGAATGTACCTGCTTTAGTCAGTTGCATAGCAAAGCTGTCATGGGCCCAAATGCAATAAAGATAACTGACCCGCATGCCCTGGTGTAGTTGTATAAAATAGTGGTCCCCCTCACTCCACTGGTCCCTGATGCAACTGCACCCCTGACACTCGATTTTTAAAGTATTAGTTTATTTATTTATCTGACATTTGAATGTTATCATGTATCTTAGTGTACTTTACAGTTTTAACAATCTTCCAAAGAATATGCTTTCTAAACGTGTAACAAGAACATCGTGATGCTGGGGGCCAAGAAAATATCATATGAACGAGCTTCTGCTTTGTTAAAGGGGAAAGAAGCATCATTATCCATTATCCATTATCCAAGCAAACCTTCACACCTTCTTGTAAGAGACAGATAAAAGTGTTACCAGTGACATGCATCAGGTGCAAGAACAGAACAGCGATAAGTCTATGGGAGAGGTGGAGGACGGGGCATAGAAGGGGAGCGGAACACGGGAGATACACAGACCAGGAAGGATTTAGAGTGAGAACGTTTCCGTCGCTATATAGGCTGAGTCAGCATTAGACAGCTTGACATCAACGTCTGGTGTATTATAAGGTTCCCTTTCATTTGTACCAGTTCGCACCCAGCTTGCTTCTTCTTGCATGTATGTTTTGTTGCCAATTCTCCTCAAGTCCAGTGCTTTGGGTTGTACTTGCTCTTGCTGTGTGACCGCTCTCCCCTATTTTGTCCTGCAGTGTGCCATGCTGTTTCTGCTGTGTTTCGTCGTTGTATGCCGGTCACCCATGAGCAAGTCAGAGTCTGTACTTCCAGGGAAGCAGGTAAGACTCAAAGAAATGTCTGCTGTGTATGCTGATTTGAGGCAGTGATTCACAAAAGATCTAATGGAATGGCTGGTAGAGGTTGCCCAATCCTGCCTTTTAACCAAACCTTCAGAACACGTGACAAACCTTCTCAGCTATCAGTAAAATTCTGGGTAATCCAGTCCAGATCTATGCTTTTTCCTGTAATCCTCCTCCCTTCATTCTGGAAATGGGTTCATATTCACACTTCCAAGGTATATTAGAGAGGAAGTCTGGAACTGAAGTTACAGCGCAGCTGTACAGCGCAATTTCCTGAAACCAGGCACCAGGAGTGATCCTTTGAGGCTAGAAAGCGGAGATGTCTTCGTTTGATGGTGCCCTTCATATGCACATAATGGTTCTAAACCTGTAATTTAAGTTTGATTCCAGCATGTACAAGTGGAGCTTAAATGTTTTAGCAATTTCATGTAAAAGTCTTGTGTTTTGATTAAATTTTGTATTAAGTCTGTAGAATCTAAATTCTAATAAAGGTTGTTGCAGATACGTATTAAACTTTCCAAGTGAATGCCCCACCATTGCAAAAATCCTGACTGTAGACCTTGGCTTCATGACCCTCCAATCAGATGGATTCTTTTAAATATGAAAATACGAGAATAATTCAGATTCCCATAAACTCATTGGGACATTTCTTTGTTAGTGGTAAACAGTTCCTCATAAGAAATCCATGTGCAACTTGCATGACCTTTGATGTACATGAATAAGCCTCGACCCCTGCTAGACTTGGGTCTAGGACACACAATTTCCCAGCTGCTCCATATGTTTGATCCCTGCAAATGGACAGATTTTGATACAGGAGTAGAAGGCGAAGCATTAAGGATCTTTTGAGCCGGTCTTACTGTGTGAGTATGTCTGTGAATGTGTCTTCATATGTTGCTCATCTTCCCTGATTTGAGAAAGCATTCTTATGCTGAAAGAAACGATGTAATGTCCTTGTTTCATTGATGTTGCTGTTTCTGTTACATTGTCTCTGTTTATTGCAGAGGAACGTGTAGTAGTTCCAATTGACTAGATTCTTCCAGTGTAGATAAACATTGGTGCATTGCTGTTGTGGACTTTTGATGGTGAGATGTACAAATCGTTGGCAGCTGACATGGAGGTTGCACAAGTTGCTACATAGAAATGCGTTGCCAAAAACACAGGTAACTGTTGACCCATGTCTCGTTTGTTTTGCACACATATTAACACAATGTGCTTTTGTGGTGCTTCACATGGTGTGCCCAGGATGAAAGGTGTAGGTAAATATGGTGGCTTACCCATCTGAAGCGATTCCCTCTGCTATTTCGCAAACGTGAACAAACAAAAGGACAAAGGTAAGAATCCATCGTAGGTTGTGCCCAGGAAAATGCAGCCAGGTGTTGTGATGAATCTGAACTTTCGAGCTTTGGCTTCCCCATCCTGACAAGGAAAGAACAATCACAAACATGCATCAGTGTTACATTTGTGAAACAAATAAGTGTCAGCGCCCTCGTCAGGGGACACTGCAAGTAGCACCACCCACTCCCACTGCCAGTGCTGCCAATGACAGCACCTACAAACTACTAGCAGTCACACTCCTACACGTGTTACAGTTCAGACTATTCCATGCCCCTCAGGCTATAAGAATGGTTTGGGAGGCAAGTATTATTCATTGTTTTCAATGTATATTGAATTAATAAGCATCTGTTGTTGTGCTCATCTTTAAATTAAACAGACAGTGCCACCATGCAGCAGAATGTTGTAAGTGCCAGTGTTGACAATTAAGTGCCAAGCAGGGGAAACCATTGGCTCAAATTAAGCACTGCATGCAGTAACACAAATAGGTGGTGTACTATTACAATGCAAGTCATTGCTAAAATTGATCTTCTCCCACTAGTTGTCTCTACTTGGACTGCGTCATCCCTTTGTTCACATTGTTCACGCTCACTGTTTTGTGTCACAGAATGCAGGCTGTTTGATACATATGTACAGTGGACACTCTAACAAATGACACCCATTGATAGGGCTTATATTGTATTATTGATTCTTCAGTCACAAGAATGATTTCAATGTAATCCCCACTTTATAGATGTACAGCAAATATCTAATTTCTTCCAAATATAAAAGGCTGTAATTACTGCATGCTGTGTGACCAATAGACGTTGTTGTGATACCCCTTCAAGCCAAGGAGTTTATTTTACTAGTTGAGGTGTAATGAACGATGCACCACCGCTCTGTGGGGCCAAGCACTGGGATAGACTTCTTTTCCAATGTCAGCATTCTGCCTCATGAGGGGTTCTGTTTGAGGGAAAAGGAAAAAGGAATCCTGCCTCTCAACATCAGGGCCAAGTTCTACTAAGCACTTGCATTGTCCTTGCATAATGCAAATCAACGCAAGACAATGCAAGTGCTTAAGTGACATTTAGAAGGTCACACAAATCCATATTTGCGTTCTCTTGTGTCACTTTTCACCTACAAACTAACTTAACGAGCACCTTGCCCTACCTTACATTACTGGGTTTGCACCAAAATGTTGCACCTACCCAGCCTTGGTGTATTGAGGAGAAATATCTTTATTTCTCCTTGATACTTCCTCTTTGCATGTGTGCCGCATTCTGCGTCCATCCTTATAACTGCCAGTGCCCAAAAATGCATACTAATGGGCCCCACCTGCAACCACTGGCTCAAATTAAGATCTGAATTTAACATAGTCTAAGTTCCATGTTATGAATAAGTGGCTGCAGCCAACTGCCAACATTCAAAGTGTGCAGTTTGTTAAAACCTACTGTCCAATAACCCTATAAGTATATCGTTAGCGAAGTAACAAACATCATCAATCACAGCAGATAGTTATTAAAAATGCTGTTTATGTTATAGGCTGCAAAGTTGACTTTTTAACATCTCTGTCTTTAAACTGACCAGTCTGTGCTGGTAATTTCTAAGTTGTGGCAGAGGCCCCTGGTTCCCAAAGGTAATTGTTTCCCTTCACAACACCTTCTCCTAGAAGCCCCCTCATATTGAAGGGCCCAAGTCACAAAGATCTTCCTTTCACATCTGCCTGGATTTGGGACTCAAAGTACTTGACTCACAGACTAAAATGACAGTTAACGATATGGAGTGTCAGCAGATGTGCTCATGAGAGAAGGGCGCTTTCTTTGATCCTCTGGGGTTGGAACAGACTTGCATTGGGAGAGGTCTAGACAGAGATGGTGAAAATTCTAAGTAGGGATTAGGTTTACCATGATAGATTTCAGAGGTACACTAAACTCCCAGATATCTTAGCTGGGGCAGGAAATGAGTCACAATGGGATAAAACCTAAGTGTGTTCAGAGGGTCTTGGTTATGTTATGTTATGTTATGTTATGTTATGTTATGTTATGTTATGTTATGTTATGTTATGTTATGGTATATTATGTCATTGAAAATCAGGAGCATCGTGGGCCAAGCTAGGGCCGACACTAGTTGAAGAGCCATGTCTTAATTTTCTTGTGAAATTCAAGAACTGTGGAGGAAGCTGTGATTTGCAGGGGTAGGCTGTTCTACGCTATGAAAGAAAGGTAGGAGAAGGTCACCAGATCTGGTTCTGTGTATGTGGCGGATGTATGCAAGTAGGAGTCTGACTGAGCAGAGGTGTTGGGTGCATATGTGGATCTTAACACGATTGTTAAGGTAGGTGGGGCCAATGTATTGCAATTCTTTGCATGTGTCATTGAGGAGTTTGAAAAGTGAGTGCAGTGTGTGGATGGGGAGTTAGTGGTGTTTTTTGAGGATTGGAGTGAAGTGAGTGTGAGAGTAAGTTGGAGTGTGAGTTTGGCAGCTGAATTCTGTATCGCTTGGAGTCTCCTGGTCATTTGGGCATGTAATCCTAGATGTGCAGTGCATTGCTGTAGTCCAGCATGTTGATGATGAGGGCCTGGGTGACTGTTTTGTGACGGTAGAAGAGAAGACACTTAAAAATCCTCTTGAGCATCCTGGGTTTGTGCAAACAAGGAGGCGCAGACTCCGTTCCTATGGCCTATCATAGCAAGCTGGTTTTGAACTATTATGTCACTGTTCATTCAATGGGTGGTTGGGTATGGGTCTGAGATCTGCAGGCCACGAGTAGGAGTCCCATAGGGAGGTGTTTGTAATGAAGACGACTACTTCCGTCTTGTCTATTTTGAGCTTTAGGCATTTGTTTTTCATCCATCTGGCGACTTCAGAAATGCAGCATAGGAGTAGGTTCAGGTGTTTGTTGTTTTGTTGCTAGAGGGCAAGGATGAGCTGGGTGTCATTTATGCAGGATATAATGTTAATTCTGTGTGCACAAATGTTGTTGCAGCAAAGGCCATGTAGGCATTAACAGCGTAGGACTGATGGGGGTTCCTTGTGGTACTCTGAAGATGAATTTGCAGGCTACCGAGATGAAAGGAGTCAGCTGAGCAAATGTCTGAGGCCTCTAAGGAAACAGCAGATCCAGCAGAGCGTTTGGAACATGAATGTCGGCATCATGTAAACGTTAAATGAGGATGAGGTGGGAGATGGTATCAAAGGTGGCGGATAGATCCAGAATGATCAGGGCAGAGGTCTCCTCTGTCCATGATCAGTTGGATATCGTCTATGGCAGTGATGAGGGTGACTCTAGTGCTGTGGTTGGGTCTGAAGCCTGATTGGAGGGTGTCAATGAGGTTGTTGTTGTTGAGGCGGGCGACTACATGTTTGTTCATTAGCTTCCCCATGACTTTCATAAGGAAGGGTAGCAGGGAGATGGGCCGGCAGTTGGCAAGCGTTTTAACAGCTAAGGGTTCCCTTTATGAAATGTTGCAGAACCACTTTTAATTTACAGATCTGATTGAGCCAGAAAAAGAGAGAAAACTACCTTCTATTTGCCGGAATAATTCCCATCTACCTAGGATTCCCATCCACCTGAAGAGAGGTGTATTCAGTAAAGTCTTGAATCCAAGAAACTCAAAGCATGCTCCAAATACTGAGGAAATTAACTTCTTCCTTACCTCACAATGACAAACAAGGTCCAACCGCTGTGACCAGCAGAATCCTGACTGCTGTTTGTAATTTTCTTCTCTGAATCTTGGAAATAGTGGGCGATCAATGGCACACCTATCTACCTGAAGAAACATTTTCAGGCCTGTAGTAACAGTAACAGCAGTGACTCAGAGAAGTAGGAAAAAGTTTGCTCGTCACACATTTGGTCTGGAAAGCTTGAACATTTGGGACTATTGAAGCACCAGGGTACGCCTTATGAAAGTCTACAGAATCTGAATTTTTTGTTCATCTACTTGGATACCAGTTGTCTGAGTGCTTATAAAGAACAGCATCTACCCAAAATATTGTTCTCTATTAAAACTATTTCCTTGGGGCAATACTTTGATTCATTGCCAATAATAAAAGGTTGCTAGTTGCTGTTTTTCAGAATTGAATTAGCTGATTTTGGTGCCTAGTTTTAACTACCAAAGACTGTTGTTGGTTAAATAAATATCCCCATTTTATTTTGTAATACCCTGTAAACTCTAGATCAGATCTACTCTATCCTTGTGTCATTTTGGTCATTGCATATTGTTCTTTTTTAACAGAACCTGTATGGAATGTTTTCCTCCTTTTTAGGTCGAGCCTAGGCAGCGCTTGCAGTGTCTCTTCAAGACATGCTGTTTACAATTCGTGGGCCTACACCTTGCCCAACGCCTTTTATTTGTGAGTTGGATTGTCCTTAAAAAGTCTTACTTGCTAGTGGTTAATCTTTTCTCTTTTCCCTCCTTGTTGTCATTTGTTTCCTCCCATGGAACAGTGCTTAACTATTGGTATCTTTCCACTTTAGGGCGTATATGTTTCTGTCTGGACAATATTTTTTTCTTTGTTTCCTGCTCGTCTTTGACAAAGCTTCTCTTTTGGTGGGTTCCTCACGGCAGCTTAAAGGCACTGTGATTCTCCTTTGTATTATTTTTTTGTTACGTTGTAATGTGAGTGTGTGTATGAGAAGCGTTTAAAAAAAGCTTTATTTTCTATCAATAACCATCTCTGTAAAGCTGCCTTCATTCGGTTTTTTGCATTGCCATTGTTTTTTAAGGTTGTAACTAGTGATTGTGTTTACAGTTTTTAAAGACTGCTTCTTGAGCGCATGTCCACGACTCTTGTTCGCAGCCCCTCATTGCCTCTAAATTGAAGAGCCGCCTCCTCTCTTCAGGGGAGATCTGTAAAAGGTCTTTTGTCCAGGCTACTCCTACAGGATGTTCATTGTTCAGGAAATTCCTGCCTAAACTATTTAAATGCTGGCTTTGTAGATGTAGAGAGCTGTAAATGCATCAACTGTGCTACGGGGGGCTTCCTTTTAAAATAGATATCCTTGTCTGTCGTGTTGTTGTTTGCTTTTTTATCAAAATGCGTTCACCCAACTTGCTCCGGGAGCCATTGCAGACAGGGCTGTAAATCATGTTCTTATCTCGTCACATTGCTTTACACCACACAGGAAAATGGTGGCTGTGCAACACAATGAACTTAGGGGGAGGGGGGCTGGTAATAAATTTGAAGTCCCTTTGAGAGACTGGAGTTCATGGATTACCGCACATAGCGGGTTCTTCCACATGCCAAACAAAATGAAATGCTAATCTCTCCTTTCAGCCCTTATGGTATAACCAAGCTAAGTGATTACATTCTTTTAAACCTCTCAGACTTCCAATATGGGCCAGTGAGGACATATTCTACTGACCCCATAAACGTTAGCTCATCGCCTATCTTTCCTACATTATGCAGGGAAATGCTGAAACCAATATCACATCACATTTCTCATCAAACTGCATGCCGGGCCTGTATTTTGTGAGCTCCTACATGCAGGCAATGAGTAGCCAGCAGCTGCACTGAAGACTCATGAAATTAAAGCAACAGTGTCCAAAAATGAAATCGATATTAGATATAGGCGCTAGTGAGGCGAAAGAAGGAACAAGTGCAAATATAAACCTACAAAAGACAAATTATAATATTTTTTTACATGCAATAAAACTAGTAAAAATTAAAAAAAATATTGAGTCACAAGTGAACATCTACACTACTACAGACCAAAGCCCAAAAAAACCAACTACCTCTCGCAAAGGCGAGACATATTGGCTTTGCCAGTGCTTGTTTTGACAGTATCGTCTTGCTGTTGCTGTTAATGTACCACATTCAGTTTGTCCTGATTAAGTCCTTGCTGTTTGTGACTATCCACCAAAGACAAGCACTGTTCCTTCAACGATTGCATGGTTTTGGATTTTGGGGAGCTCAGTCACAGCTCATATCAAGAAGAGGCCCCTCTCTCATAGTTTACCAATCCAGAATCCTACAATATAGCAGAAACTTCTTGAATAACCTGAAAAAATAAGACATGCCAGGACTCCCTTAACCTGGCTGTTCCAAATTCTTCCCCATGATCAACCTGCTTTGCTGCCACCCAACATTCGGACCAGCTATTTATAAAGATTACATCCTACAAGACAGTTACAGTCATAGCTAACATCTCTGTTGTTGGAGAAAGCCCAGTAGGGTGTTTGAGAGGATGGCAAGTCATAATTTTCTGCTGGTGACACACAGAGATGCCAGCAGTCTCGCCGCCTTTCCTCAGCACTTTCAGTTTTAAATATTTGGTTATTTGATTTTAAGCACATTTGCAAAAATCCAAACAAGAGTTTTCAAAAGCACACGAAACATATAAAACTACTCAGTTAAAAGCATCCTTAACAGTGCCCTTTTATATGCAACATCAGGAGCGTCTACATCAGTAAACAATCAAAATGTGTTGTAACTTGCCCTTTAACTATTAGTTCCTTTTGGAGAATGTTTGGCATGTCAGCTGTGGAACGCTGAGACCTCAGTGTTGGAGTGTCAGCTGTAGCGTCCGCTGCTGCTGTGGAGTGTCTGGTGGGTGTGCAAGAAACTCATCTTGATGTTACATGACCGTTTCCTCGCTTCATTACTGGCGATGACTAGCATGCGAATACACACCCACAGAAGAATCCAGCGTGTGTCTCTTTGTCAAGTACTGCTTTGATTTTCCTCGGAGAAGGTTGGTGTCTCCTTTTATTTATTTTTTTTTATTTTTTTTGGTGTGACTGAGACTCAGACCTTTTTAAACGATTTGCGGAGTCCGAGAGTTTTGAATTGATACCCCCTTCGATAAGCGATAATTATTTTTTTCTAAATGGCATTATTTGGATTTACAGACTGCGTGGTGGGCCTGGCTGCCGTTGAGCGCTCATGATATGATATTTAAAAAATAACACACCGCAAGGCTGCCGGCATTGTCCTGATGGGAGGACATGAACACAAGTGCTCTTGAGCCAGCACTGTGACGTGCTTAGCCTGCGTGCTCTCATGTTCTCAGTGACACAAGCACATGTTTAACGTGCCGATGTGAATTGGAGACTTGAGTAACTACGCATCAATGCCCTGTTTCCATGGTGACATCAACAACAGTGATACCTTCTTTTCCACATTTCGGTGGATTATAGAAGCTACGCGTTCACCGTGTGACATTTCTAACCAAGAAACCAAAATGAAAAGCAGCGCTTCATCGTGTGGCATTTCCTACCTCTGAAATGAAGACAAGGTTGGAAAACTCTCAACATAGATAGATAAGTTATTTATCTTAATTTGTTATGTTAACTATTGTTATTTTGCGATTCAGCACCAGAAGCTATTCTTTCTTGGAAACTTGTTTTACCGCTACACGCTTAAAGAGACTTGGTAAAGAAAATCAGAAACATTTCAGTTAGCTTATTACTTTGCCTTATTATATTAGCCTATTATTTTAAATTGTTATATTAGTTTATTTTATTAGTTTGTTAAGTTACCTCTTTTTCAGGATGTCGAAATCCAGTGGTATGAGCCAACCACCTCAGTTCTTATGTGAGCGTGGAGAGCCAATTTTACAGTGGAAAAAATGGAAGCCACTTTTTGATTCTTACCTCATAGCCATTGGTGGTGAAAGATTCTCTGCAGTTAGAAAACAGGCTGTTTTACTCCACAATCTTGGCATCGAAGGTAGAAACATCTATGATAGTTTGGATGCCATACCGATTGGCAGAGAAGCAAGTGAACCCAATGATGTGTATGAAATGAGTGTACTGTTATTACAAACCCACTTTGGACCACAACTAAATGTTGTAATGGAGCGGCAAAAGATTTTTATGCGTACCCAGGCAAAAGGTGAGAGAGTTGGCAACTATGTGGCAGCTTTAAAATCCTTGGCACAGACTTGGGAATTTGAACAGTTATCAGATTCCCTTATCCGTGATCAACTTGTGCGATGCACTAATGACCCCAAGATCCAGGAGAAATTACTATCCAAGAATCCCAACCTCAAAGAAGAAATCGCCAATGTGGAAAGTGTTGAACATACTTCCCACTGGGTAAAGGAAATGCACAGTACCAATGTTGCCCCTGATGCTAGTACCAACTTAATAAGAAGTGACTTTGATAATTCATCTTTTGAGACTGCAGTTGCCACTGTATCTAAGTCCAATGTAAAATTGGAAAAATTGTTTACCAAAATCAACAAACCGAAATCCAATCCTAATTGGAACAGAGATGGTAAGACAAAATGCCCGAGATGTGGGAGCCTAAACCATGGGCCCAATTTTCCCAATTGTTTTGCCAGGGGTACCAATTGCAGAAACTGTTAGAAAAAGGGACATTATGCCCGCATGTGTAGGAATGTGAAAGTAAACATGATTGATTGATGAAGAAGAAGTATTTTCACAGCAAGCTATTCACTGCATCACAGATAGTTGTGACAAATATGTTCATGATGTTAAAGGAATTGAAGCTGGTAATGTTTCTATGCCAAAATGTGATATATTTGTAGGTAATGTATTGGTTCCTGTTCTTGCTGATTCTGGCTCGCCGTACACCTTGCTAAGTGATACATTTTGGGATTCCGCTCTTGCATTCAAGGAAGTGAAACGTTTGCCTCCAGACATCAACCCAGTGGGTTATGGTGGACAGAACATTGATCGTGTTGGGTTTTCCATTCAAACTATTGTGTTCAAAGGCAGAGAGACAGTCAGCAAGGTTTATGTTGCCAGGCGTGGTGACAATCTCTTAGGCTGGTGCCACCAAAAAGATCTTGGGATCATTTTGAATCCAAATGCTCCAGACCAAGTAATGCTGGTGACACCCCAGGGCGAAGAACTAGATATAATTGGGAAATATCCTGGAGTTTTTAGTGAAAAACTAGGACTTTTTAAAGGTTTCAAGCATAGAATAATCTTAAAGGATAGTGCAACGGCGATTGTACATAAAGTGAGGAAGGTCTCAAATCTCATGTTGAAACCTCCTCAAGAGAAGCTCAATAGGCTGCTTGAATTGGGTGTCATAGAAGAGATTGAATCTTCGGAGTGGCTGGTCCCCATTGTTTGGCCCCAAATGACAATGGCACTAAACGTAGAATGTGTGTGGACTTGAGGAGCCCAAATAACTGTATTTGGGTTGACAAGCAGCCATTACCTAACATCAACAAAGCCTTAACAAAAATAGGTGGTGCCTGCCTTTTCAGTGTCATGGACATATCATCGGCCTACCATCAGGTCATGTTGCATGAAGACTCTAAGGCATTAACTTTGTTTGTAACACCTTTGGGTGCCTATAGGATTATTAGGATGCCTTTCAGTTTAGCAAGTGCTGCTGCATGTTTCCAAAGAGTCATGAAGGACGTGTTGGCAGGGTTTGACTCTGTCCTATTTTTCCAGGATGATATACTTGTTTATGGGCAAAATAGAGACAAGCATGATGAGGTGTTATTTAAGGTACAATCTAGACTAGAAGAACGAGGGCTCACTTTGAAAAGTGAGAAGTGTAAATTCAGGGTCAGCTCTGTATGTTATCTTGGTCACTCTATTTCAAGCGAAGGCATTAGCCCAGAAATTGACCTTGCGGAAGCGATTTTACAGGCTCCAGCTCTTTCGTACAAAGACCAAGTCAAGTCTTTCCTTGGTTTATCCGAGTATTACTCGAAGTTCGTATACAACTTTGCCTGTGTTGTGCAACCCCTAAGGTTGCTGTTAAAGAAGGGGTCTGATTTCAATTGGTCCGCAGATTGTGAAAATGCTTTCAAAAAGTGAAATTGCACTTATGCCTACCCTTGCCATTTTGATGGACTTAAAAAGACCATCCTCACTACTAATGAAAGTGTACAGGGTTTGGGTGCAGTTCTCTCCCAAATGGTTGATGGCAACGAGAAGGTAATTGGTTTTGCCTCGCGCTCATTGAAGGGAGCAGAAGAGCCCTACTCAGTAATCGAGCGAGAGGCGTTGTTTGTTCATGGGCCATCATCCATTCCAGTGGGGTTTACCATTGTTGGTCCGAACTGACCACAAGCCCCTTGTACACATGTTTGCCTGTAGGAATGGTGAGAGCACTACTCCCAGAATCAAAAGATGGATTGAAGGACCTTGGAAATATAACTTCACAGTTGAGTATCTGCCTGCCCTTAAAAATGTTCTGGCCGATTTCCTTTCTAGGATGCCGCTGGAAAAATATGCGTTGAACTCCTCTGACTGTGCTGTATCCTGGGTCAGAGAGTGTGCGCTCAATAGGGAAGAGTGGAGAACATGTGCTGAATGTGATGATTCAAGGGGACCTCAAATGGAGTTGGTCGTTAATGGGTGGCCTGCTCTTTCTGCTGTCCCCAGTTCTGCTAGGGCGTTGTGGAATATTCATGATGAGTTGAACATTGTGCAAGGTGAAATTTTCCGGGGCAACAGATTGATTCCTCCTCGTTCCTTGAGGGAAAAAGTCATCAACTTAGCACATGAGGGTCATCTGGGACGTAGTTTGACCAAAGCAAGGGTCAGGGAATCCTACTGGTGGCCAGAGGTTGACAAAGAGGTTGAGGAAGCTGTGAGAGACTGCACCATTTGTGCTGGTAATGATAAGTCCAGGAAAATCAAGACGGCACCGCTCTCTCCTGTGGCCTTACCTGAACGCCCTTGGTCCAAGCTCACCATCGACATTGTTGGACCGTTCGATGTTCTAGCTCCCTCTGAGAGGTTCGTAGTCGTCCTGGTTGACTATACCTCAAAATAGATCTCTGCATGCTGCATGAGCTCTGTTGTCACTAAAAATGTAATTGAATTTCTAAAAGATGTGTTCACTTGTGAGGGAGTATCTGACATATTAGTTTCTGATAACTGGGTGCAATTCACCTCTCAAGAGATGACAGATTTCCTTAACAGTCTTTCCATCACACATCATCGTACAGCCCTTTACTCTCCGCAAGCCAATGGTCTGGTGGAGATCATGAACAGGCTGGTAAGAGCCTGTGCCCAAACTGCAGTCGATACTAGGTCCCCCCTTAGAGGTGTTCTTGGAGAAAAATGATGGGCACACCGGAACAATCTCAACAGCGTTACAGGTTGCCCTCCATTTAAAAAACTTAGAGGCAGAGCAGCTGGTTTTAAACTCAACCCTGTGTGGTTGAGTTTTAAGGACTGAAACAGTTCTCTGAACGACTCGAGAATCAGAAAGTATCGAGAGTTACAAACAAAGGTTTGATAACAAAGTGGGGGCACAGAAGTGTGACTGGAAGGTGGGTGATTTTGTTTTTGTGAAGAAGGCGGTTTGGTCTCCCAAAGGATGTTTGGAGCATGTCTCGCCTTTCAAAATGTGGGAATGAAGATAGCAATGTGGGTTTTCAGTCTCAGACTGGACGCTCCCGAGTGGTGTTGGTCATTTACAGAGTTTGCAGAGTAAAGTTCAAGCTGACTCTCCTAGTTGCCACCTTCACATCTCCAGGATTATGTTCTTAAGTAATGTTGCTAAGTTATGATGTTACCTTCTGCGTGTTCATCCTAATGTTTTCCATTGACCTCCCTTCACTCCCAACTCTCTGTTTTTCTTACTATTTTTTCTGTCTCTACCTTTTCCTGTTCTCTTCTTCCTTTCACTGTTCTTTTGCATTGTAAAGGGAAGATGTGTTGTAACTTGTCCTTTAATCGTTAGTTCCTTTTGGAGAATGTTAGGCATGTCAGCTGAGACCTCAGTGTTGGAGTGTCAGCTGTAGCGTCCGCTGCTTGTATGGACTGTCTTGTGGGTGTGCAATAAACTCATCTTGAGGTTACATGAAAGTTTCCTCGCTTCATTAAAATGCTTCTTATACAATGTGTCAAACAGAAGCATGAAAAAGATCTTTAGATATATACAGGGTCACTGGAATTATGTGATTTCGCGACAGCAGGATTTTATGCATGATTAAGAATTTGCCACATTTTCCACATACTCAATCATCTGCTACTTCATCTGCAGATTTTAACCCAAAAAAAGTTTATAGCTCAAACGGATCAAATGTTACTGAAATTGCTGTAACACACGCTGCCGTCACAAAGGTCGACTGGTCACATTTCAGTTTATTATAGCTGTATTTGCATGTGGAATTGGTACTAATGACGTGAAACCTTTAGAAAGACAGTGCTAATATGTGCGAAAATGACAAAATAATGAAGTGATACTATTACAAAATGTAGCACATCAAGATGCATAATTTCTGTTTTGCTACTGCATAATTTAGTAAATTCTGCCTCATAGTTTGACCCTTTTCTTCCACATAATTCCAGTGGCACTGGATATATAATCCTCTACATCAGAACAAGTGAACATATTAATAGAGTAAGTAATATTGTGTCTTTATGATCCACATTCCAATTACATAGACCATTAAAATGTGTTAAGTCCCTCCACATTCTCCTGTTTTTCTTAAAATGGAAGCCCAGCCTCATCTTCAGCAATAGGAGATTATTGGCCTCATGTACAAAAAACACATTCAGTAAAAATGGTCACAAAATGCAAACCGACTTGTACAAAATGCACTGAAATTTTAAGAACCAACCTATGTACTAATAGGTCAATTCACAAAATAAAGAATCATAATGGGTCGCAATTTGAGACCTACCTCATTCATATTCATAAAGTAGGTTGAATTGCGACCCACTACGATTCAGCATTTTGCAGACTGACCTATGATTTGCTGTCATCACAGGAATGGTGGCCATGCTAGGGTCAGCAGACCATCATGGCTGTGATTGCTTTTAAATAAAGCAATACGTTTCTTTTTTTTTTAACTGCAGGCTGTTTTTCTTGAAGGAAAACAGGATGTGTTTAAAAAAATTTAGAAGTTTCACATTTAAAATGGGGAAGTGGTCAATTGCAGTCCCCTTTCTAGTCACAAACCATTGATATCATTAATTCAAATCACAAACTGGAAGGGACGCCCTAATCCCTAATCACACGTCTTTTAATATGTGATTCAGTTTGTACTCTGTAACCAATTTTACAATTCAGTAATGTGTTACTGAATTAAACCTTTGGTTTTGGACATGCCCTAAAGCTATTTTGTGGTTGCAAAGGCTCCAATTTTGTGAATCGGAGCCTTTGCAACCACAAAACAGCTTTGTACATATTGTTTATTTAAACTTAAAGAGAACAATATTGCCCGTGTGACTTGATTCCACTCCAGGACTAATGTTAAATAGGAATACATTTATAGTCCTGCCTCCTGAAAGCTGATAGAGCTCAAAGACTCGCCACCCCCTCAATGTCCTTTAAATTACAAGAAATCAATTGTTCTCTCATATAGATTTTCTACAGAAACAAAGTTGGTCCAATCCGGTTGGACCCAAAAAAAACTTTTTGGTGTACCATATCTGACCATATCTGACCCAGGTCCAGCTGAGTGCTGGGTTTCCCCATTGACTCATATAGATTTTCAGCATTGCTTTACGAACCATAAGTTGATCTTGCAGCCCTACAATGACAGATTTATCCAATTATTTTTGAATTTATTATTTTTTATTGAGATCCAAAAATTTGCAATAGAAATACATCAATTCTAAAATAAAATGTTGTTCAAGCATAATCAACACATATATCAATAGGAACACATTTCATAGCAAAATACATTCAGGATCAGTTAAAAAGATGGTAATACATAAAACTCCGTATGAAATAAATACCAAGAATAAATAAATACAGCTTCCTCTAAAAATAAACCATTGAAAGTACCTGAAGTGCATAAAAAACTAATTGTGCAAAGTAACAAAAAGGAAACTATCCAGTCTTCTGATCTAACCCCTCATTTTTAGAACTGCCCCCAAAGTTGATCAAATTTCCTTACCGTCCCTCGTTGCGCATTGCATATAGCCGTTCATTATCTCTAACTTGCTTCATTTTTCGCAGCCAATCCCCCATTGTTGATCGAGCTGTGTCCACCACATTTGAAGCAGGAGGGATCTGCCATTGCTACATATAGCAATTAGCTATAGCAGTTTATTGGTTAGGCTGGAGGCAGGATCGTACCGCAAAACTTTCAACCAGCTACTAAAAGTTAAGTTGACCTGCCATTCAGTATCCAAATGCTAAATATTTAATTCCAGAAACCCTGAAAAAGAGGACACTGGCCAACTGTGTGCACCCAATTAGCAGCAGACACATCGATACATCGGAAGCAATGCCTCGTCAAGTTACGGTTGAATTGTGCAAGAAATTGCGGGGTTCTATGCAACAACCACGTGCTAAAAAATAGCATTCAACGCATATTGGCACCTCTCAAAACACTAACATTTAGTATATTGACTTCATTCCACATCCTTGGTGTTAATTCCAAACCTTCATATTTTTCCCATTTTTTTATTGCTTTTTGGGTGAGATTGAGGCCTTTCATGGAGGCAATCAATCTTTTCCATTCTCCAGGGCTTTTATATTTGCGGGCTTCAAGCTACGTGAGTACTGCTTTTTGACTGCCACTTATCTGGGACAAATCTAAATTGCTAAGTAGTTTATTCAGTATTCTGTAGGAGCGAATAAGCAGCAAATTCCGTTGAACAGCCTTGTGAACGTCAGATGATCATCTCTCCCCACTTTTGGACAATATCCGGTGCCAAATTAACACCAGATTCCATAACTAGTTCTCACAAGGGTGTTACTATGTTAATAAAGGGAATTACATATCTCCTATAGAGATCCATACGCTTCCAAAGAAACCACTTCAGACTCTTAGAATTGACTTTTTAGGTGCCTTTACTGATTTGAAGTGTTACAACCAACAAATGATGGACGGAATGCTGACAATGCACACATTCTCCCCCAGTCAAGAGATCTGGGTTAAATCCATCGTTCTTTTGCCCACTAAGCCACCCCAGTTTAGACATGGCCATATGCAAATCAGTCTTGACCCTGTGCCTCATGGGAACAGTCCAGCCCGAACTGCCAAGCCATGTCTTCCCTGGACCGGAATCAAGCATCCTAGGACCGGTTTCTGGCTATCAGCCGTCATCAGCCAGGATAGCTTGACTCCAGTGGCGTAGTGAGCACGGGTCCCACGTCTGGGAATACCCATGCCACTTAGGGCGAAAAGCGTTACAACCAACAAATGATGGACGGAATGCTGACAATGCACACATTCTCCCCCAGTCAAGAGATCTGGGTTAAATCCATCGTTCTTTTGCCCACTAAGCCACCCCAGTTTAGACATGGCCATATGCAAATCAGTCTTGACCCTGTGCCTCATGGGAACAGTCCAGCCCGAACTGCCAAGCCATGTCTTCCCTGGACCGGAATCAAGCATCCTAGGACCGGTTTCTGGCTATCAGCCGTCATCAGCCAGGATAGCTTGACTCCAGTGGCGTAGTGAGCACGGGTCCCACGTCTGGGAATACCCATGCCACTTAGGGCGAAAAGCGTTACAACCAACAAATGATGGACGGAATGCTGACAATGCACACATTCTCCCCCAGTCAAGAGATCTGGGTTAAATCCATCGTTCTTTTGCCCACTAAGCCACCCCAGTTTAGACATGGCCATATGCAAATCAGTCTTGACCCTGTGCCTCATGGGAACAGTCCAGCCCGAACTGCCAAGCCATGTCTTCCCTGGACCGGAATCAAGCATCCTAGGACCGGTTTCTGGCTATCAGCCGTCATCAGCCAGGATAGCTTGACTCCAGTGGCGTAGTGAGCACGGGTCCCACGTCTGGGAATACCCATGCCACTTAGGGCGAAAAGCGTTACAACCAACAAATGATGGACGGAATGCTGACAATGCACACATTCTCCCCCAGTCAAGAGATCTGGGTTAAATCCATCGTTCTTTTGCCCACTAAGCCACCCCAGTTTAGACATGGCCATATGCAAATCAGTCTTGACCCTGTGCCTCATGGGAACAGTCCAGCCCGAACTGCCAAGCCATGTCTTCCCTGGACCGGAATCAAGCATCCTAGGACCGGTTTCTGGCTATCAGCCGTCATCAGCCAGGATAGCTTGACTCCAGTGGCGTAGTGAGCACGGGTCCCACGTCTGGGAATACCCATGCCACTTAGGGCGAAAAGCGTAACAACCAACAAATGATGGACGGAATGCTGACAATGCACACATTCTCCCCCAGTCAAGAGATCTGGGTTAAATCCATCGTTCTTTTGCCCACTAAGCCACCCCAGTTTAGACATGGCCATATGCAAATCAGTCTTGACCCTGTGCCTCATGGGAACAGTCCAGCCCGAACTGCCAAGCCATGTCTTCCCTGGACCGGAATCAAGCATCCTAGGACCGGTTTCTGGCTATCAGCCGTCATCAGCCAGGATAGCTTGACTCCAGTGGCGTAGTGAGCACGGGTCCCACGTCTGGGAATACCCATGCCACTTAGGGCGAAAAGCGTTACAACCAACAAATGATGGACGGAATGCTGACAATGCACACATTCTCCCCCAGTCAAGAGATCTGGGTTAAATCCATCGTTCTTTTGCCCACTAAGCCACCCCAGTTTAGACATGGCCATATGCAAATCAGTCTTGACCCTGTGCCTCAGTTTACTGATTTGAACACATCACGTATTTGATATTCTTTAAAGATTAGCTGCATAAAAGTATTCTTAAACATACCATTGCAAAGTTTTTCATTAAACCTGGACATATAATGTGCGAAATAGGTGAAATAGTAACTTTTAAGATTGGGAAGCGCCAGCCCATCTTCTTCCACCCCTTCATATACAGTGCCTAGTGCTACTCTGGCTACTTTTTTGCCAGATAAAAGATGTACACATACATACATAGACTCCACCTTTCTAAAAAAAAAATTATGTGATTAAAACACACAGAATGGCTGGAAAGAGAAAATTGAATAAAGGGACAATCGACATTTTGATCAAGAAGACCCTCCTGAGAATAGTCAAAGGAAGAGAATTCCAGCATGAAAATTGGTTTTGTATTTTAATATGCAGTGGGGAAAAATGGAGATGGTATAAATCATCAATCCGTGTTGAATAGCTAATACCCAGATATCTTTTCGGCTGCAAGTTCACACACAACAATATATTTGGACATAGTATATCTGAATTGTACCCATATAATATTATTTCAGTTCTCTTTCTATTGATTGTATAGCCTCCCAGTTTCTCATACTGTGCGAAGATCTTGAAAGCCTTCTTATGTTCACCCCTTCTGCTATCAAGAATAAACATAATGTCATCGGCATAAAGGCTTTATCTTCCACATCTGTAGCAGCGGGGGATGGATATGGCTATTTTATCTAATCGCTATTGCTAGTGGCTCAATACAAAAAAAGGCAAATAAAATAGGGCCTAGGGGACACCTCTGCCGAGTTCAGCACTGGACTTGTATTTCCCCCCTTTCTCTATGACATTTACAATAAGGTTGGCTTCTGCATTTTAATACATCCTATGTATCAACCCCATGATCTGGCACGGAAAATCAAATCTGGACAGAATACAAAACAGAGTTTCCCAGACCACGAGGTTGAATGCTTTCTCCGCATCAATCAGAAGCACTATAGCTGGTGTATTGTTAGTGGAAAAATAGTCTATTGCTTAAGCCAAGTAATGCATGTTTGTGCCTAATTGTCGCCCAGCAATAAAACCATTCTGATCTGAATGGATCAGCTTTGATGCAATTAGGTTCAATCTGTTAGCTAGTGATTCTGTAATGACTTTATAAACACCATTTAATAATGTGAATGAACAATACGAGTTCAGGTCCTCACCATCTTTCCTCCTTTTTAAAAAGCTCACAACATTCCCTGTATAAAATGAAATTGGTATGGGGCCCCCTTCTAACATTGTGTTGGCGACGAGTAAAAATAGTCATCTAAAACATCTACAACAGATTTGAAAACCATATGCCCCGCAGGCTTTACAATTTGGAAGATTCTTGATTGTCTCAACCATTTCTTCTTTAGAGCAGGGTCGAGTAATATTGGCCCCCTCTTCCTCGGATAGTCTGGGAATAATATGGTCTGCTAAGAATTTTCAAAGGGCTTCTTTAGCTACCAATTGGTTTTGACCATAAATCCGCCTCTAATGATCCAGCATAATTTTCCCCACTTACTCCGGTTCCTTGCTTCTACTTCCAGAGAATAAAGCGAGAATTTACATTTTGATCAAGGAGACCCTCCTGAGAATAGTCAAAGGAAGAGATTTCCAGAGTGAAAATAGGCATTGTATTTTAATATGCAGTGGGGAAAAATTGAGTTCGTATAAATCATCAATCCAAGATGAATATCTAATACCTAGATATCTTTTTGGCTGCAAGTTCACACACAAGGCATATCTGAAGTAGTATATCTGAATTATACCCACATAATATTATTTCAGTTTTCTTTCTATTGATTCTATAGCCTCCCAGTTTCTCATGCTGTGCGAAGATGTTGAAAGCCTCCTCATCTGCGCCCCTCCTGCTATCAAGAATTAACGCAATGTCATCAGCATAAAGGCTTTATCTTACCCATCTGTGGCTGCGGGGGACAGATATGGCCATTTTATCTAATCGCTATTGCTAATAGCGCAGTAAAAAAGGCAAATAAAATAGGGCATAGGAGACACCCCTGCAGAGTTCCACGCAAGACTTGAATTTTCCTCCTTTCTCTATGAAATGTACAATTATGTTGCCTTCTGCATTATTATACATCCTATGTATCAATCCTGTGATCTGGGAAGGAATATAGAATCTGGACAGAATACAAAACAGAGTTTCCCAGACCATGAGGTCGCATGTTTTCTCCGCATCTATCAGTAGCACTACAGCTGGTATATTGTTGGCGGAAAAATAGTCTAATGCTTCAGCCAATTAGTGCATGTTTGTGCCTAACTGTCGCCCAGCAATAAACCATTCTGATATGAATGAATCAGCTTTGATGCAATTAGGTTCAATCTGTTAGCTTTTAGAATGATTTTATAATCAACATTAAATAATGCGATTGGATGATACGAGTTCGGGTCCTCACCATCCTTCCCCTAAAAAGCTCACAATATCCCCCCTACAAAATGAAATTGGTATGGGGCCTCCTTCTAACATTGTGTTGGCGATGAGTAAAAAATAGTCATCTAAAACATTTACAAAAGATTTTTAAAATCCTGCCAAAAAATCATTTGGCCCACAGGCGTTACAATATGGGGGATTCTTCATTGCGTCAACCAGTTCTTCTTTAAAGAAGGGTCGAGTAATATTGTCCCCCTCTTCCTTAGATGGTCTAGGAATATTATGGTCTGCTAGGAATTTTCAAAGGGCTTCTTTATTTACCAGTTGGTTTTGACGATAAATCTGTCTGTAATGATCCAGCATAATTTCCCTACTTTCTCCAGTTCCTACTTCCAGAGACCGGGCATTTCAATGCATCTATCCTATTATTAGTAGCTTGCTCATGCGCCTGCCAAGCTAAAATCTCCAAATGAAATTATTCTCCTCGTACACTTTTTGCATGTAAGATGATTTAAAACTTCGCATTATGTACAATATGTCTCTCTTAATGCCTTTTTGGCCCTATCCAATTCTTTTTTATTGGGCATAAATTAATTTCTTAGGATTTTTTCACAGCATTGCTGGCCATTTCTTTTCAAGGTTTGCTAATGTAATTTAGCTTTCTTAATGTTCTCCATGTCCTTACCTATCACCAACCCTCTAATGTAAGCTTTTAAGGGATCCCGTACTATACTTCGGGGGGAAAACCCATGGTTCATTACCAAGAAATCCTTTATCTCCTCTTTATATATTTGCACCTCTCCTTCCTCCTGCAAATACTGTTTGTTAAATACCCAGAGTCTAGGATGTTGGGTAACTTTCCCCACCAATATCTCTCAAACCACCATTGCGTGGTCTGAAAAACCGTTAGGTATAATACATTGATCTTTAAAAACCAGAGTTTTTTAAAGTAGAAAAGAATCTACACGAGGATTGCTCCAAAATCTTCTGGAGAAGAAGATATATGCAATTTTCGTAGGTAAAGCCGCCCTCCAAGGATCAATCAATTCCAATGTGTTCTGGTAATTTTGTATAACTTTCAAATTTTGGGGTTTTAACTGCCTCTTTAGATTTACTGAGGAGTAAATTTTGGGATTCTGCAAGAAATTAAAGTTGCCTCCGATTATAACTTCGCTTGGAATTCAAAGTAGTGACTGGAATAACTCCAAATAGGGCATAGCATTATCTTCGACTGGAACACATAGGCTTACAAACGTGAGACCCTTCACCACATTATACAGCTCACCCAACACCTACTGCCTCATTTGTCACTGGCAAATTCAACCACTTTGGCTCCCAGCCTCTTGGCCAGAAAAATTGTGGTGCCCCAGTGTGCCATCTGGGCGGAGGAGAAGCCTCTATCAGCTGCCCAGGTTTTAAACATTGAGAATTCTGATCATTTTCCTACCGGAATGTGTGTTTCCTAAATCAATATCACAGACGGGTTTTCAGCTGTGATAACAGTTTCAATTGCACAACGTTTTGTTTTTTTATTATTAAGTCTTATGACATATAAAGAGGGAACCTTTAAGATTTTATTCATCATCATCTTGACTTTCCTTTCTTAGTAAAACTATAAGTGGAACATCTATACTTTCAATGACCCCCTTCATGTGTTTCACATCTAGATTAGTAGGAATATATATCTGCTCTCTACCTGACCTTAAACTGCTGTAAAACAGTAAGAAAATCAACTCGAAGGTTGTGCCTCCCTTCATATCAGATTAAGATTCTATTTATCTAGAATTGATGCATGTAACAATCAGTCGCAAATTTGGATCTCTTTTTAACAAGCCTTTCACACCCCACCTTCCCCACAGCCACCCCATCCTGAGCAGCGGTGAGTGGATCGCCTTCCCACACACACCTGACAGGCTCCTCCCATCCAAACCAATCTCGCACCGTGACACTGTGCCTAGGCCCAGTGGCCCATCTCCCCCAGTGACCCCTCCACGTCAGGAAAACCAAAACAAATGTAAAGAAGAAGGAGAAAAACAAAGGAAAGACAATAAGACATCATAAGAAGAGCAACTTAGCCTCCCCCTAACCAAACTATCAATAAACCTTTACTAGTCTGCCCATCCAATCCACTGGATCATAAATTCCTGTGAACTAAAGATAGTTACTGCATGTTATATAGCAGCCTCGCAGCGAGTGCTTTTTATTAAGACTTCTTAGAGATCTGCTGGAGCAGCTCCGGTACCTCCGAGACATCACAGAATAAATGGAATAGCTCTTAAGACCAGCACCTTCAATTTGGATTGCTGCACAACCATTGCCTGTGCGCCCTGCACCTTAAACAAGTAAAGCATTTTTACAAAATTATTTCTGTCGCCTGGCTGCAGAGGCTGACATGTCCGGGAAGATGCAACACAAAGAAACATCTGGCATGGTAAACTGTCTCTGTTTAATTGCCTTAGTTAAGGCTTGCTCCTTAATGTGATAATCTCCAAAATTGTATTGTGCATGGAAATGTTGAACTAGGAGGTTGATGAGCTGGCACACGGTGGGCTCTCGTTAGCATCAGATCCCCAGCGTGTTCAGCAAGGACATGTGTTTTTATGAAAGAGTCAACCCATTGGAGCACGTTCTGACACTCTCGTCCCTCCGGAACTCCCACAATGCGGAGGATAGCACCTCAAGAATGATTTTCCAGCTCCTCAAGCGTGTTCTCTACCACAGATTTTTGTTTTTCAAACGTGGCCTCTTTTTACTGCATCAGAGTGACCTAGTCCTCTAGCTGAGAAATCCTGGACTCGGCTTCTTTCACCTTTTCAGGGATCTGGGTCATAGCACCCTCGATTTTGAAGACCCTTCCATGTAAAGAGGCTATTTCTGTGGTTTGAGAGATTGGAACGTCCCTTGTCTCTTCCAGAATGAGATTGAGCATACTTTTTGCATCCCAATGCATAGTTGAAGGCGTGTCCCCTTGTAAGGTGACTTCACTTGGGCATTCTGGGAGTGACTCGGAGCAGACCTTTACCTTTCCTGAGTCAGTCAGTTGAGAGACTTGAGACAAAGTCAACGGTTGCCATCCTGCTCCATACCCATCATAGAGCGCCCCGACGTGAGAGGGTGGAGGAGCTCTGGCAAACAGCCGCTTGCCATTCCACCACCCGCAGATTCATCCAATGGTTGAGGAATACATTAATAAGGATCTTACTCGCTGCCCCAAAATGAAAGCTTTACATGAGACCCTTACCAGCTTTGCTGATATTTTCTGTTCAAACTGCAAATTTAGACAATCAATTATATAGTTTAGTCCACCAAATTGGGCATCACTTATGACTGACACTATAAATCCCATAGGCTCCAGGCACCTTACTAAATATTAAATAACTTCATTTTGATCTATTATTTAAATACATCAAGGCTTCATCCAAATAGTATTTAAGCGAGAGAGCAGAAAAATGTGGCTATTTCCATGAAATAGAAAAATAAGCTGCCCATACAATATTGGTTATCATAAGGTGTGGTGTAGTACATAAAGTACATGCAGTACATGCTGCACAACTTCTTTTGCCCCTTTTCAAATTACATCCTCCATCTCATATCAGGTTTTTTCCTGCCCTTTTTTTAGGTTTGTGGCTAAAATAATGCATGCAATACATTCCCTATACATAAAGAAAGAGGCTTTAGGCCAGTTTCCTTCAGCGAGAGGCAGGAGCCTTCAACTATTGGCTTAAGACATTTTTAATCACATTGTCTATGTAGCCTTAGGTGTATTATAGTTGTGTTGCTTCCTAAGACATGTTTGGGTGCATTCTTTCACCTCCATTGGAATATATGAGAAACTAATTTGACATTTAAAAAGTAAATTTTGTCATCACATTTAATGAATGTGCATGCATTGCAGTCACTAGGCAGACATGTTTAAATGTTTGCACTGCAGCAGACATTTTTGGTTTTTGCCTTTGTCAGGGCTTGAGGGTGAGGCTGACTATAAGACTGCACCCCTGCCAAATGTCACATGTTAAGGGTTATATTAATGCATTTTGAAGAAATGCCTGCATTACTGCAATGCTAGTATTTTGTCACTGTCAGCTGTGCACAGCTTACAACGTGTTCTAATCAAACGTTTCATTCTCTTCATCTCATAGCTGCTAGACTCTGCACAACCCATGACTTCAATAGGCCAATCAGGGGGCTGGATACAAATATTGCTTAGCCAAGGTTCCGCCCCTATGAGTAATTGATCCCATTTGGTGCAGAGCTTAGTTTGGTGTCTCCTTCTTACCCTTAGATTAGCAGGCTGAACACACTCATGAATCTAAAAGATAATAAGCAGCTTTGAGCTGCCGAGTGATTTGAGCCTGCCTGCTCTACCACTCTTCTGAGGTAGTGCACGGAATGTCCAGAGACTGATGGGTGTTCATGTGTGCAATTTGTAACTCTGCTGCCTCCCGTGAATTTTTAACATGGCTCTGATCACGTGATGGTGGGGGACCTACATCCTCACTAGGGTCTGATGTATTAACATGAATCTGCTCACATGATGGATTCCTCACTATGGTCTGTTCAGCGGTGTAGCAGGTGTGGTTTATCATGTCTTCTGACATAGTGGAAATAACATTTAAAATGCATTAATTGGGAAAATATGCTCTAGTCATTTACAGGGCTATGATGACGGGTATGTCCAGATGTGTGTCCTGTGCTAACTATGCCACTAGAATCAAATTATACCTCACTGATTAGCCCAAAGAAGGCAAAAACAGCTCTGGGCATGTTTGTGTTCTTGTTCAGAGGGGATCTGGCACAAGAGTCTGGTTTGGAATCTTCTTACTGAAGTACGGCCAAGAGTAATTGTCATATGTTTGATCTATGTCTGTAACAGCACAGTGGGTGATATGCAACTGACTGGAATGCAGCCTGAGCAATTGCAAATGAGTGAGATTTTTGCCAGCATTAAACGCATCGCATTGTGTTTTCTTCAGGGCACAGCACTAGGTCTGACAGGTATGCACAGATGCAGGTCCTGTGCTCACTGTACCACAGGACTCAAGCTGTACCTCAAAGATGAAGCCTAAGTAGGCCAACACCAATCTGGGCTTAAATTTGCTCCCATTTAGAGCAGACCTGACCTGACAGTTCTTGCAAGACTGTTCCTACTGGAGAAGGACCAAGGTCCTTGGTCTAAGTTGTATAGTGGTTTAAAAACAACTGGAATATGGATCTGACCAACCGTCAGTGACTGTGACGTTTTCAAGCATTGCTCGCATCAACATTGTGCTTTACTCAGAGTAGCACCCTTGAACAATTGCCAGCAGTTGATCCTTTAGCAAGCATTCCTTCCAAACTTCTTAAATTTTCACAACCCTGCAGTCAGCCTGTGGCCAACGTAAAATCAGTCTTTCTGTGTGGAACAGAAACTTGAAAGACGAAAGTGACCACCAACAACAAAGCCCAGACCTTGATAAACACCTGCCTGAGGAAAATCCTCCAAATGCACTGGCCAAACACCACCAGAAACACCGACCTATGGCAGCAGATATTCCATCTCCCTGCTCATGAAAATACGGTGGGGCTGGATAGGTCACACCCTCTGCAAGCCTGCATCAAACTCTACCAGGCAAGCCCTGACCTGGAACCTTCAAGGGAAAAGGCAAAGAGTAAGGCCAAGAAACGCCTGGCACTGAGGCCTCGAGGCTGACTGCAAGGAGATGGGTTACACTTCAAGTGTGTTTGAAAGAAAAGCCCAGGACACAGGTGGCTGGTTTATGACCTTTACCTCAGGAGGGGTAGGAGGTATAAGTAAGAAGTAAGTAAGTACTTTGAGCCTGTGCACACTTTATATTTCATGAGTATTCAGGAAAGAAGGAGTACGTAATGTGTACAGTACAGCCTTTTTCCTTTTTATTTCTTTGCCATCATGGTGGGTTTTCCTTTTTGTTGGCAAGATTACCTGTGATGAATATGTGCTGGTGGTATATTTCGGTCATGCCAGTTTTCTCTTTCCAAGTGTGAGTGATATTTTTTTCTCATGGAATCTGGCAGAATTTGAAATCGTACACTGAAGTTGTTATATGAAGAGGAAGTGGTGAAAACAAGGAACAGCTTTGTAGCAGAGAAATTGGTTCAAAGGTTATAACATAATGCAACAAAACTTGGAAAATGCATTAGGTTTTGTCTGTGGGATTAACAATAGGTCAAGAGGTGTGGGAGCAGTGTATGAGTGCAGGGAGCATGGTGTGAGTGTTCTCTGTGCAGGAAGAGTGGTACATAAATAGAGGTTTATAAGTGTTTGAGTGCAAGGTGAAAATGCCTCAATGCATGGTGATTGATGTGTGTTCAGTGCAGAATAAGAATTGTGTGGGTGTACAGGGTGAGAGATGTTACCCTGTACAAGGTAAGAGGTGTGTGAATATAGGGTGAGCGGTATGTCAATAGTATAGGTTCAGGATGAGCGGTTTGTGTTTAGGGTGTGATGTGTGGGTGGTACAGAGGTCTATCAGTGGTGTGTAAGTGTAGAGTCTGCACTGGGTAAGTGGTGGATGAGCAGTATCTCACTGCTAGTGCACTGTCAGAGTGACTGTGCCGAGTAAATGGTGGGTGAGTGTGCCGGGCTAGCGGTGTCTGAGTGCTATAGAACGAGGGTGACTGAAGGCATATTCAAAGGGAAGCGGTTGCAAAGAAGCATTCCTATGCCCAGTGAAGGCTAGGCGAAACAGACCAGAAGCAGCAGGGTCCCCTAACAAAAGTCTCAATACCCCCAAAAAAATTGATTATAATTAAAACCACTCTGGGAATAGGATCTTCTAACAAGAGATCTTCCTCAAGAGGGAGAAAGGAAAAAACAGGAATTCTTCCTGAAGGCTGACGCTCTGGTATTTCTCTCTGGACCAATGGGCCTAATGTGCGACCCTTCCAATTTGCAGGTTGTAAATTGTGTTGTTTTGTGACTCGCAATTTGCGACTCGCAAATTGGAATTTACAACAGTGTCTCAGACACTGTTTGCGATTCCTAATGGGTTCGCAAATTGCCTGCATCATTAATATTCATGAGGCAGGTGCAATTTGCAAACCCATTGGCAATGGCTAGCACTCCCAGGGATGGTGACCTGCTGGGGTCAGCAGAACACGTCTGTGACTGCTTTTTTAAAGGAAAAGGGCTGCATTTAAAAAAGAAAAATGAAACGTTTCTGTTTCATTTTTTAAGAGCAGGCAGTGGTCCGTGGGACCACTGTCTGTTCTTAAAAAATATTTTCAGTGCCAGTCACAAAGTGGAAGGGGTCCCCTAGGGACCCCTTCCCGTTTGCGAGTGGCTTACCAGCCAGTTGAAATGAGTGGTAAACTGCGAGTGTTTTGCGGCTGCAATTGCGGCCGCAAAACAATCTTATATGGTAGTGCGAGTCGCTATTAGGAAGGGACACCGTTGGCACGCCCCTTCCTAATAGTGAGTCGCAAACTCTATTTTGCGAGTCCGTGATAGGTTATCGACTCGCAAAATAGTTTTTTTAAATAGGGCAGACCTATTTTGCTGTCGCAAATGTGCCGATTTCCTGTTTGCGACCACAGAAAAAAGGTCATACATCTGGCCCTAAGTTAATAAAAGGTTTAGTGGTACAGGGTCCTCGCCAATAAAATTCTGTCCAAGGAACGTTCCTGGAAAGAGGCGCAGATGTCCAGCATAACCAGCAGCAAAGTACCCTGTTAGTGAATGTAGCCAGCTCTACGGTGTGAGCCATTGCCATGCTGCAGCCTGTGAGGACACAAATGTTACCGGCAGCAGCAACATCATCCCACCTGGAACAACAAATAGTACGCATAGTCACCGAATATGCATGTCTCCCTGGAAAACAAATCCTGAGCCCGTTTCAAGATGACAATAGTGCTTAATTTCTGTATGGGGGAAGTGCCATCCTAGTAATTTGTTTCTGTCTATGTACCTGTCATCATAAACAACAGGGTTTTGAATGTTCTGAGACTGCTAGGCCAAGTGTAATACAAGTGAGCAACTGTTATTGACAAAGATGATAGGCGGACTGGCCATCGAGGTTGTTTTTGAATTGGTAGTCCAAACAGTATCTTAGCTAGGGAATCCTTTGTTTGTTTTTATGGAGTAAGTTCCTTACTGTATGCCAAGGGAAATGTGCGCAGGTGATGACAGCATGGCGAGTGTTCGAGAAGAGGCCACAGTCCCCTCTAATTAAATGACTTGGATGCCTCAGCACTACAGTGTATCTATTCTTGAAGACCAACATCTATTTTTGGTTACTGGCCTTAAAACAACCTCCTCACAGAATGTAACAACATATAAAAAAGGTCCCCAAAAGTGGATTTAAACAGTACTTGGTCCTCAGGAGACTGATAAGAGAAAAACATGAGCAGCAACAGGAAATAGTATGCTATAGCCAATAGAAACGCAGGGAAAGTAAGAGGCAAGCACAGGAACCAATGCAAAGCAAGGGGGCGAGATGTAAGTCCCTTTTAAGATTCATATTGAATACAATAGATTTCACAAGCAATTCATATTGAATACAATAGATTTCACAAGCACAGCACAAGCGCTGTGCAGGTGAAACCTAAAAGCATGGCGTGGATACTGTGGATTAATCCACAAAACAGAGTGGTTGAGATTCAGTTGAGTCGAGAGTACTGTAGAAGACAGAAACATCTACAAACTGCATTGTGATCCTTATTCCTATCACTTTATATGTATTTATTCATCATTACTATGACATGATGTTTCAGTGTACTGACCAAATCATAGTACAAGTGAAAATCATGATTCCCAGGAGTGAGACTCTGCTACAGCCTACAAGGGTACGTGTGATTGAGTCAGCCTGAAACTGTTTGAGGTTTGATTCTAATAAAGGAACAGTTGAGGTGAATAGATATAAGCTAAGGCATGAAACAAAGCACACAAGCATACATAACTGCACTAATAAGTGTACCTGCTCAACTTTCATGAGCACACTGTCAACTGTACTTGTTCCTTATTTTTTTAGATCCCACTACAGATAGCTTTATTAGTCAGGGAGACATCATGTTACCTGTGCTTAAGAAGTAGTTCATAGTTGTTGGACCTGTCAGCCCTAGGGTGGTCTCCCCTTCTATTTTTGATCATGCCTCATTTTTTCCACCCTCATTTTTATGTTGGACTAGGTCTCCGGGCGCCTTTTCATTGCCAATCAGTGTTAAGGTGCAGGTGCTCCCTTCTCCCAAGATGGCTGCCACATACCCCTGCTACTGCAGAGTGGTCTTTCATAGTAGCACCCTAGCTGCCAGGAGCTGGCTGGGACCCCACAACAATGTTGCGACACCAGCCCGCCTTTTTGTCCCATAGGTAGAATGGGGAAGCTCCTGGAATGTGCTGGAACCTTCTAGAAGACAGGTGGGGTTTTACTGTTGCCGCCTTGGCTAGAGATCACCTGACCTAGGGCTATTTAAGTGAGGGAGGGATCTTTTTGGAGTGAGTTGGCCAGTGGGGTAAAGCAGAGCTGGAAGAATCCACCAGGAGTGTAGGCGGTAGGGCCTAGCCAGGGACTTATGCCTCTGAGAGTGACAGGATTTAGGTGCTACCTCTTAAGTGAGTGAGGGACCCTGTGAAACCCACTGATCTTGCCCAGCAGTAGGAGGACCCAGAGAACCTCTGCCCAGCCTGACTAGGAAGGGCCTAGTCGCCAACTCATTCCCTACCCCCCTTTCTGTAACAGAACCTCTTAAGGGCGCCAGATACATCTGCGCCAACCAGACTTCATCTAACATCGGAGAACAGAAACTGAATGCTGAGACTGCGTGTCCAGATTGAACTCTAAACTTATATGCCAAGCGCTGAGACTGCGTGTCCAGATTGAACTCTAAACTTATATGCCAAGCGCTGAGACTGCGTGTCCAGATTGAACTCTAAACCTGATGCCAAGCCGATTGGAGAGCCTCCGGGGATCGACCAGGTATTAGCGCTGTGACCCCTGCGCTCCCTGACCTGGCCTGGGACCCCCGTCAGCGTGCTCCGCTGAGCGCGGAGCTACCCCCCTTAATTTGAGCCCCCCCTGTGACGTGGGAGCCAGCGCGCTCACCGCGCGGCCCGGAGGCCGGAAGAAGTGCCCTGCAGAGTCACGAGGCCCGTGGAGAAGCCCGGGGCCCCGTTGCTGCCGTCGCAGCTGTGAGAAAAGGTGCGCGAGGCCGTGGGCGAGATCCCCCCCATCGCCGCTGGCGCGGACGCCTCCCGACGTCGTGAGCAAGGTAAGCCTGGAGGCTGGGAGTGACCCCGGTGCGCCCCCTACTGGTTGGGAGCCTCACCGCACCCCGAGCCCGAGTTCCCCCTCCGTGGGAGTCCCCCCTGTCATCGCGACGGAGAGACCCCGCCGAGGGATCCTTTCCTTGTGCCCCCTTGAACAGTACTGAAGCGTGGTGCCCTACGAACTGCACCGGAGCCGGGAGACTCGCTCCTCAAGTCCCGTTGCGCTCCCCGCTGAATGCTCCGGCCTGAAGTACTGAATCCTAATGATTACGAGCAGCGCTCTGTCCCTCCGGTCCCGTGTTGAAGTATTGAATGCTCTGGGTTACGAGTAGTGCCCAGCTCTACATGCTCCGCTTCAAAGTATTAAGTGTCATTGATTACGAGTGGCGCTTTGTTTTACATGTCCCGTGTTAAAGTATTAAGTGTCATTGATTACGAGTGGCGCTTTGTTTTACATGCTCCGTTTCAAAGTATTAAGTGTCAGGGATTACGAGTGGCGCTTTGTTTTACATGCACCGCTTCAAAGTATGAAGTGTCATTGATTACGAGTGGCGCTTTGTTTTACATGCTCCGCTTCAAAGTATTAAGTGTCAGTGATTACGAGTGGCGCTTTGTTTTACATGCTCCGCTTTGAAGTATTCAGTGTCATCCATTACGAGTATTGCTCTGTGCTAGATGCCCCATTCAGAGGTAGTCATCGCTTAGCGCGCACAGCACTATAATCACCCCTAGAGCGCTATAGGTAACTAAACCTACTAGTGGTTAACGCGGTGGGGAAAGTGAATTGCATGTACATCTCCTGCAGTGCCAGTATATTACCTGAATTGCATGTATAGATTATGAACTGCATTTACATCTCCTGTACGGCATGTATATCTGGATGGATTGTATTACAACGCAAGCATTGCACTGATACCTCATGAACTGCATCTAACTAGCTCTACTTGGATAAACTTGAATTGTTTGCATAATTTATACCGTGTGGCGTCACTTATTGTGTGCGTTCCCCGTCCATGAGAGGTGCGTGTTGTATGGTTGCTTTACACACAGACCTTTGGTTGCCCGTCCGCTCGTATCACGTTACCGCCCCATAGGGCCTGGAGACCCCAGGTCCTACAATAGTGTAAAGGTTTTGTCAGCCACTTTAGCCATTGACTTTCAGTACCGAAAACAACTAGCCCATTATCAAACATATTTCCTATGTAACGTTTTGCTGCTTATACCTTTTAAAGTCACCAGTTGCAAAGCAAACGTCATCTTCTGAATGCTTTTTAGAACACTCCACTTTGAACATACAGCTTAAATCTGCTAATGCAGGATTTTCACCCAATGCACCTTGCTTCCTACTGTTGTTGCTCAAAAGAAAACTTAATTGTAGTGTTTTTTTAGGACAGCTGGAAGCACTACACACAAAACTATTACCAGACATCTCCCCTAATAAATACCTAGACTTCTTAGATTTAAGATTGCCTTTTTAAGAAAAACAAGGCTTATTGCGTTGCCCAAGGATTGATGTAAAGCTAACAAGCTCTAACATTAGATGAGGCATAACATTTTATGTTATAGAGCTGTGCTGGCACCACACTGACGTGACATCTGAAGAAAAAGCTCTGCCTCGGTTTTAGAACTGTGATTGGATTGCATGTTATATCCATCTGCCAGACACTGTGTACAATGAGGAGAATGAATGTGTGGCCATTCCAGAGGAAACTTACAAGAGGAAACTGTTCGCTGATAAACTGACATTTGTGACCAGTTATGTATTCCAAGCTGCTGGATGTGTTTCTGTGTGACTTATCGGGATACTTTAAGGGAGAGGACAGACATCCCTGTGGGATGGAAGGGGCGCAGACCGGCGCTGACTTGAGCAAGGGCTCTGGTGTAGTCGAAGCAGTAAGTGGGTCACACAGTCTGATATGCGGTGTGGACTGGGTCGCAGGAGGCTTTAGTCCCTTTTATTTATACCCTGGGGCCACGCCCAGCCTTTGCATTGCATGCCTGCACATCATGGGGTCAGGAGCCACATTGAAGAGCTGGGTAGCTCATTACAATCCCCACTCCTTGCCTCCGCAGTACAAATGTGACTAAGCGGCTGGGCTATAATAGCACCAGCAATTTCACGTTGCAAGAGTTTCTCATCTTACATGCTATATATTGATACTTCCTCGAGTACAAGGCCTTCTCAGATATCACGTGATGTCCAAGCATCGCGTGCTAGTTGAAAATGTCATTGAACTTTCATTAAAAAATATGAGAGGGGTTGTTAGTTAGGGTGTTCTTCCCCCAAACTCTGCCTGTACTCCCCCCCCCCCTATTTTTGCTGATCTCATTTTTGTTGGTCTTAGGACTTAGGGCTCTGTGCACTTCACTTTTGCTATTCGGTGTACTTGTGCCCTCTCCCCTAAATGTGGTAGAATTTGCTTACACCCAATTGGCATATTTAATGTAATTGTAAGTCCCTAGTATAGTGGTACTACAAGTACCCAGGGCCTGTAAATTAAAGGCTTCTAGGGGCCTGCAGCACTGATTTCCCACATAAGTAGCCTGGTAAACATGTCACAGGCCTGGCACTGCAGAGCATGTGTGTGCAGTTTCAAACTGCTATGTCGACCTGCCACAATAAACCCTTTGTCAGGCCCAAATATTCCCTTTTAATACATATGTCACCCCACAGCTCAGTGGGCAGGGTGCAGTGTACTTAAAAGGTTGGACATGTACTGGTAGTGAAACACCCCTAAATTCATCTTTTAGTGCCTGCAGCCTTTCTTGCGTCACATGACTCGGTGTAGCTGGTAGTTGGTGTTTGTGTGTTGCTCCCAGATAGTGAGACGAATGGAAGCTAGGTGTTGGCATGATGGCCCACTCTAACCTAATGAGGGGAAGGAGCTGTCACCTACCACACCTGCACAGCACAATGGCTCTGCCTGAGCACTGTCACAATGGGTTGGTCACTAGTCTTTTGTGTTTTGCAGATAACAATTGGACATAGAAATCTAGAGTATTGCAGGAGGCTGTTGATAGCGCTCCGCGTGCTGGTGCTTTTCTCTCAGGGCTAGCATTCGCTAGAAGATATTCTACTGCTATTATTTACTTGTTATCCTTCAAGGAGACCGGGGAGAGGGTCACTGCTTTAGCTTTGATATAAAATGCGAACTTGTAGCTCCTTGCTACTAAACATCAACAAAGAGAGGAGTAAAAAACTAAAACTAACACAAAAAGAAAAAGCATAACGTATTGTGCACTGTAAGTTCTCCACAGTCACAAAGCATAAATCTTCCAACCTTCACCAAAATGGAATTACAGGTTAGGAGCCTGAGTGCTTAAAGGTGTCGGAAGCCTATAAAAAAAAAAAGGCATCAAAAAATACTTCAAGTGCAAATATAATGATGATAGCGATTTGGGGGAGGACAGTCTCGCTGCTCTCAATGTTTTCGATTTAACAAGGGCTCATTGCAAAATCTGTGCTTGCTGTCGCCACTACCTCCAAAACTGGCCAAATCTACCTTGTCTTATTTAGACCAGGAATCACATGACACTGGTTGCAATCAATCGGCTTACAGCCAAGGAGATCCACTGGCCTTACCATCAAAAATACTGTTGAAACAAGCCATGCTATTGTCAGCTCAAGATGATCTTCAAGCCATCCACTCACAAATGCATGCTTATCTCACGGTGGACTTATACCAACCGTTAACTCTGACATCTTATTTATCATGTCCATTAAAAGTTCATGTTAAGACGCAACTACCTCAGCTGCGGCTTGGATTGATCCTGCGGAAACCTTATAATTATGGTCGACTAACAGGTGGGCAGGATAATTCTTGCCATTGCTCCTGCATTTTCCATCCTAAAAGATCATGGTATGTACCTGTTTTCAGACAATTGAACATTAGATCTTACAAGAAACATATTTTTAATGAAAAGTCATCCTTCTTCCGATCTCAACTCGATCGGGCAAAGAACAAACCCAGAGAATTGTTCAACATTGTTTGTAACCAAACTTCTTCTTCTGCACCGCCTATACCATTGGCTTTGACCTCCAGATATGAAGAAATTGCTCACTTCTTCTCGGATAAAATCGCGAAGATTGAACAATCCTTCCTCTCAACTCTGATCCCTTCCACCGCCCAAATCACTCGAGACATCCCCTCTATCACTCTCTCCACATTCTTCACACCCCCTGATCACACTACTCACACCTCTTCCCAGCGTATTAGTTTTCCCCATCCTCACCTTTCCCTACACACATCCTCTATAGTACCCCCTATAATCTCTCCCTGCACTTTCCCATAATCACTCCTCTTGAAACCAATCACCCTAATTTACAACTAAAAAACAATGCCTCCTAGCATAATTTCCACCCTGTAACTGAACATGATGTTTTTAAACCTTCCTCCCACACCAAAGACCCTCTCCCCTCTAACCTAGTCCAAGACCTAAAACACATCATTACCCCATCCTAGACCTCTATCATTAATACCTCGCTGGCCTCGGGTTGTGTCCCCATCTCCCTTCAACTTGGACAAATTACCCCCATTCTTAAAAACCCTATGGCTAACCCCAATGACCTTAACAATTTCCGTCCCATGTCTAACCTCCCGATGCTTTCCAAAGGCCTTGAAAATGTGTCCTACTCCAATTAGATAAACACATTGATAAAATCAACTTACTGGACCCCTACAATCTGGCTTAAGGAAATGCTGCAGCACCGAAACTGCTATGCTCAACATTGTTGACGACATACACCAGTCCCTTGACAATGGCGAGACCTGCCTACTAATCCTCCTTGATCTCTCCACTGCATTCAATACGGTCAACCATGCGGCTCTGCTTAATGTTCTCAGAGATTGTTTCGGCCTCAATGGCACGACACATAACTGGCTCGTCTCCTACCTCCAACACTGATCACAGCAAATTAAAATACACAACTGCCTATCTAACCCCACTCCGGTCTCCCTTGGAGTTCACCAAGGATCTATTCTCTCTCCCTCTCTCGTCAACCTTTTTATGGAACCCCTCACCCTCATTCTTAAACACGCTGGGATCAACTACCACCTCTATGCCGATGATACCCAACTCTACCATAAGATCAAAACTAGGGGTGGGCGGAATTTGCGGAATTAACCTTCGCAAATTATCGCGAGAATGTTTAAAATTATCGCAAACAAGCAGAAATATCGCGAAGATGCGGAAGTTTTTTTCCGGCATGTTCGCGCGATTTTCTGCATGGTTGCGGGTCGCCAACTTACCCATGTGGCTGCTTGCGGGCGCGGCCATCTTGTTTTGAGTTGTTCTCGCGGTGCATGATCGCGAGAAGAAAGACGTGATCGCGCGACGCATGACGTCACTGCGGGCGCGAACTGTCGCGAGACAGCGCAAATGGCTAAAAACAATACAACATCTCATGGAGAACGCGACCGGATCAAGAAAACTTGTCGGCGAACGCAGGGATTCAGGTAAGGCGATCGCGCGCGCGCGAGAATGTATCATTTTACAGCGCGAGCAAGAAACAAATTATCGCCAAGCTGCGGAAACCGGAATTTTTGACATTTTCGCGCTCTCCGCGGAACGCAAAAATGTCAAATTATCGCAATTTCCGCGACCGGAACGAAATTTTTGCCCAGGCCTAATCAAAACCCACGGCGGTTTCTTATACCTTAATAACACCCTCACCAAGATTCAATCCTGGTTCCAATTAAATCATCTCAAACTTAACCCCCAAAAAACTGAAATCATTCTCTTTTCCCCTAAAAACAACCACCTCCCCATTCAAACCTGGATCTCTGACCTCAATGCCCTCAACTGCTCCATTTCCCTTGCCAACTCAGTAAAATCCCTGGGTATCTCCCTTGATAATAACCTAACCCTCAATGCACACATCAAAAACTCTGCTAAAGGAGCCCTCTTTACCCTCCATCACCTAAAGAAGATTAAACCTGATGGAGACCTGGCTGAACCCCTCCTTGGCACCCAACATCGCCATGGCCATCCCAGAAGGCTACAAGATCACCCGCAGGGACCGCACCAACGGAGTAGGAATCGCCATTGTCCACAGGAACACCCTCAGAGTCTCGACCAACACCGATGACACCCTCAGCACCGCTGAACACCTGCACTTCCAGATCCACACCAACCCCAACACCACCCTCAGAGGAACCCTCGTCTACAGACCCCCACGGACCCTGACCACAGTTCAGCGACTCCATCGCCGACTTCGTCAGCACACAAGCCCTCGCCTCCACAGACTATATCCTACTCGGGGACCTGAACTTCCACCTCGAGAACAACAACAACACCAACTTCCCCATCCTGATCGACAACCTAGCCATCCTCGGACTCAGACAACTCGTCACACCACCCACCCACTTCGCCGGCCACACGCTCAACCCTGTTTTCTCCACAGTCCCCACGTCCCCTTCAACCACACCACCGAACTCCACTGGACCAACCATCACTGCATCCACTTCACCTTCCGGAAACCCACCACGCACCACCGCACCCAACAGATGCCTCGCCGCTGCTGAAGCAAAGCCACAAAAAAACAGCTAACCACCACCCTCGCCCAGATCCCCCCCGCAGATTCCACCGACCCCGACACCGCAGCCCGCAACCTCAGACAGTGGATCGACGACTGCGCCAACACCCTCGCCCCGGTCAAGAAACCCTCCAACAGCCACACCAGCAAGAAAGCTAGCTGGTTCACTGAAGACCAGACAGCTACACAGCCCAAAAGAACGCCACCCGCAGACATCATCACCTCATCAGAGCCACCAAAAGAGCCTCCTTCAAAGACCGCCTAGACAACAACGCACACAACAGCAAAGAGCTCTTCAACATCGGGAAGGAATTCTCCAACCCCAGCTCCAACACCAACGACATCCCACCTTTGCAGGACTTGTGCAACTCACTAGCCACCTTCTTTCATCGCAAGATCGCAGACATCCACGACAGCTTCAACGCCACGACCGTCCCGACAACCATTGAGACCCCCGCCCCCAAGACCACCATCCGCACCAACTGCCTGCTCTCCTGGACCAACATTAACAAAGACGACACCATCAAGATCATGAACACCATCCACTCTGGATCTCCGTCAGACCCATGCCCTCACCATGTCTTCAACAAACCAGCACCACCATTGCACCCCATCTCCAGAAAGCCATCAACATTTCCTTCGAGACAGCTACCTTCCCGGAGAGCTGGAAGCACGCCGAGATCAACGCCTTACTCAACAAACCCAAGGTGGACCCCAAGGAACTCAAGAACTTCCGGCCTATCTCCCTGCTCCCGTTCCCGGCAAAGGTCATTGAGAAGACCGTCAACAAACAACTGACCAACTACCTCGAGGAGAACAGCATCCTGGACCCATCCTAGTCCGGGTTCCGCAGCAACCACAGCACCGAAACTGCCCTCATCGCCGCCACCGATGACATCAGGACCCTGCTAGACAACGGAGAAACCGCGGCCCTCATCCTCCTGGACCAATCAGCTGCCTTCGACACGGTCTGCCACCGCACACTACTCACACGCCTCTACTATACCGGTATCCAAGAGAAGGCCCTGGACTGGACCACCTCCTTCCTCTCTGGCAGAACACAGAGCGTCCGCCTCCCCACCTTCTGCTCCAAAGCCACCGAGATCATCCGCGGCATACCCCAGGGCTCATCCCTTAGCCCAACGCTGTTCAACATCTACATGGCACCGCTCGCCCACGTCGCCCGACTGCACGACCTCAACATCATCTCTTACGCCGATGACACCCAGCTGATCCTCTCCCTCACCAAGGACCCCCACACCACCAAAACCAACCTCCACGAAGGAATGAAGGGCGTCACCAAATGGATGAGGAACAGCCGACTGAAACTGAACTCAACAAGACGGAGGTCCTCATCCTCGGACCCACCCCCTCGCCCTGGGACGACTACTGGTGGCTGACCGCACTGTGAACAGCTCCAACACCCACCGACCATGCACACAACCTAGGGGTCATCCTTGACTCCACCCTCTCCATGACTAAGCAGGTCAACGCCATCTCTTCCTCCTGCTTCAACACCCTCCGCATGCTCCGCAAGATCTACAAGTGGATCCCCACCGAAACAAGAACGGTCACCCAGGCCCTCCGCCAAACTCCTGAAACAGCTTCAACGCATCCAGAACGCTTCTGCGTGCCTGATCCTCGACATCCCTCGCCGCAGCCACATCACACCCCACCTGAGAGACCTGCACTGGCTCCCTGTCAACAAGAGGATCACCTTCAAGCTCCTCACCCACGCACACAAGGCACTCCACAACACCGGACCAGTGTACCTCAACAGACGACTCAGCTTCTACACCCCCACCCGCCAGCCCCGCTCCTCCGACCTCACCCTCGCCACCGTCCCCTGCATCTGAAGAGCGACCTCCGGCGGCAGATCATTCTCCCACCTCACCGCCAAGACCTGGAACACCTTACCCATCCACCTACGGCAGACCCAAGACCTGCTGTCCTTCAGAGGACTCCTCAAGACCTGGCTTTTGATTGATTGAAACCCTTTACAGCAACGTCATCCTCATCGGAATCCCTAAAATCCACCTTGCTCCGCTTAAATCTTTGCTCAACCTTGCTGCAAGGCTCATCTCTGACTGCAAATGCTTCGACCACATCTCCCCTGCCCTCAAATCCCTTAAATGGCTCCCCATCGAAGGCTGGTCCGCCTACAAAACTGCTTGCATTACACATAAAGTCCTCCACCAAAATACTCCGACATACTTCGCCAACAAAATCTGCAAAACGGTCAACACAAGACCCCTAAGAAGCACAAACGCTCTCCTCCTAGTCCCTCCCCTACTAAAAAAAGAAATCCACTCAGTCTTGCTCCTTTTCCAGCAACGCCCCAACCATCTGGAATGCACTCACAAAAGGCCTAAGTTGTAACCCCTCCTACTCCAGCTTCAAAAAAGAACTCAAATTACACCTCCTCAATATATTTTGGGGTATCTAATCTGCACGATGATCCAACACCTAATAGTCTTAAACTCGCCCTTCTCCCCTTCTAATCCCTCTGGCCCCTGCTTTCATTTTTTTAAATTCTCTCTCCTCCCCCGCCCCCCTTCTCCTTGCCGCCACATCCTACTGGCGCTGATTTTTACTCCTACCCACCTCCCTCTTCCTCTAACTCTCTCAGTACTCTTACTCTACCGTCCCTTCCCACCTAAGTTTTACCCTTTGCCTCCCTCCTCCCTGTTGCTCGTCTAACCTCCCACCCCCCACTGTCCACTTGCCTTTCCCCTTCTCACACCACCACTCTTAATCTGATCTCCCACATCCTGGTATCATTGATGTATATCACCCTCGCTCTCTCTATTGGTGTTCTACAATGTATGTTGACATAAGCAGTTTCTAGTTTTTTTACCATGTTGATTTGTTTTTCTCATGCTGTTGTTTTATTGTTCCTCAATGTGACCTCCTTCCCACCCATGTAAAGTGCTCTGATACCTCCGGGTCCAGCCAGCGTTATATAAAACTTCTAAATAAATAAAGTAGCAGTCGAAGAATGTCTGAATTTATAGTCATGTCAACTGACTGCAAGAATATTCAAATTCATGAAGGCTGCTACAACGATGTTGAACGCCGTGGTGCCACAGAGCTGGTGGACCATATAAAACTAATTTGCATGAACCAAATCAATGTTTTGGTGGCACTTTAATGCACTTCACTAGACAGTTTCTTTTCATCCTTAGTTATACTGTTCACTAGTTTGTTGTCGCCAGTGCAAACCAGTGGTCACAGATACAATTGTTGATGCGTGCAGCACCTGCACTTTAATTATTCTGAGGAGAAATTACTGTATTTAATATGATCTTGACATAATTATCTATTGTCCTCGCATGGGTGGGAACTATTGTGTTGCTAATTTGCACAGCAGCTTTTGCACATGAATTACGAGGTCTTATAAAATTCCAACAGTTGATCCCTACCAACTCAGTGAACTTTTGGACCTGTGGATACTCTGCAAGGAAGAAGGATGGCTGGGCTGTTAAAGGACAGCCACTTTGCTGAACTGCTGCTCTATAAGAACTGTTTTTTGCTGTGCTGACTGTTGTCCTCTCTGCCTGGGTGAGAAGGACTGGGCACACACCACTTGGAGCCAGAGTGACTCCAAGGGCTTGCCTCCTGTTTTGGTGTCTCAGAGACACCAAAGGCTTTCAACAATCCTGCAACAGCACCTGGACATCTGTGTCCTACCCTGACAAATGGTGCAAATCCAGTCCTGAGCCCTTGGAAGTGGATTTTTTCTGGGCTGAACCAGCAAAAATCCACACATAGCCGTTGTTGTGCCAGTCAAAACCGACGCATCTCCCCTTGACCCCAACGCATCGCCGCTGATGCTCTGGACAAAGACATCACATCGCCGGCTGCGCGGCTTGATGACACTGCGTCACCCTCATTACAAGGGGTTCACCCATGATGCATCTCTGACTGCGTGGATCAGAACCGACACATTGCCCACATCCAGCCGGATCGACGACGATGCATCACCTTCACTGCTCCTTGCATTGGGTCTTCAACTTTGACGTCAATGCAGTCTCTGTCCAAAGGTACTTTTTTAGAGGGACAAGGTTGGTCCCTGTATCAGACACTTTCTCCATTGCGGTCGGCTTGAACTTTCACATTTTACCTGGTCTAGTGTGACCAGATAGCTCCGGTTGGTGCTTTTTGTTTCTAAGCACTATATTTTAGGATAGTCTTTAAAAATTCATAACTCCGTTTCTACTTATTGGCTTTTGGTCATTTAGGTCTTGTTTTATACAATAAGTTAAGCTCTATTTTTCTATGCCAGTGTGCATTCTTTTTGTGTAGTGATTTCACTGTTTTTCTGTATCAAGTGTTGCACAAATACTTTGCACATTGCCTCTTATGTTAAGCCTGGATTCTCTGTGCCAAGACACCAGAGGGTAAGCACAGATTAATTTAGGGTGTGTATCTGACTTACCCTGACTAGGAAAGTGGTCCCTACATGGACAGGGTGCATACCTCTGCTAACTAGAGACCCATTTTCTAACATGTATTGATTTCTGGTAAGCATGTTTTGGAAATGTATGAACTTGTATCATTATAACCCGGCTATGTAAAGTGCTGTTGTTCCAGAGACCCTATCCTTACCCTAACGCACAACAGGGATTAAACTGCAAAGCAGTAAGATAGCTGTTATGTTTCTAGTATATAGGCACTCATCGGTTGGCCAGATAGTACTCTTTGCCCTCACACTCGCTACTACTTGAGCTAACCCAGACATAGAAATCGAGCAAAATAAAAGGAAACTCCAGTCAATGGGCATGAAGTCCAGGATGCACGCCCAATATGTTTGGAAATGTTTTTGCTCAGTGGTCCTGTCGTCACTCATACTAAAATCACGATAACTGTGTAGCCCCAGCAAAAACTGGACAAAAGTTGGGTGGCAGAGATAAGAACAATGAAGCCCCATTCTGTATAATCTATAATGGAATATGAAGACACGCAAAGAAAGACACTATAAGGTTGTTTTTTTTTAAATAAACTAGTGCTTAGTATGAATAGAGAAGACAGTAAGCCCTACAAATACATAATGCATGCCAGGGAGGAGTCCTGGAGAGCATGCTTGAAGTCCCTGTAGTCCTTTGCATGTCTGAATAGTCTATGCATTGCAATGAAGGCATTCTATAGGCACACTTATACACTACATTCTGAATGGTCTGAACGGTCCCTTCATTGCAATTAAGTCATTCCATAGACACCTGTACACTAAATTCACCAGTATAAACAAGTTTGAAGCCAGTGAAGAGGAAATACACATGTGGGCTGATTACAAATTATAATAACACTTTCATTAAGGATTGGTTAACAGGAAGCTGACCCAATGAAACCAAAGGCTGAAAGTGGCTGACATAAAGAGCCTTTGTGTATAATTTGTTTCCATCATGTAAGCTCAGTTAATGCTGTCTCAAGTCAAACCTCTGTCTTACCAATATCTTACACATTGCATGACATATGTTACCAGGCTTCCTTCAAATGGAACTCTATATATGTCATTAGCTGTGTCAGAGGGGGGCTAAAGAAGGTTTGTTGGAACTATGGCAGTTGCCCCTCAGACTCTATGTGGGATGGGTGAGATCTTCTTTGTGGGATAAATTTGGATCTTCAAACCAACTATATGTATCCTGTGAAGTTCTTATTTTGGGATTCTACATAAACCCATTGACAATATCATTAAAATAATATATACGCTTCCTTTAACAAAAAGAAATATGCTTTAAAGGTCACCAAAACACAGAGCACTAGGAATTAAACAAAGAAACATGCTGTCATGTATGTAAGGAACACAACAAAATGGAGAGGGGGGACAAGGAGCTAATTAGAAATCAGAGGTCCAGTACCCGTGCTCCCAAGGACATATGTGCATGCGGGTGTGTGGGCCTAGAGAAGTGAATGGGTGGGTTAAAATTGTCTCCAATGGTACCCAGAAGCTACGTTTTTCACACCCGCATGCACAACAGAGGCGTCTCCTAAAAAGATCTCCGCAAAGGAGCCCACTCGTGTGGCCCGTGAGAAACTGCAGCGCCACCCCCACGAGGAGCAACGCCTGATGATGAAGCATGACACATGCAAGGGTGTGTGAGGGCACTATATTCAAAAGGAGAAATTCCCCACCCATTCTAAATATCCAACCTTACTGAGAGATGCACATTTTCCCAATCATAATAGGTTGATCTATCTTCTTCCCTTTAGGAACAGCTACCCCACTGTGATTATTACATGTGTGTAAGGAACTCACAATTGTTCAGCCATCACATTGAGTGCTAAAATTATATCTAACTAGATAAATGTGGCTGACCTCGCAGTGGGCTGGGGCAATCATCTTTCTATCGCAATATTACAGGGCAGGTTTAGTCATTTATAGTGCCACATACTATTGCAAAGTGTAGGTAGAGAATCAGCAAACTTTGTGAACCTCACATTAGGTGGATTCCTCCCTGCTGGCATTCTTCAGTACACAGTTTTATTCTTCTGTCTTCTTCCAAAAATGTGCCCATTGTATCCATTGTTTTCTGTATGTAACAATTTGGGCTGCGGTACACATGGGTTTTTGCATTTGCACAGTCTGCGCTGCTCTGAAATGAAGGCTTTAACCGAGCAAAACCCCAAATCAAAATATATAAGTAACAATGCGAAATGCAATTAGGTTTTTGATGCACAATGTCCATATTGGGAGTCCTTGTGAATCAAATCAAAAGGAAGTTCAAGCCCGTCCTTTCTTTTGACTTGCAGAGATGTGTATCAATGGTTTGCAACCACTTTTGCCAAAGGAAAGCATTGATAGATTACAGATACACTGTAAAAGCTGTCCATGAGTGAGTGTCATCTGTAGCTATCAGCTTGAGCAGAGTGCTCTATTGGACTGCTACAAGCTCTGCTCAATATTCCTTTGCTTTGTACCACATATTTTTAGGTCGAGTCTAGGCAGCGCGCATGCGCTGTCTGCAAGACCTGGTGTAATTGTCATACGAAGTGTAATCCCACCTGCTGCTTGCAATTGGTTCACTCCTTCATCGCTTTTATTTCCTGGTTCCTTAATGGTTCATGCTTCTGATACATCACTTCCGTTTTTAGCTCTGGAGCACCAGTCAACCACAATTTCTTTTCACTTGTAGGTGTTTATGTGTTCCTTTAGGGACTACTTGTTAGGTATGTTTCTGCTTTTTTAGTTACTTAAGTATCGTGATTTCTGTTCGACGTGAGTGCTTCTCTTAATGTTTAGTTTGACTTGTCTGAGCTTTTCCTGGGCTATGATGCATTTGTCTACACATAGTACTATGTATTTCTGCTGTTGGGAAAAGTGTTAGCCGTCTCACGGTAGCCAGTGGCGGCCGAACAGGACGAACATACTTTTTTACAAGCTATTTCTGCTGTAATGTTATGCAGCGAGGGGTTTTGCTTCCCCCTCCAGCCGCTGTCTAGGTCAAACCGGCGTTCTGCAGACAGTACCAGTTTACAGTAAATCATGAATGAACAAAAACAAACATGCTCTCCTTACTAGTTTCTGAATACAATTTTCCTTTATTGTGTGAAGATTTTTTTTAAATAAGATCTATCAGCAGTGTTTGTGAAAACCAAATGAGGATCGATTTTGTTTTTTTAAATAATGAATCACATGAGTGGTTATTTGCTGGATTAAATACAATTAATAGGAAAGTGTCTGACTATTTTCTTCACTCAGAGGAACACACTCCTACCTCGAAGATGAGCCTTGCAGAAAATATCGCTAAATCGGATGATTGTGCCTGTTACGAGAAGAGACTGACCACTTTTGTGACCATTCGAGGCCCTTGATGTCTCTTGCCATCCCTATCAGGGAGAGAGGAGGGGAGGTCTTTCTTTTAATTCACCAGCCGTATTCTTCCGCCACACACCCGTGTTCACACTTCTGTATCCCCTAGCTCAGAGGAGCTGCAGCTGACGCTGAAATCACCGCCAAGCAAACCCTTCTCATGATTTGAATGGAAAAAAATGTGTTGGAATGAATCGCTTCTCACTGTTTCTGTCTGCGCGCTGCTTTTTCTCCTTGCACCACAATTCAAAACAAGCACAATTTACTTGATTTTTGTGTTTATTTCAAAAAAGGGAAGTCCACTGTAGCATCAGAACTCAATGCCTTAAAACATAGCCAACCATCTGGAATCAGAACTACAAGTCCCAGCATGCAAAGTGAGCCTGGCCTGACTACCCTTCTCGCGTTTATTGAACTGGCAAACTAGTCTGACATGCTTTGGAGGACAAGTAGAATTATTTCCTGCATGATTGTTTTCAGGACACCGTGTTTCTAGTACCAGGATTTTATGTCCCACTGTTATCAGGTGGGTGAGTTCAAATTGTTTGTTGTCGTTGCCTTATGACTACAAGTCCCGCTACACATGAGGTTGCAAAATAAAATCTGAGTACTAGAAATCAGACGTCTTGATGAGCTGCGTGGCAACGTCATGGCCAGAGACACTGAGGTGTGGGTCTCTCTCTCCTAAGTGTTTTCACCCAAAAATTGGATAATATATGGAAATGTTAAAACCACGACTCAGTGCTGGGTATTTTATGGAAATTTTGTACGAAACAGTCAATTTTAAAGCACATTGCACTGGAAAACTTGGTCAATATCAGATATGATTCTACAAGTGGGTGGGGCGAGCTTCACCCAGTTCCTTCTGGTAAATATACAGCACATAAACTGTTGTAAACCACTTTAGGCCAATTTCACAGATGGAAATATCTCCAGTCATGGGTTTTCATTCTCACACGTCATTGTTTTCAGGAGTGTGCTTCCATTTGTTGAGTCACCTGAGCAGGGTCTGAACTCACTGCAGGCACGAGTTCCAACGGCTAAAAGTGAACTGATAACTGTAGGGTGGGGGGTTTCCAACAAGTAAAATATGTAAAATTGGGCAAATAGTGCTTTACTAATTATATGGAGAGCATGCAGGTTTTGCTGAAAGAATGTATGAATAATTGTTCCATTTAGAGCACAACAATAAAGGCATATAGGACAAACTCAGGGTTCTAATTCACAACTGCTGACTGGCTTCCAGGACAAGTGCAAGGCACCATTGACACACTCTCCTCCTCTTCTTTCTGTGCCTTCTGTGCACACAAGTGCAGACTCTTTATAAGTCTACAATCTTCTCTCCCCTTCTTTCTCTCTTTCTTGCACACTGTTTCTCCTACTCTGTCTGGAGTTCATTCACCACTTCATGCACAAACTACCTATCCTTCACAATCTTCCTATCTATTCTATGCCTCCCTAACCCCCATCTGTTCGCCATGCCACATAATTCCATTACACACATACACCACACGCCACATGTTTCCAACCCACACAATTCCACAACTAACAATTTCAATTCAAACCACATAATTCCACTACAAACAATATACATCCATTCTACTGTAAACAAAAAAACATAAGGAAAAAACATTGCCATTTAAAACGCCAATAGCTCTAACTTTCAGTAATGAAAGACCGATTGTATTGCAAATGCTTGTTTTCATTGGCGCCCCTACATCTTTAAGGGACAATCCCAGCATTTTGTGATTGCAAATACAGGAATGGAAGTGTGCTGGCTGCGGGCATCCTTGCTGCAATCCAAGAGATAGGCAACAAATATCAGGAAGAAAACTGCTTCATAAATAGTCATGAAGTGGAATTTCTTCAAATGCTTCTAAATTATATGTTTTGCACTCTACCAGATTAGTGCATATGACACACCACCAAAACATTTTGGGTTGCATCGCACAAAGATGATAGGAAAAACATCTGAGGGGCCACCCGCTCTTGGTACATCTAGCCCCTAGTTTTTATGCAGCTCGGTTCAAGTTAGTGCGCATCGGGCATGCAGACCACAACTTTAGCATAAAATAACACACAGCGGTGATATTTTGATATTCCTTCAGCATAACATAATCTATATAGCACGATTTGACAACAATGCGCACTTTCAGTTTCCTGTTTGTCTCGTAGAACAACAACATGAGATACCGTTTTCTCTGCCATGACATTCTGACATAATACACAATGTCACACATTTTATCCAGAGTAAACTGCAGAACATAATGTATTTATTTATTTTGTATTCAATGTGTGGGGGGAATTAATGGTTGCTGAGCATTATCTGTGATGAGTACTGTTGTTCAGCACTGATGTCTCAGGGCCACAAGCATGATGGCACTTACATTGGATATCTAAGTTACTCCCCTGTGGCACTTGCCTCTCCAGATATAGCTAGGTTAAGCAGTCAATGCTTCTACCGGGTTGTTGTGGTTTAGAAAGTTAGATACAACAGAAGTCAGTAAATAATACATAATTAACTCACTTACTGATTCATAGGGTCATTTGCGTTTGTAACATAGTTTTACAAGTGCAAATAACAGGATTTTCGACTGCTAGGCGTTCACTAAAGGCGATCTGCTAATCACACATCGTGCTGCTCCTAAATAAGAATACCTTTTTAAAGTGGAAAGAGTAACAGTGCAACCCCCCAATGTTTGTTGGTGTGGAGAGAAAATGGTTTCCCCACAAAAAATAATATTTTCAGTGTAGAGAAGAAAAAAAAGGACAAAAATGTGAAAATGCACAGCTGCGCTGGCATATCATAAAGCAGCATCGCACTGTGTGCATAATTCAACAGATCTAAAATTCCATCACAAAAAAGGAAAGACACATTTACCCAGGAGCATCAATGGGAACCAATGACTGGCGCTCTAGGTGAACTCATAGAATCATCTCTTAGTTGGAAAAGAGTGCACCCAACAGAAACGTATCTCTATAGATGCAGATTTGCAACATTTTCTATTAACCTAGCCCTCAATTTTTACTCGGATCAAGCCCTTAGAAAAGAAACAAGTCTTTATTTACATGTCCCACCCAAAAGGTTGTTTGGGGTGCCAATAGTCAGTTCAGCCATGCCTTGGTGTTCAGCAAAGAAAGCTACACAGGGTCCGGGAATCAGGTAGCGATCTGCTACACTGGTCACAATTGAAAAGTGCAGCTAGTTGGACAAAATAACTTATCTCACTGAACCATCGCTGCTGGGCTGGACTTCAATTACCAGCAGTCCCTGCCTAAAGAGAGGGCATGGGCCTAGAGATCGCGTTCTTAAGCGCTGCAGCTGACCCCCTGCCCAAGACGCCACAGAAACAATGCTGTTCCGCTGAATTTAAATTGCCAGCATTACCTGCGTAAGGAGAGGGCAGGGGCCTGGAGATCATAGTTTAAAGCACCCCAGCTGACACGCTGCACGGGAAGTGCAAGAGGTGTGCCCAGACATTAGCTTGGGCAAACACCGGGCCAAAATCAGGCCCGGCTGGGCCAGTCAGCCCCCAATTGAGACCGGACCTCAGGACTTGGTTCGTCATCCTTGACTTTATTGCCATCATGGGTAAGCGGAAATATTCACCTGCTCAAATGTGACACCTCACACAATGGGCCGAACATCTTGACCTTTTTAAATTTTGCAGTTGGAGACATTACAGAGGAGATTACCATGGTGGAGAAGGTACAAGGTCTGGTTACCAGTCCTCCTGCTGTGGGTTCTTTTGTTCCCCCTATTGACTCTAAGCTTAAGAACCTTACTAACTCAACAGATCCTATTCCTGAAATACTGAGTGCTCCATTCTCTTAGACCAGGCTTACCACTGATGCAATTGTCCATCTGTAATGTGCTATTACTAACGCAGATCCAGCGGCTTAATCCGCCTCGTCCATTAGCAATTTGTTGCATAAAATCCTAGTAGTTTCTGTTGTTACAAGTACTTTTGATTATATTCCCCTTCTAAGGGACCTTTTTCTGCAGAGCAGATTGAGGGCCAGATTGCCAAGACTAGTAGTGCCCCTACGCCTTGCCCTCTTAGCATGTGTTTGCCTGGCACTCCAAACTTCCGATTGTCTGGCCCCCTAGCGTGTGATCATCTGATTTTCTCTCACACACCATATTGGGGCAAACTCTGCCTGGTGAGGTGCATAACTCTCACAAACAGGGTGGACATGTTTGGCCATATATATTATATACGTTTAGATCTCCCATCGGCAGCTGCATCGTTTGTTGTAGTTTTCACCAATATCCCTAAACAAAAGGCTTGTTCTATGGAAGATTATCATTAACTCAGAAATAATCCATTGGCTTCATGGTCAGCTGGGCTCCACATTGTATTTATTTAATCATGTCAACATAGTCAGTTGTGTTTTTTGGTTCCCAAAGTGTTGGCCGGAGACTGCATTAACTTCAACAACACGAAGTGTACAAGGAACGTGTTTAGGGCACTGACCTTGTAACATAGCCCTAAAACGGGCATCACACCAGTATCTCTTGATTACTTTTTAAATAATCTTTGTTCGTATGCCAGAAAGTCATCATACAGCTTCTCGTAACAATGATACTTCTTCTGTCTGCCAATCTCAACTCCAAGGCAGCATTTTGAGCATACCCACTTCAAACTCCTTTGAATCTTTAAAACTATAGCCTGGACTTTTGCAATTCCTTAGCCAAGTCTTTCCAATCAAAGGTAGAAGACGTCTACAACACAGTCAATAGGAAAGAGTCCAACTACACCAGTGATACTCAAAGTACGGCCGGGGGGGGGGGGCTTGTGGCCCTCTTGACCTTTTCATGCCCCCCAGTGACAGCAGCATAAGCGGATTAAATAAGCAGGAAAAGATTTATTTGCAGATTAAATGAAGCTATGAAGTTACTATGGTGGTGTCCTGCACCACTTAACTTTAGTTAACCTGCAAGTAAATGCTTGTCCTTTTTTTTAACATTTGTTACAAAATCCCGACCCACCCTGACCCCCTACAGGCATCAGTGTGGCCCTTAGTCATTCGACAAACCATACTTTGTGGGCCGAGGGAAAGTGATTGCGGGTATCCATGAATTACACAGAGGCGGCCACAGCCCTAGATACACCTCCCATTGAGAGTAGGTTGGAGGCCTTCACTGCCCTGGACTTGGAAAATGTTTGTAAATTAGTCTTGGCCACCAAATCAGGATCGCCACTCGATCCTTGCCCACGGAAGATAATTCACCCAGCATCAGATGTTATCAGCGAATCATCAAGGGAAATCTTCAACGAGATCCTGAGATCAGGACTTTTTCCGGCAAAGTGGAAATAGGGTCAATAATGCCATTGCTAAAGAAACCTAATTTGGACCCTCCTGAGCCAATAAGTATTTACAGACCCATATCCAAGCTGACATTTCCATCAAAAGTCTTGGAGAAGGTCCTCATCATAGAATTTACCTCCTACATTAATACAAATAAACATTTTGACCCCATCCAATATGGCTTTCGAGAAGCGCACAGTACAGAAGCAGCCTTGTTAGCTGTGATAGAAGATCTAAGATCAATCTTGATCCTACTGAACCTATCTGCGGCCTTCAACATGATTGATCATCATACTTTAATCCATAGACTTTCTGAATTAAGGACAATGCTCTTAAAGTCCTAGACTCTTTATTTATCTGCAAGGCAGCAACTTGTGGCGTTAGGTCAACTCTCTTCAATTTAAATTACCGTGTGGAGTTCCTCAAGGCTCAGCACTGGGTCCCACATGTTTAACTTGTATGTAACCCCTCTGGCATGGCTCGCTCACTCACTCATTTGGCTTTTCAACTGAATCCTATGCTGAGGATACTCAAATTATCATGTCAGTGTCCGACAATTGGACATAAATTAATTAATGTGTGTATAGCTTCGATCAACACTGAATACAGCTTAACTGCCTTAAACTGAACTCGGGGAATCGAGGACTTGCTCTTAGGCAATGACACCTCATTTAGGTCACCCGTGTGGTGGCCTAAGGAAATAGGAGAACTTCCACTACCTGTTAAATAAAGTGCGTGACCTGGGCATCATTATTGATAAAAAGGTGACCTCAGAAAATCAGTTCAATGCTCTGGTATCTTCTGCCTTCTTCTTACTAAAAATGATCAAAAGGATCTGCCCATTTATTCCATTTGATCTTCAGATGACAGTGGTGACTGCCTTGGTGCTATCCAAACTTGACTATGGAAATTTTGCAATATCCCCAAAAACTTTTTCAGAGGCTACAAATACTACAAAATGCCTCGGCTCGGCTTCTTCTAGATCTTCCTAAACAATAATCCATCTCTCAGGGCCTAATAAAACTGCATTGGCTGCCAGTTGAGAAAAGGATCATGTTCCAATCACTATGCATTGCCTTTAAAGCATTGCGTAACATCGGCCCAGGATATCTAAAACACCGCTTTAGATGGTATACCCAATCGAAAAATTTACGACAAACAAGGCCAAACTGAGAGTGATCCCTAGAACAAAATAGGCCTCCGGGGGAGGGGGGGGGGGGAAAAGCTTCATTCAACAGCTAGATTCTGGAACTCGCTCCCTACTACACTAAAACTCAGTCTTAACTTCTGGTCCTTCAGAAAAACCTTAGGAACCTGGCTCTTCTGCACTTAATACAGCTAAAGACAATTTTCTGTATCCTACCGGATTGAAGCAGCACCAAGACACCTCTGGTATTTAAGCGCTTTACAAAATTAAAATCAAAATCAACAGCCTTGAATGCCATTGCTAAATCTCTCCTTTAACCATAACCTCTGGGTCTCAGGAATTATCTTCTTTAGAGACCAGGACCTGCACTAACAATACCTTCAATACTCTTGGCATTCTTTCTTGAAATATTGCTGACAGGATGGGTCTTAGGAATGACCCTTCCTGACTGTCCTTCCTAAGGAGTTTCAAAATCGTTTGTCTTAAGTAGACCTGGGAAGTTAACCATAGTTTTTTTCTTGATGGTTAAAGCAGCTTCTTTGGGCCCGCACAGAGTTCTCAGTCAGTCTTGACTCTAGTTTCTCTTGCCCTTAATTGCAATTTTTTGCAATTAGATACTGGCTACTCTAACGTGTTAGCATTGTGGTTGTCCTTTTTTAGTATATCCAGGTTGCTTGTTATTAATCTGTACACTGGAAATAGCTCCCAATCTACTTCTGATCATGTCAGTATACTTAGATCTCTGTTTGATAATTGTTTTTATTCTGCCAGTGCTTTTACCTGTCGTTTTCAAGGGCAATTTTAATTTGCATTTTCGTGATGACTGTAGGTCTACCGATTGGATTTCTCATGCTTCTTAGATATTCACTTTGAAAATACTGGTCAGGGTAAGATGTTTAATACCGTGGTTAGCAATTCTAATTTGTCTGCTCAGTGTGAGGGTGGAATGAAGCCTGGTGATTGTACTATTGCCCCCACATTTACTGAGAGAGGTGCTTTCACCACCATAGACTTTACTTTTGTCTCTACTCCCCTGGTGTAGTTACTGATTAAATATAATATAATATGGGACACAAGAAGTGATCGAAACCCCTTAACAGCCAACTTACACTGTAGGCATTTTTTGGACCATGTCAAGAATCTAACTAATGGGCGGTTGACACCACATGACCAGGGATGCAGGCTCAGATGGAAGTTCATCGATCCTGCTTTAATCGTAACTTGTTTGGCCTTTGCCCTCATACCTTGTTCCTCATGCACAGACAAGACCTGTCTTAACAAATTTGAAATCATAAGACAGCACATGGCTGTCCTTCTTACCGCTTCTCAACCATGTTTACCTATCTATGTGAAATGGTTTAACCACTCCTGCACCAGGGCTCATGATTAGCATTACAGGAGTGGTACCAGGAAGTTATTTTCCCTTGGACCTGATGAAAATCCCATTGGGTGCGGCCTGAAACATGTTGACCTTTTAGAAAAGCAGGCACACTAATGCCTTTCCTTTTATTTTGTTCCCCTTGTTTTTAAGTATACCGACTAGAGGCCAGAATATATAGTGGTTCACCTGCTAGGCAGGTATTTGTAAGCTTTTCCACTCCTGTCATTTTCCGTTTCCTTTCACATTACGATACACCTAAAGTGCTCCCACGTATTTCATAGGCGGAACGTAATGGAACCAAAGATGAAGCATGCCACCAAGGGGCAACCCGGGTGGGTGAGGGTTTATAAGTGTTTTCTTACCTTTAAGAGGGATAGTCCTTTTGAAACAATTGCTGATAAAGTGCAAGTGCTTCTCCCCTAAACATGGTGACATTGGTGTATACCCAGTTGGCATATTTAGTTTACTGATAAGTCCCTTGTAATGTGGTATACCATATACCCAGGGCCTGGAACCAAAATGCTACTCGTGGACTGGCAGCACTGATTGTGCTACCCAATTAGGTAGCCTTTCAAACCTGCCTCAGGCCTATCATTGCAGGGCCTGTGTGTGCAGTTTGATGACACTTTGACATGGCATTTGAGACTCCTTGCCAAGCCTTAAACTGCTCTTTTATTGCACATAAGTCACCCTTTAAAGTAGGTCTTAGGTAGCCTATTGGGCAGGGTGCTGTGTAAGTAAAAGGTAGGACATGTACTGGTATGTTTTGCATGTCCTAGTGGTGACAAACATCCAGATTAATTGTTCACTACTGTGAGGTCGTCTCCTCTCATAGGTTAACATTGGGAATTCCTTAAAACACGTTTAAGCTGAAATTCCTGATTAGAAAGGAGTGGCTGCATCACGTTTTATATCTTTGTAATGGTATTGATAAATCCTCTTTACTGGTTAAGTTAGATTTAGCATTACCATTTTAGAAAATCCACTTTTAGAAAGAGGACATTTCTCTGCTCGTACTGCTCTGTGTACCTTGCAGACTGTCTCCAATGCCCATCTGGCATGGGTGACAACTTTGTGCATTTCTTTTAAAAAGCCACAGGAAGGGCAGATGTTGACAGAGAACCCATCTGCATTAATTTACATTCCAAAAGCTCTTCCTGGGCAGGAAGAGAGGGGGCTGCTACTTACACATGAATAGGCAGTGTTCTGTTTCCCACACAAAGGGATTATTACCCTCTACTGAAACTGGGGCTGAAAAGAAAGGACCTGTGTGCACATCAAAGACTCTTCTTTGAAGTCACCCTCACTTCAAGCGCCAAGAAATCAATCCGGTGTATGTGCGCTATACAAGTTCATTATAACATAACATAACATAACATAACTTCAAAGGCCCCACTAGGTATAAGTAATGGGCCTCTGACCCTACCAAGACAGTACATTATTGGACCTGTGAAGAACTCTGTCAGGAGTAAAAACTGTGTGCTACCAGGATTCCCACTTTGCATGACTGCTGCTCTGAAAGAACTGCTTTTCTGCTTTGCTGGGCTGCCATGCTACCTGCTTATCTCTGCCCTGCTGAAAAGAACTGGACCCATCTCACTTGAACCCAGAGTAACTCCAAGGGCTTGCTTGCCTTTGTTCTGAAGACTCAGGGCCATCAAATACTTCCTTCAACTCTGCAACAACACCTGGACTCTGCTATCTGTGAGTGCTGCCTTTCCAAGTGGTGCCAATTCAGTCCTGGGCCCTTGAAATGTGGTTTCTGCTATCCAGAACCATGAAAATCAAAGCAGTGACCACTTTGCAATGTTTGGAACCGACGCATTGCCCTACGCCGATGCATGAGCCTATTGACAACATCGCTTCGATGGACTGCATGGCTCAGCGATGATGGACAGTGCAACTCGACGAGGCAGTGTCTGCATTATAAAGGGGTTCATCTACAAAGCCTTCATTGCCTGGGCAGATTGGAACCAATGCATCAAGCATTCGACATCGACGCTTGCTCCATCCAAGGTACTTTTACAGCAGGACATGCATGAGTCTTGTGGCAGACTGCCCTCCATTGTGGTCAGCCTGAACTTTGGATTTACTGTGGTCCTGTGCGACCTCATGTAACCCCTAATCACTAGTTGACTGTAAGTCCTAAATTTTGATTTAATCTTGAAAAATTCATAACTCCGGTTCTGCTTATTGGATTTTGTTCTTCTGGTATTGTTTTACTCATAACATGATTGTCTATTTTTTCTTAAACCTGCATGAAGTCTTTTTGTGGTGTTTTTCTTGTATTACTGTGTGTCTGTGTTGAGCAAATCCTTTACACGTTGCCTCTTTAGATAAGCCTGATTGCTCTGTGCCAGGCTACCAGAGGGTGAGCACAAGTTATCGTTTAGTGTGCCTTTAGCTTACCCTAACTAGAGTGGTGGTTTCTGATTGGACAGGGTGTATACCTCTGCCAACCAGAAACCCCACTTCTAACACTGCTACTCTATAAATTGAAAACTTTGGCTTAAAACCACAGAGTGCTATCTGGTGTCCCATATGGCTTCAGGCGAGGTAATGGCACTGTGGATCAATGGCTAAACCTGTATCTTTTAATTAATAAGTACACCCTGGCCAGACCTGGAGCCATACACCTGGACTTCATGGATTTAAGCTCTGCTTTTGACAGGGTTAACAGAGATAAATTGTGACAGATTATGCTGGACATAGGGATTGATCTGCACCTTAATTTGAGCACTTTTATTAGGTATGGTCTGATGGGGGAATGCACTGAGAACTTTATACTCAGGCAAAGTTGTATTCTGGCCCCCTTTTTATATACTCTTTAAGTCAACAAACTGGAGCAGATCCTTGCAGCTGGGGGCCGTGACCTCCCTATGTTTGATAGCCATCCTGTTCCAGCACTTTTTATGCATAGATGATATTGTTTTAGTTTCTAGGGCGACACGTGGTCTGCAAAGTTTTTGGGGACCTTTTCCGCAATTGCAAGGACACACGTGACCTTAGTATCAATTCTGTTAAATAGCACATTATGATAATAGGTCCTAGAAATACTAATAGTACATTCCACCTTTGAAAGGGCCACACACTTACCAAGGTCAAAACCTTTTCATCTAATAAAGAAAGAGGGGGACTATGAGCCAATCAAGGGCCAGTACCCGTGCTCCAAAATACGATATAAATTCAACAAGGGGGTTACTGTTCTTCGTAGGACACTAATAGTGTCAAGAGAAAGAAGAGGATAGAGTAGGCAGCTGAGTACTATACCCATAAACAGAAGGTGACAATCAACAAGAATGTCTCTTGGAGCCCTCACACATCCCTAAGGATGTCATGCTTCATCATCGGGCGGGTGCTCCTCATTGGGCCGGCGCTGCAATGCCCTACGGGTCCCGCGATGGGTCATTTTAGAGGAGATCTTTTTATTTCGCCTAGTTGATTAGTGAAAGAGTGTCCTAGTGGGGTAGCGAGAAGTGAGTGTGAAACGAAATAATTGAAACTGGCTAGGGGATATCCCCAAGGTTTTAAATATGCTGATCCCCCTGTAAGGGTAAAAAACCCGTAGGTTAGTGTTACTTCTTGGATAATACTGATCCTTAGTAGCTAAAAAAAAGGAGAAGGTCAACATGTTTCAAGGCTCTCTCAAAAGACTTGCACTTTAGGAATGCTTCCATGAGTACCTGAGTACCTGTATTACGTGCAGTGTTACTATCCTTTTTTAACTCCTGTATACAAGCTCAAGGACACCTCCTTCCTCTCCTTCATCCTCCCTCATGGTCCAAAGCTGGGACTCTCTCCTCCTCCACCCGCTTCCACCCTTCAGCTTCTAAACTCACTTCCACCTCTGTCACCAATACTGTTGTGTCTCACTACTGCACTCAAATTCACCCTCTCCTATAACCCCCATCTAATTTGCCCTACACTGCAGCACAATTGATCCTTTTTGTGTATCTCTCCTGCCATTTTCTCTGTCTGACATTCTCTTTTGCAATGAGTGTGTGTGTGCATGTATACATATGTGCGTGTATTTTTGTGTGATAAAAATGCTCGTTTAGATAACCATGCACTTGAGTAGCTTCGCCTGTGCATTATTTTGAAAGTTTGTCACTGGTGTCCAATAAAGAGGCAAATAAAATAAATACATTTAATGTTTGCCAATCTAGTTTACACAGACATGGATGACATTGCCTACAGCCCTTTATCCATTACACAACAAACTGTTTGTTAGTAACAGTAAGTGTCATTCCTAGAAGAATTTACATATAATTTCGAGTTTTAAATCTTTAGGTTCATAATTATGCACAATCTTAGAGTAATAATGCAATTACAAGATTATCTATCAGTTCTGTGGCTGAAATGAGTACTTTCAAAACAGAATACATATCAATTACAAAAACATCTCTGAAATTCCTGTCCCCAGAAAAGTATTGAAATTTTACCTAATTTACTTTTTTTAAAACCCTTTAAACTAGACACTTATCACTGATATCTATGGTATGGGGTCACCAGTGTCTCTGCTTGATTTGAGGTTTCTTAGGCGGGAGATCATTATTTCAGGATTGTTGGGAAATGAAAACCATAGATGTCTGTTTCTGCAGCGTAGTGCAGGGCCAGACTGGGAACCTCAAGCAGCCCTAGCAATTTTGTCAGATTAGCCCCCTGGAGGGCTGGGGGGTTTGCAAGAGTGAAGCCTTGCTGCTTTTGTTAGTCCAGCTGCACAACCAGCCACCAATGACAAAACTAGTCCCCTGCCGCTACAAAACTGGCCCCCACCCTTCCAGCCTCCCGAGTAACGCCTGATGCCCGCTACGGCCAGTTTGGCCCTGGTGTAGTGTCTTTGGAACGCTTTGAGTTGCTGTAGCCTCTCACTTCCAGAGTATATTTGGAATTTTTCAAATAAGTAAGAGTTTAGGAAGTTGCATTCTTCTTACATTTGTGGGATGGCTACAAGTTGCACTGGGGTTGAATACTCTTTGGACGGCTTTGACAATTATATAAATATTTACAATTTTGAAATACTAGTATTATTAGCAGACTCTAAAAATGCAAAACATCAAATTTGTTCAATATGAATTATATCTAACTGATTATTTGCTCTCATGTGTGCCATTCTTAATAACTAACTATACAAGGAAGTGGCAATAAAAGGAAAAGTTTTATATCTTGTGGTTTCAAAGTAAAAATTAATGTGCCATTATTTTGAGGATTTACTTCACATTATCTTCATGTTCATTTAGTATAAAAATGCTACTTTATTATCTATGCATATTAATGGTAATTACAAGTCTTTCACATAAATTGGAAGTGGTGATGACATTTAAAAAGATCAAATGATGAACAATGGTTAAGACATGTTGTAGTAAAGTCATGCAAGATGCCATCTACTTACCAATAAACAGAATTGGAAATGTGATAAATAACAGGAAAACATGAGGTACCAAGTTGAGGGCGTCCAAGAAACAAAAATTCTTTAAGACTCCATCGTTGACATAGTAAGAAGTCCTGCTGTCATTGCCACAGAATGAGAGGCTCATTGCATTTGGTCACGCTTACTTCAATGACTGAAATGAGAAAACCGAGAGGAGCAATTACTTTGACTGCTTCATTTGTATAACGAAAATTATTGAACACTGTGCTCATAAAATCAGGGTAGCAGAATGATCTTGAACATGCAAAGCAATAATCCAGCTTGTGGTTGGCGTGATTCTATATCCCAGCTTGTTGAAAAGGGTAAACAATGAAGTGAAGTGAGATCTCCATACAGTTTTTCCTTGACCTTCTGTAAATTTGTGCTAGAGCAATACAAGTTAGAATGTTCAAAAGATTTGAAAAAGTCATGGCTTGATATATATTCCAGTAAAAATATGTCATAAAAAGTGAAAGAGCACATGCATCATCACTTTGTCCAGAGAGACAGCATCATATTTCCATTGGTGGGGGTGAGGGGAGGTGGAAGTGAAGAGAGAGGTAGCATCAGAGTTGTATGATAGAACATTGAGCACAACAATATCAATCTGACAAACTATTATTGCCAAAATATCTACTCCCAGAATATTGTCAATGTAAGTATAGGTTGGTAAATATGGATGTATTGGTCTTAACTCCACATCAACATATTTTGAACATATCATCATGGTACATGTATGTGGATTTAGGGGTTGTAAACCTTTACTCACATATCTGCACTTCATGATATTCTGGTAGTCAATATTATGCCTCACTAGTTTGGCAGGTGAATATTTAAATGTCAATGTTCCAGTTGTAAACCAATGGGAGAAGTGAGCGAGGGTGGGTACCATCTATCAAGGGATGGAGAAATGGCATTAATTTCGAACAGACCCACTCCCCTCAGGCACTAAAATAAAGTCCTTTGCAAAATAATAAATAAAGTAGGTTGCGTGAGCATAGGGGAATGAGTTTTACATTTTGCAACTCTGGCTCCTCTTTTGAACTTAGCTTCGCCAACTTTATTAAATGTTCATTGCAGTTGACCACTTTAAGAGAGTGTTTCCTGCTGCTTTGAAGGAATCTATAAATATGAACTAATTAAGAAATAATTAAAAACTGAATTCTAATCACAAACCATTCAGATAGAATGAAAATAAAACCTCACAAACTAGTATCAGTTTCAGTGTTTATGTGAATTAGCACATTCTGAAAGTTTCTTTGTATTTCCAATTAATTGTTAACTGGACTTATGACATTAAACAATATCAATATGAATTCATATTGTGTCAAAAGGGGAGCCAGCTGGCACTGTTGCTAAAAGACGCCTGTATAGGTCTTTAAACATGATAAGGTTAAAGCATTATTGAATTAAACCTTTTACAAAACAGTGACAATGTAGCTACTATCACATCTTTTTATGAGTTTGTACCATAATATCCAGCTTTTATATGTCTGCTAGCAAAGTAGCACCTATTTCTCACAGTTGCAGTCATGAATATTGATTGGACTTGTTTTGTGATTCCTACGGACCATCAGAGTATGTCTGATGATACCACTTCACCGAGACAGGTGCCCTGCACCCCACTTACACTAGACCTAGACGTTCAAGAAGTAGAGAGACTATCCACCTTCCTGTTAGCCAATAAGTAGCTCCCATCTTTGTAGGCTGGGTTCACAATTCACATGTGAGTGCTAGGATATTGGATTTTGGGAATTATTGTAGTAACACTGGATGAGGCCAATGAGTCATCAGACTTGAACCAAGAGCTGCAAGAGTAAATGGGGTAAAGGGCAGCACAGTAGTAGTATCACTATAGAGCTTTACCTGCTCAAGCTGAACCTTAGTATATTAATTGAATTTAGTAGAGTTGCCCAAGAGTGAATGTTGCACAGCAGTTCTACTGGTTGTGTACTATTTAACTAAAATGGGTAAATATATATCCATGTCTGGTTAGCCCACATCTAAAGAGTTAGCACACATTTTGTCACAAAATAGTATTTAATTTCATGGTGTTCCACAGGTTCTGATTGCTGATAGAGGGTCTTAGTTTATTTTAAAAGTTGTGCCTGTTCTATGTAAACATATATTTGTGAAAGTTTGTCAGTCTGTGGAAGTTTGTCAGTCAGGGAAATGTGAGACACACGTTCCTATAATTGGTAGGCTGGGAGGAGTTTGGTCTTGAGGAACAATCATGGGAACCTGCTTGTTGAAAGATTCTTTTGCAAGACAGTCTGACAAACCAGGAGCCCCGTCTATGAAGTGATGGCCTTTGGGGGTGGAACTGTAGGAAGTGTCCGAAGACAATGTTTTCTCTTTAATGCTCCCCCACGCTTTAATGCTAGAGCGTGGGGGAGCAATACTGTAAACCTGCTTGATTTCCTTTCAGCAAAGGAAAGGCTGGAGGACATTACGGATTGTTGGAGCTGTCTGTATGCAGACAGATGACACACTGTGTGGCAGCATGCCCACAATTAACATAATTCCCAGAAGCATGTGGATGCTCACAAATTCTGGAGGAGCCACTTCCAATATGGATATCTGGGAACAATGCCCTCAGTTCAGACATAACTTCATTACTCAGATCCTGCCAAGATCTTTAACTTCATTGTATTGCTGAACATTGGAAATACAGTGAAGTATTTAGAAAGATGGTGTTGTTAATGAAACAAGCTTAGAACTATGTGTTGAACATTTATATGAACGTTTCAAAAACTGGGGTTATTACATTGCACTAAGGATTGTCCTGTGGTGGAACAGGAAGGATTCTTAGATAAATTATGTTGCAAGCATATATATAAATCTCATGTAGAAGGTATCACTGTTCTAGTATGCATATAAACATGGCAAAGATTAGGGAACAACAGAATAGTGACAGTACCTTGAATAATGAATGATGTTGCAAAATTATACATCATAAGGTATCATAGTTCTAGTATGCACATATGAAGTGCGAAGAATAGGAAACAACAGAATAATAATATTGTTGGTTACCTTGTGTTGCTATAGAAGTTAAATGGAACCTACAACTCATCTTTCACAAGAGTGTGTATAGTGACGAATCTTGAGGTAATTGTTAAAATAGAGAGGTGCTAGTGTGAATTTATATTTGAGGTAGTCATTCTTTATATATTTAGCTTTCAGAAATCATTAGTTTTAGACCAAAGTTGTCAAGTCACTAAACGTTGTAGCATAGAAAAGACCTTTGAGACACCAGATTTGGAGATGGTGGATAACAAGGTGCTCAATCTTCAGTATCTTACAGTGACATAACAATCTAGGCTGGGTTTTCCACTAAACTGCTTCCATAAATGAGTCTCTCTCTCTCCACCTCACTCTCTTATCCCTTTATACAGGGGCCCTTTTCACAAGCCTTATGATCATTGAAGGGGTAAAGTGACCCGTGGGGGGAATTGGTCTTGACATCCTCAGCATTGTTTATCCCCAAGTCTGACCGATTGCCAGACCTGAAAGAAAAATGCTAATTCTGAGGCCAATCCTTTACAGGCAATGGCACAAGCAATTACAAAAATACAAGATGATCTTGACCTCACTCAACATGACCGTTCTTTCCCACTTGAGAATGTTAATCAGATGGCAGGCGTAAACCCCTGAGATGATTCACATGGTGGCAGAGTTTCTTCAACCACTTCTTCCAGTCAGTCTACTTGACTTGCACCTGTAACTAGCAGTTCTTTTCCATGGTTTACTTCAGCTTCGCCTCTCTTAACGACGTGTATGGCCCGACCTAAAAGATTCTCAGTAGATCCTCGTCACTTCAGTCATTCATGGCTCACAGTAACTTACATTTCTGGCTAAACCATAGGAATTTGCTACAGATACCAATATAGCATTTGTGTGTCATATCTCAGCAAAGATGTCCTAGTGTAGAACACCCCTCTAATTTTAATACAGTGTCCTTGGATTTTCAATCACACTACCTTTGTAAAACATTTCACAACTATCTTTGGCAAGAAGCAGACTAGAGGCCTATTAAGGTTTACTTAAAATACATCAAGGACATGAATTGATTGTGAAAGTTATTAGCTTCCAAGAAGTGATGATAGAAGCCACTTAGACTAATGAGGCAGCTGAATTTTACCATGGCCTCAGAGGAGAGTTAAAAGAGGCTCTTTCTCTCTCCTTGTTAATAGACCCACTACTTCCATTGCCTTGATAGATTTAATATTGCTAGTTGGTTCTCAGGAGTGGAGAAAGGGCCCTAATTGTACAGTCCAAATCAGTCAAGGCAGAAGTACGTCCCACAGAAAAACCTATGTGGATTGCAAACATTAGGAAATCATTCATGATAGAAGAAAAGAAGAAAGATTTTCAGAAGAAAGGTGGGTCTAAGCCTTTATTGTTGATAGGCAGGACATTTTGTAAGAGGCTATCTACTACAGGTGACAAACTCCAGAACTTGACGGTAACAGATGGAACCCATGCAAGCCATCTTCCAATTCAGTGGTTCATGTGAACTTGTGGAGAATATTGAAAGTCCTATTTTCCAACTTTTAGTCTCTTCATGGCCCAATGATCCTTAACCTTACTGACATTATTTGACTATGGGGCTTGAATCAATCAGTCAGGGGAATTATAAGCGCACTACTCACCCGTGAGGGTCTCAAGGCGCTGAGGGGTCAGTAGTTCCGTATCAGTCGAAAAGCCAGGTGTTCAGCACCTTCCTGAAGGTGTTCAGGGAGGGGGCACGTCAGATGTCGATGAGGAGCTCGTTGCAGGGCTTGGCCGTAATGTAGGAGAAGGATATTCCCCCTGCTCTGGATCGGTGGATGCACGGGTTTCAGCGAGGAGGAGGCTGGTGGAGCGGAGGTTCCGTTTGGGCACGTGGAGGGTGATTCTGTCGTTGAGGTATTGGGGTCCGGTGTCATGTAGGCCTTTGTAGGCGTAGGTGAGTATCTTGAAGGTGACTCTTTTCTCGACGGGGAGCAGTGGAGCGTGCGTAGGTGTTGGCTGATGTGTTCGCATCGAGAGGCCCCGAGAACGAGTCTGGCAGCGGAATTCTGTATCGCCTGGAGCTTGCGGAGTAGCGACTTGATTCCAGCGTAGAGGTCATTTCTGTAGTCCAGCCTGCTGGTGATGAGTGCATGGGTGACTGTCTTCTTTACCTCGGGGGGGGGTATCCATTTGAAGGTCTTGCAGAGGGTATTGAAGCAGCTGGAGGTCATGGCGTTGACCTGTCGATTCATGGAGAGGGAGGAGTCGAGTACAATACCGAGGTTCTTGGCGTGGTCCATGGGGGTCGGGGGATGCTGAGGGTGGTGGGCCACCGGGTGTTGTTCCACACCAAAGGGGTTGTTCAGAGGACAAGGACTTCTGTCTTCTCTGAGTTGAGTTTTAAACAGCTGTTGTTCATCCAGGCTGCGATGTCCTGCATTCATTGCATTCCTTCCTGGAAGTTGATTCTGGTGGTGGTGGGGTACTTGTTGAGGGATAGGATGAGCTGACTGTCGTTGGTGTAGGAGACTATGCTGAGGCTGTGCCGTTGGACAATGGTGGTGAGGGGAGGCAATGTCGACGTTGAAGAGGGTTGGGCTGGGTGATGATCCCTGTGGGACTCCGCAGTTAATTTCAGTGGGTTGGGAGAGGAAGGGTGGCAGTCTGATCCTTTGGCTTCTGCTGGTGAGGAATGATCTGATCCAATCGAGGGCGTTGCCTTGTATGCCGGCATTGTGTAGTCTGTCTGTGAGTGTGCGGTGGGAGACAGTGTCGAAGGCTGCTGACAGGTCGAGTAGAATCAGGGCCGCGGTGTGGCCTCGGTCGAGGAGGGCGTCGATGTTGTCAGTAGCGAGAGTAGGGTGGTCTCGCTGCTGTGGTTGCTTCGGAATCCGGATTGGGATGGGTGGAGGATGGCGTTGTCTTCAATAAACCTTGACAGTTCTGCGTTGACGGTCTTCTCAGCGACTTTAGCTGCAAAAGGGAGGAGCGAGATGGGCCGGTAGTTCTTGAGGTCCGTCTGGTCTGCTGAGGGCTTCTTGAGTAGGGGTCTGACTTCTGCACGTTTCCAGTAGTCGGGGAAGGAGCCGGTTCATGAAGGTGGTGTTGACGGCACGTTGTATTACGGGTGCAATTGTGGTAGCGGCTCTGTGGTACATGTGGGGTGGGCAGGGGTCTGTGGGGGCCCCAGAGAGGATGCCTTCAATGGTCGGGCAGTCTCCTCGTAGTAATCGATGTCCAGGTGGAGATCGTTGTCTGGCTGGTGTTGTTGCCTGGCGGGCTGACTGTGGGGCTGGGCGTTTGTTCATCCAAGTTGTCGTAGAGGTTCTTTATTTCAGTTGGAAGTAGGAGCCGAGTTTATCACAGAGGTCCTGGGAAGGGGTGATGTCAGTGACCTCGCTGAGGGGCTTGGTGAATTCCAGGATGACGCTGAAAAGTTCTTTGGAGTTGCCGGAGTTGGAGAGGATTCTGTTGTGGATGAAGGTCCTTTTGGTGGTTCTGATGCGTTGATGGTATTCCGTCATAGCGTCCTTGTAGGTGGTACGGTTGTCAGGTGTCTTGCTATTTCTCCAGTTATTCTCCAGGGGTCTTCAGGTGTGCCTGGCTTCTTGGATCGGTGGTGAACCAGGTGGCTTTTCTGGGGCCTTGCCTGTTTGGGGTTGCGCAGCGGGGCGAGCTTGGCTGAGCAGTTGGCGATCCTAGTGTGGAATTCCATGGCCGCAAGGTTAGCGTCGGTTGCAGCAGAGGGGGTGTTATCATTGAGGATGGAGTTGAGTTGTTCTTCGTGACTCTGCTCCAGTTCCTACGCGGGAGGCGCAGAGTCGGTTCGGGTGGCTTGGGTTTGTTGACTATGAAGTGTACGCAATGGTGGTCAGTCCATGGGGACTGTGTGGTGTGGCTGAAGTGGACACTGCTATCTCCAACGAAGATGGGGTCGAGAGTGTGTCCTGCCTTGTGGGTCGGTGTGTTGATGAGTTGTTTCAGTTCGATGTTGTCGAGGTTGTCCCGGAGGGCGGCGGAGTTGGGGTCACTGAGGTTGTTGAGGTGGAAGTTCAGGTCTCTGATGAGTATGTAGTCTGTGGCAGCGATGTTGTGGGGTGCGATGAGGTCCATGATGGTGTCGGCGAAGGGAGCTCGGGGGCCGGGGGTCTGTAGGCGAGGGTGGAGTTAGGGCTGGTCTGGACCTGGAAGTGCAGGTGTTCGGTGGCGGGGACGTTTTAGCAGGAGGCGGTGAGGCAGAGGGAGCTTTTGTGTGCGATGGCGATGCATCCACCCGGGTTCTTGGGGCGGTACTTCCATTGGATCTTGTACCCATCCAGGATGGCGATGGCGATGTCAGGGGCCGATGAGGCATTGGTCCAGGTTTCAGTGAAGAAGGTGACGTAAGGTGAGAGCGAGTCCAGAAGGTTCCAGATTTCAGTGCATGGAGCACACGTTGAGGAGGATACATCTTAGGGCGTTGCGGGTGTCAGCGGCCGGGGTGGTGGTGAAGGTCTGTCGGCAGTGGTGGCAGGTTAACTGGCTGTGGGTTGTGCTAGGCGTGGCCTGCTGACAGTTGTTGTTTCTTCCGGGGTTGAGTGCGAGGTGGGTAGCTGGGTGTATGGTGGGAGATCCAGTGTCCCTGGTGCTGGTTGCAGTTAGGTCGCGGACGGGCACAGATGGGCTTGCATTTGGCATGCCTTCGGCACACCAGCGGCACGCCGCTGCACGACCGCGCTGCGGCCACCATAAATTGGGGGAGGAGGGAGGGACTAGAGGCTAGGAGGCGGTAGCGGGGGCTGTCCGGGGGGGAGGGGCTGCAGGGGCAGCAGCGTCAGGAATAGAGCAAAAGGAATAATAACGTTTTTTTTTAAAAATTAAAAGCGGAAGGAAAACAAGGTTAAGATAAATAAATAAACACGGAGAACAGGCGACGGCTAAGGGCTGCAGGCAAGGGACAGGACGTGGAGAGGGCTGAGGTAGGCAGGATCTGGGCAGGTGGGATTGGGCAGTGGAGGAGGCAGCAGACTCGAACCTGACCAGGAGGAGGATGGAGGACTGCGGAGCGGCAACGGCATAGCGGAGCTGCTGGGGAGAGAGTCGAACCAGACCAGAGGTCAAGGTCTAACTTGAGGCTGTTTTGTGAATCAAATATCTTTTAATCATTATCAGTTGCCAAAACAACCTAGGAAGAACCCTGTAACCATTGTCAGCATCAATGACAAGCCCCTGCAGTCGGGAGAAGTATGTTAGGAGACATCAGTTATTGGAATGATTTTAGAGAAAGGACATTTGTAAACCATAAGTTTGAATCTAATTGATTCCTCTCCATTTGCTGAGTAGTCTTGGGTACTGCCTGGGTCCGCCAACATAAACTTTTAATTAACTGGAAAGCACAGGTCATGACTTTTGCATCTTAGTTGTGGTGCAAAATGCTCCAGAGAAGGTTAGAATTGAGCCTGTCCTTTAAGATGCTGTGCTGTTCAACCAAATATAGATCAGTTAAGGATTACTGAAGCTTATAAGACGTTTCAGACTGTCTTTAGCAAGAAGGGGAGTGATCAATTGCATTTTCAGTGCCCTTATGACTGTATTATTGATCAGTTGTGGCTCCAGCAGGTAAGCGCGATGGGGTGGGGGCAGGCCACAGGGGGGAAGGCGACAGATGACATAATAGGATTTGTTTATTTATTTTCCCTATTCCGTCTTTTGTCGACTTACTCCCCACCCGACCCCCTGCCCCGCCCAACCACACGTACCTGCAGGAGCCGCAACTGCTATTAATCTCATCCCAGTACCTAATAATCTTCTAAACGTTAAACAATGAATTTAGAACAGCACCTATATTGAAACATACAAATGGTGCTCTTCCAGTCATCATGGAAATGGAGGCATCTTCCTTTGCATTGGGGCTATTTTTTCTCAAAACGATCCTCAAACTGGAGTGGTATATATAGTTACTATTTAAAAAACGGAGTTATTTGGAAATAAAATACCCCCTCTATAGTGGAAAACTATTCACTATGATGAAGGCTTTCGGACATTGGAAACATCATTTGTAAAGGGCTCATCGTTTTATTACCATTTGGACAGGTTATTAAAAATAAAAAAAAATTGGTTTTTGCAGTTCTATATAGCGCAAGCTTGACTCGAAGGTATCAGAGTGTTTTACATGAGCACCGGCTGCGTTAGAGATTAACATATTCATTTTTTATTAGGCACAGGGAAATTTAGTCATTTACCCAGAATCACCGGATGTTAAGAGTACCTGCTGAGGCTCGAACCTGATTCCCCAGCTTCAAGGTTGACCGCTCCGACAGGCCACATAACTTAAGTCAATGATATATGGAACCATAATCAGATTACCTATCAATCGAGAAAGAGACGCAGTAAAGCGGGTGCTGTATTTCATCAAGGAGAAGATCGAAACCTGTTAATAGTACATCTTCTCTCCTACCAATTCAAAAAGACACATCCAAGTCATGTGAACAGGTCCACAGGGCTATCAAATTATCATTAGAAAGGAGTGGATAGCAAAAGTCCACTCAAACAAGACATGATAAACAAGTCATGTGGCACAAAGACAAAGTGTTCAGCCCTAACAAGGGTTTACAACTTCTATTGAAGTAGGACATGTCCCCTCCGCAATCTGGACATTTTGGAATAAGCAGGACCAGCAACTCGATTACACACCATTTCTGGTAGTCATGAATAAGACCAAAATGTACAACAGTGTTCAGTCTCTGTTCAAATTGAATACACCTAGAGAAGCCAGTGGTGTTTCTGAACCACTCAAACACAAGGAGATGATGGACGGAGCACTAAAACTTTTCAGACACTCACCCTCAGCCACAGATCTGAGTTGAATCTATCATTGCTCTTTAGCTCACTTCGCCACCCCAGTACAGACCCAGCCAAATGCATATCGGTCTTGACCCTGTTCCTCTTGGGAACAGTCTAGCCCGAACTGCTAAGCCAGGACTTCCCTGGACCGGAAACAAGCATCCTGGGACTAGATTCACAATAACACCCCTCATCACCCAAGCCAGCTTGAATCCAGTGGCAAAGTGAACAAGGGATTCACGTCTGGGCATACCCTGCCATCTTAGGGCAAACAAAGCAAACACGAGGAGATGATGGACAGAGCGCTGAGACTTTTAAGACACTCACCTCCTGTCACAGATCTGGGTTGAATCCATCATCATTCTTTGCCTCACTTCGCCGCCCCAATTCAGACCCAGCCATATTCAAATCAGTCTTGACCCTGTTCCTCAGGGGAACAGTCCAGCCTGAACTGCCAAGCCAGGTCATCCCTGAACTGGAAGCAAGCATCCTGGGACCGGTTTCGGGGTAATACCCCTGATCAGCCAGGCGAGCTTGAATCCAGTGGCAAAGTGAGCAAGGGAGCCACATCTGGGCATACTGTGCCATCTTAGGGTGAAAAAAGCAAACACAAGGAGATGATGGACGGAGCGCTAAAACTTTTCAGACACTCACCCCCAGTCACAGGTCTGGGTTGAATCCATAATTGTTTTTTAGTTCACTTTGCCACCCCATTTCAGACCCAGACATCAGTCTTGACCCTGTTCCTCATGGGAACAATCCAGCCCGAACTGCCACGCCAGGTCTTCTCTGGACTGGAAATAAGCATCCTGGGACCGGATTCAAGGTAACACTCCTCATCAGCCAGGCTAGGTTGAATCCAGAGGTATAGTGAGCAAGTGACCCATGTCTGGGCATACCCTGACCAACTTTGGGCGAACAAAGCACACACAAGGACATGAGCCACTGCCTACATCACAACAGGCATAGTCACAAATACTCATGGATTTCATCACATACCTGCCATCATCCAGTGGTAGACTATCTCACAGTGTCCCTTACAATATTTCTACAGCTCCCATCTTTGCAGCAATCTTTCCACAGAAAATTGTGCAGCTCCATTAGTTGGCATCAGTTGTCACAACAGACTTGGAGTCTTTTTACAGCCGATTTTGTAGAGCTTTGTTATAAAAGATTAGAAGCTCTGCATGACTCATATACCACAGAGAGATGGACAAAAAAGAGACTCATACTTTGTAACAATATTTGCACTGCATACTTATGAATCATTCAGATCAGTGGGCTCAGTGGATCCCTATAGCAGAGTTTTCTTACAACAATACATGCTCCGAATCTATAGGATATCTAGCTTTTTATTGTTTGTTAGGGTTCTCCCTGACGTTTGGCCTACAGCATATTTTTCCTCCACAGTTTCCTTTTTGCAAAGTCTCCTCCAAGATATCAACACAAAACAGAAGTCTTCCATTCTGCATTTAAGACTTACTAAAGCCAGATATGAGACATTTCTATTATTTTCTTTTCTATTCTATATGACACTTAGAGAGTGCATGGCTACCCATAGGCATCCAGTGCTGTCAGTGCAGCAAAACCGAAATGAACTGGGTTAGACCAATCTGGTCTGGAAGAGCCAAGTCTTTAGAAGTTTGCTGTAAGGAAGTTCCATTTTGGCTGATCTGAGAGTGAGTGGGAGGCCATTCAATAGTTTTTCCGCATTATAGGCGAACGAGCGTCCTCCGGCTCTTAACAATCTAAATCTAGGAGCTACGGCTATAAGGGTCATAGAAGAACGCAAGGTTCTCTCAGGGAAGTAGGGGGCTACTAAACAACAGGAGATCATAGGCCCTTTACCAAAGAGTGCTTGCGGGGTATACAGAATGTTTGAAACATTTGAAACATTATCCTCTCTGCCACTGGAAGCCAGTGGAGGGAGGCTAAAGCTTGTCGGGCAGATTGATGTCGAGGTAGACCACACAGAATCCAGACAGCGGAGTTCTGGATCACCTGGAGTTTTCTTATTATGGTCTTTGAAGCACATAGGTACAGAGAATTGCCGTAGTCCAGGTGGGAAAGGATAATAGCCTGGACCACCAGTTTCTTTACGGTGGGGAGAAGAAGGGGCAGAATTTTCTGAAGCATCCTAAATAGGCTAAAACAGATGGCTGAGAGCTTTATTGCTTGTGTATTAAAGTTCAGAGAATTGCCCAGCCGCATTCTGAGGCTTTGTATTGCAGTTCTTGAAGTAGGGAAGGGGCCGAAACAGCTTGGCCAGTTCAGGTTACATGAAGGTGAGGTGTTATTGCCTAGCCTCATATGCTATGTTTTTCTTCCATTTAGCCTAAGGCAGGAGCTGTGATCCGACCTGCAATTTTCTCGAGGCAGGGGCATAGTGCAAAGGAAGGGGAGTTGTGGCTATCAGTGAGAAAAAAAAAACATTGAGGGTCATGCGCGTACTATAGATATCCCAAAAGGTTGGACAATCTCAGCGAGTGGCCTCATAAAAATAGTAAATAGAGTATGTCTCAGGGACGAGCCCTGAGGTGCTACACATTCTATGGAGAAAATATCTGACATACATCCTCCTTCAAAGACCTGGAATTACCTATTTTCAAGGAAGGACATCAGCCAAGAAATGACTTGTTCTGAGATACCAACCTTCTGCAATGTCTCTGTAAGAATGTTGTGGTCCATCGTATCGAATGCAGAACTGAGATCTAGGAGGATGATGGTTTCTGAACCTCTTTGATCAAGCTGTTTTTTGGCTTCTTCTACCACAGCCAGAACGGAAGTCTCTATACTTTGGAAGAGTCGGACCCCAGTCTGTGTGGGGTGCAAAATGTCATGGTTTTCTAAATATTCTGAAAGAGTGAGATTGACAAGACAAGACAAGTTTTCCTAGGGTCTTACTTATCCCAGGAAGCAGGGAGATTGACCGATAATTTCCCGGGTCAATGGTGTCCAAATTAGGTTTCTTTAATAATGGTTTAACACTAGCATGTTCCCATGCTAACGGGAGTTTGCCCACAGCCAAGGATAAGTTAACCATATCCAATAAAGTAGGGAGTATCTGGCCTGCTACTTTGGCTAGGATACATGGAGGGGCTGATTCTTTAGGAGAACCAGATTTGACTTTACTCATTATATCTCCAAGAATATCAAGATTAAGAGGGGGGAATGCACTAAGTGTGGGCTGGTTTGTGCCCAATGTAGCTTCCTTGTGACTCAGTTGCTAAAGTCTGACGATGGTTGGAAATCCCTATAGATAAGAGTTGTCCTGAAAAAATCTTGCAAATTCATTACTTCGAGATGTGGAGTGCTCAGGAGGAGGGTGCAAAGAGGCAGGTTCTGAAAGAGTTTCAACTATGCAAAACATCACGCAAAAGGAATTTGCAGCACTGTAAATTCTTTCCACAAAGTAGAAGGTTTTTGGCTTTTTTTATTTCAGCCTGATAACTCTGATAGTTTCTCGATATTTTTGTTTGTCTATTCCCCTCCTTTTCCATGCCTTTTCGGCTTTTTAGCATTCTTGTTTGAGTTTACGAAGAGTAAGGGTATACCAGGGTGCAAATTTATTTTTACACTTTTCTGGTATATGTTTTTTTAGGTATAAATTGGTCGAATGTGATCCAGTGTGAAGTTTAGCAAAGGTAGGATCAAGGCCTAAGAGAGGTCTGGATCCCCGAGGGCCTGTTTCCAAATTTCAATAGTTAGTTTGGACCAGGGACGGTCTTTCCAGGTAGCTGGTATACAGTCAAAAGACGAGTGGGGAGTGACAAGAATTAGAGGAATCCAAAAATTACCTGATCAGATTATCGGTAAGGGTTCTTGGACCTTTAAACAATTATCATTAGAGAAGACAGGGTCAAGTAAATGGCCTTTCTCGTGTGTAGGTCCAGAGAACCTTTGAGAAAGATGAATGGCCAAAAGATCCTGCACAAGATCAGCAGCTTGAGCTGCACATGGCTTCTCCAATGAAGGTTGAAGTCTCCCATAAGGGAGAAATATGCTTTAGTGCTGGCCAGATTAGCTATCACTTCATGGAGAGAAAGGAGGAACCTACTAAATGGACCAGGGGGGCTGTACAGCAGAACTCCTGAGAAGGTGATGGTGGGGGTGAGCGAAATGGCGAACAACAAGCTTTTGCTAGCGGGGCTTTCTAAAGGTTTGATAGAGCACCTGCATTCTTCTTTGAGGATTATTGCAATCCCTCCACCTATCCTATTAGCTCAATATAAATGGTGGATGTAATAGTGAGGGGGTAAAGCTTGTAGTAGATCAGGCCCGTATTCAGCATGAAGCCAGGTTTCAGTAAAAAAAAAATGTGCCTGGTTTACTGTCCTCTAAAAAGGTGAAGAGTTGTAGCTTATGGCAAGGCAGTGATCTGCAGTTAATTAAATACATGTGCCACTTAATTGCCTCTGTAGTGTAGGGATTAGTGTCAACCATACCTGGGGGGGGGGGGGGGCAAGGAGCAATGTCTACAGATTGTTTCATCCTTAAACAGCTTTATAGAGTTAAAACATCTCACCTTGAGGGGCTCCTGTAGGGCTGTCATGTAGTTCCTAGGAGTCCCCCAGGACCTGCGCGTTTTGGATGACATAAACTGAGGGCTTAGTGTCCAAACTGACTCCTGACAACCCCCACAAGATATGTCAGCCATTAGACCAGCTAGCTCTATAGTGCCACTACCACATCCCCTGTGGTCCACAGTGGTGTAGGTAGTTTCTGACAACACTGAACATGGAACCCTGTATTATCAGGGATCATGGAAAACAGTACAGTACTTTTCGCTCAGTCACTCGTGCTTGCTTATTCTCAGAAAACACACAAGATGGTGATTAGGACATTTCAATAAGTATGTATTGGTCCAGCCACAGTCTTTTGTAAAACATATGTGCTGCAACAATCAGGAGACAGAAGCATACGAAAGAGATTGCAAGTACCAATGAAGTAAATAGTAGATACATTTCTACCATAGTGCTAATAAGATTAACATAAGCAGTTGAGATAAAAACAATATCACTTGCATATTCCTAAAATATGCGCCCTAAGTAATTTTCCTAAATGCACCTAACCTAAATATGTAGGTTCAGCATGTATATGTGTATATAGTCAAGAAGCCCCTAGGGAAGAACCATCCCCCTCACCTGATGGTTGAGAATGAAGGACTCCGTCTGTGCTTCGAGGATGACAACCTGCAAGGGATGACAGACCGCTGTGTGTTGAAGATTTAGCATGCAGGACCCCTTGTCAGCATGGAAGGTATTCTCCTCTAATTTGCAAGGGTAAAATAAGGGTCTTATATACTACAGTGGTCACTGCAGGGTTTCTTCTAGAAATTAGGTGTGTTTTTAAAACAATCATAAATGTATTTTAAAGTGTTTTTCCATAACAAATGCTATTTGAACAGCGGGCTGGTGGCCAAGGATGAAAAAAGCAGTGACTCTTATACAGAGTAATTATGCCGTGCCTAAGGACATGTTTATTTACGTCAGGTACAGGGATTAGGGTTGAATATTAAGAATTTGTGTCGAAGAGACAGCAGCAATCTACTAGGTAAAGGTCACCTGTTTCAGAACCGTTATTGTTGTGTGGATGGGACAATGTATGTAAAAAGGGGTATACATGACAGGACTAGTCTAAAGGACATGACAGGGCTATGAGTTGCAGAAAGGAGTAAGTTACATTACTTACAGAATGATAAGCCAGGATTTCTGGCTCCTGGACCCAGTCGGACATGGACAGGTGCAGACAGGCTTGCCTTTGGTGTGCCTGGGGCATGCCCGCTGCGAATCCGCACAACGGATATCATTTTATACACTTTCTCCTCAAAAGCTGAAGCGCTAATCTCTATCACATATCCCAGCTAGAGTGCACAATGTGTCAAAAAGGTAAAAGCACTGTTTAAAATTAAGTTAAAGATGTACCAGCAACAATTTCCGCTCTCTCACCTGCTAAATTCGGTAGTGCAATGCACTAAAATGTGTACATTGTTATCCCATCTGTAGCCCAAAATTCATCACAGACTAGGTCTGGCCTTCCACATATTATAATTGCATTCCTGGAACTCATCTCAAGTTTGCCCATAAATAGGTAGGTCACTTTTTAGCTGTAAATCTATTGGGGTCAGCTGCACTTCAGTTAAACCTTCCTGACCGGTGGAAGATAAACCATGTTTTCTATGTTGCTCGTAGTAAAGCCATGTCATCATCTTCTTCATTTTAGCCACAGCATTAGGTGATGGAACCACGGAGTTTGAAGTGGAAGCTATCTTGGACTCTAGGTGGAGTAGCCGAGAGTTGAGGTATTTGAGTGCATGGAAGTGGCATGGTATGTTAGAAACTCCTGTTGGTGCTCCTCGGTTGACCTCTGCTTTTCATAACAGGTATACTTCTAAGCCTAGCCTCAAGAATTAAGGGGGTCTTTGAGTGGGGCACTGTCAACATGTAGCACAGAGAAGAACCTAGAGGCATAGCGATTGGAGAAGGTGGAGGACATGGTAGTTGAGTTGAGAAGGCACACATGCATCAAAAGGGAAAATTCCTCCAGGACTGGACACAGGTAGTTTGTTCTACACCAGCCAAACAAAAACTGGCCGAGCAAACTACTCCACCAGGTCAATATGGACAGTTACTATAACCACCTGCCACATGTGTGAGCAAGCTCCGGCAACAACGAGTGTTACAACTCCTTCCCTTATGCTTGACTTTTCACCCAACTTACTTGACCCTTCACTTTTGTTATTTTCTCCCTTCTTGCTTGTCTCGGTCTGATTGTCTTCCCAGTGTGGTAATTCAGTCTGTTACATGTTTATTACTTGTATCCCCCTACTCACAGCCTTCCATCTTATGGTGCTGCTATGATATTTCATCTTGTTTCAACTCTTGAACGGTATTCTAGGAACAGGTGGGGGCTAGTTACAATCCTCCAGCATGTTGCACTGGATAAGTCATACCTTAGCCTTGTGATAAGATAGCTGAACATTCCTATTGTGTCTCCCCACTGAATGTGCTTTCTCTTCTAAGCTGGGACGTTGTTGATGTTTGACTAATTCTAAAGATACCAAAGGGACAACAAGACCGGGTTTTCAACCAACCAACCTCTTTATCTCTCCTTCATTTCATTTCCCCCTTACAAAGGTATCCAAGAGGTGAACTGGCCCATGGGTGCAGGAGGCTAGATTAGTTTCAACACATGTTCAACATTGTTTATGCTCAGGTTGCTACAAAAGTACATAGATGTAGCTACAAAGAGATATTGCTCAGGTATCCTTTCACTATTACAGCAGGAGCGGCCCGTGCAAGTAATAGCGGTGGGCGGGGTGGAGGGGGGGGACTCGACAGACGAAGAGGGAAAATTAAATATTTATGTAATTTTCCCTTGTCGTCGTCGTCTGTCGAGTGCCCACCCCGCACTACCGTGCTTACCTGCACTAGCCGCTCCTCTATTACAGTTAAGCATAGAGCCTGCTGTTTAAGTTACGTAATGTATCTTTTTGTCTTGGAAGTATCCACTACATCCTGCGGCAGGCCCGGTTCTAGCGAGTGGGCCGGGTGGGCCAGGCCCACCCAAAGATGAGCCTGGCCCACCCAAACAGGAGCGTTGGTCCTCGCAGTGAGGGCTTGAAGGCAGGCGCACAACGGCATTGGGCTCAAAGGGCTGTGCTGTCTGTGTGTGTGTGCACCCGGGCTTGGACAGCTTCCTGGGAGCACACACATAAAGACAGACAGTTTTAGAGATTATCGCAGCCGCACCCGAGTACTTCACAGGTCTTTAAAAGACCATTTACATGTTAACGAGACTTTGTTTATTTTTTCACCCCTTCATCTCCACATGGCGAAAGGCGACAAATCCTTTCATTGACAAGGGTAACCTTTGCCTACTGTTCTGCTGCGTGGATATTTCTTTTTCTATGTAGCACAGGAGAAAAGAAGTTTGTTTATTCCTATTCACCTTTCCTGACCCCTGCAGCTGCATATCACATCAGGCTGTGACACAAAGTTTGACTAATGGAGTAGGAAAGAGAATGTGTTACTATTTGGTTTTTCTTTTAAAAATCTGCACAGGGCCTGTAGGACATCTACTTTGTGTGCGCTTCGTTTAAACAGTTTTTATCATTATCATGGCTGATGCAGGACAACAATAAGACAATAAAAGATGCCCAGATAACGCTGGTGATTAATGATCCTGCTGGAGAGCAATCATTTGTCTGTTAGTAGTTTTTAAATGTAGATGAACTGTATTTTATGTGGAAGCTCAGTGGGTTACTGCCTTTGTCACAGGGACCCTTGTGTTACTTGCAGTTCAGAAGTTACAATCCTAACATAGGACAGTGACCAATGAACTGTCATCAAAGAGCTGCATACAAACATGAATGGTATAGTTAGAACTTCGCTTTTTTTGTTTTGTGATATAGTTAGAACTCCCTCAGTCTTTCATCATTCTAATGTTGCTAAAATAAGTATGTTTAGGCAGATATACATTTTTATCAGTAAAGCTGACCCCCATGGAATACTCTTTAAATCCTAAGGTTGTGTTTCCCCAGACCAAACCCTCTCAAAATATACTGCCCACCAGTATGGATGACATGTGATTCATACACCTTGTAATCCTCATTGGCTTATGTGACATTCCCTGTAGACTAATTTACATACTTGTATGATTCATTGTCTCTGTATAAAGTGTGCGTGGTGTAAAGTACTGACACACACTACACTGATATGAGTAGCGCTATACAACAAATGAAATGCATATGAGAGAGGGGCTATGGAGCGATGAGGGGCACTGGTGGAGGGTGGCAGTAAGGGAATCTGAGGAGGAGGTAGTGGGAGGGGCTGTTGAGCGAGGAGGGGCACTGGTGGAGGGTGACAGCAGGGCTCGAGTCGGGGTACCACGCGGGTGGACGGCGTCCCCCCACTTATTTTACTAGGAGCTCGATAACTGGAGCAAATGGAGCCACACATTCACTCTTTGGCCTCTCTGGGGCGAGAGCAGAGCTCATTCAGAACGCTGCTCACTCGCTGGCTTCTCTGATGCAATGGCATCTAAGGGGTGAGCGAGGGGAGGCATTGAGTCTGATGGTGCAAGCCACCTTTCGTGACGTCACTTCCTGTTGTCCCCCCACTTCTTTTTTTAGGGCTTGTGCCCTGAGTGACAGTGAGGGAATCCGAGGAAGAGGTCATGGGGTAGAGGGGGCGTTAGGGAGAGATGAGGGGCACTGGTGGAGGGTGGTAGTGAGGGAGTCTGAGGAGGAGGTCATGAGGGGAAGGGGCTACAGAGAGATGAGGGGCACTGGTGGAGGGTGGCAGTGAGGGAATCTGAGGAGGAGGTCATGAGGGGGAGGGGCTATGGGGAGATGAGGGGCACTTGTGGCGTGAGACAGTGAGGGAATCTGAGGAGGAGGTCAATAGTGGGGGCCATGGAGGGATGAGGGGCACTGTTGGAAGGTGGTAGTAAAGGTATTTACGGAGAAAGATTTTATTGGTGTGGCGCCAAAATAGACTTTCGCATCAGCGCTAAAGCCGGCCCTGTCATGGCCTTTCTGTTTTTGTTTATTTAATTAGCAGTTGGGTCATAAGGGCTACTGTGGAACATACTTTAAAGTGCATGCTAATTATATTTACTGCTATATTCAATGTTTTAAGTTTGAAGGTGGTTTTACTAATGTTTTTACCGGGAAAAGGGAAAATGGAGCCCGATGGTGCCTGATATTGGGCTGTGGTCCAAGGTCAGTTGTGAGATAAGGTGCACTGGAGAGGAGTAGTGGATAATCAAGCCTGTAAGGGAGAGCGTTGCAGAGTCTGGGGTCGGGTGAAGGCAGTAATGAAGAGGGATTCTCCCTGAAGGCTCGCACAGAGGGAGCCTGAGAAGTGTCACTTGCCTGATACTCCCACCTCAGAAATCTCCTCTTCCCATCAAAGGAACGTTACATGGAAAAAACACTTTTCGAGAGTGATAATATTTAGAAAGAGATTTGGAAAAGAGTGTGTTTTACTGGGCCTTGTAAGACTAAGGAGAGTTAAAGGAGGGCCGTGAAGCAGGCCTGCCCAGACATATACGCGACAAATCGAGCCCGCAGTGGCCCATTCAAATGCACCCTTGGCTCACCCAAATAAAAATTCCTGGAGCCGGGCCTGTCCTGCGGACATCTTTAATCTCCGGAATTTACAAGACTGTTGGAGTCCTGTGCTGCCTCTGTTTTCTCTCTTATCCTATTCCTCTTTCCTGCGTTGCCTCTTGGCCTTCACAGTCCACAGTATGCGGTCCTTGGTGAGGGCGGTGAGAGACAGAAAGGTACATCACTCCCACTGGATTCCCAACACAAGCGTAACAAATATTTCTAAAACCAATGGATGACACGTGTGAATTGTATGCTTCTGGTTTACTTTGTTGTATAGAATGTTAACTGCTCTATATTTCATATATGTAATTTTAGAAAAACAAGGTCATTCAGTGTGTGATGGATGTGAGCCGTAAACCAGTGGAGGTTTCACTGCCAAACATGTTGCTATCCTGCCTCCTTCATAGGCAAGGCCACGGCCAGGTTTCCGGCAGTGCAGACCCACCTGGTTCCCCTGTGGGAAACCCTTCTCTGGTGGCCCACCCGTCACAGGGCTGCAGGCATGTCCATGCCATAAGAGCTGTCCACATAGGGTGGACTTATGGATCCCATGTTTCCAGCCTGGGTCTTCCACATGAGGCCTGGAAGTGCAGGGCAGAGACAAGCAAAATGTTTCCCAGTGCGGAGGAAAAAAAGTTGCTTAGTTTTTCCGAAATAAACTACCTTCTGGAGTTTGTTTATGAATAACAAAAATAAAGAAAAGGCTGCGCGCACATTAGGATATCAGACTACGCCTTTGTGTTCAATTGGATCCACTGGGCATGCGCAATAACAAACTCCATTGTGTCTGTTCCGCGAGCTGTGTGAAATGGGCCCTATAAGGATACATAATGGCCCACTGGCACCAATCAATTCAATGGCTGCTGATCCGCCATATTGTTTATCGCATTTATGAAGATCGGTTCAGCTCGGCAGGTTTTGCGTGTTGGTGCGGTATTATCACCTGACCAACAACTTAAAAACCGTGCAGGAACCTTTACTGGAGTAATTAATATACACTGTATAATGCCAAGCTTATGCGGCCTATCTCCAATGTTCTATACAGCATAAACTCTTTTTCTGTTCTTCACAATGTTCAAGTACTTACAATTCTGGAAAGTTGTTGATCCCATATAATTGTGTCATTTACCGGCAGACATTTTTTTGTTTGCTCAATCGTGTCTTTCTAGGCTTAGCCTTGTTTGAAATTCTCACTTAACCCCCAGCTGACGTCAAACCTGACAGAATGCTCCGCGAAGCCTCGCCGCAGCGTTCGCGGGTGTTTATCGGTTTATAAGGGCACGCTTCTTTTTTTAGAGCAAGGAATGCACTTGGCCTTGCGCTCCCTTGTTTACAAAGTCACAAAGAGTCATCGGTGAAGCTGCAGGGAGAGAACTGAGGCTGGAGAAAGGGTGTTTTTGGTTTCTTTGAGGGTGTCTATGTGGCAGTGAAGCTGTCTTAACTCGTTTCATGAGACAGGCAGGCAGTCGTGTCTACAGATGAGCCCCAGTACTTCTTCAGCGTATTCATGAATGGCATGCGATCCCTGGCCCAGAGCAAATCATAGTTCAGTTCACCCATTTGTATAGTCAGTTTTATGAATGACATGATGCAGGTGTGTCAACAAAAGCGAGTAAGCTACCAACCTAAACCTCACTTCAGAACCACGTTCTCCAGCACCATCACTATTAACAGACTGCCTGTCCCTAGGTGCGCGCCTGATGAGAGGTGAATGCGCATTATTACTTCATTAATATTATTAATATTTTAATGTGATTTTTTACACAGCCACAATCTAGGGGTGTGTTAAGTTGCGTTTGTCCAACGCACAGACTCACAAGCTAGTAACATGCTGAACTTTCGCTTGCTCAAGCAGCGTATATGCAGTGACGTCAGACGCAGCGCATCATGCTGGCATGCCATTGCCAGGGTCATGCCATGCATGTAAACTATATTATTTATACATTGGTGTCAGGATCACATGCTCCCTACCCACTAGGTGTCGATGTACATAGGTGACTGTGAGTACTGCAGTGATGCACTTGACATACTCATAAAGGCTTTGGGAACTGGCCTGGAATGGCAGTGCGAAGAGGGCAGAATGTTTTCTAATTGGATACACTGTCCATGAATATTCCCTGAGTATCCCCGTGTCAGTTGTTTCGTAGCAGTGGGACTTCAGGACCTGCCAATCAATGCCTTTGAGTATTGGCCTCGGTGTTTTGTGAACATGCGGTATATACACATGGCACATCCATGCTGTAGTGGCAGAAGCAGGTGTGACATGCACATACACTTCTCAGAATTGCTTGCTTCATTGTATATTTCTCGCATGCGAGGCATTCCACAACTCTCAGCTATAAGGAGTATTCCGTACCAGGAGCCACATGCCATGTACCGGCATTGCTTTTAGAGTCACAGGCTGTCTGCCCATCGTGGTGTCTTTATTATAACATGCAGAGTGCCTGAAAGACCATGTGCTACCTACATACGTATGTTACTCTCCCTGCCCCACCCTGCAGATACACAGTGCCCGTACAGAGTTAAAGACCAACATTCCAAACAGCGCCATGTGACGTAATCATTGTGTCGATTTCCATACCATGAAAAAGACTTGCAGGTGCAGTTCAACATTGCACAGCCCCACGTGAGCACCCTGGCAACCCTCAATAAGTCCAGGCCCAAGGGCCACAGGGGGCATATTTTGACAATAATCATTTACCGTGAGAATCACATGCTGCGCACACTTTGCTCTCAAAAAAATGTTTCAATAGCAGTGCTTCAAAATCCTATGCTGTTTACAGTAGTCTTACAACTGCAAGTGAGCACTCCCAGGCATAGACTGCTCTCATGGGCATTGTCTCTGGAGTCTAGGTGGGGGCAGATTTACCAATATCTCACTCATCTCAGCAACAGTGATGGCTCCTACGCTAAGGCGCAGGAGCGTTGCCCCACTGCTTTTCAGCAGTGTAAATAATGGAAAAATAAAATGATAACTCGTTGCTACTATCATTTTAGTTTTTTTCCTGCTGCGGACGCTTGGTGGGGTGGGGCTGCCCTGCTCACTGAGCAGGGGGAGGAGTTGTGGGCACAATCTAAATGCGCGTGAATGTTTGGACGGCCGCCTCGCCGGCCAAACAGTCATGCGCACTTTGCATCTTGTCCACTCAGGCTGTATTACAGCCGGGTGGAGAACATGCTCAGGCTCCCTGGCCTCGTTTGAGTGCCGAACCACGGCGCTCAGACCAATCACAATGCTGCATTGCACCGCGGTGATTGGCTGAGGAGAGCCTGTGTGCTTCCTGTTTCGGCCAGGAGTTGTGAGGAGGAGAAGAGATGCAGTGAGGAGGTAATTTCAATTTTCTTTACCCCCTCCTCCCTGCCCCGCCTCAACACCCCCGACTGTGCCATCCGCCACTGCCCAGCAACCAAAGTGCCTGCTGTACGTTGCACAGAGGGAGAGAGCAGGACAGCACCTTATCTACTAACATATGCAGCTGATAATCTCTTCTGAAGCACTGGCGCATTTCCAGGCTGCCTAGCGCCATGCACACCGCACTGCACCTAGTGGAAAGGTGTCCGTGTGAGTCCAGCAGAGGCTTTGTACTGGAAGAATATAATTCCAGTATATATTCCTATGCTAGGACTGACAGTTAAACTTTTCCCACTTTGTGTGCTGTACAGCACTGTACACACATGAAGCGCTTGTCCTTCTCCGCGCCTACCTCAAGGTGGCATTTTGTTTTGGCGCACAGCCCTGTCTAGAAATGTTAGTAGATAGGGCTTTGCAACAAACGTCATTTGTGGTACCTGGAAATGCTTATGCTCAACCATTGGACGCCTCCTGGAATTAAAGAAGCACTAAGTACAGCATAAGTTTACTTTGTCTTACTTTTTGATAATTTCCCAGCGCAAAAAAAATGTTTTGTGCTGGAAGTAAACCCCAAATTAACATGTTATGCCAGTCGCCTCACGTTTGGTGACTTTGCAGTGGTGCAAAGTGTTGATAAACCTGGCCCTACTTCTACTTGCATACTACGTGCTTATGCTCGCAGTCTGCAAACAGCAATGTAGGAAACTCATCGTATGCATAGGATACTGTGCAATAACTCATTCTATACACCTGGGTGTCTCAGAATCACAGGTTACCTACAGAGTGTGTCCTGACACATCTCAGACACACATTAACGCCCCGACACATGTAGAAGATCTGAGAGAAATCAAAATCACACAGCAGATACGAGGGAGGCGCTCGCCAGAGCTCTCGGACGCCGTACGAGCAAAATGAAATAACGTGTCTAAAGTGACTCGCTGTACAGCACACGGTGGCCGTTTTAGACGCCTCTGAGAAGCGTTCTCGTGCTAGGAGACCACGCTACACACTGTCAAGGAGCCCGGGAGGAGCGGCGACATTTCTATGAGGGAGCAAGGCAGAGCAGGCACAGTTCCCCAGTCAACTACCTTCGGATCCCTTTGTTAAAGCCTCAGATAACTTCCGCCGGCCGCCTCAAAATAAAGACCCGCGGCTGCACTTTCACAGTTAGAGCGAGAACTACATCAGTCTTACCTTAAAAACACACTCCGGTCCCGTATGTGCCGCCTAATTAATGTCCATTCCGATCGCAGGGGGTGCACGGGATTCCGCTCGACCGTCTGACCGGAAACTATTTTTAGCTTCTGAGATCAACTGCTGCCTCCTATCGGGTTTCCAAAATGCGTGAAGTCTTTGGAAATCACATATTTTTTTCTCTCTGCCTGCCTGCCTGCGTACCTCCTTGTTTTTCAATCGATTTCTTTTTTCACTCTTTCTTTTACTCTCCTCTCCCTACATCCTCTCTCTAGTTTTCTCAGATTTATTCCACTCCCTTTTGCACTCACGTTCTTTCTCTCCAGTCACTTTGCCACTTTCTCACACTACCTCGCCCTTCTTTCATTTTTTTCTAATATATCTATACGGTATTTTTGTATTGTGGTCTCTTTTTTATTTTGCAATGTCTTGCAGTCACGTTCTCTGCCTCTTAATCTTTTTTTGTTTCTCTTCAAATACCTTTCGTTATGTCCAGATGCTCTCTGGATGCCTTTTTATTCTCTTATGCAGCCCCATCCTTGTATCCTCTTTCTGGATACCGTGCCTTTACTCTCCCTATTCTCGTTCACTCACCCGATCTCCTACTCTGCCACTTCCTTCACTTCCTTTTCAAGGCGCCTTCCCCAGTTAACTTTCTCTCCTTCTCCTTCTCTCGGAGTTTAATTTAGTTCACATATGATCAATGTCAGTATGTAAAGCAATAGCGTTGTAAGGGTAACTTCCCTATATTGCTAGAAATAAAGTTACGATTAAGCGAGGGTTTGTGAGCCTTCCTGGGTTGGGCTGCCATGATTTCAGAAAGCTCAGCTTTATAACTTTCCTGGCAGGAGACAAGCTACGAAGTTCCAAACAAACCAACTTTACAACACTGAAATGAGGTAGAATTTTTCAGGTTTCTGGCAGAATAACGACAGCAGGAAATGACATCACACGCTCTGCACCCTGTGCATGACCTCAAGGGCATGACCTTGCACTACAGCAGGTGAGCTAGATCAGGTCGATGGAGAAGACTGTGGCTTTTGATACAAAGCACATGAAATGGGCAAGATGTCCAAAGAGGTAGAAATAACCTACTTTACCGAACAAATGAATGTATATATAATATTTATTGCTTGATTAATAAAACTCATTGCAATCAAAGCATCTTCACATCACATAATATTTAAAAACTGAACCACATTTACTATTTACAAATTTGCCCATACATTCATAATAATATCCACAAAAAAATGACACAAATCAAATCACCATACATCATAAATTACAACAACATAATATTGCACATTTCACAGTTTAAAGTGACAGCGTGCACAACATACTAATTCCCTGTATCTAACAACAAGGATAAAATGCATTAAACAAATACTTCATTCGTTTCTACAGCAGAATACTACACATGTTACATTTTAAAGTGCTAACGTGCAGTAATTGCAACGTCCATTATATTAAAACAATGATAAAGTGCATCAAAAGTTACTATAGTGGTGCAACTTCTATTGTTACATTTCTAGTTATCACCCTAGCGGCATAATCACTAAGATATCAGGATATAAACGGTATGCAAACTATTAGGTTCCAGAGCCATTAAAATAAAGAAGCTCAAACTTATTATATCAGACATTTCTCAGATACACTTAAAACTTTTACCAATTGACATAATAACGGAATCGATTCTCCAGATAATGACATAATTGAAGCCTGACGAGCTGATCTAACCGCGCTCCTCAAGAAATGTGGTTTCAGAACATTACGTCAAAGGTCAATCAGCTTGTGGCACACACACACTATATGTACTAATGTTTCATGTGGCCATCCACTGTAGCTAATGGAAACATGGCGGCAAAGGATGAACTGCATTCAGGGTGCCAATTACTCGCCTTCCGATTGCGTTGAAATCCTGCATGGTCTCCAGCTTCACCCTTTCCTAACGCAAGTAGAACAGCTCTGATCAGGCGCGCAACACCCATTGGACTCCTAGGGCTTCAGCCCACCCCGTCGTGTGTGACAGCCCGGGATGAGAGTGCTTCCCGGCGCGCACACAGCCGCACCCGAGCACTTAGGTCTTTAAAAGACCATTTGCATGTTAATGAGGCCTCGCTGTTGTTTCACCCCTTCTACGAGCCCCTGCAGCTCCACTCTGCCTATGGCTTAAAAGATTCAGCCACCCCCGAAATTTATTTTAGCCCCCCCCGAAATTTGGCTCTAGTTGCGCCTCTGGCTCTGATTGTTAGTTGCTTGTGTCTTTAAGAGTAAAGAGGGGGAGAAGAAAGACTACTTTAAGACAGGAGGCACATAAACTGAAGACATGAGAAAAAAGTTAGGATAAGATGTGGGACTAGGCAGAAGGAGATGTAAAGAAGAGAAAGGCAGGAAGTGAAGTAAAAGGGAAAGGAAAAGAAAAAGGGGACATGGATGGAGGATTAGAGAGCATCGAAATAACAGAAGAAAGTGATGGAAATGAAAAGGAGATAGAGAGAAAAAAGGGAGGGGAAAGGAAGAAGATAGAAGTGAACAGAAGAGGGAAGTGGAGAGCAATAGTAAGAGAGAGCAGAAGGAAGAAGAGAAAAAGGAAGTCAGAGATATTGTTAGAACAAGTATTGGCGAAGCTAATAGGTTTCGCCTATGCAAGAACTATTGGTTTTGTCAATGTTTTTTAGCCATGTTGTACACCGGCGTGGCTGCTTTTTAGCATGGCTAATGGTTTGTGGCATAGAGAGTGGCGTGGAGTTGAGTAGCATAGAGTGGCAAAGAGTGGCGTAGAGGGGAGTGGCAAAGAGTGGAGTGTCGCAGCGTTATAGAACGCAGTGGCATAGACTACAGTTGAGTAGATTAGTGCAGAGTAGTGGTGTAGAGTGTAGTGTTGTAGAGTGCAGTAGTATATAGTAGAGTGGTGTAGAGTGTTGTGGCGTAGAATAGAGTGGTGCAGAGTAGAGAACAGAGCAGTGACTTAGAGTGGAGTGCTGCAGAATAGAGTGGTGTAGAGTGCAGTGGAATAAAATTGGAGTGATGCAGAGTACAGTGGCATAGAGTATAGTGGCATAGAGTGCATTGACGTAGAGTGCAATAGAGCGCCATAGAGTACATTGGTGTAGATTAGAGTGCAGTGTTGTGGAGTACAGTGCCATAGAGTGCTGTGGTGTGGTGTAAGGTGGCATAGAGTGCAGTAGCAAAGAATGGAGTGATGCAGAGTAGAGTGGTGCAGAGTGTAGTCGCATATAGTGCATTGACATAGAGTGCAGTAGAGTGGCATAGAGTACAGTGGTGCAGAGCCGAGTGCAGTGGCATAGAGTGCAGTACCATAGAGTGCAGTGGTGCAGAGTAGATGGGCGTTGAGTTCAGTAGCATAGTGTAGAGTAATGCAGAGAAGAGTAGAGTGGCATAGAGTATAGTGGTACAGAGTAGAATAGAGCGGGGTAGAGTGCAATGGTGTAGAATGTAGTTGATTAGAGTGCAGTGGCATAGATTAGAGTGTTGCAGAGTAAAGTATAGTGGCATAGAGTGCAGTGGTGCAGAGTAGATTGGCATAGAGTGCAGTGGCATAAAGTGCATTGGTTTTGAGTAGAGTGTTGTAGAGTGCATTGGTATAGAGTACAGTGATTTAGAGTAGAGTGGCTAAGAGTGCAGTGGCATAGAGTAGAGTGGTGCATAGCAGAATATAGGGGTGTCGTGTGCAGTGACATAGAATTGAGTCGCACACCATAGCGTGGTGTAGAGTGGAGTGGCGCAGAGTAGAGTAGAGTGACATAGAGTGCAGTGGAGTAGAGTTGATTTTTTCAGAGTGGATTGCAGTGGCATAGAGTGCAGTGGTGTAGGGTAGAGTGGTTATAGAGTAGAGTGGCAAAGAGTGGTGAACAGGGCAGTGGTGCAGAGTAGTGTAAAGTGGCATAGAGTTGACTGGTGTATAGTGCAGTGGCATAGAGTGGAGTGGTACAGAGTAGAGTGCAGTGCATAGAGTACAGTGGTGCAGAGTTGAGTGGCATGGAGATATGTAGAGTAGAGTGGTGCAGAGTAGAGTAGAGGGGCATAAGTTAGCGTAGAGTGAAGTAGAGTGAAGTGGTGCAGAGTAGAGTGGAGTATCGTAGACTAGAGTGGTATAGAGTACAGCGGAGAAGAGAGCAGTGTTGCATAATGGCGCAGAATAGATTGGTATAAAGTAGAGTGGTGCACAGTACAGTAGAGATGTGTAGAGTGAAGTGGCATAGACTACAGTGGCGTAGAGTGAGGTGGTGCAGAGTGGAGTGCAGTGATGCAGAGTGGAGTAATGTAGAGTGGAGTGGTGCAGAGTAGAGTGAAGTGGTGTAAAGTGGATTATGCATGGTCCGCAGCTTACTGCCATTACATGCCACACATTTTTAATTGAAATTACTATTATATTTGCACAGAAATACTGTTTTACTGATAAAAGTAAAAACAAACATGCCTCCTCACTTAGCAGCTCAAAAGTCACTAAATCATGAATCAAAAAAAGGCTACTTTAATATCTAAACATATTTTCTTTTATTAAAGAAAATCATAATTTTTAAAAATTCAATAATTTATAGTTCTTTCCTAATAACACCTAAGTTAATAGAGTATTTTATTAAAACAATTCAACTTTACCATTGTCTTATTGTATTGTACACTGTCATACCGCATTAAAAAACCTTAAGCACTCGCACCACACACAATACAACTTACACCATCACATAAAAGCTCTCTTTTTGCCCCATGCACATCAAAAGTGCCCAAAAGACAAAGGTGTTATTTTCCTGTTTCAAGTATCTTAAATAATATATTGGTGGTGATCAATGAGAAAAGGATGTCGCAATATATACTCAGATACAACGTCTACATATTTGAGATGGTTATGAATAATAACATGTTTAGGCTTCAAACAGGAAAATACCATATTTGTCTGTTTCGGTGTACATACAGGTAATTAAGTAGAATGGAAGGAAAAGTATGGACTGTCACAGAAAGAAGAAAGTTGAAAAGAGACAGTCTGAAAGAGACAGTATGTGGGTGACATATATGAGAAGGAATTACAGAAATTACATTTAGCAGTTTTACAGACTGTTGATTATTCCCAAATCTCTGTGTGATTTTAGGAAACCTTTTTAGATGATAATTTCAGATTTCAAGATAGATTGTTGGGACACTATTCTATACACATTTTTTTCCTTTGAGTAACTGCTCAGAGGGATTTATATTTTTATTAGGGCGCCATTAGGGCCGTTTTCTCATGTCTCAGTCTACGGTCTACCTGATTTCGACCCTTCTGACCATTTGCCATACTTTAGATTGCTGAAATAGGCTGGGGGTGGTGATTGCACGGCATTCCCTGCAAGCAGTGGGTGTATGGAGCAGGTGCGCTGTCGACACAGCAATGGCATACAAAAGGCAAGCCTGTTTGCGCCCATTCGCACCTGGATCCTTCGAGGAGCTAGCCATGCTGCCAAATCTTTACAGAAGTGCACAAGTGCCGTCAACTGCATCACATACTAACTTGCATCACATTCTAACTTTTTTTTAGAAATCAAATTTTACAAAAACTATGACAACCACTGGCATTACCGGGCCCTGACCCTTATGGTAACTACAATTGGTTAACTCCCTCAGCATAAACTAGACCTGCCCAACTATTACTACAAATCATACATTGAGTAGCTGAGGCATGTGTGTGCAGTTCATTTGAACACTCATCACTTTATTTTTCTTCCCACCGGTCCTATATGAGTATTCCACATTTGCAGAACTTCACTGAGCGATATAGTGTTCTCTCCGATTTCAGTAGGTAAAGAGTACCTTTACTGAAAAAACCCCAATATATTTTGTTTTGTAAATGATTATAACATTTGCACTATTATGCACCATGTTGCAGCCTAGAAAAAGCCCCAGGCCTGAGCACCACTGAGGGATGAAACAAGTTTTGGCTGTAGACTATTGGGCTGTACACCCTTGAACAAAAGAATCAGACTAGCCCTTTCATTGTACCTACTCATCTATTTAACTCGTATACATTGTTCCTTAATATAACCATGTAAACCAATATGTGGTAGCATTCCAAACCCAATTTCTACCACACATGAGGAGGGGTCTGTACCCATAACAGGAATGCATAATCACACCGGTTGACATGTATTTTCTCCATAACTTAGGCTGTGCAGTAGAACTACTCGGTTCTCTGATGTCTCTTTCTCATATTAAATAAGCCATTTTATGTCTACCTCTGGAGATTAATAGTGAATGTTCATCAGTTTTTTCAGACAGGCTGACATCTTGAGAAGATTGGGGAAAGCCATCCCCAAACCGGTTTTTCAAGGGGTGTGAATCCCCCAAGTAGCCACGCCTCTGGGATGGGGAAAGGAGCACCACACACCAAGAGAAGAGTTCTGCCATGTTGAGAGTTCGCAGAATAGTGCATTCTGGAATAACTAGATGCCACACTTCACAGGACGTTGTCAATAAGTGGGAGGATACGTAGTACTCCATTGGCTAGAGCCAACACGACCTTACTTGGCAGCATAATAGTGGCATCTCTGGAACCTGGACCTCAGATTACGTCTGTATTGAAGAAGGGACTGAATAAGGACTGCCCTGCTGTTCCCTGGACCCAGCAAAGAGAGGATGCACCAAGACGTGACTGCATCTCCAGCACCTTTGGGCTAGCAAAGAGAGGACTGTGCTTATGCTTCCCTGCTCGAGGAAAAGTCACCCCCGAACTTCAGAAAGAAGGGATGACTCTAAGAGTCAGTAGGCAGACCTCCTGTTACAGCTACAGTACCACAAATGCTAAAGAAGCCTGTCTTAGCGAGAAAGTAGTCAAAATCACCTGACCACCGTTGATCGCCAATGTGCAGCCTGGGTAACCCTAGACCTAACCCTCAAGAGCTGCACCTGATTATGCTGGACCTTGGAGAATCATCAGAGTTCAGTTTGGTCTACCAAAATGGAATTTACAAGCCATATAAATGGAACAGCTGGTTTCGCTGTAACTGGAACCAGTTGACAAATATTTTTTTGGGCTGTACTTCAACTGGAGTTTGAGGGACATTAATCCTGTGGCCAAAGTCACTATACTGTGTTTGTGGAGCAAGGAGCAACCCAGGATGGCCCATGACACCGTATAAGCATCCTCAGGATCCTTGAGCAACTTCAACATTCTGTATCCCTAGCATCTGGACCACTCAATTAAAGTCAGAGGCGGCTCACCCATAGAGCATGGAACTGGACTGAGACTGTTTGACTGACAGGTAACCGTTCAGCCAACTCTCTTTAGCCTCTATCACTCACTCCCTTCTGGAGTTGGTCACCCAAAGTGGGCCCGAGTATTAGTTCACAACTTCATAAAAGTTTTTCAAAGTTTGCAAAGTCTGCCCACATGGTCCAGTAAAATGATTTATTGTGTTGAATGAAAAAACTATGATTTATTGTTCCTTTTAAAAGTTATATCACCAGAAGTCTCTGGTGGATTTATGTTGTTTAGGGGTCATTTTAATGATAAAAATATAACCTATTTTACAAATTGGTCTCAGTTATTATTGAGTCTTGTTTGTTTCTTATTCAACTATTTTGGTACTTCTTACTGCGTTAAATGTATTCTTTTAATAAAGCCGGACTGTTCAGAGCCATAGCTACCTAGGGCTGAGCTAAGGTTTTTCAAATGAATCTGACTGGACCCAGTACAGGCAGTGAGTTTATTACTCGGTGAGGTTCCACAATCACACCACATAATAAAACGCTTTCCTCATAAGAACAGAACAATACCAAAGAAATAGTTTCCTCTTTTTTTACTCTTCGGTGTAGTAGTAGTAATTGTTTATTTTCAGGAACAGTCCATAAAACACATCAGATTAATACAGCGAATATACGTTTTAAAAACATTAAAAGTTATGCAATATGAACACCATCTTAAAAACAAGTTGTAGATCTGGCAAGATAACCAATTGTACATTTTGGTGACTAGTATTCTGTTAGACCTGGCAACTTTTGGCGTGGTTACCCCTGACTTTTTGCCTCTACCTCCTGTATTTTTGATGCTATGCTGGATGTCGTTTTTACTGGTATAGATGCTTTGGGCACTTTGCCACTGCTGATCAGTGTCAAGGTGCAGGTGCTCCCTAGGGAAATTGTGATGTAATTGGCTATACATGTTTGGCATATTTGTTCTACCTGCAAGGCCCTAGTAAAGTGCACTGAGAGTGCCAGGGCTGGTAGTACAAATGCTACTAGTGGGCTGCAGCACTGATTGTGCCACCCACAGGAGTAGCGCTAAAATGATGTCTTAGGCCTGCTTGCAGTGCCTATGTGCAGTCCAGGACTGCCATGTCGACCTGTCCAGTGCAACCACTGACCAGGCCTTATCATTCCCTTTCTGTATATGTAAGGCATCCCTATGGTGGCCCTAGGTACCCCCCTGGGCTGGATGCAGTGTATCTGAAAGGTAGGGCATGTACTGAGGTGTGTAACATGCCCTGGTAGTGAATTACAGCCATTGTCGTTTTTCACTGGTGAGAGGCTATCTTGCCCATAGGACAGAATGGGGGAGGCTGTTTACATGCCTATCTTCCCCTAAAGGCAAGATAGAAAATCCAAGTTTGGTATCTTTGTGTTCAGAATTTAATTATACATCTTTTTAGAAAGATGGTTTTTAAATTCACTGTGTGAGAATAGCACTTTTTAGAAAGTAGCTATTTTCCTGTTTAATCTTCCTGTGTGCCTGTGTGCAGATTGGCTGACTGGTGTCATGTGATGGGCTAGGTGGCTCCAGGAGCCTGGATGAGTCAGCAGCAGGGTGAATAGGGAGATCTGCTCTACATGGGTGGGAGGAGTAGCCCCTGGGTTTGAGTAGGGCTGCCTCTGCCAGCACAATGCCGGCTCCACCCCTTGCTGGTCAGGCTGAGGACTCTGCCTCTGCCACCACAAAGAAGGCTCCACCTCCTGCTGAGCGTCCAACGACCCTGCCACTCACTCTGAAAGGAACCAGGTGCTCCAGGGCAGAGCACACCCAGGAACCGGTTTGAGCAGGGGAATCCCCCCACTGAAACAAAGAGAGACACAGACTTGGAGGGGTATAAGAAGAAGACCCCAGACACCTAAACTTTAGATCACTGTGGAACTAAGAAGGAACCTCTGCCAAGGAGAAAGCTGGAAGGAACTGAAGAGGAGAAGACTGCCTGCTTGCTGTTTTGCTTTGCTGCCAAGGAGAGGGGTAGGATTCTGCTGTGTCCCCTTCTTTAAATTCTGATCTCCAAGGGCCTGAGGAGAGCTGGCTCCCTGTTAAGAAGTCCCAGGAACAAAAGGACTTCACCACCAGCTCCCCTGGAACTCTGCTGAGGGAGTTCTGACCTGCCTTGGAGTGCTTGCCTAGTCTTGGGGCCTCAGGAGGTCTTTTTGCTGTGTTTGGGAGCTGGAAAGCAGAAAGCGTGAACAAGAGTAACTGGTACCCATCGCATCATCCGTTTGAGGGTCGCATCATCCGGTCGCAAGATCGAGAGTGCGAGACGAATTTCATCGCGGCGTCATCGCAGCACCCGGAGTCCCCGTATCGCCGAGGGCGTCGAGCATCGTCCCGGTGCGTGAAGATTTCTGACACTGCGAAAGTGGTCGCAGAACCAGTTTGCGGGCTGCACCACTGCCGGTGCGTGAAAGTATTCAGTAGCTGCGTGCGTCGACGCAGAGTCCCGTCCCGTGGCGCATCGAGGGTTGCGGTGCCCGAAGTCAATGCCGCGCCGCGCCGCGCATCGCGCCCCATCGAAGAGCGTCGCACCGTACCTGTGCGTGAAGCTTCCCCCTGAGAAACCTACGCAACGAAAGCCAAAGTCATCGCATCCTCCCCCTACAGATCGGAGCCGGCGCATCCACCTCTGCTGCGTGAAGCAGGGCTGCTGCAAAGCCTCCCCAAGGTCTCAGGAGTATCGCATCACCTTTGCCATCTTCATTGTTATAGCTTTTGGGAACCTTAGCGCAACTACAGGTACTGTTGGGCACAAGAGTGTCGCATTTTGTGCATTGAGAGTCGCATTGTGCAGGACACTGATTTTTACATCCTGGAGTACTTTCTACAAACTCTTGAACTATCTTTGAAGTAACCTTTTTAATTGTATGTTGGTTTTTCTCTAGTATTTGGTCTTGTGAAGTTTTTAGTAAAGATACCTTATTTTTCTAAAACTGGTGTAGAGTAAATCTGTGGTGTTTTCACTGTGTTACTGTGAGTGTTGGTACAAATACTTTACACATTGCCTTTGATAGCCTAGACTGCTCAGGCCAAGCTACCTAGAGGGTGAGCAGGGGTTATCTTAACAGTGTATCCCCCTTTCCCTGACTAGAAGCAAGGGTCCCTACTTGGACAGTGGTACCTACCCTGCCAACTAGAGACCCCCAGATCTAACATTGGTGGTCAGCGGTGAGGATTGAACTTGGATTTGTACTTGACCCACAGTAATTGGTGTACATCACTAGGAGAGCAGACCATTACACAGCCACATACTGCTGATTGTTGATTTGTGGTTCTATTTTTGAGGTAACTCTTGAATTATCATGGCTCCAAGTGAGAAAGCAGCCAGTGTAGAAGGAGAGCAAGAGTTCACCATTGAGGATTTGTATTCATACAAGGTGGAGGAGCTCAAGCAGTTCTGCAAGGATTTTGGTTGTCCCATAAAAAGCAACTTCAGAAAGAAAGAGTTGCAGAAGGTTCTGAAAACCTGGTGGGAGGCTAAAGAGGCTGAGGGAGCAGATGATAATAATGAAGGGAATGGGTTTGGGGCAAATGATTTGCCAGTGGGCAACCCCACCAGAGGAGCGGGGAGCCACCATTCCAGCAGGGGTCTCTCCCCAGCAGAGGAGTTACAAGAGAATCAAAGAATCAGAGAACATGAGCTGGAAGTAATGAAAATGAAAATGGAAATGGCAAAGGAGGAGAAGAAGAATGCCCTTGCTTTTTAGGAAAGAAAATTGCTTTTGGCTCATGAGTTGAGCATGAAGGAGCTGGAGATCAAAGCCAGAGAGGTGGAGACCGGCTCAAATGGTGGCAGCAAACAGCCAGTGAAAGGGGATAAGGTATATATCCCCAAGGATGTGGTTCAGAGTTACAGAGTGAGTGATGATATCTATGGGTGGTTTTCTGCCTAAGAGATTTCTTGTAAGATGCATAGAGTGCCTGAAGAAAATTGGGGTGCAGGTCTGTGGAAGCATTTTGAGGCCTCAGGGAGGAGTGCTCTAGAGCCCTTGGAAGCAGCCGGTAACCTGACCTATCCCCATATGAAGGAGGCCTTATGCCTTAAGTTTGGGTTAACCCCAGAACAGTACAGGGTACACTTCAGGAACTCCAGGAGGGAGGGGTCCCAGACTTGGGTGGAATGGGTAAATCTGTTCTCACGTGCACTGGAAGGTTGGATAAAGGGCAGCAAGGTGAATGATTATAAGGGGTTGTTGAATTTGATCATTTGGGAGCACTTGAGTAGTATATGTGTTCCAGAGCTGCGCCAGCATCTTTTAGACCGCAAGCTTACTGATCCCCTTGAGCTTGCACAAGAGGCGAACCGCTGGTTCAGTACCAGGGTCCATAGGGGTTTTGTGGGTACCACAGCCAAAGGTGGGCAGGGCCCCCAGCAGAAGAGTGGGGGGACAAGGGTAACCAAAAGGAGTTCTCACAAGGGCCCCAAAACAGTTCCCAGGGTAACCAGTCCCAGCCCCCAAGTCAAAACCCAAAACAACCTGGCCCCCTAAGGGCAGGTCGGATAACAGGGGCCCCATTAAGTGTTATCACTGTCAGGAATTGGGTCACAAATCCCCTGTGTGTCCCAAGAAATCCCAGGCACCCTCTGGTGCTCCAACACCGGGTATAGCTAGTGTAGCTTTTGGTGGGATTTAATTTCTAGTGATTTGGAGGGATTAGCAGTTATGTCCCTTGTCTCTTTAGGAGACACAGAGATGGTCCGGGAAACCCCTGTCCCTGATAACACTAAGAAGTACAGGCAGTGGGTGACCATCAATGGGAAGAGGGTGGAGGCTCTCAGGGACACTGGAGCCAGTGTGACTTCGGTCAGGTGTCAGTGGGTCCCTGAGGATCTGATCATTCCCGATGTACTTCACCCTGTAGTGTCAGCTGACAACTCTGTGCGCCTTTGCAAAGTGGCACATGTTCCCTTTGAGCGGTGGGGGGTGTCTCAGGGCCTCTAAGAGTTGTTGTGAGTCAATCCATGCCAGTAGACTGTCTGCTAGGTAATGACCTGGAGAGTTCCCCATGGAAGGAGGTGGAACGCCAGGCTCATTTGGAGATGTTGGGTTTGCCTGAGTGGGTCTGTGTGACCACTCGGTCCATGGCAGCCAGACAGGGTTGTGAAGCAGACCTGGAGCCTGAAACAGTGGCCCAGGTCCCTGCCAGAAAGAGGAAGGGCAAGGGGCGTGGTGCGTCCACCCCTGTTGTTCCCACGGTCCAGGAAGGAGCAGACCCTGAGGGGGATGCCCTGGAGCCGATAGGGGAACAGGTGCCTGAGCTGGGAGACATACCTGAGCTGACCCATTGGCAGCAAGAGGGTGGTCCCTCCAGAGAGGAGTTCTGCCAGGTGCAGAAGACATGCCCTACTCTTGAATGTCTGCGGCACCAGGCTGCAGACCAGGCAGCAGGTGCTGATCCAAAGAACTTCTTTCTCTACTGGGAGAATGACTCGTTGTACAGTGAGCCTAGGTTTGCTGAGCCCAGTGGATCACGTACCCTGGTGGTACCCGCAGGGTTCAGAGACTTCCTACTGGGTCTTGCTCACGACGTGCCTCTTGCAGGACATCTCGGGCAGGACAAGACCCGACAAAGGCTTGCCACCCACTTTTACTGGCCCGGGATGAAGACGGACGTCGGTTCCTTTTGTAGATCATGCCAGACTTGCCAGGCAAGTGGCAAGGCTGGAGGGAAGTGCAAAGGCCCTCTCCAGCCTTTCCTGTAGTGAGCACCCCTTTCGAGCGAGTGGGGATAGATATTGTGGGGCCACTGGACCCCAGGACAGCCTTGGGCAACAGGTTCATCCTAGTCCTGGTGGATCATGCCACCCGGTACCCGGAGGCTATCCCTCTCAGGATAACCACAGCCCTGGTGGTGGGCCGTGCGTTGATGGGGATCTTTTCCTGTGTGGGTTTCCCCAGAGAGGTGGTATCTGACCGGGGTACCAACTTCATCTCCAGGTATATGAAGTCTCTGTGGGAGGAGTGTGGGGTAACTTAGAAGTTCACCACTCCTTACCACCCTCAAGGAAATGGGTTGGTTGAAAGGTTCAACCGGACCCTGAAGGGCATGATCATGGGGCCGACAGAGCCCATGAGACGGAAATGGGACGTCTTTTTGCCATGCCTATTATTTGCCTACAGGGAGGTACCACAAAAGTCTTTAGGGTTCAGTCCCTTTGAGCTTTTGTACGGGCACCCTGTTAGAGGACCTCTCAGTCTGGTGAAGGAGGGTTGGGAGAAATCCCCTGGGAAAACCCCCCAGGATGTGTTCAGCTATGTGCTGGCCATCCGCAACCAGACACAGCGCTTCAGGACACTCGCTCAGGCGAACCTGGAAGCCAGCCAGGATGAGATGAAGAGATGGTATGACCAGCATACCACTCTGGTGGAGTTTCAACCTGGGCAAATGGTGTGGGTGATGGCACCAGTGGAACCTTGCGCGCTCCAAGACAAGTGGACTGGGCCATATGAGGTGGTGGAGTGCAAGAGTGAAGTGACCTACCTGGTCAACTTGCGGTCTCCCAGGAACCCCATGAGGGTCCTACATGTGAACCGCCTCAAACCCCATTTTGAGAGGTCTGAAGTAACAATGCTACTTGCTACAGATGCAGGGATGGAGGAGGATAGCAATCCTCTTCCTGACCTCCTGGAAGCTAAGGAGCAAGATGGGTCAGTGGATGGAGTGGTCCTCTCGCCCACCCTGACCCCAGAACAGAAGAGGGACTGTCGCCATGTGTTGGGTCAGTTTGCATCTCTGTTCTCCCTGACCCCGGTATCACCAACTGGTGTGTCCATGATGTGGACACTGGAGATAGCATGCCTGTAAAACAAAAGTTTTACCGGGTGGCTGACAAGGTCAGGGCCAGCATCAAGAAGGAGGTTTCTAAGATGTTGGAACTAGGGGTGATTGAGCCCTCCAGCAGCCCCTGGGCTAGCCCAGTGGTACTTGTACCAAAAACTGCTGCACCAGGTGCCACTGCAGAACTTAGGTTTTGTGTGGACTACCGTGGGCTCAATGCGGTCACGAAGACTGACGCACACCCCATCCCCAGAGCTGATGAGCTTGTGGATCGGTTGGGAGCTGCCAACTACCTCAGTACGTTTGATTTAACTTCTGGGTACTGGCATATTGCCTTAACTGATAGGGCAAAAGAGAGGTCTGCGTTTTCAACGCCAGAGGGGCAATTCCAGTTCTGTGTCATGCCCTTTGGGTTGAAGAACGCCCCTGCCACATTCCAGAGACTGGTCAACCAGGTACTGTCCGGGCTGGAGCAATTCAGCGCCGCATATCTGGATGACATTGCTGTGTTCAGCTCCACTTGGGAAGAACACTTGCAACACCTCTGCGCAGTGTTGAAGGCTCTGCACAGTGCAGGCCTCACTATCAAGGCCAGTAAGTGCCAGATAGGGCAGGGTTCAGTGGTGTATTTGGGACACCCGGTAGGAAGCGGCCAGGTGGCGCCCCTACAAGGCAAGATAGATACCATCCGGGCTTGGGAACCCCCCAGGACCCAGACAGAGGTGAGAGCCTTCTTAGGACTCACCGGGTACTATCGCCGTTTTGTCAAGGGGTATGGCACCATTGTTGCTCCCTTGACAGAACTAGCTTCCAAGAAGTTACCCAAGAGAGTGATTTGGACCAGTGCTTGCCAAGAAGCTTTTGATGCCCTGAAGGAGGCCATGTGTACAGCACCTGTACTCAAGGTGCCTGACTTCTCCAAGGAATTCATAGTGCAGACAGACGCTTCTGAGCATGGAGTGGGAGCAGTGCTCTCACAACTAAATGATGAGGACTTGGACCAACCTGTAGCTTTCCTTAGCAGGAGGCTACATCCCAGGGAACAGAGGTGGAGTGCTATTGAGAGGGAAGCTTTTGCTGTGGTCTGGGCTCTGAAGAAGCTGAGACCCTACTTGTTTAGGACTCACATCCGGGTTCAGACAGACCACAGGCCCCTTAGATGGTTGATGCAGATGAGGGGTGAGAATCCTAAGCTGTTGAGGTGGTCCATTTCCCTACAGGGGATGGACTTCACGGTGGAACACCGTCCCGGTACAGACCACGCCAACGCTGACGGTCTGTCCAGGTTTTTCGGCCTTAGTGATGAGAAATCCCAAGAGGGTGGGTAGTTCTCCCCACATTTCAGCTGGAGGGGACACGTGTTAGACCTGGCATCTTTTGGCGTGGTTACCCCTGACTTTTTGCCTCTACCCCCTGTATTTTTGATGCTATGCTGGATGTCGTTTTTACTGGTATAGATGCTTTGGGCACTATGCCACTGCTGATCAGTGTCAAGGTGCAGGTGCTCCCTAGGGAAATTGTGATGTAATTGACTATACATGTTTGGCATATTTGTTCTACCTGCAAGGCCCTAGTAAAGTGCACTGAGAGTGCCAGGGCTGGTAGTACAAATGCTACTAGTGGGCTGCAGCACTGATTGTGACACCCACAGGAGTAGCGCTAAAATGATGTCTTAGGCCTGCTTGCAGTGCCTATGTGCAGTCCAGGACTGCCATGTCGACCTGGCCAGTGCAACCACTGACCAGGCCTTATCATTCCCTTTCTGTATATGTAAGGCATCCCTATGGTGGCTCTAGGTACCCCCCTGGGCTGGGTGCAGTGTATCTGAAAGGTAGGGCATGTACTGAGGTGTGTAACATGGTAGTGAATTACAGCCATTGTCGTTTTTCACTGGTGAGAGGCTATCTTGCCCATAGGACAGAATGGGGGAGGCTGTTTAAATGCCTATCTTCCCCTAAAGGCAAGATAGAAAATCCAAGTTTGGTATCTTTGTGTTCAGAATTTAATTATACATCTTTTTAGAAAGATGGTTTTTAAATTCACTGTGTGAGAATAGCACTTTTTAGAAAGTAGCTATTTTCCTGTTTAATCTTCCTGTGTGCCTGTGTGCAGATTGGCTGACTGGTGTCATGTGATGGGCTAGGTGGCTCCAGGAGCCTGGATGAGTCAGCAGCAGGGTGAATAGGGAGATCTGCTCTACATGGGTGGGAGGAGTAGCCCCTGGGTTTGAGTAGGGCTGCCTCTGCCAGCACAATGCCGGCTCCACCCCTTTCTGGTCAGGCTGAGGACTCTGCCTCTGCCACCACAAAGAAGGCTCCACCTCCTGCTGAGCGTCCAACGACCCTGCCACTCACTCTGAAAGGAACCAGGTGCTCCAGGGCAGAGCACACCCAGGAACCGGTTTGAGCAGGGGAATCCCCCCACTGAAACAAAGAGAGACACAGACTTGGAGGGGTATAAGAAGAAGACCCCAGACACCTAAACTTTAGATCACTGTGGAACTAAGAAGGAACCTCTGTCAAGGAGAAAGCTGGAAGGAACTGAAGAGGAGAAGACTGCCTGCTTGCTGTTTTGCTTTGCTGCCAAGGAGAGGGGTAGGATTCTGCTGTGTCCCCATCTTTAAATTCTGATCTCCAAGGGCCTGAGGAGAGCTGGCTCCCTGTTAAGAAGTCCCAGGAACAAAAGGACTTCACCACCAGCTCCCCTGGAACTCTGCTGAGGGAGTTATGACCTGCCTTGGAGTGCTTGCCTAGTCTTGGGGCCTCAGGAGGTCTTTTTGCTGTGTTTGGGAGCTGGAAAGCAGAAAGCGTGAACAAGAGTAACTAGTACCCATCGCATCATCCGTTTGAGGGTCGCATCATCCGGTTGCGAGTCGCAAGATCGAGAGTGCGAGACGAATTTCATCGCGGCGTCATCGCAACACCCGGAGTCCCCGTATCGCCGAGGGCGTCGAGCATCGTCCTGGTGCGTGAAGATTTCTGACACTGCGAAAGTCGTCGCAGAACCAGTTTGCGGGCTGCACCACTGCCGGTGCGTGAAAGTATTCAGTAGCTGCGTGCGTCGACGCAGAGTCCCGTCCCGTGGCGCATCGAGGGTTGCGGTGCCAGAAGTCAACGCCGCGCCGCGCGCCCCATCGAAGAGCGTCGCACCGTACCTGTGCGTGAAGCTTCCCCCTGAGAAACCTACGCAACGAAAGCCAAAGTCATCGCATCCTCCCCCTACAGATCGGAGCCGGCGCATCCACCTCTGCTGCGTGAAGCAGGGCTGCTGCAAAGCCTCCCCAAGGTCTCAGGAGTATCGCATCACCTTTGCCATCTTCATTGTTATAGCTTTTGGGAACCTTAGCGCAACTACAGGTACTGTTGGGCACAAGAGTGTCGCATTTTGTGCATTGAGAGTCGCATTGTGCAGGACACTGATTTTTACATCCTGGAGTACTTTCTACAAACTCTTGAACTATCTTTGAAGTAACCTTTTTAATTGTATGTTGGTTTTTCTCTAGTATTTGGTCTTGTGAAGTTTTTAGTAAAGATACCTTATTTTTCTAAAACTGGTGTAGAGTAAATCTGTGGTGTTTTCACTGTGTTACTGTGAGTGTTGGTACAAATACTTTACACATTGCCTTTGATAGCCTAGACTGCTCAGGCCAAGCTACCTAGAGGGTGAGCAGGGGTTATCTTAACAGTGTATCCCCCTTTCCCTGACTAGAAGCAAGGGTCCCTACTTGGACAGTGGTACCTACCCTGCCAACTAGAGACCCCCAGATCTAACATTGGTGGTCAGCGGTGAGGATTGAACTTGGATTTGTACTTGACCCACAGTAATTGGTGTACATCACTAGGAGAGCAGACCATTACACAGCCACATACTGCTGATTGTTGATTTGTGGTTCTATTTTTGAGGTAACTCTTGAATTATCATGGCTCCAAGTGAGAAAGCAGCCAGTGTAGAAGGAGAGCAAGAGTTCACCATTGAGGATTTGTATTCATACAAGGTGGAGGAGCTCAAGCAGTTCTGCAAGGATTTTGGTTGTCCCATAAAAAGCAACTTCAGAAAGAAAGAGTTGCAGAAGGTTCTGAAAACCTGGTGGGAGGCTAAAGAGGCTGAGGGAGCAGATGATAATAATGAAGGGAATGGGTTTGGGGCAAATGATTTGCCAGTGGGCAACCCCACCAGAGGAGCGGGGAGCCACCATTCCAGCAGGGGTCTCTCCCCAGCAGAGGAGTTACAAGAGAATCAAAGAATCAGAGAACATGAGCTGGAAGTAATGAAAATGAAAATGGAAATGGCAAAGGAGGAGAAGAAGAATGCCCTTGCTTTTTAGGAAAGAAAATTGCTTTTGGCTCATGAGTTGAGCATGAAGGAGCTGGAGATCAAAGCCAGAGAGGTGGAGACCGGCTCAAATGGTGGCAGCAAACAGCCAGTGAAAGGGGATAAGGTATATATCCCCAAGGATGTGGTTCAGAGTTACAGAGTGAGTGATGATATCTATGGGTGGTTTTCTGCCTAAGAGATTTCTTGTAAGATGCATAGAGTGCCTGAAGAAAATTGGGGTGCAGGTCTGTGGAAGCATTTTTAGGCCTCAGGGAGGAGTGCTCTAGAGCCCTTGGAAGCAGCCGGTAACCTGACCTATCCCCATATGAAGGAGGCCTTATGCCTTAAGTTTGGGTTAACCCCAGAACAGTACAGGGTACACTTCAGGAACTCCAGGAGGGAGGGGTCCCAGACTTGGGTGGAATGGGTAAATCTGTTCTCACGTGCACTGGAAGGTTGGATAAAGGGCAGCAAGGTGAATGATTATAAGGGGTTGTTGAATTTGATCATTTGGGAGCACTTGAGTAGTATATGTGTTCCAGAGCTGCGCCAGCATCTTTTAGACCGCAAGCTTACTGATCCCCTTGAGCTTGCACAAGAGGCGAACCGCTGGGTCAGTACCAGGGTCCATAGGGGTTTTGTGGGTACCACAGCCAAAGGTGGGCAGGGTCCCCAGCAGAAGAGTGGGGGGACAAGGGTAACCAAAAGGAGTTCTCACAAGGGCCCCAAAACAGTTCCCAGGGTAACCAGTCCCAGCCCCCAAGTCAAAACCCAAAACAACCTGGCCCCCTAAGGGCAGGTCGGATAACAGGGGCCCCATTAAGTGTTATCACTGTCAGGAATTGGGTCACAAATCCCCTGTGTGTCCCAAGAAATCCCAGGCACCCTCTGGTGCTCCAACACCGGGTATAGCTAGTGTAGCTTTTGGTGGGATTTAATTTCTAGTGATTTGGAGGGATTAGCAGTTATGTCCCTTGTCTCTTTAGGAGACACAGAGATGGTCCGGGAAACCCCTGTCCCTGATAACACTAAGAAGTACAGGCAGTGGGTGACCATCAATGGGAAGAGGGTGGAGGCTCTCAGGGACACTGGAGCCAGTGTGACTTCGGTCAGGTGTCAGTGGGTCCCTGAGGATCTGATCATTCCCGATGTACTTCACCCTGTAGTGTCAGCTGACAACTCTGTGCGCCTTTGCAAGGTGGCACATGTTCCCTTTGAGCGGTGGGGGGGGTCTCAGGGCCTCTAAGAGTTGTTGTGAGTCAATCCATGCCAGTAGACTGTCTGCTAGGTAATGACCTGGAGAGTTCCCCATGGAAGGAGGTGGAACGCCAGGCTCATTTGGAGATGTTGGGTTTGCCTGAGTGGGTCTGTGTGACCACTCGGTCCATGGCAGCCAGACAGGGTTGTGAAGCAGACCTGGAGCCTGAAACAGTGGCCCAGGTCCCTGCCAGAAAGAGGAAGGGCAAGGGGCGTGGTGCGTCCACCCCTGTTGTTCCCACGGTCCAGGAAGGAGCAGACCCTGAGGGGGATGCCCTGGAGCCGACAGGGGAACAGGTGCCTGAGCTGGGAGACATACCTGAGCTGACCCATTGGCAGCAAGAGGGTGGTCCCTCCAGAGAGGAGTTCTGCCAGGTGCAGAAGACATGCCCTACTCTTGAAGGTCTGCGGCACCAGGCTGCAGACCAGGCAGCAGGTGCTGATCCAAAGAACTTCTTTCTCTACTGGGAGAATGACTCGTTGTACAGTGAGCCTAGGTTTGCTGAGCCCAGTGGATCACGTACCCTGGTGGTACCCGCAGGGTTCAGAGACTTCCTACTGGGTCTTGCTCACGACGTGCCTCTTGCAGGACATCTCGGGCAGGACAAGACCCGACAAAGGCTTGCCACCCACTTTTACTGGCCCGGGATGAAGACGGACGTCGGTTCCTTTTGTAGATCATGCCAGACTTGCCAGGCAAGTGGCAAGGCTGGAGGGAAGTGCAAAGGCCCTCTCCAGCCTTTCCTGTAGTGAGCACCCCTTTCGAGCGAGTGGGGATAGATATTGTGGGGCCACTGGACCCCAGGAAAACCTTGGGCAACAGGTTCATCCTAGTCCTGGTGGATCATGCCACCCGGTACCCGGAGGCTATCCCTCTCAGGATAACCACAGCCCTGGTGGTGGGCCGTGCGTTGATGGGGATCTTTTCCTGTGTGGGTTTCCCCAGAGAGGTGGTATCTGACCGGGGTACCAACTTCATCTCCAGGTATATGAAGTCTCTGTGGGAGGAGTGTGGGGTAACTTAGAAGTTCACCACTCCTTACCACCCTCAAGGAAATGGGTTGGTTGAAAGGTTCAACCGGACCCTGAAGGGCATGATCATGGGGCCGACAGAGCCCATGAGACGGAAATGGGACGTCTTTTTGCCATGCCTATTATTTGCCTACAGGGAGGTACCACAACAGTCTCTAGGGTTCAGTCCCTTTGAGCTTTTGTACGGGCACCCTGTTAGAGGACCTCTCAGTCTGGTGAAGGAGGGTTGGGAGAAATCCCCTGGGAAAACCCCCCAGGATGTGTTCAGCTATGTGCTGGCCATCCGCAACCAGACACAGCGCTTCAGGACACTCGCTCAGGCGAACCTGGAAGCCAGCCAGGATGAGATGAAGAGATGGTATGACCAGCATACCACTCTGGTGGAGTTTCAACCTGGGCAAATGGTGTGGGTGATGGCACCAGTGGAACCTTGCGCGCTCCAAGACAAGTGGACTGGGCCATATGAGGTGGTGGAGTGCAAGAGTGAAGTGACCTACTTGGTCAACTTGCGGTCTCCCAGGAACCCCATGAGGGTCCTACATGTGAACCGCCTCAAACCCCATTTTGAGAGGTCTGAAGTAACAATGCTACTTGCTACAGATGCAGGGATGGAGGAGGATAGCAATCCTCTTCCTGACCTCCTGGAAGCTAAGGAGCAAGATGGGTCAGTGGATGGAGTGGTCCTCTCGCCCACCCTGACCCCAGAACAGAAGAGGGACTGTCGCCATGTGTTGGGTCAGTTTGCATCTCTGTTCTCCCTGACCCCGGTATCACCAACTGGTGTGTCCATGATGTGGACACTGGAGATAGCATGCCTGTAAAACAAAAGTTTTACCGGGTGGCTGACAAGGTCAGGGCCAGCATCAAGAAGGAGGTTTCTAAGATGTTGGAACTAGGGGTGATTGAGCCCTCCAGCAGCCCCTGGGCTAGCCCAGTGGTACTTGTACCAAAAACTGCTGCGCCAGGTGCCACTGCAGAACTTAGGTTTTGTGTGGACTACCGTGGGCTCAATGCGGTCACGAAGACTGACGCACACCCCATCCCCAGAGCTGATGAGCTTGTGGATCGGTTGGGAGCCGCCAACTACCTCAGTACGTTTGATTTAACTTCTGGGTACTGGCATATTGCCTTAACTGATGGGGCAAAAGAGAGGTCTGCGTTTTCAACGCCAGAGGGGCAATTCCAGTTCTGTGTCATGCCCTTTGGGTTGAAGAACGCCCCTGCCACATTCCAGAGACTGGTCAACCAGGTACTGTCCGGGCTGGAGCAATTCAGCGCCGCATATCTGGATGACATTGCTGTGTTCAGCTCCACTTGGGAAGAACACTTGCAACACCTCTGCGCAGTGTTGAAGGCTCTGCACAGTGCAGGCCTCACTATCAAGGCCAGTAAGTGCCAGATAGGGCAGGGTTCAGTGGTGTATTTGGGACACCCGGTAGGAAGCGGCCAGGTGGCGCCCCTACAAGGCAAGATAGATACCATCCGGGCTTGGGAACCCCCCAGGACCCAGACAGAGGAGAGAGCCTTCTTAGGACTCACCGGGTACTATCGCCGTTTTGTCAAGGGGTATGGCACCATTGTTGCTCCCTTGACAGAACTAGCTTCCAAGAAGTTACCCAAGAGAGTGATTTGGACCAGTGCTTGCCAAGAAGCTTTTGATGCCCTGAAGGAGGCCATGTGTACAGCACCTGTACTCAAGGTGCCTGAGTTCTCCAAGGAATTCATAGTGCAGACAGACGCGTCTGAGCATGGAGTGGGAGCAGTGCTCTCACAACTAAATGATGAGGACTTGGACCAACCTGTAGCTTTCCTTAGCAGGAGGCTACATCCCAGGGAACAGAAGTGGAGTGCTATTGAGAGGGAAGCTTTTGCTGTGGTCTGGGCTCTGAAGAAGCTGAGACCCTACTTGTTTAGGACTCACATCCGGGTTCAGACAGACCACAGGCCCCTTAGATGGTTGATGCAGATGAGGGGTGAGAATCCTAAGCTGTTGAGGTGGTCCATTTCCCTACAGGGGATGGACTTCACGGTGGAACACCGTCCCGGTACAGACCACGCCAACGCTGACGGTCTGTCCAGGTTTTTCGGCCTTAGTGATGAGAAATCCCAAGAGGGTGGGTAGTTCTCCCCACATTTCAGCTGGAGGGGACACGTGTTAGACCTGGCATCTTTTGGCGTGGTTACCCCTGACTTTTTGCCTCTACCCCCTGTATTTTTGATGCTATGCTGGATGTCGTTTTTACTGGTATAGATGCTTTGGGCACTATGCCACTGCTGATCAGTGTCAAGGTGCAGGTGCTCCCTAGGGAAATTGTGATGTAATTGACTATACATGTTTGGCATATTTGTTCTACCTGCAAGGCCCTAGTAAAGTGCACTGAGAGTGCCAGGGCTGGTAGTACAAATGCTACTAGTGGGCTGCAGCACTGATTGTGACACCCACAGGAGTAGCGCTAAAATGATGTCTTAGGCCTGCTTGCAGTGCCTATGTGCAGTCCAGGACTGCCATGTCGACCTGGCCAGTGCAACCACTGACCAGGCCTTATCATTCCCTTTCTGTATATGTAAGGCATCCCTATGGTGGCTCTAGGTACCCCCCTGGGCTGGGTGCAGTGTATCTGAAAGGTAGGGCATGTACTGAGGTGTGTAACATGCCCTGGTAGTGAATTACAGCCATTGTCGTTTTTCACTGGTGAGAGGCTATCTTGCCCATAGGACAGAATGGGGGAGGCTGTTTAAATGCCTATCTTCCCCTAAAGGCAAGATAGAAAATCCAAGTTTGGTATCTTTGTGTTCAGAATTTAATTATACATCTTTTTGGAAAGATGGTTTTTAAATTCACTGTGTGAGAATAGCACTTTTTAGAAAGTAGCTATTTTCCTGTTTAATCTTCCTGTGTGCCTGTGTGCAGATTGGCTGACTGGTGTCATGTGATGGGCTAGGTGGCTCCAGGAGCCTGGATGAGTCAGCAGCAGGGTGAATAGGGAGATCTGCTCTACATGGGTGGGAGGAGTAGCCCCTGGGTTTGAGTAGGGCTGCCTCTGCCAGCACAATGCCGGCTCCACCCCTTGCTGGTCAGGCTGAGGACTCTGCCTCTGCCACCACAAAGAAGGCTCCACCTCCTGCTGAGCGTCCAACGACCCTGCCACTCACTCTGAAAGGAACCAGGTGCTCCAGGGCAGAGCACACCCAGGAACCGGTTTGAGCAGGGGAATCCCCCCACTGAAACAAAGAGAGACACAGACTTGGAGGGGTATAGGAAGAAGACCCCAGACACCTAAACTTTAGATCACTGTGGAACTAAGAAGGAACCTCTGCCAAGGAGAAAGCTGGAAGGAACTGAAGAGGAGAAGACTGCCTGCTTGCTGTTTTGCTTTGCTGCCAAGGAGAGGGGTAGGATTCTGCTGTGTCCCCTTCTTTAAATTCTGATCTCCAAGGGCCTGAGGAGAGCTGGCTCCCTGTTAAGAAGTCCCAGGAACAAAAGGACTTCACCACCAGCTCCCCTGGAACTCTGCTGAGGGAGTTCTGACCTGCCTTGGAGTGCTTGCCTAGTCTTGGGGCCCCAGGAGGTCTTTTTGCTGTGTTTGGGAGCTGCAAAGCAGAAAGCGTGAACAAGAGTAACTGGTACCCATCGCATCATCCGTTTGAGGGTCGCATCATCCGGTTGCAAGTCCCAAGATCGAGAAGGCGAGAAGAATTTAATCGTGGCGTCATCGCAGCACCCGGAGTCCCCGCATCGCCGAGGGCGTCGAGCATCGTCCAGGTGCGTGAAGATTTCTGACACTGCGAAAGTCGTCGCAGAACCAGTTTGCGGGCCGCACCACTGCCGGTGCGTGAAAGTCTCCAGTCACTGCGTGCGTCGACGCAGAGTCCCGTCCCGTGGCGCATCGAGGGTTGCGGTGCCAGAAGTCAACGCCGTGCCGCGCATCGCGCCCCATCGAAGAGCGTCGCACCGTACCTGTGCGTGAAGCTTCCCCCTAAGAAACCTACGCAACAAAAGCCAAAGTCATCGCATCCTCCCCCTACAGATCGGAACCGGCGCATCCACCTCTGCTGCGTGAAGCAGGGCTGCTGCACAGCCTCCCCAAGGACTCAGGTATATCGCATCGCCTTTGCCATCTTCATTGTTATAGCTTTTGGGAACCTTAGTGCAACTACAGGTACTGTTGGGCACGAGAGTGTCGCATTTTGTGCATTGAGAGTCGCATTGTGCAGGACACTGATTTTTACATCCTGGAGTACTTTCTACAAACTCTTGAACTATCTTTAAAGTAACCTTTTTAATTGTATGTTGGTTTTTCTCTAGTATTTGGTCTTGTGAAGTTTTTAGTAAAGATACCTTATTTTTCTAAAACTGGTGTAGAGTAAATCTGTGGTGTTTTCACTGTGTTACTGTGAGTGTTGGTACAAATACTTTACACATTGCCTTTGATAGCCTAGACTGCTCAGGCCAAGCTACCTAGAGGGTGAGCAGGGGTTATCTTAACAGTGTATCCCCCTTTCCCTGACTAGAAGCAAGGGTCCCTACTTGGACAGTGGTACCTACCCTGCCAACTAGAGACCCCCAGATCTAACATATTCCAACCAATCATAAAATATTCAAGTAATCATAACTGGGGGATGTGCAAAATAGCTATCATGGGGGGCTATACGGAAGGAAAAGGTTAGCAGGATAAATATGCGCATCATTTCATAATCACATGTTAGCTGAAAGGGAAGATGAGGCAGTTCTCTGTCAGGATTCGGTTTTACAAATGGCCTTCTTTCTTAATGCCCAAGCAATATACAGATACTTAGAGACCGCGAAAGCTAAAAGTTCTCTAGTATCTATCTTAAAGAGTCTCTCTGCTTCCCCATAGTGTCTCACACTCTTGTGGTTACATACAGCCACCAACCATTTTTTTGGACCTTCCTGTATGAGGGACAGAATAGCATGAAGTGGGACTCTGTTTCCACTAAATTCGGGCAATTTGGACAACAATTGGTCTGGCAAGTTGCATTGGCCCATTTGGAAGTGTGATATCTCTAAGGCAAAACCCCACCCCTATACTGTACGTACAGACATCTTAACTGGTGTGGATGCATTCTGTTCAAATATGATTCAAACCTAGCCATACTTTTATGATTCAGGAATTTGCCTGAGAGCGACTTGGTCTGATGCATTTTCCACATTTGGAGTATGACTGCCTCCTAATAAGACTGTTTTGCTCTTAAAGCATCTCCTTTTACTAATGTATGAGGGGCAGTCCATAGCTCACTCATTCCTATTTGATATGTTATTTCTTGGATGTGTTTCAGCCAAGGTGTTCTCAGATTTCTATCGAGAGCCAAAAGATCTTTCACGCACTCTCTAAAGTCTGCCAATTCATTAGTCATCCATAATCTGACCCAGAATAGGAGGGGTTTTGGAAGATTACCTCCTCAATCACAAATGTTCTCTGATTCTGTATCAGATTTTTATGACAAAATTTTGGAAACGTGTTCTCAATTCAAACCTTATATGATGTTTCAGACATTGTAGGCCCACTGAATTCCATGTCTGATGAACCCTTCCCAAATCAGTTTATAACGTGTTTTGGTCAACTCTCTACAGAGTCTACACAACCTGTTTGAAAATCCATCAAATGTGACTCTCCTTTAGGATCACAGCCTGCAAGAATTTTCCATCAAGCTCCAGAATATTTTAGTGACCTTTTAACAAGTATTCGTAATGCCCCTATTGCCACTGACACTGCCACTTGGTTGGACAAACCTACAACCGCTGTGAATACACTGAGCTATTATTGCCCAATATATCTCAATTTCCTGTATCAATGTAATTCTTAGCAAAACATATCAACAAACAAATCACCACCTATCGGAGAAAAACATACACAATCACGTTTTAGATTATTGCACACCACACAAACGACCTTGATTGTGGTGTTTGACAAAATCTGAGGGATGTCGGTTTTGCATGGCAGAGCAGCTCTAATCTTTTTGGATTTCTCCTCTGCATCGAAAACCATCTCTAATAACTCTATGAATGTGGCATCAGAGATTTAGCCTTAAATTGGATACACCCCTACATTTCAGACAGACGTCAGGCAGTAAGAACGTCAGAGTTCCAGTCTGAGTTTAAGCTGATGAAACAAGGAGTCCTGCAGGGATCCTCCTTAAGCTCAGTTCTATTCCAAATATAAGTAGCCCCACTGGCCAGGCTTATTACATCATCATTTGGAGTTACTTCCATGACCTACTCTGATCAAACTTGGCTAGTAATAAGACTAAATGATCCAAAAGGGGAATCAAAAAGTAAATTTAAATCTTGTATCTTAGGTATCACCCTATTAATGTCAAAAATATATTAAAACCTAACACTGACAAGTCTGAACTTTTGATTTTGGGTAATCATAGTCTGGTTTAGGGTTCAGCTCGGTGGCCCTCTGAACTAAGTAATGCTCTTTACCAAAATATAGTTCCCAAAGATCATTTAGTGCAAAATCTGGCAGCTCGATTTCAGCTTGGTTTGAATAGATGTATTCAGATGTCTTTAGTTTTGACCAAACACAATTGGCTTTCAGTGAGGAAATGTATTATATTTAAGTGCCTATATATCTTTCATCTGGCATTTTGCCAAAAAAGAATTCTAATATAATAGGGGTTAAGACCACTAATGTTACCATGAGAGCACTCTGTTCCAAATTGTCCGTCTTTGCTCTAGTTTCACACTTTAAGGGCGCTCATTCTCGCTGTCGATTGTTCTTTGTGGTCCGTACAAAATAGTAGTAAAAGCCACCTGCACAGCTGAGGACCATTCAAGATCGTCTGTCTTTCAGGAAGGTTATAAAAACGTTTTTCTTTAGACAGTACAGTTCACACTCATCCAACACAGACTGACTATATAGCTTGTTGTCAAACATTTTCAATAGTACGCACCATCAAGAGATGTTACCTAAAGCAGACCACTTTAGACAGACCAGCCCACATACATCCAAGAAGCTCAGATATGGCATACACTTAGCTATCATAAATTAAAGTTTTGTCACATGCTGTAGATAGCAATATCCAAGTCAAATTATCTCCAGCCACCAAGCATGAATCATAATATTGGTCTAAGAATGTCATAAACAATTGGGAAAATCCTCTTACCACATTTTCTTTGACATCAATACCGTAAACACACGGTGCCAAGGCTTTAAAACCACCTCCAAACTATATAACAGAATTATCCGTTTAATAGTAATCCACCAATCAACAAAACATGCGTAGGTCACAACACAAAGAAGTGCACATTGACAATATCACCCTACATACATAATCAGTAGACTCCGGGGTGTGATGGTAAGGAACTAGTAGCATGGCGAGCACACAAACAACTAACAGTAATACAACAGCAAAGTAATGGTAGACCGTGCACTAGAGAAAGGTCAGTTACATAACATAATTCAATTATAATGTAATTATCTCTACCATTATTCTATTTTAATTGCTATGGAAACTATTTCCTAAGGGATACAGACACTTCAATCCAGGAACACGCTGGCCACAATAGAGAAATTGTGTGCAGTTCAATTCATATTTTTGAATTTCAAAACTCAATATTCTGTTCTACAAAACAAAACAATCGACAGACACTGTTGCATACACTCATTTTAAATGTAGTAGTGCAATGATGGAAGTAGCTGGACATGGAATTCATTGTTTTAATCTTTTTCATGCAAATAATACACATAAATGTGAAATACAAACACATGTTATGCACAAGACACATATGCACAGACACATTTTTCTTTTCATATCCCTTTTCCTGAATGATCTCAGCTCTTTGGGTACAAGAGGGCGCTTGCTTTGCTGTGGTCAGACAGCAAGCTGTGATCATAGTAATTAGCAACCTACCTCGTATGAGGAGTTTGAAGAGAAGGATGAGAGGGGCAACGTTGAGGGGGGGGGGGCTTTGACACTGTCTCAATCTATCCCCTTTGATCAACAATGACTTTTTTTGCTCTTTCTTCTTTGCTGTTTGACTGGATCCTTGACATGCCCTAGCAATTTTCCACGAGGAAGGTTGTAGTATCATTACAGTTTTGCATTTCTATTGGAGTCCACCAACGCACTGTTTATGGCAGACATCACCACAGAAAGAGCACTTTATTATGAAATTGTGATCACAAAGTTGATTCATTTCATGCTAGATATATATATATATGCAACTGTAGAGCAAATGTGACTGGGGTACATACCAGTGGGTGATTGTATACTGGCATGTGCAGATGTGGGGAGTAATGGAAACTATGGTTATCCAATGTGAGTGAACAAGCTTTGTTTGAGAGAGAAGGGGTGTATGCCGTTAATGCGCACATGGGTTACTCTTGTAAGAAATCCCTGTTGCAGAATAGAGGAAGAGAGTGGAAAATACTTTTCTATGCATACTAGCTTCACAGCATGAAGGTCGGTTGGCTCTATAGAGGCACTCGCGGGTTTTTCTAAAGTATCCCTCCCTCACTCATCCTTAGGTTGTGTGTACTGAACTCCAATGTTATACCAGGAGGAGCAGTAAGGAGATGGGAAACATTCAACAACTCAAACATAGCAAAGAACAAAAAATGTGAGATCCAATACTAGTTCATAAAAACTGAAAAACACAAAAGGTTTAGAGAACAACAATGAAGGAGAACTGGAGAAAATGTGCTTTTACTGTTTTCAGTGAAGTCAGCTGGGACAACAAGTAACATATAGATCAATTGTGGTGAATTTAAAGGTAAGGAAAATGGTGAAGTATTGCCAGTCAATCCTGTACCACAGTTAGGTCACCCAAGACCAAGATCAGTCTTGGGATTCACCATCCATGAATACCCTCGACTCATTACATTTTTATGAAGCTCGGGTTTCGCCAGTGGAAATGACTTGCGGTTGTGTCCAGTGGGTGCCATGAGATGGCAAAAAGGTGATCTGATCACTATACTTAAGAGCTTTCTAGTACAGTAAAGAGCTGCACTCGTAAAAGGGGTCACTCGATGGTGTGCGGTGGACACAGAATTATTAAATGAGCTACTTAGTTTCCTTAGTCCATTTTTGTTTGCAGAGTTTGAGTTTTCAGACTTTTTCAAATTCCGATGATGATCAGAGGCACGGGCTTAATAGAGTTCCCATGTCTTGGGATCTTGCTGTGGTAAGGTACGGCAAAGGTGAAAACGATCCAAATAGGATGCAGTCCTTGGAAAGACCACGAAGGCTATAGGTCTTTTTGAATAATATTGGTGTTTTAACTCTATCTTGATCTGTGTACAGGTAGTAAAGTCTGTTTTTGAGGTGCTAAGTACTGTGCATGGCTCTTGATAACCCTAAGCCAAATCTTCCAGGATCTGGTCTGTTACATTGCAGTCAAAGTCAGCATTGCGACGCGCTATTGGTGGTGCACTGAAAACTTAACAACTGCATCAATTGGAGAAGAGATTTGTAATAGTAAATGCCTGCTGGGCTCGCAATCCCTAGAGCAGCAGTTTTAACACAGACACCATTCTTGGCAACCTCGATGAAGAAGCAGTAGAGCTAAATATTCCCTGAGTCCTCAGTTCCTACATGGCTACAAGAGTTAGGGATTCCAGCTTCGTTAGGTATCCCGAGACCACGTCATTTTAAGGATTTTGGTGTTTCCGGGTTTGATAAATCTTGGGGGGGGGCCTGTTTGCAACAACCTTGAATGTTATTCTTAATTTCCCACAAATTCAAGCCTAAATAGTACCAAAATAGCGAATTACAGTTGCACTTTCAGAAACAGGGTCACACAACAGTAATTGAAATATGTGTTGCCTGAGGGTCAAACATTCTTAAGATGACACTAATGAGGAAGAGCAACTGAGTTAGGTGTATATGTAGGGAGAAAGCAGGAAGATGAAAAGAGGCAGAGATAGAAAAATAAACAGAGGTGCAATAGAAAGAAATGTCACTTTCCTTGGCGGCCCCTTGGAAGGTGGGGGGCCCTAGGAAATTGATCACTTTGCCAATTAATTAAAATGTCACTGTCCTTAGAGATAGCAGGGTACTCGTCATGCTGATGGGCACATTAGCTGAGGCATTCAGGCGAACAGAGGATATGAAGGCATTTAAAGGAATCTGAAAGCACCAAGCCAGTGGCAGTGCATCAATTAGGGCGCAGGGGCGTTGACCCACAAGCCGCGCCCGGGCTCTGTCTGAAATGAACTGACAATGCATGTCAGTCAGCATGATGCCGGACCGCCCACCCCTTCAGTGTCTGAAGGGGTGGGCGGTCCAGCTTCATGCTGACTGACATGCATTGTCAGACCAGAGGGTGGCGCGGAGCGCACAGCAGGCAGCAGCACAAGTGCGCATGTTGGGTTTAGGTAGGAGAATTTTTCCGACCAGCCCAGTCATGCGCACTTGTTTGCTCTGCCTGGCGGCTGCGCTTTAGGAGAGTGAGGGTTGATCAACGCCGCAACCCTCGGTCTCCTAATGGTCGGGCGGGCAGCGAGTATCCCTGCTAAGCCAATCCTGGTGCTCCTGGAGCAGTGTCAGTATTGGCTGAGGGGTTGCCACTGCCTGTGACGCGGCTGTTCCTGTCAGAACGCACCAACGCGGGACCCCGGCCCAGGAGCAGAGGCGTACTCAAAATACTTCTACTTCGAAAGAGCTGGTACAAGGCTTCCAGCTTGTGGTCAAGTTATTTCTCGAATGAGTGACCACATTCCACTGGGTTCTCGTACCTGAGCAATAGCTATGCACGTTTCACAATGATTCTTTGGGTACTTTCCAGGGGAACCAGAAATATAATCCATCTGCACACTAAAGAGAATGTACACAGCGGTTCATAAAAACCTCGGAGTCTGCATGTAGCGCCACGACAGCTTCGCCACACTCTGCGCTTGTCTTTGCTGCACAGCTAGTGACAGTGATGCGTGGCAATGGTCACCGGCAAGGTAAACATGCATTAGACCCCCGTAAACAGACTGCTTTTATGGTGCCATTAAATCATCAGAACACGGGGGACACCGCAAGCCTGCTTAAGAGCACCTAAACTCTGCAGAGAAACGTGTCAAAGGAAACACCAGTCCAGGGCTTAATGGGGTTCCCGTGGAGATGACCTCAGCAGAAGCTAGCAGAGGAAATTCTTCTGCGTGCACTGAGGTCAAAGGCATCATGTGCTGACCTGAGCACCCAGGAGCCATGGACAATCCGGTATGTGTTGGTCTGAGCACCAAAAGACAGGAGTACTAGGGCATGCACTGCACCCAGCATTTAGGAGCAGGTCATATCCCAGCTAGTGTTGGCGAGCACACAGATACAGTGCCTAGACGAGCACAAGTTGACAGGAGCACACAGACACAGTGCCGAGCCCAGCAATGTTGATAGGAGCACACAGGTACAGTGCCTATCCCAGCTAGTTTTGACATGAGCACACAGATACAGTGCCTGGCCCAACAAGTGTTGACAGGAGCACACAAAAACAGGGGATATTACTACATGTACAGGTACGGTGTCAAATTTGCTTGAAAACGCACCATTTGCCCACTGTTTTCAGTTTTCTTGGGGGAGAACCCCCCAAACACCCTGTAGGTGGTTTGTGCTCACTCGCTACGCTCGCTCGCTTCAGTGCTGTACAACAATTGTTTTACGACTCACCACTTTCAAATGTCACCAGCCGCCACTGCACCATGCCTGTTTTATGTCATATTCTTACCTGTGTATAAGAGGTAAAAGAGACACTGGAAATCACTAGTCTGTTTTTCTGTTCGGACGAAATCATAAAGTGGGCAGTTTGAAAAGTTTAATCTGGTTTGTGGAACTGTAAGTCCCAAAAACATTGACTGCTGTTTTCATGTGTGTGGGGTGTAGTGTCTCTATTGGGAAAGGCTCACCACTCAAGAACTTAGAAACAATTTCATTTCTTAGATCTGTCAATACAAAGTCAGAGCCATATGTCAATAGGGGCAAAAAGGGAGCTGTCGCTATGTATGCTCTATGTAAAAATGTGTCCATCACACTTGAATTGAATGGAGTAAGAAAACTCAAAGAAGGGTAAAGAGTTTTTGACTTTGCCATTCATATTTAACTTCTTTGGCACTGATTCTCTGCAGTCGGATGTTTTCACTCAAGGAAGGAATGTCAGGTTGTAAGGAACGAGCTATTCAATAGGAGGCGTTTTGTCTACCATAATCACTGCTAAACTTCATCTAACATGTTAAGCAAGTCAGATGTTTTGAGGAGGGGGGCAGGTGAAAACTTTCATGCAGACCTCACTCAGAACAATAAGCTGTTTCTAAGCTAAAACAAGCCTTGACAAAGTCAATAGGTCCCATGTTGGCTGCTAGCCTTTTGGCTTCGTTAATGCTTGTGTTGTCATTTTTTATTTGGTACAACTTTATTTTTGGAGCAGCTGCAAAACTCTCATCAAAATAAAAGCAAATTGACAAAAATAAAAATATTTTCATTGGCAAAGCCAATAGGTCTAGTGTAGGCTTTCCAGCTTTTGGGTTTTGTCAATGCTTCTTTGATTTTGTGATTTAAAAACAACTTTATTGTTGGAAGAACTGGTGTGACATCATCAAAATGAAAACAAATTTGGTTTCAAAAACACACATTTTCGTCTCTAGCAGATTAGCTCATTTAAAAGGGCAGAAGGCTGTCACTTACAGTAAAGTTAGCCAATGGCTGAATTTAGCCTACCCATTGCCCCATGTTGTATGCTGCAGTAGGTGGAAGAAAAACATGAATGACACAACAACAGACCAATGGATGACGTGGGCTGGCTTGATTCCCCTGTAAATCAGTATATTCTATATGTAATCTTATTTAAAATCCAATGGTCTTGGCTAACACCAAATTTAAAAATATCCACCAAGGAACAAGCAAACAGCATTGATATCCAAAGCTGTCTAGAGTTATAGCCATTGTGAAAACCTAAACCCGTTTACACCATATTCATATATTTCTATACAGTACAATATTGTTGTTTTACATATATGATCAAGAACGTACCAATGTTTTATAACAGAATATGGATTTCATTTCATACTTTATTGGAGCTTCCAGTAACTTTGACTCTGCTTGCTAATTTTCATGCTTTAAGTAGGCCCAGAAGCCATATTATTCAGAGTGTCCATTTGCACATTTCCAAGAAGTGCAAACTCGTTTTTGAATCTAGAAAGTAGAAGCAGGGTTTAGGAGAATAATGAGCCTAGTTTTGTGTTTAGGAAATATATTTTCTCCTCAAGGACCTCTTGCTTTTTCTGTGAGAGAGGAGCCTGCTATCTGCTCATTGGATAAAAAGTTTGCTGTAAGTAACAAGTTTCAGTCATATTATTGATTTTCACAGACTTTTATTGAGAAAAAGCATATATATACTGGTATTTTAACATTACGCTCCAACTGACCTTTTTCAAGCAAGAGCTCTGGTCAATTGAAATGCCTCGTGTGCCCCCTTCTGGCGGCCATTTGAACAGGTGAAGGGTCATACCCAATGGCGGGCAGCCTAAAATGCTTTACACGCATATGGGAAAGGTTATGGCCGGTGCTCATTTGCATGTAAAGGTTATGTGCCGTGTTCATATACACAGATCTATTTTATTCTATGTCCATGCGCATGCGGTTGGTTATGCTGTTTATATACATGGGAAATGGCTTATGATCTTCACTTCTGTACAAATGAAGGCTCGTTTTGGGTGGTAATGTACATGATAATGACGATGGGAGATTTCTGTAGATTGGGAGTTGTGGTCCTGTACACTGCAGTGTTACACTGTGCTCTAACTATGAGTCCAGGTTCACTCTAGCAATATACAATGTGTGCTCAGGTGCATTGGCAAGACTGTGGTCTGTCTTCCTGTATGTTGCACCAGATATAAGGTGTGCTATTCACACGAAGAATTGTGACCTAAGTTCGTGTACACATGGGGTTAGAGGTTACTATCAGTGAGGTGTGCGCCCGCAGGATAATGCCTGCCGTTTGTGATCACGAGAAAGGCTGCGGTCCATTCATGAGTAGGGTTATAAGTGTTCTGATCACAGCTCTTGTGTGCTGGTGAAGTACTATAGTATGTGTTCATGTACTGATAGACACGTTACATGTTTACTGTTCATGTGCATGTGACAATGCCATCCAATAGGCTTTGAATAGCACGCCTCTTAGGAATGAGTTTTCGCGTTCTTTGACCTATATTTGCCGCACTATCAGCGCTGTGGCATCAGCAAAGGCCACAGTCTGGTCATCGGCAGCTGTTCGCGACATGCCCCGACTGACATGATAAGCGCGAGATGTTTTTAGCACAAAGCACTTTAAGAGGCAGTGTGCTCTCTCTCCGTTTTGCCATAATAATACAAGCTAATGGTTATTCGAACATTTTCTGCTGCTCCATCGCGCCTTAAAGCCACCTCTGGAAACACGTGACATGCGTGAAAGCTGAGCTCACCCTAACAATGGTGTGGTGTAGTGTAGACTCGGCACCGGAACGCACCGGAGCACCCCGTGTAAAAGCAGTAGTCCAAAAAATGCAATTCGTTCTCCTGTTTGGGCATCACAGGTCTGTCCGAGGAGCGCGCAGCCGACCACGTTCCTGCGTGAGGTGCTACGTGCTACCTTTGTCCTGATCTGACGCCGGGAAGGAGTTCCCGGTGACAGCGGCGAGCGAGTCATTCATTCAAAGCGGGCGAACTTACCTAGGGGATGGGGGGCAGACGTGATCCGGTGGATTAGGCAGACCATTAAGCGGAGCCCCGGCGTGTGATAAGCGGATGCCCGCTGTTTTACCGGGTGATGGTGAGCTGTATACTGCGAGCCGCAGCGATCGCCGTAGTAAAGGAATTAACCGATTGAAGCGGAGCAGGGAGCGGCGGAGCGGCGCTGCTTCACTGACACGGGTAGCAGCCAAGACCCGGACAGGCCGCGTGCTTACAGCGCATCCCATTTCAAAGCCCTGGTACAGCCAGGGGCTTTCGATAGATGTTCTGTCCTGCAAGAAAACCCTCAAATACAAACGCATCCATGAAGAGAGGAAAGTTAATTTTAATCGCAGGGCTCTGTTCAATCCGCGTGTTTTGTATAAATATAAAGTAATGTACGTAACACCGATAGGTTTGAATCGTGAAAGCATATTATGAGTGAATGTTCCAGAAAATCAAAGGGCTTTAAAAGTGAACTGTAACGGAATGAACCTTTAAAGCGTCTGTAGTGCTGGAATACCGGCGATTCAGGGAAGGGGTGCAGTCCCCCACTCTGGTTCACCTAAATCAACTAATCTCTCCCGAGAGTCAACACAAGGGCTCAGTCAGTCACGAATGCTTCACATAGACCATGGGCCACAGTGTTTTTTATCTATTTTTTTTAATAAAGAACGGTTATGAAGGGACCCTGAGTAGACCAGAACCGACTGCACAGCTGTGCAGCACCCCCTTCTTCTTGGAAGGAATGGAACTTGCCGTTCATGGGGAAGCCCTTAGGAAAGCTGCACTCAGCAGATTACACCATTCCAGTGACAGCTGTGGATGTAAATACAGGGCACAGCTGACAGAGCGCAGCTTCCACCACAGACTCTTTTAGGTTTTTCCAGTCTGTTGAGAATGTGAATGTGACGGCCAGAGCAAGAAATGTGTCTGGTTTCTAAATTGAAACCTTTCACTGGACTAACAGAAGAAGTGGAGAAAGGACGCAGAGGCGTACCTATCAATAAGCAGCACGTGCAGTGACCGCGGGCCCAGATGTGCGAGGGTCTCACTGCAGCTGAATTATGGATTCTTTTTTTGCCATCAAACAAGATGATGGTGAGCCACTTAGCGTTTCCAGCCTTAGCCCTTCTGTCCTCTGACCTATCTACACACATACATTTGTGACAAACTACAGTTGCATCATCAACAAAATAGACCACATGACTTTTTTTGTGGGAAAAACTGCAAGTTTATTCATATTCTGTTATGCAGTACACTTAGGGTTAACTTACGAGTGATCATACGAGTGCAGAGCGTGTAGGACTAACCACTGACACCCATCCGTAACTCTTTGAATGTTCATGACGGAGCGGTTCCGTCATGAGCCACGGTCAGCGTGTTCTCATGACGGAACCGCTCCGTCATGGCACCCACCCATGGGGGAAGCGCTGGCGCTCCCTCCTTGGGCAGCCGATCTAGCCCCCACAGAGGGGGATGGCAGCGGAAGAGTTTCCGCTGCCACCTCCGACACCCCCCCCCTGGGCAATCCCATGACATCAGCACGGACAGCGCGCGCCAACATCATCAGGAAGCCCCGGACTTGCTGGAAGCCATTTGCTTTCAGGCGTCCAGGGAGGAAGGGTGAGTGTTTGCTGCTCCAGTGGGGCGGGGGGGGGGGTGATTTGTGTTACAGGAGAGAGGAAAGAGTTTTTCCTCTCCCCTGATGTCTCGATGCAGGGCATTCCTGCTGCACGATCGCACACAGCGTCGTGATCGTGCTGCAGGAATGCCCCAACTAGACACCAGGGATGTTTTTTTTATTTAAAGGAAGCGACCCCTTGGGCAAGGGTCACTTCCTTAGGGGGCAAAATTATTTAAAGACTTTTCTGCCCCCGAGAACAGATCTCCCTAACGTTTTGGTGTTTCTGGACTGGGGGGGGGGGGGGGGAAGAAAAGCCCACTAGAGCCAGGGATTTTTAAATATTTCAAATGGAAGCGACCCCTTGGGCAAGGGTCACTTCCAGGGGAGATATATACTTTTTAAGTGTATTCTGCCCCCCCCGGGGGTAGATTGTCATGTTTATTTGGCCTTTCTGCCCCCCCCCCCACTAGACACCAGGGAGTGTTTTAAAATTTAAATGGAAGCGACCCCTTGGGCAAGGGTCTCTTCCTTATGGGCAATAATCTTTTTAAGACTTTTCTGCCCCCCCCCCCCCCCCGGGGACAGATCGCCTGCATTTTTTGGCGTTTCTGGCCCGGGGGGGCAGAAAAACTCAATAGAGCCAGGGATTTGTAAATAATTAAAATGGAAGCGACCCCATGGGCAAGTGTCGCTTCCAGGGGAGATATTTTTTTTAATGTGTATTCTGCCCCCCCCCGGGGCAGATAAGCATGCTCATTTGGCCTTTCTGCCCCGGAGGGGGTGGCCAGAAAACCCCAATAGACACCAGGGACTTATTGAAAATTAAAATGGGAGCGACCCCTTGGGCAAGGGTCACTACCAGGGGGCAGATTTTTTTTATGTGTGTATCCTGCCGACCGGCCCATTTTTTTGGCCTTTCTGCCCCCGGGGGGTGAGGGGGGGGGCAGAAACCCAACTAGGCTCCAGGGATTTTGTTTTGTGTGTAATGGAAGCAACATGGTTGCTTCCAAGGGGGTAACATTTGATTATTGGACATTCTCATCCAGAATAACCAGGGAAATTATGAAGTAATCCCTCTCTTTATACCTGGCAGAGACATTGTCGTCAATCTAGATGCACAAAGCACATACATAGCATCCATTCCAGTGAACTGTCCGACAGTGCTACCAAACATATTGTATATCACCTCAGGTGTTCACATCAAGCAAGAATAAATAATGCAAACATTCTGTGAGTGTTACCTACTCTAGAGTTAGGTCTGAGGTACTCTTGAATTTCAAGAGTAAGCCACATGTGAAGTGTCTTGAAATATATGCAAACATGGGCAGGATTAATCCAAATACCGTGGATTGAAGTTAGTAAGCACAAGGTAGACGTTGTTACAAAAAACGAGGACAAAAGCCATTGGTTTATACATCACAGTAAACATTCTAATACAGAACATCAAGAGAGCCAATAATAATAAGCCTTAAAATATAACCTATGGAGTCCCCAGTACACCAATGAGGGTGAGAATACCACATATCTCCCTCATACACACAACATAACAAAGAGCCACAAGCAACAACATAAAACAAACACAAAACTGAAAAAAAACATATCATGGAAAGACAATGCAAAACAAATACATAGACATAAGCATACATCCAAACCTTTCCTGGTAATAGTACAAACCCCCCCAACTACTTCATAAATGTACGAGGCACTTTTATCACACAGCGAATTGTGCACATCTTTACTTCTTGACGGAGCCATGTCAAACCATCTCCAACTACCCCTTGATCAGAGGAAGGAGATGTACATACACAAGATATGTTCCACCATTGGCCTCTCGACATGCATAGAGGCGTGGCCGGCACAGGTATGAGCGGTGGGAGGGGCAAGAGAGGGGGAAGATGACAGATGACGGGATAGCTAAATTAAATACAAAAATAAATAAAACCACTAACCTTGTGCTCGCCGCACTCCTATTTTTTCAATTTAATTTTACCTCTTCCATCATTTACCAACTTCCTTCCCACCCTGTCTCGCCCCTGTCCCACCTCTCTTTCTTGTGCCGGCCATGCCTACATGCGTACAACATTACCACTGCTATATGATCCCTAAATCTGGAAGTCCCTTTCCTTAACAACAAGAGATCTTTAATATGAACCTAGTGATCCAGCGGGTTACCAGCTTGTGTTACTCACACACCATATACTCACCTGGGCCCATAAACATTCATACAATAAGCTAGTAGTACCGGTGGGGTACATTTTTGATTAACCTGCGAGATTGTTTACCTTTATCACATTCTTACCAACTCGATCTCCTTGATAATAAATTTCCTCTGGTCAATGAATCTAGTTGCTAAGTTATATTAAGTAGAAATGACAATAAAGTTTAATTTCTAAATAACCACAGACTCAAAGAGTTTTAAGAGTTTTTATCTAATCAATAATTTTGTGAGTCAAAGATCAAACCAGGAAGAAATCAAATCATGTTCAATATAAATCTCAATGTAAAATATCATGATAACAGTACTTGAAGAGGGAGATAACAGAGAGCAGCACAAGGACATACTACACAGAATTATATTTACCTAAGGTGTGAAGACCAAATCCCTGGCCAAGGAGTCAGGTGAAGATCTTGAGAACAGGTCGGGAGATAAAGGATCAGGACAGGTTCAGGACCGGGAAGGTGACCTCTTCTAAGTGTGACGCCTGCGTCGCACCCCTCTCTGGCACTACTCTCCTCGAATTTTCTTCCGCGACTCCCCTCTTGTATGTGCCTCCTCGATTTTTCTTCCGCGATCCCCTTCTACATGATTAGATTCTTCAATCAGTATTTCGGTCTGTCGAGCAGGGTCTGTGGCATCTGCAGTCAGCGTAGGGTCTGTGACATCTATCTAACTAAACTACCTCAGTTATACTATTCTATGTTCATGTACCACCCCCAAATGTTTCAATACCGTGAAAACCCCTACTTCTGTTTGGGTAAGGCAAGGGGAAGAGGTCATCACACCATGCTAAATGTAATAATTTATTTTAGGTTCATTGTTCAATGTTCCCGCCCCTTAATTTACTTTCCCAAGCTTTATTCCCACCCGCATTTCACATTATGAACAATACATTGTATATATTTTGTACAATTTTCTCTCCTCTGTCTGGGTCAATGGGTTAAGTTCCCAAGAGATTCTTGCCAGTGCGACCTTGGCTGAGTTTCAACTTTGTCATCACTGTTCCGGGCAGGTTTGAGTGCGCTTGTGCACAGATCAGGTGGGGTAGGGATTTCAGTCACCCTCCGAGGCCCAAATATGAACTAATAATAAAGTCAGAAAAAGACATATTAGAATACAAAATAAAATGAATTCACTGTATACCACCTATCTCTACTCTATCCCCATTTACTTATATAAATCTTTCGCATTAGCATTTAGTAGAACTTATAAGGTTTAGTTTAAGCAATAGAATGTGCATTAACATGTGAGTTTCAAGCGGCCATTTTAGAAGCTATTGCGCAGCTGCAAAGTTTTCCCTCCAAGCATAGAAAACGTCATACTACATAGATGCAGTAGACACATGCACAGTGAAATCCCACGTTTTTTGGCGGCCATTTTAGGACACTCAGGTTACTTGTTAGTAATACACATAGAAAAGCTTCCCCTAGATACCGTATAATGTGTGTAATGCAATATTAGTATTTACAAAACAGGTCGATTATAGTGTTACACGCTATTTGAGAGGATTGCACCCGAGCAAGTCTCTTTTATTACGAGACCTTGCTCCATCAATTCCCTCTATGATGGCATTATATGCCATCACTAATTTCCACTACTAAATCAGATGCCAACTTTAGCACTTTTCTATTTCAAATTCTTCTTCAACTCTTTTATTTCTTTCTTTTTCCCTTTTGTGCTGTAAACCCCTCATTCTTTTATAAAAATCTCCCTTTATTTCTTCCAGCTGTATTTCTTCGTATTTTCTTTTCTTTCCTTGTTCGTTCACTTCATACTTGTTTCTTTTCCTGCAACATTTGTGCTAAAACTAATACTGTTATTCCCATTATTGGCATTATCAATTGACCTAAAATATCTTTACCTATGTTAGAAAACAAAACTACCTATGGTAGAAATACTATTTGTTAATTTCTTCCATACACTGACAACTTCCAGTGGTTTTAAATCTTCTTCTAAGTTCGTAATATTTTTAATATATCCTCCAATTTCAACACTTTTATCAGGAATATAAGTTCAACAATGTTGCGCTTTCAACATTTTACAGACTCCGCCCTCTTTTGCCAATAATATATGAAGAGCAAGTCGATTTTGCATAACCATAGATCTGACCGCATCCATTTCTCGTGTTGATCATCAAGAATCCTCCAGCAGTATCAGTAGATAACCAATCAACTACTGTAGACAATTGACACATTTTTCGTGAATTTAGAAGAACTCCCACTGAAGGTATCAATGCACCAAATATATCACCTACTATTTCAGTAAAACTAGCTCTTTTACTACGTATTAGTCCTTTATTGTCTTCATTGCTTCCAGTGATTCTTTTTGCATGGTATGCTTTCAGGAATACTATTCCAAAATAGCAACTCCCATACCAGTGGTCAGGCAGCCTAAAATAGGCTTTATTGCCACATACATAATACATTTCATGAAATACTGGATCTGTTCCTCCTTTTAGTCCCCATCCCCCAATTACTAAGAAATTATGTTCACATTCACTGGAACCAATAAATGCATTGTTATATTCTGTCTTTAACCTATGGAGACATGTTTTCCCTTTCTTCACAAAGTCCAAGGACATAGCAGCATTAGTCTTGCCAGTTGCATAAATATCTTCACTCTCAGCCCATCTAGGCATCTGAGGTTTAGGTCCAGAAGCTCTTCTTTGGAAATCCTGTCTCCTTTGCTCGACTAAATTCAAAAATATCTTCTTTTCTTCATGTAATTTACAGGTTAAATTGTGCTTGTGTGCTTCAGCTATATCTATTGTTTTCATAGTTAGAAAATATTCACCCATGAATTGTGAGTCTCTAGTACCAAGGACAGGGTTCATACTCTTTCGCATAGGAACCTCGGAAAAAATCACGTCTACATTAGAATATTGTAGTTTCCCTGTTCTATAAAATAAGCTTGCTAAAACACTACATGAAATACCATATGTCAATGGTATATGATGATATGTTGCCCCTTCTGCTACCGATGCTGGTAATTTCATACATACATAACAATCACTAACTTCCATTGTCTCTACATATTGTACTAACAGATTTGCAAAAACATTTAAGTTAGAATCATTTGTGTTTACAGTGTGATGTAAATCTAACTCATCTGGTGCTTCTAATTCTACCTTTTCTCTTTTGATGTTAGCTACCCTTTCATGTGTATTAGTGCTATTCTGTTTATTCGTAACCATCATATTGGGAATGGCTACTGTTAGTACTAACCAGATTATAAGTACTAAAATATGCTACATATACATATTCTACAACATTTCTTTACACAGTTTTGTTTCGGTTTTCCAACAGCTCTATTGTCAGCCATTTTCTTTTTGGATAAGAAGATTTCTCTTCTTCAATTTAGTATTTTAATCTGCGACAGAATCTTTGGGGAAAAATAACAAGTTGGTTTCACTTCTTCGTCAGTTTGTTCTGCATTTAAATCTTCATCACTTTCTTCATTTATTTCCAAATTTTTGAAATCCTCAAGAATAACATACGTCCATTCAGGACCTTTGAATTTATTATTCGGTCTTTACAATCTTGGGCTTCTTCGTTTGGGGTTTTCAGTTGAGGGCCCAGACTGACTGGATACTTCGTCTACTTGGTCTGGTTCTTTATTTATTGTTTTAAGGTGGTATTTCAATCTCTTGATAATACAAGGCCAATTATCACCTTTTCTGATTATTTTAGCTTGCACTGCACTTTCACTTTCTTCAAGTGTTCTTTTGTTTTCGTTGATTTGTGGCACAACTTGGTTATTCTCGTCTTCAAAATCTCTCTCTATCTGACTTTGTATCATCTTAGTATCATCTGCCTGGATGCATTCTTCTTCCTTAGTCTGACCCTGTTCAGGGTTTATTTCAATTTGTTTTTCTTCTTCTTCCTGAACCCGTTGTTTTATTCCTGACTGGTCCTGCTCAGGTCTTTTTGTTTCTTGATTTTCTTCTGCCTGAACGTGTTCTCTAAGACCTATCTGTCCCTTCTCAGACTCAGGGGCTGTGACTTCAATTTCTTCTGTCTGAGTAGATTGCTCTTTCCTTATCTGGTCCTGCTCAGGTTCCCTAATAGTTGTATTTTCTCTTACCTGAGCGCGTTCTTCTGCTCCTATCTGGTCCTCACTCTTTTCCTAGCTAACTAATCTGGTTTGGCTTCTTGTTCTTACAATTACTTCAGGTATGTCTACTATTGGGATCCAATCATCCTGACTGGTGCTTGGTTGTTCTTGGTCAGCTACTTCAGGATCTGTTATTCTGGATCCTTCAGCTGTACAACCTTCAGCATCCCCAACTGCTTGAGTCAGTTGAGGTTCTTCGTCATCAGGTGCTGGTACTCTTGGTTTGGCTTGCATGAATCCAATTAGGCAAGCCTGCACATTTTACTGCTGTTGTTGTAACCAATATAACCTGATGTGGTTTTTCCCACCTTGGTGCTAGGCACGATTCTCGAGTGTGATTCTTCACAACTACCCAGTCACCAGGGTTCAGATCATGTGCTTGGTTCGGCTGCCTGGCGACTGCGTCTTCTCCAACCTGGTGACAGATAGAATGCACTTGGTCAGCCAACTCTTTGCAATACTCCAGTACCAAATCATCAGATATATTCAACAGCTTGTGTCTTGGTATACATGCTTGCCTCATTTCTCTTCCCATGAGTATTTCATGGGGACTCAATCCAGTATTTTTGTCTGGAATACTTCTGAGTCCCATCAGAACAAGAGGTAACGCATCAGGCTACTCCAGTGGGGTGGATGCACACACTTTTCCCAGTCTTGACTTAATTGTGCCATTCAATTGTTCTACCACTCCAGAAGCCTCTGGGCGGTATGCGCAGTGCAGTTTTTGTTCAATTTTAAATGCTTCACAAATTAATCAAATTATTTCATTATTAAAATGAGACTCTCTGTCTGAATCAATAGTTACTGGAAAACCAAACCTAGGAATGAGTTCTCGTAATAGGAGTTTGGCCACTTTCAAGCTATCATTTCTTCTGGTGGGGTATGCTTCCACCCACTTTGAAAATAAACAAACTATGACAAGTACATATTTCAAACCTCAACAAACAGGTAACTGAATGAAATCTAATTGAAGTCTTACACATGGACCTTCCGCCTTTCCAATCCTCCCCATACTGACTATTGTTTGTTGACAGGTCAAGCATTTCTGGCAAAGACTTTCTGCAACATTCCTGAACTTTGCATTAAACCAATCTTGTCTGAAAAGTGTAATCATAGCATCTCTGCCCATGTGTGTGTCTCCATGATACATCCTAGCCATTGGTGCAAGCATACAGTCTGGCATTACTGGTCTACCATCTAAGTAAACCCATATACCATCTTCTGCCCTTCTCTGACAACCAACTTTCTCCCACTCCTCTCTTTCCCTTATTTCCACTTCATCTTGTAGGACTCTCACTTCTCTCCATGTTTCTAAACCTGAGAGTAGCATAAGTTGGCAGCTGATTCCACAATTTTCAATTTGCTTGTTTATTGCTGTTTTATATTTCGCGCAGTGTTGGGCAACCTGGTCAGCATATCGGTTACCTGCAGTCACATGGTCATTTCCTGACTGATGTGCAGCACACTTGACCACTGCCACTTCTTTTAGCAATTGTATTTCCTCAAGCAATTCTTTCACAAAAATTCTGTTTTTAACGGGAGACCCTGAAGAAGTCAGGAAGTCTCTCTGCATCCAGAGCTGGCCAAAGTCGTGCACAACCCGTAACCATACTCGCTATCAGTGTAAATGGTTACTCTCCAATTTTTCCCACTTTTGCAAGCTTTGATTAAAGCTATCAATTTGGCTACTTGTGCAGACTTGACTTCTGGTAAATAGGATGCTTCGACTATTCAGCCAATGTACACACAGCATAAGCAGCACTCAAACCTCCTTCCTCATGGCGCATACACGAGCCATCTACAAAGAGCTCATGTTCAGCATCCTTCAAGGTCTCCTCCTGTATGTCTGGACAAGGTTTTGTACTGAGTTCTGTCACGTCAAGACATTCGTGTTCGACTTCATCTTTCACTTCTTCATTGTATGCATCTAGTAACAAGGTAGCTGGGTTAAGAATGGTACATCTGGCTATGGTCAAGTTTTCAGCCCCTAGTATAAACCTCTCATATTTTGTCATTCTACTAGGGATAAGATACTGAGTTCGAGTTCTTGTTAAAAGAATTACAACTGAATGAGGGACATACACTTTTACAGGGCGTCCCATCACAATGGACTCGCTCTGTTCCAGACTCATGCACGTTGCGGCCACAGCTTTTAGACAACCAGGCAATGCAGATGCTACAGGGTCCAAGGTAGCAGAAAAATATGCCACAGGACATCGCATTAGACCATGTCTCTGTGTTAAGACTGAGAGTGCACAATTATCTCTCTCACAACAGAACAATGCAAATTCTTTCGAATAGTCTGGCATACCTAAAGCAGGTGCTTCACACAAACAATTTCGTAATTTCACAAATGCTTCCATTCTTTGATCATCCCACTCAATTGGGTCTCTTGCTCGCTTCTTTGTCATTTGTATCAGGGTTTTGCCAATAGAGGAAACCCTACAATCCATTGCCTGCAATATCCTATGACACCAAGAAATATTCTTATTTCCTTTTGGGATTGTGGTAATTTCATTTGTTTTATTATTTTTATTCTCTCAGAGGTCACTCTCCTTAGTCCTCGTTCTATCTGATGTCCAAAATATTTAACTACTGTTCTGCAAAATTGTAATTTCTCTGGGGACACTTTATGTCCACCTTCGGCTAGATGGTTCAATAAAGCAATGGAATCAGTAACAGGAGAAGCGCGCGCTGCCGCAACCACGAGCAGAGCGCTGAATAAATTAAATAGCGCGCGAAGCAAGGGACCACACGTGCATGCAGCCTGAAGTACCTGAGGGCCCAACAATCAAGACAACACCATGACCCCAAGGAGAGACACCTCAAGAACAGGGGCACGCTCTGCTACAATGCCTCTGAGAGAAGTGAAGCATACCTGCATGAGTCCCCTTCGGCGGCCGTTTTGAAGTCAGGCAAGCCCCATTGATTAAGCCTAATCCTGACGCGGCGGCCATCTTGAAGTCAGGCAACTCACCGAAAAGACCCCTGAAACCTGCAAAAGTGAAATTAAGCGGCTGCGGATGCCACCGAAGCTTCGTAGAACTATATTTGCGCCCCCACCATGTCAGACCCTGACTCCTCGCTGTGATCGGTGCCTGGCCCGGCCCACAATGCCCCACCGCCTGGACTGATGCCCATGGGAGTATCGTACCTGTGCCCCCCTGAGCCACTACCATTGACGTCTGGTAGCAGCATGGGGCCCGCGTGGAAGAGCTGGCTCGAGGACTTCTAAGACTTCATGAAGGGGTCACAAGTCCGTGACCCCGACCACCAGCTCATAGCCCTATGCAATCTCGTAGGTAAAGACATTAGACAAATCATCAAAGACCTGCCGTCGAATAGCGCTGCGTCATATGACAATGTAAGAGACGCGCTGAATAAGAAGTTCCTCCCCAAACGGAATCTAGATTATGAGCGCTACACCTTCAATCTCGCGTCTCAGGAGTGAGACGAATCCATGGGCGACTTCATCTCCCTCCTCAAGCATCTAGCCGGCTATTGTGAGTTCGACAACTTCAACACGGATGACGCGCTACGTCTACGCATCATTGACGGATGTCAATCTGACTCCCTACATCGCCGACTCCTGAAGAAACACTACACTCTAGATGAAATAGAAGAACTCACGCGCATCAATGATCAAGCCGAAGAACACGCAAAGAAAATGGAGGCCAGTAAATTAAAAAAAAAAGTCCAAGCACTCCGTGTACACTCTCACGCAGAACCAAGGCGCCACTCAGACCGACACTCATCGGGGAGATTTGCAAGACAGCCTCGCGTGAAGTCACCCCGCCGAGGGACACAGAACAGTCACTCCCGTAGACAACCTCCACAATGCTACCGGTGCGGCCAAGATTACCCTCACACGGGTCAATGCACAGCCATTGGACAACAATGCCATAGATGTGGGAAAGATAACCATTTTGAAGCCGCCTGTCAAGCTTGTCGCACGGAACCGAGACAGACCAGACAGACTCCAGGATCCCGTCACATAGCTTCTACCAATCTCAGCACTCAACATCCAGAGAGTCGTCCTCCATCACTCCGATATCACAAGACAGCGACGAATATGTTTGTATGGTGGCAGACCCAGATAGACTGAAGAAATACCCGCGACTCCACATTCGAATAGGAAACCACTTGGCCAAGTTCGTTTTGGACACAGGTGCATCGCGCTGCTGAATACCAGAGCATGAGTCCCGAGCCAAAACTGGAACCAGCCGCAGTGCGGGTCTACAAGTGGATGTCCAGAGAACCACTGCCGTGTTTAGGGCGGTTTCCTACCACGTTGACCTACAAGGACAGAAAAATCCAAGCGTACATTCACGTGATCGAAGGCCCTGAAGCAGCAGACTGCCTCCTCAGTTAACCAACGGCAGAACGCCTGTAGCTGGTCGAGATCCTATACAAAGTAGACGACTCACCAGACATCGTCAACAAGTTCCCGAAACTGTTCCACGGTCTAGGGAAGCTTGCCCATTTCAAAGTCAAGCTACACTTAAATGAGCAAGTAAGACCAGTGGCACAGCATCACTGGAAAGTGCCCTTTCACTTACAGCAAGCGGTGGATGACGAACTACAAGACCTCTTAAAAGCAGACATCATTGAGAGATCAACCGGACCCACTCCGTGGGTGTCTCCGGTTGTGGTCGTACCCAAGAGGGGCCAGGGCAACAAACTACACCTGTGCGTCGACATGCGAGCCCCAAATGCAGCCATCGAACGGGAGCAACACCCAGGACCTCACATCAGTGACATGATCACACGCCTGAACGGAGCGACAGTTTTCTCGAAATTAGACCTCAACAAAGGCTACCATCAACTTGAACTACATGAACGGTCACGTTACATCACGACTTTCACCACACACCAAGGACTCTTCCGGTAAAAACGCCTCAATTTTGGAATCTCCTCTGCTGCGGAGATCTTCCAAGAGGCTGTCAGACGAGTAATACAAGACATTCAACTACAGCGACGACATCCTAGTGTTCAGAGAGACCCAGAAAGATCATGACAAAGCACTGGACCGGGTCTGTCATGCCCTACTCACCGCCAACCTCACACTTAACCAGGAAAAATTTGAATTTCACAAGTCAACTCTCAAGTTCTATGGCCACATTTTCTCGAAGGAGGGCATGAGACCGGACCCTGACAAGGTGTCAGCGCTCTCGGACACTCCACAACCTCATGATGTCAGTGATGTTCGTTCGTTCCTGGGGATGGCCAGTTACTGCACCCGATACATCAGGGACTATGCCACAATTAGTTATCCCCTCAGAGAACTCACTCGACAAGGACAAAGCTTCCAATGGTCAGGTGCGTGTGACCGAGCGTTCCACAAAATCAAGGCAGCTGTGAATTCAGCCATCAACCTTGCCAACTTCAATCCCAAATGAAAGACTGAAATCACGGTAGATGCCAGCCCCGTAGGGCTAGGGGCAATTCTAGCGCAATATGATGACGAAGCAGACCAACGGCACATCATCGCGTATGCCAGCCACAGCCTCACTGACACCGAAACAGCCTGTTCCCAACCGGAAAAAGAAAGTCTGGCAGTTGTGTGGGCGTGTGAGCATTTCCACCTTTTTGTGTATGGTAAACACTTCACACTCATCACCGACCACCAAGCACTGATCACCATCTTTGGGAACCCCAAGGCGAAAATGCCTCCACGAATCGAACGGTGGGGCCTCCGTTTGCAAGACTATACAGACACCATCATTCACAAACCGGGGAAGGAGGGGAATCCGGGGGACTACATATCACGGCACCCCCAGACTCTGACGCGGGTGCACCACTTTGTGGCTGAAGAATATCTTCATTTTGTCATTGACCGAACCTGCCCACCGGCCGTCCCACTTGAAGCCATCATCGAGGCATCGGCAAATGACGCCACAATACAAAACGTCATGCATCGGGTTCGCACTGACTTGTGGCGACATCTAGAGGACCCGAAGATCAGTGACACCATCAATATGCAGGAACTTGCGGCATTCAAGCACGTCAAAGATGAACTTTCCATCAGTGACATGGGCCTGCTATTAAGAGGTCAGAGAATTGTCATTCCTACCCAGCTGCGACAGGGAACCGTAAACCTGGCACACGAAGGACATCGAGGGGTAGTAGCCACAAAGAAAGCGCTGCCAGAGCGTGTCTGGTTCCCATCCCTCGATCAGATGGTAGAGTCCACGCTTCGAGATTGCCCACATTGTCAACTAGTAGGGCGCGAAGAACCACATGCCCCCCTGCAAATGTCGGACCTCCCAGATAGCGTCTGGCACCATTTAGCCGTCGACTTCTTTGGCCCATTGAAGTCCGGAAAATACATCATTGTTATCATGGACGAATATTCCCGCTTCCCCATTGCTCACCAGATTTTCTCTACCAAAGCGATCACTGTCATACCTTCAATTGATGAAGCCTTTGCCGCATGGGGCATCCCCATGGTGGTGAAGACTGATAACGGTCCACCATTCCATGGACAAGAATTCGCAGATTTCGCGAGACATCTCAGTTTCAAACACCGGAAAATCACTCCCCTGTGGCCTCGAGCCAACGGAATGGTGGAGCGATTCATGGCCACCATTAAAAAAGACAATACAACAAGCTGAGCTAACTCACCGGGATATCCAGCCAGCATTGAATGAAGTACTCCGAGCATACAGGACCACTCCACACAGCACCACAAACCAATGTCCGGCTACCCTGATGCTCGGGCGGACCCCTCATACCCGGATACCAACCACAGATGCCATTACACAATCCAGAATCATGACTTCAGACCACGAAACTCTGGTCGAACTGGATCGAAACAAGAAGGCAAAGATGAAGGAATACAGTGATCACCGCCGACACGCCAAAACATCTGACGTCCAAGAAGGAGACTGGGTACTAGTGAGACAGGAAAGAAAATCCAAAGCAGACAGCCGTTACCACCATCACCCACTACAAGTAACGCGAAGGAAAGGGACTATGGTCATGGCTGAGTCAGGAAACAAGAGAATGACCAGAAACGTGTCACATTTCAAAAGATGCAACCCAACAGCCTACACCTCGGCTCGGAGATCTGACTGGGACACAGACGTGTCAAGTCAAGAAGAAAGCAGTCATGAAGAACCCCTACGAACCTTGGAGACACATGATCAGAGAAGTGATCATCCTCACAGTCAATCACGACCCAGCCGACCACGACGGGCCATTCGGAAACCCACTCGACTCATTGAAGAACTATAACAGAGGCGCTGAATTTCTAAAATACAAAAGGGGAAGATGTTGTGTCGTCATGCCTGGCGCGGCTTCGTGCCGAGGTCAGGCCGGGTTGTGGGAGGAAGGGGAGGAGCCGCGGGAAGAAGCGGCAGTTTCGGGGGTAGAAGAGGAAAATAAAGACGTGTCCTCCAATGCGCCGGTGTCTGTGTCTCCTTCCTGGGCGCGGGACACAAAAGCTATAACTTGCAAAAAAGATTTATTAATCACATAAACAAAACACATTGCATTTACCAACGCATTTTTCTTTTAAGCTTTTAAAAAGCGTTTAAAAGCTGTGATTTTTTTTATCTTACTACAGTCTTTCTATCTTTCTGCTTATTTTTTTTTTAATTTGCAGCCTGAAGAACATGACAAGTTAAATTCATCTGCAGCCCTAATTGCTTATTTGCCTACACTAGATTAATTTATATAGAAGGTGAAGATTAATTTATATAGAAGGTGAATTGTGTATTTTAAGTTGTACATCCGCAGCTGTTTATAGCAGTTATAGCCAGGGTCTCGTTAATTCACCATTGCTTCTTTCTATCTCATTTAGCAAACCACTTTACTGCTGTTAACTAAAATCATACTACGGCCGGTCTGTTCACAAAACAGTCAACACTTCTGCTCTCTGTGGGCTCTGCAGGTGAGATGAAGCGACCAGCAGCATTGTATTTGAGTAATCCTTAGTTTAACCAGCCGCGCACAAGGATCCCACATTCACAGATCTTGACATTGGACCTAAGACGCTGTCCGAGGTTTGGAGACCCATAAATGCGCGTTTTATGAATCACAGCTCTGTGTAGCTTCAACTCGAGATTACTAATATTTCATTGATTTCTAAACACCTTTGTCCATGGAGATTTCTTTTGCATAATCATTTTTTACTGAAAATGTCATGATGATATTTCAGATGTTTTTCTGTCTGAAAATGTGCTTTTCCTTTACAGTGATTTATGGATGCTTTAGCCTTGCAGTGAAATATGTCAAACTTGGCAGTGGCGAAGTCTACGAAGTTAATCAGAGTTTCAGTGACGCTGAACGGAGCCAAACATAATACTATCTGAAAGTTTGAAGGCTTTGTAAAGATAAACGCTCGTTCTTTGGCGATGAATTGTTTCTTTTTGTGTGTTCGCCTGTTAAATCCATCTCGGATAGATTAACATTTTTCTTCCTTTGTTGATTTATGTTATATTTTTATGACATATGGCCCATGTATAGCGCTTACTTTGAACTCGATCGCCTCCAGATGTTTATAACGGCCACGGTAAAAAGCTCTGAACTCAGTCGAGATTTTCACAGTGTTTGCCAGTGGTTCAAAAGCTGTTAATTACATGGCCATCCAATCCATGGCCTCTCTGCAAACAGCACAGGTCAAATTGCAAATGCGTGTGAAGGAGGTATACAGTTGTCCAGATAATGACAAGGCGAAAGTAAAAGAAAATGCAGGGGCAAATTATCAAGGACGGCATTAAAAGTTATCGCCGGTTTAGCGGCAGAAAACTACCGCTAAAGTGGTGATAATGGGCTTGATAATATGCCCTGGAGAATTCCAATAGAAGTCCATGTTCTGGTGTCAACATGGGCTTCTATTGGAATTCTCCAGGGCATATTATCAAGCCCATTATCGCCGCTTTTCTGCTGCTAAACCGGCGATAATTTTACCGCCGTCCTTGATAATATGCCCCCCAGGTCTTACAGGTGCGTGGGCGTGTAATGTGTTTCAGGGTGGCGAAGGGAAGGAGATGCAAGGAAGTACATACAGGACAGAGTTAAAGAGGGTGCTGAGGAGGAAAGAGATAAATTATGCAAATGGGGGGATGTGAAGATAAAAAGATCGCATATATCTAGCATAGACTGAACATAACAGGAGTGATTGAGACACTCTGAAGACTACTACCCCTTCCACAGGTATCATTACTGTTTAATTCGAAGTTTTGCAATTTCAGAATTTAAAGAGTTTCAATATTAATTCTATACAGCAAAATCATTGATGTTACTCATTTATCTTAAACAGGTATCAACCATTGAAAAAGCAAACAGCCCTGGATGTTTTTAGGTGTATGTAATTTGTTGTGTAGAGCTCAGTGGCGGTGACAGTAAATGAAAAAAATGGTGAGGCAAGAAGGAGCTTGACTCACCATAAATTCGAGAGCACACCCTCTGCTGCACTCCTCTTACCTTTCCTTGAGCAGGAATGAAAAGGAAGGACTTCCTTCCTGTGTGTGGAAATCATCTCCAACCAATCATGGAGCTGTTATCATGTTGTGAAAGCAGCTCCAGGATTGGTGGTAGCAGACTCACCCAGCACTCATTTTGAGGCTGGTGGCCTGTACTAGCAATCTACAGGCTGTTTCACAGCCTTTTGATTGCTGGTTCTACAGTGCGCATGTCGGGCTGACTGTTGCAAGGCGGCTGGCCAATCCAACATGCGCACTGTAGACCAGTGCTGCCATCCTCCATTTGCAGGATTCAACCCTGCCCCACCCTCACGCTGTACACAGTGCAAGCCGGTGTGGTGACATGCCCTTTAATTTATTTGTGTTTGCCTGCTGAACTCTCAGCAGGCAGGCGACATTCCTCCACTGCCGAGGACTAGCCGCGCCTGGTACATCTGGATGCAATAACAGGAAGCACAGAGAGGCAGCAAAATACCAGTCGGTGGCACATTAGGGGAATCACAGAAATGTATTTTAGGTGTTTACGTCATACCCTTACTTATGCAGGCCCCACCCTTTTTACAGACACCCCACTTTTTTCATTCTGTTTAAAGTACCTGCACATGGGATATTTTATATGAACCCCTAGAAAAGGAAGATGCAACAATGAACATAGCTGCACAGAAGGGAAGGTGTCAGAAAACAAAGCTAGACATGACCAAACCAACAGTCCTAGAACTCTCTGCATTCACGCTTAGAGCGGGAGGTAAAACAGAGGAGGAACACCAAAGCAGGGCACTAGGCAACTGGAGTGGTAGCTCAGTCCAATAGCCAGAGAGAACCCAAGCTGGACAGCTCACCTAAACCACTGGAAGGGAGAGATCAGGAAACACAGGACAAAGAAGACGTACATGAAACAGCGACACAGGGCCAAACAAGAGCCCCTCAAAAAGTAAGCCAACAGGCCAACAATGTAGACAAGCCCCCACCGCAACAGTGCCAAATGAGAAGCCTGACCTTGACAAGCACCAAAAAGTACGGGAAAAGGAACACTAGGAAGCAACAACAAGCTGACCAACAATCCCCCCCAGAGAAAGAAGTGGAAAGGACGAACACCAATATGCCTCCCTAGACTGAAGCACGCAGGGAGGCACAATAACCATCTGAGAACAGGGAAGAGGCCACAAGTCAGACCACTACAAGGCCAATGCAGAAAAAACAACACAGGGCAGTCTCTCCTTTGCCCCCAGAATGGCCAGTACAGCGGAATGGCCAGCCCGGAGCTTAAACAGGCACAACAGAATCTCAATAAGAAGAGAGAGCCTGACTTTGGGCAAGATCATCCTCAAGGCAGACGAACACACTGGGGACCACAGTGCCAAGACAGACAAGAGGTAACAGACCTAGCAGTCCCTAGAGGTCCAGAAAAGTCAAACCATAAGACCCCACAGTAGGATAGGTACAAAAGAGCGAGAAAAAAGCGATGAGCCCAAACGTGTAGTCGAGGAGATGGGAAAGAAAACCGCTAAGCAAGATGCCAAAGCAAGCAGGGGCTTGTACCCCACACAAAGCTGCAAATTACCCCAGAAGCCAACAGTGATAAAAAAAGTTATACAGATTGAGCTCACCAAACAACAGGCTGAGGGAAGGGAAGTTATCAAGCACATAACAATGAGGCACCAAGGAGGAATGAGCTACTACACCCATCTCCAGACCCTAGGATAGAGAGCAGAGAGAAGTGCATCATGAGTGGGCAGGAACAGGACCACACAAGTGGACCAGAACCTGCCACTCACCTGAACTCCCAACACACTGCCACAGCCAAACCGAGGAAGGACTACGAGGAATGCACCCAAACCCCTATTACTCAATGAAGAAAAATGGAAATTCTGGCCTGTCGCACACTGAGAGAAGGGCCAACACATCAGACCCTCAAACCAGGGTCCAGGAGACCAAAAGGAAAAACTCTATTAGTTTAAAATTTGAGAGGAAATCCATCCCGGCCCCCGGAACATACCTGCACAACCGAACGAGGGTCCGCACTCCGACGACTGGAGTTAGGACGTGACCCGGAATCAAAACAAGGATCCCATCCACTTCCGGGAAAAAAAACCTCCCTGTCATGTGTCATCACAGGATGAGACGGGTTGATGGAACCCTACACCTGGAGGCCGAGCTAACCCCGGAAAGACTCTCGTTGAGAGAGAGAAAATGAACGATCGGGTGACAACAAGGAGAGTCCCGGAGTCGTGGAAAGGAGACGAAGACAACTCGACAGATGCTGAAGTCCCGAGAAATACAGAGGAGGGAACACGAGAGGAAGGCGGAGCAGAGGAAGAATCCGAAAGCTGGAGCTAGGAGTGGTGGTGTCCACCAGAGGATGCGGAAGTGTGGCCGCAACTCAGATGAGTTGCGGCAGAGCGGGTGCATGCTGACAGGACGGGTGGGTAGCTGTTTAGGAAAGGAACATGTCAGGAAGGTGGGGAGCACAAAAAGACTACCACCTGGCACTGTTTTTGTTTGTCCTCATTAGACACATCCTGAGAAAACCCTCACACCACTGATCCAGGACACATAGTGGGCAATTAAAGACGGGGCACTGGACGAAACCGCCGATAAGCTCTTAAATGTAGTTGGGTTCACCCCGAACTGTGAAGAAAACTTGCAAACTACGTTGGAGAAAACCGTGGAAGAAGCATTCCACAATTATTTGTTCTTTCTATTGTTTTTTGTTATCCCCCCCTTCTTTCCTTGGTGGACCAAAGGGGTGAGGTGAAGAGATTGCGTCTCTCCCTTTTTTCCCATTTACTGACTGCTCCTTTGTTTTCCTCATTTCCGAGTCTCCAGGGAAAGCATCCAACCAGGAGATGGTGAGAAGAAGGAACAAGGATACTTAGCCCCCTCCTCTTTAACATTTATGTTACCCCGCTGATATATCTAGTGGTGGAGCTTGGGGCTAAGGTGATTGCCTATGCGGACGACACTCAGCTTTTGTTTACTTGGGAGGGTGTTGATGCTGAGGCTTCCTCTGCCCAACACTGTCTACTCTCGGTATTTCGCTGGCTGGCTTAGGCCCAGATGAAATGCAATGAAGAGAAATCCGAAATACTTCTGTATGGCAAATTTCCTTCCATATTCAGAGAGCTATTACGGCCCTCAGGGTTTCCTCGGCCGTGCGTGTTTGGTGCTGCCGCTAAAACCCTGGGCGTATGGTTTGAGGAAAACTTAACCTTTGCCACCCAGATCAAGAAGCTGGCGGGGTCCTGCTTTGGAATTTTAAAATCTTTGAGGAAGTTCCTCCCTCTTCTCCCAATGGCAGCTAGGGAAACCGTGGTTCGGGCTTTGATTTTGTCTCGCCTGGACTATGCTAATGCCCTGTATGTAGGGACCCCCAGCTTTCTGTTGAATAAGGTCCAGGGGGTGCAGAATTCGGCGGCCCGCCTCCTACTGGATCTCCCCAGGCGGAGTAGCGTGCACCTCCATCTGCGCGCCCTGCATTGGCTCCCTATGGAGGCGCGCATCAAATTTAAGGTCTTGTCAATTGCCAATAATGCCCTTTATGGCCGAGGGCCTAGCTACCTGCAAAAGAGGTTCTCTTTTTATGTGCCTACGAGACAGTTGTGTTCCTCTTCTCAATTATTGGTCCAGATCCCATGCTTCTTTTGGCAAAGGCTTGGTGGTTGCTCCCTTGTTCGAAAAGCGGCCCTAGGCTATTCGCAGTATTCAAGATTCCCGCACTTTCAAGAAAAAGTTGAAAACCTTCCTGTTTTAAGCTCTAATTTATGATCCTCTCAGGTTTCGCGCCAGGACACTCTCTGGAGTAGCCGAGCGCACTACAAATGCATATAACAATAACAATAACTGGAAGGAGGAGGAAGAACCGAGATACACTGAGAAGTCCCTTATAACGAGGCTGTGAAATTTGATAGACCAAATAAAATACTACCATTAGGAAATATATCCAGCCACTGTGTCTGTTTATCCGGCCTGCTCTCTCACAGGTGGTGAAAGAAGTGGGATCCGGAGACATGGAGGCCGTGATTACCCAGAAGGCAGAGAGCCAACCGAACTTGGAAAAGGTCATGTATAAGTTCTTATCGGGGGCCAAAGAGGACTGAGAAAAGTTACAACATGCATAGACCGGTCTGAGCCAGACACTAGAAGCCACTATCGGAAAGCTAGCTGAGGCCACAGAGCAAAAGAGGGGTCATACCTCTTTACCCTCCGTTGTCATGCAGAGGTATGTGAGCGGTGAAGATCCTGAATACTTTTTCAACAATTTCAAACAAATGGCGTTGCTGGCAGCCTGGCCCGCAGACAAATGGGGTCAGTAATTGGGTACAACATTATTGGGAGACCTACAGGCTGCATATCAGGCAGCAAATTTGCAAGTAGTGACCCCATATGCAAGACATTAAACAGTGTATATTGGAACGATTGGGTATTGACGACGAGACATATAGGATACGACTGCTACAGAATAAAGAGGGGCCTCAAGAGACACCCAGAGCTTTGTATTTCCGAGTAAAGGACATGGCCGACAGGTGGTTGAAACCATAGCCACAACCAAGCTAGAGATAATGGTCTAAATGTATTTAGGAACAGTAATTGTCGTCCCTTCATCCCCCAATACAAAAGTGGGTTTGACAGCATGCCCGTCTCACACTAGAATCAGCTGTGGAGATAGCCAGTGCTTACAACAGAGCACAAGAAATCCAGAAGGGCCGAAAGGAGACACCTTGGAGACCCGGAGGAAGTGGAGGTCATCGTTCTTCTCGACCCTCTATCGTGAGGAAACCAGACCCTGTTACAGTCATACCTGGTCCTCCTGTACTCAGACCGCCAACAGCTGGACCACAGTGTTTCATTGTGTTGGTATAGGGCATATAGCAAGGTTCTGCCCACAGAAAGAGGAATCTATGGAGATTGGAGTCGTAAGAAACTACTACTGTTCCCCTCCAGAGAAAAAAAACACCTCTCTACCATTGCTGGCTTTCCGTGAACGGACAACCAGTCACAGCCTTGGTCTCCAGAGTGTCCTATGACCCCAAGACCTGAACCAAGGGATAAAAACACTACGGGGCCTGTGACCATACAATGTGTATAGGGAGACAAAAAACAGTACCCTATCACAGATATTTCTATCCAACGCAGGTCAGAACCAGAGTCAACCCTACAGGTAGGGCTCATCCCACAATTACCAGAACAGTTAATAGTCGGTAACAATTACCCCGACCTGACCGGGTTACTCAGAGAAACCCAAGAAGAGGGAGAAAATTAGTTGGACACCGCTCCTTTTTCCCAGGATGATAAACTGGAATGGCCACCTTCCAAAAGTTAGAAAAAGCCGGAAACAAAGAAAAGAAGAGTACAACAATCATGTCCGGGTTTTTCTTGTTCTAAGAGAAGAAACCCCCTGGGAAACTGACAGGAATTTCCATGCAGCTCAAAGAGAGGACCCTGTACTGCAAGAGGCCTGGAATAGTGCAACTACGCAAGAAGACCCCTTCACGTAGGTCCTCAATTTTTTGTGATGAATGGGTTGCTATATAGAAAGGGGTACACAACATAACATCCACAGTTATTAGTACCTGGACCTTTTCATGATAAAGTCCTCTACCTCGCACACAGTCATCTGTTGGGTGGGCGTTTCAGTAATGAAAAAACCGAGAAGGCCCTCTTGGAGAGATTCTACGGGCCAGGGTTATACCAGCAGGTAAAAACCTACTGCCGTGAATGCTCCATATGCCAGACGAAGAGCCGATATAGGCTTGCCCGAGTACTCCTTCATCTGCTCCTTTTGTCGAGTAGGCATGGACATCATAGGTGCCTTGTTACACTCATGGAGCGGGTGTGGTTATGTGTTGGTCTTGGTCGATTACGCCACCGGTTTCCCCGAAGAAGTAGCCTTGCATCACTCTAATGCCTCCTATATCTCGAAAGCCATGGTTAATATATTTTCCCGGGTGGGGTTCCCAAACGAGATGTTAACCGACTAAGGCACACCATTTGTCTCCAAACTCATGAGACAGGTATGCTCACAGCTAGGAATCACACAGAGCCGCACAGTCGCGTACCACCCACAAACCAATGGGTTGGTGGAACGCTACAACGCCACCTTGAAAAGTACTCTAAAAAAAACTCCTAGCTCTTGAAACCAGGAAATGGGAGAAGATGCTGCCCCTAGCTCTGTTCGCCATCCAGTGCAAGATTCAGAAAAGTACAGGCTATTCTCCTTTTGAGTAATTGTATGGCCGACAAGCCCATTCTTTATTGGAGATGGCTCACAAAGCATGGGAGAACGAGAAAGACGAAACCAAAGCCCTAGCGGAGTATGTGTCCAACCTCAAAACCCATTTAGGCCAAATCTGAGATATCATCCGAAATAACATGGAAGAGGCACAGGTCGCACAAAAAGCCCAATGCGACAAGAAAGCCAAGGAGAGATCTTTCAACGTAGGTGATCCCGTACTGCTGATGATGGCATCGTCCGATCATAAGCTGTTAGGTCAATGTCAGGGCCCTTACACAGTACTTGAGAAAGTGACTCCTGTCACCTATCGGATCAAGCTAGACGCCAACTGGAATACATCCCAAATATATCGTATAAATCTGCTAAAAAATGGGAGGATCCTGTTCCTATGTTGGTGGTGGTAGCATCAGGACAAAATCCGCTGTTTGACCAATGTATAGATACGGACCTCTCACAACCCTTAAAACAGAACCTGATAGAGAGACTCCACCCTTTGAGGGAGAGAGTATGCCTGAGCCCCTATAGGATACCTGAAGCACACAGAGCAACCATCAAGGAGGAGGTTCAACAGATGCTGCACATGGGCATCATAGAACCCTCTGTTATTGAATGGAGTTCGCCTATTGTCTTGGTGCCCATGCATCATGCGTGTTACTTTTACTGTTGCCACCAGCTTGGAGACGTGACTATGTCATCTCATGCTGTGCCTACTCTTCTTTACGTGACCTCCCGCTGATTTTGCTCCAGGGGGTTTAGAGCAAGCTACGTGTATCGAATTCTATTAGTCTTGTTCATTAACCATTACATGTTATGCTCTGGTTACTCATTTAACTGAACGGATTCATTTCAAGCACGATTTGCTCATACGGAGGATCTACTTACTTATTGGATACGCTTTCGTGGAGTTTGAACTCAGCTGCTACACTGATTGAAATTCTCTCTTAAAGCATCCTGTACTCTTATTGCCTTGAAAAAGTCATTGTACTCAACATGTACAGACGAAACACGTGTTGGCTGTTATCCGTTTTCAACCTATACTGAAGAATAATAAAACCAACAACATACTCAGGACTGTGGTGGATTCTCATTTCATCATTTGGAACTTGTTTGGATATCCTGTCAATTATTCAAGAACTTCAGAGACAATAGCTATTATACCACCACTGGTCTGTGGTATTTGCTTAGTGCGAATGACCTAGCTCTTTACTTATGGGAGTGCTGTTCAAGCCAACCTTTTCTGATACAATAGAATAAAATACACTCCATCGAGTAATACGACACTTCATACAAGAATGAGCACACCTCGAGGATCCATAACAGGGAAAGTAACAACAAAAATGAGAATACAGCCCACCAACTCATGATTAGGCCTGGGAGTAAATAAATAAATAAGATAAAATTAACCCAACTTACACTTGTCCAACTTTACATATAAAAACATAAGAATACGTTTTTAGATAACGTAATTCACAGCCATGTCCACAGGGGAGTTCATAAGTGACCTATTGCTATGCCTGATTGCTCCTGTTAGAAAACTTGCTACCCCAAAACAGACCATAGGTGACGCTAGCATTTGTAAATATACCAGCGCCGGCCTAACTTGTACAAATTTACAACCTCTAAGCAAAGGAATGATACATTTTCTGCGCAGGGAATTGTAATATGCGCAGAAGAATATTATGTGAAGAGTGTTCTGGTCCGAGAAATTATCGCAAGGACAAGGATTTAATGTTTCTTCTTTGAAAGACCCTTTAGGAAAAGCAAAGAGCCAGGGAACCATATTCAGCCTAAATCTTGTCAAAACAAAGAGATGGTACGGTTTGTTTATATAAGATAAATATGGTTGCATCTGTCGATTTGCTCAGTGTAGCAAATCTTCTCACCATAGGTTTTTTCAATTCGTTCTCCTCCCTTAGTACTCTTCGTCTATCTATCTGCTTGAGGTCTCTAATGGCCGGTTTACCCAATGCTGTGGTGCTCAAGAATAAATCGGAGCAGCCAAGTGTTTCCATTTGGTCCTTAATATATCGAATCCACGGAATGTCTAACACCTTTTCTAGTGTGAGACAATCTTGGATGATCAATTGGTTAAGATTTGGAGTAGGTTGTGGCCAAATTCTCAGCCAACGCAATAAAGGGGCAACCGCGATCTGGTCAGAAATAAAACCTGCACCTAATTCCTCGTGCATGTTAAAATTTGGCGTGGAAGCAGGGACCGAGAGCAATCTACGCGAAAAAGTGTTTTCGGCCCCCTGGATTTCTCTGACATCTGTGTAACCCCAGATGTCGCTCCCATAAGTCGCCATGGGGAGACACTTTGCATTATAGATCTTCATAAGTGCGGGGAGTGGTTTTGATCCTATTCTTTTTGCAAAGTCTAAAGTGGCCCCCGATGCTCTAGCTTATACATTCTTTTTGTGTGCACGCTGCGTGCACCATGAGCGCCGGTCATCAAAGAGTACCCCAAAATATGGAAAAGCGGGGACTTTTACTAACTCTAGTCCCTTGCAATAGAATTTAACCTTCGTTGCCCTCTTTGAACCTATGGACATAGCATGTGACTTTTTAAAATGAGTGATTAGGTCCAATGACTCCATAAAATCTATAAAACAATTTAAAAGCGTTTGCAGCCCCCTTGCAGTCCTGGCCACCAAAACCGCATCGTCAGCGTACAGAAATGTGGGAATCATTTTGGTACTAGCTCTAGGGATATCTTTACAGCAAGAAATCAGAAAATCCCCTAACTTATTAATGTAGAGGGTGAACAGCAAGGGGGCCAAAATGCACCCCAGCCGGACCCCTCTTTTTACTGCCCATGAATCAGTCAGGCTGCCATCTTCATTAAAGCGCACTGCCACTGTTGTATTTTCATGGATGGCTGCCAAAAATGAAATCAAGTCAGCATCTAGCCCTTTATCTTGAAGGATCACCCAGAGTTTTGATCTGTTAACAAGGTCAAAAGCCGAGGTTAGATCCATAAAGGCCAGATGGAGGTCCACCCGCTTTGCGACTGTATACTTCCCTATCACCAAATGGTGATCAAGGCATTGCTCCAGCGTACCTTTCCCTTGCCTAAAACCATATTGGAGATCGGAAACTATACTTGCTTGATCAAGCCACTCTGTTAGACGTGCCAGGACAACTTTCCCCATAATTTTGGCCCGGAGTCAAGGAGCGAAATAGGCCTATAACAAGCCGGGTCGACCCTTGCTCCCTTCTTAAAGATCGGTATGATAACCGCCTTGGCCCAAGACAGGGGGAAACCAGACAGGTAGGCTGCATTAAAAACATGGGTTAAAATCTTGGCCCATAGCTTAGGATCTGCCTTATAGAGGTCAGCCTGTACTCCGCCGGGACCTGGAGCTTTCCCCCCTTAAGTTGATGTAATCGCCTTATTGACTTCATCAATAGTAAAAACAAGAGGGTGGCATACGCAATCACTAACTAATGTCCCTGCAGGAGTTCCGGGGGTCACGTCGCTGTATACTTTCCCAAAGTGATGCACCCACCTCTCAAGGGGAACTAAACAATCTTTACTGGAGTTTGGTGAATCGTCAAAGAATGGACTGTTTACAACAAACTAGAATCTAGAACTGTTGGCCAGCACACTGGCCTGGCTGAGCTCCTCCCACGCCATCTCCCTTAATTGCCTTTTCTGCCTTTCCACTGCAAGTTTGTATACCCTTCTTGCATTCTTAACCTGTAAGGCTGCCCTAGATTTTTGCTTGAGTTCCTGCATGAGTTCCTTATGGGTATTCATACAGGTTTCATAAAACCATTTTTTAAATTTTGGGGGCCTTGGTCTACAGGATACAGTTAAGTTCAAAGTGACCTGCTTTGTGATTCGGTCAAAGGCATCAAGGACAGATAGTGGTTGGGAGTCCTGGACTGAGCAAATCCCAAACTCCTGCGCTCAGTTGGTGATTAAACTGTCAATAAAACTGTCAGGGGTGATCCTTTCCCACCTCATTCTACGTGCTTGAGCTATGGGAGCAATATTAGCGTTAGTAAGTTGGGCCATGGTCCTTCCTTTATTTACAGCATATATATTAAGGTCCAGTGTCAGTGGATTGTGATCACTGAACTAATTTTTTGTTACGCTTAATGTGCCTAGTGTCAACATCAATGCAGAGGAGACCAAAATATAATCAATTATACTGTGTTAAATGGGTTAGCCCCTGAGGGCCATAATCCTCCTCCAGCCTTACTAAGCAGTTGGTAGAGCAAACATGAATATTAAAATCTCCCAGGACTAATATGTCATAGTGTGTTTCAGTGTTGTCACCATAATTGCCCAAAAAAGCTGTGAGAGCTCTAAGGTGCTCATCAATTCTAGTGAACGAATTATAAAAATTTCTTCCCTGTCAGTTCTACTACTAAGATATGGGGAGGACATGATTCAATCAACTTTGCTTTATAAGACAACTTGAGGTTAATCATCAATAGTAGTCCCCCCCCATTGCTCTACCCATACTCTACCCATACTGGATGGTGTAGCAAGTTTACAAAAAGATATAAACCCATCCAAATAGTAGGTTTCATTAGCCTCCCACGTTTCCTGAAGGGCTATGATATGATGTGTGGCAAGGAAAAGTTCCCAACTGGCGTCACCCTTTTTTGCACTTAACTTTCATTATGCCTCCATCAATTATTGTTAAGGTAGAACTGGGTTTTTACTGTGCCAGCTGATGAAGTCTGGTGGTTCAAGGGACAGGACGGAATAAGATTTGATAAACGATGTATTACATCGTCAAATATTTCCACCAAATTGTCTAAGACAGCAGGTACTGCTTTACTAAGAGGTAGTCAGTCTTGAGCATCTAAACCAGAAAGTGCCTGAAACCTGTTAGACAAAGAAATGGAGGGGACAGTCAATGTCAAAGTTCTCACAGAAGGCTTGTAAAAGTATCCCAATGGCAAAGGCCAGATGGAGGTGGCGAACATAGGGCACGGTTCCTGCGCCCTTAAAATCGTCTGAACAACCGCAGGATTTCGAAAATTCATGACCAAACAGTCCCCCTCAAAGTTCTTTAATGATCGTCCCACCCACTCAACTCTACGCACCATGATGATATTGTTGCTCATGGGTACCCTAAAACCTTTATGTTTGGATAACCAATCTACAATTTTATTGCGCAGTTGGGTCCAAGATTCAGTTTGGTCTGGTCTAAGCAGTGGGACACCGGCCAGAACCAAAACATAAGGACATGCGGCCGGGGCAGATCTAGGACATCTCCAGAGCACTTAGTATTCACGGCATTCAGCGCAATGGGGCCATCTCTGTGGTGATTACTAGCTCTCATAGTAGACTTGGCCGGATCAATAGATATTGGTCTCGAAGGACCCACAGGCTGGTGCGGGATCTGATCAGCTGGACAAAAGGATTTAACCATACCACCTATCCCCAGGCCTCCCAGGCCCAGATGTGCGGTATTCCCCCCAGGGCCAGATGTCATGCATAATGGTTGAGGCGTAGCAGGACTCGCATTACCAGTGAGCTCATTTCCTGCTCTGTGGACCAATTCCCTATTGTTACCCCCACAGGGCCAATGGCTTCTGGCATTACCGAGTCCACGAGTGCTTTAGCTGCCCCTCGTGCCACATATTGACACCCACATGCCTCCTGATTAACTGGGTCATTACTAGATTTTAAGGGATGTGACAATTTTTCTTCAATCGCCCCTAGTTTGCTTAAGAAAGGCGCTAAGAGAGCAGATATTAAAGTCTCCAAGTGTTTCCAGTGGTCAGGATCACTTCCAAGATCCACCATGGTGTGGGGGTCAGTGTTTGAAAAAAGAGGCGTACCACCATTAGGTTTCGGAGAGTGATTCTCATGTGTCCCTAAAGCTTGATGTTTAAGTTTAACTTTGGCCTTGTTCCTCAGTGCCACACTTCCCCTTGTACATTTTGCAGGCGGTTCACCGTTCCCTCCCTCACCATTCCCTCCTAACCTGGATTTAGAAGAGCATGTCACACTTTCCCTTTCCCTAGAAACTCTTTTGGATCTAGTAGCAGGATCGCCTTGGGCTACACAGGTCGTAATTAAAGTATGTGCTGGGTTGAGACAGGGGGTACAGGCAGATCTATTTTCTCCTCAGATGAAATAACCAGCGATTCCTTAGGTAAGCTCAGTCTCGGATTTTGAGTAAGTTCCAAAGTGCCTAGGTGGTCCACCTCCAGTACCCCCGATTTGAAAGCTATACCATCAACTGGCTCCCCAACCGGACTTGCAGCTAGTGCATCTAAACTTAAATGGTCCGTAATTTGTGGAGCACCCAGGGGAGATTTGGCCAAAGTTATAGCCCCCAAGGATGCTCTTTTTTGCCCTGCATAAGTGCCCAGAGAGAGCCTTTTTTCAGTGAGCTGTATTTCATGTGTTAATTCTGTCTCCGCCCTTGATAAAAACGCGTACAAAGATCCCACTACTCACCCCCCAGCCCTCAGACCTGTAGCCTTACGTTTAGTAGTCATGACCAGTGCCTCAGTATATAAAACCACCTTCTAGACAAGCAAATGTATCAGGGAAAATATAACAATAAAATAACCTTGACATTTGTCCAGAGTTCAGAGTGTCTTCCACGGCAAAGGGGGGTGGCCCAGCCCTGCCTCCTCCTGGCTCGGATGAGCTCAGACGGGCCCGCCCTTGGCCCAGGCTTCGCCCGGCACGCGCCCGTGCGCGTCCCGCGAAGTGGGTGCCGCGAGATGTAATGTAGGCTTTTTCCCCTGCTCAGGTGCGGCGCATTAGTGGCAGGCAAGGCTTCCTGGGACTTGCAGTTCCCTCGATGTCCAACAGCGTCCTCCTCCAAACAGCGAAGCGGCTCTCGTGAAGCGGGTGCCGAGAGATGCAATGTAGGCTTTTTCCTATGCTCAGGTGCGGCGCATTAGTGGCAGGCAAGGCTTCCTGGGACTTGCAGTCCCCTCGATGTCCAACAGCGTCCTCCTCCAAACAGCGAAGCAGCTCCCCCGAAGCAGGTGCCGCGAGATGTAATGTAGGCTTTTCCCCTGCTCAGGTGCGGCGCATTAGTGGCAGGCAAGGCTTCCTGGGACTTGCAGTCCCCTCGATGTCCAACAGCGTCCTTCTTCAAGCAGCGAAAAGGCTCCCGCTAAGCGGGTGCCGCGAGATGTAATGTAGGCTTTTTCCCCTGCTCAGGTGCAGCGCATTAGTTGGCCGCAAGGCTTCCTGGGACTTGCAGTCCCCTTGATGTCCAACAGCGTCCTCCTCCAAACAGTGAAGCGGCTCCCGCTAAGCGGGTACCGCGAGATGTAACGTAGGCTTTTTCCCCTGCTCAGCTGTGGCGCATTAGTGGCAGGCAAGGGTTCCTGGGACTTGCAGACCCCTCGATGTCCAACAGCGTCCTCCTCCAAACAGCGAAGCTAATATGCAGTCTTACTCATGAGATACTCCTTACTCTTTTGTTGTGACGTACTATGTCACATTCATCAGTCACACATCATTCCACTGGTGTCTGCTACCAATTTTGAACAGAAAAAGGCTGTTTGTGCATGGAGCTCACATTGGTAACAATTGTCGAGCTTCTTTAGTACTTTCCAGGGTTTTAGTGTCTCAAAAGTTGAATTGCAATTCCTGGTATCCATGACATTCTTCTGACCATTGTTTTTATTCTCGATTTCTTTCACTTTCCTGCTCCCCAACAGCTGCTTTCCATAACTTCATGAAGCTTCTTGCTCTTGATGAAACTCCTCTGTGGACGAAGTATGGTTTGCTGTAGACATGAAAGATTCCTTATTGTCCAAGCCGCTGTCAGTTATTTTTCAAATGGATTCTTGTTGAAATGCAAAATATGACAGGAGTTCCTCATTTCCCTGTTCTGGGCTTCTTGTTCTGGTTTCCTGCCCCTCATTCCTCCTGTCCGTTCTTTCTCATTTTTACCGCGTAAACTGTGACCTGCGAGCGGCGAGGAAGGAGGAGAAACAGCACCGATAGCAGAGCAGGGACCTGCTGAGCAGGGATGGAGATGGGTAGAGTGCGCAGGCGCGGAAAAAGCATTAGCCGGGTAGTCAAATTACTGCCCTGATCATTTGTGTCTGCTTCTAAGGCAGACATCCTCTGCTCAACCTGTGTCAATCAGCTCGAGAGCTGATCGAAGTTCTTGTTAAGCTGGCCCAATTGATTATTAGTTTTATGATGCCCTGCTTCTTGGGAATCTTCATTTCGCGAAGCTTACATAATATCTGGCTTAACGTTGTTTCAATAATAGTGGATGATGCAGTATGAGCTAGCATGATCAGGTAATGACGTTGATACTTTGTTGTGTGCTGGAGCCCCTTCTGCTGCCATGGCAGCAGGTATGTCGCCGTTAGTCCTCGATTGCATGTTGGCTAGTTCGAAAGTATTGCTCTAGTGAACTTCTTTTGGCCCTCCCAAGGTGAAGAGAGGGTACGTTGATTTCCCTAATTTCAGGGATGGATCTTCTTGGCTTACAGTGCGTATATTTATTTGAGGAAGGGAGGAATCAATTGCTGTCTTGGCTGCCCCAGCCATGGCAGTGGTAGTGCTCTTATCTGTGTTCTTCCCTAGATCCATCTTATTTATTCCTGCCCGTGAAGCTTTATGCTCCACTCTATCTGCTGATAGAGAGGGAGTCAAATGAGCCGAAGAGCAAGATTCGACTCCTTTGTTATTTTGTTTTGGCCTTGGTTTCTTCCTTGTAGTCCGATTTTTTACACCTGAAGGGTCTTTTGAGATACACTTCATTGAAGGTTTGTTATCTTTGGTTATCACTATTGAGTCAGGGTAATACTGTGGCTAACACAGGTCGGCCGCAAGCCGCACCTGCAGTAGGCGAGCTGCCGCCGCAACCAACTTGGTTTTTTCCCCCTCTCAAAGGTGCTGCTTCCACCCTTTTCCTGATCTTCTGCTGATTTTGGTGAATCAGGTCAGTTATGGCGAGCTCGAGCACATTTTATTCCTCTCTCATCCCCCTCCCCAACCCTGTCTCGCTCTAAGGCTTTTTAGATTATTATTTTTGCCACTCCATGACTGGGTTTTGGGATTCACAGTTGCTCACGTTTTCCTACTGCCCCCTCTTCTGCAGTTGCTTTGTCTGCCTTTGAATGCCTAGGTGCTTACAGTTTTTTTTTTTAGTTTTTAAAGACCTTTATTGAAATTTGCACATCAGGTTACATAGTAAGAAATCAAAGTTTCGGCAAAGGACAATGAAAGGAAGAAAATCCACATCTGTTACATATATCGTAAAGACACTTGTACATTAGTAGCCTACAGCTGAAAGGGCATGGAAGAGTGCTGGGCGCAGGCAGTGTACCAGCGGAGGAGGCTGTGGAAAATCAGCAGTGTGCAGAGGGAGATTAGTACTACTCTATGGTCCAGCACTGGTGGCCGCCGCGGGCGGTGAGCCGGCAGGGAGCATGGGAGAAGTCACAGAGGGAGACGTGCTCCGGCAGAGGAGGTATGAAACAAGAGGACCCCAGATATCAAGAGGCCGGCAAGTTGCCGGTGTTAACTCCCAAAATTCAGACAGCAGTGTCTGACAATGCGCAGCATCCGCCAGCCAAGCGCTGACCCTGGGACCGGGCCTCTAACCCTAATGCATGGCAACTCTGCGACGTGCGAGAACAAGCAGCATAGCGGTGTGTAGTGTAGTTCCTATATCCCTGATAGGCTCTGCGCATTGGAATAACATACACTATAGATTTGACATAGGACTAAGGTCAGTGTGTCTCTATCGAGTATATTAAACTTAATTACTTGTGTGTGCCAGCTAACTCAGAGGTCACTAGAAACGTCTTGAATATACAAGAAGGGATTAGTCTCTGACAACTGCATAAACATGACAACTTTGTTTCCCTTTAGAATCGGAACAGTCTCAGAATCGTGGAAACAATAGATAACAGTTTCACTCAGTCAATCGTGCATGCTTCGTTTCTCCAGAGTTGCACAGAAATAGAGAGACGGGTTTTCAATAAAAGGGTTTATTGAACAGTCTTATTTCTCATGCAAGAGATATGAATTGCTACAATCGGAAGACAGACTGCGATTTACAATATGTAAGAGGTTAGCAGTAAGATAAAATAATACTTCAATAGCATGGTTTGTAGCTATGACATATATTAATCAAAATACATACATAAATAACATAATCTAAAATGTGATACTCATCTGATGCTTCTAAATTGTTCTACCCCAGTGTACCTAACCTAAATGCAGTACGAGGTTTAAAGTAGGAGCTGTTTGTAAAGTATAGCTAGCTATATTTTAGTTTAGCCAAGAATTGCCAAAAGTTTCTCTAAGTTCTAGTCAGCTCCATACCTGAGAATGAGAGAGGTTGGAATCTCTTTTCTGGACTCAATAGTCTAACCCCCCGCAAGGGAAGTCAGAGAGCACTGGAGCTGGATTCTCTGCGAGGAGGATGGCAGCGTCAGGCTGGAACTCGATCTCCTTCCGAACTTGCCGTGGCGAACCGCGTAGTCTGGGTTGGATCGAATCCTCCGGGAACCGCAATTTGCCAGGGCAAGTGCTGGTATATTTATACCTTGAAGGTGTCTAGGAATGCCAGTATTGACGTAAAAGTCAGGCAGAGGAACGTCATGAATGAACCCCTAAGGAATAGATGTTCATGCATACTTAATGAGTTCTTGGAGAAATCAATATTCAAGCTGAGGGAAATTCCTAAAGGCTTAAGGGTCTGGTTTTCTTTTCCAAGAATTCGTTGTGACATGGATGGACAGATGTAGGTCACCATGCCTGTATTTGGTTTGTACGGACAATGTCTAAATAAGGGGCGGATTTCTATGTCCAAATAAGGGCAATGTGAATTGTACCTATATAAGGGCATTAATCGGGTAACCTATATACGGAATCTAAATCTGCACACAACAGGTGAGCCGATGGAAAGCGTCAAGACAATGTTTTACAAAGCCTAAAAGGCAAACCAATGGGTCAGGCGAGACAGATATTGAAGTAATCTCGGTAATGGTCGTGCACACATCGCGCCAATACGTAGAAACCCCGGGGCACAACCAAGCAAGATGAGAAAAGTCCGCCGCGGGAGCTGAGCACCGGAGACATCTATCGCTGTCGAGTGAGGCCCATTCTATTCAGCTGAGCGGGGGAACGGTACAATCTGTGTAAATATTTAAAATGTATGAGTTGCAGTCGGTAGTTGGGAGACAGACGTTTGGTCTGCTTACAACAGTACATCCAGTCCTCCTGAGAAAGGTCAGTCCCTCGCTCCAGGCAATGCGGGCACGATCAGCAGAAATTGGTGATGCCGCCAATGTGGGTGCATAAAGTCTGGAGTCCAATTTGCGGGGGGAGGTGCACGTGTAAGCCTGATCAAGGGAAGCCATCGAAGGAGGGGGCTGAGGGAAAGTGGAATGCAGCTCCCGGCAGGACACCCTGAGTTGGTAATCAAGCAGTGTGTCCATGGGGCCGGATTCCACTGGAAGAGAGAAGAAGTTGCCATCAGGGTAGAGGTCCAACAATGTGGCCAGCCCCATACCTGTTGCGTGTTTAACCATCCCGGCTGTGTGCAGTGAGGGAAAAACCGGGTTGTATGCAACAGGCATGGTATTAGCGGAGAGCAGGCTAGAGCCAGAGTATTTCCAGAGACCATCCCCACAGGTGCAGCGCAGGGTCTCCACAATGTCGACCTCTACACGCGGTGGTTGAGCAGTGACAGAAATCGCAGTTCGGAGGGGTGAGGGGTCCACGAGGTCAGCCTCCATAGCCACGTGGGGCTGAAATGGCATCGGGTGCAGACAGAAGTGAAGGAAACTAGCCTGGGCGCTGAGGGCGTATAGGGGGGCCCATCCCACCGCATATAAGGGGGAGCGTGAGTATATCATATGCAATTCTAGGTTGACGCCCAAACAAGAGAGATGATGAGAGAGCGGAGTGTGCGGAAGAAATGAGCCGTAAGAGGAATGGGAACATTCAGGAACAAGTATAAAAACTTTGGAAGCACAACCATCTTGGCGATGGCAATGCGCCCTGCCAAGGATAGTGGTAGTCAGCGCCAGAGGGGAATCTTGGTCTCCAGCCAGTCAACCGAGCGGCCAAAGTTCGCACTCCAGAGTTCGGCCACGCTCCTGCTGAGCCAGATGCCCAGATACCTAGTGGGCCCGATGCCTACATAGTCCGGAGTGAAGGGGACAGTGGCGTACATCAGAGGGAAGAGAATAGATTTACTCCAATTGACCTGAATACCATATAGACCCCCAAAGCGCACCACCTCACGGACCATGGGGCCGAGATTCTCCTGGGGGTGACGGACAAGGAGAGTAATGTCATCCGCGTACATGGAGACGATCAGGGCTTGGGCAGCAAATCCAAGACCCCTCTGGGTGTGATGCTGTCGGAGCCTAGCAGCGAGGGGCTCCTTAGCCACAGCGAAGAGCATAGGCAGAAGTGGACACCCCTGCCGCAGATGGGCTCAGAGATCTGACCATTGATCCGGAGGCGAGCAGTGGGGAGGGAGTAGAGGAGATGGATCTTGCGCAGAAAAACCGGGCTAAAGTCAAGGTGGGGGAAAAGGTAAAAAAGGAAGGGCCACTCGAGATTGTCAAAGGCCTTGGTGGTGTCCAAAAGAGCAGCAACAGTCGGGAGAGATGGGTTGATATGGTGAAGTACAGCAAATATGGTTCAGAGGTTGTGGGAAGTGGCGCGCCTGGGAATTAAACCGGACTGGTCAGTACAAGCTATCATGGGCATGAGGGGTAGAAGGCGGGAAGCCAAAGCTTGGCAAAAATCTTATTATCGGTGTTGATGAGGGATAGGGGGCGATATGAATTAAGAAGCTCAGGGGACTTGTCCGGTTTCAGGAGTAGCGCTAACAGGGCCTCGCGGAGTGCGCCCTAGGCCCCCATCCTGAAGCGCTGTGATGTAGGAGGTCGCAGAAGATTAGCTAAAGTCTTACCCGGACGATCGCCTTCACCATAGCGGCATGCCCTCGCCTCCCTACCCAAAAAGGAAAGTTCTCTGTCAGCCTCTTTTTCAAACTTGGAAAGCTTGTCCTGGAGCTGCACAAGGGTGTCAGGATTGGGGCTGAGAGAGTGTGAGGAGTTGAGAGCCTTGATTTCCCTCTCTAAGCACTCGAGGACACCCCGAATGGAGCACAGAACACCGGATTGCTTGGAGATGCATTCGCCCCGAATCACCATCTTGAAACCCTCCCAGAGTGTGGAAGGGGAGTCCATGGAGCCGGCGTTGATTTCAAAATAGGTCTCTATCGCAGCTTGGATCTTGTCACAAAACACCGAGTCGCTGCGTGCATTGGGGGCAGCTGCCAGGCAAACATGAGCTTCGGGCGTGTGGGGGGAGCAGGCTGAGGCAGACGGGAGCATGATCGGAGAGCGTGCCCAGCATGTGTTCAACAACAGAGAACCATGCGAAGGTGTCTTGAGTGGTGATCCAGAGGTCCAAGCGGGACCAACATCCCATAAAGCCTGTAATGCATGTGCCCTCACGCGCTTCTGGGTGAGTGTGTCGCCACACGTCAAGCAAGGAGTTTTCAGCTAATATGGAGAGTAAGAGGGATGTGGAGCACGGGTGTAGAGTGCAGGGCCCTGAGCGGTCGAGGGTGGCTGAAGGTGTACTGTTGAAGTCGCCCCCCCACAGCAGGGCAGCAGGACCCAGGGAGGAGATATGCCACCATACCTGCTTAAAGAAATCAGGGTCGTCAGAATTAGGGACATAGATCATACGAAGATCAGGGGTTGGGCTGAGAGCATGCCTTGGATGACGACGAAGCGCCCCTCAGGATTTGCAATAACCTTGGTAGTATGCCAAGGAAGCCCTCGACGTATGAGGATGGACACCCCACAGGAATAGCAGGAGTAGAAGGAGGAGTGAACCTCTCCCCAGTGTCTGGAGTGAAACCGAGAGGCAGTGGCAGGTAATAAGTGGGTTTCTTGAAGGAAACCGATGTCAACCTTGTGGCGAATAAGGTGTGCATGTACAAGGCGGGCCTTCCGATGGTCGTTGAGACCACGGACGTTCCAAGTCCAGAGCGTGGTGGCCGTCATAATGTTACACCCGAGAGGTGAGTGTCAGACAGATGCAGAGTAGGAGCCAGATGCGCTTGAGAAGGGATGTGCAATGCTAAAGACAGTGTAGCAAACAATGCGTCACAGATTAGGTCATAACATGATACCAACAACAGGCCTCGAAGATGAGACAACAATCCTCGGGGAACACCCCCCCTCCACCCACACCAACCCCACAACAAGGAAGCAGAAATTCCAGGTATAAGATGAGGGGAATCATCCCGTAGGGGCGTGGCGTAGCTCAGCGAACATCCCTACCACTTGGAGAGGGTGGCCAAGCCGCAGATGAGAGCGGACTGTGAGCAAATGAGCCGAAGGCCCTGTGGCTGCCGCATATACCAGGGCGTGGCAGGGAAGCAAACAGAAGAACTAGTGAGACAGAGCAGGAGGTAATTGGTACAATCTGGGTGAAAGAAAAAAGAAAAGTGACTAAACAAGCAGAGGACAAAGAAACCATATCAAAATGGAAGACCATATTCAGTCATTGTCGCTTGTACTGCTGCCATCAGCTGGCTGGGAGCTGGATGGGGAGGAGCGTGGTTGCTTGTCCAGTTTCTTCGTGTAGGCCAAGGAAGCTTTAGGTTCGGTGAAAATGTGTAGGCGAGAGCCGTCTTTAACACGCAGTTTGGCCGGATGCTTCAGGAGCAGCCATTTGCCGGGAGGAACTCACGTCAGGTTGCCTGTACCGCCAATGTATAGTCAGGATAGAAGGTGAGGGAATTCCCCTGATGGCGAATGTCACCCTTATCTCTGGCAGCTCGAAGGACAGCATCGCGATCGCGAAAGTTCAACAATATGGCGATGATAGGACGAACCGGCAGGCCATGAGCCGGTCGCGGACCCTGTGAGCGGTGGGCCCACTCCACAATGAAGACAGGGGACAGGACGTCGCCAAAGAGATCACGAAGGAGCTGCTCAACAAAGTCCTCCATTTTGTTGATTTTGGAGGATTCGGGCACACCTGTGATGCAGAGGTTGCTCCTACGAGAGCGCGCCTCCAAATCCTCATTTTTATTCTTGATAAGTTCCAAGATCTTGTCCATCTGCAGGAATCTCTGGCGAGTCCCAGTCAAGGAATCTTCCACATCAGACACCCTCAACTCCACATGGGCAAGCTGTGAATCATGTGAGTCCACCCTGGCCTTAACAGTGTCCAGATGGGCCGATAGTGAGTCAAGGTGGGTAGAAATGCCATTGACTGGCCTTTACATCAAGCATGATGGCCTTGAGATCATCCGCTCATGTCTGACCAATGTCAGACTGGGTGGACTGGTCATTAGCGCCAGAACAGCGCCGTCCTCCCGAGTCTGCCTGCGCTGATCGAAGACCAGTTTAGGCTGTTTGGGGTCAGTTTTCCCCATGTTTGGGCTGCCAGTCGAGCCCACCACTAGGGCACACTGGGAGTCGGGTGCGGTGATGCAGTTATGGAAAAGTAGAGCCGTCAGCAGCGCAGCAGCCACTGGCAAAGCAGAGGGCGGGCAATACCAGAGCAGGCTGCAGACAGGGAACGTCAGAATGCACAAGGACAGTGAGAGCAAGTCCGCAGAGAGGTTCCCCGCCCAGTCAGGCTCCAGATCCGCCAGTGCCCCCGGAGAAGTAGGACAATGCAACGCCGCAGGCAGGCGACTCCAGGGCAAGGCAGGTAACAGGAGATGAGGAGAAATGCAATTGCTTCCCCTGGGTAAGATAAAACAGCAGGGGACCAGGTCACGGGCCATAGGGGCAGCAGGAGAGAGCCCGGTTATTGCAGGAGGCAGCCGCAGTCTGCAAGGATGAGAAGAGGCTGGTTCGGACTGAGCCAATGCAAGTGGCAGGAAGGCCAGAGTGTGTCCTGAAATTGGTCCCGGTGGCGCCGCAGGGAAGACTAGCAGCAAGCGGGGGCAGACAGCAGTGGGAGACGTGGGGGGCACGCCACCCCCGTCGCGGGGCCCTATACGGGCGAGAAGGAGCAGCGAGGCAGTTGTAGCGCATGCAGGCGCTCACCGGAGAAGAGCACGGCCTCAGGCCCCGCGGTGCAGCGTGCGCGCCCCCAACTCCACCGCAAACCCCGCACTCCCAGTACCGCCCTACCAGGTCAGCAGGCCACCGGGAAACAGCAATGAGGCACGCCGGCCTCCACAGCATCCAGCGGGCAGTCACTCAGCCCCGAAGCAGTGCGATGCGGTCACGAACCGCGCCCAGTCTGGGAAGCCTGGAGGCCGCTCTGAAGGCCGCAGGCATGCTCTCCGTGATCCAGTAGGTCCAGACGTCCGCGAAGGAGGCAGACAGATCACCACGATGCAGGATGGCAGAAGCGTCGAGGGTGGAGGTATGACACCCCCCAGGTCTGCAGGATAATGGGGGATGATTAAGCTTGGCCGGCAGAGCCCACTTAGAGTGCGGCCATCTTGCAGCTGGCTAAGCCACGCCCCCAAGGGCTATAGAATGTTAACTACAAACACTGAAAAGTCTTGTTAAGAGGTGACCCACTGAGACTCACCAGTCGATTTTGCTCTTGCAGTCTTGCCTGAAGGGCTGAAGGGCGTGAATATCCTTAGGTCTCCTCCCCAGATGGTTGAGGATCCGCGGCGTTAGGCAGTAAATATTTTCCGCGGCCGCAAGGAGATGAAAGGTGCGTGGTCTATAACGAGTCCTGGCAGGGGAGACTCAAAAAGTGCAGACCACCTCCACCATTTGTTGCGTACCTCCTGTGCGGTGCTGCAACAACCCATGCAGGTTAGCACTCAGCGCCTCACCAACCGATGATGACTTCCCCTTTGAATGAAACAATCAGGGTGCTGTACTTGCGTTCATGCCCCTGTTTGCATTCACCATTTCTCCCAGCACTCCGAATGCCACCAGCCGAACTTGCTGTCTGCTGCTACCCACTCCTCCAGAAGTGAGCTCATCCACGGAGCATGACGGGAGCTCTACGTGAATCCCCCCATCACCAATGTACTCTCTATCCTGGTTAATGTTGGCGATTGCAGACGCAAAGATCAAATCCTGTCACAAGCAATTAAAAAAAATTGTTTACTATTTCAGACAACTTTTCATTTAGAATTTACTCAGAAATGTCAGTCTTGGCAGCACAAAGGCACAAAGACTTTGTAGGAATGATTGATAAATTGAAACGCCATAATGCTCCGGCTTGGATACTACAGCAATCCAAGTTAAAAGTCCTGTATAAAGGCAGAACATATATGTTCCGGTCAGTAGAACGGGCCAAAGTCTTCTTTATTTCTCTTAAGGGGGAAGGAATAACTAGGAAATAGGATTCATATCAATAAGAAATGTATGAGGATAATGGCATGCTGAAGATAAGGAATGATATCGACACCCTCTTTTCTATTTCTATTTCTTTTTTCTTTTTGTCTTTCTCTTTCTCGCTCTTCTCTCTCTCTGACCACGTTAGTCCAGCTTAGGGATAACAGGTTGTTTTCTGCCTTCTCCTCCGGGAAGAAGCTCTTAGTACCATGTCAAGGTACAATTGCCAGGGTGTGGGAGTAAGGGGGTGTTGGGCAAGGGGACTAAAGGGAAGAGGAGGAGATGGGATCACTTCAAGGTGGGGAAGAAAAAAAGAAATAGTAATCACAGGCCTAGATAGGATAATCTTTCAAACTTGCAGGATCAGAATGAATCATGAGGGCAGAAGAAGACATTTAGAGAGAGTAATTAGAGGTTTTAAAGAAATACCTTGCTTTAATGGCTTAACAACTACTCTGAATAGTCCATGTGATATAAACAGGGGCAATAATCAAATTAAATTGAAAGCCACACTACAATGGCTAATGGGAAACCAGCCCCATGTGATATTATTGCAGGAGACTCATTTAAAAAAAGGGATGCCTCCACCTAAATGGCCTAAATTCATAAAACAGACGCAGCGATAAGGGGGCTTGCAATATTATTCACATGCTATTATCAAGGGGAAACCCTCTGGGTCATGAGTGACCCTTTATTGAGATGGGTGATGGGAAAGCTGAAAATTGGGGAGCATTTAGTGAGCTATTATGGCCCAGTAAATGATGAGACCCTAGCCTTGGAAAAGTTGCTTGACATTTTAACTCCACTATATGGAGATATAATTATAGGAGGGGATTTGAATTATATTCAACATTTGGGGCTGGATTTTTCTCTTAGAAACAAGACACAAAATAAACCTCTAACCTCTAGATATTTGAACAGAATGATCAGAGATTTTACATTAATGGATTTGTGGAGGGTATAGCACCTCGTAAAGAAAGAATTCACTTTCTTTTTGAAAAGGCATAACTCATCATCTAGAATAGATTTCTTTTTAATTTCCCATCAGTGCACATTAGAGAAGTCCTGGATTATCCACAATCCCTTTTCGGATCACTTAGCCCCGCTAATAGAGATTAAAACATATGCCATCCATAGGGATCGACCAAGGTGGATGCTAGATAAAACCTTGTTAACTGAAGAGGGCTGGATTAATAAAATCCGAGAGTTGCTTACGGAATTTACCCATGGAAATATGGGATCTGCTCTGCCCTTTCCAGTATGAGACTCCTGCAAAGCTTTTCTTAAAGGGGTAGCAAATTCACGTAAGGCATGTATTAACAAGGAAAAAAATAACTGACTAGGCAATTACAGGGAGATCTAGATCAGGCAAGCCAATCCCATACCACACTTAATTCGGAAATAACGGCATTTAACTTAAAAATAGCAGGGAGGAACATTAGAATTTTTTATGAGCAGCCAGCAATTATAAACAGAAATACATGTCTAAAAGAGTGGGATGAAGAAAGTGAGCAATTAGGCACATTTTTAACATGGTCTCTCAAAATAAAATCGACAATGCCACTATTGAATCGATTTATGATGAGCAGAAAGGCCAAGACGTCTACCAGCTGGATGAAATTAACAAGGTTTTTTTATCACATTATGAAAAACGATTCGGCCTCTCCACCTACATCGGTTGAAGGAATAGATAAATTCCTTAATACAATGGTGTTACCTGCTCAGGTCATTGAACCAATCTCCAAGACAGAGATCCAGGCAGTTATTAAAAATACACCAGGTTGTAAAGCCTGTGGCAACGATGGAATACTAATCGAATTTTACACATTTTTTAAGATACAACTTATTAGCCTATTACTGCCTGTATTCAAAGCAATTTTGGAAGGGTGCAAGATCCCGAAAACATTTTTGGAGCAGTTATCATTAGCTTTGTAAAAAAGGGTATACCTTGAAAAACAAGGAGAGGGGCTCGTTAAAGTCAAAAGAGACAGAGCACCAAAAACTATATAGTTAAAAAGATTTTTTCCTTTGGACTAGTTAAGCGGATTTAGCTTAAATCACCCACTTACGTCATTCAATCCAATTCATCAACTCCAAACTGTCGTTCATTACAGACCACTCCAGATGAGATGTGAGAAAAATTACACTAGGGAGAGTTTCATTTGTTAAACATCTAACATTAAGTTTATTGACACATTAAAACTCCCATTACAACAATTGATAGTGCAAAGGAGTAATATCATGAATGAAATTCACATAAAAAACATGTCAATGTACACAAGACAAATGCATCGTTAAAACAATAAAAAAGAATATTCAAAATCTCATACATAAAAAACAATGGAACATCATGTGGAAGGAAAGGCAACAACTGGCACACAGATTGTGTCTTGGCAATGTTAATTTGTAATTATTGTGGACAAGAAGGGAACTGGGAATAATTCACCCAAATTTCAAAAATACTTGTCCCAAAACAAATTAAACCAAATGCTTATGCGTCGACGCGTTTCGGTGGTATGAAGTCATAAGACCACCTTCTTCAGGACTGGCAATGCTTTTCCTCCATTAGTCAAAGTTAATGATCATTCCTAACATAAGACATAAGATGAAAATTAAAAACAAAAAAAAACACATACAGTACCAATATCTTATATGTGCAGTCTATCTTAAAATTCCAAAAACTTAGGAAATCAGTATTAGAATGCAAATCAGAATAAAGAACACACAGTTCTAGCATTCACAATGCATCAATGTATCTCCCATTGTCTAAAAATAAGGCATAGAATTTCCAACATCCCATCAGGAGCGTGTCTGACTTAAAAGTAATGAGTCCTCATTCTTTACACTATCACATTCAAACCATCAACATAATGATTATTTATCTCAGATCATACCACTCTGACAACCATTTATGGTGGAAAACCCATTGATAATTTGGAATCCATCAATCCATATTAACTACTACACCATCATCCATATAATGTGATAGTACCTTTGATCATATCGTGATTGAGAAACTGGCCACGACCAACTGGATTTTGAGGCGACCGATATCGCAGTAATAATGTATATCTATCTTTTCATAAGAGAGGAAAAAATATGTAAATTGTTTGGTTGTTCGAAAAACCATACATATTATACCTTCAAACATTCATTTTGGGGACTGCACTCACAGTGACCTCTCACCTTAAGATATTCTGGTGGGGTCTAACTTCGCTCACTGGTCTGTTAATTCAATTGGGCCCAGAGAGTAGCGCAATCTATATAGACAAAAATAGATCAAAGATATCTTATTTTTAGAATTTAGATACTTATTAATCAGGTTGTTGAGATATATGGGGGAAAGGATGCCAACTTACCAATAATTTAAAAACCCTCACTCATGTTCGTGGCATTAACTCTTCATCATTTACTAGTGACGTCTTCTAAAACGGTGATGGTTCTCTGTTTCCAAATGTATTAATAGGTAGGCTATCAGGGAAAAAGAGAAAGAGGAAGAGATGTTTTTCTTAACAGATTGAATAGTCACATACCCCTATCACCCACTCGTATTTGGTTTACTACATAGCAGCAAGTGTAAAATTATACTGCAGTCAACACTTGCTGCTATATTAAACCCATATAAGCCAATATTAGTAATAAAGAAATTGATTATAGGTTACTATATTCAGTTTGTTTTATGTATTTTGTAAAGATAAGGTTGTGCTTTTTTTCCCCATGAATTACTTCTTTTGTATGTTAGAATTTATTGCTTCTGAAATATTGATTATTGAGATAGTGTTTTTTTGTGGGCCTGTGGTTATTGGGATAAATAAAAAACATTAAATTGACTGATTGCTGCAGAAATAACAAGCAGTGAAATGTGCAGGGGGAAGCTAGGGATTACATCCATTTTGAACAAGAGGGCTAGTTCACAAGGGCCAGAAAGCCACACTTCTACACATCATAGAAAATGTGTTTTACAGACAATATTATATCAGTGTGTACATGTGTTGTTGAGTGCAAACCCACATTCTGCACTTTGTTCATAATGCACTAAAACAGGAATACAGAAAAATCCTCATTAAGGTTTACATCCAAACACTACTAGCTATAAGGCATGCTCAATCAGGCTCTATGGGTATCCCTCCATAGTTTGTTTTAGTATCCTACTAATTTTCTTAAAATGAGCAGAATGGCATAAACCATTACAATCATACTGCATCTTGACCCATCTGTAAGCGAGACTCACATACATTAAACATGTTACAACAATGCATATTATCTCATATTTTTCTTTATATGTATATTTGAACCTACTCTATAGAACTCTATAGTGTCAATTTACTACAAAAGAAGAGCACATTTTAGGCGGCATAATGCACATTTTATATCTTAGCACATTTTCCCCGAACACACATGCATTCCTCAAAACATTGACAGGAATATCTATAGTCTCAGGCAAACAATGAATAGCAAATCGATAACGTTAAAATTCTCAAATTTTGTAAAGAGTAGTAAAATCAATTAATAAATCATGTAAAATAAAAAATACATAATGACTAATGTTCAAAATGTTCATATACTGTCATCTCAGGTTTCAAGTGACATTTCTTAAGCACTCGGCCCATCAGTGGTTTATACATACCTGCATATATACACAACACACACTAACACTGTAGCAATAAGACTTAAATAATAATTTAAAAAAAGAAAAGATAAAGATAAAAAAAATCTGAAATCAAGGTATCATCGCTTACCACACCAAAATAAATGCATTCCGAAATCCATGATTGAAATTTAAGAGTTATGCTTGCTCTCTTTTTGACACTCATAAATAGTAGCAGACCAGAGGAGATGAAAATGGAGAGGAAAGTGTGGGAAGAGGCTAGGTGAGCCTAACACCACCATATAGCTTCCACTTGTTCAATTGTATGAGATTGAGCAGACCAGATGTATACTGTAGGCCTGCTTTTCTAAAGAGCTTTACTTAATAGAGGACAAAACTGAGCTGCATGGGTTTACCATGGTAGGGAACAAATGTAGCTGGTCAGAGTAAAGGGGTATGCAGTTCCAAAATGTTATAGGGATAAGGACAACTTATGTCCTCCATTAAGATACGAGACAGGTCGAAAGGAGATTTGAAAATCAGGAACAAGAGCCCTCGTCCTCCCAATTGGGTGGCATGCTTCCTTACTGGCACCTCCTCATTAGGCTGGTGCTGTAATGCCTAATGCTTACCCACAAGGGGGCTCTTTGCCGAAGATCTTTAGAAAAAGGTGCCCTATAAAAAGATATGTAGATTTCAAAAGAAAAATTGAGAGTTGAAAATGACTAGGAGGCACTGAGGAACAATTTATTCTGATGGTGGATCTTGTCATAGTTAAATACAAGGACAAATAATGAAGAAAAACAATGTTCATGTTTTGAGGCTTAAGGTAGGGTGAAAATGTTTCTTGCCAAATTGTCTCAAGGATTGCCGAAAATTTGTCAGGACCAAACTGAAGAAATCCTAATCTACGTGGATGTGGGACCAATTATTAAGATCCACCAGATAAGCGTGGTGTGCCAGGCTAATAGATGGGAATAGGTTGCCGGCACTGAACGGCACGTACCAATTACTGTCTACTTCTCGGTTAGCATCCATATCACCTAAGGGGTCTGATCTTGATAATCTCGAGGTCGATTACTATTATGTTTGCCTTAATACAGGTACTACACACACCACACTTATCTGGTGGATTTTAATAATTGGGCACATTTTACAATTACTATTTTGGTCCCACATCAGCCAGATTTGCTGCTCTGCACTGTGCAAATGGGAAAACATAGTGCTGTGCCATATCAATTAGGAATTACCTGCTGCCTCTGTCATCCTTTGCTCTGGGACACTAAAAAGATGTCTTGTGTGATACACTGAATTGCAGAAGTCAGTGTGTTTTTTCTGGCATAGGATTTGTACTGGAAGCATTAACGTCTGGTACAAAATCCTGCATCTGGACACAGAAGATCCCATGCACAGGAAGTGTGCAGTGTCCTTTAGCACACGAACATTACAGGTGTTTTTGAGAAATTAAATCATTTCTCCTAGTTAGCGCCTGCTTGAAGAAGGCATTACTTTTTAACACAAAGCCTAATCAGACCGTCTCAGTAGATTAGGCTTTGCATTAATACATATGGATGTTTGTGCTGATTCACCCAAGTAGAACCCCAGAAACACGCTCTTGCCAGAAAGCAAAGCAAAGTGCTTTTTGTGCTGAGAGTAGGGCACATTTGCAGTGCAAATTACCTTTTGTTGTGGAAAGTAAATACCATTCAACACTTTGAGTAACTTTGCATCACTTTGTGCTGGTGTAGGGCCTTAGTAAATCTGGGTCTGTATGCTCTAAAAGAGGGCCAGTCAGCCGATCTACTTCTGTCCCCCGGGGACACAAAACATAACTAAAAATAATATACAATAATTCCTCTTATGTAGTAGGCAAGTTCACCAGCTGTAACTGGTTTTGCATCGTTCTGTGATAAGACTCTTTGTTGGAACTTGTAAGTGACGAAGCCAACTTCCATTCACTATGGGATGTTACCTAGAAAGAGAACTCTCCAGTACAACAAAAGGACTCTGATGCCAACACCAAAGACTGAACTTTCATCTGGGAAGATGGAGGCATGGTCTACTGGCTTAGGCAGACTAATAAGGGTTGGAAGCTATGACGAGGCAAGAAAGCAAGACTTTCCATTGGGACACTGTGAAGTGTGCAAGCTGGGAATTTCCCCTCCCTGCACAGAACACCTCACTCTTATCTAGCCCCTTAAACATGGCAGAAAGCATGAGGCAGCCAGGAGTCGTGCTGGGCCGCTGTAGAGGGAAGAATTCTGCAGTAGCCACTTGTCAGAAACATGTAGGGATCTTCTCTCACTGACCATGCAGAATGGAGAAATACAGAATGGAACTACTCCTTCAAAACTCTATGGACCTGATTACGATGTCACCATTAAAGGGAAGGAACTGCCCGACTGTAGGTCGGTGGTACCGACATCCCAATTTAGACATGTGCGGTCGGAAACATCCATTTTCCAATGGGAGCTTGTGCAGTGGGCTGAAAACACCCACAGCACAAGCTACCATTGAAAAATTGATGTTTTCAAACATCCCTGCACCGTGTGGCAGGCACCATGAGGTGCCTGCCACACGGTGCAGGATAGCATGGGGCCCCCAGGCCATGATGCGGGGAGTCAGGGGGAAGGGGGCCCTGCTAGGAGCTCCCAATGTCTCTTTCCAACAGCCTTTCCATGTTGGAAAGTCCGACATGGAATGGCTGTTGTAAACCGACATCATAATCCCGGCGGCGGAGCCGCCGTCATAAAAGGATTATGAGTAGTTTCTGATGCACCAACAGGCTCCTTGAGCTTGTCAGAAAGCGTTGGTCGGTCCCTCCGACTGCGGTCTCTGACCGCACGCATTTGTAATGCGTCTGTCAGACTGCTGCAGCAGATGACGGTCGGAATGTAACCGAAGAGCCGTCGGTTGCAGTCCAACAGCAATCTAATTAAGCCCTATATCTTTTTAGTGACTGATACCTTTTTTGCATTTTTAGCTCATTTTATTTATAAGATTCGTTTTAAGTTTACTAAATTGGCTTGGGAGCTTTACTGAGTAATTTCTTAATTCAAATGTTGTGTTGGTACAGCTTTCACACACATTCTCTGAAGTAGGTTTCAATCTCTGGTGAGACAATATGCCTCATCTGGCAATTCAGTTTCCTACAATTATACACTAATGTGTGCTTTGAATACTTTAAACACATTTGCCTAGCCCCTAGCCAATTAGTACAAAATCTCTGCTATTTACTCAGCAGCTGTCAAAATAGTACATAATTTCTGCTAAATAGTACATACAGGTAATGTACAATTTACCAGTGGCCAGATTAATAGTGTGAAGGCAGTCTTTATTAACATAAAGAAAAAATGGTAGTGTGGTGGCCATCTTGTAATGGGGATTCAACATGTATATAGCATTTGAAAGTAAGTGCATATACAAATGTACAATAGTTTGTAAAATGGTAAGGGCATGAATTACGCTAAGCTGCTTACAGATGGAAAAACAGGAAAATACATTTTATGAATAAATACATATATGTTATCTTAATATTCAAATAAGAGATGCAGAAATCATACAGAAGGTTCAGGATATGGCACACAGATATGTTATGCTGCAGTCTACCACCTATTTTGCTATCTGCAAAAAATAGTGAGTATGGTCTTATTGCATGTTTTGTAAATTGTTTTTTCACTTATAAGAATACATACAATGTGACACGTAAAATAGGTAATTGGTGTTTGGGGGCACAATGCTTTGAGGCACTTGCAGGAGGTTTATTGAGGGAGACACTGTAATGGGGTTTCTGTGACAAGGGGAAGTAAAAGCAGGAGAGAGGTAATTAGTCCATCTGGGTAATTCACAGTAGGACTTTATTTTACTATTATATTCCATATAGGTACCCTATATAGGCTCAGGTAACACTATAACCTTTCACCTTTATCCTTCCCTACCTTACATACATAATGGTTCTTGGGGACTGACCTTTTATCCAGATATGACACTGCAGTCAGAACGCGGGTTTTCCCCAGTTCGATTCTCACACTTTATGCATGAGGCTTCTTAGAGGGACAGCAGGACTAACAGCAGGATTACCATCTCCTGTATAATATCTCTGTATATCTCTGTAGTTCAGGCCCGACGCCATCCTTTAGGCCGACACAGTAACACAGCAAGGTAGGACCCCTGGCGAGACCTATGGGTATATATACATCATGTCTTGTTTAGAGAGACAGAGGAGACCATGACTTACCGGCTGACACACTGACCAGAGACGCTGAGGTTCCTGCATTCAGATGCTCCAGCTAGCAGTTGTCTAACATCCCTCCCAGGGTGTCCAACTCGAGACGAGGACGGTATCCCATATTCTCTCATTCTCAGGTAATGGGGTGGACTAGATCCTAGAGGGATTCTTGGCATAACACCTACACAGATGCTAGGTACATTTAGGGAGACATTGTAGGAGTACACACTATTTATCATGTGTTTTATATACTTGTATGCATTCATGATTATTGCAAGATGGTAGAGCTATACCATCCATTTACTTTCTCAGTGCTTCTAATCATATATCTCTGCTACTGTCTAATGGTTGTTGCAGCTCATATATTCTACACTAGAATGATGACTGTTCAATAAATCCTTATTGAAACGTCAAGCCTGTTTCTTCTGTGTATATCTGAGACAAACTAAGTGAGCACGAGTGACTGAGAGAAAAGTAGTACATTGTTTCCACGATCCTGGGGGATCAAGGTTGTCATGTTCTGAGGTTGCCAAGAACTATTCTCTCCCCGTTAAGAGGAGATTCTAGTGGCACTGTGAGCTAGCTAATACAGACAGGCTAATGTATCAGGTGGGGGTGCACAAAATCAGTCTGTCACCAATCCCACAGTTTATGTTATCCAAACACACAGATCCTGTATAGGTTATATAGAAACTGCACGACACTACTGTCTGTAAATAAACACGCTATTTCATACTATTCACCCAGCAGAGTAGGTGTAGGGCATTGATGCTTCTTGGTCCCATGTCATGAGTGGCGCCTTCAGCCACACCAACATTTTAGTCACCTAAACAATTTATCTTGGGCATGGGAGTTTCCATTCCTAACATGTTAAGCAGTGTTTTAAGTGGACAAGGTCCTGCCTAATCTGGGCTCTCATTTTTGTACCTGAAAGTGATGTCTCAGCAAAAGAAATCCAGATGCCAAAAAGAAGAATCTGTGTGACAGGTTGGAGGTTGTACTTGACTATAGCCATTATGAAGTGGGCTGGGAAAGGAAGTAGTAGTAGGAGGAGGATGGCAAGTAGGAGAATAAGGGTCAGGTGGTGGATCACCAGGAGGGCTTGGATGACCAGTGCCACGTGAATCAGGGAACCTAATCTGCAAGGGCTAGGGGTACCGATTCCAGAAGGGACCAGGAACAAATAGATGATGCAGAACAAGACAATCAAAAACAGACCTGCACTAGGAGTACTATGAACAGGGTGAGAAGGATCAGAAGGGCCAGGAGGATGTCGAACAGAGGGATCTGGACAACGGCCTGAAGGAACAGAAGGACCACAGGTAGAAGGAACAGAAGGCACTGGACCATAAGACAAGGAGAGCTATGAGGGCCTGTGCATATCGACCAGGGCCAGGAATAGCAGACCCAAGTATACAGACCAGAGAGGATCAGTACCAGAATACCAATGGAGAGAAGGAACAGAGACAAGAGGGACAGGATCACAAATATCAGATCAATAAGGACCAAGGAGCCAGTAGCAAAAGGAGCAGGACTGGGAAGACCACAACCAAGGCTAGCAAGACATTGAGACCCTAGATTGGAATGACCAGGGGGGTTATAAAGCATGAGGAAGTCTAGGTACAGTGATACCAGGATCAGAAGGTCAATGAGTGTCAGACTCAGGGGGATCAAAAACCATGGTGACAAGAACTACACAAACCAGGGTGACCCAGAACAACTAGGAGGACCAGTGCCAAAGGGATGAGGAAGGCGAGACTCAAGAGTATCCTTACTAGAAGGACAAGAACAAGGTAGAATGGCATACCAGGAGACAAGAAAGAATAGTAGGAGTAGGACTGTGCTGAGGGACCAGGGACTAGTAGGGCTAGGGAAACAACTGCCGGTGTTTCTAGCACAAGATAACCCAGTATATGAGGACCAGACAAAGAAGTACCAGAACTAAGACCAGGACTTCATGAACCATAGCGACCGGGATCAGAAGGATTTGGAACAGACAAACGAGGGGACTAGATAAACCATGGGAGCAGGACCAGGAGGACTGAGTGACGAGAATTAGGGTGAGGGGGATAAAAAGGTCAACAAGCCTGTGAAACATGACACCTAGGATCCAAAGGACTAGGGGCAGGGAATGATTACCAGTAAAACCAGGACCAGGAAGTCAAGAAGGTCAAGAAACAACAGAACTATGAAAGGATAGGATCATCTGAGACAGGATAAGTTATTGCAGAACCATGCAGCAAGGAGCAGGAGTATGAGGATCATGATCAGACTGAAGAGGACTACGAAGGTCAGGACCAGAAGAGCAAAGGCCAGAATGTCCAGGATACTATGATAAGCAGGACAGGAACTGGGAGGACTGAGGGGGGCAGTATCAAGGTCACACAGACAACTAGAGCAAGAGGACTAGGTAACTAAAAGGATCTTGACCAGGAGGACCGCATAAGAGGATAAGAGGGCCATGAAGATCAGGACTAGAGCTCAGATTCCCGAGTGGGACAGAGCAATCATTATATGTAGTAGAACCAGGGTGAGGAGGATCTGATGTAAGAAGGCCAATGAGAATCTATAAGACCAAGTGGAATGGACAGTGATGGTCAGATCCACCAGAACCAAAAATACCAGGCTCAGGAGCCCCCAAACGAGGAGAACCCAGATCAAGAATACCTGGATCAATGGCTGCAGTACACGTAAGATTATATAGACAGGGAACAGATCCAGGAGAACCAAGACAACCCAAACCAGGAGTGCAGGACAAGAAATGCAAGACGGATAAGGTTCTGCAGTTCCAGGGCGAGGAGGTTGATGGTGAGGAGAACCAGGACAAGGTGTCCAGGACCAAGAGGACAACAAAGGAACAGGGCCAGATGAAACTGGGTGAAGCAAGAAGGTCCATAATGGCCAAAAGGCAAAGTTTATGATAACAAGCACAATAGGATAAGAAGGACCAAGATGACCAGGACCAAGGAAACCATGAACAGATAAAAGAGGACAATGATGGGTTTGTGTAGAAGCATGAGCACAAGCAGCTTGAAGACCAGGGCTAGGAGGATTAGGAACAGATCTAGGAAGATAGGATCCAGGCCAATTTGACCAGGGCCAGAATAAGCAAGGATTGTAAGGGGTTCAGTACCAAGAATACCAGGAGGACCAAAGCCAGAATGACCAGGACCAGATCCAGGAGAAATAGAAGGATCATCACCAAGAGGATCAGTAACATATCTAGGAGTGCCAGTAGGACCATGACCATAAGGCCAGGGCTCAGAGTACCATGTGGAGCATAAAGACCAGGATCTGGGGTCTCAGGACCAGGGTGATGAAGATGAGAAGGACCAGAACAGACAGAGCCAAAAGACTAAGGGGACTACACTTGAATGTCCATGTGGACATTGACAAAAGTATGAGGGGCAGAAGGACCCAAACTATGAGAACCAGGATCAAGAGGACCCAGACCGTTGGGTGCAGTGCCAGAGCGATAATGAGGGCAAGGCCCACATCCACGAATACAAGAGCTAATAGGACAAGGTCTAAGAAGACCAGGACACAAGAGGCCAGGTAGACTGAGGGGGACCAGCAAAACCAGGAAACGATGTATTGGGATTTCAGATGAGCAGGGTGAGAAGGATCAGAAGCACCAGGTTAAATGGACAAGGGTCAAGAGGCTCAGTTAAGAAAAAGAAGAGCTATGTAACGGGGAACTGAAAGGATCAGGAAGGCCAGGAGGAGCAGCACCAAAATAATTAGGCATACAAAGACCCAAACGAGGAGCACAAGAAACAAAAGGACCAAGTCTAATGTAGGCATGAGTGTAAAATTCCTCTCCATTCTTGGAGGTTGCAGAGTTTTTCCTACTCCATGCTCCGCATAGAACACGGAGTTCCGAAAAACTCAGCACCTCATTGTTTTTCCTCTCTCGCGGCTCGATAACATTATGTTGGCAAGTGAGGAAAATTGTGCACTAGACCACCTCCCGGAGAGACATCTCAACACGGGCGGTCACGGCAGGTCACTACCACTCTCGTTGAGAAACCTGCTGCTCACATCGAGGAAGCTGCTGTATGAGTAGAACATCTACTTGAGTGGAAGAAAGAAGCTGCCATCTCTTGCGCATCGTGTTGCAGTGCGGGTGATTTTACAGCTCAGGATAAACTCCTGCCGCAAAAAATCATTGTGAGCAGCACAACTTACCTCACTCTGTCACGGAACTCCGCGGACTTGCTTCGTGAACTCCTCCCAGGCCTAGTCTAATGAGCACAAAAACAGGAAGAGAAAATTTGACTGTGGGGGCCAGGTATAGGAAAACCATTGCTAGGCAAAGCTATACTGAAAGTGAGAAAGACTAGAAGACAGGACTTGAATAATAAAGAGGAAATGGATAGGCAGCCAGGGCCAACAGGACAAGAGCTAAGAGGGCCAAGGCAATGAGGGCCAGTGGGAACACAACCAAGGGGAAAATAAAGCTCAAGTCACAGAAATCTCAGAACATGGAATATAGGAAGAGCACGACCAGGATGAGGAGGGAAAGAAGTACCAAAGAAAGCAAGGCCAGGATGACAGGAGCCAAGATGACTAAGCTGGACGGCTATGAACAGGATGACCTAAACAAGAATGATCTGGACAAAGTGGACAAGTTAGTCCAAGGTGACAAAGAGCAGGAGGACAAGGCCAAGAGTATCATGACATGTTGGCATGTTGGAGGAGGGCCAATTAACTAGTTAGGTCAGGAGTAGGTGGACTAGGACCATTAAGACCTGGGACCAGATGGGGATATTCGATGGACTATAAGAATCAGAATAGGCACAAACAGGTCTATGAGGACCAGAGAGATCTAAACTAAGAGACCACAAACTGCAGTTCCAAGTGGAGCAGGAGGACCAGGAACCAGGGTTTTATGACCAGGCTGGCGAGGAAACCAGAACAACCAGACCAAAGGGGACCAAGGGGATCAGACTAGGACCATAATGACTAGGCCCATCCAAAGAGGATCTTATAAAGAGTGCCAGTGCCAATGGAGGCAGTTATAGGTGGACAGCAAGGACAAGGACCAGGGCAAGGAGAATCAGGATGAACCAAACCAGGGAGACCAGAAGAACATCCCTAGGAGAACCAGGAAAAAGGGCTAGCTGGATAAGAACCCAGCAGACCAGCAGGATTAGTAGTACCAGGATCAGGAGTCCCAAGAAGGGCTATTGCAAGGATGAGCAGGGAGCAACATCAGAAAGAACAGGGTCAGGAGGTACCACAACCAGGACCAACATATTCATGAAGCAATTGCCAGGGGTACCAGAACTAGTTAGACCAGGGATAGGATGAGGGCCAGGACCAAAACAACCCAGAAAAGCAGGACTAGAAAGAGTACCAAAGCCTAAATACTTAGAAGGACCTGGAGAAGAATGAAGAAGACTGGGAGCAGGACAACAACTATGTGATTCAGGGCCACATGTATTAGATTATCCATCCCTTTTGTGTATGGTTCTTATTGATGCTTCCTATGCTGCCAGTCCTTAGCTATCTCCATTATGTCACATATAGAACTGGTAAATATTTGCTGAACACTCAGAGCTTGAAAAGTGAAGAAAAAGCAGGGACTGTTACACTCTGATCTCTGCATGGAGAAGATATGGTCTAATGCTGGCACAGTAGTCTGAGGGCAGATTTGAGGGCTTGGGGCTGGAACTTGGCAGAGGAGTTTAAAGGTGGATGGGTGAAAATAAGTGTGGTCTGTGCAAGATGGCAGAATGATTTGAGAAACCCAAATAGCTGAAGTGAGGAGCAATGGTTAATGGCTAACAATGGGGTCAAAGGGTATTGCAATCAACAAAGGAAAGCTCAGGATCATAAGAAGGCTCTGATGAGCAGAAGAGGGGGTGATGGAGGCTCCTAATAGATCCTCTCAGAAGACCCAAAGAGGGATTCTGTGTGACTCCCGGATCTTTCCACTGACATTCTATGTGCGTGTATGTGAGGTGGGTATGTAGCAAGTGCTTAGTAGTAACACTCCTTATGTGATAAAAGTCTAAGTGCATGGGATGCAATTTTGCATGATGTGAAGGAAAGTAGGTACACCTTTCCTACACAGTGGGTGTGTATTAACTGCATCCCTGTGTATAGAGGGTTGAGGCCCAAAACTGAAGTAAGAGAGAATGAGAAAAAGGTTGCCTAAACAAATTCTGTGAGGTCCTTTTTAGCAAAGAGTTTCTGATTAGTTCTAACTAAGTGACGGTATAGGGTAGATGTTGGATTAAGAGGTAGGGCACATGTTTCTCTTGCTAAAGGTTTCACCGTTTCTAATCAGGGCTGCCCTTTTCTCTGTGCCTCATAACTATTTGAAAAGGCAGATGACATCCAGACGTTGAGATCTTATGCTTAATTGTGCCCTTGTTTATGGATACTTCTGCTTGGAGCCAGCACTATTGCTACCGCTCTGAGAGCCTTAACTTAGAACAAAGGCTATATCTGAGCTACAGCCAGAAAATGATATTTGAAATAGAAACAGACGAAATCAGTTCTGAAACCTCAATATCCAAGATCCACATTGCCTGTCTAGGAAATTCGCATTAAAGTGGAGCTGTGAAATGATCAATCGGTAGATCACAAGAATTGAGATAACAAAATGTCTCTGTTTATTCAGTGTCTTATTTATAACAATATTTGTAATAAGGTCAATTAATAATAATCTCTGTGAGATTTTTTCCTTTGGCATCTTAGATGCCTATATCTTTTCCTCTGATTCATTAGGAAAAAGCATTCATATTGCAATGACATTCAGTTAAATTAATTCTAGTCTCATTCCCTTGCTTGTGGTTCCTCAAAAGAATACTTCCTCTGATGGCCTAAAACAGCGGAGGGCTGTTGAAAGATGGGCTTTTACCATTTACCTGATTTAGAGTAAAATCAGGCTGTAAGAGAAAGGAAAAGAAATAATGACCCTGTCACTCTGAGAGAAAACTCTCAGTGTGTGGGGCCATTAGTTTTATTGTTTCCAAAAACAAACTCTTGCTTTGGGAGTATGTTTTAGAAAAACAAACCTTTTTTTTTTGTATTATCCTCATCTCACCAATAAGCCTCTCCAATTCATGTAATGAAGCCGTCTTACCGAACTGTGCACCCAATGGCTGCTGCATTCGCTTAGGCCAAACCAGACCAGCCCCTTTGTTGGTGGCTTGGTATAATCATAGGCCTAAAAAGAACCAGAGGAAATCATACCAGTCTCAATTCCGAACCCCAGGACACTAGAGCTTGCCAAATGTTCACACCACTCTCACTTACTCCTCCTTGGTCTAAACGGGCCATGGCGAACATGACTTTAAGCCAGTCCTCAAAAATTGGGGGCCGTGGTTCTTTCCACTTCATATAAATCTCTCTCCGAGCTAACAATACCAGGTATAGCAGTAAGCCTCTGTGTATCAGCTGTAGATTTTTCCCTGACACTCCGTCGTCACCAAATAATACCAGGGAAGCATTGACCTCAATTTTGACTTTAAAAATGCCCCATAAAGCCTCCCCCACTCCCTTCCAATAGGCTCTAAGATCGGGACATTCATAAAAGATATGGATATTGTTGGTATTCAGAAGGTTACATCTTGGGCATTTGGGGGAGAATAGTGGTGCAAACTTAGCAATTTTTGCGGGTGTGTAGTAGAGTCTAATAATGGCAAAAAAATGATTTTTCTTTAAACTGGCCGGTTTGACAAATTTATAAAGAAGCTTAAATGAGGCCTAATAAAGGTCTTCAATGTTAGGCTCGAAGGGGAATTGATTCCAAACTACATCCTGTGGAGGATGATCCAAATCGTCAGCTTCCAAGAACTTCCTATACCAGATAGAAACTTCTTTTCTTTTGAGATGTACTATTTGCAAAGACTGCTCCACCTCCCAATTGCCTCTTATATCCCCCTTTTCTGCTGTGTAACAGGAGGATAGTTGCATCTGAATCTGGAAAAACTACTTCCAACTTTTGCTCTTAAAACCTCCTAGGGGTGAGGTCCTTCTGAGGATAAAAGCTCTGACCAGGTGATAATACATGCCCTTTTTATTGGAATTGCATGGCTATCCTTTCAGAAGAGCGGGGTCCCCGGAGAGTCCCTGATAGGGGCAAAGTCTGAATAATACCCAATCCCCCATCTACAGCTAACCTTATACCAAATGGCTAGGGCGGCCTTAAGAACTTTCAGACGTACCCGTTAAAAAACCATGGAGCCCCAAATTTATACAAAAAACCTTCCCCTCCACCACCACCCTCCAACTTAACCATTTTACCCAGTAGCCTCCCCCAGGATGACTCCTCCGGTTTTACCAATAGCATCCGGATGTTTTTAAACTGAAAGGCCACAGAGTACCAACCGATATCTGGAAGAGACAGCCCCCCCTTCATAAGCTTACGTCTCAGCTTTTTCCGAGACAATCTAGCCCCCTTGTTTCCCCAGATAAAACTTCAGATCTTACTTTGGATTTTACAAATATCTTTACTAGGCAAAACAAGAGGGATCTGCATTGAACAGATACGTCAACTTAGGCAAAATAAAAAATTTTACCAAGTTGACCCTGCCAAAAATTGTTAGGGGGAGATTCTTCCAACTGGCAAATAGTCGGTCAATCCCTTTGATGTTCTTATTTAAGTTAATGTGAGGGATTTTATCCAGTATCCTTAACGATAGTAATACCCAGATATTTAAACTCTTTACTCTCTGTACCTTCCCAGTTATCGATATTCCAACACATTACCTCTGTTTTGGAGGTGTTGGCTAGATATCCCGAAAGAGAACCAAATTCCTCCAACAGTGCTTCAACCCTTGGTATAACCACCCCAGGGTCGTTGGTGTATAACAACAAATCGTCGGCTTATGGAGCCAACTTGCTACTATATTGCTGAGATTTAAAGGGGGAAATTAAATCATCAGATCTTGATGCCAATGGCTCTATATAAATATCAAATAACAGAGGGGAGATGGGACAACCCTGTCTTGTTCCTCTTTGGATATTAAAACTGGAGGTCAACATACCATTTAGCAGGATCTTGGCAGAAGCTCCCTGGTAGCAATTAATCAAAGTTCGAATAAAGATAGGACCAAAGCCCATAGACCTAGGAACCTCCCAGAGGTATACCCAGCAGACTCTGTAAAACGCCTTGGCCGCGTCGAGAGCCACTACGGCCAAGGGGTCCAATCTCGCCGTGGCCAAGTCGATGTTTCAAATTAGCTGGTAAATCTGCTCCTGGATATATCTCCGAGGGAGGAACCCCTTTTGATCGGCATTTCTCAAAGATGGAGCCAACTTAACCAGTCTCCCTGCCAGAATACCCATAAAGATCTTGTAATCGGCGTTCAACAGGGAGATCGGTCGGGATGAGTCCGCCTTTAGGGGATCCTTCCCTGGTTTCAGGATAAGTACTATGTTTGCTTCTTTCCAAGACCTAGGTGGCAGTCCTACAGAGCTATTCACTGAGTTAAATAAAATACCCAGTATTGGGGCCAATTCATCCAAAAGAAGTTTATAAACCTCACTGGGGAGCGCATCTGTGCCTGCTGCTTTATTATGTTTACATTTGTTTATTTGGTCTTTAATTTCCCTCTCGGTTATTGGAGAGTCTAAGCTTTCACGACTTTCATCCGTTATTGTCGGCAGAGTTTTCTAACTGAACCAAGATTGAAGGGATTCAGTGTTAGGCACCGTCTCCTTCCAGTTGAATGGAAAAAAAAGTCCCTAAGTGGAAGCAGACAAGTCCTAGGGCTGATCTCCAGAGCCCACAACGTACATACACATATAGGTATATACAAGAGGTATCGAATGCTGGACCTATAAAGGGGACTGTAATAGACCCCACCCCCTCTCCACCCCAACATTGATCATTTAGGTGATTCTTGTTTTCAGGAACTGTAGATAGTGTATGCACATGCAAGTCTGAAAGTGTGTGAGAGAGAGCACTTTTTACAGTAGTGTTGTATTCCTTTTCTCTTTCGGTCATTACCCATTCACGCAAATGAAAGTGGTATTGTTTTCATTAACTGGAAGCCTCTGCCAACGTTATTGATTGGTAACTCTCCAAGATAATAATTTTGAATGTAACACTGCATCCTATGTCCTTGTACAGATTATTCTATTTTCATTTTTCTGTAAAAGTCTTTCACATCCAGGAAAGCTATGTCAGTGCTATAGGAAAACAAATAAACAACAAGCATTGGCAAAGCCAATATGTCTCGCCTACACAAGTTATTTGCTTTGCCAATGTTTTTTAGTTATGCTGCACAGCAGCCATACTTTATAACATTGCTAAAAAAACATTGACAAAGCCAATTTTTAACATAGGTGAGACCTAATAGTTTTACCAATGCATGTTTGCTTCACATCAAGAATGCTCAGGCCATGTACCATTTGAGAGATAGAGCAGCAAACAGGAGCTGGTGCATGCAGGTAGGCAGCTGACACCATTTTTGAAGAGCAGTTCAATGGTGTTACAGGGCTCCCTACTTCTGTGGGTGAAGTTGCAAAGCAGGAGGATGGGAGGAGTAAGGTGGGTAGCTCGTGAGTGAGGTTGCTGAGGAGGGAGAACGGGAGCCCTGATGCCAGGAACAGCAAAGTGTATGAGGCGGAGTCACACTAATGTCACTAGCCGCTTGTGATTATGGCCATGTCCTGACATCAGAATGCAATTGTAAAAAGAAAATAAAGTACATGCATTTAAACAATTTTAATTGTCTCCCACCTATTTTGATATTTATATAAAAACAATACCCCTTCACACTTTAATACATTTTATGGCATTCTACTAACTACTAACTTTAATATGCGTTATGAAATTACTCCTCTTTTCTGTTATTTCTCTTTGATTCCCATGGAGTACCCAAAATGATAAAGCTACAAAATCCACATGACAATAAATAGCCAAGAAAAGCATCTGCTTTTCAATATTCTCTTATTTTATAATGATTCAGCAATTGCGAAGTACTCAGTCTCTCCGGGGCACATACAAGGAACAGACTACTCAGTAATACATGGTCAGGCAAGGGTCAGGCAGTCTCCTAGCCACCGGCTGCAGGGGAAGACTAAGCAGTCACAATTCAGGAGATTTTAATGGTGGCAGAAGTGACAAAGGTACACAGGATCCCTTGTGCCAACAACCACTCGACAGGAACCACCATCTTGAAAATGGCTATTTATAAGATATGGCCTGCTCTTTTCCAAGCATTCTCGGTGTTGGTTTGACTATGGAGAAACAGCTAATTTTTAACATCCTGCGCAACATGCATAAATTTAGACATCCGCTGTTGTCCTTTGATCTACCCGCAGTTTACGGAAAACCTCTCCAATACACCGTAAACATCGGAGCATCTGATTTACTCTGTTGGGAGGATACCCAACATCAGTCTGAACTTATCATCTGTTAACACTGTGATGGAAAACATGTGAAAAACTCCTTCCCCTTCAGAACGTAAGCAATTTTATATAACTCCTGGCACCATCTTCTGCACCAATCCCAGTCCAAATTATTATGAAACACTAGGTGATATTGCAGGGTAATTCTCTTTCCAGAAGGTCAGGACACAGGATCCAGTGATGGGCAGGAATCCAATCTTCTTGTCTTTGGCGACATTCTCTGTGTAGGTGTTTCTCCTGTCAGACCACAGATTGACCTGCCACTGCCAGTATTGGCTTGATCCAGGCCTATTGATAACAAAAGTGGCTGCCTGCTTCTATTCACAGGGGGTGAGCTTAAAGTCAGATAGATGCATTTGGTTTTACAAAGAATTCTACAGAGAAGTGTGAATCAAGAGAACAAAACAACATACATGGAGAAAAGAAGATACTATCACTGACTTTCACAAAAGCTTAAGGAGCAGCTTCTTGGACTATATACATCAAAGGCTGCCCCAATCCAGGGATACCCTATTTCTAATGTACTCAAGCACCATCTTACAAACCACATACCAATCAGGGTCTCAAGGGGGCCTAGTTACGACAGACTGTATGGAATCACCTGGAAGACCTAATTATTCTGTTGTTCCACTTGAATACCCACAGACACGCCTGTTTCCAGTACTATGATCAGATGCTATAAACTGTTAGTAGTTCCATGGCATGATTATGTATTGGTAGCCACGTAAATTAATAGTAATACTTTTTTTTAAGTAGACTCCTATATTTCAGCAGAGTAAGCAGCATAACAAATCATAAAGATTACTTTTCAGAAGACTTATGATACAAGTTTCCTACACAAGCAAACATGCTCGGCCTGGCAAATTATAAAATCAAGAGCAACTTGTCACATGGAAACTACACCAACGACTTCCACCCTACACTGTACATGTGCATAACCCCTTCGGTTTAGCACTGTTGGCTGTTTTCTCTGTCTTCGGTTTGGGCCGTGGACCTGCTTTGTATCCTTACTTCTGTATATTTTCTTATAGCTTTGTTATATTCTGCTACTTCTTGGCTACCTATAATACTGCTCAGCCTTTATTTCCCTTGTGTCCCTCTCCAGGATATCACTGGGACATACCATCGAAGTCGTGACCCATCAAGCCACTCCTTAGCATTGTGTGAGACCTTCTCAGTAGCTTCTGCTTAAGAGTGCTGTCCCACTTCAGAACTGCTGCTAAGTTCCATATCCCTATGTAGGTTCTTCTGTGAGGTGTACCTATGTTCCAGTGATAATGTTATGCATTGATCTCCATCAATTTCTGACTAAGGTTATTACGGCAATGCTCAGAGGTTATTATGTTCTAATATAGTAAACAGCTTCTCCCAACACTGCACTGAAGTCCTTTATTGCTGAGTTGGATAAAGACACTATCATGGCAGTTTGAAAACAGAAAGGTAAGGCTTAGGTTTCTATAATAAAACCTTCCTTGTCTATCAGGGGAACAGCATACTGCCCTGTCACACTCAGGGCTTTACATTCAAGCACTGAAATTCTTTTTTGCATCCTTCTGCACCACTCACAAAGAGTTCAAGGACAAGTCTGGCCAATGAATCATGAGGTTTTCTTTACTGCATAATATGAAGAAAGTGTTACCTTTAAAATCAAATTCTAAAGCATACCAAGGAAATTCCCCCATTTGGATTTTAAACCTGACCTCTTCCTGTGGGACTGATAAAGTGGTATCAGATAGTGTATTAGACCCCCCTCTTTCTTTTCAGTACTCCTATGCAGGCTTAACCATCTTTGATTTGATTATGAGTTATCTAAATATGGAACGCTTAACCCTTCCCATCCATCTATCCCATCAGCCTTTTAAGTGGCTGCCTATGGATCGCATTTTCCAGTACATTAAAAGTAGATGGATAAGGAAGCCATTTAATGTGAATACTAGGAAAAGCTTTAAAGCTTAATGATCCATGACATTAACTGTATCAAGGCTAGGAAGATCCCAGAAATGGTTCCTGACTGGACAATCTACATTTTTGTCTTGAGAGGGACACTCATAAAGGCTGACAAATGTCATAGAAAATGAATGAAGACCGAATCCTGAATGGGGTAGGCGCTTTGACTAAAATATTTTATGTGATATTTGACACCTGTTCCAATGATGTGCTTGTTGGCATAGGTTACTTATACTATTGGTTACAGCATCTCTTCTGTCTTCTGTAGAATCACAATCTCTCTGATATGTTTTTGAAATAGCCAGGCCCTAACAACCGGGGCTTATTACTTGATGATCTCAGCTGTTATGTGGAAAATGTGCAGTCAGACTGGAAGGTGAGATATCTCACCAAGATCCACACAAAAGGTGACCTGAGTAACTGTGAAAACTATAGGCAGATGATTCTTTTATCAACCCCAGACAAAGTATTCAACAGAGTCATCATGAACAGAGTGAAGGAAAAAGTAGATGCTTATTTGTAAGATCAGCAAACTGGATTCTGCAAAGATAGATTTTGTACAGACTAGATCACAACACTGCATCATTGTCATTGAGCGAACAATGGAATGGAACTCCCCTCTATGTCAATTTTATTGACTATGAGAAGGCATTCGACAGCAGTGGACAGACCCTTTGGAAACTCCTCGGCTACTATGGTGTGCCTGATAAACTCTTGAGAATGATCAGGATCTCTCATGAAGGAATGACCTGCAAGATGATCCATGAAGGACAACTCACAGAAGCATTCCAAGTGAAGACCGAAGTCTGCCAGAGTTGTTTGCTCTCCGCTTTTCTCTTTCTGCTGACCATTGACTGAATCAGGATGACTCCTGGACTGTACAGACAACCTGGCAATACTCTACCATACCCATCTGCTAATGTGGTCTTATGATAGATGTTAGGCCTGATGATCATCCTGGAATTTGTTGAGGGTAGAAACGCTGTCGACTGATTATACCACAGACCCACTTTTGAATATATGATTTGTTATGAAGGGCTGTGGTGCTCGTGTTATTTTGACACAAAAGATGATCATGTTTATCACATGTGTGTGTCACTTATGAAGGAGCACGAAGCATGTTGTCCTACACTGGCATTTCCCACGCTATTTTTGTGCGTTTCATTGTTTAATTGATTAAAATTGTAATTTGACTGCACATCATTTCTAAATATTCCTTCGACTAGGGACCTCTGGTCCTTGTTCTTTCACAACAAATGGGTGAAATTCACAAGGCTGCTTCATATGATGCCAACATCACCTTCTTCCTCAGCACCACCTCCTTCAATCAGTTCATTTTCTTCTTCTCCCTCCCCAGCAACTATCTTTTTGAGATGCACTTCCCACACACTTCTGTGTTCATTTTCCAGATTGGCCAGTTTTCTCCAGGTAGCTTAATGTCCACCTGGCTTAGCATGCTAAACAGTTCTGCAGTAAATTGAGCATTCTGAGATGTGCTTTTCATGCTGCCTGAGTGTGAAGAAGTCCCAAACAGTAAAGGAGAGTTGTCTTACTGTCTCAAACTCTAATAAAACATGTTGAGATGGGGCTAGGCATATTTTTTAGAGAAGGCTGTGACTGCATCAGGGTTGGTGGCTGCTGGAAGTTTTTGCCACCTTGAAAAGATGAAAGTAAGTGGTGTTGGTGGTTGATTAGAGATGATCTGTTCATCCTCTGTGCCACTCTACACAGTAACAATCACTAGATCCTCTTCATCTTCCTCACTTCGGAGATTTTTAGAAACTTTCCTTTTATCCTTATCTCTCATTGTGGGTGTTTGGCGGGTTCCAATCCAAGTCAAAATCATAGGAATGGGGACTTGGAGAAGCTGGGGGAGTGCTCCTTCTTTTTCTCGTCTGAGATCTTGGAACTGAACTGTCCAATGGAAGAGGATCCACAACAACACCATGCTTTGCAACAATCTCAGCATGCTCCTCCGCTCGTACTTCTGGAAGATCGGGTGTTTCAGACTGTGACAATTTGGTTTGCTGCTGAGATAAATCAATCAATACTCTATGTCTGCAGAGGCATGGTCTTTGAATTTGGTGATGATGTCATTGATCCATAGGTGATCTTTTTTGCAAGCGTCTTCCTGCCCAGAGGAGGGTATGTTGGGTTTTTTGAGGAATTGTTGCCAGTGGCAGTACTAACAGACTAATGCTTCCCACTGGATATTTTCTTGGCAGAGACCTCCTTCTTTGGGGCTATCTTCCTGACTTCATATATGGGTTTGCACTCAGCATGAGCAGAAAAATTTAGCATAGGACTCTGGTGTCACTGTCAGCTTATGCACCTGCAGGCAACACAAAATAAGCAGCTAGTCAGTGAGAATTGGGCAATCTAGTCAATGTACTGCAAGTCATCACCATCACACATCTTAACAATAGTGTACACATCCATGAAATAACTTTATTTGTTGCTAGACCTTACACAGGGAAAGCTACATTGGTGTCTATCCAAAGCCCATGGGCACTTCTGAGAGGCAGACAAAAATCAAATACATTAATTAAATAATATTTAGTGTTCCTCCAGGACCAATGGGACCCTTTAGGAGGAAGGCAAAAATCAAATCAACTATTTAAATAATAATTGGTGTTCCTCCAGGGCCCAGGGGACCATATTGAGTGGCTGGAGGAGGCTGCCACCAAATTGAAAAAGATAATTAACTAATAGGTGGTGTCCCTCCTGGGCCCATGGAGCCGCTATTGAGATGAGTGGCAGGAAAAATTCGAATTGCTTAAACAAAATCATTAACTGTGTTCTACAGACTACTACATTCAACCACAAGCACAAATATATAAGGAAAATGCATTAGGAAAAAACAAGAAACGAAGAAATTTGACATTAACTTCTACTAATAGCAAAACTCCAAAAAAATGGTATAAGATGATGAATAATCTAAACCAGCCAACGGATCAACAAAATGGTAGGTTCTCACCACATGCCCACACAGTAGACAGACAGACAGACAGACAGACAGACAGACAGACAGACAGACAGACAGACAGACAGACAGACAGACAGATAGACAGACAGACAGACAGACAGACAGACAGACAGACAGACAGATAGATAGATAGATAGATAGATAGATAGATAGATAGATAGATAGATAGATAGATAGATAGATAGATAGATAGATAGATAGATAGATAGATAGATAGATAGATAGATAGATAGATAGATAGATAGATAGATAGATAGATAGATAGATAGATAGATAGATAGATACATAGATACATGGATAGATGGATATCCAGAATGTGTCTGGCTCCATCCCTGGGACTGCCCTTACCAGCAATGTCACAAAAGAAAAGAAACGTTAAATAAGCCCCAACCACAAACAGCTTAAGGAAGAATATGCTAACCCCCTCCCCCCCAAAAGACTGCATTGCAGGAAAGCAAATAATCAACCATCTCACACATACACAAACTAACAAAAAAATGACGGTGGGCAAACACAAGGGGAGGAAGGTAGCTGAGATCAAGGGAAAATGTCTGTTTATCTGGGTCTGGACTGCAGGAGCCAACCTGATCCTAGCCACCAACAGGCACATGCAGGCAAAAAAGTAACTTACATTTTGTTTAAATACAGGACCATCTACACACTCCTAAAATGATTAAAAAATACCTGTAGCACATCACTGCAAACAATGTGAAAAATACATAAAAAATGCACCCTAGGTCTATAGCAGGGCAGACTGTGCCCCAAAAAGTAAAGCAACAATGACACTGTGAAATAATTAACACATTAACAAAAAAACAAGGAAATTTAGAAAATGTATAGAAATGAAGAAAATATATATTATACCACCTGGCCCCCACATCCCAAAATGTGCACAGATGATCCTTTAGAATACTGTAGTCCTACATGCTTCCTTGTTCCAAACTTCTGGCCATGTGGCAACAAACAAAAACAAAAGAGTAGCAGAAATAGTGGTGTCTGCCCTCCTGCAAGCAACATACTTTTTTCAAAGAACTGCATTGAACGTACTTAATTTTCCAAATGGTTATGAGACCCAAGGCGTGTACACAGCAGGCATTGCTGACAAGAATAGAGTGGTGCTTCTCCCCTAAAATCCAACTGCAAAATGTTCAAGAGCTGAAGAAAGCGGGGAGGGACTTCAGGACAAGAAGAAGACGTTGCTACTGTATATACAGTCACCTCCGCATCTCTATGGAACTTATTGCAAAAAAAATTAAATTACCTGAACGGTCTAACTGGAAAAGAATCCTACTAAAAATGTGTATAGAGTTGATTTTGGGCACTAATGTTGAGAAGCTGTCACATTCATGTTGATTGTCTTGTATCCCACACTCTTGAGCTAGGAGTTTCCCCCAAATAGTTTTATCACTATCCAACATGGCATAATGATGCACTCTTAGGTTTTTGACATACATTTTGTTGCGGCATAGGCCGGAACCAAAACTATATTTCAGTGGCCTAACAGAAAATTCAGCTTAGCCCTAATTGGCATGCAACCTCTTATATACATGTACCAATAGGGAATGTGAGAACTAATGCTTGCATGGGCTAGATCTAACAATGTTAGAGTTTTAATAAGGTTTGGGGCTATTGCATCACAATGGGAGGACAAAGTAGACCCGTTGTTAATCAAATACTTCCTACACTTTTAAAGGTTCTGAGCTAATAACCTCTAGATTTACCTTACCATAATCATCTTTCTGCCATCCATGTTTCATTTGCCATACTTTTCTAATCTGATGTGTCTCAACCATGCGATAAAGAGTTAACTTTCTGATTCCCTGGCTTATTAACTGCACCTAATTACACTATTCTATGATCACTGTCTGTATTTGAGATGTAATAATGCATTAGTACTCCTTGCAGTAATCAGTCAGGTGATCATTGGAGTTGATGTCTCAGTGATGTAGGACATAGGGAAGGATATGGATTGGTTTCTCTTAGATGTTGAATAGCATAGTTGGTTTGTAACTTTATGTTTGATTGATAGGGCGCACTGCAATATGGTGGGATACAGTCTACAATATATCGTACATTATGGTGGATTAGTGCCTCTAAGGCACAGTATGATGTGCTTGGTTCCTTAGAATGCAGTGAGGTTTGGTAAAGTAGTGCGCTAGTGGCCATTGGATACAGTGCAGTTGGGAGATTACTGTCTCTAGATTGGAGTTTATAATTTGAGAATACAATCAGGTACTCCTGGCCACAGAGCTTCATACTGAGGTCTTCATATTTCTCTTGAGCTCAGTCTTTGGTCTGGAGAACACTAGGATTCCTGAGTTCAGAACTCTCCAGGAAATTGCCTTGTCTCATACAACTCATTTTTGTACTTTATTGCTCCAATTAAAGGAGCTGCTCGTATATTCATGGACAAATTGGCATCGGGGCTACAGGTGAAGATCAGCCTGGGTCATGGGTTGAAGCTACTTTAAGATGAACTTCATTTTATCCTGTATGAGACTGAGCTGGTCTTGGTCTGTTACAAGCCACTGCGCTACACGTTCTCTGGTGATAACTGCCCCTTTCCAGTTGTTACATAAAGTCCTGAGCTCTTGCCTAATGCCTCACCCACTTAGGGTGCCGTATGTGGAACTGCCAGCCTTGGACGAAGCCTGTAATATCATTCAAGTACAACATCAATTCCAGTACCAACTGCTACAGACGCCGCCTCACCACTCAAGGATATTTTACATTTTAATGAAGTGAATGGACAATGTATTTAATATAAAATCTAAAACTGGATATTTTTGCTGTGCAGGATGACATATTCCCATGCTGTGATATACCACATGAAATGGGATTATTCTTTCGACAAAAGGCTTTTTAAATTAACATTTACAACCTTTTAACTTTCATAATATTTTTTATAAAAGTTAATTCTTTTATAAAATTCCTGAAGAACATTTTCACATTTGACAAAGATAACACTGTTTATTGAAAGCTTTCCTAGGAAAAGGACAAGTGGAAACTGTAGAAAGTAAATAGTGCTCTTAAAGGACTGTTTATTTTCTGTCACTTCGACTTTGTTCTTGACCTCGGAGACAAAGTGCTAACATGTAAGGGCCGCAAGGTGTCAGAACTTGCGCCAGCGTCCCCTAATTAAAGCCCCTGTAAAAGTTGAGTTAGTTAATTTGGGCTTTTTTAAAATGTCTTTAGGAGTTTTTACCAAAGTGGGTAGCTATCCGGTTCGTTTTTTTTTTTTTTACGAATAGGTTAAAATCAATGTATGGAATGTTATGAGTGAAATGGCCCAATCTCCCAGACAGAGAGAAGTCTAGTTTGGTTAGAGTAGCCACTGATCTCCTGCTTAGTTCAGCTTATCTCCCAGGGTTGCCCATTCTACAAATGGAGTAACAACTCAAAATATGAGAAAGCGCTTTGGGCCTTGCAAGGGGTATAGAAAGCTCTATGTAAATACTATTAAAATGCTGATATTGAGCATTCACGTGGTATATACATAACAGACTTAGGGGCTTATTTACAAGCCCCTTGTGCTGTCGGTAGGTCACTTTTTCCCATGTTAAAATGTATAAATTAGCACTGTAATGGTTATTCGGAATAGCTCTGCAAGGGAAAGCGCTGCTGATATATATATATATATAGCAAACAAATCGTTAACAGTTTTTTTTGTGTGTATATATACAAATACTGATATATATATATATATATATATATATATATATATATATATATATATATATATATTACCTACTGGCGGTCGCCAGTAGGTAGTTATAGTTAGGACCACGTTTCCATAGGAAATCCGCAACATTCTATTTTGAATAACTTTGGCGCCGGTCGACGAATCCTCGCGAATTTTTCAAAATAGGTGGGGCGCTACGCTCCGCTCCTACCCTGAAAGTCTCGGGGGGATTCGTCAAGCGGGGGCTGAGATAAAAGGGGGGTCCCAAAACGCGTTTTTCCCATGCATTTTTCCATAGGACCTTTAGACACAGCTACAGCCCGAACGGCTGAACCGAATTACTTGAAATTTGGCAGAGAGCTAGTCCTCAGGTCAAGGAAGTGCCTTTTGTAGGTTTGGTATAAATCTGTTCAGTAGATTCTGAGAAAATAGCCTTTAAATCAATATATATATCTGAGCCAGCTTACGGTGCGCTTACGGTGCGCTTACCGTACGCGTACGGTGGCGTGCGCGAGCGCGATTCTGATTGGCTCTCAGATCTTAGTAAACATTCGAATCGGTCGAAACCAGGAAGCGGCGGCCGCCATTTTCTCTCTCGCTCTCTGAGTTGGGCAGCAAAAACGAAGCCAAAAAATGGCTAAAGAGGCAGTTTCGTCACATCCTAACCACCCAGCAATGATATAGGGGTCCCCAAACAACCCTCAAGCCCAAAAAAAAAAATTTTTTTTTTCAGAAATTCGCCGATTATGCTTACCGTACGCGTACGGTTAAAATTAAAAAAAAAAAAAATTATCCACACTCTCCCCACCCCGTGTTCAAATGGTATATATATTAAATTAACAACGAATACATTTCAAAAAGATGCGCATAATATGTCCCCCATGTGCGCAGGGTGCCTCCCCGTGTGCAAATGGTGCCCGAAGGGCACCATTTGTGCATGGCATATAACAGCTATAAAATTAACAAAGAATACATTTCAAAAAGATGCGCATAATATGTCCCCCATGTGCGCACGGTGCGCGAAGCGCATCGTGCGTACATGGCCCATCCCGCATAATGTGGGCACGCGGTGCGCGCAGCGCACCGCGTGCCCACCGTGTGTGCACGGCACTAACTGCGTAAAGTGGGCGCGCGGTGCGCGAAGCGCACCGTGCGCGCACGGAACGAACTGCGTTAACTGGGCGCGCAACGCCACGAATGGCGTAAAGTAACTTAGCATTTAAAAAACCGTACAAATTCACTGAAAAAACCATAGGTTTCACACACGTTATAGTTAGAAATTAGCATTTAAAAAACCTTGCAAATTCACTGAAAAAACCATAGGTTTCACACATGTTATAGTTAGCTGTACATTTCACTCGTAAAAAACCAATGAAATTCCCCCGTTATAGTTAGTGCAGGCAACTATAACTCACGCGACCGCAATCTTCTGCTGATGACATATGTGTCTTTATGAAAAAAAATTTTTTGTAATATATGTATAGCTAAAATTTAATGGAAGAAGACATGGGCAAATAAGTGTCTAAATACAGTATTAGCATCAGCAGAGGATTGCGGTCGCGTGAGTTATAGTTGCCTGCACTAACTATAACGGGGGAATTTCATTGGTTTTTTACGAGTGAAATGTACAGCTAACTATAACATGTGTGAAACCTATGGTTTTTTCAGTGAATATATATATATATATATATATATATAGCAAACAAATCGTTAACAGTTTTTTTTTAACTTGGACAAGGTCATGTTTTGCTTGTGTAAAAAATAACATGTTATTGTTCATTCCACCCCCAGGTTATTCGAGCCTCCTACAGCGATTCGTCTCTCCCACCTACTGCAGCATTTTGCTTGTTGTTTTACAAGGTTATAGTTTATGTTTCCCTTATTACTGTCAGTGATTTCTTTTTTACTTTGAGGTATCCCCGCATTTCACCTGTCAAAGGAAGGATGCACATTTGACTTGATGTGCTTGCCAAAACCCAAAGGTGAATTTAAACCGGTGGATATTGCTACCTTTGCCAAATAAATAAAAAGAAAACATGGAAAATATTTTATAATCAGACATGCAAACAATTGATATTAAAAACAGAGACGAACTTCATGACCTCAGAGAACATGGGTCTGTAAGAACTGTTTAATTGGGAGTGGCATTCTATGCACATCTAGCTTGTTGCTTTACAAAACATCAAAAAAAACCTCAATCACTACACTGCATCCTATACCTCTAAATCCATAACTTCCAAATACTCTTGCTGCACCTTCTTCTGCTCCCTCCTGCCCTCTCCTCCCCTCTTCACAGTCTCCTGCTAGTTTGGTTCTCCTCTCGCCCCTATTTACATGTCTTTAAATATACCTTACAAGGTGAACTTGGTTGGACAAATCTTGATTCTCGTTGAAGGATGTCCTTCAAACTTGACAGTTACAAAGGCACTAGTCTCCTTCAACGTCATCACTAACTATACTATTCGTATAGGTAAAAGCAATTGGTGGGAGAGTTGTGCAGCACATGCAGTGCCAGAGCCTGTGTCAAGCAAGAGGAAAGGTTTTCATTTCGAATATATGATAATTATGCATAAGGAAACAAAATACACGTGTGCTCATTTTATTGATGTTTATAGCTATCATGCATGAACGAAGGTAAAACCTAGGAGTTAGTACTCGAAATCTAGGTTCTAGCATGCAATATGCTAATGTCTCAAAACGTAGTTAGTGTGCATCGGTGCCATAGCCTTAAATTGAACTATTACCATCTTGGTTGACGAGGGAGGAGTCATAGAGTTCCCATGGAAGGTTTTAGGGATATATGAGCCATTAATCTTTTACAAAATAACACTGTAAAAAAGGTATACAAACCATCATGTCTAGCCACTTACTCGAGATGCTCAGTCAGTGGTATGTTGCAGCATGACTACAGGCAACATTAGATGATCCACTTGCTCCCTAATGAACTCAACCTCATCAACTTTCTGATTGCCTTCCCTAGCTGGTCGTTGTATTAGCCCTGCCACATTAGCGCTGAGGGGCAGATTTATTAATCTTTCACACAGCGCATTTACCGAGTCACCTTGCTGCACTGCGTGAAAGGTAAAGGGCAGGAATGTGCCGCATTTAACATTATAAGCGCATTCCTGTCCTTTCCTAATGCTGGCGCACTTTTGGCTGCCTAGCACCAATGCAATCACCCTTGCATGATGATGCAAGAGGGGTGCCTGCATTATAGGCAGGCTTGTTTTTGTGCAGGAAGCAACATCTTCCGGCATAAAAGCAATCCTGAGAAGCGTTTTTCTCTTTTTCTGTGCGCTGAAAAATGCAGCACAAATAATAAGTGGAAACAACGAGGAGAAATAAAGATAGTTCTCCTCATTACACCTCACCTGGGGAGGTGTAGCAATATAACGCATTCCCAGGTCTACCACTAATAGTATATCTTGGAATGCATCGAAATCCATCAGTGGATGAATGGAAACACCCATGCTCCACCTATGAAGCACCTCCAAAGGGCAGATTAATGCAAGGCAGAGATTTGTGCTACCCTGCATTACTATAGGTTTATCAAGCCATGCAGGGCCATGCAAGGTGGCCTTGTGTGGCCTGATAAATCTAACTTTGTTTTTGCTTCCCCTTGCATGGTGTAGAGGTGTCACAAAATCTTGATAAATATGCCCTGAGTGTCTGGCACCCTGATCATTGGCAGGTATGCAGACTGCATCCAGACTTTTGCAAACCCATAGAGGTGTGTCAAAACCAGAGGTCCTAGCTCCCATGGGGCTGTGGTAGCCCATGCCTCAGCAGAGCGCTATAAAGGAATAACGGGACCCAGCTAGGTATTGCTAACCACGTGCAGGCTCTTTTTCTAATCAATCGCTGCATGTATTATCAGAGGCTTATTACTATTCAAAAGTATCCTGTCTCCCCCCCGGCACTTTTTGCTGACTCTGCTACCTCATATTGCAGCAGAGATTTATTTAAGTTTTTTCTTGAGTCCAGGAACAAAATCGTTTTGGCGGATATAAAGTATTCTCAAAATATAGAGTCATATACAGCTATAGTTAGTGGCTTTCCTGAAGAAGGCGCTCCTGTGCCGAAACACGTGTATGAGACACTGGAAGAATTATCCACATTAGTCACAACAAGATTTCATGACTGTATCAACATTCAATGTATATACTTTTTAGACATTATTTGCACTGTACAAATCGTTTTTTGGTCATATTTGATCAAGCCAGTTGTTTTTGTGTGTATGTGTGCTTCAAATGTGGATGTGAATGCAAGATGAATGAGTGGTCATGGGTGATTTGCCAAATGTACATTGTGTGTATAATAGGTCACTGTTTTAATATTGATAATACATGGAAAAACTATGAAATATATTTAAAAATGTATATATAAGAATAAAATAAAAGAATATAATCTTTAAATGTATTTTCCTGTATCGCCTTTCTTTTTGTCCACACACAATTTGAGCCTAGCCTTATCACTTTCATCTCAATCATACTTCATTGGGTAGTTTTTACACACTGTTAGTATATACTTAAAAGCTGCCCTAGGTTTTTCTACATTAAAAATATTTCCCTACTCTAGGTACTCATAGCAGTCTGCATAGTGTCCCTTCTCTTTACATTACATGTTCCCCATACTTAGCCACTTGTTTGGAAAGCTGTGAAAACACAAACCATAAAGTCTGCACCATAACTGCAGACGACAGTAGATCTGTTCACTTCTGTAGAATTCCATTTTCCATCCATCACTTTCCCTTTGACGGTCTGACAACCATCTTTGGCTTCTCATGAATCTTGAGGCCCAGCTCTGATTGGATGCTATCTAGTGCTTTCCCCATTGTCACTGATTCACCCCTATGACGTAGTGGACCAATCAACGTACCAGCCAAAAAATGGTATTTAGTCCCTGCAAAGAGCTTATGCACCATGACCACAATCACGGACAGAAAACGTACTAAATCCAGGATGATCTTCACCCTTGCACCAAGAGCAACCAAAATATTTCATTGTTTCATTACTTGTGAGCACCACAAAATCACTGTAAAAGGACAAAGAACTCTGTTAGACCATTAGCGTGAGTCTACCTTCCACTTTATGCTGTTGCCTCATCTGTTTTTGCTGGTCTAGATGCTTTGGGCACTTTGCCACTGCTGTTAAGTGCCAAAGTGAAAGTGCTCCCTATTGTAAATACTCTGATTGATTGATTGTTGTTATGTATTAATGATTCCATGATTGGTTATTTGATTTACTTGTCAGTCTCTAGTACAGTGCACCATGTGTGCCCAGGGCCTGTAAATCAAATGCTGCTGGTGGGCTTGCAGCACTGATTGTGCACCCACAGAAGCAGCTTGTAAAATGTGGCTCAGGCCTGCTATTTCAGAGTTTGTGCAGTGTGGGACTGCCATGTCGACTTGGCAAGTGCACACACTTGCCAGTGCCTAAACCTTCTATTTTCTGCATTTTAGTCACCCCTAAGGTAGGACCAGGGTACCCCTGTGGGCAGGGTGCATTGTATGTGAAAGGTGGGGCACGCCCTAGTGTGTGTGGCATGTCCTGATAGTGAAATACTGCCAATTTCATTTTTCACTATTGGAAGGCTATCTGTTCCCATGGGCCAGAATGGGCAGTTTGATTATAACATCTTATAAGCACAACTGACCCAGGGAACAAGATTGGAAAATAAAGCTTAGTATGTTTGAACTCAGAATGTTAAAGTGCATCTTTTAGTGTGGGTGATTTTAACATTTTGTGTTTGAAAATACCACTTTTAGAAAGTAGGTATTTTCTTGCCTAACCATCCGGTATGCCTCTGCTAGGTTTGTATATTGCATGTCTGGCTTGTGAGTGACAGGAGCTGGGAGAGGGCTGTGGCTTCAGCAGTCTGACGAGTCAGGGCTGGGCTGAATAGGACCTGGGTTGAATTTAGAGTAGGGGGAGGAGATTTCCTTTCACCTGCCTGGGCCAGGTCTGCTTTCAACAATGCTGTCTCCACCTCCAGCCAGGAAGCTGCACCAGCGAGGACAGAACTGGTTTTGGCTGGCTACAGACACTCTATGCCTTCAGAGACAAAGGACCCAGACCCCAGAACTTTAGATCACTTCTGGGAGGTCAAGAGGAACCTTTGCCTAGGAGAAGATCCGGAGAAGCTGAAGGAAGATTACTGCCCCAGTGCTGTTTGCTGTTTGGGGTTGGCCGGCAGTGGTTACTTGGTGCCAAGGAAAGGAGAAAAGGACTTTGCTGTATGCTTTGTCATCTTGAGGAAGATCTCCAAGGGATTTAAACTGAGCTTGCCTCTTGTCTGAAGTCTAAGGGACACAAAGACTTCACCACCAGCTCCTCTGAATTTCCTTGCTGGGAATTCCAACCTGCAAAGAGGTGCCTGCTGCTGTATAGGGTCTCTAGAGACTGTTTGTTGTTGGGAGCTGGAAGATCAACACAACAAGGAAGAAGCCTGTCGCATCTGCATCAGTTCTGGACGGATCGCCGAGTCCCCGCGTATTTTCGAGCCCCGGAAAAGAAGCTTGCAGCATCCACACCGAGTCCCGACGCATCGCCGAGAAGATCGACGCAGCACCTGCCGTGCGGCTGCAAACGTTTACGCATCGTCCAGATCATCAAATTGCATCAAGCTGTCATTTTGTGGCATTGCACCAGATCGTCGCATCGCAGCGCCATCTTATTGCATCGTAACTGGAACGCAGTAGGAAACTGACGCATACCCTCCTCTCCAGTAAGGAATTGACGCATTGCCTCCCCTGCGCTGCAGTAAGGAACAGCTGCGCCGCCTCCCCCGACGCAAGGAACAGACGCTTCGCCTTCCCTGCGACCCTTTTGTTTGTTTTGCGTGACACATCTAAGGTACATTGTATGAAAAGTTTTGCATTTACAACTTGCATTGAACTGAATTATTTCTACCATTTAAGAACCTTATTTTTGATACTGTATTTTTGATTTTTGCCATTTGGTCTTGTTTAGATAAAGATTACTTATTTTTCTAAACTGGTGTGGTGTCCCTTTATAGTGTTTTCACTGTGTTACTGTATGTGTTCACAAATGCTTTACACACTGCCTCTGAGATAAGCCTGTCTGCTCGTGCCAAGCTACCAAGGGGGTGAGCAGGGGTCATTTTAGGAGTGTATCCCCCTTTCCCTGACTAGAAGCAAGGGTCCCCATTACCACAAAGGTGCAAACCATTGCCAACTAGAGACCCCCATTTCTAAAAAAACTCCAACAGACAAAAATAGAACCAATGCTCCCAAGTGGTGTACCTACCTATATATAGCCAAAGGAACATGAGGCCAAACATATCAGTACATAAAATACAATTAGTTTAATCACAACCCCAGTTAACTAGACAGAGTTCAAATTAATCTATTGGATAGAAATGTGTGCTTTGCTAGGTTGACAAACTTGACAACCAAGCTACAAATCCTGCTGTTCGGTGTTAATATGCAAAAACAACAAGCTGATGGATGGAATTCTTGAATTAATCTCAGCCACTGGCAATCCCGCGGGCCACATCCGAATCCATCATTTTTCGCCTACCATGTCACATCGGTTTTCACCCAGGCTTATACAAATCCCTCTTTTTTTTCTGTTTGAAAAGCTTTATTCAAGAAAATGTCACTACAAAGATATCAGCAGAGGCTTAAGAAATAAGCAAATAGAAGCAAAATAACAGAAACAAGCTAATATCATATAGAAACGAGCAAAAGCATTTTATACAGTTTTAGGGAGAAAAGGGAAAAAGGGAAAGAAAGGAAAGGATAATGAAATAAAAGGGGGGAAAAAGGGAAAATGTCAACAACACATTATGAAAGTATAAAAGCATGTCTGAAGAGTAAATGCTGTATGCAAATCAATAATCAAATACAATCAAGATGAACAACTATAACATTAAATACATCGTATACTGTAGCTATAATAAAAAGAAGAGGCAATATCCTCAAGGAGGCTCAAAATTTTCTGAAGTGACATGTGATACATTCTTCCGAACCATCCGATCTAAATATGAGGTAAGAGGTAACCAGAAGAGATCCATATTATGTGTAGGATTACAGGAGGATGCAAAAGCAATATCAAGCCTATGAAAGTGACATAGAGAGTTCCACCAATAACGGATGGAAAGCTTTGTGAGGGATTTCCAATTGGAGGAAATGTGTTGAAAGGCGAGAGCAAGCATAAGGTCAAAAAGACCGTGAGAATGTAGAGGAAGATCTAAAGAGTCAGATAAACTGCCTAGAAACAGGGTAGAAATCAAGTACTGAGACGAAAGCGTGAAAATACGAGAGATGTATAGCCAGACATTATTCTAGAATTGAGAGACAGAAGGACACAAGAATAAAAGATGAAAAAGGTTAGCGTTAGGGGCAGAACATGTCCAACACTTGGACTCCGAAGAAGAAGAAAAACGAGCTAGAGAAAGTGGAGAGAAATATAGTCTGTGGTACATGTAAAACAAAGATTGAGTGAGGGAAGCAGAACGAGAAATTTTCAAAGATCTGGACCAAAGTTTATCCCATAGAGCAACGGACCAAACACATCCCAAGTCCGCCTCCCAAGCAAGTTCCGTTTTAGACTTAAGGCGATCTGCATTAGGTGATAAAAAGAATTTATAAATAAGAGAGGCTTTGGGAAGGGTTGAAAGAATTTTGAGAAGAGGGGCCTGGGATTCGGAGGGAGGGGAAGAAGGAAGAGAATAAAAAATGTCAAGGATAAGTGAGATCAGAGTAACAAATTTTTGCAAAAATGAGCGAGGACAACCATAGGACAACTGGAATTGGGGAAAGGAACAAGGAGATGTCCCGTCAAAAAACTGGTTTACCCATATGATGCCCTTAGATCTCCAAGAATTCCAGAAGATGGGCCTATTATTTATAAAAATGAGTGAGTTATACCAAACCGTTGAAGCTAGAAAAGATTCCCGAGTAGTAGGTGTAGAATTGAAAATAGGCTTTAAGAGAGAAAAAGTATGTTTAAATAAAGGAAATGACATGTGCGGAGCTTTGGCAGAAAAGCGTATGAATTCTCCAAAAGAGAACGGTAACAACAACGTTTGTTCAATGTGAAGCCAAAGAGGAGCAAAAGGAGAAGGAACTGACGCAAGCCATCTGGACGCCTGACGAAGAGAAAATGATTTATGGTAGAGACGGAAGTCTGGAAAATTGACACCACCATTAGACTTGGGTTTACGAAGCTGCGCTAAAGAGATTCTAGATTTCTTTTTGTTCCAAAGAAATTTTGACAAACAAGAGTCAATGCGTTTAAAATAAATTGAGGGGATATGAATAGGCATCATGGACAAAATGTAAATTAAAATGGGTGCTATCATCATCTTAATTGAATCCAATCGCCCCCACCAAGAGAGAAAGAGGGGGTTCCAGGAGGAAAACAATCAATCAATACGAGACAAAACCGCAGACATGTTTAGAGGGATTGACGAGGAAATAGAGTTGGAAAACCATATTCCTAAATATTTAATTTTGGAGCTGTTCCAAGCAAATCCAGTAGAAGAAAAGGCATGAGGAGTGCAAAATTTTGTAGGAGGAAGTATTTCAGTTTTATCTGAATTGATTTTATATCCCGAGACCTGTGAGAAAGAATCAAACTCAGCTAGCAGAGAGGGAATAGAAGTGTCTGGAGCAGAGATGAATAGAAGAATATCATCTGCATACGCAGAAAGCTTCAACTGATCATTACCATAAGGAAAACCTGAAATGGAGGTATTGTTACGGATAGAAGACAAAAAGGGTTCAAGCGCGAGGACAAAGAGTAAAGGAGATAAAGGGCAACCCTGACGAACGCCTCACTGAAGAGGAAAATATGAGGAAACCTGACCATTGACCAAAACCGAAGCTTTAGGGGAAGAATACAACAAAGAAATAGGAGAGATGAAATGAGGACCAAAACCATGCCAACGCAATGATGCAAATAGGAAAGACCAATCAACCCGATCAAAGGCTTTCTCCGCGTCAACAGAAATAGCCGCTAAGGGAATAAAAAGAGAAGAAACCTTATTTAAAACATTAAGGAAGAGGCGAGAATTATCAGAGGTAAGCCGACCTTTAACAAAACCACATTGTTCCTTACCAATGAGATGGGGCATTAGAGGATCTAAGCGTAAAGCTAATACTTTAGCAAACAACTTATAGTCCACATTTACTAAAGAGATCGGACGATAGTTCTTGCAGAATTTGGGGTCGCGACCATCCTTGGGAATAAGACATATGGTAGCTTCTTGAAATGTACCTTCTGCCTTACCCAACAGATAAAACGATTGAAAGAGAGAAAGAAGTTTGGGAAGTAAAAGATCAGAGAAGTGAGAATAGAATTCAACAGAAAAACCATCAGGGCCTGGAGTTTTACCTTTGGTAAAAATCTTCAAAGCTGCAGAGAGCTCATGTAAAAAAAGATCAACTTCCAGGTCTGGAAAACTAAGATGAGACGACGAGGGTTTAGGAAGGTTGTCAAAATAAGCTTGGATAAGAGAGGGAGAAGGAGAAGATTCCGGTGTGTAAAGATTACGATAAAATAACTGAAACTGGTCAACAATATCCTGAGACTTATGCAATAAAGTATTGTCCGAAGCATGAATAGAGTCAATGAAAGAGCGTTCCTTGCGTGACTTAAGATAATTAGCTAGAAGCTTCCCTGCCCTGTTACGACTGCCATAGTAACGAGCACTACTACGAAGAAGCATTGACAAAGCATTATCCGTAGTAGATTTATTGAATTCAAGCTTGGCACGAATAAGATCCGGAGAGACGGAATCATTAGGGGAAGAGTAGAACTTATGCTCTAAAGATTTAATATGGGCAAGAATAGATTTCTGCTTTTGAAGAAAACGTTTCTTCTTTTTGGAGACAAAATCAATAACAAACCCTCGAGCGGTAGCCTTAACCCCTTCTGTGCCCATGACGAGCTGGACTCGTCATGGGCCGCGGTTGCGCTGTGCCCATGACGAGTCCAGCTCGTCATGAACCCCGCCCGCTAATGCAACGCCCGGCACAGGGCGGGGAAAGGGCGTGGCACACAAGGGGTTAAAGGAATCCCAGAGAAGATGAGGGGAGATATCAGAAGTATAGTTTAACAGGAAGAAATCAATGGACGAAACGAAGAGGAGAAGAAAGAACCATTAAGAAGAGAATTGTTAAATCGCCAACGAGAGGGCTTGGAATGCGGAGGAAGGAGATCAAGATCCGTAACAATAGGAGCATGGTCCGAGATAAGTATAGGTTCAATAGAAGAAGAAAGCAGGTTTTGTGATAAGGAGAGAGAGAGAAAAATATAGTCGAGACGAGAAAAAGATGAGTGAGGAGGAGAAAAAAAGAGAAGTCAAGAGTGTCAGGATGTGAGAGTCTCCAAGAGTCAGTGAGACGTGCTTGAGAACTGGTGTCTAGAAATTGTTTGTGAGGTTTGTGAGGTAGAAACCGAACCGTTGACTTACGGTCAAGAAAGGGATCCACAATCTGGTTACAGTCACCACCTAGAATGAAGAGGTCATCTTTATGCTGAATACATTTGCTCGTAATTGAGGGCCAGAAAAGCAAGTCAGCTTGCGTAGGGCCATAAACATTAAGTACAGTCAGGGGAATAGAATTGATTGATAACTTAGCTAATATCCACCTACCATCAGAATCTGTTTCTTGTAGCAAAACCTTACATTTTAACTTTTTATGACACAAAATACCAACACCATTCTTCTTATTGGTAGAAGGAGAAAATAAAACTGTACCCACCCATCCACGCTTTAACTTGAGAGACTCAGCCTCCGAGAGATGAGTCTCTTGTAAGAGAACTATGTCAGGACTATATGAGGCGAGATGGGAGAGAATCCTCTGACGCTTAATGGGATTGTTAAAACCTTTTACATTCCAGGAAATTACTCTGAATTTAAACACTGGAGAACATGAACAGGAACAATACCTCCAGCAACAGATAGAAGGAAAGATAATGACAAAAGGTGGAAAAAAAAATAGAAGCTAGACAATAAGGGTGAGTGAAAATAGATGAAAAGAAGAATAAAAAGTTCAAAACTGAAACATAACCACTAAAAAGAGAGGAGAATAAGATAGACAGAGGAAGAGTAGAAAAAAATAATAATAAATGGAGCAGAGGCAAAGGGAAAAGAAGGGGAGGGTAAACAGAGAAAAACACAAGAAGAGACAGCACAAATCCAAAAAGGACGACTGAAGATAACATACCTAAAGGGAACATGAAGAGGACAACGGGGCAATGGAGAGACGAAACAGGAATGACCTTCCGGGACCAGGAGACCACCAGACCGCATCAGGACGAGAGATGAGAGGACGAGCCATATGAGGGAGCAGGGGAGGACACCAATCGATCTGGATAAGAAAAATAAGTATGAGAAACGCTATAATGGCAAGACAAACCATAAAACAGGTAACAAAAAATGATAGTAAGAACGGAGTCTAAGGGAGAATGTAAAAGAATGAGAACCAGCAAAATAGGAACAGACAATAAAAAACAGCATATAAAAAGTCTGAAGAATTGGACAAAAGGCGAATTAACAATATAATAAACAAAAGCATTGTAAAAACATTATCAGAGAAAACCTGCAAGAGAAGAAAAAAAATAAAAATAGAGTTAAACATTCAACCACAAGTAGAAGTATCCATGCCAGCGTTAGTCTGAATATGAATAAAGTTTTTAAGTTCAGCAGGATCTTGAAAGGACCAAGTCTGATTCTGATGAGTGACTTTGAAGGTGCAGGGGTGAAATAAACCATATTTGACACCAAGAGAGCGTAGAGGGGCACGAAGGCTCAAAAACTCTTTACTTCTTGCTGCAGTAACGGTAGAAACATCCTGAGAGAGAAAAACCCTCTGACCCAACCAGGAGACTTGGCGTTTGGAGCGAGCCGCAGAGAGGACAAGAAGAAGATCTGTGAATTTCAGAAAGAGAATAATGACTCCTCGAGGCTTAGTTGAAGTTGATGAACGAGGACCAAGTCTGTGAGCCCGTTGGATAGTAAGAGAGGTGGTAGCAGGCATGTCCAACATTTTCAGGAGAAGGGAGGAGAAAAACAGAACAGGATCGTCCCCCTCCAAAGACTCAGGTAGACCATAAATGCGTAAGTTATTCCACCTATTTCTATTTTCCAATTCCTCAGTATGTTGCTGGAGGGCAAGAACAGACTTTTCCAGAGAGGAAATACGCTTAGAGTTAACTTGGATCTCTGAAACCTGATGCTCAACAGAAGAGACTCTATTTTCCATAGCTGACCATTTCGCTTCAAAAAGTTGCATTTTATTATTGGTCTCCTCAACAAACGGTCGTAAAGCACGTATCTCCTCCAGGAGAAGCTCCAAGGAGATAGGAGATGACGATTTATCCGGAGGGGGAGAGTCTTGTTTCAGGCGCTTAGATGACGTGGTAGGAGGAGAGGACTTACTTGAAGTTGACTGGGATGAGGAAGGGCGATTAGGAGCTGGTGACGCCATTTGATCCGTGGTAGAAGAAGAGTCAACTGTTGAGGAAGATGAAGATGGTACTGAAGGAGAACTCTTCGAGGGCACAAAAACGAACTTTGGATTGCGTAATTTGCCCACAGATACTTAAATAGACAGACAATAGCCTAGGTGGAGGAGGTATTGCAGCGCAAGCACATGCACAAACGTGACTAAAGCACACATACTCCCAGTAAGAGCAATTAGGTGGAATATGTAGGAGCCACAATATGGGAGATGAAAGCGTGCAGCATAGAGAATTGCAAGTATGAATATGAAAGAGCTCCTCCAGACAGGTACGTTAGCCTTGCATGAACCTAACTAAATCGCAGAGTTGAAAAGGCGTAACACAGCAAAACAGCAAGAACTGTGCACTGAGTTATCTAATAATGGCAACTGAGGAAAGACATGTTAGAAAACCAGGAATCATCAGAAAGACCAATGAGACAGCGCAGGAACCAGGATGAATGGAGCAACGGATGTTAGTGGTCTTCTGAACCAGTGCCAAAGATACGCTTCTGGTAAGGTGGTACAAAGCACAGGCGTTATCCTTCACAACATTTCAACTGCGCTGCGCCTCAGCGAAAATCAAAAGCTATTAAAACTCGGAAATGTTAGCATAATTCCGGCTGAATCCATAGAGAACCGTCAGGTACACAATACTGGCTGCCAGCGCAGATGTCACAACGCCTCCCAGTACGTCAAGGAAAAACAAAAGACCTTCAGAGAAGCTGGCATTAATAAACACACCACATGGAGCCAAATGACATATCCCCCTGACGCAGTCACCAGAAACAGTTCATACAGGATTGGTGGTTAAATAACATTGCCCAATAGTAGGTTCAGCGCCATGTGAGATTTGACTGAAAGGAAACAAATTCTGTGGTGTTTCATTAAAATTGCGCAAATGTTACAGCAAGAGAGTCTCTGGTGCAGAATCTATCTTTATGCTCCCACATTGTGTGGAAATCAATTTAATTCACCTTTCAGGAGCGTTGAAGCAGACGTGACAGACTCAGGAAACAGCAGTAAGTCACAGTAGAAGCAATCCCCTCAAACGCGGTGGCATCGTAAATCATCACGATGCAGACAAAATGGCGGACGCGCTGAGGCGCTTAGCAAATTCGCCGAAGCTGAGGCATTTTCCACAGAAGAGGGGCCCCCCAGACCTCAACAGGAGCACATTACGCTCCGATGCTGGAAATTGCCAACAGAAACGAAAAAAAATGCAGAGACATCTCCGTACGGGTTGAAAGTCCGTCCCGGTGCGGCAGAGCTCCGATGTCAGGCGGCCATTCCGATCGGCGTCCAAACCACGCCCCCATACAAATCCCTCTTGACCCTTCTCCTCATGGGAACAGTCAAGCCTGATTCAGGGAGGACCTGGCCTGACAGTTTTGGCTGCACTGTTTGGATTGGAGCAGCGTCAAGGCTGATTTGCATATGACTGGTCTAAACTGATAATGGATGGGATGGGGCATGAGCGATCGCCAGTGTCTACAATTAGTCAAAGCATTCCACACATCACTTTGTTTTTTGATGCCCATTCAGTGTTAATAGACTTAAACTTGCACCTAGAGCAACCGTGTGAATATTATTGTTCAGAAGTTTACCTTTAAAATAATTTCACCTTTCTGCTGGTCATATACAAATAATATGCATCAGACCTTGTATTTTATAGTTCCAAAGACATAATTTGTTTGTCCAATTTGAATTATGCTTATTTAAAATAAATTCTTAAAATGGCAGTAGTAGAAACTGAAATGCTAAAAACTGATAAACTTCTGAAGTAAGATTACTCACCAAGGGGCATATCAGCAACAACCGGCGATAATTATCGCTAAGCGCACTTAGCGCTCGGATAATTATCGCCAGCTAACGTGGATTTTTTTCGCTGAGATAGCATGCTATTAGCAACGCTTATCTCAAAAGCGATAAAAATCCTCACGCTAACTGCCTAACGTGAGATTATCGCTGGAAACCAAGCGATAATCTCACGCAATGTGGCGTTAGCTTGATGATAGGGACTCACAAATTTAGCCATGATATCTACCTTCCATAGGATATCATGGCTAAGTCAGTCCTGAAGCAGGCGTAAGGAAAGTAGCGATAACAGGGGTTATTGCTACTTTTCTTGCCGCTATGCTTAATAGCATGGGGCTTGATGATAGGAGAAATGTCGCTTAGCGACATTTCTCCTGTCATGTCAGGTCAGGAACGCCCACTTTGCATCTCATTAGAGATGCAAAGCTGGGCGTTAGGAATTCCTACGCTAATGCAAGGTTTCACACGTTAGCGTGAGCTTGCTAATTAGACGATAATTTTATCGCCTCGCCTTGTTGATATGCCCCCACTTACCTTTGACAAACAGGAAATGTAAACTCTCCATCAATTATTTATCTCCTTGAGTACTGCACAGTAGACTTAAATTGAAGCTGAAGGAGTACTAAAAATTAGCTGAGATAATTGCTTTTTAAATGGAATGTGAACATGTGTTCCAAAGGGCGAATTCCCAATCTGATATTCCTTAACAACACAATAAAATTTACTTAATTTAAAAATTATGTATCAGTGCATATATATGCATGTGTATGGTATTTATAGAGCATGAAAGTAGCCAAAAGGCAGTGTGCTGTTCCTGGTCAAAGACAAACTTAAAGTCGACAAGTAATAGGAGAGGAAGCTGAGTTATGGATGGTTAATGCACTATGATTTAGTGTTTTTTAAGTGGTGAGTCTTCAACTCTTTCCTAAATTGGAACAGCCCTGGAGCAGTCCTGATGAATACAGGATGTTGTTACAGATCCTGGGTGCACAGATGGAGAACCCATTGCCTTGCTTTTTCTTTTTTACATTTCTTAGTCTGTCGTCTTATGGTGTCATGGCTGTGGATGTGCCGAGAAGCACTGGAGATTGTGAGCTTGTCTGTAAGACAAGCTGGGGTGCTGGTCGTAATGGCTGTATAAATGATGTAGCTAGTTTTGAAGCTTGTGCGGACTGGCAAGGGGGGCCAATTGAGTTCCATCAGTGACAAACCATTTGTGAGTGCTCATTTAGAGCTGATTGCGCCGGATCCTTATCATAAAATCTCACTAAGAATCCTCAGCCGACAAGACCTTTGTTACCTGCTGAAAAGTGCAAAATGGAGAAAACCACTACATTCAAATCTAAACAGTGAGGACCAATGAACTTAGACTCGGAAAGATTACTGACTCCGACTTCAAATTTAGGGGTTTTATTACAAAACTAAAAATAACTGAACGTACAAGCACCTCATAACGAGGTTAAAGAAATACATGGCACTAATACAAAGTTCATACTATACACCAGTCTGATCCGGTGAAGCATAAAAAGAATAAGCAGCTCAAAAAATATTAAACTAGCAATGACTGCTCCAACATCCAAATTAGTTTTCATTAGTGGCTGTGAAAGAAATCTGTTAATCTATTCCTACACTATCACTAAAGTGGCATCCCTACTTAGCATTTCCCAGGCAAGATCAAGAAAAGTTGTCAGCTCGTGAAGACTTCCTAAGAAATACACTCACATTGTTAGGGTCAGTAGCCAAAGCTAAAGAGTTCGTTCTACGTCTTCCTCCTCAGTATCGATCCTTTCCTTCTACCCTCTAACGGATCTCTGCTCAATCTGCTAACTCATCCCTCAGGGCACTGTCTCTAATACAAAAGGCACAATAGGTAGGACACAACTCCAAAACACCTCCTCTGACCAGGCACCTCTCGTAGGTATTTTTCCACCAAAACTTATACTTCGTCCAGCAACAGTTAGTATGTCCTTGAGTCTCAGGCTTCTTCAGCGAGAAAGAGTATCGGCTCCTAATTATCGACATTCCAAGATACACCGTTGCGGCTCTCCTTCAAACCTAACTCCTAAAACAAAAGGCGTGAGCCTAACTAACGAAGATGGTGTCCTTGCACCTGCAACAGAAGCATGAGAACAGAAAAATCTTGAACGCACATGAATTTTGCTGACTACCTTCAAATGAGAGCTTTACCAGGGAAATATATTTCAGGCCTACATAATTCAGCTAACATAAGAAATGAATAGGCCTTTTATAGCAAAACGTGAACATTCGATAAGGCCTTTACACATTGAGAATTACAGGCATTAATAAATGTTGCATCTGCAAGCACTATAATTCATCACGTTAAAAGCGCAATTAATCATTTCTACATGTGCAGACTTTAATATGGTGCACGTTTAAATCTAATGCATTACATTACACGAGCTACTTCATTAAGCATTTGCATTGAATATCGAGAATTACATAACTCTATTTAAATGCCACTTTTACTCTTCTTGAATGGCACAAACTAATTTTCTATCATTACTCTTACACATTTTGTTATTGCTACACATTTCTAATGATCACTTTTAATATAACACAAGAATATATGCGGGTGCGGACTATCCATAATCATGATGCACCCCTACGATTTTAGAATATCATGACACTCTATCACAGCCTTTGTGATGTGCATGTGTGGTAGGTGGCAGCTCCTTCTCCCCCTTAACATCAATCTTCCCTTTGTCTCGCTATCTGGGAGCAATGCACAAAGACCAGCTGAGAACTATACTTAGTTATGTGGCCCAGGATGCAGGCAGCAGACAACAAATGGTTGTGACAGGAGATTTCCCAATTTTCTAAAAGAGGCGTTCTCAGAATTATGATGAAGAATACGACTTCACTATTAAGAATGTGTTTTAATTACAATTTTATAGACACCAAACTGGGCGTGTCTTCCTGCTCTCAACTGAAAGTTCTCACTTATTAAATGTAATAAGGTATTACAATGTTATCCAATGGGAGAGGTAGGCCTCGCAGTAGAGTAAATTAGTTTAAGACTTTTTCACTACCAGGACAAGTAAAACTTAAAGCACATTTCAAATTTTTGTAATACACAGCCTGCCCTCTAGGCTGTGTATGACCTACTCTAGGAGTGATGTATATTATTAGAAAGAAAGGGTTGGATCTCAAAAAAGGTTTATTTTGCCAATTTGCAATAGCAGACACCTCCCCAGCCCACTTCAGGGATACCAGGGCCATGGGACGGACAAAGTCCTGCCCCTGTGTTTGAGTCACCTTACACGCCTCTCCAGTGTACTGCTCTGGAAAAGCCAGCCTTTCCACTACCATGGTATGGCTAGCCCCAGTGTTCCTCAGAGTAGTGATGGGGACCACATTCACTTTCACCCGATGAAAGTGACGACTTCCACCCTCAAGGATCGCAAACCCACCCCCTGAGTCTATCTCCCAGATAAAGGCGATCATGGCATTTTCTGTGACTGCCCCGGGTGACTGCTTAGCCCTAAGGTCACATTGGTCATCCCTGTGGATGAATTCTTAGGACAAACAAAGTCTCCCTGCTAGTGCCTTAACTGGGAGCACTCAAATCAGCGGAGTTGAAATGGGGCGCCCTGTGCCACCGCCCACCCGAAGCACCCCCGGTTTTTCAGAAGGGGCTTGGTAACCCTTTCTCCTACCTTACTCTGGGACTTGTCTGGACCATCATTAACCTTCCCCTCATGCTGCTGGGGGAACCTAACCACCCTTCTTGGGGTCACTCCCAGATACCTTCTTGGACACTCTAGTACTGATCCAGAGATCCGCCTCCTCACCATGTTTCCTGGGGTTAGTTAACATGCTGTCCATCAAGTGTTGGTGCAGTTCTATAAAACAAGTATGGAGCATTTGCTCTCTAAGAACCAGGCGGTACTGCCCATCATAATCCTTAACTTTGCTGGCCCTCACCCAGCCACTCAGTGACCTACTGGCATAATCGAGAATATCCAAGAAAGACCGATTCTACATCTTATGGCTAGCCCTGAATCTGATGCACTGTTTCTCTTGGGTGAGTCCAAACAATGATTTTCTTGAGGGCATATATTGTCTAGTCTTCTACCTTCAGTGTTAGTATGGTGACCCTCCCTACCTGGGGGTAGCTTGTGGAACCATATGCCCCCACACAAGCTACCCCCAGTACTCATTTGGAATTTTGTGTACCTTTACAGTGACCTCATATGCAGCATCCCACTTGTCTATGTCATCCACTACCACATAGTTGGGCACCTGATCTTAAGCGATGCAGTCCCTCTTGTTTCATTCAAACCCTGTAAGTGTGCTGCCGCTATTGCTACTGGAATCTGTATGTTTTGCCTTAAGGTTCAGCTTTCTAAGACTACACTCATGGGCCATTTTCCTTTGTTCCATGAGCCGTTTCATTTTCCTTCAGTGCCACTTGCCAGATCTTTTTAAATTTTTAGTTTGGAAAGTTGCAGCTGAAACTTCCCTTTCTGCCTTCCTGTCTACCAACTCATCTGGGGACAAGCAATGCGAAGATACACTACTTCCCACTCTGGCAAGGAGCTCCATTTCAGGAGATGAGTCATCCCCCTCTCCTGAAGGTTGCATCTCAGGTATGGGTGGGCGGAACTTGCGTAATCGCGTTACGCAAATCTCCGCGAAACGGTAAAAAATCTCCGCGAACACGCAGGAATCCCGCGAACGCGCGGAATTGCTTGTTCACGATCCTTTTTCCTGTTCGCGATTGCTGTTTGCGTGCTCGGGGTGAAATATCTCGCGAACACGCATATTGAGAACGCGAACAAGCCAAAAATTTGGCGAAGTCGCTGAACGCAGCTTTTTGGTCAATTTTGCGTTCTCCGCGGAACGCAAAATTACCCAAATTCTGCAAATTCCGCGAGCGGAACGGATTTTACCGCCCAGGCCTAATCTCAGGGCTATTACCCAGGCCCTGCTCTGGCTCCTCCACATCATCCTCCTCATTATCATCCTCTGTTGTTGTCAGTAACTGGTGGACCTCAGTCTCTCAGAGCTTTCTGATTCTCCAACATCTTAGTGCCCATCATTATTTGCAGTCCCCTTTCCTTACAGAGCTGTTGGAGCTCACCACAGTGTAACTTCCCAGGTTGGCCAGATCAAACTACATTAGTGCAGGTATGGTCACAGACAGTAAGGTGGCAATGAGAGTAGATTTGGAAATACAAAATAAGCCAATTAAGGAGAATTAAAAACTCTAAATGTTCTCAAATCCTCACAGCTGAACACCAGTTTAACACATGTGGTTACTGGTTGAAGAAATTGAAGCCCTCTTCAAGCAGCAACCACAATCCTTGTCAGGGTGAAGTCACAAGCAGACCTCAAATTAGCCTGTGCTCAACCCTTTGGTAGTTTGGCACAAAGCAGTCAGGCTTAACTTAGAGGCAATATGTCAAGTATTTATGCAGCACTTCACACAGTATTAAAGAGAAAACACAACACAAAAAAACTTCCATACCAATTTAGAAAAATAGAATAAAATCTAATAAATAAATCCAGACTAAACAAATAAAAATCCAATCAGTTGAACTGGGGATATGCAATTTGAACCATTTCAGTGAATATAGCACCTAACACAAAGCATCAACTGTGGCTATCTGGTTGTGCCGGACGAGGACAAAATCTAGGGTTCAGGCTGACCGCGATGGAGTGAGGGCTGGCTTCAGGGACCCAGTCAGGCCCGCTGAACAAGAGCACCTTAAAACTGGTTGCAGAGCGATGGGATGCCCTTTGATAGAGTTGCACCAGCCGCCATTGAGAAACAGTCAATGTGAATCTTGCGATGTGAGGTTCTGCGCCAATATGCATCATGCAGTGAAGTCAGTGATGGTAGATGGGAGCTTGCGATGCTAGGTCCTGTATCACCATCTAGGAAGCCACTGGGGCATGCGAAGACTTGCATAATGATCTGTCGGTGCTAGGATCGAGGAGCATCACACTGGGCCAGTGATGGTGAAGCTGCTGAGGCTTGCAAGGACTGGCATCGAGGTGCACCGTGCTACATTGAGCTGGGCTGATTGTCATGTCAAGATGTATTGCGCTCGGTTGGGCTTGCGGGGCCACGGGGGAAATGCTAGGAGCTGCCAGGAGCTGCAGGGCTCCAAGCTGGTTGTCGGCATTGAGATAAATCACACTGGATCAAGCTTGCAGAGCTGTTGAGGCGATACGTAGTCCTGGCTCAAAGATGCATGGTGCAGGGAAGACTCTTGTGTCTCTGTGGCTTGGGAACAGGAGGTCAGCTGGCTGGCCCGTGGAGATCTTGGGGCTAACTGGGTCACACAGTAAGGCTGATTTCAGCAGGGCAGTTCACAACAAAAAGTCCTTGTGCAGCAACAGCAGTCCTTGGGCAGCAAAGCACATCAGCCGGGTAGACTTTACAGCTATGCAGGGCTTCTTCCTGGCAGAGCCCACAGGTCCAGCATTGATCTGAAGCGTTGGAGTCTGAGGTCCAATATTGATACCTTTTGAAGTAGAGGGAGGTGTCAGGCATCCCCTCCTTCCCTGACCTGGCCCTAGCTTGTTTGGGGTCACACAAAACTAGTGATAACCCTTTGTGAGAGTGCTCAGGCAGAGCCTTAGTGATGTGCAAGTATGGTAGGTGACAGCTCCTCCTCCTCTTTGTTAACTCAGAGAAGCCCATCCTGCCAACACCTATCTTCCCTTTGTCACACTATCTGGGAGCAATACACAAAGGACAACTGCCAACTACACTTAGTCATGTGACCCAGGATGCAGGCAGCAGACGCCAAACCGTTGGGAAAGGAAAATACCAACTTCCTCATAAGTGGCATTTTGAGAATTGTGATTAAGAATTCTACTTGACCATTAAGGAAAGCTTAAATTACAATTCTAAAGGCACTGAACTCAACCTATACTCCTACTCCCAATTGAAAGATATAACTTATTAAATGTAATAAGGTAACCCAATGTTATCCTACGGGAGAGGTAGGTAGGCGGTGCAGTAGTGAAATAACACTTTTAGAGTTTTTCATTATCAAGACATGTAAAACGTAAAAGTACATTTCCATTTTTTTAATACACTGCACCCTGCACTCTAGGCTGTGTAGGGACAATCTTAGGCGTGACATATTATTAAAAAGAAAGGGTTGGGCTTGGCAAAAGGTTTATTTTGCCAGATCGCACTGACAATTTAAAACTGCACATACAGCAGTGCTTCATTTGTTATGAAATAACTCCCAGGGCCCTCATCAGGAGGTTACTACAGCTTGCACCACCCAATGCCCCTTTCAATGCTGCCAATGACAGTACCAACACAACTGCTAACCTTCATTTCAGACTATGCCAGACCCCCAAAGCTATAAGAATGGCTTTATCATCAGGTATTAGTCATTTGTAATGTGTATTCGATTAATAAAGAATGGTTGTTTTGCTTATCTCTAAATTAGCCAAACAGCACCACCATACGGAAGACTGTCATAAATGCTAGTGCTTACAATTGAGTCCCGGGCACCAGAAACCCTGGCTCAAATTAAGCACTGATGCACAGGCAGTGCAGGCAGGCCAGAGACATGTTTAGAGGGCTACTTACGTGGGTGGCACAATCAGTGCTGCCGGTCCACTAATGGCATTGAATTTACAGGCCCTGGGCACATGTAGTACCTCTTTACCAGGGGCTTACAAGTGAATTAAATGTGCCAATCGGGTATAGTCAATTTTACCACATATAGAGCAGAGAGCAAAAGCACCTTAGCAGTGGTTAGCTGTGGTAAAGTGCATGGAGCCCTAAAGGCCAAAAAAAAAACAGGTAGAGAAAACAGAGGGGTGAAGGCAAAAAGTTTGGGGATGACCCCGCAGGGCCAGGTCTTACAGAGGTCCAGAAAATGCCCTCCTTGGTGCAACACAAAGACACTTATTATCACAACTGAGGGAACACTGCCTTAGTATTCCCACTGCACTGATTCCCTCCTGGGGTTCGCCAACCATATTTCACATGGTATTTCCTTATAAAATGTGTGTGGAAAAAGAAACTCTGACTAGTGATGCAACTTGGAATCTCAATATGCTTGCACACACATCTTTACCGCTGAATAGTGATTACAAGAAATAGTATAGTGTGAAGGCCTAGCTTTACTGCCTGAGGTAAATGTGTTTTGCTTAACTCATTGTGTAAATAATACAATAACAATTCAGATAATTTTCCCTTTTCAATATGTATTTATAAAAAAATAAAAAGCCTAGAAGCAATGGAGCCCTATAAATAGTTGTGGTGTATCTAATGATGAGAAACTATTCAGGGAGGTAGGTTCATGTGTGTAGGAAAGTGTCCTTTTTGGATGGTCACCCCCTGCCCCTCCACTTTTTGCCCCAGTGCTGATGGTTATGACCCTGAAAGTGCACTGTAGCCTGCTACCCAGTCCCCAGTGCCTGTGCCCTCTCCCTAAAACTGATAGATGCAACTTGGTAACCCCAATTGGCAAGGACTTTAACCCTATTGTAAGTCCCTGGTAAATAGTATCAGTGGTACCCAATGTTTGACAGTTAAAGGGGTTGCTAGGGCTTAAATCAATGATTGTGCCACCCTGAGTGACCCAAGTAAACAAATGACAGCAGTCCTGCCATTGCACACTCTTTTAAGAGAGGCCTCCAGAGCCCTGGAGGTAGGGTGCATTATTTTAATGGTATGGACATATAAGTGCAAGCTTATATGTACCTATAGAAGCCTCTTTCCAATAAGAGCTACTTTAAGTGATCAGTGGACTATAGGACAACATGGTCTGGCAGCCGGGCACCCCCGAGGTTGCCAACTCCATTATGGTACCATTGAAATGTGTCATGTTTGGTATGAAACAACTTGGCTCATCACCCCTAAGATGGTTTTCATGTCAGAGTCAATGAGGCATGCATCCAGGTGGCTACCTTTGAGGTTGCCCACCTGGTTCCCTCAGTCTTTCTTGTGTCCTGGCTGAGAGCCCACAGCTGCTGCCGTCAATCTGCCAGGAGATGTGAACGCTCCCAGGAGTCAGAAACACAGGCCTTGACGGGAAGGAGGTGATACCTCCCTCCATGTCAGGATGGCTAGTGAAGTGGCACATCACGGAAGTGAGCTTCAAAGCTTACACTGCCTCTGATATGCATTTAGTCTGTCTCCCAAAGGAGGAAACAGCCATTCCTCTGCCTCCAAGCACATTTGAATCTGGGCTGGTGGGAAAATGATGTAATCAGAAGGTGTACACCCCACACACTGCTGGGGTGAGCTGCCCCGTCTGCACAGCCAAAGAAGGTATCTGCCATTTTTAAAAGTGTCCGTATAGGGGGTTCTGGATAGCAAAGGTGACACTGGTGCAGTTCGGGTTATTCAATTACCCCCTGCTTCCACGGACAGAATGATTTCCCAGTCACACACACATACACACATCACACGCTGGTGGGGCCCATAACACCAACATTCATTCTCTCAAACTATCCGTGCCTACAAAGGGACATCTGATCCGAACCACAACTGTTCTCTTTGATAGAGGAAAACCACTTCTCCTGAATTGCCCTAACACTTCCTCCATCAAGAGGTCGATTGAATCATTTAGTTGTTATTTAGTTTAATGACACTTTTACTCTCAATTTAATCAATAAACATTTTAATGAAATAATCACCCGACACAGTAATTCAAATAATGATTTTCTTTTATCTAATTTAAATGCAGGTTAAGTCTTAATAACGCAATATTATCTTTTGTCATATTTACCTAGTCTGGCTAAATGTCGTTCTCTAAGTCAGAACTGGTCCTCCATGAATTCGTCAGAGTTTTATCATATAGAGTCACCGTCCTCTCCGTCAGCTTAAGGATCTCTGATCAACGATTCTCCGACAGTAGCTTCTGGTGATGCCCTCTCTAGTCTACTAATATTTATACTAAAATTTACATATCAATGATACATTTCTCATTTTACAGAAATCCGATTGGCTGAATTCAAATACATCTCAGTACATTAAGAAACATTTACAAATTCTCCCATGCGGGAAAAGTCTCAAAGCAAACGTATGGGAACGAATGTCCATGGTCCTAAATGTAACAGTTCGTTGAAACAGGTTGGGTTCGATAGTTCATCTTCTTAACTTGCAACATTTGCTTCACGTTCAGGGGCATTGGCACCTCGCCCAGAGTAGTCTTCATGGGCATGGTCTGACAGGTCACACAAAGGACACGAATGAAGTCAGTGCAGGCGCCTTCCTCCATTGTTCAAATGATGAAGTAATGTACTTTAGTTAGGTTTCAATCGGCGGCCATCTTTTTGTAGGCCAGAATAGTCAACTTTAAGCAAAGAAACACAAAATCGTAATTAATACATAGAAATGATTAAAACAGTGTTATTCCCTTGCTAATACCCTTATGTGTATGCATTTGTCTAGCCATATGCAACATTCAAAGCCATTAATGCTGGTTTATTTAAGCGCAAATCACAATAACATTACTCAAGCAACATTTATCATTTTAATATGCATACAGACTTAGTTCACTTATTATTTTAGCCATGCAAATGCATTCCCTCGTGTATTCTCCCTGTTAATAAGGTTGGTTTAGTACTTTCACATCACACTATTAATTATTATAATTATTCATTAGTTATTTTAATATAAACATATAGAAATGGATTCGGTATATAAAAAGAAAACATTTTACCCGCTCCATCAACACACCGTCCCGGATGTGGTCACCTCGGGGGCGGATTAGCCCCTGGGGCTAGAAGTCCATTGGCTACTCGCACCTACACCCGTAACAGCAGTAAATCATGGATTTAAGAGGCACCCCTGGAATCAGAACCTCAGTTCTGATTCACATTACAACAGAGGACAAAGAAGAGACCCAAGTCTGCAACAACTGGACCTGCACAACACAAAGACATGATACTCTGCACCTGTGGCAACCATCATGATGCTGCACGACTGCGACTCCTGGACCAAAGACTGGTTCCTCCAGACAGAGGGACCCCTTTGAGAGCCAAAGGTAACTCCCAAGTCATTTGGACTAGTGGCACAAGTCCCCTGTAGTCTGCAGGTAAAAAAACAATGTCCGAGACCAAAGAATCGCTGGTCACTGGGCCCTCCGAGGGATCACCCAAAAGTAGATGGTCCAGTGCATTGTGGTAATGTAGTCCTGACCTACAGCAAGTTTCAGGTGGCTACCATTTCCTCCCAGACCTCAGAACGTCAAAATATGTTTACTCTGACCTTACCACTGTCAAGGCGTGTTGGTCTCTAGCCCAGATACCACTACCTTTGCTTGATGCTGCTAAATAAAGGAATTCCGCAGCACCTTCCACCGACCACCTCAGTGGCCCGTTGTCCACTTTTGGCACCCGTTTCCTCGCCAGCACCGTCTATGCGGTAAAACTATCTCTCCCGCGGTTCCCGCGTCAGCACCAGAGACAGCCAGAGCAACTCTGCACCCGGCCCCTATGAACCAGGGAAGCTCAACTGACTGTCATAGCCTGGTCCTAGGACCCGCATCATCTTAACCCCCAGTGGGTTATATGCAACTGGACCTGCAACTGACGATAGCCACATTGCTTTTTACCATTGACCGCAATGGTAAGGTTTTGCAGTTTTAATTGCACTGATTTATTTTCTTAAAACCATAACTCCAGTTATTCTTATCAGATTGTTTTCCTTTTGGTGTTTAAATTTATATAAAAGTCTGTTTTGGTTTAATAAATTAGTGTTGGATTTCTTTCGAGTCGTGTCAATTACTTATCGTTCATGTTACTCTGAAATGCTTTATACATGTTACTCTTGTAAAGTCTGACTGCTCTTTGCCAAACTGCCAGGACTGTGCTAAGGATTTATTATTGTGAGTCCAAGGGCCATCTTTGGGGTATTGTGACAGTATTACATAGTGAAGGCTTACCAGCCTCATTGTGCAATACTCCACTTTCCTACAAGGTATAGTTGATGAAGCTTGCACCAAGTGAGCTGTAAATATTTGGGTGTATTTTCACCATGCTTGCAAGCAAAGCTACCCAGTCTGTTTAATTCCTTAAGAGTACCCTTCTTTCCTGTCAATTGCTTTTTTAGAGGAAACAAATCTACCCTAATGATGCATTTTACAACACAGTTTTCCACAGACCTTTGTTAAAAAGCAATAGCTTTTACAGGCAGTTATTTCCCAACAGCTGTTTGGTTGTTTGAGGTTTTTTTTCACTAAAAGCAATTTGAAAGAAATCGAGGGCCATTGGAGTAGTTTACAGAACAACTTCCGAAAGAAAATGCCTAACATGTTACAGGTTTCACAACTAGTTCAGATTATGGGAGTCAGTATTTTGGCAAGATCATTTCACTTCTTAGTCATACTTCCTTGCACTAACTATCCTTTGTACAGGAATGAGAGCTAAGTAAAACAGATCTAATAATCTCAGCCCATCGAGATGAACTGATCAAACAGGCTGTAACAGCAGATACATTCTTTAGGTCCTACCAGCTCAAACATCAGCAATCCGTGACCCAAACAAAGCATAAAGGCATCACTCAAATATCATCTTTAGAGTTATTTTGAAAATAAACTATTATTTTCACAAACAACAACTACCTACTTTCCGAAAATATACTAATTTTGTTTTCAAGTCCCAGTTTTCAATGTTTGGGTAAATAAGTAAATCCCTCTAAAAATAAAGGATTGTAATTTCTGACAAAAACATACATTTTCCCAGAAGTAGGAGCTTTTTAGTAAGTGAACTTCTTTGGTACCCAGATAGCAACTGTCATGTTTCATAAGGTACTCAAGCTGTCTGTAGCTGAGACCTAATAAAGGCAGTGCAAAGAAGATTTGAGTAAAATGCGAGTAATAAAAAGATAATATTATAATGCTTTAGTGAGTCCCAAAAGCACCATGGGCCAGATGTACTAACCTATTTTGAGAGCACTAATGCTGTGATTCACAAAATAGAAGCGTTTGTGACAACAACATAGGTTTTCTCTATGTACTAATCCAATTTTAGGGGTCTCTAAACTTTCATCAATTCCAAAAATGGGATTGTAAAAGGATACTGATTTGCAATTTCGAAGGTCATGCTATATATGTCCCTTCTAAAATAGGAATTAGTATGAAATGTATCAATGTTTTAACCCGGTCACAAACAAATGAAAAATTACCAACTCCAGAGATGGATGAATGGTAATCCATTCACAAAAAAGGATCCCAGTTATGAATGTAAAATAATGTTTGTATGGGGAGTAGGCACTGGTCCAAGGGACCACTGTCAGCTCTGAAACAGACAACCACAAAAGGTTTTATTTTAAAACCATGGCCTTTTCATTTAATTTATTGAAAGGCAATCACAGACAAGGTGTTTTGCTTACCCTAGTAGGCTGCCTTCCCTCTGATGACCACCCAAACATACTAAGGGCCTGATTATGACTACGGTGGTCCATAGTAGCCCCAGTGGCAGTTCGCACACCGCCGCACTGGTGGTGCAAATGCCGTATTATGAGTGCAGCGGTGGGACCACCACAGGGCCGCCTCAACCGCCGGGATTCTTGATCCCATGGTGGTGGCGCAGCTGTGTGAGGCAGTAATATGCTGGCAGTGCCGCTGTGGCACCAGCAAGCATATTACGAGTTTCCTCACTGCAACAGTTTTCATGATGGTGAGCCCATCGTGAAAAGTGTGGCAGTGAGGAAAGTAAAGGGGCCCTACAGGACCTCCTGTTGTCAATGGCCAGGGGATTCATGTAGCGGGGCACGTGGTGTGCCACCCTGTTTGCATTCACCAGCAGTTCCTGCATGGCATGGACTTCACAGTTGTAGGCACTTGCTTTGGTTCTCCTATTGCAGTGACTTTCTAACGGGCCCGCCGTGGGACTGCCAAAGCACCACTCTCCAGACCACGAATGAACTTATAATCTGGCGGGTGGTGTGCGGATGAGTTTGGGGGTGTAGCAGTGGGGTCTGGTTTGGAGGCCCCGCTGCCACACCCTCACACTTGTAATCAGGCCCTAAGTCACAATTCATGGCCTACCTCTTTAATATTCATAAGGTCGGTTATATTGAGGCCCTCTACCAATTGGAATTTAGCGAACCGACCAATTAATGCATAAGTAAGTTGGTTACATTCTTTAGCGTTCGCAAAAATATTGGTTGCAAATCGGGAACGGATTTTTGCAACCACTACTTACTGCATCGGCCCCCTATGAATCCTGTTACCTAGATGACGGCCCATTGACCGTACTTCTACTGCTTCTTCTGAAAGATGTACGTGCAGACCCACGCACAGTGAACTGCTGAACTGGTAGTTAACTCCCAACAGCTGCCTCGACAGTGACCCTAAGTGACATAAAACATCCTTGCTTGGGAACATAATTTTGCAACATATTAGGTACGTGGGAATTTGTTTTCGTGGGATATTGCAAACCTACTTGGTGGGAAAAAAACTGTTTCCTAACAGCATCAATTACAAAGCAAGCACCAAGAGAATATGTTTTTGTCTGCCCATTATCATAGCTTGCTCTGATTCGCAGCGCGTGGATGTCATAGGCACGGCTGTTTATCTGACCCTGAATGCTGCAGACATTAAGCGCATGTGCTTGTTATCTGGGTCTTGTTCATGAGGTCAGGACCAAGGGTTGAGATGTGATGTGAAGCAGGACCACTCAAGAAGTACAGACATTGCATAATATTTCCCATCTGTGTGATTTCTTATGTTACTCATCGCCGTGGAGGAAAACTCTCTGGTACATTTTAGTGAGCATAAAACGAAACTGTTTTCGTTTCTGTTGCTCGAAAGGAAAAAAACATTTCAAAACTCTCTCATACTGTAAATAAAATACATTTAATTACAGTTATTATTGTTAAAGGTGACCTCAAAAGTGAGGGAAAATTGGATGATTAAAATAAGCCTGTGAGATTGAAGAAAATTATTTAGTATGATTCGAATAGAGAAAAGCGAAAGAAAGAGAAAACTCAACATTATATGCCTTGTAAATAAAAAAACAAATCTCAAAAGGTTCAGTATGAAACAGCATGGTCAACTAGAAAGACAAAGATTAAGCCAGGAGGGGTGGCCAAACACATTGATTGTGTTGTCATTATAAAGCAAGTGGCTAAGTACTAGGCGAACAATCCTGCAAAGGAAAGTTTTTTGGGGATAAAAGACTGCAAAATGTACCTCCGATTGCAGAATTATAATGAAAATTATTTTGGAGAAAAAATCCCAAACAGCCTTTTTTGGAGGAGCACTTACGAGCGGGTCAGTTTTTTAAAGGTGACAAACTGCAGCGTTTTTCAAGGAGTGAGGTTTATCACTTATAAAAATGTATCGGTTTGCACAAACCTCGGTGTATGTTTTTCCACTTATGCTGAACATTTGTAGTCAGGAAGGTACTTGAGACATTGAATCCAGGGGCATATGTACAAGCCCCTATCGCCACCGGAGAGTTCTTTTTTTGACGCTCCGGTGGCGTAGAGCCATTTCCCATATTTACAAGGAGGTACTAAGCCTCTTAACGTGGCTTAACGCCACCTTGTAAATACGCGCCTTTTTACCGCAGTCCTCTGTGGTAAAGGGGCATGCAGTGGGTGTTGCTATGGGCATTCCATCGCAACACCAACTACTTTTTGATACTGCCCCAGATTTACAAGGCTGAGGCAGTGACAAATGTAACTCCATTCTAATGCCATGGGTTACCAGGTGATCGAATGGTGATATGAGGAAAAATTATTAATTTCTCCTCGTTTTTTGCTCTTTCCACGAGTGCTGCATTCTGCAGCACACAAAGAAAGTGCAAATCGCTATGAATGATTGTTTATGTAATGGGAAGGTGTCTCTTCCTTCACATACATTTTTTTGCCCCTGCACTGCAGGCACCCTTGCACCATGGCGGCAGGGTGCCTGGGCTAGGGCGAGGCAGCGTTTTTTTTTGCTGTAGCTCTAGGGCAAACACAGGGGTGTGCCATATTCTTGTGAATACGGTGCATTCCTGCGTTTTAAAAATGTTGAAGTGTGGTGCTGCTAAATTTGGCGCAGCTCTGCGCTCTGTTATTTATTGGTAAATATGCCCCTTAGTCTCTTACTTTTCCTTCTCACAGTCCTCCATAAAGGATGGTGCTACCCAGCTTCAAGGCAAGGCCTAGGGGCAGATATACAAGCCACCAGAGCCTCACTTTATTTGACGCTCTGGTGGTGGAGCGCCATTTCCCATATTTACAAGGTGACGCTAATCCACTTAACATTGCTTAATGCCACCTTGTAAATATGCTCCTTTCCGTCGCAGTCCACTGTGGCAAAGGGGCATGCAATGGGTGTTGCTGTGGTCACTCCACTGCAAAACCCATTGCATTTTGAAGCTGCCCCAGATTTACAAGTCTGAAGCAGCGCCAAAAACAGAGCCATTCTAACGCTATGGATTACCAGGCATTAGAATGGCAATACGAAAGGAAATTATATTTTCTGCTTTTTTTTTTGCTCTTTCCATGTGTGTTGCATCATGCAGCACACATATAAAGAGTGAATCCCCATTAATGATTGTTTATGTGCAGCAAATTGTCCCTTCCTGCAAATAAATATTTGTCCCTGCAGCGCAGGCACCCTTACAGCATGGTGGTAGGGTGCCTGCGCTGGAGGTAGGCAGCTTTTTTTGACCAGCACTGGGGGAAACACAGAGGTGTGCCGTATTCTTGTGAATACTGCGCATCACTGTGTTTTAAAAATGATGGAACGTGGCAGTGCTGAATTTAGCACATCTCTACGCTCCAACATTTTTTGGTAAATATGTCCCTTAGTCTGTTACATTTCCTTCTCACAGTCCTCAATAAAGGATGGTGCTTTCCCGCTTCAAGGCAAGGCTTGCTCATCTGTCTGTTACTGTCTAGGCACACCTGAAAGCTGTACCCACTGGGCAATCTGGTGGAATACTTGTTGCAAAGAGTGACTAATGGCTTTGCTATATACCTAGAGCAGGCTAGGGATGGAGGTTGTACAGAGGAAGGTCAAAGGCCACACCCTGTGCTGTTCACTCTCTGCTCAAGAGAACTGCACACAACCAAAGGCCAATCAGGAGGAGGAGGAGGCAGTGATATCGGTGAAGAGTATGTCTGAAGACTGAACACCGATCTCAGAGCATAAAGAGCAGCCCTTGATGTAGAGCAGTAGGACACAGTGTATAACTAAAGGCAACACTCTGTACCAGTGGTTTTGTGACCACGGACTAAAGTGTACCATAACAAATCACTGAAAATCTGTAGTGAAAGGAAGTCATGTTTGTTTGCTCCCCAGTAAACATACTTACATTTATGAAAATGGAAGCACATAGTTTCCCTGAAAAAAGCCAATAGTGCACTGAGTTCAAAGTTTGGCTCCCTCCTTTCAAAATCTTTTAAATGCTTTCTACATTGCACAATATTTGGTGTTGTGAGTAACAAACCACAGATTCCCTTTGACTATGCCTTTATTCTGAGTACCCTTATTGTTCTTGTTATGATATGCTTTGTGTACTGACAAAAGTATCCACTAAGCAGAGGGTCTAGGTGCAAGGTATGGCCTTGATCCATAACTCAATACTCACAGCTTCCTTGTCATGCTCAGTAGATTCCTGGCAAAGGCTGTGGTCCCATCCCTGGGTCACACCCTGAGTGAGTGGCCCTGCCCACTAAGCCTAATAGGTACAGGTTCGACCATATGTGGAATTGGTGGTGGGCAGAGGGTTAATATTAATGAGATAGGTCTTCAGCGACCTCTTTAGGAATCACAAACAGTGTCTGAAACACTGTTGTGCATTCCATTTTGAGAGTCGCAAATTGTGAGTCACAGAACATCGCAATTTGCGACTCACAAAATGGAATGGTTGTACATCTGGCACCATATGCCTATAGGATTACCTGCATGCTATGTAAGTAAAATTCTAGATAAGGCCACTTAAGGCTGTACTTCTTAGGCACATCGAACTTGCAGCTACATCTTCAGTCGAAGCATGAGACAGACTACATGAGGTGTCAGTGGGTGATGCTCAGAGAAGAGGCAGAGAAGAATGACACTCTGCTAAGAGTGCTGGAAGTGAACCCACAACAGAATGTTTTTGTTCTGCATTGCATAGATTGCTAAGTCCACATCTTTTGTCAAGCAGAATAAGTAATTAGGAGACGAGAAGATAGAAGAGCAATTCGAGAACTTCTATCAATGAAAAAAAAATTACATTGGCCTATAGAAATGTATTTGTAGTAAAATGAAGGTAAAGTGCAAAAAAACAAAACTATAAACTATTTGAAAACGACCAACAAAACTCATACACTGAGCTTGTCTCTATTAACTATTAGGCCCAATATGTTGGTTGCAGGACCAGACCGAAAGCAAGGTCCTGAAGCCAATATCCACTGTAGGTTGGGGATGGGCTCAGGGCACAGGCCAGGATCTGCTGCAACCACACACAGTGTGCATGCCTTATGCAGCTGAGGTTGTTCTGACATGTTGGTTTGGGTACAAATTGGTACTGGTCAGGCCCTGCAGCCAACCTCCACTGCATGTGGTCACAGGCCATACACAGTTGGGGTTGTAAGGTTGATGGGTTTGATGCTGGGCCTGGCATTTGGCCAAAACCTATGGATTGCTCCTGCTTTGCGGGACTCACAGCATGGATCAGCAGTAGTTGGGCACCCATGGTGGACTAGTCACAGGGCACAGGCCAGACCCCTGTGCATTTTGGCTGCATAGCCTGAGTCCTGCTGGCACACAAGGACTTCTCTAAAGATTAAATGGCTCAGCCGATCTGAGATTCTGAAATTCATTTTTATCGGCTACGGCCAAGTCTTATGGGAAACTCCCGCTAAATGTGGCTGAAGGCTGGTGCAAGCCGGGCTTAGCACTGAGAGCTGACAACAGGCTATGCTTGCAGCCAGCCCACTTGCGCCTGGCAAAACACTGTCCACACCAGGGGTTGCAGGACCACAGTGGGTTGGGAGCAGTGATGCATATGGCGATTGCAAACATAGTAGATGAGTGAATAATACCATATAGGCCCTTAGAAATTCACAGGAATAAACAAAGTTGACAGTTAGTTAGTATTTTACAGACGCACCAATCGTCTTTGAAATATAATACCCAACCTTTAATTTTGTGTTAATAAGGGTATTTTTAGTTTTCTTAATAAGTTTAGTGCATTTTAGCAAATCTGTACAAAACTTTCCAAATGCAGCTCTATCAAGCTAGGGGTAGAGAAGGAAGGGGTCAAAAAGTAGCATTTGCCATTTTAACCTTGTAGTAAAGAACCAGGATGCTGTAGATGTCTTGAGTAAGTTCATTTATTGGTTACATGGATGAGGAGCCAGCCTGAAAGCAGACAGCCCCAACAGACTCCCAACTCAAGAATGCCGCACACATTCTACTGTATCTAAGCAGTACTTTAGCTTCTTAAAGAGGACATGGCAATAAAAATACATATTGATAATACAATCATAACCAGAGAACCACAACAAGTTACTACATTTACCTTTCCTTCTTCTAAAAACAAAAAAGAGGAAGAAGAGAAAAAGAAAATACATTTAAATAAAAACAAAGCACGCAATTAAAATTCATTCCCTGAATCTCGTTGGTTTGGTGATAATCCGGGAAGATCTCCTAATATTGCTGGTGACAAATTTTTCTCTAGTATGTGTTTTGCTATCAGAATTGGAAGACAAGACTCCAGAGGAACATTGAACTTTAGCTACTTTGCTCAAGTTCCACCAGCATCCGCCTTCAATTTGAACAGCATTTCTGACAATCTTGATCACTTTAACAGGTGGACCATATTTACTTTCACCTTTGTTAATGTGCATAGACTTCTTGATTTTAACAGTGTCACCACCCTTCAAAAGAGAAATCTTTGATCCTTTTTTTGAGTCAAAATCATCTTTCTGTTTAGCTTGCGTAAGAGTGACATTCTCTTTTACATGGGACACCAATTTACTAACATCCGACTCACTATTAATCCACTTGGACAACCACCCTGGACGAAACAAGGTATTTGGTTTCCTTCCCTTCCCCTCATTAACTCAAAGGGAGACACTTTGGTGGATGAATGTGGGGTGGTTCTATAAAACCAAATCATGCTGTTAAGAGATTTGACAACATCCTGATTGTTGGCTTTAGCCCTTTTCACACAGTCCCCATGACCCGATTCATCCTCTCCACAAGACCATTACCCTGAGGATGGTAAAGAGAACTCTTAATATGTTTTACACCACAGGTGGATAAGAACAGTTCAAACTCCTTGCTGACAAACTGTTTCCCATTGTCAGAAACGAGAATTTCAGGGAAACCTTCTCTTGCCGAGACATCACTTAAATAGGAAATAATAGACTTGGTGTCGGCTTCTCTAACTAATTTATATTCAGGCCATTTTGATGCAAAATCCACTGAAACTAAGATAAATCTCGAATTCCCACTGAGAGTCAAGTATGGTCCCATGACATCTACACCAATTTTTGACCAAGGGCGGTCAGGACACTCGACAGGAATAAGAGGAGGAACAAAGGTCTTAAGGGACTTATCTGAAGATTTGCATATACAACAATCCACTACAAATTCTTCAATTTCAGATTCCATACCAGGCCACCAAAATGTGTCGCGAATGCGACGCATAGTGAAAGAAGTGCCTAAGTGACCTTCATGAGCCCTAACAAGGATACCTTTTCTGAACAAATGTGGCAGGATTATTTTGTCATTCCGCAACAAAATTCCATCCTCGAGGGAATTTTCATCTTCAACTTTAGCAAAAGGTTGGAGGGCAGGGGAAAGAACCTTTTCTCTAGGCCATCCACTCCTTAAAAACTTACATACATCCTGGAGAACACAATCACTTGCAAAACATTCCCTCCATTCATCCTCCAAACAGAATTTCAACTCCGGAATGTCTACACCGGCCACAAGGCAGTCTTCGCAATCTTCATCAATCAGTTCAGAAAAAGAAATGTCATCATCATCATGGGGATCTGTACTAGGAAAATGAGACAGAAAATCCGCTCTCCCATTTTTCCCACCTGCAATATGTTTGATGTCGAAATGATATTGGAGCAATTTGGTAACCATTCTCATTATTCTGGGAGTGCAACACTTAGTGAGACTACCTCCCAAAATATTGACTAGGGGCTTATGATCTGTTTGAAGTAAAAAGCATTTTCCCCACACATAAGGTCTGAACTTCTCAATGGCCCATGCACAAGCTAGTAGTTCCCTTTCAATGACTGAGTATTGCAATTCCGGAGATCTTAGCACTCTAGACACGAACCCAATAGTTCTTTCAACTCCATCCTCACTTTGCGTCAAAGTAGCACCTAAACCTACTTGACTTGCATAGACTGTCAAACAACATGGTAGGCTTGGGTCAAAAGGCTTAAGAACAGATCCCTTCCCTAAAAGATTTTTGACATCTTGGAAAGCTAACTCACATTCGTCGCTCCATACAAACTTGATCCCCTTTCTGAGAAGATTACTGATGGGGCGCACAATCATGGCATAATGAGGAATAACAATAATAGAATATCTCAAAAAGAGTGGGTCCAAGGGATATAGTTTAAAGACTAGAACAGTTTACAATCCCCAAATCAACATATCGTATATACAATGAAAACTGTGAGTCAAGTGCTGTATTGAACCTCAACGCTACTACACAATGAATACTCAATCGAGTCAAAATGCTGATGTGTATATATCACTAAATGTATATATACAAGAATAGGATTCCCATCACCCACTTGAAGTGGCTCGCTTCATCATCTGGGAACCCGGAACTCAACCAGAGAACCATCCTCTACCAGATAAATGTAGATACTAGTTCAATGTGTGTCCCAGATGCATATAACAGTATGATATTTGTACTAATGAAAACAGCATTAAAAATGATACAGGGTGATGTATGCAGTGCAAGTGATAAAGGGCTGATTAAAATTGGCTAGCAAGGCAAAGGAGAATTTTTATTAATGTGCTACCTTGATGCCAACAGATAAAAACAGTGCTATAACAGTTTAAACAAATAACTGTGTTGGAAAAACTGGTCTACATGTTTCAGCTAACGGATAATTTCTATCCCAGCTTTCGCCAGGACCAAAAAGCTACTGGAAAAGTATAGTGTATATTGTGCAAATCTCACAAAAGGCCTACAACCTGAACCTTGTTGTTGGTCCAGGAAAAATTACCTACAAAAACGAGAGCAGAACAAACTCAAAGAAAGAACACATATGTGTAGCGTCACAGTTAGGTCAAAAACAAGCATAAAAAGTTAATTTATTAATTATACGAAATACTATGAATGTATTAAAACAACTATAAGTCTGTCACGTCTAGTGATGAATTATTTTGGCACTCACCCGAATAGTTCTGGGTATGCACCTCGCCTCACCTGGCAACTGCTCAGGTTCGGAGGCAACGCTCTAGGAAGTAATACAAGTGCAAAACATTATATAACCTTAACACTGGTTCATTAAATGTCAGACACCTGATTTAAATACCGCATATTAAAAGCCATGAAGGGTGAGTGCACAGGAGTCTTACTGCCGAAGAATAATGCTACTATGCAGGTTTACTGTGATATCAGTCAGTGTCACAGTATCTAAGCAGATATCAGCAAAACTTATGATAGTTGATCAGGGCCAAAAGCGTGATAATGTAACTCTCTGTCACAGGCAAAGCAACGTTTGACAGCTGTTGTTAATAGCGTAAGCACAACGTGCCTAATACGAAGCATATATCGCATCATTGCGACTTGTAGGCACGGTTTTTTACTCCCATGTGTTTGAAAGCGGTTATTAATAGCGTAAGCAAAACATGCCTAATACGAAACATATATCGCATCACTGCAACTCCTAGGCACGGGTCTTGCTGCCATGTGTGTTGGAAACCGTTCTCAAAAGATGATTAATCTCAAAGTATAGAGCTGCTCTCACCTCTCCATCGGTACCTCTCGCTGCTGCTGAGCTAGAAGGGGAGGTAATCGGCGTTGGTGAGGCTCCATATTTAAATAAAAGTCAAAAGCGTCATGACCGTCAGATCAAATGCGCGATCTGCGTCAGTGGCAGGGCGCAACTAGATGACAGCATGATGTTATAACGTGAAAAACCCGTATTCTCTGGGAATTGTAGTCTTATATTGTGGTGCACGTAATCACTGAGAACATATTGAAACTGGAAAAAGGTCCAATGATCTGTCATCGGCATTATGAACGAAGTTAGATAACATCATGACACTGTAACGTAAACAACCCATGCTATCTGGGAGTTGTAGTCTTAAACTGTAGCGCACTTAATCATTGTGAACATATTCAATCCAAATACGTCCAGTGATCTATTGCCGACATTGTAAAGAGGGCGTAAAAAAATATAAATGTAAAAATAAGGATGTAAAAGTACAAATAAAAATAAAAATAAAAATAAAAGAAACCTTGTCGATAGTGTCCATATAGTAGTGGACGGAACTCTTCGTGGATGCAATCAAAAAAATAGTCATAATCATTAACTTTGAACGGCGTCACATATTATGCGGTGACACCATCCAGTAGAGAGTGAAAAACTAGAGGTGTCAGACCGAACCCATATTATAAGAGTGAAATGAACACACAACCCCCTGTCTGGGTAGAAGTAGTGAAGGTGGTAATTGCTCCGCCTAAATGGAGTTAAACAAGTAGACTGCTGTAGATTAGTAGAATGATAGATGACCTAGTCTACCAGTGTCTATCATAGCAATGTCCATGGTATTTGATCATTCAGCCCTTGGCAGTCACTCTGTAGTCTATAGACCCATTTCTGTTCTCTTGTAAATAGAAATTTTGTGATGTCTGTGACATGCAATGGAATGAAAGGTTGTACCAAAATAAGCCATCTTAAGTCTTCTGGTTTGTGATTAAAAGACAAAAAATGACTAGTTAATCTGGTGGCTTGTTTGTTTTGCCTGATGGTACTTTTGCGTTCACTGATACGGACTTTGATCTTGCGTGTTGTCATTCCTACGTATCTAAGTGAACAAGGACATGTAATCAGATAGATGACTTTCTCTGAATTACAGTTGGTATGTTTCCGTAAGATCCATGGTTTATCTAGCCCAATGTCGACTGATTTTGTTGGCTGCGTTTGAGGGCATACCGAACATGAGCTGCATGGATAGTGGCCCTGTATGGGTGGTAAATCCCATAATGTCGATATTTTTGTGCCTAGTTTGGCTTTGGGTCTTGTATGAACCAGATTATCTCGCAGGCTGGTACCTCTTTTAAAAGAAAAGAGAGGGAGTGGAATGTTTTCATTGCCTATATTAAGAATGCACCAATGTTTGCGTACTGACTTCTGTACGCTGTTAGATAATGTGCTAAAGGTGGTAACAAAGGTCATTCTTGTCAATGGTGCCCTAAGAGTAGGGGGTTCAAGAAGAGCGTCTCTGTTGTTGTTGGACACCCGTTTGCGAGGTTGTCTCCCCAGATGAGTCTGGTATTTTCTGGCTTTAAGTTGTTTTGAGAGTACGCCAGCATGGAGGTCAAAACTCTCCTTAGTGGAGCAGTTCCTACGTATACGTAGGAACTGCCCGACTGGTAGGTTTTGTCGAAGAGACGTGGGGTGATGGATCTGAAAACTAAGAAGGGAGTTCTTAGACTGTGGTTTATTGTACAGTTCACTCCCCAAAGTGCCAAGAGTGGGGTAAATCATGATATCCAGGAAGGGTAGTCTGGCTTTGTCATGTGTTACTGTAAATTTCAAAAAACTATTTTGAGAATTGAGCCAAGAATGAAAATCTAGCAAAGTAGCAACTGTTCCATGCCAGACCACCAGGATATCATCTATGTATCTCTTCCAAATTACAATTTGGTCTCGAAAAGGATTTGCATCAGTTAACACACTATTTTGTTCAAAAAGATGAACATAGAGGTTTGCCAGGCTGGGCGCAAAAATGCTGCCCATCGATGTTCCGGAGATTTGGAGAAATATGGTTTCCTCAAATTTGAAGAAGTTCTCCATCATCGCCAGTCTGGCACATTCCATAATAAAGTGTGTAGGTGTTATGGTGTCACAATCTCTGCTATCCAAAAGACCCCTGATTGCTTCCAGTGTCTCTTCTTGAGGAATACACGTGTAGAGTGATTCCACATCAAAGCTGACCAGAAGTTCGGTCTCGGTGTTGAAGGCGATCTCAGGTAATAGTCTCAGGACATCTTTGGTGTCCTGGATAAAGGTAGGCATTTCTTTAAACATGGGCCGTAGAAAAAAGTCAACAAAAGTAGACAAAGGTTCTAGAAGAGAAACGATGCCTGATATGATCGGGCGACCGGGTGGGGGTCTTATTGTTTTATGTATTTTAGGAAGAATGTAAAAATACGCATAACAGGAAATTTGGTAGTGAGAAACTCAGATTCTTGCAATGTGATCCAACCAGATTCTTTTGCTTCATTAACGAGATCATAAATCTCCGAGGACAGTCTCGTAGTAGGATCCTCTGAAAGAACACAGTAAGATTTGGTATCATTCAGTTGTCTCAAACATTGCTCGCGATAGGTAGCAGTGTCCATGATGACAATGGCTCCGCCTTTGTCGGCGGGCTTGATGGTAATGATTTCGTCATTTTGGAGTGTTTTCAGAGCCTGTTTTTCAAATCCAGATAGATTCTGGTACACACGGTTATTCTTTGAAGTGGGTAGAGTTATATCATGTATTACAGCTTGTTCAAAAACTTTCACCTGATCTGACAAAACCTTTCTTAAGGATTGGTCACTAATCGTGTGGCGCTGCACCCGTGATTGGTTGATCTTAATCATCAGTACAGCCAAAAAAGCGGCGGATGTCATACTCCTTGAGATACAGACGCTGGAGGGTCAAATTAAAGCATCCATTACAAGTGCCTTATATAAGAGGAATTTGGAAGAAACCAACAAATCAAATAAGGAACATTAAGATACTATTCTCTTAACCAAAATTGACAAGTTCAAGAAGGAATTATCACGTTTCTCGTTCGAAAATGTATACCCTTATACGAGCGAGAACTATACTCCCCCAGAGTTTAATAAAAAAGGTAGAAGGTACGGCTCTAACTATTCTTCTTCAGGGTCAGTCACTCACTCGACTGATTCAGAGGGTTCAAATATATCTGTACCACTCAATAGGACTAACACTCAGCGCTCCCGTCCGAATCGCAGGCGTGGGTCACAAAATCATTATGAACAATACAGCTCCTGGTGGCCCCCAGCCCCATGGGGTTATCAGCCCTCGCCATTTGCACAACCCATGCCTCCTTTCCCTTGCCAACCACCTCCTTTCTTTGGCCAGCCTCCTTTATTAGGACAGGGCCGAGGACGCAACAGAGGCAGAAGAAGAGGGGAAACACAAGCACAGGTACATTGGCAATCAGACCAATTCCCACAGAACATTCGCAACAAGAAGGGTGCACAACCAGCAGGGCAGAACACAGACACGACGACTTAGTTGTCAATTTGAGTCAGAGAACGCTCACCACAGTTGAACTAAATGTCTTGAATAAAGGTCTAGGCTTCGTTTCAACGAATGTAGGTGACCCTTTTCAGCTTAGATGCAAAATTGAAAAATTCTTTAGAAAGATACGCTTAAATTTCTTCTTTAAAAATAAAGAGATAACGGCCACTAACACATCTGACCTTATGTACTCCTCTAATACTGGTTTGAAGCCACCCTCGACTTTTAACCCACCTGCTCATCTTACACCAGATCAGGTGAAAGTTTTTGAAAAAGCTGTAATACATGATATAACTCTACTCAATTCAAAGAATAACCGTGTGTACCAGAATCTATCTGGATTTGGAAAACAGGCTCTAAAAACACTCCAAAATGATGAAACCATTACCATCAAGCCCGCCGACAAAGGCGGAGCCATTGCCATCATGGACACTGCTACCTATCGCGAGGAATGTTTGAGACAACTGAATGATACCAAATCTTACCGTGTTCTTTCAGAGGATCCTACTACGAGACTGTCCTCGGAGATTTATGATCTCGTTAATGAAGCAAAAGAATCTGGTTGGATCACATTGCAAGAATCTGAGTTTCTCACTACCAAATTTCCTGTCATGCCGTATTTTTACATTCTTCCTAAAATACATAAAACAATAAGACCACCACCCGGTCGCCCAATTATATCAGGCATCGGTTCTCTTCTAGAACCTTTGTCTACTTTTGTTGACTTTTTTCTACGGCCCATGGTTAAAGAAATGCCTACCTTTCTCCAGGACAGCAAAGATGTCCTGAGACTATTACCTGAGATCGCCTTCAACACCGAGATCGACCTTCTGGTCAGCTTTGATGTGGAATCACTCTACACGTGTATTCCTCAAGAAGAGACACTGGAAGCAATCAGGGGTCTTTTGGATAGCAGAGATCGTGACACCATAACACCTACACACTTTATTATGGAATGTGCCAGACTGGCGATGATGGAGAACTTCTTCAAATTTGAGGAAACCATATTTCTCCAAATCTCCGGAACATCGATTGGCAGCATTTATGCGCCCAGCCTGGCAAACCTCTATGTTCATCTTTTTGAACAAAATAGTGTGTTAACTGATGCAAATCCTTTTCGAGACCAAATTGTAATTTGGAAGAGATACATAGATGATATCCTGGTGCTCTGGCATGGAACAGTTGCTACTTTGCTAGATTTTCATTCTTGGCTCAATTCTCAAAATAGTTTTTTGAAATTTACAGTAACACATGACAAAGCCAGACTACCCTTGCTGGATATCATGATTTACCCCACTCTTGGCACTTTGGGGAGTGAACTGTACAAGAAACCACAGTCTAAGAACTCCCTTCTTAGTTTTCAGAGCCATCACCCCACGTCTCTTCGACAAAACCTACCAGTCGGGCAGTTCCTACGTATACATAGGAACTGCTCCACTAAGGAGAGTTTTGGCCTCCATGCTGGCGTACTCTCAAAACAACTTAAAGCCAGAAAATACCAGACTCATCTGTTGAGACAAGCTCGCAAACGGGCGTCCAACAACAACAGAGACGCTCTTCTTGAGCCCCCTACTCTTAGGGCACCATTGACAAGAATGACCTTTGTTACCACCTTTAGCACATTATCTAACAGCGTACAGAAGTCAGTACGCAAACATTGGCGCATTCTTAATGTAGGCAATGAAAACATTCCACTCCTTTTCTTTTAAAAGAGGTACCAGCCTGCAAGATAATCTGGTTCATACAAGACCCAAAGCCAAACTAGGCACAAAAATATCGACATTATGGGATTTACCACCCATACAGGGCCACTATCCATGCGGCTCATGTTCGGTATGCCCTCAAACGCAGCCAACAAAATAAGTCGACATTGGGCTAGATAAACCATGGATCTTACAGAAACATACCAACTGTAATTCAGAGAAAGTCATTTATCTGATTACATGTCCTTGTTCACTTAGATACGTAGGAATGACAACACGCATGATCAAAGTCCGTCTCAGTGAACACAAAACTACCATCAGGCGAAACAAACAAGCCACCAGATTAACAAGTCATTTTTTGTCTTTTAATCACAAACCAGAAGACTTAAGATGGCTTATTTTGGAACAACCTTTCATTCCATTGCATGTCACAGACATCACAAAATTTCTATTTACAAGAGAACAGAAATGGGTCTATAGACTACAGAGTGACTGCCAAGGGCTGAATGATCAAATACCATGGACATTGCTATGATAGACACTGGTAGACTAGGTCATCTATCATTCTACTAATCTACAGCAGTCTACTTGTTTAACTCCATTTAGGTGGAGCAATTACCACCTTCACTACTTCTACCCAGACAGGGGGTTGTGTGTTCATTTCACTCTTATAATATGGGTTCGGTCTGACACCTATAGTTTTTCACTCTCTACTGGATGGTGTCACCGCATAATATGTGACGCCGTTCGAAGTTAGTGATTATGACTATTTTTTTTATTGCATCCACGAAGAGTTCAGTCCACTATTATATGGACACTATCAACAAGGTTTCTTTTATTTTTATTTTTATTTTTATTTGTACTTTTACATCCTTATTTTTACATTTATATTTTTTTACGCCCTCTTTACAATGTCGGCAATAGATCACTGGACGTCTTTGGAATGAATATGTTCGCAATGATTAAGTGCGCTACAGTTTAAGACTACAACTCCCAGATAGCATGGGTTGTTTACGTTACAGTGTCATGATGTTATCTAACTTCGTTCATAATGCCGATGACAGATCATTGGACCTTTTTCCAGTTTCAATATGTTCTCAGTGATTACGTGCACCACAATATAAGACTACAATTCCCAGAGAATACGGGTTTTTCACGTTATAACATCATGCTGTCATCTAGTTGCGCCCTGCCACTGACGCAGATCGCGCATTTGATCTGACGGTCATGACGCTTTTGACTTTTATTTAAATATGGAGCCTCACCAACGCCGATTACCTCCCCTTCTAGCTCAGCAGCAGCGAGAGGTACCGATGGAGAGGTGAGAGCAGCTCTATACTTTGAGATTAATCATCTTTTGAGAACGGTTTCCAACACACATGGCAGCAAGACCCGTGCCTAGGAGTTGCAGTGATGCGATATATGTTTCGTATTAGGCATGTTTTGCTTACGCTATTAATAACCGCTTTCAAACACATGGGAGTAAAAAACCGTGCCTACAAGTCGCAATGATGCGATATATGCTTCGTATTAGGCACGTTGTGCTTACGCTATTAACAAAAGCTGTCAAACGTTGCTTTGCCTGTGACAGAGAGTTACATTATCACGCTTTTGGCCCTGATCAACTATCATAAGTTTTGCTGATATCTGCTTAGATACTGTGACACTGACTGATATCACAGTAAACCTGCATAGTAGCATTATTCTTCGGCAGTAAGACTCCTGTGCACTCACCCTTCATGGCTTTTAATATGCGGTATTTAAATCAGGTGTCTGACATTTAATGAACCAGTGTTAAGGTTATATAATGTTTTGCACTTGTATTACTTCCTAGAGCGGTGCCTCCGAACCTGAGCAGTTGCCAGGTGAGGCGAGGTGCATACCCAGAACTATTCGGGTGAGTGCCAAAATAATTCATCACTAGACGTGACAGACTTATAGTTGTCTTAATACATTCATAGTATTTCGTATAATTAATAAATTACATTTTTATGCTTGTTTTTGACCTAACTGTGACGCTACACATATGTGTTCTTTCTTTGAGTTTGTTCTGCTCTCGTTTTTGTAGGTAATTTTTCCTGGACCAACAACAAGGTTCAGGTTGTAGGCCTTTTGTGAGATTTGCACAATATACACTATACTTTTGCAGTAGCTTTTTGGTCCTGGCGAAAGCTGGGATAGAAATTATCCGTTAGCTGAAACATGTAGACCAGTTTTTCCAACACAGTTATTTGTTTAAACTGTTATAGCACTGTTTTTATCTGTTGGCATCAAGGTAGCACAATAATAAAAATTCTCCTTTGCCTTGCTAGCCAATTTTAATCAGCCCTTTATCACTTGCACTGCATACATCACCCTGTATCATTTTTAATGTTGTTTTCTTTAGTACAAATATCATACTGTTATATGCATCTGGGACACACATTGAACCAGTATCTACATTTATCTGGTAGAGGATGGTTCTCTGGTTGAGTTCCGGGTTCCCGGATGATGAAGCGAGCCACTTCAAGTGGGTGATGGGAATCCTATTCATGTATATATACATTTAGTGATATATACACGTCAGCATTTTGACTCGATTGAGTATTCATTGTGTAGTAGCGTTGAGGTTCAATACAGCACTTGACTCACAGTTTTCATTGTATATACGATAATGAGGAATAAACCTCGAATAATACTCACAAAGCCCCATCAATGATTTAACTCCTGTTTTATCAGTGGGAACAGCAGCATCAGAAATAGCTTCAAGAAGCCCAGGTCTTGGTTTGACACCATCTTGGTTAAGGATATGACCTAAATACTCAACCTCTGTGCAAAAGAACTTGCATTTTTCTAATTTTAGAACAATACCATGCTCATGAAATAGACCTAAAACTTTATTTAATATGAGTTAATGGGAGGAAGAATTCTTGGCAAAGATGAGGACATCGTCTTGGAAAACCAAAACTCCATCCACTCCTCTGAGAATGTTGCTCATGACCCGTTGGAATACCGACGCAGCCGAAGCTAAACCGAAGGGCATGCGTCGATATTGAAATGTGCCTAGAGGAGAGACGAACGGCGTAAGATGACATGACTCATGATGTAACTCGACCTGGTGATACGCGCTCACCAGATCAAGTTTAGTGAAAAAATTTGCTCATTTGGTCGACGCGAACAAATCATTGATCTTTGGAAGAGGGTGTGAGTCAACCCAGATCTCTTTATTTAGGGATCTCAAATCAACACACACTCTGAGTTGACCACACCTCTTCCTGACGACGACCAAAGGCGAAAGCCAAAGAGAGGACTCTATTGGTTCGATGACTCCCTTCTCACATAGTTGCAATAGCTCTTTTTCTAGATCTTCTCTAACACTGTAGGGCACTCCCCTGAGTTTGTGCTTGACAGGTGAAGACCTCTCTTTCACTATAATTCTGTGTTTGAAACCCTTAATTTTCCCTAAGGTAGGGCTGAAAACAGTTGGAAATGTAGCCTTCAAGATTTGTACTTCGTCAGGGCACCCAACAACAAGAACTTGTTCTTTCGTTCCCAGTTTAAGTATCATTCCAAAAAGTCCTTGATGGAACCAGCCTAAGATGTTGAGCCCTTTAACAGCAACATAAACCTTTCCCCTTATCCTTATACCTTTGAAGGACATTTCTTCTTCAAAGAAACCCAAAAGAACAATTTTCCGTCCTTCATAAGATACCGGTGAACGGTCAGGAGGAAGAAGCTGTAGACTACCTTCCCACGTCTCTTTGAAACATTTTTGGGTGATCATAGTTATTTTATCACCAGAGTCGACTAAAAGCTTGATGCATTTACCACCCACATAAATATCAACAACAGGATCTATACAATTTTTAGGATCACCTTCAATGATTTTACAACTGTTGAAATCGGAGACAACAGAGACAACTTTAGAATCTGAAGAGGACTCTGAATCGATCATGCATACTGTGGGTTTTTTGAATTTCTTCTGATTTTTCAATTTCAAACAAACATTTGCAAAATGACCTATTTTCTCGCAATAGTTGCAGGTAACATTTGATGCAGGACAACGTGAACCTTTTGGGTGAAGAGAGTACCCACATCTCATACATGACGCAGCATCCGTTTTAATTGACCCATTGTGCTTAGACGATTTTCCTGCATTGTTAGTACTACTTTTGGAAGATTTCAATGGCTTCATAGATAAATTGTTAGAATTTAGATTGATAGCATTGATAGGTTCTACAACCTTTTCTTCTAATTCCTTTAATGATACCATCGAAATTTCAATGCTTTTGGCTAATTTTATGGTTTCATCCAAAGACGGGTCACCCATAGTTAGTAACTTTTGTCTGATATTTTTGTCCTTACAGTGACAAACAAATTGATCCCTGATAAGTTGGTCCGTGAAGTTCTTGAACCTACAGTCAGCAGCTAACGTACGTAGAACCGAGATATATGAATCAATGTCCTCAGATTCTGATTGCTTCCTTTTGAAAAATTTGTGCCTGAGAACCATAAGGCTTGGTTGTTTATCGAAACGAAGTTTCAGTTTTTGAACACTTTCTTGATATACATCATCGAGAGCTGGATCATCTTGAGGCACGTCTGGTAGATGTTTAAAAACTGATCTTCCCTCAAAACCCAAGGAATGCAGAATCTTCCTCTCAGCATTAAATCTGGATGCCCCTATAGCACCCAGATAGGTTTCAAAGGCATTGTGCCAGACTTCCCATCTAATTGTTGGTTCACCTGGCGTATCAAGAAAAGCTGGAGGAGGATTTACAGATTGTAAAGTACACATTTTGGATAGAAAATAAAATGTAAAAATGAAGCAACTATGGCGAAAGTTTATATAAAAACATAGCTTAGCATTAAATGTGACAGAGAATATAGCAATAACAATTCAAGTTATGACATTTAAAAAAAAAACTGCGCTGGATGCAATAAAATTGCATAATTTGACTTAAAACTGCGTGTTGAACAAAATGGGAGCAGCTTGTGGCTTTGTTGATTGAAATTGTACACATCAGCATAATACAGTTTTTAATCTCATTAATATTCAATGGTCTTCTGGCTGTGTATCAACGTGACTAATGAAGGTCGTGAGATACACATGTCAATTTTAAACATTAATTTGTGTGTATCAGCGTAGATGAAACAAGATTATACACACAATAAGCTGTGTGCATCAGCGTAACTGTTTGTGGAAAAGCGATCGTCTAATAGAGACGTGAAGACGCGCTGTGAAAATAGGAGGCGTGTTGTTGCTAGGCGATGAACGCGTGAATAGCTGTGCGTGTCAGTGAAGAGCACTCTTGAAACTTGCAGCTGTAGACACTTCGTGAATGTCGCTAGGCAACCTTGAGGGCGTGATGACGGCGCTAGTGCATGCGCAGACAGGCGACACTTTGTGAACAATGCTGAACGTGATGACGTGTGCTGGAGTATGCGCACTTAACGTTCTGTGTGAGGACAATGGATGGCTCGGGACAGCGCAGAATGGCAATCGCGAGACTGTTCAAGTGAGCGTGCGGTGCGTTATTCAATATTTAAACAATGCTTTTATGCGCAGGGCAAATTAAGGTATTAAACAGAAAATTCCTCTATGCGATTTAAAAGTTATAGTATCCAGTGCTCCCAAGTGATAAGGCAGCATTAAAAGTCTTTGCAAAAAAAAAGGAATTTTGCGCTTAAATCGCCCTACCGTGTCTGGAAGAATATGAGTCCCGAACAAGTTGAATAACAAGCAGGCAGAAGTGTCAAAGAGTTCACGGAGTTATTTAATCCAGTATTATGTCGTTTCTGTAGAGTAGGTAGGCAGGATTAAGCACACTTGAATGTTGATTTGTTGAAGGAAGAATCTATTTCAAATGATGCACGCAGGGTTGTCCATGTAACCAAGCTTGTCGCCAGTAAAATGTAGTAAAGAACCAGGATGCTGTAGATGTTTTGAGTAAGTTCATTTATTGGTTACATGGATGAGGAGCCAGCCTGAAAGCAGCCAGCCCCAACAGATTCCTAACTCAAGAATGCCGCACACATTCTACTGTATCTAAGCAGTACTTTAGCTTCTTAAAGAGGACATGGCAATACAAATACATGTTGATAATACAATCATAACCAGAGAACCACAACAAGTTACTACAAACTACCACAGTAAGCTGTTGATTGTGCTAAAGAAAAATGTCTGCATGGAACAAGACCAAACTTAGAATGAACGTAGAACTTTACCCAAGTACATGGCTCAGTTTGGAGTAAATCAGTTCACTAGTTTTTGAGGCATTAGTGTTAGAAACATGTTTTGTATGCCTTAAAGTGAGTCAACTCTCAATCAAACTCAGAAACATAGAGATATCTTGACATTTAAAAATTTGTTTAGTTGATTTTCATATAAGTTTTGCACCACTTGACAAACTTGGACAACATTTAGGAGATGCTCCACATTTAGCTTACTCTTGGAATCTATAAGTTTGTGGTAATCCGTCAAAAGGGAGCACAGTTAAAAGAGGAGAATAAGTGTTAAGATACTATTAACTGTGGCATTATTCGATAGAGGAATCTCATTTTTCATGCAGATGTTGTAGGGGAGTTAGATTGGGGGTGGTAAAAATAATTGGTTAGCTAATAACGTTCGTGCAGTTCTCCGGATCTGCACAACATTTGTGAGACACTTACCATATTTAGATTTCTCTTGATATTTTGAGTGTCACACAGATTAATTGAGGGAGATATACTTAATGAAATGGTCAAAAAGCAGTATTTCGCATTTGATCCCCTGTAGGAGTCTTTGCTGTCCACTACAAAATGAAAAATCTCAACAGAATTAAAACAAACTTGGCACAACACTAGAGCGGTGTTTGTGCTTGCTTTGCTGTAAATCCAATCAGTAGTGTTTGAGAAATTAGGACTACAAAGGCTTTTTGGTCAGCTTCAAAGAGTTAACTGTTACAGATCTTGGGAAAGTTAAATAATTTGTGGACAGTTTTTGTTCCCGAGTTTACAGAGTGTCCATGGACTGGAATTAAACATTCTGAGCCTGTCATTGGACGAAAAAACATTTTGCTCTTGTTGTCCACTTTGGATCAGTAGTCACCACAATGAATCCATGAACAACAAAACAGAGCTCACAAATTCAAAATGCAGGTCAGGCTAGGCCTCGCAGATAACCCTTGCTGTGTATAGTCTTTGGCCATGCTCATTGGGGGTTGGTTGCCTGCGGTGGGTAGATCACAACCCCACTCCAAAAGGTTGAAGGGCATGAGCAATTAGGATTAGCTGCTCTTGGAGTATTGGTCACAGTGCCTGGTTTCAGCCAAGCTGGGCCCTGTGGCCAAACTTCAATGCATATGGCCGACGGTTATGCACTGCTTGGTAGGGTATGCTTTTCACAAAAGATAGGCTGTAGTATATGATCAAAAACACAGAAACTGTCTGAAATAATCAAGGCTAATGTGAAATTACGGTTGCTTTTGTGTACAAGCCCTTAACACGCGTTTTTCAATAAACTCAGAAATCCAATGAAATAAATACAGTACAAGTCAATGGAATGATTTATGACATCACTAATAACTTCCATCGCTCTCCCATATGTCTGAGCCCAGTACGCGTGATGGTACCCATGAATTCATCTTCATTGGATCAGATTACAGCAATAAGTCACAATGCATTCCTGGACCTGTTGGCAAAAGTAAGATCAGGTTCTCCTAGAGATTGTTGTCCCCCCTGGATCTTAAGAGAGGTCTTTTCTGCTCTCCCTGGTCCAGCTATGTCTCTCTTGAATGAATCATTGTCCCAGGGTTGTGTTTCTGTCACCTTCAAGGAGGTTATTGTCATCCCCCTCCTGAAAAAGTCAGGGGCGGATCCTAAAATCTTGACCAACTACCGTCCTATCTCCCTGCAGCCCTACCTGGCCAAGGTTCTCGAAGCCTACGTGGCCAGATGTTTATCTACTTTTTTGGAACAGTCCAAAAGTTTGGACCCCCACCAAGCACGGTTCCGGCCAGCCCATTCTACAGAGTCAGGTATACTAACAGTACTGGACACCCTGCGGGGGAAAGCTGATAGGGGCTTTCCACAGGCCCTGGTGATACTGGATCTCTCCTCAGCGTTCGACACGGTCAACCATAATATACTGGTCGACCATGTCGAGGGCGCGGGAATCCAAGGCTCAGCTCTTGAATGGATCCATTCCTTTCTGAGAAATCGATCTCAAGCCTTCCGTTTAGATCAGTTCACAGCCCCCAAGATGAACACTACTTGCGGTGTGCCACAGGGCTCTTCACTTTCCCCTCATCTATTCAACTTATACCTGTTTCCCCTGATCTATGCTCTTAAAGAAAAGAAAGTCCGTACCTTCAACTATGCGGATGATTTCCAACTTGTGTTTTCGATCAGTAACTCTCCAGAATCCATCAACGACTTTCAGAGTGCGATGCTGTTCATCCATGAATGGATGATAGAAAAGAAATTAATAGCAAGCTACGATCAAATTATGCCAACAAATACCAGGTATATGAATGGACGTAACCAATAACTATGCGCCACATATAGATAAAAGACACAAATTTGATATTGAAAAATATACATATTATTTTATTTGTATTCATCAACTATTTTTCTATATAAATAGATATCTTTTTGAATTCATCTATTAAAATCATTTCTTTGTTTTCTTTTCAAACGATAGAAAAAATATATATACAATGCCAATTATTTACAAAAAGTAAATCACAAATATCAGAAATTGTATTTAGAAAGAAATTCATAAGTTAATATAACAGTCTGATCTGATAAGATTAATATTACGGTCGATGTGCAGTCGATGAGAGCAATGCGGTAGATGGAGAGTACGCGCGTTTTGGCAAAACTGCCTTCATCAGGGGACCGTCTATTGCAATACCACTATGTGGAACATAAAAATAACATGGATAAGTGGTTACATTTGTACTATATATATATATAACTAGATTATTGGTCAACAATTAAATTCTCAACACTTTTTACATGATAATAAATTGTGGCGGCTAATTACAATATCAAAAAGAGAACATGATTATATACACTGTAGTGCACCTTGTATATACATAAGAGAGAAAAAATACAATATAGTGACTTTTTGCAAAAAGATATATAAAATATATGTAACACAGAAAAAATAATACAAAACATATTTTTTTTGAGAGAGAATATATGAAAAAAATATATACAAAAGAATAAAGATGGCACATACTTCCTCAAATCTATATACATTCCACTAAACATAGATTGTAGTAATATCATAATGGTCAAAATTATGAACATCTCTATGATATAGACTGATAATAGATAAAGAAGAAGAGGAAAGATAAAGGAAGATTATTATAGTAAGAAAAGTGCAAAAAATAGTAAAATCAATGCATCAATAATGTTGGTGATCAAACAGGGCCCAATATAGAATGTAATTATAAACACTAATGTGTTTTAATAATATGCGTACAGATTTTTTTATATCATAGATTTAATGTCAATAACGATCACTCCTATTGGTGAAACAAATTAGTGTTTATAATTACATTCTATATTGGGCCCTGTTTGATCACCAACATTATTGATGTATCTTACTATAAAAATCTTCCTTTATCTTTTCTCTTCTTCTTTATCTATTATCAGTCTATATCATAGAGATGTTCATAATTTTGATCATTATGATATTACTAAAATCTATGTTTAGTGGAATGTATATAGATTTGAGGAAGTATGGGCCATCTTTATTCTTTTGTATATATTTATTTCATGTATTCTCTCCAAAAAAAAAATGTTTTGTATTATTTTTTCTGTGTTTGATATATTTTATATATCTCTTTGCAAAAAGTCACTATATTGTATTTTTTCTCTGTTATATATATATACAAGGTGTACTATATTGTATATAATCATGTTCTCTTTTTGATATTGTAATTAGCCGCCACAATTTATTATCATGTAAAAAGTGTTGAGAATGTAATTGTTGACCAATAATCTAGGTATATATATATATATATATATAGTACAAATGTAACCACTTATCCATGTTATTTTTATGTTCCACATAGTTGTATTGGGGGAACAACCTTTACAACGCAACTGTTACAACGCACTACACTTACAACGCATTTTTTACAACGCATAATCCATTACAACGCACTACACTTACAACGCATGACACTACAACGCATTTTAAAAAAATACCTTTACAACGCATACCATTACAACGCCTACCATTACAACGCATAATATTACACTACACTATCCAACACTTACCCTACTGTTGCACCCCCTGGAGTTAGAATAGTAATTTTTACCCCTATACTATCCAACACTTACCCTACTGTTGCACCCCCTGGAGTTAGAATAGTAATTTTTACCCCTATACTATCCAACACTTACCCTACTGTTGCACCCCCTGGAGTTAGAATAGTAATTTTTACCCCTATACTATCCAACACTTACCCTACTGTTGCACTCCCTGGAGTTAGAATAGTAATTTTTACCCCTATACTATCCAACACTTACCCTACTGTTGCACCCCCTGGAGTTAGAATAGCAATTTTTACCCCTATACTATCCAACACTTACCCTACTGTTCCACCCCCTGGAGTTAGAATAGCAATTTTTACCCCTATACTATCCAACACTTACCCTACTGTTGCACCCCCTGGAGTTAGAATAGCAATTTTTACCCCTATACTATCCAACACTTACCCTACTGTTGCACCCCCTGGAGTTAGAATAGCAATTTTTACCCCTATACTATCCAACACTTACCCTACTGTTGCACCCCCTGGAGTTTGAAAAGTAATTTTTACCCCTATACTATCTAATACTTACCTTAAATGCAATTAAATATTATGCGTTGTAATGGTATGCATTGTAATGGTAGTTTTTAAAAATGCGTTGTAGTGTCATGCGTTGTAAGTGTAGTGCGTTGTAATGGATTATGCGTTGTAAAAAATGCATTGTAAATGCATGCGTTGTAAAAGTGTGCGTTGTAACGTCATACATCCGTTGTATTGCAATAGACGGCCCCCTGATGAAGGCAGTTTTGCCGAAACGCGCGTAGTCTCCATCTACCGCATTGCTCTCATCGACTACACATCGACCGTAATATTAATCTTATCAGATCAGACTGTTATATTAACTCATGAATTTCTTTCTAAATACAATTTCTGATATTTGTGATGTACTTTTTGTAAATAATTGGCATTGTATATATTTTTTCAATGTTTTGAAAAGAAAACAAAGAAATGATCTTAATAGATTAATTCAAAAAGATATATATTTATATAGAAAAATAGTTGATGAATACAAATAAAATCATATTTATATTTTTCAATATCAAATTTGTGTCTTTGATCTATATGAGGAGCATAGTTATTGGTTACGTCCATTCATATACCCGGTATTTGTTGGCATAATTTGATTGTAGCTTGCTATCAATTTCTTTCCTATTATTGTTAAGTCCCTGCGTATAGCAAGTTCATTGGTTATGTAGGGGCCCCCTTCTTTCAAAAAACATCCATGAATGGATGAACAGCAATCACCTGAAGCTAAATCCAGACAAGACGGAGGTGATCTTAACAGGGGGCTCTCTGAATCCCTGGAGTCCCCTCTTTTGGCCTAAGGAGCTGGGACAGTCCCCTAACACCCCCGGTCTCTGCCAAAACACTGGGGGTCATTATTAACAGCGACCTCACAATGAAGACTTAAATTGGCTCTGTGATCTTAACGTGTTTTTTCTAGTTGAGAAAAATAAGGAAAATCAGTAGGTACCTTACGCAGGAAGCTAAAATGCAGGTGGTTCTAGCTATGGTGACATCGCATTTAGATTATGCCAATTCTCTATACTTTGGCATTCCAGCTAATCTTGTCCACCGACCCCAACTGGTACAGAATCAAGCAGCAATACTGATTCTGCAGGAAAATAGGCGTCAACATATCACCCCTCTTATGAGGAAGTAGCACTGGCTCCTCATAAATCAGAGATGCGCCTTCAAGGTAGGATGTATCATCTTTAAATCCCTCAACGACACGAGCCCCAAATTTGTTGACAGTATTATTGAAAGATACATCCCGACGCCCACTTGCATCTTCTGGCCTCTCCGTCATTCAAGTTGAAGCATCTTGGTGGAACAAGATTCCCCGTACTAGGCCCCAGATACTGGAATTCCTTGCCCTTAGAAATTAGATCCTGCACGGATCTCATGAGCTTTAGGAGACTTCTAAAAACATGGCTATTTAGACAGGCATACGAGTAACGTCCAGGACTATGGTATCCCTTAGAGTAGTGCCATGAAACCAATCTGGTGTACGTGCGCTGTATAAGTAATATATAAAATAACATAACATCACACTGCTGTTGATATTAGTTTAGATTTTCCTTATTTTATGAGGGACGGATTTGGATATGTACATGCCTCTGACTGCATTTGGCTAAAACTCAAGTTAAGTAGGGGTTGACTACCCATGGAGTCATAGGCTCAGGGCCCAACTGTGGAGCAGCCCCTGCACCCAGCCCCAGTTGTGCATAGTTGAAAGTTATGGACAGCAGAAGTTGGCTACCTTCAGAATGTTGACTGTAGAGCATGTCTGAAGTCAATGCCCTACAGCCAACAGCTTCTGTGCACAGCCGAAGGGTGTGCGCACCGTGGGTTGGTGGCACACAGATGATTGGACACAGGGCCTTCCTAGTGGAATGGCTAACACCATCTGTGCATGGCCAGAAACGGAGTATAAGCTTCTTTGGGTGCTGTCATAAATTATGTAATTTTAGATGATATCAGTGATGTCTTCAACATTATAATGAGTGGGGTCATAAGTAAGGTCATATGCAGTGCATGATGGTGGAGCAAGCTAAGGTTAATTAACCTAACATAACTGACAGATTTCAGTGTTTTAGGGGGGGGTTTGAAACCATAACTGCATTTTAAGTTATATATCCCTATCAAATATACACATATATATATTATATATATACATAGATATATAAATAATACATATGTGTGTGTTATATATATATAACATACATATGTGTGTGTGTATACACATATATATCTGTATATGTACACTGTATAGTTATAGGTAGGACCTAATTGGTATAGAAAATTGAATTTTTGTTTTGCATATAACTTTGGACGTTGGGTGAATCTTCAAAAAGCTTGCCAATAAACAGTTTATCTTCCCCGGCTCCTTCCTGGAATGTTTCAGGGTGATTGGTCAGGTGGGAATGAGAGAAAGAAGGGATCCCAAAATGCAATTTCCTGATGCAATTTTCATAGGGATTTTTGAACAGCTCTACAGCCAAAATGGTTGAAGAGAATTACACCAGATTTGCAGAAATTTAGATTTTTACCCCCAAAACTTGTTTTGTGTGATTTGGTGTAAATCTGTTCAGTAGTTATTGAAAAATTAAGGTCCAAAGTATATAGATATCTTGGCAGCTGGGTACACAGTACTCCAGAGCCCAGAGGGTATGCAAATGGAGCAATTCATTTGGTTGAGAGGACATTTCTCCCGTCGGCTGTCTCGCTCCCATGGGAGTGACAGATTCCTGCAAGTCCCAGAGGAGCTTGGGCTCTGATTGGCTGGATGTGCCCTATTGCAGCTATGATTACAGAACTTGGGGACTCGGTCCTGCTGCCCTGAATATAAAAATAAACAAGCATTTGCAATGCAATCGGTCTCGCCTTTGGGACCTTATATGTATTTAGCTATGCAGCACATTCGCCTGGGTGCAGAAACATCTACTGTTCTTTAACATGGAAGGAAAGTAAGCACAAAACTGCATGACATGCCAGGTATGGGAACACATGGAGAGAAATATTGCCTTTCAGCGGGAAATGGTATAGTCCAAAGCTCTGTTTGTAATATAAAATCAGGGCCTTCGGTTGTCATATCACTGAAAATATAAGATTTGAAAAAATATTATTGTCTATGGGTGCACGGATCTCATGAGCTTTAGGAGACTTCTAAAAACATGGCTATTTAGACAGGCATACGAGTAACGTCCAGGACTATGGTATCCCTTAGAGTAGTGCCATGAAACCAATCTGGTGTACGTGCGCTGTATAAGTAATATATAAAATAACATAACATCACACTGCTGTTGATATTAGTTTAGATTTTCCTTATTTTATGAGGGACGGATTTGGATATGTACATGCCTCTGACTGCATTTGGCTAAAACTCAAGTTAAGTAGGGGTTGACTACCCATGGAGTCATAGGCTCAGGGCCCAACTGTGGAGCAGCCCCTGCACCCAGCCCCAGTTGTGCATAGTTGAAGGTTATGGACAGCAGAAGTTGGCTACCTTCAGAATGTTGACTGTAGAGCATGTCTGAATTCAATGCCCTACAGCCAACAGCTTCTGTGCACAGCCGAAGGGTGTGCGCACCGTGGGTTGGTGGCACACAGATGATTGGACACAGGGCCTTCCTAGTGGAATGGCTAACACCATCTGTGCATGGCCAGAAACGGAGTATAAGCTTCTTTGGGTGCTGTCATAAATTATGTAATTTTAGATGATATCAGTGATGTCTTCAACATTATAATGAGTGGGGTCATAAGTAAGGTCATATGCAGTGCATGATGGTGGAGCAAGCTAAGGTTAATTAACCTAACATAACTGACAGATTTCAGTGTTTTAGGGGGGGGTTTGAAACCATAACTGCATTTTAAGTTATATATCCCTATCAAATATACACATATATATATTATATATATACATAGATATATAAATAATACATATGTGTGTGTTATATATATATAAAATACATATGTGTGTGTGTATACACATATATATCTGTGTATGTACACTGTATAGTTATAGGTAGGACCTAATTGGTATAGAAGATTGAATTTTTGTTTTGCATATAACTTTGGACGTTGGGTGAATCTTCAAAAAGCTTGCCAATAAACAGTTTATCTTCCCCAGCTCCTTCCTGGAATGTTTCAGGGTGATTGGTCAGGTGGGAATGAGAGAAAGAAGGGATCCCAAAATGCAATTTCCTGATGCAATTTTCATAGGGATTTTTGAACAGCTCTACAGCCAAAATGGTTGAAGAGAATTACACCAGATTTGCAGAAATGTAGATTTTTAACCCCAAAACTTGTTTTGTGTGATTTGGTGTAAATCTGTTCAGTAGTTATTGAAAAATTAAGGTCCAAAGTATATAGATATCTTGGCAGCTGGGTACACAGTACTCCAGAGCCCAGAGGGCATGCAAATGGAGCAATTCAATTGGTTGAGAGGACATTTCTCCCGTCGGCTGTCTCGCTCCCATGGGAGTGACAGATTCCTGCGAGTCCCAGAGGAGCTTGGGCTCTGATTGGCTGGATGTGCCCTATTGCAGCTATAATTACAGAACTTGGGGACTCGGTCCTGCTGCCCTGAAAATAAAAATAAACAAGCATTTGCAATGCAATCGGTCTCGCCTTTGGGACCTTATATGTATTTAGCTATGCAGCACATTCGCCTGGGTGCAGAAACATCTACTGTTCTTTAACATGGAAGAAAAGTAAGCACAAAACAGCATGACACGCCAGGTATGGGAACACATGGAGAGAAATATTGCCTTTCAGCGGGAAATGGTATAGTCCAAAGCTCTGTTTGTAATATAAAATCAGGGCCTTCGGTTGTCATATCACTGAAAATATAAGATTTGAAAAAATATTATTGTCTATGGGTGCTCGTGGAAGACAATTTCTATGGCCTGGAATCTAGAGAATGGTAAAGTGATTCTGGTATTTTACTGACCTCTGCTGGTCGTTTTCTATCAAGAAAGTTAAATGGAGGCAGTTGGCAGAAATTTTTTAAATAGAAAGTCCCTCAACAGAAATCAATTCTGGTGTTTTACTGACCTCTGATGGACGTTTTTTATTAAGACAGTTAAATAGAGGTAGCTGAACAGAAAAATTGTCCCTAAGCGGAAGCAGACCAGTCCTAGGGCTGATCTCCACAGCCCACAATGTACCTACATATATAAGTATATGATAAGTATATACTAAAGTATATAAAAGAGTTCTCGAATGCTCAACCTAAAAAGGTGTAAGGGGCAGTGTAGGGGTACCCAGATCCCCTGGACCTAGTGCTCAAATACAACAATTGTCCTGTGGGACTCTCTTATCTGCAAAGCCTCTTGTACGAATCTGATGTATGGTTGCAAGCGTGAGTCATTCAATATCACAATGAATAAACATATAAACAGATTATCACAGTACATGACACATTTCTCTTGGTGCACCCGTCCATACCTTTTTAAATCCCTTTACTAGGATCCTGGTGCTGTATTTGTAATACAATGATAGTGCAGACGACGTAGTGCTCAAGTGACAAACTTATAAACCATGGAAATACAGACAAAGACACTGTATCAAACTCCCTGGTTGTCATATGATTGTCAGTACTCTGAATGGGGTTTGTATCTTGGCATATGCAATATCCCTCATGTAATTTAAATACAAGGACCAGACAAGAGAGGAGGTGTAATTATTGTTTGGGTCTCTTCAGGACTGAAGTCATCTGACTAACATTTCACACAAGGCGTGAGCATCTGGGAGCTTCTATCAAATCACTTGTATTTTCTCCTAAATCTGTGTGTGATCATCAAGTAAATGCCCATACACCACAGTTCCTGTCCACCATCTAGAATACTCCCACACCACAAGTGGAGTCAGACAGATGGACAGATTCACGGACTGCATTGTGCGATCAGATGTGCCTAGGCCAAATTTGGATGCAGCAGCGTGGGGGAGTATTCTTGATCGGGGGCGGGAACTGTGGCGTATGAGTATTTACCTGATCTCATGCAGATTTAGGAGCAAATACAAGTGATTTGATGCAAGTTCTCAGATGCTCACGCTTAGTGTGGAATGATATTCAGATGACTTTGGTGTGTGTATGTGTGTGTGTAGTATTTTTCTCAGTTTGTGTTTATGTATGTGCAAGCATGTGTGTATGTGTTTGTGTGTGTGTGTGTGTGCGTACGGTGTACTCAGAGTCTCTAATTTATGTGTGTGTGTGAATGTATGGTGTGCTTGAAGTCTTTAATTTATTAGCGTTGTCATCTGGCATTTTTTAAATGGTGAGCTATGAGTTGGTGTGGCACATGTGCGATGTGCAGGGCACAAGTCAGGGGTACGCGTGGGTAGACAGCGTCCACTCACTATTTTCACAGTTCAGACCCAGCTATATGCAAATCAGTCTTGATCCTGTGCCTCATGGGAACAGTCCAACCCAAACTGCCAAGCCAGGTGTTCCCTGAACCAGAAACGAGCATCCTGGGACCGGTTTTTGGGTAACACCCTTCATCAGCCAGGCTAGCTTGAATCCAGTGGCAAAGTGAGCAAGGGACACAAGTCTGGGCATACCCTGCCAACTTAGGGCGAACAAAGCAAACACAAGGAGATGATGGACAGAGCGCTGAAACGTTTCAGACACTCACACACAGCCACAGATCTGGGTTGAATTCATCATAATTCTTAAGCTCACTTCGCCACCTCAGTTCAGACCCAGCTATATGCAAATTAGTCTTGATCCTGTGCCTTATTGGAACAGTTCAGCCCAAACTGCCAAGCCAGGTCTTCCCTGAACTAGAAACAAGCATCCTGGGAGCCGTTTTTGCGTAACATCCTTCATCAGCCAGGCTAGCTTGAATCGCAGTGGCAAAGTGAGCAAGGGACCCACATCTGGGCATACCCTGCAACTTAGGGTGAACAAAGCAAACACAAGGAGTTGATGGACGGAGCGCTGAAACTTTTCAGACACTCACCCACAGTCACAGGTCTGGGTTAAATTCATTATCATTCTTAAGCTCACTTTGCCACCTCAGTTCAGACCCAGTTATGTGCAAATCAGTCTTGATCCTGTGCCTCATGGTAACATTCCAGCCTGAACTGCCAAGCCAGGTCTTCCCTGAACCGGAAACAAACAATGTGCTAAAGAATGATGAAGTATTCAACCCAGATCTGTGACTTGCTCCTCCATGACCAAATATTTACATTTTTGTGCTGAAGTATCTAAATCTGTCACACCACAACAAAAAGTGATTTCTAAAGATTTGAAAGTGTGTGCTTTATTTACAAGTTTCAATCACTAAATGTTGAAGAGCTGTTTTCCTTGAAAGGATGCCAAGTTGCATTTTTGTAACTCTGGAAATTCGAGAGCGCTGTATATGGCTGTGTTAAATTTTGCCAAGTTGTTATCCTGCCAAGTTGTGGGTGGTTCTGTATTTGCCCTTCTCAAACCTACCTACTGTATATTAAAACACAATAACACAGGTTAGCTTTGTTGTTACAATGTTCTTAGGTTTGGGAGACTGATGTAATTCCGAGTTATGCCATCTATCAAATGAAGGATCATGTTCTTACCTAGGACTGGCTCCTTCAGGATGAGGTTACAGTGAATAGGTGAGCCCACAGGTCAGTGTTCATGTAAACAAGTAGGCCGTCTACGGTGCACCATGTTGGCAGGGTAACATGTCTAGAATATGCAGAGGTCATATTAGCGAGCATGGTCTAGTGTAGATTCTGATTACTGGCCATAGTTTGAGGTGTCTCTTCCTGTTCCTACATCTGCCCACTTGGGTAGTTTTTCTCTACAAACCAGTAATATTTCCTTTGGAAGAACAATATTGTCTTGAAAGTGCTAGTTAGGACTTGAATTGCATGTACCTTTTTCTTGTAAGTTACCTTTGTCACCATTTCCTTTTCATCCTTGGATAGTGCACAGTTTACACTCATTTTGATGTGGAACTGATACATCTTACTTTGAAATTGATGGTCTATTATTTGTGTGTGTATTCTGGTGGTACTGTTTCCAGGGTGAGCTGTCAGGTTGCACTGGTAAATGTGAGGGTTGCTTAGTTATAGTTATGCCAACAATAAGAAAATGAGAGATCTTCTTCTAAATGTAGTGGTGACATTTTCGGGGGAAGTGTCTAACTTGTAAAAACATAAATGCGGACGACCAAAAATGTTCTTATGGTCCTATTGCTGAATGCCAAGGTTGCCATAACATTTTTTTTTCACTATCCTAAAATTGCTTATTCTTGCAGGTTATTTTTTCATCCCCTTTTCTAAATTCATAATTGTTTTCTTCTCTCTCTCCTTGCTTCCCTTTCTGTCTTTCTCTCTTGCTTTGGGTCATGGTCTGCTTGCGAACAATTAACCCCAATCTCCTAAAATGAGTGCAGGTGGGTAAGGATGAAAAAGAATACTTTGCACAGCCGGCTAAAGCAATCACATCTACATGAGATGTGCTGCATGTGGAATATTATGCTTGGTTGAGTAGGCTGGCGGTAGAGTTGGTTTGTTCAATCCTTGGGTAAAGAAGCTTTACACTGACATTAGGCAACATTGTTTTATGTGTAGCTTACAAAAGTTTGAATCATCTTATTAAATCAGTAGGGTCTGTATTTATACTCGAAAATCGCTCAAATGTACTCATGACAGACCTGCTAAGCATATATGTGAGGGCTTAAGATTTGATGTCACTCCTTATGATTCCACTTCCTGTAATGTCATGGCTTGTGATGCCACTACCTGCATTGTTCAACATTCTGTCAATCAATTGTTTGTTTTGCAATTGTCGCCCTAAGTGGGAAGGGTATGCCCAGATGTGGGTCCCATGCTCTCTGCGCCACTTGATTCAGCTAGCCTGGCTGATGAAGAGTGATGCCCTGAAACTGGTCCCAGGATGCTTGTTCCCGGTCCAGGGAGTACCTGGCTTGGCAGTTTGGCCTGGACTGTTCCCATGAGGCACATGGTCAAGCCTGATTTGGATATAGCTAGGTCCAAACTGGGGTGGTGTGGTGAGCAAAAGAATGATGGACTAAACCCAGATCCTTGTGACTGGGGGTGAATGTTTGCATTGTTCAGCATTCCGTCTATAAATTGTTTCTGTCGCAGTTGTCGCCCTAAGTGGGAAGGGTTTGCTCGGACGTGGTGTTGAAAACTAAAACAGCGATATGATTAAGCATTCACTGAAGACATGAATTCTCTACAGTCAAAACGTGTTTCTTGTCTTATGTTGACTAATGTCCGGACTCCATTTTGTATTGTCATGTCTCCACATGCTTTGCACGAGAAGAGTCCTACCTTTTCGCTAGTTGCTCTTGTAATCTGCCTAGTAACAGTCTATAAATAGCTCCTTTGTCCGTCTGGTGCATGCCCAGACTTGACCACATCTGTTATCAGTTAGTTCTTGTTTGACCATGTTTTCGCGGGCTCAGGAAATTGTTAACTCCGCCCATATATTGATCCTGTATCGAAAATGTCCATAAATGGTAATGAATTGTGCTTTATGTTGTATCCACCCACTTATGAGCCCCTCTGTTGTGTATAAAAGGGGACCATGTACGCAAGTTCTTTGTGCTACTCTATGCAATACTGAAGAGTGTTGTGTAGGTTGTAGGACCACCCTTAAGGGTTAATAAACTCTGTCTTTGTATTTGCAGTTTCTGTGCCAACTTCCTTCTAGCTTTCATTACAGGAGAGCGAACCCTTGCATTTTGCGGGCCTAGCTGGGGCCTGTACTCATCAATTGGCGCCCGTCACGTGGGGCTCATCGGCGACTCGGATGCTCGAAGGACTGGTCGTGAAGAAGGTGAGGAATTTGGCCGGGGATGTGATCACTGCCAGCGGCGTCTTTTAGTCCTGGCATCCCGAGGTTTCTTCCTTCCCTTCCGAGCTGACCATCTGGGTGGCGCCGGTCCTCGACTGAGACCTCTTCTGTCGGTTTGCCGTGTGAAAACCGTTTGGGCGAATTTTGGAACTTGGCAGTTGGAATCTGGACGCTCTTGATTGGTAAGAACCGTTGTACGGTACTTGCTCCGAGTTTTGAAGCCTGGGTTGGCTATTTGAGTTTGATTAGTGATGACCGGTCATATTTTGTATTGATTACTGTGGAATATATGCGTTGCAACACATATAGGCAGGTAATGTGGAGATATTTCTCCGGAGTTGTTTAAATTTGAACGGCGCAACGTTTAAGTGACATTTTTGATAATACTGCATATTTTGCATTATTTTTGAGCATGCCTGCTTTTAGCGCACTTCGTAAGTGGTGCTGCTGCTTTGGAAACCGGTTAAATCTTGAGGAATCTGCTCCAGCCCCCCCAGAGGGGACTCCTAATAGGGATATGTATGTGAAGTATGGTCTTTCCTCTATAATGTACAGCACAGTGTGGAGGAAATACACCAAAAAGGATCCTGAGTTACGATGGCCTTTGTATGGATCGTTTGATATGCGTAAGATTGAGTATGTGGAACAGTGTATGTGTAAACGGCGTGCTCGTCAAGACATGTTTGAATGTGTACGGTTATGGGTGAAGAAAGTGCGTGAGCGGGAGAAACGTGAGAAAGCGCTGATTGATAAAGAGCAACGGAAAAATGATCATGTGAGAGCGCAGGAAGCGAAGCGTCGGGAGGAAAGAGAACTGGCGGAGAGACAAGAGAAAGAGCGCAGGTTGCAAGTATCGGGTCAATATGCTGTCCGCCAGCCACTTTATCCTGTCCTTACTAATCTTGAAGATGATTTTCATTTATTAGATCGCTCTCCGCCCCCTTATGTTGGCGCGTCTTCCCCGGGGTCACAGGATTCTGGATCGGTTTCGGATAAGGTAGACACGCGGTCCATGTTATCAACTGATCGTATGGGTGAGCTTCGGAAAATTTCTTTTCATGCGCTTAAGGGCAAGCTATCTCTTACTGAATTATTGGCATCTTTGGACAGTTGGCAGAATAGGGAAAAGTTATATTTTGTTGAAACTTTTTCTGATGAAGTGGTTACTGCCTTTCGGAAATATTCTGATGTTTTTGAGCCTGATGATATAGTATTAGATTCTAAAGCATTACGTAACGGTGTTTTTTCTCCCTCTAAGGTACCCGATGCGGTTCGACGGCTGTTTACATTGCGGGACGCGATGCTTGAACTTAAAGAGAGAGCGCGCCAAAAGGCAGGGGAGGAGGAGCAATCGAATCCACATGTCGGCGGGAAACAGTCGTCTACCTCCCATTCAGATAAGAGTGCACTAGTGCATGCTAAACCGATGCGAGAGGCGGCACCTTTGTATGTTCCTCCTAAAGGAGCAGGAACTAGTGCAGACATGTCTTCCCCTGATGCTAGGGGATATTTTGTGTATAATTGGGTTTATACTCCCTGGCATAGGACTGATGTTATGGCATTAAAGAATGCATTGCCTGACCCCCGCAAGAATCCAGCGGCCTTTTATGAAGAGGTCGAAGGGGCCTTGAATTCTTGTACTATGACTTTATCAGATATAGATTTGTTCTTTGGGCTCATTTTACCACCGGATATGTGGCGATCTGTGCGGAAGGTGGATGATCAAGCCGTTTTTAAGGCCAAATGGTCTGAGATTGAGGATGAGGATAGGGAGAGAAAGCCCGCACAAAAACCGCCCCAGCTTATTTTAGATCTTCCTGCTGCTATCTTGACTAAGTTGAAAACGATTATCCCCCCTAAAAAGATTGACTGGAATATGTTAGCCTCGTGTAAACAGAAGGTTGATGAATCAGTTTCAGATTTCTTTACGCGTTTTGAGGAAACATTTCATGATTTCAGTGGTCAGTCACTTACGGATGATACGGGTCGACATCTTTTTGTTGATAAATATGTGGCGAATTTATTACCAGGAATAGCAGTTCGTTTAAAAGCGAGTGAAAGTTCTTGGTCCACCTCGTCTCCGGCATCCCTCCTGACTATGGCTCAGTATTATGAGCGTCAGGAACAAGAAGCGAAGGGGCATGAGGAGAAGAAATCGAAAGATTTGAAAACTAAGGTGATGTTAGCACAAGTATATGGTCCGCCTCATCGGGGTGTTGAGAGAGGTAGAGGAGGATTTTATGGTCCCCCTTCGGGTCGGTCGGATGTTAATAGAAATCAATGTGCGTATTGTAAACAGTTGGGTCATTGGGCCAGGGATTGTCCGGTACTATATGCACCCCGTCAGGGACGTGGTCAGGGACCGCCGAGAGGTAGAGGGGGCTTTTTGAATTTTAGAGGGCATTCCAATGATCGTGCTCACTTTGAGCCTACCGTGCAGCAACGAGATAGACCTAATGTGTTTGATCGTCAAAATCAGTATCAAATGTCTGGGAATGACCGCCCTGGGTACCATGATTCGCAGCATGCATAGGATTGCGTTGGGTGGGGGTTGGAATCAGTTGAAGTGCCAGTTGATCAGAGGGGTCCTTATGTTACAGCAAATGTTCTGGGTTCTACTGATCGGTTCCTAGTAGATTCAGGAGCTACACGCAGTGCGCTGTCCAAACAATTGGTTCCGAGGGCTCCCCCATCTGGCTTAATGGTTACATCGGTAGGGTTTGATGGTACACTCTCTCGAAGCCCTCTATCCCGACCCCTTGCATTCCATGTTGACCAACTTTCTGCACTCTGTCCGTTTTTGCTTGCTCCGAACACGCCTGACAACATTATGCGTCTTGATATGCTTAAGCACTTCAGAGCTACGATCCGCTGCTCCCCTACTGGAGTACGTGTGATATTAAATGACAATCACCCCATGGCAGAACGGATGTGTGTGGTTGCAGAGGATACTGTATTAGCTTCTCTCCCTCGTACTTTGTGGGCCACTTCGGATACTGATGTGGGACAGATGGTGATTCCGCCTGTCCACATTAGTGTCCAGGAGGGTGCTGTGTTACCACGCCTCCCTCAATATCGTATTTCCCAGGAGGGGGAGGAGGCACTCATACAGATTGTGCAGGATTTGATCAAGGTGGGAGTAGTGGAGGAAGTTCCATACAACGTTTGCAACAGTCCTATTTTACCCATTTTGAAGAAAGATACCGATACTAGGGTTTATCGTTTTATTATTGACTTAAGGGAGGTGAATAAGATAGTGATACCTCAGTATCCAGTGGTTTCTGATATCACGACGCTGCTTACTCTGGTCCCGCCAACGGCGACCACATTTTCGGTTATCGATTTGAAAAATGCTTTCTTTTCGATTCCTATTCATCCTGATAGCCGGTACCTTTTCGGCTTCACTTTGAATAATCGGTCCTACAGATTTTGTAGAGTCCCTCAGGGTTATACAGAGAGTCCTAGTATTTACAGTCAAGCATTGAAAAGACAATTGGATTCCTTTGTTCTGCCTGATGGTGTAGCCCTTATACAATATGTCGACGACATCTTGTTGGCGGCCGACACTCCTGAGCTGTGTGAGAAGTGCACGTTATCCTTGCTTTTCTTTTTGGCATCTCACAATCACAAAGTGTCGAAGAAGAAATTGCAATTTTGTAGACCAAAGGTGACTTACTTGGGTCACCTTTTGTCTAAGGAGGGGCGTGCACTCACACCAGATAGTATTCAAGCAATTTTGGACACGCCAGTACCTTCCACACAGAAGGACGTGCGTGCATTTTTGGGTCTTGCTTCTTTTTGTATGCAATGGATATTGGGGTTTTCACACATAGCTAAGCCATTGTTAGCACTTTTGACAAAAGATACCCCAGTTCCTCTTCCCTGGTCAAATAGTTGTGAAATTGCCTTTCAGAAATTGCGACAAGCCCTTTGCTCAGCACCAGTGTTAGGTACCCCTGATCATACGAAGCCTTTTACATTGTATGTACATGAGAAAGATGGATGTGCATTATCAGTTTTAGTGCAGATGCACGGCGACAAGCAGCGCCCTTGTGCATATTTTTCGGCCGTACTTGATCCTGTTGCCTGAGCATTGCCTGGTTGTTTTCACTCGGTTGCGGTGACAGCTGTGTCAATACGCCAAAGCGAGGGAATTGTGTTATCTCATAAGCTGTTGGTATTAGTTCCCCATGCTGTTGATGCCCTGCTTAATCAGACAAAGACGCAGCATTTGACCAGTGCTCGTTTAACGGGATATGAATTGACGCTTTTGGCTCCTCATATTACATTAAAGAGGTGTGCAACGTTAAATCCAGCCACATTGTTGCCGTTCCCGGAAACTCAGTCTGAAACACGAAAAGCACACGACTGTATTCTTGTGACTGAGGAACAGACAAAGGGTCGTATTGATCTCCAGGATACGTCCTTTACAGATGTAGATGGAGAACTATGGGTGGACGGATCATGCCTGAAGCTACCCGATGGTACGACTTCAGCAGCGTATGCAATTACCACATTACAAACAATAGTGGAGACAGCACGCATACCGCAGAAATCAGCTCAAGCAGCGGAACTGATAGCATTAACACGAGCATGTGAGCTCAGTGCAGGATTGTGTGTGAATGTCTATACAGATAGCCGCTATGCCTTCGGAGTAGCGCACGATTTTGGCCTACTCTGGAAGGAGAGAGGGTTTCTAACATCACATGGAGCGCAGATAATGTATGGAGAGTTAGTTCACAACCTTTTGACTGCATTAACATATCCAAAGAAGATTGCTATAGTTAAATGTAGAGCCCATAAAAAGGTGGTTGATAAGGTTGGAGAAGGGAATGCGTTGGCAGACCGGGTGGCACGAGAGACTGCGATGCAGCCTGACTCTACTGCAATGTATGTTGTGAAGTCACAGGCAGAAAGATGGCACGATGCTAGGAGAGAGGTGCTGGAGATACAGAGGACCGCTTCCGATAAGGAACGGGAGCAATGGTCCAATGATGGAGAATTAGATGATGAAGGGTGTTGGAGAAATAAGCAGATGGATAAATGGAAGTTACCCACAGCTTTCTTACAACCTATGGTTCAGATGGCACATGGACTAGCGCATGTCGGAGCTTCCGCAATTGTAAAATTACTCACACGAGTTTGGGAGCATCCGGAGATCGCTAGTACGGCAAAGAGGGTAGTGCAGACTTGCATGATTTGCCTGAGGTATAACCCAGGAAAGGGTACACGAACTCCAGCAGGAGGATTTGAAACACCTACTGCACCCTTTGAGGTTTTGCAGATGGATTACATCCAGCTTGAGCGCTGTAACAATTTGAAGTATGTTCTAGTAGTGGTTTGTGCCTTCAGTAAATGGGTTGAGGCATACCCTACGAAAGACAATACTGCAATGACTACAGCCAAGATGCTATTGAAGGAGTTCTTCCCTCGATATGGTGTTTGTAGATTGTTGTGGAGTGATAACGGACCTCATTTTATAGCAGACGTTATCAAGTATGTCCTGAAAGGACTGGGAATTACCCAGAAATTTCATGCAGTGTTTCACCCTCAGTCTGCGGGATTGGTTGAGAAATATAACGGTACTTTGAAGCTTAAGATCTACAACGCATGACATTACAATGCATGACACTACAACGCATTTTTAAAAACTACCTTTACAACGCATTCCATTACAACGCATACTACCATTACAACGCATACCATTACAACGCATAATATTAAATTGCATTTAAGGTAAGTATTAGATAGTATAGGGGTAAAAATTACTTTTCTAACTCCAGGGGGTGCAACAGTAGGGTAAGTGTTGGATAGTATAGGGGTAAAAATTACTATTCTAACTCCAGGGGGTGCAACAGTAGGGTAAGTGTTGGATAGTATAGGGGTAAAAATTACTATTCTAACTCCAGGGGGTGCAACAGTAGGGTAAGTGTTGGATAGTATAGGGGTAAAAATTACTATTCTAACTCCAGGGGGTGCAACAGTAGTGTAAGTGTTGGATAGTATAGGGGTAAAAATTACTATTCTAACTCCAGGGGGTGCAACAGTAGGGTAAGTGTTGGATAGTATAGGAGTAAAAATTACTATTTTAACTCCAGGGGGTGCAACAGTAGGGTAAGTGTTGGATAGTGTAGGGGTAAAAATTACTATTCTAACTCCAGGGGGTGCAACAGTAGGGTAAGTGTTGGATAGTATAGGGGTAAAAATTACTATTCTAACTCCAGGGGGTGCAACAGTAGGGAAAGTGTTGGATAGTATAGGGGTAAAAATTACTATTCTAACTCCAGGGGGTGCAACAGTAGGGAAAGTGTTGGATAGTATAGGGGTTAAAATTACTATTCTAACTCCAGGGGGTGCAACAGTAGGGTAAGTGTTGGATAGTATAGGGGTTAAAATTACTATTCTAACTCCAGGGGGTGCAACAGTAGGGTAAGTGTTGGATAGTATAGGGGTAAAAATTACTATTCTAACTCCAGGGGGTGCAACAGTAGGGTAAGTGTTGGATAGTATAGGGGTAAAAATTACTATTCTAACTCCAGGGGGTGCAACAGTAGGGTAAGTGTTGGATAGTGTAGTGTAATATTATGCGTTGTAATGTTATGCGTTGTAATGGTAGTATGCGTTGTAATGCAATGCGTTGTAAAGGTAGTTTTTAAAAATGCGTTGTAGTGTCATGCGTTGTAATGTCATGCGTTGTAATGGATTGTGCGTTGTAAAAAATGCGTTGTAAGTGTAGTGCGTTGTAAAAGTTGCGTTGTAAAGGTTGTTCCCCCCAAGATCCAAGCTTCGACTTCTTTGACTTGGCCAGATGCTTTACCGCTGGCATTATTGTCAATTAGATCGATACCGCATTCTCGGACCGGTCTCACGCCATATGAGATCGTGTTTGGACGCCCAATGAATATTTGGGGTCCACCGAAACCGAAGTCAGTGTATGATGTACCTTGTGTAATGATGAATGATTATCTGGCACAGTTAACGGATAATTTGATTTCTATTCATCAACAGGTTCGAGAAGCGCTCCCCGATCAGTCCACAGGTGAAGGACATAACCTCCGGCCTGGAGACCATGTTATGATCAAGGTGTTTGAAAGGACGAACAGTCTGGAGCCGAGATGGGTTGGTCCTGAGCAAGTCTTGCTCGCAACGAGGACAGCTGTGCGAGTCTCCAATCGGAAGAACTGGATCCACTCCTTGCACTGTCGCAAAGTGCCGCCTGGATTAGTGGAGCCTGCTGTATTGACCGACCATCGAGAAATCCTGACTGCAGAGAAAGGCCGTGCTGTGGACCCGAACGATGCTGAGGAGCTCCTTCCGGACCAAGCGATTCCTGGAGGAAGAAGATTTCATCTTAGACTGAGGAAGTGATTTCTTTTTGTATCAGGACACGTTGTCAGAACGGCCCTTTGGTTAGTGAAACGGAGAGCCAATGAGGCAAGGGGGGGGGGGGGATCAGCCCTGCATTAGTGTAGTGACACCCGTCTTGGCCCACTGGTGAAGAAATCAACGGCTGCCTAAGGGGAAGAGTTCTGACAACTCTTTAGTTTCAGGAAGATATTGACTTTTACTACAAAATGGAGAAGAAGAAGATTTTTTGTGCGACAAGTTTTATTATTATTGTAGCTATTGTTGGTATAACCACGTGGTTTGTTGAGGATGTGACTCCTGCCCGTGAGTTGCTTGTTTTGACTACTCCAGTGCCTGAGGAGCACTACTTTTACACCCTTCCGTATCAAGAATTGAAGCATCGTCAGTCTTATTTGAATAATACTTTTATCCAGATATTGCATCATACCCATGTTGCTACAAATGCTACGAACTGTTGGATATGTGGTATGATGCCAGCTCATCAGAAGAAAGGAGGAACGCCGTTTATACCTCTTCCTTTCTCTCATAATGGCTCTTGTAGAGCATGGTACACTTTGCTTTTTGCCACACGGAAACCTACAGTGGGAAGACTACTTTTTAGACTTAATAAGGAATGTCATCAAGATAAAGAAGGCTATCCACAAGCAAATGGGACAATATGGGAGTGGGAAGAATATCGACCAGATAATGAATCAATCCCTTACATCTTCACGAACACCAGAGACACTGCTGGAAATGAGAAATTCGTAATTCAAGTGGCACAAGCTCAAGCGGTCCTATGTGTTTAGAGTGTGGGTCATATTCCTGTTGGTGTTAGTGACTGCATTATTGTTTTGAATATAGATGGATTAAATAATAGTACTTTCTTACCTTCCCATAATACATACTTCGTATGTGGGAATAAGGGTTATTATCGCTTACCAGCCGGCTGGTCCGGAGTATGTTATGTAGCGTTCTTATTACCCCCTGTATTCTTAGCGCCTGCATCCTATCATAAAGACTTGAAGTTATTGAACAATGTAACTGTAAATAGGTATAAACGTACTCTATCTATTGATGATGTTGACCAGACTGACACTAGCTTACAACAGTATGTTGATTTTAACTTAGGATTGTTTTTCTTTGTTGGAGCTGCTCTAAATAGTAGGAAGGTTCGACGATTAACAAGAGTTGTAGAGGCTGTAACGAATCAAGCTGCTGCTGCTCTTGGGAATCTTACGGAAGAATTGCAAATCACTAGAATTGTTGCGTTACAGAATCGTATGGTATTAGTCTATAAATAGCTCCTTTGTCCGTCTGGCGCATGCCCAGACTTGACCACATCTGTTATCAGTTAGTTCTTGTTTGACCATGTTTTCGCGGGCTCAGGAAATTGTTAACTCCGCCCATATATTGATCCTGTATCGAAAATGTCCATAAATGGTAATGAATTGTGCTCTATGTTGTATCCACCCACTTATGAGCCCCTCTGTTGTGTATAAAAGGGGACCATGTACGCAAGTTCTTTGTGCTACTCTATGCAATACTGAAGAGTGTTGTGTAGGTTGTAGGACCACCCTTAAGGGTTAATAAACTCTGTCTTTGTATTTGCAGTTTCCGTGCCAACTTCCTTCTAGCTTTCGTTACAGGAGAGCGAACCCTTGCATTTTGCGGGCCTAGCTGGGGCCTGTACTCATCAGTGGGCCCCATGCTCACTGCGCCACAAGATTCAAGCTAGCCTGGCTGATGAAGGGTGATGCCCGGAAACCGGTCCCAGGAGGCTTGTTTCTGGTCCAGGGAGGACCTGGCTTGGCAGTTTGGGCTGGACTGCTCCCATGAGGCACAGGGTCAAGCTTTATTTGAATACAGCTAGGTCTAAACTGGGGTGGCGAGGGGAGTAAAAGAATGATGTATTAAACGCAGATCCTTGTGACTGGGGGTGACTTTTTGCATTGTTCAGCATTCCGTCCATCAATTGTTTTTTATGCAGTTGTTGCTCTAAGTGGGAAGGGTATGCCCAGACGTGGGTCCCGTGCTCACTGCACCACATGATTCATGCTAGCCTGGCTTATGAAGGGTGATGCCCTGGATCTGGTCCCAGTCCCAGGGTGCTTGTTTCTGGTCCAGGGAGGACCTGGCTTGGCAGTTTGGGCTGGACTGTTCCCATGAGGTACAGGGTCAAGCCTGATTTGCATATAGATGGGTCCAAACTGGGGTGGCATGGTGAATAAAAGAATGTTTACATTGTTCAGCATTCCGTCTCTTAATTGTTTCTTTTGCAATTGTCGCCCTAAGTGGAAAGGGTATGCCCAGACGTAGGTCCCGTGCTCAAAGAGCCAGATGATTCAAACTAGCCAGGCTGATGAAGGGTGATGCCCTGAAACTTATCACAGGATGCTTGTTTCTGGTCCACGGAGGACCTTTCTTGGCAGTTCGGGATGGACTGTTCCCATGAGGCAGAGGGTCAAGCCTGATTTGCATATAGCTGGGTCCAAACTGGTAAGGCATGGTGAGCAAAATAATGATGGATTAAACCCAGATACTTGTGCCTCGGGGTGAATGTTTGCATTGCTCAGCATTCCGTCCATCAATTGTTTTGTTTTTTTGCAATTGTCACCCTAAGTGCTAAGGGTATGCCCAGACATGGGCCCAGTGATCACTGCTCAACCTGATTCAAGCTAGCCTGGCTGATGAAGGGTGATGCCCTGAAACCAATCCTGGGATGCTTGTTTCCGGTCCAGGGAGGACCTGACTTCGTGACAAACTCTCCTCATGAGGCACAGGGTCAAGTCTGATTTGCATATAGCTGGTTTCAAACTGGGGTGGCATAGTGAGCAAAAGAATGATGGATTAAACCCAGATCCTTGTGCCTGGGGGTGAATGTTTGCATTATTCAGCATCCATCCATTGTTTCTTTCGCAATTGTCACCCTAAGTGGGAAGGGCATACAAAGACGTGGGTGCCGTGCCCACTGCGTCACCTGATTCAAGCTAGCCTGGCTGATGAAGGGTGATGCCCTGAAACCAATCCTGGGATGCTTGTTTCCGGTCCAGGGAGGACCTGGCTTGGCAGTTCGGGCCGGACTGTTCCCATGAGGCACAGGGTCAAGCCTCATTTCCATATAGCTGAGTCCAAACTGGGGTGACGTGGTGAGCAAAAGAATGATGGACTAAACCCAGATCCTTGTGACTGGTGATGAATGTTTGCATTATTCAGCAGTCCATCCATCAATTCTTTCGCAATTGTCACCCTAAGTGGGAAGGGCATGCCCAGACGTGGGTCTCGTGCCCACTGCGTCACCTGATTCAAGCTAGCCTGGCTGATGAAGCGTGATGCCCTGACACTGATCCGGGGATGCTTGTTTCTGGTCCAGGGAGGACCTGGATTGGCAGTTCAGGCCGGATTGTTCCCATGAGGCACAGGGTCAAGCCTGATTTGCATATAGCTGGGTCCAAACTGGGGTGGCGTGGTGAGCAAAAGAATGATGGATTAAACCCAGATCCTTGTGACTGGGGAGAATGTTTGCATTGTTCAGCATTCTGTCCATCAATTGCTTCTTTTGCAATTGTTGCCCTAAGTGGGAAGGGTATGCCCAGAGGTGGGTCCTGTGGTCACTTCGCCACATGAGTCACGCTAGACTGGCTGATGAAGGGTGATTCCCTGAAACCGGTCCCAGGATGCTTGTTTCCAGTTCAGGGAGGACCTGGCTTGGCAGTTTGGGCTGGACTGTTCCCATGAGGCACAGGGTCAAGCCTGATTTGCATATAGCTGGGTCCAAACTGGGATGGCGTGGTGAGCAAAAGAATGATGGATTAAACCCAGATCCTTGTGACTGGGGGTGAATGTTTGCATTGCTCAGCATTCCGTCCATCAATTGTTTTGTTTTTTTGCAATTGTCACCCTAAGTGCTAAGGGAATGCCCAGACATGGGTCCAGTGATCACTGCTCAACCTGATTCAAGCTAGCCTGGCTGATGAAGGGTGATGCCCTGAAACCAATCCTGGGATGCTTGTTTCCGGTCCAGGGAGGACCTGGCTTGGCAGTTCGTGACGAACTCTCCTCATGATGCACAGGGTCAAGTCTGATTTGCATATAGCTGGGTCAAAACTGGGGTGGCATAGTGAGCAAAAGAATGATGGATTAAACACAGATCCTTGTGCCTGGGGTTAATGTTTGCATTGTTCAGCATTCCGTACATCAATTGTTTCTTTTGCAATTGTCACCCTAAGTGGGAAGGGTATGCCCAGACATGGGTCCCGTGTCATTGCGGCACCTGATTCAAGCTAGCCTGGCTGATGAAGGGTGATGCCCTGAAACCAATCCTGGGATGCTTGTTTCTGGTACAGGGAGGACCTGGCTTGGCAGTTTGGGCCGGACTGTCCCCATGAGACACAGGGTCAAGCCTCATTTGCATATAGCTGGGTCCAAACTGGGGTGACGTGGTGAGCAAAAGAATGATGGACTAAACCCAGATCCTTGTGACTGGCGGTGAATGTTTGCATTATTCAGCATTCCATCCATCAATTTTTTCTTTCGCAATTGTCACCCTAAGTGGGAAGGGCATGCCCAGACGTGGGTGCCGTTCCCACTGCATCACCTGATTCAAGCTAGCCTGGCTGATGAAGGGTGATGCCCTGAAACCAATCCTGGGATGCTTGTTTCCGGTCCAGGGAGGACCTGGCTTGGCAGTTCGGGACGGACTGTTCCCATGAGGCAGTGGGTCAAGCCTCATTTCCATATAGCTGGGTCCAAACTGGGGTGACGTGGTGAGCAAAAGAATGATGGACTAAACCCAGATCCTTGTGACTGGTGATGAATGTTTGCATTATTCAGCAGTCCATCCATCAATTGTTTCTTTCGGAATTATCACCCTAAGTGGGAAGGGCATGCCCAGACGTGGGTCTCGTGCCCACTGCATCACCTGATTCAAGCTAGCCTGGCTGATGAAGGGTAATGCCCTGAAACCGATCCTGGGATGCTTGTTTCCGGTCCAGGGAGGACCTGGCTTGGCAGTTCAGGCCGGACTGTTCCCATGAGGCACAGGGTCAAGCCTGATTTGCATATAGCTGGGTCCAAACTGGGGTGGCATGGTGAGCAAAATAATGATGGATTAAACCCAGATCCTTGTGACTGGGGAGAATGTTTGCATTGTTCAGCATTCTGTCCATCAATTGTTTCTTTTGCAATTGTTGCCCTAAGTGGGAACGGTATGCCCAGACGTGGGTCCCATGCTCACTTCGCCACATGATTCAAGCTAGACTGGCTGATGAAGGGTGATTCCCTGAAACCGGTCCCAGGATGCTTGTTTCCAGTCCGGGGAGGACCTGGCTAGGCAGTTCGGGCTGGTCTGTTTCCATGAGGTACAGGGGCAAGCCTGAATTGCATATAGCTGGGTTAAACTGGGATGGCGTGGTGAGCAAACAAATGATGGATTAAACCCAGATCCTTGTGACTGGGGTGAATGTTTACATTTTTCAGCATTCTGTCCATCGATTGTTTTTTTTGCAATTGTCGCCCTAAGTGGGAAGGGTATGCCTAGACATAGGTCCCATGCTCAAAGAGCCACATGATTCAAACTAGCCTGGCTGATGAAGGGTGATGCCTTGAAACCGGTCCCAGGATGCTTGTTTCCGGTCCAGGGAGGACCTGGCTTGGCAGCTCGGGCTGGACTGTTCCCATCAAGTATAGGGTCAAGCCTGATTTGCATATAGCTGGGTCCAAACAGGGTTCGCGTGGTGAGCAAAAGAATGATGGATTAAACCCAGATTCTTGTGACCTGGGGTGTATGTTTCTATTGTTCAGCATTCCGTCCATCAATTGTTTCTTTAGCATTTGTCACCCTAAATGGGAAGGGTATGGCCAGATGTGGGTCCCGTGCTCACTGTGCCCCATGATTCAAGCTAGCCTGACTGATGAAGGGTGATACTCTGAAACCGGTACCAGTATGCTTGTTTTCGGTCCAGGGAGGTCCTGGCTTAGCAGTTCCAGTTGGACTGTTCCCATGAGGCACAGGGTCAAGCCTGATTTGCATAATGCTGGATCCAATCTGGGGTGGCCTGTTGAGAAAAAGAATGATGGATTAAATCCAGATCCTTGTGACTGGGGGCGAACGCTTGCAGGGTTCAGCATTCTGTTCATTAATTGTTTCTTTTGCAATTGTCGCCCTAAGTGGGAAGGGTATGCCCAGACGTGGGTCCCATGCTCACTGCTCCACGTGTTTCGAGCTATCCTGGCTGATGAAGGGTGATGCCAAACCAGTCCCAGGATGCTTGTTTCCGGTCCAGGGAGGACCTGGCTTGGCAGTTCCGGCTGGACTGTTCCCATGAGGCACAGGGTCAAGCCTGAGTTGCATATATCTGGGTCCAAACTGGGGTGACGAGGTGAGCAAAAGAATGATGGATTAAACCCATATCCTTGTGACTGGAGGCGAATGTTTGCATTATTCAGCATTCCGTCTATTAATTGTTTCTTTTGCAATTGTCACCCTAATGTAATGTAATGTAAATAGGTACTTGGAGAGCGCACAACTACTCAATGGAGTGTCCCAGCGCTGAGAGACCTCAATACAGACACTGACAGAAGATCTACCGGAGCACAGGCTCATTGGCTATTGTTGGAATAGCCAAGTTTTCAGCCGCTTTCTGAAGGTGAGTAGGTCCTGCACATGTCTAAGTGACAGTGGTAGATTATTCCAGAGACGGGAGGCTTGCACTTGGAAGGAGCGGCCACCTCTGCGGGTGCGGGAGAACCTGAGGATGGACAGCTGCTGCTGCGATGAGGACCTCAGAGTTCTACGTGGTATATAACGCTGAACTCTTTTCCTAATATAGAAGGCACCAGTGTTGTGTAGAGCTTTAAAGGCCAGAACCAGAGCTTTGAATCGAATCTTCTTAAGGACCGGCAGCCAGTGCAGGGCTTTCAAGTGGGGGGACACCCGCGTTCTAGGTCCTAACATGAGAATCGCCCTCGCCGCCGCATTCTGGATCACTTGAAGACGTGTCAGTAAATATTCCGGGAGGCCCAGGTACAGGACATTCACATAGTCCAGCCATGACGCAATCAAAGCCCAGATCACCGTCTTTCTGTGGGTAGCCAGAAGTGGGCGCAGAAAGTGCTTTAGCATTTTTAACAAGCCGAAACAGGACCCAGCTACTGTTTCGATCTGAGCTTTCATTGATAAATTATCATCCAACTTGACCCCTAAGTTATTGACTGTCCTTACTGAGGTTGCAGGTGGGCATACCCTTCCCTAAGTGGGAAGGGTATGCCCAGACGTGGGTCTCATGCTCTCTGCTCCACGTGTTTCGAGCTATCCTGGCTGATGAAGGGTGATGCCAAACCAGTCCCAGGATGCTTGTTTCCGGTCCAGGGAGGACCTGGCTTGGTAGTTCGGGCTGTTCTGCTCCCATAAGGCACGGGGTCAAGCCTGATTTGCATATAGCTGGGTCCAAACTGGGGTGGTGTGGCGAGCAAAAGAATTATGGATTAAACCCAGATCCTTGTGACTGGTGGTGAATGGTTGCATTGTTCAACATTCCGTCCATCAAATGTTTCTTTTGCAACGACCTGTGTTGCCACTACCGGTGATGTCAATACATGTGATGTCATGCACCGTGATGTCATGCGCCTTGATGTCATGCACCGTGATGTCACTTGCATACTGTCTAACTAGGTTAGTCCCCCCACTTCTATTTTTAGGACTTGTGCAGTGGCGATGTGTGAAGATAAAATGGTGTGTGCTTTATTTGAAAACGTGGGAGTAAGTGTGAGGGAGAACTATTGTGCCCAAAACATACAAGTTGAACACTATGCCAGCTCCCTCCCCCGGTTTAACAGTGAGATGTCACATACAAATTGAACACTATGCCCCCCCACCGCCGAATAAACAGTGAGATGTAATTCTGATTTGGTTGCAAATGTGAGATCGAAGCCAAACAGGGATTCAAATAGGTGCACAAATAACTTGCTGTTGTGTTTTTTTATCACCGCAAATCTCTGGCAAAATTTGTGCAGGGGAAAAAACGCAATATTCCAATTTTCACAAATCAGGGAAGGACATGTTTTCTACTGTTCTGGTCAGCTGTGCACAGAATGATGCGGTAAAACCGGAACAAAGGGAAAAAAACTTAACCCTGCAGATCTGACTTAATGTTGCGATATTACTGCATCATTTTACAACGGCCTTGGAAATAATGCCATTGTAAGAGCATATGACGGAATTGTGTTGCGTCATTATTCTGTGAAATAAAATAAAAAATAACTGCTCAACCACTGACCTGTCAATTAGTAATATCCCATAATTCCGAAATAGCTTGTAAACGGTACTTGTCTTTCATATGTGGCCCATTCCATCCTATTGGCTAATTTCCCTGCTTTTATTCAGTCACAGCAAATTAGTAAAATCTACAATAACAATTGTTCCAATTGTGCTTACTGCAGTCACGTGATGGCCACTAACATCTGTTTGAAATCAAGTAAAGGTTACTAGAATAACAGACTGTGTACAATGGTAACACAGCCTTCCACTGTGAGAACACCACAGGGGATAGGAAAAAGGCTATGAGAAAACGACACGGAGTGAAGAACACAGAAGCACGTAGCAACTGGATTGTCAGTTCAAGGAAAAGATTTACACAGTAGAACAAACAAAATAATCTATTAGTTGTGTTAACTTCTGCTGGATCCTGGTTGAACGTGTTATTGCACAGCAACACCACCGCACAGGGTGAGGTTGTGTCATTGATGCTTCAATGTAGGGTCACTGATGGCGACACAAGCTTCTGAAGACTGATTTAGATTTGTAAGGACTATGGGGCATATTATCAAGCCAGGGGATAAAATTATCGCAGTTTTAGCGGCAGAAAACTGCTGCTAAAGCGGCGATAATGGGCTTGATAATATGCTCTATGGAATTCCAATTGAAGCCCATGTTAGATGTGAAGGAAATCTAACCTGAGCTTCAATTGGAATTCCATAGAGCATATTATCAAGCCCATTATCGCCGTTTTAGCGGCAGTTTTCTGCCACTAAAGCAGCGATAATTTTATCGCCTGGCTTGATAATATGCCCCATGGTTATTTGTATGCTTCAAAACAGGCACAATGGGGCATATTTACAAGCTGGCGATAAAAAATTATCTCCGCTTTTGCGGCCGTTTTCGGCCAAAAAGCGGCGATAATTTTATCGCCTAATTAGCAAGGCCACACTAACGCGTGAAACCTTGCTTTAGCGTCGGGATTCCTTTTTTGAGTTTAAAAGAGGATTTTATTGAAGAACAAAAAAGTTACAGTACATTGGTAATATACGCTTGTGGGAAAAAATACATTGTAAGATAATTCAGAAAGATGAAAAAATGTAGAAAGAAAAAGGGAGAGAAGAAAAGAAGGAAAGAAAAAAGGGATATCATCAGAAACATATTACAGCAATATATAATAAGTAAATGGCAGATTAAAGAAACAATATAACTTCATAGTATAGGAATTAATACTTTAAAAAGAGGTAAGACAAGTTGGCAAACTTCATACATTAATAATATCAGAATTATTAATAATAACAAAAAGATCAAGGAGGTTTAGATACTTCTTCCCTGCAAGGATTGTGTAAAGGAAGGGATTGGGCAGACATGTTCAGGAAGGAGGTAATGGGTAACCATAATAAGTCCCTTTTAATCGCAAGGGAAACAGGGTGAACATAAGCTCTATCTAGTCTATGGTTATAACAAACCCCATACCACCAGGCTTGAAGAAATAAGGGAGGTATCCTTCCAAGCTTTCGTGATCTGTTGAAATGCCACAGCAAGAAGGAGATCAACAATGGAGGTATTAGCACTGGAGGAGGACCATACTTGTGAAAGACAACCAAGAAAAATATGAGAAAGAGAAAAGGGGAAATTGGTGGAAAAAATGGAATTAATTTGCTGCCATACTTTGCCCCAGAAAAGGTGAACAGCAGGACAAGTGAACAACATATGTTTAAGATCAGCCACTAAAGCTGAACAGGACCAACAGATGGACGGGATAGAAGAGTCAATGTGATGTAGTTTGTATGGGGTGATTAAAAGTCTATTGTATATAAAAAATAGAATTTGAGTGGTATTTGCCGCTCTAGACGATTTCCTTATTTTGATCCAAATGTTATCCCAGGTAGTAAGGGGAAAACAATCATCTAAATCTGATTCCCAAGCACACTCCACAGCAGATTTCACTCGTTGAGCAGACAAATCTCGTAATTTTTGGTAAATTCGAGAGGCAGATGGAGAAGAATGTAAAAATGGTAAGGAAATGAGGGAAGAGTTATATTGAATAGAAGTACCCGTAAGAGCATCAAAAGTAGCTTGAGCCGCCGTTCTTAGTAGAGTATATTTGGGATAAGTAGAAAGGGGGAGAGAGAAACGGTCTTGAAGAACAGCAAAGGGGAGAAAAGAACCATCATGAAAAAGCTGATGAATCCATTTAAGACCAAGAGATAACCAGTCATTCCAAAAAATAGATCTATTTTTAATTTTGATAGAAGAATTATACCAAATAGGAGATTGTAAAAAACGAGCACGGTCATCCAGGTTATGCAAAATAATAGGTTGAAAGGTCTTGCGAACATGTTGAAGGATGGGAAGAGAAAATTTCTTTGGAGCTTGCGATAATGAAACAAACTCTTCAAACGTAAAGGGATGAAAAAAGGAAGTTTCGACTTCTACCCATAAAGGACAAGAAGAGGGATCAGGAATGTGATCAGAAAGGAAAGAGGTAGAGTGAGTAAGAAAAAAGGAAGTATGATATGAGGAGAAGTCAGGAAAATTAACACCACCTAAATGCTTAGGAGATTTAAGTTTAGAAAAAGACATTCTGGCAGTTTTGTTTTGCCATAAAAATTTAGACAATATGGAATAAATATTCTTGTAATAGAATTTGGGAATGTGAACTGGAAGATTCGATAAGAGAAATAAGACTAATGGTACCAACATCATCTTGATAGAATCTAATCTACCCCACCAAGATAGGAACAAGGGATGCCATTGTTTCGTAGATGCAGTAAGAGCTAATAGTAAATTTTTAAGGTTCAAAGCCACAGTATCCTTAATAGAAGGCGTAAACCAAAGGCCAAGATATTTGATTTTTTTTGGGCTCCAATTGAAGGAAGAAGCTAAGAAGTCAGCATGAAAACAGAATTTATTAAGAGGAAGGATTTCGCATTTGTCTACATTAAGCTTATAGCCAGACACTGAAGCATAGTTCGAGACCTCTAATAGAAATGATGGGAGAGACGTATGAGGGTTCGAAAGAAATAACAAAATGTCATCTGCGTACGCAGAGATCTTTAACTGTGTAGAACCATAAGGGAAACCAGAAATGTCATCGTTCATACGAATCTTAGTTAAGAAGGGTTCTAATGCTAATATAAATAAGAGCGGAGAAAGCGGACAACCCTGCCGAACACCACGAAGAAGAGGAAAGGAGGAAGAGACAAGGCCATTGGCCAAAATAAAGGACCTAGGAGAAGAGTAGAGCATTGAGACATATGAAAGAAACTTAGATCCAAAACCAAACCAAGAAAGGGAAGAAAAAATAAACTGCCAGTTGACTCTATCAAAAGCTTTCTCAGCGTCCAGTGCAATAGCTGCCAATGACGTCTTATGAGAATGAGATTTACTTAAGACATTAAAGAAAAGACGGGTATTGTCAGATAGATGACGTCCTTTGATAAAACCACATTGTTCTTTGGCGATTAATTGTGGAAGAATTTTTTCTAAACGAAGAGCAAGGATCTTAGCAAAAATTTTGTAATCTAAATTAATTAAAGAAATGGGCCTATAGTTCTTACAGAAGGTGTGATCTTTACCCTCCTTAGGGAGAAGACAAATAAGGGCTTCCTGAAAGGTACCTTCAGATTTTTGAGATGCTATAAAGGATGAGAATAATTGATGAATTCTTGGAAGAAGTAAGGAGGAGAAATGGGAATAAAATTCTATAGTAAACCCATCGGGGCCAGGGGCCTTACCCCTCTTTAGAACTTGAATAACCTCCAGAATATCTTTATGCGTGATATCAGCTTCTAAAGGGGAAAAATCAACCTCTAAAGAGGAAGGCGGAGCAATGGAGGATAAATATCGAGTAATTTCAGATAAAACAGGAGAGGACTCAGGAGTATATAAACGTTGATAAAAATCCGTAAATTCAGCTAAAATATCCTCGTCTTTATGGACTACAACATTAGAAGACGTGACAATGGATTCAATTTTAGTACGCTCCTTCTTAACTTTGAGGTATCTGGCTAAAAGATTACCGGCTTTATTTTGTGCGGTGTAGTATTTAGCACTAGACTTAAGTAAAAATAAATTGGCAGAGTCAGTAGAAATTTTATTAAAGGAAAGCTTAGCCTTAATAAGATCATCTAGGTCAGATTGTTTCTTAGAGATGTAAAAGGAATGTTCTAATTGTTTAATTTGTGTGTTAAGCAACTGAATAGATTGAGAGGCTTTACGACGCTTACGGGCAACGAAAGTAATAATGAAATCTCTAGAAGCAGCTTTAAAGGTATCCCAAATAAGAGAAGGAGTTAACTGAGGCGAGTCATTGTCCTCAAAAAATGAAGAAGCAAAATCCATAAAAGCTGGTGTAAACTGTGGATCCAATAAAAGTGAATTATTAACCCTCCATCTCCTAGTGCCTTTCACGGGGGGGAGTAAATCCAGACTTAAAGAGACTGGAGCGTGGTCAGAAATTAAGATAGAACCTATGTCCGAGTGAGTAATGAGTTGAGTGAGGGCTTTGGAAATGAAAATATAATCCAATAGGGATTGGGAAGAATGAGGGGGTGAGTAAAAAGTGTATTCTCTTAGAGTAGGGTGGCAAAGCCTCCAGGAATCAACAAGAGCCCTTTGGGAAATAGTGGAGGTAAATAAAGAATGCATGTGAGAGGGGGAGAACCTAGAGTCAGATCTTCTGTCTAAAAAGGGGTCTATAACCATATTACAGTCACCACCTAAAATCAAGTAATCATCAGTGTATTGCATAAGCAGGGAGAGAACATGGGGCCAAAAAACTTTATCCGGAACAGTGGGGGCATAGATATTGAGAATGGTCAGAGGAATTTTATTAATCAACAGAGAAACTGCTACCCATCTACCATCTGCATCATTATCTTGGTTGATAAGATGAACATCTAGCCTCTTATGGCATAAAATAGCGACACCATTGCGCTTCCCAGACCCAGGAGAGGCAAAAACATGACCAACCCAATTACGACGTAACTTAGGAATTTCAGTATCTTTAACATGAATTTCTTGTAATAAAACAATATCCCCTTTTAAATTTGCTACATGAGACAAAACTCTTTGGCGTTTAATAGGTGAACCAAGACCTTTAACATTCCAAGATAAAATATTCAAAGCCATCTACAGATAAGGGAGAAAATGCAAAGAAAAAGAGAGTAGAAAAGCATGAGTATTTAAAACCTGGAAAGTAATCATTACATTAGTAAGAGAAGGAAAAACAGAACATTGCAGGGAGAAAAAAGAAGACCAACTGCAAGAAAGAAAAGAAGATACATAATTTAGTAAATACAACAGAAGAACCGCCATAAAGACATTGTATTGAAAAGGCAAGAAAATCAAAAAAGATAGAGAGAAAACGAAATTCAAACATGTGAAGAGAATAGGAATAAACGGGTGAAAAAGAGAAGTAAAAATAGAATGAAGTACATGTTTAAAAAGAAAGAGATAAATAAAGAAAAAGAAAAGAACAAGAAGTAAGAGTAAAGAAAAAAGGAGTGAAACAACGGTAGCAAAAGAAGATATGAGAAGCAAAAGAAGAAAATAGAATAAAGAGAAGAGAACAACAAAGCAAAATAAACCAATTCCATAGACATAAGAGCGCACTAGCAAAAGACATACCACAAGAAAACAAGAAAGGATGAGGGTGTTGGAACCACATCAGGGAAATGGGACGCCGAAACGGGAAACCTCAGGGCAACAACGACAGGGAGGACGTCATCCAGGAAAACTGAAGAGGATAACATACAGGGGCCCAAATATCCAAAACTAAGGAGAAAAAGACAAAAATATATATATTAACAATGTAAAACATTAGAGCCAAATACAGTAAAACAGCAAACAGACTACATGAGAGAAACAGAGCCATTATAGTCTGGAAACATCCATAGAATCCTGACGACAAGTATTCAAGAATTGTTGGAGAACAGCCGGGTCTTCATAAGATGTAGTCTTGTTATTATATGTCACTTTAAAAAGGCACGGGTGAAAAAGGCCATATCTAGCATTAAGACTTCGAAGAGCAGGTCTCATTTCCAGGAACCTTTTCCGACGATCTGCAGTCACTTTGGCATAGTCCTGAGTAAAAAATAGATTAGAACCATGCCAAGAAATCTTTCCTTTCTGCTTGGCAGCCTGGAGCACCTTGAGCAGGTCAGTATATTCCAGAAAATATAAGATAGTACCTCTAGGTCTCGCTGAAGAGGAGGAAGAGGCAGACATCCGGCCCAAACGGCGAGCGCGTTGAATGTTCAAAGGAGGGGATTCAGGAAGACCAAGAAGAGAAGGTAAAAATTACTGAAAAAATGAGATTGGATTAGAACCTTCAAGACCTTCAACCAAACCATAAATTCGTAAGTTGTTGCGCCTGTTGCGGTTTTCCAATTGTTCGACTTGTTGTTTAAGATGAACAATTTCTGTATGCAAAATGGGGACTTGATGTATGGTCTCCTCAGACGCATCAACTCTTTGTTCAAGGGTCACCACTCTCTGGATGGTGTGAGACCAATTATCTTCAAGGCTTTGTAAGCGCAAATTAGTTTCCTCCATATAAGGCTTCAGAGCACGAATTTCATCAAGGAGAAGCTCCATAGAGACTGAAGAGGGTGGATTAGTAGGAGAAGGAGGATTAATTTTTACCCGTTTGCCAGAAGGCGAAGCTGATGGTAGCTTGGAAAGTTGTTTGGGGCGAGTGTCCGCCGAAGAGGAGGCTTTAGGGTCAGAAGATTCCGGGGGAGCTTCATCCATATTGTCTCGTAGGACATTAAAGGGGTTGTTGTCAGCCAGTGGTGGGGAGATAGTTTGGGGAGCCCCACTACGGGCACCGCTACGAGCACCACGCGGCATTGCCATGAAGAGAAAGAAGACAAAGTCCCCTTTTGGTGATGGTAGAGAAGGTCACAAGGAGAGACAGTTCGTATAGCAATAATTGTCAAAATTAGAGGAATTCCGCAAAAAAGCGTTGATGAAAAGACAAAAAAGAAAAAATGAAGAAAAAAGAGACTGCAGGAGGTACTCCAATAACTGCCGCAAAGAGGACCAGGAAATTATAACCCAGTTGAAGAAAAGCCTTTGTTCATATGTTATAGTAGAAATCTTGTAGCGAATGGCACTGATAATAAGGCACGAATGCGTCAGGAAAATATCATCACAGAAAACAAAATGGCGGTCGCTGTTCTGACTGACTGCATTTTTCGATATAAAATCACCTTAACGGCATGGAAATGCTCCGCGAATCATCACAGCGGTAGCTGAAGTATTCCGACGATTGAAATGTCGGTTTCCGCGGTCCAATACAGAGGAAAAGAAGCCTGGAGACTCCTCGCTGCCTACGTCGCCGCGGAGCTCCCGAAAACAGCGGCCATCACCAACGGCTCCGAAGCCACGCCCCCAGCGTCGGGATTCCTAACGCCCAGCTTTGCATCTCTAATGAGATGCAAAGTGGGCGTTCCTGACCTAACATGACAGGACTATCATCAAGCCCCACGCTATGAAGCATAGCGGCAGGAAAAGTAGCAATAACCCCTGTTATCACTACTTTCCTTACGCCTGCTTCAGGACTGATTTAGCCTTGATATCCTATGGAAGGTGGATATCATGGCTAAGTTTGTGAGTCCCTATCAGCAAGCTAACGCCACATTGCGTGAGATTATCGCTGGGTTTCCAGCGATAATCTCACATTAGACAGTTAGCGTGAGGATTTTTATCGCTGAGGAGATAAGCGTTGCTAATAGCATGCTATCTCAGCGCTAAAAATCCACATTACCCGGCGATAATTATCCTCACGCTAAGAGCGTTGAGCGATAATTATCGCCGGTTGTTGCTGATATGCCCCAATATTCAAATGTTTTACTTTAAACAGCACATTTAAAGTGGATATTAAAATATTTTCCCGATTCAATCATGCAGGTGGCGCACTATATTTTTTGCAAAAATATGATTTAACCCCATTTTCATTGCATATTTTTGCTTGGCACTTTTAATTATTTCAAGGTGTCAATGAGGTTGTTAAGGTACAATTAAGAATGTAAAGGGCATCAAACAACCATGTCAAATTGTATATCACCTGTCGCAATGTTTTATGATTACCTCATGATTTCGTTTTCCACTACAAACAGACGAGACTCGTGTTTTGTGTTCTCTCTGGTGGCATGAATGTATGTTCCATGGCCCATTATATGGTGATGACCTCGGAATGGGTATGCTGACATTGAAAGTGTCATAGTAAAATGTTCTTAGCAAACCAGGGGGCATATTATCAAGAAACAGAGTTAAAATTATCGCCGCTTTAGCGGCAGAAAACTGCCGCTAAAGCGGCAATAATGGGCTTGATAATATGCCCTTGAGAATTCCCATAGAAGCCCATGTTTTGGTGACAATATGGGCTTCTATTGGAATTCTCTGCGGCATATTATCAAGCCCATTATTGCCGCTTTAGCTGCAGTTTTCTGCCGCTAAAGCGGCGATAATTTTAACTCCATGCTTGATAATGTGCCCCCCAGATGGGTTGCTTTTTCTCAATTTGTTCAGCTGCAATATTGTGCTGTTTGATGGGTCATGAAAAAACACAAAAGGTGATGGGGGAATGCTTGAATTAGTCTCAGCCACTGGTAACTCCGAACAATTTTTTTTCTACACAATGCAACTCCTGCTGCAATAGAAATATTCCAGCCTGAACTGACAGGCCACAGTTCCCCCAGATAGGAATAGAGCAAACCCCAGACTGGCTTCAACCTACTTGGGGGCATATTATCAAGACAGGCGATAAAATTATCGCCGCTTTAGCGGCAGAAAACTGCAGCTAAAGCGGCGATAATGAGCTTGATAATATGCTCTATGGAATTCCAATTGAAGCCCATGTTAGATGTCCTCCACATCTAACAAGGGATTCAATTGGAATTCCATAGAGCATTTTATCAAGCCCATTATCGCCGTTTTAGCGGCAGTTTTATGCCGCTAAAGCAGCGATATTTTTATCGCCTGTCTTGATAATATGCCCCTTAGACCCAATCAGTTGAGAATAACAGTGAACAAAGAACACATGGCTCAGTATATCTGCTCTACTTAAGTTGTTGCTCTGTGGAAAACACACAGGCGACACCTGGAATACTTGAATTAATCTCTCCCACCGGAATTTACTGGTAATTAATCAGGGCCACATTTCATTTTTTTGCCCATTATGATACTCTGGACAAAGATCAGCTATTAGCAAATCAGCCTTGGTCCTGCTCCAATAGTAACAGACTAGCCCAACCTAAAAGGCTTGGTCTCCTCTGCATGCTAACACAAGCAACCCCATACTGCTTTTGGTTTACTTAGGCCCCACCTGTGATGTACAGCTTGATTACTGTAGCACAGCGAGCACAGGACCTCCATCTCGGCATACCCATTTTACTTAGGGTCTTGCATCGAAAAAACAAAAAAGTGACCGTTGGAATTCTGAATAATACCTATCCATTGGTAATTACTTGAGATAAATTCCAAGCCATCATTTTTGTGTTCACTCTGCCACTCTAGATACAAGTCAGCTATATGCAAACCAGCCTTGGTTCTGCTCAAATAGGAACAGTCCAGTCCAAACTGCCAGGCAAGGTTTCGTCCAGATTGGAACACAAGCAATTCAATGCCTATCTCCGCTAGTATGGTACAAGAATATTGAAGCTTAAATGTCATCTGATAAAGTAATATGTTGTAGTGAAGAGCCTTCAAACCAGTTGATCAATTTCGTGGTGGAGTTTATTGGTAGGATACAGCTACACAGCAGGGGGAAAACCGGCCGATCACAGCAGCCTCCATCTCCCAAAGCCACACTTTTAAAACCACTCAACGACCTCGTAACTTAGCAACATTCTAACATTCTCCCTGATGTCACCAAGCCATAACATATCCTCTTTTCTCATTTTTCTTTTTTAAAAACAAACAACAACAATTATACATATTAACTGGCAATACAATAAGCACAATCAATGCACAGAAATATAAATTGAAAACATTAAAATAAAACATCTCACATATGGTACCTCAAAGGGCTCATCCTTTTTCTCCCACTTCTCCTAGCCGGGACCTCAAGAGGTCCACTGATGCTAAAATCCGGAGAAGCAGAAAAAGAGCATGGAATAGCATTCTTAACTTTAACAATTTTACATACATTCCACCATTTCCCTCCTTCAACTTGAATGGCATTTTTTTCCCCCCTTGGTAACAAGAACAGGTGGCCCAAACTTATTCTCTCCCTTCTTGACATGAAAAGGAGACTTGATACGCACCATGTCTCCAACCCCTACCGAAACTAATTTAACACTTTTTTTTGTCAAACCATGACTTTTGTTTGTGCTGTGAGCAAGAAACATTTTCTCTCACTAACTCCATAAGCGAATCAATATCAGGAACACTCTTGATCCACTTATTCATCCAGGCAGGTTTAAAAATAGTGTTCGCCTTTCTTCCCCTCACCATTTCAAAGGGAGAAACTTTAGTAGTGGAGTGAGGAGTTGTCCTGTAGAACCATAACATGCTCTCTAGAGAATTAACAATGTCCATATTCCCACACTTGGCCCACCTAATACAATCCCCAACTACTCTATTCATCCGCTCTACCAGCCCATTTGATTGAGGATGGTAAAGTGAACTCTTTACATGCTTGATATTACATGATAAAAGGAAATTCTCAAAACTCAAACTTGTGAATTGAGTACCATTATCCGTCACCAATGATTCAGGAAACCCCTCCTGCATGAAAACTTCCTTGAGAAATGAAATGACAATGTTGGTTGTGACCTCTTTGACTAGTTTTATCTCTGGCCATTTTGAAGCATAATCAATAAGGACAATAATGAACCGACCACCATTTGGCAATACTTCAAGAGGCCCCATGATGTCTAAACCCACTTTTGACCAGGGACAAGAAGGACACTCAATGGGAATCAGCGGAGGGGTAACAACCTTTAATCCCTTGTCGGCAGATCAACAAATAGAGCATGTCTCAACAATTTCATTGATTTGGTTGTCCATTGAGGGCCACCAGAAAAACTCACAAATGCGTCTTTTAGTGAGTGTGGATCCTAAATGACCCTCGTGGGCGCGAGTAATAATCTCCTTTCTAAAATGCTGCGGAGGAATAAGTCTGTCAGAACGGAGCAAAATACCATCTTCTAACGAAATTTCAGACTGAACCTTCCAGTAAGGCTGTAGACTAGGAAGGAGTACACGCTCCCTCGGCCACCATGACCTCACAAATTCACAGACCTGCTGTAAAGTAACGTCATCAGAAAGAGCTTTCAACCAATCATCTTCGGAACCAATGCCATGCTCCAATAAATCGATTGCAGCAATAAAACAATCGTCAGAATCTTCTTCACAATCACTCAAACCAAAATCAATCGTTCACTCCTCAATGGGAAAACGAGATAGACATTCCTCCCACCAGAAACATGTACCACATCGAATTGATATTGCATGAGTCGAGACACCATGCACAAAATTCTTGGGGAGCAAGACTTCCCTGTACTTGAACTAAGAATATTCACCAAAGGTTTGTGGTCGGTCCTCAATAAGAAACGCCTTCCCCAAACGTAAGGGTGGAATTTCTCAATCGCCCATAAACAAGATAACAACTCCTTCTCTATTACCGAGTATTGACATTCACTGCTTCTCAGAACTCTGGAAGCAAAAGTGACTGTACGTTCAACATTGTGCTCATTTTGAGTAAGAACTGCCCCCAAACCTACTTGACTTGCATCCACTGTAATGCAAGAATGTAAACTTGGGTCAAATGGTTTAAGAGCTTGACTATTCTTTAAACATTCTTTCACAGAACTCAAAGCTAAAGCGCAATTATTGTTCCATTCAAAACTCACACCTTTCCTGAGAAGTGAACTAATGGGACGTACAAGAGAAGCATAATTAGGGATACATTTGGAATAGTATTCGAGAAGACCAAGCAAAGATTTGACACCAGTTTTCTCTAGAGGAGCTGAAGCATGTGTAATGGCATCTAATAAACCCTGTCTAGGCTTGATACCTTCCCCCGAAATGAGATGGCCAAGATATTCAATTTCATCACGCAGAAAACTGCATTTCTCTGATTTGACGACCACATCACGTTTTTTTAAGATTTCAAGTACCTTACTAAGTATTTTATCATGCGACATAACATCCTTAGAATGTATCAAGACGTCGTCTTGAAAGACTAACACACCCTCAATATGTCCTAACATGTTTTGCATAACTCTTTGAAAAACGGATGCTGCAGACGAAAGGCATCCGCTTGTACTGAAACGTTCCCAAAGGTGAGACAAAAGCTGTAATGGGACGCGACTCAGGATCCAATACAATCTGATGGTATGCACTATTTTGAGAAAAAAACGTGACCCCCTCACACATGCAAAAAGGTCATCTATTTTAGGTAAAGGATGGGAATCAATCCAGATTTCTCTGTTTAGAGATCTCAAGTCAACACAAACGTGCAGCTTTCCATCCTCAAAAAATCCCAATAAATCAATTTTGCGATCCTCATATGAAACAGGAGAGCGATCAGGAGGTTCTAATGATCTGTCACTCCAAGTTTCATTGAACAATTTTTGCGTAATCATGGTGATTCTCGCCCCAGAATCCACAAGTAGATTGAGACACTTATCACCAACACAAATTTCAACAACAGGTTCGATGCAATCAGAGGAATCATGTACATTTGAAATAACATCATGTGGATCAATTACTACTGAAACAACCTCAGTATCAGACTCTTGATCAGATTCCACAACACAGGCAACAGTTCTTCTGCGATATTTCTTTTTTAAGCAAACATTTTCAAAATGTCCTGTTTTCTTGCAATAATTGCAAATTGTGTTAGCTCCTGGACATCTCCCCCCTTTTTGATGAGGTGGATTACCGCAACGGTAACAGATCTGTTTGGTATTATGGAATTCATTCTTAGAAGTAGAACCATTTTTTGCAGTGTTTGAAAACTTGTTTTGGAATTTTTTTGATGAACCAGACTGGGATGTGGAAGGTTTAAACTTATTGGATTCAGCAACCACATTAACAGGATCAATAGGCTTGACTTCAAGCTCTTTCAGTGAAACTTGAGATGTCTCGATATTCTTGGCAATCTTAATCGTTTCTTCCAAAGAGGGATTTGCTAAAGATAATAATTTCTGACGGATTTGTTTGTCTCTGCAGTGGCACACAAATTGATCTCTAATTAATCAGTAAAATTGTCAAATTGGCATAATGAAGCTAACATACATAGACCTGAAATGTAAGAATCGACATCTTTGCTTTCTCCTTGTTGTCTTTTGAGAAATTTGTGCTGAAGGACCATCAAACTTGGTTGCTTGTCAAACCTTGTTTTGAGTTTCAAGATAGTGTCTTGGAAAATGTCTATTTCTTCCCCGGGAGGATGGTCAATTTCCGGAAGATGTTTAAAGATGGATCTTCCCTCGTATCCCAAAGAATGAAGAAGAAGGTGTTTTTTCCGTTCACTATTAAATCGTGAAGCACCGATGGCACCAAGATAGGTTTGGAAAGCATCAAACCATATCTCCCAGCGAACAGGAGGTTCACCAGGGGATTCAAGAAAGGAGGGAGGAGGGGTCACAGATTGCATAATGTGATTTAAGTAGAGAGGTCAATATAGAAAAGAAAGAAACTTAGTGAAACAAAGATGACTGATTTATATGAATGGAAAAAAAATAATAATAATTTTTTTGATATTATGAATTTGTGAATATAAAATGAAGAATCACGACAGGTGAAAAATTGCAAAAAGAAAATTATGGTAAATGTAAAGTAATGTTGTACAGCGATGAAATGTCAATGACGCAGGAATGTGTGAATTACCATGATGCTTGTTGAATGTTTATGGTAAACACAGTTTGAAAGTGTGTGTATCACTGTTTTCACTGGATTTTCAGCCGTGAGATTAGAGCTTAGAGGTGTGCAAATCACCGTGATGATTTTATATATATTTTTTTTTATATTCGCACTGAGGATTGTAAGCACGGGATTGTAAGCCGTGAGTTTAGCGCTGTAGAGGTGTGCGAATCACCGTGATGATTTTATTTTTTTTATATTCGCACTGAGGAGGTGTGCGAATCACCGTTGAAAAGTTGTAGTGAGTGAAAGACGTGCCAATCGTCGAAATCGGCAAATACTGAATATTTCCTTGTTGTCCGTAACACTTGTCGGCAAAGCTTGTTGTTGCTAGGCGACAGTTACAAGCTACGTACTGGTGAAGAGCGTATGCGGTTCACTGGTTGAGGCCTTCCGCGCATGCGTGAAGATTAACGGGTGCGTAAGGTCCGAAAAAAAAAATATTTTCCTGGGATGCAATCAATTCATGGTCGAAAACGTGAATGGTACTTCCTTTTGAGGAAAAAGAGTTGCAACCGGTAAGACTTGGATGACGAGTGATGAATTATTGCTTTAGTACGTAGATTAAGCGAATGAAAGGATTACTTGAAGAATGAAGCGAGATGAGAGATCAGATCGCCGAGTAGAAATAAGCGGTGTCTTTACTTTCGATGAATTGTGAAAAATTACCGTAGCAGATAAAGAACAGTCTTACCGCTTCTCTTTGACATTGATGCACGCTTGGTCTTGGAACTTGCTGTGTAGCTCGATCGATCGTCGCCAATTAAATGTAGTGAAGAGCCTTCAAACCAGTTGATCAATTTCGTGGTGAAGTTTATTGGTAGAATACAGCTACACAGCAGGGGGAAAACCAGCCGATCACAGCAGCCTCCATCTCCCAAAGCCACACTTTTAAAACCACTCAATTACCTCGTAACCTAGCAACATTCTAACATTCTCCCTGATGTCACCAAGCCATAACATATGTCCTAAATGTGGTTTATGAATATATTGCCCCATCGGAGTTAAAAATAGAAAATCTGCACCCTAAACACATAGAATGTTTGTAAATGATACTAAGGCCACAATATTTACGTCTGGCAATGTTTCTGTCATCGCTATTCTGACATACAACTCTTTTGGCCTATTTAGACATCATCAATGAGTTATAGCTTGCTTCCTACAGCACAATTAGTGTGGGTCTGACATCTCGGCATACCCATTACAATCAGGCTGTTGTACTGAGAAAATTAAAAGGTGATGGGTGAAATACTTGAAATAATCTCAGGTATGGGTAATTACTCGGGCTGCTTCACACTTCATTGTATTGTAGATCACTATGCCACTCTGGGCAGAGATCAGCCATATGCAAATCAGCCTTAATCCTGCTCAAATAGGAAAAGTCCCACCTGAACTTGCATGTCATGTTTCTTCCATTTGGGAACACAAGCAACCCCATAACGGTTTTAACTATAAAGGCTTGGGGCCACATCCTAGTCCACCATTTTTTAGCCACTCCAGCACTCTAGACAGAGATCAATCGTATGCAAACCAGGAAGGGGTGGGAGCACACTGCTTCACCTCCCAGCACAGTTCGCCCCTTAGCATTACGGTAAATGCTGTTCGTAAAACATGCTTACTTGAGATTTTACTGGAGTGTTCCACCAAAGCTGGTGCAGGTTAGTACTGTACATCTCTAGATACATGTTTCTGGATTTCATCCATCATCAGCAGAGATAAAAACGAATTTTATATGGGGTTGCTGAGCAGGCTGCCACAATCCTTACAGGTCTCAATACCTCTCGAAGGCGCATAGGTGCATCTCCACCAGCTCATCGTAAGGATTGTGGCAGCCTGCTCAGCAACCCCATATAAATTTTGTTTTTATCTCTACTGACAACGGATGAAATCCAGAAACACGTGTCTAGAGATGTACAGCCCTAACCTGCACCAACTTTGGTGGAACACTCCAGTAAAATCTCAATTAAGCATGTATTACGAACTGCATTTACCATAATGCTAAGGGGTGAACTGTGCTGGGAGGTGAAGCAGTTTGCTCCCACCCCTTCCTGTTTTGAAAAGACTCCCTTGAGCCATTGACCTGACAAACTTGTGGAAATGCACCTGTGCGCCTGTGAGAGGTACTAAGACCTGTAAGGATTGTGGCAGCCTGCTCAGCAACCCCATATAAAGTTCGTTTTTAACCCTTCTGATGACGGATGAAATCCAGAAACACGTGTCTAGAGATGTACATCACTAACCTGCACCGACTTTGGTGGAACACTCCAGTAAAATCTCAAGTAAGCATGTATTAAGAACTGCATTTACCACAATGCTAAGGGGGGAACTGTGCTGGAAGGTGAAGCAGTGGGCTCCCACTCCTTCCTGTGATCAACCGTATGTAAATTAAATTTTAGAGATAAAAGAGGTTATCGCTACTTTTCTTGTCGCTATGCTGCTTTGCGTGAGGCTTGATAAATTTTGAAAATAAAACAAAACAAAACCCATATCTTTCCTCTCTAGTACGCACAGACTAGAGAGCCGTAAATTGGCAATACTCTGAAAATAACTTGCAAATACTTAGACAGGCACCGAGTATGCCGAAAAAGAGACGAAAATACATTTGGCCCAATGACCCTCCTTTACTCATTTCCCGAAGAACTTGGTAATCTTAAAATTTGGAAGGAGTAGGAGAGAGATGTTGCTCTCTCTGTAAATACTTCTCAGACAGGAGGCCAGAAACCGAAGGCTGTTTCACCCACCTCATTCACCTCAGCGTAGGTGGGCAGTGAACAATGCTAAATATAAAGACTTATTTCAGAAGCAAGTTCTGGTCTGCAAAGCTCCTCCAGAGCCTTTAGTATACCAGGAGGTTTGGGAATCCCACTGGGTCCTAAGCCACAATGTAGGTGCATTTTTTGAGTTTGTCCAAAAAGAGCCTTTTATGTTGGTGTCAGCACATATCCATCTAAAGCAGGCCCACTGGAATCATGCGATTTTGCTGCGTTTTCCACCTGATTATGGATTTTCCGCATTTGCCACACAAGCAGTGGTAGAAGTGGGCTGGATCGGCAGGGCACTGCGTGCCCCTACTATTAGATCCCGTGCCCCTACTTTTTTCATTTTAATAATGCGTCCCAGGACGGCAGAAATAGCCAAGGACTGCAAAGAAGGCTCGGCGTTCCTGGACGTTCGGGGACAGGCGGGCAAAAAAGAAAAAGGACTCTGGGGCATATTATCAAGAACAGCGTTAAAAATTATTGACGGTTTAGCTACAGAAAACTGCCGCTAAAGCGGCAATAATGGGCTTGATAATATGCCCTTGAGAATTCCAATAGAAGTCCATGTTCTGGTGTGAACATGGGCTTCTATTAGAATTCTCCAGGGCATATTATCAAGCCCATTATCGCCTGTTTAGCAGCAGTTTCCTGACGCTAAACAGGCGATAATTTTAACGCCGTCCTTGATAATATGCCCCTATGTCTTTTCCTTGTTGCCAGAGAAGAGAAGGACGGTGTCCACTTCTGCTCTGCCCTGGGAGCTGCCCCCTCTCTTTCTTCCTCTTAATCTCTCACTCCTCCTCACTGAAAACCGTGACTTCAAGAAACGGTTCTCATCTTCTCTTTCCTCCTTTTGTTTATTTGTTCCCCTGTGAAATGGATCCAAAAAAGAAAAATACTATTGCTGCAAATGTTGTCTTTTTCTGACATTATTCTAGTCAAAAGTACAGCCTCGGGAATAAAAGGTTTAACTATGAAAAATAAATAACTAAATAAAGCAAGCCAGTGTTCACAAAGCGTCCTGATTGGTTTTATTCACACCTAAACACATTAGCGCCACTATACAGAGTTTGGCAGTGAAGCGCTACTTTTGTTTTAGCTTTTCATTGACAGCATTATTTTCCCTAAGTGAGGAAGTGCACCATTCCTGGAGGTACTGCAATGCCCGATTGATGGGTGGATTGGAAAACAAAATGCTTACAGCGGCTCGGTGTTCATGGATGTGGTCTTTTTATGTTTGAGAAGCTTTATTGAGTAAAATAGTAATACACAAAGAGATCAGCAGATACAGAAAATAATCAAATATAATATTAACAACAACTAGGCTGATATCAAGCTAGAGAAAAACAAAGCATTTTGTGGGATTTATAAGGAACGGGAGGAGGGAAGAGAGGGAAAAGAGAGGAGAAGGAATAAAGGGAAAGAAAGGGAATAATAATACCATAATATCACAGAATACAGAATATGGCATTCAAGCAAGATAATATAAGGAAAACAATATATCATAGAGAATAACATTAAGATGAAAATTATGTAAAAAAGAAAAGAAAAAGACAGAGTAAAATTGCTTCACGGAGGTTTAAAATTTTCTGAATTGATACGTGAATGCAATGTCACGGCCATCTGGTCCAGGTAAGTAGCAAGTGGTAACCAAAAGAGATCTCTGTTATGAGCAGGTTTGCAGGAGGAAGCAAAGGCAACATCAAGTCTGTGAAAATGACAGAGAGTGTTCCACCAGCATTGTATGGAAATGTTTGTAAGAGATTTCCAGTTGAAAGAGATATGTTGGAATGCAAGAGCAAGCATAAGGTCAAAAAGGCCATGACAGTAAGGGGAGAGAACTAGAGAGTCAGAAAGACTACCCATAAAAAGGAGAGGTACAGAATAAGAAGTAGAGATTGAAAAAATACGAGAGATATATAACCAAATCTTGTCCCAGAATTTAGAAACTGGAGGACAGAGAAAGAAGAGATGGAAAAGATCAGCATTGGGAGTGCCGCAAGTCCAGCAATTAGAATTAGAAGAAAGAGAGAACCGTGACAAGGAAACCAGAGAAAGATAAAGTCTGTGATATAAAAAGAATAAAGATTGGGTGAGAGAGGCAGACTGGAGATTTTTAAGGATCTGGACCAAAGTTTATCCCAAAGTGTAACAGACCAAGTGCAACCCAGATCCGCTTCCCAGGAAAGCTCCAGTTTGGACTTAACACAATCTGGATTGGGAGAAGAAAATAATTTAAAAATAAGAGAAGCTTTAGGAAGGGCGAGAAGGTTTTTGAGAAGAGGATTTTGAACAATAGGTGAAGATGTGGGAGGGAGGGAATAATAGACATCAAGAATTATTGCCATGAGAGTGGTACATTTATGTAGAAAAGATCGAGGGCAATGAAATAAAAGTTGGAATTGAGGAAAGGAACAGGGCGACGTTCCATCGAAAAACTGATTAACCCACATGATACCCCGTAGTCTCCAAATGTTCCAAAAAATAGGTCTATTATTCAGAAGAATAAGGGAGTTATGCCAGACAGGGGTAAGAGTAGGAGGAATAACCAAAGGTGATAAAGGAGAGGAAGTATGTCTGAATAAAGGGAGGGTAGTAAATGGGGTTTTAGCAGAGAAACGTATAATCTCTTTAAAAGAAAAAGGTAACAATAGTGTTCGTTCAATAGAAAGCCAAAGGGGAGTGAAAGGAGAAGATTCTGATATGAGCCATTTTGAAGCATGGCACAGCGAGAAAGACCTATGATAAAGACGAAAATCTGGGAAATTAACGCCCCCATTAATTTTGGATTTTCGAAGAGATGATAAAGCAATTCTAGATTTTTTGTTTTTCCAAAGAAATCGTGAAAGACACGAGTCAATACGCTTGAAATGAATAGCAGGAATGTGAACAGGAAGCATGGAGAGGATATAAATTAGAATAGGGGCTATCATCATCTTAACCGAGTCCAACCGCCCCCACCAAGAAAGAAAAAGAGGGTTCTAAGAAAAGAACGACTTGTCCATGCGAGATAGGACTGCAGACATATTTAATTTAATTGAGGAGGTAATAGAGTTAGAGAACCAAATACCTAATACCTAAATATTAAATTTTTGAGCTATTCCAAGCGAACCCAGTGGAGGAGAAGTAATGGGGAAGACAACACTTTGTGAGAGGGAGAATTTCAGTCTTATCTGAATTAATTTTGTAACCGGAAACCTATGAAAAAGAGGTAAATGCAGATAATAATGGGGGAATAGATGTTTCTGGAGCAGAAATGAATAGAAGAATATCGTCTGCATATGCGGAGAGCTTCAACTGATGGTCACCATAAGGAAAACCAGAAATGGAGTCATTGCTATGAATAGCAGTCAAGAAAGGTTCAAGGGCCAAAACAAAAAGAAGAGGGGAAAGAGGAGAGCCTCGACGAACACCACGTTGAAGAGGAAAGTAAGAGGAAACATGACCAACCATTAACTAGGACCGACGCTTTAGGGGCAGATTATAATAAAGAGATAAGGGAAATGAAATTAGGACCAAAACCATGCCAACGTAAAGAAGCAAATAAAAAGGACCAATCAACTCTATCAAAAGCCTTCTCTACCTCCACAGAAATAGCAGCTAAGGAAATGGGGAGAGATGGAGCTTTATTTAAAACGTTAAGAAAGAGACGAGAATTATCGGAGGTAAGTCTACCTTTTTTACAAAACCACATTGTTCTTTACCAATAAGATAGGGTATAAAGGAATCCAGACGTAAAGCAAGTAGCTTAGCTTATAATCTACATTAACCAAAGAAATCGGACGATAATTTTTACAAAATTTGGGATCACGGCCCTCTTTAGGAATAAGACAAATAGTAGCATCTTGAAATGTACCCTCTGCCTTACCAGATAAGTAAAATGAGTGGAAGTAAAAGATCAGAAAAATGCAGATAAAATTCAACTGAAAAACCATGAGGACCAGGCGATTTCCCTTTAGTAAGGGTATTCAAAGCTGCGGAAAGTTCGTCTAACGAAAGATCCTTTTCAAGCTCAGAGAAAGTAAGATGAGAGGTAGAGGGACTAGGAAGATTCCCAAGGTAGGACTGAATAAGAGAAGAAGTAGGAGGGGATTCAGGTGTATAAAGATTTTGATAAAAAATTTGAAACTGCTCAAGAATGTCCTGATCTTTGTATAGAAGTGATCCCTCAGAAGAAAAGATAGAATCAATGCAAGTACGTTCCTTACGGGATTTAAGGTAATTAGCCAAAAGCTTCCCTGATTTATTGCAACCACCATAATAACGAGCGCTACTATGAAGAAGAATTGACGAAGCATTATCAGTAGTGGTTTTATTACATTCAAGTTTAGCACGTATGAGGTCTGGTGAAATGGAGTTGGTCGAGGAAGTGTAAAATTCATGTTCCAAGAGTTTAATATGTGCCAGTATAGATTTCCATTTCTGGAGAAAGAGTTTCTTTTTCTTAGAGACAAAATCAATAATGAATCCCCTTGCGGTTGCTTTAAAGGAATCCCAAAGAAGATGAGGAGATGTGTTGGGATCACAGTTGAGCGAAAAAGAATTGTTAGCAAAGGAACGAAAAGAGGAAGAAAAAAGAGAGTCAGTAAGAAGAGAATTATTAAATTGCCAACGGGAAGCGGGGGGAGTAAATCTAGAACTGTCACAATTGGGGCATGGTCCGAAATAACTATGGGTTCAATAGAGGAGGATAGTAAATGTTGAGATAAAGATTGAGAGAGAAAAATATAGTCTAGACGAGAAAGAGATGCATGGGGAGGAGAGAAGAAGGAATAGTCAAGATTATCAGGCTGGGAGAGTCTCCAAGAATCGAGAAAATGAGATTGAGAGATAGTGTCCAGAAATTGTCTATGAGTTTTGTGAGGAATAAAACAAACAGATGACTTACGGTCGAGAAACGGGTCTACAATCTGATTACAATCACCCCCCAGAATAAATAAATCATCTCGATATTGAATACATTTGTTCGTAATTGAAGGCCAAAAAGCACAATCAGGTTGTGTAGGACCATAAATATAAAAAACAGTTAAAGGTATAGAATTAATTAGCAACTTAGTTAAAATTCATCTACCTTCAGTATCATTTTCTTGTAATATAACTTTACAGTTGAACTTTTTATGACATAAGATATCAACACCATTTTTTTATTAGTAGAAGGTGAGAATAGAACCGTACCCACCCAGCTTCTCTTCAATTTAAGAGATTCGGCTTCCGAAAGATGTGTCTCCTGCAAAAGGACTAAGTCAGGATTATATGATGCCAGGTGGGATGGGATTCTCTGTCGTTTAATAGGGTTATTAAAACCTTTTACATTCCAGGAAATAACTTTGAATTAGAAACAGTAAAATTTTGATGGAAACCAAGAATACGATAATAAAAAGGGAAAGAGAAAATGCCAAAGAGAAAGATATGGTATGAGACTAGAAAAAACCAGAGGAGGAAATAAGGAAATGTGAAGGAGACAAGGTTAAAACCTCACAAAGAGAAGAGAAAGGAATAAATACAGGGAAAAAAGATAAAAATGTATCCAGTAGGTGAAAGGGAGAGAGAAGGAAGAGAGGGGAGGAAAGAGAATAAGAAACACAAGAAGAGACAGTACATATCCAAAAAGGATGACTGAAAGAGACATACCTGAGGGGAACATGAATGAGGACGGCGGGGCAATGGCGACACTCAACAAGACAAGCCTCCCAAAAGAGGGAGTCCAGAACGCACCAGGACGAGGGGATGTAGTAAGGGTGTCAGATGGATGTCAGGTGTCAGATGGATAGAAGGGATAAACACCAACCAATCTATATGGGGAAGCAAAAATTGAAGGTTAAAATCAGGAGAGAAGATAAAGGAATGCACAACAAATCAACAAACAATACGAAGAGATAAATATTAATAATAAGAACTTGTAACCTCTAAAGAAGAATACACAACAATAAAAGAAAAAAGAAGAAGCTACAAGAAGAACCACACCAAAACCATTCAAGAGCCGTCAAAAAGGCACGACTACAGAAACAGAAAGGAGCATAAAACACTACAAAAAAAAAAACCTGTAAGAAAAAGGAAGATTAGAAGATCAACCATTGGAAGAGGCAGAAGTGTCCATACCACTGTTAGTTTGGATATGAATGAAGTTCTTAAGTTTTTCAGGCTCCTGGAAAGTCCAAGTCTGGTTCTGGTACGTGACCTTGAAGATACATGGATGAAATAGACCATAGCGGGCCCCAAGAGAGCGCAAAGGGGGACGAAGATTCAAAAATTCTTTCCTTCTAGACGCAGTAGCGTTGGAGACATCTTGAGTAAGAAACACCCTCTGACCCAACCAAGAAAGTTGACGTTTAGAGCGAGCTGCAGATAATATTGAAAGAAGATCCGTAAAATTTCAAAAAGAGAATGATGACTCCTCTTGGTTTAGCCGAAGCAGAGGAACGAGGACCAAGTCTGTGAGGCCTTTGGATGCTGAGAGAAGTAGTAAGAGGCATGTCCAGAAGTTTCGGGAGGAAGGAGGTGAAGAATGATACCGGCTCATCTCCCTCCAAAGATTCCGGCAAGCCATAAATGCGTAGGTTGTTTCTTCTATTTCTATTTTCTAAATCCTCAGTATGTTGTTGAAGGGCACGAACTGATTTTTCCAAGGAAGAGATGCGTTGGGAGTTAACCTGTATCTCCGGCAAGTGCTGTTCCAGAGATGTTACTCTATTATCTATAGAGGACCATTTCTCCTCAAGAAACTGCATCTTACTATTGGTTCCCTCAACGAACGGGTCAAAGCGCGTATCTCTTCCAAAAGTAGTTCCATAGAGATAGGAGATGGTGTTTTGTCTGGAGAAGGAGGGTCTTGTTTCAGACGTTTGGATGAAGCATTAGGCGGAGAGGATTTATTTGAAGTAGATGACGTCCAGGGAGAGCGATTAGATACAACACCCGCCATTTGGCCTGAAAGGGAAGATGAGTCTGATGTCGAGGAACCTGAAGGCGTTGCCGCAGGAGCACTTTTTGAAGAAATAAAAACAAACTTTGGTTTACGCAATTTGCCCATAGGAAATTAACAGTCAAGTCACAGAGAAAGCAATGTATGACAAAGAAATGTTCCAAGAAAAACAGTTGAAAATGTTGATGGGCAACTGTATTAGCATGTACAAAGAACACAATAAAATAGGTGTTCCAAAAGGTCAAAAACAAGGTCAGGCATTAAAAGGGACGAGCCCCTGCAGGCAGCAATAAGCATCCAACATAAGTAGTGTCAGCAAGGAATGAAATTAAATTGCAGGCAAGAGAGAGTCAGAGTCCATCAAATGGAAGAGAAAAGTACACAATAATTGGGCATGTTGTGATCGAAGAGATTCTCAAAAAATGAGATGTGGGAGAACCAAACATGCCAACATATGAGGAGACGCTCATCCAGAATGGCAGTTATCCTGAAGAAAAATTACAAAGCAGGAAAACGGGGAGCAAACCTCCATAGTGACACAGTATGCGCAGATAGTCCATGGAATACCCAGACAGGAACAGATACCCAGCAACACCGGGGTCAGCGTCTGAAGAACAGAGCACAGCAGCGCCGAAATCTCCTCAGGGAAAGACGCGCGCGCCTAAAATGGCGGCCGTCATGAAGAGAGCGGAGCACCGTCATATAAATCAACAAGTGCGACAAGCTTGAAGCTCCAAAACAAGCTCACCGAGGGCAACAAGTGTTGCGGTTCATAATGCAGGCATCTTGGAGTTTCGGCGCCGAGGGAGAACGCATCCGCGGCTCCAAAATACGTCCCGGTGCGGCGGAGCAGACTCCTTAGGCGGCCATCTTGGTCGGCGTCTTGACCACGCCCTGGATGTGGTCTTTTTAAACCATACTGCTTGAGTTTTGTAAGGATATAAGCAATGGACATTGAAGCGGGTCCCTTCCGGGCCCTGTAGTCATGTCCTTAACTTTTCAGGCACAAGCACTCACTGATTTCTGATTAGTAAGTGTAAATGCGTTTAGTTAACCATGTTCCTGCTCACATTTCACATGCTTAACTTAATCTTGTATTCCCTATGAGTGTTTGCTTTTTCAGGTTGTTGTTACGTTTTTTAGGCAGCATATTGCTCTTGTCTAGTGCATCATTTGTACTGAGTCGCATCCATGTATTTTTAGCAGGGCACAATTGGGTTGTAGCTGAAGGCAGTGCGAGTTTCTCTCAGTGGGGCAGTATGGTGTTCAGTGGAGAGAGGATGTGGCACTATGGTCAGAGCAGCCGAATTTAGAACTGGGGAACCAGCTTCAGCCTTCCTGACCAGTCCCCCAAACCACTCTCCTAAGGGAGCACATTCCCGTGCTATGCCTAAGAAGGCCCTGCAAGGCCCTACAAGCCCTGGTCTTTTAGCACTAGCAGGTTTATCCTAGTAGGGGGTTAACCTTGGAGGCCTGTCCACCACAATCCATACTGAAGTTCACCTCTAGTCTTGCGGGCAGGCCTATGGAGCAGCACACCCTAGAGCAACAGTGGCTCTGTCACTGTGGTCACAAAACCCTTGAGAAGTGCCAGCTCTAGCACGGTGCGACTCGTGTGTTCGCACCGGATGCTGACTTTGGGTGGCAAGTATAGTATGGTTTTAAAAGTGCTTGCTGCCTCCCTCCTGGCCTCCAACAATTTTCAGCAACAATAAAAATGTTATGATAACTTCGTTGATTTATATTCTTCCTAGAGAGAGAGTTTTGTCTAGTAAAAGTTTTGATTCGTGGAAAGGTTGCGCAGAGGGTTAATGTGCCTGCTGCAAAGAACATGTACCATGCAGATCAAAAAGTGCACACAATGTAAATAGGTCGGTGGGTTACTGCTTTTGTCAGACAGATCTTTGGTTATTGTCATCTAAGAGCTGCATGGAAACTGCAAGGTATAAATTAGAGTATTATTGTTTTTTTCAAAGGTCTTTGATTATCCTAATGTTGCAAAAAGTGTTTATTTGGATAGAACTCCATTCCAATTATGAAAGAGAACCCCCAACCATGATATTACGTTCCACATTCAGAGTTTGTGTTTGTCCAGATCAATCACTATTAAACTATACTGCACACTAGTATGGTTGTCATGTGAATTCAACATCTTTTAGTCCTTTGTCTTATGTAACATTTCCTATACAGTGATTTACACACGTATAATTGATTGCGTAGTGTGTGTGATGTAAAGTGCTCTAAAACCCCACACTGGTATGAGTGGTGCTGTAAATCAAATTAAATGCATCTGAGAGAATGTGTTGTTATGGAGACTTGAGGGGTACTGTTAAAGGGTGGAATTGAAGGAATCCGTGGTGGATGTTGTCATTGAAGGCACCAACAAACATTGTTGCACAGGGCGCCACCAGCGCAAAAGCCGGCCCAGCCGTTGAGGCCAGTCCACCTCACCGATTGGTACCTCCATTGGCCTTGTTTCAGCAGTAGTAGCTGCAACTCACCAGGGATTAGCAAGGCAGGATTTGCACTCACACAAAACTAAGTTCGCAAACTTCACATTCTCTCTGCTTCATGCCCAAGCGCTTTTAAGATGTGCTACCTGCTTTGGGGGCACTTGAATTATGCAGCAAAAGAAGACAAAATTACGCCGCAGTGTTTGAGCAAAAAAGGCTGCAACGTAATGCAGTATATTTTCTGACACTTTATTATTTTGCCATTTTTACACATGCTAACAGTCTCTGGAAAGATTTTGCCTTATTAGTTAGTACCAGTGTTAAATACAAATGCAGCGGTGAGAAAGGTGATCAGTCAACCTTTGCAAAGGGCTGTCCATTTCGCAGCAACACAAGTCCCATATTTGTTATCTGTTGATCCGTTTGAGCTGCAAACAATTTATTAGTTAAAATTTTCAGATTATGTAGCAGATGTTGTATTATGTGGCAAATATTGCAGAGCCATAATTATATGAAAAACTTTAACTAACTAGGATAATTTTCCCATTCATGTTTGAACTGTTCTTGTGGTAAAAGGGAGGATAAGTGCTGATGACAAACTCCATAGATCAGAGACAAAGGGCTTGTGCTTCCACTTTTAAGCATATTTGGGACATTATGTGATTGGAAACATATCCCACTTTGTGATTGTATTTTAATGTCAATAACTCATATTAAACCTTAAATAATTATGTGTATCCATTGATTGAATTAAATAACATAATAAGCCGTAACTGGTCAGTGAAATGCCAAACAAATACTAAAAATTGGGATGTTTTGCGCTTTCTGGCCGTACCTCTGACTCTGCCCACTAATCCAGTTCTAGGGTTATTCCCGCCCTCTGATCCTCCACCCACAGTTCCCCTACTTTATTTACCCCACTTCGACCACTGCACACAAGCCATCATCTGCTGCAATAATTTGCAGATTTTAGCAATAAAAAAGTTTCTAGCTCAAGAAGGTGCAGTGGATGTATCTCCTCCATCAAATACACATCCACAAACATCCACCCACTCACTCCCTCACCCACCTCTTGCCGCTCATGCATGAGTTGTTGAGATTCTGTGTCGCCAGAGCCTCGGATCTGTCAGATTGTCCACATTCCCCCCACCAAAAAAAGTAACATAGACACCAACAGGCTTGATTGAACCCACATGTCTGTCAGTGAGTTGCAGATGGTGAACAAAGATAGGCGTTCATCTGCAATTGGAAATACGTTGTATGTAAATCACCAGAGGTGAGTTTGAGTGTAAGTAATGGGGAGTCACTCCTTATGCGCCCCTCACTCCCTGCAAAACCTTTGTGAATTTTGTAATTGAGACAAGGGTGGATTATTTTTTGCTAGTGGAGAAACGCATGGGAAACGCAATGTGATAATATAGCCGGTCCAAAAGTACAGCATAATGTTTCTTTGGTACGCATCATTTAATCAACATGAACGTAGAATCTGAAACAGTTTTCTGTTCCACTTACAATAAACAGTAGCTTATTAAAGTACTGGTTGAATTTTTGCACAGCTAAGGAGCTATGAAAATTCCACACTCATCATTAGAATGTTCCATTTGACATTAACTTTCAACCAGGATGCATTAATTTGCACCGAAAAACTATATAATATATTTGCATATATTTCTATATCAGACCACATGACCCAGTGTAATAATTGTTTAGCTCTTCAATCCCTGGCCGGCACAGCACCCAGGATAATGTACTGCATGAATCCTTCTAACACAATCTTTCTGCTCCTCTATCTCCAGTTCATTCACCACTTCCTGCACAAACTACTTATCCATCTCTATCTTTCTTTCTATGTATTCTGTGCATCTCCCATCCCTATCTATTCGCCATGCCACATAGTTCCACTAGAAAAATACACTCCACACCACACAATTCCAACCAACACAATTCCACTACTAACAATTCCAATGCAACCCACATAATTCCACTCCACACCACATAGATCCACTACACTACAAGCTAAAACACAGAGATAAAATACATAGTTATTTACAATGCTTATAGCTCTAACTCTTGCAAATGCGAGACCTATTCATTCCAAATGTTTGTTAGTTTTCCTGTTAATAAAAAATTCGCAAATTCATGTTTTATTATTGCAAGGCCTACCTCTCTCATAGGATAATCCTGAAATACATTATGATATTTAATAAGTGATAACATTTGTTTGGGAGCAGGTAGGAATGTCATGTTTGGTGGCTGAGGAATTATAATTTATAATCCACTTTAATTGTTTAGTTGGATTTTATTTCACAATTCTGAAAAGGCCACTTCTAGAAAGTTGGCATTTTCTTGTCCTAGCCATTTGTTACCCACAGCCTGTTTCCAGGGTTACATGACTAGGTGTAGTTGGCAGTTGGCCTTTGTGTATTCGTCCCAGACAGCCAGTCAATAGAGGGTCTGGGTGTTAACAGAATTGGCCATCCTGACTTGATGAGAGGGGCGGAGCTGTCACCTGCCACGCTTGCACTTAAAAGACACTACCTCCGCTCACACACAAAGGACTGGGACCAGGGCAGGGAGGCAGGAAATTCCAGACACTTATGTAGGGGGAAGACTCTAGACATTTCTTTCACTTCAAAGTGGGCACCAGGCATAAAGAGGGGACCCTAAAACCCACTCTTCAGTACATTCCTGGATCTTTGGATACTACATAAGAAGGATTGCCCAGCTGACCTGCTGTGCTGGACCTGCAAATGGACATGCTCAACGTCTGCCCTGCTGTCTGAGAAAGAAGATTGGACCTGCACCTTTCAACTCAGGCTGAAGTGACACCTAAGCACTAGCTGACTGATCTCCTGTTATTAGCTACAGGGAGAGAAGAAGCTCCAGACGTCTGCCTGCAACTGCTCAGCTGACCTGCTGCACTGGAGCTGCCTGGACCTACAACTGGACCTGCCTGAGCCCTGCTGGTCTCTACAGGAGTGAGTTCCTGATCCCTAAGAGGTGCATCCTAAGTCCTGAACCCTTGGTGTGTCATCAGTTGAGCTCCTCCTTGAAGAAAAGAAGACCTTTACGACCACAAACTGGCCTGTTCAAGGCAAGACCTTGCCATTGGTGCCAACCGCAAATGCGCAGGTCCAGTGAATCTGACTCTTCGTGCTACAAAGACCGCCAGCAATGACTAGAAATACAAGATCTGTACTTTGCTTCCACATCGAGACCCATTGGTGACCGACAAGACGAATCCCCGCATGCCGTCCACGATACCCAATAGGATCTTCGCATTACAGCGACTATCGTCTAAAACGCCCAGCCTGCTCTGCAAGCTACGGAGATGACAACCGCAAAGCTCTCTCTGCTCCTTGCAGCTTCCTCCCCCACCACAAACTGAACTCTTTATTAGAAGCATGGGCCATCCTGACTTAATGGGATGGACGGAGCACTCACCTGTCACACTTTAGAAGGTAACTTTTTCAGTAGGACTCACCTGGTCTCTGTATTCGGTCTGTAACCATCGCAGTTATCCTGACCTTGTGACTTTCACTCTCTTATGACTGGATAGTGGCGAGTGGCGCTTTGTGCTTTTAGGCACTATACTTACCTTAAATCTTTGAAATTGCACATTTCTGGTTCTATTGATTCGATTTTTGTTGTTTTGGTATCAAATAATTTATTACAATTTACTATATGTTTCTGAATTGTTGTGGGATTTTTCTTGTGTTGTGTTTTTATTGTATTACTGTTTGTGTGCTGCATAAGTACTTTACATATTGCCTCTATGTTAAGCCTGACTGCTTTTGTGCCAAGCTACCAGAGGGCTAAGCATAGGTTAAATTAGTGACTTTGTGGTTCACCCAGACAAGGATTGTGGCTGTTCCTTGAGAGAATCTCACACCCCCATTAACCAACAACCCAATTTCTCACAGCAACCAAAACTCTTTAAACCATACACCCGATAGGCATCAAGGAACACAACAAAAGTCAGTGTGTTTCAGTGATCACTTGAAACCAAGCGCAATATAATTGATTCATGCACACCAAAAAAATACTCAACAATCGAATAGAAACTTAGGTATCACAATGGGTAAGGAAAGCACTATATAAAGAGTCATACAATACTGTAAATAAGAATTAGGCAAAGCCAATAGCCTCAGCTTAAAAATTAAATGGGAAGCACATTCATTCGCATGAGGTGCTCTATACAAAAGAAAACAAGCATTTGCACAGCCAATGGCTTTTGTAAATCCTTGTTTTATCGTGGCTTTTGAGAAAACAGTATTGATGGGGGAGCTGCCTGGCCCTTGCCAATATTGAAAAACAAGCAGCTAAAAGCAAAAACATCTTTGGGTCTCAAAAATAACATGTTGAAATAGTAGTCCCTAACACTGACAGAACTACTTTGTGAGCGGATCTATTCGTTTAAAAAGAGCAGAATTCTGTCACTCACAGTGGAATTAGCCAATGGTTGAAGAAGGCCCAACTACTGCCCCATGCTGCAGGCTGTAGTGGACACATGAAAATTAAGAATGCCACTGTAACAGACCAATGGATGAAGAGGGCAGGCTAAAAGCCCCTATAAGTATATTATATCTATAGTCTAGTAAAGTCAAAAGGTGTGGCAAATTCTAGTATGCAGTGAAAGGCCACAACTCATCCAAATACAACAATGTGAGATTAAAGTGATCATGGGTGGGACAAACACATGAATAGGGTGAACGTTTTGAATCAGGAGCAGGTAAGTGAGAGAGACAACAAATACATTTCTTCATGACTAATGGACGTACCCAGTGCCACTGTATGTTAAAGAAACAATAGGTATGGCCAATAGACAGCGAAAGCAGTCTTTTGCCGAGAGCTAAACACAGCTCATAATAGCATTAATTTATCAAATATTTGGTATTTCCTACAAAGGTGTACATTATTAATTCATATCACCTTTTTATTCCCCATTGTTTACATAGGAGGCAGTGCTCATTGATTGAAGAGAATAATCTTGTCCCTCATTTTAAATCTGAAAACAGAGTTAGAGGCACAATGCAATACAACCTAGATTTCCATGTGCAACACAGAGGAGCATACATTGGGATTATTAAAAAGCAGATTAAGATATCTCTTTGGAACTGGTAGAGCCTTGATCAGTGTGCCAGAGGAGGTAGGCCAAATTGTTGTGGTATATTGAATTTAGGAAAATATAGATGCAAACTAGTAGGTGCTCTTGGTATAGAATAGTCACCAATAAGGTGTGATGCTTTTTTTTAGTCGATGTGTCCCAACAGCCACTAGAGAGTTTGAGTTTGTCTACAAGATAGGCAGGAGTGCTCCATTGTGGTGGGGCAGATGTGGTTGTATTTCTTCAGGCCATTGATAAGGAATTTGGCTGTTTTTGGATGCCCTTGAGGGAGGTCAGTTTGGACTTGGGTGGCCATGATCAGGGTGTAGCCACCATCCGCAGTGAGAGAGTGAGGATTTGAACTGCAGTGCTGAAGTTTTCACTTTCTGTGGTAGAGAGAGCTGGTACTAGAGTATCTTATATTTAATAGTGATGTGTCAATAAGAAATGAGATTGGTGTCCAGGGTAAATCTGGTTGTATTGGTATTGAGTGAAAGTTGGGGTTCAAATCCATCCATGTGGGGGAATTGGGTAAGGACTAGTTGTTGCTTGTTGTTCTTGGCAAACAGCAGGAATTCTGTTTTGGTTGGGTTAAGCTTCAAGCTTGTGCCCGAAAATCAGGTCTGGGCGAGATGTAAGCAGTTTCTGAGGTGCTGGATGTCTGGAGCAGAAACAGACTTGCTATTACAGTTGTGTTGTCAGAGTACTGGTGAATTTTGATATTGGTATTTGTAGGTATAGCTCCAGGTGTTCCATGGAGAACTTTAGGATGACAGGGGACAAGATGAAACTTTGGGGAACTCAACAGGTAATCGCAATCTTCTAGGACCCAGAAATGGAGTTGGTTGGATAGGCAGGAGAAAAAGCAATGAAGGACATTTTCAGTTAATCTCATTCAAATCTTCAGCATGTAGGTGCAGGTGGAGTGGTTGACAGTGTTGACGATGAGAGGTCCACCAATATCAGGAGATGAAGCCCATCTTTATCTGTAGCCAGGAGTGCATCCTCTATGATTTGAAACATAGCTGTCTCTGTGCTGATGCTGGTTTGATATTCTTGCAGAAGATGGGTAATGGTGATGTGATCTTGAAGTTGTGCACAGATTGTATTTTCAATGATCTTGCAGATGTAGGGTAGATTAGTAATTGCCCAGCATCTGGCAAAGTCACTAGGATCTAGCGTGTATTTCTTCAGGACTGGGAGGATAGTGCATATCTTGTGAGCTTCAGGGAAAATGCTTTGAGGTATGGAGGTTTTAACGATGAGAGATCTCCTCGAAGAAAGGCTTTGAAGAAGGATGAGGGTAAGATATCATTTTTATAGTTTGTTTGTTAGAACTAGCATCTTTGTGGTGGTGTCCCAGATTTGTGCCTTCACTACTGTTTTTGCTAAACCCGTTTTTATTGGCATTTGTACTCTTACACTTTACCTTTACTTAGCAGTGGTACAGTGCTTTTCCTCTCTTCTTTAAAAAAATGTAAGATTATTGGACATCTAATTGGCACCTTTACTAACTTACACATTTCTAGTAGTAAATGGTACTATCTGCACCCAGGGTCTCTAAATTAAATGCTACCATTGTGCTGCAGCACTCGTGCCACTGTAAAACATGTGTAAGTCCTGTCACTGCAGCCTGTAGTGCAGTGTTTAAGTGTCATTTCTACCTTGCAAAGTCAACCTTTTAGTAGGCCTAAACCTTCCTTTTTAGTAATTTCAAATCATCCCTAAGGTAGGCCTAAAGGTTCATAGCGCTGGGTGCATGGTATTTAAAAAGTAGAACATGTGTTCTTATGTTTTGCATGTCCTGTCAGTAAAAACTCCTAAAGTGGGTTTTCTCTGTAGCAAAGCTACCTCTTCCATAGATTAAAACTGGGTTACCTTATTGCACTTATTAAGTGACAACTCCATTTTGGGAGCAGTCGGATTTTAAATTACCATTCTGAAAATGCCACTTTTAGAAAGTTGACATTTTCCTGCCTAAATCAAATAGGCCTTCCTGCCAGTATGCAGGGTCAAATGGCTGATAATGGCTCTCTGGTGGTGTGATGTGAATTCCTTCCAGATAAGAGACAAAAGGACCTGCGGTGTAGGGAAGGGTGTTCCTCTCGGGAGCAGGATGGACTTGGGGAGTAGTACACAGTCCATCCTGAGTTTCAATGGATGGCATGAGGACTGTGCCCACCCCCTTCCTGACTTCTGCAGGTGCTTGCCCTGCCAATAGCAAATGCAGTTCACACCTGGGCCTCCTGGTCAGTTTGGAGCAAATCCCAGTGGTAGGAACGTTACTGAACAGAACCATTTTTGGGGTAGACAGAGAGAACCCTCCATACACAAGTTGGCAAGGGGTATAAATGTGCCACCCTCAGAACTTCTCATAAAAATACTCTTGGACCTGTGGAAGATTCAAAAGAAGGACTGCCCTGCTGTTTGCCGAAGGAAGACTGGAACTGCTTGTCTTGAACCCAGGATCCCCAGAAGTTACTCCAAAAGTCTTTTAGCTGACCTCCTGTTTTGGGGACACAAAAAGCTTTCAGAAGCCACACTAACCAGCCCCGATTGGACATGGTTGAGCTCTATTGATGTCCTCTGACTCCAAGAGATGCCTACCCAGGGCCTGGACCCTTGGCTGGTGTCAGAGTGTATTCTTCCTGATTCAAATATGCAAATATGCAGGTGGAAATTTAGAGCTGTTAGGCTCTTTCTGACCACAAATGACTGCCCATGTCACCCTCAACACGTAGATTTGATGGTGACCTCCACCTTGCATTAGGAATGATCGTCCCATTTCCGGGAGACATGAAGATCCAACAATGGCCTGCTTTTTGTGACAGCAGTGACCGCCAATGTCTCCCACCAACATGGAGCTCCACCAGTGACCTGCTGTTCACACCAACAATGATCTTTTTGCGGCTCTCGCCAACACAAAACTCCAGCTGAGACTCCTTGTGTAGCCTTGGGACTGTGTGAAAAGGTAAACTCTTCACCTGGACAAACCTGGTTCCTATATCAGACCTGACTCCATTGTGGTCAGCTTGAATTTGTGACTTTCGCCCTGTCCAGGGGGACCAGATAACCACAAGTTGACCTTTCTGCTTCTTATGCTATCTGTACCTGAAACTTTAAAAATTCTTAACTCCGGTACAACATATTTGATTCATTTGACTTGGTGTCACGATATTTATTAAAATGTGCTCCATTTTTCTAAATTGGTATGGGATTTTTCTTGTATTGTGTTTTACTTTATTACTGTTTGAGTGCTGTATATATACTTTTCACATTGCCTCTAAGTTAAGCCTGGCTGCTTTTGTGCCATGCTACCGGAGGGTTAGGAACAGGTTTATTTAGGGATGCTTGTGGTTCACCCTGACAAGGATTGTGATTATTACTTGAGGGGGCTCTCACCTCTCTCTACTAAAAACCCAATTTCTTACTTTGTGGTTTTGATGGAGTTGTTGATGTCAGCAAGGCTTTTCAGAGACAGAGAAAGTTGTGGACATGAATGGAAAAAATAAATGGGCTTTGAGGAAGCTCTTATTACATTTCTGCGCAGGTTCCATGCGTCCACCACTGTTGCCATCTGCTATGGTCCTGGGAGAGAGAAGACTAGGCCCATTGTTTCTACAGAGGAGGTATGCCAGGGCTGTATCCTGGCCCCTTTTTTATTCCTCTTATATACAAATGATTTGGAGTCATTTTTGTTAGAGCAGCAATTAGATTTCCCAGTATAGGAGGAATGGCTTTAACGGCCTATTGCCTCCAAAACGCCCTGAACGCTTTTACTGATTTTATGTTGACATTAGACCTAAAAGTAAATTTTAGTACATCTTTTATCATGGTATGTGGTCCTAACCGAACAAAAACAAGAACATTTGTTGTGAAGGAAAAGATCATTGATAAGGTGCCCAAATTTACTTATTTAGGGAATGTTTTTATTAATAACAAATTGAATTGGGACCATCTGATTGTGGCTAGGGTTCAACACACTAGTAGAATAGTAGAGGGGCTGTTCCGCTTCTATTGCAAGCTGAGACATAAGCCGGTAGCAGAAATGTTAACCCTATATAAATCAAAATGCCTGTCAGTAGCTACCTAAGGAGCGGGAGTATGGGGACATTATAAAAGCAGTCAGATACAAATTCTGGAAAATATTTTTTTTTAAAGATTATTGATGATTCCTATCAGTTCTCCTACACATTTTTGTCATTGGGAAGTGGGACTGGAGTTTGTGGAAGATAGAATAAATATCGCCCAACTGATCCTATGGTGAAAAGTTTGGACCGCAGAGGACTTATTATTCTCTAGGAGTATTCTCAGAGACTGTTTGCACCTTGAAAAGGCTCTGGATATCCCCTGGCTTTGATATGTTAAAGATACTTTTAACAAGATTGGCTTGGGGCACTATTATGATAAGCCCGATTGTATTCAACCGGACATGAAATTGATTATAAAAAATGCATATTATGTTGAATTAAGTACGTCTAATCTGGATCGTGGAATACTAAATAGTGTAGATGGATCTCAAAGCCATCAGCAATTTTACCTGTCTTTTACTATGCATGTACAATCTCGTTTCCTCGTGAGCAGATTTCGCCTTTGCACATTGCACTTTCTTGTGGCTTTTCCCAAACAGGCATGTTGGTGTGAGAGACTGACTCCCTGACCTTGTAATAATTCAGTCCAACAGAGCACTGGGCACTTTATGTTGTTTTGTACACTTTACGAAGATCCGAGGGCACGTTTTATTAAGCATGTTTTGAAGGAAGTCCGTCCCTGTTCTTATTAGTAGGGATTTAGTTACATACGATCATTACTGTTGCTATTTGCAGCGCTGTGCTTAACTTCATCAGAGCTGCTTTACCAATTAGGAAACGGTATCAATTGTAAAAGAAAGTTAAGTTTTAAGTGATTTCTCAACATATTTGAGAATGATAGGATGTTCTAAAAAAATTATATTAATACTAATTTTTTTTTAACATAGAATTTGTACTGGGGGAGCAAGAGCCATGGAGGAGGAGGTACTTTTTAAGTTAGGCAAATTGTACTTTGTTTTAAAATTTTAAACCTTGAGTCAACATATGTATTCTGTGTTTATTCTTTGCATAAGTTCTCTTATGAATACTTAATTTTTATATGTATGTATGTTAAACTTTTATGATTCGAACGAATTGAATAAAGTTATTTGACTTGACTTGAGACAGGGATTTGAAGGATGATCACTGTAGGGTTCAACAGGAGTGGATGTGAGAGAAGAAACAGGTTTGGTGTTGTCAATGTGCAGTTAGTTCTTCTGTATTTTGTCATTAAAGAAGTAGTTAATGACACCGCACTTCTTCTTGGAGTGTAGACAGTAAAGTCAGGCACTTAATGGATACAGTGATACATTATTTAGAAGAGTGTTCTCCTGCTGGCAAACTAATCGATGGTGTTGGCATGGTACTTGACGTTAGCAGGTGTGAGTTAGGGAGCTTGAGTTTATTGGGGGATCTGTTTTCCTTCCATTTCATTCTGTTTTTTGCTGCCAGAGAATTTGTTGTTGACAAAATCTTTGGAGTACCAAGGTGGATAAGGTTTTGGCTTTAGCTGGAGTATAGAAGTTCAAATGGTTTTCCAGAAATGCAGTCTGGCAGGATGTAGTCATCAGATGTGCGGGTGGCAGTGCAAGAAATTAGTTAAAGCTTTAGTTTGTTTATGGAGAAGTCGTTGAAAGATCTACATTTTTGTAATTCTCTTTGGTGTGAACCTCGGTGTGTTGATTCAATGTTGAACACGGTTATAGGATTGGCATGCTGGTCAGTTCAGTCTATGAGAATAGGAAGCTTGCAAAGTTTATGAGTATGGGAAGCTTCTGTCCAGGTGGCCTGTAGATGAAGTGGAAAGTGGCATACTGAGTTGCTAAGAGTGGGAAAGGGTATGTGATGAGCTCCATGGAGTTGATTGTTGCTTGCTTGCTTATGGTGTAGAATGTAGAGTACTTACACATGACAGTATGGACTCACATTGGCTGCTGTGGGCTGCTGGAAGAAGGATATCTAGGATATGTGACATAGAGGGGGGGTTTAGTCATGTTTTTGTTATGAAGAGTGCATCACGTTTGTGATAGATTATGAGATTTGCCATTTCTGGAGCATGTAGTACTGCATAGAGAACATTGATGAGTAAAACATTGAGTCTGTATTTAGTAGTTTGAAGCAGTGTCATGGTTTGTGGGACGTATAGGAGGTTTCATCTATATGATGTGAGGATGCTAAGTGAATGTGTCTCTGGTGTAGGTCTGTGTGCCATTATTGGGGCTGACAGTGTGGTGTGCTGGTAGAGGCACATTATGATCTCTTACCTTATAGGTTTCAACAGTGCAGGGGTTCAGGCCCAAGGCCTTAACTGACCCTAAAAGGCCGAAATAGTAAAATGTTGTATCTGTGTCTGCCCTTTGCGAAGGACTCCCAGGCAGTAGGACACTCTGATGTATGGACAGAAGTAAGGAGACTGTGCTTTTTTGGTATCAGTAATGAATCTCTTTTGTTTGGGTGAATGCTAGCTGCAAACCTAAAGAATGGCACCAGCATGTAGTGAGGTCACCCATTATTATAAGTAGGACTAGTATCTTTCAAGGGTTCCTCCCTTTTGTTTAATTATTTAAAGATTGTTATGCATGGTGTTTGAGGCCTTTCTTGGACAGAGTTCAATCGCCTTGAGAGTTCTCATACAGAAAATGTAGATATGTTTAAAAGTAATCATGCAAGAAATTGCTGGGAAAAAAGGATTTTGAAGCTTGTGTCACTCAGATGAAAAGTCCCTCCACGCAATTTAGCCGCAGTAACTGCAAGAGAGGAAGAACATTTGAAAGCCGAATGTGTGACATTTCTCAAATCATGAACTTTGATCCTACTCATTCTGACATATGTTTCACCCTTTAGCTCTCAATTGTGGCTTGTACAGTTTATATCAGAAAATCATGCAATTTACAATAGAAGCAAAAAACTGCTTGGCATTTATACTCTTTGAAAGAAAGCCCGTATAGAATACATTACCACTGTAATGTCACCAGAACCACTCTTTTTAACCAAATGCTTAAGGCATAATTGTAGAATATTTAGAAAGGGATGGAAAGCATTCGATATACATCTGATTAGTACAGTTTCCCAAGAAAATGTATTATGACACAAAGATGCATGAACTATGGAAACATGCACAGCTTTACATGTGTTAAATATGCCTTGCCAGGATACCGTGAAGGGATGAAGAGGCGCAAGTGTAACAAGTTCAGTTGAGAGGAAAAATATGTTTTCACTTTTACTGAATTTTCTCACACACGTCACCTGGGAATCTTACCTCGAGAATACAGGAAACAGCTGCTACTGCGCTGCAGCTGACTAATAATTTTAGCAAACAGATCTTATAATAAACAACCATTGACACATTTCAAATGCCTGGCTTTTTTTAAAACTTGGTGAAAACTGAACATGTGAAAAGGCTAGAAGAAGTTGTATTTCTTTAAAACGTTTTATGAGTACATCGACATACATCAACATACATTTGGAGTACAGCATATGCAAAAAACTGTGTTGTGGAACTGCGTTTTTATGTCTAGTCTAAAGACTGCTTTTTTCTGCTGAACTAGCTGCATATAATGGTTTTTTATAATCTTCAGTTGTCTCCTATCGAATCTATCATTTCTCATGCCTTCTCCTCCTCATTATCACTTTACCCCTTACTGTCCCATACAGAATCTGGCACTATTCCTACCACACACATAATGGTTATTGCATTATATCTTTCAACCATATAAGGCTACCTCTCATGTCACACTATTTTCTCATCAAATCTCAATGACACTTTCACTTTACTTGTCAAATGAGGTCAATAACCTTTCTCCCCTCACTCCACTTCCACTCTTTTCTGTTACCATAACCTTAGATTCAGTAAGCAATCTTTAGACTTTAGGGGAAGTTACATGGACTTCCCAGTTATACCTTTTTGGTTCAATACCCACTTGGCTGAATACTGGGCCGGGGCATAAAATTCCACTCAACTCATTGAATTTGCGGAATTCAGAAACTCCGTACACCACGGAGAACGTGGAGGTCATGATAAATTCTGAATTTTGCATCATAGTGGAGTTTGTTTTCGGTTGGCTCGCTTGAGCCTGGCTTTTGCGAGTGCTTGTGAGCCCCAGTGAGATTTGCCAGCTGCCTACGAGCACCAGCAAGATTTGCAGGGCACCCACAAGTGCCAGCGAGACTTGCCAATCACCCTCAAGAGCTCTCAAGATTTACAGGTAACAAGTGCGGTTTTAGGCAGCGTCTACGACATACGGCACCTATTTTCTGAAGACATCGAGAGTGAGAGAGTGCCAGTGACTGCCGGTGCATCCTCGAGCAGATTTTCTCATCGAGAAGCCGCTAAATCTACTCATAAAGATATTTTTGAGTTAATATTCTTCCCCAACGGACCGTTCATGTTGTTTTTTAGTGTTAGCAGCCTCTTTTATTTTACTTTTTTTCCAACAAGGAGGAAGTGCCACAGAGACTTCAACTTCCTGTTCCTGTCCAGCAGGCTCCTCCCATTAGTTTGTCCATCACCTGGTCACTTTTCCTTTGGATTTGGAGTTGGAAGGATTACTCTATTTGTCTGCTGCATATATACCATTGGATTTAAGGACTTTCGTTTTGTGATAGCACAAGTACATTTAAAAACTTTAAGGGTTTTGTTTGTTTAATAGAGTGCATGCACCAGCATTTATTTGTACTTTTATCTGATTATTAAAATGTATTTTGGTGGGTGGCCTGCAGTTTCAGTAGGGTCTAGGTACTTTTTTGCATCTAGTTTTTCTTATGTAAAGGAACATTTTGGACAGTTCAGTATATTTTGTCCATGTCTTTTAAAAATAAATTTGCAATATTTATTTAATTCACTATATGGCCTAGTCTGCCAATGGGCCTTGCAGCCAATGGGCCCAATACTTATCATGGGTGCATGCAACTGTTTCTGTGGTGTATGTTGAATTAAAACATCATTTAGGCCATGGATGGCATTGGATTAAATTACAAAATGCGCTTTTTATAGGTATTTCACGTTTTCTTCTGAAAACAGTGTATAGGTGGGGTAATATGTTTGATGTCTTTGGAGGATGTGTGTTGGATGTGTGTTGGTGTAAAATTTTCATTTTTTGAATTTCTAAATTAATGCTGTTTTCTCCTGTGTTACGATGCCTATTTGTCTGGCCAGTGTGTGAGTGTTTGCCACAGGACACAAGTTTTTCTTTGTTCCCCATGCCATATGGCATGGGGCCATTTTGAATTGTCAGTGTCCATAGGCTTGCATGTGTTCTTTGTTTTTCATGCCTTCTTGCTTGTTTTTTGACCATGTGGCTGGCGGCCATTTTGTTTAGCCAGCCAGTGTGTTTTTGCCATAGTTCTGCATGAGTGCTTTGCTGTGGCCATTCCTCCTTGCTGGTTGTTGTTGTTTGACATTGTGGCTGGCGGCCATTTTGTGTAGTCAGCCAGTGTGCTTTTGAGGTTGGTCTGAATATGTTGTTTGTTGTGGTCATGCCTCTTTGTTGGTTGTTGCTGTATGACCATGTGGCTGGCAACATTTTGTGTAGCCAGCCAGTGTGATTTTGCCATAGGCCTGAATGTGTTCTTTGTCGTGTCCATGCCACCTTGCTGGTAGTTTTTGTTTGACCATGTGGCTCACAGCCATTTTGTGTGGCCAGCTAGTGTGCTTTTCCCATAGGCCTGCATGCGTTCTTTGTTGTGGGCCCTGCCTCCTTGTTGGTCGTTGTTGTTTGACCAAGTGGTCGGTGGCCATTTTGTGTAGCCAGCAAGTGTGCTTTTTCTTTAGGCCTGCATGTTTTCTTTGTTATTGGCCATGCCTCCTTGCTGGTTGTTGTTTGACTATGTGGTCGGCAGCCATTTTGTGCAGCCACACTTTTTCCAGTTTTCAAAGAGAGATTGATAGTAGAAGGCTATGCCTTTTTGTATTTGTTTTTTTCTCTTTACTTTTCCCTGATATCATTTTAATATTTTACTTGAGGATCATTGTGTAATAATATGTATTTGTAATGGCTGCGACCCAGAGGTCTCTGAATTGGATTTGTTGCCATGGATCAAGGCAGTAATTTAGTTAAGGCCATGACAGATGGCCACTATTTACGGGACATGTGTTTGACGCATTACATCAACATCATTGTGCAGGACTTTCTCAAAGAAGAAGTCCTAGTCAGCAACTTACTGACAATCTGCAGAAGAATCTGCACTCATTTCATCTATTCTTTTAAAGCCCAGAAGCAGCTGAGTATCATTCAGTGTGCTAATAGAGTACCAGTTAAAGCTCTCATACAGGAGGTGCCAGCACATTGAAACTCAACCTGTCACGTGACAGCGTTTGAGCAGTACAAACTGATCAATGAGTATGCCATGCAAAGAGGAGGGGATGTAAATAAAAGCATGTCCATTGGGATGGACAAATGGAAACTAGTCAAATGCCTAACAGAGATGCTACTTCCTTTTGAGGTGTTCACATGGGAAGTCAGCAAGGAGTACAGTACGATGGGCCAAGCGGTTCCTTTGTTATATCTGCTAAAGGAGCAGTTAAAAAATGTGTCTGACAGTTTCACAGCTGTGGGCTATGAATAGAAAAGACATGTATACCTTGATTCAGAGCTTAATCCTTCACTTGACTGAGAATACATGGCTGCAAAGAGATATTGTGTCATCCAAAGAGTATATCTGTGCCACAATACTGGATCCACGTTACAAAAATATACTGCCCACTTATTCAGAAGGGGATATTTCAGAATACAAGGAGTGGATTGTTGAGATAGTCAGAGTACTGGAAGGCGAATGGCTGGAACATAGAGTCACACTCTTGGAAAGAAGTTCTGGGGTGCCATTTTCAACTTCCTGATAGGGCAGTCCTGTCTTCTCACAGCAGCCAACACCAGCAACAAGAACACCGGTGTAAAAAAAAAAACAATATGAACACAAGAATCGTCCACAACCCATGCATTGGCTTGGTATCAGATGGCACGGCTTAAATTCAGTGCAGAGATGAAGGCAAAACAGGTCAAGCAAGTGGCAGCATCAATGACCATTGAGAGAATGTTCAATGAGTAATTGGATGACACAAGACAGGTCTGAGTGGATCAAAACCACTTGGTGTATTGGTATGCAAAGATGAGCCAATGGCCACAGCTCAGCAGGCTGACATAAAGTATCTGGCATGTCTAGTAGCCAGTATGTCTGCTGAGCATGTATTCACTGCACCTGGTGCAGTTGTCACAGTGCGAAGGAAATGTCTCTCACCTCAAAGCGTGGCGATATTGAAGTTGAGTAAAATAAACCAACATTTTAAAGCATTGAATTACACTGTTCCTGAAACACTACAGGAAGAGGATAAGGTTGATTGCTCAGACTCACAGGTGTGTGTTAACTGACCAACTTCTGGGTGAACCACCTGAGTTTGAGGACGAACTCTACTTCCCTGACCATTTAACTTTTATTGCTGAATTTCTTTGCAAAACAAAATGGGCATAGCTAGGGGAACATTATATTATTTATTTTGTTTGTTTGTGTGAGACTGATTTATGAACCCCACTGTTTTAGGCACATATATACCCAGATTGGAGTTGGAACAGTGTGCAGTGAAGAAGTTGCCCCATTTCCTTGAAGGATATTGGAGAAACAATGCCTGTCTTCGTCCCGTGCCTATCATTTGTTTATCCCCTAACAGGACTACCCCAGAATATTTGAGTCACAAAGACTGCCCTAATGTGTGTTGCATGCATGAAAGAGGATTGACAATTGTGTACGACCATGCTTGGATTGGAACCGATATATATTGCACCAGTGAGTGATCGTGAGTGATGAAATGATTCATGTGGTGGCAGACAGTGAGAAAAAGTGTCTTACTATAATTTGTAAGCTTGATTGTGATGATTTGCAAATGTTTGTGACATGATGGGTGAATATTTTTCCTGAAGATGATTTGCTCTTAGCCTTTCACACTTAGCGAGAATTGCTTGCTGGCTCCACTCAGGTTTTTTTGTTCTGGTAACTGGTTCACAAATTAATCTTCAAAAACCTTCCTAGACCATATAATAATAAACACAAATGTACACAAAAAATTACTCAGTGTTTCTCCTCTTGCTCATCAACAGCAGTGCACTACAGGTCGATCTCTCTTATTTGGGTCGGGAGTCGGAACGGAGCTGCACAGATTCGTTATTACTAGGAGTCAGGGGGATAATGAAACGACTCAAAGTGGGACTACCCCATCAACAGCCAGAAGAAGGAAGTTATCAATTTCAGGGAAATCAACATGATGATGACTCTAAGAGGTCTACTCAGCGCAGTGGACTGGTGAGAGATGAGTAAATTTGGGAAATGCAATGCTGCTGAGTGTGTGCGCTAGCTCAAATTTTAAACTCTTGTATTATGTGGTTGGGTTGGGTGGGGGGCCTGTTGTGAGTAACTGGAGACAGACATGTAATGTCATCACATTATGCATGCACTTGGCTAAACATATGAGTCATAAAATAATTAATTGCAGCAGGCTATGCTCCTTCTCTGACTCTCTGAGTCTTCTTGATACACTTAACTTCTGTTCTGTCTTTCTTCTTGGCTTCAATATAATTTCTGTTTTACAATCCGCAGGCCTTCTCTTCTCCTGCACCAAAAAGGCAAAAGCTCTATATCGATTACCTTACCGCCAGGCACCCAAGATTGATGGGCAATCCGAGAAGAATGTAGATGCACCACCCAATTTGACAATACGGTATCACTTTTCTTTTAAGAATAATTTTTTTGAATTGTGTCAGTTTACCTCACTTCTCCATAATTTGTATACTATTTTTCAAACCTAGTTGCCAGAATATTCAGATATATGAATACTTTGGGTCTCTGGGGCAGAAGGACTGTTTCTGTTCGCAATGCAATTAACTGAACTGTGTCATACACTTTCTTTCATTTCCTTCCACAACAGATTGGTGATGTGCTGCTCATCACCCCAAAGAATGTTGTGTTGCTCTGTAGTGTTTTTGTTTGTCACATCTTTGCCCAGTTCCCATTCCCATCCTTTCATCAAACCCCTAACCCTCTTCCCCTGGCCTGTAAGATTTATTAAGGCGTTACCTAATTTACACTATAAATAGATAACACGTTTGGTGGGGCAGATGTGGTGCCAGCTGCACCAACTCACTGCAGGATCTTCTATTACCTGAGAAATAGCCATGTGGCCTCATTATATTCTACCCACCCTCGTAAAAAAGTGATCCACATTTTAGATACAGAAGAACATCATTCATCAACATCATCATTCAGGCCTTGTTTAGCGCGTAAATGCTTAACCTTGCCCACTCATGACTCTGACTCAACTCCTCCTGCCTTGAAGATTTAGTTAGTTTAGTACTTTAGTTTTAAAAACTAGCTCCGTATTGCTCAGGAAGAAGTTACTATTGCTATTTTTTGTTATATCAGGTCTTCTATGTTGTGTCATGGTGGTAGTCTGGCTACAGTCTTTCTAAAGTTATGGGGATGATATAATAATATAAAAACCCACTACCTCTGTGTTTTCTTTCAATCTAGTTGCCTGTGATGGATAATACCTTGGTTAATCTTACAGTTGGAGTTCACCAAAGTGGGAGTTCGACCTTGCTTGTGATGCCTTCCATTAACACGTTACCCTGCTACTACTACCACCACCATAAGATGGTACCTCAGGAAACCCTGCAGTAATAACAATGAGAGAGTTAGCAGCCCTTGATTCATCTATTGAGGTATGAGAACTATGGAGCATTGTTGTAATATAGGCAATGGCAATCCCCTCTGGTGGTCAATAGAGAGGGTAGTAGGACAAGTGTACAATATGATATACACTTTTTTTAACAGGTTTAACAATACAGGTAGCGTAAAAGGGAGCAGTGCAAAGTAAAACAACCCCCAAAAAAATTGAGGGATAAATAAAGTAAAATAAATATTTATTTCCCCTTTTAACAATAAAACACATGCCTTCTACCCACAAAATTCACCCGTCCTCTCAAACAAATCTCCCCGTCTCCAGCCTTTGTCCAAAATTGACCAACAAAAAGGCCAATAAACAAATCCTAGTCCCACCTCCAATCATCTTTACTCTCTCCACCACCAATAAGTCCCTCCCACAAAAAAATAATTTAAAAGGGGCTCAAGGAGAAGGTACTCTATGCAAGCCAGAAGCTGCTTGAAGTAGGTCTCCATGCTTACCTTCATGCATGCCTATCTGCTTTCAATGTGTGCCAGCCTCAGCATGATACAGTGCTGGAAAGTGCAGTCTGAGTGCAGGGAGGGACAGCAACAGTGTTGGCTTGAAGAGCAACTGCCAGCTGCTTGCAGCGATGGCGTTGTGTTGATGGGAGGGTGAAGGCTCTGACGGCTGTCTGGGGTCCTGGGCAGCAGAAGCAGCAGCAGCTTCCTCCTCCTCTTCCTCCAGGGCCACCAGCTGCTGAAATTTGGCTCGCATGGCCTCCAGCCTCTACTGCCGCAGCTGGGCTGCTTTCTCCTGCTTGTTAGGTTGTCGACATGGAGGAGTAGCTAAATCAAAAAAGAAAAAGGGCAAATTGAAACAATGCTCTTTGCAAAGCTCATCTTTAAAAGTATATGGTAGCACAGTAACAGTACATTGCTATTCCCTTGAGGCCATTCAAATTTGATGTGATTAGAGTTACAGTCATTTTTTCCCGTACATGCTTTACATAAGGCTGAAACTGGCTGAACAAATTAAGGCAGAATAGCAGCACACTGGATTAAAGGAGCTGTTATTTTTTTTTAAAAAGGATTTCCTAGTAAACAAATAAACAGACACTTTATGTGGAAAAATACAAATAAATTACCTCTCATTAATTAGTAAGACGTTATGCAGTATGGAGTACAAGTATTCTTGTTGTGCTAAGTGAATGGAGGCATGCTAGCTAGTGTGTCGGTAGTCGCTACTTGGCTACTCGGCTGGGGCAGCTGTAACGGACAATCATCTTATCCCAATGGCCCAGCTCTTCTCCGAAATGCTTTCCAATGTTACTGTGACTCCAAGGCAGATGAATAGTAATGATACAATGTCACACATGTCAGGTATAAAATGCAGATATCCTGTGCCATGAGTAGACGGGGGGGGGAAATGATGCACTGCAGTTCTGAGAAAGGATTAAGGAACAGGATATATACTTTGTATTTGGCATGTTCATCACAGACTATCCCGTTCGCAACACCTCAAGGCACTTAGTCCCACTTTAATTCCCTGCCTCGCCCTTCACCACAATTTATAATTATTTGTTTCTGACAAATACATTTACTAGGCATTGTGGAAAGGAAACTTAACTTACTTAACTGCAGGGTAAATTAGTGGGATTAGGCCGGGTAAGTAAGTAGATGTTTTACTACATAATACTAGTGGGATGTTACTGATCCTCATCATGTGACTAAGCCTTAGCTTAATCGCTCACTGTAGTTGACAAATGTTAAATAAGAAGAATTTGAACAGGCATAAATCTGTTATGGAAGCCATGAAATATATTATAATTCACTTGGCCAGAAAAATGTGGCGCATCCCAAGAATGGATTTTTCTGGACAGGCTGGGACAGAACTTAGGAAAGAAAAAGGAGTGAAGTACTAGAAAGTGACTGAGTGAACAATAGAAGGGAAGGGAAACACGCTTTGCTTTTGCTTTGCCAAGCATTGAAAACTGTGTAAATGCCACATTAACTGAAGAAGACGCATATTGCACAGCTAACACTGCTGTACTGAATTGAACCATGCAGTAGTTAGGCCATGGGCGGCACTGGCAAAATACCATGTGATGGGATGTGATGGGTGGGAACATATCTGCCTCATTTAACATATGTAGTGAGTCAAGAGAGTAGACAGAAATACCCCCACTGTGAACCAAAGCTTTGCTAAAAACCATTCCAAACAAGCGAAGAAGGTGTGCACGCCCCCTCCAGAAAAACACCCTTGTTTCTTCATCCAAGCAATTATCTAGTCCTCAGTTTTTTGTTCTAGTATTTGACACTCACTATTTAAGCTTTACATTCTCTCAACCAGTCTTTCACCATTGAAAACCATCCATCCATACATAAACAATCATCCATTCATTCACTTATCCACGGCTCTCAAACATCCTTTCACCAACATCTATTTGCCCACCCATTCAGGCATTCTTTCACTCATATACCCTTTTACTGATGCTTCACCCACCCATGCATCCTATCACCCACCTATGCATCCTTTCACCTTCACTCACCCACACATCCTTTCACTCATATAACATTTCACTCACCCTTTCTCCTTCCATCCCTTTTTTAATTTTCCATCAATCCATAATTTTTAGAGCTCATTATGAGATTTTTAAGCTTTTAATTCAACCCTGCTCTAGCTGCAAAAGCCAGGGGTTCATGATACCCTTGCAGTGAATATCAGTATACTAGTAATTGTCAATATGCAAGCAATGTGACTTACCACTGCCCGTCCTTGCCACTGTTGAGACTCCCACTTCTACCACCACCACATCTGCTCTGCTGGCTCTGGTGCATGCCTAGGCACTGGTGGTCTGTTCGGCTTCAAGAAACATTGCACATTGTAGATGCCAGATACGCTTCCCCTTATTATTTTATACAAAATTCAAGCACAATGCACAACAGTTCAGTTGCAGTATCTTCTTCTTTCAAAAATATCTAGATGGGTATTTTATTTGTTGGCAATGTTTGAAAATCCAATCAAAAACTTTTTGTAATTGAGGCACAGAGCTATGATGACTCTTGAATCATTGGTGTGCAATGAAGGGGAGAAATACTTGGTCAATGATGGACATATGGTCTTGTTTGGCAAATGCAATGGGACTGTCCTCATACTAGTTTCCAGCCATGCTGTACTGTCATCAAAACTGCTGGTATACTACTATTGTATAAATAAATACAAGCACAACATTGGGGGGGACCACCCATGATGCCCATGGCCACTCTCTAGTTTTACTGTTTGAGCATGAGACAGAAAAAGAATGCCTTCTCAATTAACATGGGTAGAATAAGAACAGCTTACTTGGGCATGCAATTGCAATCTTCACTGTAGAGTACCTGTCCTAAAATCCGTTCTCTTAGTCTTACATTAACAGTCCACACGATATATATGGGGAGAGGGAAAGCTCACTGACAAAGCATAAGAAAGAAAGCCCAAGAAACACTAGTTCACACAGGAGTAAGCCAACTACAGAAACTTGATATATAGGAAATAACTAGGATAATGCAAGTATAACAAGTCTTTAACAAACATAGCTGCAGTACTGGTGGTAGTGGTGGAGGTGATGGCACCCCTGTTACCCTGACCCACCTCCATGCTGCCAGCCCTCTCCTTGCCCATTGATGCTGATGTAAGAAATAAGAAAGTTTAGTGGTACAGTTAATAATCTCCCCAAAAACATTTTAACAGGCAAAGGCAAACATAGTAACATTGTACTTTTATATACCATAACACCTGTATTACTACTAGTATTGTGTTGACCTATTCCTAATTTCCTAAAACAAAGCCCTAGTCCAAATTTCCTAAACTACTAATACATTTAAATGAATGATATTTGCTGCTTTCTCAGTCTCAACTAAGGGTGGGCAGTTAACTCTGCTCCGTGGAGGGAGTTTACAGAATTTTGCGACTCCACGATCCGCAGGGAGTGCGGAGTTCTGCAAAAAACTCCAATTCCGCCACGTGGCAGAGTTTGACTGCCCACTCCTGTGTGAGGACACGCATTAGCGTCATATGCACGTTAACACCTTGTTGGAAATGCTGCGCAGAGGGCACCAGAAAAATAAACCATTACTGATAGCACATAGCGGAAGAGTAGGGGGTGGCATTACAACAGTGTTAAACCATAAAGGTGATGCCCTCTTTAAACTGTCCCACCCCAAACGTACTGGGGGCAGCAGCAGCATCAAAGCGGTCTGGAATGGGGGAAACAGTCTAAGAAGAATTTGGGAGGGGGTCGACAGTGGCGCCACCACCACTTCTACAGTACGACGATGACGTGAGTTCTTCTCAGTCAGAGGATGAGAAGGATCTTTGTGAGGCTCAGTCAGTGGCCATCCCTGGTGTCCCCCTTAGCCACTCCTGAGCCCTTCCACTTGACTGCACCAGCCACTATTGCCTAACCAGTCTCTCTACAGGCGTTCAAGGAGCATTGATCAGCCCCACAGCAAGGTAAGTGACATCAATTCAACATTTACACATACTTTTTATTGTCTGCACCTATATTGGCAAATTCCTTAAAGAAGTAGCTGTAAAATAAAAGTAAGCTTAGCCCAACAATCCTGCAGTTTTTAGAGAAAGTTGTTAAATTACACAGCAGCAGCATCAGTAGTATTTTTATTTCCCTCAATATGCCAGCAATGTGTGCTCTTTAATATTCTAGATTACGATGCTTATTGCTGTATTCCAGCACTAAAATCATTTACACACAATCTGGCACATGCATCAAGAAAAGCTTTTGCGAGTCCTTAATTGCGAATATTAAGGACTCGCAATTAAGGACTCGCAAAAGCCTATGCATGTAGGAATCGCTATTAAAATAGCGATTCCTTAACATTCATTAATTGTGACTCACAAATTGCGAGTCGCAATTAATGAATGGCTTCCCATTCATTCCTATGGGCCTCCAGGAATGCATTGAAGATTGTGGGAGCAATTTACGAGTACCAGTAGGTACTCGCAAATTGCTCCCGCAATTTCTAGGGTGCAAGGGTGTCAAAATGACACCCTATTGCACCCATGTATTTGTACTCTGCACACATGTTCCATACACACATGCTCTAAGGGCATGTGTGTGCGCAACGTGAAACTTAGAAAAATGCAAATAAGTGCATTTTTCTAAGTTTTAGCAAATTACCATGAAGTCCAGCTTCATGGTAATTTGCTCCCGCTAGTAGCGAAATCGCTATTTTTAAAACTTTCATGCATTGCATTTAAGGAATCTCAAGTAGGGATTCCTTGAATGCAATCGCTATTTAAGGAATCGCTATTTTGAGATTCCTTCAATAGCGATTTTTGCATTTGGGATGATGCATCCCAAATGCAAAAATACCGGTCGCAAAGGGGCAGATTCTGAGAATCTGCCCGTTTGCGACCGGTTTTGTGGTTGATGCATGTGCCTGAATGTGCATTATTGATGGAATAATGGCATGGATTTAGAAAGCACAGATTTGCATTAGCTGTTGCCTAAATGATCACATAAATTAACTGCCTCGGCCTCCTGGGTGACATCTGTAATTATAGTAAAATAAGATTACCATTTGGATAGGGCGCTTCTTCCGATGGATCTGTCTGTGTTTAAATAGAACTGTGTTTGATGTCTATGTGATGCGGCATTCAGGGACATTCCATTCCTCTTCATGAGCTGCACTTTGGTTGGAAAAGCAAGATTCCTTCCGATCAGCTAGTCCAACTGTGATATCGTTTGAGTTTAAATATTTTTATTTATTTATTTGATAGCTTTTCACATGGTGTAGAGATATTTATTTGGCATTGTTAATGAAATGCAAACATGGAAATTCTCACATGGTTGGGAAAGCTCTGCCATGCTGACCTTATTTTTAGAGCGGAACTCCACAAAATTTCACAGAGTTGTTATGCAACTCCGCGGAATTCCACGTAGTGCAACTCCATGATTTCCGCCCACCCGTAATCTCAACCCCTTTAACTGGACAACTCGGTCTCCCTTTTTTTCAATGCACAGATGCATACTACACATCACTGGGAGATTGCTTGGGACTGTACGAGCTACATAAAGAAAAAGGCACAGAGAATGTTAACTCACTGATTTTACAACTACTACCACAATCTTAGTGACAGGACAGAGGAGTATGCATAAATTCTTAAATAATCAGTGCAAGTGAGCGTCAATGAGTATAATTAGGTAGTACCGAGCACCTAGCTGGATCGCAAAATATTTGTAAGTTAAACTTAGCTTACCTCTAATGTGAGCAGCATTTTATTTTGAAAAAAAATATTAGCATATAAACAATACAATAAATAAATAGTTACTCACAGAGCCCTGCAACCTCCATGCCCAGCAGGTAACTGATGCTGGGTGAGTTAGACCCCAGAGCTCTGGGCGCACATTCGGGTGCACCCTCCCCCACATCACCTGACATACATGGAAGTCGTATCCGCTGCCAGGCCTGCCACCTGCTGCCAACATGGAGGGGAGGTGGTGGTGCACACAAAAAATGAGTGCAGCCACCTCTGAGAAAATGGCTGAGGACTGCCACCCCCGGGGCTATTTGTCTAAAGAATGTGGTGGGGCCACTCAGACCTAGGGGTGGGCGGAATTTGCGGAATTAACCTTCGCAAATTATCGCGAGAATGTTTAAAATTATCGCAAACAAGCAGAAATATCGCGAAGATGCGGAAGTTTTTTTCCGGCATGTTCGCGAGATTTTCTGCATGGTTGCGGGTCGCCAACTTACCCATGTGGTTGCTTGCGGGCGCGGCCATCTTGTTTTGAGTTGTTCTCGCGGTGCATGATCGCGAGAAGAAAGACGTGATCGCGCGACGCATGACGTCACTGCGGGCGCGAACTGTCGCGAGACAGCGCAAATGGCTAAAAACAATACAACATCTCATGGAGAACGCGACCGGATCAAGAAAACTTGTCGGCGAACGCAGGGATTCAGGTAAGGCGATCGCGCGCGCGCGAGAATGTATCATTTTACAGCGCGAGCAAGAAACAAATTATCGCCAAGCTGCGGAAACCGGAATTTTTGACATTTTCGCGCTCTCCGCGGAACGCAAAAATGTCAAATTATCGCAATTTCCGCGAACGGAACGAAATTTTTGCCCAGGCCTACTCAGACCCCCCGCAACTCCAGGGGGCTTTAGATTTATTTAATGTTGTGGGGCTTTTGACAAATTGAAGGTGGGGCAAATTCAAAGAAAGTTAGGGAGCTGCACGGCCCCCTCCTGCAGTGCAGCCATAGATAGTCCTAGGGAACAACATCCCCCGGGGCCGGCTACAGCTATGTCCCGGGGTGCCCACCCTCAGGACATAGCTGTTTACTATGGCTTGACAGGAGCACTACCACTCCTGCCAAGCCACAGTAAATCCTCCTCTGCTTTCAGCGGAGCAGAATTGCTTTTGGACAAATGAAGTGCCGGCTCCTGCAGAATGTGGGGAGCCGGCAGGAACTGCAGGGGCCTTGTGGTTTCCCCCACGGTCCCCACCAGTGCAAGTGGGTGCCTTGGGTGGGACCAGGGCACCCACAACCGAGGCTGGGCCTGAGGGGTATGGGGTCCCCGGGACCGAGATTATTAATTTTCTTTATTTAAAAAAAGAGGCTGAGCCTGGGGGATGCAGTCCCGGGTTCGAAATCAGCCTGAAAGGGTGGGTCACTTGGCACCTCTTCCTTTAATTTAAATTTTTTTTTTAAAAGGCCTGGCCTGGGGAAAGGAGTCCCCGGGGCCGAAATTAGCCCGGGGAGGAGAACGCACTCTGCAATGTGCCTCCTGGGGCACTGCAGATGAGGGATTAAGTCACCTTGGCTGCTGAAGGTCCTTGAGAGTCAACTACTCCACCTGTTACCTCCAGTAAGTCTCACACAGCTGGATTGCTGTCATCTGAGGCTCCTCTCTCTTTCTCCAGCACTCTGTAAACGCACCCCTTGGGGCACTACTGGTTAGATGCTGAGGGTCCTTGGGGACCAACAACCCCTCAGTTACTTCCAGTAAGTTTCACACAGCGGGATTGCTGAGAGCTTGTGGGAGGCCCGCGCCTTTTCTCAACCACTCTGCAAACACGCCTCCTGATGCAATACTGGTTGGTGGATGAAGTCCTCTTGGATACTGAGGGACCTTTTGGGCCAAGAAGCACTCCGATTACCTCAAGTAAGTCCCTTACAGAGGGATTACTGAGAGCTCGTCGGAGGCACCACCACCTTTCTCCACCACTCTGCAAATGTGACTACAAGTTAAAAAAACATAAATGTACACTTAAAAAACCAAAGGTTAAAGAGACGTTAAAGTTAGGAAATAGATTTTGATAAACCTTAGGAATTCACTGAAAAAACCAAAGGTTACAGGGACGTTATAGCTAATAAATAGCATTTAAGAAACCTTAGAAATTCACTGAAAAAACCCAAAGGTTACAGGGACATTATAATTAGGCTCAGAGTTCCCTCATACAAAACTAGTGAAATTCAGCAGTTAGTTACCTGAGCTAACTATAACTTACACCCCCGCAATGCACTGCTTATCACCTCAAAAAATTATGCCACCTATGACATGGTCAGTTACATCACTGATGAGATCTCAAATGACATCACTGATGACATCATCAAGTGAGTGTAAGTGTTTTGAAGACCAACTCTCTTACTATCTCCACGCACACCATCTCTAAGACACCATGCAATCAGGCTTCCGGCCCAATCACAGGGCTGAGACTGCTCTCATCATTGCAACTGGTGACATTAATCTAATCCTTGACCGTGGTGACACAGTGGCCCTCATACTGCTGACTTCTTCACAGCTTTTGGCCCAGTCTTGATCCACCCACCTTGATCAGAAGACTCCACAAAACAGGTATACAAGGACTAACCGTGGGCAGAGAACTCCACTCCACTGGCAGAGCTTGTGGATTTTTGCATACTCCATGTTCCGCTGAGAACGCAAAGTTTATGCAAAACTCCGACTCCGCAGCGGAGCGGAATTCAGCCCCGGGCCCTCCCCGCCTCCAACCCTCTCAATAAATATTTTTTAAATAAAATAAAAATTATGGTAAAAAACACACTTACCTTTATCGCGGCATTTCCAGGCTGCCCTCCTCCTCCTCGCCGTGGTCTTTCCTGCAGAATCCCCAACGTCAGACGTGTGTCATGGTAGGACTGCGGCTTAACAAGGACCTGTCCTCACCTGGATCTGTTCCTTCCTCACAGGTAGAACACAAGGATTCAACCTGTCGCCCTACACTTCAGGAACAACAGTTGATGGACAGAATGCAGAACAATGTCATACATTCACCCCAGTACAGAGATCTGGGCCTAACTCCATCGTTTTTTTTGCTCAGCTTGCCATTCCAGTTTGAATCCAAAAGAAGGGTGACAGACCCTGAAACCAGTCCAAGGATGCTTGTTTCCGGTCCTGGGAGGACCTGGCCTGGCAGTTCGGTCTGGACTGTTCCCATGGGGCACAGGTTCAAGACTGATTTGCATATGGCTGAGTCCAAACTGGGGTGGCGTAGTGGGCAAAAGAACGATGGATTTAACCCAGATCTTTTGACTGGGGGAGAATGTTTGCTGTAACACTTTACGCCCTAAGTGGGATGGGTATGCCCAGACGTGGATCCCTTGCTCACTGTGCCACTGGATTCAAGCTAGTCTGGCTGAAGAAGGATGACATACTTTGAAACCTGTCCCAGGATGCTTGTTACCGGTCCAGGGAGTACCTGGCCTGGCAGTTTGGTCTGGACTGTTCCCATGGGGCACAGGCTCAAGACTGATTTGCATATGGCTGTGTCCAAACTGGGGTGGCGTAGTGGGCAAAAGAACAATGGATTTAACCCAGATCTTTTGACCGGGGGAGAATGTTTGCATTGTCAGCATACCGTCCATCATTTGCTTGATGTAACACTTTACGCCCTAAGTGGGATGGGTATGCCCAGACGTGGGTCCCTTGCTCATTGTGCCACTGGATTCAAGCTAGCCTGGCTGAAGAAGGGTGACATACCCTGAAACCGGTCCCAGGATGCTTGTTTCCGGCCCAGGGAGAACCTGGCCTGGCAGTTCGGTCTGGACTGTTCCCATGGGGCACAGGGTCAAGACTGATTTGCATATGGCAGGGTCCAAACTGGGGTGGCGTAGTGGGCAAAAGAACAATGGATTTTAGCCAGATCTTTTGACTGGGGAAGAATGTTTGCATTGACAGCATTCCGTCCATCATTTGTTTGCTGTAACACTTTACTCCCTAAGGGGGATGGGTATGCCCAGATGTGGGTCCCTTGCTCACTGTGCCACTGGATTCAAGCTAGCCTGGCTGAAGAAGGGTGACATACCCTGAAACCGGTCTTAGGGTGCTTGTTTACGGTCCAGGGAGGACCTGGCCTGGCAGTTCGGTCTGGACTGTTCCCATGGGGCACAGGGTCAAGACTGATTTGCATATGGCTGGGTCCAAACTGGGGTGGCGTAGTGGGCAAAAGAACGATGGATTTAACCCAGATTGTTTGACTGGGGGAGAATGTTTGCATTGTCAGCATTCTGTCCATTGTATGTTTGCTGTAACACTTTACGCCCTAAGTGGAATGGGTATGCCCAGACGTGGGTCCTTGCTCAATGTGCCACTGGATTCAAGCTAGCTTGGCTGAAGAAGGGTGACATACCCTGAAACCGGTCCCAGGATGCTTGTTTCCTGTCCAGGGAGGACCTGGCCTGGCAGTTCGGTCTGGACTGTTCCCATGGGGCACAGGGTCAAGACTGATTTGCTTATGGCTGGGTCCAAACAGTAGTGGCGTAGTGGGCAAAAGAACAATGGATTTAACCCAGATCTTTTGACTAGGGGAGAATGTTTGCATTGTCAGCATTCCATCCATCATCTGTTTGCTGTAACACTACACATCAAGAGCCAAGAAAATCATTTTTGTGATAATTCAGAGCCCAACAACAAAGTAGTTTTGATCCATCACTAGTACAGATCCAATTTTAATTTACATAACACTCCAAAACAGCACAGATTTCAACAAGAGTCCATATGTAGGCAGTATTCATAGCCTGATCGATCCTCAACCTATCTCGTCACACTCACATCATCCCACATTTCAGAGCACTACATTGACTCTCAATCCGCCAACACACCCAGCTCAAATTACTCACACGCATACAAGGCATGACACAACACTGCTCCTGCATACAGTAATAGCACAATTCACTTCTACACCCCCCAGACAGATCCGCTCTGTGGAACTCTTACTGGCACGGATACCCCACATCCACAAAGCCACAGCTGAGGCTTCTGCTACATTTCCCCCAAAGTATGGAAAAATGTCCCTCACCACATCAGAACCTCCTCATTGGTTCTTGAGGTCAACAAGAAGCTGAAGACCCGGCTCTTCATATAATCTTATCAAGTAGACAGCAGCCTAAACAACCTGCTAAGCACCTGGATACCCTCACAGGTGATAAATGTGCAATATAAATACTCTTAACATAACACAACTTAATTTGATTAGGCCCCGGGATGAGGTTGGCGGCACACTCCCCACCCTTAAAGTAATGATGCTGCCTCAGTGGAAGGGGTCACTGGGGTCTTCTAAATGCTTAGGAAGGAGGGCCATACGCCCGCGCCCCTAAATGAATAGAAAAAAAAAAACACTGGCCCTTGCCCACTCTGGAAGATTATAATTGAAAAGGGTGGGAGCCTGCCTTTATGTTTTTTTGATAGGACCACAGATATGCATCCCGTTTAAAAAGGAAATACAGTTTTTGGCCCCAATGGGGATCCCTCTTGGATACCCCTGCCAGCACTAGGTGTCAGGGAATCGCCACGCTGCCACCATTTTGGTTTTTTAAACCTTACTTAGAGGACAAGCGACTGAGTCCAACAGTCTTAAAGTTGCTGAGACTACATCTTTGTTGATGGCCAATCAGATCTGGATCCTCTGCAGGGTGATATTTACATAAATTGTGAACCTTAATTTCTCAAAGACTACTGAAATGATTTACCACAAATCACAAAAATCACTTTTTCTGGATCAAGACCTAGCTTTCTGTCAAACTTTGTGTAATTACATTCAGCTCGTTTTGTGGTATCTCTGTTCAATATTCCTATGTAATATTGTATGAGGAAAATTGGTTTTGGGACCCCGCTTTTTCTCATCCCCCCCTTGACCGATCAGCAGAGCTTGGTCAGCAACATTCGGGGGTGAGAATCTCAAATTTCCCCCAAAAAATACACTGGTCCACAAGGTAAATTGGTGAGATGACCAAGGTTCTGTATATATTGTTCTCATGAGGAGCAGGTTCAGTACTGATTTCTATTAGTTGAGGCTCTAAGTCTGAGTTTAAGTTTGGCAGACAGGTACTCCATTGCGATGAAGTATCAAATATGACAAACTCAAGCTCTCCCCACTCAATTTTGAGTCAGGTGGATCACAGGTTTTACTTCAGCAGAGTGAAATTCACTTCATCATTGACAAATTTCCTCCAACAGCCTGACAGAGTAGGCGCAGTTGGAGGTAAGCCACTCGACCATCCACCCTATTTAGAGTGGACGATTGTATGTGGGTTTATTTTTACTGTCTCTCACTTCCAGGTATATCCTAGTGGTGTGGAGGAGTAATAAACAATAAAAAATTACCCTCACACCATGGGAGAAAATTGCCATGATGTGGGTGTCATTAGATTGTTTTAATTTTACAAAAACAAACCCCCTGTTTGGTAGTATTTTTGAAAAATAAAAAAAATTGAAAAGTTTGATGGTCAGCTGTCATGTTTGACGGAGCCATCAGTTAAATTGTTCTTTCATTGGCAGGAACTGCCTTAAAGATGGTTCATGCCAATATATTGAGATGTCCACAAAGCTGAGAGAAATCTCATTCTTTGGCGGCAGAGTAAAGGGAAGTTGGAGGACATAAAGTTCTCTGCCACCATGTCTACTTTTGCTCCACCTGCCAAACCCTAAGGGCCATATGTAGGTAGCTTAATACCGGTCGGTAACGGCCGATTTTCGGTAAATATCCCGTTACCGACCGGTATTTAGGCTTTTGCTATGTAGGGGGAACATTTCAGGATTCGGTAATTTACCGAGTCGGTAAAATTACCGAATCGGTAATTTTACCGATTCGGTAAATACCGAATCCTGAAATGAGATGTAGGTGACACTCAAATGAGTGATGTGTAGGGAAAATAATTCGGTATTTAGCACCAAATATATGTTGGTGCTAAATACCGAATTCATTGCAAAAAGCAATATTTTGCTGGACTAACAGTGCCATGTGGCAGACATACATGCCCTTAGGGCATGTATGTGCGCCACATGTGCACACATGCAGGAATCAGGGGTGCAACAGGGTGTCAATGTGACACCCTGCCACCCTTGAATGTGCTCCCCCCATTACCGAATCGCATACCTTCCCATTGATTCCTATGGGCCTCCAGGCCCATAGGAATCAATGGGAAGGTATGCCTCATTACCAAATCGGTAAATACCGATTCGGTAATTACCGAATTACTCCGATTCGGTAATATTTACCGAATGATTACCTACATACGAGTTACCACTTCTTAAATACCGAATCGGTAAAGTTCGGTATTTAAGAAGTGGTAACTTGTATGCTACCTACATATGGCCTTAAATGAGGCCCACTGTCGAGAGTGTGTGGTAAATTTTAATTACCTAGACTTAATTTATGCGGTAAAATTCAATAAGAATAACTCAGTAAAAATAAGAGGCATAATCCGTGGTATTTGAGGTTTTAAAAGGGGATTTATTCCTTACAAAGGAATTGGTTCGAACCAGGCAATCGGATTCCGTCACCACGAAGGTTCGGGAAGGGATAGAGCGCGCTACTTTATTGACAGGTTATCATATATATAGTCAATGCATTACAGTCAAGACATATGCAGAAGGCGTGACAATTGAGAAGAGAGATAAGAATACACATACGTAATGAAAAAGGCGTTACAATAGGCGTGCATAAGGGCGCGTACTAGAAACGTCATTCTGAGGATGACACAGGTGGGTGGATCCATAAGAGAATCCTGCAAAGTCAGCAGAAATACATGGCAGAGATGCGCACACGGCAGCATGACGTGTGATTGACGTGTAACTGGAGGGTGAAGGGGACTTGACATTTAGCCCTACATGAGGAGACAGAAGTCTGGGATGTCAGAACAACCTAATCCCAAATCGTATCTAATATCTTGTGTTTAAGGAACTGTATTATCTGGAAGGAAAGGTCTCTCAGGCAGAGGCTATCCTATACTGACTTCTAGTGCGTGTATAAGTGTCTACGTGTCTACATGAGATGCGAGGGGGCATGGGCCTACCATGGCAACAGGAGCTATGAATTACTTGCACGGAGACAGTAAGGCCGGGCCCTTTGCTCTGTAGCTGGAAGGATGTTTACCTAAACTACTAGACAGGAATGCATTTCTCGAGGAGCGGAGCAGATAACTTGAAGGCTGAATACAATCTTGGCAGGCAACAGGCCGGGCCAGGCACCGTTAGCCGCGCAGGAAGTAAGACAAAGGTCATGGATACAGATGCAGGTCCAGGCTGGAGCATTCAGAGGCAGAAAGCAGGAAAAGCTCGATGGCAGAATTCAGGGCCTAACTCGCCAGAGCTCAAAAACGTGAAAAGTACACCATATAAAGACGGTGGCAAGGCATACTTAGGAACGGAATATCCGACCCATTCATGGTGGATCTGAAAGAGGACATGTTAACGTTGGACGCATATGTATTTGCGTCTTCATAGCTGGAAGTGGAGGGAACATACATGTACTTGTAGCATGTACATGGAGCCGTTGGGGTCTAAAATAGGGGACACAATTGATCATAAAATTCATATTTCCTCATTCCCTCCTTGTCCCCTACGGACCCTTCATGAGATATCGATCCTCAGGAATCCATCAATCTGTTCATGTAACATCATTTGCTCTTCTTTCTTCTTACGGGATTTTGAATGAGAACTTGAGTGTGGAATACATGATGTGGCACACAGGCCGCAAATCGCTGGTCCACATTGTAGACACAGGCAGCAACTGAATACTATGAGAAGGGCAATACCTAGGAAGGATAGGACTTTCCATCCCCAGGCTGACAACATGCTCCAGAACCAACCGGACCACGTCCAGGTGCCTGGATTCTGATGTATCTGGCTTGCAATCTTATGAAGACGTGTTATGGCTTTATATACTGATGGCGCGTTTTCTGGAATGAAAACACAGCAACTCGATCCGATGACTCTACAGGCTCCGCCCCTATCGGCCAGGATGACGTCAAGGACGAGACGATTCTGGAGAACAACAATCCGCATCGCAGACTGCTCCTCTGTTACGTTGCCTAGGGCAGAGGTAGTTTCATTCACTACTGCTTCAAGGGTTCTGGTTAATCTGCGTATCAGTTTACTATTAGAGACAACACCTATATAGGGAAAGAGACCTTTATTGAAGTCTGTATATTGTTCCCATGCCGTTTCAGTGTAGTCGACAATCGGGAGATCTCTCTGGGGTCTATTGTGTACTAGATGGGTATTTCTATGATAATCAGGAGGGGCTAGGAAAACAGGTGGCAGAAGGAATGCAATGTAACAGGTACCATCCCAATCTAGAGGTAAACGTATATATGCGGTATGACCACAAATGAAGTAGGAATGACGGGAAGCTCTAAATGTAGACTTGCCTTTATCACTGAATTCGATCACAGTAGTACATTTACTATGACCCAGATGTACTGAACCATTCTTTCTTACACATAATTCACCTTTGACTGGTAATACTGACATAGCAGGCAAGACTAGTGCAGCTTCGGATTCAACATTCAGAATCATGAGGTTAAGTGTAAAGTTACCTAATCCATATACTTCAGTTTCTAGATCAGTTCCTGTCCTTTTGGGAAGTCCCTCCTTGTTAGGGTAGCAGGCTTTAAGCAAAGCTAAGTTCAGGTTTCCCCATACCCAGTTGCTCTGGTAAACTACGGTATTTGAATCTAAGGAATTAATCAAACTAAACCATGCGCCACAGGAACCATTGTGTGTGAATGGATACGGAAAGAGGGGCAGAACTCCCTTGTATTTCTGGTAGGGAGGGAGTCGGCCACATATCCAACAATTTGTAGCGTTGTTGGCCTGATGGGAGTAATGTAACATACTAATGAATGTGTTGTTGCGCAGCGCAAGTCTGTAGGGCAACTCATGTGGAGGTAATTCACTAAAAGAGTGTTCGGCAGTAACATTGTAAGCAGAATGAGCACGCTTGAAAATAGGATAGTATATGTGCAACAGTATACTTGCAGCAATAATCAGAAGATTTAGAAAAAACATAATCAATAATGTCACTATACAGTGACTATGAAGTGATTTACAATATGCACGTTTCTTGAGCTGTTTCTGTCTATCTCTCTCTCGATTTCGGTCTAGAGGATACATGTCAGAGACTAATTTAACCGATTCACCTAGGAGAGGACTTAAACAATCAAATTGTCTGACTTGCTAGACCTTAGTTTCAGTTTATATTCTTGGGCAGCAGTTTTCTCGACCAGGGGGAGTTTTGAGTCAGTCTGTGGAGGAGGGTAGGGCTGAGAGTTCAAATCAGAAGGCAGTCCATGAAATTTCTTGATATGGCTCGAATGTAGCCAACCCTTGCGACCCTCAATCTTCACTGCTGTCCTCGTGGTCAGGAGTACTAATTTCGGCGTTTGCCAGCGAGGCTCCAGCGGGCTCCTCCTGTCGAAATTTCTTATGAAAACAAAATCTCCGGGAACCACTTCATGGGGCTTCACCTCGGTGTTGTCGGGAAAGGCTGCAGCTACCTGTGAACGGCAAGATTGTAGTGCAGACATCAAGGAAGCAAGGTAATCTGTCAGCATATTACAATCAACATCAGTGATTTTACGAGGTATAGGCGTCCCCCACATATTTGGTGGCCTACCGAAGACCACCTCGTACGGGGATAGCCCTGTTCGAGAATGTGCTATCATTCTCATGTAAAAGAGTGCAACTGGTAAAGCTACTATCCAGTCGACGCCTTTCTCTCTGCAGATTTTAGAAAGTCGAATTTTCAGAGTCTGATTATGACGCTCCACGAGACCTGCTGCCTCGGGATGCCGGACACAGTGGAATTTCCATTGATAGCCTAACAGGAGTGAAATGTGTTTCATTAGCTCGGATGAGAACGGTTGACCATTATCTGAGTACACGATACGGGGCAAACCATACCATGGGAAGAATTCACGAACCAGCTGCTTGGCAGTGGTCGGGGCAGTGTAATCTGAGACTGGATATGCTTCTGTCCAACGAGAAAGTGCACATACAACTACGAGGACATATTTGAATCCTCGACAACGTTCCATCTGGATATAATCCATCTGGAGGACTTCAAAAGGGTGATCAGGAGGTTGAAATCCACCTTGTTCTACATGAACGCCTTTACCTGGGTTGAACTGACAACAAATCATGCAAGTACGCACTTTCTGTTTGGCTGCAGCTCGTAAGTGTTTATTAAACCAAATGTTATGAATACTGTCTAACATAGCTTTCTCTCCTAGATGTGCTGGACTATGTATTGTGTTAATGATAACTTGAACCATGGAGTCGGGGAGAAACCATGTAGATTTTCCCTTCGTCATCCATCCCTGATCTGTTTGGATCCCTCCTAGTTCAGTCCATTTCTTGATTTCCTCTGGTGTAGCATGTGTCTGTATGTCAATTACATCAAGGGCGGGATCCCTAACTGTCATGCAATGTGTCGATGTCGGAACTATTGTCTTTGTCAAGTCAGTTGCATGAGTTCGATTCTGTGCGGTTTGCTTAGCTGTTCGGTCTGCTAGGTCGTTACCCTGGGAAATGATATCGGTAACTTTTGTATGGGCCTTGCACTTCATGATAGATATCGAAGTAGGCAGATGTATTGCATCTAACAGAGCTTGAATGAGGGGACCGTGTTGAATGTTGGCACCGTGAGAAGTTAAATAACCTCTCTCTCGCCAAAGGACTCCGAAGTCGTGTACAACTCCGAATGCATAACGTGAATCTGTGTATATGTTGACTCTTTTATTTTTGGCTTGAATACAGGCTTGTGTCAGAGCGATGAGCTCTGCTGCTTGAGCTGACAATGTGTCAATACAATTCGTTTCAATAACTTCGGTGTCTGTCGTGACTGCGTAAGCGGCCACTAACTCTCCTGTACTTGTTCTCATGCATGAACCATCCACATAAAGTGTCAGGTCTGGATCTGGTAACGGAACGTCTGTCAAGTCTTGTCTGGGTTTCGTCGTAATAGTAATGACTTCAATACAATCATGTGCCAATGGGTCTGTTCCACTTAATGGCAAAAGTGTGGCAGGATTTAATGTACTACAGCGTCTGATTTCTATGTGTGGCTGGAACAATGTTAATTCATAACCTGTCAGTCGTGCTATAGTCAAGTGCTGAGTCTGAGTTCGGTTTAAAAGAATTTCCACGGAGTGTGGAACTTGCACTGTCAATTGATGTCCTAATACTATGGAATCGCTTTGTCTGATCGCTAAAGCTGTCGCTGCGACTGATTTCAGGCATGTAGGCAGAGCCTGGGCTACTGGATCTAATGTGCTAGAAAAGTAAGCACACGGCTTGTATGAACCTGCTTGTTCCTGAGTGAGTACTGACAAGGCAGTACCTTCGCGTTCTGTAACGAAAAGTGTAAAAGGCTTACTGTAACATGGTGTCGCTAAAACAGGTGCTTGACATAAGGCTTTCTTTAAGTCTTCAAAAGCTTGTGTATGTGCCTGAGTCCAAGGGAGGACAGTCGAAGTCGCTGCCTCCTGGGTTGTCAACTGAATGAGTGGCTTTACTAGAAATGCATATTGGGGAATCCATTGCCTACAGTATGAAGTGAGACCTATGAAGGCCCGCACCTCCTTTTGTGTCTTGGGTGGTGGCATGTTTACAATTAACTGGATGCGGTCAGGTGTGAGCTGTCTCCCCCCCTTGGACAGCAAGTGCCCAAGGTACACAACTTGCTGAACACAGAATTGCAGCTTCGAAGGGGACACCTTGTGCCCCTTGTCGGCCAGGAAATGTAAAACCGTCAGTGATGCTTTTTCACATTCGGGTTCGCTTCGGGCGGTGATCAGCAGATCATCGACATACTGAAGCAGGGTAGTGTTAACAGGCATGTGGATACTGTCAAGTTGTCTTTTCAGTGCTTGGCTATAGATGCTGGGGCTTTCTGTGAATCCTTGAGGTGCGCGTGCAAATTTGAAGCTTCGTCCATTTAAACAAAATCCGAACAAATATTGGCTTTCCGGATCTATTGGGACGCTAAAGAAGGCGTTCTTGAGGTCAATTACAGTAAAGAACGTTGCTTCTGAATCAATAGCTGTCAATAATGAAGAGATATCTGGAACCACGGGGTACTGTGGTACAATGCATTTATTCAATTCGCGCAGATCAATAATTAATCGATAAACTGGGGGTGCATTAGGATCAGTTCGTTTAAGAATTGGAATAATAGGAGAATTACATACATTGGAGTCGGTTTCCACAACCACTCCTTGTGCAATGAGCTCGTCAATGATTTGCAGCAAAGCCACTACAGCATCTGGAGGTAACTTGTATTGTCGAATTCGTGGTAATACCACTCCTGCTTTGAGTGTGACTCGATATGGTGTAATATGCATACAACCTACATCTGTGGGGCCTTGTGCCCATAAATGTGCAGGGACATTCTGTAACCGGTGATCCATGTCTCTAAATACGTAGTGACCTTTAAAGTCACGCAAAAATAGTCGTACCCCTTCCGGGGAACAACATATTACAGCTCCTAGAGCTTTCAGTGTCTTTATACCTAACAAGTTTTCTGGGCATGATTTAGTAAGCAATAAATCTGTAGTCCGTGTCAATGGACCAACTGCAAGAGGAAGAGGTTGCGATACTTCATTAACAATAGGTTTTCCTGAAAATCCAAGGGAAACATTCTGTGAGCCTGAGAGGGGTGCCCCTGGAACCTCGTCGTGACTTATAGTTGTTCTGCTTGCCCCTGTATCAATTAAAAACTTTCTGTCTTTCCCTAATACTTGACTATGTACATAAGGACCCTCTTGATCTACAGGAACCTCAATAAGGGGTAAGCCAACCTCCCTCTCTAGGCTGTTTCATGTGTATCGCTGATAATCGGGATAGTCATTTTGTGCATACTGGTACATCTGTTGTGTCGTGTTTTGTGTTGCGGCAATAGGCTGTGGTACCGCTACGGTCTGTTGTGCAGCTTTCATAGGCTGTACATTCTGAGGTACTTGTGGTTGGATCTGATCCTGTCTAGGTGGACGCGGTCTCTCCTTGGTTTTACCCGTAGAGATATTATGTTTCAGAACTGCACAATCGTTTATATAATGACCTGGCTGTTTACAATAGTTGCATGTCCCTTTAACAGGAACCGCTGAATTACTGGACTGTGTCGCACCCTTTTTATGACTGTCAGCTGGAACTGACTGGGCGACGAGCATTTTCATTTTCGTGTCTTTCATACGTCTTTGTTCGTGTTCTTGTTCTTCTCTAATTCTATTCTGGTGGTACTGTAACATTTGTAACATTTGTGACGGGGTATTTGCTTGCCAAGAGCTCTCTACTTTCAATACTCTATTCTTAACCTGGGGCAAGGAATTTTCGACTAGTTTCGTTACAAAAAGATGTGGATATGAATCGCTACTTGCTTTCAGGCCGCTATTAATACCGAAACATTTTTCAAATCGGGAATAAAACTCACTAGTGTCTTCATCGGGTTTCTGTTTGCAAGCTGAGATTGCTCCCCAGTCTTCCTTTTTCGTAGTTAATAAACGTGGTAATACTTGTACTAATAATCCTGGTAACGCTTTAGTTTTGTCTCCAAGCCCTAGGCCTGCAGTTCGGGCATTTTCTTCGTTTTCCAATGCTGTCCAATCAATCTTTTGTTCTCCCACCTCCCATTCTTTTTCTTTGAGTTTCTCGTAAATACCGGCAGGCAATAATACTTTTAATATTTTCATAATGTCAGGATAGGTATAATCACCCATGAGTAACATGTCTTTTATTTCACGGTGAAAACCTGCTGGATCTCTGTCATGACTGGGCACTAATTTTTTCATTTCCAATAGTTCTATTTTAGTTATAGGCGTGTACACAAACACGCGTCTAAAAGTATTATCGTCATTTCTAACTGGGTGCACTTCGCGTAAGGGATTCTGTCTGTCTATGTAATACATTTTTCTTTCCACGGAGGGAGCTGGATCAAGCTCTGGACACAAAAAGGCACTATATCTGTGCCGATATTCTAGAATTACTTTAATTAGATCGGTACCTAGACCTCTCCATTTATTCATGAGTAGTTCTATCAGTATATCAGGTAGGGGACCAGGATCGGAGTGTTGGCCTTTATACAATATAAGGAGGTGTTGTATCATGTACGTACCAGCTAAACGCTGTTCGTCTGGTGAAAGATTCAAAAACGTATGTACTAGCGCATCATCACTATATTTATCAGAACTGTCAGCCCATTGTACTGCTGACCTGGCTAATTCTTGTTCATCCATAGAATCGAGTACATGGTACCCCATTCGTTCTTGAAGTATTTTATCAGTAGCCTGAAATAAGTATTCAGGGGTCTTTGGATTTGACATAGCTGCTTGAAAAATTCTCTTACTTTCTGGACGTATTGGACGTATTGAATTATTGAAGGATCTTCCTTTACCTACATAAGCTATCATTTCTCTAGCTGGTAATTGTAATTGTCCTGTTGTCATTTCTAGCTGTTCCTCCTCCCCCGAGGATTCGGTCTTATCTGCATCTATTTCTCTTTCAGGCTGTTCTCTTTCACATATTTGTTCTACTGTTTTTCTGATCCTTCGGTACATACTTTCTATACTATTCTGTTTATCATGTTTTCCGTCAGCTATATTCTGTCCCCATTTGTTAAGTGCTTTCATTTCTTCCGCGTCTACACCTGGCCTATCTCTGTGTCTTATCAGGCAGTTTATGAAGAAGCGTAACAACAGTTTTTGCGTGTCCACTTTCTGGTATGCCATGGCCTCGCCAATACTTTCAGGACCTTGCCCTGTTTGGACAAAGTGATATATTTTGTCTAGATGATCAATCATTCCTGGTAGTATCATTAAATAATTCGCAACTCGTCGTAGACGTACTGATGATAGCATCATTCTGTCGTCTTTACCGGGTACTGGATCATATCTACAATCTGTAAGAGGCTCTTTAAATATGTCATAATTCGCTGTTTGAGGTGTACGTTGATGTGCTAAATCCCTATAAGTCAATCGACACGCTGATGGCGGCGTATGAAAACTTCCTGTCGCATCTCCTGAGGTGCTAGGTCCAAAAGGATTCGTTGGGTGTAAGGTAGGAAGAATAGGTGCAGGAAGGAGTGAAGGAACGGGCGGAAGGTTTGGAACGGAAGGAGGAGTATGTTGCTGCGGAAGTGGGGGCAGATTATCTCAGGGTCAAGCGTCATTAGCAGGTGGTGTGCGTGGCGGCGGAGCATTAACATATTCGGGGGCTACATCGTCTAAATAGGAAGAAAGGAAAATGTCCTTTGCGGTCTTGGGGTGCAATGTAATCGGAAGCAATGGAGGTGGCAGATCTTTTGGTACTTCCAGGGTGGCCTTAGGTAAACCCTCGGCCAGAAGAGGATACATACCATTCATAAGAGTGTTTCGTTGTCTGTCTACTTGTTCTGCTTTTGCTCGGATACCTTCCTCAATTAATACGTTTTCTCGGGCTTTGTCTGAATCCTCCCTACTTTTCTCTTCTTTTCTGAGCGCTTTCTCTGTGCGTCTATGCGATTCTTTACGCCATAATTCAATGGCATCTTTCTGTGATTGTCTTGCTTTCTTTTTCCATAATGCTTCTTCTACTCTCATGATGCAATCTGCATCCCATGTCCCAGCAGTGGGCCATCTCTGATTCTCTGCTAAATCCTTGGTGTAGTCTACCCACAATTCGAGATATAATACGGCATCTAGGCCATGTTTATGGTACATAAAGTACCCTGGAGTGTCCCTAGGTGGAATGGGAACGGCTTCCTCGAGTATCCCTTTTCTAGTTTTTATCTGTCTTAATTTTGAGAATAACGGCATCTTAAACCTTACTACTTGATTCTTTCTCGGACTTGAACACAATTAATACAATAAACACAGTAATGAAGATCGAACAATCACTCATACCACGACATTTAAAACATATTAAAACATTTTAAAACGAACAATGATAATTAGAATAAAACTAGTTAACTGCATAATACTAGATGTACTGCTAAACAGTACAGATACACTGCTAAAACAGTGCAGACCAGGTCTGTGTACCCAAACCCGTCTTGACCGGCACAAACCAATGCGCACGTCTAGATGCGTCCCCAGCAACGGTACTCACCGGGAAGCACGGAATGGAACAGAAGGCCTCGGAAAGTCTGGACTGGACTAGACCAAACCGGACTGGACTCAACTCGTGACTTAGTTACTTCGGAACTTCGGAATCTGGTGGGCCTCTGTATACCTCGGATCTTGCTCTCTCAGCTAGGCTCTGGTCGGGATCCTCCGCACTCCTCACCGCCTCGTCTGGGTGTTGATCGCAGCCTCAGTCACCTCCGTTGGCCTGAGGGAGGTACAGGAAATCCTGCGGGTACGCGTAGTTGTCCGTCCGGCTGCGGCAGGAGACCGGGTCTGCAATGCACCTCCGGCGCGTGGGGTGGGGGAGGTGTCCCTGTTCGGGCGCCAATTATGTGGTAAATTTTAATTACCTAGACTTAATTTATGCGGTAAAATTCAATAAGAATAACTCAGTAAAAATAAGAGGCATAATCCGTGGTATTTGAGGTTTTAAAAGGGGATTTATTCCTTACAAAGGAATTGGTTCGAACCAGGCAATCGGATTCCGTCACCACGAAGGTTCGGGAAGGGATAGAGCGCGCTACTTTATTGACAGGTTATCATATATATAGTCAATGCATTACAGTCAAGACATATGCAGAAGGCGTGACAATTGAGAAGAGAGATAAGAATACACATACGTAATGAAAAAGGCGTTACAATAGGCGTGCATAAGGGCGCGTACTAGAAACGTCATTCTGAGGATGACACAGGTGGGTGGATCCATAAGAGAATCCTGCAAAGTCAGCAGAAATACATGGCAGAGATGCGCACACGGCAGCATGACGTGTGATTGACGTGTAACTGGAGGGTGAAGGGGACTTGACATTTAGCCCTACATGAGGAGACAGAAGTCTGGGATGTCAGAACAACCTAATCCCAAATCGTATCTAATATCTTGTGTTTAAGGAACTGTATTATCTGGAAGGAAAGGTCTCTCAGGCAGAGGCTATCCTATACTGACTTCTAGTGCGTGTATAAGTGTCTACGTGTCTACATGAGATGCGAGGGGGCATGGGCCTACCATGGCAACAGGAGCTATGAATTACTTGCACGGAGACAGTAAGGCCGGGCCCTTTGCTCTGTAGCTGGAAGGATGTTTACCTAAACTACTAGACAGGAATGCATTTCTCGAGGAGCGGAGCAGATAACTTGAAGGCTGAATACAATCTTGGCAGGCAACAGGCCGGGCCAGGCACCGTTAGCCGCGCAGGAAGTAAGACAAAGGTCATGGATACAGATGCAGGTCCAGGCTGGAGCATTCAGAGGCAGAAAGCAGGAAAAGCTCGATGGCAGAATTCAGGGCCTAACTCGCCAGAGCTGAAAAACGTGAAAAGTACACCATATAAAGACGGTGGCAAGGCATACTTAGGAACGGAATATCCGACCCATTCATGGTGGATCTGAAAGAGGACATGTTAACGTTGGACGCATATGTATTTGCGTCTTCATAGCTGGAAGTGGAGGGAACATACATGTACTTGTAGCATGTACATGGAGCCGTTGGGGTCTAAGATAGGGGACACAATTGATCATAAAATTCATATTTCCTCAAGTGGCCCAGTGGGTGGAAAACAGTGTTTGTGAGTGCTATCCCAAGTATTTGCCCATCACATTTTGGGGTTTTTATTGGAAAGTAGTATGCCTGGAAGCCTGATTAAGCCTGGCCGGCGTTCAGCGGAACTCTGCGAAGTGACAAGAAGTGTCCACCGAGTTATGCGGAGTTCCGCAAGTGCCAGAGTGGGTTACTTCGCACCATTCGCACTGATTTTTAGTACTGGGTGTTTGTCCCGTGCTGTAAAATCAACACAAAAGGTTCTCGCACAAGTGCTGCTTCTTTCTGCCACTCGAGTGAAAGTTCTACTCGAGCATCAGCTTCCTCAACACAAACGGAAGGTTTCTCAACGTGAGCGGTAGCGACCATCTGCAACCGCCCGTGTTGAGAAATCTAGCGGGGAAGTGGTCAGGCGTTAGATTTTCCGCGCTCGCCAACTTACGATTGCCGAGCGCAAGAAAAAAATCCGCTCGGTGAGTTTTGCAGAACTCTGTCAGCTGCGCAGAGTGCAAAAAAACTCTGCAAACTCAGCGAACGGAGTGGAGTTCACTGCTTAGGCCTAAGTCTGAAACAGGCGTAGCTTTCCAAGCCTACTACTGTCAATCAAGAAGTACCTTCATGGATCTAAACATCCTACTTTTAGCTAAACTCATCACTACATATATTTAAATTCTGGACCTAAAAAATTAACAAGCTAAAACCGGTCAGTCAAATCAGGAGGACAAGAAAAAACAACAGACATAGCAGACCCAACTCAGGAGCCCCTGACTCAACCCCGAAGCCAAAATGCCTTTATTCGGGGAGCATCACACCCCAAACACCCCGCCCGGAAGCTATGCCCCTGCGATAAATGGAATCCAGGGTTCTCCTCACGCTCCTAGTGTTCGGAAAGGATGAACTAACGGTAATCTTTTCCATCCTAACATGTATGAGGACATTTCTCCAGTTTAATATATACTAGCTAGCTAGAGATGGAAAACCTTACTGCTACAACCTTCTGATTTATTTTACAGGCGACTGTTCTCCTCTCGAGGTTTTGTGTTTTTTTTAGGCTACACATGTTGGTGAAACCTATTTTACTAAGTACACTCGGGATCTAAATGTCTGGCTTCCCATTAGTCACTTATTTTTGCTCTATGAGACTCCTATGTGCTCTAACTCTTTGTTTATGATTGGTGTGTTAGCTTAAGGGAACAGCTTATTTACTTGGGATCTAATGTTTGGCTTCCTATCAGTCACTTACTTTTGCTTTATGAGACACCTATGTGGTCTATCTCTGCGTGTGATTGGTGTGGTTGGCAGAGTCATTCCTATAGGAACACAGCTTCTCTTTATGTTAGTGCAATTGCATTTATTTTTGGTGATCAGATTTAGGTATTTTTTAGGTTTTGCATCGATATTGTAGATGAAACATTGGTAATACTTTATGTGTGAAAGGATTAAAATTGTCTTAAAGTCGTATCTTAGGGACGCACAATCTTTAGGGACATATAGGCGTTTCAGATGTCGTTCCTATAGATGGTTTTGTTTTATTACCTACTGTTTTAGTGATTGTTGCTGCAATGGATTTTGTCACACTGCCTCTCTTTTCTTTAAGAATTTACTTAAGGTGTTGACTTTTTTTTAAACATAGCGATAGGTGTTAATTTTTGGGGCGTAAATATTTCAATTTTGCATTTGTCAATTTTTCACAGAATGATTTAATTGTCATATTCAGTGTAATTTCCCATTCTCTGTCTATTTTGGATCTATTCCCAGGGATCGTATAACAGTTTTTTCGTATCCGTTCGTTTTAACATGTTACAGGACATAAACCAAGATTTATGGAAAGTGATCATCCTTCGGGGAATCCAAACGCGCTCACGCTCACAGACGTCGAGGAAAACGAATTCTCTCCCCATGACAAATTTGTGAGAGCAGTTTTCTCACGATCCCTGCCAAAGGAAGTGACCTCATAAGCTTCGGCGGTACATATGAAAACCAGTGTCCTGATTGAAATCGTATTCGAAGTTTAACCAAGAGCCGCACTACGAACCTTCTTCCAGAGTGCACTCACCAGCTGCCTCATGGGAACCACTTAATGTTCGAGAACAGTCCATAACAAATGTTGGGGTTGAATTAAAGGATTATATAAAATATACAACCTTTCTTTAATGTTGCTATTGATGTTGTGTCACTGTCTCCACCATAAAGAGAGTTTTACTTTGTTTAGACCACAACCTTTTCGTGCCAGACTTGGATCTGCTCACGGTCTTATGGTGTTGGATGTGGGTACGTCATTGTTGTCGTCACAGTCTTGCTCACTGCCTGAGAAGGGATGCACTGGTCGTGGTGTTCCTTTCATTTCTCTTGCACTTCATTCTCTCAAGTGAAAGTCCGACTTGGAGACTGACCATTCCAATGTGCTTCTTCTGAATGGATGGGTACTGAGTGAGACGGTGGTAAGTTGGGTGTCGTTGTGTCAGCTTCTTGTCTCATCCTCCCTCACACCAGTCATTCTGTCGCAAGCAGCAGCTGTCATGCTCGCTGTGCTTGCATGCACTAAATCTGTCTGTGCACCCTTCCTGCCAGCTCACTCACTGGTGCTGCTCCAACCTTTGGCAGCCCTTGTGGTACACCGGAAGCATGTCCTGCTGTTGTGGGGGGATTAAAACCATCCAGCAAACACTCCACCTTTTCTTCTGCTGCTTGAGATTTGTCATTGGTAATTCAGAGAAACATATAGACGAGGCAGCGCAGAGAGGGCACCAGTCCTGTCTCTCCTTCTACTGACTAGTTTGGTATTTCACTCAGTCTCTCATGGATGACTTCAGTCCTCACTCATTCAGATTCTTCTATGTGTTTCACAGCGTATTTGTGGCAATTTAGAAAGGCTTCACACTGTTCTAGACAAGATTTAAACGTAAGATCCTTCAATCATTACTTACAGTTATTCAAGCGCTCCCTGTATTATGCAAGCGCTCCCTGTAAATCGGCACGCACGACTGTCGAAGACTGAAAGGGTTTATTAACAAAAGGAATATTATCTGAGAGTCACATTTTCAACCAATCAGGAGATCCTCCACCAACCATAAAATAATCCCGCGATAATTTTATCGCCTAATTAGCAAGGTCAAGGTATCGCGTGAAACCTTGCATTAGCGCCCAGATTCTTAACGCCCATCTTTGCATCTCTAATGAGATGCAAAGTGGGCGTTCCTGACATGACTGAAGAAATGCCGCTAAGTGACATTTCTCCTATCATCAAACCCCACGCTATGAAGCATAGCGGCAAGAAAAGTAGAGATGACCCCTGTTATCGCTACTTTCCTTACGCCTGCTTTAGGACTGACTTAGCCATGATATCCTATGAAAGATGAATATCATGGCTTAGTATGTGAGGCCCTATCATCAAGCTAACGCCAACCTTTGTGAGATTATCGCTGGGTTTCCAGCGATAATCTCACGTTTGGCAGTTAGCACTAGGATTTTTATCGCTTTTGAGATAAGCATTGCTAATAGCACGCTATCTCAGAGATAAAAATCCACGTTAGCCGGCGATAATTATCCTAGCGCTAAGTGCGCTTAGCGATAATTATCGCCGGTCCTTGATGATATGCCCCAGAGTGTCTCCACTGGTGTTCATGTCTGGCTCTGCAGTTGAAGATTCGCAGCAGTTGGTTCTTTGTCCGGGCGCGATGGAATGCCCATGATTGATGCCTCCCCGCCTACTGTCGGTCTGGGAGAACCTCTTTCTGGGCCTGCCTGTCAAACTCTTTTAGGTTTAACTCTTTTTTATTAGTATCGTCATTATGCATATAATTTCTATAACTGCATCACATTTGTAATATACACCATGTCTCCAATATATTTTCTATGACAATTTAATACTACTGTTACAAGTGTTTTCCAACATAATCCCAGCAATTATGCAAATTTCCAATGAAACAGGTTTCAATACATACACACACAATATAGATGAACAAATAATCAAAAAAGATATAAACATTCAGTTTCTAGTATATTATAATAGATTAAAATCGTCATTTAGTTTCATTATTTTGAAAAGAGATTGGGAATCAGTACAATATTCAATATCATCCATTGATTGGACAAAGCATAAAGAAAATGACAATTTTTGAAAAACTTTTTTAAAATAAATTTCCATCAATTACATAAAATATAAAGAAAAATACAAAATTTTTAAAAAAAATTAAAAATATTGTAGTTGCAAAAAAAATATTGTCGTTTTCAAAATAATGAAACTAAATGACGATTTTAATCTATTATAATAAACTAGAAACTGAATGTTTATATCTTTTTTAATTATTTGTCCATCTATATTGTGTGTGTATGTATTGAAACCTGTTTCATTGGAAATTTGCATAATTGCTGGGGCAGAATACATAATCCGGATCATTGTTGTTAGGGATTTTTTTTTGTTGTCAGTTAGAACCCCGTCCCGAATACTACACAAATAGGGTTTTTCCCTCTCTTTTTTACCTTCTAACATAATCCACCTCATGCTTGTGAGGCACTCACAGTTCTTAAAAACAAAAGGAAAGATAACAAAAGAAATTAAAGAAGGCTTACCCCAGAAAATTCAAACATTATCCCCCCCCCCTCCCCTCCCTTCCCAGTACTGGTATTCTTATTAAATATCATTATGGTGCAACTGGTGTACAGAGAATGCTCCGGGCTAAATTTCTATTTGTATTGGGTGGTTCTTCTGTTGCCATTAGCCGGAGAAGGCGGGGGTACTTCGGACACGTGATTTCATTGAATTCTGCTGACAGCAGAGTAAGAAGTGGCTCCAGACCTCTTTAAATCCGGTTTCAGGGTCTGTGAGGGAAGCGCGTATGCATTCCATCCCCAAGAATTACCATAATCTATGAGGCCAATCTGTGTATGTGGGTGTCATTTGTGTTCCCCAGTGCGTTATAATATTTTGAAGCGCCGCCCCCAAAGCTAGTCCCATCTGCTTTCCTTTGTGAAATTTCAGTGGGAATGTTAAAGGGTTGGGTAACCCTAATACTATATAAACCGGGAATCTTGGGATCTGCGTCTCGAACTGCTTATCTATTTCATCCAATATCTTGGGCCAGTACGTTAACAAAACAGAACAGTCCCACAGTAGGTATAGTAGGGTTTCTTCCTACCCACGCCAGCAAGTAGGGCTGCAAGCCGGGTTCCCTTTGTTTAGGCGCACGGGAGTTAGGTACCAGTACGTAGCAATTTTGATGGCTGATTCTTTACTGGCCATGTTGGCCCTATAGTATATGTCCCCCCATTCTTTTTTTGAAAGGTCCCTTCCTATTTCTTTCGCCCAGCAGTTCTTACTAGGAGTGGGTCAGCTTTTTATCTGATACCTTTGTGACCAGCCATTTTTCAAATCTAGTTAATTTCCGGTTGACTTTTGGATGGACATCTGGGTGGAGTAGCCAGTGTGTTATCTGCAGGTAATGGAACCGTTCCGTCTCCGGGAGTGTGTAGTCCTGTAGTAGTTGTGGAAATATGATAAGACCCTCAACGTCAAACAGATGGCCTGCTGCCTTACAGGGCAGAGCTTGCCATGCTGAAAATACCTTGCCATCCAACCCCGGAGTAAACTCCTTGTTTTCCAATAATGGCTTCATCAGAGAGGGGAATGTCGTAAACTCCCTTCTAGTGGCCACCCCATCCCACACCTCCATCACCGACTTTGTGATAGGTGACCCCTGGAGGCTCTGTGGCCTATCAGATTTCTTTCTTCCACAGTGAAAGTCTTGCTAGTGCTCTATCCTGGAACAGCCAACGCTTTTCTGACTCCTCCCTGTTCCACTCCACCAGGTATCTCATTTGGGCTGCTCTAAAATATTCCAACAGGTTCGGGATCCACAGGCCCCCCCTCCTATGGTTTCAGATACCCCACTTCCCTGCACATGTGTGGTCGCACCCGGCCCAAACATAATGGACTATTGCCTTCTGCAGTGTGGTAAGAGGCCCCTTTGGCGGCAAGACCAGTAGCGTCTGAAACAAATATAATGCCTTTGGCAGGATGGACATTTTTACAGTGGCTATGCGACCCATGAGTGACAAGTGGTAATGACTACAGCTCTGCAAATTGTTCGTAATCTGTCGGGCGAGTTTAGCATAGTTCAAACTGATCGTTTGTATAACAGATGAGGCCAGCTCAATTCTAGGGTCCGCTACCTGGACCCCCTAAGAAGCTATTTCCACCCGCCTTTGAGCCTGCCGATATCCCGGCTAGGTTGCAAATCTGTTACTTCCCTACATTTACCCGGAAGCCGTAGACCCTTCCAAAGGACTCCAGTTCCCTTAAAAATGCCGGAACCGACCTCTCCGGAGACTCGAGAGAGGCTATTATATCGTCAGCATATAGGCTTATTGCGTGTCTCCCCCGCCCCCAATGGAATGCCTGTGATTTCAGGATGCTCCCTAACCTTTTGGGCCAACGGTTCGATATAGAAGGTGAATAAGAGGGGTGACAATGGGAACCCCAGCCTTGTACCCCGTTGAATGGCAGAGGGATGAGATGAGACCCCGTTGACCCTGATGGATGCGGTGGGAGAGCTATAGCAGCCCGCTACCCAAGCTCTAAATCGGTCCGCCATACCGAAGTGGATCAACCTTCGTTCTAAAAATCCCCACTCCACACGATCAACCGCCTTCTCTGCATTGACCGCTAATAGAAGGGTGTCCATGTTTGTATGGTGGGCCTTGTCTATCAAATGAAGGATCCGTTTAGTGTTGTCTACGCTTTGTCGATTTTGGATGAATCCAGCTTTGTCCAGATCTATTATACCAGGCATCAATGGGCCTAGTCTTGCAGCCAAAACGCTTGTGAACAACTTGAGGTCCACATTGAGAAGGGACACTGGGCGGTAGGAGCCACACATTTTTTGTCCTTTCCCGGTTTGGGCTGGACCACAATAGCTGCTGCCAGCATTTCAGAGGGAATTGAGCCCTGCCCCCTGAATGAATGAAATAATCCTGTCAGGAATGGGGCTAGGATGTGACAAAAGGACTTCTAAAAGCCCGCCGAGAATCCGTCCGGCCCTAGTGATTTAAGAAGTTTAAGGCGTGATGTCGCCCCAATCACTTCCTCTAACCAAATCGGGGCATCCAGTAGTTTTGATCTCTAGCTATCGTGGACGTGTGGATCCCTTGTGAGTATGATGTCATAAGCTGTTCTGGTTAGGTCTCTCCTTTGTATAGGTCTGTATAGAAGTCCCTGAATGTTTGCACTATGTCCTCATCCTCTGTGAATTACTCCCCCTTGTCATTCTCAATTGACTGGATCGTCATCTGTTGACTCCGGGCTCTAAGTTTACCTGCCAACTTGCGCCCCGTCCTTTCCCCTCTGATATAATAAGAGTGTTTTAATCCCAGCAAAGCGTATTTGGCTCTATCGAGCTCCAGCCCCGCTGGTTGAGCTCTTGCAGTCTTCAACTGTCGCTATACCCTAGGCGCTCCTGTCCGGCTGTGTACCCTTTCCAGTTCTAGAACTTGTACTGTTACTTGTTCCCTCTTTTCCCTGCGTCCCTTATTCTCTGCAGCTGAAATAGCTATTAATTCGCCTATCAGAGTCCCCCACAGTGTGGCTATAGATATGTCAGGGAAGTCATTTACCTCTAAGTATTCTCTAATGCATTTGGTGAGTTGTTTTGTTACTGCTTCTTTGTGAAGCATGCTTTCCCTCAACCGCCAGCACCCCGGTTGTTTACTTTGTGGCAGCAGCCGAAGGGAAACAGTTACTGTGAGAAAGTGCCATCTTTCTTGCATGGTATGCCCCTACTTTTTGCTGAATTGCTGATGTACTTTGACTGAGTGTGCCCTGGGCTCCTGCCAATCAGGTACCCAGGGCATATGTTCCTTCCCCTAAAACTGTTTGAAGCCTAAACCCAATTGGCATCTCTGGCCACATGTCAGCCCCTGGTAAATGGTACACTAGGTGCCTAGGGCCTTGTGACCAGAGAAGGCCCCTAAGGGCTGCAGCACTTATTGTGCCACCCTTAGAGGCCCTGTACCCTGACACACATACACTGCCCTTGCAGGCTGAGTGTCTGGGTGCAGAACAAAACAGAGAGTCGACATGGCACACGTCCCTGTGTGCCATGCCCACAACACACACTGCCCTGGCATACATCAGCCAACCCTCAAGCTGGGTGCCCTATGCCAGTGGTGTGGGTACAGGTGCATGAGCCCTGTGCCCCTACAGTACCCAGGTCCATTCCTGGGCACTGTAAGTGCAGTGCTACCATCTAAGAGTATATGGTGCTGGGGGATCGTCAACGCGAACTCCACAGCACCATGATGACAACACTGAAGACTGAGAAGTTTGGTATCAAACTTCTCAGCACATTAAACCCACACTGATGCCAGTGTGGGATTTAATGTACAATGCACCACAGAGGGCATCTTAGAGATGCCCCCTGAACCTAATCTACAATCCACGTCTTGTCTGAGGTGCTGCCTAGGCTGCCACACAGCAGACATGTTGCTGGACCCCTGGGTAGAGAGCCATCCGCTCTCCTGGGCCTGCAACAATGCACATCCTGGGCGAGGTGCTTGGTCTCCTCCCCCAGGATGGGCAGGGGAAGCTTCAAAGGCATGCCGCCTTTGTGAGCTTCTCCAGGCCACTTGCTGTACTCAGCAACTGGCCCCTACCGGTTCTGACCCCCACTCTTTCTGGAAGACTGTCCAGACACACCAAGGAAGGAAAGGGGTGTGCCAGCCTTTGCCAAACCCACCCCTCAGGTGGGGGAGGTGAGGCGAAGCACATCTCCGGGCTCTCGCCATCTTGAAGATGGGAAGCCCTGCCCAATCAGGACTAGGCTACTGCCCCCCTCCCACAGGAGAGTGGCAGAATAGGGGTGTACCCACCCCAGGATGGGGACCCATTGGTCCCTGCCCTTTACCTACCTGTAACGCCCCTAAATCTAGTATTTAGGGGCACCCTGAACCTTCCTTCCTCAGATCCAGAGTCCAAAACAAGCAAGAAGATCAAGAAACAAGAAGACCTGCCATGCAGCTGCTCTTAAAAGGAAGACACCAACTGATTTGGCCCCAGCCCTACCGGCCTGTCGACCCTCGAACCTGCTCCTGCTAAACCCCGGCATCTCCAGTGGTCAGCAACCTCAGGAACCCCGGAGGACCTGACTGCCTTGTGACTCTAACTACCTGGGACTCCCACAAGCAGTGGTACTGCTCAAAGCAAGTAACTGACCCCTGGCACCAGCCAGGAACTGCGAACCCTGCACACTCTGCACCCGCCAAGCCTGGCCTGTGCCGAAGTGAACCAAGACCACGAGGACATCCCCCCCGGCGACTGTGACCCCGAATCCAGCACCCAAGGACCCACCTCGATGCTCCTGCAGCCTCAGAACCAGGGACCCCTCCCACCGCGACCAGCAGAGCGTAAGATTTCCTGACACCAAAAGGCACCCCTGCACCCGGCGCCCTGCGGGCCCCTGTGCCCAACTCCTGGGTGCCTATCTATCCTCCAACTACCCAACTTACCTCTCGAAGTGGTGGTCGCACCTGAAGAATCTTCGTCCCCGAACTTGCAGCCTTTGTTCGTTCTTGAACTTCTCCATTCCAATCCATTGAGCGCCCGACGGCTCAAAAGCACCCTGCACCCAGCCGCCCGAGTGCCCCTTGGCCGTGCAACCTCTACTCTAATCTACTTCCCCTTTGCCCTGGGCAAGTGACCAGGAGCCCAGCTCCCACAGCCGTGTGGCCTGCTAATCAGCAGCCACCAACCAAAGGCCCCCTGCCTCCCATAGGATAACATTGGGCCTAACTCACTCTGCACCCGGCTGTCCTTGTGCCGCTGAGGCCTGGGAGACCCCTGAGTCTATGCCCAGAACCTTAACTCTGCCAGTCGAGTACTTTCCCAAAAGCCGATAACTCTCTTTTCTTCCATAGGGTAACATTGACTGGTTTCACTTGGAAATTCTTCAAAGTGTCGAGTGGCGAGTTTTGAAACTTTAAAATATTCCTATAAAAACAGCCAAATTACGAAAACAAATTTACTCACCTGCTATCAGGAGAGATCCCAGTGCTAGATCTTGGTGCCCAGCACTGACCCTGAAAAGTAATTACAACCATACTTACCGCTAACCCAATTTTGTTCCATAGGAAACCATTGACTATTTTTCTGTGAAATTTCTTCTAAGTGTCGATTTTTGCAAACTACAAATATTCTTTAAAAATCGCACCAACTGTGAAAACATAATTGCTTACCTGTGTCAGATAGATGTCCCAGTGCTGAACCTAGGAGCCCAGCCCTGGATTACAAAAGTAACAAGAACATACTTTACCTGTAAGTTGAATTTCCTTCCATAGGATAACAATGCCAGGTTTTTGCTGAAAAAGTTTCTGTGTCGATTTTACAAACTTACAAATATTCGTTAAACATCGCCTGTATAACCAAAACACATTCTTTCAACTGTTTACAGGTGATGCACCAGTGCTGGATCCAGGATCCACCACTGAGTTAGAAAAAGTAATCATAACTCCATTTACCTGCTAAGTGAATTTCCTCCCCTATGATAACATTGGTCATTCTATGTGAAAAAGTTTCTAATTGTCAACTTTTAAAATACAAAAATATTGCTTAAAAATCACAACTGTAACCAAAATGCTTTTACTCAATTGTTCACAGGAAATGTCCCAGGACTGAATCCAGGATCCAGTCCTGTGGTTATAAAAGTAATCCTTAAAGTAACTAATTGCATTTAACTAGAATATCCCATTGAGCTCAATGTATTATTGTGTTTGAAATTGTGTTGCCTATTGCAACCACTGTAACTGTTATATTCAAAAGTCTATTGCCTATTGAAAAGTATTTATCTAAAGCATCTCATTCTGAGAAAGTATATTTTGAAACCTATTGTTAGTTCTAAAATAAAACAACTATATATTTTTCTACAAAAACCATTGACCTAGAGTTCAGTTCTTGAGTGTGTGAGACCATTTGCTGACTGAGTGTGTACAACAAATGCTTTACACTGTCCTCTGATATTGTCTTACTGCTCGACCAAGCTACCACTTTAGAGAGTAAGGTTACAACCTGGGCAACAGGTGTGGGTTTTGGAGCCAGTGGCACCAAGAGCACTCCAGGATAGATGAGGTGGCCCTTACCCTATCCTAAAAAAAAGAGTGAGGTCACCTACTTAGTTGACCTGGGCACTAGCAGGACACCCAAAAGGGTTATCCATGTGAACCGCCTTAAACTCTACAATGACAGGGCTGACATCAGCATGCTGATGGTGACTGATGAGGAACAGGAAGCAGAGAGTGAATCTCTCCCTGATCTCTTCTCCTACAGCCCCCAAGATGGATCGGTAGATGGTGTAGTCTTTTCAGACACCCTCTCTGCCCAACACCAGACTGACTGTAAGCAAGTCTTGCAATAGTATGCTAGCCTCTTTTCCCTGACCCCTGGTCTGACAAACTGGTGTACCCATTATGTGGACACTGGTGACAGTGCACCTGTCAAAAACAAAATCTATCGTCAGTCAGACCAAGTCAAGGAAGGCATCTAAGCTGAAGTCAGCAAGATGCTGGAGTTAGGGGCTATTGAACCCTCTGAGAGCCCCTGGGCTAGCCCAGCGGTTCTGGTCCCCAAACCTCATCAACAGGGTGGAAAGAGAGAGATGAGGTTCTGTGTGGACTATAAAGGGCTCAACTCTGTCACCGAGACAGATGCTCTACCTATTCCTAGAGCAGAGGAATTGATAGATAAATTGGGAGCAGCCAAATTTCTCAGTACCTTTGACTTAACTGCAGGGTACTGGCATATTGGCATAGCCCCAGGAGCAAAAGAGAAAAAAGCATTCTCCACACCTGATGGGCATTATCAGTTCACTGTGATGCCTTTTGGGTTACATAATTCTCCTGCCACCTTCCAGAGGTTGGTGAACCATGTCCTGGCTGGGTTGGAGTCCTTTAGTGCAGCTTATCTTGATGATATTGCTGTCTTTAGCTCCACCTGACAGTATCACCTGATCCACCTTGGGAAGGCTTTAGAAGCTCTGCAAAATGCAGGCCTCACTATTAAGGCATCCAAATGCCAGATAGGGCAGGGCACTGTGGTGTACTTGGGCCATCTTGTTGGTGGAGGCCAGGTACAACCCTTACAACCCAAGATCCAGGTCATTCTGGACTGGGTAGCTCCAACAACCCAGACCTAAGTCAGGGCATTCCTTGGCTTGACTGGGTACTACAGGAGGTTTGTGAAGGGGTATGGGTCCATGTGACTCCCCTCACAGAACTCACCTCCAAGAAGATGCCCAAGAAGGTTACCTGGACAGTTAGTTGCCAAAAGGCTTTGGACACCCTGAAAGAAACAATGGGCTCAGCACCAATTCTAAAAGCTCCAGATTATGCCCAGCAGTTCATAGTGCAGACTGATGCCTCTGAGCTAGGAATAGGAGCAGTCCTATCCCAGACCAATGATGAAGGCCAAGACCAACCTGCTGCTTTTATAAGCAGGAGGCTTCTCCCCAGAGAGCAGAGTTGGAGTGCCATTGAGAGGGAGGCCTTTGCTGTGGTTTGGTCCCTGAAGAAGTTGAGGCCATACTTGTTTGGTACTCACTTCCTGGTTCAAACTAACCACAGACCTCTCAGATGGCTAATGCAGATGAAAGGGGAAAATCCAAAACTACTGAGGTGGTCCATCTCCCTACAGGAAATGGACTTTGAAGTGGAACACAGACCAGGGACTGCCCATGCCAACGCAGATGGACTTTCCAGGTTCTTCCACTTAGACAATGAAGACTCCAGAGGGCAAGGTTAGTCTCATCACCTTTTGTTTGGGGGGGAGGGGTTGTGTGACTGAGTGTGCCCTGGGCTCCTGCCAATCGGGTACCCAGGGCCTATGTTCCTTCCCTAAAACTGTGTTGAAGCCTAAACCCAATTGGCATCTCTGGCCACATGTCAGCCCCTGGTAAATGGTACACTAGGTACATTAAACCCACACTAATGCCAGTGTGGGATTTAATGTACAATGCACCACAGAGGGCATCTTAGAGATGCCCCCTGAACCTAACCTACAATCCACGTCTTGTCTGAGGAGCTGCCTAGGCTGCCACACAGCAGACATGTTGCTGGACCCCTGGGTAGAGAGCCATCCGCTTTCCTGGGCATGCAACAACTCACATCCTGGGCGAGGTGCTAGGTCTCCTCCCCCAGGATGGGCAGGGGAAGCTTCAAAGGCATGCCGCCTTTGTGAGCTTCTCCAGGCCACTGTACTCCAGGCTGTACTCAGCAACTGGCCCCTACCGGTTCTGACCCCCACTCTGGCGGGAAGACTGGCCAGAAACCCCAAGGAAGGAAAGGGGGTGTGCCAGCCTCTGCCAACCCCACCCCTCAGGTGGGGGAGGTGAGGCAAGGCACATCTCAGGGCTCTCGCCATCTTGAAGATGGGAAGCCCTGCCCAATCAGGACTAGGCTACTGCTCCCCTCCCACAGGAGAATGGCAGAATAGGGGGTGTACCCACCCCAGGGAGGGGACCCATTGGTCCCTGCCCTTTACCTACCTGTAACACCCCTAAATCTAGTATTTAGGGGCACCCTGAACCTTCCTTCCTCAGATACAGATTCCAAAACAAGCAAGAAGATCAAGAAACAAGAAGACCTGCCGTGCAGCTGCTAACAAGAGGAAGACACCAACTGATTTGGCCCCAGCCCTACCGGCCTGTCGACCCTCGAACCTGCTCCTGCTAAACCCCGGCATCTCCAGTGGTCAGCAACCTCAGGAACCCCGGAGGACCTGACTGCCTTGTGACTCTAACTACCTGGGACTCCCACGAGCAGTGGTACTGCTCAAAGCAAGTAACTGACCCCTGGCACCAGCCAGGAACCGCAAACCCTGCACACTCTGCACCCGCCAAGCCTAGCCTGTGCCGGAGTGAACCAAGACCACGAGGACGTCCCCCCGGCAACTGTGACTCCGAATCCAGCACCCAAGGACCCACCTTGATGCTCCTGATGACGCCTGCAGCCTCAGAACCAGGGAGCCCTCCAACCGTGACCAGCAGAGGGTAAGATTTCCTGACACCAAAAGGCACCCCTGCACCCGGCGCCCTGCGGCCCCCTGTGCCCAACTCCTGGGTGCCTACCTATCCTCCAACTACCCATTTACCTCTCGAAGTGGAGTTCGCACCTGAAGAATCTTCGTCCCGAGCTTGCAGCCTTTGTTCGTTCTTGAGCTTCTCCATTGCAATCCATTGACGGCTCAAAAGCACCCTGCACCCAGCCGCCCGAGTGCCCCTGGCAGTGCAAACTCTACTCTAATCTACTTCCCCATTTGCCCTGGGCAATTGACCAGGAGCCCAGCTCCCACAGCCATGTCGCCTGCTAGCCAGCAGCCACCAACCAAAGGCCTCCCATAGGATAACATCAGGCCTAACTCACTCTGCACCCAGCTGCCCCTGTGCCGCTGAGGGTGTAACAACTGTACTTGCCTGACCCCAGGAGATCCCTGAGTCTATGCCCAGAACCTTAACTCAGCCAGTCGAGTACTTTCCCAAAAGCCGATAACTCTCTTTTCTTCCATAGGGTAACATTGACTGGTTTCACTTGGAAATTCTTCAAAGTGTCGAGTTTTGAAACTTTAAAATATTCCTCTAAAATCAGCCGAATTACGAAAACAAATGTACTCACCTGCTATCAGGAGAGATCCCAGTGCTGGATTTTGGTGCCCAGCACTGACCCTGAAAAGTAATTACACCATACTTACTGCTAACCCAATTTTGTTCTATAGGAAACCATTGACTATTTTTCTGTGAAATTTCTTCTAAGTGTCGATTTTTGCAAACTACAAATATTCTTTAAAAATCGCACCAACTGTGAAAACATAATTGCTTACCTGTGTCAGATAGATGTCCCAGTGCTGAGCCTAGGAGCCCAGCCCTGGATTACAAAAGTAACAAGAACATACTTTACCTGTAAGTTGAATTTCCTTCCATAGGATAACATTGCCTGGTTTTTGCTGAAAAAGTTTCTGTGTCGATTTTACAAACTTACAAATATTCGTTAAAAATCACCTGTATAACCAAAACACATTCTTTCAACTGTTTACAGGTGATGCACCAGTGCTGGATCCAGGATCCACCACTGAGTTAGAAAAAGTAATCATAACTCCATTTACCTGCTAAGTGAATTTCCTCCCCTATGATAACATTGGTCATTCTATGTGAAAACGTTTCTAATTGTCAACTTTTAAAATACAAAAATATTGCTTAAAAATCACAACTGTAACCAAAACGCTTTTACTCAATTGTTCACAGGAAATGTCCCAGGACTGAATCCAGGATCCAGTCCAGTGGTTATAAAAGTAATCCTTAAAGTAACTAATTGCATTTAACTAGAATATCCCATTGAGCTCAATGTATTATTGTGTTTGAAATTGTGTTGCCTATTGCAACCACTGTAACTGTTATATTCAAAAGTCTATTGCCTATTGAAAAGTATTTATCTAAAGCATCTCATTCTGAGAAAGTATATTTTGAAACCTATTGTTAGTTCTAAAATAAAACAACTATATATTTTTCTACAAAAACCATTGGCCTAGAGTTCAGTTCTTGAGTGTGTGAGACCATTTGCTGACTGAGTGTGTACAACAAATGCTTTACACTGTCCTCTGATATTGTCTTACTGCTCGACCAAGCTACCACTTTAGAGAGTAAGGTTACAACCTGGGCAACAGGTGTGGGTTTTGGAGCCAGTGGCACCAAGAGCACTCCAGGATAGATGAGGTGGCCCTTACCCTATCCTAAAAAAAAGAGTGAGGTCACCTACTTAGTTGACCTGGGCACTAGCAGGACACCCAAAAGGGTTATCCATGTGAACCGCCTTAAACTCTACAATGACAGGGCTGACATCACCATGCTGATGGTGACTGATGAGGAACAGGAAGCAGAGAGTGAATCTCTCCCTGATCTCTTCTCCTACAGCCCCCAAGATGGATCGGTAGATGGTGTAGTCTTTTCAGACACCCTCTCTGCCCAACACCAGACTGACTGTAAGCAAGTCTTGCAATAGTATGCTAGCCTCTTTTCCCTGACCCCTGGTCTGACAAACTGGTGTACCCATTATGTGGACACTGGTGACAGTGCACCTGTCAAAAACAAAATCTATCGTCAGTCAGACCAAGTCAAGAAAAGCATCTAAGCTGAAGTCAGCAAGATGCTGGAGTTAGGGGCTATTGAACCCTCTGAGAGCCCCTGGGCTAGCCCAGCAGTTCTGGTCCCCAAACCTCATCAACAGGGTGGAAAGAGAGAGATGAGGTTCTGTGTGAACTATAGAGGGCTCAACTCTGTCACCGAGACAGATGCTCACCCTATTCCTAGAGCAGAGGAATTGATAGATAAATTGGGAGCAGCCAAATTTCTCAGTACCTTTGACTTAACTGCAGGGTACTGGCATATTGGCATAGCCCCAGGAGCAAAAGAGAAAACTGCATTCTCCACACCTGATGGGCATTATCAGTTCACTGTGATGCCTTTTGGGTTACATAATTCTCCTGCCACCTTCCAGAGGTTGGTGAACCATGTCCTGGCTGGGTTGGAGTCCTTTAGTGCAGCTTATCTTGATGATATTGCTGTCTTTAGCTCCACCTGGCAGTATCACCTGATCCACCTTGGGAAGGCTTTAGAAGCTCTGCAAAATGCAGGCCTCACTATCAAGGCATCCAAATGCCAGATAGGGCAGGGCACTGTGGTGTACTTGGGCCATCTTGTTGGTGGAGGCCAGGTACAACCCTTACAACCCAAGATCCAGGTCATTCTGGACTGGGTAGCTCCAACAACCCAGACCTAAGTCAGGGCATTCCTTGGCTTGACTGGGTACTACAGGAGGTTTGTGAAGGGGTATGGGTCCATGTGACTCCCCTCACAGAACTCACCTCCAAGAAGATGCCCAAGAAGGTTACCTGGACAGTTAGTTGCCAAAAGGCTTTGGACACCCTGAAAGAAACAATGGGCTCAGCACCAATTCTAAAAGCTCCAGATTATGCCCAGCAGTTCATAGTGCAGACTGATGCCTCTGAGCTAGGAATAGGAGCAGTCCTATCCCAGACCAACGATGAAGGCCAAGACCAACCTGCTGCTTTTATAAGCAGGAGGCTTCTCCCCAGAGAGCAGAGTTGAAGTGCCATTGAGAGGGAGGCCTTTGCTGCGGTTTGGTCCCTGAAGAAGTTGAGGCCATACTTGTTTGGTACTCACTTCCTGGTTCAAACTAACCACAGACCTCTCAGATGGCTAATGCAGATGAAAGGGGAAAATCCAAAACTACTGAGGTGGTCCATCTCCCTACAGGCAATGGACTTTGAAGTGGAACACAGACCAGGGACTGCCCATGCCAACGCAGATGGACTTTCCAGGTTCTTCCACTTAGACAATGAAGACTCCAGAGGGCAAGGTTAGTCTCATCACCTTTTGTTTGGGGGGGAGGGGTTGTGTGACTGAGTGTGCCCTGGGCTCCTGCCAATCGGGTACCCAGGGCCTATGTTCCTTCCCTAAAACTGTGTTGAAGCCTAAACCCAATTGGCATCTCTGGCCACATGTCAGCCCCTGGTAAATGGTACACTAGGTACATTAAACCCACACTAATGCCAGTGTGGGATTTAATGTACAATGCACCACAGAGGGCATCTTAGAGATGCCCCTGAACCTAACCTACAATCCACGTCTTGTCTGAGGAGCTGCCTAGGCTGCCACACAGCAGACATGTTGCTGGACCCCTGGGTAGAGAGCCATCCGCTTTCCTGGGCATGCAACAATGCACATCCTGGGCGAGGTGCTAGGTCTCCTCCCCCAGGATGGGCAGGGGAAGCTTCAAAGGCATGCCGCCTTTGTGAGCTTCTCCAGGCCACTGTACTCCAGGCTGTACTCAGCAACTGGACCCTACCGGTTCTGACCCCCACTCTGGCGGGAAGACTGGCCGGAAACCCCAAGGAAGGAAAGGGGGTGTGCCAGCCTCTGCCAACCCCACCCCTCAGGTGGGGGAGGTGAGGCAAGGCACATCTCAGGGCTCTCGCCATCTTGAAGATGGGAAGCCCTGCCCAATCAGGACTAGGCTACTGCCCCCCTCCCACAGGAGAATGGCAGAATAGGGGGTGTACCCACCCCAGGGAGGGGACCCATTGGTCCCTGCCCTTTACCTACCTGTAATTAGGGGCACCCTGAACCTTCCTTCCTCAGATACAGATTCCAAAACAAGCAAGAAGATCAAGAAACAAGAAGACCTGCCGTGCAGCTGCTAACAAGAGGAAGACACCAACTGATTTGGCCCCAGCCCTACCGGCCTGTCGACCCTCGAACCTGCTCCTGCTAAACCCCGGCATCTCCAGTGGTCAGCAACCTCAGGAACCCCGGAGGACCTGACTGCCTTGTGACTCTAACTACCTGGGACTCCCACGAGCAGTGGTACTGCTCAAAGCAAGTAACTGACCCCTGGCACCAGCCAGGAACCGCAAACCCTGCACACTCTGCACCCGCCAAGCCTAGCCTGTGCCGGAGTGAACCAAGACCACGAGGACGTCCCCCCGGCAACTGTGACCCCGAATCCAGCACCCAAGGACCCACCTTGATGCTCCTGATGACGCCTGCAGCCTCAGAACCAGGGAGCCCTCCAACCGTGACCAGCAGAGGGTAAGATTTCCTGACACCAAAAGGCACCCCTGCACCCGGCGCCCTGCGGCCCCCTGTGCCCAACTCCTGGGTGCCTACCTATCCTCCAACTACCCATTTACCTCTCGAAGTGGAGATCGCACCTGAAGAATCTTCGTCCCGAGCTTGCAGCCTTTGTTCGTTCTTGAGCTTCTCCATTGCAATCCATTGACGGCTCAAAAGCACCCTGCACCCAGCCACCCGAGTGCCCCTGGCAGTGCAAACTCTACTCTAATCTACTTCCCAATTTGCCCTGGGCAATTGACCAGGAGCCCAGCTCCCACAGCCATGTGGCCTGCTAGCCAGCAGCCACCAACCAAAGGCCTCCCATAGGATAACATCGGGCCTAACTCACTCTGCACCCGGCTGCCCCTGTGCCGCTGAGGGTGTAACAACTGTACTTGCCTGACCCCAGGAGATCCCTGAGTCTATGCCCAGAACCTTAACTCAGCCAGTCGAGTACTCTCCCAAAAGCCGATAACTCTCTTTTCTTCCATAGGGTAACATTGACTGGTTTCACTTGGAAATTCTTCAAAGTGTCGAGTTTTGAAACTTTAAAATATTCCTCTAAAATCAGCCGAATTACGAAAACAAATGTACTCACCTGCTATCAGGAGAGATCCCAGTGCTGGATCTTGGTGCCCAGCACTGACCCTGAAAAGTAATTACACCATACTTACTGCTAACCCAATTTTGTTCTATAGGAAACCATTGACTATTTTTCTGTGAAATTTCTTCTCTGTCGATTTTTGCAAACTACAAATATTCTTTAAAAATCTCACCAACTGTGAATAGGTAATTGCTTACCTGTTTCAGATAGATGTCCCAGTGCTGAACCTAGGAGCCCAGCACTGGATTACAAAAGTAACGAGAACATACTTTACCTGTAAGTTGAATTTCCTTCCATAGGATAACATTGCCTGGTTTTTGCAGAAAAAGTTTGTGTCGATTTTACAAACTTACAAATATTCGTTAAAAATCGCCTGTATAATCACAATACACATTCTTTCAACTGTTTACAGGTGATGCACCAGTGCTGGATCCAGGATCCACCACTGAGTTAGAAAAAATAACCATAACCCCACTTACCTGCTAAGTGAATTTCCTCCCCTAGGATAACATTGGTCATTCTATGTGAAAAAGTTTCCAAGTGTCAACTTTTAAAATACAAAAATATTGCTTAAAAATCACAACTGTAACCAAAACGCGTTTACTCAATTGTTCACAGGAAATGTCCCAGGACTGAATCCAGGATCCAGTCCTGTGGTTAGAAAAGTAATCCTTAAAGTAACTAATTGCATTTAACTAGAAAATCCCATAGAGCTCAATGTATTATTGTGTTTGAAATTGTGTTGCCTATTGCAACCACCGTTACTGTTATATTCAAATGTCTATTGCCTATTGAAAAGTATTTATCGAAAGCATCTCATTCTGAGAAAGTATATTTTGAAACCTATTGTTGGTTCTAAAATAAAACAAATATATATTTTTCTACAAAAACCATTAGCCTAGAGTTCAGTTCTTGAGTGTGTGAGACCATTTACTGACTGAGTGTGTACAACAAATGCTTTACACTGTCCTCTGATATTGCCTTAATGCTCGACCAAGCTACCACTTTAGAGAGTAAGGATATATCTAACTTTAGCCTCTGACAAACCTCTGGGGACTGTGGACTCTGTGCACACTTTACCTATTTGGGAACAGTATATACAGAGCCACTTTCTTAAGGTTACTGCATCCTGATCGGAGAGTGCTGCTGGTGTTATGTAGACCTCACCTATCATCTTATTGACTCGTAACCATCAAGTAATCAAGGCATGCGTATGTTCCATGTGCATGGGAATAGAATGATAATTGCTATGCTTGGGGATACGCCACCCACCAGAAGCCTACCAGGTCGCATCCGTGACAATATTTAGATCCCCCCCACAATCATCTTACGTTCTTGTCTGTGCATGACCTCTGAAAGGGCTAACTTCAGAAATTTCTCCTGTCCCGAATTAGGGGCGTAAATTGATCCTATCACCAGTGAATGTCCCCCCACCTGGAATGTGTAAGCTAAGGGTCTCCTTTTAATTTTGGCTACTTTATCCCCCACTGTCCCTTTAAAATGCTTAGCAACCAATATAGCCACTCCTGCTTTTTTATCCGGAGTAGAAGAAAAAAATTGTTGATGGAAGATTCGCGACCTCATTCGGTGCCAATCTTCTGAGATTAGATGAGTCTCTCGGAGGAGGCACACATCTGTTCCCATATTTTCCAAGTATGAGAGAATAGCTTTCCTCTTAGTGGAATTATTGAGGCGTCTCACATTGAGTGTAAGAACTTTTACGGTATAATGCAACATTACTTGCAGGTGTGATTGTTACAGCGCTGGTCTAGCTCTGGGTCCCTATATTCCCTCTCTACCCCCGCTCCCAAATGCAACCTTTACCCCAATGTTGAAGATTCATCTGTGTAATACCATTACCATAAATACCAGTTCCCCGTCCCCCCCCTCCATAACCCCAACTGGAAACCCCAAAGTTCCCCATATTGTCCAGGGCCCGCAGGTCGTGTTCGCGTGTCCTTGGAATTCTAAGATGTTGAGAGCATAGTGTGGTCAAATCCCCTCGGTCTCCCCGCTCCCATCGGGTGACTCCTCCACCTGCCCAGCCATGATCTAATCACTTATCTGTCCCCCGATTGTTCAGGTGATCTCTTGGGAGGACGTCTCCTTGGACAGCGTCTCCATGACTGATTGCCTCTCTCGTAAGATGTTTATTGGGTCTGGCTTTGTTGCGTGCTCTGTGATGCACCCCACTCAGACTCGCTGCCATCTCTCGCGAGGGGCCTTGTGTCCCTGTCCCTCCACCTCTTCCTGGTGTGGATGTTTGATACCTAACACCCAGCAGGTTTCCTGCAGTGATCTGAGTTGATATAGTTTGCCCTGCCATCTGACAATCAGTCTGAAGGGATGGCCTTAGGAATATGCTACTCCTTGGTTCCGTTAGATGCGTTGTTGCCAGTCGAAATTCCCTTAGTTTTTGTAGAGTTATCAGGGCAAGATCTTGATAAAGGGCAATTGGGTGGTCTTGATACTTGAGTGGTTGCTTGTCCCTGGCTTTTCGTTGTATGTGTCCTTTCAGTTGAAAGTCAGGAAGATATGCCAGAATGTCCAGCAGGGCGCTGGCGCTTGTCTTTGCAGACCCACCCTGTGTGCGTGATCTATTTTAATTTCAAAGTCCGGCGGGGCCCCTAATATATATCAAAATAGCCCTTGTAGGAACTCCCTTAATTCGAATATTATTCGTTCGGGACCGATTCTCCAAGTCTTCCGTGTGCACCTGGAGGTCGATCTGATGAGCCAAAAGTTGAATCACCTCCTGTTGTGGCTGTTCCACTTCTTCATCCCGGGCTTGCTCGTGATCCTCGATATTAGCCACTCGCTCTCCCACTGCATCAACATCCCGCTTGACCTCCTTCATCTCTTTGGCTATTTCACCCTTCAACGTCTGTAAGTCTTCTCACAGCATATTGGGGTGCCGCTCGTAGGCTTGCCATCAGTTTCATTCCTCCTGGGCTCTGCTGCGGACAACAAGGTCACCACGGACATTGTGGACGCTGTGGGGAGTGCTTTTAACTAGCGAACTTACTGCTCGGGACTGCGAGGACCAGGCTGCTCGGCGGCCTCATCAGCTGTCTCCTCTTCCCGGCCCCTCCCCCCGCAGGTATTTAACGCCTCGCGGCCCCCGCTTCGCGGGTGCCGCTCGTAGGCTTGCCATCAGTTTCATTCCTCCTGGGCTCTGCTGCGGACAACAAGGTCACCACGGACATTGTGGACGCTGTGGGGAGTGCTTTTAACTAGCGAACTTACTGCTCGGGACTGCGAGGACCAGGCTGCTCGGCGGCCTCATCAGCTGTCTCCTCTTCCCGGCCCCTCCCCCCGCAGGTATTTAACGCCTCGCGGCCCCCGCTTCACGGGTGCCGCTCGTAGGCTTGCCATCAGTTTCATTGCTCCTGGGCTCTGCTGCGGACAACAAGGTCACCACGGACATTGTGGACGCTGTGGGGAGTGCTTTTAACTAGCGAACTTACTGCTCGGGACTGCGAGGACCAGGCTGCTCGGCGGCCTCATCAGCTGTCTCCTCTTCCCGGCCCCTCCCCCCGCAGGTATTTAACGCCTCGCGGCCCCCGCTTCGCGGGAGCCGCTCGTAGGCTTGCCATCAGTTTCATTCCTCCTGGGCTCTGCTGCGGACAACAAGGTCACCACGGACATTGTGGACGCTGTGGGGAGTGCTTTTAACTAGCGAACTTACTGCTCGGGACTGCGAGGACCAGGCTGCTCGGCGGCCTCATCAGCTGTCTCCTCTTCCCGGCCCCTCCCCCCGCAGGTATTTAGCGCCTCGCGGCCCCCGCTTCACGGGTGCCGCTCGTAGGCTTGCCATCAGTTTCATTGCTCCTGGGCTCTGCTGCCGACAACAAGGTCACCACGGACATTGTGGACGCTGTGGGGAGTGCTTTTAACTAGCGAACTTACTGCTCGGGACTGCGAGGACCAGGCTGCTCGGCGGCCTCATCAGCTGTCTCCTCTTCCCGGCCCCTCCCCCTTAACACCCTCCGCCCATATAGCTGCAAATCCGTTCAACGCGCAAGCGGGACGCGCGCGGGACATAGCCCGGGGCTAAGCCTGGGCAAAGGGTGGGCCCTCTTAGGCCCTCAGAGGCCGGAAGAGGCCGGGCAGGGCTCGGATATTATCTCCCTAGTTATCACATCATATTATTTGTGATATGGCCATGATTGAAAACAAAGCTCATGGGGAGAAGTCGGGAGGCGTGCTAAACGGCCCATTAGACAGTTACTTTAAAAGGATCAGTACGGATGAAGGAAGGGGTACTGTATTGGATGAACGCAGAACTGAGCGTCGTCGCTCAGTGGAGAACATGAAACGTAAGCCTCTTGAGATCTTTAGTTCCCAAAGTCTCCAGAAAGAAGATGGTAATAGCGGTACCCATGATCCCCCTTCTACTCAAGACAGTGTTCCTTTTTTATTACGCTATTGCTCACCAACTGACTGTGCCCCTAGTATACATGTTATTAGCGACTCACTCCCTATAAACTGCACAGATAGTCCTATGGCTCCCAAAATACAACCGTCACGCCGAGTAAAAACTATTGGGAAAAAGGCTAGGTTTTTGGCCAAGGGGAAATCTTATGGTCCTCCCCCAAGGAAAATAAGACGCAAGGAGGGGGTAGGCCTGACTAAATCTAGGACCAATCATTTATCCTTTGGTCAACACACTAAGGCTCCAAATGTTAAGGATTTGGGGTCAGACACCGGGCCAGATAACAGCTCTATACCGACCCCTTTACTCCCTTCTACAGACTTAGTTGAAGTAGCAAATAACCCCCTGACCGAAGTATCCTTAGAAGATCCATCTCAGTCGGTGCTGCTTTCCACCGCTTTTCAATCTAAATTGGGGGATCTGCTCAGGACTTTTATATCTCCCATTACTGATAGTCTGAGAAGGTTGGAACTTAGGTTAGAGGATGTTGAATCCGCACTGAGAAATATGATTGTTGCGGACAGGGATCAAGTGAATAGGCTAACTTCCTTGGCCCCGCTACCCCCTACTAATGTCTCACAAGAAAGACCCCCTGTAACTAACAACATTCCACAGGCTTCCAATCATTTAGTGTTGGATAATCATAGAGAAGGGTCATTACCAACTGGGAATCATTTAAATAACAAACCCACCATTGATATCCTAGAGGGGAACATCATTGATGCGGTGGGGCCCAAACATCTGGAGCAGGGAAGGGTCAGTCGGAATGGAGGTTTAGGGAATCATGGTCCTCAGGTAGAATTACCCCCTGAAGCTGTGCCCTTGGTGGTGGTTTTGACGGGTGTTCCGATATTGAAAGATAATATAAGAGAAGACTATCACCAGTTGAAAAATAAAACTATACACTGGTTAAGTATACACAGACCAATACCTAAGAGCTTTAATGGAGAGATACTGCATGTTAGACGTCTCCCTTGGCTTGGTAGCAAATGTAAAGATATTGAGGGTGATATAGTTTTGATTAATTTTAGAGACCCAGGAGTGGTTGATTTTATATTGAATTGGCCCGTGGGAAATAGCAATATTAGAATCAGTCCCCGTCCCTTGACTTATTTTTATCCTAGGTCTCTAGTGTTCCCTCAATTCCATGCTAGGAATATGTCCAGTGCTCACCAAATCATTCCTACAACAGTATATAGCAGGAAAGTGCTACCTGACCCCCAGGGATGGACCACGATCGCTCCTAGAGGTATTAGGATTAGCAATCAGAGATTGGAGCACGTAAGAGCTTTTTCCCCCCTGGAGCTAGCAAATAGGTTTGATGTTTTCTCGGGCATGGACGATTGTGATTGAAGCTTAAAGATTGGGAAGGGCAACGGGGGAGGTCCTGACACAACTGGGGTACAGGGTAATATAAATGTGCTCCGTGAAGAGGTCATTGAACCTCCTTCTAGGGATATTATTCCACTAGATCCTGAGAGTGTGGTTGGCATTAGGCCTTATGCCATCACCCACTATCTGCCAATGGACCGCTCTGGTAATGGAAACCACTTCCTAACCCTTACAGACCCCCCTGAAACCTCTAAAGAAATGACCCCACGGGTATCGTTTGACGATAAGGGTGTTACTCTTCCCGAACCCAATACTGGCAAGGAGGTTATTCGTCTGATATCTTGGAATATAGCCGGGTTAGGGAGAAAGTTGGCCCTTCCAGAATGGAACAACTTTATTGGAAAGTTCGACATATGTATGTTCCAAGAGACCTGGAGCTTATCACCTTTATATAAAGATGGATATGCAACCTTTTGGGTACCCGCTTATAGTTGTGGCAAGGGTAGACCAGCAGGGGGTCTCCACGTATGGATAAGAATAGACTTAAATTGGAACATTTCAACACACGACTCGGGCTCTAGGGATATCCAACACCTCTCATTTGATGGTCAAACGAAACATAGCAGGATTGAGCTATTTAATATCTATGCCAGAGGAACTCCGGGAGATAAATCGTCTTGTACTTTTATGTTGCTAGAACAGGCATTAACAAATTGCCCTACAAATTCTAAAATATTGGTGGGGGGGGATTTTAACTGCACATTTGAACCCCTAGGAGGGGATGATCCCATGGGCACCGAGGAGGAGGATGCTAGCTGGTCTATCCCCACATTGCTACTACCCCCGATAAAAAAATGGTCAGCAAAGGCTCTACAGATTAATGCTCTTACCGTGGATTTTAATTTAAGAGCATTGAATGGTAGGTCATCCTCTGATCGAGACGGAGCCATGACGTTTAACAGACTCAGTGGCCCGTCTAGAATAGATTATATCCTAATGGATGTCACCATGTGGTGTGACTTAATTGACATGGAGGTGGTTCCTTCGCAGGATAGTGACCATAACCCCTTATGTTTGACATTAGGATGGAGCAATTTAAAAGATGTCAAGAATCTGGCCCCGTTGAAGTTAACAAAAGAGGTGGTCCCATATGATGGTAACCGTAGATTGAAATGGGACAAGGTTAGTTCCCACCCAGCTAAATTGGCAAGGATAAAGGTACACATTGACGAACTGACCGAAGAATTGGGGGGATTAACTTTAAGAACCGGGGAAGTTAAGGAGTCGCCCTTTCCCAGGATATATAAAAATGCCATTGAGGAAATTGGTAAATATTTTTTATCACAGAGCTCCAAATTAAAATCAATTAAACCCAGTACCCCCTGGTATTCTGCAAAGTGTAGGTCCCAAAGACGGGAGCTAACAGCAGCCCTACGCAAAAGGAATCAACCCCTAGTTAGATTAGCTAGGAGGGAATATGCAAAGGAGCAAGAGCGGGCAAAAAAAGAGTGGGAGGAACAGTTCTGGCAGGACCTAAAAGATGCATCTAAACTGAAAAATGCCTCGCTGTTTTGGGAATTGATTAACAAGGCCAGAAACCTTAATAGGCCCCATTTGGAAAATCACATCACTAGCCAACAATGGTATTCCCATTTTTTACATATATACGGTGGGCAGGATGCAATTAACACTCCCTCCCTTGTCCCTGGTGACAGGGCCCCTTACATAGCGACTCTTGAGGAGCCATTCTTGACTTCGGAGGTAGTATTAGCTATAAAACATCTAACTCCAAAGAAGGCTGCTGGTCAAGATGGCATCCCGGGGGATCTGCTTTTGGAGGAACCCACAGCCTGGGCCACACTTATTGCATCAGTAATGAATTTAATCTCCAAGGGTCATCCTGTCCCAGACTCTTGGAAGGGTGCAGAGGTGATTACCGTTTATAAAAAGGGCGACAGGGATGACCCTGCCAACTACAGACCGATTAGTCTGATTGACGTGATCCAGAAAGTGGTTGGCAGGGTCATCATCCTGCGAGTGGGTGTATGGATGGAGGAAAAACAGATTCTTTCCCATTTCCAGGCCGGTTTCCGGAAAAAAGTGGGTACGATGGACCAGGTCTTCCGCCTGTTTGCGATCTATTGGAAAACGGTGAAAATCAACCATGGTAGCCTTTACCTGGCCTTCATAGATCTCAGAATGGCGTTCGACCTGGTCCCTCGGGCTAGGTTATGGGATATTTTGAAAAAGATGGGTTTTCCGGGCCCGCTTCTGGACCTCATAGAAAAGTTACATGAGGGGAACTATGCAAGAATCAGGTGGGGTGCCCAAGGTCAGTTGACCGAGAGAGTGCCGGTGAGAAGGGGAGTTCGGCAGGGATGTGTTATGGCGCCGACTCTTTTTTCCCTGTTTGTGAATGGTGTGGTGGACTATCTGAGGGAAGAGTCGGCAGATGCACCATCCCTGGCAGGGGAAAAAACTCCAACCCTTCTCTTTGCGGACGATACCATCTTGATATCGAAATCCCCAGTAGGTCTACAAAAGTTATTAAATCGCTTTAGTGAGTTTTGTAAGGACAGGGGACTCACAATTAACACCTCCAAAACCAAACTCATGGCCCTATCCCCTTCCAAAAAGTTTAGGAATAATTTAACTCTCAATGGCGAGACCTTGGAGATGGTGGATTCCTTTGACTACTTGGGGGTCAGGGTGAACAGCCGGATGAGTTGGAACGATCATCTGGCGAAAATGCAATTAAATTTTAAAAGAGTTGCTGGGGCGGTTATGCGAGCGCATAGAGCGTCAGCGAGTAAACCTGTAGCCCCTGCCCTCGCAATTTATGAAAGCCAGATTTTACCCACTGCCCTGTATGGTTCGGAACTTTGGGGGTTCGAGAATATCCCAGATCTAACTACTGCAGAAAATAAGTTCTTGAGGGATTTGGTCGCTCTTCCGGTTTCTACCCCATTAATACCATTACGGTTAGACATGGGCAGGCGCCCACTTAAAGAAATTGTGCGCCTTCGCCCCTTACTTTTCTGGGTACGACTGAGAAGGACTGATGAGCTCAGGAACTATGCAGCTGCCCTGGATGAACTTATTTCGCTTGATAAAGGTAATAGGATCAAGTGGATGAGTAATCTGAGGAACCTGATTGGTTACTTGGGCCTAAGTGACCTCTGGAAGAGCCAATCCCCGCCACCTAAACTTGTTATCAAGAAGTTGTATTGGGACAGGGTCCAGCAGGAGACCTTGGGCAGTAATGTAGGGGGCTCTCTCACAGAGCGCTTCCTTGAGTTTAAGGGGACTAGGCTATTTGAACCATTCCTTGACTTTATTGAGAAACCCCTGGATAGATTACTTTACTTAAAAACCAGGTTTGGGATTCTCCCTGTAAATGCATTTACCTTTGGGTGGAATATTCAAGGTGGATTATCAAAGGCCTGTCCGTGCTGCGCAGCCCCTATAGAGTCCGTGGCGCATCTTATGTTCGCTTGCCCAGCATATAAGGTACCTAGGAGAATCTGGTTAAAACCCTTATGTAAGGGCTTGGGCCTTAGATGCCATATAATGGCCATACGGGTTCTATGCACTGATACATCCTCTCCTTCGTTAGTATGTGGTGTTGCCAAATTTATAGGAAGTGCTTGGAGGATAAGGATGCGAAAACTAAAATCCCAATACATCTTGTAGATAGTAGTACCCCTTGGAGGGTAAACCCAAAGGATATGTAAACTATCCCTGATTGTAATAAGGCTGGGGTGGTGTGGTTAGGCTGTGGAAGGCAGAGTAAACAAGAGGAGTCTTAACTGTTTTTTTATATTGTGCAGTTTTATTATGTTTGTCAGTTAAGTAAGGCTGGTGTATTATCGCCTTTTACTTATGATGTTATATAGGCCATGTTTATTGTATTTTTACTTTTATGATGAAAAAAATTTTTATCGAATAAAGTATATTGACTGACTGACTGACTGATATTGAAGAGTATCACCAAAAAGGAGCGAGTGACCGGGGCTTCGGCAGCCTCCGAATCTTGCCCTGCTAGCGCAGTTGGGGATATTCTCCCCTCTCTGCCACCTGCCACCGTGAATTTGATCAGCATGTCTTTTAGGTTCCGGTCTTTCTTTCCTCTCACTGAGAATATGACTGCTTCTCCTTGAGTCGCCACACCGCCTTGCTCTGCACCTCTTTCTGAGAATGTCTATCTTGTGGAGGTCCCTATTTTGTATCTGTGTCCGGCACCGTTCCTTAAGGGTGCCGATTCTCAGGGCCCAGTCTCCAATGTAGGGTGTTACCGTAGGAATAGCATATTGTTTCTTTTTCGGGGGTTCCCCCCCTGATGGGATTCCAGGCACTGTGGCTCTCTTGCACACCTTTCCCAGCCTTGTGCCTTATATGTTGTCACCTCTTTCTCTGGCCTTTCCGTTGTCTCAGGGCTTGCCAAGTGTGGGAACAAGTCTTCAGCCTACAAGGTCAAAAGAGCACACCCCAGAGATACCCTGCAGAGCCTAGCTTCGGCCTTCTCTCACTGACTGATCTCCTGTTCAGTTCCCCTTTACACTGGCTTTGCTTGTCTAGTCCCCTCTGCACTCTCGTATGCTGCTGTCTTAACTGTCCTGACCCTCTGTTCCTGCTGCCTCCTGCCCTTTCCTGGCCGTCTTCTGTTCCAGGGTAGCGCTAGTGCCGAGGCCAGTTGATGTGGGACACTGGCTCCTGGACCCCAGCTCCTCCGTGTCAAGGCCTCTCACATGTGGCGACCAGGTGTTTCTGTGCCAGGCTAGCACTGTTGTTGAGGCCACTTGGATCCTATCGCCTCATTGACCTTGAGCCTGGAACTGGTGTGGGGTCCTGGCTCCCAGGTCTCAGCTCCTCCGTGTCCAGATCTCCCGTATATATGCTGGCCAGATGCAAATGGCCTGTAGGGTCGCTTGTCTTTCTGTCACTCCCACACCCAGGGGGACCGCAGTTTCAGCGATGCTCCGTCCGTCTCCTCTAAAGCACTGTACCCTGCTGGGCTCCCTCGCAGCCTCCTCCCAGCATCACTGACCAGTAGCTCTCATTACTGTGCTGCGCTGGACCAGCTGTCGTTGGTCCCCATCCGGAGATTCCGGAATCGCTGCTCCTTCTCAGGGCACCACCGCCATCTTGTGCTCCTGATAGCTCTGCTTCTGAGGCCTTTGTTGTTGTCTCTGTGGGTTCAAGAACCTCCCTTTAGGCTCCCTGAGGTATTGTGCTGTAGTCTCCCAGCATTTTGGGGCACTCACGCTGTTGAGTTCGTTGGCTGGCATTCCGGTGGGCGAATGGGAGCGGGGAGATAAACAGAACGTGTCTTACCCGGCCGCTATCTTGGCCACGCCCCAACCTGTCAAACTCTTTTAAACCAGGATATGTTTCTGGTGAATATTTCTGCTCCTCACTCAGCAGTGGGCCATTTGTTTTTATAACAGTCCATGGCTCAGGTTCATAGGTTGTTCTGAACTTTCCTTCACTGCAGCAGTTTCGGACCAGGACAGTACTCCCTGGAACAATGAAGCGGGTCTTTGCTCTCCTTCACGAGCTAGCTGACTCATTGGTCACTGTTCGTCATGCTTGCGGGGTCATATGGTGCTGGGACACAATTCTCAGCCACAGGGATTGTGTCTCAGCGGTATCTGGCTAGCATTAGGGACCAGGGTGACCTCTGTGTTGTGCAATGCGGGGTGCTGCGGTATTCACTCAAGAAGCGTTGAAGCCCAGTTTCAGGCTCTGACTGTTCCGCTACCGCAATTTGGAGGATCTTGTGGAGTGTCCTCATGAAGCGTTCGGCTTCGCCATTGGCCTGCGGCTATTGTGGAGTTATTTGATGATTGTGGATTCCCAGTAGGCCGTTCTCCTGAAACGGGGGTCCATTGTCTGTCTTAATTTCATGGGGTAATCCGAAGAGCAGAAAAGTCTTCTCAAGGACCGGCTGCAGGTGTGTAAACGATGTGGATGCACCTTAACTATTGGGGTATTTCGAGTAGCTATCTATCAACACAGTGGTAGTTCTCCCATCAGGAAAACTAAAAAAATCAAGGCTCAGTCGTGACCACGGAGATGTTGCAGGATCTTCTGTGATTACCGGGGCTAGTGACTCTTGACTACTTGTGAGTTGGCAGGGTCGGCAATCTCTCACAAGGGCATCCACGGCTGCCTCCAGCCCTGGGAACCAGACTTTCTCCCTCATTCTTGACTTCATCCGTACTGTTCCTGGTTGTCCTTCATGAGCAAGTGTCGTAGCTCTTTCCTGGAGGCTTACAGGAATGACAATCTGGGATCCCCTCAGTATCACACCATCTGCTGCAATACATAGGGGCATCTCAGCAACGAGGCGATAAAAAATTATCGCCACTTTTGCATCTGTTTTCGGGCGAAAAGCGGCGATAATTTTATCGCCTAATCAGCAAGGTCACGCTATTGCGTGAAACCTTGCATTAGCGCCTGAATTCTGAACGCCCAGATTTGCATCTCTAATGAGATGCAAAGTGGGCGTTCCTGCCCTGATACGACTGGAGAAATGTCGCTAAGCGACATTTCTCCTATCATCAAACCCCACGCTATGAAGCATAGCGGCAAGAAAAGTAGCGATAACCCCTGTTATCGCTACTTTCCTTATGCCTGCTTCAGGACTAAATTAGCCATGATATCCTATGGAAGGTGAATATCATGGCTAAGTTTGCCTTGCCCTATCATCAAGCTAACGCCAAACTCCGTGAGATTATCCCTGGGTTTCCAGCGATAATCTCACGTTTGGCAGTTAGCGCTAGGATTTTTATCACTTTTGAGATAAGCGTTGCTAATAGCACGCTATCTCAGCGATAACAATCCACGTTAGCCGGCAATAATTATCCTAGCACTAAGTGCGCTTAGCGATAATTATCGCCGGTCCTTGATGATATGCCCCCGAGTTTGTCTCTTACTTTCCAGAACTTTCCGAGTCAGTCTCTGTCATATTCTTTCCACCTATTGGCATTGTGTAGAAAGTCTTCCGATGAGCCCTTTTGTAGGGAGTTCCTAACACTTTCCAGCACAGGATCATTGCTGGTCCCATGTCAACATATTCTTCGTTTTTCATTTCATGGTCACAATCGTCCCCTGCTAGGTCTGGTGGGTGACGTAATAAGAAATCTGCGGTATTCTTTGCTCTGGGACAATACGTAAGTCCATTTGATAATGCTGCAGCTGTATTGCTAAGCGTTCAATTCTTGGTGGAGGATATGGTGCTGTGCCTTTGCACAATGGAACTAGTGGCTGATGGTCGGTTACAACTCTGAAGGGTTGGCCGCTGCAAATAGGCGAAAATGGTTGCTAGCCCACTTAATTGCTAGCGCTTCCTTTTAGATCTGGGAGTAGCGGGCGGTGATGGCTGTGCTCGTGAATGCAAGAGGCACCCACTTGCCTGATTCTGTCTCCTGGGTGAGGAGTGCTCCAAGTCCGACGGAACTAGCATCTACCAGAAGTTCGGTCATTCGAGTGGCGTCAAAGTATGCCATGGTGGTCCTCCCCAAAAGTACTGCTTTGATCTTTTGGAACGTATCTTCCTCTTTTTTGCCCCACTTCCAGGTGGCATATTTCTTTGTTAGGGCTGACAAGGGTTCAGCTCTCGTGGCCAAGTTTGGTATGAAGCGCCCACAGTATATGGCCATTCCCAAGAAACTTTGGGTTTCTGAAGCTGTGGTTGGCGCGGGCCTTGCTGTATAGCATGGGATTTCTGTGGGTCAATCCGGATTCCGTCTTGGCCGAATACATAGACGAAGAACTTGATCGACTTCTGGAAGAATTAGCATTTTTCTTTGTGGAGGGTCACTCTGTGCTCAGCGAGGCGTTGGATAGTTGTCCAAAGATGGCAGTGCTGTCTTCTATGGTTGTGGAAGGTATTAAAATGTCGTCACTGACATTCAATGCTCCCTGGAGCCCTGAGAGCATTTCTCAGATGGCATTCTGGAATATCTCGGCCGCTGACGTTATCCCAAAGTTCAGTCTTTTGTAGCAGCCTATTTGGGTCGAGAGTGTTGTGATATACCGGATCTCCTTATCCGATGATAACATGCATTGAGGTCCAGCTCAGAGAACCAGCGGGACCCATTCAGGTCGGCAATGATGTCATCAACGGTTGGAGTCAAATGCCTCTCACGCTTGATTGCTTGGTTAGGCAGGCGTATGTATATGCATAGCCTTATTTTCCCGGGTTGCTTTGTTTTTTTGTTTTTTTGTCTATCACCTGTTGGTGAAACCCAGGGTGTTGGTCCAGTGACTTTTTCGATCACTCCTTGCTGTTCTAGATTGTAAAGTTCTTGATCGACCAGTGGCCTTATGTGGAATGGTACACGCCTGTGCCATGGGGTGACTGGTTTCACAGGTTTGTCTATGTGTAGCTTGATTGATGGTCTCTTCATGCTTCGGAGTCCTTTGAAGAGTTGCGGAAAGAATTCCAAGATATCTTCTGTCTTAATAGCTTTGACCGTGTGGGCAAATGTAACAAAGCCTAGATCTTCGGCTGTGTGACTCCCTACCAAGATGTCAGCTTCTCTGTCTACCATGTGGAAGGTTGTCATAACTTCGTGGCTTTCTGACTTCACTTGCATGGTCATTTTGCCCTGTAGGGATGTTTGGCTGCCGTAGGTGAGAATTTTGATACGTGACAGAGTTAGTATAGGCTTTGGTTTTAGTTGCTTGTATTATTGGGATCCCATTACATTAACGGACGCTCCTGTGTCGATCAGCGCGGTGATCTGAGATCCAGCAATTTCGAGGGTACATGTGGGCTGAGGATGCCTCCTGCGCTTCAGGTCATTGTCGAACGAGATGAGGTAGCATTTGCCTTCTTTATCTGTGAATGAGTCTTCTAGGTACTGCCATTGGCGGGTTGGCGTCCTGTATGTCTTCAGGCTTTCGGGTTCTTTGAGAGACAGGTCCCTCACCGACATCGACTGTGGTCTCCGTCCACGTGCTCCTTAGTAACTTGGACCCCCTCTGCATGCAATGGCAAAGTGGTTGGGAGTGCCACACTACGAGCATGTTCATCCTTGTGCAGGGCATTCTTCTTGTGGGTGTTCGTCTCGCCCGCAATAGCCACAGCGCGAACCCAATGTGATCTTACTTTGCCACGGGTCCCTCTGTTCTGCGTGCATACAGCATCAGCTCATTCGGTCTTGACTGGTACAGGTTTCACTCTGGCATCTGATAAGTTATGTGACCGTGCCATGATAAGTATCTCTTCGAGCAAGATGAGAGTTCGGAGCGGTTTGTTCCGGCATACCTGAATAACTTGCGCTCTGACCTCCTTGTTTTGGTCGTCGGGAGTGCATGTGCTGGCTAGTTCTCTTAGCCGTGCATGGAATGGGTCCATTAACTCTCCTTCCATCTGACGTGCCTGTCGGAGTTTGAATCTCTCATTGTCAGCGTTTAACTGAGGAAATGCACATTTAGGGCCCTGCATGAGGCATTGTAATCATTGGCTGCTCCTGTGTTCGGTAGATGTGCAAACAATTTGTATATCTCCTCCCCCGTGAAGTGCAGCAATAATGATTGTTTTACCGTGCCACCTGTTTCGCCTGTGGCGGTAAAGTAGTTGTCCAAGCGGTTAATCCAGATTTTCCATCTAGGGGACACAAAGGCTGGGTCTATCAGCTCACTGAATGGAGGCAGTGCATTTATCTGAGTGTGCTGGGTGGTGGGTTGGACGAGTTGTGGCCCTGCCTGCTGTGCTGGTAGTGGGTGTTGTGGTGCCGACTGTGCTGCAGGATCTGTCATGGTCCCAGGCTTATGGCACTGTGCTGTGGCTGGGTGAGTGCTATTCGTCTAGCACCAGTATGTTCTGTGCCTTTTAATGTTTTTTCTTCCTTTATTTATTGCTCTGTAATTTGATAGCCCTTTATATATGTATTCCTTATCTTGGCCTTTCGATTCAGGGTAAACACATTGCAGTCTGTGCCCCGTGAGGCTGTGCGGTCCTGGAGCCCGTGTGACGCAGCTTGGGGCCTGACTGCCCAGCAGCACGTGAGTGTGCTCAGTAGGGGGCTGTGAAGCTGACAGAATGGTGCAAAACAGGCTGGCTCCGTGTGCGCATGCAAACATTGCTGGTGTGCTGGGCGGCCAGCGCGTGAGAGCGGGGCCGGGCAATGAGGCGTCGTACGCAGCACCAATGCAGTGGCAGAGACGGCATGCTCGGCTGATACGGGTGTCGCTGACAGCGGCGCACAGCTCCTGCAGGCAGAGTCGCATCGGTAAGCAGGGATACACCACCGTGACCGCGTTTGTGCAGAGCGTCTTCCAGTTGGCAGGGATGACACCTCCCACTGCGGTCTTCCTTCGAGCCAAGGGTGACAGCAAATGACAAGAAGCGTGGCAAAGGTAGGCTGAAAGGGGTGGTGAGCGGTGCCCACCCTCGTTGCCAGTGTGGTGTTGGCCTACGCGCTAGTGATGAGGCATGCGAAGCAGAGCCAACAACAAGACATGATCACTCGTATGACTGGTGTGGGCCGGAAGTCCCGAGCAACCTCCGCCCGTTTATTTATGCTCTCTGGCCACGCCTGGCCAGAGAATGATAAAAAGTGTGGGGAGCCTCTCCAGGCCATTATGAGGTTCCTGTCCTGTGCTGTACTCAGGTTGTTACAGGAGGTACGATGTGAAAGACAGACTTCAAACATCATAAAAGGCACTTTTTTTAGGCATTGTTATTATAACCAATAAAACATATCTACAGCAGCTACAATTGGCTGGGGCAATCATAAACAGTTGGCATTTTCGGATTTGTTTTGGACCTCTTGGTGTCAATGCACTGCAATGATATACAATGTTTTTATAGAGGTCTAATAGCCCAGCCACCCATCCCTCTAATTTGGCTGACGTTTCTCTATCATGCAAGACTATGGGGCTGATTACGATGACAGTGGGACCGCCACAGAAAGCCCGTCGGTGGCGCTCTCACCACCATCGGAAACATGTATTCTGATAGCCATATTACCATGGCGGGCAGATGGTTGTCGGTCCTTGAGCCAGCCTGAGAATCAGAGGAAAATCCAATCCCTACAATGGTGGGGGTGCCTCCCGGGCACTGCCATAAGGATTATGACATCCCTTTCCGCCCGCCTTTTCATGGCGGTTAACCGGCATTGAAAAGGCAGGTGGAAAGGGACTTTGGAGGCCAGTGGCAGGCACCCCTTTCCCCTGACCTTGACCTGTGGGTTTAGGGGGCACCCATGGTATCCCCTACATATCCTTGCACCATGAGGCAGGCACCATATGGTGTGTGCCTGCCAGGTAGTGCAGGGATATGTAAAGTTTCCCCTTTTTGCATTGTGGCTTGTGCTGCAGCCAGCAGCACCTGCCGCAATGCAAAACATAGGCATTGCGACTGCCGTGGTGGCCTCCTAATGCCTCTTGCAGGACCGCTGACAGCCTGTCCACTGATGATTCTGTGGAAACAATCTAGGTTCTGAGATTTTCCAATTGTGATATTCCCTTTTGTATATTTAATAATTGGGTGTATATACCTTATTAACTCATAATTATGTAGTTCATAGCAGGACTGATTGGAATTGTTGAATTTAAATCAATGGGTGACAGGTATGAGAGTGATGTAAATTATTAAGATGGAAGGGGAATAGCAGTACCAAGCATAGCTGAAGTTTACAACCTCTTGTCCTCACAAATTCTTACTGGAAATGTTCTAGAAGTTGGTAAAGGGCAACAAATGTCTAATATTTGTTTCTGATCAAATGTCATTGTGAAACGTTCAAGTGAGGTGGGTGAGGATGATGATTCTCTTTCGTTTGAGTTTGTTTCATTTGAGGCCAGGTTCTTGCATGCACTGGATATGTAGCTTGCTTTCAGGCTTAATCTTTGTTTAGAGTGGGTATGGGTTTTGGGTGGCAAGGTTCATTTTAGGGTTTAAGATGGGTAAGGGTTTTTGGATGGCAAGGGTCATTTTAGGGTTCAGGGTGGGTATGGGTTTTTGGGTGGCAAGTGTCATTTTAGGGTTCAAGGTGGGTATGGGTTTTTTGGATGGCAATGGTCATTTTAGGGTTTAGGGTGGGTAAGGGTTTTTGGGTGGCAAGGGTTATTTTAGGGTTTAGGGTGGATATGGGTTTTGGATGGCAATCGTCATTTTAGAGTTTAGGGTGGATAAGGGTTTTTGAGTAGCAAGGATAATTTTAGGGTTTAGGGTAGTTATTGGTTTAGGGATAGCAGGGTTTTAAGAAAAAAAAATATTTACACATTCTTATGAAATAATGTGTGCGAGAATATAGAAAAAAAAAATATATATATATATATATATATATGTATATCGCACTCTTCCGTGCATTCGTGTAGATTCTCTTCACAAAGACGAACACGGACCCAAAATCGGTGCAAAAAACAATGATTTATTGCTCCTCACCAGTCGCCATTACGCGTTTCGGCTCGCTTGAGCCTTGATCACATGACATGGTAGGTTCAATACAGTGCAATATTTAAAGTGCTAGTGCTCATATTAGGAACTCATCATGTGTGCCTTGTTATAATAAAATAGGAAGACAGACTAAACACATTCTTATACAAAAATGAAAATATAGTTTGATATTCTCATCGCAATTGTGTTATTATCAATATTAAATACAATTCATTCCTGAGCATATAGACAAATGAAGGAATTAATTTAAACATCAAAATATTCGAACCATGAGTTGTTTGTGTACCCCTTGACCTCCAGTTGATGCTGTTGAATTATTTTATTTGTTTAAACGTGTTTAAGCATACAATCACGGGTTAAATCCCTTGATGCTGTGTTAAGTCTTCCTATACATCATATTTATTTGAGGCTACTTTGTGAGTAAATCCCTGAAAAAAGTGCAATACATGAAATAAAGTGTAGATGTGTTAGTGCAAAATAGGCCAAATAAATGTGCAAATAGTTTTCAGATTTAATCTATTTCTTCTTCACTAGAGTGGTAGGAATCCGTTGACTTGTGATTCCTTTTCATCATTCTAATTATTGAAATGTTGAGTTTCTCTGGGATAAGTAACACATGTTGATAGCGACAACCCTTATTTGATTCTATTTTTTCTGCTTTAAAATTTCTACATCATGTCAAACACCTCCACTTACATCAAGGATCAGTAATAAAAGACCTGCTCATTTAGCATTCTTCGAAAAGCCAAGGTCAAGAGAGTATGTGCAAATGGTTATTCCTAGTATAAATACATTAATTACCAATGCATAAATAGATACATAAATAAATAGATAGACAAATCAGTATACAGTTATACAATTGATTAATTAGTTAAATGAATTAAATAGATATTATCTACTTATGTTAACCCCTTCGGTGCTCATGACGGAACGGTTCCGTCATGAGCCACGGTTGAGCTGTGCTCATGACGGAACCGTTCCGTCATGACCACGCCCGCGCAAGATTCCGTCAGCACAGCGGCGGAATCTGCGCAGCATGGAAGGGGTTAAAAGGTATTACCTATAAAATTATAACGATTAGTCTGTATAACTGTTAAGGATCTATCATTTATAATCTCCTGATTTTTATAGATGTTTAAATAAAAAACTTACTACCATTATACTGAAATTTCCTTAAAATTGTTATCTAAAAGTGGAAAGGTAAAAATGTGTAAAAAAGATGTAAAAAAGATTTAAAAATCAATTAAATTTGTTACTGCCATTCTATGATAATCCTACAGTGCCCTTACACTATATCAATTTGATTTGTTCATGTGAGACATATTGAAATTTACAAATAGGATAATCAGATCCAAACAACGCTACATAGAAAAGTAACAGCATCTAATGCCACCCTAGAAGCGACTAGCTTTCATCAAAACTCTTTAATCTCCAGCATCCCGTATGGAGAGTTTTTAAGGATCCGCATGATTTGTAGTGAAGAGGAGGAATGGAGAATCCAAAGTGAAAAAACAGCAAACCGAGTCATAAGAAGAAAATATAAGCCGGGAGTGGTAACAAAGTGTTGGGAAAGAACTAACCAAAGAACACGAGAGGACTGTTTAGCGGTAAAACAAATTGAGAACAAGGAGGAAACTGAACAAATACGTATGATAATGGATTACGCACAAGAAAGTAATCAAATTGAGAAAATCTTAAGGAAGAACTGGAAAATTCTGCAATTGGATAGTACTGTGAAAGACATAGTGGGTAATCATCCCACGGTGACCTATAGAAGAGCAAGGAATGTAAAAGATCATTTGATTCACAGTCACAGTCAATTCAAAGGGAAGAAAAAGGAAGATACATGGCTGAAAACAAAAGGCTTTGTAAAGTGCCATTCGTGTAAAATGTGCCAAATAGCGAAACCAACTAAAGAAGTAAAATTGGCTAATAATAAAGTATGGCAAATTCGCCAATTGATCACTTGTAAGACACAATACACAGTGTATGTGGTAGAATGCCCATGTCCGCAGAGGTACGTGGGAAGTACCATCTGCGAACTGAAAAAAGAATAATGGAGCACGTAAGGGCAACCATACACAAAGAATCGAACAAACGCAGTGTCAAAACATATGGAGCAATGCCATCAAGGAGACTGGAAGCAGCTAAAATTCTTTGGAATAGAGACAATCCCCAAAAAAGACCGTGGGGGGGATCGAGAAATAATATTGCGCCAGGAGGAATCGCACTATATTTTAAATTTGAGAACTTTAAGTCCACACAGCCTGAATCAATCAGAGGAAATGTATATTCATTTGTAAGAGAAGAACTATCCTCAATGACTCTGCAAAGATGGAAAAGAGAAGGAGTGAATATTAGTGTAAATAATTAGCTCCATTGGTGGGGGAAAAAAGGAAAAAAAGGGAAAAAAATGAAAAAAGTGACACGGAAACATGAGAGAAAAAGAAGAGGAATGGTGTTTTCTAAATGTGAGTGAACAGGAAAAGAATAATTGGAAACTACTCACTCCTAAATAAAAACATTCCCTTCAATGAAAATCAGTTGGATACTACATCTTCCAGAATGCAAGGGGCCGCTGGGAAGGCGAACAGGAAGTGACATCAAAACAGTTTGAATATTTCAAGAGAGACTTGCACAGGGGCCAGTTGATCGTGAGCAAGGTGCCAGGAGACATCGAAAGGCGTTGATCAATCCTGCTTTAATGCCCTTTCTAATGAAGGGGAAAACTCAGTAAAAAGTGCAAAAAGTACTTCGGGAGAGCGGCCCGTTATTTCTTCCTGTCAGGATGATTTGTGGATTAATAAGTAGCGGCGTGGTTCGGCCGCAGGAGATCGCACCCACATGGAGCGCTGCGGAACCCGGTGTCTGTGAACCAAATTGGATTAAATATATATATATATTCACTGAAAATACCATAGGTTTCAGGGACGTTATAGTTAGTTGCACATTTCACTTGTACAAAACCATAGAAATTCGGCTGCAGTTAGTTGAGCTAACTATAACTCACGCCCCCACAATGCACTGCTGATGACGTCACATATTACATCATTCATGACATGGTCAGTGACATCACTGATGACATCACTGATGACATCTCAAATGACATCACTGATGACATCACTGATGACATCATCCAGTGACTGTGTGTTTCTGTAAAGTTTAAATATGTTTTATAAATATATTGGCCAAGGTATATTGAAGAATGAGTGGGTGTATTAGTTTGTGGATGGAGGATTTAATAGGTGCATTACTGACTGTATAAGTGAGTGATTAAATATGTCTTACTGAATTCATGGATTAGTGACTAAACTGTGTGAATGTCTGTATCAGTCTGTCTATTGCTGTGTAAGCTGCTGCATTGGTTGATGAGTAGCTACATGAGTGTCTATATGGGTTATTGATTGGTTGCCTGAGTGTGTGTGTGGGTGGGTGGAAGGTGTGTGACTTTGTGCATAGATGTGTGACTTCTTTATTCACTGGGTGTATGGGTTCAAGACTGCATGTGGAAATAGCTGTATGGGTGGATGAGTGTGTGTATGGGTATGTTGGTGCGTGAATGGATATCTCAGTGCTACATGTCCAAGTAACTTCACATGTAAAACGCAGTGCATGAGAGAGTTGGAGTATATAAATGACTATACGTGAGAGTCAGTGATTGTGAGAGTGCTGTATGGATGAGTGTGTACTTGTATCAGTGATTGTATAAGAGAGTAAGTATATGTTAGTATCACTAAGAATAAGTGAGGTTGTGTGTGTATAACTGTATAGCTGAGTAAATAGAAGTGTGATTGATTCTTTGCATGACTTACTAGATGAGTGAGTAACTCTGGATGAGTGGTGGTGTGTGAGTGTTTGTATAGGTGTATGAGTGCCTATAATAGTGTTGTATTGATGAGTCACTGCATGTATGAGTGACTGTATGGGTGAATGAGTGCATGTGTGTGTAGACCTAGGAATCAGTGTGTGAGTACGTAGTAACTGGTATTGGTGTCTCTATTGTTTCAAAAATGGTAGTGGGTGCATCAAAGGTGTTATTAAGGTATGAAGAGGTGCATCAGACGTTCACGTGGATGATGTCATCAGTGATGTCATTTGGGATGTCATCAGTGATGTCAAACAGTGATGTCACTGACCATGTCATGAATGATGTAATATGTGACATCATCAGCAGTGCATTGCAGGAGCGTGAGTTATAGTTAGCTCAACTAACTATAATGGCCGAATTTCTATGGTTTTATACAAGTGAAATGTGCAACTAACTATAACGTCCCTGAAACCTATGGTTTTGTCAGTGAATTTCAAAGGTGTTTTAAATGCTAATTTGTAACTATAACGTCCCTGAAACCTATGTTTTTTTCAGTGAATTTCAAATGATTTTTTAAATGCTAATTTCGAATTATAATGTTCATTAAACCTGTGGGTTTTTCAGTGATTTTAAATTATCATTCCATTCTCAACCTGGTGAAAACAGCCGATATCACCAGTTTTCCAGCAATAGCTTCCACAAAAAAAAATCTCCACAAATGAGAGCAACAACTAACGCTAAAAATAATAATAAAACAGGCGATAAGCTGTGTTAGCAGTAGGAATGTAACATCTGCCTTTTACTGGTGTAAAGTAGGATGACTACCTACAGTGTGAAACAGAGCCCAGCCCAGAATCACATCTGAAGACCAACTCATGTCATAGAGCTACTGATCATGCACCTCCCACACCCAAGAAGGCCACAAAACCCACTGCCACCACCCTCAGGACCTCCCCCAGACCCCCCTACTACCACCAAGGCTGCGCACAACAGGACAGTGGACCTTCCAAAAACGGCATGGCCCCTCAGCCACACAATAGCTGAATGTTGCGAGATGTGACAACCAAGCATGTGTGAAGGACGCAAGTTACCCACCAATAATAATGCATACAATACCAAGTGTGGCGGTGATGTGCTGGGCAGACCTCACTATGCAGAGCACAAACCTCTCCATGTGTACATATACTGCTGGTGCTTGTAGTGTTGTGGACAGTGGACGCAACCATGTTACCTCAGGCAGTGGGGAAGATCTCGGTCATGTACCTGTGTCATCATCCCCTGTAAGCAGAAGCACAGTGGGCTGGTCCAACGTACGCCACTCCAGCGTGCTTCAGGTGCCACTAACTCACTGCACCATAAGTCATCGCCACGTAGTCTTATTAGAGCAGAATTCATTAGACAAAAGACATTGCTACCAGTGCGGCCCGCCCGGACCAAACATCATCGCAGGGTGCGCACACTCTGAGCCCTTCAGGTGCCACTAACTCACTGCACCAGAAGTCATCGCCACGTGCACTTATTAAGGCAGAATTCATTAGGTAAAAAACACTACTCCCAGTGCAGCCCGCCCGGCCCACCCATCATCGCAGGGTGCGCACACGCTGGTTGCTTCAGGTGCCACTAACTCAGTGCACCACTTATCATTGCTGGCTGCACACACACTAAATTGCCAATATCTGTGCAGCTCAACTCAACGCCATGTGCCTATGGGCCCTTGCTGACCGCTGCCTCTGGCCTACACTGCAGTCAGCACGACTCACAATTAAAATTGAGTCTGAACCCTGATTAATTCAAACGCTGCCTACCTGCTGGTGAACTTTTCTTTGTGTCTTGGGGCTGGTGTTGTTGGCGCCGCTACCGGGGACCTCCTCGTTGTGTCTCCCCGCCGCCATTGCCATCTCTCGCGGCCGGAGACCGGAGACCGGAGACCACAGCCCCCAGAGTGCCTTGCGCCCGGAGGCGCATAAAAGCGCGACGCTCGTGCTGCAGAGCGGGAACCCTGATTAATTCAAACGCTGCCTACCTGCTGGTGAACTTTTCTTTGTGTCTTGGGGCTGGTGTTGTTGGCGCCGCTACCGGGGACCTCCTCGTTGTGTCTCCCCGCCGCCATTGCCATCTCTCGCGGCCGGAGACCGGAGACCGGAGACCACAGCCCCCAGAGTGCCTTGCGCCCGGAGGCGCATAAAAGCGCGACGCTCGTGCTGCAGAGCGGGAACCCTGATTAATTCAAACGCTGCCTACCTGCTGGTGAACTTTTCTTTGTGTCTTGGGGCTGGTGTTGTTGGCGCCGCTACCGGGGACCTCCTCGTTGTGTCTCCCCGCCGCCATTGCCATCTCTCGCGGCCGGAGACCGGAGACCGGAGACCACAGCCCCCAGAGTGCCTTGCGCCCGGAGGCGCATAAAAGCGCGACGCTTCTCCCGCATCGCGGGACGCGCGCGGGCGGCGCCGGGCTAAGCCCGGGCAAAGGGCGGGCCCTCTTAGGCCCTCAGAGGCCGAGTGAGGCTGGGCCGGGCCCCTTCACTTTGGCATGTGATCGCGGGACACCATCTACTATCTGCAAACGGACCGTACGCATTAGGTAAAACTGTGACAAATATTCCTGTTGTGATTGAAGTGACGATTCCTGGTGGCTGGCTGCATCTCCCACGGCTTGCATCTGCATTCTATCATAGCGGAGAATGAACTCTAAAATTTGTAAAAGGACTGGGGGCTTGGGAACTCTTGATAGTTACCTAAAACATGCCGAATCTGCTATTGTTAAAGAAATTGCGTTAGTGGAACGTAGACTATCACTTGAACCTCCCAGGTTAGTCGCATCTTGTACCCCTCCTACGACCACTGCAGCTGTTGTACTCCCTGATGATGCCAACCCTAGTATGTCTCAAAATGGGTCTGAAATGGCGGAGACCTCTTTAGTTATACCTGCCTTGTTATCCAATCCTAGTCCTGCCCCCTCTCCGGTAGCTGTTAGAACTAGACAATCAAGAGGCATTTCTAATCAGCTATCTAAGGGGGGTAAAACCATGGCAGGTAAAAGAAAGGCAAATAACTCCCTGGGAGCACGGAAACAGGCAAAAATCCCCAGAAAGAGCAATCCTGATCAGGGGTTGCCACAGGCTAACCTTAGTATTCCTCGTTTAGTTGGTGAGTCAACGTGCGGGGGAGTCAACCACTGTATTACTCAGGGCCCCGACACTGGTAACAAGTGTATAGGGTTAGATATAGGGTCAGATATAGCGACCATCATTGATGCTCGCCTTAAGCTATTAACTGTACCGTTAATGGCTATTTTGAAACGAATAGAGGACCGCATCACCAAAATCGAGTCACACCTCCAAACTAAGGTTTTAAATGCCGATTTAAGACCTGAGGTAGCTGATTCCCTAAATGCGTGTACAACTACAGTTGACAATATGCTGGATTCTATGATCACTACACACCATCAACCTACACTTCCTTGCACTACACCAGCTATAGGCTCTTCTACTATTTCCCAACCTCCCATTGTTGAAGACATATCTCAGGGTAGGGTAACACACAAGCTGAACCTAAGGGGGAGGATTTGTTCCCCGGGTCGGCCCCCAGGGAGGGACTCGACACTACACTTACCTCCTGAGGCCTGCCCCTACTCTATTATTTTAGCCAATGTTCCTAAGCTTGTGGACGGGAACAGTGAACACTGGTCCTCATTAAAAAACAAAGCCCTTCATTATTTGTCAAATAAAACCGTATTGGGGCAACATTTACATAGTAATTTTTTGATGATTAGACGACTCCCTTGGGTGGGTAAGACAAAAAAGTGCTTAGATGGTGACTGTATTGTCATAAGTTTCAGATCTCCCAGGTTGGTTGAGGACATTCTGAGGCAGGCAGGTTCTGCCAGAATCCATTATGATTATGTTAATGTCTTCCCCTTGGGTTTTTTCTATCCCCCCGCTCCTGACCCAAGGACGACCAATAACTTCCAAAAGAGTTGCACCCCCCTTGACTATGTCGTCCCTATCTCTAATAGATACTCTGCCCTATCCACCCTGGATGACAACGAGTGACTAGGGCAGCAAGAACTAAGTATAGCGTCCGAAACTCAGCCAGCAGTCCCAGACATGGTACCTTTGATAGTTAATAGTGCTTGTAATGGTCCCACGGGCCCTCTAACTAAATTGGTCTCCTGGAACATAGCAGGGCTGAGAAATAAGACAGATGACCCGGCCTGGAGAGATCTTATCTGCTCAGGCGAAGTAATCTGCCTCCAAGAGACTTGGGACACGGACAACACCTTGAGTTTAGATGGTTATAAAAGTTTTTTTGTACCTGCCGTACCGTCTCATATGGGGAGGGCCAAGGGAGGTCTGGTTACCCTGATCTCAGCTAGCATTCCTGGCTCGCTGACTCAATTAGATACAGGCTCATGTAACTGTTTGGCAGTTCAGATCTCCCTCAATGGGGGTAGTAATTTTTTAATTGTTAATTTTTACAACTCTTTTTACAGAGACACCACGGTTGAGCATCTTACCGCATTACATTGTTTTTTGGCTAATTTTAGAGAGAAAACTGAGATAATTTGTCCTATTATTATTATGGGCGACTTTAATATTCACAGATGCCCAGAGAAGTGTTATCTGGGGGATCCCTTAGGCCCAACTGAATCACGGGAGGCCCACTTTGAGCACTCCTCTCAGGGTGCTCTCTTGGAAACAATTCTTGCTGACCATGGCTTGTTACTCCTTGCCATGGTGGATGAGAACATCCCAACATTTAAAGGGAATGGGAAATACTCTGTGATCGACTATATCTTTATCAGTTCAGGATTGAGGAACAGGACTAAGGAATATTCGGCAGTCTGGACACATTTCAGTGACCATAATCCTGTGGTCCTTATCTTGTCTGATCTTTTTTTACAACCTGTTATAGTCGCCGACAGAACGGACAAATCTCATATTCGCCCAACTTATCAGGATCGCAGAATCAGATGGGACAAAGTCATCCCCGATGATTTCTTTGCAAATTTGAAAAAGAAGGTTGGCCCTGAGTTGACCACGTGCCTTGACTTGGAAGCAGGGAACATGGAAGTACTAGGGGCGTATTCCGCAATCTGCTCCCAGATCTCAGCTGATCTTCGGTGTCCAGCGAAAACAATGGACAAGGCAGAGTTAGGTTGGTTTGACAAAAACTGTTCTCTGGCCAACAGAAAATTGAGGGCGGCCTTGAGCAGCAAACCTTTGAATCGGTCTAACATAGCTCAACTCAGGAAAGATTATACTAAAACCTTGGCTACTAGGAAAAAGGAGATCCGGGAGGACGCTTGGGAGGAACTTTCTTCCGTTGACGTCCTTCGCAATAGTGCAAAGTTCTGGTCTGTCGTTAATAAACCTTTCCTTCGCGATTCCTGTAACACTCAATTAGATTGCGGTATTGGGGTTCACCAGTGGCACTCTCACTTCAAGTCAGTCTACGAAGTGGGCATGAATGGTGGATTAAATCCCCCTCTTCCCACTACAAAACAATATACTTTATTCGTAACCAAGGGCGAGGTGGCTGAGGCCATCGGCAAGATGACGAGCAATAAGGCTCCGGGTCCCGATGGCGTCCCCTCGGACCTTTTTAAATCAGACATCGAGACGTGGTCCACAGTTTTAATGAATATTTTTAACAGGGTCTGTGTCGCAGGCATTCCGGACACTTGGTCCGAGTCAGTGATCATACCCATTTTTAAAAAGGGTAACAGAGGGGACCCCAGTTGTTATCGCCCCATCTCACTCATTGATTCCGCAGTTAAAGTCCTGGGGCGAGTAGTTTTAGGTAAATTAACAGATTGGTTGGAGGATACCAACACCCTTTCGTGCCTACAATATGGGTTCCGCAAGGGCCGTGGCACCATAGACCAAAGCTTGAATCTTTACCTTTTAATAGGTAAATATACTATAGCTAAGAAAGGGACGTTACATCTGGCCTTTATGGACTTATCCTCGGCCTTTGACCGAGTGAATCGGTCGAAACTGTGGGAACTCCTCCTTAAGCAGGGAGTAGACGAAAATCTTGTCTATTTTTTAGCAGATCTTCATAGAGATCTCTCTGCCATTGTCAGATACGACCGATTGGGTAACTGCACTGGCAAGATTGGAATCTCCAATGGTGTCAGGCAGGGCTGTATTTTAGCTCCCCTCCTTTTTACACTTTATATTAATGACCTTGCCACTGCCTTAACAGAGTCTTGTAAGGATATCCCTAAGGCTGGGAAGTATCAAATTCCTGCATTATTATATGCAGACGATGCTGCATTGTTAGCACGCACAGCAGTAGGGCTTCAAAGTCTCCTAGATACATTTGCTGACTTCATGAAAAGACTTGATTTAAGCGTGAATTTCTCTAAATCGCACGTCATGACTGTAGGTTGTAAACCCAAGAAAATTAAGACCATGCTATGTGAGGGCCACGTTTTATCTAGAATCACAAGCTTCCCATATTTGGGGGTTATTTTTGATGATAAGTCATCTTGGGCCCCTCAATTAGCTGCAAAACGTAATGCCTTTGCTAGATCCATTATAGGTGTTCTGGACTTCGCCCGCAAACTGGGGGTGAAACCCATGCAAGCCATACTGAACATTTATGCAGCCAAATGTACCTCCATAGCTATGTATGGTGCGGACCTGTGGGGTTTTAAAAATGTGAAGGAACTTCAGGTGGTAGAGGACAAGTTCTTAAAAACCATTCTATCGCTCCCCCAGGCAACCTCTGGTTATATTGTACATCAAGAATGTGGGGTTGGTTACTTAACTGATCGGATAGCTTTAGCCCCCCTATTAAAATGGATATCAATCTGGCTAAATCCGGAACTTGAACTAAATCGCGAAATTATAACAGACTGTTTATCGCTTGAGTTCGGAAAGGCTATTCCATGGCTGCGTTATGTTAAGAACCTAAGTGACGAAATAGGCCGCCCAGACATATTCGATAATCCCAATAATTTATCAAAGGGAGATCGTAAATGGGTAAAAGATATACATAAGCTCAGAACCACTCTAGCCAGAGAAGAAAAGGAGTTAACAAAACCTACAGTAAAGGCCCATCAGCTATTAATAACTACATGCAGCATAGAACCTTACTTGACCATAGTGAATAACATGAATCATCGCTTTTTATTGACAAGGTTTAGACTGAACAAATACCATCTTTTGTTCACTGATTCCGCAGGATGGATGAAGGACAGGGACTTAGAGATCTGTTCATGTGACAGATTCTCTCTTAAGGACACTGTTCACCTTATTTTCTTTTGCAAACATTTGTCCCCTCTCCGCAGAAAATTTATCATCCCTCTTATCAAGAATAAGGGATTCAGACAAGTCAAACCTGCTCTTTTGTATCTCCAGCTGCTAAGCACTACCTGGGAGATTTTTAACATTGCAAATTTTTTGACCATTGCGATGAGATTAAGGAAAAAAATCATGTGGTCTTAGTCTTGTTTAAAATTAACTGTGAATTATGAGCAAACTCGACCTTGTCTTATTTTAATGCAGTGTTTTAAAATCATGTGCACATGCTTATTTTAACTGTAATATATATTGTATTTATTGTGATAACTTGCACTTTTATGGTTCTTGATATGAGCCGAATAAAGTAATTTTGACTGACTGACTGAGTCTTGATTTATTAGTTACAGAGTCCAGTAGGCAACTAACTACAACGTCCCTGAAACCTACACAATATCCTTTTAGTATCCTTGCTTCAAGAACTTTTATGATATCAATTATAGCTTTAGTACAATGACCAAATTCTTCTTGCAAGTCCAAAGGAACACTGAATGGCAGTCTACAATGCGGCCAGCAGAGCTCACAGTTCGAATTCAGTCTTGATTCATTAAATTCAGAGTCCAGTAGGCAACTAACTATAACGTCCCCAAAACCTACACATTTCGACAATGTATTCCATACATATTTCATCTTTTGTTACCTACACTGGAGTCAGCAGAGCTCACAATTTACATTGAGACATGATTTATTAATTGCAGACAGAATTGTACTCTGTGTCCTCGGATTTTGTCAAGAGGAAGTGACAAAAAGCATTCCTCGATGTCTGTGCTGACTACTGCCTTCCATCTACATTGCGGACTGCAGGGCTCACAATTCACATCGAGTAGCAATTGCAGATGACGCAGTCCAGTAAGCCAGAGACATTGCTCCCAGTGCGGCCCGCCCAAACCACGCATCATCGCAGGGTGCGCACACGCTGGGTGCTTCAGGTACCACTAACTCAGTGCACCACGTATCATCGCTGGCTGCACACACACTAAATTGCCAATATCTGGGCAGCTCAACTCAACGCCACGTGGCTGTGGGCCCTTGCTGACCGCTGCCTCTGGCCTACACTGCGGTCAGCACGGCTCACAATTAAAATTGAGTCTTGATTCATTAATTACAGAGTCCAGTAGGCAACTAACTACAATGTCCCTGAAACCTACACAATATCCTTTTAGTATCCTTGCTTCAAGAACTTTTTTGATATCAATTATAGCTTTAGTACAATGACCAAATTCTTCTTGCAAGTCCAAAGGAACACTGAATGGCAGTCTACACTGCGGCCAGTAGAGCTCACAGTTCGAATTCAGTCTTGATTAATTAATTTCCGAGCCCAGTAGGCAACTAACTATAACGTCCCCGAAACCTACACATTTCGACAATGTATTCCATACATATTTCGGGGCAGATTTACAAGCCCCTTGCGGCACATTTACTCCGCCATTGTATCACTTCTGTGACGCAGTGGTGGCGTAAACCATGCGCCATGTTGCGCCTTATTTACAACGTGATGCATCTAGGGAGATGCGTCACGTTGTAAAGCCCTGCGCCACATTAAACCTGCGTCAGGTTTAATGTATGCAGGGTGGGCATTCCGTCGAAAAAAGCCTCGGAAAAGTGACGTAGTGACATCTACAAGATTTCACTGAGTCACTTTTCCGACGCCACTCTGTCAAAACCCTGCGCCTGCTTGAAGCAGGCGTAAGGTGTGACGCAGCATGTTAGGTATGGCCAGCCCATGAGCATTGCTGGAGTTGCGTCACGCTTGCGACACGACTCCAACAATACGCCGCCCTTACGCCATCAGATGCGTCACGCATCTGTTTATCCTTGCGCCACGATGCGCCGCATTGTAAATGCAGCGCATCTGTGGTTGCGCAAGGGTAAACTTGCGTGATTTATCTTACCTGGCGCATCCCTGCTGGTATGCAGGGATGCGCCAGTCCTCGTAAATCTGCCCCTTCATCTTTTTTTACCTACACTGCGGTCAGCAGAGCTCACAATTTACATTGAGACATGATTTATTAATTGCAGACAGAATTGTACTGTGTCCTCAGATTTTGTCAAGAGGAAGTGACAAAAAGCATTCCTCGATGTCTGTGCTGACTACTGCCTTCCATCTACATTGTGGACTGCAGGGCTCACAATTCACATTGAGTCGCAATTGCAGATGACGCAGTCCAGTAGGCAAGAGACATTGCTCCCAGTGCGGCCCGCCCAGACTACGCATCATTGCTGGCTGCGCACACGCTGAATGCTTCTAATGCCCCAATCTCAGTGCAGCACAACTCATGGACCCTTTATGATACAATACTTTGTGTATAATTTCACATCTGGTGCCCCTACCTCAGTTTACTACAAGTCATGGACTCTTTACGATAGAATCTTTTGTGTATTATTTCACATATGGTGCCCCTACTTTAGTGCAGCACAAATCATTGACTGTTTATGATTGAATCTCCGTGTCTGATCCAATGATTACTTTTGTACTTTTTGCCAGCACCAACCATTCCTGGAGTGTGGAAATATGGATTTTTATGGTCGGTTATGTCCCCTATCTTGGACCCCAACGGTTTCATGTATAAATCATAGGTACATGTATGTTTCCTCCAGTTCCAGTTATGAAGACGCAAACACATGTGCGTCCACCGTCAACATGTCCTCTTTCAGATCCGCCATGAATGGGCCGGATATTCTATTCCTAAGTATGAAAGGCCACCGGCTTTATATGGTTCATTTATCTCATTTTACAGTCCAGACGAGTAGGCCCTGATTCTGCCATTAAGCCTTTTCCTGCCTTCTGCCTCTGAAAGCTCCAGTCTGAGCTCGCATCTGTATCCATGAACTTTGTCCTACTCCCTGTGCGGCTAACGGTGCCTGACTCGGCCTGTCGGCCTATCTGCCTGCCAAAAACTGTATTTCACCTTCAAGATTATCTGCTCTGCTCCGCTCCTCGTCTGATGCATTCCTGTCTAGTAGTTTAGGTAAACATTCCTCCAGCTACCGTGCAAAGGACCAGGCCTCGCTGCCCTCATGCAAGTAATTCATAGCCCTGTTACCATGGAATATTCCTACCCCCTCGCATCTAGTGTAGACACTTAGACGCTTGTACACGCACTAACAGTCAGTATAGTCAGTATAGAATAAGATTCTATCCTAAGAGACCTTTCTTTTTGGATAACACAGTTCTTTAAACATAGGATGTTAGATATGATTTGGGATTAGGTTGACATAACCCCAGACTTCTGTCTCCACATGTAGAGCTAAATGTCAAGTCCCTTTCACCCCCTAGTTGCACGTCAATCACACGTCATGCTGCTGCGCGCGCATCTCTGCCAAGTATTTCTGCTGACATTGCGAAATTCTTCCGTGGAACCACCCATTTATGACATCATATCCAATGACGTTCTTTAAGTTACGCCCAGTTACACCCATTTTAGTTACGCATGTATGTTCTTATCTTTGTGATCAACTGTTACGCCTCCTGCATCTGTTTCACTGTAATGCCTATTGTATAAAAATGATTACTTGTCAATAAAGTTTGTTCTTCACTTCCTGAACCTTCGTGGTGATGGAATATGGAGTCCATCAATTCGAATTGATTTTGGAATAAAGCCCGTTCCGAACCTCTAATACCACGGATTCTGCCTCTTATTTTACTGAGCTATTATTATAGATTTTCCGCATCAAATTAAGTTCCGGTAATTAAATTATTTACCACATAAATGGCGCCCGAATAGGGACACTTTCTCATCTCACGCGCCGGAGGTGCGTTGCAGGCCCGGTCTCCTGTCACAGCTGGATGGACAACAACGCGTACCCACAGGATTTCCTGTATCTCCCTCCTGCCGAGCGGGGGTAACTGAGGCTGCGATCAACACCCAGACGAGGCGGTGAGAAGTGCGAAGTATCCCGACCAGAGCCTAGCTGAGAGAGCAAGATCCGAGGTATACAGAGGCCCACCAGGTTCCGAAGTTCCGAAGTTTCGAGTCGAGTCCAGTCCGGTCCGAGTCCGAGTCCAGTTCAGTTCAGTTCCGAGGCCTTCCGTTCCGAGCTACCCGGTGAGTACCATTGTCGGGGAGGCGTTCTGACGTGCACATAGGTTGTGCCGGTCAAGACGGGTTTGGGTACACAAATCCGGTCTGCACTGTTTCAGCAGTGTATCTGTACTGTTCAGCAGTATATCAAGTATGTTTAATATATAATTCAGAAATACCTAGTTAGTGTCGAGTATTATGCTTAGTGACTAGTTCCCTAAATGGCCATCATTGTTGTTCATTAAATGTTAAATGTTTTAAATACGTTCTGCATATTGTGGTGTGAATGACTGTTCATTATTGTGTTTTGTTGTATTAAACGTGTTCAGAATTAGGTATCAGATCAGTTCTCAATATGCCGCTCTTTTCGAAATTAAGACAGATCAAAACTAGAAAAGGGGTACTCGAAGAAGCTGTTCCCATTCCTCCTAGGGACACTCCAGGGTACTTCATGTATCATAAACATGGCCTAGACGCCATATTATTTCTTGATTTATGGGTAGACTACACCAAGGAATTACCAGAAAGTCAGAGGTGGCCCGCAACTGGGACCTGGGACGCAGATTGCATCATGAAAGTAGAGGAAGAATTATGGAAAAAGAAAGCTAGACAATCACAGAAAGATGCCATTGATTTATGGCGTAAAGAATCGTATAGACGTACAGAAAAAGCACGTAGACAGGAAGAGAAGAGTAAGGAGAATTCCGATACGCCCGATACGTCCAGATAATAACAGAAATTTTCAAAACCCCTATAATAAATATAAGGTCCCCCGAACATTCGTTCCAAGCCGCTGACAAATTACTCCGAGAACGAAGGGGTTATCATATACTCGATTCTATGGACGAACAAGAATTAGCCAGGTCAGCCGTTCACTGGGTTGACAGTCCCGGAAAATATAGTGATGATACACTAGCACACACGTTTTTGAACCTCAACCCAGATGAACAGCGTTTAGCTGGTATCTACATGATTCAACAACTCCTCGTATTATATAAAAGCCAACACTCCGATCCTGGTCCCTTACCTGATATATTGACTGAATTACTCACGAATAAATGGAGAGGTTCAGGTACTGAGTTAATTAGAGAAATACTAGAATCCAGAAAGCAGTATATTCTTTTTGTATGCCCCGAACATGTCTCACTGCCCATCAAGGAAAGAACGACGTATTATATGGATAGACAGAATCCCTTACGCGAAGTGCACCCGATAAAAGGTGATGACAATCAGTTTAAACGTGTGTTTGTATACACACCCATATCTAAAATAGAACTATTAGAAATGAAGAAAGTGGTACCCAGTCATGACAAAGACCCAGCGGGTTTCCACCGTGAAATTAAAGACATGTTGCTCATGGGAGAATATACCTATCCCGACATTATGACAATATTGAAGGTATTAATGCCTGCGGGCATTTACGAAAAACTCAAGGAAAAGGACTGGGAGGTGGGAGACCAGAAGATAGATTGGACAGCATTAGAAAACGAAGAAAAAGCTCGAGGTCCAGGTTCAGGGCTTGGGGAAAAGACCAAAATACTACCAGGTTTACTAGTACAGGTACTGCCACGTTTATTAACTACGAAAAAGGAAGACTGGGGTGCAATCTCAGCCTGTAAACAAAAGCAAGATGAAGACACTAGTGATTTTTATGCCCGATTCGAAAAATGTTTTGGTATAAATAGTGGAATAAAAGCAAGTAGCGAATCGTATCCACATCTGTTTGTGACAAAATTAGTTGAAAATGCCCTGCCCCAAGTTAAGAATAGAGTATTGAAATTCGAGAGTACCTGGCAAGGTAACACCCCGTCACAAATGTTACAAATGCTACAGTACCATCACAATAGAATTAGAGAGGAACAAGAACATGAACAAAGACGCATGAAAGACACGAAAATGAAAATGCTAGTTTCCCAGACAGTTCCAGCTGACGGTCATAAAAAGGGTATGACACAGTCCAGTGTTTCAGCAGTTTCTGTAAAAGGGACATGCAACTATTGTAAACAGCCAGGTCATTATGTACACGATTGTCCAGTTTTAAAACATAATATCGCCATAGGTAATACAAAAGAAAGACCACGACCACTTAGACAGGATCAGAACCAACAAGGAGCTCCGCAGCATGCACAGGCCATGCCAGCTCCGCAACAGTCTATGCCAGCTCCACCACCGCAGCCTATTGCTGCCACACCAACAACGACACGACAGATGTACCAGACTGCACAGTATGACTACCCTGATTATCAACGATACTCATGAAACAGCCTAGAGAGGGAAGTTGGCTTACCCCTTATCGAGGTCCCTGTAGATCAAGAAGGACCTTATGTACACAGTGAACTATTAGGCCAGGACAGAAAATTTTTACTTGATACAGGGGCAAGCCGAACAACCATAAAACGTAGTGAAGTTCCAGGGGCACCCCTCTCAGGCTCACAGAATATTTCCCTTGGTTTTTCAGGAAAACCTATCATTAACGAAGTGTCACAGCCTCTTCCACTTACGATTGGTCCTTTGACACGAACTACAGATTTATTGCTTACTAAATCATGTCCAGAAAACCTGTTAGGTATAAAAACATTAAAAGCTCTAGGAGCTATAATATGTTGTTCTCCGGAAGGAGTAAGATTGTTTTTACGTGACTTCAAGGGGCACTACGTGTCCCGAGATATGGATCACCGACTGCAGACTTTACCCACACATTTATGGGCACAAGGCCCTACAGATGTTGGTTGCATGAACATTACACCATATCGAGTCACACTAAAGACAGGAGTGGTACTACCACGAATGCGACAATACAAGTTACCCCCAGATGCTGTAGTGGCTTTACTGCAAATCATTGACGAGCTCATTGCACAAGGAGTGGTTGTGGAAACCGACTCCAATGTATGTAATTCCCCGATAATTCCGATCCTTAAACGAACTGATCCAAAAGCCCCGCCAGTATATCGATTGGTTATTGATCTGCGCGAATTAAATAAATGTATTGTACCACAATACCCCGTAGTTCCAGACATTTCTTCATTACTGACAGCCATTGATTCCGAAGCAACATTCTTTACTGTAATTGATCTCAAGAATGCCTTTTTCAGCGTCCCAATAGATCCGGAAAGCCAATACTTGTTCGGATTTAGTTTAAATGGACGAAGCTTTAAATTCACACGCGCACCTCAAGGATTCACAGAAAGCCCCAGCATCTATAGCCAAGCACTGAAACGAGAACTTGACAGTATCCACATGCCAGTCAACACTGCCCTGCTTCAATATGTCGATGATCTGCTGATCACCGCTAGAAGCGAACCTGAATGTGAAAAAGCTTCACTGACGGTTTTACATTTTTTGGCCGAAAAGGGGCACAAGGTGTCCCCTTCTAAGCTGCAATTCTGTGTCCAGCGAGTTGTTTACCTTGGTCACTCGCTGTCCAAGGAGGGAAGGCAGCTTACACCCGACCGCATACAGTTAATTGATAACATGTCACTACCCAAGACACAAAAGGAGGTGCGGGCTTTTATAGGCCTCACTTCATATTGTAGGCAGTGGATCCCTCAGTATGCATTTCTAGCAAAACCACTTATTCAGTTGACAACACAGGAGGCGGCCACATCGACTGTCCTCTCTTGGACTCAAGAACATACACACGCCTTTGAAAGTTTAAAGAAAGCTTTATGTCAAGCACCTGTCCTAGCAACACCATGTTACAGTAAACAGTTCACACTCTTTGTCACAGAACGCGAAGGTACTGCTTTGTCAGTACTCACACAGGAACAAGCAGGATCACACAAACCATGTGCTTATTTTTCTAGTACATTAGATCCCGTAGCTCAGGCTCTGCCTGCGTGCCTGAAGTCAGTGGCAGCGACAGCTTTAGCAATCAGACAAAGCGATGCCATAGTGTTAGGACATCAATTGACAGTACAAGTACCACACGCAGTAGAGGTTCTTTTGAACCGCACGCAAACACAACACTTGACTATAGCGAGACTCACCGGTTATGAACTGACACTGTTTCAGCCACACATAGAAATCAGACGTTGTAGTACATTGAATCCTGCCACACTTTTGCCAGTAAACGGAACAGACCCACTAGCACATGATTGTATTGAAGTTATTACTATCACGACGAAACCCAGACAAGACTTGACAGACGTCCCATTGTCAAACCCAGACCTGACGTTGTATGTAGATGGTTCATGTATGAGAACAAGTACAGGAGAGCTAGTGGCCGCGTATGCAGTCACAACAGATACTGAAATTATTGAAACAAATCGTATTAATACCTTGTCAGCTCAAGCAGCAGAGCTCATCGCTCTGACACAAGCCTGTATTCAAGCCACAAATAAAAAAGTCAACATATACACTGATTCACGTTATGCATTCGGAGTTGTACATGACTTCGGCGTGCTGTGGCGAGAGAGAGGTTATTTAATTTCTCACGGTGCCCACATTCAGCACGGACCCCTCATTCATGCCTTATTAGATGCAATACATCTACCCACTGCAATATCAATTATGAAATGTAAAGCTCATACGAAAGTTACTGATATCATTTCCCAAGGCAATGATCTAGCTGACAGAACAGCTAAACAGACTGCTCAAACTCACACATCTGACATGACAAGGACAATAGTTCCTACACCAACACACTGCATGATGGTTAAGGATCCCGCTCTTGACGTAATTGACATACAGACACATGCTACACCAGAAGAAATAAAGAAATGGACTGAATTAGGAGGGATCCAAACCGATCAGGGATGGATGACGAAGGAAAAATCTATATGGTTTCTTCCCGACTCTATGGTCCAAGTTATCATTAATACAATACATAGTCCAGCGCATCTAGGAGAAAAGGCTATGCTAGACAGCATTCAACACATTTGGTTCAACAAACATTTACGAGCAGCAGCTAAACAAAAAGTTCGTACCTGTATGATCTGTTGTCAGTTTAACCCAGGTAAAAGCATTCCCGTAGAACAGGGTGGATTTCAGCCTCCTGATCACCCTTTTGAAGTCCTCCAGATGGATTACATCCAGATGGAACGATGTCGAGGATTCAAATATGTTCTTGTAGTTGTTTGTGCTCTTTCCCGTTGGACAGAGGCATACCCGGTTTCAGATTACACTGCCCCGACTACTGCCAAACAGTTGGTTCGAGAATTCTTCCCACGGTACGGTTTACCACGTGCTGTCTACTCAGATAACGGCCAGCCGTTCTCATCCGAACTAATGAAACACGTTTCACTTTTGTTAGGTTATCAATGGAGATTTCACTGTGTCCGACACCCCGAGGCAGCAGGTCTCGTGGAACGACATAATCAAACTCTGAAAATTAGATTGTCCAAAATATGTAGAGAGAAAGGTGTCGACTGGGTAGTAGCCCTACCAGTTGCACTCTTTTACATGAGAATGGTAGCACATTCTCGAACAGGGCTATCCCCTTATGAGGTGATCTTCGGTAGACCACCAAATATGTGGGGGACGCCTATACCTCGTAAAATAACTGACGTTGACTGTAATATGCTGACAGATTACCTGGCTTCCTTGATGTCTGCACTACAATCTTGTCGTTCACAGGTAGCTGCAGCCTTTCCCGACAACACCGAGGTGAAACCCCACGACGTAGTTCCGGGGGACTTGGTGTTAGTGCGGAACTTTGACCGGAAGTCTCAGCTGGATCCTAGGTGGAAATCGCCTCAACTCGTACTGTTAACCACGAGGACAGCCGTGAAGATCGAAGGTCGAAAAGGCTGGATACATTCAAGTCATATCAAGAAATTTCATGGACTACCATCCGATATAGAGACTAAACCCTGTGTTTCTTCAAAGACAGACTCAAAGCTCCCTTTGGTTGAGCAAACGAACTCAGAATTATACAGACTAAAATTAAGGTCCAGTCAGTCAGACAATTTGATTGTTTAAGTCCTCTCCAAGGTGAATCGGTTGAATTTGTCTCTGACATGTATCCTCTGGACCGGAATAGAGAAAGAAATAATCAAATGAGGTTGAAAAAACATGCGTACTGTAAATCACTGCGTAGTCATTGCACAGTGACGTTATTAATTTTATTTTTCTCATGTCTTTTAATAATAGCTACAAGTATATTGTTGCACACGTATTATCCTATTTTTAAACATGTTTACAATGTTACTACTGAACATTCTTTTAGTGAATTACCACCGCATGAGTTGTCATATAGATTTGCGCTGCGCAACAACACTTTTATTAGTATGTTACATCATTCCCATCAGACTAGCAATGCTACAAATTGTTGGATATGTGGCCGACTCCCTCCCTATCAGAACTATAAGGGAATTCTGCCTCTCTTTCCATATCCGTTCACACACAATGGCTCCTGTGGAGCATGGTTTAGTTTAATTAATTCCTTAGATTCGAATTCCGCAGTTTATCAAGACAACTGGGTATGGGGAAACCTGAACTTAGTCTTGCTTAAAGTCTGCTACCCTAACAAGGAGGGACTTCCCAAAGGAACAGGAACTGATCTAGAAAATGAGGTATATGGATTAGGTAATTTTACACTTAACCTCATGATCCTGAACGTTGAATCTGAAGCTACACCAATCTTGTCCGCCATGTCTGTATTCCCAGTTAAAGGGGAACTATGCATAAGAAAGAATGGCTCCATACACATGGGCCATAGTAAATGCACCACTGTGATAAAATTCAGTGATCAAGGCAAGTCTACATTTAGAGCTTCTCGTCATTCCTACTTTATATGTGGACAGACCGCATATATACACCTACCTTTAGATTGGGATGGTACCTGTTACATAGCATTCCTTCTACCACCTGTTTTCCTAGCTCCTCCTGATTATCATAGAAATACTCATTTAGTACACAATAGACAGCAGAGAGATCTCCCAATAGTCGATTACACTGAAACAGCATGGGAAAAATACACAGATTTTAATAAAGGTTTCTTTCCCTATATAGGTACAGTCACTAATAGTAAGCTGATACGTAGATTAACCAGAACCCTTGAAGCAGTAGTAAACGAAACTATTTCCGCCTTAGGCAATTTAACAGAAGAGCAGTCTGCTATGCGGATTGTTGTGCTTCAAAATCGTCTTGTCCTTGACGTCATCCTGGCTGATAGGGGCGGAGCTTGTAGGGTCATCGGATCAAGTTGTTGCATTTTCATACCAGAAAATTCACCGTCAGTATATAAAGCCATAACCCGCCTTCATAAGATTGTAAGCCAGATACACCAGAATCCAGGCACCTGGACTTGGTCCGGTTGGTTTTGGAGTGTATTATCTACCTTTGGATGGAGGGTCCTATCCTTCCTAGGTATTGGCTTTCTCATACTATTCAGTTGCTGCTTATGCCTACAATGTGGGCCAGCGATTTGTGGTCTATGTGCCACCTCGTGTATCCCACATCCAAGTTTTCATTCAAAATCCCGGAAGAAGAAAGAAGAACAAATGATGTTATATGAACAGATCGATGGATTGATGAAGATTGATATCTCTTAAGGGCAAGTAGGGGACAAGGAGGGAATGTGGAAATATGGATTTTTATGGTCGGTTATGTCCCCTATCTTGGACCCCAACGGTTTCATGTATAAATCATAGGTACATGTATGTTTCCTCCAGTTCCAGTTATGAAGACGCAAACACATGTGCGTCCACCGTCAACATGTCCTCTTTCAGATCCGCCATGAATGGGCCGGATATTCTATTCCTAAGTATGAAAGGCCACCGGCTTTATATGGTTCATTTATCTCATTTTACAGTCCAGACGAGTAGGCCCTGATTCTGCCATTAAGCCTTTTCCTGCCTTCTGCCTCTGAAAGCTCCAGTCTGAGCTCGCATCTGTATCCATGAACTTTGTCCTACTCCCTGCGCGGCTAACGGTGCCTGACTCGGCCTGTCGGCCTATCTGCCTGCCAAAAACTGTATTTCACCTTCAAGATTATCTGCTCTGCTCCGCTCCTCGTCCGATGCATTCCTGTCTAGTAGTTTAGGTAAACATTCCTCCAGCTACCGTGCAAAGGACCAGGCCTCGCTGCCCTCATGCAAGTAATTCATAGCCCTGTTACCATGGAATATTCCTACCCCCTCGCATCTAGTGTAGACACTTAGATGCTTGTACACGCACTAACAGTCAGTATAGTCAGTATAGAATAAGATTCTATCCTAAGAGACCTTTCTTTTTGGATAACACAGTTCTTTAAACATAGGATGTTAGATATGATTTGGGATTAGGTTGACATAACCCCAGACTTCTGTCTCCACATGTAGAGCTAAATGTCAAGTCCCTTTCACCCCCTAGTTGCACGTCAATCACACGTCATGCTGCTGCGCGCGCATCTCTGCCAAGTATTTCTGCTGACATTGCGAAATTCTTCCGTGGAACCACCCATTTATGACATCATATCCAATGACGTTCTTTAAGTTACGCCCAGTTACACCCATTTTAGTTACGCATGTATGTTCTTATCTTTGTGATCAACTGTTACGCCTCCTGCATCTGTTTCACTGTAATGCCTATTGTATAAAAATGATTACTTGTCAATAAAGTTTGTTCTTCACTTCCTGAACCTTCGTGGTGATGGAATATGGAGTCCATCAATTCGAATTGCTTTTGGAATAAAGCCCGTTCCGAACCTCTAATACCACGGATTCTGCCTCTTATTTTACTGAGCTATTATTATAGATTTTCCGCATCAAATTAAGTTCCGGTAATTAAATTATTTACCACAGGAGGGCTGGCTTACACTCACCCCACACGCATCCAGCACAGACGTCACTGGACATGTCACCCTGGTAATAAAAAGGAGTCGAGCGCACGTGCCCGTACCCAGTTCCACTATCTATCTGTGTCCGTGTGTTCATTATGTATGCAACATGTTGCCCCTGGGCTCTACCACATTACATTGTGCTCTGGACAGCGTATTCAACCAACTTACCTTTGACAGTGGGAGAAAACTTTGGTTATGTAACTTTGTCTCGGTCATTGTATAAGTACGTACGTAGAGACTGGATGATTAGAGTACTGCAAGGAGAGTGTATAGGGAATTTATAAGTGTATGGGGATTGGAGGAGTGATTGTATAAGTACATATATTGGCGCAGCCTAACTCCGAAAATGAGCTTGTCTCTAATTGGCTGCCCTCCATGTCCCAAAAACTGAAATTTGGACTTTGCATGGCCCTGTATTGCTACAGTTGCAACACTCCACTGAATGTGCAATAAACATTCACATTCACACAGATGTGTCATGTTCACCATCTTTCTTGTGTGGAACTATGAATGAATGTAGGGGCAGTAATTCCCCGTACCTTCCATGTTGGCCATGTTGTGGGACTTGGCTCACAGAGAGGCACATTGACGCTTGCGACCCGGGTGACGGCAGCACTACAACAAGAACACCCGCATGGCATCAGTTGATTCCTCATACAGCTCACGATGGAGCTACGCCCATAGCTCCGGAGACATTCTTCACAGCCTCACACAGGACTGGCATATGCCAGGCCAGAACACTCTGCTTACGCTTACACGGAAGGAAAACAATGCTACATGGCCCAGATTTTCATTGTAGTGATCTGCTGGTCACAGGTCTAGTTGTCAGCATGCCACAGCCACTCCCTCATGGCTGGTATACACCCACACCACACCCATCCAGCACAGGCGTCACAGGACACGTGACCCTACCAATAAAAATTACCGGGTGCACGTGCTCTACGCCATTTTAGAGTTGCACCGACAGCATGCACTGTGATGGCCCTTCCCGGTGGTCTGGACACCTCATGTAGGCCTGAGCCATCGAACAGGGGGGCATACCACCACGTGTGTGACCTCACTGGTCACTGAGTTAGTGGCACTGCAAGGACTGAGTGGGTGTGCAACCTGCGATGATGATAGGTGCACTAGTATGTCCTCTGCCATGGAAAAATCAAGGCGCAGAACCAAATGTAAGACTTGTAGGCTTGCGGAGCGCGGCTGCATGATGTGGAGGGTGTCCTGTCCACGAAAAGGTGAGCAGTGAGGCCTGGGTGCGCAGTTGTGGGCAAATACGTCTGTGCGGCGGGAGTGGATGGGGTGCAGCAGCCTGGATGCACAAAAGCAGCACAGCGATTTAGGCGTACACAGTCGTGTATATACTCTGCCATTACTAATTCTGTACTATGTTTCAGATGTGGGAGCTTGAGGACTCCACTAGGTCCTGGCACGTGGTTGTAGACACAGCGGTGGCGTAAAGGTGAGGATTATGTCCACAGTATGGGCACTCACTGTCCCTCTTCATCTCTTCCTTTCTCTCCTTCACACTGTTTCTCTCTTTCTCTCTCTCTTCCTCTTTCTCACACTCTTTCTCTCGCTCACTGTTTCTCTCTCTCACTCTTTCTCTCTTTCTCTCTGTCTTCCTCTCACTGTTTCTTTCTTTTTCTCTCTCTCTCTCTCTTCCTCAAACTCTCACTGTTTCTATGTTTCTCTCTGTATTCCTCTCACTCTTTCTTTCTTTTTCTCTCTGTCTTCCTCTCACTCTTTCTTTCCCTCTTTATCTCTCTTTCTCTTTCCTTTGATGGACGCATGACGCACAATCTTATCTTGCTTTTCGTCTAGGTGAGCAGTGAGGCCTGGGTGCGCAGTGGTGGGCAAATACGTCTGGGTGGCGGGAGTGGATGGGGTACACTAGCCTGGATACACAAAGGCGGGAAAGCAATTTAGGCCTGCACAGTTGTATGTACTCATCCATTACTGATTCCATACTATATTTCAGATGACTAAGCTTGAGGGCTGCCCTATATCCCGGTACGTGGTTGGAGACACACCGGTGGCAGAAAGGTGAGCTGTGAGGATTTTCTCCACAGTGTTAACACTCACTCTCCCTCTCCATCTCTTACTTTCTGTCACTCACACTCTTTCTCTCTTTCTCTCTTTCTCTGTCTCTTCCTCTCTCTCTCATTCTTTCTTTCTCTTCCTCTCTCTCACTCTTTCTCTCTCTCTTCCTCTCTCTCACACTGTTTCTCTCTCTTCCTCTATTACACTTTCTCTCTTTCTCTCCTCCTTGTCTCTCACTCTTTCTCTCTTTCTCTGTCTTCCTCTCGCTCACTCTTTCTCTCTCTCTCTTCCTCACTCTTACTCTTTTTCTCTCTCTCTCCCTCTCTCTCACTCTTTCTCTCTCTCTTCGTCTCTCTCACTCTTTCTCTCTTTCACGTTCTCTCTCTCACTGTTTCTCTCTCTCTTCGGCTCTCTCACTGTTTTTCTCTGTCTACCTCTCACTCTTTCTTTCTTTTTCTCTCTCTCTTCCTCTCACTCCCACTGTTTCTCTCTTTCTCTCTATCTTCCTCTCACTCACTCTTTCTTTCTTTTTCTCTTTGTCTTCCTCTCACTCTTTCTTTCTCTCTCTCTCTCTTTCTCTCTCCTTTGATGAACGCATGACGCACAATCATATCCTGCTTTTTATCTAACAGGCTTTGATTCATGAATCGACGCCCCCCCAACACCACCACAGCTGAACGCGTGTAGAACCTGCTATGATGTGTGGCCATCCTGACACTAGCTAAGAAAGTTGCTTTTAGCACATCGTGCACCCTCTTACACACACGCCGGTGGCGGAAGGTCAGCAGAGAGGCTTTTTTCCGCAACAGCGGGCAGTCACCTCTGGGCAGTGGGAGTGGATAGTGTGCAGCAGCCTGGGTGCACAAGAGCGATTAGACACTTCCGAGCAGTGGGAGTGGATGGGCTGCAGCAGCCTGAGTGCACATTGCCGAAACAGAGAATTAGGCGTGTGCAGTTGTATGTACTCTGCAATTACTAATTCTATACTATCTATCAGATGACTAAACTTGAGAGTGCACTATGACCCGGCACGTGGTTGGAGACACACCTGTTTCACAAAGGTGAGCTGTGAAGGTTTTCTCCAGTGTCAACAATCCCTCTCCATCTCCATCTCTTCCTTTCTCTCTCTCACATTTTCTCTCTTTCTCTGTCTCTTTCTCTCTCTCTCTCTCTCTCTCTCTCTTCTCTCTCATTCTTTCTCTCTCTTTTTCTCTCTCACTCTTTCTCTCTCTCCCTCACTCTTTCTCCCTCTCTCACTCTTTCTCTCCCTCTCCTCCTCTCTCACACTGTTTCTCTCTCTCTATTCCTTGTATCTTGCTCTTTCTCTCTTTCTCTCTCTCACTCTTTCTATCTTTCTCTGTCTTCCTCTCTCTCTCACTTTCTCTGTCACTCTTTCTGTCTCTCTTCCTATCTCTCTCTTCCTCTCTCTCACACTGTTTCTCTCTTTCTTCCGTGTATCTCACTCTTTCTCTCTTTCTCGCTCTCACTCTTTCTCTCTTTCTTTGTCTTCCTCTCTCTCTCTCTCTCTCTCTCTCTCTCACTCTTTCTTTGTTTCCCTCTCTCTCTCTCTCTCTCTCTCCCTCACTCTTTCTCTTTCTCCTTTTCTGGATGCATGACGCACCATCTTATCTTTCTTTTTGTCTTGCAGGCTCTGATTCACAAAAGGTCCAGAGATGACACAACATGGCTGTACATAGTTTTATTTGTTGTTGTTTTGTTTTAATAAAATGTTTTATATGTAAATACATTCATGACTAAGATTCTTATTTGTTCAACCTCACAAGCATCTTCTTATTAATAATTTTAGAACGTTAACCACATTTTTACGTTTCAGATTCCCTAATGGGACTGTCACATTTGTTTGTGGGGGGTGAGGGTGTGGGGGGATGGTGGACAAGGAGCTCCTGCTGGGGGATGTCAGAGCAGTGTTGGCTGTCTGACCTGCATGATCGTTGCCTCCATTGCATCTGTTCTCAAAGACTTCTGAGTCGGCAGGCTGGCTCGTAGATGAAGAACTGCGACCTGACTGGCAGGCTCATAGAGGGAGAACCGCGGCCCATCAGTTTGCAGAGGGAGATCTGCGGGCCAGCTCACAGAGGAACACCTGCGGGTCGACTAGTATAGGGAAAGGTGCGGGCCATCGGCTCCCAAAGGGATAGCTGCGGATCAGTGATGTGAGGAGATGGAGCGTGAAGAGCGTATCTCGCAGAGAGAGACCTGCAGTATATTTCCAGTCTTGGATTCACAGATACAACTGCGGGCCCGAGAACTCGCACCCGAAGAGCTGTGAGCCGACAACTGGTTCGCAGAGGGAGACTTGCGGGCCCAAGAATGTTGTTGGAGGTATGCTGTTGATCGGTGAAAAGGGTGCGTTACCTGCTGATGTAGGGAGATGCAGCATGAAAGGGGTATCTCACACAAACAGCGCTCCGGTATATTAAATTGCCCCGGGGACCTTTCTTTTATATTTTCACTCGATGCGAGGCACAAGATGACTGCTAACAATTCCTGGTTTGAAGGGTTAGCAGCCAATCAGAGGCAAGCTCGTGCTCGGGAGTTAGGCACCGTCCAGATATATATATATATATATTTTTCCTTTAATATCTCAAAAACTACTGAACGGATTTACACCATTTCAACAAAAGCGCTCTTTCTCGACCAAGACCTTTCTCCCTGCCAAACTTGGCGTAATTCCGTTTAGCAGTTTGACCTGTAGCCTTGTCTAAAGATTCATATGGAAAATGCATTGAGAAAACACTTTTTCGTGCCCCCCTTTTTTCTCAGCCCCCCCCTTGACCAATCACCCTGTAATATGTCTTCGCAGCTGGATGGCTCCGGTCGTGGGTGCAAATATCTCGCAATAAACTTGCTTTCAATCAACAACCAACCTTTTTTCGTCCTCAATACACCCCTAATCTTTCAAGATACGAGCTGATCAAAAAAGAGAAACTTTTGGGGAAATTTTGTAAAGATTCGTCAAATGACCCCAAAGTTATAAGCACATCGAGGGCTTGAGGAGGGGAGCCGCGCAACCCCCCTCCCAACATGAGTGAAGCCACAGCGGGCCCCCGCAACCTCATCGAGCCCCTGCTATTATTTTTTAAGAAATGCCATCGGGACCTAACCCAGCAGGAACCCGCGACCCCAGCGCGAATTGAGCCGATATTTTTTCTTTTTTTTTAATGCTTTCTTTGGCCCTGAGGGTCCTTCTGGGACCCCCTGAGCAGGCCTAGGGGGTGAGGGTGTTTCTACCCTGCCCCCTTCTCTTGTTTTATACCTTTGTTTCTCTGTTTTCTGGTGACTCGCTTCTACTGAGTTACAAGATGGCTGCCAACACTTCCTGGTTTGGAGTGTTGACAGCCAATCACAGTGAAACTCATGCACAGGACTTAGGCTCCGCCCAGATATCAAAACTTTTATTTTTCTAATTTCTCAGCAACTACTGAACAGATTTACACCATTTAAAAAAAAGGTCGCTTTCTGAACCAAGCTCTACCTTTCTGCCAAATTTGGGGTAATTCCGTTGAGCAGTTCGGGCTGTAGCTCGTCGTAAACTTTCCTATGGAAATGAACATCGGGAAAACCTGTTTTGGTACCCCCCTTTTTTCTCAGCCCCTGCTTGAGGAATCACCCCCCAAACTTTCAGGATGGATGCTGACCTGAATAGACTTTTTTTGCAGAATTTCGCGAAGATTCATCAAACGATGCCAAAGTTATTAGCAAATCAAAAAATGCTTTTCCTACGTAAACTAAGTTGTAACTATAACTACCTACTGGCGACCGCCAGTGGGTAATATATCATTGTTGAATGCAAATAAATTAGGTAATTGAATAAACATTTATCAATTTTAGCTCGAACATATAGAAATCTCCCATTTGTAGAATTTAGAATTGTAGAAATGTTGTAGAATGTGGGCATTCAATTTATTTGCAAACAGTATTGCTACCTCATGTTTGTGTCTAATTTCTATGTAAGTATTCACTAACCACTCTCCTTTTAACTAGATGACATTAACCCAAAACAATTTTAACATTGTATTCAGAATTCAAAACTGCTATCCAATAAAAGTGAAAAGTTCAATTTCATGAAACCAGAAAAACTGTTGGCATATGATCACAAAGACCCACAATAAGATAAATACAAACAAGACACACCACATAAAAATCAGTCTATAGAGAAACCACATAAAGTAGGAGTAGTTGGATACAGAGAAGTACACACCAGATGACAAAGTAGAGTACCTGCTTAAAGTAAGAAGAAGAAAGGAAAACATGTAGGTGCACATTTGAGGAAATGTGTTACAAGTCTTCAGATCCTTGGGAATCTACTGTTATAGGTGCATAAAGACTTACACATGAGCTAAGTTCAGACTAAGATGTAAAAGATTTGTAGGTATCTCCAGTCCAGGCCTTTATCATTGCAGGGTCATATAGGCCATATTTGTAGCCCACATCATTGCCTGAGGAGAGAAAATTCTTTATGAAAATCCTTGGTTTCTTTAGCATAGTCTTGATGAATAAATAGTTTGTGATTACCTTATAGATGTGAAGGATTTTGCCTAACTGCTTTACAAATTTGAATGAGTATGAAAATGCAGTACTTTGATGATCATTTTCCTAGGTTTGATAGAATTAGGTTGGTGCTTGGAGGGTAACCAATGTGACTTATCAATTTCAAACTTGTCTGTGAGCTTCAAATATATCAGGCTGGATAAAAGGGTCTCTAAACAAAGCTTAACATTCTATAATCTCTGGTGTATTGAAAATGCGGAGATTATATTGTCTAATTCTATTTCCAAGATCAACTATCATTTTGCTCATCAGTGTAATATGATCTAATCGCTTCAAATTATCATTGATTTTAATTGTGTTATCAGATACTCTTGTGGATAGCCCTACTAATTCTTTATGGATGCACTTAATGTCAATGCTGATAGAATCAGTAGAAATATGTGTTGCCTGAATCTCTTTTCAGATTTTAGTCACCGAATGTTCTTGAAATTCCACACCTTTGACTTAGGAGAGGAAAGAGACGTCTGTTTCCTTTTAGCAGGCTGGTCATTGTCAGGTTCAGCCATTGTCCCAAGTGTTTTAAAGCAATTTGAAGTAATATGAATCCAAAAAGTAATCAGAAATAAAGGAAATATATTTAATTCAAGTGAATAATGTCACTGAATTAGCACTTTTGAGAATGAAATGTTATGCAATGTTCCAACACATAGTTTATGATGTTTATAAGTTAATAATATGAAGAAAGGCAGCCTCTGCAGCAACTATTAGCAGTTATGGGAGGTGTTTTGGTAGAGGTCTCAACTCATCTCAAGGCGGGCTAAGAAGAGGGCAGGCTTGCCTTATAGATCTATCTCCCAGGAGCAAAGGAGCCATGTTGTCTTATGTTGGAGTCTATAAATTCAGAAGGAGCTAAAGTAAACAGCAAGGAAGAAGGACATAGCCTTCTGACGTAGCACTAACTCCTCAAGATCAACTGGTCTATTCTTCCACTGGCGTTAAAACTTGAGCATTTGCAGGTAAGCACAGAAGTTCAAAGAAGAGCCGCCATCTTGGCTCTCTCTGCCTCCTGTAGTGCTGCTATGTTATAAGAATGCATGTTTACCTGACATTGCTTGTCAAGCTAGAGCTCAACTTCTCATGTGTCTTAGATTCATTGGCCAAGCCTCTCTTTTCAAAGGAGCTCCTTGCTTGCATATAGGTAACATACCCATGGGCATTTTCATTAGCGGCCCCTTGTGGGCACCCCCTGCAACATGTGTTGTCACCCCTACTAAAGGCAAGGCACTTCAAGGGAATGAGGCAAGTGCAACAGAAGGCTAAGGCTGGGCCTCTCGAATATAGACGCAAGTATAGTTTTTCTTTGCTTGTATGTCTTTAGACAACTTAACCCAATAGAGATTCCTATTGTTCTGGGAAACAAGGTATTTAAAAATGCTCATTTGTTGTAGAGGAATGTTACTTCTTTGCCATTAGCATTGAAGTAATGGCATTTGCACTTGAAAGGTGACCTCTGCACTCTCCCCTACTGAACTTTCCAATTATTGATTGCCACTATGAAAAAAAAGAGAATGTATCACAAACTAATTTTTATTTTGGTTTTAACAAGGCAGCCAAGTGACTCAATGATGTGTTATAGTCACAACTAGTCATGATTTGTCAGGTTAAGCATGAGGCCTTCTTGGGATGTGTGTTCTGCTTATAACACTATTATTATGGTCTCAAAAAGCAGAGACTGCAAAGTCATGTTGATTGTAAAAACCACGAATGACTGAAGGTGCCACATATACATTTGGAGCATTGGGCATTCATTTAACTTTTAAAATGTTAAATGTAGTCTAGTCCATTTAAAAAATTGACCTATTTTGCAATCAAAACAAGGAAAGAGTGCTGACATATTTTGTGAGTGTTCACTCTTTTGTTCCCGTTTTATCTTTCCCTCTTTATTTCCCTTTAGTTTTCTTTATTTTACTCTTTATCCCTCTTTCTCTATTTTCTTTATTTACCCATTCTCTTTCTCCATTCCTTTGTCTTTGAACCTGTAACTCCCTCTCTCTCTTGCATTTAGCAGTCTATACGCTTTCTTTTCAATCTATTTCCCTATTCCTCTTGTTACACCCTCAATTCTTCATTCGCTCTCTTCTCTTATTCTGGTCACCTACACACTCTTTGCTCAATTTACCTTTCACTAACCTTTTCTCTTCTACCCTAGACTCTTACACACATTCTCTGCCACACTCTTCTTCTATTCCCACACCCACCCACCCCTCACTATCTCTCTGCTACTTCGAGAGAACATGTGGCCTAGTGGCTAAAGCTATCTACATTGGGCCCTAGAGACCCAGGTTTGAATCATAGTCTCAGCATTTGACTATACATTGTGGGATTCTGAGCAAACCACTTAATCCACATGCCTAAATAGATAATGAAATAGAATCTATTTGGCGGATCTACACTTGACATACCCAAACTTGGTGTTTGTCTTTCATTCTGCTACCTAAAGTGCAGCACTTTATTGCTTCCTTGTTAGGTTTGCGCTATATAAATGCCAATACATACAAACACCCTACTATTATCTAAACATACCCCCCTCTCACCTCCTGGGGCAAGTGCAAGGACTTTTGCTATCCTAGGTGAACACACATTTGTATGTACCGTCCCCTCTAGCAATGATGCCACATTTACTGTTTTTACTGGTAGTAGGACATCCCCTGCCCCCCACCCTCTCTCCTGTCTCACACACCATTCTCATGATCGGGCCTTCTCTCTTGAATTATTTTCTATCATTCATTCTTGTGTTTCTTAAGTGCATATTCCCCACTCCCTTTTCTCAGACTCTTACTTCCCTTTTTCTATTTCACATACCCTTCTCTCTCACCACATCTCAATGCATTTCTTTCGAATGCTTCACTTCTTTCCATCAATTGACACCAAGCTCTCTTAACTTTTCTCAGGCTCACCACATACGAACCATGCTCTCCTGCTCACTATTGTCTCACAATACTATGTCACAACTTCCATTCATATACCTTCTAGGATCCTCCTCTCTGTCCCACACCATCCTCTTACCAACCCATTCTCTCAAATAAACACTTGTATCACTAAACACTACTATCACAGAGGCACATACACATAACGCCTTCCCTCTTGAGTTATCCTTTACCTTTAAACCTTTCCAACTTTTCTTTCTCACACACTTTCTTGAGCCTCCTCTCTCACACACATTAACCTACCCAATGTTCTGCAATCACTCATTCATGACACACTTTTTCTCACCTGTTCCTCACACACACTTTCGGCATGGGGGTACTGGGTTCGAGTCTCAGTAACGACGCTAAACCTCCTGTGATTCTGGGCAAATCACTTAATCTCCCCATGCCTAACAAAAAAATGAATGTGTGTCCTCATGTAACATAACTGGTGCTATGTAAAGCGCTCTGATACCTGATTGGATTCGGGTCAAGTTCGCGCTATATAAAACTCTGCTAAAAAAAAAAAAATTACCTTGATGGATTTTATACAACCAATAATCCTTACAGGACTAAGTAAAAACTGATGAGAAAAGGAGTTGATCCCACATTTTAACTCATTTTTAAATTGGAATCTTAAAGGGACACAAAGCAGTAAACAGAGCCCACGCAGGCATGGAGTATTTTTTACTTCGAATGCCGGGAAACTCCTTTGGGGGAGGGGGGACAGGAGGGGAGCGTGCCTTATTTGTTTTTATACTGTAAAGATTTTAAGTGATCGTACAGTTCATAAAGAATTTACACATATAACGAATTTCATTCAATACTTTGCCATATAAATATAATGTAATGAATAAAACAATAATATGCAACCATAAAACTTGGCCTCAGCAACCACAGACAATATTATTTCATTACTGATGTTGCTCTCAAACTTTCAAAACAATCCCTCAATTTGTATTCTAATATCTGCAAAAAATGTAAAATTCTCCCCAGTTCCTAATGGATAAAATTTGTTATGTATTAAAAAAAACAATGTTTATAAAAGTGTTTTAAGAGAGAAATAGCCAACAAGTAATAACTATAAAACATGTATACATGAGGCATAATTACTTAAAATTGTTTCCTCAAAATAACACATACACTGAGGACACTTAAATTTACAATACTTTCAAAAATGTCTCCCGCTTAATCCAGATGTTAAACAACAACCGGCTCACAGAAAAAACAACCAGACCAGATGTATCAGTCATTATTCTTTTCGCCTCTCTAAAATGAAGTACCCCAAGGGACAAACAGATTGGACGCAACCATTTTCTGCGTGCACCATGATATTCAGGACATACAAAAATCACATGATCAAGGGTTTTAGGATTCATGCCACAAACTGGGCATGAATTAGGTGAAGAGTTATTATTGCAATTTTTGCTGAGCGATCGAAGGGGCAAATAACCAATTCTAAATCTAATAAACAAGCTCTTGGCTAGTGGTGGCGCAATTTTGTCCGTATAGTTTGTAAAGGCTAGATTCGTTTTAAGTGCCAAGAACTGCTTGGTAAGGTAGCCCAGAGAGCCCCTAGTTGTTTCTTGCCAAACTAGGGATAAATAGGCTTATCCGCCCTACAAAGTACTTCAGGTGAATCCCACATTCTGATCACACCCACTTTTTGGCACAACTCACTTACAAACCTTAACCAAGGAATCACCATGGTACGATCCAAATTCATTTAATCACTCAAGGAATCTCTGTATTCACCTAGTTCAGGAGTAACTCAGAAACTAATCCAGAACAGTAGTGGTTTTAAGTGCGCCTGGTCAGATACTCTTTTTATTCCTGTGTCAAAATAGAGTGGAACCAAGAGGGTGTTTGTGGGGACCGAGAGCAATGTTCTGAAAAATGCATTCTCTATCACTGCGAGCATCGAGGTGTCAGTGTATCCCCAAACTGCAGTGCCATACTGCGCGCCGCTTTGGAACTTCGCTTGATAGACTTCCAAGGCCAGGAGATAGAATGCCAATATGTATTTTTCTGTAAGCATAGGATGGCCTTAGATTTATGTGATAGTGTGAGGGCTCCTTTATTTATTTGGTGGACTCACCTAAATTTGTCTGACAGGGTGACCCCCAAGTCATCGAAGCTGAAAACCCTTTCCAAATGGTCATTCCCCGCCATAACCGGACAGCTCTTGCTAACATTTTTGCCAAAGACCATGAATTTTGTTTCTGCAGCATTTAATTCTAAACCTCGGTGGCCACAGAACTCCAAGAATTTATTTAGCAGATTCTGTTATCCCATTTGGGGCATAGAAATTAATAATGAGTCATCTGCAAACAAAAGTATAGGTGTTTTAGGGCCAGATGTAACACCCGTTTTTGCATGCGCAAATGGGTCTGTGACCCGTTTGCGCATGCAAAAACCCGACAGGGCAATGTACAAACGCTATCTAGCAAGTCGCAAATTATTTGCGACTCGCAATTAGGAAGGGGCGTTTCAAGGGCGTCCCTTCCTAATTGCGACTCTGAGCCATATGTATGACTGTTTTGCAACAGCAATTATGGTCGCAAAACAGTCGCCATTTATCACCTACTTCAAGTAAGTGGTAATGCAGTTGCAAATGCATACAAAAATATTTTTTAAGGGCAGGCAGTGGTCCTAGGGACCACTGCCTGCCCTTTAAAAATTAAACGACAACGTTTCATTTTTTAAAAAAAATACATCCCCTTTAAGGAAAACTGGCTGCATTTAAAAAACAACAAGCTGTTTTATTTAAGAGCAGTCCCAGACATGGTGGTCTGCTGAGCCCAGACCACCATCTCTGGGAGTGCCAGCCATTCTGAATGGGGTTGCAAAATGCGAGTGCCTCATGAATATTGATGAGCCTTGCATCTTGCGAGCCCATTGGGAATCGCTAACAGTGTCTCTGACACTAGAACAAATGCACAGGGTATGAGGCAATTTGGGACTGCTCTTATCGCTATGGTATGGTCATGTATGGTATTCGCTCCTTTGGTGCATAGGACCTGAGGCTCAATACCCTTAAACCTCCTAGGATTAAATAAAAACACAAATATCACAACAACAATTTGGTCCAGCACTCTGTATTAAAGTTTCTCAGGTAACATCACATGGTTATACAAGACATTGATTCAGCAGGTATTATTCCAATTTTTCTTTATTCGTGAACTCTTCTTCACAACAAAATAAAGAATGGCAAAAAAGTGGGTATCTATAAAACGGGATCATAACTAACCCTGGGCGTAGTTCGCGAAGTAGCGCTACGCGTAGCTACGCAAAGTGCACTTCGCACTACGCGAGCTACGCGTAGCACTTCGCGAACTGTGTAGTACTCTGTTCGCACTGTGCAAGATGCCGTTTTCAATGACTGCACAGTGCGGACAAGCATCCGGCACTGTGCAATCATTGAAAACGGCATCTTGCACAGTGCGAGCTGTAGTTTTCTGCCGCTCGAGTAGATTTTTACTCGAGCAGCAGCTTTCTCACCGCGAACTGGTAGTTTCTCATTGCGAGCGGTCGTGAGCATACGCGACCACTCGAAATGAGAAACCTGACCTCCCCGCATTGAGAATCTCGCCAGGAGGTTTATTTTCCACGCTCGTGATTGCCAACTTGATGTTGCTGATCTTGAACGAGGAAAAAGTCTCGCCGGAATGTCATTTTGCTTGCTCGCGGTCGCCAACTTGACGTTGAGGACCGCGAGCAAGCAAAAAATGACCGCTGCACTACGCAATGCTACGCTACGCAAGTTTGCACTGTGCTACGTGCAATTCGCGTAGTGCGAAGTAGCGCAAACTTCGCAAACTACGCGAGCGTAGCGTAGTGCTTTGCCCAGGCTTAATCATAACAATTTCTTTCTGAAATCATGTCTTTGATAAAGATGATAGCAATTATGATCTGACTATTTTACAAGACAACATTTGACTATGCTAACTCCACAGGAAGGAAATGTATGAAGACAATATATCCTTAGGAGAATTGGCATTCTGCAGTCACTAAACTCCTTGTCTGGAATATTCATGTGTATAAGATTTTTCTAAAATCATCTGCATACAATTTGATTTAGATGAATACCCAATCATAATGTTAAAAGACACTTGACTGGGAGAGAGCCTTTCTGTCAATGGGCTTATTATCATAGCTGAAAGTTTCATTTTCTTCAATTTCTGGGTGCAATTGATCTTAGTATCAGTTCTGTATGGGAAAAAAGTAAGCCTGGGCGGTGTACTCCCCTCCTACCTTCTGCTCACAGAGTTTGCAGAGCTTTCCACAGTCTGCGTTATGCGGAGCTCGTGGAGTTCCGAAATAAATCCACTCCAAGGAGTTTTTTTCCTCGCTCGCGCTCATCAACATCATGTTGGCGAGCGCTAGCAAAGAAAATCCACCACCCGGCAAGATTTATCCTGATTCGCGCATAGCGGAACTCCACGAACTCTGCCCAGGCTTAGAAAAAAGTATCATTATTGAAGGCAACTTGTAAATTGTTTGTTAGCCTCTTCTACTACACTCTTTAACAAGCAAAGATCACACATTTTATCAATATGTCTGAATGTCTATATGCCTCCTAATTGAATTTTGTGTGAGGAAAAATCAGAAATATTGGGCTATGATTTGTCTAATTTGCACTGCCATTTTCCTTCTATATTATTTATTTTAGCTGTTGATTTCAAATTAAAAATGCCTTTTTTTTAGATTGTATGTTTTTGGGGGAAGATCACATGCAATATCTCAAGATTCCTAAAGTGTTATGGCTGGCTGGTATTTGCTCTAGTAGAACCAATCAGTATTTATCAATTTTAGTACAACATAATCTAATAAATTTAAATTGGATTTTTTTAAGTGATACTCCTGCAGCTGTGACTTTTAGACTTTGTAACACTTAAATTCCTTTAGATTATGGGGATTATTTATAAGCCCCCTGCGTCACCGGTAAGTCACTTTTTCCCATATTAAAAGTGACGCACCGGAGGTGCAAGAGGCTTGTAAATACACTGCTAGAACAGTTTGGTTTAATCGATGGTTTTAACATCATTGACATTGGCTAAAGCAACCATTTAGCTACGCAAATGGACTTTAAGGTAAACATAATAACATTTCAAAATCAACACTGAACTTACCTCTAATTTCTAGTCATACAATAAAGGTTTCAATCACTGTAGAGAATTTTCAAGAGTAATTTAAGATCAAAAGTGATAAGAATTTGATAGATACTAGTGGCAATGGCATTGAGTGGAATAGCTGGTTAGTAGAAAGAGTTTTGACTCGTGTAAACAAATTTTGTTAATTTCACTGCTGTTCCTAAAACAGGTGGCTTTTTAAAGGGGAGGTGCAACCAGAAGTGCCAAGAACAGCAAAGGGCCCTAAAGAGAATGAGACTTAGAATGAACAATAGTGGAGGAGAAAAAAACCAGCTGAGAATATAGAACTTTGAAGAAAGTATACCAAAATCTGGTGTGTCCAAAAACACAAAAAACGTTTGTGAGGTCAATTGGAGTAAAATAGAGGAAGTTCTATCGCACAGCGATTCAGAATTTTTCTGGTGAAAGGTAAATAGTGAGCATATAATAAACCCACTCTATTTTGAAGGTGCAAATCTCTGAATCCCAATGATCTGAGTTTCTTTCTAAGTTGTATAAACTCAAGTTTTATTAACAGTTACTGGATGTATTGTTGATACCTGAAGAGGGATTATTTAATATATCTTCAGGAAACAGGGATAATCTCTTGAATAATTAGTGATGTGAAATCATCATGAGTGGAGGGCCTGGATAGCTTCCCTGCAGTATATTTAAAACTGACCATCTTTGGTGCATATATGTTTTCAACACTTTCTTTAAATGTCTTTACTGTTCAGGGAAAATTCCAGATTCATGGGAATTTTAAAGTCTATCCATAAGAGGGGCTCCAGGGATGACCCTGCAAACTGTATATTGATTTCTCTTTGGGATAGACCCTCTAAGATCTATGCCCAACCTCTTTTAAAACTCCTGAAGCATGGGCATTTGGATCTGGAATTGTTCATCTAGACCAGGCGTGTTTTGACAAAATAACTCCACAATCAACCATTGTTTAGTAGTTTGGGGGGCTGCATAGAAATGAACAGAGACCTTGAGTACACTTTATTACTGTTAGTTGATCTGCAGGCAGCTTTTGACCAGATAGAAATTGATAACCTCTAGGAAAAAGAGAATGGAATATCCCACACTTTACTATTTAATGCTGAATTGCAATAATTGGGTCCAGGGTGACCTAAATGGTACTGGAATTTTATCAGAAAAAAAACCTCTTGAAAATGGGCTAATGAAAGGGTGTGTTTCAGCACCCTTCCTTTTAGTTTTTTCATATCTGACCTCCCAACGCTCTTTGCAAATATTAATTTCTTCTCTCTTGAAATAGTGGGTACTTTTGTCCACCGTCTTACATATGCAGATGATTTAGTCATAAGAGACTATACTCAGATTGGTCTGCAAAGTACACTTCATTTCCTGCTTGCCTATTATGAATACAATAGACTTAATATTAATGTGGAAAAATTAAGATCATGATCTTTTCTAAGTGACTAAATAATTTACCTTTGGAACAGGTGAATAAATATAGATATTTAGGTCTCAAATTTTTTAATAATCAAAAATAGGATAAGGCTATAGCCAATTTAAGAACTTAACTTCTTGCGTCTGTTAATGCCTTCAAAAGGTTTAGCTCTCGGTTCGGGGGCTTCCCGGTGGAGCCTATGAAAAAAGTAATAATGAGCAAGCTAATTCTACAGATGCTTTATGGAGCAGAACTTTTTACTATTGATCAGAGTGTTAATTGTGATATGCTAGAAAGCTTATGTTTCAAGACCCGTCTGGCTCTTCCAAATATTAATTCCTGCATCAAGGTAGGAGGTGGGTCACGATTCTTGGAACCTTTTCTTTCAGTCGCACGTTTTAAGGTTCCTATTTAGCATCAAACAATGTAATCGTAAAGATGAACTTTCATTAATGCTGCAGGATATAATGTCATGGTCTGGTCAGTTTTTAAAGATTTATTTGTGACTTTGTTATGAATAGAGTTGGGAATTGCCATTTTCAATATCAAAGACTCAATGACCCTAAATAAGCTAAAAATCGTCCTATGTGTTGGGGGTAAGGGAAACCACTATAGCTGATGACAAGTATTTACTTGGGAAGAAGCAATCAGTAGAACATTTAGTAGCATGGGGGATGAAGAGACTTTTCAATATTTGTTTTAGGTTCCTATTGAAACAATCTGATATCACTCTCCAATTACAGATAAGTATTGACCCTTGTTGGAGAATGTCGCGCTATAGAGATAGAGTCTCCGAAAATGGTGGTTATTGTTTTTGTGATCTAAAAATTCAATATTCATTATTACATCTTCTTTTAAGAATGTTCCTTCTTTATAAGTGAAAGGAAAAAGATTCTAAGACCTATGCTCAGGAAGTATGGAATTAGATCAGGAAATAAAGCACAAATCACTTTATACACAATGAAGTTCCTAGATATTGCAATTGCTATTGTAAAGTATATTAGGTTGATACAAAATAGATACTTCTGATATTACTCTCAAATTCTGATCCGGTACTTTGATGAGAAGTTCTGTGTAGAGGTATTATTGGGTTATTGTGTAGTTTTGTAAACTGGATTTTACCTGAAAGTTGATTGATTTCATCTAGCATGGGCAACTTTCAAAACTTGCGTAGTTCTAGTTATGGGATGAAATTCTTATTTATAAAAAGCTGTTCATTTTTATGCTTTTTATGTATGCATCAATGGGCTTTGTGTGAATTTTGAGGAATGTTGCTGTTATGTGCATATTTATTTTGTTTATTTCATTATATGTCTATCAATTAAGATTTAGAAATCATGGCACTATTTTAAGCTTTCTATTTCTACATAAACTGTGTTCTTGGAAATAAACTATCATTAACGAACTACCTAACTAACTGCTCAGAGTTGAGGACATGTTAAGCCTCAGATTGAACATCAACAAATCAACAACAGTAGTGTTTCTGAATTTTGACAAAGCATTTGAGTATGGCACTCAGGATTGATCTACAAGCTCACTAAGCTCAAGGTTCCAAGATACCTGGTAATCCTGCTAACCACAGTGGCGTTGCGGAACTCCACGAACTCCACCCAGGCTTACTTCAAAGGCACTTAGGCGTTTGTATCTCCTCAAACCCATATGTGTGGAGAAGGTAGTGATGGCTCATTATTCCGGAGCTAGGATCAACTGATGGTACCCGGCCCGCAAGTCCATTGTTGAAAACTCTCTCGACCTGCTAACTTTTGCCACAATATCATCAACAGCGGGTGTCAAGTGGCGTTCCCACCATATAGCCATATTTGGCAACCTCATGTTCACACCAATTCTGACTTCACCAGGCTGTTTGCTTTTACGAGCGACGACAGTCGGTGACACCCACGAGGTAGGACTACCAAACTTTTCGATGATGTCCGCCAGTTCCAACTTCCTTAGCTCAGCCTCCACCTTTGGGTGTAGATGGAATGCTACCCAGCGATATTTCAGCACAACGGGTTGGATAGAGTTATCAATGTGAAGGTGTATGAGACGGTCCTTGAGACACCCAATGCCGACAAACAGTTGAAATCATCCTCCCTCCCTAGATGTGTACTGAATGTGAAGGAAACCAGCTGGAGACATTCCGCTGTCCTGCAACTCAACAGCATTCCAGAGCCTGGCTTGATAACATACACTTTCACCCTGGTGGAATTGGATTCATGAGATATGTCCTTAGTGAAAGCTCCTGCTAGCAGGAGTGGCTTGGTAGACCTATAGGCAAATACTTGAGTGGCGGTGGGACACAGTAGTGTGTGCAGCAGCAGAGTTTACAACACTGATAGGGCAAGGATGTTAATTGAAGCTCCTGTGTCGATCAAAGCTTGAATTTTATGTCCCAAAAGTAGGACTTTACACTTCAGAATGTGCCGGGAGGGTGCTCATCCGGCTGCATGGCATGGATAATATGTACAGCTCCATCCACATCATCATCATCCATATCCTATTCCTCATACGGGGTTCCTGGTGTGCACATGACGTTCACTGACTTTGGGTTGGCTCCCTTGGGAATAGTAGCAGAATGACAGCCTTTGGCAAAATGATTCAATTTGTAACATGCCGAACACCTTTTTTGCCTTGAGCGAGGCAGGACCCTTGATGGGGATATGGACCTACACACGTGTAGCATGCCTTAGAAGTATTTGCAGACATGGGACGGACTTCCTTCCTTACAACCCCCATTGTCACCAATGCATTGACTGGCTCCGTCTTCATGTGCTGTTGTAGGGCCACCTCCATATGGGCAGCATGCACTTTAGACAGTTCTTTCAAGCGTCTTATAGTGAGTACGTCAGCTATAGACATTCGGGGGACCTGCAAGATGTTCTCCCTCAGATTCACGGAGGCACAACCTTGTATGGATTGACCTCGAATTTCATCAGCAGCATCGGGCATTGTGCATGTGCTGGCCAGTTCTCATAATCGACCGTAAAAAGTGTCTACAGATTCTTCTGGTAACTGCCTTGCCTGGCGTAGCAGGAACTGCTCATAGTCAGGATTGGCAAGCAGCTCAAAATGCTCCATGAGGGCTGCCTTCAGAGTAGCGTACGTGGAGGGTGGCCCAGCTTCCATCACAGATTTGCCAAGCTTGTGAATGGCGGCATCACCTAGGTGGAGTAACATGGGGCATCATCTGTCCATGTCTAGAGCCACATAATCTTTTCAATGTGCCACTTGCGCAGACGGAGGACCATCCACCACAAACGGCTCGAAGGCTGGTATTGAGGCCATGGCAGCCAGAAGTGTAGAAGATCAGGCAGACAAGATTCAGGAATGAAACCACCAAAACCGAACCAGGCGCCCAGTAAAATATGCAGATGATCCCAGAACTCACCAGCAGGGGCCTGATGGTGCCAGAATCATGCATGGCGTGCACTGGTGTTATGGCCAGGCAAAAAGTCAGTAAGTTGCATAAACACTTCTGAACAGCAAAGACAGGAGATGAGGCAACCCAGTATTACACAGCACTGTAAACTGGCTATAGGACAGATTGCATTCTGGCAGCACTTCACCAAACTGGAGTCACATGTAAGACCCAGTAGTGCATATCACTGCTGGAGGCCACTCAAAAATGGGGCAACTCACCTATCCCACGAAGGGGGAAGGACAAAAACACCCCTGCACGCTGCCAGGAGCACTGCGGCTGTTGCGTGGGAGAGGGCTGCCCGACTTGCAGGACTAGCAGCTTCCTAAGCATAGAGCCACCTCCACTGCACTGCAGCCCGCAATATATGGCATGAGCAGCTGCGTCTAGAAAGCAAAACGAGAACCCAGAGGGGCAGGAGCCATGCCACAGGTCCGCGGTAGCCACCATGAACACGAGCCCAAGCCAGTAGGCACAGAGCGGGAGGAGGGTGAAGATGGCACACGAGTGGGGAATCTACTTCCCTGGTCACCAATTTGTCAAGTTCACAAGTGCATAAGGGCCTTGATTGAGCCCATAAAATGAACAGAGCCCACACAGTACTTGTTTCGTTTTTTAACTCCTGAGCTCCGGCCCCTGGGCTTTTTATTCCTTTCTTCGTTACTCATGGCCCTTACCATCATGGTCATGCGCAAATGACAGCCTTCCAAAACACCACTTGTTCGGGAGGTCTGCATGGAGCAGTCCACGCAGCCTCCGGAAACTCAACAGGGATGCATGTGCATGCACATGTCAAAATGCATCCATGCAAGCATATGGGCAAACATATTGGTATGAGTTTTCTTTAATTGAAAACTAATTGCAAGATTTCCGGCTATAAGTTCAAATGTGTCTTGACACGTGTTTGAATGCTGGCTTTTAAATGTATTATGTTTTACTGTTTTGAAAAAAGAAACCAGAAATAAATATATGGGCAAAAAAGCTCTTTGAGGCAAGAGGAAATACAATACTGTATCTCTGATAATTGGGTGTAATAGTGAGGACAAATAACTCAGAGTAGATTCTTCATTCGAGGGCGGTGTGCATTGATGCTACAGATGAACAGTCTAGCCTGAACTGCTAAGTCAGGCCCTCCTTGAACTGGAACACAATCAACCTAGGACCGGTTTTGCCCTAGTTATGGGCTCATCATTCGGGTACAGCTTGGTTCCAGTGACACAGTGTGCAAGGGACCCACGTCTGGGCATATCCATCCCACATAGGGCGACACAATAAGTATACATAACAGTGATGGATTGAATGTTTGAATTATTGTCAGCCACTGGTAATCACAGGGGCAGCATCCCAATCCATCGTTATTTTGCACACCATGCCACCTCAGTTTAGACCTAGCTATATGGAAATCAGTCTTGACCCTGCTCCAATAGGAACATTCCAGCCCAAACTGAAGTAGCATTGTGTGCAAAACAGGTTGGATTGGGATGCAGCCTCGAGTGATTGCCAGTGGCTAAGAATAATTCAAGAATTCCATCCATCACTGTTTTGTATACTTTTATCTCAGTAAGCAAGCACTGGGAGCGCTAAGTTAAGGATCAGATTTATCAAGACCTTGAGTTGCCCTTGTGTTGCCCTTGTGTCATGCATGGTAACACAAGGGCAATGCAAAACCTTAAGTGAGATTTACTGTGCCAAGCAAAGCCACCTTGCATGGCTCTGTGTGGCATAGTACATCCAGGGTAACGCAAGGCAGCGCAAGAAAGGCATTTCATGGGTGGAGCATGGGTTGTGCATGGGCGTTCACATGCATCCACCAATGGATTGTGGCACACTCCCATGTTTATTTACACAAGTAAACCTGGCAATGCCTCAAAATGGTACACTTTCCCAGGTGTGGTGTAACAGGGAGAAATATCTTTATTCATCCTGGTTAATGCCTCAGAGGATCGTTTTTGTGCAGGAAGTTTTCCCTCTCTGCACAAAAATAATTCTGCCTGTAACGCAGGGACCCTTGCACCATGGCACACGGGGCCTGCATTGGCAGCTATGAGTGCGCCAGCGCAGTGAGAAAGTAGGAATGGTTGCTTGTCACTGGATCTTCCAAGGCACAGGCTGCTTTTATCTTGAAATGTAGCAACATTTGATGGCATATTTAAAGACATAACACAGAACATTACACAGCGCATACAGAAAGCAACATAATATAATTAAAACATTCCCACAACAAAAAGACACACAACAAAAATGCACAAAGCTCTTTACCCCCTCAGAATCCTGTTTCCATAATAAAAGAGCTAAAAGGTGTTTGGAGCGAGCACTGCCTTAATTTACCATCATAGGTGTAAAATAGCGTAAATCAAAAAAGTTTGTTATCTGGCCCATGGTCCTAACTTTGCGGAACGAGTGCTCATTTTATGTGATAAGGCTAAAAATTATTTTGGATTAGTTGTTCGTTCACAAGTCTGTGGTAAAAATAACAAGCATTTGCAATGCAATAGGTCTCGCATTTATAAGAGTTTGAGCTATTGGCATTGTAAAATTACAATGCCTTTTATTTATGTTTTGGTTTTAAAACAAATAAAAGGCATTGTCATTTACAATGTCAGTAGCATAAACTCGCATAAAAGCATTGTGTGGAGTGCAGCAGTGTGCGGAGTGCAGCAGTGTGCGGCGTGCAGCAGTGTGCGGCGTGCAGCAGTGTGAGGCGTGCAGCAGTGTGAGGCGTGCAGCAGTGTGTGGCGTGCAGCAGTGTTTCGTGTAGCAGTGTGAGGCATGCAGCACTGTGTGGCGTGCAGCGGCGTGCAGCAGTGTGCGGCGTAATTTGTAATTTGTGAGGGTATTTGTAGAGCGCAACGGTCGCTCCGGAAGGAGCATCTTGGCGCTGATTTCCAGGTAGAAGATCAAGTAACTTCCTAAAGGTAGAAAAGTTAGATGGCTGCCATGGTGTAGTCGTCGGGAAGATTAAAAATCCAAGTTTTTAGTGCTTTCCTGAAGTGTTTTTCTTGGGTTAAGGACCTCAGGAATTTGGACATGCTGTTCCAAGCTTTAGTGGCAAGATGATTTAAGGTTTTGCCACCTTTGGTTTTCGAAGAGAACCTAGTAGGAAGGATTAGATTGTCCTTAGAGGAACGCAGGGATCTGCTAGGGTTGTAGTGAGGGAAACGCTTGATAAGATATTTTGGGCCGGAGTGATTAAATGCGTGGCGTGCAGCAGTGTCGTGCAGCATGCAGCAGTGAGTAATGCAGCAGTGTGCAGCAGTGAGTAATGCAGCAGTGTGCAGCAGTGTGCAGCAGTGTGTGCCGTGCAGCAGTGTCCATCAACTGTTGTTTTTGCATTTGTCACCCCGAGTGGGAAGGGTATGCCCAGAAGTGGATCCGGTGCTCTCCATGCCACTGGAATCAAGCTATCCTGGCTGAAGAGGGGTGAAACCCCGAAACCGGTCCTAGGATGCTTGTTTCCAGACCAGGGAGGACCTGGCTTGGCAGTTCGGGCTGGACTGTTCCCATGAGTTACAGGGTCAAGACTGATTTGCGTATGGCTGGGTTCAAACTGGAACAGCATGGTGAGCAAAAAAACAAAGGATTTAGGCCCAGATCTCTGTACTGGCGTGAATGTATGACATTGTTCTGCATTCTGTCCATCAACTGTTTTTACAAAACGAAATCCTGCACACGTAAGCAAAATGAGCTCCTGGCATGCACTTGCAACGGGCGAACTGTACTCATCTCTTACAACCTTCTTGAGATTGTTGCTGTAAATGAAATTGGTTTTATAGATCTTCTAAGAGCTCTATGTAATCCGGATGAGATAGCACAATGATTAGATCACAATTCCATGAAGGTTGGCAATGTACCATCCCTTAACTCAGAGGAGTGCCATACCTGCAAACATTAAAATGACCCTTTTAGAGTAGTGCGTCTTTCAGAGACACCACTGATGTTCAATGGAAATGGCTGAAGAGTAGTGGCGTAACATAGGCTCCAGCCGCCCCCGCGGTGCAGGGGTGGGGGGCAAGCCCCCAGAGGCGCCCCCCCCCCCCCCTTCAGCACAATACCCTGGACGGAGAGCTCCTGGTTGAGTCTGGAAGGAGGACTCTCCATGTACCTTGCAGGGCACCCCCCTCAAGTTTTGTTACGCTACTGCTGAACAGCCCACTACCAGGGCAAAACTCGTCCTGGGTTGTTGGTGTTTCGGTTCAGGGAGGACATATACGGCTTCGCAGTCCGAGCTGGGCTGTTCCCATGAGGAACAGGGACAATGCTGATTTGTATAGGGCTGGATGCAAACTGAGGTGAAATGGTGGGTGAAAAACAGTGGATTAGGATGTGGCCCCAAGCGACTGCCAGCGGCTGAGATTAATTCAAGCATTTCATCCATCACCTTGCTGTTTTTGCTTCAGGTATTAAGGCAAGGTATTATTCTATTGCACCAAGATTCAAGAAACGTACATGCAAATGACATTAAGTGTGCAGATGTTAAAACCTGTTTACCCTAGAAACCAGCCTGATTGATGTGCAGGTGCTGAATTGCTCTCACTCGTTAACATGTCTGAACTGGTTTTTGAACTCTTACCAACCACACTACCATATTTTTTTCCCCAGAACCTGTTTTTTTTCCAGATGTTGCATTTAACTTCTTCCTGATTCCTGATTCCTTGAATAGAGTCTCAATCTTCTTGTTGCCTACTAGTACATTATGTGAGTTCTAACATGTTCACCAATGATCAACTTTTAATACGATCTCATGCATTCCTACTCTCATCTAATTCCTAAACTGTTCAGTGTAAACACTCTGGTACCTTCTTGGTGGGAAGGTGCTACAAATACTTAGTAAGCAAACAACTAAATAAACTGGCTAGGCAGCCTTTAGCCCAGTATTACTTATTTTCACCTCAATGACAGGCGAAAACAGTGTAATTAATATCAAGATGGCAAAGAAATGTTATACAAACCACGTAGTTGGTCTCCATTTAGAGAAGGCAGACAGTCTCAGTTACTTTATCTGCACAATTCAGAAAAACGTTCACAGAGCTTTGTTCTATTCATGGAAAACATGTTTGGTGCTCCAAGCACAAATTACTGGAGGCTGTGTTTTATAAAAACTAAAATACAATTCTACCCCAAAAGTAGAACTAAACAGGTATTAGCATAGCCAAATAGGTCTCCCCTTTTGGCCTTTTCCAATGTTTTTTTCCCGCTGCTGTTAAATAAAAGAAAAAAGGAGCTATTACATGTTCGTGTCCTGTCGAGCTGCCACACGAAAGGGTATCAAATAGGAAGCAAAGAAATTTAAGTGACCAAGCCAACCAGTGGTAAGCAATGGGTAGGCTATATGCTCAGATAAGCCTACAATAGGTCTTTTGAAACCCAACCTAAAAATCTAAGTATCAAGAAAATGGGTTTAAAAAAAAGTTCTTCCAAGAGCTGAATCACCATTGGGGCACCAAAGTATGGTTAGAATGGCTGAGTGAAGCTGAAAGGGATGATAGGAGGCCTTCATTTCAATCACTTGTTTTTATTTCAAAAGCTCCTAGTCGTTCCATTTAATTAAACGCAATCGGTAACAAGCTCTTAGAGCCCAAAAAAACCTCTCAATCCAAATGGTAAACCATAGCTGGGGAACGTACCCCAAAAAAAATCCATTGTAAACTGACTAAACACCAGCAGACACCAACTACTCTGTAAGCTCAACCAAACTCACCCTGCCACAACAGTATCTTCCAAGCGCAGGAATGCAAAACATGCATTCCTTACCCCTTTTAACCAATCCCCCATTACCTTCCATGCCTGATTTGACGTGTGTCTTGGCTATACTATGCGCTAATAACCCATGTTATTGTGTATTCACTGTTTTTCTCCTATGTTATACTTGGCTGCTGTAACTGATGTAATTTTGTAACTTGTAATTCGCTGATCCTCATGTAAAGCGCTCTGATACCTCCGGGTCTAGCCAGCACTATATAAAACTCTGCAAATAAATAAAACAGAAGATGTAATTAGGGCCACTCGAATTATGATGCAGGGGAGGGCCAAATTATTGTGGCAGGGTTGAGAAACTTTTGCGGCATGAAAAAGCAAATTATGCACTGCAATATGGCACATTTTGCAGTAGCATTACTTCATTAGTTTGCCATTTTAAAACTTGTTAACACAGCGAGTATGGGTTACCCCTCACCAGTACCAGTTTAATACCAAAATATAGCAATAAGCAACACAGAAAGGTGACCAATCACCCTTTGCAAAGGGCCTTCTGCTACACAGCAACACGCGTCACTCGGCTTTTAGGAACTTTTATTCTGTACGAGCTGGAAACAATTTTTTTTGTTAAACTCTGCAGATTATATAGCAGATGATGGATTATGTTGCAAATCTATAATTCTGTGAAAAACACTGCAGCCGCACAACCTTATAAATTCAGTGGCCCAGGATGTACTTCATGGTATACATACACTCATATGCTGCTCTCGATAGATCGCCATCAGCTACGGAACATTTTCTAGGTCACAAATGTGATCATTTCTTGAGAGACGTGAATAAAGGGAGTTTAAAAAATGAAACTAAAAGGTAGTTATAAAAAGCAAGTGATAATGCAACAGGTAAAGTGACATTTTCAGGTATAACGCAGAGTGAGATTAATCGAATTAGCCAGGATAGGCTTCAGTGGCCAGGGAAGCATGCCAGTTTTAGAAAGTTGGGTAAAGTGACCATAAAAACATTGTTGAAACCATCACAGAAGACTTGCAAGAAGCAGTATTCAGATGTTCCAAAAGGGAACGAGAAAAGATGTCCAAAAAGTGGGTACCAGAAGAAAGGACAGGACACAAAACAAACCAATAAAGATAAGCGCCTGCAAGGGCTATTGCAGAGCAACGGCCATGGGCACTACTGTGGCACTAAGTTCAGGAAAATGCAAGGCAAGTAGCCAGTGTTACACAGGCAAATGCAATATTTTTCAAAGAGGAAGGAAAACTGTCTGATGCAATTAAAACACTGTGCTGCCATAATCAGTTTTCGAAGTACAGAAACAAACTATCGAATGCTGCAACACACTATTTAACAATCTGCATTTGAAAAAAAAAAAACAAAAAAAACACACAAAGGTTTTTTGGTAGAGAAAATGAATATTAATTCAATACAAGAATCCTCTGCTGAGGTACAATAATGAACAGTATATACTGGGCGACAGGAAAAGACTTACAGCAAGGATGAGGCATCCTCATCAGTTGGTGTGAGGAGGGTGAGACGTCTCCATGCTCCGAGGAAGGTTTTGTCATGTGCATATTTTAAGGTACAGTAACACCATGTCTCATACCAGTCCGACTATTGACTAATACTAAGGAACTTTTCGGTTGGAGCTGAAATTATTCCCCCCTGAACAAGATGAGTCAGTGGACATTAAAGGCCCCTTAAAGCGAAACTAATTCGGCTGCCTGTTCACCTCCAGTGGTCGATTCTGACACCGGCAAATGCTACCTCCAGAACACTGAGCAGCGAACACTTTTTAGAGGGCCCCTTGGAGGAAGTGAGGGGGTTGGCCTTAAAAATAAATCACACACCGACCTTGAAATACCCACCAGAAGAGAGCAAGTGGGCGTAAGTGCTTTCAGTGATCATTTTTTAACTAACTTAACCACAGGTGCTCGGGACATAAACACAGATCAGTGAGAATATCGAGAGGGGCGGTCCTGATAACGGAAAGGACGGGCAAGGGAGTGACAGGGAAGATTTAGCAAGAAATATCTTGCGCTGTGGAGGCAAACCGAGGTGACAAAGGGAAGGGGGTGTTTTCTCAAGAGTAAGAAAACGAGCAAATTGAAGAAAAGCGGAGATCAGGGGTTAGAAACTTGGGACTGAACAGACAGCAGCCTAAACCATCACGATCTACACAAGGACTTGATTGTGAAACAAGCAGGAAGTGGGATAAGGGAGGGGGTGGCAAATGGTGAGCACTTTCGCGGCTGCTTTGATGTTCTCAGTGGCCGCGTGGCTCACTGAGAACATCAAAGCAGCCGCGAAATGAGCTTTTGTAAACAGGGGATTTGAAAGTGCAAACTAGTACTTTCAGGCTGCCAAATGGTGCGCACGCCCGGCGCACATGCACTGTATTTGGAGGCCTGAAAGCACTCGTTTGCACTTCCAGATCCCCCTTTTACAAAAGCTCTCGCGAGAGCAGCGCTAAAGCGCTGGCTCAGGCGAGACCTAAAAAGGAAAGCCTCACTTTTGCTTATAGCACTGTATCTATTCTTTCATATTACACTAGTTTACACGGCTCTGCAAATATGCCCCTTAGTACGCCCCCATGGCCCAAAGCAATGCATTACTTTCCCCTTATTTCTGGAAAGTAAATTGGGAAAAGAAGATTTTGCGCCGGTGTGACGCAAACACCGCGCAAAATCTTTTTAAATCTTCCCCACAGTGTTAAATCCACAGTACCATAACGGCGGTATTTTAAGACCTCAACATTCTCCCGTAGAGTTATGAAGCGTGTTTAAGGCAATGACGAATTTATATCAGTTGCAAAACGAGTCTCCAACGATTCAAATTCATGCTCGATGCTTTTAAAATGAAGGAGTTACCGCGTGACTAGACTGCCATCTGCTGACGCGGCCAGCGAATTTACGCAAGACTTGAAAAAGGGCCCAGAGATCTCTCACACTGAAGTCTACAATTGGCTCCGTAGCATCCTACGGATTTGTAGGTCCCTAGGGAATATATACATATTTCAACCCCCTGTTTGAAACAGCTTTAAATGTATTACCTCTTTTTCAAGCCCTCTTAATGCCAAATATTGGAGTATAGGTTAAGCCTTCATAAAGGGGAACACATAAACACAGCCAATATCTCAAGCTGCAAGGGGTAAGCCAAACAAATAGTAAGTATTACTAAATACAATTGAACAATCATTGATAAAATCATTTCTTTTTTGGTTTGGATCTAGTACTTCAGTGTCTAACCAGCTCGCTACACCCATTGTAGGAAAAGTATGCTAAAGGTGACTTGTGTGATGTTTAGCCGACTCGTGCATAATATTAAAATAAGACATATACTGCTTCAAGTTGTAGCTTTACTTGCTTAATATTTGCAATTGCAAATGTATCCTCATCACTGCTTGCGTTCTTGCTGTAACAATAAAAATCGAAGCACTGCGCTGAGGACTCTCACCATTCCATTGGTTAAATAAAATACATTTTTTTGTAATTTCTCTTCTCTTCCCTTTCCTTGTCCCTCTTCTCCTCCTCCTTATCTGTGGCTACTTCTCTGTCTTTACCTGTGACCCTGGCGAATAAGAGAAATGGGATGGTACAGGATACAGAAGATTGGCAAAGACATAAAGAGAACAGTATAGCAAGGGACTTAAAGTACAGGAAGATAGGGGACTAATTAGATATGATGGCTAGGTAGAGAAAGGTGTGTTAGGCAGAAGTAAGATAAAGAGAGGTAGAAAGAGGAAGATGCGAATAGAAATAGAAAGGTTAAGAAACAGGTAAGATATTAGAATGCAGTAGAGAGAGAAATATGGAGAAGGAAACGGAAATACCTCAAATGGTGAGGTAGACAGAAAGAGAGGTAATGTAGAAAAAGAGGTACGTTAGAGAGAGGTAAAGGCATTGAGAGGCACAGGTAGGTAGAGTGATTTGAGGAAAAGCAAAGAGATGCAAGGTAGAGAGAGAGAGAGAAATGTGAAGAGGTATAAAAGTAAGGGTCAGGAAAAAGAGAAAAAAATGTGATTTAGAGTGAAAATAGGAAGTTGAAAGATGCATCAAATAGAGGAAGACAGGAGAGGTTTATATAGAGGTAGAGAGTTGTGAGATAACATGATGGTAGATAGATCTATAAGGAGAGAGGGTGAAAGAGCTAGTTCAGGTGTAGGGGTGAGCTGCAATAGAGAGATAATGTTAGGAAAGAGAGATGTGTTTCTAAAAGAGAGGGGAATGGAGGAGTTGCTAGAGTAGAAGGGGTAGATGTGGAGAAATATAGGTCCCCATAAAGTTATTTAGAGAGGAGGTTGAAAAGTAGCACAGGTAGGATGAGAGAAAAGGGAGGTGGAGCAGAGAGGTAGAGAACTAATGGTAAAGTAAATAGAGAAGTTATGTAGTTAGAGATAGTGATGGGGAGCATGAGATGAGGTAGTGAGGGAGATGTGACATAGGGAGAGAAATGAGGTAGAGGGGTGAGAGGGAGTAGTGAGATGGTGAAAGGGTTGAGAGAGACGTAGAGAGAGCTAAAGTCGAGGAAACAGGGAGAGATAGAAAAGTGCAATGAAGATCAATAGGGTGTGTGAGAAATGAGTAAATGGGGGAGAGGTACAGTGGGGTCAAATGGAAAAGGACCATCGAGGTACAGAAAGAGGGATGAGGTAGAGAGAGTTCAGGTAGAGAAAAGCAATCAAGAGTAATTGATGTAGCTGTAGGCACCCACAGTGATAGAGAGAGAGGCAAGGTCATGATGAAGAGGTAGAGGCAGAATAGGTTGAGTGAGGCATATTGAGAAAGAAGTGAGGTAGACAGCAGTGGGTAATTAAATCTGAGATACAGAGAGAGGATGGAGGTTGTAGGACTTGGCCCGTTATGGCTAAAGTCTCTAAACTTTTTGCTTTCTCCCTAGACCTTTTTTCTGACATGGTGTTGCCAACTTAGATGCTTTCGACACTGTGCCACTGCTAACCAGTGTCAAAGTGTAAGTGTTTCCTGTATAAAGTAATGGTAATTGGTTGTCCATGATTGGTATGTTTGCCTTACTAGTAAAGTCCATGGTAAAGTGCACTATGTGTGCCAGGGTTGGTAATGCAAATGCTCCTAGTGGGCCTGCAGCACTATTTGTGCCACCCACACAAGTAGCCTTACAAAGGGAACTCAGGCCTGCTATTGAAGGGCCTGCACACAGTTTGTGAAACTGCCATGTTGTTCTGTCAAGTGCACTCACTTGCCAGACCTTACCATTCCCTTTCTGTGCACCTAAGACACCCCTATGGTAAGTCTGGGGTCTACCCTGGACAGGGTGTAGTGCATGTGAAAGGTAGGGCATGCACTAAGGTGTGTGTCATGTCCTGACAGTGAAATAATCTCCATTTCGATTTTCACTGTTAAAAGGCCATATTGCCCATAGGACAGAATAGGAGGGCTGTGTAACATGTTTTCCAGCCTGTTCTCCCAAAGGCTTATGATGGAAAGGTGACATTTAGTATGCCTGAACTCATAATGTAATAACACATCTTTTTATGTAGGTGGTTTTTGCATTGTGTGTTCAGAAGCCACTCTTTTGAAAGTGGCTGCGTTTTTGTGCTCTGACATTTCTGTGTGTCTCTGCAAGGCTGTGGATTGATTGTCTGGATTTGAAAGTGATAGGATCTGGGGAATGTCTTGACCCAGGGGAGGAGGTGAAACAGCAACAGGCTAACCTGCATCTGGAGTGTAGGGGGAGGAGAAGCCCCTAGAGGTGAAGCGGCCTGGGCTGCTGCTATAAAACAATTGTCCCATCTCCTGCTGAGTGATTGAGAATCCAGACCCCCACTAATCAAAAGGAAGAAGTTGTCACTGGCAGGGAGGCACCCAGGACTGGTTTGAGCAGGGGTCAGTGCCCCCTGAAGCACAAAGACTTCAAAGCCATTGAGGGGTATAACTAAGAGAACTGAAGCCCCTGTACTTTGGAGAATGGCTTGATCAAGTGTGAACAAGACTGGAGCTACTTCGTGGTCAAGAGGACCTTTGCCAAGGAAGAAACAACTGAAGAGACTGATCGATAGGACCGCTCTTGCTGTGTGATCTGGGGCTGGCCTGCAGTTTGCTGTTTCAACCAAGGAAAGGCTAAAGGGACTTTGCTGTGTGCTGTGTCCCCCTGCTTGAAGGACTTTGCGGTGTGCTGTGTCCTGAAGTAACTATCCCCAAGGGCCTGAGGTGAGCTGGCTCCCTGTTCGGAAACACGGGAACATAAAAGTTTTCCAGGAGAGTCTCAGCGGCGCTGTGTGAGCGCGTCTGTTGCAATCTGAGACCCTCGTATGGACTACCTGTGATCGTAGGCACCTGGCGCCCAAATGAGTCTCAGTGGCACTGTGTGTGCGTGCTTTGTGCTGCCTGAGATCTTCAGGAGGATCGGTCTGTGATCGGGGGTACCTGGAGTCCAAGCAAGGATCAGCGACACGGTGTGCATGTGCTTTGTGCAGCCTGAACCCCTTTGTGAGGATTGTCCAGTGGTAGTGTGCACCGGAATCCGAGTGAGTCTCAACGCCGTTGTGTGCGGGTGCGTCGTGCACCGCGAGACTTTCGTGATGATCGGCCTTTTCATCGTGTGCACCGGAGGCAAAGTGAGTCTCAACGCCGTTGTGAGCGGGTACATTGTGCACCACGAGACTTTCATGAGGATTGACCTTGTCATCGTGTGCACGGGAATCCAAGTGAGTCTCAATGCTGTTGTGTTCAGGTGCATTGTACACCGTGAGACCTTCGTGAGGATTTGCCATGTTATTGTGTGCACCAGAGTAAAGTGAGTCTCAGCGATGCTGTGCGTATCATCTTCCTGCAGCTGGAGACTCGTGTGTGGAGTGCCCAGTGATCATGCACCCAGAGTGAAGGAAGATTCAGCGACGCTGTGTGCATGTACTTTGTGGCAGCTTGAGATCTTCGTAAGTAAAGCGGCCCGGACCGGCAGTCCCGGAGGAGCTGAGTTGCCGGCCCGAGCTGCCGTTGCCATTTCACAAAGCTGCATTGGAGGCCCAGCTGCTGACCGAGGAGAGGAGAGTGAGTTCGAACCCCCCAGGTAACGTGTGTTGACTCCTGGGGTGGGGCGCGGGCTCGGAGGGAGATGCTCTCAGCCTCTCCTTCGTGTTGGCAGCGCGAGCCTCTGCTTCAGCTCATGTCGCAGCCCTTATCGCCAAAGGAGTGATGGTACAGGGACCGGAGTGCGGAGCTGCACTTTGGGATTACATCGTTGTGAGAAGTTGGCCTGGTATATGCTGTCCACTAGTTAAAGTGGACACCTTGCACCAGTACAATTCGACTCTTATGGTAGATAGGTTTAAGACAACCTTTAAAGAAAGCTATCCTAGTGGTAGCTGTGGAGAGCAGTCTTGGAGGAATGTAAAGCAGCTTGTTTTACCACATAATCTCCTGAATTACCAAATGAAAGGGACACCACACAGGTATATATATCAAATATATATGTATTTATTACTAAACAAATCTCTACTTATCTCTTTATGAGATTAGAAGTCAAGAACATATGCACAAATCAACGTTTCACAATAAATTAAGCACAAATATGGCTGGGGCCATAGGAGCGTACCAGACCATATACTAAAAAAGAGACTTAAGAACAACGACTTGCACAGGGACAAGGCCTAGGACCTTTAGAAGGGTTGGGGCCTCACGAAACCACCCAAGGCAGGTAAGTAAATGACCCACGGGGGACGCATGCAGTGTGTGAACACAGGTGTGAATCGCCGTAGACTTCAATGGGGCAAGTCACGGTTAGAAATTAAGAGTTTAAGGGCACTTCGGGAGAGTCTACAAGCAAGTCACTTACAGGATAAGTAGTTCTAGGACCAACACCCACAGGACCACCGTAGTGCTGGACTTACCTCACCCAGGGAAGCCGGGTGCATAGGTGTCTTTTGGTGTCGGGTCGCGGCATTGTTTTCAATGGGTGCCAATGAAGACTTGCTGCTTTTGAAGACAGAAGAAGTGTCCGGTGGAATCCAAGCCTGGATTCAGAAGAAGGAAGACCTGAAAGCAGAGGGGACAATGTTCAAAGTCACTTGGCAGCGACCAAGGGCAAGGAAGATGGATGCCCACAGTCGTCGGGTGTTTTCAGGTAGTTCACGGGTGTCTTGACTCTTCAGCCACGAGGTCCAGGAGGTATCGACAATGACCAGAAGCTGGATTCGGCGTGTTCCATGAAGTCTGTAGCTTACTGCGGTGTCGGTGACCAGACTAGAGCCAACAAGCCTTGGTAACAGCAAGTCTTGTGGAAAGGACAAAAAGTCAGCGGTGCAGACCAGCAAGGTCTGGGGGACTCACCTAGCGAGGGTAAGTCAGGGCAGGCCTGGAGCAACCAGGGGAGCCCTTTGGAATTGTAGGAAAGTCTTCAGGGGACCCACAAGCCAGCCAGCAAGGGATCGCAAAGACGCCTCAGGAGGATCCACTCAACAGGGGCCCACGGTCACTCAGGACAAGGCAGGCCTCTGATCTCTGGAGGGATCCCTGCTAGAGGCATGGACCACACGTGTCCCAAAGCACAGGTTTGTAGAACGTCGTGAAAGGGTTGCACTCAAAAATAGTGCATGGTACCCAGGGATTGCGGTTCCTCGTCACTCGTGGGGTCCACTTGCCTCAGCATCGCTGAGGACTCACGATGGCCTTGGAGAAATCAGGAAATCCTCTTCCTGGGCTGCAGGGACTTCGGGCTCCGGTGGGAGAGGTGGAGTTTGCGACCGTAGTTTGTAGTTTTTGGTGCCGGCCAAGCAGGGGAATCACTCCTTGACTCCAAGGGAGATTCTTCAGTCTTCCAGAGGTAGTGGAACGTCGAAGGTCCGGGATTCTTCTTCAGAGCATCGTCCAGGGGTATCTAGTTTGCTATGACAAGGGTTCCCTAACTTATACTGGAAGGAAGGGAGGGACTAGCTCTATGACCCCACCTATGGGAGGGTCAGGGGAGTGGGTGGCTACACCCACTTCCCTTTGTCCAGTTTTGCGCCGGAGCAGGGGCAGGTAGCCCCTGAGCCGGTTTGAACTGGTGTATGCACAGAGGAGCCTACTGCTCCCCCAGTGCAGGACTTCAAAGCACTCTAAGAGTGCACCCACCTAGCCCCAATACACTAAACCCTGTCTGGGAGGTGGTCACACCTCCCTGTGACAGGATACCTATTGTTGGGCTTCCTCCACTGCGAGTTTCGGTCAGCAGCAGGAGGGCAGCCCAGTGTCTGTGACTGGTGGCATCCATTTTGTGATGCCAGGGCTCTTCAGGATACTACCGCGTTTCCACAGTAGGTACATGTCTATCCCTCTAGAAGGGTGGGATCATACTCCCACTCCAGTTACTGGTGTGGGGGTATGATTCCAAAGCATTTGACACCAAACACGACATGTTTTGATGCCGCCATTCCAAAGTTAGCATTTACCGCGAGGTTATAATGCACTTAAGAGTATATGGTTTGACCGCATTCACAAACATCCCCAGAGAATTGACTCTGAGAGCTGCAGAGGGACCCTGCTTAGGCAGAAGCACCCCCTCACATGGAAACCAAGCACCCTGCCCTCAGGATTGATAGGGCCTGCCTTAGGGGTGACTGATAGGTTTAAATGTGTGTGCAGGAGAGATATAGGATACCTATATCTCGGTGAGGAGTGCTAGCACCACCTCACCCAGGCTGCAGTAGCAGGCATGTGGTGTCAGATTTAATCTGCTTCCCAGGGGTGGCATAATACATGCTTCAGCCCCTGGTAGGCCTGTGAAGTACCTATGCCCTTGGTACCTAAGGTACCATATACTAGGGACTCATAAGGCACCACAGTATCCAATCACTAGTGCACCTAATATGCTCTCCATGTCGTTTAGAGAGAACAGAGAGGCTGGGGGCCTGGTTAGCAGGGTCCCAGCCAGACTATAGCCAGAAACCAGTGTAAACATCAGAAAAAAAGTGGGGGCAACATAAGAGGCAGATCCTACTCTCCTACAATCGTACTGTGTGAGGGGCAACTGTGAGAGGCGGAGAGAACGCCTAAGGCCCGGTGATCGGGGCCTGAATGTACTACGCATTATTCCATTTCTGAAGAACAGAGTACCTGACTGTCGTATTACATATTGTATCATTTCTGTGTAACGGAGAACCTGATTAGAGTATTACGTATTGCATTATTCCTGCATACCGAACTACCTGATTAGTGTATGATGCATGGCATTTTTAACTGCATAACGAACTACCTGATTGTCATATGACGCATTGCATTGTTTCTGAATAACGGTCTACACGATTAGCGTATTGCGCATTGCATTTCTCCTGCATAATGAATTACCTGATTAGTGTATATGCATTGCCTTATTTTTGCAGAATGACATATCTGGTGGTGGTATCATGCATTGCATTATTTGATCTTGCAAAGTGCCTGATTGTTACGTTACGCATGACAGTATTATTACATTGTACAAGTATCTGGTTCTTGCATTACGACTGTATGATATGATTTTAGGAGTACAGGGGAATGTTTAGAAGTGCTCATTGATATCGCCAGAACGTACAAGGGCTGGCTGGCCTACCAACAGGCCAGGAGAAATATTACACAACCTCATATGTTGGTTTTATATCGTGTGGTCTTATCGTATATCTTTTTACATAAAGTTTATACTTGTTTTTACAAAACGGGTGTGGAGTTTATTTGTGGTGTCATCATTGGATTATTGTGAGCGTGGTTGTGAATACTTTACACATTTGCCTTAAAGATAAGCCTGGCTGCTCGTGCCAAGCTACCGAGGGGGTGAGCGGGGCTAGCTAAAAAGGTGACCTTTCTTTCCCTGACGTTGGAACGCGGGTCCCTACTTGGCCTAAGGTACCTACCTCAGCCAACCAGGGATCCCGGGTCTAACAGAGGTAGATAGAGAATTAGGTATAGAGAGATAGAGCAAGGTTAAGAGAGAGGGTTAAGGTGGAAGGGGTGAGGTGAAGTAAGGAGATACAAATGACACAAAGAGTATATTTCAATTTGATTGCCACCAACTGCCTGAAAGTGCAAGTGTTGAGGCTAAGTAGGCCAGGCATGCATATTATAGAGCAGATATGTTTTTAGCACAGTAAAGATTCATAGTTAATAATAGGCATTTCCAATGCACTAGGTCTCGCATTTGCAAGAGTTAGAGCTATTGGCGTTGCAAATGATAATGCCTTTGGTGTTGAGTGGATGTATGTGATGTGCATTAGAATGATAAGGGTTGGATTGGAACTGTTCGTTTTGGGAATGTGTGGGGTGGAACTGTGTGAAATAGAGTGGATTTTGTTTAGTGGAATTCTGTGGAATGGTGGCATAAAGAGGGCTGCATCATTTGTAATCAGTAGTTGCACATAATATATCTCTTTTTTGTTTTTTTGTTTTACATTTTTTTTTCAATGCAGGAAATACATAGATTTGACTTTATAACAGCTCCCACCCCCCACCCCCTCTTACTGTAAATATACTGAATTTCAAGGACACAAAGAAATGTGCAGTTTGGAAATATTGAGTTCAGAATCGCCAAGGAAAATTTGAACAAGGTGAAAAAAAAAAAAAGCACCAAAAGAAATACAGAAGAAGAAAAAAGAAGTCAGATTAGCCATATGATCCCAACTGTTCCGATTGTTCCAGCCAGGTGGTTAAAGGTCCCCAGATATCTAGCCCCTTCTTTTGCCCTTTGCGCCCTTTTTAGCGTACACAGCCTTTTCAAGATGGTAAGTTGCAACTAGCCTAGCCAGCCACTGGGGGAAGGAAGGTGGATCGATCGCAATCCATGCTGACGCAGCGCAGATCCTCCATATTGTCATAGCAACATAGATAAGCGCTCCACCTTTTTCCCTGTTGACCTCTTCCTGAGTCCCCAGTAGTATGGTTATGGGAGTCAGAACTACAGTCTGTGTAATGACCCTCCCAAGAAAATCCTGTATTCTGAGAAGAACTGGAGTAAGTTTGGGGCAGGCGGCAAACATATGTACTGCATCGGCACCAAACTCCGAGCACCGGGAGCACAATGTCCCTTTGCCTGCTCCCCATTTCGCAATTTTACTGGGTGTAATATACAGGAAAAAGATGGTTTTGAAGTGTTGCGCCTGTAATTTTGCTGACAGTAGGTCACGTTGGGAAAGTGCCAATGAATTGTAGAACATACTATGCGGGGCCTCTAGTTTTATAAGCCACTTGTCTGCTATCTTAATCAGGTCATCTGGGGTTTGGCTGTTTAGAGCAGAGTAGATGAGACCTATCCGGGGGGTCGTTGGGGCCCGCAGTGTTTTAATAAATTCACTCTCCGAAAATCCTGCCGATCCCCCGGCTTTTCGGGAGAGAAAGTCGTGAATAGTAAGGTATTTGAAGGTGTCAGGGTTTTTTAGTCCATATTTGCTTTGTAACTCTGGAAAGGATTTAACTCCTTTGTTGGAAATTAGGTCTCCTAGCTTAGTGATACCAGCCTTATACCAATCCAGTAAATAAGACATGCCAAAAATGGCAGGAAGATTGGGGTTCTCACTAATAGGAGTATAATAATTGAATGTTCCTGGCCCGTAGGTTTTACGGATATTGCGAAAGTCCTTATAGGAGTTCATCAGCGTCTTGAACCTAACACGCTTATAGTATCCGAAGGATACTTGCCTAAACAGACAGCCGCAAGTCTCTTTTCCCAATAAAAGCTGAAATGGTGAAGGAAGACCGGTTGAGAGAGGGAGGGAGTGTTCCTTCAACAATTCAGTGCTGTATTGCAGAACTGAGGCCCAATAATAAAGTGCTATATTAGGAAAAGCCCAGCCACCCCGCTCCCGGGGAAGAGACAATTGTTTTAGTGCCCGTCTAGGTTGTGAGTAAGCCCAAATAAATTGCGTAAAAAGTTGTTGAAGTTTCTGTAGGTTGGCCTTGCTAAATTCCAATGGGATGGAGCGAAAGTAATATAGCAATTTCGGGAAATAGGTCATTTTAATTACGTTGCATCTGCCTACAAGAGTCAAGTGTAGGTTGTCTATTTGTTCAAGGGCTTTTCTTGTTTTGGTAATCAAGGGGGATAGATTCTCGGTTACAATTTCATCTATGTTGGCCGTAATATTGACCTCCAGATATTTGGCCTGTGTAACAATCGGGGTATCGATCCAATTGATTTCTCTGTTCGTTATTATTTGGGTTTTGTTTTTATTCAACGCATATCCCGAAATTTTTCAAAATTTTTGTGCCTCCAGTTCCAATGCCAAAATAGCGCTCTTAGGTTCAGAAGTGGTTATGGCCAGGTCGTCAGCGTAAGCCATAATTTTAGTATCGATTCCCTGCATACTTATTGCCAAAATTGCTGGATTCTTTTCGATCTTCTTGATTAGGCGGTCTATGTAGAGGGCAAAGAGCAGAGGGGAGCAGGGGCAGCCTTACCTAGTGCCCCGAGAGATGTTAAATTGCTCGGTCAACCTCCCATTAACCAACACACAGGCCGTCGGGCTCTGGTACAGAGCTCGTACAGCCTGCGTGATTTTTGGCCCAAATCCCATCCTCTTCATGACACACCACAGGAACCGCCAGGAGACCCGATCAAATGCTTTTTCAGCATCTAGTAAGATCAAAGACATCGGGTCTCCTGTCACCTGTGCTGCGTCAAACAGAGTAATGGCCCGCCTAATGTGTTCAGTGGTGCCCTTCTTTGGAATGAATCCGTGTTGCCATTCTGACACCAGGGATTCAACTACAGTAGATATTCTTGTTGCAAGTATTTTGGAGTATACTTAATAATCGCAATTTATAAGTGTGATTGGCCTATAGGAGCCAATCTCTAGAGGTGATTTGCCTTTTTTAAGAAATATAGAGATTTTGGCATTGGACCAGGAGGCAGGAGGAGAAGCCCCGTTAAATATGGTGGTTACTACAGCAAGAAAGATGGGCTTAATTTGGGGTGCGAATATTTTATAGAACTCCACGGGAATGCCATCCATTCCTGTGGCTTTCCCATCTGGAAGACTGGTTAGGGCTTCCAGGATATCATCCCAGTTCGGGATAATTTCCAGTTGCTCACGATAATCCTGGTTGAGCTGTCTTAACTCTACCTCCTTTAAATATTCGGTAGTTTCAGGATCTTCTAAATCGACTGACCTGCTATTCTCCTCTGAATATAGCTTGGTGTAATAATCTTGAAAGCCCTTTTGTATTTTACTAGGATCACTGGTTTCAACTCCTGTTGGTAATTGAATCGAGAGTATTTCGCTGTCTGTGACCTGTTGTCTGGTTTTGACAGCAAGGTGATGACCGATGCGGTCGCTACATTCATAGTTTGTTTCTCGCATCACTGCCCATTTGGCTGCGGTTTTTTCAGCAAATATCGCCCCTATTTCAGCCTTGATTAGTATTACTTCATTTTGTAAGTTCTCAACATCCTGACCGGTGTGAACCATTTGGACTAGTTTAGTTTCTGAATCTTTGAGCTTTTTCTGGAGATCGATCATGTGTAGTTTATCTTTCTTATTTTTCCTGATCGAGAACCTTAAGGTTTCTCCCCGAATACCCGCTTTTAGTGTATCCCAGACTACCATGGTTGAGGCCGTTCCGGTGTTTATCTCCAGAAACTCCTGAATCCAGGTTTGCATATGAGTCCGATAGCCTATGTCTTGCAAAAGAGCTTTCTAGAAACTCCATCTTGGGGATTCTTTCCAGTTCTCTAGCCCCTCGATGTTCAAAATAAGTGGGTTGTGTTCTGACATAGAACGCGGTGCCGTGTCTATGGTGCATTTGCCTAATAGGGATGAAGAAATCAGAAAATAATCTAGTCTAGCAAATGACCGGTGGGGTGCAGAAAAATAGGAATATCCAGGTTGATTGGAGTTAAGTTTAGACCAGACATCACTCAACCCATGGGTTTGGGCTAAATTAGTTATTGCTTGAAACACTGAGGGTTTTCTACCTTTATATTTCCACTTGTTATCTATTTTCCAGTCGCAGGGCAAATTAATGTTGAAATCACCACAGATAATTATTGGAGTGGGCCAGTGAGCTAATTCTCCAGAGATCCAATTAATGACCCCTGGGTCATCAGAGTTGCAACCATAGATAGAGCATAGAGTGAGAGGGGGATTAGGAAAGAGATGGCATTCGGAGATTACCCATCTCCCCAGTGAATCGGATTTAACACGTGGATTTTTTAAAGGAAGTCTCCTATCAGCCATAATTCCTACCCCCTTTATTTTGGCTCCTTGTGTAGTAGCCCCTATAACCTTAAGCCTTAGTGAGTTTAATAGGTGTTTTTGTGATCCCTCTATGTGTGTCTCCTGGAGACAGATGATATCGCCCCCTAAAGAACGTATACCTTGCGAGACTTTTTGCCTTTTTAAGGCATCGTTTAGCCCACAGATATTGGCGGAAATAAACCTGAGAGTATTTATTTTAGCCATTTGGGTGTTTTGAATAAACTAGGCCAGAAATTTCTTGACTCATTAGATATTCTTCCTTGGTGAATTCTTTAGTAGTGTTCATTATATAAGTGAATAAAAGATTATGTGAGAAACGGTGTCCTTGATTCCTCTGTGTTATTCTGAAGGAAACCCTTCCCCTACCACCCCCCCCTCCCCCCTTCCTTGGAGCGATCAGGAAAAACCTGATTGATGGTGGTCAATAGTGAGACTCCGCCGCTAATCACGCCTTAAAAATGTAAGTGTATGTTCGACTAGTCTGGTCCTTGAGAATTTAAAGTAGAACATTACTATATCGACAGAATTTGTACTTCGCCTGAAGCTAGACTAGTATTAAGAGCTCCCAAAAGTTAAAGATGAGAAGGTAAAGAAGAGGTGGAGGAGCCAAAAGAAATGGGAATCCCTATTTATTTAGCCCCCCCGTCCTTCCACTGCATTACCCATATCCGTGCATGTGCATGTGCCTGTGCTTGTGCCTGTGGTAAACTCTCTATCTTGGGCCCTTCTTGGACTTAATTTCTTCCAAGTATTCCCCAGCCTTGATTTCAGACAGAAATATTTTAAATCCCCCATTAAAAATTACTTTAAGTCTGAGGTAGACTTCTGCTCCTAACTGCTGAAATGGGGAGATTAACTGCCTTAAGCGCCATCTGCGCTCCACTGTCTGATGGCAGAAGTTGGGTTTTGCAAAAAAGGTTATTCCGTTGGCCCCCTTCTTAGAGTTTGGGCGAGCCTCGTCATAAATCAGTTCCCTCAGTAGGAAGTTCCCGAAGTATACCAGGAATACTCTTGGTTGTCCGTCTGCTGCGTTGTTGCCGTCACGTTGTCTCTTTATGTTGAAAGGGTAGCGATGCGCCCTCTGCACCTCGCGGTCCCAGTCCCAGCCTGGGTGTTCGGGGAAAGATTCTTGAAGGAGTTTTACAATGAACCTTCTTTCCCTTCTGGAATACCAAGTAAGCGAAGGTTGTTCCTGCGTTGGCGGTTTTCCTGCTCCTCCATTTTTGACATGATATCCACTAGACAGGCGGCATTGCTCTCGCTTTGTTTTTTAGTAGCCGTGGACTCTGTTTCTGGGTATTCAGTACGCCCCTCAACCATGGAGACGCGATCACTTATGTCGGTGCATGTCTTATTCAATCGTTTAAGGCCTCCTTGTAGCTTTTTAGTAGCCCCTTTAGCTGCTCGGTTGTCTGCCCGAACCTCTTCTTAGAATTCTTTAATTGAGGGTAGGATTGATGCTATTGAGGGCTCTGTAGCGACCGTTGGTAAATTCTTTGTCTTTGTCTTTACCCAGGCTGCTGGATGGGAGTCGTCTTCATCCAAGGGATAAGACATCTGTGAGTCAGAATAATCCCATTTGAGTTGACTACGTCTCTTCCCCTTGCTTCTTGTTCTCTTGGGCCGCTGCACCGTACCGGTGTCTTTGATTGATTCCTCGCTGCCATCTTCACTGGAATCAGTACCTCTCTCATCGGAGGTGGTTTCTGTACCATCGGATACCGAGTAGAAGTTCTTGGGCCCAGTTTCCGGGGTCCAAGGTGCTGGTGCACCGATCGCCGCTTCCAGGCCCTGAATGTAATTAGCGACATCGGTTTCTGGGGCTATAGAGGGAGTATCAAGACAGCTCAGATGGGGGCAGTCTTCGTTGTTTGACACTATGCCAGCTAGAATTGGCTGGCTTTCCAGTTCGATCGCCTTTTTATCGCTGTTAACTTTAGACAGACAAAGGGAATTGCTGAATACTTTGACTGAGCTTGGTGAATCCACAATAGTCCTGCACCAGGTTGCAGCACGTTCGCTGTATTTGATTTTGCCAGGCTGGTCTCTTGATGTTGTTTTAGCACGGGCGGTTGGGAGGTTAGGGGGTCCAGGATGGGGGGTCACTAGGAATGGGGCATATAAAGGGGTCTTGGCGCATGCAGTGGATGGTTGTCCCTTGGTGCACAAAAACATTTTTGCGAGTGGTGGCTGAGCACCAGCTACATCTCTAGATACCCCTGCCCCCCCTGGCCGCCCCAGCGGTTTTTTATTGCCACTAACCTCAAGTCTGGACCTGGAAGTGCTTTCAGCAGCCATGTCTTTAGAGTCGATGTAAATGGCAGCTTTCGATTTGGTTCCCTTTTTGGCTCCCCTGCTGCTCATGGTCAGGGAGCTTCGATGATGCTGCTGCTGCCACCGGCGATTTCCCTCGTGTCCTGGGATATTGAGCGTTATGCGAATTGAGGCAGTGGGTACAGGTAGATCAAAGGCCAAAAGTAAAATAAACAACAGGAGCCGAGCTAGCAGGCTCCAGGCGGACAGCACCCGGTGATTCGCGGAGTTTAGGAAGCAAATTGTAAACAGCGTTACAGTGTTTCTATGAGACCGCGAGCCGAGCACTGGCGATCCTCCCGCTGTCAGGCGGTACGTCGAACTGAGCATCGTAGCATCGCAGGGCGCCTAGTCGATCAGCTACGCGACCGGCGTGAGCAGCAGATTAGCTCGAGTGCTCACGTTGACTCCATCATCGCTCGTTGGAAGACCACATAATATATCTCTTGATGCAAACAATATATCTCTTAACACAGCTGTTTGCTGCCATTTATAAACCATAAACTGTCAAAAAGCTAAGTGACATGAATAATGTGCATTGTTGAAGGCAAACTATCTGCCTTTAATGTACTAACACTTTGAAATAGCATTTTCGCCCGACTAAATTTGTGTGTGTTATCTCTAAGCGTTATGTGCATGTAGTATCACAGTTACACAGACAATTACACACTTCCTGAATCCATCCTACACATGTATAGACATTTAAAAATGCACATATACAAATAAATACATACAAATCCACATAGGTAAATAATAGTCAGTAACTCCCTAGAACACACAAGTAGACTATTCAGGACATCACAATAGAACTGACAGACATATAATCAACAGTCTGACATTGCATAAAATAATCTTTCATTTTAGGGTAACAATGCTTTTTGGCAGCATTCGATGAGGGAATGGGACTGTACCCCTTGGATAAAATGTCCATATTAGGAAACATAAAGGGGTACATTTGTGCACATGGCACTTTGAAGTTGAAGTTCCTCAGTCTAATGTAGATTGAGTAAAACAAAAAAGTACTGGGTGGAATATTTAACTTAATCTCAGCCACTGGTAATAACCTGGCTACGCCCCATTCCATCATTTTTTCCATTCCTTCTCAGCTCAGTCAGGAAGAAGCCACATGCAAATTAGCATTCGCCCTGCTTCAATAGGAGCAATTCAAGCTGAACTGGTGGGCATGTCCCTAAATCAAGTTAGCATCTCAGTTTAAACCACCCCCTAGAAGAAGGCAGTAGCTAGAATTACTGCAGTGTTACCTCTGTGCCAAAGTGTAAGAACGCACTGTGCAAGGTGTACACAAGAAGAAGGATCCTGGCACATGCATTATTTAGGCAATAAAGTCCATGTGTGGATTGCCAAGGGAAGAGGCACAAAAGAAAGGATGAAGTATACCAACGGCATGCAGAGAAAAGTGATAGCATTAACTACCACTTGCAAATCACAAAGTCTAAATGAGTTTCTAAACCTTGCAACTGGTAACTTCTGTACTCTCAGAAAGCAATAAGGGTGTTGGCATGTAGGATTAAAATAGGTCCCATCGAAAATTACTGGGATGTGAAAGGAGGGCAAGAGGCCATCTCTTGTGATTTTGAAAACCAAGAATGGTTATGAAACAGTTGATTTCCTATCTCAAACCTAATTATTTAGCAAAAAAGCTGGGACACACGATGACCAACCACAGTGTCGGTTCCTGCAAATAATTTTAGTTCCCAGTACCCCAGCTTCCTTATGTGCCACAGTACACAATACTTGGTAGAAGTTTAGCCTCCAGTTGTGGGTGCTACGAAAACCAGATACATAAGTATATTTGGGCGATTTAGCTGGGGCATAAAAAAGGCAGAGTTGTCTCTGCATCGACCAATGGAGAAGGGGCTTAAGGGCAGAGGTGCACCTCTCAAGCAGATCTGGGTACCTTCAGAGTGGTTGGGTGTCCTACTGTCTTAGAGGTTAGAGGTGCATTTCTTAGTGAGGTGCTCAGAGTGCACAATAGATAATGAGCTGTGGTGGCCAAACGATTGGAGATTGCAGATGAGCAGCCAATCCCATGAGCAACTTCCAAGGTCCCCCACCGGGAGGGGAAGTGCTTTAAAATGGAGTGTGGCATTATTGCCCCTGGGGACGAGCATCCGCTACCTGTGCAATGAACATGGTTAACGGGGTGGCCGGGGAGAAGAGGTCCTGAGGGCGGTGGGGGGGTGCTGAAGCCAAGGAGTAACAGAAAGGGGAGACCAAGTGATGGGAGTACGGTGCCATTACTTACCAGCAACCCTACAAAGTTCACTGACCCTTTTTCTTCCTCCTCCCCCTCATCCATGGCCAGGATGAGAGCCTGAAAGTGGTGAAAGTGAGTCTTGGACAGCTGCAGGAGCTCTGACTGCAACTGAAGGAGAGGCCTTGCTGTATGTGCTGCAGAGGCGGGGTATGAACTAAGGGAGGGTGAGGGCTGGTCCAATATGGAAAAAAGAAAAAAACGCAACCACCATAAAGTAGGCCTAATTCAATACAAAGTTTTTTTTAAATTGCTACCACCAGAGTGGCCAATAATGCAATGCAGAAAGATACAAAGCAAACACCATGAGGCAGACACACAAACATCGCGCTAAGCCAAGAAACCAGCAGAACATGACACACATTTGCATTGAAAAACATGGAGAGACGCGAAGATGAAGCACGGCAGCCAAAGTGAAACAAACCAAGCAGCGATTGGTGGAAAAGCAACAATTGAAAAAAAAAGTTCTTCGAAACCACGACATAAAGGGGATTACCAAAAAAGAAATAGTACCTGCATCTAAGTGGATGACCACTGATTAAGGGGAATTAAATGTAGTTCATCAGTGCTCCTGAGCTCCAAACGGAGGTGATGTATCGGGAGAGAAAACCAATGAGGAGACAGCAAAGAAGAGCGATGCTGGAGTGAACCTATGGTAAGCAGCAGGCGGGCTTACACTCTGTATAGTGAATACAGCAGGTCTTGAAAACATCACATGTGTGCTGTCTGAGCTCAACCTAAAAATTGACTGTTGTTGCTTACTATCCCTGCACTGGTGCAGAAACAGGTTGCATAGTGCCACGCACAACATTTGCATTAAGGTGGAGAAGTGTGTGCATACTGTCTAGCATAGGATTTGTACTGGAAGCATACTCTTCAAGTACAAAAGCCTAGATAATTCTTAAACATTCCATACACTCTGTTTGTTCTGTACAGTGAAGTACACCTACACTGTGTAGAATGTGGGGGATAAAAATAATTCTTCATGTTAGTGCTTGCTTTAAGGAAGCATTTTCTTTTTTGCACAAAGAGTTGGCTATTTTAGTAGATCTGGTTTCATGCGAAAAAATTATTGGTGCTAAAGCTAATCTGCCTAAATTACACCCAAGTGAAACATATTTGATGCAAAGTGGTGCAAAGCAGCCCAAATCGCTTTTTGAGTGGATAAAATACTTTTTACACTGGAAAGGCAATACCCTTGCTAGAGTTTACGCTGCTTAGTATCACTTTGCATGACTCTGCCATGGCGTAAACCCTTAGTAGCTATGGTCCTAAAGTACTGTTAACTTGGCCTTGCTGTCAAAGTATAAAAAAAGCTGTTTTTTATGAGCAGAGTTCTTTTGACAAGAAGTTTAACTGTTCATTCATTTTACCAGGGGGCCCTGGGTAAATGCCCACCTTGCCCATGCCTTAAAAAGTCTGTTTGTCTTTTGCATAGTACACATACAAAGAAGTGCAAAGAACCTCATCACAGCGCACTGCAGTTCATACACTCAGATCAACATGATTACAAGGAAAGATGCCCATTTCGAAAAGTATTATTAACATGTATTAATTTACGCATATAGTCCAACAAATGCAAACATTGCACACTTCTGTGCAGCGGACAGCAGAGAGTGATGTTTTTCATCGAAGGACATAATCATGCGCAGCAGTGAGTAAAAGGTGAGTGTCAGGGAAGCACAGGGGGAATATGCTGCTCTGAGATTTAGAGATGCACATCAGTGGAGAATTGGGTAATGTACAGTTTAGGTAACATCATTATGATTATAAGAAGAACCCAGTGACAGCACAGTAGAAGTACAGAGATACATGTGGGAAGATGCATGTGAGAAAGTACCTCTTTTTACATGGTCAACCCACTTTTTTCAGACTGAAGATGCTGGTTTTCTGAGACTGTGCACTATGACACTGCTAATCAGGGCCCTGCGCATGTGCTCTGATCCATAAAATATGTTGGAATAGGCTAAAACCCTAATTCACATTTTAACATCCTTTAAAGCCTAAAACCTACACAGGGAATGGGACAAGTCTAGAAAATAAGAATCTTAGATTCTTCAAAGGGAGATGGAGACACTAACTGTGATGTTTTTGCCTTGTCCAGACAGTGCATTGGCTACAACCCAGCTTGAGATAATTCGCACATTTCAGAAACACAAACAAAACATGTACTGAAGTATGGCTCAGGCCACGCCTCATTCAATAGTGCCATTTTTGGTAGATAGATCTCCTGCAAGGGCCTGAAATGTTTTGTGAGGAACCGGATGCAGACATCACACTGGAGGAGTTGTGAGGAGCCTAGGGTGTGCTCTCTGCAAATAAAGCCTCAGGCAGTGATGGTTTTCCATTTGCGTTTTATAGTCTTTTATGCCCCTACTATCTGAAAAACTACTGGAAGTCTAAAAGAAGGCCTGAAGCATAGGCGAACTGCCTCTGACGATGCTAGTAGTCTCACTTGCATGATGTTAAGCCTGGAGGAGTTCCTTCAGATCCCACCTCCTATAGACCGTTGACCATGATTAATTCAGATGTTAAGGGTCTATGTAAAATTCTGGCAGTGAGCTTAAGATCAGTTGTGGAACTGTTAGTTCATGAGGACCAATGTGAATTTATACCTGCCCGTAGTACGGCCTTGAACCTACAATGTCATGTGTTAAACTCATATAGGAATAGGATGCAGAGGTGGCCTTAATGCTGGTTGATACTCCTGAGGCTTTCAACACCCTAGATTGATCCTACTTGCTGGAGGTTCTGAGAAGGATGGGCTTTGGACCAAATTTATGCACTTGGTTTCAATTGCTGTATTCAAATGCCAGGGCTTGGGTAAGAAGTGGGGGACCCGTGTCCAAGGATTGTGCCATGGAATGAGGCACCATGCGGGGATGCCTGCTCTCACCACTGCTCTTTACTTTGGCGCTGGAGCACCTAGCAATAAAACTTCTGATAGGAATTGGGGAATCAGAGTGGGAGATACTAACCACATCCTCTCTCCATACAAAGATGATGCCTCATTCTACCTGTCGCAGCTGAGGGAGTCCATACTGGGACTGTTGACACAATTGGAAGAATTTGGAGTGTAGAGCGAATCAAAATCAATAAAGCCAAAACCATGCTCTTTCCCATGAGAATCCCGGAGGTGAGTCCTTTAGATGGCTTGCCTGATCTTGGCTCCCAATGGGAAATGGATACATTTAGGCATGTAGGATAATGGTGGCAGTGAGGGTGAAGAAGCAGTACATATATAATGTGGGGACTGAAATAGAGGATTGAAATTGTCAATCCGGGTCCGGGCCAAGTTGCCCTTGTCTACGACGGGGAGGGTTGTCATTACAAAGATGGTGTTTCTCTCTAGATGTCTTTAGGTGGTTCATAATTCCCTGGCCCTCTGCCACAGGCCACTTTTAGATTGCTGAGCAGTCTACTGGTTTCATTAGTGTGGACTGGAAAGAAAATTCAGGTGGCACTTGCTACTCTCAAACTTGATCAAGGAAGGGTGGGGTAGGATTACCTGATAGAGAACGGTAATATCATGCAGTACACAAACAATATGCAGCAAATGGGCTTCATATACAGGCAACTAATAAGAAGTACATGTTTGGATATAACCCTGATGGAATTATAGATGAGGGTATCAAATGTGGAAGGGGAGTGCCCCTTTCTGGTGCAACATACTGCCCGAGTTGAATAGTTAACAGAGTCCTTAGGCATCCGCCCCTCTCCTGGGACCTAGAGTTGTGGGTGTTGAAACTATTTAGAGACATAAGCCTAGATATGCCAATAGTAAAATGGCAAGCAGGAGGAACAGAAGTCTTTGTCCCTGGGAGAGTTTACAATAAGTACAAATATCATGGACTGCTACGAAGATTTGGACTGCATTTCTGGAGGTGCCCTCCTGATTCATGACCCTACAGATCCTACTTGGAAATGGTGTATTTGCTGTCCGGGATATATAAAGCCATCAAAAAATGACGGACCTAAGAGAGAGCTGACAGCCTGTACAGCATGAAGTGACGATTTGGGTGGACAGCTCACAGATAATTATTGGAAAATAACCTGTGCCTTATTAAAAGGGATTTCCAGCAATGCAAGATTCAAATTAATTCAATTCAGTTATGTATATTGTACCTATCTTACCCTGCTCAAATAGAGCAGAATTTACATGGGTCATTCTGCTGCTTTTTTTTTTTATATATATATTTCTTTTTATTAAATATTCATCAAGATATAGTATACAATACAGAGGAATCAAGTACATTTTCTATTAGCAAATACAACGATAAACAGAAGTTCGCAACAGTATACTGTAAGGACATTTTATGGGGTGGGGGAATCTTCCAAGTCAATGCTATGTGGCGGGTTGCAAATATTCCCTCGGTAGGAGTTCCAGGTGCTCCATATTTGGGACCATTTTTTAGGGCAGCCTCAGGCTGTATAAACTGTCTTTTCTCTATACATACACTAATCTAGGTCTTCTTTCCAGGTCTCTACTTTAGGCGGTTGCGATGCTCCCCACAATTGTGCAATATTCCTCTTTGCCAACATTAATCCCAATGTTTCCCATTGTGTGTGGTGACTATTCAGGTCTGTAGGTTCCCATATATTCAAGAGGCATCTACGTGATTCAGGGCGGAGAACAAGCATGAGCACTTCACTTAGTATGTCGTGTATTTTGCGGCAATATGATTGTATGTGGTCGCATTCCCATATTATATGCATGAAAGTGCCTTCTTGACCACATTGTCGCCTACAATCTCCTCTCTCAGCCTTTCCCATGCGTACCATACAAGGCCCTGTAACATATACTCTGTGGAGAATTTTGAGTTGAACTAGCCTGAGTCTAGCCGAGATTGCTATCACTCTTGGGGAGGACACCGCTTCTTGCCACTCTTCATCATCTAGTTCAATGCCGTCCCTTACCCATTTCTCTCGTAACGGCTGGAGGGGTCTGTCGTATTATTGTTCAGTTTCTTGTACGTTAACAATATAGCTTTCTCGGGCAAGCGGCCATCCAGCAGTTTGTCGTCAAGTGGCGAGGATTCTGGAGGGGAGGAGCCTTTTGGGAGATGTGACTGTAAGGTGTGGCGGATCTGTGTGTATCTGAAGTGTTCTGAGTCAGCTAACTCATGTTGCTGCTGCAAAAAGGCGAATGTTTTCACTTCGCCCTTCTCCCACATATCCTTGATTTGTGAAATTCCAATAAGTTCCTACCTATCGAACCCTTTCGACCTCCACAAACTACCCAGCTTCTCTGAATCCCATAAGGGGGTTGCTAACGTGAGTGTTCGCTCCCATCCGAGAGTTTTGTTTGCGGCGTGCCATATTTGGACTGAGTGTTTAGTTGGTCTGGTCAAGGTGTATCGCTTGGGTTTTGAATAGAGTGCCCTATTGTAATTCCCTCCCAGCAGTAGTCAACTGTCCATGGCATATCCCGGATCGTCAGGGCGACCATAAGTGCCATGATTAATGGCTGCGAGATGTGCCGCCCAGTAGTATTTTTTGATACCCGGGAGGCTAATCCCCCCATTATACCAATTCAGTGTGAGCTTGTTCAATACTATGCGAGGTTTCCCGTCCCACAACAAGTCCCTGTGTAGGCCCTCAATTTCCTTAAAGTATGCCGCTGGAACTGGGTCTAGGGAGTTCTGCAATGCATACAAAAAACTGGGCAGCAACATCATTTTTAAGAGTAGCAAGAGCGGAAGCTTTTTCCAACTTGCTATGTCACGTTTAAGCCTCTGTGATTGAAACAGAGTGTTTGATCTAGGAAGACAAAGATACCTAGGTACTTGAAGCCCACTGTGTTAATTTAGATTGGGCAGCCCTGTGGTGGAGTGGGTGGGTCTCCATTGAGGACGTACAGGAGGGATTTACTCCAGTTGATGGAGAATCCAGAGTATCTGCCAAATATTGCCAAGATGTCCAGAACACTCACAAGTGACACCCTTGGGGAGGCTAGAATATCGTCTGCGTATAGAGAGATACGGTCCTCCCAATCGGTGGACCAACGCAGACCTCGTATTACTGGGTCTTTACGAATCCATGCCGCCAGCTGTTCCAGGGCAAGGGTGAACAGGGGAGGGGAGAGAGGACATCCCTTACGGGTCCCCGACTCAGTGTGAATTCATCCGACTTCTTGTTGTTGACCACGACCTGTGCTAGGGGCTCCGAATGCAAGATCCGTATCCACTGGGTGAAGCCTGGACCAAACCCCATTTTTGCAAGTACTGCCAAGAGGCATGGCCATTCGATGGTGTTGAACACCATGGTCGGGTCTAATGATATAATTATAGCTGCTTCTTGGATCATAGCTACTCTCCCTAGTACCCCATGTACTCTGCGCAAGTTCAACGCCGTGTTGCGGTGTGGCATGAAACCTGACTGGTCAGGATGGACGAGACCGCCAATTACCTTAACTAGGCAGTTCGTGAGGAGCTTGGCTAGGATTTTGGGCTCCGCATTAAGTAGGGAAATCGGCCTATGAGAGGCACAGTCTGTCTTGGGTTTACCCTCCTTATGGATAGTGATCAGTGTAGCCACCCTTTGGTCCATTGATAGTATACCCAGCTCCTTGCTCTCTTCAAACATGGCCTTCAGGTATGGGGCCTTATTTGTCAGGCCTGGGTTTGTATAATTCAATGGGTATGGCATTGGGGCCAAGGGCCTTCCCTGAGTGTAGTAATCTAATGGCCTGCGCTATTTCGTCATTCGTCAATTCACTTTCTAAGAAGTGTTGGTCTTCTTCTGACAGAGTGAGGAGCGCTATATCTTGCATTAGCTTGTGGGAGTCATCCTCGGTGTATGGTGCACTAGTTTTGTATACTGTACTGAAGTGATTGGCAAATTGATTTGCAATGTCTTGTGGGCCGGTCGTGGGTCCTCTATCCGTACCTATTAGTTCCGGTACCAGTCTACTAGCCCATTCATTCTTGTCAAGCCGTGCGATTAGTTTCCCCGCTTTGTCTCCCAGGTCATATATTCTGCCCAACTTTTCCCTCCCCAGACTTTTAGCCCTGTTAGTTGCTAGAGCTTTGTAGTCATCTTGCTTGAGGTGTAGTGAATGGAGTTTCTCTTGTGTAACCTCAATTTCTAATTTTTCCTCTAGCTTGCGGATTTCTGCCTCAGCTTCCACAATCTCTTTCTGACTGTCTTTCTTCATCCCAGCAATTAGCGACAGTACTTGCCCCCGTATTACTAATTTAAATGCCTCCCACAGGGTCTGGGAGGAGTCTACTGACCACTCCTTTTCTTGGAAATAGTTGTCTATGGCTTTGAGTAGTGCTTTTCGGACCCCAGGGTCTCGGAGATACCACGGATTTATGGGGGGTGCGGCTTCTTCTTGAAGTGCAATAGGGAGCTACCTTTGCACACTTTGCATGGTATTGCAAGAAACCTTTGACCTACTAGAAGGAAGTAGTGGCGCGACAGGGATCCTTGGTCTCCACCCTTGGCAATGTCTGCTGGGCATCATAAATAAACTAAAAAATAGAAAGATGCTATATAAATGTCTTCACCTAGCACTTTTCTTTGTGAAAAGGTGTACAGCCTTGGGTTGGCTGGGGACTAAAGGACCAGCAGTGTTACGTTGGATGAAAAGACACAATTTAATTGGCACTAGAAAAGGACATACATATTATGTCTGGAAGATATAGGAAGATACATACCCACACCCAACACTGAGCTCACCAACAGCACCCAACAGTCCAGTTTCTCACACTCACATTGTCCTGCAACCATCCACACAACACTCCACAGTTGCCTGCAGCTCCTCAAAAAGCACTAACTCACTAAACACGCCACCAAACTCTGCGACCTTTTGCATGACAATGCCCCTGGCCTGCTTTTTTTCACAGAAATCTGGCTGAACTATGCCTCAGCACTTGATGTCACCACAGCCATCCCCCACGGCAACAAGATTGCCAAGTAAAACAGATCTCCCAAGCTCGGATACGGAACCGTCATCATCCACAAGAACACCCTCAGCTGCATCAAATTCATGGGCTCGTCATCCTCCAACATGGAACACCTGTCATTCAAGCTCTATGTCACAGACAACTTCAACCAGTGTGGAAATCTAATCAACAGACCACCAGGACTGTGCACCAAATTCACTGACAGCATCACAGACTTTGTCGCACCACTTGCCCTTGATGCTATCAATTACATCCCACTCTGAAAACAGAACTTATCCCTGGAGGACAACGCCGACACCAACTCAAGAGCAATCATTGATACCTTGGAACACTAGGCCTCATCCAATTAGACGTAATCCTGTTGCCAGACACCTACTGGACCCTATCTTCACCAACATCAACAATACCCAAGTTGATGAGGCCATATCAGTCCCCTGGACAGACCACACCCATTACAAGTTCAGCAACCCATTCCCGGTTCGATACACATACACCATCGCTAGACCAACCTGCCAAAACTGAAAAAGCATCACTGACAACGACTGGAACACGGTTCTAAACACCCATTGACCCAAACACAGCAAACACCTCCCCAAAGCCATCAAGAATTTCAACCACTTGAACACCTGCTGCACCAACTTCCTGGCTCTCCTCAAACACAGCAATACAACAAAAATACAGACACTATGGCAGTTGGTGAACAGAGGAACGCAGACTGATGAAATATTACTGCAAACGGGAGTGCAAATGTAGAATGAGCCAGGACAATGCAGACAAAAGCACATTGAAATATGCCCCAAGTCGCTACCACTAACTGATCCAAACCACTAAACGTGCCACTCTGGCAGACCGCATCAGTGCAGCACCAACAAAAGTGAAATTTTCACCATGGTGAGAGATTTCACCTCACCATCTGCCACCTCTATCTCTATCACCCCCTTGCAGGAACTCTGCATCACTCTCTCAATTCTTCAGCGACAAAATCGCCACAATTTACAGCAACTTCAGCCTCAACCAAACCCAACAGGCCTCACCAAATGCCTTCCGATCTTATCCAAAGAACCAATGTTTACCACATGGCCCATCATCCACCCAGAAGAAACTGCTGCCACCGTAAAGTCACTCAGGGGTGCGATTCGTACCCCTGCCCTCACCACACCTAATCCAGAGGACTGCAACTGATCAGTGTCATGCTCACACCAATTCTTAATTCCACCATGACCTGCCCAGATGCTTGGAAACACACTACTGTCCTCCCATTGCTGAAGAAACCCTCTGCGGACCCTTTCAGCACTCTTAAACTACAGACCAATCTGCCTGCTACAATTCCCAGACATAGTCTTGGAGAAAATTAGGGGTGGGCCGAACTGACAGAGTTTCACTTCATGAAATTCTATGGAGGTACTTAAAAACTCTCAGGCTTATTTACAAGCCCCTTGCGCAGGCGGTACATCACTTTTTCCCATTTTAAAAGTGAAGCATCTGCATCGCAAGGTGCTTGCAAATAAGCCCCTCAGTGAGATTTCGCAGAGTTTTGCCCCTCCTAACCTGTGCACTGGAAACGCCTTGATTTCATTCCTCGTCGTCATGATGAGCTCATGCAAGCACGGAGCCAAGGCAAGAATGTGCCAGAGACCTCAGCTGGGAGCGGAGGTCCGAAGGGGTGGGCGGCTATCTACTTTGTGCATTGGCTGTGAAAACATCCCTCCGGTACCAGTGAGACTGGGATTTGTCACTTCCACATCAGCTGTCGGTAATCGCATGTCACAGGTATCGAGCAGCAGAGTTCATAGTCTGCAAAACGGATGTTGCAGGTTCAGGCTCAAATAAAAGGGAAGGAAATTGATCTTAAAAATATAAAAATTACTATTAACTGATCAGTGCTGGGTGGAGTCCCGGAGAATAAAAAGCACCACATCCAGATTTGTCCTGTTCTTTTTATGTATACTGTGGAACTTCTAAAAAAGGAATCCGATGATAATTGTGATTTCACTTACATGAAGCACAAAGAAATAGATTGAAAAGCGAATAACTCCAGCAGTTCAGGAGGCTTGGCACCTTTAAGATGCCAGCAGGACCATCGCCATGTGGGATTCATGACGGGACCCTGCACCCTCCCTGGCCCTATGATGCAGACCACTCACTGCATGTCCGTCACACCCTGCGTGTCTGGCTGAGCCTCCATAATGTGCGTCAGTGCGGATGGTCTTGTTAGGGCTGTGCAGACAGCACTGTAAGTGCAGTGCCAGAGCAGATATCGGAGTTATTGATTGCTGTGCTCACATTATGTGTACAATGCACACTGACTGTGGAAATCACAGCACACGTCCCTTGAACTGCGCTGTTCAGGGAGTTCACCCACCTCAAGGCGCTAGAAGTAATAGCCTGCACCCATCCTCACATTGTCTATGCTCCAGAATGAGATAAAAGAGCATACCAATGTCACCTTTTAAAGGGCTGTCCGCTCTAATCGTTGTATTCAGTACTATAGACAAAAAGGTCTGAAAGATGTTTACCACTCACCGACATTGTGTGCGTTGTCTAGAATTGGTCAGTGTGGCACTGACATGAATGTATGTGGAGCGCTCTCTAATACTACACCAGCAAAGAAGAAAATGAGGCTATAATTGTCCGGGGGAACGGTATCTGAAGACCCTGCAGAATAATTTGAACTTCTTCTGTTGCCCGCCTTGTGTGATCCTGGGAAGGTCATGCAAACCCCAGCCCTGGTTAATAAAATTGAGAGCGACTAAACGAAACATATTAAGTCAAAGACGTAGGCGCTAAGCAACGTCTGGATCACACTGTTATTTGACAAATGAGTGCATTGGACACCGGGGTGTGCAGCAGAAGCACCAAAAAGCACATCACCTTCACATTGTGTGTCTTTGCGTGTTTGTACAGGGTCTGGTCCTAAGATATTGTGTTTTTTTCACTCAGCTCGGCATGTCTTTCGTTCGCTGTGTGCCATTCAGATCATATAATAAACTACTACACATATGTTGAAAGAGCACGCCTGTATCGTGTATTCTTTTCAAATAAGACATAAATCTGACCCTCCTCTTGCACACACTTTGAGATATTACTATCACACTTATGCGGGCAAAGCGACTCGCACTCACCTACTGGGTTGGAATACTGGCCCTTCAGTAGCACCGCCGAGCCCGGGCTCTTCCAGAGTCTGAGGAGCAGTAGAGAGATCAGCTGTGGCAGACCCATGGTCGTCACTGCTTTGAAGCCTCTGTCATTCTTTGGTGCCTTGTTTCCCACAGTTGGAACTGCCCAGAGTCACGTGAGGACGCCTCACATGACATGAGCCCGACAGCAGGAAGGGAATACCAGACAACTCTAGAATGGGAGTCGCTCCTTGCCTACAGCAGGGCACGTCTGACTCCTTACTTTTTGCATGAGAAGTCTTTGCCTATCCGTTTCGGCATAAATGCATTAATATATTGTTATGCTTCCAAAAAAGAGAGAAGTGTTGCATTAGGTTTGAATTTCTGTGCAGTAAATGGATTCTTCGAAAGGGAAAGGACGATAAACTCCCCTACGCAGCATCGCCTGAGTTTTTACCGAACTCCGTGCTCCAAGCAGAGCGAGGAGTGAGAAAAACTCTCTGAACTCCTCAGATAGAGCGGAGCATATAGCCCTTGAGAAAATCATCAACAGACACCTCACCTAATACCTCAATGACTACACAACTGCGCTCATCACTGCCACGGATGATTTCTCCATGACTCTGGACAGAGGAGACACAGCAGCCCCTCATCCTTTTGGACCTATCTGCAGCATTTCACACAGTTTCCCACCTCATTCTCATTCAATGCCTACTCTACATCAGAATCCAAGCACATGCACTCCGATGGATCTGCTCCTTTCTGACAGGAAAAACCCAGTCAGTTGGGCTGGCACTGTACACCTCGGGCACTCGTGACCTCATCTGCAAAGACCAGCAAGAATCCTCCCTGAGCCTGACCCTCTTCAGTGCATACATGATTCCTCTAGCCAGCATCATCCACTTGCACAATATTAATGTCCTCTACTAGGCTGATAACATGCAACTCACCATCTCCCTCATTCACAAGGCGCTCAGTACAAGGATCATGTCCAATGCCTGCATGACTGTAATCCCTGCTTGATGAAGATCAACTGTTTAAAGCTAAATACCAATAAGAGCAAAATTCTAATGTTCAAGAACGGCACATCACCATGGCAATCCAGCTGGTGGCCAACAGAGCTAGGACCGACTCCCACTCCTACCACCCATGCCAATAACCCTGGGATCATTATCAACAGCAAACTCAACATGACCACCTAAGTCAATGCTGTCACAGCCTCATGCTTCCATACCCAGAAGGTGCTGGGCAAGATTTGCAAACAACTCCCAATACTGCACGCCCTGGTCACAAGCAAGCTGAATTGTGTGAACACCCTCTCGCTCGGATCAAGGAATACCTCACCAGAATGAGAGTTAGATGAAAGACAACATGGGGGAGGATGGTGTATCCATGGACAACGGAAAGAATGTGAACTATGTTAAATGAAGAGGGTAAGTTGTGGGGATAATGGATTGGATGAATAGAATGGGCCCGCACAATCACATGCATGGTCTAAAACTCTGTAACATGACGCACAAATACTGAGCGGCTATACGACACAGTTGTTACAGGGTTTGTATTGGTATGTTACTGATGACTATTGCAATCAAGATAAATCAAAAATTTAAAAATAAATTGTTAGAGTCGGGGATCTCTGGTTGGCGCAAGGTTGCCCTTGTGTCAAGCAGGAACCCTATCCTCCACGTCAGGGCGCAGGATAACCCCTCGCGAATGACCCTTGCTCACCCTCTAGGTGCGTGGCGTGAGCAGCCAAGGCGATTCCTCAGGCGTTGTTGGTTAAGCACTTATAATCGTACACACAGTAAATACATCAATCCCCCCAGAAACGGACACCAGACTTGGATATATATCAAAATACGATTCTTTATGTAAAAATAAGGTATATATATCTCAGCAGACTTATCACAAGACCAATAACGTTTTCGCTAGGCCACCAGGTTGTAAAGCAGGCAAATGTTCTTGGTTCGTAGTTTCAAATGGATAGTTCGTAGTCTCTTTACTTGTAGTTCCAGTACTCACAGAGATCGGTTCCTGCGAACGGGGAAATAAGGCGTTGCGGGCCCCGAGCCCGATACTGGACTTCTTTCGTGATTAGGAGAGTCGGCACAGGTCGGTGCGACTCTCAACTTCGGGAAGTGTTCTTGGGTCCTCAATCAGCAGGTGTGGGCAAGTAGGCAGGCGCGGCCCGCGACCCTTTGGCACGGCGGTGCAGGAGGGTCTCCACAGCGGGGGCGGCGCGGCCTGAGAAGTCCGGGGATAGCGAAGCGGGGTCGCAGGGCACGGTTAGTGCAGCTGGACGACCCGGCGTAGATCACAGTCGTCGGACGGCTTCCGGCAGGAGGGGTGATAGCGCGTCCAGCGCGCTCCAGTAGCAGGCGGTGACAGGGATGCAGGCGGCCTGGCCCGGGGACAGAGAGCGGCTCGGGACGGAGCGGGGCTCTCACGGGTTTGAGGCAGGCGAGCTTCTGGGTGTCACGGCCCTAGGAGGGGCGATGAGGGGCGCAGTCTCTTTTCCAGCGGGATGCACACACGGCTCGAATTGGAGGACGAGCAAGAAGCACAAAGAACCCACTGTTCCTGGGGTTCAGTTCAGGGGGCAAGCTCAGATCAAGCCCTTGGAGAATGTTCAAGCACAAAGTAGCAAAGTCTTTTCAGTAAGTCTCTTCCTCTCCTTTCTCAGCAAGGCAAGCAGCAGGCCAGCTCCTCCAGCGTCTTCTTCTCCTTCTAGTCGGGCAGAGGTTCTTTGTGGTAAACAGGATTCTGCTTTCTTAGGAGCCAGGCTCCTACTTTTATACCATGATTCTTTTGTTCTTTAGCGCCAGGGGGCCTAGGCCTGGCTCAGTCCAGTTCTGGAGCACTTTGCTATGGTGACTCTGCTCTTTCCTTTCAGCAGCAGGGCAGAGACATCAGCCGCCCCACAGGGGGTGGCGCCGGCTTTGTGGTGGCAGAGCACAGGTCTATTCAAGAGTCAAGGTGTACTCCTCCCACCCATCCAGGTGTAATCTCTCTACCCACCACCTGGCAGCCAACCTGTCTCTGGGGATCCCCCCACCCTGCTCCTTACTGTTGCTGGGCAGAACACACACACACACAGCAGAGGCGGACTGAGATGGTCAGGTCAGTAAACACTAACTTTCTAAAAGTAGTATTTACAAACCCAGGATATTAAAATAGACTTGACTACCAGACGTATTTTATCATCCTGAGTTCAGGCATACTAAACTTGACACTTCTACCATGCTCTCTGAGTCCACTGGGGTCACAGCGTTGGCGCGATCCCAGCAGCCCATTCTGGCCTATGGAGAGCAGGTAGCCTTCAATAGTGAAAAACGACAAGGGCTGTAATTCACTACTAAGACATGCCACACACATCAGGGCATGTCCTACCTTATGCCTACAATGCACCCTGCCCTCGGGCCTACCAGAGGGGTGGCTAATATGTAGGTAAGGGAAGGTTTAGGGACTGGCAAGTGGGGGCACTTGCGCAGTCAGCGCGACGGTCCCGGACCGCGCACAGGGTCGGCGGTGGCAGACCCTAGACACACTTTACAAGGCCGCTTCCGTGGGTGGCGCAACCAGCGCTGCAAGCCCACCAGCAGCATTGGCATTCACAAGCCCTGGCACCCCTGGTGCACTTTACTGGGGACTGACAGTGAATCCAATAAACCAATCGGGAACATCAATTACAGGTACACTTTACTTAGGGAGCACTTGCACTGCGGCACGGATTAGCTGTGGCGCAGTGCCCTGAGCGGACAACACCAGCAAAACAGTCGAGGCACACCATCAAAAAGTGGAAGGGAAACTCACGCCAAGGTGCCAGGTCTAACACGTGTCCCCTCCAGCTGAAATGTGGGGAGAACTACCCTTGCCCAGGGGGTTCCTCGTCACTAAGGCGGAAATACCTGGACAGACCGTCAGCGTTGGCGTGATCTGTACCAGGACGGTGTTCCACCGTAAAGTCCATACCCTGTAGGGAGATGGACCACCTCAACAGCTTCGGGTTTTCACCCCTCATTTGCATCAACCATCTGAGGGGCCTGTGGTCCGTCTGAACCCGGAAGTGAGACCCAAACAAGTAGGGTCTTAGCTTCTTCAGCGCCCAGACCACAGCAAATGCTTCTCGCTCAATTGCACTCCACCTACTTTCCCGTGGAAGTAACCTCCTACTGATGAAGGCTATGGGTTGGTCCCAGCCCTCCTCAGTCATCTGTGAGAGAACAGCCCCTACACCATGCTCTGAAGCGTCTGTCTGTACTAGGAATTCCTTGGAGAAGTCAGGGGCCAAGAGCACGGGCGCCGTGCACATGGCAGTCTTCAGGGTGTCGAAAGCTTTCTGACAGGTGTCAGTCCAAATCACGTTCCTGGGCTGCTTCTTCGAAGTCAGCTCTGTCAAGGGGGCAACGATCGTTCCATAGCCCTTGACAAACCTCCTGTAGTACCCAGTGAGCCCCAGGAAGGCCCTCACTGCGGTCTGCGTCTTGGGGGGTTCCCAAGCCAGGATGGTTTCAATTTTGGGTTGCAAGGGTGCCACCTTGCCACTCCCCACTTGGTGTCCCAAGTACACCACGGAACCCTGCCCGATCTGGCACTTGCTTGCCTTGATCGTGAGGCCTGCTCGGCGCAGCGCCATCAACACTTCCCAGAGGTGGCGCAGGTGTTCAGGCCAGGTGGCACTGAACACTGCGATGTCATCCAGGTAGGCGGCACTGAACGCATCCAGCCCAACCAGTACCTGGTTGACCAACCTCTGAAAGGTGGCAGGGGCATTCTTCATTCCAAATGGCATGACTCGGAACTGGAAGTGCCCATCTGGTGTAGAGAATGCTGACCTCTCTTTGGCCCCATCGGTCAAGGCGATCTGCCAGTACCCAGACGTTAGATCAAACGTACTGAGGAACCGGGCAGCCCCCAGCCGATCAATGAGCTCATCAGCTCTGGGGATGGGGTGCGCGTCAGTCTTCGTGACTGAATTGAGTCCTCTGTAGTCCACACAGAACCGGAGTTCAGGTGTGGCTCCCGGCGCAGCAGCCTTTGGGACCAAGACCACGGGGCTGGACCAAGGACTGCTGGAGGACTCAACCACCCCTAGCGCAAGCATTTTGGAGACCTCCTCCTTAATGCAAGCTCTGACCCTGTCAGTTACCCGGTAAGCCTTGTGCTTTACAGGTAAGCTGTCTCCGGTGTCCACCTCATGGACGCACCAATCTGTGACACCAGGAACCAGGGAGAATCGGTCGGAAAATTGTCCCAGCAAGTGGCGGCAATCTTCCTGTTGTTCGGGCGTCAGGGTGGGTGAGAGGTTAACTCCATCCACTGACCCATCTTTCTCAGAGGCCACTAAGAGGTCAGGAAGAGGCTCGGTCTCCTCTTCCATTCCATCATCAGTGGCCAGCAGCATGCCCACTTCGGTCCTCTCTAAGTGGGGCTTAAGGCGGTTAACATGTAGGACCCTCAAAGGGTTCCTGGGAGTCTGCATGTCCACCAAGTAGGTGATAGGACTTTTGCGCTCCACAACCTCAAATGGACCTGTCCACTTATCCTGAAGTGCACACGGCTCCACTGGGGCCAAGACCCACACCTTTTGTCCAGGTTGAAGCTCTACCAGAGTGGCATTCCGGTCGTACCACCGCTTCATCTCCTCCTGGCTGGCTTCCAGATTTGCCTCAGCAAGTTGCCTGAAACGCCGAGTCTGGTTTCGGAAGGCCAGCATGTAACTATATACATTCTGGGGAGGTTTCCTGGGAGATTGCTCCCAGCCTTCCTTTACCAAACTCAGAGGTCCTCTTACCGGGTGACCATACAGAAGCTCAAAGGGGCTGAATCCTAGAGACTTCTGTGGCACCTCGCGGTAAGCGAAGAGCAGGCATGGCAAGAGGACGTCCCACTTACGCCTCATTGGACCGTCCAGGCCCATGATCATGCCTTTGAGGGTTCGGTTGAATCTCTCAACCAACCCATTTCCTTGGGGATGGTAAGGAGTGGTGAACTTGTACGTTACCCCACACTCCTTCCACAGGGATTTCATATATGTGGATATGAAATTGGTCCCCCTGTCGCTCACCACCTCTAGAGGGAATCCCACTCGGGAGAAAATTCCCATCAGTGCCCGTCCCACCACGGGGGCCGTCACTGTCCTCAGAGGGATGGCTTCAGGGTACCGGGTGGCATGGTCCACCAAGACCAGGATGAACCTGTTGCCCAGGGCTGTCTTGGGATCCAGAGGCCCCACAATATCAATACCCACTCGTTGGAATGGCGTACCGACCACAGGGAAAGGTTGCAGAGGAGCCTTGTGCTTCCCTCCGCTCTTACCACTTGCCTGGCAAGTCTGACAGGTTCTGCAGTAGGAATCGGAATTCTTATGCATTTGGGGCCAGTAAAAGTGGGTGACAAGCCTGTCATAGGTCTTGTCCATCCCCAAATGTCCTGCTAACGGCACATCATGAGCCAGCCCCAGTAGGAAGGTTCTGAACTTCTGGGGTACCACCAGCACACGGGCTGACCCAGGTTCAGCAGCCTTAGGCTCGGAATACAGGAGGTCACTCTCCCAGTACACGTAGTGTGTTTTGGCCTGAACACCGTTGGCCTGGTCTGCAGCCTGTTGCCGCATACCCACGAGAGAAGGGCATTCTTTCTGCTCCCTGCAGAATTCCTCCCTGGAGGGACCTCCTTCTTGCTGCCAATGGGTCAGCTCAGGCAGATCTCCCAGTTCGGCAATCTGTTCCCCGGTAGGCTCCAGAGCATCCCCCTCAGGGTCTACTTCCTCCTGGGCCGTGGGAACTTCGGGGGCCGGTTTCCCGCGCCTCCTGCGCCTCCTCCCTAAGGCCGGTTCCTGGACCTCTCCCTCAGGCTCCAGGACCCTCTCAACACCCCTACTGGCTGCCATGGACCGGGTGGTCACGCACGCCCAGTCGGGTAGACCCACCATCCTCAGATGCGTGGTCTTCTCCACCTTTTCCCAAGGGGAACTCTCCAGGTCGTTCCCTAGCAGACAATCTACAGGCATGTCAGTTCTCACAGCGACTTGTAGAGTACCAGAGACCTCCCCCCACTCAAAGGGAACTTGAGCCATTGGACAACGACTCTCTACGTTGTCAGCATTGACAACCCTACAGTAGGCATTGGGTACAATCTGCTCTTGAGACACCAGGTGTTGCCTCACCGAGGTCACGCTGGCTCCTGTATCTCTAAGAGCCTCCACCTTCTTTCCATTGATGGTCACCACCTGCCCATATTTCTTAGTGTTAGAGGGCAGGTAGGTTACAGGGACCATCTCACTGTCTCCTAGCGAGACTAGGGTCATCTGCCCGGGACCCCCACCCTCCTGGACTGCTACTTCCTCCCCAAAGTTAACACTAGCTACTTGCCGGGGTGGAGCACCAGTGGGTGCGGTCTTACCAAACAGGCGACACTTAGGATCAGAGGCAATGTGACCCGGATCGCCACACTTATAACAATTGAAGGGCCCCTTTGGAACAGGTCTACCTGTCGGGGCCCCGTTCTGCTGCGGGGTTGGGGGAGGCTGAGAACCCTTCTGCTGGTTCCCTTGGGAATTACTTTGGGGGCCTTTTTGGAACCCCTTCTGTTTACCCTTGTCCCCCCCACTCTTCTGCTGGGGACCCTGCCCACCTTTGGCGGAGTCTCCCACTTGACCCTTGTGGACCCTGGTGCTGAGCCAGCGGTCCGCCTCCTCAGCAAGCTTCCTCGGGTTGGACAGCTTGCTATCTATCAGGTGTTGGCGTAGCTCAGGAAAACATTGACTGGACAAGTGCTCCCATGCAATTAAATCAAGCAGCCCTTGATAATCATTCACTTTGCTACCCTTCACCCAACCATCCAGCGCTCTGCAGAAAAAGGTCACATATTCCACATACGTACTCTCAGGGATCTTCTTGGTCTCCCTGAACCTCTGTCTATATAGCTCAGGAGTTAACCCATACCTGGTCATTAAAGCTTCCTTCATATGGGGGTATGAGGTCTGGACTTCTAAGGGCAAATCTAACAGTGTGTCCCGCCCTTCCGCAAGGAACCTTCCCCACAACCCCGCTCCCCAGTCTTTCTCAGGGACCCGGTGTGAGGACATGGCCACCTCGTAGGCCCTAAACCACTGCCCTATGTCATCCTTTCTGAAATACTCCTTTACTACATCTTTGGGGATGTACACCTTGGACTCTACCTGCGCTGGTGGAGTGCTGCCACCAGAAGGAGCGGTGTCCAAACTTTTCGCCTTCAGCTCCAACTCCTTCAATCTGATATCATGATCCATTTGGCGTTGTTGTGCCTCCAGGGCCAACTTCTGCTTTTCCATTTCCATTTGTCCTGCCAACTTTGCCATCTCCATTGCATGCGCCCTGTCTGCTGCCCTGTCTGCCAGCTCCTCTGGCGACCGGACTCTGCTGGGCTCCTCAAGGTTGTCGGGTGGAACGATGTCCCCCGCATTCCGTAGGTCTCGTGACTCCTTCCAGGCTCTCAACGCCTTGGTGTACTGGGTCTTCCTCTTGCATCCAGCATGGGGGACTCTGAATTGTACACTGTAGCCTTTCAATTGCTCCATCGTGTAGCCTTCCAGTCTCTCCCAATCCACCTCATCGATTCCAGAAATCACAGAGAGTGCTCTCCCAGCGGAGTGTGAGCCAGGCATGGTCGCAGTAATGGCAGATGTCTCAACAAAGTTCAGAAAATGAAAACCTGTGGCTGCGTTACTTGGTCTGCTCTCACTATCTGGTGATTAATAATTCACTGTATGCAAATTACAAGTGCCAATCCGAAATCCCAACCGCTGCCACCAATGTTAGAGTCGGGGATCTCTGGTTGGCGCAAGGTTGCCCTTGTGTCAAGCAGGAACCCTATCCTCCACGTCAGGGCGCAGGATAACCCCTCGCGAATGACCCTTGCTCACCCTCTAGGTGCGTGGCGTGAGCAGCCAAGGCGATTCCTCAGGCGTTGTTGGTTAAGCACTTATAATCGTACACACAGTAAATACATCAATCCCCCCAGAAACGGACACCAGACTTGGATATATATCAAAATACGATTCTTTATGTAAAAATAAGGTATATATATCTCAGCAGACTTATCACAAGACCAATAACGTTTTCGCTAGGCCACCAGGTTGTAAAGCAGGCAAATGTTCTTGGTTCGTAGTTTCAAATGGATAGTTCGTAGTCTCTTTACTTGTAGTTCCAGTACTCACAGAGATCGGTTCCTGCGAACGGGGAAATAAGGCGTTGCGGGCCCCGAGCCCGATACTGGACTTCTTTCGTGATTAGGAGAGTCGGCACAGGTCGGTGCGACTCTCAACTTCGGGAAGTGTTCTTGGGTCCTCAATCAGCAGGTGTGGGCAAGTAGGCAGGCGCGGCCCGCGACCCTTTGGCACGGCGGTGCAGGAGGGTCTCCACAGCGGGGGCGGCGCGGCCTGAGAAGTCCGGGGATAGCGAAGCGGGGTCGCAGGGCACGGTTAGTGCAGCTGGACGACCCGGCGTAGATCACAGTCGTCGGACGGCTTCCGGCAGGAGGGGTGATAGCGCGTCCAGCGCGCTCCAGTAGCAGGCGGTGACAGGGATGCAGGCGGCCTGGCCCGGGGACAGAGAGCGGCTCGGGACGGAGCGGGGCTCTCACGGGTTTGAGGCAGGCGAGCTTCTGGGTGTCACGGCCCTAGGAGGGGCGATGAGGGGCGCAGTCTCTTTTCCAGCGGGATGCACACACGGCTCGAATTGGAGGACGAGCAAGAAGCACAAAGAACCCACTGTTCCTGGGGTTCAGTTCAGGGGGCAAGCTCAGATCAAGCCCTTGGAGAATGTTCAAGCACAAAGTAGCAAAGTCTTTTCAGTAAGTCTCTTCCTCTCCTTTCTCAGCAAGGCAAGCAGCAGGCCAGCTCCTCCAGCGTCTTCTTCTCCTTCTAGTCGGGCAGAGGTTCTTTGTGGTAAACAGGATTCTGCTTTCTTAGGAGCCAGGCTCCTACTTTTATACCATGATTCTTTTGTTCTTTAGCGCCAGGGGGCCTAGGCCTGGCTCAGTCCAGTTCTGGAGCACTTTGCTATGGTGACTCTGCTCTTTCCTTTCAGCAGCAGGGCAGAGACATCAGCCGCCCCACAGGGGGTGGCGCCGGCTTTGTGGTGGCAGAGCACAGGTCTATTCAAGAGTCAAGGTGTACTCCTCCCACCCATCCAGGTGTAATCTCTCTACCCACCACCTGGCAGCCAACCTGTCTCTGGGGATCCCCCCACCCTGCTCCTTACTGTTGCTGGGCAGAACACACACACACACAGCAGAGGCGGACTGAGATGGTCAGGTCAGTAAACACTAACTTTCTAAAAGTAGTATTTACAAACCCAGGATATTAAAATAGACTTGACTACCAGACGTATTTTATCATCCTGAGTTCAGGCATACTAAACTTGACACTTCTACCATGCTCTCTGAGTCCACTGGGGTCACAGCGTTGGCGCGATCCCAGCAGCCCATTCTGGCCTATGGAGAGCAGGTAGCCTTCAATAGTGAAAAACGACAAGGGCTGTAATTCACTACTAAGACATGCCACACACATCAGGGCATGTCCTACCTTATGCCTACAATGCACCCTGCCCTCGGGCCTACCAGAGGGGTGGCTAATATGTAGGTAAGGGAAGGTTTAGGGACTGGCAAGTGGGGGCACTTGCGCAGTCAGCGCGACGGTCCCGGACCGCGCACAGGGTCGGCGGTGGCAGACCCTAGACACACTTTACAAGGCCGCTTCCGTGGGTGGCGCAACCAGCGCTGCAAGCCCACCAGCAGCATTGGCATTCACAAGCCCTGGCACCCCTGGTGCACTTTACTGGGGACTGACAGTGAATCCAATAAACCAATCGGGAACATCAATTACAGGTACACTTTACTTAGGGAGCACTTGCACTGCGGCACGGATTAGCTGTGGCGCAGTGCCCTGAGCGGACAACACCAGCAAAACAGTCGAGGCACACCATCAAAAAGTGGAAGGGAAACTCACGCCAAGGTGCCAGGTCTAACATAAATATAAAACAACTTTCCTATAAAGCCATAGTATATGGTGCCTAAAGTACACCTCTGGTATGGAAAGTTAAATGTCACCTATGGACAAACGCAAAATAAACTGACCCTGGCAGTTTCGGCTGGACTGCTCCTATTGGAGCAAGGTCAGGTCTGATTTGCATTTGGCTGGGTCCAAACTGAGATGGCATCGTAGGCAAATGAACGATGGGTTGGAATGCTACCCTGAGCAATTGCCAATGGTTAGACACACTGTCTCTATACCGCTTATTTTTTAATTTATGTAACAAAACACCTTTATGTAGAACTCAGTTATTGAGTGAACCCCATTACTTGATGTATTGTATAACTCTTCTAATTTGATGTTTGCGAAGATGTACATTGCCTCTTGAAATTGCGGTTAACGTCATCCCAGATCCAGTAAATGTGGGTTATTTGATTCAGGTAACATTTCAGGGTGTCTAAATGGTCAAGTACCGTTTTGCTTCCGCATCTGTTTCATTTATTGTTTTCCTGCTGTGTGTGACTGGGAAATGTGTTACAGGGTCAGACTGCTGATAGACACTGATGGGCTCATTCATATTATATGGATGATTATCAATCTTGGACTGAACTAAATCTGTATTTTTTATTTCAGGCACTGATGAGCCTAACATCTCAAGAAAGAGTGTCAAGGATTGGAGAACATGTACCATCAAAGGAAGAGATATGGACGTCTTTTTGAGTCCACTCTGTTATGTTACTCAGACGTCCAGCTTTTGTTTAACCTTCAACCACATATATGGCAAGTGTCTGCATCAGGTCAATCTTTAGCTCAAGTTTATCAGACTACACAGGCAGGACCTTAACTGTAGCTTCTAAGTTGCTGCATGGAGTTAAAAGCAGAGAGAGGGAAGCATGTGCTTTTGAAGAGCTTGCTCGATTAGGATCTTTTCTTCTTGCAGGGTTTGAGGATGAGAGTTAACAACCACCATGTCAGTTTCAGCTATAGAGAGGAGCCAGGTACTGGTTTTCGACACAGTGATTGTTTACAGGTTCAATTACGTCTGCTATAGCCATCGTTGACAAATCAGAAACAGTTTGCATCTGCTGTTGGTCTCACTACTGATATGTTTATGAATGTGGCTTCTGGGACATGAGCAGATAACAGGGCTAAGCATTGAGAAATAGTTACTCTTTGTTGTACTTGGCCTTTTCTACACGGTCATCCCCAAACTTTTTGCCTCCACTCCTACTATTTTTGCTGGATTTGTTCTTGTTGGCCTTAGAAGTCTGTGCATTTAACCACTGATAACCAGTGCTAAAGTGCTTGCTCTCTCTCTCAATTAAAGATGGTAAAATTGGCTTACACGCAATTGCAATACTTAATGTACTTATAAGTCCCCAGTGAAGTGGTACTACATGTGCCCAGTGCCTGTCAATTATATCCTAGTAGCAGGGCCTGCTGCACTGATTATGCCACCCACTTAAGTAGTGCTGTAAACATGTCTCAGGTCTGCCATCGCAGCTTGTGTGCAGTGTTAAACTGCCTTGTCAACCTGGCAAATCATTTGCCTGGCCCAAACCTTGCTTTTTAATACATATGTCACCCCTAGGGTAGGCCTTGGACAGCCCTGAAGGTAGGGTGCAGGGTATTTAAAAATGAGGACATTTTATTTTAAGTTTTAGATGTCCTGATAGAGAAAAACTCTTTAATTTGTTTTTCACTATAGCAAGACCTACGTCTCCCACAGGATGACATTGGAGTTACAATATTAAATTTTTTAGGCTGTAATTACTAAATGGGAACAAATAAGTAGTTCATATTTTGTGTCTTTGGAAATGTAATGAACAATCCACTCTAATGGCGAATTCGGATTTGAAAATGCAATTTTGAAAATGCTGCTTTTAGAAAGTTGGCATTTTCCAGCCTTAGACATTTAGTGCCTGAAGCCTGTCTATGGGTCACATGGCTGGTTATAGCTGACATTTTTTTTGTTGTATTACTCCTAGACAGACACACACAATAGAGAACGGATGGACCATCACTTCCAGGATGGGAGGTCGGATTTGGGCACAGCCATACTTACACTTGAATAGGCTGTGTCTTGCCTCTACACAAAGGCTGTATACCCCTGCAGTTAGTCTGGAGCCAGGGAAGACAGGAAACCTGTGCACGTCAAAGGAAACCTGTAGAAGCTTCTGCCACTTTAAAGGAAGAACCATGTATAAATATTGGACCTCAGACACCAGCTATCCAGTATACTTCTGGACCTGGGGATACTCTTCCAGGAAGAAAGACTGCTGTGATGCTGAAAGGACTGTCACTCTGCTGGACTGCTGCTCTGAAGGACTGCTGCGCTGGCATGTTGACATGATGCCCTCTTGCTTGGTGAGAAGGACTAGACCTGCAACTGTTGAACCCAGAACCTCAGAGAGACTCCAAGGAGTAGTTGGCTAGCCTACTGACTACAGCCTCAGGGACGAAAGGCTCCAACAACTTTGAAACCAGCACCCGGACTCTGCCATCTGTGTGTCCTACCTTGCCAAGTGGTACAAACCCGTCTGCACCCGTCTGCGCCAGTACGTCACCTCTCGCCAGGAACGCTGATCGGGGCTTGCCTGGATTTTGCACCTATACCAGGGAGGAATTATTAGCTGTTAATCCCACAGTTAAGTTGTGCAGTGCACCTCTATTAAACTTTTTGGAAGGACCATTTGGTTGTTTTTGTTGTAGATATGTCTCCCCTACACTACCACCCCTTTTAACTGCTTCCATCGTTCAGCCCCTGTGATGGCTGAAAATTCTCCAGCTAAATGTGCGATCGTTAGCTAAGCACTACTCAGAAATCCATGACTTAGTCACAGAGGAATCCCCGGATGTATTCTTCTTGACTGACACCTGGCTTTTTGAGGATATGGTGGCTGAACCGAATCTAGCATTGCCCTCTGGGTACTTCATTTGCATGGTTAATAGAGAGTCTAGGGGTGGTGGCATTACAGTGATTTTTAAGTCATGTTACTCATGTCTTTTTATGAAAGAAGTAATTGAGGGCTGCAAGTGTGCTCGTTTTAGTATCACCGTTAGTACCCATCTGGCCCTATCTGGCCTGCTAGTTTATCGTCCACCAGGGTCTGCCTCTAAGTTCAAAGTCGACCTTTTGGAGGCAGTCTGCACGCTTGCTATGGGCACTGCCAACTTTAGTATTCTATATGATTTCAATCTGCACTTTGATTTATCGCATGATAATGAGATCTGTAGCTTGCTTGCAGACCTGGCTGCGTACCAACTTAACCAACTGGTCCCCCACCCCACCCATTTGGCTGGCCATTTGTTGGACCCTATTTTCTCGAATATTCTGTCTGCAACTGTGGAGACTCCTAAACCCATGGGTTGGACTGACCATTCACTGGTAGTAATGTCTTTTCCGGCCTCAGAGCCCCCCAACAAAGCTACCCAACTGCCTGTCTTCAAACCCAAGGGCATGACTCTCTTATTCCATCTAAGTGGTCTAAAGGCCGTACCTCCGATGCCAGTCCTTGGTATAATGACTCATTTTCCACCTTAAGGAAGGCCTGTAAGAGATCATAGCGCGAGTGGAGAAAGGACTACGACCCCAGGAAAAAAGTATGCTATTTGGCCCAGATTAAACACTATCACAGAACCATCTGCAATGTTCGAGCGGCTTACTATGCCTGTGAAATCAAGCTTAGCCCTAACCCAGCCAAATGTATTTTCAAGATCCTTAAAGACCTCAGGGCTAGAAAAAATTCGGCATCCGCTATTTCATCTGAACAGCAGTGTGAGGACCTGGCCACTTTCTTTGTTGAGAAAGTTCGTACTATCTATCGATCTTTCCCTCAAGTGACCTCTCCTTCTCATACTGCTCTTCCTAGACCCTTGCCACGACCTTCTTTAATAGCTATCCCCAGTATCTCACAGGATGAGTTCATTCGGTTGAGCCGGAAAGTCAATTCTGGCTCTCTGGCAGACCCTTTAAAGCCGGTTAAGTTTAGGGAGTCACTCTCTCTTTTTTTTACCCCGCTATGCCAGATAGTGAATTCTTCCTTTTCCACAGCTAGTGTTCCGATGCCGTGGAAACAGGCATGGATATCCCCCATTCTCAAAAAACCATCACTTAACCCGGCTAAACTTGAAAACTTCCGGCCTCTATCTCTCCTCCCTTGGGTGGCTAAGATAGCAGAGGCACATGCTAATAACACACTAACGAATTTCCTGAGTACTAACAACATCTTGGATCCATCTCAGAATGGCTTCTGATCGGGCCACAGTAGGGGGACTGCTCTTCTGGCCATGACTGAACACCTGCGGACCATTCTCGATTCCGGTCATACGGCGACACTGATCTTGCTTGATCTTAGTGCCGCCTTTGATACGGTTTCGCATGGCATTCTGCTTCAGCGGCTGGAGGAGACGGGTGTGGCTGGCCTGGCTCTGGAATGGTTCAGATCTTTCCGAGTGTCATCCCCTCCGTTTCTTTCTCAGGCTCATTCCATTGACCAGGGTGTCCCCCAGGGCTCGGCGCTCAGTCTCTCACTGTTTAATCTGTACGTCCAGCCTCTTGCAGCGGTCGCCAGGCAGTGGGACCTCACCATGGTCTCCTATGCGGATGATACACAGCTGGTGGTGGCCCTGGCTGAAGGTTCCACATTGAATGCCTCTATGATCAGAGGCGGCCTGGCTGCCGTTGCAGAATGGATGATCACTAACTGCTTACAGTTGAACGCAAGCAAAACTGAGGTTTTGTTAGTAGGGAAGAACTCGAGCTTGTGGAGTGAGCGATGGTGGCCGAGTGTCCTGGGTAGTACTCCTATCCGCAAGGCAGTGGTTAAGAACATAGGGGTATGGATGGATTCCTCCCACAATTTTCAAGACCATAACAAAAAAAAGTTGCCGGCACATGCTTTGGACTCCTACGGGGTCTTAAGCCACTTCTGAAGTTTTTTGATCCACCCACGCGCCAGCTGATTGTCCAGTCAGCTATTCTATCTCTATTGGACTAAGCCAGTTCTCTCTTATTAGGGGCCAATCAAAACGCCACAGCCAGAGCCTTATTGGGGCTCCCGCGGTCTTGCTCCTCTGCTGGTGCCATTTGGAGACTTCATTGGCTTCCCATGGCGGAGCGCATTCAATTTAAGACGGTGTGTCTTTCTTTTAAGATTCTGAAGCTGGCTACGCCTAGCCTGCTTGGTAATTCCATATGTTCCCCCGCGTCAGCTGCGCTCCTTGGGGCAGCACTTGGTTACTGTTCCCTGTGTGAAACGTCTTTGTGCAGGGGGCTGGTCCTTTCGCTGCCTGGCAGCCAAGTTATGGATCACCTTGCCTGTTCAGAACCGTAGGATGGAATGTTTGCTGGACTTCCGGAAAGCGATTAAAACTTTCCTTTTTCCCTTAAATTAGTCTTCTTGGTCACTCTTTCTATTCTTGACTTTCTATGTCTTAGTGTTTAGGTCCGCTCTCTGATGCTGGCAGAGCCAGGACACCCCTTTGCTGGGGCAGCTAAGCGCTATAGAAATCCGAATAACATTACATAACATAACATCCCAGTCCTGGACCTTGCGAGTGAGCCTGAAGGTGCTCTGCCAGCCCATCTGTGGATCCAGCAGAACCGACGTATCTCCTCTGCTGCGACGCACAGCCACAAGCAGAACCCATGCATTGCCTCTTCTACTAAGACTCTCCTGGCTCAAGGACTCCACATTGACTTTGCAGCCTGCACTGGAACCACTGATGCACGATGCCTCCCCGACACAGTCAATTGCATCGTAAATCTATCATCAATAGCAGCCTTGACGACAACGCAGGTTCTCACATCGCAGTTTAGCAGCTCCTCGGAACTGACGCATTACCTCGGGATCTCGCAACACTCCGCAACTAGGATTTAAGATACACTTGTTCAGCAGGCCTAACTGAGTCCCCTTAGCTGCCCTGTGCTCCATCACGGTCTGCCTGAAATTGTGACCCTGCCCTGGTCCGGCAATACAAGATATTCACAGTTTTCGCTTTGTGGGTTTTTTTGGGCTGTTTTTACTGAAATCTTTAAAATTGCATATGTCCAGTTCAACTGATCGGATCTTTGTTGTTTTGGTCTGGTTTTATTAATTAAAGTTTACTCCATTTTTTTATCTGTTGTCAGATGCTTATGTGGAGGGTTTTCACTGTGTTACTGGTTGAAATGTTGCACAAATACTTTACACATTGCCTCTACGTTAAGCCTGACTGTTCTGTGCAAAGCTACCAGAGGGTTGAGCACAGGTAAATTTGGGGTTTGATTGTAACTCACCTTGACAAGGATTAGAGTTCCTGCTTGAGTAGGGTTCATGGGTGGTTTCTTCAATGGACATGGGGGCAACGCTGCTCCCATATTTTCTGTTTTCAGATTTGTTTCAGTAAAAATTAATTGTCCCTCTGACCCTCGCTCAGTGGGAGGGTCAGGCAGCGCCAGGTAACTGTTTGACAGGCATGTGTAGTAAAGCGCATGTACCATTTCACATATTATTCAGAGCTTGCCTTCTCCCAGCCCTGGCCTACTTCACCTCCTAGGATTGTAGGGCCACTACCCTCTGTGACGTATGCACCCTCGCTGATTGAATGCAGTCTGGATGCTTAAGGTTTAAGCCCTGTGCTGCACTAGGCTGTATGTCATTCAGCGAGGATGCACCTCTCAACTCGTTCCAGGCTAGGGTGCAATCTGCTGATCCCACCTCAGCCTGTGATGAGTGGAATTTCAGGAATTTCAAATTAATCAATCAATTAATCAAACAGCATTTGTATAGCACAGCACTGTTGTGAGAAGGTGGCCTGATATATACTGTCCACTAGTTCTAGTGGGCACCTTGTATCAGTCCAAACAACCCCTTATGGTGATAGGTTAAAGACAACCTTTATTGAAAGCTATCCTAGTGGTAGCTATGGAGAGCAGCCTTCAGGCTAAGTCTTGAAGGAATGTAAAGCAGCTTGTTTTACTAGTCTATAATCTCTTGAATGATCAAATGAAAGGACAACTACACCAGGTATATATTTAAAATATATGTATTTAGGTTAAAACACACCCCTCTAGTCTTTTTATGAGACTGTAGATCGAAGTACTTAATTTACAAGTGAGCAAGCATCAGGAATAGCACAAAAACACGTTTGGGCCCAAGGGGCGTACCAAACCATATACCAAAAAAGAGGTATAAGAACCACGACTGAACTAGACACAAGGCCTAGAGCCTGTAGAATCGCTGGGACCCCAAGGAACCACCCAAGGTAGTGACACAGGGGACCCACGGGGACTGTATGCAGTGTGTGAACACAACCGCAGGTTCCCGTTATCTTCTATGGGGAATGTCGCGGTTGGAAATTTAAAGATTAGGGACACTTAGAATCGAGTCAGGACCAAACCCTCTTGGACTTAAGAAGTTCTAGGGCTAGCACCCACGGGAGTACCGGAGCACTCGAGTTATCTCACCCAGGGAAGCCGGATGCATAGGTGACTTTTGGTGTCGGGTCGCCTCGTCGATTTCAATGGAAGCCTGCAAATAACTGCTGCTGCCGTGAAGAGGAGAAGTGTCCGAAGAGATCCAAGCCCGGATCAAGGAAGGAAGGAACCTGAAAGCAGAGTGGACAGAGTCTGGGTCACTTGCCAGTGACCGAAGGCAGGATGGACTAATGCCCACAGATGTCGGGTGCTTCAGGTGAGTTGATGGGTGTCTTGACTCTTCAGCCACGAGGTCCAGGAGGCGTTGACGAAGTCCACGAGCCGGATTCGAGTTGTCCCACGAAGTCTGTCGAGTGCTGCGGTGTCGGTGACCAGAATGGACCCAACAAGCCATGACAACGGCAAGTCACAGGAATTCAGAGAAAGGACTGCGGTGCAGACCAGCAACGTCTGAAGGACTCACCCTGCGAGGGTAAGTAAGGGCACGTCTGGAGCAACCAGGAAAGCCCAAGGAGAAGAGGAATTGCCTTCGTGGGGACCTGCTAGCCAACGGGCTAGTGATCGCGAAGGAGCCTCGAGCGGTCGCAGTTGAAACTGGCCCACGGGTGGAGTGGGAGCCAACAATCTTTGGTGCAGGAGGCGCTCATGGCTGGGGCTACTCGGAGCCCAAAGCACAACTTCGAGGAGGACCAGGAAAATAGTGTTGCTGCAAAAGTTCACGGTGTCCAGGGGTCCCGGTTCCATGTCACCCACGATAGCCACGGGCGTCAGCTTTGCTGTGGACTCAGGGTAGCCTCGGGGAAGTCTGGAAATCCACCTCTGGTGATGCAAAGTCTTCAGCGTCCGGCGGGAGCTTCAGCGATGCAGACCGGTCAGTTGCTTCTTTGGTGCCTGCCAAGCAGGGGAGTCACTCCTTGACCCCAAGGGAGATTTCTTCAGTCTTCTAGTCAGGATAGAACGTCGAAGGTCCAGGATGTACGTTACAGAGTTTCGTCCAGGGTAATCTAAAGTCTGGATTCCTATACTTATAGTAAGTTTAGGGGATGGACTAACTCTAAGGCCCCACCTATGGGTGGGCTTGGAAAGAGGGGTGGTTACACCCATTTCCTTTGTCCAGTTTCGCGTCAGAGCAGGGGCAGGTAGCCCCTGCAACCGGGTTGAACTGGACTGTGCAGAGGGACACCAAATGTGCCCCCAGTGCAGGACTTCAAAGCATCAGAGAGTGCTCCCGCCCAGTCCCAATACACATCTGCCTGTCTGGGGAGGTGGTTACACCCCGCTTCGACAGGAAACCTATTGTCCAGGCCTCCCCTGCCAGAGTTTCGGTCAGCAGCAGGAGGCCCGGCCCATGTCTGTGGCAGAGGCATCCATTTTGTGATGCAAGGGCTCAGGAAAGTCCTACCGGGTTTAACCAGTGTGAACATGTCTCTCCCTCTAGAAGGGTGAAATGATACCCCCGCCGCCAGAACTGGCGGGGGGGGGGTAGTATTCCAAAGCGTTTGACACCAAACACGACATGTTTTGATGCAGCCGTTCCAAAGTTAGCATTTACTGCGAGGTTATAATGCACTTAAGAGTATATGGTATGGCTGTATCACAGAACAGCAATAAGGAAGTATTTCTGAAAGCTGCAGAGGGGCTCAGCTCATGCTTGGGCACCCTCTCACACAAAACCAAGCACTCTGCCTTCAGGATTGTCAAGGCCTGCCATAGTAGTGGCTTATAGGTTTATATGTGTCTGTATGTATGTTATGTTATGTTAAATAGCTTATATAGCGCATGAATCACCCCCAGGGGGGGTCTCTCGGCACTTGCGGAGCTGTGAAAGGTAAGCGGTAGAATGGTATTCTAAAAAGAGGGTAGTTTTCAGAATCTTGCTGAATTTGAGGTAATCAGGGTTTTGTCTAAGGGGTGAGGGAAGTTGGTTCCACGTTAAAGGCGCTTGAAAGGAGAAGGTTTTACCTCCTAACCGTGTACTTTTTATCCTCGGGATTAGCAGCAGGGATTTAGAACGAGCTCTCAGGTCTCATCTGGGGGTATATTGATGGAGCCTCTCCGCCAGGTACGGAGGACCAGGACCCCACAGTGCCTTGTGCGTCAGGCAGCAAAGCTTAAACTTCACCCGTTTCCGCACAGGCAGCCAGTGAAGTTGTTGAAGCAAAGGGAGTGAGGCTGACCTGTAGGGTGCCTTGGCAACTAAGCGTGCTGCGGTGTTTTGTACCACCTGCAAACGGCTAAGGGCGGTCTCATTGGCGGCGACCATAAGGGCATTGCAGTAGTCCAATTTGCTCAGTACAAGGGCCTGTACGAGTGTCTTATGGAAGAAGTCCGGAAGGTAGGGGAGGGCTTTCCTCAGGAGGCCCAGTGCCTGAAAGCACGCACTGACTGTGTGGGAGACATGGTCTTTCATTGTCAGGGCCTGGTCAAGACGCACTCCTAAGTTTTTTGCTGTCGTTTTAGGGGAAGGGGCAGAGCCCAGTTCAATTGGCCACCAAGTAGGCGACCACAGAAGGAGAGCATCTCCGAAGAGAATAATTTCCGTTTTGCTGGCGTTCAGCTGTAAGAAGTTGCTGCTCATCCATTGCGAGATGGCCAGCATGCCGGAGGAGAAGGATGCTTGGGCTGTCTGAGAAGATTTGTCGAAGGGAAAAATGAGTTGGGTATCATCCGCATAAGATAAAGGGATGAACCCAAGTGTTCTCAGAAGTGAGGCCAAGGGGGCCACGTAGATATTAAACAGTGTAGGGCTCAGACAGGAGCCCTGTGGCACGCCCTTGGTCAGTTTTTCAGTGGTGGATCGAAACGGGCCCAGATTGAGAGTTTGGGTGCGGTTGGATAGGAAGCTGGTTACCCATTTCAGCGCCGTTCCCCCCAGTCCGGCCTCCCTTATTCTCCCGAGCAAGATCAGGTGGTCGACCGTATCGAAGGCGGCGGAGAGATCTAAAAGAACCAGGAGGGTGGATTGACCTTGATCTAGCGCGATCCTTATGTTGTCAGTAACGGCCACCAGAGCGGTTTCCGTGCTATAGTTTGCACGGAAGCCAGATTTAGACAAATCTAGGTAGCCAGTCTCTTCGATATGGTCCGAGAGGTGTTTGTTCACATGTTTTTCAAGGACCTTACTCAGGTAGGGGAGGAGGGAGATAGGGCGTAGGTTGGAGAGGTCATCCATAGGGGCTTTGTTGTTTTTGCGCAGCGGAATGACCTGGGCCGCTTTCCAGATGGGGGGTACAAGGCCTTTTTTCAGGGAAGAGTTGAGTAGGGGGCTGACGGAGTCCGCAAGCATGGTGGCAAGGGAGGCCGAAATCTTTGCAGGCATGACATCTAGGGGTGAGCCAGATTTGACCTTGCACATAAGTGCTATGGTCTCCTCTCGTAAAAGGGGGGGGAAGGCCAGCAGAGTTACACAACCAGTATTAGAGATTTTAGGGATGTTATCTGACGTTGGTGTGTGGCTTGTCTTGGGAAATTTTTCATATATGGCATCGATTTTTTGTATAAAGAAAGTGCTGATTATATTACAGAGGGTCTGGGAGAGGTTTTCGTCTAGATCGCATGCTTTGGGGCAGGTGAAATCTTTCAGAATTTGATAAACGAATTTTAGGAGTATTACCTGCCTGACTTAACTGCTGAGCTATATGGGATCTGCGGGCCTGTTTGATGTCATTGTGATATAGGGTAAGAACAGCTCTATAGTTCTCTTTGTCGGTATCAAGGTAGGTGCGACGCCACCTTCATTCCAGATTTTTGCAGCGGCTTTTCGTCTTGCATATGTGGATATAGGTAGCCTATACCACTGTAAGGGGTGCAAGCACACCTTTACTCAGGCTGCAGTAGCAGAGCTGTGGTGTCATTTTGGAGTGCTTCCCAGGGGTGGCATAATACATGCTTCAGCCCCTGGTAGGCCTCTGAGGTACCTCTGCCCTAGGTACATAGTATACCATATACTAGGGGCTTATAAGGCACTCCAGAATCCAATTAGTGATGTACCTAATGTACATGGGAACCATTTTAGAGAGGAAGCAGCTAGGCTGTGATCCTGATTAACAGTGCCACAGCCAGACTAAGGTCGAAAAACAGTGAAACACCAGCAAAAAGTGGGGTTACCCATGTGAAGCAGATCCTACTCTCCTACAACTGTCACCCCCAGGGGTATTTAGGCACTGTGTCCCCGTCGAAGAGTCAGGTCTTCAGTCTCTTTCTGAAGTCTGCCAGCAAGCAGCTGTATAAAGCTGGAGGGAAAAGTTGATCCTGGTCTTAGCTGTGATGTAGGAGAGGAGCAGCCTCTGCAGCAGCTGTGACAGATACGGGGCTGTGTGTGAGTAAAGAGGAGTGCAGGTGTCTACAGGGCTGGTGGAAATTCAGTCAGTGGTTGATGTAGGCAGGTCCTAGGTCATGGAGGGCTCTGTAGGCGTGCATGAGGATCTTGAACTGGTATCTCTTCTGGATAGGGAGCCGGTGGAGGTCACTCAGATGAAGGGTGATATAGGTTCCTTTGGGGAGGCCTCAGCATTCTGTATGGTCTGGAGTCTTCTCGGGAACTGGGCGGAGATGCCAGCATAGAGGGCGTTGTCGTAGTTGAGGTGGCTGGTGATGAGCGCCTGAGTGGCCGTCTTTCTGGTGTTGGTTGGAATCCATCTTAAGATTCTTCAGAGCATTGAAAGTGTATGAAAGCATTGACTTTCATGGTCTGTTGGCTGTCCAGGATGATGCCGAGGTTGCGTGCATGGTCAGGCAGTGTGTGTGTAGGTGCAAGTTCTACAGGCCACCAGCTGTGGTCCCATGAGGAGGTGGTCCTCCCGAAGATCAACGCTTCAGTTTAATTGGAGGCAGTTGTCTCTCATCCATTTGGCTTCATCGGTCATGGGGTTGCAGAAGTTGGTTTTTGGAGTTGGGAGTGTCCTTCGTGAGAGAGAGGATCAGTTGAGTGTCTTTGCGTAGGAGATTATGTTGAGTCATTGGGATCTGACGACTTCTGCGAGCAGGTCATGTAGATGTTGAATAGGGTGGAGCTGAGGGATGATCCTTGAGGTACACCGCATTTCATATCTTTGGGTTTGGAGGTGAAGGGAGGCAGTCGGATGCTCTGTGTGCTGCCTGTAAGAGAGGCATCCACTTGAGGGCTTCTTGCTGTATGCCTATGTTGTGAAGCCTGTTGATGAGGGTGTTGTGGGAAAGGGTGTCTAAAGCAGCGAAGAGGTCGAGGAGGATAAGGGCCACTGTCAAGGAGTGTTCTGATGTCGTCTGTGGCAGTAATCAGCGCGGTCTCAGTGCTGTAGTTGGCACAGAATCTTGATTGTGAGGCGTCCACTAGGTGATTTTGTTACAGGAATTTGGTGAGCTGCTGGTTGATGGCTTTCTCAAGTACATTGGCTGGGTAGGGCAGCAGGAGGATCGGCAAATATTTTTTTAGATCGCTGTATTCTGTTGAGGGCATCTTTAGGCGGGGTCTGACATCCCCCTGTTTCCATCTGCCCAGGAAGGTTGCTGTGGAGATGGAAGTGTTGAGGATGCTGGTCACTTGCGTGTTGATTGGTCTTCGTTGTGAGGTTGTTGAGGTGGTGGGGGCAGGGGTCGATGGGTGCTCCGGAGAGGATGGAGGATATGATGGCTGAGTTGGTCAGAGCAGTGAGTGGAGACCAGGTGGTAATAGTTTGGCTGATGTTTGCTGGTTGGTATAGGTCGTGTTGTTGGGGTTGAGGGTGGCGGGTTGGAGGGTGAAATTGTCGCAGAGTTCTTGGTAGAGGTGGACGGTGTTCTCTATGGCTGACAGGTTGGAGAATTCTTTGACTACTTTGAAGAGTTCCTTTGTGTAGTTGGCCACACAGTCAATGAGGGTGGTGATGGCTGCTTCCTTGGCTTCTTTGAAGTGCCAGTGGTAGCTGCTGAGGGCTGTTTTGTGAGCTGCTCTATCAGCGAGGTTCTTGGTGGTGTGTCATTGTTTCTCAAGATGGTGGCAGTTGCGCTTGGTGGTCTTGGGTTCTGAAGTGTACCAGCTGGCATGTTTGCAGGTCTTGTTGGATTTGTGGATTACAGTGGCCCAACTCTGTCATCGCTGTCAGTGATCCAGGCGGCAAAGTTCTGGACAGCTTGGTTGGGAGGTAATGAGGACAAGTGACCACTGAATTTCGGTGATCTTGCTCCAGCTGCAGTGGGAGGTCATCTGACACCTGGTGATGGTGAGCTGTGCATTGGTGATGGTGAAGTGTACACTGGTGTGGTCAGTCCAGATGAGTTATGTGATGTGGCTGAATTTGATTCTGTTGTTGGAGGTGAAGATGGTGTTGAGTGTGTGTCTGGCTTTCTGCGTGGGTTTGGTGACCAGTTGGGTGATGTTCTTCAGGAGAGTGATGGAGTTGACGTTGTTGGGGTCATAGATGTGGAAGATGAAGTTGCCGAGTAGGAGGTAGTGGTGAGAGTAGATTGCTAGTGGGGTGATGAGGTTGGAGATGGCCTTGCAGACTGTTGTTTGAGTCCCAGGGGTCTGTAGGTTTGGGCACCTCTTATTGTGGTCTTTACATCAGTTTGTAGTAGGAAGTTGAGGTATTCCATGAGATGCATGGGGTCGTCATTGGTAATGGTGCAACTGATGGTGATGCCTCCACCTAGTTTAATGGCGCGGTCTTAGTGTATTGTCTTGCAACCTTCGGGAGTGGCGGTGGTGATGTCGGTGTTCAAGGAGGGGTTGAGCCACGTTTCAGTGATGCAGGCAAGGTCTGTGGAGAGGGTATTGATGGTGTCCCAGATTTCCATGGCATGTTTGCAGAGTGAGCAGGCATTGAGTAGGATACAATGGAGCAGTTGCAGGGTGTTCTTGTCTTGTAGGCAGGGTGGTGCGGGATCTTTCGTGGGCTCTGTCGCAGGAGAAGTGTCTTTTGGTGGATCATAGGCAGTAGGAAAAGCAATTGTTGTTTGGCATCCAGGAGTTCCTTGGCAGTGTACCATCTTTTGCTGGGAGGGCTAGGGGTCCTGGTGCTGGGCGTTGTCCAACTGTCGGTGCATTGGCGGCATGCTTACTGCACACGTCCACTGTGCAGCACTGCAGCAGCCTCCATTTGTGGTCCTGGTGGGTGGTTCTAGTGGTCCTGGGAACCAGGCAAGGACCTGAAATGGGCAGCGCAGGGACAGCAGGTAGCAATGGGCAGCAGGGAGTGCAGGGACAGCAGGCAACACAGGGACAGCAGTCAACGCAGAGACAGCAGACAGCACAGGGACAGGAACAACAGACAGGGTTGGGACAGCAGGCAGCGCAGGGACAGCAGGCAACACAGGAGCAGCAGCTAGCGCAGGTACAGCAGGCAGCGCAGGGACAGCAGGCAGCACAGGTACAGCATGCAGCACAGGGACAGCTGGCAGCACAGGGTCATGGACAGCAGGCAATACAGGTTTTAGGCAGCACAGGGACAGCAGGCAGTGCAGAGAAAGCAGGCAGTGCAGGAAAAGCAGGCAGTGCAGGTACAGCAGGCAGTGCAGGTACAGCAGGCAGTGAAGGGACAGCAGGCATCGCAGGGACAGCAGGCAGCGCAGGGACAGCCGGCAGCCCAGGGACAGCAGGCAGGGCAGGGAATGCAGGTAACACGGGGGCAGAGACAGCAGGCAGCGCACAGACAAGGACAGCAGGCAGCACAGGGACAGCAGCACAGTACCTTATGCTGAGCCAAGCGAAAGAGAGGTGGCACACCCAGCCTCCTTTGGGCTCTGACAGGTGCAGATGGGCCCACCCTTGGACCGGAAGCTGCCTACGTGCCGCCTGCGTGCTTCAAGTGATGCAGGCTCTTCAGGAAGCTTTTATCTGATGCAGGGAGGTGCAAGAAAGTGAGACCCAGCAGGCCCTGCCTCCAGGGCTGCTGGGAAATTTGTTCCGGTGGAGGGAGGGGGGTCAAAGAGCTCTCAAGCGCTGTGGCAAGGAGGCACAGTGGCAGGCAGAGCAGGAGGGGAGACACCTTCTAGAGGGAAGGGCAGGGTGGCTTCGCACGAAGTGGGAGCCACAGGCAGTCTTCATCCAATGCCAGGAGGCACGAGAAACAAGTAAAGCAAGTAACAAGCACAACATGAAATCACTAAAATTATGTGGGATTACGCCAACATACCAGAAATTCTGCACAGGCCTACAATTAACCTGCATTTTCAAGGTAAAATTAGGAATCTATCCCTGATTGCTGCAATATATGGGATATTATGAAGGCCAGCATTAGGGGGGTTTGTATAGCGATTTCTGCCTATGAAAATTAAAAAGAATAGGAAGATCTGAATAGACTTAAAACAGGAAATTTAAAAAAGTGGAAAGGTTAGTCTTGACCTCCGGGCATAATATTACATTCCTAGAGCTGAACTCTTTAAAATATGAATATAAAAGAATTTTCTCTTTCATGGCTGGGTATGTGATTTAATTCAAGTAAGAAAAATCTCTATGTAGAGCGGACAGATCAAGGAAACTGTGGCTTCCATCAGAACTTTAAAAGGCTTAGGAATCTTAGTGGCTCTTAAGGACAAATGTGTATTGTTAAAAACAGGAATGATGGGATTGTAAATGTGTACATGTTCTATGCGACTTTTACAATCCATTGTACACTACATGATTGCTAACAAAACCAGCCTATGATAAAAAAAATTATTAAAATGTCATTAATTTCCCCTAAATTAAAATTGAAGATAGACATACTTTGGGTGCACCTATCATGAGATGTGAAATCATTAACTCTATGAGCCTCATTAGTATGCCGGTCAGACGAGCGTCCGACCTACAAGTAGTTGGAGGCTCCACCTGCCAAATTATGATGCGACCGCCGAGTAGGTGGTTGGATTCATAACTATTTTCATTGTGGCATGTACTGCGGCTTGAAAAGGGCCACAGCACAAGCAAAAATAGAAAAATGTATGCTTTCAAACATCCATGCCCCTTGTGCCAGGAACCATGTGATGTTTGGGGTTGCCCACAGGTGTCCCCTGGGCCCAGAGCAAAGGCCCATGGAAACGGGGGCCCTGCTAGGGGCCCCAAAGTCCCTTCTCGACTGTCTTTTCATGGCAGTCAGAACGCCATGAAAAGGCAGTCGGAGTGGGCCATCGTAAATCCCTACGGTGGTGCCTGAGCAGGCACTGCCCCTGATGTAGGGTATTGCTTTCCAACCAATGGATCAATGGGTTTCTTGAGCCCGTCAGTAGCGTTGGTCGGACGCTCCGCCCACTGCCTCTGACCACCGTGCATCATGATGGGGCAGTCAGACCATGGCACCAGATGTCAGAAGGATGGCCACAGACAGGCCGTCGATGGTGGTTCATCTGGCATTATAATTTGGCTCTATATCACAATTACCTCTGGACCAGTTGTTGGATCACTCTAAGAAACTGCCCTCTTTTTGCATGGTTGCCCCCACTTTTTGCCAAACTGTTGATGTGCTTTGACTGAGTGTAACCTGGGTTACTGCCAACCACATACCCAGGGCCTATGTTCTTTCCCTAACCTGCACTCATTGCCCATATGTAAGTCCCTTGTAAATGATACCCTAGGTACCAAGGGCACTGTGGCCCGGGAAGGACTCTAAGGGCTGCAGCACTTATTGCGCCACCCTTAGAGGCCCTGTACCTTTACACATACACACACACCACCATTGCAGACTGAGTGTTTTGGTGCAGAACAAAGTGAAGTGTCGACATGGCACACATCCCTGTGTGCCATGCCTACAACCCATTGCCCTGGAATTGGTAATCCACCCCTCAATCTGGGTGCACTCTACCAGTTGTGAGGGTACAGGTACATGAGCCCTGCACCTCTACAGTGTCTAAACCAATTCTTAGATATTGTGGGGCTTATCTACAAGCCCCTTGCACCACCAGTGCATCACTTCCAATATGGGAAAAAGTGACGTAGTCGGCGGTGTAAGGGGCTTATAAATAATCCCCTGTAAGTGCAGTAATGCTATTGAGAGTATATGGTGCTGGAAGATGTTCATTACTAACTCCACAGCACCATAATGGCTTTACTGAAAACTGAGAAGTTTGGTATCAAATTTCTCAACACATTAAACTCACACTGATGCCAATGTGGGATTTAATGATAAAAGCACTGAGAGGGCATCTTATAGATGCCCCCTGAAAACCGACCTAAATCTAGTGTCCTGGCTGAGTGGCTGCTCGCCAGTTGCCACCACCTGACATGTTTCTCGACCATTGGGTCGAGAGCCTGCTGCTCTCCGGGGTCTGAAACAATGCACATCCTCGGATAAGGTGACAAGTCTCCACGAAGGGGAAGTTTCAAAGGCTTGCCACCTTTGTGAGCAACCCCAGCCATTTGAGGACTATAGCAACTGGCCCACACTAGTTCTGACCCCCACCTTGGGGGGGAGAATCGGCAGGAAAACCAAGTGAGGAAGAGAGTTGTGCCCATCTTTGCAAACCCCACCCCAAAGGTGGAGAAGGAGAGGTGAGGCACAACTCTCAGTCCCCGCCATCTTGCCGATGAGGGGACCCAGCCAACCAGGGAGAGGCATATGCCCCCTCCCACTGCAGAGTGGCATAATAGGGGGTGTACCCACCCCAAGCAAGGGACCCATTGGTCCCAACTTTTACCTACATGTAACATCCCTAAATTTAGTATTTATGGGCAATCCCGAACCTTGCCTCCTCAGACAAGAACAGACAAGAAGAGAGAAGTAGAAGGATCGAAGAAGCTGTGCTGAACTAAGAAGAGGAGGACACCCACTGACTTAGCCCCAGCCCTACCAGCCTGTCCCCACCTCGAACCTGCTGCAGTGAAATCCCGGCATGTTCTGCAGCCAGCAGCCCCCAAGAACCCGGAGGACCTGCCCTGCCTTCCCAAACTAAGACTTTGTCTCCTGTGAGCACCGGACTTGCTCCCCCACAGACTCTGGCTCAGGCCAAATCCCTGAGTCTGCACCACTCTGTACCCGATGCCTACAGCTCGAGTTCGAATGGCCCAACACCACGAGGAGGTCTCTCCGGCGATCCTGACCTGAGATCTGGTGATCTCTGACCTGCCTCGAAAATCTAATCAACGCCTGCAGCACCTTTCTGGAGGATCCCCTCGACCGCAACCGGAGCTGGCAAGAAAACAACAACGCCTAAAGACACCACTGCACCCGACATCCAACGACCTTGGGTGACCCAACCAACAGTGTCCCAGCATCCCCAAGCACTCAAACGTACCTCTCCAACCGGTGGTCACCTCCAGAAGATCTTCGTCCCCGAGCCTGCAGTGTTTGTTGCAACCGGAGAATTCCAATTGAAACCAACAGGACACCCGACGCCAAAACAGCACCCTGCACCCAGCTGCCCCAGTGCCACTGAGGGTGCACCTTGGTTGCTAAATCGGATCCCTCTTTGCCCTGAGCCTAACACCAGGAGCTTGCTCACACAACCTTGTGGCCTGCTCATGAGCAGCCACCAAACGGAGGGCCCCATCCCCCATTGGCTAATATTGGGCCTCAGAACTCTGCACCTGGCCGCCCTTCTGCCGCTCAGGGTGCTTGAAGAGTAAATCATTTACCCTGGGGGAACCCTGGTGCTAACCCCAGAATACCAACTCCCACAACAAAGTACTTACCTGTGAATCGATAACTTTATTTCCTCCCATAGGATTGCATTGACTGCTGTGCTTCGAAAAATCTTTTGAGTATGGAGTGGGCTTGTCTAAACCCTGAAAATCTCCAAACATACAATAACTGTATTACTTACCTTTTGTCTAGGAGGAGTACCAGTGTGATATCTAGGCATATCACACTGGCAGCAAAATTAACTTAAAAAGTAATCCAATGTGCACAGTAATCTGTAAAGTAACTGAAAAGTAATTTCGAACTGTTGATTTACCTTTAAATCAACCTACTGCATTTGAACCTGCATTCAACTGTAGCTCACTGCAGAAAACCTTGCAAAGTATTATTTCACTTACCTGCACCAGGCTTTGCTTGATTCCAGAAATAAAATAACTAAATATTATTTTTCATACAAACAAATTGGTAAGAGCTCAGTCTTTGTTTGAGTAACATCATTTCTTGCCTGAGTGTGTACAACAAATGCTTAACACTACCCTCTGATAAAGCCTTACTTCTCGCCCACACTACCACAAATAGAGAGTAAGCTGTTGTCTACTTTTACCTCTGCCTACCTTCGGGGTTCCACTGGACACTGTGCACACTATACCTTACTTCGGTATAGTATATACAGAGCCAGCTTCCTACAGTCACGGCTTGCAACACCTTTGGGTGAACATCAGTGTTGGGTTCAGCTGTCAATGTCAACAATATTTCATTCTCAAAGGACGGAAGAGACCAATTAGAGCCAGTCGGTCTCGGCCTGATCTCTTTGGAATCTATGCCAAGGTAATCGCCAATCAACTTCTAAAGATTATCAATGGTCTCATCCATTTCAACTGTTTTTTAAGCTTATGCAGTGCCAACAGCAGGTTATTAGGAGGTATATTAGGGTCAACCTGAAATCAGAACTCCCTGTTCGTCCCATCATTTCTACTGGGATCTGTCTCCTTTTCAGCACTGTTTTATTTCTGGCTGGATCAAATCTGCACTTTATCCATGACACAGATTTATTACCCAGATCTATGGATATTAAACCTACCATCAAAGGAAATAATCACATTGATCTTTCCATCTGAAAGGATACATTTCTTACAGTTAATGATAAACAAATATGCTGGGAACAGCGGCAAAGAATGGGAGGATGCGAGTGAAAGATCTGATGGACAGAGATGGCCTCAGGGCGTTTTCTCAGCTACAAGCCTGTATTAAGATGCACACAAATATGAAATTCAGGGGAGTTTTTTAAGACAGACACATCATCACTACTGTGGTAAAGAGGCATGCAACGAGTATAGTTGTTGTCATGACTTCGTGTTGCATCACCGAGGTGTAAAGGATTTAGTACAGCTTTCAGGTGTGAGAGCGGCCGTTGAAAGCAGTAGAGAAGATTCTGCGGGCAAGGAAGAGTTTGTGTTTGTATATCCGCTAAGCGTCACTGTAGGTCTCCGGCTATAGGGTGTATTTCTCCTGTTCTGCATGTGTACATACTTCATTATGTGTCTATTCGTGTGTGTGTGTGTGTCTGTATTAGCACAGGTCTGCCTGTGCATATTTACTCAAAGGTCTTCCATGCATGAGTGTGTACAGTTACATGTTTGTACGAGTGAGGCTGAGTTTTAGTATGTAGCTTCTTGTCTATATGTGTGTAATCACCTTACCATGCATGTGTGTCTCTACGTGTATGTACACCGGGTGTAATCAAGATGTATGGGCGTGCCCGTTGTGTAAAGTATATTTGTGTTACCCATGTTTCTGTCAACGTATTAATGAGGTATTGCATGTCTGTATGTATCTGTACTCGTGTTCATGCCTGTGTTTGCACACCATGCTTATTTGTCCATGCATGTGCCAATGCCCTCCCTCGCCTATGTACCTATAAAGGAGAGTGCAAGCCTGAGGGAGAGACTGCCGATGCGAGTGCTTGTTTTAGCAGCCGGAGGCTGCTGATGTTTACCGTGGCACACACCTGCAGATCCTGTTCGCCGAGTACACGTTGTAAAGGAAGCCGGATTCCAGCCAGACGCTCCTCTTCCTCCTCAGGTGAGAGTGCGGTTACACAGGATTCTTGGATGCACACAGAGCCCCAGCCTAAACCGAGTTCATAAAAACTCATTCATGGATGCAATTGGCAGGTTTGACGAATGCATACATGTACTGCCTTGGGGCTGCATGTTCCTGACTCTGACCGCTGTACAATGTCCACTGTGGCATTAATGCATGGCATAACTTGCGGGCACATTAGTGAAATATCGGGCACGGGTGATAAATGGCAAACAACAGCTTGAACCCTGGGACTTCAAGCTACGTTTATAACATCCTCCTTTTGGACTAAAAAATCCCAAATACATAATTTTGGATTTAAAAACACAGGACAGGCCAAATGTGTCCCACATCACCTGGTAGCTGTGTGTGTGGACGTTTGCCCTGACTGTCCAGCATGCCCTCTGAGGACCGATCTCTACGGCGTCCGCGTGACATACCGAGATTTAAGGAGGGGTGACACTTACTACACACTGCCCTGTTTAAGTCAGTAGTAAGGGGTGGTGTCCGCCGCCCAATTGGGAATTAAGCAACAACCCACCCAGCATATAAATGGAACAGGGGCACTTTAGATGTGATTAATCAGTACTTGAGAGAAAATCCAAAGAAATGTTGAACACAAATCCGTATAAAAATGTTTTTTCTTCTCAATAATAACATAATCCCCAATCTGTATCAAATAACAGACTACAACAGGCAGGGGTGTTGTCTCGTGGATAAATTGACCACGTTGTAACCAGCAGTACTCATTATAATTCGACTTCCTAACTTCATATACGATTGTGTGATCTTGGACAAATGAATATGTGCTGTTACAACGCGATGATTTACATCTCGGTACGTTACATCGCACTTATTACAACGCAAGAGGCACTGGACTTAGGAATAGTATGATTTACTATTCCAACTCCCGCCTACGTAACAGTAGGAAAGCTCTTGCAATATTAAATCATACTAATCATTAGTGTATAGCAGCATCCAGCGCAAGTGGCTGTAACGACTTGCGTTTTAATGACCGCGATGCAAATGTATCGCGGTGTAACGACCGCGTTGTAAAGTTCGTTCGCCTGAAAACTAACCTATTTTCCCTTTAAATCGTTTCTTTCTCCTGGTAGGGTTATGTTATTAGAAAAATTATGAACACAAGTACTGATGGCATATATATAGGACTTCAACACGCAGACGAGCGGACGAACGGGTAGCACTCTTCTCAACGGGTGCTCCAGGCAAATCCAAACTAGATGGAACGGTCTATTTAGCTTAGAAGCAGTTAGAGGCGGCTCAGTTCGCTGTGTCAGTCTCCTCAGTAACCTGTGCACGGGGCCCAACGACTCTACAAATATTTTACATGGTACTAAAACCAACTACTTTCTGTTTCTTTCGGAGGCGGTTGCAACTGTTGAGTTCATTTTCTTTGCCATAAGTTACTCTGGCTCTTGAGGTCAGCTGTAGTGATGGAGGCTGGATTCATGAATCTTAATCTACGGGTATAATCGTCATACAAACCCACCACTGGGCGTATGGACCTTTGTTCTTTGAAGTGAAGTGGGGACTAGGAACTAGCATTTATAAATATGTTACCATACATAGAGAAACCATTAGGCATGGACGTCATTTGAGGCTAGTTAATGGTCGCAGCTGTGACCTCTAACTTGCTCCCTACTATTCTTGGCACTTTATTTGCGACCCCTGGCCGCAGAGAAAGCAAAGGTTTTGCCCCCGCTGATGCCAAGGGTCACAAAGGAAGTGCCAGGAGTAGCAGAGGTCGCAGCAGTGACCCCTAACTAGCCTCAAATTATGTCAGTGTTCCGCATGAAAACGACAGAAAGAATAACAAGCATTAGCAATGCAATAGGTCTTGCATTTGCTAGAGTTAGAGCCATTGGCATTGTAAATGACAATGTCTTTTATCCATGTGTTTAGTTTTGAGTAGAGTGGATGTATGTGGTTTGGAGTGGGAATATGTGGGTTGAATTGGAATTGTTAGTTGTGGAATTGTGTGGGATGGATTTGTGTGGGGTGGAGTGTATTTGTTTACTGGAATTATATGACATGATGAATAGATAGAGGTGAGAGATGACAGAATAGATAGAGAGGATAGGTAGTTTGTGCACGAAATCATGAATGCACTTCAGGCAGGGTAGCAGAAAGAGTGTGTGAAAAAGTGCATAAGAAGGGGAGAGCAGGCCACAGATGCATAAAGAGGGACTGCCTGTGTATGCAGAAGACACCCCAAGAAGAGGAGGAGATCGTGGGTAACTTAATGAATGCCCGCGAGAGAGCAGTTAAACCAGTGCTTCTTTATGTACACTGAAGGTGTCAGGTGGAGCTTCCAGTGGGGCCATGCAGCCTTTCATCCTGCCAAGCTTGATAAAGAATAATGTTCCTTTGTGTTTAACCCTTTATTAGCAACAATCTTCATGAAGTGTGGCCCTTTGTGAGTGGGCTAGCTGCATAAAATGTAAAATGTTTGAGCGGCCTTTTCAGCCCTCGGGCAACACTCTCAGCATATTTACCTAAAAGTTTCTAGGATACATTGAAATGATAAAAAGGTGCCTCTGAGGGTTATTCCTTTAAAATAAAAATATTACCGTTCTACAAAAGAAGCAGCTCAGCAAACAACGTATCCTGGTTTAGGCTTTTTGGAAAAATTATTAATTCTTTGGTCAACCTAAATACACCTGACCAACATGCCGAAATAATAGATAAAGCACAGCGACCGTGAGATGGATACCATGCAAAGTAAGACATCTAAAACTCAAACTCTGTGTTAGTGGTCTATTTAGAACAAATTAAAGTACTTTGTTCAAACAATACAGTGGTTTTGCTATCTTCGATCTGCACATCAAAGTGTCTCCATTATGTTATTGACCAACAATAGTAAAATAATTGCTTATATTATCTCCAGTTTTGGGTGCAACCTCAATGTCCAAACACTCATCCACCTAAAGTGTTGACTCCCGGATACACAAAATGTGTTCCAGTTATATACTAATGACAAAGACACTGGAGCACACCATGCAAACGTTACTATAATCCTTATATGTTTTGAATATGTTTCCAACAACCATATCATCAAAAAAACGGTTCCACAACAGTCAATGTTCACGTAGCAGTAGATTATTCGAAAATCATTTTTATTTCTTTATGGAATGCAGCAGGCTGCTGAATTCCATAAAGAAATAAAAATAATTTTCGAATAATCTACAGCTACGTGAACATTGACTGTTGTGGAACCGTTTTTTTGATGATATGGTTGTTGGAAACATATTCAAAACATATAAGGATTATAGTAATGTTTGCATGGTGTGCTCCAGTGTCTTTGTCATTAACAAATTAAAGTACTTTGTTTACTTACTTTGAATGAAGTCTTTCCAGTAAAGAGCAACAACAAAGCAAAGAAGCAGTGGGCAATAAATAAACAATGGAAATAACTTACGTATTTAAAAAAAAGAGAAAGGCTTGAAGCACTGTGTATGAATGAGCAATGCTGGAGATGCAAGTCACCCAGGATGTCCGCCCGCCACCGTAACGGTATGCGAGGCCGTCCGCCAGGGGTGCGGCCGTCCCGCTGTGCCTATTATGATGCGCCCGCCACATCCCGCATATTTTACATTGCAGTGGGCGGTGCTGCAAGCAGCACCTGCCACAATGTAAAAACTGCATGTTGTGCATTTGCATGCACAACGTGACAGGCACCGCGTGGTGCCTGCCATCTTGTGCATGCAAATGTCGGGGGGTACCATGGGTACCCCCCAAGTGAACCCCCCATTCCCCCAACACCCTGGGGGCCCACAACGGGCCCCCAACAGTGGAGACTGCATGCCTTTCCATGGCGGTCTTTCTGTCTGCCGCGGACCCCCCTGCCATCCTAATATGGCGGGGGTCTTTCAGGTATGGATGGCAGGCGGATCGCCCACGCCGGGCCAGCGGTGGATAAAACCTGCCCAGCGGGAGCGATCCGCCCGCCATCCTAATGGGGCCCTTAGTTTCTGCCCTAACTGTCAACAATCTTGCAAGAAGTTGTGCATGTCCTGTATGCCAATAGTGATTGTCCCTTCCAACCCTAGGCTACATTTGCCATCTGACACAACACCTACTACTTAGAGGGCACTTTCTCCCAAGGGAACAGATGGATAGCTATATTACTTTCTGCTGCCAAGGTCTGTATTCTTAGTCACTGGAGAGCAGCAAAATGTCCTCACAAGCTGAGTGGTTAACTGAGCTCCTCCATCTTGCAACACACAAGCACATTATTGATACGCTATAAGACTAGAAGGCACTGTGTTACCTAATTCGGGGTGCCTGCTTAAATTAATGTGGTGTGACTCACCCTTTTGCTATACCTTGCCTTAGTAATCATGTTAATGGATCACGCTTCACACCCTTGCTGTAATAAACCAAAGGATCATTACCGAGGGTGTGGATGGGAATACACCATAAAATTGGACTACCCAAGACCAAACATGAAGACATCAAATACCTTAGGAAAGATGCATACATGTGTATCTTATTATACATAGAGGCATGCGGCAATGTGCCAGATCCCTGCGCTCAATATCCTACACACAGAATGTCTCCCATTACCCTTTTGTGCTCTTTCCCTGGCCCTACCCACACCACTTCCCCAATATATCTCTGGATACTGTTGTGCATCTATTAAGACCACTGCTTCTTTGGAGCCAAGCGCTCTATTGGGTGATTGACCCCTATTTATTATTTACAAACTGTGTTCTTCATAAAGAGATCTTTTGTTAAAGAGCACTGTTGAGCCACCAAATTGGTTTAAGGCATCATGAACTGGTTGCTGTTATGCTAGGCCTACTGCTTACAATACTACTCTACAAGATTGTCCAGTGGGGACCAAAAACACTCTTCACATAATACATGCGACAAATAGCCACTTTGTTGGAATCAATTGTATTCATTTTTCAAACTCAATTGATATTGCTTGATAAGGACAGGACCTGATTTATCAAATTCAATTAATAACATTACTAAAATAAATATGACAAGATTATTGTCTGTTTAATTCTGTGTGTTACAATTGACACACATCTATTTTGCCAATATTATAAATATAACAAACAACGTGAACAGAACATAACATCAAAAAATAAAAATCATTCAAATCCCATGAATAGTTATTGCAAAGCAATGATGGAGTCACCTGCAACTTTATGACTATTCTTTGATATTATGTTATTTTTCTAGTAATTGTATACATTAAATTTAATTTAATCTGATTAATCAGGTTACGTTCTTTTCGAGCAATAATATCAATTGAATTTGAATAAACAATATAAATATGAGACAGTGTGCGACTTAAACTGTAAAGGAACACTGTATGGCACCAGGAATACTCAAACGGCCTACATCACCCACACAAAGGCAATCAATACTAGTCATCAAAAGACACCTATCAAAGCACCATGTTTTGAAATAAGTCAGTGTGACCGTCCTATTTGTTGCTTTTGGTTTTCTTTTGGACGGGGATGCCACCAGGGGGGCAAAGTGGACAGTAAGCCCAGGCCCTAGCCTTTCCAGGGCCCTGCTGTCGTTCCGGAAAATATAGTTATATATTTGAAAATGTACTACATGCTGTCAAATGCCATGTGTTATTTCTTTTCCTGAACTACGCTCATTTTAGCACACAGAAACAGGTGCTTATTGCACTTAGCAAAAAACGGAAGAAGGGTCAAGAGGGCCTCACCTACCCTGAAAAGCTGCGTCAGTAATGAGTGGTAGCTTGCTCACATGACAGAGTTTGAAAGTATTACAGCTGTTCGCAATTCAATGTGACCCCAGTGCATTTTGGTGCAGTGGTCTTAAAACTCTCATGTTCTTGCCAGTTCAAGTGCCTTGTGATTGAAATCAATATTTACGAGTTAGCTTATCTGCGCTGTGTAGTATCAGAAAGATTAACATCTGATCTAAAGAATGACCATTTTAATCAGACCTGTGTGTCCCACAGAAAGCTGTAATTGGCCACTTGTTCAGAACCCAGTCCCCTCGGCACGTTTGCTCATAGGAGGACCCCGGATGGCCCGAACCCCCAATGACGTCTTTATATCCTTTATTCTGGACACGTAGAGCTGTTGGCGAATTTATAGGTGACAAAAAAGTAGAGCAAAAGGTACATAATACACCAACCACACACCATGTTTTTATTTTAGCAACAGCGTGCACCAAAAGATTTATGAATTTAAAATGTACTGCGGTCATAAAAACAAGCCAATGTGCACCCTTCAAAAACTACAAATCCTGCTGCTGTCTTCAACAACAATTTGTCCACATCACTGTCAGCTTACCAAAAAAAAAAATCATATGAAGCTGTGAGTATGCAGGGAAATGAACTGGGGAGTTTTCATGAGAGCAAACAACTTTGGAGCTCACAGGTGGGCTCCTATAGTGACAATAAAAATGAAGCGGTGCCAGTTTAATAAAATTAAAGGCAACCTTTAGCTGAGCACTAGCCTTAGGGAGCACTTGGACAAAATCGACACAGAAAGGGTGGAAGGAGGGAAACGTGGCGTTGCTGCAATTCTGCTGGGAGGGTGGGGGGGTGGCCATCACCAGGAAAGGGAAAGCCATAGAGAATGAAAGGGGCAGACGTTTAAGCTCGTAATGAATAAAGAAAAGGCAGCCATCTGCTGAGTAGCAGCGCTGCTAGATGACAAATAAAACAAGAAAAGAATAGTCCCTCCAAAGAAGAGATAAAGAAGCAAGTCTGTGGGAGGAACAGAAGATAGAAAGCAGGGATATAGATGCAGGACTGACCACTAGCACAAGGGATTTTTAAAGGACACTGATATAGATAAATGAAAAGCGATGCCAAAAAGGGGATGGACTTCAAGTCAAAAGACTGATTACAGCAGGTCTCGAGGAGACAGCATATGTTGTCTAGCTCAACCTAAAAATGAGTTTGAAGGGTTTTATTAACGATTTCAGTCAGAATAAAAGTCAATGACAATTTGTTTCTCAGATCTTATTAATTGTTACAAATTTAAATTGTGCAAAAGCTGATATTTTAGTGTAAGATACAAGCAGACCGCATAGTACTTCGCTATTGATACTTACTATGGTATCGATAATGGGGCATGATGACGCTCGTTGGAATTCGCAGCAGCCCAGAGAATAGCCGTAACATCATCTGTGGACGACTTTCCATCCAAATCACTATGGATGCATTACTAAGTTATTAAATCTCAGAAATACATTGCTATATACAATTTAGAGCCCCGATGAAGTTCCAGGAGTGTATGGAACAAAACTGCGTTGGCTGGATTTTAATGTTTATACTGAGGAATAATAATAAAGAAGATAATTTTAAATCTATACTGCAATTAGACTCTTTCCTGGTGCACCTTCTCAAAGTTTATAAGTTTTTGATCTGTTGAACAGCAGCAAGAAACGGTGGCAGGTGCCGGAAGAATAGTACACAGGACACTCTACTTGTTATGATTGGAGATCGAGGTGCAGCCTATACAGTCCGCTGCTGAAGTGTTTTTCTTTGTATCAATGTGCACAATTAGGCTAACATTAGGGAAAACTACAATGGGCCATGATAGAAACACACGACAACTGCTCTGTGCAAAGCTACCAGAGGGTTGAGCACAGGTTAATTTGGCGGGTTACTTGTGACTTAAACCAAGACAGGGATTGTGGTTGCTGCTTGAGTAGATCCTCACCCCCCTCAACTGGTAACTCAATTTCTTAAAAATGCATACAATTTTGAAAACAAAATCACACTCTATCAGTAGTGATGGCTTGAGATCATGGAAATGTGCTTGGCAGCTGTATGTGGGGCCAGCAAGCAGCCGCGGTCTGTGCAGGTAACAGCGGTGTGGTGGTGGGGCCATGTGGGGGGATTTCGAGGGATGATGCAGAGGGAAAATTAAGTATTTATATAATGTTCCCTCTGCATTGTCCCTCAAAATCCCCACCCCCCACGCGGCCCCACCGCTGGACCGCGGCTGCCAGCAAGTGAGTCATATGGGCACTGCACTCTCACAGCACAGGAATGGAAGCAAAAACCGTCCCTGGAGCCCCTAGCGAAAAGGCACAGAGTAGTATATGTTAAGTCTTGAACTGTCTTTAAATCCAAAATCACACATTTCAAAACATCACAGGCATGCGACAGAGAGCTCTATATATTGAGGGTTTTCTAAAGCCTCAAGAAGCAAGGCTAATCTTTTGTGCCTTGTTTAAACATAGACAAAAGCTTCAAAGCTGGAAAGCAGTCCAGAATGGTGGGGGTGGAAAGGCACCAACAATAATCTAGCCTTGTGCAGATTTTATTATTTTGTGTATAGGAAAGTGAATTTTGGCAACTTCTCTCTCTTTTGGTTTGAGTAGCCTTTGATGCATGAGCTTGTTCCATGCTTCATACACTATCAGCTGCTGCAGAACAGGTTTAGGCACTCCCAAACACAGCCTTTGTGCTGGTTATTACTGCACGGAGGCTGGAGCACCCATGCACCCACATAATGAGCATAATTAAGTGTGTGATCTCTGAACCTCTTAAATTTCTGAGCCAGCAAAAAGAGATAGACAAAAGAGCAGGATTGACCAAGAATCTTACTCACATTGAACAAAAGAAATTACATCCACATTCTCACCTTTACCACGAGAGAATACATTTTCATTTAATGGAGAGGCTACCCTCCTCCCAATATTTTGCAATCCTAAACCTGGGGCATCAAAATGAATCCACTTATTCTTTAGTACTTAATACTATGAGACACACTTTAAGATTTCAAGAAGACATCCACATGAGAAGATGAATCTCATTTTTGATGTTTGCATTATTTACCCTCTTTATTCCCTCACTTTGTGATGACCACAAGGTTACAGCTTCCTTAGAGCACTACTAAATCTGTTGATATTTCCCACTATATGCATCCAACTCATTACACTTCCAACTCGAGGTGATCAGCTATTCTTGCTGAAGTGGTGTAGTAGTGGTGGCCGAGCAATGGACAGACTTTTCATCTGAATCATCACAGGTTTCCCGCCCACGGTAATCTGCTCTCCTTCTCCCCCTCAAGACCTACTTAATGGCAGCTCCAATGCTGGCCAGCAAAGGCATGCCAATGGCAAGATCATCTAAACTGTCCATGCCTGGAACACGCCCAGTTCCAGGAACCCTGTTCTCCTCCTTCCCACCTTGCTGCTCCATGCTCTTAATCTCGACCCCACTCGCTGCACTGCTGCCACACTGCACCACACAACACAAAAAGAGCATTTGCTTGTGCCAACTGCAAGTTTTCATGCACTCACCCACACCCCAGATCCACCACTCCTGCACCCAACACCCTGCACACTCACACAAACCAGATACCTTCTCAAGCTCACACAGCCTAATAACCACCCTCACAACAGGCCACACTGTCATGCATTCTCCTCAAAACTCACCAAACATGTCACAGAAATATGAGACCTACTGCATGAGAAGGCTCCAGACCTGCTGTTTCCCACAGAAACATCCCCAAACCCAACCTCTGCACCGGACATCTCTACTACAATCCCTGAAGAATATATGATTGCCAGGCAAAACTGTCAGCACACGCTTGAAGGTGGAATCTGTGAGAAGTTGGCCTGATATATGCTGTCCACTAGTTATAGTGGGCACCTTCTATCAGTCCAAACAAACCCTTATTGGTTATAGGTTAAAGACAACCTTAATTGAAAGCTATCCTAGTGGTAGCTATGAAGAGCAGTCTTCAGGCTAAGTCTTGAAGGAATGTAAAGACGCTTGTTTTACCAGTCTATAATCTCTTGAGTCACTAAATGAAAGATATCCACACCAGGTATATATATAAAATATATGTATTTATTACTAAACACACCCTCCTAGTCTCTTTATGGGACTAGAGGTCAAAACACATGTTACACTTCAATAATCACAGTAAAACAGCACAAATACACGTCAGGCCCTAGGGGCGAGCCAAACCATATACTTAAATAGTGGTATAAGAACCACGACTTAACTAGACACAAGGCCTAGAGCCTGGAGAATCGCTGGAACCCCAAGGAACCACCCAAGGTAGTGACACAGGGGACCCACGGGGCCGTGTGCAGTGTGTGAACACAGCCACAAGCTCCCGTTAGCTTCTATGGGGAAAGTCGCGGTTAGATTTTTAAAGCTTAGGAGCACTTAGAAATGAGTCAGGACCAAACCCTTTTGGACTTAGGAAGTTCTAGGGCTAGCACCCACGGGAGCACCGGAGTACTCGTGTTACCTTACCCAGGGAAGCCGGGTGCATAGGTGTCTTCTGGTGTTGGGTCGCGTCGTCGATTTCAATGGGAGCTGGCAAAGAAGTGCTGCTGCCGTGAAGATGCGAAGTGTCCGAAGAGATCCAAGCCTGGATCGAAGATGAGAAGAACCTGAAAGCAGAGGGGACAGAGTCTAAGTCACTAGCCAGTGACCAGGAAGGCGAATGAGCAGATGCCCACCGATGTTGGGTGATTTCAGGTGAAAGAGGTGAAGCTTGACTCTTCAGCCACGAGGACCAGAAGGTGTCAAGGACAACCAGGAGCTGGATTCGAGTAGTCGTACAGAGGATGTCAAGTGCTGCAGCGTTGGTGCCCGGATTGGACACAACAAGCCTTGGCAACAGCATCCCACGCAGAAACGAGAAATATGCTACGGTGCAGACCAGCAAGGTCGGTGGGACTCACCACTTGGTAGGGAGTCGGGGCACGTCTGGAGCAACCAGGAAAGCCCAAGGAAATTCAAAGTTATCCCCTCAGGGACCCACCAGTCAATGGACCAGGGATCGTGAAGGGACCTCGAGACAAAACACAAAATGGCAGCCCACGGGTCACTCGGAATGACCAGGCTGACAATCTTCGGTGGATTCAGTGCTCGAGGTGGGGTCTACAAGTCAGCCTAAGCACGACTTCAGGAGACGTCGAAAAGTTAATGCACTTGCAAAGGTGCACGGTGACCAGGAGTTCCGGTTCCACACTACTCACGAAGGCTTTGGGTCTCAGCTTTGCTGGGAACCTGGGTCGGCCTCCGAGATGTCTGGAAATCCTCTTCCTGGCTGCAAATACTTTGGAGTCTGGCGGGAGCTTTGATAATGCAGACCAGCAAATTGCTTCATTGGTGCCTGCCAAACAGGGGAGTCACTCCTTAACCCCAAGGGAGATTTCTTCAGTCCTCTGGTCTTTAGCAGAGCGTCGAAGGTCCAGGATTTGGCTTCAGAGTTTCGTCCAGGGTAATCTAAAGTTCTGGTTACAGAGGTTCCTTACTTATACCTAAGGAAGGGGTTGGACTAGCTCTGGGGACCCACCTATGGGAGGGTTTGGAAAGAGGGGTGGCTTCACCCATTTCCTTTGTCCAGTATCGTGCAAGAGCAGGGGCTGGAAGCCCCTGAACCGGATGGAGCTGGACTATGCACAGGGGCACCAAATGTTCCCCCAGTGCAGGACTTCAAAGCACTCTGAGAGTGCTCCCACCCAGCCCCAATACACATCAGCCTGTCTGGGAGGTGGTTACACCTCCCTGTGACAGGAAACCTATTGTCCAGGCCTCCCCTGCCAGAGTTTCGGTCGACAGTAGGAGGCTAGGCTTGTGTCTGTGGCTGCAGCATCCATTTTGTGATGCCGGGGCTCTATTAAGTTTCTACCGGGTATACCAGTGCCGTCATGTCTCTCCCTCTAGAAAGGGTGGGATCATACACCCACACCAGTTACTGGTGCGGGGGTATGATTCCAAGGTGTTTTACACCAAACACGTCATGTTTCCGTGCAGCCAGTCCAAAGTTAGCATTTACCGTTTGGTTATAATGCACTTAAGAGTATATGGTCAGGCTGCACTACAAACAGCATCAGAGAAGGGTCTCCGAACGCTGCAGAGGGGCTCTGCTCATGCAGGGGCACCCTCTCACATAAGAACCAAGCACTCTGTCTTCAGGATTGATTAGGTCTGCCATAGGAGTGACTTACCGGTTTATATGTGTGTGTATGTATATATAGTGATATAGGTAACCTATATCACAGTAAGGGGTGCATGCACCACCTTACCCAGGCTGCAGTAACCGACCTGTGGTGTCATTTTGGGTGGCTTTCCAGGGGTGGCATAATACATGCTTCAGCCCCTGGTAGGCCTCTGGGTTACCTATGCCCTGGGTACATAGTATACCATATACTAAGGACTTAGAAGGGCACCTCAGATCCAATCTGAACTGTACCTAAAGTACATGCAATCAATTTAGAGAGGAAGCAGCTAGGCTGGGGCCCTGAATAGCAGGGTCCCAGCCAGATTAAAGTCGAAAAACAATGAAACACCAGCAAAAAGTGGGGGTAAACATGTGAAGCAGATCCTACTCTCCTACACAACCCTCCCACCAAACGCAGGGACATTAAACTAACCTTGACCAGTTGAGTCTTCATGTTCTAAGTGGAAATATCTGGAGAGTCCAACTGCATTGGCATGGTTACTCCCAGGTCTATGTTCCACTGTATAGTCCATCCCCTGTACGGAAAAGGACCACCTGAGAAGTTTGGGGTTTTCACCCTTCATCTGTTTTAGCTGAACAATGAAGTGAGTACCAACTTCTTCAGAGCCCAAACCACAGCCAAGGCCTCCCTCTCAATGGCTGACCAACATTTCTCTCTGGGGGTCAACCTTCTGCTTATGAGAGCTACTGGTTGATCCTGACCTTCATCATTCACATGTGACAGTTCAGCCCCTACCCCCAACTCAGATGCATCTGTTTGGACAATGAACTTTTTGGAGTAGTCAGGACTTTGCAGAATGGGAGCAGTGCACATGGCCTGCTTCAGGTCATCAAATGCCTTTTGACAGCTAGCTGTCCACTGAACCTTTTTGGCCATTTTCTTAGAGGTTAAGTCATTCAGGGGTGTCACTATTGATCCATACCCCTTGACAAATCTTCTATAGTACCCAGTAAGGCCTAAGAAGGCTTTCAACTGAGTCTGGGTAGTTGGAGCAACCCAGTCCATTATGGTCTGGATTTTGCTCTGCAATGGTTGAACCTGGCCTCCACCTACAATGTGGCCCAGGTACACAACTTGACTCTGCCCTATCTGGCACTTAGTAGCCTTGATAGTTAGGCCTGCTTTTTGCAGGGCCTCCAAAACATTCCTCAGGTGGACCAGGTGATCCTCCCAGGTGGAGCTAAAGACAGCAATATCATCTAGATATGCTGCACTATAGTCTTTCAGGCCTGTAAGGACTTGATTCGACCAAGTCGAAAAACAGTGAAACACCAGCAAAAAGTGGGGGAAACATGTGAAGCAGATCCTACTCTCCAACAGAATCACTATCACATTCAAAGATACCCTCAGCTGCACCACCCTCAGGGTCACCCTCACCAGCTAAATTAAACACCTCAAATTCAAGATACGTATCACAGTCAACTTCTCCCTGGGTGGAATCCTTGTATACAGACCACCAGCACCCTGCACCAATTTCACCAGCGACATCACAGACTTCGCTGCACTCCTCATCATCAATGCCAGCACCTTCATCCTCTTCAGAGACCTTAACTTTCACCAAAATGCCCGCAATGACACAAACTCCATGGCTCTTCTAGAACCTCACAATCCTTGGCCTCACCCAGCAAATTCCTGAACCCACAAACACTGCCAGGCACATACTGGGCCCGATTTTATCCTCAATCAGCAACATCTCAGTCATCAATGCAGTGACTGTTACCGTGACAGACCATGCCCTTGTCAGGTTCATCATACCCATCCCGAATCACCCCAGATTACCAGTGGAACCATCCATTTACAGCTGGAAAGGCATCAAAGAAAACTAATGGGATTCCACCCTGTCCATGTACTGGCCCATGCACACCAGCAACTTGCTGAAAGCCAACAAGAACCTCAACAACTGCATCATGGAATGTGCCGACATCATGGATCCTTTAAGTGCAACCCAATGGCAAGAGCCCAAACACAGGCCAGTTGGTAAACAGAGGAACTCAGACTGACGTAAAACCACTGAAAGCAACTGGAATTAAAATGGGAAACAAGTCAAGACACCACAGATAAAGTTATCCTCAAATCAGCCCGAAGATTCTACCAGCAGCAGATACGGACCACCAAGCAAACAGTACTGGCAGATCGCATCATCAATGACAGTAATAGCAGCAAGAAAATCTTTGCCATCATCGAAGATTTCACTGGGCCTCCTGCCATCTATAGTAACATCACCCCCTCACACGACCTTTGCAACATGCTCTTAGAAATCTTCTGTAACAAAATTACATCCATATCCAGCATTTTCGATCCTCAACCAGAACCAGTCACCGCCTCAACTTAATTGCACATAACGGCCAAAGAGCGAACCTTGCAGCTGTGGTCATTGCAGGTAAGAGCGGTGGGGCTGGCTGTTTTTTTTGGGGGAGAAACGACCACAAGGGAAAATAAAATAAATAAATAATTTTCCCTTGTGGTCATCTTTCAAAATCCCCCCGAGCCGGCCCACTGCCCCACCGCTTTTACCTGCAGCGGCCTCGACTGGAACTTTGACCTCATAGCCCACTATAACCACTGTTGAAATCAATGCTACCATGAAAACCATCCTCTTAGAAGCCCCATCTGATCCTTGATCACACCAGGCCTTCACCAAAGGACTCCTACCAATCATTGAAACACTAAAAGTCATCTTCAACATTTTCATTGATTCAGACACATTCCTGGGCACCTGGAAACATGCCACAGTCATGCCCCTATAATTCGCTGACCCAGTCATTCTTCCTAACTAGAGACTCATTTCCCTCTAACCAGACCCATCAAAGTATGCAGAGAAAATAATCAATCGATGCATCACTGGCCACCTCAGCAACCTCCAGATCCTCAGCACCACACCTTCTGGATTCAGGCCTAACCACAGTACCGAAAAAGCACTTATCACTGCCACAGACAACACCTGCATGATCCTTGACAAAGAAGACATGGCAGCCTTCATTCTCCTGACCCAGTAGCATTGCAAGGAGGGGGGCATGAGTTTTGGGCCACCAGCACCCCCGCTCTTAACCCACAACCGCGGAGCGGCAAAAGCAGGGGCCACCATGGGCGTCAAAAGGTCTAGCTATGCCACTGTCCTGTCCTTTCTGCAGCATTTGACAAGGTCTCACACCACATCTTCTTTGGGTGCCTGCATGAGATTGCCATCCAAAGACATGCACTCTGTTGCAATATGCTACTTCTTAATGGATAGCACACCAGATGTCAACCTGGCACCTTACTTCTAGGAAGCCTGCAAACTCATCTGAAGAATGCCTCAAGGTTCATCACTCAGCCGTACCCTCTTCAAAGCATACATAATCGCCCTGGCAACCATCATCCACTAGCATGACATCAACATCCTCTTCTACACCGAGAACATGCATTGCATACTCTTCCTCTCATATAAGACCCCCAACACAAGAAACAAGATCTCCGCCTGCATGACCGATGTCGCGAATTGGATGAAAGCCAACTGTCTCAAGTTCAACACAGACAAGACACTTTCTTTTCTAAACTTATCTTTAGATTAGAGTATCACCAGGTAATATTGGCCAAGGAGTCATGGTATTTGACAGATTTTGTTACACCTGATGGTTAGTTTCAATTTTGAAGGATGCCATTTGGTCTGGCATCTGCTGCGGTGGTTTATCAAAGGTTGTGTGGTTTGAGTAGAGTGATGACATTCCAGGACGATGCCCTTGTATATGGGAGGAGTGAAGAAGAGCATTTTGAATGACTGAGAGGAGGTTTGGAGAATTTTAGGATGAAAGGAATAAGACTCATGAAAGATAAATGTGTTTTTGGAGTCAGTAATGTGGAGTAGTATTTGGGGCATGTAATCATGGGCAGTGGGATCAAGCCTAAGGAAGGATTATTAGAAGCAACAGGAAAAGCTCCAGCACCAGTGTGTCATGACCAGTTGTTGGAGTTCATGGGAATATGTGAGTTCTATAAGATGTTCGTAGAAACTTTTGCCCCCACTGCTAAACCTATTTACAGGTTGTTGAAGAAAAATAACCAGTTGGTTGGGGGCAAGAAAATGCCTTTTCGTTTATTAAGTACAAACTTAGGCAAGCTCCTTGAGTCATTATGTTCCTGGAAAGAAACAATGCATCACTGTTGATGCCATTGGTGTGAGATTGGGTGCGGTTTTGTCACAAGGAAGGAATTTCAGTGATCACACCATTGCTTTTGCTTCCCGTACCTTGAAAGTATATGAATGCCAATATTCGGTCATTGAGAAGGAGATGCTTGCTTGTACTTGGGCTGTTGAAAAGTTTAAGTACTATGTTTGGGGTACAAAGTTGTTGCTGCTTATGGATCATTAACCTTTGGTATCCATTTTGAGTGGCAGTAAGATTAATTTTACTAAAGCAACCACCAGACTTGTGTGTCTTAGCTCGAAGCTTTTGGAGCGCTACTTTAAAATTGAACACATAGCGGGGGAGAAATAAAAAGGCAGATTGTCTCTCTCCGTTACCTGTATTGGATGATGACTCACATGTGTATATGAAGAGTGAGGAAGGCAATGAATGTTCACTGTAGTGTTGTTGGTCTCAAAGCAAGCAAGTTAGTGAGCCAGAGTGGAGAAGTGAACTTGCCATGGGTACTGAGCTGGCTAAAGTCATGGAATTTGGAGATAAAGGGTAGCTTTGTGAGAATTCTCTTATGATCAATGTCCAACCTTACAGCAAAATTCAAAATGAACTTTCTATAGAAGATGGGCCCCTATGAGGAGTGACAAAATGGTTTCTCCAAGAGTATTCAGAAAAAGACTGCATGAAATAAGTCACATATGTCGTCTGAGTATGACTTCCAACAAAAAGTGGTTGAGGACAAATATTGGTGGCCTGCCATGGACAGAGATATGGAAATTTGGGTTGAAAGGTGTATTGTCTGTCGAAATAAGGAAATTGGTTTTTAGTGCAGTGACCATCCATGGGACGTGTTGGAGTCCTGGAGGTGTTTGGGATTGGTTAAGTGTAAATCTTCTGGGCCCTTTCTTATGTGATCACTTCAGCAGAACTATCTGATTTTGCTAGCAGATTAAATTTTTAAATGGTTTGAGGTGTGGTTTGTGAGAGATCCTACCACCAAATTGGTGATACACTTTCTTACTGATGCCTTTTTCAAGAGAAAGATTTCCTTTTCAAATTTTGTCAGATCCTAGGTAGGGGTGGGCTGAATTTGCGTAGTCGAGCTCCGCAAAGCTCCGCGAAATGGTAAGTAATCTCCGCGAACATGCAGAAGTTCCGCAAACACACGGAATTGCTTGTTCGAGATGCTTTTATCCTGTTTGCAAATGCTGTTTGCGTGCTCGTGAGCAAATATCTCGTGAACAGACATTTTGTGAACGCAAAAAAGCAAAATATTCCGCAAAACCACGGAACACAGTATTTTGGGCAATTTCGCGTTCACCGCAGAATGCAAAATTACCCAAATTCCGCTAGCGGAACGGAAATTACCCCCCAGGCCTAATACTAGGGTGCAATTTATATCTAGTGAAATGAGAGAGATTCTTGAAGATACTGGTATTAAACTCATGAAGTGTAGTTTGTATCATCCTCAAAGTAACAGCCACGTGGAGAGGATTAACAGGTTGGGGACCTCAAACTAACAGCCATGTGGAGAGGATGAACAGGTTGGGGACGGAGTCCATCAGAGGTGCTGTTGCTTCTGGTCTGTGTGTGGTGGATTTGTTGCGAGTTAAGTTGTGGACATATCACAATTCCCTCCATAGTGTCACTGGGGTCACACCATTTGTGGTTTTGAGGGGTAGCAAACAAGGCCGGCGACAAGTTTTTTCCCAGATGTTTGTCTAAAATCAATAGGATGCTGAATTTGGTGTCAGAAAGTGAATAAGGGAGAATACTTGCTGAAGCTCATAATAACATTTTGAAGAGTCAGGTGAGGAGTAAGCAGAGATATGAAATGATTCATGGTTCTAAGAGCAAAAATTGCATTGCACTAATTCTGTTTGTATGAGGTTTCCTAGCAACATGGTAAAGAATGGAAACTTGAAGTTTGTACATGTGCAAGTGACTGATGAGATAAGTGCCAATGGGTCAGCTGTCAAATTGACTAATGGTCAATGGTGGAATTGTGAACCTGTGGCAAAGTAGGTACAGTGCTAAAGAAAGTAGAAGTTGAAGATGGCTCTGGAGGGGATGGCAGTGTTCCGTCTTCAGCTATGAAGATGGAGAACGGTAGCAGAAAGTTGTGGTGTGGCAAGAGTAAGAGCATGAACAGACATCTGAGGTGTAATTTAGAGATTATGTTGTGTACAGAAAATTATATTCTTGGCAACTTTTGAGATTATGTTGTATATAGGAAATGATCTCTTCTAGACCATCGATTACAGTTTTCTATACTGTGTGTGAGTTCACTTCTTCTGATCATTTTTAGTTGCTTGGTGTCGAGTTTCTTATTTTGTGTTCTCCTTAAATTACATGTGCATTTCAGATCATGAAGTGGGCCTGGGGGTATTGATGTATTTTGTTTTATTTTGATCTCACTATGTCATTTATTTTGATTTTGTAGTTTTCAGAAGTTGTTGTTATGGAAGAAGGGATGCCTGTTATGTCTCAAGCTGCTGGCAGCATTGGAATTCTCGATGTGTGTAACATCCAGGGTTCTAAGTCCGCGGGCAGACAGTTGGAGGTGCTGAAGAACTGGGTGAGCTGCATTGTTGCTGTTGTCCTTGTATTGATGTTTCTTCATGGATAAAGAAGCAGATATTTTTAGACAAAGAGGATCTCACCTCTTTTATCGGATGTGAAAAATATCGTCTTCACTGGGATCGCCAAGTAACTCACTAGAAGACTACAAACCATTCAGAACTCAGGAGCCAGACTCATCCTTAACTTTCCACACAGAACCCATCACACCTCAAGGAGCTCCAAAGGCTCAAGATACACAAACAAGCTAATTTCAAACTCTTCACACATACATACAATGCAGTACAAAACTTAGGCCACACCTACCTGAACAGTCACATCTCCCTCCACCAACCACCCAGACACCTCCGCTATAACAGGACTCCCAGGTGCACACATCCTAAAAATGCAAAGAGCTAAATACAGAGAATTGGCATACTCTTTCATTACTCCGAAAGAGTGGGACTGCCTCTCACTCTACATCAGAACCTGCTCCTCTCTTCTTGAATTCTGCAAGAAGCTGAAGACCTGGCTTTTCAATTAAACAATCTGCCATATGCAGGGCTAAGTACACACATCTGCTCAGTGCCAGGACACATAACATATCATCTAGTGCCTATCAAAAATACTTAACAGAGCACTGTATCATTTGCAAATAATGTTGTTTATTTCTACAGTCTTGTATCCATGTAGTGTATGCTATCCCAAAAAGCCTATTAAAACCCTGACCAAAAAACTGATCATGACTTAACATTTCTAATTGTCTCCTCTTTTTTTCATGCAAATGACTCTCCTACCTCCCTTTCCTACTCTATTCCTCTCTCTGAACACAGTTTACTCTTCCACATCTCCCTGCTGTGAGAAGTTGGCCTGGTATATGCTGTCCACTAATTATAGTGGGCACCTTGTACCAGTCCAAACAACCCCTTATTGATGATAGGTTAAAGACAACCTTTATTGAAAGCTATCCTAGTGGTAGCTATGGAGAGCAGCCTTCAGGCTAAATCTTGAAGGAATGTAAAGCAGCTTGTTTTACCAGTCTATAATCCCTTGAATGGCTAAATGAAAGACTACCACACCAGGTATATACATACAATATATGTATTTAATTCTAAACACACCCTCCTAGTCTCTTTATGAGACTATAGGTCAAAACACATAAGTTACACTTCAAATATGACAGTAAAATAGCACAAATACACGTCAGGCCCTAGGGGCGAGCCAAACCATATACTAAAATAGTGGTATAAGAACCACGACTTAACTAGACACAAGGGCTACAGCCTGTAGAATCGCTGGGACCCCAAGGAACCACCCAAGGCAGTGACACAGGGGACCCACGGGGGCCATGTGCAGTGTGAGAACACAGCCGCAATCTCCCGTTAGCTTCTATTGGGAAAGTCGCGGTTAGATTCTTAAAGATTAGGGACACTTAGAAATGAGTCAGGACCAAACCCTTTGGGACTTAGGAAGTTCTAGGGTCAACACCCACAGGAGCACCGAAGTACTCTCTGTTGCCTCACCCAGGGAAGCCGGGTGCATAGGTGTCAAATGGTGTCGGGTCGCGTTGTCGTTTTCAATGGGAGCTGGCAAAGGAGTGCTGCTGCCGGGAAGATGAGAAGTGTCCGAAGACATCCAAGACTGGATTGAAGATGTGAAGAACCTGAAAGTAGAGGGGACAGAGTCTGGGTCACTTGCCAGTGACCAGGGGCACGGTAGACGAATGCCCACCGATGTTGGGTGTTTCAGGTGAAGAAGGTGAAGCTTGACTCTTCAGCCATGAGGACCAGGAGGCGTTGAGGACAACCAGGAGCGGATTCAAGCTGTCCCATAAAGGATGTCAAGTGCTGCAGTGTCGGTGCCCGGATTGGACACAACAAGCCTTGGCAACAGCAACCCACGCAGAAAGGAGAAAGATGCTTCGGTGCAGACCAGCAAGGTCTGAGGGACTCACCACTTGGTAGGGAGTCAGGGCACGTCTTGAGCAACCAGGAAAGCCCAAGGAAAATCAAAGTTTCCTTCACAGGGACCCACCAGTTGACGGACCAGGGATCGCAAAGGAGCCTCGAGAGGAAACACAAAATGGCAACCCACGGGTCACTCGGGGTGATTAGACCAACAATCTTCGGTGGATTCTCTGCTCGAGGTGGGGACTACAAGTAACCCTATGCAAGACTTCAAGAGACGTTGAGAAGTCAATGAACTTGCAAAAGTGCACAGTGACCAGGAGTTCCGGTTCCATGCTACTCACGAGGGCTGCAGGTCTCAGCTTTGCTGGGGACTCGGGTCGGCCTCTGAGATGTCTGGAAATCCTCTTCCTGGGCTGCAAATACTTCGGAGTCCAGCGGGAGCTTCGGAGATGCAGACCGGCAAAATGCTTTGTTGGTGCCTGCCAACCAGGGTAGTCACTCCTTGACCCCAAGGAAGATTTCTTCAGTCCTCTAGTCTTTAGTAGAGCGTCGAAGTTCCAGGATTCAGCGTCAGAGTTTTGTCCAGGGATCTCTAAAGTTCTGGTTACACAGGTTCCTTAGGGGTTGAACTAGCTCTGGGGACCCACCTATGGGAAGGTTTGGAAAGAGGGGTGGCTACACCCATTTCCTTTGTCCAGTTTCACGCCAGAGCAGGGGCTGGAAGCCCCTGGACCGGTTTGAGCTGGACTATGCACAGGGACACCAAATGTGCCCCCAGTGCAGGACTTCAAATCACTCCGAGAGTGCTCCAACCCAGCCCCAATACACATCAGCCTGTCTGGGAGGTGGTTACACCTCCCTGTGACAGGAAACCTATTGTCCAGGCCTCCCCTGCCAGAGTTTCGGTCAGCAGCAGGAGGCCCGACTTGTGTCTGTGGCTGCAGCATCCATTTTGTGATGCCAGGGCTCTAATAAGTTTCTTCTGGGTATACCAGTACTGAAGGGTGGGATTATATCCTCACATCAGGAATTGATGTGGGGGTATGATTCCTAGGTGTTTGACACCAAACATGACATGTTTCCGTGCAGCCAGTCCAAAGTTAGCATTAACCGTTTAAGAAATAATGCACTTAAGGGTATATGGTCAGGCTGCACCACTGACAACATCGGAGAAGAGATTCCGAAGGCTCCAGAGGGGCTCAGCTCATGCCTGGGCACCCTCTCACATATAATCAAGTACCCTGCCTTCAGGATTGATATGGCCTGCCATAGGGGTGACTGATAGGTTTGTATGTGCAGTGATAGGTGAGGTATAGTGAGGTATAGTGAACCTATACCTCAGTAAGGGGTGTTTGCACCACCTTACCCAGGCTGCAGTAGCAGACCTGTGGTGTCATTTTGGAGGGCTTTCCAGGGGTGGCATAACTCATGCTTCAGCCCCTGGTAGGCCTCTGGGGTATCTATGCCCTCGGTACATAGTATACCATATACTAGGGACTCACAAGGGTACCTCAGGATCCAATCTGTGGTGTACCTAAAGTACCTGCAATCAATTTAGAGAGGAAGCAGCTAGACCGGGGCCCTGAATAGCAGGGTCCCATCCAGACTAATGTCGAAAAACAGTGAAACACCAGCAAAAAGTGGGGGTAACCATGTGAAGCAGATCCTACTCTCTTACACAACCCCTCCTCCCCCCCAAACGCAGGGACATTAAACTAACCTTGACCAGTTGTTCTAAGTTGAAATATCTGGAGATTCCATCTGCATTGGCATGGTTACTCCCAGGTCTATGTTCCACTGTACAGTCCATCACCTGTAGGGAAATGGACCACCTGAGAAGTTTGGGGTTTTCACCCTTCATCTGTTTTAGCCATAAGAGGGGCTTATGGTCAGTCTGAACAATGAAGTGAGTACCAAACAAGTATGGCTTCAACTTCTTTAGAGCCCAAACCACAGCAAAGGCCTCGCTCTCAATGGCTGACTAACTGTCATGCCCCGGAGCCCCGGAGTCCCGCCGGACGATTGCACGAGTGTATAAAAGGAGCGTAAACGCTCCTGAACGCGCTTAGCATTCTAGTTCTGGGCCCCATTTCCGTCCGTAGGATTGCGCCTGACTTCCGGTTTTCCTTGCTTCCTGTTTCCTTCATGCTTTCGCCTAGCCGGCGTTCTCTTCACCGGAGGGCGAGTCAGTTTCCTTCGTGTTGTTGATTCCTGGTTACGAGTGCCTCCGTATAACAACATGTACCCTTTGGTGTGGTTTTGTTCTCCAACTTCCTTCCCTCCCCGTAGGGACGATCCCAGATATATCTCGAATGCGGAGTTGCCTTCGCAACTCCACCCACCGGGTGTTTTACCCAGACTCTCGGCGCCACCACCTTGCCGAACAGAGCTTAGTGCACCCGCTCTGCTCCTAAGAGAAAAAGAGGCATTTATTGCGTCGCCTCGCATCTTTCCCCCTTTGTTTTTGTTTTCATTAATTATTGTACTCTTTCCTCTTTGTTGATTTGACCTCAACCCCGCCAACACTCGTGGGGGACCGTTATAAATTAGTGGTGAGATATATTGAAGAGTACTTGGGAAGACTTGCGTGAACCACTTGGTAACATCGAACTGCAGCTACTGAACCATGGTAACAGCGCTTTGCGCTGCCTTTTATTTCTACTATTACAAAGACCATATCTGTGTGTGGTAGTTAGAGAACATTTGTAAGGGCTATTTGTAGTACATTGACCTATGTGAATTACCCCTAAAAATTAGGTGCAATATTCCACCTGCAGCTGATATAGACCTGATACGATTCCAGTTTCATCAATACATAGTGGGGGTAAGTGAATCTTACACATGCATGGGTTATAGTGAGGAGAAGTAACGTTAGTCTGAATACAGGTCTCTCTGCTGTACAGGATTCTCTTTGAAGCTCTTCTACGGAGTTACTGGTTACCTGGAACTTGTCATTGGATACTGTAGTGTTCGTACAGAACGAGCAGTACAATGGTATGTGAGACCAGGGGTTGACATTTCATATTGTAGAAGCCTCATGATTGCTAAGCTGCATTAACCCTTCTTTCCCTGCAGTAATCTTCTGTCTTACCTGTACCAGACATGGAGCCCTTGTTCTTCCTGAAGTATTCCCGCCTTCCCTTGTTTTGTTTCCCTGTTTTGCCCGGGTGTGCCCTACGTTCCTCTAGAGTCTGATAGAGTCGGAGGGCCGCCGGGGAAGGCTGTGGTATTTTCTTCGGATCCCTGACGCTCCTGCGGAACCTCCAGGTATTCATAACAGAACGCTAAGCCCACGTGTTGTGTTCTGCCTGAGCGTCATGGATCTGGGAGCGGTCTCTCTGGCCGATGTTGCAGGGATGATTGGGAATCTGCAGGCTGAGACACAGGCTTTGGCTAATAGAGTAGACGCACTCCAGAGACAGCAAGGGGTAGTGGCAGCGGGAAGTAGTTCGGATGTTCCCACTCCTGTGATACACGTTACCACTCCACCTACTATTCCTCTAGCCCCACCAGAGAGGTTCTCAGGGGAAGCCGCTAGGTATGCGGCGTTTCTTAGCCAATGCCAGTTGCATTTTTCGTGTAAAGCCACTTGTTTTCCGTCTGACCAGTCTAGGGTGGCCTTTATGATTTCGTATCGGTGAGCAGTCTATATATCGACTTTTTAATATCGAGGGACATAAATATCGAGTCAAAAATATCGAATGTCCAAAATATCGAAATAGCTAATATCGATGTGAAAAATATCGTTATTTTTTTTTTACTTATATGTCGATGTAAGTAATATCGTTCGTAATAATATCGACATGTGAAAATATCGTTATTGTGTGTTTAGTAAATATTTTGAAGTTGTTTGTATAAATATTTAAAATGTATATAATATGAGAAATATTTATATTGTTTTAGGGGCGGGATGTTGGGTTATAGGGGATAAGGGTGGGGAGTGTTTTAAAAAAGTTAATATTTTTTTTTAATATATTGTAAAATTTAATTATTAAATTTAATTTAAAATGTGAAATGTATATTTAATTTTAGGAGCGGGATGTTGGTTTATAGGGGATAAGGGTGGGAAGTGTATTAAAAATGTTTATATATTGTTTGAATTTGTAGAAAAATTAGTTAAAAATTGTAAATTAAATTTAGAATTTTAAAAAAAATTTTAGGAGCGGGATGTTGGTTTATAGGGGATAAGGGTGGGAAGTGTATTAAAAATGTTTATATATTGTTAGAATTATTTTAAAAATTATTTAGAAATTGTAAATTAAATTTAGAATTTTAAAAAAAAATTTAGGAGCGGGATGTTGGTTTATAGGGGATAAGGGTGGGAAGTGTTTTAAAATATTTTATATATTTGTAAATTTTAAAAAATAAATTTCTAGAAATTCTAAATTATATTTTGAAATTTAAAAAAAAATTTAGGAGCGGGATGTTGGTTTATCGGGGATAAGGGTGGGAAGTGTATTAAAAATGTTTATATATTGTTAGAATTTTTTTGAAATTTATTTAGAAATTGTAAATTAAATTTAGAATTTTAGAAATAATTTTAGGAGCGGGATGTTGGTTTATAGGGGATAAGGGTGGGAAGTGTTTTACAAATGTTTATATATTATTTAATTTAAAAAAAAACCATTAATTTAGAAATTGTAAATTAAATTTTGAATTTTAAATAAAATTTTAGGAGCGGGATGTTGGTTTATAGGGGATAAGGGTGGGATTTTTTAAATTTTTTTTTATATATTTGTTAATTCATTTATTTAAAAAATTTATAAATATGAAATAAATTTTCGATTTTTACAAATATATTTCGCTGCGGGATGTTGGTTGATAGGGGATAAGGGTGGGAAGTGTTGTAAAAATGTTTATATATCTGTTAATTTTTAAAAAAATTAATTTAGAAATTGTAATTTTTTTTAGAATGTTACAAATAATTGTAGGAGCGGAATGTTGGGTTATAGGGGATAAGGGTGGGAAGTTAATTTAACATGTTTATATATTGTTAATTTATAAAATATTAATATTTAGAAATTTTAAATTTATTTTTGAATTTAACTAATCCCATAATTAAATATAGATTTCAGTCAGAGTATTAAATTAATTAAGTTCACTGTCCAGCACTTATTTTAATTTAATATAGAATGGAGTGGGAATAGTAAATTAATTTAGTTCAGTGTCCAGCACATACTGTAATTAAATATAGGTTGGAGTGAGAATAGGAAATTCATTAAGTTAAGTGTCCAGCACTTATTTGAATTTAATATAGACTGGATTGGGAATAGTAAATTAATTTAGTTCAGTGTCCAGCACCTACCCTAATTTAATATAGGTAGGAGTGAGAATAGTAAATTAATTAAGTTCAGTGTGCAGCACTTATCTTAATTAAATATAGATTGGAGTGGGAATAGTAAATGTATTCAGTTCATTGTCCAGCACCTACTGTAATTTAATATAGTTTTTATTGAGAATAGTAAATTAATAAGTTCAGTGTCCAGCACTTATCTTAATTAAATGTAGATTGGAGTGGGAATATTATATTAATTTAGTTCAGTGTCCAGCACATACTCTAATTAAATATAGGTTGGAGTGAGAATAGTAAATTAATTAAGTTCACTGTCCAGCACTTATTTTAATTTAATATAGACTGGAGTGGGAATAGTAAATTAATTTAGTTCAGTGTCCAGCACCTACCCTAATTTAATATAGGTTGGAGTGAGAATAGTAAATTAATTTAGTTCAGTGTCCAGCACTTATCTTAATTAAATATAGAGTGGAGTGGGAATAGTAAATTAATTAAGTTCATTGTACAGCACCTACTGTAATTTAATATAGTTGGGAGTGAGAATAGTAAATTAATTAAGTTCAGTGTCCAGCACTTATCTTACTAAAATATAGATTGGAGTGGGAATAGTAAATTAATTCAGTTCAGTGTCCAGCACATACTCTAATTAAATATAGGTTGGAGTGAGAATAGTAAATTAATTAAGTTCAGTGTCCAGCACTTATTTTAATTTAATATAGACTGGAGTGGGAATAGTAAATTAATTTAGTTCAGTGTCCAGCACCTACCCTAATTTAATATAGGTTGGAGTGAGAATAGTAAATTAATTAAGTTCACTGTCCAGCACTTATTTTAATTTAATATAGACTGGAGTGGGAATAGTAAATTAATTTAGTTCAGTGTCCAGCACCTACCCTAATTTAATATAGGTTGGAGTGAGAATAGTAAATTAATTAAGTTCAGTGTCCAGCACTTATCTTAATTAAATATAGAGTGGAGTGGGAATAGTAAATTAATTAAGTTCATTGTCCAGCACCTACTGTAATTTAATATAGTTGGGAGTGAGAATAGTAAATTAATTAAGTTCAGTGTCCAGCACTTATCTTACTAAAATATTGATTGGAGTGGGAATAGTAAATTAATTCAGTTCAGTGTCCAGCACATACTCTAATTAAATATAGGTTGGAGTGAGAATAGTAAATTAATTAAGTTCAGTGTCCAGCACTTATTTTAATTTAATATAGACTGGAGTGGGAATAGTAAATTAATTTAGTTCAGTGTCCAGCACCTACCCTAATTTAATATAGGTTGGAGTGAGAATAGTAAATTAATTAAGTTCACTGTCCAGCACTTATTTTAATTTAATATAGACTGGAGTGGGAATAGTAAATTAATTTAGTTCAGTGTCCAGCACCTATCCTAATTTAATATAGGTTGGAGTGAGAATAGTAAATTAATTAAGTTCAGTGTCCAGCACTTATCTTAATTAAATATAGAGTGGAGTGGGAATAGTAAATTAATTAAGTTCATTGTCCAGCACCTACTGTAATTTAATATAGTTGGGAGTGAGAATAGTAAATTAATTAAGTTCAGTGTCCAGCACTTATCTTACTAAAATATTGATTGGAGTGGGAATAGTAAATTAATTCAGTTCAGTGTCCAGCACATACTCTAATTAAATATAGGTTGGAGTGAGAATAGTAAATTAATTAAGTTCAGTGTCCAGCACTTATTTTAATTTAATATAGACTGGAGTGGGAATAGTAAATTAATTTAGTTCAGTGTCCAGCACCTACCCTAATTTAATATAGGTTGGAGTGAGAATAGTAAATTAATTAAGTTCAGTGTCCAGCACTTATCTTAATTAAATATAGAGTGGAGTGGGAATAGTAAATTAATTACGTTCATTGTCCAGCACCTACTGTAATTTAATATAGTTGGGAGTGAGAATAGTAAATTAATTAAGTTCAGTGTCCAGCACTTATTTTACTAAAATATAGATTGGAGTAGGAATAGTAAATTATTTCAGTTCAGTGTCCAGCACATACTCTAATTAAATATAGGTTGGAGTGAGAATAGTAAATTAATTAAGTTCAGTGTCCAGCACTTATTTTAATTTAATATAGACTGGAGTGGGAATAGTAAATTAATTTAGTTCAGTGTCCAGCACATACTGCCAACTCAGTCAATTGTGGTGTACCAAAAACTCACCTCAGAACCCAGAACCCAGTCTCTGGCTAGTATTAGTGTCCCATTCGTTATCCGAGATTAGGCTCAGAAATCACAATGAAAAGACAACACAGAACTAGCGACTCAGTATCCTCTCAGGAATGGTGGGAATCCGAAATACCTGTCCGTATATTATTCTCACATCAGTCCACAAGAAGAATCAACAGAGACACGGGGAAAATAAAAAGAGTTTATTTTTATAGACCACGTGTCCTAAAATGCAGTAGGTTGGCTAATCCAAGCAGACAAATGATTAAAATCAAAACCATCAGCTTCCTTACAATACCATAGAATATAAAAGGGGTGATCATATTATAATGACAGTGGATAATATCACCTTCCCTTTACTAAGAAGCTAATATTATTATTATGCTAATAGAAGGTCTCTTAGGCTTCAATAGGGGACCCCATACCTCAAAGATCAGCTTAGTGAAATCACATCACAGGAGCATCAGGAGTCTTCTCGCAGGAAGGCTCGTCTTCGGTCTGAATATTAAACATGATGTCTGCATTATTAAAAGCACCAACTTTCAGGTATTCGCAGCTGCCTGTGTGTTATGGCTAAATAGTGGGTCGATCAACCTGGAGTGGAAAACATGCTTTGTCTAACGACCCAGACTGTTTTGTCACGCCATGTACAGACCAAGGTCCCTGCGCAGAGCTCGGGATGGTAACAACAGATTGCTTCCGTGTGAGGCAAAGCTCGAGTCAGCAGTTTGTTTAAGCAATAACATGTAAACGCAGTGTCGTGCGCAAAAGCGGCAAGATGGATTTCTAACATCTAACGCGGTTATGCTAACTTCACAATGTATGTGCGTATTAAGGGAGTCCTCACTACATGCCCCCTTGATGGAAGCACTATACAGTAGGCAAGAAAAAAGAGAATGCAAAGTTCAGTTTCGACAGAGCAGAACAAGGTGTATTCAATTAATAAACAATTTATAGTTCAGGCAAAAGCCGAAAACATGAAAATCGAAAAGGGGAGAAAAAAACCACAAACATGTGATGGGAAAAATTAAAAATTGTTTATGTGGACAGCAGTCCAAAGGCACGGGAGAAAAAACATAGAGGACCACAGTTTACTCAATCCATGAACGTATATGCAGCATACGTGGCCACTGCTTCCAACAAGAAATCGTTTGCAGAGCCATGAAAAGTTTCAGCCATCCAATTAATCAAAGAAAAGGAACATACATGTTCTTCAATGAGCGGAGCCTCTAGCACAATCAGAGGGCAACCCAATTGTTCCTCCAGATAGCTCATATTCAAGAAATTATAGGCTGCTCTTGCGATGTCCCAATTACCCAGGATACCATGCGCCGCACCACAGGCCATAATCCGAACACCAGAACAGGCAAACTCGTGAGACACTAAGGGCCTCATCAGTCGATCATAATCTGGCACCGGAGACACCATGTTGGTTAAGCACAAATCCAAAGGCCATTCAAAGGGACAATCTAGGCAGTGAAAGACTGGCTGTACGCAGGTGAAGTAGGAATACCGGAAGGATAATCCATACGCCAGGCTCAAAGTCGCCAATGGTAGCGTACCATAATATTCAAGCATCCTGTCACGGAGAAGATGCAGACGGGACAGGTTGTCGTGTGACACAGAAAGAGCAGCCATTTCGCAGTATGAAAAGTAAAAGCAGCACTCCTGCCACAAGCGCCAGAATCAGCGGGACACCTCCAAAGATGCTCGACAAAAATAGAGTGAAAAAATGCCGCAATCACACCACAAATAGTTTGGAAAGAGGTCACGAGGCCCGAGCCCACAAGCTTAAAAAAATGAGCTAGGCCAGTCGTGGACGAGGAATTGAAAATTGTTTGGATCAAAGCTCCAAAATGTAGGGGGAGGTCAGTATTCAAAAGCGCCTGTACCTCAGTACGCGTATTTGCAACGTGAAGGACAAATGTTTCACCGGAGGAAGTCAATGGCACCTCCTTTTTGGACAATAGCGCCTTTATTCTGCTCATTTTGTTGAACTCTGCTTTCAAGGTTGGAATCTAAGGCCAGATGGAAACATCCAGCAGCCCATGCGGGGGTGGAAATAGAACATTATTGCAGCAGACAAGTCTCTGCGATACAGTCACTATGTAAGGGATTCCCACTAACATCCCGCAGCAAGCTTCATTGTTCAGAATTAAATAACTACCGTTTGCAAGCAGCGTGAAAGATGGCGTAATCACTGGCACTGGGATACCTTTCATGACGCAGGCCAAATTTGGAGTTTGTACATTGTATGCACTGTGTAATTGAATGTGTCTATATACTACAGAATGATCAGGTGTCGTTGTACATTCTTCACCTGTCAGAGAAACCTCAGTACCGTCCCTTGTACATCTATACATAAAAGGGAGGGACCAAACATCATGTATGAAAGCGGTGCCCAGCTGTTCATATCTACCCAGAGCATAGTTTTTTATACAGGACGTAAACTTGAAAAGCGCGAATGGGAGAGTGATCAACCCATGTAATAACCACACGCCTGTATCCAATTCCGCTACAGAGAAAGGTAAAGGTTCAAATTTTTCAATATGTAACAATGAATATGTAGCATCTTTCATGGACATTAATTGCTGTTTTTCAGTAAGGTTAAAGGGAAGCAATAAAGATGTTGTATTAAAATAGTCCCAGGGGACCTTCCCTGCCTTTAACGTTTGTAATGTCCATGTTATTGGTTGTTTTCTGTATGTTGCCTTTCTATTGGATGGTTTGATTTTTTTTTTGTTAATTGGTTTCCTTTTATAGAAAATGCTAAGTAAGAGTATATTTAGTTTTAAAGGAGGAGAGTTTTAAATCATTATATATAAAATGATTGTTTATAATGTGTAGTGAATGTTTTTTAAATGTGTTCGAAATGCCAATGTGATAATTATTTCAGTGTTTTTTTATTATGTTGTTAAATATTGAGATCGCTATAAATGTTATGTTTATGTTTAAGTAGAATCTCATTTGAAAAATGTATGTTTTGGGAAAATATTGTCTTTATGTTGTTTAAAATATTGGTTTTATTAGTGTTAGAATAGTCGATATTTTTTATAAAAACGATATTCTTGATGTCTATATTTTGGTAATCGATATTTGTGACATGTGTCATATTTATTTACTCATGTCGATATTTAGTATTGCGATATTAATGTGTGCGATATTTGTGTGATCGATATAATTGTATTACGATATTGTAGTGTCGATATTAGTGTAGTTTTTTAAATAAGTATACAATGTCGATATTTTTGATGTCGATATATTTGATGCGATATTTGTGTAGTTCGATAATGTGTCTGTCGATAATATGTCAGAGATCCTTCGTATCTCAGTGGGTCGGCCGCAGATTGGGCCATACCCTTAGTAGATCGCGACGATCCCCTGTTATACAGTTATACTGCTTTCAAGCGTGAATTCCGAAAGTTATTCGACAGACATACATACACGCATTCAGCAGACACAGAGTTATTATCGTTGAAGCAGGGTAATCGCGACTTGGTGGAGTATATCACCTCCTTCCGCAGGTTAGTGGTAGAGGCAAATTGGTCTGAAGAGAAGCGTAGCGCTCTTTTTTATAGGGGACTGCGGGATGAATTGAAAGACGCCCTTTCCCAAATAGTGGACCTACCCGAGTCTTGGACTGAGCTGATTGACTTAGTGGTTAAGATAGAACATAGGTTACAGGAGAGGAAACAAGAGAAGGGGAAATTTGAACCCCGGTATATATCCACCAAAGACGAAAAGATCGAGTCCCCTAAGAGCAGTGAGGAAGGTGAGCCTATGCAGATTGGAGTGGTGAGGGGTCCCTTATCACCCGAAGAACGGCAAAGGAGGCGAGCTAATAGACTATGGTGCCGATCACGATCCTGCAAAAACCGGGTGCGAACCGTCGGACGGAGCACAATCTCCGCCCGACGCGTACCCGGTCGTCAATTTTCACAAACAAGGAATTACGATTCGCACGGGTACACCATTACCGTACGAATCGTAAAAAAGCCCGACCGAACAAAAAAACACCTACCAATGCGATCCGGGAAAGCGCCGACCTGACGTCGGGACGCTCGCAGCCAGCCATTCACGACCCAGGAATCACGATTCGCACCGACGTCAACCCGCACGGTGAATATTTTGCGGCAGCCAAAAACTGCCGGGAAATCAGGACGACGCGAAAAAGGACCACCAGTACGCGACGGACAGATGACGACGCGAACAAGGAGGACCAGTACGTGACGGACACACAGGACGACGCCACCAAGGAGGACCCGTACGCGACAGGACGACGCGATCAAGGAGGACCCATACGCGACAGGACGACGCGAGCAAGGAGTACCAGTACGCGACGGACAGACATGGACCCGAACCTACGAGTCATCCCTGCCCTCATAGCAGTACACCTCCTCTACAGGTTACGACGCAGACGCCGCAGAAGGTCAGAATAACTAAGGGAGGGGGGAAAGTGGGGTGGGGTGGGGGTGGCACGACCAGGGCAGGCCACAAAACAACCACATAAGTCACACACCACACATGGCCTGGACATACCTGACTCCCATGCCCTGGTCACCACGAGGGGGTGGGGGCGTGTCCTGATAAGCCAGCGACCGCCACAACGGAAGTCCGTCACCACGCGAACCGGCAACACAACCAGACAGGTACGTCCCGTACCCACGCCTGAAGAGCGTGGGTACGAGTCGGACCACGCCCACACACGTCACCCCAACAATGGCGGGACGGATCGCACCCACGTGGCAAAGGCCTGGGTACGGGCCGCACAAACATCACATAGCGTGGGGACGGATATGTACGGACCCTACCCCCACCCCGTATGCAAGGAGCGTACCCCCCAGCCCAACAGTGCAAGTACGACCCGTACCCCCACCCGCGTATGCATGGAGCATACCCCCCATGCCAACAGTGCAAGTACGACGCGAACCCTCACCCGCGTATGCAAGGAGCGTACCCCCCAGCCCAACAGTGTAAGTACGACCCGTACCCACACCCGCGTATGCAAGGAGCGTACCCCCCATGCCAACAGTGTTAGTACGACCCGTACCCCCACCCGCGGACGTACGGAGCGTACCCCCACCCCAACAGTGTAAGTTAGACCCGTACCCTCACCCGCGTATGCATGGAGCGTACCCCCCATGCCAACAGTGTAAGTACGACTCGAACCCCCACCCGCGGACTCACGGACCGTACCCCCACCCCAACAATGTAAGTTCGACCCGTACCCTCACCCGCGTATGCATGGAGCGTACCCCCCATGCCAACAGTGTAAGTACGACTCGAACCCCCACCCGCGGACTCACGGACCGTACCCCCACCCCAACAGTGTAAGTCCGACCCGTACCCCCACCCGCGAATGCAAGGAGCGTACCCCCCAGCCCAACAGCGTAAGTTCAACCCGTACCCTCACCCGCGAATGCAAGGAGCGTACCCCCCAGCCCAACAGTGTAAGCACGACCCGTACCCCCACCCGCGAATGCAAGGAGCGTACCCCCCAGCCCAACAGCGTAAGTTCAACCCGTACCCTCACCCGCGAATGCAAGGAGCGTACCCCCCAGCCCAACAGTGTAAGTACGACCCGTACCCCCACCCGCGAATGCAAGGAGCGTACCCCCCAGCCCAACAGCGTAAGTACGACCCGTACCCCCACCCGCGAATGCAAGGAGCGTACCCCCCAGCCCAACAGCGTAAGTACGACCCGTACCCCCACCCGCGAATGCAAGGAGCGTACCCCCCAGCCCAACAGTGTAAGTACGACCCGTACCCCCACCCGCGAATGCAAGGAGCGTACCCCCCATGCCAACAGTGTAAGTACGACCCGTACCCCCACCCGCGGACGTACGGAGCGTATCCCCACCCCAACAGTGTAAGTTCGACCCGTACCCTCACCCGCGTATGCATGGAGCGTACCCCCACCACACCAGTGTAAGTAGACTCGTACCCTCACCTCGAATGCATTGAGCGTACCCCCACCGTGTATGTGCCAAGCGTACATATCCTGAAATCGGAGGTGTGTGTGCAGAGTCCACCCAGCAGTGCCCTGAGACAGGAGGGGTGGTTGCCTATCACTCCCAGCAGTGCCCTGAGACAGGAGGGGTGTGTGCAGAGTCCTCCCAGCAGTGCCCTGAGACAGGAGGGGTGGGTGTGGAGTCCTCCCACCAGTGCCCTGAGACAGGAGGGGTGTAACACATGTGTGTGAGGCCAGAATTATCCACATGCATACTGGCTACAAGGGAACATGTCCCCATGAACTCATGTCAACAGACTCCACACACAAGTACAGTGATCATCAAGGATGCCACGATTGTTGCAGGTGGAGACATGGCCCTGCATGCATGGCCAAAGTAGAAGGGCTCCGTCACACACACAGCTCATGTAGACACAGCTCTGCGCTAAACATTGGGAACACCCTGCAGGGAAGAAAGCTGGGTACACAGAGGAAGGAATACACCCTGGGACAAGTGCACCATGCAGTAACTGCTTACATGAACAAAGAAAGTTAGCCAACACCTTGTGATGGCACACAGATCCCAGGGTCCCACCAATGAGCAGTACACTACTACATATCCCACACACCCAAACCCTTACACACCACCAAAAACCATGTAGCAGCCCCACCAACACCAATACCAGCATAGCAGTAGTGTGATAATGAAAACAAAATTAAGCTCTATTCAGCATGAGCACAATGTCCGTGGATCGCAGGCAGTTCAATCTTCACAAAGCCCATAGGGCAGTCAATGATTCTCAGCTGGATGGGGGACACAGTGGGATGCGTGTCCCCTACCTTGCCTGCACAGTCAAATGGCATCGTCTTCCACACTGGTGAGGGCATCAGGGGGGGGGAAGCAACAGGCACCGCAGGGACATCAGGGCAAAGGGGCGGCGTTGTGGGTGCAGGGATGGAGGACTCCACCACAGGGGGTGGGTCAGTGCCAAAGGCGGAGGCCAGGATGGCACTACACACCTTTGCAAGGTCCTCCAGGGAGTCCCCTGCACCCGAAGGGACCTCAGGCCCCAAGGAGGGGGGGGGGTCAGAGGGATGGGTCGCAGCGCCACCGGGGGAGGGTGGAGACAGGGGGGGAGACTCAACCACCCTGACCGGGGACCTCCTTGACCGCTTGCGTGGTGGTGTAACTGTGGGGCTCAGGGACAGAGCGGCCATGAAGGAGTCCTTGGGGGAGATGTGGCCAGGAGAGCTGAGGGGAGGGGATTTGGTGGGAGTGGACTGGGTGGAATGCGGACTCCCACTATGGCTGCGTGTCACACGTTTGCCCCCCGACCCAGTGGGTGTGCCTACCTCACCCTGTGTGTGCGTGTCAGGAGGAGTGCGGTGGACCTTCCCTGCTGGTGTGGTGCCCGTGTCCGTTGATGTGGGTGCATGCCGACGTCTGGGTGTACGTGGGACAGGCATGGGAGTGGGAAGTGTGGATGGGGCAGGGGTAGGTGGGGGGAGGTCGCGCTGCAGGAGACCCACTGCTGCAGTCAGTGTGGAGTCGATGGACCTCAGCAAGTTGCGTTGGTCAGCCTGCGATGAATGAATGCCCTCCAAGAAAGCCTCGATGTTGGTGAGGGTTTTGCCGTGGGCATGGAGGACATTAAGGATCGCAGCCTGACCAACCTGCAGTTGCCGCTGGATGTCCACAGACTCTGCATTGGCGGCAGCAGTGGAGACAGGGGCAGGGGGTGCGGTGCCTGGCAGGAAGGAGACATGCTGTGACCGGGCACGCTGGGAAGGGACACAAGCAAGTGGGAGGCGGCTGGTGGGAACTGAGGGGGCGGTGCGAGGTGTTGTTCCGCTGTCAGCTGCTGGTGCAGCCACCGCCCACTCGGAGACATCCTCCTCGGACCTGTCAGCTTCGTATTCTGACGTGCCAGTCGACAGGTCCTCGGCCGCACTATCCTCCACCTCTGTCCCACTCGATGTGCCAGCCCCGATGTCACGGCTGGCACTGGTGCTCGGTCCCTCCGCCTTGCCTGTGTCCATGTCTCCCTCTGTGTCCCCCGACGATGCTGTGGGCAGGGTGGAGAGACAGAAATTAATCAGACAGCTGTACACATCAGTCACATGAGTACAATCGACATAGGTAACACTGCATAGCCTGAAAAGGAAGATCCCTAACATCTACTAAACAAGGTACCGATGTAGGGCATGAAACACACAGTTGGTTGAGCCACCATGCCACTGAAATACCATGGAGAGCATGAGACAATAGCTAAACACAGGAAACGGAGTCTGACATAGCACCCAGGCCCTGGGGACAATCCTGCACTGCATCTGCACCACACAGCGTTGGCGAAAATACCGATGACCAGGGACCATATCCATGAACTTGAGACACATGCTGCATAGGTAATGCTGAAAACATGCCCAACATGACTCGGTCACTGCACATTGCGTGTGTGTCCAGACACATCACACACTGCCCAGACCCAGCAAGTAGAAATCAGGATTTGACACATAGGCATTGCCCGCACCAACAAGACCCTACACGAGGCAAATTGTTGAGACACAGGTGGCACCAACATCTCATAGTCTGGCTGATACACACAGGGGCAGGCAAAAAGCAAGAGTGTACGCCAAACAGCCAAGGTGCGCCTGTACAAATAATGAGGTACCAGTGCCCATCCTCAGATGAGTATAACAAGACACACAGGCACTGGCAACTGTGAGTATGTAGAAGGACAATCAGGTCAGGCTGCACAGTGGACACCTGTACAAAATAGCACGTCTATATACATGGTGACAGGGGACAATGGCACAGAGCACAACCTACGCTGTAGACACTGAGATTGCCCACGTTTATGATGACACATACACCACTGAGGAAAAGGTGCCCCAGGGGACAGTAGTGGGCACGCAACTACATGCTACTGAATGGTAATGACTGCAACACACGTCACCATCCCTGCACTATGTGTATCGCACACTCATGCACATCATGTCACAGGCCACTACATAGGACATGCGCGCTGTAAGGCATGACACATGAGAGACCAACTCCCATGTCTGGAGTCAGCATCAGTGCCAACTGACATGGAACCCACATGCAGTGAACTTGACAGTGCACAGGCAAGGTCCCACAACCTGTTACACACCACCCCCACACATGATGCTACAGTCATTGTTCTCGTGGACAAAGCGCCAGCCTACATCACCTTGTGAAGGAGTGACTACACACAGACCAGGGAACACATTGCAAGGAGGGGAAGGGTGGCAGGGGCACAGCGCTATACTGGGGCAAACAGGATCTGCACAGCACCTTTAAACCCTGCCAGTTAATTCATGCTACTGTGCCCTTACAAATGCCGGTGACACACAACGAACACACATGTACCTACCCCCTTCCGGCTGCTGCATCGCCTGTAAGCGCCTCTCCAGGTCTGGAAAGACCACCGGCAGCACACGCCTGTGGAGGTGGCTCAGACGGCTGCGGCCGCGGTTCTTGTGGCTCTCAGGTGAGTCCCCCAGCAGGAGCCGTGCAATCCTCCGCGTCCAGCACCGGATATCCTGCCAGCGTTTTCTCACCTGGGGCAGGCTCCGCCTCCGACCATCCACACCCCTCACGGCACTGACGGCGGTCAGCCAGATCTGCTCCTTGGCAGTGGCGCCTACCTGTGAGGAGGAACAAGTGACACCACATCAATACACCAGCCACATGTCACAGAGAGACATATGGGTACAAATTAGCTGGTTACAACAAGGCATGTCATGCAGCCAACGCATTGCACCTTTGTCATAGGGACATCATCCCCTGGTGAGGGAAAAAGCAGTACGTGCCACAGTGGGTACACAGGTGGAATGATGGCAATGTCACAATCAATGATCAAGGCTCACACTGTGCATCACACCCACCCCTCCTGTCTCAGGGCACTGCTGTGAGTGATAGGCCCCCACCCCTCCTGTCTCAGGGCACTGCTGTGAGTGATAGGCCCCCACCCCTCCTGTCTCAGGGCACTGCTGGGAGTGATAGGCCCCCACCCCTCCTGTCTCAGGGCACTGCTGGGAGTGATAGGCCCCCACCCCTCCTGTCTCAGGGCACTGCTGTGAGTGATAGGCCCCCACCCCTCCTGTCTCAGGGCACTGCTGTGAGTGATAGGCCCCCACCCCTCCTGTCTCAGGGCACTGCTGTGAGTGATAGGCCCCCACCCCTCCTGTCTCAGGGCACTGCTGTGAGTGATAGGCCCCCACCCCTCCTGTCTCAGGGCACTGCTGGGAGTGATAGGCCCCCACCCCTCCTGTCTCAGGGCACTGCTGGGAGTGATAGGCCCCCACCCCTCCTGTCTCAGGGCACTGCTGGGAGACATCAGGCACCCCCCCCCTGGGACCCCCCCGACAGTACATGGCATGTGTGTTACACCTGGACGCAATGGCAGAAGTCACAGTCACAACATAGGGACAGTCTGTGGCAGTGGCCTATGCACTCACCTGATACCCTGGTCGCCCATACAGCATGGAGTACTGTGGGAGGATCACATCCAGCAGAGCCATGTTCTCCTCCAGGGTGAATGGCTGTGTCCTCTCCACAGCCCTTGACATGGTTCCAGGGAATCAGTAGCAGCAGCTGGGTCGACGAATGCAAAGATGTGCAGGCAAGTGCTCCCTCATGGGACCTGGCTGCCTTATATGTGCCCTTCTGCCCAGTCTCATGCACAGGAGTACAGAGTGATTGGTCACTCACATTTGCATCCTATGTTTCCACCAATCCCTTCAAACCTAGCAGTCTGTGGGTTCTCTATCGGTTTCATTCTCCTGCATGATGTCAGCCCCACAAACACATTGCAACAAAGTAGAAGAATTCCAACTGACTTCTGCTGTGCACCTTCCAGAACAATTTCGAATTTTGAACTTGGTCTCCATGACAACCAGCATGCATGTAGGCCTTAATACTTGTCCCCTATGTAATTTGGAGCATCACACACAGGTACGGTGCGTTTCGGGGCCCTAGGGCACCCCAAATGCATGGCAACGGCCCGTACATGCATGCCTACGCTCTCCATCACAATGGGTCTGCACGCGTATGCGTACCCGTAGTGTTACGGACCGTACACACGCATGTACGCTCTCTATCACTATGGGTCTGCACGCGTATGCGTACCCGTAGTGTTACGGACCGTACACACGCATGTACGCTCTATATCACTATGGGTCTGCACGCGTATGCGTACTCCTAGTGATAGTGAGCGTACATGCGAGTGTACGGTCCGTACCACTACGGGTACGCATACGCGTGCAGACCCATAGTGATAGTGAGCGTACATGCGTGTGTACGGTCCGTACCACTACGGGTACGCATACGCATGCAGACCCATAGTGATAGTGAGCGTAGATGCGAGTGTACGGTCCGTACCACTACGGGTACGCATACGCGTGCAGACCCATAGTGATAGTGAGCGTAGATGCGAGTGTACGGTCCGTACCACTACGGGTACGCATATGCGTGCAGACCCATAGTGATAGTGAGCGTAGATGCGAGTGTACGGTCCGTACCACTACGGGTACGCATACGCGTGCAGACCCATAGTGATAGGGCCGTACACACGCATCTACGCTCACTATCACTATGGGTCTGCACGCGTATGCGTACCCGTAGTGCTACGGACCGTACAAATGCCTGTACGCTCGCCATCACGATGGGTACACATACGGCAGCACTCCCACAGTGATTTGGGAACATGCACAGGCCCTCTCAGCAGCAGTACGGCGGTTTTTACACATCACTGTGGTGATAGGCGACACACATGTAGGAATAGGGCGGACATACTTATCCATGGATGGACATACTTGTCCAGGAATGGACATCAAGGCATCGTCTGTGCATTACTACATGTGTGGGGCACAGGTGTCACAGGCTGTGATGTGGAACATGCCTCCTGAGTGGAGAAGGCACCAGATGTATGATGAGATGTGTACATGTGTACTGTGTGAGGGTGCAATGTGTGCCAGGCATGCCCTTGACTCCTTTGACATGTGTGCATGTGGGACTGCGCACTTGGGGTGAGCGTCACTGGCATGGCACGGACACCAACACACGGAAGTGTCCCATGATGCCCGGTACAGGGGTCATGACACATGACTTGTCACTACCCACAGTGCACAATGTGACTATGTCATATATGTGTCCGGGATTTACATCAGGTTGATGTTGTAGCACCCTCAAAAGCTGCAGCCGTTGCAGCAACCAACATGTGGCTGTGTGTAGATTGTCATTGCACACTGTTCCCAACACCATGCCACATGTGTTATCGGATGTGAGGTGCACATGTATGCATGGGACACGGAGTAGCGTGACAAGGCCATGTCAGCAAACTCACAAGGAATGTGTGGTGAGTCATGACATGTGCACCTTCATGGCAAGGTGTGTGGGCTGGACTAGTGTAATGTCATGTGACCTGTGGCTCCAGTGTCCCGCTACCAGTCTCTGCAATCGGCATCACACTTCTGCTGATGTGTGGGTGTATGTCACTCCTGTCTTGCGTCGGGCAGTGCACTTGCACTGGGACACAGCTATTTCCATGGCGTGGCATGGGGAGGTTCTCAATCACCGTGTGTAGCTGGGTCTTGGAAGGAGTGTCACCTTGCATCCATACGTGTCCTGGGCATGTAGCACATGCCTGACTCCCTATGTGGCATGTGTGTATTGCCAGATTTACATGTGCTCAGTAGACATGAGTTGTTCTCGTAGTGCACTCACTCTTCCTTGTCACTTCCAAATTACTGCAGAGCGCCTCCTGTTGCCCGAAGAATTCCAGACTTGGCTACCATGCAGGAGAATGACAGGATCCGGCTCTACCGCTTCACCCAACCGTTGATTCTGGAGCTGACGGCGAGACTGGCACCACACCTGCAACCGCAGCACAGGTATCCTACGGCACTGACACCCCAGCTGAAGGTAATGGCTGCCCTACATTTTCTGGCCACGGGTACCTTCCAAAATACCATAGCTCATGTTGGTGGCATGTCCCAGAGCATGTTCAGCGGTGTGCTGCATGATTTCTTGGAGGCCATGTTGATTCACCTGGATGACTTCATCAAGTTCCCAACCCCTGAACAGATGACTGAGGTCAAGCGTGGATTCTATGCCCTGGGAGGGATGCCCCATGTCATTGGGTCCATAGATGGGACACATGTAGGTTTGGTACCACCACACGCACGGGAGGTGGCGTACCGCAATCGGAAGCACTACCACTCCATCAATGCCCTTGTGGTGTGTCTGTCCAATATGGTGATTTCACATGTCTGTGCTCGTTTCCCAGGATCAGCACACGATGCCTACATCATGAGGCGTAGCGGGATGCCTGATATGATGATGCAGCTGCGCAACGAACGGGCATGTGTTGTTGGTGGGTACAGTCTGTCTGTCCTGTATTCTGTATAGCCGACCAGCACGACCGCTACACCAGTTCTAACGATGTCCGTGTGCTTCCCATGTAGGGGACGCTGGCTATCCCAACATGCCTTGGCTGCTGACACCTCTCCGCAACCCCATCACGCCGGCCCAGCTCCGCTATAACACCGCCCATGGCCGGACAAGGCGAGTGATAGAGAGGACGTTTGGCATGCTGAAGAGCCGATTCCGGTGCCTCCACAAGACCGGCGGTGCACTCCCTTATGCCCCGGCGAAGGTCTGCAAGATCTTCATGGTCTGCTGCATGCTGCACAACATGGCAGTTGAAAGAGCTGTGCCACTCATCCTGAATCAACATGACGAGGACCATCCACCCGTGGAGGACGAAGGGCTTGGCAATGGGGCTAGTGATGTGGAGGATGTGGAGCCGCAAGAGGACATCCGGACTCGGCTCATACGCGACTTCTTTGCTTAGTGGTGAGTACCAGGGTCTGAGTGTGCACGCATTGGTCCCCGTGTGGCATGCGTTGTGATGTGTGTCTCCACCTGCATGTATGGCACGTGGGTCAGAGGTGTGTGTGGGTGTGTCACTGGAGTGATGGTGGCAGTGATGGTAGTATTTCCCCAGTCATAATTGTGACCTAGCATGTTGTCATCAATACATGTGTCGAGTAACTGCACATGCAAGTGGCTGTGCTTTTTGTGGCTGACTTCTTGTGTGTCTCTCTTCCCCAGGTACCTGCGCATGCCGTTTGCTGGTTGCATTGTTGTGGCACTGCTATTCCTCATGGACATGACATCGTGGGCTGACTCAGCGTTACAGGCACGGACACGTTTGGAAGTCTCCATGGGGTAAGGGATGCATCTGGGGTGTATTGGGTGTGGCAGTTGTTCACGATGTGTGCACACTGCCCCGGTCGGGGTTTGGTTCCTCTGCAGACATGTGGCATCCCCATGGGACACGACATGCAGCTGGGTACACCTGAATAGATGGGCTGCCTGGTTGTCAGTCATCAGTGATGGGATAGTGGATTGTGATGATGGCATCAATGTGTGTGACACTGCCCTCGGACACATACGGTTAACATTGTCTTGACATGGCGTGGGACTTCCACATCAGCGGATGTATGGTGTATGGCAGGCTCTCCGTGAGCAGCTGTGGGTGTTTAGCTGTTAGCCGACGCTTGTGTGCCAGTTCCATGGCTATCACGCATTTGTGCTGCAGAAGGGGGGTGCCAGTGTTGGAGCCACATGTTACTCCACATGATGTGTTCATGTGTACTTCAAGTTGCCTCTGCAATCCCAAAAACATGACTAATAAAGGTGTCCCTATGCCTCCAAGGTGCCTCTTCTCAGTCAATGCTGGTGTGTTGGCACGGTGCATCCTGCATGTCTGGCATGGTATTCCCTGATTGTGGCTATGTGTCAATGTGTCGAGTGGCAAGATGCAAGCTGTGTGTGTGTGCTGAGACTGTGTATTGGGCATGATGTCCATGACTGTGTGGGTATTGTGACATGTGCCATCCCCATGCATCCAACGTTGTCCATGACCCCATTCTCTGCATCCACCGGACTCAAGCTTGCAGGACATGGTTCTGCCACCTGTCTACACATACCTGGGTGCCCCCCAGGACACGGGCCAGGATCCCTGACCTCTGCGCATGACTGTTGCTGTACTCAATGTGTCTGTCAGCACGGTTGTTCGGCCACCCCCTCAGCTGGTTCTGACCATCACGGGTGTGTATGGTGCTCCATGTCTGTCTTGCCTAATAAACTGTGACCCATGTGTCCTGTGCCAGACTCAGGCCCCAGGGTGTGGATGGTTGAAGTGAACAGATGACTCAGGCATGTTTAGACTGTACAAGACACATGTTAGGTAATAATGCTACCAGCAGGCATCTACTCTTAATAGTGTGATTTATTATTGGGGGGGGGGGGGCAAAGTGAGGGGCTTTCCGGTATTAGGGAATCCAAAGTTCAGTAGGGGAGTTGGTGTCCTTGCCATTGGAAATCCTCAGAGTCCATGCCACAGTCTTTGTCAACATTGGTCAGCCAGTGACCAGCAGGGCCATGTGGCAGAGAATGTCTCTTGATGCTGTGATGCTGTTGCTCCAGTGGGCCAGGTGCCAGGCCAGGTGTCCTGGGAGATGGTGATGTAGCAGCCACCCTCACGGTCCTTTCCGTGGACGACCCGGCTTCCTGCGGGGAACCTCAGCAGCAGGCCGTGACGACGTCTGGGATGCTCCGTCGGATGTTTCCTCCTCCTCCTCATGATCCCTCCCTGTGGGTGGTGATGTTCTCCGCCTTCTGGCACAGGGAGGGTCGGCCATGGTGTCGGCCATCCGACGGAGTTCAGCGTGAATCCCCTGGGACGCCGTCACTTGCTCAGCCTGTCTGTCCTCCATCCTCCGTTGGTGTACCTGTAGACAGGCTATTAGCTCCGCATGTTGCTGGGCCTGCTGGACCTTGATCCCCTCGAGGACGGACACAACCTGGGCCATGCCCGTGGTGTCCTGCCGGTATGAGTCCAGGATGTTACGGACATGGGAAAATACCGGATCCCCAGCCAACTGGTCAGGCTCGCGCCTCCGCCGTCCTCCACTCCCACCACCCCTGCCCACTTGCGTCTGGCCTGCACTTGTGGGAACATCGGGTCTCCGGGACCCCTGAGGGGTGGCATTGGCGTTGTCGCCTGCCTCCTCCTGGGTGCCCGGGACACCGTGTCCCTCCTGGCGAGCCTGGCTGCATTGTGGTGTTGGGGCAGGGATCCTGGGTGTCTCCTGGGATGTGGCAGGAGTGGGGGTGGTGGTTGGCACGGTTGTACCTGACGCAGGTGCTGCAGGTGGTTGGACACCAGAGGGGCCAGGTCGGTCGGGGTCGTCCGCAGAGTGGTGAGAGTGGTCGCTGCCGGTGGGATCGGTCTCCTGCAGATCCGGGTCCTGTGAGTGTTCCCCCCCAGTGTTGGGGGGTGCAGCACGACGTTGACCTGTGTGTGAGAGAGAAAATGTTAATTTTGATCCATGCAACATCCATGTTTCATCCGTTACAAAGTTGGCACATTTCCTCTTGGAATTAGGATCTGTCTTGCATTCCACTCACAGTGCACTTGTGCATGGGTGTGTCCCTTGGGCACCAATTTGGCCCCTTTAACTATGTGTGGCACAGTCTTACTTGCTGCGTCAAGTGTGACTGCAGTCAGCAGTGGAGTGTGCATGTGTGGCGAGCCATGCATTTGCGCCTTCCTTGTAGCACTGTACATGTGCACATGGAGTGGATCCACACACTTATATGATGCAGGTGGCTGTCCTTGTGCTCGTGTACAGGTTGTGACATGGCCCTGCGTTTTGCCATGATGAAGAGGGGGGGTTCTGGCACTGGCCACCCTTGTCTACATGCACGCAGTCCACCTGCTGACGAGCAGACATTTCCACACACCAAAGGACTGATTTGCTCTCCCTGTGTCTCCCTCCTTCTCTGTCCCCCTCTCCCTCCCTCTCTGTCCCCCTCTCCCTCCCTCTGTGTGTCAGCCTCCTCCCTCTGTCCATCTTCCTGTGTCTCCCTCCCTCTCTGTCCCCCTCTCCCTCCCTCTCTGTCCCCCTCTCCCTCCCTCTGTGTGTCAGCCTCCTCCCTCTGTCCGTCTCCCTCCCTCTCAGTCCCCCTCTCCCTCCCTCTGTGTCCCCCTCTCCCTCCCTCCGTGTGTCACCCTCTGTCACCTTGGCCCAGCTTCCTGGGCACACACTGTTAGCAGATCTTTGAGTGGCCCTTGGCCTGTTGATGTGAGTTTGTTTCTGATCTCCAGGCACCCATTTTGTCTGCTGTGTGTCTGTGCGCTGCTGCTGTGGTGGTGTGTGCTGCCACTCTTTCACAATGTTGGCTGTTCATTAGCTGCTGTCATGTGCAAAACAGTGCCTTCACCCCCATGTGTTGATGCAAGGCGTCCGCCATTTGCTGGGAAGTCATTCCTGTGTTGGGACACAGTGTTTGTCTGGCTGTGACCTAGGCCATATGGGCAGAGGGCATTGTTGTCTGCTTTGGAGTCGCACTATGTGATTCTTGGTGCCCAGCCTCCCGCCATCCGGGTTACCGTGTCATGTGTTGTTGTCTTCTGTGGCCTGTGACTTGACATTGTCCAGCTGGGTGCATGGGGCATGGTGGCAGCAGTGGCATGTGCCTGCTCATGGAGTGTGGTTGAGTCATGCGATGGCTTGTGGTGGTTGCGTGCCTGTTATTAATTTTGGTTGTGGTTGCAGTTCCCCCCATGTGAGGTGCGTTGTTTGTGTACTCACCCGGGTCTCGGAATCCTTCTACTCCTTCAACTGCCTCCACCGGCAGTATGGCCATCACCCTCTCCTCCCAGGGATGGTACTGTACGGCTCTGCGGGAGGGCCCTCCTCCGGTGGCGTTGGCCTGGTCGTGTTCCTCCTGCCTCTTGGCTCTGACCCTCCTCCGCAGATCGTACCACCTGTTCTGGCAATCCTGCTTGGTCCTCCTGGTGTCCGCAACAGCATTCACAGCATCGACGATGGTCTGCCACATGGCTGTTTTGGCTGCCTGGCTGGTGCTTCTGACCAATGTTCCAAAGATCTGTGGCTCGACTCTGAGGATTTGATCAACAAGGACCTCCAACTCTCGGTGACTGAACTTTGGATTCTTGGTAGTGGGCATGGTGAGGGGTGTGGGTGGGGATGGTGTGGGTGTGGGGGGTGTGTGGATGTTGGGGGGGGGTGTGGATGGTTGTGTGTGTGTGTGAATGTGATGAGAGGGTGTTTGTGAGGGTGGTCGTGTGAAGGTGTGCAAGTGTAAGATGTGGTGTAGCTTGTAGTCTGGTTCTGTGGTGTCTGGCAGCAGTGAGTCTGTTGCAAAGGCTCATGGTTTGTGTGTGTGGGCCCTTTTCATTGGTCCATGGGTGGGTGTGGCAGTGTTTGAATTTTGGGTGGGTGTGTTATAAGGAGTGGAGGTGTATTGGGCCTCTGTTTGTTTTTGACAGTTGCAGGTCAGTGATTGTGTTATTTTAGTGGTTGTTGGCCATGTTTAGTGGCTGTGTGCCTTTCGAATGGTGTATTCTTGTGTTGTTTTGTTTTGTCCTTGTTGTGTACGTGCGTTTTGAGCGTGTGTACGGTGTGTACATGGGCCATTTGGTTGTACGATTATGTCCTTGTGTGTGGCTTTGTACGACTCGTACATGCGGTTGTGATGTTGGGGCATGGGGTGCGCTCCGTACTTAGGAGGTTGTGTTGGGGGTGCGCCAGGAACGTACTGGGGTGTAGGTACACGGGGGGTATGACACGTACTGGGGTGGGGGTGTGGCTCGAACGTACTGGGGTGTAGGTACACGGGGGGTACGACACGTACTGGGGTGGGGGTACGACTGGAACGTACTGGGGTGTAGGTACACGGGGGGTATGACACGTACTGGGGTGGGGGTGGAGCTCGAACGTACTGGGGTGTAGGTACACGGGGGGTATGACACGTACTGGGGTGGGGGTACGACTGGAACGTACTGGGGTGTAGGTACACGGGGGGTACGACACGTACTGGGGTGGGGGTAGGACTGGAACGTACTGGGGTGTAGGTACATGGGGGGTATGACACGTACTGGGGTGGGGGTAGGACTCGAACGTACTGGGGTGTAGGTTCACGGTGGTACGACACGTCCAGGGGTGGGGGTACGACTGGAACGTACTGGGGTGTAGGTACACGGGGGGTATGACACGTACTGGGGTGGGGGTGGGGCTCGAACGTACTGGGGTGTAGGTTCACGGTGGTACGACACGTACTGGGGTGGGGGTACGACTGGAACGTACTGGGGTGTAGGTACACGGGGGTACGACACGTACTGGGGTGGGGGTAGGACTGGAACGTACTGGGGTGTAGGTACACGGGGGGTATGACACGTACTGGGGTGGGGGTAGGACTCGAACGTACTGGGGTGTAGGTTCACGGTGGTACGACATGTCCAGGGGTGGGGGTACGACTGGAATGTACTGGGGTGTAGGTACACGGGGGGTATGACACGTACTGGGGTGGGGGTGGGGCTCGAACGTACTGGGGTGTAGGTACACGGGGGGTACGACACGTACTGGGGTGGGGGTACGACTGGAACGTACTGGGGTGTAGGTACACGGGGGGTACGACACGTACTGGGGTGGGGGTAGGACTGGAACGTACTGGGGTGTAGGTACACGGGGGGTATGACACGTACTGGGGTGGGGGTAGGACTCGAACGTACTGGGGTGTAGGTTCACGGTGGTACAACACGTCCAGGGGTGGGGGTACGACTGGAACGTACTGGGGTGTAGGTACACGGGGGGTATGACACGTACTGGGGTGGGGGTGGGGCTCGAACGTACTGGGGTGTAGGTTCACGGTGGTACGACACGTACTGGGGTGGGGGTACGACTGGAACGTACTGGGGTGTACATAGACGGTGGTACGACACGTACAGGGGTGGGGGGGTGTACATTGACGGTGGTACGACACGTACTGGGGTGGGGGTACGACTGGAACGTACTGGGGTGTACATGGACGGTGGTACGACACGTACAGGGGTGGGGGGGTGTACATTGACGGTGGTACGACACGTATTGGGGTGGGGGTACGACTGGAACGTACTGGGGTGTACATGGACGGTGGTACGACACGTACAGGGGTGGGGGGTGTACATTGACGGTGGTACGACACGTACTGGGGTGGGGGGGTGTACATTGACGGTGGTACGACACGTACTGGGGTGGGGGTACGACTCGAACGTACTGGGGTGTAGGTTCACGGTGGTACGACACGTCCAGGGGTGGGGGTACGACTGGAACGTACTGGGGTGTGGGTAGACGGGGCTATGACACGTACTGGGGTGGGGGTGTGGCTGGAACGTACTGGGGTGTAGGTACACGGGGGGTATGACACGTACTGGGGTGGGGGTAGGACTCGAACGTACTGGGGTGTAGGTTCACGGTGGTACGACACGTCCAGGGGTGGGGGTACGACTGGAACGTACTGGGGTGTAGGTACACGGGGGGTATGACACGTACTGGGGTGGGGGTGGGGCTCGAACGTACTGGGGTGTAGGTTCACGGTGGTACGACACGTACTGGGGTGGGGGTACGACTGGAACGTACTGGGGTGTACATAGACGGTGGTACGACACGTACAGGGGTGGGGGGGTGTACATTGACGGTGGTACGGCACGTACTGGGGTGGGGGTACGACTGGAACGTACTGGGGTGTGGGTAGACGGGGCTATGACACGTACTGGGGTGGGGGTGGGGCTCGAACGTACTGGGGTGTAGGTTCACGGTGGTACGACACGTACTGGGGTGGGGGTACGACTGGAACGTACTGGGGTGTACATGGACGGTGGTACGACACGTACTGGGGTGGGGGGGTGTACATTGACGGTGGTACGACACGTACTGGGGTGGGGGTACGACTGGAACGTACTGGGGTGTACATTGACGGTGGTACGACACGTACTGGGGTGGGGGTACGACTCGAACGTACTGGGGTGTAGGTTCACGGTGGTACGACACGTCCAGGGGTGGGGGTACGACTGGAACGTACTGGGGTGTGGGTAGACGGGGCTATGACACGTACTGGGGTGGGGGTGTGGCTCGAACGTACTGGGGTGTAGGTACACGGGGGTACGACACGTACTGGGGTGGGGGTACGACTGGAACGTACTGGGGTGTAGGTAGACGGGGCTATGACACGTACTGGGGTGGGGGTTCGACTGGAACGTACTGGGGTGTACCTAGACGGGTGGGGGTATACATATACGGGGGGTACGTGTCGTACGTACGGGGGCTGGGGGGAGTGTTGGGCGCGTATGCGGGCACATGTCTCCATGGTTGCTGTAGGAGTTCGGTGCGGACGGTGATTTTTCCATACGGTTGTAACCTCGGACGCACGGGATGGATCGTGATTCCTCGGTCGGACTTGGATTTTCACGTTTGTAAGGTAAATCGTCCGAGGACGTGTCGGACACATTTTCCGACCCGAGGACGTGTGGGGAATGATTCCCAGTGCGGTTCGTATGGACTTTTTACCATGCGAATCGTGATTGCCAGTTCGTACGGCACTTGTACGATTCGTACGGTAAAAAGACCCGATACGAGTCGCACGGGGGAATTTTTTACCGGATCGTGATCGGCACCTATGTCTTTATTGTGGTGAGGCCGGACATTTCCTGCGCCTCTGTCCGATTAAGCCAACTCCGACCATGAAGTCAGGAAACTAGAAAGCCCGGGGTCCTGTGAGACAAGAATCCCGGGTAGCTCTGGATGCCCCGTCTCCACTTCTGAGATTGACATTACACCCACCTCTCATTTGTATGTATCCGCATATCTATCCTTCCAACAACAGGGTATTCACGTAGCAGTTATGATTGATTCTGGGGCTTCCGGGAATTACATGGATTCAGATTGGGCTAGAGAGAACTTCATACCTACCATACAAAAACCCATTAGAAGCAAGGTCACCACCATAGACGGTAGTCCCCTTGTTTCAGGGCCCATAACACATAGTACGACAATGCTTCATATGAATATAGATCCAGATCATCACGAAGAAATCGCTTTTGACTTAATCCGGTCCCCGCAAATTCCTGTGCTTCTGGGTATCCCATGGTTGAAGGTTCATAATCCGGTCATAGATTGGATGAATTCTACTCTGACGTTTCGGGATCCTATTGGTCAGAAATCTGTGATTGCAAGTGCACAGGTAAATCATGACTTAGAGCAAGAGGAGCTACCAACAGAGCTGCCCTCCTGCTATCGAGAGTTGAAATCAGTTTTTGATCCCAAAGAAGCTGAGGTTCTTCCCCGCATAGGGTGTATGACTGCCGTATAGATTTAGATAGAGGAGCCAGAATCCCCTGTAGCCGAGTCTATGCGTTGACCGAAAAGGAGAATTTGTACTTGAGGGAGTACCTGGACATAATGTTGGACAAAGGTTTCATCCGTCCTTCACGCTCTCCTGCCTCTTCTGCGTTGTTTTTCATACCCAAGCGTGAAGGGGGTCTTCGCTGTTGTATAGACTACCGAAAGCTCAACCTTGTTACCATTAAGAATCGGTACCCTTTACCCCTCATCGCTTCCCTCCTTGAATGAGTACGCGGCGCCCAGTACTTTACTAACCTGGATTGGCGGGGCGCTTACCACCTGGTGCGTGTCAGGGAGGGAGACGAATGGAAAACAGCTTTTTGTACCAAGTATGGGTTGTTCGAGTACCTTGTAATGCCCTTTGGGCTTTGTAATGCTCCGGCGGCGTCCCAATTTTTCATCAACGAGGTGCTCAGAGATATGCTGGATGAGTTTGTGATCGCCTATATTGACGATCTTCTAATCTTCTCCCCTTCCATGGCTGTTCACACCTGCCATGTCCGTAGAGTGTTGCAACGCCTCCGTGATAATCACTTATATTGTAAACTGGAAAAGTGTACCTTTCATTCCCAGGAAGTTCCCTTTTTAGGGTTTGTAGTGTCTCCCTGAGGTCTCGCTATGGATCCCATCAAGATCTCCGCTGTTCTGTCCTGGCCGGCTCCTGTGACTGTGAAAGGCTTGCAGAGTTTTTTAGGATTTGCCAATTTTTATAGGCGTTTTATACGCGGCTTTTCGGAATTGGCCAGTCCCCTCACAGCACTTCTGAGAAAGGGTGTTCCATACGTATGGTCTACAGAGGCCGATGACTCCTTTGTTCACATGAAACAGGCCTTCACACAGGCCCCTGTATTGCGTCATCCGGATCCCGCCTTGCCCTTTGTGGTGGAGGTGGATGCCTCTCAAGTGGCAGTGGGAGGTGTCTTGAGTCAAGTGGATCCCAGCACAGGTCACTGCCACCCGGTGGCCTATTATTCACATAAGTTCACACCTGCGGAGTACAACTATGCGGTAGGGGACAAGGAGTTACTTTCAGTAAAAAAGGCCTTTGAAGAATGGAGGCAATATTTATTGGGAGCTCGTTATCCTGCTGTAATTTACACCGACCATCGTAATCTCCAGTACTTGAAGTCGGCCAATGCTTTATCTATGCGCCAACTACGGTGGTCTCAATTCTTTAGTGAGTATGAGTTCACTATACAATACAGGCCTTGACGACTAAATGGCAAGGCTGATGCCTTATCCCGATTGGATTTCTTACAACCGGACGAGCCTTCTGAGTCGCCCAATATAATCGCTAGAGAAGTCATCATTGGAGGAGTGCTCTCTGAAACAGGATTCCAGAATTTAGTTAAACAGAGTCAGTCCTCGGTGAACATGAAGGACATAGTAGGCTCGCAGGAATCAACGATTGAGAATGGATATGTTTGCGTTCAAGGCGGAGTGGTGTTACCAACCCTGGAATTACAAGACCAGGTTTTGAAGTGGTATCATGCACATCCCATGGCAGGTCATCCAGGGATCAAGAAGACTGCCCAGGCAATTAGGGAACGCTTTTGGTGGCCCAAAACACTGGACGATATAGAAACATATGTGAAAACCTGTCATGTATGCGCCCAAACTAAAACATCCCGACAAAATCCGGTGGGTCTGCTTTTGCCGTTGCCCGCTCCTCCTGGTCCCTGGCACACGGTGTCACTTGATTTTATTGTGGACTTGCCGATCACTGGGAAAAGGAACAATACCTTGTTAGTGGTTGTAGATCTTTTTACTAAAACAGCTCACTTTGTCCCATTGGGAGGGTTACCGCCGGCTGCTGAGATGGCTTCAGTGTTTTTACGGCAAGTAGTTCGCCTCCATGGGTTCCCATCTGTCCTGATTTCGGACAGAGGGACCCAATTTGTGTCTCGATTCTGGAGAAATCTATGTGCCTTGCTACAGATAGACGTTCGGTTGTCTTCAAGTCACCATCCGCAGTCAGATGGTCAGACTGAGCGAGCAAACCAATGTTTTGAACAGTACATTCGAACGCAGGTTCTTCATTCCCCTACTGATTGGGATGAGTGGGTATGGATAGCAGAAATAGCATACAACAACAGTCCACATTCTTCTATCTCTCACACACCTTTCTTCTGCGCTTCGGGCTTTCACCCCAAGCTATTACCATCTGGAATACCCCTTGCCAGTCCTACTCCGGCAGCTACAGATTTGGTTCAGCAATTACAGAACATACACAGAGAGGCTGGCAAGAATTTAGAACAGGCTAAAGTGACGTATAAGGAGGGGGCGGACATGCACAGAAGCTTAGAACCGATTTATACACCGGGGGATAAGGTGTGGCTTTCCACCAAATATATGACGCTGAGTGGTCCTTGCAAGTTTAACCCTAAATACATTGGGCCCTACAAGGTGCTGAAGGTTATCAATCCGGTGGCTCTCAAATTAGAACTTCCTGCTACCTTTAGGATTCACCCCGTGTTTCATGTGTCTTTGATCAAACCTGTTGCACCGGGTACCCGTTTGCCCCACAAACCTGCTTCCATTACCGTTCAGGATTCGGAGGAATTTGAGGTTGAAGCCATTATGGATTCTCGCATAGTGGGGAAATCCCTTCAGTACCTCATTCACTGGAAAGGGTATGGGGTGGAAGAACGCACTTGGGAACCAGCCGTTAACGTACATGCTCCTCGTCTGGTTCGCCGATTTCACTTGCAACACCCTGAGAAACCCAAACTGGTGGGGGACCGTTGTGGGGGGAGTATACTGTCATGCCCCGGAGCCCCGGAATCCTGCCGGACGATTGCACGAGTGTATAAAAGGAGCGTAAACGCTCCTGAACGCGCTTAGCGTTCTAGTTCTGGGCCCCATTTCCGTCCGTAGGATTGCGCCTGACTTCCGGTTTTCCTTGCTTCCTGTTTCCTTCGTGCTTTCGCCTAGCCGGCGTTCTCTTCACCGGAGGGCGAGTCAGTTTCCCCCGTGTTGTTGATTCCTGGTTACGAGTGCCTCCGTATAACAAGTACCCTTTGGTGTGGTTTTGTCCTCCAACTTCCTTCCCTCTCCGTAGGGACGATCCCAGATATATCTCGAATGCGGAGTTGCCTTCGCAACTCCACCCACCGGGTGTTTTACCCGGACTCTCGGCGCCACCACCTTGCCGAACAGAGCTTAATGCACCTGCTCTGCTCCTAAGAGAAAAAGAGGCATTTATTGCGTAGCCTCGCATCTTTCCCCCTTTGTTTTTGTTTTCATTAATTATTGTACTCTTTCCTCTTTGTTGATTTGACCTCAACCCCGCCAACACTCGTGGGGGACCGTTATAAATTAGTGGTGAGATATATTGAAGAGTACTTGGGAAGACTTGCGTGAACCACTTGGTAACATCGAACTGCAGCTACTGAACCATGGTAACAGCGCTTTGCGCTGCCTTTTATTTCTACTATTACAAAGACCATATCTGTGTGTGGTAGTTAGAGAACATTTGTAAGGGCTATTTGTAGTACATTGACCTATGTGAATTACCCCTAAAAATTAGGTGCAATATTCCACCTGCAGCTGATATAGACCTGATAAGATTCCAGTTTCATCAATACATAGTGGGGGTAAGTGAATCTTACACATGCATGGGTTATAGTGAGGAGAAGTAACGTTAGTCTGAATACCGGTCTCTCTGTTGTACAGGATTCTCTTTGAAGCTATTCTACGAAGTTACTGGTTACCTGGAACTTGTCATTGGATGCTGTAGTGTTCGTACAGAACGAGCAGTACAATGGTATGTGAGACCAGGGGTTGACATTTCATATTGTAGAAGCCTCATGATTGCTAAGCTGCATTAACCCTTCTTTCCCTGCAGTAATCTTCTGTCTTACCTGTACCAGACGTGGAGCCCTTGTTCTTCCTGAAGTATTCCCGCCTTCCCTTGTTTTGTTTCCCTGTTTTCCCCGGGTGTGCCCTACGTTCCTCTAGAGTCTGATAGAGTCGGAGGGCCGCCGGGGAAGGCTGTGGTATTTTCTTCGGATCCCTGACGCTCCTGCGGAACCTCCAGGTATTCATAACACTAATGTGAATGAATGAAAAAGCTTTATTCGGTAAGGCAATTACATACCATGAAAGCATTTACATATAAAAAGGACATTTACAAATATACATATAACATTGATAAAAAAGGTAAATTGTTTTTACCTGACTAAATGGCAGTAAGTGCAAAAGCGACAGATAGGAAATATTCTTGTAGCTTTAAAAAAGGTTTAACAATAACTAGAATAATAAAAGTAGAATAAAAATGTTCAGACGGTGCAAGAAGAACAAACCCCCCACTAGCAAGTTTAAGATGCATAGGGGGGCTAATCCCAGTTCATCGTAGGGTAAGTTTAAGTGATTCATGAGAGCCGTCTGTTTTTGAATGTTAAAAACAAAAGGGGGCAAGTTTCCATTTAGAGGTTTGTTCTGTGTCGCATGCAAAATTTTAGGAACTTTGCCATGTTTTTTGCCAGTATTTCTGTTTCTAACATTTGGAGGGCCATAAGAGCTGGCCGACATTGAGTTACACCCAAATTTTTCAGAAAAGGAATCAGGTATAACTTTCTTGGCTCTGTGTAAAATTTACAAAACATGATTACGTGCAATGTCGATTGGGCGGAGAGGTCGTCGCAGGGGCAAAGCGTCAATTGGGGTGTCCAGTCATTAATCACAGGGAAGGCAATTAGACGGTGAAATATGTTCAGTCGCAATCTGGTCAATAGGAATTTCTCATAATTACTTAGAATGGAGTTCAAGTAAGGCTCTATTTGATCTGTTGTCTGAATTGGGAGAGACATTTGCACGGAATGTTTGTTTATTTCAAGTGCCAGGCGCAGGTCTGCTAAATGGCTTGTACACATATCTCGCAGTTTCTTTCTAGGGATTAGGTTATTTTTTTGAGGATTAGTGAAAAGATAATCAAGGCCTAAATCCGTTAGAAAGTTTTTGACATATACGAGCCAGGTGATGTGTGATCCGTGCTCCAATTTCATGCAGTCGGAAATGAGTTCCTGGGTGAATTTTAGTTCCGGTGTAGACCAGATGCGATGCCATAAAAGAATAGGCTGCATTCGTATCACATCTGTGATATATGGGAGGCCCAATTCGCTGTGGATAATAAAAGTAGAAGTGGACGACGGGGCTGCCAGAAGGAATTTCAGAAAGGAATTCTCGGACTTTTAAATTGAGGCGACTCGTGCACTGCCCCATATCCCGGCCCCATAGATCGCCGTACTAAGGCATTTTGAGTTGTAAATGTCTAACATTTCCTTAGATGCTCTTTTGCCCAGTCTCCGGGCGAACACTCTCAGGGCCGTTGTTGCTTTTAGGAGTTGTAAGTTTTTGTTCTCTATGGCACTTTTCCAAATAGTTTTGTTATCTATTACGACTCCCAGATAGGGATAAGTGGTGGTATATTCTATTTTGGTGTCGTTTAAATAGATATTTTTCATTTTACGTGATTGTTTACCTGATGCCATTATGAAGGTTTTTTTGGCGTTGATGTTTAAGTCCAGGAGGTTCATAAAATTTGTGTATCTGACCAGTGCCCCTTGTAACTCAAGGGGGGTGCGGGCGAGTATGACTGCGTCGTCCGCATAAAGAAGGGCGGGGATTGGGCATAATTGGATGTGTGGTTGATCCTGGCTACCCTTTAGCAGGGCTGCTTCTAGCCCGTTGGTGTATATGTTAAAAAGAAAGGGAGCCAGGACGCAGCCTTGCCTAACCCCCCGCTCGATTCCAAAGGATGACGTTAACTGCCCCCCTGAGCCATATCTTACTCTAGTAGTAGTATTCGAGTAAATTTCTCTAATACAGTTGACCAGGTTGGTATCAATTCCCAGTTGTATCATTATAGTCCAAAGCTTGTTGTGGTCTACGCAGTCAAAGGCTGTGGATAGGTCAACGTATGCCATGTAAAGACTGCCACCCTTTGCATGGACATACTTCCCTCTCAAGAGGGTGAGGTTGAGGACCTGTTCTATGGTACCTCTTCCTTCCCTGAAGCCGAACTGTAGGTCAGATAAAATGTTATTTGTCTCAGCCCAGTTTTGTAGGCGTGCTAGAAGAATTCTACCTACTGTTTTACCAAAGGAATCCAGTAGGGATATGGGTCTGTAGCACGCAGGGCTGTTCCTATTTCCCTTTTTAAATATGGGGACTAGGATCGAGTCTGACCAAGAGGTTGGTAGTCCTACCTGTCCCAGCGCCTCTAAAACGTTTAGTAGCAGGGGAGCCCAGAGATCGATATTTGATTTGTATAGGTCCATGGGAACCGCGTCAGGTCCCGGGGCCTTTCCTGATCTGCTAACGTTCAGGGCCAGCTCCACCTCGGCGAGGTTGAAGTTCATTGTTAGTGGGTTGGTTCGGACCGTTGGTGAGCTGTGGGTCTGTAGTGATTGCCCTACCGGGATTGAAATTTTTTTTGAGAAGTGGGTAACCCACTCTTGTTCGGTGATAGTCGTTTCAATTGTACCACTAGCTTTTGGTCCCATCAAATAGGAGGAATTTACAATCTCCCAGAACGTAACCAAATCTTTGTTTTGGCAACTATCATGTGAAGCCGTCCAGTGTTCTTCTTTTAGTTTCTTTTTCCTGGATGCTACTGCTTTATTGTAAGTTTGCCTGGCTAATGAAACCTCAAGGGTATTTCTTGGGGATTTTTTAAGAGTATTTTTAAGGTTTTTATAGGCTCTGGAACATACTGAGTTAAACCACCTGAACTTAGGTTTATCCTTTACTGTTTTTTGCCCCCTAGGATGCACTGTCAGGGCGTTCTTTACCTCTAGTGTTATTTTTTCATAATTGGCCACAATCTCGGCGGGGGGTGACATCTCCGTTAAGCAGACTTCAAAGGCCGGACGGGCCGCATTAATTACGGTTTCTAGGATGGCGGCAGGATCGATGTTTGACCATTTAAGTGCGTAGCCATTTAGACGAGACATAGAAATATGTTCATCTTGATATATTGTTTCGGCGTTTTTTCGTGAAGCGGTGGTTTGGATAGTAATAGACAGTGGGAAGTGGTCACTGAATACACAGTCGTGAGTGATGACCTCGGTGATCAGGTTTGGGGAAATATTCCCTGCCAGAATAAAGTCAATACAGGAGGATAGTCCTCTACCGTTAAAGGTTGGGGCGAAGGGAGTTATAGGGACGGTAAGTTCATTTGCAAAGGCCAGCTGAAGGAGGATCATGGTCTCGTTCAAAAGGGACCCCTTATGAGAATGTAAGAAATGAGAGATGTTATTTTGTAGGTGGTCCATGTGACCACAATTACCATTTAGAATACTCTTGCATAATGTCAAGTTGAAATCCCCCCCCCCAAAATAATTATTGGTTCATTGCCTTTACTAAGAGTGAGTTGTTTTTGTAGGGAGTCACAGATTTCTTTTATGACCTCCGTGAAGCTAGCATCCGAAAGGTTGTTGTAGATGTTAACTATTAAGATCGGTGGCATTCTAGTTATGTTTACACGTATAATCTGATAATGTGGCTCGATTTTAAGAGTGTGGGCTTCCAGAGTTGGTATTAGGTTTGAGACGTAAATGGTTAATCCGCCCTTTGCTCTGCCGGATGTTGAGGGGAGTGCTGGGCTGAAGAAGGTCTTAAAACCATTTATATGAATAGCGATGGTTACCCATGTCTCCTGGAAAGCGATGATTTCGCTTTCTTTGATGAATTTGATCCATTCTTCGTTGTGGATCTTTAAGCGAAGGCCCGATATATTCCAGAATGTTATGTTTAAAGGTAAATTTTTTTCCTTACGTCTAATGGAGGTCCTGGGGATAATTGGCTTGGGCGCGAGAGAGTCCTCAAAGGGACTAATGTCGCCCTCCCTGCAAGAACCAGCTGTCACAGGGGAAGTGTTTTCAAGGATGCTGATATAATCAGGGTAGAAAGAGATTTCTGATTGATCTGTGGTTATTGGGTAATTGGAAAGAGAAGGGACCGAAATCTTGCCTTTTTCGGGATATGAGTCAGAATATCCGATTGATGTGGGAAGAGGCGGGGTGACGGTTGGAGGGGCGGGGTTATCCAATGATGTTGGCTGTCAATCCACCTCCTCTAGTATAGTAAGTAGTTCAAATCTATTTTGAGTAAGGATGCACCCGTTCCCACTGTGGACGTTTATATGCTCGCTAAGATAGAAAAAGTCGAGTGACACCAGATTAATGTTTGTAGTTACGTGTGTTGTTGCCCTATTGATCCTAAGAAGGGAGCGAACTAAGCCTGGTGACCTAAAGTTTACGACTATACAGTCTCCAGGACTTTTTGTGTAAGAGTCACCGATCCAACCCACTCTTCTCACCATCAGGATCTGATTGATGTGCCTTGGGTGGAAGTAGGTGTTTTTAGTGAGCCAGTTGGTGACCTTATTCCTTAGTGAGACCCATGTTTCTATTGAATCTTTTTGTAGAGGCGGAACATTTGTTAGGACCAGGACGTATGGCCGAGCGGCCGGTGGTAAGTTTAAGCAGTCTTTGTTTGGGATTGTAGAGGTTGTAGGATCTGCCCTATTGTTGTGATTTGTGCTTGCTGGAGATCTCGCGGATGGTTCCGCTGCGGTGTTTGGTCTGGAAGCTCCCTTTGTGCCCTGGTTATTCAATGGTCTTATTGTAGGGGAAGTAGTAGGAATGTTTATGATAGGGTTATTAGAATGTTCTATTAAGGAAGATCTGTTCCGTTCTTGTTGGAGGTTGGATTGGCTATATACGGGCGGTATATTGGGAGAATATAATCGAGTTATGCCATCAAGTAGCGTTTTTGTGAGATGGACAAATTTGTCTTCAAAAACCGAAGAGAGTAAGGAGATCAATTCACCAAGTTTGTCTTCTATGTCATGGCTAACAGCTGATTGAATTGCTTTTACACTATTTTGTACTGATAGGTTAATCGTTTCGCCAAGGGTAGCTAATTGGACATGGGGAAGTAGGTTTTTTCCTCTGTTTGTGTACCCATGTCACAAGTAGCTAGGTGAGATGAAGTCTTCCCCGTTTTGGGAGGTTGGCCTTTTCTGTATGCCCCCCTCCCGGTACTCAGTTTGGTTTTGGCTTTCCCTCGTGTTAGGGGTCCTTTTGGTTGTGGGGGGGTGTCTTTTTGCAAAGTTCCTTTTCGGCCCGAAGAGGTTAAAGGGGAATGACCCGAAAGTTCAGTGACCGTTGTCCTAGTGGGTGATTTGGTCGGTGTAGGTAGGTTTAAGACTTCAGAAGTTCTAGTTGATCTCATAGAGGGTTCTAGTGAAAGCCTCCTTTCAGTAGTTTGGATTTCCTGGATGATTAGGGATTCTGCTCTCAATAGATAGGCATCTAATGTGCCCGCTGTGCTTTTGCGTGTTTCCATTTTGAAAAGGTAAAAAGGTTGCAAAACGGGGTGGACAAATTACACAGTACAGCTCAAGGTATATAAGGATAAGGAGGAGGATGGGTCTTTACCGTCCGCTGTCTTCGGCCAGTCCGTATGGAACGATGAGGAGGCAAAAGCCTTTGTCCCACGATTCTGAAATACTTTGACGGGAGATCTGAGTAACACAGCAAAGGGGGGTGGCCCGACCCGGCCTCCTCTGGCCCCAGACGGCCACAGACGGCCCGGCCTCTGCCTGGGCTCTGCCCGGCGACGCCCACGTGCGTCCCGCGACGCGGAGGGAGCTGCTGTTTATCAAGCGCCTCCGGGCGCGCTGTTGTCCGGAAATGAGGTGGACTGCTGAGGATCACGGGAGCTGTAGTCTCCCCCAACTGCGGCCCGTGATGTTTGTTGGGCGGCGGGGGAGACACACAGCGTTGGCACCCCGTCCGCTGTCCGCTGATGCAGAGCCCTGGTGAGTGCGTTTAGGCTGTTGGCTGGTGTGCGGCAAGAGAGTCACTGTAAAGCCCCCCGCTCCACCGAGGGAGCCGCTGTTTATCAAGCGCCTCCGGGCGCGCTGTTGTCCGGAAATGAGGTGGACTGCTGAGGATCACGGGAGCTGTAGTCTCCCCCAACTGCGGCCCGCGATGTTTGTTGGGCGGCGGGGGAGACACACAGCGTTGGCACCCCGTCCGCTGTCCGCTGATGCAGAGCCCTGGTGAGTGCGTTTAGGCTGTTGGCTGGTGTGCGGCAAGAGAGTCACTGTTTCTCTCTGGGGGTCAACCTTCTGCTTATGAAAGCTACTGGTTGATCCTGACCTTCATCATTCAACTGTGACAGAACAACCTCTGCCCCCAACTCATATGCATCTGTTTGTACAATGAACTTTTTGGAGTAATCAGGACTTTGCAGAATAGGAGCAGTGCACATGGCCTGCTTCATTTTCTTAGAGGTTAAGTCATTCAGGGTTGTTACTATTGATCCATATCCTTTGACAAATCTTCTGTAGTACCCAGTCAGGCCTAAGAAGGCTCTCACCTGAGTCTGGTTAGTTGGAGCAACTCAGTCCATTATGGTCTGGATTTTGCTCTACAATGGTTGAACCTGGCCTCCACCTACAAGGTGGCCTAGGTACACAACCTGACTCTGCCCTATCTGGCACTTAGTAGCCTTGATAGTTAGGCCTGCTTTTTGCAGGGCCTCCAAAAACATTCCTCAGGTGGACCAGGTGATCCTCCCAGGTAGAGCTAAAGACAGCAATATCCTCCAGATATGCTGCACTATAGTCTTCCAGGCCTGTAAGGACTTGATTCACCAACCTTTGGAAAGTGGCAGGTGCATTCTTCAAACCAAAGGGCATTACCACAAATTGATAGTGCCCACTAGGGGTAGAAAATGCTGTTTTTGGCTTTCCATCGTCAGTTAGTGTGATCTGCCTGAAGCCAGCTGTCAAGTCAAATGTGCTTAGAAACTTGGCTGAGGCCAAAGTGTCTATTAGCTCATCTGCCCTTGGGATGGGATGGGCATCAGTCCTAGTGACTGCATTGAGACCCCTGTAGTCCACACAAAAACTCATCCCTCTCTTGACACCTTTGGTGTGAGGTTTAGGCACAAGGACTACTGGACCAGCCCAAGGGCTATCTGAGGGTTCAATGACTCCCAAATCCAACATCTTTTGGACTTCTGTCCTTATACAGTCCCTGACATGATCAGGTTGCCTGTAGATCTTATTCTTCACAGGCAGACTGTCCCCAGTGTCCACTTCATGAGTGAACCAGGTGGTCTGACTTGGTGTCAGAGAAAACATATGTCTAAACTGGCTGAGAAGTTTTCTGCAGTCAGTTTGTTGCTGGACGGTGAGGCTGCCTGCCAAGGCTACACCCTCTACTGATCCATTATCAGGTTTCTGAGAGACCAGTTCAGGGAGTGGGTCACTCTCTTCCTCCTGTCCCTCATCTGTAGCCATGAGCAAGCCCATGTCTGCCATGTCAACATATGGTTTAAGTCTGTTGACATGAAGTACCCTGTGGGGACTCCTAGGGGTTCCAAGGTCTACCAAGTAGGTGACCTCCCCTTCTGTTCAACAATTGTATGGGGGCCACTCAATTTGTCCTGGAGGGCCACTGGGGCCACAGGCTCCAACACCCACACTTTCTGTCCTGGCTGGTAAACAGTCAGTACAGCGTTTTGGTCATGCCAGGCCTTTTGTAATTTCTGGCTAGCCTCAAGGTTTTTAGTTGCCTTTTTCATGTATTCAGCCATCCACAGTACATAGTCCACTATGTCCTGTTTAGGTGGTTTGAGAGGTAACTCTCATCCCTCCTTCACCAGACATAAAGGGCCCCTAACAGGATGGCCAAACAAAAGTTCAAAAGAGCTATAACCAGCCCCCTTTTGTGGCACCTCCCTGTAGGCAAACAAAAGGCAGGGAAAAAGGATGTCCCGTCTCCGCCTAAGCTTCTCTGGGAGACCTTTGATAATGCCCTTTAAGGTTTTGTTGAATCTTTTGACTAAACCATTGCATTGTGGGTGATAGGGTGTGGTGAATTTGTCATTCACTCCACACTCCTTCCACATTGTAGTTAAGTAACTTGACATAAAGTTTGCCTCTCTGTCAGATACTACCTCCTTAGGAAAGCCTACTCTTGAGAATACACCAAAGAGAGCTCTTGCCATCACAGGTCCTGTAGTGGTCCTAAGTGGGATTGCCTCTGGGTACCTAGTGGCCTGGTCCACCACCACCAGATTAAATCTGTGCCCAGTTGCAGTTTGAGGACCCATGGGACCAACAATGGCAATCACAACCCTCTCAAAGGGCACCCCCACCACAGAAAGTGAGATCAGGGGGGCCTTTGTGGTTCCACCTGCCTTGCCACTGGCTTGGCAGGTCACACAGGAGCGACAAAACTCCTTAGTGTCTTCATACATGTGGGGCTAGTGAAAGTGAGGGACAATTCTGTCTCAAGTCTTGTTCTGGCCCAGGTGTCCTGCTAGGGGAATATCATGGGCTACTGTCAATAGGAAGCCCCTAAACTTCAGAGGTATACCCATCCTCCTGGAAGCCCCAGGCTTGGGGTCTCTACTCTCTGAATAAAGGAGTCCATTATCCCAATATATGTTATGGGTGCCACTAGCCTTCCCAGCAGTCTCATCAGCAGCTTGCTTTCTGAGGAGTTCAAGAGAGGGGCAGATTTTCTGTTCCTGGCTCAGCTCTTCCCTGGAAGGGCCCCCTGTCCCCAGGAACTCAACCTGGTCAGGTTCAAGCTCTTCTGGGACAGTTCTTTCTTCAGGCTCAAGATCATCTCCCTCAGGAGACTGATCTGCATTCTGAGTCAAGGGGGAAGGCACTGCATTAACCCTACTGCTCTTCCTCTTGGGAGGCACCTGGTCCATTCTTCCAGAATCCAGGGCCTGTCCAGTGTTAGACATTTTGGCCTGTGACCTAGTCACAGCAAATATATGAGCAGGGATCCCTAACATTTCTGCATGTGTCCTGAGCTCCACTTCAGCCTAAGCTTCTAGGTCATTGCCAAGCAAGCATTCAACTGGTAGGTCTGCACTTACGACAACCTTCTTAAGGCCAGTTACCCCCCCCCAGGAGAAGTTAACAACTGCCAGAGAATGGTCTGTTCTGACATTGCTAGCATTGGTCACTTGGTACACTTCACCAAGTATAATCTGCTCAGGATCCACAAGATCTTTTGCCACCATTGTGACACTTGCTCCCGTGTCCCTGAATGCCAAAGCCTCTTTTCCATTAAATTAAAGGCTGCTGTCTGTATTTGCCCAGATTACTGGGACTCACAAAGGGGGACACATCCATGCCCCCATCACAAATCAGGACAGCCTGAGTTGGAACTCTGACAAGGACAGAGTCCATCTCAGAACCCAGGGTCAACCCTACTACACCCTTATTCTGAGTATTACCACCACCAATTGTAGCTGTATTAGGGGGAACAGTTGCCTAAGGGGCAATGGTGGCTGGAGTTGAGTCTTTGGACTTTGTGCAATCATTTGTCCAGTGAGTCTTCTGCTTACAGATTTTGCACCATGATTTCTTTTGGCCTTTTCCCTTGTTAGACTGTGAATCCCCACCCGAAGAAGATTTTTGGGGACCTTGTTAAGACTTCTGGTCTTTACCTTTCTCCCTACCCTTGTCAGGGTTTTTAGGATCTTGCTTCTTTGGTTCACCACGTTGGTCTGTACCTTCTGCCTCACCCTGGTTCTGACTCACTTGTCTGCCTTCTTTCCCAATTCTTGGGGTGAGTCCACCAGGTACTGGTTCAACAGCTGATTTTGACAGTTACAATGGATCTGCTGCCTCATAATTCAATTGTACAATTCTTGGAAGTCATGCACATCGCTGCCAAGTAACCAACCCTCCAGAGGCTTAGTAGCACAATCTACAAAGTCTACCCAGTCTTGATTCTGTGCCTTTTGGGTATCCCTGAACTTTAACCTGTATTGTTCAGTGGTTAGGCCAAACCCTTCAATTAATGCACTTTTCAGAATGTTATAATCATCTGCCTACTCCTCTCTAACAGTGAGGTGCTTATCTCCACCTTTGTCTGCAAAGGAGAGCCATAAGATTGCTGCCCACTGCTCCTGGGGGACCCTTTGAACTTTACAGGCCCTTTCCAGTGCAGTTATCAATTTGTGGATGTCATCCCCACTCTGGTAGGGAGGGATAATCTTATTCAGGTTTCTATGGTCATAAGACCTCTACCTATCTCTAGGGATGTTGCTGTCACCGTGGGACTCTAGTCCCACCCTTTTCCTAGCTCTGTAGAGCTCTAGGGCCTGTCTAGGGCTACCTTCTGCTTTCTGATTTCAAGCTGTGCTTCCTTATACTTCAGCAGTCTCTCCCTCCTCTCCGGAGAGGTTTCCCTCCTATGAGAAGAAATAGAGGTCCCTATAGATGAACCAGAATGGTTAGACTCCACTGAGGGAGATCTAGACCTTCTAGGCCCACCACCAACTCTTCCAGGAGGGACAAAGAGGGGGCCAGTGTGGCCCTCCCCCTCATCTTCCTGGTGAGCTAGATTTCCCAGGTCAAGATCATTGTCATCTTCCTGGTCAGCATCAGAGGTCAGGTCATGGGGAATCTCACCCCTAGGCCCTTCCGCATTTGCTGCACCACCCACTCTGCCTACCCCTTCAGACCATATAGGTCTTCTGAGATCATCCAGCCTGAGTACCTCTATGAGATGCTGGGTGGTTGGGATTTTGCCTGTCCTCAGTTTCCTAGTAGTGTATTATGCTCTCAATTTCATGAATGGGAGGTTATCTTACTTGGAGGTAAGAAGCCCATTGGCTTCTGGCAGGGACCCACTGGTTCCTGGTCTTGAAGACATTACTAGTGAGGTGTGGTGTATTGCATTACCTACTCTAGTGTGGCCTACTAAACTCTCTTGAGTTGTAGAAAGGGTGTGCTAAGCCCTTAACACACAACTCTAACTGCAGTTGAACTTACTGTCTAAAGCTTGTATTATATGTACCTAGGGTACCTTTAGTGGTTTTCAGTTAGTCACTCAATTGAGATTGTCTGGTAAAACAATAGCAAGCTGGAACCCCACATGCTGCACACCAATGTGAGAAGTTGGCCTGGTATATGCTGTCCACTCATTATAGTGGGCACCTTGTACCAGTCCAAACAACCCCTTATTGATGATAGGTTAAAGACAACCTTTATTGAAAGCTATCCTAGTGGTAGCTATGGAGAGCAGCCTTCAGGCTCAGTCTTGAAGGAATGTAAAGCAGCTTGTTTTACCAGTCTATAATCTCTTGAATGGCTAAATGAAAGACAACCACACCAGGTATATACATAAAATATATGTATTTAATTCTAAACGCACCCTCCTAGTCTCTTTATGAGATTAGAGGTCAAAACACATAAGTTACACTTCAAATATGACAGTAAAATAGCACTAATACACGTCAGGCCCTAGGGGCGAGCCAAACCATATACTAAAATAGTGGTATAAGAACCACGACCTAACTAGACACAAGGCCTAGAGCCTGTATAATCACTGGGACCCCAAGGAACCACCCAAGGTAGTGACACAGGGGACCCACGGGAGCCGTGTGCAGAGTTAGAGCACAGCCGCGAGCTCCCGTTAGCTTCTATGGGGAAAGTCGCGGTTAGATTTTTAAAGATTAGGGACACTTAGAAATGAGTCAGGACCAAACCCATTAGGACTTAGTAAGTTCTAGGGCCAACACCCACGGGAGCACCAGAGTACTCGTGTTACCTCACCCAGGAAAGCCGGGTGCATAGGTGTCAAATGGTGTCGGGTCGCGTCGTCGTTTTCATTGGGAGCTGGCAAAGAAGTGCTGCTGCCGGGAAGATGAGAAGTGTCCGAAGAGATCCAAGCCTAGATCGAAGATGTGAAGAACCTGAAAGCAGAGGCGATACAGTCTGGGTCACTTGCCAGTGACCAAGGGCACGCTAGACGAATGCCCACCCATGGCGGGTGTTTCAGGTTAAGAAGGTGAAGCTTGACTCTTCAGTCACGAGGACCAGAGGGTGTCGAGTACAACCAGGAGCTGGATTCGAGCAGTCCCATAAAGGATGTCAAGTGCTGCAGCGTTGGTGCCCGGATTGGACACAACAAGCCTTGGCAACAGCAACCCATGCAGAAAGGAGAAAGATGCTTCGGTGCAGACCAGCAAGGTCTGAGGGTCTCACCACTTGGTAGGGAGCCAGGGCACAACTGGAGCAACCAGGGAAGCCCAAGGAAAAAGTTGCCTTCACAGGGACCCACCAGTCGATGAACCAGGGATGACGAAGGAGCCTCAAGAGGAAACACAAAATAGCGGCCCTCGGGTCATTCGGGGTGTCTAGGCCAACAATCTTCAGTGGATTCTCTGCTCGAGGTGGGGGCTACAAGTAACCCCGGGCACAACTTCAAGAGACATCGAAAAGTCAATGCACTTGCAAAAGTGCATGGTGACCAGGAGTTCTGGTTCCACGCTACTCATGAGTGCTGCGGGTCTCAGCTTTGTTGGGGACTTGGGTCAACCTCTGAGATGTCTGGAAATTTTCTTCCTGGGCTGCTAATACTTTGGAGTCCGGCGGGAGCTTTGGAGATGCAGACCGGCAAAATGCTTTGTTGGTGCCTGCCAAGCAGGGAGTCACTCCTTGACCCCAAGGGAGATTTCTTCAGTCCTCTAGTCTTTAGTAGAGCGTCGAAGTTCCAGGATTCAGCTTCAGAGTTTTGTCCAGGGATATCTAAAGTTCTGGTTACAGAGGTTCCTTACTTATACCTAAGGACGGGGTTGGACTAGCTCTGGGGACACACCTATGGGAGGGTTTGGAAAGAGGGGTGGCTACACCCATTTCCTTTGTCCAGTTTCACGCCAGAGCAGGGGCTGGAAGTCCCTGAACCGGTTTGAGCTGGACTATGCACAGGGACACCAAATGTGCCCCCAGTGCAGGACTTCAAAGCACTCTGAGAGTGCTCCCACCCAGCCCCAATACACATCAGCCTGTCTGGGAGGTGGTTACACCTCCCTGTGACAGGAAACCTATAGTCCAGGCCTCCCCTGCCAGAGTTTCGGTCAGCAGCAGGAGGCCAGACTCGTGTCTGTGGCTGCAGCAACCATTTTGTGATGCCAGGGCTCTGTTAAGTTTCTACGAGGTATACCAGTACTGCCATGTCTCTCCCTCTAGAAGGGTGGGATCATATCCTCACATCAGGAATTGATGTGGGGTTATGATTCCAAGGTGTTTGACACCAAACACAACATGTTTCCATGCAACCAGTCCAAATTTAGTATTAAACGTTTAAGATATAATGCACTTAAGAGTATATGGTCAGCCTGCACCACTGACAACATCGGAGTAGAGATTCCGAAGGCTGCAGAGGGGCTCCCTCTCACATATAACCAAGCACCCTGCCTTTAGGATTGATAAGGCCTGCCATAGGGGTGATTGATAGGTTGGTATGTGTAGTGATAGGTGAGGTATAGTGAACCTATAACTCAGTAATGGTTGTTTGCACCACCTTACCCAGGCTGCAGTAGCAGACCTGTGGTGTCATTTTGGAGAGCTTTCCAGGGGTGGCATAACTCATGTTTCAGCTCCTGGTAGGCCTCTGGGGTACCTATGCCCTGTGTACATAGTATACCATATACTAGGGACTCACGAGGGTACCTCAGGATCCAATGTGTGGTGTACCTAAAGTACCTGCAATCAATTTAGAGAGGAAGCAGCTAGGCTGGGGCCCTAAATAGCTTGGTCCCAGCCAGACTAACGTTGAAAAACAGTGAAACACCAGCAAAAAGTGGGGTTAACCACGTGAAGCAGATCCTACTTTCCTACACCTGCTGTAATCTCTGTTATTGCTTTTCTGCAGATTATCCACACCTTGTTTTAAAAAAGACAACAAACTCCTTTGTAAACTGCATGTTCTATAGCTCATTTATTATTTCAGCCATCTGCACGAACTAACACAACCCCTACCAATGAGCACACATAAACCCTATTAATTTAATCTACCACAGGAAATGTAAGTAAATGCATAGAATGTTTTCCAGGAGAGAACAAGAATAATCTAAGTAACACACCGGACTAACCACTTTCTCAGAGCAGCGTGCTGCCTGGTTCAAAGTGTTTCAACGCCTCATCAGGGGTAGTAAACACTTTAAAAATGCAATTACAATACAAGACAATATAATTTGGGGTGGGTGTGCCCCTCGCAGCCTCCAAACACACCATGCTTTGACGCTTGACAGATGCGGTATAGAGAATACTGTGTATTTTTCATCCGCTTGCTTGGAACGAATTTCTTTCATCCTTAGTGCTAGCTCTTTGGTAGATTTCACCCATGATTTGCTCTCTGGGAAAGGTGAAGCAACAGTCTATTTGGGATGGTAAATAACAGGTGGTGTCATGTGCTCATACATGTGTTCAGAATGCTGACATGATTCAGATAATGTGATAATGGGGTGCAGTAGAACCTTCCCCGGAACAACTAGAATTATGTGGCAGTGGAGGACCAAACTATGTGGCAGGGTTGAGTAACGTTTGTGACAAGAAAACACATTATTTGGCAGAATATGCTCTAGTTTGTCATAGCATTATTTTGCTTTTTATCATTTTAACACACTTTTGTTGAAATCTGCAAATTATGCAACAGATGGAGGATTACGTCACAAGGGCTGTAAATTCATAGCATGTCTAAAACCCTGCTGCTGCAGGGGGCCCTTTCATTACCACATTGGGACTTGGTGTTGCTGCACCTACTACAAAAATGATAGCTGTGCTTTGATGTTTTCTCTTTAAAAGAGTGTTTTGACTCTGCTTGATCTTATGATTTGCTTCCCTAAATAAATGTAAATGTAAATATATCCCCCAATCTTTGACTGATTGAGAAAATGAGATGCATAATAATGTTCACTGCTACAGTGTATGGGTAAGGACTGTTCTCTGTAGTTTCTAACCCCAGGATGAGGAACTAATCAAGATGAAGTTTAAATTACAGTACTGCATAGCTTTTTATGTTGTTTAGGAACTTATTGAATATTTGACAGTGTAGAAAAATAAATAACTGCAGTAGCAAATTTGTCACTGCAGTGCAAGTCCTGCTTCTCAGTCCTTGTGCACCGACATTTCAAAACTCTATATTTATGTGTGGTAACCCAATTCAAACACATTGTTTTGGTAGTGCTGTTGGAAAAGGTATTGATTAAGGGGGACCAAGCCATAGGCCATTAACAGTGCACATGTGCATACCCCAAAGGTAAAGGCAGATGCCTCACTCATATGATCTGCCTCTGGTGTTTATGCATTATCAGTACACATGAATCAGGGCTTGGAATGGGGGCAAAGTGGATGAGCGAACATAGTGCTGACTTTGGTTTAAATATCATAATGCACTGATTAATGGTGTTACTCTGGGTATATGCTGGGGATAAGTCAGAAATGGTTAAAATCTTGGTATTGAGTAGTATAACTAGACGATAGTGCAAATGTGAACAGGCGTTAATTAATGACTGATGGTGCTAGTGGAGTCCTGAAGCAAGGACGTCTACGTGATGGTGCTAATGTGGGCTGAGTGTAAAACTGAACATGTAATTAAAAATTAATGAGTTTCAGTGAAAATCTCAGCATGCATTGAGGATTACCGACTGATGGGGCAAATTCAAAGTTGCACTAAGGGCTAGCTTGATATTGGACCTTGCCCTCTCTGCAGGGCCACCCCCATACATTTTGCCTTCACCTCTTCTGTCTTGTTGAATTAGTTCTTGTTGACTTAAGGACTCTGTGCACGTTACCACTGATAACCAGTGCTAAAGAGCGGGTGCTTTTTCCTTTTAATCTAGTAAAATTGACTTCTAGCCAACTGTCACATTTCATTTACTAGTAAGTCTCTAGTTAAAGTGATACACATGTACTAAAGACCTGCAAATTAAATGCTACTAGTCGGCCTGCAGCCCTTATTGTGCCACCTACTTAGGTTTGCCTCCTCTCTCAGGACTGACATAGCAGCCTGTGTGCAGTTTTAAACTGCCAATTCAACTTGGCAAAATGACCCTTTTACCAGGCCTAAACCTTCCTTTTTAATGCATATGTCAGCCCTAAGGTAGGCCCTAAGCAGTACATTGGGCAACGTGCATTCCATTAAAAAAGTTGGACATGTGCTTCAAATCTTTACATGTCCTGGTAGTGAAAAACTCACAAATGTGTTTTTTCAGTACTGCAAGGCCTTCCTCTCCCATTAGATAACATTGAGTTATGTTATTACATTTAATAAGTGGTATCCTTTGTTTGGTAGCGGGTAGAAATCTCATGTTTGGTGTCTAGGAAATTGTCATTTAAAATCGTCTCCATAGGTAACGTTTGATTTTAAGTCACAATTTGCAAAATGCCAAAGTTGGCATTTCTTTGTCCTAAATATTTGGTACCTGTAGTCTGTTTCATGGGTCACATGCCGAACTGACGCACTGAACCCAGCTGGACCTGCAACTGGACCTTCCTAAACTGTGCTGTCCTCTCCTAGAGTGAGACCCTTATCCTCAGGAGGTGCCACCCCAGGTCCCAGGTCCTTGGCTGGCATCGAGAGAGCTGCTCATGGCCTAATTGAAGTTTCCACCAAAACCAGTGAGAAGCGACATGAAGCTCACAATGCCTCAGTACACAGATGAAGGCTTCTGATGCCAAACGACGCAAAGCAGCTCCATGCAGACTATGCATCAAGGACACAAGGTACAATCCTCAATGGGCCAAACTTGGTCCTGTGCCCGGTCTACGCTCTATCATGGTCAGGCTGAACTTGTGACTTTGTCCTAGTCCAGAGCGACCCGATACTCTCAGTTGGCAGTTTGTGCCTTTTGGTTCTACTTTTATCGAAATCTCTAAAGTTGCAAATCTCCAGTTCAACTGATTGGATTTTTCCCACTTTGGTCTCAAATAATGTATGCAAAGGCATTCTATTTTAAGGTCTCGCCTGGCGATAGCAGCGCATGCGCTGCTATCGCCATGCGAGTGCCTTTAGCAATCAATTCTCTCAAAGCCGTACATGCACGCGTAGGGATGGACAAAAGTGGCTGCTCTCACCATTTGTCCAAACCTAACAGCATGCGCATGTACATACAGACTGTGGACAGTCCGACACCACCTTGTGCCAATAGCTTCCCGTCGTCCATGGCAACCAAGCTTCTTATCAGAAGCTTCATCACGTTAGTTTCTTGTTCCCACCTCCCTCCCGTTGGCCGTGTTCTCCATCCCCCGCCCCCTTCCCGTTGTCCGTGTTCCCGTTCCCTTTGGGGGTACTCACTCAACTAATCTCAACTAATCTCCACTAATCTGGGCTTTTCACTGGGACAAAGAAAGGCCCTTTATGGGATGACGCTCAACAGGAGAGAAAGTGTGATGATCGTTGGCTTTGGGAGGTAAAGATCTAATGTATGTGTGACGCACCTCGCTGCTGTGCTCTGCGTCTAGGTTGGATGGGGTGGTGACGTGAAGGCTACATTGTCTCACTTAAAATCACGCCAGACCCGTTCTAAACCACCACGTGCAAACCTGTGGCACCTGTTGCCACACAACATGACGTCATGGCTTTATAACTGGCTTAGGAAGTGTTTTAACAGAGGAGCGAGCCCCCTTTGGTTGGGTGATGGCCAATAATGCGTTCCAACCATGGGTGCCAACTTCTAAGTATACATAGACGCACCCACGCACACATGCACACACACACACATACACACGCACACACACCTCTGCATCCAAACAACACCACCTGCCTACCTCGACTCCAGCCAGTGAAAATCCAAGAACCGTTGAGGGCACCAGACCCGCAGAATGCTACCAGACCAATGAAATGGCAGAAGAGAGGTAAACCTGCGCCGGTAAGAAAACCTAACGTTAACATGAGTGAGCTATTGTAAACAAAACTCTCATCGTAGAAGCAAGCTACGTGTATTTTTCATTTGTTTTTTTCCATTTAGAGTTTGAACTGCAAACTCGTTTGTCGATGACGTCATTCTCACTAAAATACTCAACCTCGTAACCTGACTCCACCCTCTCTAAATGTGCGGGTCTCCATGCTCAAGCCTCGACTCCATTTACTGCTTTTCTTGCCTGCGTACATCTACACTTAATTGTTTGACCTCTTATTTCTCAAAATAGCTACAGGGACAGCTAGGACATTGTAAGGTCAAAGAGGAGCCGGTGAGCCAGCGACGTTTCAGACTCTGAGAATGGGGGAATATTCTGTACTGTGGGTGGGCAGTCACCGCAGCACCACCTATCTGCACTCTGCTGCATTGGTTTGATGGTGAGGCTGGTTATGTTTGCCTTGGCATTTGAACTTCCCTTTCTCTGAGTGGCAAAGGCACATTCATGGACATCTAAAAACAAATTGCCCTTTAAAATTGCTATTCGAAAAAGACCAATAATCCTTCATTCAGACACGTAACACTACAGTTCATAGGTCAAAATACTCATTATTACACCTGTACAAACATAAGTGATGAAGCCAGTTTTTACTGTCCCTTAGATGTCATGTTACTTGCGTTACAGAGGAAATGAGGCTCACAAGGCTTATAAAAGGACATTTGACCTCACTGAGTGTTCTGGTTGAATGTGCTTGTTTATAAGAAATGCATTTGAGCACAACAGCATAATGTAACCGTATATATGCAGCAGGGCACAATATGCTATTTATTACCATTGTAGAGGGTAGAGAGTGCAGTATGCTTTGTTAAGAAAGTGCAGAGAGATTACCCTCTGCGTAAAATACGCTGTTTAAAATAAACTGTATCAGTCGCAAAGGGGGGACCAGAGTAAAGGTGAGATGAATTTCTGCAAGAAAAGGGATGTTTGCCATTACTTCGGAGTAACCCTCCACCCAGGCACAGGCCACCATGGGTGCAGCCTGTAAGAATTCTAGAACCGTATAGAAGGCGCTCCCAGGTCCTGAAAGTGCCACAAGGCCATACCGATAACAGAAGAGCGCTACATAAATGCTGACGTAATGACGGTGGGGTCAGGAAAGGGACAGAGCAAAATGTCCTTATCAAACTCCCAACTCGCCCCACCCTGTCCTAGAAGACTGGGGTCCTTGCAGGTCCAGGTTCACTTGGTATTGCTGCAGATGCCCCACCCCCGTCCCCCCATTCACACACAGACACACACACACCTCTCTGCTGCCCAGGAATGCCTCTAACTGCAGCACTCAGCGCCTCGCCATGTGCAAGGAATTATTAGATATTAGTGGTCACCTGGTCGGATGGGACCACCACGGCCTGGTCCCCCGTGACATGACCTCCGCGGTTTCTATGGCAACTGCATGCGGTAGGAGTGTTGTACGTTGGGTTCAAACAGTGCAACCGGGGAGGGGGGCCTGAATGCACCATGAATCAAGCGAGCAATAACCGGCGGCGGGAGGTGGGGCTGGGGGTCCTGGGAGCCCCTTGGAAATGAAATGTTGAGATTTAGTCTTCAGAAGAGCGGGCGAGTGATGACGCACGGCCCATAATAATGCGGGTGGAGGGGCGCCAGCCTTTCATCCACAGTGCATGGGTGCCCTCGGGGCTTGAGCAGTGAGTGTGCACCCCTCTGTGGCAAGGACCCCCGCCACATATTGCCTACTCCACCCACCCCCACAGGTCTGACATTAGCAGTCTGTGCTATGACTACCAGGTTCAGGTGTGCTCAGGGGTGCGTGGGTACTGCTTGGAGGTGTGTGAGGGGGTGGGGGGTGTAGTTATGCAGTTGCAGCCGAGGCTTCACTCGAGAATGACATCATAACATATACTTCAAGCTGCAGACCTGCGTGTAATTCTACTGCATGGACGGGTGGGTGTGTCCTCGGAGGCACTCTGGTGAAGTTTCCATCTGACCAGGCGGATTCTAAACTCGAGCCTGTTGTCTGAATAATTTATTGGCACTGCTTTATATTAGACTGCAAGTGACAAATAGGACAAACAAGGAAGTACTCACAAACACGATTTTAGCCGACGGGCTCCGAAAAATAATTCACATTATTAGAAGTTGGTTGTGAAAGTGGACGCATATTCACCAAACTGTCAGGGGTAGCGTAGGTGACGTCATGCACCCATTGAACCATCTTCCCCTGATAACCAAACAGTGTTTGACCCCCTTTCTCACTTTGGGTAGCAGTCTCATCAAATTCACTCTGGGTAGCAGTGTCATCGAGAGTCCATCTTAGAGTGTTTTGAATGGGACTACTCAATAAAACAAGCATTGGCATAGCCAATAGGTCTCGCCTTTGGGACCTTATACGTGTTTAGTTATGCAGCACCATATCCTTGGTGCAACAACATTAACTGTTGCATGGTAAAACACTTATAAGTTCCCAAAGGCGAGACCTATTAGCTATGCCAATGCTTGTTCTAAATTGGTGTAAGTTTTTTCTTGTGTTGTGTTTTCACTTTCTACTGCATAAATACTTCACACATTGCCTCTCTGTTAAGCCTGATTGTTTTGTGCCATGATTTCAGATGATTAAGCACAGTTAATTAAGCGACTTTTTGTGGCTCATCCTCACAAGGATGTGGCTGTTGCTTGAGAAGGGCAAACCTCCTCAACCAACAACCTAATTTCTCAGACTAGCTAGTAAAGGGAAAACAATGAACTGATGTTTCTGGTGGTATCATATTGATTGCACCTCATGCACTAAAAGTGTATGAGTCCCAATGCTTTGATGAACTTCATGTGTCTTAATTAATCATATAATTTCCTTATAAACTTCACTTGGGAATCATGTGCTTCACTAATCCATTTCGGTATATATATATTCCCTACATCAGGGTTTTCTTCCCTCCATTACCACTTATTTAAACAATTAACTCATTAAATTAATTACAAACAATAAACATTTATACTAAGAACAACCTCCACATCCTTGAACAACATACCTGGATTATTCCAGTAGCAAGCATTCTCTATGTTGCTTCCACCTAAAACTCTAAGTTAAAATGTCGACGATATTATACAAGTTAATTAAATTAGTCAACTGTTTCAAGTTCTTGTCAATATCCGCTCATTTACTTATGTTAGACCTACATTCCATGCTTTGTTATTCACTGACAGTCACCAGCACACATACTTGGTACCATTTTAAAATAGTCGCACTTTGAATTCCGTCATGATGTTTTCAATTGAGTAGTGTTTCTTCACTATCCAAACAACACAATCTGAGTTCCAAGATATTGTGGCATGGCTTAGCAAATGTTGTGGCACCAAAACTGACATTTTGCCTTACAATCAGGCTTTTGTGGCACCACCCCCCTTTTGAAAATAAAAGTTCGAATTTGGGTTGTTGGTTGAGAGGGGTGTTAATCCTGCTCAAACAACAGGCACAGTCCATCAGGATGAATGACAAAAGTCACTAAATTAACCTGTGCTAAACCCTGTGGTAGCTTGGCACAAAAGCAGTCAGGTTTACCTCAGAGGCAATGTGCAAGGCGATTATGTAGCACACAAACAGTAACATAGTAAAAACACAACACAAGAAAAATCCCACATCAATTTGGAAAAATAGAGTATATTTGAAAAATTATTTGACACCAAAATGACAAAATCTAATTAGCTGCAACGGAATTATGATTTTTTAAAGTTTAAGAGCAAAAACTAGCACCTAAAAGAGCAAAGTCCCTACTGTTGACATCTAGCCAGCCAACACCGTCATGGAGCGCGGGTTGGATACAAGAACTGCATTGGGCCCAGTCAGTGCTTACTTTCGGACTTAGTGGAAATTTTGGTGAACCTGTTCTGAGAAGGTGAAGTTCAGTGGGGCAAGATTTCTTCGCTCAGACTTTGTCACATTTTTGGAAGTTGAAAATCTCCCATAGTATGCGGCTGGAGGCTGTAGCTGATAATAGTTCTGCAAGGTCAGATATCCCTTTGGCTATGGACAGCTGAACAGAATTTGTTGCTGTGCAGAAGAATGTAGTGGGAGCAGTCGTAAGATCAGGCTGACAGCAATTCACCTTGTGCAAATAGATGAGCAGATTGGGCCCGGTCTCCTTTCAGGTCTCAAAGTAGTTTTTACCCAATAATATCCTAAGTACCAAGTTTTAGATGTTGGCTACCGGGACACCTTTCTCACCATCACCAAGGTTCCAGGACAGAGGCAGTACTTGAGGGGGGAGGAGGGGAGGATTCACTTAGGCTTGGTCTGGGTTCAAAATGGATAGAGCCTTTTCTCCCCCTGAGGCTCTGGGCCAGTCAACTAGCCCTTGGAGTTACTCTGGTAGTCTTGGATTCAGCAGAAGAATAGGACTCAAACCGCAGGGCTGCCCTCTGAGGGTTCCAGACTGGCTTCAGGCAGCAGAGCGGTCCTTCTAGGTGTAGCAAATATCATTCTTAAACTTTTAAAAAACCCTTAGTCACTAGATGATGTCATCAGTGATGTCATTGGTGATGTTATTTGAGATGTCATCAGTGATGTCATCTGTTATGTCACTGATCATGTCATGAGTGATGTAATATGTGACGTCATCAGCAGTGCATTGCGGAGACGTGAGTTATAGTTAGCTTAACTAACTATAACTGCCCAATTTCTCTGGTTTTGTACGAGTGAAATGTCCAACTAACTATAATGTCCTTTTACCCTGTGTTTTTTTCTGTGAATTTCTAAAGTGTTTTAAATGTTAATTTCTAACTATAACATCCCTGAAACCTATGGTTTTGTCAGTGAATTTCTATGTTTTTTTAATGATAATTTCTAACTATAACATCCCTGAAACCTATATTTTTTTCAGTGAATTTCAAAGGTTTTTTTAATTTAAATGCTAATCCCCAACTATAACATCCCTGAAACCTGTGGTTTTTTCAGTGAATTTCTAAAGATTTTTAAATGCTAATCCCTAACAATAAAGTCCCTGAAACCTCTGTTTTGTTTCAGTGAATTTCTAAGGTTTTTTAAATGCTAATTTCTAACTATGCCTACATGGGTAGGACGTGTGAAGAAAGGAAGAAAGGTGCAGAAAGAAGCAAGAGAAGTGCAGAAAGAGGCAAGAGAGGTGCAGAAAGAAGACGAAAGGTGCAGAAATAAGCAAGAGAAATGCAGAAAGAGGCAACAGAAGTCCAGAAAGAGGAAGAAAGGTGCAGAAAGAATCAGGGAAAAGTGCAGAAAGAAACAACAGAGGTGCAGAAGGAGGCCTACTTTTACTGTACCTTACAACAGACTCATACAAAATACCCTAATCACTAATCCTTCTCCGAAGATGTCTCAAACCTCACTTTTCTCTTGAAGATTCACTATTAATCGACTGCTCAGAATGTTAGGCCTACCTACCAAATATAAAACAGCAATCCTAAGCATATCACTGTTGTAAGTCTGACCAAGTTTGTGAAGGTATGTATGTGTGTCTCTATTTTTACCGAGTGATATGTTACATAAAAATAAGCATAGAAATACTTGAATACCTGTGTTTCAAACAGCATACTCTGTAAATTTGTGTAAAGAAAGGTGTATGTATTTCTTTCTGCTCACCGTGCACATAGGTATTCAGTAGTATATTTGAGGGGCTCTATAACACTTGTATACATAAGACATATCTGCCATTGCAACCAAATGACAGAGCAGAACTAAGAAAATGTGACCACCTATAGGAGAAGTTACATGCTTTTTAAGCTACCATCTTCAGATGCATAACACATGTAAGAATACATATACAAGTAGACATATACCTCAGTCACAAGAGCACGCAGACCTCTAAACTTGACAGCTTGCACTTCCCATTCGAGTACAGAAAGAGGCATGAGAAGTTCAGAAAGAACAAAGAGAGTTGCAGAAACAGGCAAAAGAGGTGCAGAAAGAGGGAACAGGGGTGCTGATAGAGGAAAGAGATGTGCAGAAAGAGGGAAGAGGGGTGCTGAAATTTGCAAGAGAGGTGCAGAAAGAACCAAAAGAGGTGCAGAAGAAGGCAAGAGAGGTGCAGAAAGAGGCAAGAGAAGTGCAGAAAGATGCAACAGAGGTGCAGAAGGAGACAAGAGAACTGCAGAAAGAGGCAAGAGTTGCAGAAACAGACAAGAGAGATGCAGAAAAGGGGAACATGGGTGCAGAAAGAGGTAAGAGAGGTACAGAAAGAGTGAAGAAGGGTGCAGAAAGAGATAAGAGGAGTGCAGAAGGAACCAACAGAAGTGCATAAAGAAGCAAGAGAGGTACAGAAGCAGGCAAGAAAGGTACAGAAAGAGGGACAGGGGTACAGAAAGAGGCAAGAGGGATACAGACATTTGCAAGAGAGGTGCAGAAAGAAGCTAAAGCAGATCAGAAAGAAGTAAGAGAAGTTCAGAAAGAAGCAAGAGAAGTTCAGAAAGAAGCAAGAGAGGTGGACACAGAGGGAAGAGGTATACAGAAATTCACAAAAAAAGGTGCAGAAAGAACCATGAACAGTGGAGAAAGAACGAACAGAGGTGCAAAAAGAGGCAAGAGGGGTGCATAAAGGGGTAGGAGAGATGCACAAAGAGGCAAGAGGGATACAGAAAGAGGCAGAAGGGGTGCAGAAAGAAGGAAGAGAAGTGCAGAAAGAAGTACAAGAGGTGCTGAAAGAGGTACGAAGGGTGCAGAAAGAGGCAAAAGAAGTACAGAAAGAAGCAACAGAGGTACAGAAAGAGGCAAGAGTGGTGCAGAAAGAGGGAAGAGAGGTGTAGAAAGAGGCAAGAGAGTTGCAGAAAGAGGGAAGAGGGGTGCAGAAAGAGGCAAGAGGGGTGCAGAAAGAAGCAAGTGAGATGCAGAAAGAGGCAAGAGAGGTGTAGAAACAGGCAAGAGAGGTGCAGAAACAGGCAAGAGAAGTGCAGAAAGAGGCAAGAGAATTGCTGAAAGACACAACAGAGGTGCAGAAAGAAGTAAGAGAAGTGCAGAAAGAGGCAAGTGAGGTGCAGAAAGAGGCAAGAGAGGTACAGAAGTAGGGAAGACGAGTGCATAAAGAGACAACAGGGGTAAAGAAAGAAGCAATACAGGGGCAGAAAGAAGCATGCGAAGTGCAGAATGAATCAACAGGGGTGCAGAAAGAAGCAAGAGAGGTAGACAAAGAGGGAAGAGGTATGCAGAAATTTACAAAAAAAGGTGCAGAAAGAACCATGAACAGTGCAGAAAGAACCAAAGAGGTGCAAAAAGAGGCAAGATGGGTGCAGAAAGGGGTAGGAGAGGTGAACAAAGAGGCAAGAGGGGTACAGAAAGAGGCATGAGGGGTACAGAAAGAAGGAAGAGAACTGCATAAATAAGCAACAGAGATGCTGAAAAAGGCACGTAGGATGCAGAAAGAGGCAAGAGAAGTGCAGAAAGTAGCAACTGAGGTACAGAAAGAGGCAAGGGTGGTGCAGAAAGAGAGAAGAGAGGTGTGGAAAGAGGCAAGAGTGTTGCACAAAGAGGGAAGAGAAGTGCAGACACAGGCAAGAGAAGTGTTGAAAGAGGCAAGTGAGGTGCAGAAGGAGGCAAGAGAACTGCAGAAAGAGGCAAGAGGGTTTCAGAAACAGGCAAAAGGGGTGCAGAGAGAGGGAATAGGTAGGTGGACTGAGGAAAGATAGGTACAGAAAGAGAGAAGAGGGGTGCAGAAAGATGCAAGTCGGTGTAGAAAGAAACAATGAAGGTGCATAAAGAAGCAAGAGAAGTGCATAAAGAAGCAACAGAGGTGCAGAAAGAGGCAGGAGGGGTGCAGAAACAGGCAAAAGGGGCGCAGAAAGAGGGAACAGGTGGGTGGACTGAGGAAAGATAGGTTCAGAGAGAGAGAAGAGGGGTGCAGAAAGAGGCAAGACGGTGCAGAAAGAGGCAAGAGGGGTGCAGAAAGAGGCAAGAGAAGTGCAGAAAGATATACCAGAGGTGCAGAAAGAGGCAAGAGAAGTGTAGAAAGAGACAAGAGAGAAGCAGAAACAGGTAGGAGAGGTGCAGAAAGAGGGAAGAAGGGTGCAGAAAGAGGCTAGAGGGGTATAGGAAGAAGCAAGTGAGGTGCAGAAAGAGGCAAGAGAGGTGCCAAAAGTGGCAAGAGAGGTGTCATTTGTACCAATTTAATACCCACATTTTCCAAAAAGTAACAGGTGACCCGTCTACGTTTGCAAAGGGCCTGCCACCATGCTGCAACACTTGTTGCTGCATTTTTGGTAGAGTTTGAGCAGTTTGTTGAAATCTGAAGATTATGCAGCAGATGATGGATTATGTGGCAAATGCGGAAAATGTATAATTGTGCTATAGTCGGTGCAGCCAAACAGTCGCATAATTCCAGTGGCACTGCTCATACCTCTGACTAGGTCCAGAAATGCGCCTCAGTGGTTTCTCCTTTTTGTGTCTCATTGAGTTTATTGTTTAGCTTCTATGGAAACGAGGAAGACTAAACCTGAGGTTACCACTCCACAACACTGACTACAACACCACATAATTACTCTCCATAATACATGGTACCAGGAGCACTTCTTGGCCTCCAAAGTCCTTCAGGAGCAAAGTGGGCTTCATCCCTCAACCCATAGTGTGCCAGGAGACACGTTTGCAGAGCGGTGGAGAAAGGGGGCATGGCTTCCGAAGACGTCTTACCAATACCACTGTGTGGGACTTACTGGAGGTAACAGGAGGGGTAGTTGGCCCCAAAAGACAACCTTGGGGATCAACTGCCCCTCCTTTTACCTACAGTAAGTCCCACACAGCAGCATTAATATAGTTCTCAAAGCAGGCCACGCCCTCTTTGCCCACCAGTCTGCAAACGTGCTCCCCGGTGCTCATTTGTTTGGGGGATGAATTCCCCTTGCCTCCTGAGGGTTGGGGGATGAATTCCCCTTGCCTCCTGAAGGTACCTGGGGGCCAACTAGCCCTCCTGTTATTTCCAGTAAGCCCCACACAGCTGGATTGCTGAGAGCCATGCCCCCCTTTTTACACCACTCTGCAAACGTGTTGCCTGGAGTACTGCTGCTCGGGAAATGAAGTCCACTTCAGTCCTGAGGTCCTCAGGACACAAGAGGACCTCATCACCCCACCAGCAGTGCGCCAAGAGGCACATTTGCAGAGTGCTATAAAAAGGGGCGTGGGCTCAGACCACTCTCCCTAAGGACCCTTAACATTCTAGAGGATTTAATCCCCCAACCCAGAACGCGCCAGGAGGTGTGTTTGCAGAGTGGTGCAGGGAGGAGGCAGGGCCTCTGGCGAGATGCCGGCTTCTCTTTTATTTATTTCTTTAGAAAGGGGGCTGTGTAGCCGCCCCCCCCCCCCTTCTCTTAGTAATTTTTGGGTCCTGGGGACCCCTTCCCCCAGGGCCTGACCCTTTTATTTAAGAAACAAAATGGGAAAGGGGTCCTAATTATTTTTTAATTAGAGGGTCAGGGTGTTGCCACCCTGCCCCCTTTTCTTGTTTTTATCCTTTTATCTCCTTTTTTCTTGAGTCACAAGATGGCTACCAACACTTCTTAGTTTGGAGTGTTGACAGCCAATCAAAATAAAGCTCGTGCTAGGGAGGGTTTGCAAACCCTCCCCGGCCACCAGATATCAATATTTTTATTGTTTTAAATTCTCAGGAACTTTTGACTCCAAAATCCAAAGAGAAAAACCATAACCGATTGGTATGTGTGACCACCTTCTCGTCAGTCTCCAGTAAAGTCAGGAAATGTATTCTGAAGAATTGGTCTATTCTAAATGTTGGTAACCTCAATTTAGAACATCCCCTGTTTGCTTTTTGCAAAAGCAGGAATATAAAGGACCATCTTATCAGGGCTGCACTACCATCTAGAAAAACTGCAATAACACTTAATGACCATTGGAGCCTTACACCATTTTCAGGACACACTAAATGTGGAATTGTGTGGTTTGCTAATTCACAATTGAACGCAAAGAGTTTGTTTTTAGCAATGTGAAAATTCAACTAAACCAATTCTCTAATTGTAACACCTTGAATGTTATATATGCTGTTTTGTGTCCCTTTAACTTGATCTACATTGGACAAACCACTCAAAAAGTAAAATATCTGCATTTGTCAGCACTGGAGTAGACTGCGCTGCAAGACACCGAATGCTCACTGGTGGACCATTTTTCCATCAAAGGACACACAGAGAACGACATCCGCTGGCTAGTCATTAGTGTGATTAGACCACCGCCAAGAAGTGAAGACATCAGCCAGATACTGAACAAAGAAGAACTGAAGTGGATTCTGCGCACTTTAATGGACTACTCTGCTATAATTAGCCCAGTTTATGCTCATAAGATCACATTTTTGCCAATACATACTATTACCAGATGCACTGATTGCCCCTAATAGTCAGGGCACAATACGCCAGATGTACATCTTCGTTCTCTGTATACATTCATGTAAGACATGTCATGCACTCAATTTTAATTAAAGGTTTATCATATACTTCAAACCCGCTGTGTGACAACATATGCTTTGCATGATTCTCCCATCTTATGATCATAATTTATACTGTATAATTAACTGTGAATTATGATTACTCTAAAGTTACTATTACGCCAACAGGGTAAAAATCTCCTTTTCTTTCCATACCATAACTGTGGTTCATTTATCACTATTCCTGCAAATAGTATATTTTTGATATCTCAGTAACATTATTGTGCTGAATTTTTATTTTTTCAGTAGATTTAGTATTTTTCCAAATAATTGGTCCTACTGATTCCACTCAATATCAGTGTAACTACACTCTACTTTACGATACTGTAAAAGCTCGACCTTCTCTAAGGCCATTGAGGTGAAATTGTAACCTATGTCTGAGTAATATATTTTGTTAATAATGCATGGATCATCTAAACATACTGATTCTCTTCCTCCCTTTCCTCCCTCAAAATGGCCATTGCTTTTACCCACTACTACACTCGATCAGCACACACTGGGGTGACAGCACTCCGCTTGCGTCCTGCACGTTCCACTCACTTTAACCCGGAACCGCCACACAATGCTACTTCTGAACCCCGTCCCGGTGTTCGGTTGCACATGGGCATCCACCCCTGAGCATATTTCTGCTTGGCTGCGTGTCATCTGACACTATTGTTGCATTGACCCCAACGCTATTATGTGGTAACGACCTTTCTAAATCTGTGGGTGTTCCCTGCTGCGGTGATCTCGAACCTACCCTTATATTGTTTATTGCTCTGCAGGCTCATCAACTATAAATTACGGTAACTGCAAATCAGAAATACTACCTACCACGGACATTGTGGCAATCATTCCATGGTCCACTGGACCTTCTTAGGGGTAAGCTACCGTCCACGACGCACACACGGCACTTGGACTTTGCGAATATATGCACCCTTCACTATAACCTCCTTGTCTAATTCCTCAGGTTCACGAGGCACGACATCGCGCCTGCCGCGTCAGTTCACCCCGGTCCTGCTCAGGACATGTGCTCTGTGACATGAGTGGTAAGCATCACACCAATTTTGCTAACCACTCTATTCTCACAATTCACTTCTTCACTTCACTATGTAGCCTTGGTCTACACTGTCACGTTGCCTTAACATACCTTCATCACATTCCTTCGATCAGATAGGTGCACCTTGCATAAACTGCACCACTCCCAATTGTACTCACATCGGAGAATAATATCTGTTCCTTCAGGCAGATTTCAAATCACACAGATTTCATCTTATTTTTCTCCTTATGCATGGTCTTCCACCCACATGACCCAGTACCTCTGTCAAACTGCGCTCCTTTTAAAAACTCCAGTTCTCTTTATTGATTTTAGTTTCTTTTTTCCTTTTTTCTGTTTCTTTTTATTTTTTCCCCATAGATCAACAGGCATTAGTCTCAGGCATACACTCTTATGTTCTGATGAGGATCCCGGTATCTTGTCTTAAGGGATCGAAACGTCATCAACTTTGTACACCTTGACACAATCAGTATTCTTCTGTTGTAGTGTGCTACAGTGTTGTTTTGAGCATTTGCTTGGAACATTTTGTATTCTAAACCCACGCATTTGTAAATGCCTGAGCCTTTACATTTTCTTTCTTAGTTTTTAGGTTGCACGTGTTCCCACTTGAGTATTGATTGCTTGCTGATATAGATCTCATCGTATTTCTACATCAATCCCTATTTCCATTTGTATTGTGAGGGACCAATGTCTATACAAAATACTTGTACCCAATGGTCCGTGGCCACCTTAAATTGGGTTCCCTTGTTTTGCACATAACCAGGTAATTGTTCTAGCAAACAGTCCACGGGCATTTTGGACAAATGAGTCAAATGGTGAAACAATGCATTGCTCAAAATAGAAGCTGCATAGAGTGTAAAGTTGAAGGGACTCCCACTGTAGGACATTTCTCTGACCAAAGACATACCAAAGACGAAATCTACTGCTAAATGGTGGAAGTCATTTGTCTGGACAGGTGAGAAGGAGATATCTCAGCCCTCCTGGACAGGAAAGAATATAGATGTATGTATGTTCTGAACAGCCTGAATACTGGCCTGAATGATATCAATGATATGCAAAGACTTTCTGTGATACACACCTGAATAAGAGACTGTGTATATATGGATTGACATATAGCAGGCTGCTGTGGGTACTATTGTCCATAGTATAAGTAGTGTTCATTTTTCATATGTTGTTCAAGGATTAACAGGTATCCACATACTTGGCTGCACTACCAGGAGTGTGGCTTTTACATGTATGAATTTTACCTACACCAGATATCATGATATATCACATACAAGGCATTACATCCAGTTTTTCTCATTGTGTCCGTAGTTATAGGTCAATGATACACCAAAGTGGGCAGCCATCAAACAGGAAGATTGATCAGTAGAGAACGACACAAAAGTAGGTGCCCTCTCAACCACAACATATAGTTGTTTTATTGACACATAAAACAATGATTGTATAAGAAGCACAATGATCTTATAATCCAAACTGAGCATTGACAGTCGTCTATAGGCTGTCTTATCAAAAGCTGGTTTGCTGGGTTTTTAAAGGGGCACAACCAGGGCCTCTTGCATGGTTGTGGGGAGCCTACCCAATCTCTTTGCCGAGTTCCATAGTTCCACCAACCACGGGACTATCTTTTCTACGTACATCGAGTAGAACTCTACTGGCGGTCCGCCCGTTCCTGGAGTCTTATTCCTGGCCATAGATTTAATGGCAGCCCTGACCTTGGGAAGCTCAATATTCCCTCACAGGTAGTCCGCCATTGCATCCGACACAGTTGGCAAGACTACCGGCTGCAAATAGGTATCAATGTCTGCATCTGTGCAGGTCACCCTGCTCTGATATAAATCAGCATAATAATAATTGAATGCCCGATTAACATCCTGTTGCTATAGAGAACGAGAGATTGCTCCTCCCTGAGCTCCAAAATTACTGAGCCTCTTTTGGTGGGATTGGCCAACCAACCAGGCGCGCCCGGTACGATCTCTCTCCACATACGATTGGTTCATATAATTCCCGTAATCAAAGCATCTCAGTCTTTCAACCTGCTTGGGAAACTTTCTTTGATCTCTAATAGCATCTCCTGTGTCTCCTGGTGTTCGGGTGTATGCTGCACCAATGTCCCGCGGTCGTTGTTCTGCCGCCAAAGTCTCCCGCAGTAGTGTACCCCTCATACCTACAGCTTCAGAGATGCATCTGCCACTGATCACCACTTTGAAGGCATCCCACACTAAGGATGGCATTAAACTAGATGGTGATTGCACAGCAATGTTTTACTTACAGGCAAGATAAGGCAGATTGTAATAGAATCCCTAATCTAATTGCTCTGCGGGCTCTTTACAGCACTGTGAGAACAGATAATTTTCCACTGGATAACTCCTCTAATGGGTTTTCAATTAAACCTGGCAACTTGCGACTTGAGTGGACACTTGCAAATTAGTTTTCAATGTCTTGTTGTATCGTGTGAGAATACATGCGTTGTGTGGCCCTGCATTGCATCTTTCTAATTGTGAGAGGGAAGGACCATCCAAAGGATGCCAATAGAGGAAAGTGGTGCAGTGCACCAACCAACAGGAGAGAAGCTAATTTAGCAATCTGCCCTGTCTTCCTTCTCGACCTGTACATGCTTAATACAGCGTAGCAAGGAGTGGAAACATTTCCCTTTCATAGTGAGCAGATTGACTCTTGTAGTCTGATTGTCCATGGAGCCATTGAGGATGTAGTTTACTATATATGAATTTGGTACCTATCTCCAGTCGAAATGGTTCACTGAAGTGATACCGGGCCCATTTTGATCGTACTACCGAAACATTGCAGTTAAGCACCAGTAGTAAAGACACCAGCTGGAAGGATTATCGTCAGGTTCTCTAAATAGTAAGACATTAAATTGTGATGCATCCGAATGTGTGATGGTAGCTATCTTTTTGGGCGATAACACTGAGTCTTTTTAATAAGATGTGAGGCTACACACACCTTTTGTGGAGTGGGTGGTTTGAGGTAATTGACCACACCAGTACATGGGCTCTGACAATATCACTACCCTTTGATTATTTATATGCACTTCTGAGACTGTCAACACAAGGGGTGTGTGCACATTGGGCAGTACTGATTGTCAGAGTCCTTTACTGGCAATTTCAGTTCTATCGTAGACCATATCAAGATCCTTTGAAGAATTCATAACATTTGTATTGTATTATATAAGCTTTATTTCGACAGCTCATTGCATGAAAGCTATAATAACAAAATTTCCAATAAAAGAATACAACAGCATATTGTAGACAGGTAAATACACCCAATCCATCCTAGTACCCAGCTGCAACCAAAGTACAGCGTGCTGTTCGACAAATCAATGATAAGGCGATCAATGCAATAAAAAAAATACATAAAATACATTCTAAAATAAGGAGGGAGATGCACTAAAATGCTTTTTATTGCAGTGTATCTTCTGTTGGACCCAGTTTACAATCCCCCCTCATAGAAGCATTATGGGAATACTAAAAGCAATAAAGTGCACAGGTAAAATGTGTAAATAGGACATAAATTGCCAGCGTATGAGACCTGCGACAGCTGTGTGTAATCCTCATGCTACTGGGGACTGACGCTTTCCAGCCTGGATCTTTCGTCTTATAAACCATGCATGGCTTAAAAACTTGGCCACACTACAGGCAAACAGCGGTCTCGGATCTGATATAAGAATGTGCAGGGCAACCCGGTGTTCCTGTGTGCCCAATTGCAGACAGGTAGTATTCCAAGCCTAAAATGGATATATAACGTCCTATCCTGGGGGACCTGGAATATATCTAACAAGCATTGGCATAGCCAATTGGTCTCGCCTTTGGGACCTTATAAGTGTTTAGTTATCCAGCACAATATCCTTGGTGCAACAACATCAAGGCTAAACACTTATATGGTCCAAGGGTGAGACCTATTGACCTAGAGATGTGCGAGAAGAGAGGCAGCTGTGCTAGAGATGTGCGAGAAGAGAGGCAGCTGTGCTAGAGATATGGGAGGAGAGGCAGCTGTGCTAGAGATGTGCGGGAGGAGAGATAGCTGTGCTAGAGATATGGGAGGAGGCAGCTGTGCTAGAGATGTGCGGGAGGAGAGATAGCTGTGCTAGAGATGTCGGAGAGGAGAGGCAGCTGTGTGGGAGGCAGCTGTGCTAGAGATGTGCGAGAGGGGGCAGCTGTGCTACAGATGTGGGAGGAGAGGCAGCTGTGCGAGAGATGTGCAGGAGGAGGGGCAGCTGTGCGAGAGGAGAGACAGCGGTGCAAAGCAGAAAACACCTATGCTGTAGGTGTACAAGATGAGGAAGCTGTGATGCTGATGTGCAGTGAACTAAAAAAACAGAATAAAATGCTGGAATTAATCTCAGCCTCCGGTAATTACTTGGGCCACACTGCAACCCACTGGACAGGGAAGGAAAGGAATATGGAGAAGCACATATAAAGGAAGAGGTAGGAGAAAGAACGACCAAGGGAACAGTGGGAGAGGAAGAGAAAAATCAAGGAAGGGGAGAAAAAAAAAGGAAAGAACGCAAGAAAGGGTCGAGAGACAGATGGCATGAAGAGGAGAGGGTACAGGTAAGGTGGGACGGAGCAGGAGAGGGAGAAAGAGCGTGGGGAGAGAGCCTGCAAGAGAATCGGAAGAGAGAAAACAGGAGGTAAGAGAGAAAATGGGAGGTAAGAGGAAAGATAAAGAAAGGAATTATAACGTAAACAGACTCAGAAGGTAGAGGGAGAACGAGTAAAATGGAAGAGAAAGAAAACACGAAAAGGAGAATAGAACAAAGAAAAGGAGAGAGAGACAGAGAAAGGGAGGGACAGAGAGAGAGAGAGAGCGGGAGGGAGAGAGAAAAAAAAGCGTGCAGGAAAGAGACGTAGGAGAGGTTTGTTTCTGTGACTTCACAGTGTGTGCAGCTGGACGCTGTGGTGTGGTCAGTGCATTGTGGGTCCTAGTGCAAGGCAGGCAAAGGGCCTCCTGGATGCTGTGGCGTGGTCAGTGCGTCGTGGGTCCTAGTGCAAGGCAGGAAATGAGCCAGTTGGCTGTTGTTTGACCTTTTTTTAAATACAGGAACCTTCAAGAATCAGTGGCCCCTCAGGTGTCTGGGGCTCGGTGTCACTGCACCTCCTGCACTCATGGAAGCTACGCCCCTGGCTGGGTGTCCACTCTGTCTGCTGTGTCCTGTGCAGAACTGTGAAGGCGTGGGTTGTGTGTTTCCGTGCCCGCTGGGTGGGTGGGTGCTGTGTGTGTTCTATACACGACTGCTTCTGCCTCGTTTGGAAGTGCCAAGAAGCACAGGTGCGCTGTAATCAATCTTTAAATGCAGTGCGCGCATCAGAGTGCGCGAGTCCTCATAAGGATTGTACACGCCTCTGAGAGGCCTAAGAAACAGTACACTTTCTTCATGCAGCTCTTTCTAACCACGTCTGAGGTTTCCTAGCGCTATGAGTGACCGACAATGGCGATGAGACGTAAGATGTATTTGTAAAGCACACGATCACACATGGGGTTTTCTGGTGCCGTATGACAGATGTTTGTGGTCCCATAGCTAGAGGCATTGCTGCGGGGAGGGCAGGGCGGGGCGGGGGCGGGCGGGACTCACTGCACTGCCAGTCTGTGGCTTAGGCTGCTTGGGATCCTCCACGGCAAAGATAGTGTACTCTGAGAGGAAAGCGGGCTCTGCTATCATCCCGGCCAGCAGCTGTGGCATTCGAGGCTGTAGCAGGGAGACGGAAATAAAACAGTAATGAGGGGAGACACACACTACACTGTTAAAATAGAACTACCCAGGTCCAGCAGAAAGCAGTACACAGCAGACAGACCCGAAACAACGCTTACATGTCACATTCTAAATGTGCTAGAGGGAAAAAAGCAGGCAAGAAACATGAACACGTTAAATCATTTAAAACATATTTGTAAGAGCCTCCGATCACTATGCAAGACACGGGAATTCTGTGAGTGATGAAAAAAAAGTAACGGAGGAAGATGAGGGAAAATGGCAGAGTTATTTACAGATCGGGGCTGCAGAGGGAAGAGTACATGTGAGGGAAGAGAGACAAATACAGAGGGAATAGCACATGTGAGACCAGAGAGAAAAACATAGAGGGAAGAGCATATGTGAGGACAAAGAGAACAAGTACAGGCTATGCCAAGCGGAAGTGAACGCGTTTGCGATCAAACATCAAAGTGACGAAAGTGAAAGTAATCGAGCAGAGCATCAAAGGGCTGGTTGAGAAGGGCGGCGAAAGTGAAAGTAATCGAGCAGAGCATCAAAGGGCTGGGTGAGAAGGGAGGGGGGAATGGAAGGAGCATAGGAGCAGCTGTGCACGTGCACGCCATCGTGCACTCAAGCTTTAGGCCAGCAAACCATGTGGGTAGCACTTTTGAAAGCCCACTTACAAAATGTCTCAAAGAGACAGCTTTCGCTGTCTCAGCGAGACCTAAAAAGGGCTGTAAGTATCTGTCCTGTTTATGGAGATAAAATTCTGCGGTTAGTCTCCCCAAGTTTGGATTACTAGATTCTTGTGGGTCCACCCATTCCCAATAAAGACGCTTAATCTCTTCTTTCCTCTGTGGGACCTGCTTGTCCCAGTGTACTTGGAGCCTAAGGCTGACATCAGTTTCCTAACATTACAAATCCAGCCCACTTTATTACTTGTGTCGAGCCTGATAATCTCAGATATGGCTTCTGCATAGGGCAAAAGCTCTGGGGTTCGACTGATGCGAGCCGAAAAGAGCAGTGGGTGAAGCCTTGCTGCGTCGCCAATGGATCATCTGACCATATAAAGCATAAGGGTAGTGAGGGTAGTGAGGGGAACATACTTGGGCAACATCATCAGATCCCTAAGGAATTTATGCTCACAGAGAGATTTATGCCACATTGTGAGAGTTCACTCACCACCAACTGATACTTGCACAATGAGCCAGCTTGCCTTAGGGATCCAGTGTAGTATAGATACTCCCCTCTTTTTGACTTAAACACTGACCCAAAAAATGACAAAATGCACCCCAATACAGAGGTATTAAGTGAGTCAGTTCCAATTCCCCAAGATCACATCCTAAATACAATCCAGCTCATTAGTGACCGGAGGACAGAAGTGGGGGTTGTAAGATCCATGATAGCTGGTTAAGAAGGGCTACTGACACAACTGTCGGAGAATAGTTCAAGGACTGTTCCTACGGCTAAGGTACAGAGAGAACCCAGCCAAACTTCTTATCTATATCCTCCCCTAATACCTACTACTAAGCATGGACATGTGCCTCCTGCATAAGCAGCCAACATTCTGTTACTGTCTGCCATGCCCAAGGGGTATCAAACATAACCCCCCCCCCCCAACTGATACCTCTCTTAACCAAATGGTTGGGAGTAAATTGTTTAATCACCACGGAGCGACAAGAAATGGTGTATACCAGGGGGCTCCGCCGGCTAAATCTGGTTGGTTACAGCAAATCCCTCAATCCCAAGCACCTTTTGCCCCATTTGCCACTCAGAAGATCTATACGACCAATGTTCCCAAACTGGGCGAGAAGAAGGGGTATGAGAGCAGATATTCACTGACGAACAAAGCGATCCATTGGATTCGCTATGTTAGGGGATGCCGATCAATAATTGGTGACGACATCCTAGGGGCAAGAAGATGTGTGGTCCCATATCAGGCCACTGATTGCAAAGAATTAATTCTCAAAGGGAACGATTAGCTGAGAATCTTCTAGCCTTAGAATATAGAAGCTGTCCATCTGATTCGTCTCATATCCAACTGAGACGACAAATTCCCATAGAAAAGTCACAAACTCAACTAAAGCCATCTGTCTTATTGGACCAGACAGGCCCCAAATCAACATTGGAAACCATTTATTGACTTCAGGGGGAAAATCATCACCAGGATAGAAATTCTTGCACTATTACCACGATACATAACCTTAGTCTCCATCATGAAGGCACTTTGCCTATAATCAAAGAGGGGAGCAGGACTAGCAAATCTATGAAGACAAACTTCAGGGACTTCGGCAGGATCTGTTGGCGGGTATCTTTGAATTACAATCTCTACCCAAGAGCCACGAAGGGATAGCAAAAGTAGGTTCTATCCACTCTTGTTTCTTTGATCAAATAGGCTCCTACTTTATTGAACCAGGGCACGAATCAAGCGCAAGAAAATCAAAAACGGGTCAAGCAACCTGGTACAACAAGGATTGTGAGACCCAATGGCAAAAAGTTGCCTTGGCTATTAAACCTAAAGATACCACCCAAATCAGAGCCTCTAGAAGCAGCTATAAGGCTGCCATCAATCATGCGTAGAAGGAGTGGGACGAATCCATCTGGCAGGCACTTAAGGAGGCTTATGCCAATAAAGATGCAAAACTATTCTGGTCCTTATTTGTCTGGGGAAACGACTCAGGGGGGTCCTCTCCCCCCAAACATATTGAAGCCCAAGTCTGGCACGATCTCTTTAAAAAGCTTTGCACTGATCCCGCAGATCCTCTTTCTGCGGTAGATAACTCGTGCTCTCCCCATCATATGAACTTGGACTTTTTCTCTCTAGAGGAGATCGAGGGTGAAATTGGGCAAATAGTCCAGGTCAAAGCCTCAGGGCCAGATGGAGTTCCTGGGGACCTTTTTTATGTGATACCCCAAATTGGGCCCGTTACATACTTTTTCTTTCTAACGCCATTGCAATTGGCGCCTCTGTCCCAGATTCGTGGCTGGGGGCGGATGTAGTCCCTATTTATAAAAAAGGGGATAGAGCCCAGCCTTGCAACTCTATCAGCCCAATCGATGCGCTGCAAAACGTTTTTTAGCCGTACCCTCCTTCAGAAGATTTTGGCCTGGGCAGATGACAATGCTATCTTAACACAATATCAATCTGGCTTCAGAGAAAAGACAGTGAAAGAACATCATTCTTCTCACACGAGACCAGTAGCTCCTGCTTTACAGGTCTACAACCATAAAGCTGTTTGCTCTGGCCTGTACGGTTCCAAATTCTGGGGATTCGAAAAGATACTGGAGCTCACTAGTTCGGAGCACAAATTTATAAGGAACCTAGAGATGCTGCCCCAAAGTACCCTAATCTACCCACTTATGTTAGATATTTGGCAACGTCCCATTAGCGACATTGCTAAGCTTCGTCCACTGCTATTCTGGGCCAGAGTCAAGAAGACCCTGGAGTTGTCATCTTAAGCTGAAGCTATGGCAGAGGTCATCCGCTTAGATGTTTTTAACAAGGTGGAGTGGCTGAGTAACATGAAGAAGCTTGTATTTTACATAGGGCTAAACGAAGCCTGGGAAAATGACGACTCGCCCCTGCTTCGGAAAGCTGTATTAAAGAAGCACTATTGGGAATGAGTCGCACAAGTAGACATTGAGAGGGGTAAATTAACTTTAGAATTTTTATTCCACAAACAGACTAGATTTCTCGAACCATATTTTGATCTAATACAAGTCACCCAAGACAAAAAGCTTTATGTCTAATTCAGGCTTGGCACGCTTCTAGTCTATGAGGTAAAAGCCAGATGGCATACTAAAGACCTGTGCCTCAGTAAATGTCCACGATGCGAGGCTCCTGTAGAGTCCATAGCCCATGTGTTGTTTGCTTGCCCTGCTTACACAGGTCCAAGACGGAAATGGATTAAGCCCATCTGCCAGAAACTGGGCACGAGGATTTTTTGGGAAGCTCTCCGCATTTCAAAATCAGACACAAGAGCTGAATTTGTTTGCAGAGTTGCTAAGTTCCTTGGCCACATGAGGCAGGGAGGTCACTCAACATGTAGCAGAGTGGCAAATAGTATCTAATTGGTCTATCCCTCAAGGTAGTATATAGGGTTTACACCATTATAAGCTAGTGACCAACAACTAAGGAGGCTTTAACTGTATAACTACTACTAATGAGATTTTGGGCTGTCCTAATATTGTGTATACAAATATATTTTTTTATTCTTGTCTTTTTAATCATAGTGTTGCTCCGATTACCATTATTTAAATTTTTATGAAATTTTACTTGTACGAATGTATTCTTAAAATGAATGATTTTATCTACCTGTTGTATGTATGTGACACTTTTGAAGGCATTTTTGCAGAAATAAAGTAATCTATTGAATTCGTGCTCAGATCTGCAGAGGTCGTGGGACTTGTCAAATCCCCACAACTCTGGTTCGTACAGTGCTGTACTAACTGCTTTTGCGTCATAGACCTGAAGGGCTGGAGCTACCGGTCTACTATGTGATGACATAACATTTGATGACATTCCATCTACAGTGGTGAGTAACTAGGGACAACAGGATGATGTCAGCAGAAGTAATTGTTTCCTTCCCGTGCAGGTGTGGTGGTCAGATTACTTCATCCTGACAAGTTCCCTTAATTAAATCATTGTCAAAACATCACCACGCCCACTCTAATTTGTTGGCATTTACAAGTAATACAAAGGGACTATGAATTCAGACAACTATCCTGTTATTAACTATTTGAAATAATATACTCAACCACTGGGAGGCGTACAATGTCTTATGTTGTACATTTTGTAAATGTATTCGCTTTCTGAGCACTGTGTCATCTGCACTATCTTCAATCAAGCCACACTTTTGACTGCACATTCAATGGTACTGTTAGACCTGGCATCCTTGGCATGATGTTTGCATTCAACCCTCCTGATTCAGTGGCTTTTCTATTTCCTTACGAATTTGTGCACCTTAACACGGCTAACCACGTATCCTCCTGAGGCGGAAGCCGGGAGTTATCTGCTTTTTTAAAAATTGTGTGTCACTATTACTTGCTGATTTTAATAGCACTCACCCTTTTCTGGCACCTCAGGACTCTGCTCCTTGAGCTCACCGCACAGCGGATTCAGTGCTGGTTGCGGACTCGAGCACCAAACAATTCCCGCCGCCATTGCCGGCGAGCCGCAAGGCCACGCCCACTTTGAGGCCACGCCCCCCGCCCTGCTCTGCATAAAACGCTGATCACGAGCGTCTGCAGTCAGAACCACGTATCCTCCTGAGGCGGAAGCCGGGAGTTATCTGCTTTTTTAAAAATTGTGTGTCACTATTACTTGCTGATTTTAATAGCACTCACCCTTTTCTGGCACCTCAGGACTCTGCTCCTTGAGCTCACCGCACAGCGGATTCAGCGCTGGTTGCGGACTCGAGCACCAAACAATTCCCGCCGCCATTGCCGGCGAGCCGCGAGGCCATGCCCACTTTGAGGCCACGCCCCCCGCCCTTCCTTCCCCTTGATAATATGTGTATTCACCGTACGCGCAGTGGACGGGCGCAGCGGGCGCACCGTTTGCGTGCCGAAGGCGCGCCTAAGGCAAGCCCGTCTACGCCCGTCATCGCCAAGACATTGCCTCTCGCCTGTCCCCCTGCTCAAACTCCACGGAATGTTTACCGATATGATAGGGAGCGTCTCCTCGCTCTGAACTTGGCCCAGAGATGTGACAAGCTAGTCGGCTGCCTTGGACAGACTGGCCTACAATGTAAGTCCTGCAACTTTGACACACCCAAACCCTGCTTATCTGGACACAAAGCCAGTGTGCCAAAACACACTCCCCTCACGGTCCTCCAGCTGAATGTCAGGTCGCTTGTAAAACACCATCCTGAAGTTAATACTCTCTTAACTGACGAGAATCCGGATATTCTATTTTTATGTGAAACCTGGCTCCAGGACGATCTGACCAGCATCCCGAGCCTCACGCTGCCGGAGGGCTTCTCTATGAAGCCTATCAATAGAGACACTAGGGGAGGTGGTATAGCTGTCATATACCGAACGCTATACACCTGCTCTTTTATGAAGGAAGACATCGAGGGGTGTGAAAGTGCTCGTTTTAAAATCACTACGGGCCCCCACTTTGCCCTCTCCGGGCTCTACATCTATCGACCTCCGGGACCCACCTCTAAGTTTATTGAGGAACTTCTAGAGGTGGCTCATGCCCTAGTAGTGACCTCGCCTAACTTTACTATACCGGGAGATCTTAACCTCCACTTCGACTCCATTTTAGACCCCACCATCAAAAATCTTCTGGAGGATTTTACAGCCTTACAGTTAAATCCACTTATTCATACCACTACACACTCCGCTGGTCATTTACTAGACCCGGTCTTCACCAATATCCCGGAGGCCAGGGCTGACCCACCCAAACCCATGGGATGGACTGACCACTTTCTTATCAGATTTACGATAATGGTAAGAGAATTGCCCAATAAAGAAGTGTCTACCTCTTGTCTTAAGAGACCATGGCATAAACTACAAACTGGTGACCTTCTCACCACTTTAAGAGAATTCCATCACAAAGCCACTAAGGATATCAACACGTCCTATGCTGCTTTCCAGGACTGGATTATTAAAGGACTTGACACCCTTATACCAGCTAAATGGACTAAAGGACGTAGCTCCCCCTCCAACCCATGGTATAATGAAAATCTGAAAAGTATGCGGAAAGAGTGTAAAGTAGCTGAGCGTTGTTGGAGAAAGGAGTACAAAGACAGGGATAAAGCTCTTTACCTGTCCAAATTAAAACTCTATCACAAAGCCATACGCGCTGCGCGCGCGTCCTTCTACGCAAAAGTGCAACTCCAGCACTAATCCTACAAAAACTATTTATAAATTGGTGCAAAAACTTCAAAATTGCGGCAATCCAGCCTCCTGTATTACCTCCACACAGCAGTGTGAGGATCTCGCCGTTTTCTTTATAGATAAGGTGAGGAAAATGTATAGTGCCTTCTCACAGGATTTTCCCGACCTCACTAACCCCGTTAATCCACCTATCAAGGGCACTAGGCTGTCACTCTTACCTGAAATTTCCCATGACGACCTAGCCAAACTTTGTAGAAACGTTAAGTCCGGCTCCCCTTCAGATCCCATGAGACCGGCCCAATTTCTTAAGTCTTTAGATTTTTTTCTCCCTTCCCTGGCCACGCTACTCCATCTCTCCTTTTCTTCGGCTGTGGTCCCAACCTGCTGGAAACAAGCATGGGTCACCCCTATTATTAAAAAGCCTACTTTAGACCCCACAAAGTTGGAAAACTTTAGACCCATCTCGCTGCTCCCCTGGGTGTCTAAGCTAGCAGAAGCCCACGTGAATAACGTCCTGTCCCACCACATGGTCCAAAACAACATCTTGGACCCATCTCAGAATGGGTTTAGGCCAGATCATAGTACCGAGTCTGCCCTTTTGTCCACCACCGAACACCTCCGGAATATACTAGATGCCGGTCAGAGTGCTGCGCTGATTCTGCTTCATCTCAGCGCAGCCTTTGATACGGTTTCCCATAACATCTTGCTAAAACGCCTTGAGGCTATAGGGATTAGTGACCTCGCCCTTGACTGGGTCCGCTCATTCTTGAAGGACAGATCCTTTCGGGTCTCAGCTCCCCCGTTTATCTCCTGGTCCCACTCCATCGGCCAAGGAGTCCCCCAGGGCTCTGCACTCAGTCCATCCCTTTTTAACCTTTATGTGCAGCCTCTCTCGGCAGTGGCCAAAGAGTGGGACCTCACGCTGGTGTCGTACGCTGACGACACGCAGCTGGGCATCACTCTCACTGAGGGCCCCTCTATTTCGGCCACAAGATTTAGGGATGGCCTGGCTGCAGTTGCCCAGTGGATGACGGGCAACTGCCTACAGCTGAACGCTGGGAAAACGGAGGTGCTGCTCCTCGGAAAAAACTCCAGTTATTGGAGTGATCACTGGTGGCCTTCCTTGCTGGGCCCCATCCCATCACCGAAAACTCTGGTGAAAAACTTGGGTGTATGGCTGGACTCCTCGCTTAGTTTTCAGACCCACACAAAGAAAGTGGCTGCTACTTGTGTGGGCCTGCTGAGGAGCCTCAACCCAATACTCGGTTTCTTTGATTCCAAAACGCGCCAGCTAATAATCCAATCCATCATTCTCTCCCGGTTGGATTACGCCAGTGTTCTATTTTTAGGCGCCAATAAAGCAGAGATAGCACGGCTGCAACGGGTACAGAACTCAGCGGCAAGGGCCGTGGTGGGCCTCCCCCGTAGGTGCTCCGTCAGAGCTACTATCCAAAGATTACACTGGCTTCCTATTGAATCTAGAATTCAATTCAAGACCCTCACTATTGCTTTTAAAATTCTTAAATCAGAATGTCCTGAACTTCTACGCCCGCTTTTAGTACCTTACATCCCTCAACGCAATTTGCGTTCTTTAGGTCAACACCTTGTGACTGTTCCTCGAACGAAACTCTGTCGTGTTGGGGGCCGCTCCTTCAGAGTTCTGGGGGCAAAACTTTGGAACTCTCTGCCACCGAACACTCGCTCCCTAAATAACTTGTCCGCCTTCCGGAAGGCAATTAAAACTCATCTGTTCCCACTGTCTTAGGCCTTCTGTCTCTCCCTCCCCTTTTCCCTCAGCAGGTATTTTATGGTTGTTAGCGCTGGGACGCCTCGTTGCTGGGGCAGCTGTTCACGCTTAATCAAATTCATAACATAACATAACATAACATAACATAACATAACATAACCTGTGCTAAAGTGCTTGTGCTCTCTCTCTCTGTAAAACGTAGTAGGATTGGCTTATACCAAACTGGCATATTTAATTTACTTGTAAGTCCCAAGTGAACTGGTACTACCTGCCCACACCCAATAAATTAAATACTACTAGTATGCCTGCAGCACTGATTGTGCCACCCAATTAAGTAGCACTTTAAACATGTCTGTGTGTGCAGATTTTAAACTGCCATGTCGGGCTGGTAAAATAAATCTTTTGCCGGGCCCAAATCTTCCTTTTTAATCCACATATGTCACCCCTAAGAAGACCCTGGACAGCCCAGAGGGCAGGGTGAAGTGTATTTAAAACATGGGACATGTACTTTTTAGTTTTACATGTCCTGGAAGTAAAAAGCTCTTGAATGTATTTTTCACTACTGAAAGTTACCTTATTAAATTTAATAAGATGTAATTTCCAAATAGTTTGTATTTGATGTATTTGGAATTGTAATGAAAAATCCTTTTTCATGGTGATGTCAGATTTTAAATTAAGGTTTGGAAATTCCACTCTTAGAAAGTTGGCACTTTTACTGACATAGCCATCTGGTGCCTGTAGCCTGTCTCTTGGTCACATGTCTGGTTGTAGCTGACAGCTGAGCTGTGTGTATTCCTTCCTGACAGCCACACACAATAGAGAGCGTAGGTGTGCCTGAATGGGCATTCATTCTAAGGATGGGAAAGCAGAGCTGGGCACAGTCCTGCTAACACTTGAATTGGCTGTGTCATGCCTCTCCACAAAGGGCTTCATACTCCCTGTAGTTAGTCTGGAGCCAGGACAGGGAAGGCTGGGTTCATGGAGACTTCAAAAGGAAACCTCTAGAAGCTTCCTTTACCTTCCAGAGGAAGGGTATTTGCTATAAATATTGGAGCTCAGACACCACCTCTTCAGTACACTTCTGGACCTGTGGATACGCAGGAAGAAGGACTGCTGTGCCACGCTGCTGGACTGCTGCTTTGATTGACTGCTGCCATGCTGTGTTGACCTCCTGCCCTCTTGCCTGGGTGAGATGGACTGGACCCAGAGTGACTCCATGGGCTATTTGGCTGGACTCTTGACTTGAGCCTCAAGGACAGAAGCCTCCAACAACTTTGACCCCAGCACCTGGTCTGTACCATCTGTAAATCTACCCTGGCAAGTGGTGCCACCCCAGTTCTGGAGACTTTTGGAAGTGGGCCTAAGTTGTTCTGTCAGCCTCTGGGGATCCAGCGAAACCGACAAATCTTCTCTGCTGTACAATGCAACCCTGAACAGAATCAACACATCATCACCGCTGTGTGGCTCTTCCCTATCGCAAAAACCTGCATTGCATCACAGCCCGCCACCTCACCGAAGCCACTACTGCATGGCCCTATATCCCTCGTCAATGGCAGCTTTTATGACGAAGCTGGACTCCACATCGCAGCCTCATGTCTCCATAGAATTGACGCAGTGCCACGGCTGCATAACGCATGTTTCATGCCGGACATTGCATCGCAAGCGCTCGTTGACGAGATCCTCAGTGGCAATGCAGGTCCTTTCATTGCTTCGGCTGTGCAATGCATCTTCGACACAGACCCTCACAATGCTCCGCAAACCAGGATTTAAGGTACTTTGTTCAGTGGGCCTAACTGGGTCCCTGTAGGTGACCCGAGCTCCATCACGGTCCAACTGAACTTGTGACATTGCCCTGGTTCGGCACGACTAGATACCCACAGATGGCGCTTTGTGCCTTTTGGAGCTATTTGTACTGAAATCTTTAAAATGGCATATCTCGAATTCTGCTGATTGGATGTTTGTTATTTTGATCTTGTTTTATTTATTAAATTCAGAAGTATTGATCTAACGTGGTGGGATTCTTTTTGTGTGGTGTTTTCACTGTGTTACTATTTGAAGTGTTCCACAAGCACTTTACATATTACCACTGAATTAAGCCTCACTACTCTGTGCCACGCTACCAGAAGGTTGAGCATAGATTAATGTAGGGTTGGCTTGTGCCTCACCCTGACAAGGATTGTGGTTGCTGCTTGAGCAGGACTCAAACCCCAGTCAACCAAGAACACAATTTCTCACAGGTACAATGAAATTTTACAGAAACTATGTTTGTCCTGAGCTTTTTTTAAAATTCATTTAGGAACCAGTCATGTCAAATAGATTGTGAATTCCTCTAACTCTCTAATGAGGTCCGTTTTTGAATGAGTCCCACATGACTATTGTTGTGGTTGTTCAGAATGATTATAGCCCACACATCTGTAACGGCTTTGAGAATGGAAGCTGTGATTTCACAATCTAGGGGGTGTTTACCGGTTGTTTTTTGCACAGCATTAAAGAGAGTCGGAGTAGGTTCTTATCTAGGTACCTCCAAGGAGGGCTGGCTCCCATGTATCCTCTTCACTGCACCCCTGATCTGCAGGATGAAACTGAGCGACAATTTAAATACCCTGTTGAGCAGACCTGAGCCATCCTCAAGTCTGTGTCTCTTTCAGTGCGTCCACTGAACCCTGCCCCTCTTACCCACCTATATCAGTGAGATGAATATCTAGCTCCTTAAATGTGATCTAGGGATTAGGCACATGGCATTCTACCGAATATAGAAACATCGCCAGAGAAATTCCATGTTTGCTAGGGCCACTCTACCTTAAACTGACACCGACAGTGTATTCCAGAAGCGAAACAAAGCTCTTAGCCCAGGGAGAACCTTTTCCATGTTATAGGAGTATTTATTTCCCATCGTATGTGCGATCTGTACCTAAGTACCGGAATGTCTCAGTTGCCCAGGCCATACCCATAGTTGGTCATTCATGAGGGGTAATCTCGAGTGTGCGGCCAGAGAGCATGATACTGTCTCATCAATCAGTAAACCTGGTATGTTACCAAATGTCTGCAACTCACAGTATAGGGATCGCAGTCTTCAGGAGGGTAAGTCGTGTTAAGGTATAACCTGCATACATAGTTATAATGTGTATTGTGTCCCCTAATAGCCCCCGTCCTTCATGTGGTCCTGCGGGTCATGTACCGCAAATGGTTCCCCTGCCAGACCGAACAGGAACAGAAACAGCAGCCATCCCTGTCTCGTACCCGTCTCGACTGTCCAACAATCAGACACCACCCGTCGACATTGACCTGGCGGCAGGATCCCTGTACACAGCACTTTAATCCAGCACCACATTTTAGAGGCGACAGCATGCTGCTAGTCCCAGTCGACTGTTTGAAAAGCTTTTTCTATGTCTAAAGTCCTCAGGGCTTCTTCTAACTCACCCGTCAGGTGCAGCACACGATTCAGACGTCTTAAATTCACAGGTGTATTGCAACCCGGAACAAAGCCACGTTGGCCTTTATCAACCAAATTAGCGACTTCTGGCTCGGGTCTATTTACTAGAGGTTTGAAGAGAGTTTTCGCGATAGTATTATTCATCCCTCATGGTGTCCGGCAGCCGTTCCCGTTGCCTGGCTTCCGCAAAAACCCTGAGAAGCTTTTAATCCAACTGTCCTTGAAACAAGTGGAAATTCTCCGGGGGCGGCCTGCCACTCCTGCTGTTCTTCTGATCAAGTGTGGCAATCTGGTCTGCAGTGAGTATCGGGAGTTTATGTTTGTCTAGAAACTCACTCAATGTATGTTCGTCTAGAAACTCACTAAACAACTCACACTCACTGCAGACCAGACAATGCACATACAGACATGTATCAGTGCATCCGAAGAGGGGTTCGCACTTTTCTATCCTGTGGCTAAATATTGCTATAAGATGCAACTTTAGCCATTTAGGTCAAGGCTTCTGAGCCATTGGTCTATTCAGAAAGAATATGATGGGGGAAGGCCATTCCCTTTTCAAAAGCCACACTGACATTGCAACTGCTCTATCGCCTTCCTAATGCAATTGTTGCCTATCATCTCTATGAAAACTTGAAGACTGCATCCCAATTTTCCATACCCTATGTTTAGCAGCAAGAAAGAACGGTCCTCCCGAGAGATCTTCTGAGTTACGAGCTTGAAGTTGTGTTAGTTCCTGCTGAGCTCCTGTTAGATCATGCTGCAACTGTTGTTTGATCCCATATGGCATGCTTATGCTTTCAGCTGATAATACAACCTTCGATTCCGGCCATTCATTAGCTCTGGGAGTCGTTGATTTACAGTTATGCTCAAAGTATGAAATGATGGCAGCTTCTATCCCTAACTTAGACGTCGGGTCTTGCAGAAAAAGTTAAGCATGGCTGAAGATGTCGGTCATCTCTAAAATGCCCAAAGTGGTTACGGTGGCCCGGTGAATTTCCATCCTTTTTGTTAGGGCTTGAGCAGGAGTCATTCCCACACACTTGCTAGTTACAGGCATAAATGTGGCACCTTCAGGCACCCCCTACAGAACACTGCTGGACCTGAAGAAGAAAAGAAGATGAATGGACCTACTGTCTGAGACCTGAGGGGAGAGGTGAAGGACTCGACCTGCACCCTTCTGTACCCTGGATAAAAAAGGGACTCCAAGGATCATAAGGATGACATCCTGTTCAAGGTACAGGGATACAACAAGCTACAAGAGGCCTTTCCTGCAACTGTGCAGCTGGCCAGTGGCAGCTGGAACTGAACCCTGCTGTTGGCCTCTGCGTGATGTCCTGTGAGCCTTTAAGTGCCTGCCTAGAGGTTCTGGGGGGGGGGGGGAGGGTGTTAGACGTGTTCTCCTGTGTTGGACTGGGTCTTAACCCCTTCGCCGCGGCAGGAATTCCGCCGCGGCGCTGGGGGGGTTTGGGGGCAGTGCGGTGGCGCTGTGCTCGTGACGGAACCGCTCCGTCACGAGCCACGGTTGAGCTGTGCTCATGACGGAGTGGTTCCGTCACGTCTCCGCCCACTGCGCTAATCGCCCGCACAGGCGGGGAATTAGCGCCGCGTGGGCGGAGCGGCGGCCAACGGCCGCAGCATGACGGAACCACTCCGTCATGAGCACAGCGCAACCGTGGCTCATGATGGAGTGGTTCCGTCATGAGCAGGGAAGGGGTTAAAGTACAAAATCAGAAGGTAAAATATTTGACCAGGATGAACCTGAGTGGTATAGCCAACCCGTGCTTCATAGAAATCAGTGTCAAATTATGCCTATGTCCAGGTCTACTGCAACCATTGGCTATCATTGGCACTTCATGCTTCTTGACACTGTTCCACTTACAACTTGAATAATTCATATTTCTTATCCCCTTTATTGAATTTGTGTCCTGTTTGTGTCATTTTGTTTATTACATTTTATTAAATTTTTCTTTATTGTTTTGCATTTTGACCTCATTACTGTTGTTTTGGTGCTGCATAGCTACTTTACACATTGCCTAAGTTGAGCCTGACTGCTCTGCATCATAGCTACCAGGGTGGTTGAGCTCAAGTTTATTTAATTATTTTAGTTGTTCACTCTGACAAGGGATGTGATTATTCCTAGAGCTGGGTAGTCAAGCAGCCCAAATAATAATCCAATTTCTAACAAATATTCAGTAGGAAAGGAAATATTGGAAATATCAGGCTATCTTTTTTATATTTACCTTCTTTATTTTCTCTGTTGCCACCATAACTAGTACCTGCTACCACATTTTGAATACATTCTGCACTACCTTGGCTTCCAATAAATGGTTTTCAAAATACCAACCCAGAGGATTTGTATGTATGCTGGCGTTAGGTAAAGGGTGAGGCAAATCCAAGAAAATATACCAGTTGTCTCTGGCAGGTTTTTTTCTATTCCTAACAAGGACCATTTCCATGTAAATTTTGGAGAGGTTGACGGGAAACCAGTAAGATTTCTGTCCTCCAAATGGCAAGTTGATATACCTGCTCCGCCTGTGTGGCCAAGATTGATTGGCAACAGAAACTATCATTGCATTGAAATAGGCCACAAAACCATCATATAAAACCAGACCTGAGTGGTCAGGTTCCTTATTTTATGAATGGTAGAACTAGGAAAGCTAGTTCAAATCAGAGGAAAGGAAGGTAGGCGCCTCCCAAGGTGTATATCAATGTCTAATAGTAAATTCCTAATTTATTGTGGGAAGGTTCTGGCTTCCATTAGAGGAAGAGGCAACTTTGTCAAATATCTTAGGAAATGGGATTTTGATACCTCAGTGGGAGAAATGTAACGGTTTCCACAAGAGGAAAGTTGAACTTGCGCAACACAAAAAAGACCACCTTCACTTTAGTGGCCACAATCCCCTCAGCATCAGCCTGGCAGGCTTCCACCATGAATATATTGAACCTAGTGGCACTACCTGATGTTGGTAAACACTGCAATAGCATAGAGTCCAATATGTCAGCACCATTCGTGAAAGGCCCAGAGGTAGGAGGGTTGGGAGTGATGCTCAGAGGACAAGACTACACAAGTGATGCATGACTCGGTGATAGGAAACCGCAATAAACACATGCAGCAGCAAGGGAGCAGGGGTCTGAGCTGACAGCAAGTGCAACAAAAGTGACTCTTTGCCTGCCAATCAGATTTTCCATCCGAGAAGAAAACAAGAGCCATGCGGTTAGAGCTGCAGTTCAAACACCATGTTCTGCATCAACAAGTGCTGTGTAAGCGCCACCATTCAGACATAGTGCTGTGGGAACTAAAATAAAGGAAGGCGTAATGTAGAGAATTAGAGCTCTAGGGTTGCCATTTTAATCAAGGAAAAATCACCATAGAAAACCACAATGGCCAGCAATTTTGGAACCAAGCAGGCACAGAGGACTCAATGGGGTGGCTTATTTGTAAATCAGCCATCCCATATGAGAGCAATTGGTGGTCATTTCAGAATCAGTAAAATAAACATAAAAGCCGACTTGGTTCATGAAGCAGAGCTATTTGCGACTGAGAATATGAGAATAATTCAACAAAAACGAAAGAATATTACAATGAATAAATCATGAGACTATGACAAAAGCAATGAATTTACAGCCAGACAGGGAGATTATGAAGACTGTATCTGGTCACTTTCAGCCATGAAATACATGCACGTTTTGAAACTTAATTACCAAAGGCCAATCTCTCTTTGTGAGGCAGGATACACATTGCAGCCCACCTGGGCAGTGTAATGTTTTACGTGACGGGGCCTGGACTGCAAGGAAACCACACGGACACCTGTGTACTATCTTGGTGGTCAGCCACGAACTTAACCACGCCCAGCGCGCTGGGCCTTTTATTAGTAACCACACGTGGTCTCGACCTCCGTCGAGCCCACCTTGCATATCGCCCTTTGAGGGGGGTGATTAGCTGTACCACCTCCCCTGCTATTGTGAGAGACATGGGCTGTCCCACCGTCTCTCGCGATATTACATTCCTCCTTTACCAGGAGACAAAAATGAGATGAACACAATTTCAAACAATAAACATAAACTCTTAGTCCTGACCGTTGACTACCGGTCGAATTATAACAAAATGGAACAGTCTTACTTGGGAGCTGGTGGCAGCTGCTCACCCTGGCTGCGACCCGACCTTCGATCGCCGACTAGCCACTGGTCACATCGTCTTTATACTTCTAGGAAGGCTTGGGGCAGGGCCGGAGGTGGTACCTGCCTTGGCTGTTCCGCAGCTGCGAGTCTGGAGACTGGTCGACTGGATCGCAGGTGGAAGTCAGGCTTTGGTCTCCACTGGACTCTTGGTCTGGTGGCGGCGAAGATGGTACGTTAGCAGAGCGGTCCAGGGAGCCTGATTGCCCACGTTCTGTCATTCTGCTACTTGGAGTTGCGGGTCCAATTCGGGGCATCTCATCCTGTTCGGGAGGCTCAGAGGCGGCGCTTCCTTCAGCGGGCGGGACTCTTTTAAAGAATGACACGTTGAGGGTGACTGTCTCTGATCCTCACTGTGCGGTCATCATGGTGCATTTACAGCAATGACAGTCCATGGGTGCAGCTCGAACGGTGTACGGAATTTTCCCCCTGGGTGTCGATCTTGCACGAGTAACTGGTCGCCTACGGCAATAGGGCTTTCTTTGGCATGTCTCTTCCGGGATGCTGCTTCGTTAGTTTTTTGTCGCCTGAGGTCCGACAGATTTGGGGGACTTGCTGTCTCTACCCACGTGGAGTGATGGGGAATAGTGTCTGTAACTGTTCGGCCAAAACACAGTCGGCTTGGAGATATGCCAGTGGTGCAATGGGGGGTGAGCTGGTATTCTCGGAGAAATTGATACACAGCTCGTTCTAGGTTGAGTCCTTCTGCTAGCGCGATCTGGATAGTCTTATTCAGCGTTCGCATCAACCGCTCTACTTCGCCATTGGCCTGGGGCCACCTTGGCGTTATCTTCCGGTGCTTTATTCGGTGGGAGGCTAGGTACTCGGCTACTTCGGCGCTGGTGAATGGTGGCCCATTGGCAGTACGGAGCTCTCCAAAAAGTCCATGAGTGGCTATTACTTTTTCCAGCTTGGGGATGACTTCAGCGGCGGACGTTGAGGAAACAAACTCCACTTCTGGATACCTGGAAAAGTCATCAACAATCACCAACATATGTCTTCCCCCTGGTAGGCTGCCGAAATCAGCACTGGCTCTGTCCCATGGGCCGCTTGGGGCCGCTTCTGTGATTATCGTTGCTGGTCTGCTTGGTAGGCTCGTGGCGAGGCATACGGGGCAGTGTTGTATTAGTGATTCTATTTGGTGGTCCAGGCCGGGAAACCAAACTTTACTATGAAGCCGGTTCTTAGATTTGACGATCCCCTGATGTGCTCCATGGGCGAGGAGAGCTGCTTGCCTGGTAAGGCTTGCCGGTAGGACCAGGTGCGGGCCATCCGCTGACACTGACAGCTCCTGCCAGACTTGGTGCAGGGATTTCAGCGTTGCTTGGGCTGCCGCTGTTCGCAGAGGTGACGGACTTTGTAGAGGCCACCAGTCTCCTGAAGAGACTGCTTGTATTGCCATTTGGAGGCAGTCGTCGTATCGAGTGGCATCAATGACTTCTTGCAACGACATCGGGAGGGGTCGGGACCGCTCAACTATCATCCGCACATAATCCTCCATGGCGGGCGCTTCCGCAGCTTCTGGAGGGGTGGCTGGCCATGACAGGAAGTCGGCCGGGTTCCGGGTGCCTGGTCTATACTCCACTTTCAGCTGGAACTCTTGTAGCTGCAATATCCACTTCTCGATCCGTGGAGGAGGGCGAGACGAAGAGCCTTGGAAAAGTGGAACCAGTGGTTTGTGGTCGGTAATAACAGTGAATGGATGGCCGTACAAGTAGATGTGGAAATGGCGGCACCCCCAGAGAATGGCTATGGCCTCCCTTTCGATTTGCGAGTAACGCTGTTCGGTAGGCGTGAGTGTCCTGCTTGCATAGGCAATGGGTGCCCACTCTCCACAGCCCTGACGTTGTGCTAGGATGGCACCAAGACCGCTGGGAGTCATGGCGCGGGTCAAAATAGACCAGGGTAGTATCCGCGGACAGGGCAGCCTTCGTCTGCTGGAACGCCTGCTCTGGTGCTGGGCCCCAGGTCCAGTGGGCGGTGGTCTTCGTGAGCTCTCGCAGTGGACCTGTCAGATCCGATAGGTTCTTGATGAATCGGCCGCAATATGTGACCATGCCCAAGAAGCTGCGGACTCCCTTTACTGACGTAGGGGCTGGTGCCTCCTGGACATCCTTCACTTTGGTGGGATCGGGCCCGATGCCTCTGTCTGAGAAACGATATCCGAAGAAGCTGATGTCTCGGCGTAAGAATTCGGACTTCTCTCTGTGGAGGGTTAAACCGCAGTCTCTAAGGCACGTGAACACTGCGTTGAGGCGGAGGATGTATTCCCCTAGAGAGGGGGCATGGACCAAAATGTCATCGCTCACGTTGAGCACCCCCTCCAGCCCTTTCAGGACGGTCTTGATGATGTTTTGGAACACTTCGGCTGCGCTGGAGATTCCGAAGTTAAGGCGTTTGTAGCGCCAGAGGCCTGCGTGGGTGGAGAAGGTCGTGATCGGGCGATTATCCGGGTGGAGAGGGACTTGATGATATCCCGATCGGAGGTCCACTTTTGAAAACCACTTTGACCCTGCGAGTTCGCCTATGATGTCATCAACCGTGGGTGTCAGGTGGCGTTCCCGTTTGATGGCGAGGTTTGGGATCCGCATGTCGATGCATTTGCAGTCAGCGTCTGGCTGCTTCGGTTTCTTCGCGACCACGATGGGGGACACCCACGGGGTGGGACCTCTCACCCGTTCAATGATTCCTGCTGCTTCCAGCATGCAGAGTTCTGTCTCCACTTTTTGTTGGGCAGAGGTGGAAGGCAATCCTCCTGTGCCTGAGGGCCACGGGGGCTACCGACTTGTCGATGTGCAGTCGGACTGCTGGGCCCTTAAGGCATCCGATCCCATCAAAGAGAGGTGCAAATTCCGATATTAAGTGGTCCAGATCATGTGCTCATACTGTGAAGGCAAAGTGAATGAGGCGTAGTTCTTGTGCGGTGCGACAACCGAGTAGAAACCCTGACCCTTCTCTGGAGACGTAGATCTTGGCTGACTGACGAACGTCATTGTGCGAGATCTCAGCTTGGAACACTCCGCACATTCGGAGTGGGGTGTGGGTCCCAAAAGCGTACACTTGAACGTTGGTGCTGTGGAGCGCAGGCGGATTGGGTTGTAGTCTGTAGGCGCTGACAGCCATAAGGTTGATTGTTGCTCCCTTGTCGATGAGTGTCGCCACAGGGTGTCCCTGCACATTGACGGTGCACATGGGTGCTGCTTGCGGGGACTCAGAGAGGGCGTGTAGCATGTGCACCACGTGCACAGTAGCGGCTTCATCTTCGTCCATGTCACCACTCGAGGAGTCACCTGGGACGGGCTCAAGTGCACGTACTTGATGCGTTGGGCCTTGCGGCTGCCGTGAAGACCTCGAACGACAGACTTTAGAGAAGTGATTGACTTTTCCACATGCGCTGCATGTTTTCCCTTGAGCTGGACAAGCGCCGTCGTGCGGGAGCGGGCCGCCACACTATCCGCAGAGGCGGACTTTGGGATTCTGTCCGGATCCTTGGACCGAGGGTTTTCTGGGTCTTTGCCACGGGCCTCGTGAGTTGGAACGAATAGCGCAGACCATTTCTTCTTTGATGGCTGCCGTAGCCTTGGGCTCCATATGGGCCGTCCTGGCCTTGGACAGTTCTTTGGAGCGCCCTAGGGTCAGTATGTCCTTCATCGCCATATTGTGTTCTTCGAGAATGCTCTCGCGCAGTTTTGAAGAAGCGCACCCTTGAATGAATTGTGCTCGCACCTCATCATCTTCATCGGGTAGGGTGCACGTGCTTGCCAGCTCTTTGAGGCGGGCATAGAATACGTCGACAGACTCCTCCGGGAGCTGCTTCACGTGGCGGAGGAGGAACCGTTGGTAGTCTGGGTTGGCATATGGCTCGAAATGCGCAGTGATGGCGTCGCGCAACGTGGCATAGGTCATCAGGGGCCCAGCTTCATGGACAGTCTTAGCGATTTTGTGAATGTCCGCACCACCAAGGTTGAGGAGCATGGACCGTTGTCGTGGGGCTTCGATCTCCGCAGCTTCGAAGAACGTCTCCAGCCACTCCAGCCACTCCTTCCACCGTGCGGCTTGGGAAGGCGGCGGGCCAGTCACAGCGAAGGGCTCCAGAGGCGGGACGGTGGTCATGTTGGCACCGCTACGGACAATCACCGGGGTGCGGGAGGGCTGTCCAGCTGCGGCGGCGGGGCACCGGAGCGTTGCCAGCAGGTGGCGACAGTTGTGTGGGACCACGTGGCGTCTTGGCGGCTGGTGTCTGAGTGGCAGGAGGTGGCGGCTGGGGCCCGGACAGGGCGTGTGCACTACAGTCAGCTAGGACCCTACCACAGCCGGGGGTCGCGTAGCTATGGCCTCCACTAGTTCCTGGGTCAGTGTGGAGAGAAGCCGCCCTGACGTGGGGCAGCAGAGCACCGTGGGGCACAGCGCACATGCAGGCTTACTCTGAGGTGCAGGGTTTCTTGACTTGGCTGACAGTCTTACTCATGTGCCACTCTTGCAGGTTGGTGGGCAGAAGAAGGCAGTAGAGGGTTCGTGCTCTAGCCCCTATAGTGCGCAACTCCCAGGGCTGGTTAACACACTGATTTCCCCCGAGGGAATATCACACAGGTGCGATGACATGAAGCGGCCAGAGGGGGCAGTAGAGCGGCAGCGAGCGCTTACCGCGTCGTTGTGTTTTGTTCCACCGGCACACGCGCTCCAGCGCTTCCTCACGTTGCGTGCTCTAGGCGAGCACCGACGGTCTGGTGGAGGTCCTGCGAGGCCGCAGGCACAGGCAGGGTGCACAGGCGGATGCTCTCGCTGAGCGAGGCACACGAGTGGGAGCTGCACAGCGGTAGACAGGTGCATGGAGGCAGCGGGGAACAGCATGGCAGGTCGGAGGTAGGACAGCGGCTAGCTGACACCACCTCGTCGCCAGTGTAATGTTGTACGTGACGGGGCCTGGACTGCAAGGAAACCACACGGACACCTGTGTACTATCTAGGTGATCAGCCACGAACTTAACCACGTCCAGCGCGCTGGGCCTTTCATTAGTAACCACACGTGGTCTCGACCTCCGTCGAGCCCACCTTGCATATCGTCCTTTGAGGGGGGTGATTAGCTGTACCACCTCCCCTGCTATTGTGAGAGACATGGGCTGTCCCACCGTCTCTCGCGATATTACAGGCAGCATCCATGGACAACAGATGGCAGCCCATACAACACACACACAAACAATCCTAAGATTGAATGAAAGGAATGGATAGCAATAAACAAACGAACATTTCAGAAAGCTGTTGAAATTTCAACAAATCAATATGAAATCACCCGAGATCGAGCATTGCAACCTTTTAGGGATCGAGATACTCTGCCAAACGAAGAACAAGATTCAACACTTTGGAACAGTGGGAATCAGGTTTGAGTGATGGCTCTGCTCATTATCCTGCAATCCTGGGCAAATCACTTAATCTCCCTGCGCCCAAAAAACAAACAAAAAAGACACCTGACTTTTTGTAATGTAATCTGGTGCTCATGAAAAACGCTCTAATGCTCCAGGGCCAAGCTCGCTCTGTACAACATTGCAAAATCAAAAAACAAGCCATTCCGTTTAAGGTCAGTAACACACAAAGCAGAACCGCACAGGCACGTAGTCAGTCACAGCAGCAATTACAGAAGCATCTCTAGGACGCACAAAACGTGTCTCTCGTCAGGCTTAACCAGTTGTTCAACCTTTCGACTTCAAAAGCTTGCGCGACATTTATGTGAGAAAGGCAGCTGAGACTGTCGCTTGGAGGGATTAGAGATTGCAAAGTGAGTGATCTTGCAAATACATCTGTAGATACGTGGACATAATTACCTATGACGTATACAGGCACGAGGGAAGTCGGAAGAGGGTCGCAGCATATCCCAATCAACATTTGAGATAAAGAGCATGGCGTCCATGTATGCGTGGCCTCAAAAGATAAAACAACATAAGACAGCACATAAATCGGGAAAGAAACTGCTTTATGAATGAAAATAGCAGCAAATTAATAAATACCTTTGTAACAACCACCATCAAGCCTGAAGCGAGATAATCTCGAAATTCGACTCCCCGGCTACCTCAATCTGAGACAGCAACACACAGTTTGGTGAAAAAGTGGCTGAAGTTGCTGAATGACTTTTTTGGAAGCAGCAGGTAAATTGAGGGACAAGCAAAAGTTCATTATTCTGATTGAAATACACGGGCGTGGAGGCTGGTTTCTAAACAGGGTATGGTATCCAGAAAAGACAAATTATACATCTCAAAAAACACTATGTGCAAAGGTTAACCCCAACACGGCCCAGGAGTGCTACATTATCAACTCAGCATTCCAGGAGGAGGATGAGCCCTTAACAGCATTATTGCAAAGCTTAAAAACCTCCTACAACATTGTGCCTTAAACACATTAACACACAGGTATGCATTTTGACTGAGGTTTATTGGCGGCTACTTGTCATCAACCATGCAACACAAGCTATTCTGAAAACCGCTGTCTTTAAAGGGAATCCTCAAATGGGCAAAAGCTGATGGGCTGATCCTCAAAGACAACGAATTAGACCTCAATTCATGACATCAGATCAAGAAAGAAATATGGCACACACCATTGTCTTCCAATGCACACACTGGAAGGCGCGAGTGAGGCAGAGGCCTGGTTATTCAGAGACCAAGCCAATCAAATATTGGAACATAGCAAGGATTCGTGTGCCACTTGAGGTTTCTTGTCTTATATACACATTTAAGGGAGTGTCAGGCAGCAACATATTCAATTAAAGTGGCAAAGGCAACAGCTGAAAAGGAGAGAAGAAACAAGTTAGAGAAGATATGTTGATACAGCTGCGCCCTGGAAATTATAACCTGAGAAAGACCCACAAAGAGGAGAGAGCTTAGAAGCAGCAGTCAATCTCATATGAGAAGAAGGTAAAAAAGACCAATAGATCCCTAAGAAACAGAACAAGCACATCCATCAATGACAATAGTAGATATCAGTTTGGGACGAGGAAGAGTGAGTCTGCCAGATTTTAATAATATTCACCAGTTCCAAGCACTGCACTGAGTGGAAAAACATAACACCATAACAAGGTGTGACAGTCAGAGAACCATTCACAGGCGTGTGTAACATGTTATTGCATTCCATTCAACAGACTCAATCCCAGCCTGGGGGCACATTAGATTCAGGGAGAATGTCTTCATAGTCTTGGAAATCAATACAACCATAGGTAGCATCATGGACAAGAAAACACCCCAACAGATACAAGACAACATCCAGCATTTTAAGAGGTGCATACCATATTCCAACGACCCAATGGAAATGCCAGCTGCAGGACTCAATGCCCAGTCAAATGGAGGCGCACAAAACATCACATTTACACCATTACCAGAAACAGAGGCAGTTCTGACTCAAAGAACTTAGCTGGCAACTCCAGATGCATGGAAAAACGTCAAGGGAGTTTCTTCTCAACTGGTGATTAAATTGACCCTTCTTAAAGAAGATGGGAGATGTCATGTCTGATGTCTTTAAGTAAAAAGAGGGAAAGAGATCGTGTCATCAGGACACTATGGGGCATATCTACAAGTAAGTGGCGGAGCGCGGTTTAGCTCCAAAATTGTTAACGCCGTGCTCAGTCACTTACGAGACGCAGGGATACGCCGTATTTACAATAATACAGCACACCCCTGTGTTTCTCACTGCACCGGCGCTAAATTCAGCTACTTTGTGCCAACGCAGGCATCCTTGCACCAGAGTGCAAGGGTGTCTGCGTTGAGGGAATGATTGTTTATGTGCAGGAAGGTGTCCCTTCCAGCACATAAACAACCCAGAATGGTGATTTGCAACGCCTACGTGTGCTGCATTGTACAGCACACATAAGAGTTGAAAATCGAAAAAAAAAAGATTTTTTATGTGCAGGAAGGAACACCTTCCTGCACATAAACAATCATTCATGTAAATTTGCTGTTTCTATGTGTGCTGCACAATGCAGCACCCATAGAAACAGCAAAAATGAGGAGAAAGAAAGCATTTATCCTCATTTCGCCATGTTCAGACCAGGTTTCCCCTGGTCCTTTTTTTGCCGCTGCCTCCAATTTAAGGCACCCTTGTAAATAGGGAGCATTGTCAAAATCAATGGGAACTGCTGTGAATGCCTACTGCAACACCTATTGCCCATCCCTTTCACGCTAAGTCTAGCGTAAAAAGGGGCCTTATTTACAAGCGGCGTTAAGCCACATTATGTGGCTTAATGCTGCCTTGTAAATAAGGCGAAGCCCATATCACCACATGAACATCATAAAAAAGTGATGTTCCTGTGGTGATAGGGGCTTTTAAATATGCCCATGTGACCATTCACATTAGAGTCCCCACAGTGACCCTTCATGTCAGACTCCCCACAGGTTCACAGCTAGGATTTTGGACACTGTTTCCTGCCCCTTTGATCGGCATATACATGTGGGGAACAGCAGGACATTCAAGTGCAAGTTAGAGCTCAAATAGCAAGGATGGAGTCAAGCTACCCCAGAAGAAAAATAACAAATTAATAAAGGAGGGCATCCAATAAACTGGGGCTTTATCTGTACTTGTGTGATCAGTTACCCTACACTTGGGACACAACAACTGAGAGGACCTTGCCCTATGGGGTCCAGGTCTCCTTTTACATGAAAGAGGGAAACACTTGGTCTCACAGGTTGGCAGGTGCTTTTTCCCAATGGGAAATAAATGCTTCACATGAAAACCACTACTTCCCATTAGCAGAAAATAACTCTTGACCCTGTAATTTGGCAGGTGATTTCCTTTAATGGAAAATCCACTTTGGTGCTTTCAGCATGGATACAATTAGAGCAGTGTTTCAAAAGCTCTGTGTCTCAGGTTGGCAGTCAATTTCTGGTGGGTCACAACAGAGCAATATAAAAGGTTGCCTTTACACCTTGTCAACTTTGCAGGGGTCACATGTCAGGCCATGTCTTGAGACAAATTGGTGTTTATTCTTTTAATATGGTGATTGGTGTTTACTTTTCTTCATCTGACTGTAAAACGAGATTTTTATTCCTTGGGTGCTAAGGATGCGCTAGACATGTCCTGAACCCTGATGCTCGGTTGCGGAGGAGGGGTACAGCAAGTTCTAGCACCCCCCATGGGAGGAATTACTGGCAATCCCCCTGCAGGCACCTTCACTTGATGCACCCTCCCAGGAATGGAAGCAGAAGCGGTTCCTCTGCCACCAAGTCCCCTGTCCTGGTAAACTGATGACATCAGCGAGCACACAGCATGCCAATGTCATCAGAATACGCCGTGGACATGCTGGACCTATTTGCTTCCAGGAAAATGTATGTTTTTTCCTTCTGGAAGAGACTGGGAAGGCTGAGAGACACCGGGGTAAGAGAAATAGTTTTTCCTTTTCCCAGCGTCTCTCTGCAGTGCATTTCTGCTGTAGAATCACGGGTGGGACCGCTCTAGTGCAGCAGGAATACACCCACTTGACACCAGGGATTTGTTTTTGTTATGGGGAGTGGCCCCCTTGCCAAGGGTCACTCCCCATTATTTGGCACATATTTTGTCCATTTTCTGCTCCCCCTGTGGTCAGATTGGCCACATTTTTACGCCAATCTGCCTCGGGAGGGGGGGGGGCAGAAAGTCACTAGACACCAGGGATTCATATAGATACCTGTCAGGGAGTGGCCCCTTGGGCAAGGATCACACCCCAAATATATTTCCACAGGTTTAAGCTGTTTTTCGCCCTCCCTGGGGGAAGATCAGCCATTTTTTAGGCTGATCTGCCTCCAAGGGGGTAGGAAAACCACTAGACACTAGGGATTTTACTGTATATGCATGTTGAGAAGCAGCCCCTTGGGCAAGGGTCACTCCTCAATTTTTGAGAGCATGTTTTGGTATTTTTTTTCTCCCTCCGCTTCCCAGAGACAGATCAGCCATTTTGTAGGCCAATCTGCCCCAAAGGGGGCGGAAAACTATTAAACACAAGGGAATGTTTTGATAATTTTCAGACCCTTATGGGGAAGATCAGCCATTTTCTATTCCAATCTGCCCCCCGGGGCGGGGCTGAAAACCACTAGACGCAAGGGATTTTACTGTATATGTATGCTGGGGATAACCACGCATGTCCTCAGTTTTTCACTCACCCTCTGAGATATCTACATTTTCTTAGGCTGATCTTCCCAGGGCGATCGGGGGAGGCTGGGGCGGTCAGAAAACCACTGGACACCATGGAACAAGTTTCTATGTGTGAACTGGGGTTTGGCCGGCGGTCTGCTTGTACTGTGGGTTTGGCCGGTGGTGTGTTTAAACTGGGTATTTTACTGGCAGTGTGTGTGCAGTGTCTTTTGGCTGGCAATGATTTTGATTTCCTTGGTGGTGCCTCCTGCTTGCTTTTTTGGCACTGTTAGATCTGCAGATTGGTAGTTGCATGTGTTTGGTAAAGAAACTTTTTTGTAATACATACTTTTTTAGCTTATGATTATTTGTTTTTCAAAATCATATTTGGATTTGTGCAAGATCTGTATTGTGTTATCTTGTGTATAATTAGTAGGGACAAATGATCTTCAGTCTAATTGTTTGTGGCAAGTGAGAGGTTATATTTTTAGAGTGTCAAATTCATTGTGTGGATTGTATCGATAGTTTTTTCCAGAATATTTGATGTCAAAAGTTATATTTACTGTTTGATGCAGGTGAGATTGTTGAGTTCTAATTTGGCACAGTGTTGTTTAGTGTTGTCTTGTTTGTTGTGTTAGTTACATAAGTAAGCATTATGGCTGCCCACAAGCTGCCCACAAGCAGTCGGCTGTAGGTTTGCTTTTGGAATCTGTTTCTGAACATGGCTTTGAGACTGCATCTAAGGCAGAGGACCAAGTGGAAGATTCTGTTAGTGAATATTCAGTTCAAGAAGAATTAACTTATGATGAATCCACTATTTATGCTGATGAAGTGTGTCTTTTAGAGGAGGACAGTGATATGCCTGTAGTGCAGCAAAGCAAGCCAGACTGAGGCCATGGACTGGAAGATTTACCATTGGAAGTGCTGAACCCTGGGTTTTCCCTAACATGGTGCATCCTCTTTTGCCTGCCTTCATTGCTGTCCATGGTGTAGAGTAAATGCAGAGAAGTATTTGCCTATCAACTTCTTCCAAATGATTATTGATTATGTGTTTTTGGATGATATTGTTGAGCAGGCTAATTTGTATGCAGAACAGTTTTTGCGGGACAACAGTGCCACACTTCAAACCTACTTCAGAGCTTCCTGGTAGACTCTCACAAATCTCCATGAGCTTAAGGAGTTCTGGGGTTTAACTTTCCTGATGGTCCTGATACGGAAGTCATCACTGTCTTTATATTGGTCAACTAGTCCCTTGATGGCAACTGATACATTTGCAACTATGAGTCAAGATCAGTATTGTTTTTGCAGCGAGAATGCATTTTGAGGATAATGCTGCAGCATTGCCATGAGATCACCCTGATCCTTAATCATTTAATAGATAATTTCCTAAAAGATCTATGTTCCAGGAAAAGATATATCCGTGGATGAATCTCTGGTCTTGTTCAATGGGCATTTGATTTTCAGATAATACATTCCCAGCAAGAGCGTACGTTATGGTATCAAGCTGTATATGTTGTGTGTCGCTGGCTATACATATAATTTCAGGGTGTACACTGGTAGGGATTTTTCACTCGACTCCCCTGGTTATCCTTCCACTTTTGGAGTCAGTGAGAAAATTGTGTGGGAACTTGCCAGAACACTTTTTTCACAAAGGTCACCATTAAGACGTGGAAAATTTCTACACTGGTGTGCAATTATTTAAAGAATTATTCAAAGTGGGCACTGTGGTATGTGGCACAATCTGCTCTAACTGTAAAAGTTACCATAAAGAGCTTATGTAAAAAACTTGAAAGGGGACAGGACAGTGCTGTGCATAGTAATGGAGTTCTTGCTGTGGTGAAATCTTCAGCCAGAAGAGATGTCCACATGCTGACAACTATTCATGATGAAAATACTGTGTCCGTGTCATTTTGGGATCAGGTTGCGGAAGTGCGCAATCCAGTGTGCATTGTACACTATAACAAGCACATGTGAGGTGTAGTTCAAAGGTTGGAGACTTGCAAAGGTTATCAGCAGTCCTATATCTCGTACACGAAGTTAGCTGTTCATCTATTTCATTGAGCATCCCTCAATGCTTACGTTGTTTTCAAAGATCATTCTTCAGAATTCAAGACACCTTTTGTACAGTTTCAGCAGTCTGCAATAGGCATCCTTGTTGCAGTTGAGTAGGCAAGTGTTCCTAGAGTTGGAGTGGTGGAGGATGTGGCTAGACTGAAAGATTGAAGAATTTACCTAAATACGTTCCTCCAAAATAAAAATAAAACTTTCCTTCCTTGTTGAATATGTAGAGTCTTTGTTTAAAGGAGAGTATGAAACGAGAATTCGATGTACTGGCCTGAGCTGCCTATGTGTGTCCTCATGTTTTAAACTGTACCATACACAACTCAAGAATTGGGAGCAACCATGACGGTAGTTTGTTTAAACTGCCTGCCACCTACCTCTGACTTGCCACAGCATGCGGGGTTTTGTTGAACTCTGCCACCGCTATCGCCAGCTGCCTCCCGGGACGACTGTGAGTCTGGGACTCCATCCCCCAGCAGCACCAGTACCGCGCACATCGTCACACGCACCAGGAGGCGCTTAATAGGGGGCCAGGACTCCCGCAGCGCAGGACGCGCTAGTTTGTTTAAACTGCCTGCCACCTACCTCAGACTTGCCACAGCACGTGGGGTTTTATTGAACTCTGCCACCGCTATGGCCAGCTGCCTCCCGCGACGACAGTGAGTCTGGGACTACATCCCCCAGGAGCACCAGTACAGCGCATGTCGCGCGCATCGTCACATGCGCCAGGACGCGCTTAATAGGGGGTCAGGGCTCCCGCAGTGCGGGACGCATGCGGGCCGTGCCTGGGCAAAGCCTGGGCCAAGGGCTGGCCCGTCTGCACCCGTCAGAGCCCGGAGGAGGCTGTGCTGGGACCACCCCCCTAATATTCGTCTGATGGGGCAAGAATACTAAAGGTACTATTGATCCCATTTATTCTCTGAAGAGCCACATAGTTTGCTTAGCTTTCGACTTAATTGTTTTGACCATTAGGTTGTTATATTTGGAATTTTTTACTTTGGAGTACAATGAGTAAAAAGAGGGGTTGCTAGGAAAAGCAAGGGGGTGGACATATTGGGACTTTGGACGCTTTTCTAACAAGAGCTGAGTCTGTCTTTTCTCATGAAATCGAGCTAACTGAGAGAAGAAATCTCTGGATTCACTTATTACCCAGAAATGTTCTTCTGTAGGAGGGCAAGCATTACCCACAGAGTCTTCGATTGCTGGACAATCAATTAGTGAACTTGGGACAGCCATGGCCATAGTTCCAATGTCGAGTTCATCTTCTCCCATTGATATTACATCTGAATCAGTGCTTTAAATGGGAAAAAATAAGTGCAGGTACTCATTAAAATGAGCTAGAGGTGTAGTGAGGGAGCGGGGCAGAGGGCGGGGCTAAAGGCCAGACATGATGATACGACTTCTATATTAGTTGCAGCACATACCAAAACATATGAGAAATGTGTTTATATAAACAAAGCAAGTTAACTTATTACACAAAATGAAAGAGAAATGAAATAATATGTTAACATTTCCTTTTTCTTGTGCAATAGTTGCACCTTTTTAATGTCATACTGTTAATTGCTGTTTGGGACAATACTATATATTTTTGAGCATGTGTGTAGGAAGAAACTGAAAATACCCCCACTTCGAACAAAAGATCTTATTGCACCAAGCAAATGAAGCAAACAATCATGACCCTCCCCAGAAGAAATCTCTTGTCTCTTCCATCGATCTATCCATTCATCCTTTCATCCTACCATTTACCTGCTGATGTCCACCATTTAACCTTTACATTCTATCCTCTATTCAGTCTTTCATCAATCATTCAGTTTTTCACCATTTCGTCTATCCACCCTTCATATCCAAACCTATCCATCCATCCATCTCTAAACCTATCCATCCATCTCCAAACCTATCCATTCATCCTTTCACTCATCCATCTCTTTATCCACCTTTTCCCTCATCCATCAATCCATTCGCTCATCAATCCATCAACCCTTTCAGTCTTTTATTTCATCCACCTTTTCACTCCATCCACCCTTTCACTCAATTCCTCCTTTCATTCATCCATCATCCACCCTTTCATTCATCCATCCAGTCTTTTACTTATCCACCCATAATCCGCCCTTTGAGCCAATAATCCACCCTCTTTCACCCATGCATGCTTTCACTCATCCATCCATCTATTCATCCATCCAGCCAGACATCCACGATTGCTCAATCATCCATCCACTCACTCACTCACCCACCCACCAACCCTTTTTTTGTTATTTATGAATCTTTGTCGCCGAGCAGACATGTACACACAAAATGCCACCCTTTAAAATACCTCCTGAGAGTGTCTTGATTCTCTCTCTTTCTCTCACCTTTTTCTTACAAATACAGGAATTCAAATGCAGGCAAACACACAAACATTGCAGACACACAAGGACAGAGATGACATGAGCACCAGTTACATTACAGAAAGTCACATTATTTTTTGTTTTAGGCCTAGGACAATTAAGTCATTTGCTCAGAATCACAGGATGTTGAGCTGAAGCTGGGACTCAAACCTATGTTCATAGTTCCTTGTTAGGCAGCTCTGACCGGCCCTAACATTACATCCTCTCAATTTTCCTATCTGGGAAAGATGCCTCACAGCCTATGCAAACATAAAGGTGCTAACACCAGGCACACAGCAAGGCCAATTCACTAACTCTCCCCCTTTCCCAGCAAACTATTGCTTCAGGGCGCCAGCCTGAGCAGGGAAGAAAAGCAGAGAGACCCTTAGGCACCATCCCATCGCCCAGTGTCTGCCTTCATAATCCGATCTGGGTAGCGTGTAATCCCCCAACCCCCCCCCCCCCCACCCACAGAGACTCGTGCTGAGAGCTGCATTCATCTCGGGTGTCATGCTGTAATTAGATTTGTGGGGTAGGGGATAGACTCACAGTCCCACACCTACAGTGTAATTGACTGGGCAGGGTCTGATTGGACCCTTAACTTTTATACACAGAGGGCCACAGGGCATTCACAACCCTAAACAGCCCTTAAGTGATGCAAATGAGCTGTAGCTGGATTGCTCAGCAGGGGCTCCATTCAGAGGCATACACTGCCCCTCCCTCCATCCTGCCTTCTCTTTTTCGGCAGCAGCCGAGCAGAGCACTTTCTGCGCAGCACAGTCTCCAGTGCCACCGAGCCTGCACTGCCTGACTTTCCCCTGAGTACCGGTACTGTCCTTGGCGAAGGAAAAGCTCCGGTACTCAAAGGGAGAAAAATAAAAAGTGGCGGTACTCCGTACCGGTGAGTACCGGCCCATTTAAAGCACTGATCTGAATGCTGTACAGTCAACCAGGAGCAGTTAGTTTCTCTACTTCCGGAGAGTGGTAAACCTGTTCCAACGACTAGGAAGAGAAAGGGAGGAGGTCCTTTAAAGCAAAGAAGTCTGAAAAAAACCATGCAAGGAGAAAAACACAGAGAAGAGCACTGGGGATGAGGAGTTGGATTCAGGGCCCTTCTTACACCTAAGATCAACAAGAAATACGAGGTCAAAAGATATTCATGCACATGCATCAAACATTTTTGCGAGCGCAAATGGTGTGATTCGCAAAAATCGGCCGTTTGCGCCCGCAAAAAGGGCATTTGCGATGCATCAAGGTTCAAGGCACTCGCAATTTGAGAATTCGCAATTATTTGCGATTTCTCAAATTGCGATTGCATTTAAGGAATCGCAATTTGCGATTCCTTAAATGCAATGCAAGAACCACTTTAGAATACCGATTTTGCTAATAGGGGGAGCAATTTACCATGAAGGTGAACTTGATGTTAATTTGCAAAAACTTTGAAAATTGCACTTTAGCGCATTTTTCAAAGTTTCATGTTGCGCGCACACACATGCCCTTGGGGCATGTGTGTATGAAACATGGGTGCACATCACTATTTCAGGGGTGTAACTGGGTGTCATTTTGACACCCTTGCACCCTTGAAATTGCATGCGCAATTTGCGAGTACCTATTGATATTCGCAAATTGTGCATGCAATCTCCCATTCATTCCTATGGGCCTGTAGGCCCATAGGAATGAATGGGGAGCCATTCCTTAATTTAATTAAGGAATTTGTAGGACTCGCTATTTTCTCAGCGATTCCTACATGCATAGGCATTTGCGCTTCCTTATTAGCGAATCCTTATTTTTCGCCAATAAGGAGTCGCAAATGGCATGTTTGATGCATGTGCCTGATTATGAGTAAATCTCATTTGGTGAATGATCATGATTATAACTCGGACTTGCTGAAACGAATAGAAACTATGGTGACTGTACTTTTAAATCCTATATTGCATAAATTAACTATAATTAAGAAAAAGTTATCATCCTTAGAGGTCTTACGCTCATTGATTCAAGTCCCCCCTAATATTAGTGAACCAACAGGGGAAGTGAGGGTGATGCCTCAACGAGGTAGAGTGTCTTCTGGGGTAACTAATAATATAGGAAGTCATGACCCTCAACAACTAACAGGGTTTCCAACTCACTTGGCGTGCTCTATTCAAGAATCTGCCAATTTGATGATACCTATTGTACATAATAATTGTCACCAGATTTTGAGTCAATCCATCTTGAGAGTACCTACTCATACTTATGGTTACACCCGGTCAAGTACCGAATCCAAAGGCCCTAATGGTACTGTGAACACCTACTCTACTTCGGTTCATCCCTCAGGATTACCCACCAGGGTTTTCCCGGTAACGGATCCTATTGATGTCCAACCGCATGTAAACTCTGTCTCTTTAGAGGGCAAAGCTCTAGCTCCCTGCACTGAAAGGGGGGTTTCTCAAGTTTTAGCTGAGGATTTGAATCTTAAAGGAAGACTGGATCTGCCTCGCGCAGCCTGCCCGTATGTCATCGTTTCGGCAAATGTACCAGAACTAAAAGAAGATTTATTAGAATCTACAGAGCAGTTAATCCACAAGGCACAGCATTGGCTCTCCAAGTGTACAGGAGATAATTTGAATATATACAAACATATTATTATGGCAAGGAGAGTTTACTGGGTTGGAAGAGTATCTAAAACTATTAAAGGAGATTGTATTGTTCTACATTTTGATAATCATCACATAGTGGGTGACCTACTAGCCATGTTACCAAGAACTCCATCACATTTTACTGAAATGTTTGCCCTGCTGGGTTTCTTTTACAAACCTGTTATCTTACCTCAGACCCCTTTTCTTATAGTACATAATCCCGCAAACCTTTTCGCTATCCATGTAACCAGCCTATTTTTCCTTCGGTTTTACCATTACCCCTTAGTAATAGATTTATTGCATTGGAAGGCATGCCTGTTTGTGACTGACTGGATGAGCTGAGCCCAATAGATAATGATGCTGTTAACATACCTATGCAAAATGGATCTACTATGCTCAGATTCTGTTGCAGTAATTTGTTGGAATATTGCTGGATACAAACAAAAAAAGTCTAATAAGGAATAGTTGTCTTTGTTTACAACTAAAAATTTAATATGCCTACAGGAGACATGGAAACTAACCCAATATATCTGAATAGGTATCATTGTATTTTCACTCCTGCTATACCCTCATCAGCTCGTCGTGCAAAGGGAGGTTTATTGACCTTACTTTCCGATAGTTTTCCTCTAAAAGTGAAGTCCTTTTCAAATACATCTCCATATTATCATACTATTCTCTTAGAGTATTGTGTTGATCAATGTTGGTTGCTTATTAATTTTTATACCAATAATTTTGGTGGCAATCATGCAGTTCTATTGGCCTCTTTTGAAAGAGACATTGCTAATTTGTAGAAAGTATGTTCCAAATCCTGTGATTTAATCTGGCTTGGGGATTTTAATGCTCACCCTTGTGATAAGATTAATACTTCAGTGTGTGGGTTGGCAGATGATGATGGGGAGTGTGTTACTCATTTTAGTCACACTGATTATGGTAGTGGTTTAAATAGACTTTTAACTATAACAATCTTGTGTTTTTAAACACTGCTGAAATTGAAACTGGTCAGTTAGGATTCACTTTTTTTAGTTGTTCTTCTTTTCCACTCTTGTTTTGGTTTCTGATTCTATAAGATTTTTTTTTTCTCAGTTTGAGATTAATTTTTATGCTTTTAGTGACCATGCTGCAATCACTTTCTCTATCCCCTCTTTAGTGAAAAGGGAATGTTCACTTACATTTCATATAAATCCAGTAATAGCAAGGGAGAATGGAATTGTTCTGAAATGGGAGAGAGTGATGGAGTGAAGTTTTTGGATAATTTAGTCTCTAATCGAGTAGCAGAGATAATGGCATGCCTAGACCCTCTATCTGATGATGACATGGTTACAGCTTTTGAGCAGATTTTACTGGAAGTTAACTCGATCTATACGCAATGGACACCATAAAAAATATAACTGGTTTGATGAGGATTGCGAAAAATCACTCAAAAATCTTTCAACTCATCCTTGATTAAATCATTGCGACAGGCATATAATAAAGCAAGGGTATCGAGGCTGAAAGCCCTAATGGAAGACCGGTAGGAAAATCTGCAAAATGCTGCATTATTAAAGAGTTTGCAGGCTTTTTGCTGTGTGATTAATGCACCGTTCTTATAAGATGAACGATGTATGTCTATTGATACCCATGTTGAGCAGGAGGAATGGGTTTAAGCATTTCGAAGGGTTATTTGGACCTGCTGAAAAGACAAATATTCAATCTACCTCCACAAGCTTAGCTGGTTTAGGAGGTGGTGCCCAGTTTACGCTGGAAGAAATAAAATATGCTCTAAATCAGTGCAAAAGTGCAAAGGCACTAGGACCTGATGGCGTTCCAAAAAATCTTTATTTAGATAATCAGGACCTTTGGGCCCCGCTTTTAACTAATGTTTTTAATAAAATTGCCCAAATTGGTGTACTTCCCTCATGGAGAACTACTGTAATTGTCCCTATCTACAAAAAGGGAGATGGGTCAATCCCGAAAAACTTTAGGCCTATATTTTTGATAGATTCAACTGCAAAATTAATGGGCCGGCTGCTTTTAAACAGGCTTGAGGAATGGGCTCTGAAGAATAATAATATAATCCCATGTCAGTTTGGGTTAAGAAAAGGAAAAGGCACTGTGGATCAGTGTCTGAACCTGAACCTAATAATTGCAAAGTATACAGCAGCAAGAAAAGGCCATTTATACCTTGCCTTCATGGATCTATCCGCAGTCTTTGACTGTGTGGCACAGCCTTATTTGCTCTTTACACTAATGATGTCGATTCAGCTTTGCAGTGATCTAATCCAGATGTTCTTTATATTAATTCACTACAAATACCGATCCTTTTATATGCAGACGACGCAGTGATTTTAGCTCATACTAGTAATGCGCTCCGCCGATTAGTGATGGATTATACTAATTTTATGAACAAGCTGGACATGAAAATTAATTATTCAGAGTCCTTTGTCTTAGTGGCAGGGACAACGCAGTGGAAACAACCACAAATTTGTATTGAAGGGGGCAAGTTGGGAGTTTTGGATTCTTTTAACTACTTAGGGATTATGCTTGATCATAAATAGGGGGCTACAGATGGAGAGAAATATTGGGGCACTTTTTAAATTTATTAAAAAAGTAGGTTCTAAACCTATCGAAGCAATTAAAAAAGTTTATGAAGCCAAAACGTTATCTGCTGCTACTTATGGAGCAGCTGTTTGGGGTATTAGAGACTACCCAAAATTACAATCCATAGAAGATAATTTTTTGAAAAATGTGGTTTCACTGCCAAAATCATGCTCTAATTATAATTGTCATTCGGAGTTGCGAGTCCCTTCTATAACTGATAAAATTTGAATGGCACCCATTTTAATGTGGCACTCGGCCTGGCAGAAGGAGACTCTCTCGTTAGCAAGAGGTATTATAAATGATGTCTTGAAGCGTGATGGTGCAAATAATTTCAGTCGATTATGTTATGTTGAATCTACCCTTGAAGCAGTTGAGTTACATCATCTGTTCACAGATCCCATAACTTGCTGGTCTATTTCTAAAAAAGATTTAAAAAATCATTTGTTATCTAGATTACAGGAAAGGAGGGAGGTCTCCAATTTTAAGATGACAGCTGTTAGAGCATTTTTGAAGGTTCCAAGCATAATGCAAATGGATGTGAATTCAATCTATTTATCGTTTGTCACTAATTTACACCATAGATATATTTTGGTTAGATTTCGACTGAATTATATTCCCTTGATGCGAGGTCTACCTAGTAATATCTATGTAACATCCGAACTGCCATTTTGCACATGTGATGATCGATCTATTCAGAATGACTTGCATTTTTTGTTTTTTTGCAAAATTTATTGTCGGGAAAGGAAAAGGTTTATTGTCCCCCTTATCCATAAAATTAATTTTAAGCAGTGTCGTGTGGCCCTTTATTATCTGCACTTACTACCTGATCCTTTTACTTGTTTTTCGTTGGCGTCCTTCTTTTTATCTCCTTTAAAAAAGAGACGAGTAATTCATCAATCTAATAATTAACTGAAGCATTAACTGTTTGAATTGTGTTAATCATTGTATGTATTTAGGAATTTTATTTAAAAAAATTCACTTTGTAATAAGAATAATGTTGTTTTTAATGTGTCTTTTTGGTAAGAATGGAAAATGTTTTATCTGTAGAATACTTTTTATGCCATCATATTGTTGGCGAAATAAAGTTATTTCTGACTGACTGATGGTAAAAGGGAACTAACTGTGGCTTGTATTGCTGAATATTTTTTGTTTAGATACCTGGTCAACAGCAGTTTGATGTGCTTAGTTGCACCTGGTATGAATGCAGTCATAGTTGACATTTCACATTCTACTGATAGGTTGGTTCTTTCTTTTTGAAAAAAATAGCTCTATTTAGTTGGATGTTTTATTTTTTTCCTGTCTGTGTTGTGTGTGTGTAGTCTGTTAATTGTGGGAGTGTTTTAGAAGTGAAATAGGTGTGGAGCTTCCTGGTGATGACTGAGTAGCGTTTGGCTGGCAATGTGTGTTGCTGGTGTCTGGCTGGCAGTGTGTGTGTGGTGACCAGCAGCAAGTCACTACACACACACACCATCACCAAAATGCCAGTCCACGCATTCCACCAGCTGCCAGGAGGTGTAATTGCTGTGTCTGAACTGACATCTAGTGGGCGGTGTGTGTTGATGGAAGTATGTGTGAACTGACTTTTAGGTGGCGGGGTGTGTGTGTAGTGACTTGCTGGTTGTCACAACACACACGTCAGCAGCCAAATGCCATTCCACACACTTCACCAGCTGCCAGGCGATGTAATTGCTGTGTCAGTCCTGAGGGCATATGAAAGTGATGAGCCCTTGAATAGCACTGTTGATGTGAGTGTTGTAATGTGTTGAGTCCGTGGCTGGCAGTGCGAATCCTTTGTGTGCGTGATGCATGAAAGGTGTGTGAATAGCCTGTAAAGCTGCTGGTGCTTTGTCATTGCTTTACAGCTCACGAGCTGTGAATTACTGGTTCAGTATTGAAAACCTATAAATATCATATTGTTAGACCTGTCATCCTTAGTGTGGTCTTCCCCCAAACTGTTTGCCTGCTTACCTCCTCTTTTTGCTGTATCTTTTTGTGGGCCTTAGGACTCTGTGCCCTTTACACTGCTAACCAGTGCTAAAGTGCATGTGCTTCTCCCCTAAACATGGTGACAATGGTGTATACATGATTGGCAAATTTAGTTTACTTATAAGTCTCTTGTAAAGTGGTATAGCGTATACCTAGAGCCTGTAATCTAAATGCTACTAGTAAGCCTGCAGCACTGGTTGTGCCACACACACAAGTAGCCTTTCAAACCTGTCTCAGGCCTGCCATTGCAAGGCATGTAAGTGCAGTTTACTGACACTTTGACTTGGCATTTAAAAAGCACTTGCCAAGCCTTAAATTCCCCTTTTATTACACACATGTCACGCCTAATGTATGCCCTAGGTAGCCCTTATGGCAGGGTACCATGTAACTAAAAGGTAGGACATGTACATTTAAGTTTTACATGTCCTACTAGTGACAAATAGCTGAATTCGTTTTTCACTGCTGTGTGGCCTACTCCTCTCATAGGCTAGCATTGGGAAGTCCTTAAAATGCTTTTGAGCTGTGATTCCTGATTAGAAAGGAATAGCTGCATCATGTTTCATATCTTTGGAATGCTAATGATACATCCTCTTTACTAGCATAGCTGGATTTAACATGACATTTTAGAAATACTACTTTTAGAAAGTGGACATTTCTCTGCTCTTACTGCTCTGTGTGCCTTGAAGCCTGTCTCCAAACACGTCTGGGTATGGTTGACAGCTACACTTTGTGTTCCCTCTAGACAGCCAGAAACACAGGAAGGGTGGGCGTGACAGAGAACTCATCTGCATTTATCTACATTCTGATAGCTCTTCCTGGGCAGGAAGAGGGAGGGGGAGCCAATCTTTTCATTTGAAAAGGCAATGTCCTGTGTCTCACACAAAGGGCTGATTACCCCCTACAGACAGTCTGGCAGACAGGGCTGGGATGAAAGGAGACCTGTGCAATTCAAGTGCCTTCTTTGAAGTCTTCCACACTTCAAAGGCACGTTTGGGTATATATAATGCTACCCCAATTGTATGGCTGGGCCTTGTGTCCATAAGAGGAACAGATCAAACTAAGGTCAATGGGAGTCCTTGCAAAGGGACACTCTTTGACCTTGGTTTGATCTGTTTCTGTAGCGGGCACTACTAGACCTGTGACGAACTCTGCCAGGAGTAAAGACTGCTGTGCCACAAGGATTGCTACTTTGCCTGACTGCTGCTCTGAAGGAATTGCTGTCTGCTTTGCTGAGCTGCCCTGCTTATCTCTGTCCTGCATTGAACAAGGCCTAGATCCATCTCAATTGATCCCATAGGGGCTCCAATGGCTTGCTGGCTTTCCCCCTGTTCTGAAGTCTCAGGGCTATTAAAGACTTCCTGCAACTCTGCAACAGCACATGGACCATGCCATATGTGGGTCCTGCCCTGACAAGTAGTGCCAGTTCAGTCCTGGGCCCTTGAAAGATGATTTCTGCAATCCAGAACCATCAAAATCATCACAGTGATGAATTTACACTGATCGGAACCAATGCATTGCCCATCAAAGCCGATGCAGGAGTCGATCAAAGACATCGCCTCGACAGTCCTCACGGCTCGACGACGGCAGGCAGCATGGCTCGACAATGATGCCTTTATCGACTGCGCGGATTGGCTGCTGATATTTATTTTTTACTTCACAAAGCCATTTTCAACGGGGAATATGCTCACTATACATGCTCATACACAGTCATCCCACTTGAGTTTGACTTTCGCACATCAATTGGAAAACTGAGAAATATGGATGTGGCCTAACAGTCAGAGATTACTGATTATAGGGTGGATTAGTGTCAGGGTAGCGGCGCCTCTAGGGAAAGCATACCTTGTCCAATTGTCCAATGTCTATAGTGCGGTGCTCGTAAAGTAGGGAGAACCAGCCCTCTCCCTATAGCGTAGCCCAGACCACTTAGTTAAAAAATCAAATTCCCCAGCACACGCTAACTATTTTGCACTTAGTAAATCAAAAGTCTGTGTCGACAAAAATATCAGTTTCTTTATTCTTCTTTCGTACAAACACCAGTTTCAGCCAATACGTGTTTGGTCATTGTTTGGGTATCAAATCCCACGATTTCTTCAGGGCTGAGAAATCATTAGTAACATAAAATAATTTTATAACGATTGCACCTCCAACACATCTAAAATCACTATGGTGACTTTAGTGCAATCTTCTAAGGCACTCTTTTTTTTCTCTTTTTATTAAACAGTTGTGATAGTACAGTGGTGGGCCGCATGACCATAAAACAATAGCATACATTGGTAAAGACTCATGACCAGTAGCACAGATACAACTATTTTCTCTGTACAGTCTTAGGGAGGAATAAAATCAATGTCCAATTCTGCTCTCCGCAATTCAACTGAAGGAGACACATATATTTCACCACGGGATATGTTCCATTTAGCCCATTTGTGATCCCATTTCGCAGGGCAACCCCTATGTTTGAACACATTTGTTTCTGCAAGCATCGCATTGTCCATGTCATTAGCCCATTTTTTAAACTATGGCAAATCTCCAGTCCCTCATCCCTGAGCTATGTTTCTTTTGGCAAGGACAAATCCCAACGATGCCCATGTGCGCTCAGTTTGGGTCTCCCACACATTTAGTAAGCACAATCGCGGGGAATGGGCAACATGTTTCCAGCTTACCCTCGCAAGTGTAGAGATAATTTCCCCTCAGTATGGCTGGACATTCGGACACTCCCAGATTGTTTGGAAAAATGTACCCTCTGCTGTACGTCCTCTAAGACTCCCAGGGTCCAGCCTACGTCCCATCTTGACCAGCGTATGAGCAGACAGGTAGGTTCTATGTAGCACTTTAAGCTGAATGAGTCGTAGTCTCAGTGGTATAGCTACTTCCCTGGGGGAGGAGAGGGCTTCCTGCCAGTCATCGTCCTCTAAATACCCAAGGTCCGACTCCCACAGCTGCCGGAGACGCACCAGTGGGTCTGGTTTACTGTTAATTAATTTATGGTATGTAAGCGAAATAGCTTTGCCTGTCAGGGGATCAGTTAAGAGTCGATCTTCTAGTGGGGAGGCCTCAGGTAGAGCCTCGCCCCCTGTCACAACAGTGGTTAGTGCAAGGCGGATTTGTAGGTAGCGGAACGTCTCAGACCCAGCTAACTGGTATTCTGCCTGTAAATCTGTAAATGGGACCATCTCGTTTCGCTTCCACAGATCCCTAACTGAGGACATACCAATCAAGTCCCACTTATCAAAGCCCGGACATCTAATCAATGTACCAAGTTGCTCGGATTCCCACAGGGGAGTGAGCAGTGTTAATTTATTGTGCCACCCCAGTGCTTTTGTTGCGCGGTGCCAAAGTGCAACTGTATGGGCTGTGGGTCCGGTGAGGTGCTGTCGTTTGGGATTAGAGTAGAGTGCACGTCAATACCCCCCCTGGGCCATGACCCATCTGTCTGTGCGGTACGCTGGCTCAGACTGCGAGGCAAAAACCCACTGATTGACCACCGCAAGCTGGGAGGCCCAATAGTATTGTTCTAGGTCAGGTAACGCTATTCCTCTGTCATACCATCCCCTAATCAATTTGTGTGTTGCAATGCGCGGATTTTTGCCATCCCATAGAAGAGTTCAAATCTGGCTCTCCACACTGAGAAAATAGGCATCTCAGATCCTATGGGGGGTGTTTTGCAGCACGTATAAAAAGCGAGGCAGCGCCAGCATTTTGAACAATGCTGCCCTACCGAGCAGAGTGAGGGGCAGCGACCTCCAGTGAAGAACATCATTGTGCAGTCTAGTTAATGGGGCCTTAAGATTAATTTCATAGAATTGGGCTGGGTGGTGAGTAATGAAGCTGCTGAGATAACGGAATCCCTCAGTAGCCACAGTAATATTGCTGCCCTTGGGCATCCGTGGAACTGAGCCCTGAAGCATGTAAAGAACAGACTTTGTCCAGTTAATTGTGTATACCGAGTGGACACTGAAGATTGCAAAAATGTGTACGATATTATGGATCGAGGCCGATGGAGCAGCTATGTACAACAAGATATCATCCCCATAGAGGGATATGTGGTCCTTGTGCTGATCTGACCATTTCAACCCCCTGATCATGCGGTCACCCCTGACCCAGGTCACCAAAGGCTCCAGTAACAGGGCAATTATGAGGGGCGACAGGGGGCAGCCCTGTCTAGTCCCCCTATCTAGGCGGAAACGTCGGGAGGTATGTTGGTTAACAACTATTTGTGCCGTTGGGTCTGTATATAGCAGTTTAACCCATTTTATAAAGTGTGGGGCAAACCCCAGATGTTCGAGGAGGGCAAATAGGTAAGGCCACACAATGGTATCGAACTCCATTTTTGCGTCCAATGACAGCAATACGCATCTTCTAGGATATTGTTGGTTCTCCCCAACACCCCATGCAATCTTCTCAGATTGAGAGCCATGTTGCAGCCGGGCATAAAGCCTGATTGGTCAGGGTGCACAAGTTTACAGATAACTGGGATCAAGCAGTTGGCCAGTACCTTAGCAAGAATTTTAACTTTGGCCGTCAACAATGAGATTGGGCGAATAGAGTCACATCTCGTCACTGGTTTGCCTTGCTTATTGATGACGACCACTGAGGCCAACATCAAGTCTTGGGGCAGGGACCCTGATTGGTAACTCTCTAAGTACATGGCTTGAAGAGCGGGTGTTATCTTTGAGGTCACCAATTTAAACAGTTTAATGGGGAGTCCATTAGGGCCCATGGCTTCACCCGATTTAATACCTCTTATGGCAGTCGCTAATTCCTCCTCTGTAATATCCCCCTCCAAGCATTCGCTATTGTCTGGGGTGAAGGTGGCGAAAGGGATAGTGGCCAGAAGGTCTCTGGAATGTTGTAGGGTGGTACAAGTGGTGGAGGAGTATATGGAGGTGAAATGGGAGGCAAATGCCTCAGCAATGTGCTGTGGGCGGTCACCAGGTCTCCTGCGTCTGTCTCAATAAGGGGCACCCATCTCTGTGAGGTTTCTCGCCTCTCTAACCATGCAAGCAATTTCCCGGTAGTGTCCCCCAACACATATATTTTGTGGAGACTAGCTCTCTGTTTTGACCTGGCTGCCTCCGTCATTAGCTGTCTGTAGTCTTGTCGTTGGACACTTAGAGTATGCATAAGCTGTTTGTCGTCACTAGTCGCCACCCTGTCTTCCAGACCCCAAATCTCACATTACAGAGTTTCCAATCGTGCCCTCAGTTCCTTCTTGTGTCCCGCCATCAGTAAAAGTGCCTGACTCTTGATCACTGCCCCGAAGGCCCCCCACTCTAAGGCACTCTTAAGTAAGAAATTTGGTTGTGCGTAATCTGTGGAAACCATATACACAATTCACCTCAGTACATCTGATTATTATTACAATAAGTGTGTTTTCCAAACATTCATCTCTATACACACCAAGTAAATTCACCATATGCCTATTATCACAGTCCTAAGTGTCACAGATATAATGTCACAAAAATACCTTCATGCCACATAGCCCCTGTCTACAAGTGGTGTGGCCCATGCACTTTGGTCAGATATGCCTGCCATGCATTATTATAAGTGATATCAGAAAATTATATTCAACGTCATAGATTCCTCGTAAATTAAAGTGTTGTACATGCCGAGAAAGATCCACTACGAAAATATAATCATGTTACTATCATCTTCCCATAATAAGTCAGAGATGCCTGGGAACCCGGTTTGAATCCCAGTATTGGCTATGAGCAAATCACTTAAGCTCCTGTTCCTAAAATAAAACTAATCTGACCATATCTAATTGTTAAAATGTGGGTTTCTGGTTGGCAGAGATATGCACCCTGTCCAAGCAGGAACCACAGTCCTAGTCAGGGTAAGTCAGATACAAACCTTAAATTAACATGTATTCACCCTCTCTCAGCTTGCAACAGAGCAGTTAGGCTTACCTTAAGAGATAATGTGTAAATTATTTGTGCAACACTTCAAACAGTAAAACAGTGAAAACACCACACAAAAAGATACCACACCTGGTTGGAATGACAAAACTTAATTTAATGAACAAAACATGACTAAAATGACAAAAATCCAAAAAGTAGAACCAGAGTTATTATTTTACAGAATATCCTGAAATGTAGTCCTTTAAATCATAGAGCACCAACCGGGGTCACTGGCCGCGCTAGACTGGGTCAAATCCAAAAGTTCAGGCCTACTGCGATGGAGCACGGGTCAGATACAAGGACCAGCCTTGGTCCGCTGAGGAGGTACCTTGGTTCGTGGTTGCACTGACAGCGAGATGCTTGGAGCACAAGAGGTGTTGGTCATTGCCGACAGGGGCGGCTGGTGAGGTTTGTCAGTGGTGAGGCTGGGCACTGGTCGAGGGGGGTATTCATTATTTTTTGTTGTCCCATGCACTGTGATCAATGCCTAGCCTTGAAGTTCTTCCACACCATCTCCTTGCACCACAGCTTTGGTAGATTTCGGGTGTGGGTGGGTTCAACCTTTCTATCGCCTTGGTCTCGCTGAAATGACTTGCAATGATGTCACACATCCTCCTCTTGAGATCGGTTAATTTCTTCTTAATATCTTTGATATCATGTGTGTACATATGTTCTGCACCTCTTTTACTGGAAATCTACTGCCATAGTTGCCTGGAGGTGTTTGGTGTTTTCATCATTTATTGACCTAGCAACAGTCAGTGTGTCACTACCTCCTGAGAAAGACTGCTAGCTCAGTCAGGATCACTAAATTTGTATCTGTGCTTATGGTTGCCATCTCAATGGCTTTTGTAAGTTTGTCAGAGCAGAGGCACAACAAGGAAGTTGGCCCTGGATCCTGCCTGGTGATCTCTCTACAGTGCGCTGTGATTTGGGGTCAGTTTTGGACCTCAACAATTGTTTCACCTCTTTTGGTGCTCCCTCGGGCATAAAGTACCATCTACAGCGTCATTTGCACATACAAGTTAATAAAAAGTTTAAGTAAAATAAATGTCATAACATGTGTTTATCGCACATGCAGTAAATACTGATTTTGTAGGATGCAGAACAGTGTCACATTCATGTGATTTTCTGTCCACTTAATCAGTATTTATCAGTGTGGTACAGAGAACGGTATTTTGCACCAAAGTAGGAAGCATTGTTCCAATGTCCTGACGAAGACAAGTGTTAATGCAGTGCTGTGTTCATGTAAAGAGCTGTAAGCAATAAATAAATAAGTAAAACTGATAAGAACACTAAGAATAGTAATGCTGATAATAATAATAATAATAATAAGAAGAAGAAGAAGAAGAAGAAGAAGAATAAGAATAATAATAATAATAATAATAATAATAATGGTTATACTTTTAATTGATAATCACAACATCAAGAAGGTGCTATGAATGAATATCTGCACTTTTTTTACTATATTATTTGCTTTGAATATAGCCTTCTGAATTGTGATACACTGATACCTCAGATGTGGTCCTAAGGACCCAGATGCAACCAGTTTGGCACATGCTCTGTTGTGACCTGCCTCTGTGCTTACACTACTGCACTGGCTGTTTACATCTGTCTCCTCTTACTCTTCCAATGATGGGTGGAAAAAATACAGCTTACTAAATGTACACTAGTGTTGTGTTTCGATTTAGATGCCCGTACATAGGTTTCCCTGAATCATGTCCTTATATAGGCACAATTTGCAATGCCCTTATTTAGGCATAGAATCCCAGTCCTTATTTAGGCATTAGCCATGCTATCCAAATACAGGCATGGTCACCTACATCCGTCCATCCCAACTTCACAACGAGTTCTTAGAAACCAGACCCTTAAGTCATCAGAACTTTCCCTAGCTAGGATTATTGATTTCTGCAAGAACTCATCTATTCTGCATGAACTACTATTCCCTAGGGGTTCATTCATGACGTCTTCCTCTGCCCGACTTTACGTCAATGCTAGCATTCCTAAGCACCTTCCAGGTATAAATATACCCCCCTTACCATGGCAAGTACGGCACGGCTCAGCACGACTAGCCTACACAGCTCGATATGGCTCACCATGGCAAGTTCGGAAAGAATTCGAGTTCCCGCCTGATGCACTGACCAGACGCTGTCATCCCTGCTCGCAGAGAATCCAGCTTTCAGTGTTCTGACTCCCTTTGTGGAGTGTTGGAGTTTGAGATTCGGAAAGAGATTCCCACCTCTCTCATTCTAAAGGTATGGAGCTGACTAGAACCTAGAGGGACTCTTGGCATATAAACTTAGTATATACCATACTATAGAAAACAGCACCTACTTCTTACCTTGTACTACACTTAGGTTAGGTACACTGGGGTAGATCTATTTAGAAGCATCAGACGAGTATTCACTTTTTAGCCTGTGTTATTTATATATGTATATATGAATATATGTCATAGCTAAAAGACAATGCTATTGCAGTATTATTTCTTCTTACTGCTTACGCTGTGCGTATTATATCTTGTTTACTGTCTATCTAATGATTGTAACAGCTCATATCTCTTACACGAGAAACAAGACTGTTCATGAAATCCTTTTATTGAAATGACCATCTATCTATTTCTGTGTAACTCTGGAGAAACTAAGCATGCATGATTGACTGAGTGAAACTGTTATCTATTGTTTCCACGATTCTGAGACACGTTCTGATTCTAAGGGAAACAAAGTTGTCATGTTTATGCGGTTGTCAGAAACTACTCCCTTCTTGTTTATTCGAGAAGTTTCTAGTGACCTCTGAGTTAGCTGGCACACAAAGTAATTATGTTTAATGTACTAGAGGCATACTGACCTTAGTCCTGTGCAAAAATATAGTGTATATTATTCCAATGCGCAGAGCCTATAAGGGAAATAAGAACTACACTACATGGCGCCCAACGTTTAGTAAGGCACTAATTTAACGCTAGATACTGAGGTAACTCAGTCGTGCTTTTCTCAGAGACCCCGGCTCATAATTGTCCATAAGACATCTGGAGTGGGTAGGGTTAATATCCACCATAGCTGAGAAAGACGAGAATCCTATGTATTAGCTGTTTGGTTTCTTCAACGTTGAGGGATACAGTGTTCCAAAATATTGTGCACCTTATCTTTGTTCCCTTGAAACTTGTTCTACATTTTTTATTAAACAAATGTCCCATAGCGGGGAAACAGAGGCTACGGCTGATCCAGTCGTAACAGCTTTTAATACTACAGGTTTAAATGAAACCGATGAGGGTGTTATAAACATCCCTCCAAACTTAAGGAGAGTCATCACAGTAAAACATATAAAACACGGCCTAACACCAAGAGGTGGTAGAGCAGTTTTTGTGATAGAAGCACATGTATCTTTTCAGACACAGGTATTCTATTCATGGATTACATTTGCAGAATCAAATCCAGTAACACATGTGTTTCACTTCTTCAAAGAAGATGAACCACCTGAGGAATACATTCCCTTCGAGGATGTTGAAATTCCACTCACATACCAGGAGCATCAGCTCTGGTTTAAAACATTACAATCACATTACCAGGCTCGGTCCACTAGGTAGACCAGGAGCAACATGGCCGATTTTAGCCGGCTACACACCTCATCCTGACATTGAAGCAATGTCAGACAAGGAATTACTTAATCAAATGCAAGAATTAATAGAATTACATAGTTAAACCACAACTGTCTGAAGGTTCTGAGAAGGACTCAATTAAACACAATCCTACATCTTCTAAAAAGAAGTGGGAAAATAACAAACAACATTCAAAAGAGAATCGTTCTCAAACCCGAGGTAGGTCTCCTCAAAAGGAGCCCTCTGAAAGGAGGGTTTAACCTCAGAAATAGGCATAATTTGAAAAAATCTGACAGGTTTCACGATACTGACACACGTTCCTCTCGTACCTTTCAGACATCTTCACAGACATTCGAAAGAAGAGGACGGTCAGATCACAAAGAAGAATGCGTGAAGTCCAAAGAAGATCAACACGTTCAGAAAAACAAACCAAAACCTCAATTCACTAAGAAAAAGGTAGCAGGTCTGAAGATCAGACATGCCGAAAATTCTGAGAGCACAACTCAAGAATGGAGAATGGGCTCAGACAATGCTGGACAGTGCAGTAGAAGTAACAATAGCTCACCAGAACCTGAAGGAACTTCTGGAGATAGTGGACTTGAATGAGTACATCACAGTTGAGACTGAAGACACTAGGCTTAGTTCTCCACAAAAGTTATATGAAATAACACTCCCGATGGAGCGAGACATAGCAAGAAAAGTGAAAACACTCTTTTGGGAAAAACTTTCAAGGGGCTATGACATACTTCTAGCAGAACGGGACTGGCCACCACAATTTGTCAGGGAGTGCCCACATGGCAAAGACATCCTTATGCCAGCCTTCTCCAACCATGTTCCTATAAATTTAAAATATACTTATGCTAGGAAATGGGCAGTAGCCCAGACCCCAGCATTATACAAAAATTATGTAGGATGGGATGAGGACTCACCTCACCACAAAATCCAATTAAAATGTCAACCTACTGCACAAAGACAGTACCCAATTAAGCAAGAAGCTAACAAAACAGGGAGATCTTAGATCAACTTGAATACCAAGGGGTGATTGAAACATGCACCGCATCAATGAAAAATCCTTTGTTTCCTGTTTCCAAACCATACAATACATATCATCTAGTTTTGGATTACAGACACCTGAACACTTGCAAAATGCACACAGTACAGCATTAATGAATAACATTGTGCGTAAAAAATATAAAACCACATTGGATATTTCAAATGGTTTCTTTTGTCAAAACATAGCACCTGAAAGTAGGTACTTGACAGCTTTCTCAATAATGGGGACCCAGCGTCACTTCTGTCGACTCCCACAAGGGTTCAAGAACAGCCTGGGGTTATTCTCAGGAAAAGTAACAGAGTTACTACAAATTTATGATGACGAGGCATTGTCATATGTCGATGATATCTATTTGACAATGACCTGAATAGGCACTTGAATAGGGTAAATACCATTATACTGGGTTTTCCCTCTGAGGGCTACAAATTCAATTAAAAAAAAAACAAGAATTGCCCATCTCAATATCCTTTTCCTAGGATATGAACTTTCAACTGAAGGTAAAAGCCTGGCAGCTAACTTTTTAGAAAAATGTGCGCTGCTCCAACCTCCAAAAACACTGAAAAATGTACAGTCGATTCTAGGTTTCCTAAATTTTGGAAGAACTTACATTCTAAATTATGCAGAAAGGGTTAAACCTCTCTACGAATTAATCAAACCTGATTTCAAAAACAAAAATTGGACAAAGGAACACACAGATATTCTGTGCTCACTACAAGCTGACATGTTAGAAACAAATCACTTACACACACACGTAAATACATGCAATTTAGTGATCGGAATAATTTCGGCTCAATGCGGATTCACATACTTAACTTTTAATGACGGTGAAAAAATACCAATTGCATACAAATCACATTTGTATACACAAGCGGAAATGCGATTCACTTCGACAGATACAATTCTGACAGCAGTTCAAACCGCTGTAGCAAAAGAAAGAGCTCTAGCTCTGGGGAAACACATTATTGTTGTGACTCTGGTACCAGCCTTAGAGGCAGTTACAAAAGCGAACATTCCAAATTCAAAAGCTTTACATCCAAGATGGATACAATGGGTTAATTCACTTGCTGCAACTGATGTTGAATAAGTTTTTGATCCTAATTTAAAAACTCAAGCATTCCTGCAATACGAACACAAATGTCCTCTACCTATTGAGATTCTCCCTCTTGATCAGTACGAATTTATAATTTATACTAACGGATCAGCACAACCCGCTATGAAAATTAAGCAAGCTTACAGTGCAGAGTGCGCAATCGTTAAAGGTCGCATGCGTGATGGTAAATTCCGATCAATGGTCACAAAAACACAATCTCTAGGAGATTGTACAGCTCAGCGAGCTGAACTACAAGCATTTAAATTGGCACTTGAAAATACGGATTGCGAATTCCCCACACTTATAGTGTGCGATTCTTTTTACTGTGTTCAATCATACAATGAATATTTACAGAATTGGATTGAAAATGGTTTCAAAGATGCAAAAGGTGGCACAATCAAGCATAAAACGCTTTGGGAACAAGTAGTTCAGTTGCGAGACGGACTACAAAACACTCACGTGATACACACGCTGAGTCATCAACGTGATGGCGTTGACGTTGCAGGGAATTCATTGGCTGACAAAGTCGCAAAGGGGTCTATGCAAACGGCTTCCGTAGCTGCGATCACTCGTTCAAAAACGAGAATAGACAGTGAGATATTGTTGGCTGTCAATGCTTCAGGCAAAGGCAGTGGTGCAGCGTTACCTAAAAAATGTCCATTCAAATACTCGTATATAATTGATGCGAACAACGTTCCGTTTGCTCGAATCCCTGGAGTCGGAGATAGGGTAATTCCAAACATGGAACGTAGATTAGGACTAATCCTAGCAGCACATGAAGGGATAGCCTCTGCCCATGCAGGTGTTTCCACCACAGTATCGTTATTAAAACAGAGATATTGGTGGCCCGGCATTAGGAAACAGACCAAAATCAATGTCCTGGAATGTGAAATATGCCAACAGACGAAAGTCTCTACAGTGAAACGTCCTGAGCAGACGCCCCTGTTAATTTCAGGTAAACCATTAGCTTGTGTTTACCTGGATCACTGCGGTCCCTTGCAAAGGGATAGAACTTATTTAAACAGCTGTAACAAGGCTAGAAGAGCTCACCTACGTACTCGGATTATGGAGGCTAAGGACTCTTCACGGGAGCTTTTTACCATCTTGAGAGAATTCACCTGCCCGCGGGCAAATGACTTGCTCCCGCCAGCTACGCAGGAGTTTTGCAATCAGTTAGCGTCTCACTTCACTGATAAGATTGATATCATATATCGTGCCTTTGGGACAACAGAAAATGGGAATGACAGTCTGGCCCCTAGGGCAGTCCCTTGTACATCCAGCCTAGATGACTTCCCCATCATTACGGGATACCAGGTGGGGGATCTGCTGGCCAAAACCAAGTCAGGATCATTCTTGGATCCACTGCCACCTAGGGTCATGAAGGAGTTGTCTCCTATTCTTGCAGATACTTTGGCAGGCATATGCAACATCTCTTTAGCTACAGCTACCTTCCCGGGTAAATGGAAGGTATCTCGCGTTAAGCCGTTGCTTAAAAAGGTATCCGCAGACCCACCAGAGGTGCAAAACTACAGACCTATCTCTCTTCTTCCATGTTGGTCTAAAATCATGGAATTTATAAATAACCGTCATCTTTCTAACTATTTAGAAGAGAACAAGATATTGGATTCTACTCAGTCAGGTTTTCGCACATCACACAGTACTGAGGCTGCCCTGCTCGAAGTTACGGACACCATCAGGATGCAGCTCGATGGGGACTCTCCTGTTATGCTGGTGCTGCCGGACTTGTCGCCAGCCTTCGACACCATCTCCCACAATATATTACTAAACAGGTTGTGGGAGGTTGGTGTCGGTGGCTTAGCCCTTAAATGGTTTCAAAGCTACCTATCTGATAGAACCCACTCCATTCAATTGGGGTCTTGTGTGTCATCTCCGGTTGTGGTGGACAAGGGGGTACCACAGGGCTCTATATTGAGCCCCACATTATTCAATCTATATGTGGCCCCCTTAGCCTCAAATATCAGGAATTGTGGCTTTGAAACCATATTGTACGCTGACAATACGCAGCTATTTGTACATATTGGTAAGGACCCCGCCAAAACGAAATCCAGGTTTGCAACTTGTATGATTAACATTGCAGACTGGATGAGGAGACATTTTTTACAATTAAACTCCTCTAAGACCGAGATACTTTTGTTTGGCAAAGCTGTTGATCTGTGGACTCCAGACTGGTGGCCACCCGAATTGGGTGTGGCCCCCGTCCCGAGAAGCTGGGCGAAGAACTTAGGGATAAGGTTAGATTACCAGCTCACAATGGAGATACAGGTGAAAACGCTGGCTACCTCCTGTTTTGGGACCATGCGGATGTTGAGTAAGATCTTCCCATGGATCCAGCTTAGTGCTAGAAAGACCCTCATCCAAGCACTGCTAATGAGCCGCCTGGATTTTGGCAACTCCCTATTGGTAGGAATTAGGGAGGACCTCTTATCCAAATTACAGGTGGTGCAAAATACAGCTGCCCGCCTCGCTCTTGACAAACCAGCTCGAATCCCCTCCTTGCTGCTCTTACGCCAATTACATTGGCTTCCAGAAAGGAAACGGGCCACATTTAAAATGCTGTGTCTGGTCTTTAGGTCCTTGCATGGACTGGGGCCGGCTTATCTGACTGATAAACTTAAACGGGATCAACCTACACGGCAGCTTAGATCCAGCAATCGAAAGACACTGTGTGGTCATAGAATTAGGAAGGTTAAGATGGGAGGGTTACTCCTTTTCTTATCAGGCCCCCAAGTTGTGCAACAGCCTCCCTGAACAAATCCGACAATGCCCGAATCTGGCCCAATTTAAAAAGCTGCTCAAAACGTGGCTCTTCTAATGCTTTCCTCTTGCTGACCGCTAGCCTCTTTTTCCAGCGCCGAGAGATCTCCTTGCGGATGATTCGTGCACGATACAAGTGACCTAAATAAATAAAAACATATATCATGGTCGCAGTGGATTCGTGCTCAAGGTTCCTATGGATGTGGCCTCGGCGCTCGGCTGACGCTCGAACTGTTATAAAAGATTTGCGAGTCTTTATCGGCACATGCGTAATAGGCACGCTACACTCTGACCAGGGCCCTGCGTTTAGCTCTCGGGCTTACAAAGAAGCCATGGCCAGTTTGGGCTTTGCATTGCGGTACTCCTCTCCATTCCATCCTGAGGGAAATTCTATTGTGGAAAGGAAAAACCGGGACATAAAGCGGTCTATAACAGCTAGAGTATTAGGTTTAGGTGATGGGTGGGTCAAACATCTTTATGAGGTCCAACGCTCATTAAACAATTTGACAAGAAGTTTTCTGGGGGGGTCACTCCATATGAGGTCCTATTTAGGACAAGAATGGGGGTTCCTGATCTCGAATGTAAAGGCACAGTGGTGGAAAATAAACCATTTGATATCAAAGATCATTTGGCTGTTTTACAGGACTTAAATAAACTAAGATCGAAACAAAGCAACGTGTTCCTGAAGCCAACCACCACTGGGAAAAATCCAGTCGTCCCAGCAAGGTCTGTCTGGGTCCCACAGCTTGGGGATCTAGTCAGAGAGAAGATCGCGGACAAGAAGGAATTTGGGCCTTCTTACAGACAACCGGTACCTGTCCTAGCCATTCACGGAACAAGAACAGTACTTCTTCTGCCCCTTGCTGGTAAAAAGGAGAAAAGATTTGTGTCAATCGACCTCATCAAACCACACAATGTGGCCAATACTAAGCAGTAGGCCATGTGGACTCCGACCAAGTAGCAGACGCACTCCTCTAGCTACTATCCAAGAGGTTTAAACTGAAAGACTTATCACCATTGAGAGTTCAACAGTAAGAAATTAAGGACTAAGAAACAATGCTATGGATCTCATTCCTATTGAAACCCAAATAACAGTTCGTCCTGATACACCTGTCTACACCAACGTAGCGAGTGATCAACTGGTTCCAGCTATTTCAACGAATTCTGAAACAATTTCAACCATTGACAGAACTGCTTCTGTCTATTTCATTAACTTTGATACATTTTCTGAGGATCCAAGAGACCTAGAAACGACGCCAGCCAAAAGAACCTTCAAAGAGCAAGCACAAGACTTCTTTCATCACGTGAAAAAGACTTATCTGGTTTCACCATGGATTGAACTATGGATTATTTCTGGAAGATTTTTCTTTCTGCTTTGGCTAGCTTTAGTGATGACTGAGCATGTTGATAAATGGAAGATATATTCATTTGGACACAGAAAGTAAAAATGTGAACTTACTTTTGAAACCACACAAATCATCCCATCGTGAAGCAAGAGACTTGTCAGCAGTGAACATCACAGCCGTTCCTATACAAGATGGTATAGTTTGGCACAATATATTTCCACTATAGGCAACTGTTGTTCAACTGTGATCCCACGCGGGCTACAGTTCTAGGAACAAAATCCATGATCTTCTCACCAGGTCTCTGAATATCTTATTGTACTATGATGTTCGCTTAGTCGGGTGGAATATCAAAGATATTGAAGAAGACGCCTCACTCACATAATAGTGACATGCTTCATCATAGGCGTTTTCTCCACACCCAGACAAGGTGGTACTGTCTGGGCGGACTCAACCAAAGATGTTTTTTTTGGGAGTTCTTATATAAGATGATGGCTGGTTAAGCAGGGAACCAGATTTTTGGTATAGTAAAAATACCTACAAGTATACCCCGTTCAAGTCGTTTATTCTGGGGTACTAGTGGTACCGTTAAAATCATATGTTGGGGTTCTTTTGAACATAATCTTTCAAATATACCCTCATTTCAGTGCCAACATGTTTCGGCCCACGTTAATAGCCCAATCGGGTCTGGGGCCTTCGTCAGGGCGTTATTCTTTAATTCCTTAGTTTAGAGTCCCTGCCTTCTCTTTACGCATATACTCCATGCATACCACTCGAGAGGCTTAATGCACTCACCTACCAATCTTGTACTCGAACTCCAGTAGATTTTCTATAAGAGTAAAAGCAAGACAAAGGAATATACACATAAACCCAAAGTTATATGTATCCATATGCTAAAAGTGCCTTTATCATACTGCTATTCACACTTCTAGTGTTGAGCATGTGTGCAGACCCCGACTAAGTGCTCACTATTTGGTGCTGATAGCCGTTTATTTGCTTTATCAAAATTATTGCCACTCTACAAATATCTTCCACCGCACTCAGTGTTCATTCCAGAGAAACTTTCAGTTTTTCATTGTGAAATAAAATCCCCTCGTGAATGTGTGCAACTTATTTTACAAAAACACGTATGCTATTCTGTTGTTTTTTTACTGTAATCGTAGTTGAATGTTGTGTTACACAAAAAGTTTCCCATGTTCTCCCAATGTCCTAGTTTATTTTGTATCAACCATTCTCAATCGTGCTGTTTTTATTTTCGAGATGTCATAATGTTGCTCACCTACTGGTCGATGCTTGCTAGCATCATGCAGGACTTGTGTATCGCGGTGGCTTCCTGTAGTCACACACTATATGGTAACGATAGTAAATATTAAAAGCACTATCTTGAAGTTTGCGGTAAACCGAATGTTACTATGCATTTGAGGTTTCAAAAACCATTTTTAGGGTATTTAAATAACTTAATCTATGCTTTTATTTCAATTCTATACTTCTATTCCGGCCTCAATGCTGGTGATACGTGATAATATACTGACCACTGTATGAAGCTGGGACGGTTATTGAAAACGGGACGATTATCTACTGAATCGTCGAAGAACCTTTAGTGCAAATTTTCTTTTCACCCATCAATTATTTCTCTAGTTGTGTGCCTGATTTTCATGCTACCAAACCTACTATTGACCTCGTATGAACGGGACTTGTGGGCGGGTCTATTTTTACAGGTCGACGAAATATAAACCAAATTACCTTCAGTTAAGTTTATCGTGGCTCAAAAATACCTATAAACACACCTTGAATTCAGCGTTTTTGAATTAGTCATATACTTCCAACGGGGATATTTTAACCTCACGTGTCCGTGAATTGCTAGCCACTGTATGAAGCATAGAACGATTTTTAAAGACGGGACGGTTAATTTACTGGATCGTCAACGAACCGTTCGTGCAACCCTTCTTTTCACCAAACATTTATTTATTAAGGTTGTCCGTGCCTGTTTTTCATTTGAAAACACCCGCTATCGGACTTGTTTAAACAGTACATAAGGTCGGGTCTATTCTCGCTGGTCGACGAATCAAAAATGAATTTGCCATCAGTCAAGTTCATCGTAACTACAACATACATATAGCCTTCTAAATTAGGCGTATTTAAATACATAAAACACTTGCAATGGGGATATTTTAACCTAACGTGTCTGTGAATTACTGGTTACGGTTATATTAGGTTAAAGAATGCTACTCCCTCGATCTCTAATGGGCTTTGACTTACTTCATCAAGGATTCGCCACCGTTTTTCCACCTACTAGATGCACCGCCTGCCGTCGAGTACATCATAGTTGTGATGGGCACCTTAAATAGCAGTTTCCTAGGAAAAAAAAAAAAAATAGTTTGGGAGAAAACAGATTATGATATATTCGGCCCGACGGAACTTTTGAAGATTCCACACTTATTTAAGATTTCATTAAGTGACTTTATTACCTCCAGTACATATTCTGATGATTGGGACTTTGAGACTTTTAATAACATGATGTCTGATCTAGAAAGGTCTGCTGCATTCTCTAACCATGAATACTTAGAGGGTTCAACAGACTATGAACAGCTTTTTTGTTACAACCACTATGGTCATCATTTCTTGCATAAATCTGCAGCACCTAGAAATGTATTTATGTATGACCAATGGGAACATTGTCCTACACCAGCAAGGGGTAGCTCAAAAACGTTTGCAATGAAGTTTCCATATTTTTCAGGGTACAATATATCTAAACCAGAAACGTTTTACATTAAAAATGTGAACAAAACAGGAACGAAAAATATGTTAACCAATACGAAACAGATTTATTCTGTAGCCTTTATTGCCCAACTGTCTAGACAGGGTTTGGAGTTTTGGAAAACACAATTGACACAAAATCTGTCTGGGGTACAAAAGATTGGCAAGTGCAGGGGATTGAAGCTTTGTTTAAAGCCTGCATCATCCCACAGCAAATAATGTTTTTGAATGACACTGTCCAACAAACGTCTTGCCTTGGGTTAGCCAAGATCAAATACATGAACACACCTTCTGTACCAACTCCAGCTAGTAATAGCACCGAACAGGGAGCGGTGACAGTGGACACACTTTTACAAAACAACAGATCAGATTCTGAATGGAGAAAATGGTTGCTCTGGCCCACAGACCACAACCAGCTGTCAAGAAAGATTCCTGAACATAATACAGGGTTTTACTATCAATAGGCCAGACCCACACTATGTTCAAAGACAGCATCCAGGGGTAGTAACAACATACAGTGTAGGAAAATTATGCCTTGATTGGCTACAGACATCTACACTAGAGGATGTGAAACAACACATCTTTACTTAAGGAAGACGCAAACCTTAGGGATTTCTTGCTAGGTCCAAGAAAACTGTGTCAATAAGGTTTCATATAGGCTGGCGTCTATTCTGCTTATAATGAAATATGGAAGTTTACCCAAGCAGATGCCGCAGAAAGAATACAAGAAATTGATCGTATTAATTTAGAGAAATCTCTCGCTGTGGTAGACAATGGGTTAACGACTCTGTCATCAAGGATATATTCATTGGGCAATATTGTATCCTCTGCTATAGACATTGTGGACCAAGATTTGGTCCTGCTGCGACAAGGCTAGTCTCAATTACGTACTATTCTGTTATTAGGCTGGACGCTACAAAACGTGCGTGCAGGCTATGTGCCTTGGCGTTTCATCAACACGTCGTCTCTGTTTTCAGAATACAATCTCACTGATAAACAGATCAAACTGGCACAAAGGGGAGCAAAGTACGCAGTGCTGAGCATTGAAAAACTGGAAAAATTGCCATTTACGGTAGGAGAAAAAACGGCTACAGAATGGATCATTCATGGCAAAATAACTCTGCCTGTTACAACTTTCCATTTTCAGTATTGCTAAAACACATGCCAGCAGGCAAATATGAAAGGTTGGGTAAAGAATACATCAGAATATCCTGGGATTTACCTTACACACACAGATGTTGTAGTGGGGGGCGTGAAGTGTTTCTTAGCGGTACACACTGTGAAAATACACTGAGAGGTTCACTCATATGTCCGGATATTAGTTTACACGGGCCTGTAGCTGTTCCACTGCAAATTTATCCTGCCACCTGGAAGATTCACCAGCTGCTGTGATTAATCCAATGTTTGGACAACTTTCAAATGGGAGTTACCTCATGTTGAATGATCAGAGCTGTTGTGGCATGTTGCCAGGTATCCTATATCTAGTAACGGTTAGTTCCAGGGTCACTTGCTGTATGCAAGTCTTGTTCCCCCAAATAGACACAGTCAGGGAGTCGCCTTTATGGCCTTCACTGAACATCTCTTCTACACGAATTGATACTTTAAGCAGAATAAAAGCCATTCTTTTACAACAAACCGTGCCTTTGACCTCGGCCAAAGAAACCTATGATCTACAAATTGCAAGGAGTTTGGCTGAGATACAGGCTCTGTTACGTACAAACTGTCCTACACATTTCACAGAAATGTTGGGACGAATCTTAAACATGTCTGATACGAGCGGTATTGAGCATGTATTTAAGACCATATATTCAGGACTGTTAACACCTTTTCAAGCAGTCCTCGGAATCATTCCAAACTTCATGCACTCGGTGAATGGTGGTCTGCCACTTATTCTAGCACTCGTTGCGGGAATCCTGTTTTTATTCCTACTACTACGCTATGGCAAGCGTATCCACCAGTGTCACTCCCTGTGACTTGGTGAAAGCTCTCCTGGAGAGGAAGTGTCATGAGCGCATAGTACAGCTATTGGGTTAACCTCGTCTACGAGAACTAAATACCACATGGTTTCTGTCGTCAGACCAATCTGGCAAGATTGCATCTTACCTGTTCTAAGCTGCCTGCTTTGCGGTGAAGAATGCGGGCTAGACATCTGCCTAACACTCCCATCAGTCATGCCAACGGATATCGATACTCTGCTGGACCCGATAACGGCCCATGCTCTGTGTTGTCCCCAGAGGTTACCAATCCTGATGACGGCATTCATTGAGATCTCACAGACGCGACATGCTACTGCTGAGGTACGAGATGGATCAACAGGCACACAGGTAACATCTGTAACAAACACTGCTACTGACGATGCATCACATCTATGTGCAGTTAGTCTTCTAAACGAGGTAATCGACCTATCACCGACATTGGTAGACGATTTTTTGTCTACAGGAATAGAAGATTTCATGTTTTCACCAGCATCTTACACTGACTTTTGATTTGGCTCACAGTGTACCGGATAATCTATGAATTTGGCCTTCATTTTTCAAAACAAAAGACAAAATTTTGAACTTTTTCAGATAATTGACTTTATTCTTTTATGGCTTAACAAACTCTGCTTACAGTGGAACTATTCATAGAGAACAGACTTCTTTGAACACTTCCAGGGACACATCGTGTCCTTTTCTTCGCATTTATGTAATCATGACATGAAATGGCTCTGAACTATATATTTTTTTCCTTTCTGTAAAAATGGGCCATTTCATTATATATGTGTATATTTCTGTGCATTCATTTAGAATTTAGCACCCATTGTAAACATATGCTTCGGATGAAACATTACTTTAAATATGTGCAGCACCTTTGCATTCCATGTTTAGCTGAGAGTTTTTAACATGAACTTCTTTTTAAGTATGCTTTTACAAAAGTTTTTAGTGAACATGTGATACTCAATTTTATGTTTTTAGCAGGTTTAGCATTTAGTAATATCGATCATTCGTCAATGGAGTGGGTGTTGTGTTTCGATTTAGATGCCCGTACATAGGTTTCCTTGAATCATGCCCTTATAGAGTCACAATTCGCATTGCCCTTATTTAGGCATAGAATCCCAGTCCTAATTTAGGCATTAGCCATGCTATCCAAATTCAGGCATGGTCACCTACATCCGTCCACCCAACGTCACAACGAGTTCTTAGAAACCAGACCCGTAAGCCATCGAGACTTTCCCTAGCTAGGATTATTGATTTCTCCAAGAACTCATCTATTATGCATGAACTACTATTCCTTAGGGGATCAATCATGACGTCTTCCTCTGCCCGACTTTACGTCAATGCTAGCATTCCTAAGCACCTTACAGGTATAAATATACCTTCCCTTACCATGGCAAGTATGGCACGGCTCAGCACGACTAGCCTACACAGCTCAATATAGCTCACCACGGCAAGTTCGGAAGGAATTTGAGTTCCGGTCTGACGCACTGACCAGACGCTGTCATCCCTGCTCGCAGAGAATCCAGCTTCCAGAGTTCTGACTCCCTTCGCGGGGTGTTGGAGTTTGAAATTTGGAAAGAGATTCCCACCTCTCTCATTCTAAAGGTATGGAGCTGACTAGAACCTAGAGGGACTCTTGGCATATAAACTTAGTATATACCATACTATAGACAACAGCACCTTCTTCTTACCTTGTACTACAGTTAGGTTAGGTACACTGGGGTAAAACTATTTAGAAGCATCAGACGAGTATTCACTTTTTAGCCTGTGTTATTTATGTATGTATATATGAATATATGTCATAGCTAAAAGACAAGGCTATTGCAGTATTATTTCTTCTTACTGCTTACGCTGTGCGGATTATATCTTGCTTACTTTCTAATGATTGTAACAGCTCATATCTCTTACACGAGAAACAAGACTGTTCAATAAATCTTTTTATTGAAATGCCCATCTATCTATTTCTGTGTAACTGGAGAAACCAAGCATGCACAATTGACTGAGTGAAACTGTTATCTATTGTTTCCACGATTCTGAGACACGTTCCGATTCTAAGGGAAACAAAGTTGTCATGTTTATGCGGTTGTCAGAAACTACTCCCTTCTTGTTTAGTGGCTAGTAGGGGTGTGAAGATACAAAAGAACCCAAAGCCTTATCAGTCTACAAAAAACTTGCCACTAAGGTCACAATACACAGTTAAAGCTTCTTCTTTCCTAGCGAATGAGGTGAAGGGTAAGAGAGCTTATAAGGCTGATAGGGTTGTAAGGTCAGGAAAGTCAGGAAAGTCTGTTCTAGATTCAAATTCAAAGATTACACCCTCATTGCGCTCTTACTTCAAAGCGGTCCCCCAACTGCTTAACATTGGGAAAAGCCCTGATACACTATTTGCCACTACCCTCCAACCTGAAGGTGAGGACATCCATGTGGGTAGTCAAGATTATTCTTCAGCACCGTCACCGTCACTAGAGCCTATTCCCGTTTCAGTCTCCGACCTTTCTTCTCCGCCCCCTAATAACCAGACAAATTCTACCCCCGTCTCTCCTCCAATTCTCCTGCAATTTTCCTCTCCGCAGCCTATAATGGGTGATTTGGTCTATACTCCCTGCCCTGGTCCCTTGCCCTCTGTCCCTGTACATGCCCCTACACATGCCCCTACACTTTCCCCTGAGCTTATGAGGTCCTTCATCTCTGAATCGCAGATTCTGTCTGTTGACTCGACTTGCTTGGAAGCCCCCCCATTATCCTGTGTCACCTCATCTGGTAACATTGGATCTGCCTTAGTTCCCGTTCCCCCCTTATTGTCAGAGCACGGGGGTCAGGCGGTGAACTTCAAGTACCCCCTGGAGTAGTGGATGATGGGCAGCCCCCGCATCAAACACATACAGTCCTACCGGCTCAGGTGCAGAGCCCGTCTCGAGGGGGGCTAGAAGTAACACTGATTGGCAGCCATCAACAGGCCTCGCATGTTTTGGGAGCCGGACCACCTCAAGAGTCCCCAGTTGTCCTTGCCTCATCTCTACCTTTTTTACCTGCTCCCTCTCTGGAGCAAATGTTTCGGTCTCTCTCAGCTGATATTAAACGTGGCTTTGAAGAATCAGCTGCAATTCAGAGAGAGATCAAAAGCTATTGTAAGGCATTGGCTAGTAAAGTTGATGGGCTCACCACGAGAACTATTGCGCTAGAAGAAGCGGTTGGCGGCTTATCTTTGAATCTAGATATTGCGAGGGATGAGATAGTGAGTCTCAAGAAGGAAGACGTTTCAATTGCTGAGAGGATGGAGACTTTGGAAAACCATGCCAGGCGTAACAACATCCGGCTTTTGAATATTCCTGAGGGAATTGAAGGTTCTGATGTCAAAGGTTTCATTGTTCCCCTGTTAGTTTCTTCTTTATCGCTGGGGCTATCTGAAGAAGAAATAGCTAATGATATTCAACGGGTCCATAGGGATCCTTTTAGACGAAATGCCCAAAGATCAAAACCGAGGCGGATCCTTGTGAATTTCCACACATACACTATAAAGGAGCAGATTCTTAGTGCAGCTTTAAAGCTGAAGTCCCTGGTCTATAAAGGTTTCACATTTCAGGTACGATCTGACTTATCTAGAGTGACACTTGAAAAGCAGTGGGAGTTGGGCAAAAGGATGGATGCATTTCGGAAACATGGTGCCACCGTTCAGCTAAGTTTTCCTGCGCTATTGAAGGTCATGTTGAATAACAAAATGTACAATATCCGCACTGCGCAGGCTGCTGATGAATTGTTATCTACCCTCCAAAGTGACAGGGGCGCAACGGGTGGCCCTTCCTGAGCACATATCTATAGTTGATCTCCTTCTGATTCGTAATATAATATAACCCACTACCAGGAAAATAATAAAAAGAGATAAATGGAAGGTTAAATAAAAAATAAAAAAAAATAAATAATAAATAAAAGGGAGGTGAGAGAGAAAAGAAAAAGGGAGAGGGAAGGAATGAGAGAAGAAGAGATAAATTAAAAAAAAAAAAAAAGAGCGGGTAAATAAAGGGTTTAAACTTATGGATGGGGGAAAAAAAAAAAAAAAAAAAGTTTCTTCTCTATTAAAGATATAGCACAATTCGCACGTTTGGAACCACGTTTTGTGCACTCACTCCGGGGGGTGGGGTTGGGTAACGGGTACCACAAACCGGTCTCCGGTTGGTCCTTACAAGGGTTCCTCAGGGGGCAGGGGGGTTGAGGTTAGGTCACAGGGGTGTAGGGGATAGGTTAAGGGTGTGGGTTGGTGTTATTGGAAAAATTTCCTCATTTTCAGTCTGGTCTCAGATTCAGTGGTGTAAATTTATATGTAGTCACGTTTTTTCTTTTTGTGTTAGACAGGACGATTACTTTAGGAGCATGTTTAGGTTCCTGGTTCTTGAGCTTAAATTTCACCTTACTCTCTCTAATGTGAATTTGACCCATGAGTAATCTTAGGATTCTCTCTTGGAATGTCAATGGTCTGCGCACCAAACCAAGGGCTAATAGAATTTTACAGTATCTTCGTGATATTGATGCGCAGATCATTGTACTCCCGGAGACTCATCTCATTGAGGAGGAGATGCTCGATTTGGTGGAAAGGAATAGGTGGATCGATCTTTCGGTATCCACCTCCCAGTCGCTTAATACGAGGGGTGTTTCTATCTTGTTCAAAAAATCCATCAATACAAGAATTTTAACTCAGCAGGTCGACCAGGGAGGTAGGTGGGCGATCACCTTGGTGGTTATTGGTGGGGTAAAACTAACATTGTCAGGTTTTTATGGTCCTAACCTGGACGATTCATCTCCCTTAGAGTCTCTCTTTTCAAGTCTGTTGCACTTTCCAGATCCCATAATTCTTACAGGGGATTTTAATATAGTGCTGGATCCAATGTTAGATAAGACCCCCCGTAGTAGACAGTTGACCCCCTCTAAAGCTAGAGCTTTTTTATTGAGTTCCATTAAGCAATATGGGTTCACCGACATTTGGCGGGCAAGAGCAGGTACAAAACCAGGTTTTTCATTTCACAATTATAAGTACCACCATCAATCTAGAATTGATTACTTCCTGATAAGTCACGCCTTGGTTGATTCTGTTAAAGATATTTCTTACTATCCATCACACCTTTCAGATCATTCTGCTGTTCTTCTTGAGATAGTCGGGGTTATTAAACCTCTTACTACTTCCTGGTCATTTGACAGATCTCTACTCTCTTGTCCCCAAGATGTCCTGTCTATTAGAGCTGACACTCTTGAGTTTATGCGTATCAATTTTGGATCCTCAGACCCTCCGGTCGTTTGGGACGCATTCAAGTGTTGTCTTCGAGGATTAATTAAAAATAAGGTAGTATATCGAAGGAGGCAATACACGCAGAAGATATCATCCATTGAAGCTGCACTTCTTCAAGTGCAAGCGGAAATTAATTTTACTAGTCAAGACTCTACAGATAGATGTCTTGCTCTCCATGAGAAACTTGCTTCCCTTAAAGCTGATCTGGCATCTGTATTAAACGAACGTATTTTGCAAAAATGGGAAGCGAGTAAATTATCGCACTTTGAATATGGAGAAGGGGCAGGCAAGCTGTTGGTCTGGAAAACCAAATCTGATAGGGCGCGTAATATAATAACCGCTGTAACATCTCCCCAGGGCACTGTCTTCTCGGATTTGGAGATTAGAACCACTTTTAAAAACTTCTTCCAGAACATCTATCGGCAGGATAATAACATAGACTCATCAGCTATTGAGAGTTGGTTAGCGGGTATTTCTCTTCCGAGATTATCGGATCTGCAATCTGAAATACTGGAAAGGGAGATAACCAGGGAAGAGGTAGAGGAGGCTGTGCGAGCTGCCAAGGCAGGGAAAGCTGCTGGTCCGGATGGTTTACCGGTAGAGCTATATAAGATCCTAGTTGAAGAAATTTCTCCTTCTCTTACATCATTGTTTAATCAAATCTTAGTAGGAGGGGTTACACCACCAGCAACTTGGAATGACGCTTCCATTACCCTTATATTAAAACCTGGCAAACCCCCTACCGATTGTGGCTCTTACCGCCCTATATCTATATTAAATGCTGATTATAAAATTTTTGCCTCTCTGTTGGCAAGAAGGCTGGGTCGAGTCATTCCAACATTAGTACATCCGAACCAAAAGGGTTTCATTGCAGGCCGTCAGCTCTTCGAGCTAACATACGACCTAATAGGGGCTATCGACATGGCCACTTTGAGTGCAGCTCCACTGGCCATTTTAACACTCGACGCGACTAAGGCCTTCGACAGGGTCAATTGGTTGTACCTGTCGGGGGCCTTGACCAAGTTTGGTCTGGGAGGAAATTTTCGAAGGGCTGTACGTTTGCTATATAATCGCCCAACAGCTCGGGTACTTGTTAACGGAGGTCTTTCTGATGCATTTGTTATCTCCAGAGGGACCCGTCAGGGTTGTCCTCTTTCCCCCCTCCTATTTGATCTCTATATTGAGCCTCTCGCTCAAAAAATACGCGAAGAACACTCCATCATACCTTTCGCATGTAGGGGATGGGAGAAGAAGGTTGCGTTATATGCGGATGATCTCATGGTTATGACCTCTGACATCGATTCTGCCTTCCCGGCTGTCATTGGGCTGGCTGTGGAATTTGGAAATGTTTCTGGTTATGAGGTAAACGCAGCCAAAACAGAAACATTGGTGTGGAACGATGTCGGTAGCAGCTTTGGTAATGGCTCAAATAAGACTCTTCGTTATTTGGGCTTAAACATTACTAAGGATATCTCTCAGATCGCCCCTACCAACTTTGCTAGAATTGCAAAAGAATGTCGCAAATTGATGAGAGCTTGGCTACACCTTCCCCTTACTGTAATTGGTAGAGTTAACCTGGTGAAAATGTCTATTCTCCCTAGGGTTTCTTTCTTGTTTAATACAATTCCTCTTTACTTTGAACCCGTTTTGTTGGCTAAACTCCAGAGCGAGATAAGCTCTTTTATTTGGTGTAATAAAAACCCAAGGATAGCCTGGAAAAAGATAAGGCGTCGGAGAGAGAAGGGGGGCTTGGCCGGGCCTGACCTACAGGTTTATCTCTGGGCATTCCAGCTTTCCCACTCACGTATGCTCTTAAAAACACCTTCTGGCGTCGGGATCGGCAATTTGTTTGCCACTCTGTTGAAGTGCGAAGGAGTTGGGCAGTCTGGTTTTCTGTTTAAATTCGGAGACCCCAAATTCTTCAAAAAGGTCAAGTTGAAGATCCTACAGGGTCTGGCAAGAACTTGGGCAAAAATAAAATCCTGTATTAACTTGGGGTATTATTCTAGCAGAGCTCCTCTATGGGACCACCCTGAGGCGCCAACCTGGCTAAATGACGCACTGGCTTTACCACTCAGGGAATCTGGGTTGGTTGTTTGGGGGGATCTCTTTGTGGAAGGGACTTTGCTCCCCTGGGAGGACCTAGTTCGTAAAGTTGGGCCCAATCTTTCGAGATTTAAATATCTACAAATAGCAAGTTGGGCCCAAGCGGTAAGAATGCGACCTACACGTTCTATTAAGTTCATTCTAGGGGGAGGAAGTCAGTTGGAAACCCTCTTAGTTGATCAGCCTGCTGTAAAAAAAGAGGTCTCGCTATGGTACTCCTTAATAATGGATGAAATGGACGGCGATTTTCTTCTCCCGGAACAGCTGTGGAGTTCCCTGGTACCGACCCCCAATCTTGTAGATCTTTGGTTGTTTTCCTGTAAACTGCTGTGGGAATTAGTGAAACCAGCTAAGCTACGCAGGAATCACTTGTTTACACATTACATAGGGCTTACTACTCTCCACATAGACTTTCGAAATTCGCGGCTGGTGGTCTGGTGGCTTGTCCGAGATGTGGACTTATGGAGGCTACTGATGCTCACATGTTTTTTGAATGCCCTCACTTAACTCCATTTTGGGACGCAATTAGTAGCAAACTCTCGGCCTGGCTAGGTCGTCCGCTATTAATAGATCTGAAGCTAGTAATTTTTGGAACAGCAGATTGCACACGATCAACGGCTGGTAATCTTCTATTCTACGCAATGTTGGTGGCTCGTAGAGAAATCTGTAAACGTTGGAAAGAGCCCACTGTACCATCTTTCTTTGAGTGGCGTAGATCCCTGCTTCAGTTCTCTATATTAGATATCGCCAGGGCTGGTAATCGTGACAGGAGAAACTTTTGGAGGTTACTGGATGGCCTGGTTTGAATTTGTTGTGCTGGCTGGGTTTTTTTTTGTTTTTGTTTTTTTGGTTTTTTTTGTTTTTGTTTTTTTTTCCCCAGCTCCGATGATTATCCTGCCTTGGTACTATCTTGCTGTTCTTCTCTTTTTCCGATGGTCCAGGCTCGTAGGTCTCTACGGCAACAGCACATATAACCTTAAAGTTGGTTAACTTCTGTCTGTTGACTAGTAAGGGTTGGGCTGCTGGGGTGACCATGGCAGCTGTAGGGCTCCTGTATTTGACTTGTCACCTACTGCCCTTCCAGCATCAGCTGTGACAGCGCATTGGTACACTCGCAACTTTCGCCACCCATACAGTTGGCTCTCAGTAGTCTGGAACCATGGCAGTAAATGAGGAACAAAAAAAAAAAAAAAAGAAAAAAAAAAAAAAAAGTTGTCATGTTTATGCGGTTGTCAGAAACTACTCCCTTATTGTTTATTCGAGAAGTTTCTAGTGACCTCTGAATTAGCTGGCACACAAAGTAATTAAGTTTAATGTACTAGAGGCATACTGACCTTAGTCCTATGCAAAAACTATAGTGTATATTATTCCAATGCGCAGAGCCTATAAGGGAAATAAGAACTACACTACAAGGCGCCCAACGTTTAGTAAGGCACTAATTTAACGCTAGATACTGAGGTAACTCAGTCGTGCTTTTCTCAGAGACCCCTCCTCATAATTCTCCATAAGACGTCTGGAGTGGGTAGGGTTAATATCCACCATAGCTGAGTAGGACGAGAATCCTATGTATTAGCTGTTTGGTTTCTTCAACGTTGAGGGATACAGTGTTCCAAAATATTGTGCACCTTATCTTTGTTCCCTTGAAACTTGATCTACATTTTTCATTAAACAAATGTTCCATAGCGGGGAAACAGAGGCTACGGCTGATCCAGTCGTAACAGCTTTTAATACTACAGGTTTAAATGAAACCGATGAGGCTGTTATAAACATCCCTCCAAACTTAAGGAGAGTCATCACTGTAAAACGTATAAAACACGGCCTAACACCAAGAGGTGGTAGAGCAGTTTTTGTGATAGAAGCACATGTATCTTTTCAGACAGAGGTATTCTATTCATGGATTACATTCGCAGAATCAAATCCAGTAACACATGTGTTTCACTTCTTCAAAGAAGATGAACCACCTGAGGAATACATTCCCTTCGAGGATGTTGAAATTCCACTCACATACCAGGAGCATCAGCTCTGGTTTAAAACATTACAATCACATTACCAGGCTCGGTCCACTAGGTAGACCAGGAGCAACATGGCCGATTTTAGCCAGCTACACACCTCATCCTGACATTGAAGCAATGTCAGACAAGGAATTACTTAATCAAATGCAAGAATTAATAGAATTACATAGTTAAACCACAACTGTCTGAAGGTCCTGAGAAGGACTCAATTAAACACAATCCTACATCTTCTAAAAAGAAGTGGGAAAATAACAAACAACATTCAAAAGAGAATCGTTCTCAAACCCGAGGTAGGTCTCCTCAAAAGGAGCCCTCTGAAAGGAGGGTTTAACCTCAGAAATAGGCATAATTTGAAAAAATCTGACAGGTTTCACGATACTGACACACGTTCCTCTCGTACCTTTCAGACATCTTCACAGACATTCGAAAGAAGAGGACGGTCAGATCACAAAGAAGAATGCGTGAAGTCCAAAGAAGATCAACACGTTCAGAAAAACAAACCAAAACCTCAATTCACTAAGAAAAAGGTAGCAGGTCTGAAGATCAGACATGCCGAAAATTTTGAGAGCACAACTCAAGAATGGAGAATGGGCTCAGACAATGCTGGACAGTGCAGTAGAAGTAACAATAGCTCACCAGAACCTGAAGGAACTTCTGGAGATAGTGGACTTGAATGAGTACATCACAGTTGAGACTGAAGACACTAGGGTTAGTTCTCCACAAAAGTTATATGAAATAACACTCCCGATGGAGCGAGACATAGCAAGAAAAGTGAAAACACTCTTTTGGGAAAAACTTTCAAGGGGCTATGACATACTTCTAGCAGAACGGGACTGGCCACCACAATTTGTCAGGGAGTGCCCACATGGCAAAGACATCCTTATGCCAGCCTTCTCCAACCATGTTCCTATAAATTTAAAATATACTTATGCTAGGAAATGGGCAGTAGCCCAGACCCCAGCATTATACAAAAATTATGTAGGATGGGATGAGGACTCACCTCACCACAAAATCCAATTAAAATGTCAACCTACTGCACAAAGACAGTACCCAATTAAGCAAGAAGCTAACAAAACAGGGAGATCTTAGATCAACTTGAATACCAAGGGGTGATTGAAACATGCACCGCATCAATGAAAAATCCTTTGTTTCCTGTTTCCAAACCATACAATACATATCATCTAGTTTTGGATTACAGACACCTGAACACTTGCAAAATGCACACAGTACAGCATTAATGAATAACATTGTGCGTAAAAAATATAAAACCACATTGGATATTTCAAATGGTTTCTTTTGTCAAAACATAGCACCTGAAAGTAGGTACTTGACAGCTTTCTCAATAATGGGGACCCAGCGTCACTTCTGTCGACTCCCACAAGGGTTCAAGAACAGCCTGGGGTTATTCTCAGGAAAAGTAACAGAGTTACTACAAATTTATGATGACGAGGCATTGTCATATGTCGATGATATCTATTTGACAATGACCTGAATAGGCACTTGAATAGGGTAAATACCATTATACTGGGTTTTCCCTCTGAGGGCTACAAATTCAATAAAAAAAAAAACAAGAATTGCCCATCTCAATATCCTTTTCCTAGGATATGAACTTTCATCTGAAGGTAAAAGCCTGGCAGCTAACTTTTTAGAAAAATGTGCGCTGCTCCAACCTCCAAAAACACTGAAAAATGTACAGTCGATTCTAGGTTTCCTAAATTTTGGAAGAACTTACATTCTAAATTATGCAGAAAGGGTTAAACCTCTCTACGAATTAATCAAACCTGATTTCAAAAACAAAAATTGGACAAAGGAACACACAGATATTCTGTGCTCACTACAAGCTGACATGTTAGAAACAAATCACTTACACACACACGTAAATACATGCAATTTAGTGATCGGAATAATTTCGGCTCAATGCGGATTCACATACTTAACTTTTAATGAAGGTGAAAAAATACCAATTGCATACAAATCACATTTGTATACACAAGCGGAAATGCGATTCACTTCGACAGATACAATTCTGACAGCAGTTCAAACCGCTGTAGCAAAAGAAAGAGCTCTAGCTCTGGGGAAACACATTATTGTTGTGACTCTGGTACCAGCCTTAGAGGCAGTTACAAAAGCGAACATTCCAAATTCAAAAGCTTTACATCCAAGATGGATACAATGGGTTAATTCACTTGCTGCAACTGATGTTGAATAAGTTTTTGATCCTAATTTAAAAACTCAAGCATTCCTGCAATACGAACACAAATGTCCTCTACCTATTGAGATTCTCCCTCTTGATCAGTACGAATTTATAATTTATACTAACGGATCAGCACAACCCGCTATGAAAATTAAGCAAGCTTACAGTGCAGAGTGCGCAATCGTTAAAGGTCGCATGCGTGATGGTAAATTCCGATCAATGGTCACAAAAACACAATCTCTAGGAGATTGTACAGCTCAGCGAGCTGAACTACAAGCATTTAAATTGGCACTTGAAAATACGGATCGCGAATTCCCCACACTTATAGTGTGCGATTCTTTTTACTGTGTTCAATCATACAATGAATATTTACAGAATTGGATTGAAAATGGTTTCAAAGATGCAAAAGGTGGCACAATCAAGCATAAAACGCTTTGGGAACAAGTAGTTCAGTTGCGAGACGGACTACAAAACACTCACGTGATACACACGCTGAGTCATCAACGTGATGGCGTTGACGTTGCAGGGAATTCATTGGCTGACAAAGTCGCAAAGGGGTCTATGCAAACGGCTTCCGTAGCTGCGATCACTCGTTCAAAAACGAGAATAGACAGTGAGATATTGTTGGCTGTCAATGCTTCAGGCAAAGGCAGTGGTGCAGCGTTACCTAAAAAATGTCCATTCAAATACTCGTATATAATTGATGCGAACAACGTTCCGTTTGCTCGAATCCCTGGAGTCGGAGATAGGGTAATTCCAAACATGGAACGTAGATTAGGACTAATCCTAGCAGCACATGAAGGGATAGCCTCTGCCCATGCAGGTGTTTCCACCACAGTATCGTTATTAAAACAGAGATATTGGTGGCCCGGCATTAGGAAACAGACCAAAATCAATGTCCTGGAATGTGAAATGTGAAATATGCCAACAGACGAAAGTCTCTACAGTGAAACTTACTGAGCAGACGCCCCTGTTCATTTCAGGTAAACCATTAGCTTGTGTTTACCTGGATCACTGCGGTCCCTTGCAAAGGGATAGAACTTATTTAAACAGCTGTAACAAGGCTAGAAGAGCTCACCTACGTACTCGGATTATGGAGGCTAAGGACTCTTCACGGGAGCTTTTTACCATCTTGAGAGAATTCACCTGCCCGCGGGCAAATGACTTGCTCCCGCCAGCTACGCAGGAGTTTTGCAATCAGTTAGCGTCTCACTTCACTGATAAGATTGATATCATATATCGTGCCTTTGGGACAACAGAAAATGGGAATGACAGTCTGGCCCCTAGGGCAGTCCCTTGTACATCCAGCCTAGATGACTTCCCCATCATTACGGGATCCCAGGTGGGGGATCTGCTGGCCAAAACCAAGTCAGGATCATTCTTGGATCCACTGCCACCTAGGGTCATGAAGGAGTTGTCTCCTATTCTTGCAGATACTTTGGCAGGCATATGCAACATCTCTTTAGCTACAGCTACCTTCCCGGGTAAATGGAAGGTATCTCGCGTTAAGCCGTTGCTTAAAAAGGTATCCGCAGACCCAGAGGTGCAAAACTACAGACCTATCTCTCTTCTTCCATGTTGGTCTAAAATCATGGAATTTATAATTAACCGTCATCTTTCTAACTATTTAGAAGAGAACAAGATACTGGATTCTACTCAGTCAGGTTTTCGCACATCACACAGTACTGAGGCTGCCCTGCTCGAAGTTACGGACACCATCAGGATGCAGCTCGATGGGGACTCTCCTGTTATGCTGGTGCTGCCGGACTTGTCGCCAGCCTTCGACACCATCTCCCACAATATATTACTAAACAGGTTGTGGGAGGTTGGTGTCGGTGGCTTAGCCCTTAAATGGTTTCAAAGCTACCTATCTGATAGAACCCACTCCATTCAATTGGGGTCTTGTGTGTCATCTCCGGTTGTGGTGGACAAGGGGGTACCACAGGGCTCTATATTGAGCCCCACATTATTCAATCTATATGTGGCCCCCTTAGCCTCAAATATCAGGAATTGTGGCTTTGAAACCATATTGTACGCTGACAATACGCAGCTATTTGTACATATTGGTAAGGACCCCGCCAAAACGAAATCCAGGTTTGCAACTTGTATGATTAACATTGCAGACTGGATGAGGAGACATTTTTTACAATTAAACTCCTCTAAGACCGAGATACTTTTGTTTGGCAAAGCTGTTGATCTGTGGACTCCAGACTGGTGGCCACCCGAATTGGGTGTGGCCCCCGTCCCGAGAAGCTGGGCGAAGAACTTAGGGATAAGGTTAGATTACCAGCTCACAATGGAGATACAGGTGAAAACGCTGGCTACCTCCTGTTTTGGGACCATGCGGATGTTGAGTAAGATCTTCCCATGGATCCAGCTTAGTGCTAGAAAGACCCTCATCCAAGCACTGCTAATGAGCCGCCTGGATTTTGGCAACTCCCTATTGGTAGGAATTAGGGAGGACCTCTTATCCAAATTACAGGTGGTGCAAAATACAGCTGCCCGCCTCGCTCTTGACAAACCAGCTCGAATCCCCTCCTTGCTGCTCTTACGCCAATTACATTGGCTTCCAGAAAGGAAACGGGCCACATTTAAAATGCTGTGTCTGGTCTTTAGGTCCTTGCATGGACTGGGGCCGGCTTATCTGACTGATAAACTTAAACGGGATCAACCTACACGGCAGCTTAGATCCAGCAATCGAAAGACACTGTGTGGTCATAGAATTAGGAAGGTTAAGATGGGAGGGTTACTCCTTTTCTTATCAGGCCCCCAAGTTGTGCAACAGCCTCCCTGAACAAATCCGACAATGCCCGAATCTGGCCCAATTTAAAAAGCTGCTCAAAACGTGGCTCTTCTAATGCTTTCCTCTTGCTGACCGCTAGCCTCTTTTTCCAGCGCCGAGAGATCTCCTTGCGGATGATTCGTGCACGATACAAGTGACCTAAATAAATAAAAACATATATCATGGTCGCAGTGGATTCGTGCTCAAGGTTCCTATGGATGTGGCCTCGGCGCTCGGCTGACGCTCGAACTGTTATAAAAGATTTGCGAGTCTTTATCGGCACATGCGTAATAGGCACGCTACACTCTGACCAGGGCCCTGCGTTTAGCTCTCGGGCTTACAAAGAAGCCATGGCCAGTTTGGGCTTTGCATTGCGGTACTCCTCTCCATTCCATCCTGAGGGAAATTCTATTGTGGAAAGGAAAAACCGGGACATAAAGCGGTCTATAACAGCTAGAGTATTAGGTTTAGGTGATGGGTGGGTCAAACATCTTTATGAGGTCCAACGCTCATTAAACAATTTGACAAGAAGTTTTCTGGGGGGGTCACTCCATATGAGGTCCTATTTAGGACAAGAATGGGGGTTCCTGATCTCGAATGTAAAGGCACAGTGGTGGAAAATAAACCATTTGATATCAAAGATCATTTGGCTGTTTTACAGGACTTAAATAAACTAAGATCGAAACAAAGCAACGTGTTCCTGAATCCAACCACCACTGGGAAAAATCCAGTCGTCCCAGCAAGGTCTGTCTGGGTCCCACAGCTTGGGGATCTAGTCAGAGAGAAGATCGCGGACAAGAAGGAATTTGGGCCTTCTTACAGACAACCGGTACCTGTCCTAGCCATCCACGGAACAAGAACAGTACTTCTTCTGCCCCTTGCTGGTAAAAAGGAGAAAAGATTTGTGTCAATCGACCTCATCAAACCACACAATGTGGCCAATACTAAGCAGTAGGCCATGTGGACTCCGACCAAGTAGCAGACGCACTCCTCTAGCTACTATCCAAGAGGTTTAAACTGAAAGACTTATCACCATTGAGAGTTCAACAGTAAGAAATTAAGGACTAAGAAACAATGCTATGGATCTCATTCCTATTGAAACCCAAATAACAGTTCGTCCTGATACACCTGTCTACACCAACGTAGCGAGTGATCAACTGGTTCCAGCTATTTCAACGAATTCTGAAACAATTTCAACCATTGACAGAACTGCTTCTGTCTATTTCATTAACTTTGATACATTTTCTGAGGATCCAAGAGACCTAGAAACGACGCCAGCCAAAAGAACCTTCAAAGAGCAAGCACAAGACTTCTTTCATCACGTGAAAAAGACTTATCTGGTTTCACCATGGATTGAACTATGGATTATTTCTGGAAGATTTTTCTTTCTGCTTTGGCTAGCTTTAATGATGACTGAGCATGTTGATAAATGGAAGATATATTCATTTGGACACAGAAAGTAAAAATGTGAACTTACTTTTGAAACCACACAAATCATCCCATCGTGAAGCAAGAGACTTGTCAGCAGTGAACATCACAGCCGTTCCTATACAAGATGGTATAGTTTGGCACAATATATTTCCACTATAGGCAACTGTTGTTCAACTGTGATCCCACGCGGGCTACAGTTCTAGGAACAAAATCCATGATCTTCTCACCAGGTCTCTGAATATCTTATTGTACTATGATGTTCGCTTAGTCGGGTGGAATATCAAAGATATTGAAGAAGACGCCTCACTCACATAATAGTGACATGCTTCATCATAGGCGTTTTCTCCACACCCAGACAAGGTGGTACTGTCTGGGCGGACTCAACCAAAGATGTTTTTTTTGGGAGTTCTTATATAAGATGATGGCTGGTTAAGCAGGGAACCAGATTTTTGGTATAGTAAAAATACCTACAAGTATACCCCGTTCAAGTCGTTTATTCTGGGGTACTAGTGGTACCGTTAAAATCATATGTTGGGGTTCTTTTGAACATAATCTTTCAAATATACCCTCATTTCAGTGCCAACATGTTTCGGCCCACGTTAATAGCCCAATCGGGTCTGGGGCCTTCGTCAGGGCGTTATTCTTTAATTCCTTAGTTTAGAGTCCCTGCCTTCTCTTTACGCATATACTCCATGCATACCACTCGAGAGGCTTAATGCACTCACCTACCAATCTTGTACTCGAACTCCAGTAGATTTTCTATAAGAGTAAAAGCAAGACAAAGGAATATACACATAAACCCAAAGTTATATGTATCCATATGCTAAAAGTGCCTTTATCATACTGCTATTCACACTTCTAGTGTTGAGCATGTGTGCAGACCCCGACTAAGTGCTCACTATTTGGTGCTGATAGCCGTTTATTTGCTTTATCAAAATTATTGCCACTCTACAAATATCTTCCACCGCACTCAGTGTTCATTCCAGAGAAACTTTCAGTTTTTCATTGTGAAATAAAATCCCCTCGTGAATGTGTGCAACTTATTTTACAAAAACACGTATGCTATTCTGTTGTTTTTTTACTGTAATCGTAGTTGAATGTTGTGTTACACAAAAAGTTTCCCATGTTCTCCCAATGTCCTAGTTTATTTTGTATCAACCATTCTCAATCGTGCTGTTTTTATTTTCGAGATGTCATAATGTTGCTCACCTACTGGTCGATGCTTGCTAGCATCATGCAGGACTTGTGTATCGCGGTGGCTTACTGTAGTCACACACTATATGGTAACGATAGTAAATATTAAAAGCACTATCTTGAAGTTTGCGGTAAACCGAATGTTACTATGCATTTGAGGTTTCAAAAACCATTTTTAGGGTATTTAAATAACTTAATCTATGCTTTTATTTCAATTCTATACTTCTATTCCGGCCTCAATGCTGGTGATACGTGATAATATACTGACCACTGTATGAAGCTGGGACGGTTATTGAAAACGGGACGATTATCTACTGAATCGTCGAAGAACCTTTAGTGCAAATTTTCTTTTCACCCATCAATTATTTCTCTAGTTGTGTGCCTGATTTTCATGCTACCAAACCTACTATTGACCTCGTATGAACGGGACTTGTGGGCGGGTCTATTTTTACAGGTCGACGAAATATAAACCAAATTACCTTCAGTTAAGTTTATCGTGGCCCAAAAATACCTATAAACACACCTTGAATTCAGCGTTTTTGAATTAGTCATATACTTCCAACGGGGATATTTTAACCTCACGTGTCCGTGAATTACTAGCCACTGTATGAAGCATAGAACGATTTTTAAAGACGGGACGGTTAATTTACTGGATCGTCAACGAACCGTTCGTGCAACCCTTCTTTTCACCAAACATTTATTTATTAAGGTTGTCCGTGCCTGTTTTTCATTTGAAAACACCCGCTATCGGACTTGTTTAAACAGGACATAAGGTCGGGTCTATTTTCGCTGGTCGACGAATCAAAAATGAATTTGCCATCAGTCAAGTTCATCGTAACTACAACATACATATAGCCTTCTAAATTAGGCGTATTTAAATACATAAAACACTTGCAATGGGGATATTTTAACCTAACGTGTCTGTGAATTACTGGTTACGGTTATATTAGGTTAAAGAATGCAACTCCCTCGATCTCTAATGGGCTTTGACTTACTTCATCAAGGATTCGCCACCGTTTTTCCACCTACTAGATGCACCGCCTGCCGTCGAGTACATCATAGTTGTGATGGGCACCTTAAATAGCAGTTTCCTAGGAAAAAAAAAAAAATAGTTTGGGAGAAAACAGATTATGATATATTCGGCCCGACGGAACTTTTGAAGATTCCACACTTATTTAAGATTTCATTAAGTGACTTTATTACCTCCAGTACATATTCTGATGATTGGGACTTTGAGACTTTTAATAACATGATGTCTGATCTAGAAAGGTCTGCTGCATTCTCTAACCATGAATACTTAGAGGGTTCAACAGACTATGAACAGCTTTTTTGTTACAACCACTATGGTCATCATTTCTTGCATAAATCTGCAGCACCTAGAAATGTATTTATGTATGACCAATGGGAACATTGTCCTACACCAGCAAGGGGTAGCTCAAAAACGTTTGCAATGAAGTTTCCATATTTTTCAGGGTACAATATATCTAAACCAGAAACGTTTTACTTTAAAAATGTGAACAAAACAGGAACGAAAAATATGTTAACCAATACGAAACAGATTTATTCTGTAGCCTTTATTGCCCAACTGTCTAGACAGGGTTTGGAGTTTTGGAAAACACAATTGACACAAAATCTGTCTGGGGTACAAAAGATTGGCAAGTGCAGGGGATTGAAGCTTTGTTTAAAGCCTGCATCATCCCACAGCAAATAATGTTTTTGAATGACACTGTCCAACAAACGTCTTGCCTTGGGTTAGCCAAGATCAAATACATGAACACACCTTCTGTACCAACTCCAGCTAGTAATAGCACCGAACAGGGAGCGGTGACAGTGGACACACTTTTACAAAACAACAGATCAGATTCTGAATGGAGAAAATGGTTGCTCTGGCCCACAGACCACAACCAGCTGTCAAGAAAGATTCCTGAACATAATACAGGGTTTTACTATCAATAGGCCAGACCCACACTATGTTCAAAGACAGCATCCAGGGGTAGTAACAACATACAGTGTAGGAAAATTATGCCTTGATTGGCTACAGACATCTACACTAGAGGATGTGAAACAACACATCTTTACTTAAGGAAGACGCAAACCTTAGGGATTTCTTGCTAGGTCCAAGAAAACTGTGTCAATAAGGTTTCATATATGCTGGAGTCTATGCTGCTTATAATGAAATATGGAAGTTTACCCAAGCAGATGCCGCAGAAAGAATACAAGAAATTGATCGTATTAATTTAGAGAAATCTCTCGCTGTGGTAGACAATGGGTTAACGACTCTGTCATCAAGGATATATTCATTGGGCAATATTGTATCCTCTGCTATAGACATTGTGGACCAAGATTTGGTCCTGCTGCGACAAGGCTAGTCTCAATTACGTACTATTCTGTTATTATGCTGGACGCTACAAAACGTGCGTGCAGGCTATGTGCCTTGGCGTTTCATCAACACGTCGTCTCTGTTTTCAGAATACAATCTCACTGATAAACAGATCAAACTGGCACAAAGGGGAGCAAAGTACGCAGTGCTGAGCATTGAAAAACTGGAAAAATTGCCATTTACGGTAGGAGAAAAAACGGCTACAGAATGGATCATTCATGGCAAAATAACTCTGCCTGTTACAACTTTCCATTTTCAGTATTGCTAAAACACATGCCAGCAGGCAAATATGAAAGGTTGGGTAAAGAATACATCAGAATATCCTGGGATTTACCTTACACACACAGATGTTGTAGTGGGGGGCGTGAAGTGTTTCTTAGCGGTACACACTGTGAAAATACACTGAGAGGTTCACTCATATGTCCGGATATTAGTTTACACGGGCCTGTAGCTGTTCCACTGCAAATTTATCCTGCCACCTGGAAGATTCACCAGCTGCTGTGATTAATCCAACGTTTGGACAACTTTCAAATGGGAGTTACCTCATGTTGAATGATCAGAGCTGTTGTGGCATGTTGCCAGGTATCCTATATCTAGTAACGGTTAGTTCCAGGGTCACTTGCTGTATGCAAGTCTTGTTCCCCCAAATAGACACAGTCAGGGAGTCGCCTTTATGGCCTTCACTGAACATCTCTTCTACACGAATTGATACTTTAAGCAGAATAAAAGCCATTCTTTTACAACAAACCGTGCCTTTGACCTCGGCCAAAGAAACCTATGATCTACAAATTGCAAGGAGTTTGGCTGAGATACAGGCTCTGTTACGTACAAACTGTCCTACACATTTCACAGAAATGTTGGGACAAATCTTAAACATGTCTGATACGAGCGGTATTGAGCATGTATTTAAGACCATATATTCAGGACTGTTAACACCTTTTCAAGCAGTCCTCGGAATCATTCCAAACTTCATGCACTCGGTGAATGGTGGTCTGCCACTTATTCTAGCACTCGTTGCGGGAATCCTGTTTTTATTCCTACTACTACGCTATGGCAAGCGTATCCACCAGTGTCACTCCCTGTGACTTGGTGAAAGCTCTCCTGGAGAGGAAGTGTCATGAGCGCATAGTACAGCTATTGGGTTAACCTCGTCTACGAGAACTAAATACCACATGGTTTCTGTCGTCAGACCAATCTGGCAAGATTGCATCTTACCTGTTCTAAGCTGCCTGCTTTGCGGTGAAGAATGCGGGCTAGACATCTGCCTAACACTCCCATCAGTCATGCCAACGGATATCGATACTCTGCTGGACCCGATAACGGCCCATGCTCTGTGTTGTCCCCAGAGGTTACCAATCCTGATGACGGCATTCATTGAGATCTCACAGACGCGACATGCTACTGCTGAGGTACGAGATGGATCAACAGGCACACAGGTAACATCTGTAACAAACACTGCTACTGACGATGCATCACATCTATGTGCAGTTAGTCTTCTAAACGAGGTAATCGACCTATCACCGACATTGGTAGACGATTTTTTGTCTACAGGAATAGAAGATTTCATGTTTTCACCAGCATCTTACACTGACTTTTGATTTGGCTCACAGTGTACCGGATAATCTATGAATTTGGCCTTCATTTTTCAAAACAAAAGACAAAATTTTGAACTTTTTCAGATAATTGACTTTATTCTTTTATGGCTTAACAAACTCTGCTTACAGTGGAACTATTCATAGAGAACAGACTTCTTTGAACACTTCCAGGGACACATCGTGTCCTTTTCTTCGCATTTATGTAATCATGACATGAAATGGCTCTGAACTATATATTTTTTTCCTTTCTGTAAAAATGGGCCATTTCATTATATATGTGTATATTTCTGTGCATTCATTTAGAATTTAGCACCCATTGTAAACATATGCTTCGGATGAAACATTACTTTAAATATGTGCAGCACCTTTGCATTCCATGTTTAGCTGAGAGTTTTTAACATGAACTTCTTTTTAAGTATGCTTTTACAAAAGTTTTTAGTGAACATGTGATACTCAATTTTATGTTTTTAGCAGGTTTAGCATTTAGTAATATCGATCATTCGTCAATGGAGTGGGTGTTGTGTTTCAATTTAGATGCCCGTACATAGGTTTCCTTGAATCATGCCCTTATAGAGTCACAATTCGCATTGCCCTTATTTAGGCATAGAATCCCAGTCCTTATTTAGGCATTAGCCATGCTATCCAAATTCAGGCATGGTCACCTACATCCGTCCACCCAACGTCACAACGAGTTCTTAGAAACCAGACCCGTAAGCCATCGAGACTTTCCCTAGCTAGGATTATTGATTTCTCCAAGAACTCATCTATTATGCATGAACTACTATTCCTTAGGGGATCAATCATGACGTCTTCCTCTGCCCGACTTTACGTCAATGCTAGCATTCCTAAGCACCTTACAGGTATAAATATACCTTCCCTTACCATGGCAAGTATGGCACGGCTCAGCACGACTAGCCTACACAGCTCAATATAGCTCACCACGGCAAGTTCGGAAGGAATTTGAGTTCCGGTCTGACGCACTGACCAGACGCTGTCATCCCTGCTCGCAGAGAATCCAGCTTCCAGAGTTCTGACTCCCTTCGCGGGGTGTTGGAGTTTGAAATTTGGAAAGAGATTCCCACCTCTCTCATTCTAAAGGTATGGCGCTGACTAGAACCTAGAGGGACTCTTGGCATATAAACTTAGTATATACCATACTATAGACAACAGCACCTTCTTCTTACCTTGTACTACACTTAGGTTAGGTACACTGGGGTAAAACTATTTAGAAGCATCAGACGAGTATTCACTTTTTAGCCTGTGTTATTTATGTATGTATATATGAATATATGTCATAGCTAAAAGACAAGGCTATTGCAGTATTATTTCTTCTTACTGCTTACGCTGTGCGGATTATATCTTGCTTACTTTCTAATGATTGTAACAGCTCATATCTCTTACACGAGAAACAAGACTGTTCAATAAATCTTTTTATTGAAATGCCCATCTATCTATTTCTGTGTAACTGGAGAAACCAAGCATGCACAATTGACTGAGTGAAACTGTTATCTATTGTTTCCACGATTCTGAGACACGTTCCGATTCTAAGGGAAACAAAGTTGTCATGTTTATGCGGTTGTCAGAAACTACTCCCTTCTTGTTTAGTGGCTAGTAGGGGTGTGAAGATACAAAAGAACCCAAAGCCTTATCAGTCTACAAAAAACTTGCCACTAAGGTCACAATACACAGTTAAAGCTTCTTCTTTCCTAGCGAATGAGGTGAAGGGTAAGAGAGCTTATAAGGCTGATAGGGTTGTAAGGTCAGGAAAGTCAGGAAAGTCTGTTCTAGATTCAAATTCAAAGATTACACCCTCATTGCGCTCTTACTTCAAAGCGGTCCCCCAACTGCTTAACATTGGGAAAAGCCCTGATACACTATTTGCCACTACCCTCCAACCTGAAGGTGAGGACATCCATGTGGGTAGTCAAGATTATTCTTCAGCACCGTCACCGTCACTAGAGCCTATTCCCGTTTCAGTCTCCGACCTTTCTTCTCCGCCCCCTAATAACCAGACAAATTCTACCCCCGTCTCTCCTCCAATTCTCCTGCAATTTTCCTCTCCGCAGCCTATAATGGGTGATTTGGTCTATACTCCCTGCCCTGGTCCCTTGCCCTCTGTCCCTGTACATGCCCCTACACATGCCCCTACACTTTCCCCTGAGCTTATGAGGTCCTTCATCTCTGAATCACAGATTCTGTCTGTTGACTCGACTTGCTTGGAAGCCCCCCCATTATCCTGTGTCACCTCATCTGGTAACATTGGATCTGCCTTAGTTCCCGTCCCCCCCTTATTGTCAGAGCACGGGGGTCAGGCGGTGAACTTCAAGTACCCCCTGGAGTAGTGGATGATGGGCAGCCCCCGCATCAAACACATACAGACCTACCGGCTCAGGTGCAGAGCCCGTCTCGAGGGGGGCTAGAAGTAACACTGATTGGCAGCCATCAACAGGCCTCGCATGTTTTGGGAGCCGGACCACCTCAAGAGTCCCCAGTTGTCCTTGCCTCATCTCTACCTTTTTTACCTGCTCCCTCTCTGGAGCAAATGTTTCGGTCTCTCTCAGCTGATATTAAACGTGGCTTTGAAGAATCAGCTGCAATTCAGAGAGAGATCAAAAGCTATTGTAAGGCATTGGCTAGTAAAGTTGATGGGCTCACCACGAGAACTATTGCGCTAGAAGAAGCGGTTGGCGGCTTATCTTTGAATCTAGATATTGCGAGGGATGAGATAGTGAGTCTCAAGAAGGAAGACGTTTCAATTGCTGAGAGGATGGAGACTTTGGAAAACCATGCCAGGCGTAACAACATCCGGCTTTTGAATATTCCTGAGGGAATTGAAGGTTCTGATGTCAAAGGTTTCATTGTTCCCCTGTTAGTTTCTTCTTTATCGCTGGGGCTATCTGAAGAAGAAATAGCTAATGATATTCAACGGGTCCATAGGGATCCTTTTAGACGAAATGCCCAAAGATCAAAACCGAGGCGGATCCTTGTGAATTTCCACACATACACTATAAAGGAGCAGATTCTTAGTGCAGCTTTAAAGCTGAAGTCCCTGGTCTATAAACGTTTCACATTTCAGGTACGATCTGACTTATCTAGAGTGACACTTGAAAAGCAGTGGGAGTTGGGCAAAAGGATGGATGCATTTCGGAAACATGGTGCCACCGTTCAGCTAAGTTTTCCTGCGCTATTGAAGGTCATGTTGAATAACAAAATGTACAATATCCGCACTGCGCAGGCTGCTGATGAATTGTTATCTACCCTCCAAAGTGACAGGGGCGCAACGGGTGGCCCTTCCTGAGCACATATCTATAGTTGATCTCCTTCTGATTCGTAATATAATATAACCCACTACCAGGAAAATAATAAAAAGAGATAAATGGAAGGTTAAATAAAAAAAAATAAAAAAAAAAATAATAAATAAAAGGGAGGTGAGAGAGAAAAGAAAAAGGGAGAGGGAAGGAATGAGAGAAGAAGAGATAAATTAAAAAAAAAAAGAGCGGGTAAATAAAGGGTTTAAACTTATGGAGGGGGAAAAAAAAAAAAAAAAAAAAAAAAAAAAAAGTTTCTTCTCTATTAAAGATATAGCACAATTCGCACGTATGGAACCACGTTTTGTGCACTCACTCCGGGGGGTGGGGTTGGGTAAGGGGTACCACAAACCGGTCTCCGGTTGGTCCTTACAAGGGTTCCTCAGGGGGCAGGGGGGTTGAGGTTAGGTCACAGGGGTGTAGGGGATAGGTTAAGGGTGTGGGTTGGTGTTATTGGAAAAATTTCCTCATTTTCAGTCTGGTCTCAGATTCAGTGGTGTAAATTTATATGTAGTCACGTTTTTTCTTTTTGTGTTAGACAGGACGATTACTTTAGGAGCATGTTTAGGTTCCTGGTTCTTGAGCTTAAATTTCACCTTACTCTCTCTAATGTGAATTTGACCCATGAGTAATCTTAGGATTCTCTCTTGGAATGTCAATGGTCTGCGCACCAAACCAAGGGCTAATAGAATTTTACAGTATCTTCGTGATATTGATGCGCAGATCATTGTACTCCAGGAGACTCATCTCATTGAGGAGGAGATGCTCGATTTGGTGAAAAGGAATAGGTGGATCGATCTTTCGGTATCCACCTCCCAGTCGCTTAATACGAGGGGTGTTTCTATCTTGTTCAAAAAATCCATCAATACAAGAATTTTAACTCAGCAGGTCGACCAGGGAGGTAGGTGGGCGATCACCTTGGTGGTTATTGGTGGGGTAAAACTAACATTGGCAGGTTTTTATGGTCCTAACCTGGACGATTCATCTCCCTTAGAGTCTCTCTTTTCAAGTCTGTTGCACTTTCCAGATCCCATAATTCTTACAGGGGATTTTAATATAGTGCTGGATCCAATGTTAGATAAGACCCCCCGTAGTAGACAGTTGACCCCCTCTAAAGCTAGAGCTTTTTTATTGAGTTCCATTAAGCAATATGGGTTCACCGACATTTGGCGGGCAAGAGCAGGTACAAAACCAGGTTTTTCATTTCACAATTATAAGTACCACCATCAATCTAGAATTGATTACTTCCTGATAAGTCACGCCTTGGTTGATTCTGTTAAAGATATTTCTTACTATCCATCACACCTTTCAGATCATTCTGCTGTTCTTCTTGAGATAGTCGGGGTTATTAAACCTCTTACTACTTCCTGGTCATTTGACAGATCTCTACTCTCTTGTCCCCAAGATGTCCTGTCTATTAGAGCTGACACTCTTGAGTTTATGCGTATCAATTTTGGATCCTCAGACCCTCCGGTCGTTTGGGACGCATTCAAGTGTTGTCTTCGAGGATTAATTAAAAATAAGGTAGTATATCGAAGGAGGCAATACACGCAGAAGATATCATCCATTGAAGCTGCACTTCTTCAAGTGCAAGCGGAAATTAATTTTACTAGTCAAGACTCTACAGATAGATGTCTTGCTCTCCATGAGAAACTTGCTTCCCTTAAAGCTGATCTGGCATCTGTATTAAACGAACGTATTTTGCAAAAATGGGAAGCGAGTAAATTATCGCACTTTGAATATGGAGAAGGGGCAGGCAAGCTGTTGGTCTGGAAAACCAAATCTGATAGGGCGCGTAATATAATAACCGCTGTAACATCTCCCCAGGGCACTGTCTTCTCGGATTTGGAGATTAGAACCACTTTTAAAAACTTCTTCCAGAACATCTATCGGCAAGATAATAACATAGACTCATCAGCTATTGAGAGTTGGTTAGCGGGTATTTCTCTTCCGAGATTATCGGATCTGCAATCTGAAATACTGGAAAGGGAGATAACCAGGGAAGAGGTAGAGGAGGCTGTGCGAGCTGCCAAGGCAGGGAAAGCTGCTGGTCCGGATGGTTTACCGGTAGAGCTATATAAGATCCTAGTTGAAGAAATTTCTCCTTCTCTTACATCATTGTTTAATCAAATCTTAGTAGGAGGGGTTACACCACCAGCAACTTGGAATGACGCTTCCATTACCCTTATATTAAAACCTGGCAAACCCCCTACCGATTGTGGCTCTTACCGCCCTATATCTATATTAAATGCTGATTATAAAATTTTTGCCTCTCTGTTGGCAAGAAGGCTGGGTCGAGTCATTCCAACATTAGTACATCCGAACCAAAAGGGTTTCATTGCAGGCCGTCAGCTCTTCGAGCTAACATACGACCTAATAGGGGCTATCGACATGGCCACTTTGAGTGCAGCTCCACTGGCCATTTTAACACTCGACGCGACTAAGGCCTTCGACAGGGTCAATTGGTTGTACCTGTCGGGGGCCTTGACCAAGTTTGGTCTGGGAGGAAATTTTCGAAGGGCTGTACGTTTGCTATATAATCGCCCAACAGCTCGGGTACTTGTTAACGGAGGTCTTTCTGATGCATTTGTTATCTCCAGAGGGACCCGTCAGGGTTGTCCTCTTTCCCCCCTCCTATTTGATCTCTATATTGAGCCTCTCGCTCAAAAAATACGCGAAGAACACTCCATCATACCTTTCGCATGTAGGGGATGGGAGAAGAAGGTTGCGTTATATGCGGATGATCTCATGGTTATGACCTCTGACATCGATTCTGCCTTCCCGGCTGTCATTGGGCTGGCTGTGGAATTTGGAAATGTTTCTGGTTATGAGGTAAACGCAGCCAAAACAGAAACATTGGTGTGGAACGATGTCGGTAGCAGCTTTGGTAATGGCTCAAATAAGACTCTTCGTTATTTGGGCTTAAACATTACTAAGGATATCTCTCAGATCGCCCCTACCAACTTTGCTAGAATTGCAAAAGAATGTCGCAAATTGATGAGAGCTTGGCTACACCTTCCCCTTACTGTAATTGGTAGAGTTAACCTGGTGAAAATGTCTATTCTCCCTAGGGTTTCTTTCTTGTTTAATACAATTCCTCTTTACTTTGAACCCGTTTTGTTGGCTAAACTCCAGAGCGAGATAAGCTCTTTTATTTGGTGTAATAAAAACCCAAGGATAGCCTGGAAAAAGATAAGGCGTCGGAGAGAGAAGGGGGGCTTGGCCGGGCCTGACCTACAGGTTTATCTCTGGGCATTCCAGCTTTCCCACTCACGTATGCTCTTAAAAACACCTTCTGGCGTCAGGATCGGCAATTTGTTTGCCACTCTGTTGAAGTGCGAAGGAGTTGGGCAGTCTGGTTTTCTGTTTAAATTCGGAGACCCCAAATTCTTCAAAAAGGTCAAGTTGAAGATCCTACAGGGTCTGGCAAGAACTTGGGCAAAAATAAAATCCTGTATTAACTTGGGGTATTATTCTAGCAGAGCTCCTCTATGGGACCACCCTGAGGCGCCAACCTGGCTAAATGACGCACTGGCTTTACCACTCAGGGAATCTGGGTTGGTTGTTTGGGGGGATCTCTTTGTGGAAGGGACTTTGCTCCCCTGGGAGGACCTAGTTCGTAAAGTTGGGCCCAATCTTTCGAGATTTAAATATCTACAAATAGCAAGTTGGGCCCAAGCGGTAAGAATGCGACCTACACGTTCTATTAAGTTCATTCTAGGGGGAGGAAGTCAGTTGGAAACCCTCTTAGTTGATCAGCCTGCTGTAAAAAAAGAGGTCTCGCTATGGTACTCCTTAATAATGGATGAAATGGACGGCGATTTTCTTCTCCCGGAACAGCTGTGGAGTTCCCTGGTACCGACCCCCAATCTTGTAGATCTTTGGTTGTTTTCCTGTAAACTGCTGTGGGAATTAGTGAAACCAGCTAAGCTACGCAGGAATCACTTGTTTACATTACATAGGGCTTACTACTCTCCACATAGACTTTCGAAATTCGCGGCTGGTGGTCTGGTGGCTTGTCCGAGATGTGGACTTATGGAGGCTACTGATGCTCACATGTTTTTTGAATGCCCTCACTTAACTCCATTTTGGGACGCAATTAGTAGCAAACTCTCGGCCTGGCTAGGTCGTCCGCTATTAATAGATCTGAAGCTAGTAATTTTTGGAACAGCAGATTGCACACGATCAACGGCTGGTAATCTTCTATTCTACGCAATGTTGGTGGCTCGTAGAGAAATCTGTAAACGTTGGAAAGAGCCCACTGTACCATCTTTCTTTGAGTGGCGTAGATCCCTGCTTCAGTTCTCTATATTAGATATCGCCAGGGCTGGTAATCGTGACAGGAGAAACTTTTGGAGGTTACTGGATGGCCTGGTTTGAATTTGTTGTGCTGGCTGGGTTTTTTTTTTTTTTTTTTTTTTTTCCCCAGCTCCGATGATTATCCTGCCTTGGTACTATCTTGCTGTTCTTCTCTTTTTCCGATGGTCCAGGCTCGTAGGTCTCTACGGCAACAGCACATATAACCTTAAAGTTGGTTAACTTCTGTCTGTTGACTAGTAAGGGTTGGGCTGCTGGGGTGACCATGGCAGCTGTAGGGCTCCTGTATTTGACTTGTCACCTACTGCCCTTCCAGCATCAGCTGTGACAGCGCATTGGTACACTCGCAACTTTCGCCACCCATACAGTTGGCTCTCAGTAGTCTGGAACCATGGCAGTAAATGAGGAACAAAAAAAAAAAAAAAAGAAAAAAAAAAAAAAAAAAGTTGTCATGTTTATGCGGTTGTCAGAAACTACTCCCTTATTGTTTATTCGAGAAGTTTCTAGTGACCTCTGAATTAGCTGGCACACAAAGTAATTAAGTTTAATGTACTAGAGGCATACTGACCTTAGTCCTATGCAAAAACTATAGTGTATATTATTCCAATGCGCAGAGCCTATAAGGGAAATAAGAACTACACTACAAGGCGCCCAACGTTTAGTAAGGCACTAATTTAACGCTAGATACTGAGGTAACTCAGTCGTGCTTTTCTCAGAGACCCCTCCTCATTATTCTCCATAAGACGTCTGGAGTGGGTAGGGTTAATATCCACCATAGCTGAGTAGGACGAGAATCCTATGTATTAGCTGTTTGGTTTCTTCAACGTTGAGGGATACAGTGTTCCAAAATATTGTGCACCTTATCTTTGTTCCCTTGAAACTTGATCTACATTTTTAATTAAACAAATGTTCCATAGCGGGGAAACAGAGGCTACGGCTGATCCAGTCGTAACAGCTTTTAATACTACAGGTTTAAATGAAACCGATGAGGCTGTTATAAACATCCCTCCAAACTTAAGGAGAGTCATCACTGTAAAACGTATAAAACACGGCCTAACACCAAGAGGTGGTAGAGCAGTTTTTGTGATAGAAGCACATGTATCTTTTCAGACAGAGGTATTCTATTCATGGATTACATTCGCAGAATCAAATCCAGTAACACATGTGTTTCACTTCTTCAAAGAAGATGAACCACCTGAGGAATACATTCCCTTCGAGGATGTTGAAATTCCACTCACATACCAGGAGCATCAGCTCTGGTTTAAAACATTACAATCACATTACCAGGCTCGGTCCACTAGGTAGACCAGGAGCAACATGGCCGATTTTAGCCAGCTACACACCTCATCCTGACATTGAAGCAATGTCAGACAAGGAATTACTTAATCAAATGCAAGAATTAATAGAATTACATAGTTAAACCACAACTGTCTGAAGGTCCTGAGAAGGACTCAATTAAACACAATCCTACATCTTCTAAAAAGAAGTGGGAAAATAACAAACAACATTCAAAAGAGAATCGTTCTCAAACCCGAGGTAGGTCTCCTCAAAAGGAGCCCTCTGAAAGGAGGGTTTAACCTCAGAAATAGGCATAATTTGAAAAAATCTGACAGGTTTCACGATACTGACACACGTTCCTCTCGTACCTTTCAGACATCTTCACAGACATTCGAAAGAAGAGGACGGTCAGATCACAAAGAAGAATGCGTGAAGTCCAAAGAAGATCAACACGTCCAGAAAAACAAACCAAAACCTCAATTCACTAAGAAAAAGGTAGCAGGTCTGAAGATCAGACATGCCGAAAATTCTGAGAGCACAACTCAAGAATGGAGAATGGGCTCAGACAATGCTGGACAGTGCAGTAGAAGTAACAATAGCTCACCAGAACCTGAAGGAACTTCTGGAGATAGTGGACTTGAATGAGTACATCACAGTTGAGACTGAAGACACTAGGGTTAGTTCTCCACAAAAGTTATATGAAATAACACTCCCGATGGAGCGAGACATAGCAAGAAAGTGAAAACACTCTTTTGGGAAAAACTTTCAAGGGGCTATGACATACGTCTAGCAGAACGGGACTGGCCACCACAATTTGTCAGGGAGTGCCCACATGGCAAAGACATCCTTATGCCAGCCTTCTCCAACCACGTTCCTATAAATTTAAAATATACTTATGCTAGGAAATGGGCAGTAGCCCAGACCCCAGCATTATACAAAAATTATGTAGGATGGGATGAGGACTCACCTCACCACAAAATCCAATTAAAATGTCAACCTACTGCACAAAGACAGTACCCAATTAAGCAAGAAGCTAACAAAACAGGGAGATCTTAGATCAACTTGAATACCAAGGGGTGATTGAAACATGCACCGCATCAATGAAAAATCCTTTGTTTCCTGTTTCCAAACCATACAATACATATCATCTAGTTTTGGATTACAGACACCTGAACACTTGCAAAATGCACACAGTACAGCATTAATGAATAACATTGTGCGTAAAAAATATAAAACCACATTGGATATTTCAAATGGTTTCTTTTGTCAAAACATAGCACCTGAAAGTAGGTACTTGACAGCTTTCTCAATAATGGGGACCCAGCGTCACTTCTGTCGACTCCCACAAGGGTTCAAGAACAGCCTGGGGTTATTCTCAGGAAAAGTAACAGAGTTACTACAAATTTATGATGACGAGGCATTGTCATATGTCGATGATATCTATTTGACAATGACCTGAATAGGCACTTGAATAGGGTAAATACCATTATACTGGGTTTTCCCTCTGAGGGCTACAAATTCAATTAAAAAAAAAACAAGAATTGCCCATCTCAATATCCTTTTCCTAGGATATGAACTTTCAACTGAAGGTAAAAGCCTGGCAGCTAACTTTTTAGAAAAATGTGCGCTGCTCCAACCTCCAAAAACACTGAAAAATGTACAGTCGATTCTAGGTTTCCTAAATTTTGGAAGAACTTACATTCTAAATTATGCAGAAAGGGTTAAACCTCTCTACGAATTAATCAAACCTGATTTCAAAAACAAAAATTGGACAAAGGAACACACAGATATTCTGTGCTCACTACAAGCTGACATGTTAGAAACAAATCACTTACACACACACGTAAATACATGCAATTTAGTGATCGGAATAATTTCGGCTCAATGCGGATTCACATACTTAACTTTTAATGAAGGTGAAAAAATACCAATTGCATACAAATCACATTTGTATACACAAGCGGAAATGCGATTCACTGCGACAGATACAATTCTGACAGCAGTTCAAACCGCTGTAGCAAAAGAAAGAGCTCTAGCTCTGGGGAAACACATTATTGTTGTGACTCTGGTACCAGCCTTAGAGGCAGTTACAAAAGCGAACATTCCAAATTCAAAAGCTTTACATCCAAGATGGATACAATGGGTTAATTCACTTGCTGCAACTGATGTTGAATAAGTTTTTGATCCTAATTTAAAAACTCAAGCATTCCTGCAATACGAACACAAATGTCCTCTACCTATTGAGATTCTCCCTCTTGATCAGTACGAATTTATAATTTATACTAACGGATCAGCACAACCCGCTATGAATATTAAGCAAGCTTACAGTGCAGAGTGCGCAATCGTTAAAGGTCGCATGCGTGATGGTAAATTCCGATCAATGGTCACAAAAACACAATCTCTAGGAGATTGTACAGCTCAGCGAGCTGAACTACAAGCATTTAAATTGGCACTTGAAAATACGGATCGCGAATTCCCCACACTTATAGTGTGCGATTCTTTTTACTGTGTTCAATCATACAATGAATATTTACAGAATTGGATTGAAAATGGTTTCAAAGATGCAAAAGGTGGCACAATCAAGCATAAAACGCTTTGGGAACAAGTAGTTCAGTTGCGAGACGGACTACAAAACACTCACGTGATACACACGCTGAGTCATCAACGTGATGGCGTTGACGTTGCAGGGAATTCATTGGCTGACAAAGTCGCAAAGGGGTCTATGCAAACGGCTTCCGTAGCTGCGATCACTCGTTCAAAAACGAGAATAGACAGTGAGATATTGTTGGCTGTCAATGCTTCAGGCAAAGGCAGTGGTGCAGCGTTACCTAAAAAATGTCCATTCAAATACTCGTATATAATTGATGCGAACAACGTTCCGTTTGCTCGAATCCCTGGAGTCGGAGATAGGGTAATTCCAAACATGGAACGTAGATTAGGACTAATCCTAGCAGCACATGAAGGGATAGCCTCTGCCCATGCAGGTGTTTCCACCACAGTATTGTTATTAAAACAGAGATATTGGTGGCCCGGCATTAGGAAACAGACCAAAATCAATGTCCTGGAATGTGAAATATGCCAACAGACGAAAGTCTCTACAGTGAAACGTCCTGAGCAGACGCCCCTGTTAATTTCAGGTAAACCATTAGCTTGTGTTTACCTGGATCACTGCGGTCCCTTGCAAAGGGATAGAACTTATTTAAACAGCTGTAACAAGGCTAGAAGAGCTCACCTACGTACTCGGATTATGGAGGCTAAGGACTCTTCACGGGAGCTTTTTACCATCTTGAGAGAATTCACCTGCCCGCGGGCAAATGACTTGCTCCCGCCAGGTACGCAGGAGTTTTGCAATCAGTTAGCGTCTCACTTCACTGATAAGATTGATATCATATATCGTGCCTTTGGGACAACAGAAAATGGGAATGACAGTCTGGCCCCTAGGGCAGTCCCTTGTACATCCAGCCTAGATGACTTCCCCATCATTACGGGATCCCAGGTGGGGGATCTGCTGGCCAAAACCAAGTCAGGATCATTCTTGGATCCACTGCCACCTAGGGTCATGAAGGAGTTGTCTCCTATTCTTGCAGATACTTTGGCAGGCATATGCTACATCTCTTTAGCTACAGCTACCTTCCCGGGTAAATGGAAGGTATCTCGCGTTAAGCCGTTGCTTAAAAAGGTATCCGCAGACCCACCAGAGGTGCAAAACTACAGACCTATCTCTCTTCTTCCATGTTGGTCTAAAATCATGGAATTTATAATTAACCGTCATCTTTCTAACTATTTAGAAGAGAACAAGATACTGGATTCTACTCAGTCAGGTTTTCGCACATCACACAGTACTGAGGCTGCCCTGCTCGAAGTTACGGACACCATCAGGATGCAGCTCGATGGGGACTCTCCTGTTATGCTGGTGCTGCCGGACTTGTCGCCAGCCTTCGACACCATCTCCCACAATATATTACTAAACAGGTTGTGGGAGGTTGGTGTCGGTGGCTTAGCCCTTAAATGGTTTCAAAGCTACCTATCTGATAGAACCCACTCCATTCAATTGGGGTCTTGTGTGTCATCTCCGGTTGTGGTGGACAAGGGGGTACCACAGGGCTCTATATTGAGCCCCACATTATTCAATCTATATGTGGCCCCCTTAGCCTCAAATATCAGGAATTGTGGCTTTGAAACCATATTGTACGCTGACAATACGCAGCTATTTGTACATATTGGTAAGGACCCCGCCAAAACGAAATCCAGGTTTGCAACTTGTATGATTAACATTGCCGACTGGATGGGGAGACATTTTTTACAATTAAACTCCTCTAAGACCGAGATACTTTTGTTTGGCAAAGCTGTTGATCTGTGGACTCCAGACTGGTGGCCACCCGAATTGGGTGTGGCCCCCGTCCCGAGAAGCTGGGCGAAGAACTTAGGGATAAGGTTAGATTACCAGCTCACAATGGAGATACAGGTGAAAACGCTGGCTACCTCCTGTTTTGGGACCATGCGGATGTTGAGTAAGATCTTCCCATGGATCCAGCTTAGTGCTAGAAAGACCCTCATCCAAGCACTGCTAATGAGCCGCCTGGATTTTGGCAACTCCCTATTGGTAGGAATTAGGGAGGACCTCTTATCCAAATTACAGGTGGTGCAAAATACAGCTGCCCGCCTCGCTCTTGACAAACCAGCTTGAATCCCCTCCTTGCTGCTCTTACGCCAATTACATTGGCTTCCAGAAAGGAAACGGGCCACATTTAAAATGCTGTGTCTGGTCTTTAGGTCCTTGCATGGACTGGGGCCGGCTTATCTGACTGATAAACTTAAACGGGATCAACCTACACGGCAGCTTAGATCCAGCAATCGAAAGACACTGTGTGGTCATAGAATTAGGAAGGTTAAGATGGGAGGGTTACTCCTTTTCTTATCAGGCCCCCAAGTTGTGCAACAGCCTCCCTGAACAAATCCGACAATGCCCGAATCTGGCCCAATTTAAAAAGCTGCTCAAAACGTGGCTCTTCTAATGCTTTCCTCTTGCTGACCGCTAGCCTCTTTTTCCAGCGCCGAGAGATCTCCTTGCGGATGATTCGTGCACGATACAAGTGACCTAAATAAATAAAAACATATATCATGGTCGCAGTGGATTCGTGCTCAAGGTTCCTATGGATGTGGCCTCGGCGCTCGGCTGACGCTCGAACTGTTATAAAAGATTTGCGAGTCTTTATCGGCACATGCGTAATAGGCACGCTACACTCTGACCAGGGCCCTGCGTTTAGCTCTCGGGCTTACAAAGAAGCCATGGCCAGTTTGGGCTTTGCATTGCGGTACTCCTCTCCATTCCATCCTGAGGGAAATTCTATTGTGGAAAGGAAAAACCGGGACATAAAGCGGTCTATAACAGCTAGAGTATTAGGTTTGGGTGATGGGTGGGTCAAACATCTTTATGAGGTCCAACGCTCATTAAACAATTTGACAAGAAGTTTTCTGGGGGGGTCACTCCATATGAGGTCCTATTTAGGACAAGAATGGGGGTTCCTGATCTCGAATGTAAAGGCACAGTGGTGGAAAATAAACCATTTGATATCAAAGATCATTTGGCTGTTTTACAGGACTTAAATAAACTAAGATCGAAACAAAGCAACGTGTTCCTGAAGCCAACCACCACTGGGAAAAATCCAGTCGTCCCAGCAAGGTCTGTCTGGGTCCCACAGCTTGGGGATCTAGTCAGAGAGAAGATCGCGGACAAGAAGGAATTTGGGCCTTCTTACAGACAACCGGTACCTGTCCTAGCCATCCACGGAACAAGAACAGTACTTCTTCTGCCCCTTGCTGGTAAAAAGGAGAAAAGATTTGTGTCAATCGACCTCATCAAACCACACAATGTGGCCAATACTAAGCAGTAGGCCATGTGGACTCCGACCAAGTAGCAGACGCACTCCTCTAGCTACTATCCAAGAGGTTTAAACTGAAAGACTTATCACCATTGAGAGTTCAACAGTAAGAAATTAAGGACTAAGAAACAATGCTATGGATCTCATTCCTATTGAAACCCAAATAACAGTTCGTCCTGATACACCTGTCTACACCAACGTAGCGAGTGATCAACTGGTTCCAGCTATTTCAACGAATTCTGAAACAATTTCAACCATTGACAGAACTGCTTCTGTCTATTTCATTAACTTTGATACGTTTTTTGAGGATCCAAGAGACCTAGAAACGACGCCAGCCAAAAGAACCTTCAAAGAGCAAGCACAAGACTTCTTTCATCACGTGAAAAAGACTTATCTGGTTTCACCATGGATTGAACTATGGATTATTTCTGGAAGATTTTTCTTTCTGCTTTGGCTAGCTTTAGTGATGACTGAGCATGTTGATAAATGGAAGATATATTCATTTGGACACAGAAAGTAAAAATGTGAACTTACTTTTGAAACCACACAAATCATCCCATCGTGAAGCAAGAGACTTGTCAGCAGTGAACATCACAGTCGTTCCTATACAAGATGGTATAGTTTGGCACAATATATTTCCACTATAGGCAACTGTTGTTCAACTGTGATCCCACGCGGGCTACAGTTCTAGGAACAAAATCCATGATCTTCTCACCAGGTCTCTGAATATCTTATTGTACTATGATGTTCGCTTAGTCGGGTGGAATATCAAAGATATTGAAGAAGACGCCTCACTCACATAATAGTGACATGCTTCATCATAGGCGTTTTCTCCACACCCAGACAAGGTGGTACTGTCTGGGCGGACTCAACCAAAGATGTTTTTTTTGGGAGTTCTTATATAAGATGATGGCTGGTTAAGCAGGGAACCAGATTTTTGGTATAGTAAAAATACCTACAAGTATACCCCGTTCAAGTCGTTTATTCTGGGGTACTAGTGGTACCGTTAAAATCATATGTTGGGGTTCTTTTGAACATAATCTTTCAAATATACCCTCATTTCAGTGCCAACATGTTTCGGCCCACGTTAATAGCCCAATCGGGTCTGGGGCCTTCGTCAGGGCGTTATTCTTTAATTCCTTAGTTTAGAGTCCCTGCCTTCTCTTTACGCATATACTCCATGCATACCACTCGAGAGGCTTAATGCACTCACCTACCAATCTTGTACTCGAACTCCAGTAGATTTTCTATAAGAGTAAAAGCAAGACAAAGCAATACACACATAAACCCAAAGTTATATGTATCCATATGCTAAAAGTGCCTTTATCATACTGCTATTCACACTTCTAGTGTTGAGCATGTGTGCAGACCCCGACTAAGTGCTCACTATTTGGTGCTGATAGCCGTTTATTTGCTTTATCAAAATTATTGCCACTCTACAAATATCTTCCACCGCACTCAGTGTTCATTCCAGAGAAACTTTCAGTTTTTCATTGTGAAATAAAATCCCCTCGTGAATGTGTGCAACTTATTTTACAAAAACACGTATGCTATTCTGTTGTTTTTTTACTGTAATCGTAGTTGAATGTTGTTACACAAAAAGTTTCCCATGTTCTCCCAATGTCCTAGTTTATTTTGTATCAACCATTCTCAATCGTGCTGTTTTTATTTTCGAGATGTCATAATGTTGCTCACCTACTGGTCGATGCTTGCTAGCATCATGCAGGACTTGTGTATCGCGGTGGCTTCCTGTAGTCACACACTATATGGTAACGATAGTAAATATTAAAAGCACTATCTTGAAGTTTGCGGTAAACCGAATGTTACTATGCATTTGAGGTTTCAAAATCCATTTTTAGGGTATTTAAATAACTTAATCTATGCTTTTATTTCAATTCTATACTTCTATTCCGGCCTCAATGCTGGTGATACGTGATAATATACTGACCACTGTATGAAGCTGGGACGGTTATTGAAAACGGGACGATTATCTACTGAATCGTCGAAGAACCTTTAGTGCAAATTTTCTTTTCACCCATCAATTATTTCTCTAGTTGTGTGCCTGATTTTCATGCTACCAAACCTACTATTGACCTCGTATGAACGGGACTTGTGGGCGGGTCTATTTTTACAGGTCGACGAAATATAAACCAAATTACCTTCAGTTAAGTTTATCGTGGCTCAAAAATACCTATAAACACACCTTGAATTCAGCGTTTTTGAATTAGTCATATACTTCCAACGGGGATATTTTAACCTCACGTGTCCGTGAATTACTAGCCACTGTATGAAGCATAGAACGATTTTTAAAGACGGGACGGTTAATTTACTGGATCGTCAACGAACCGTTCGTGCAACCCTTCTTTTCACCAAACATTTATTTATTAAGGTTGTCCGTGCCTGTTTTTCATTTGAAAACACCCGCTATCGGACTTGTTTAAACAGGACATAAGGTCGGGTCTATTTTCGCTGGTCGACGAATCAAAAATGAATTTGCCATCAGTCAAGTTCATCGTAACTACAACATACATATAGCCTTCTAAATTAGGCGTATTTAAATACATAAAACACTTGCAATGGGGATATTTTAACCTAACGTGTCTGTGAATTACTGGTTACGGTTATATTAGGTTAAAGAATGCAACTCCCTCGATCTCTAATGGGCTTTGACTTACTTCATCAAGGATTCGCCACCGTTTTTCCACCTACTAGATGCACCGCCTGCCGTCGAGTACATCATAGTTGTGATGGGCACCTTAAATAGCAGTTTCCTAGGAAAAAAAAAAAATAGTTTGGGAGAAAACAGATTATGATATATTCGGCCCGACGGAACTTTTGAAGATTCCACACTTATTTAAGATTTCATTAAGTGACTTTATTACCTCCAGTACATATTCTGATGATTGGGACTTTGAGACTTTTAATAACATGATGTCTGATCTAGAAAGGTCTGCTGCATTCTCTGACCATGAATACTTAGAGGGTTCAACAGACTATGAACAGCTTTTTTGTTACAACCACTATGGTCATCATTTCTTGCATAAATCTGCAGCACCTAGAAATGTATTTATGTATGACCAATGGGAACATTGTCCTACACCAGCAAGGGGTAGCTCAAAAACGTTTGCAATGAAGTTTCCATATTTTTCAGGGTACAATATATCTAAACCAGAAACGTTTTACTTTAAAAATGTGAACAAAACAGGAACGAAAAATATGTTAACCAATACAAAACAGATTTATTCTGTAGCCTTTATTGCCCAACTGTCTAGACAGGGTTTGGAGTTTTGGAAAACACAATTGACACAAAATCTGTCTGGGGTACAAAAGATTGGCAAGTGCAGGGGATTGAAGCTTTGTTTAAAGCCTGCATCATCCCACAGCAAATAATGTTTTTGAATGACACTGTCCAACAAACGTCTTGCCTTGGGTTAGCCAAGATCAAATACATGAACACACCTTCTGTACCAACTCCAGCTAGTAATAGCACCGAACAGGGAGCGGTGACAGTGGACACACTTTTACAAAACAACAGATCAGATTCTGAATGGAGAAAATGGTTGCTCTGGCCCACAGACCACAACCAGCTGTCAAGAAAGATTCCTGAACATAATACAGGGTTTTACTATCAATAGGCCAGACCCACACTATGTTCAAAGACAGCATCCAGGGGTAGTAACAACATACAGTGTAGGAAAATTATGCCTTGATTGGCTACAGACATCTACACTAGAGGATGTGAAACAACACAACTTTACTTAAGGAAGACGCAAACCTTAGGGATTTCTTGCTAGGTCCAAGAAAACTGTGTCAATAAGGTTTCATATATGCTGGCGTCTATGCTGCTTATAATGAAATATGGATGTTTACCCAAGCAGATGCCACAGAAAGAATACAAGAAATTGATCGTATTAATTTAGAGAAATCTCTCGCTGTGGTAGACAATGGGTTAACGACTCTGTCATCAAGGATATATTCATTGGGCAATATTGTATCCTCTGCTATAGACATTGTGGACCAAGATTTGGTCCTGCTGCGACAAGGCTAGTCTCAATTACGTACTATTCTGTTATTAGGCTGGACGCTACAAAACGTGCGTGCAGGCTATGTGCCTTGGCGTTTCATCAACACGTCGTCTCTGTTTTCAGAATACAATCTCACTGATAAACAGATCAAACTGGAACAAAGGGGAGCAAAGTACGCAGTGCTGAGTATTGAAAAACTGGAAAAATTGCCATTTACGGTAGGAGAAAAAACGGCTACAGAATGGATCATTCATGGCAAAATAACTCTGCCTGTTACAACTTTCCATTTTCAGTATTGCTAAAACACATGCCAGCAGGCAAATATGAAAGGTTGGGTAAAGAATACATCAGAATATCCTGGGATTTACCTTACACACACAGATGTTGTAGTGGGGGGCGTGAAGTGTTTCTTAGCGGTACACACTGTGAAAATACACTGAGAGGTTCACTCATATGTCCGGATATTAGTTTACACGGGCCTGTAGCTGTTCCACTGCAAATTTATCCTGCCACCTGGAAGATTCACCAGCTGCTGTGATTAATCCAATGTTTGGACAACTTTCAAATGGGAGTTACCTCATGTTGAATGATCAGAGCTGTTGTGGCATGTTGCCAGGTAACCTATATCTAGTAACGGTTAGTTCCAGGGTCACTTGCTGTATGCAAGTCTTGTTCCCCCAAATAGACACAGTCAGGGAGTCGCCTTTATGGCCTTCACTGAACATCTCTTCTACACGAATTGATACTTTAAGCAGAATAAAAGCCATTCTTTTACAACAAACCGTGCCTTTGACCTCGGCCAAAGAAACCTATGATCTACAAATTGCAAGGAGTTTGGCTGAGATACAGGCTCTGTTACGTACAAACTGTCCTACACATTTCACAGAAATGTTGGGACGAATCTTAAACATGTCTGATACGAGCGGTATTGAGCATGTATTTAAGACCATATATTCAGGACTGTTAACACCTTTTCAAGCAGTCCTCGGAATCATTCCAAACTTCATGCACTCGGTGAATGGTGGTCTGCCACTTATTCTAGCACTCGTTGCGGGAATCCTGTTTTTATTCCTACTACTACGCTATGGCAAGCGTATCCACCAGTGTCACTCCCTGTGACTTGGTGAAAGCTCTCCTGGAGAGGAAGTGTCATGAGCGCATAGTACAGCTATTGGGTTAACCTCGTCTACGAGAACTAAATACCACATGGTTTCTGTCGTCAGACCAATCTGGCAAGATTGCATCTTACCTGTTCTAAGCTGCCTGCTTTGCGGTGAAGAATGCGGGCTAGACATCTGCCTAACACTCCCATCAGTCATGCCAACGGATATCGATACTCTGCTGGACCCGATAACGGCCCATGCTCTGTGTTGTCCCCAGAGGTTACCAATCCTGATGACGGCATTCATTGAGATCTCACAGACGCGACATGCTACTGCTGAGGTACGAGATGGATCAACAGGCACACAGGTAACATCTGTAACAAACACTGCTACTGACGATGCATCACATCTATGTGCAGTTAGTCTTCTAAACGAGGTAATCGACCTATCACCGACATTGGTAGACGATTTTTTGTCTACAGGAAAAGAAGATTTCATGTTTTCACCAGCATCTTACACTGACTTTTGATTTGGCTCACAGTGTACCGGATAATCTATGAATTTGGCCTTCATTTTTCAAAACAAAAGACAAAATTTTGAACTTTTTCAGATAATTGACTTTATTCTTTTATGGCTTAACAAACTCTGCTTACAGTGGAACTATTCATAGAGAACAGACTTCTTTGAACACTTCCAGGGACACATCGTGTCCTTTTCTTCGCATTTATGTAATCATGACATGAAATGGCTCTGAACTATATATTTTTTTCCTTTCTGTAAAAATGGGCCATTTCATTATATATGTGTATATTTCTGTGCATTCATTTAGAATTTAGCACCCATTGTAAACATATGCTTCGGATGAAACATTACTTTAAATATGTGCAGCACCTTTGCATTCCATGTTTAGCTGAGAGTTTTTAACATGAACTTCTTTTTAAGTATGCTTTTACAAAAGTTTTTAGTGAACATGTGATACTCAATTTTATGTTTTTAGCAGGTTTAGCATTTAGTAATATCGATCATTCGTCAATGGAGTGGGTGTTGTGTTTCAATTTAGATGCCCGTACATAGGTTTCCTTGAATCATGCCCTTATAGAGTCGCAATTCGCATTGCCCTTATTTAGGCATAGAATCCCAGTCCTTATTTAGGCATTAGCCATACTATCCAAATTCAGGCATGGTCACCTACATCCGTCCACCCAACGTCACAACGAGTTCTTAGAAACCAGACCCGTAAGCCATCGAGACTTTCCCTAGCTAGGATTATTGATTTCTCCAAGAACTCATCTATTATGCATGAACTACTATTCCTTAGGGGATCAATCATGACGTCTTCCTCTGCCCGACTTTACGTCAATGCTAGCATTCCTAAGCACCTTACAGGTATAAATATACCTTCCCTTACCATGGCAAGTATGGCACGGCTCAGCACGACTAGCCTACACAGCTCAATATAGCTCACCACGGCAAGTTCGGAAGGAATTTGAGTTCCGGTCTGACGCACTGACCAGACGCTGTCATCCCTGCTCGCAGAGAATCCAGCTTCCAGAGTTCTGACTCCCTTCGCGGGGTGTTGGAGTTTGAAATTTGGAAAGAGATTCCCACCTCTCTCATTCTAAAGGTATGGAGCTGACTAGAACCTAGAGGGACTCTTGGCATATAAACTTAGTATATACCATACTATAGACAACAGCACCTTCTTCTTACCTTGTACTACACTTAGGTTAGGTACACTGGGGTAAAACTATTTAGAAGCATCAGACGAGTATTCACTTTTTAGCCTGTGTTATTTATGTATGTATATATGAATATATGTCATAGCTAAAAGACAAGGCTATTGCAGTATTATTTCTTCTTACTGCTTGCGCTGTGCGGATTATATCTTGCTTACTTTCTAATGATTGTAACAGCTCATATCTCTTACACGAGAAACAAGACTGTTCAATAAATCTTTTTATTGAAATGCCCATCTATCTATTTCTGTGTAACTGGAGAAACCAAGCATGCACAATTGACTGAGTGAAACTGTTATCTATTGTTTCCACGATTCTGAGACACGTTCCGATTCTAAGGGAAACAAAGTTGTCATGTTTATGCGGTTGTCAGAAACTACTCCCTTCTTGTTTAGTGGCTAGTAGGGGTGTGAAGATACAAAAGAACCCAAAGCCTTATCAGTCTACAAAAAACTTGCCACTAAGGTCACAATACACAGTTAAAGCTTCTTCTTTCCTAGCGAATGAGGTGAAGGGTAAGAGAGCTTATAAGGCTGATAGGGTTGTAAGGTCAGGAAAGTCAGGAAAGTCTGTTCTAGATTCAAATTCAAAGATTACACCCTCATTGCGCTCTTACTTCAAAGCGGTCCCCCAACTGCTTAACATTGGGAAAAGCCCTGATACACTATTTGCCACTACCCTCCAACCTGAAGGTGAGGACATCCATGTGGGTAGTCAAGATTATTCTTCAGCACCGTCACCGTCACTAGAGCCTATTCCCGTTTCAGTCTCCGACCTTTCTTCTCCGCCCCCTAATAACCAGACAAATTCTACCCCCGTCTCTCCTCCAATTCTCCTGCAATTTTCCTCTCCGCAGCCTATAATGGGTGATTTGGTCTATACTCCCTGCCCTGGTCCCTTGCCCTCTGTCCCTGTACATGCCGCTACACATGCCCCTACACTTTCCCCTGAGCTTATGAGGTCCTTCATCTCTGAATCGCAGATTCTGTCTGTTGACTCGACTTGCTTGGAAGCCCCCCCATTATCCTGTGTCACCTCATCTGGTAACATTGGATCTGCCTTAGTTCCCGTCCCCCCCTTATTGTCAGAGCACGGGGGTCAGGCGGTGAACTTCAAGTACCCCCTGGAGTAGTGGATGATGGGCAGCCCCCGCATCAAACACATACAGTCCTACCGGCTCAAGTGCAGAGCCCGTCTCGAGGGGGGCTAGAAGTAACACTGATTGGCAGCCATCAACAGGCCTCGCATGTTTTGGGAGCCGGACCACCTCAAGAGTCCCCAGTTGTCCTTGCCTCATCTCTACCTTTTTTACCTGCTCCCTCTCTGGAGCAAATGTTTCGGTCTCTCTCAGCTGATATTAAACGTGGCTTTGAAGAATCAGCTGCAATTCAGAGAGAGATCAAAAGCTATTGTAAGGCATTGGCTAGTAAAGTTGATGGGCTCACCACGAGAACTATTGCGCTAGAAGAAGCGGTTGGCGGCTTATCTTTGAATCTAGATATTGCGAGGGATGAGATAGTGAGTCTCAAGAAGGAAGACGTTTCAATTGCTGAGAGGATGGAGACTTTGGAAAACCATGCCAGGCGTAACAACATCCGGCTTTTGAATATTCCTGAGGGAATTGAAGGTTCTGATGTCAAAGGTTTCATTGTTCCCCTGTTAATTTCTTCTTTATCGCTGGGGCTATCTGAAGAAGAAATAGCTAATGATATTCAACGGGTCCATAGGGATCCTTTTAGACGAAATGCCCAAAGATCAAAACCGAGGCGGATCCTTGTGAATTTCCACACATACACTATAAAGGAGCAGATTCTTAGTGCAGCTTTAAAGCTGAAGTCCCTGGTCTATAAAGGTTTCACATTTCAGGTACGATCTGACTTATCTAGAGTGACACTTGAAAAACAGTGGGAGTTGGGCAAAAGGATGGATGCATTTCGGAAACATGGTGCCACCGTTCAGCTAAGTTTTCCTGCGCTATTGAAGGTCATGTTGAATAACAAAATGTACAATATCCGCACTGCGCAGGCTGCTGATGAATTGTTATCTACCCTCCAAAGTGACAGGGGCGCAACGGGTGGCCCTTCCTGAGCACATATCTATAGTTGATCTCCTTCTGATTCGTAATATAATATAACCCACTACCAGGAAAATAATAAAAAGAGATAAATGGAAGGTTAAATAAAAAATAAAAAAAATAAAAATAATAAATAAAAGGGAGGTGAGAGAGAAAAGAAAAAGGGAGAGGGAAGGAATGAGAGAAGAAGAGATAAATTAAAAAAAAAAAAAAAGAGCGGGTAAATAAAGGGTTTAAACTTATGGAGGGGGGAGAAAAAAAACAAAAAAAAAAGTTTCTTCTCTATTAAAGATATAGCACAATTCGCACGTATGGAACCACGTTTTGTGCACTCACTCCGGGGGGTGGGGTTGGGTAAGGGGTACCACAAACCGGTCTCCGGTTGGTCCTTACAAGGGTTCCTCAGGGGGCGGGGGGGGTGAGGTTAGGTCACAGGGGTGTAGGGGATAGGTTAAGGGTGTGGGTTGGTGTTATTGGAAAAATTTCCTCATTTTCAGTCTGGTCTCAGATTCAGTGGTGTAAATTTATATGTAGTCACGTTTTTTCTTTTTGTGTTAGACAGGACGATTACTTTAGGAGCATGTTTAGGTTCCTGGTTCTTGAGCTTAAATTTCACCTTACTCTCTCTAATGTGAATTTGACCCATGAGTAATCTTAGGATTCTCTCTTGGAATGTCAATAGTCTGCGCACCAAACCAAGGGCTAATAGAATTTTACAGTATCTTCGTGATATTGATGCGCAGATCATTGTACTCCAGGAGACTCATCTCATTGAGGAGGAGATGCTCGATTTGGTGAAAAGGAATAGGTGGATCGATCTTTCGGTATCCACCTCCCAGTCGCTTAATACGAGGGGTGTTTCTATCTTGTTCAAAAAATCCATCAATACAAGAATTTTAACTCAGCAGGTCGACCAGGGAGGTAGGTGGGCGATCACCTTGGTGGTTATTGGTGGGGTAAAACTAACATTGGCAGGTTTTTATGGTCCTAACCTGGACGATTCATCTCCCTTAGAGTCTCTCTTTTCAAGTCTGTTGCACTTTCCAGATCCCATAATTCTTACAGGGGATTTTAATATAGTGCTGGATCCAATGTTAGATAAGACCCCCCGTAGTAGACAGTTGACCCCCTCTAAAGCTAGAGCTTTTTTATTGAGTTCCATTAAGCAATATGGGTTCACCGACATTTGGCGGGCAAGAGCAGGTACAAAACCAGGTTTTTCATTTCACAATTATAAGTACCACCATCAATCTAGAATTGATTACTTCCTGATAAGTCACGCCTTGGTTGATTCTGTTAAAGATATTTCTTACTATCCATCACACCTTTCAGATCATTCTGCTGTTCTTCTTGAGATAGTCGGGGTTATTAAACCTCTTACTACTTCCTGGTCATTTGACAGATCTCTACTCTCTTGTCCCCAAGATGTCCTGTCTATTAGAGCTGACACTCTTGAGTTTATGCGTATCAATTTTGGATCCTCAGACCCTCCGGTCGTTTGGGACGCATTCAAGTGTTGTCTTCGAGGATTAATTAAAAATAAGGTAGTATATCGAAGGAGGCAATACACGCAGAAGATATCATCCATTGAAGCTGCACTTCTTCAAGTGCAAGCGGAAATTAATTTTACTAGTCAAGACTCTACAGATAGATGTCTTGCTCTCCATGAGAAACTTGCTTCCCTTAAAGCTGATCTGGCATCTGTATTAAACGAACGTATTTTGCAAAAATGGGAAGCGAGTAAATTATCGCACTTTGAATATGGAGAAGGGGCAGGCAAGCTGTTGGTCTGGAAAACCAAATCTGATAGGGCGCGTAATATAATAACCGCTGTAACATCTCCCCAGGGCACTGTCTTCTCGGATTTGGAGATTAGAACCACTTTTAAAAACTTCTTCCAGAACATCTATCAGCAGGATAATAACATAGACTCATCAGCTATTGAGAGTTGGTTAGCGGGTATTTCTCTTCCGAGATTATCGGATCTGCAATCTGAAATACTGGAAAGGGAGATAACCAGGGAAGAGGTAGAGGAGGCTGTGCGAGCTGCCAAGGCAGGGAAAGCTGCTGGTCCGGATGGTTTACCGGTAGAGCTATATAAGATCCTAGTTGAAGAAATTTCTCCTTCTCTTACATCATTGTTTAATCAAATCTTAGTAGGAGGGGTTACACCACCAGCAACTTGGAATGACGCTTCCATTACCCTTATATTAAAACCTGGCAAACCCCCTACCGATTGTGGCTCTTACCGCCCTATATCTATATTAAATGCTGATTATAAAATTTTTGCCTCTCTGTTGGCAAGAAGGCTGGGTCGAGTCATTCCAACATTAGTACATCCGAACCAAAAGGGTTTCATTGCAGGCCGTCAGCTCTTCGAGCTAACATACGACCTAATAGGGGCTATCGACATGGCCACTTTGAGTGCAGCTCCACTGGCCATTTTAACACTCGACGCGACTAAGGCCTTCGACAGGGTCAATTGGTTGTACCTGTCGGGGGCCTTGACCAAGTTTGGTCTGGGAGGAAATTTTCGAAGGGCTGTACGTTTGCTATATAATCGCCCAACAGCTCGGGTACTTGTTAACGGAGGTCTTTCTGATGCATTTGTTATCTCCAGAGGGACCCGTCAGGGTTGTCCTCTTTCCCCCCTCCTATTTGATCTCTATATTGAGCCTCTCGCTCAAAAAATACGCGAAGAACACTCCATCATACCTTTCGCATGTAGGGGATGGGAGAAGAAGGTTGCGTTATATGCGGATGATCTCATGGTTATGACCTCTGACATCGATTCTGCCTTCCCGGCTGTCATTGGGCTGGCTGTGGAATTTGGAAATGTTTCTGGTTATGAGGTAAACGCAGCCAAAACAGAAACTTTGGTGTGGAACGATGTCGGTAGCAGCTTTGGTAATGGCTCAAATAAGACTCTTCGTTATTTGGGCTTAAACATTACTAAGGATATCTCTCAGATCGCCCCTACCAACTTTGCTAGAATTGCAAAAGAATGTCGCAAATTGATGAGAGCTTGGCTACACCTTCCCCTTACTGTAATTGGTAGAGTTAACATGGTGAAAATGTCTATTCTCCCTAGGGTTTCTTTCTTGTTTAATACAATTCCTCTTTACTTTGAACCCGTTTTGTTGGCTAAACTCCAGAGCGAGATAAGCTCTTTTATTTGGTGTAATAAAAACCCAAGGATAGCCTGGAAAAAGATAAGGCGTCGGAGAGAGAAGGGGGGCTTGGCCGGGCCTGACCTACAGGTTTATCTCTGGGCATTCCAGCTTTCCCACTCACGTATGCTCTTAAAAACACCTTCTGGCGTCGGGATCGGCAATTTGTTTGCCACTCTGTTGAAGTGCGAAGGAGTTGGGCAGTCTGGTTTTCTGTTTAAATTCGGAGACCCCAAATTCTTCAAAAAGGTCAAGTTGAAGATCCTACAGGGTCTGGCAAGAACTTGGGCAAAAATAAAATCCTGTATTAACTTGGGGTATTATTCTAGCAGAGCTCCTCTATGGGACCTCCCTGAGGCGCCAACCTGGCTAAATGACGCACTGGCTTTACCACTCAGGGAATCTGGGTTGGTTGTTTGGGGGGATCTCTTTGTGGAAGGGACTTTGCTCCCCTGGGAGGACCTAGTTCGTAAAGTTGGGCCCAATCTTTCGAGATTTAAATATCTACAAATAGCAAGTTGGGCCCAAGCGGTAAGAATGCGACCTACACGTTCTATTAAGTTCATTCTAGGGGGAGGAAGTCAGTTGGAAACCCTCTTAGTTGATCAGCCTGCTGTAAAAAAAGAGGTCTCGCTATGGTACTCCTTAATAATGGATGAAATGGACGGCGATTTTCTTCTCCCGGAACAGCTGTGGAGTTCCCTGGTACCGACCCCCAATCTTGTAGATCTTTGGTTGTTTTCCTGTAAACTGCTGTGGGAATTAGTGAAACCAGCTAAGCTACGCAGGAATCACTTGTTTACATTACATAGGGCTTACTACTCTCCACATAGACTTTCGAAATTCGCGGCTGGTGGTCTGGTGGCTTGTCCGAGATGTGGACTTATGGAGGCTACGGATGCTCACATGTTTTTTGAATGCCCTCACTTAACTCCATTTTGGGACGCAATTAGTAGCAAACTCTCGGCCTGGCTAGGTCGTCCGCTATTAATAGATCTGAAGCTAGTAATTTTTGGAACAGCAGATTGCACACGATCAACGGCTGGTAATCTTCTATTCTACGCAATGTTGGTGGCTCGTAGAGAAATCTGTAAACGTTGGAAAGAGCCCACTGTACCATCTTTCTTTGAGTGGCGTAGATCCCTGCTTCAGTTCTCTATATTAGATATCGCCAGGGCTGGTAATCGTGACAGGAGAAACTTTTGGAGGTTACTGGATGGCCTGGTTTGAATTTGTTGTGCTGGCTGGGTTTTTTTTTGTTTTTTTTTTTTGTTTTTTTTTTTGTTTGTTTTTTTTTTCCCCAGCTCCGATGATTATCCTGCCTTGGTACTATCTTGCTGTTCTTCTCTTTTTCCGATGGTCCAGGCTCGTAGGTCTCTACGGCAACAGCACATATAACCTTAAAGTTGGTTAACTTCTGTCTGTTGACTAGTAAGGGTTGGGCTGCTGGGGTGACCATGGCAGCTGTAGGGCTCCTGTATTTGACTTGTCACCTACTGCCCTTCCAGCATCAGCTGTGACAGCGCATTGGTACACTCGCAACTTTCGCCACCCATACAGTTGGCTCTCAGTAGTCTGGAACCATGGCAGTAAATGAGGAACAAAAAAAAAAAAAAAGAAAAAAAAAAAAAAAAGTTGTCATGTTTATGCGGTTGTCAGAAACTACTCCCTTATTGTTTATTCGAGAAGTTTCTAGTGACCTCTGAATTAGCTGGCACACAAAGTAATTAAGTTTAATGTACTAGAGGCATACTGACCTTAGTACTATGCAAAAACTATAGTGTATATTATTCCAATGCGCAGAGCCTATAAGGGAAATAAGAACTACACTACAAGGCGCCCAACGTTTAGTAAGGCACTAATTTAACGCTAGATACTGAGGTAACTCAGTCGTGCTTTTCTCAGAGACCCCTCCTCATAATTCTCCATAAGACGTCTGGAGTGGGTAGGGTTAATATCCACCATAGCTGAGTAGGACGAGAATCCTATGTATTAGCTGTTTGGTTTCTTCAACGTTGAGGGATACAGTGTTCCAAAATATTGTGCACCTTATCTTTGTTCCCTTGAAACTTGATCTACATTTTTCATTAAACAAATGTTCCATAGCGGGGAAACAGAGGCTACGGCTGATCCAGTCGTAACAGCTTTTAATACTACAGGTTTAAATGAAACCGATGAGGCTGTTATAAACATCCCTCCAAACTTAAGGAGAGTCATCACTGTAAAACGTATAAAACACGGCCTAACACCAAGAGGTGGTAGAGCAGTTTTTGTGATAGAAGCACATGTATCTTTTCAGACAGAGGTATTCTATTCATGGATTACATTCGCAGAATCAAATCCAGTAACACATGTGTTTCACTTCTTCAAAGAAGATGAACCACCTGAGGAATACATTCCCTTCGAGGATGTTGAAATTCCACTCACATACCAGGAGCATCAGCTCTGGTTTAAAACATTACAATCACATTACCAGGCTCGGTCCACTAGGTAGACCAGGAGCAACATGGCCGATTTTAGCCAGCTACACACCTCATCCTGACATTGAAGCAATGTCAGACAAGGAATTACTTAATCAAATGCAAGAATTAATAGAATTACATAGTTAAACCACAACTGTCTGAAGGTCCTGAGAAGGACTCAATTAAACACAATCCTACATCTTCTAAAAAGAAGTGGGAAAATAACAAACAACATTCAAAAGAGAATCGTTCTCAAACCCGAGGTAGGTCTGAGGTATAACCTCAGAAATAGGAATAATTTGAAACAATCTGACAGGTTTCACGATACTGACACACGTTCCTCTCGTACCTTTCAGACATCTTCACAGACATTCGAAAGAAGAGGACGGTCAGATCACAAAGAAGAATGCGTGAAGTCCAAAGATGATCAACACGTTTAGAAAAACAAACCAAAACCTCAATTCACTAAGAAAAAGGTAGCGGGTCTGAAGATCAGACATGCCGAAAATTCTGAGAACACAACTCAAGAATGGAGAATGGGCTCAGACAATGCTGGACAGTGCAGTAGAAGTAACAATAGCTCACCAGAACCTGAAGGAACTTCTGGAGATAGTGGACTTGAATGAGTACATCACAGTTGAGACTGTAGACACTAGGGTTAGTTCTCCACAAAAGTTATATGAAATAACACTCCCAATGGAGGGAGACAAACCAAGAAAAGTGAAAACACTCTTTTGGGAAAAACTTTCAAGGGGCTATGACATACTTCTAGCAGAACGGGACTGGCCACCAAAATTTGTCAGGCAGTGCCCACATGGCAAAGACATCGTTATGCCAGCCTTCTCCAACCATGTTCCTATAAGTTTAAAATATACTTATGCTAGGAAATGGGCAGTAGCCCAGACCCCAGCATTATACAAAAATTATGTAGGATGGGATGAGGACTCACCTCACCACAAAATCCACTTAAAATGTCAACCTACTGCACAAAGACAGTACCCAATTAAGCAAAAGCTAAAAAACAGGGAGATCTTGGATCAACTTCAATACCAAGGGGTGATTGAAACATGCACCTCATCAATGAACAATCCTTTGTTTCCTGTTTCCAAACCAGACAATACATATCATCTAGTTCTGGATTACAGACACCTGAACACTTGTTCTAAAACATTTGCAGTGCAAAATGCACGCAGTACAGCATTAATGAATAACATTGTGCGTAAAAAATATAAAACCACATTGGATATTTCAAATGTTTTCTTTTGTCAAAACATAGCACCTGAAAGTAGGTACTTGACAGCTTTCTCAATAATGGGGACCCAGCGTCACTTCTGTCGACTCCCACAAGGGTTCAAGAACAGCCTGGGGTTATTCTCAGCAAGAGTAACAGAGTTACTACAAATTTATGATGACGAGGCATTGTCATATGTCGATGATATCTATTTGACGATGACCTGGATAGGCACTTGAACAGGGTAAATACCATTATACTGGGTTTTCCCTCTGAGGGCTACAAATTCAATTTTAAAAAAATCAAGAAGTGCCCATCTCAACGTCCTTTTCCTAGCATATGAACTTTCGAGTGAAGGTAAAAGCCTGGCAGCTAACTTTTTAGAAAAATGTGCGCTGCTCCAACCTCTAAAAACACTGAAAAATTTACAGTTGATTCTAGGTTTCCTAAATTTTGGAAGAACTTACATTCTAAATTACGCAGAAAGGGTTAAACCTCTCTACGAATTAATCAAACCTGATTTCAAAAACAGAAATTGGACACAGGAACACACAGATATTCTGTGTTCACTACAAGCTGACATTTTAGCAACAAATCACTTACAAACACGCGTAAATACACGCAATTTAGTGATCCGAATAATTTCGGCTCAATGCGGATTCACATACTTAACTTTTAATGAAGGTGAAAAAATACCAATTGCATACAAATCACATTTGTATACACAAGCGGAAATGCGATTCACTTTGACAGATAAAATTCTGACAGCAGTTCAAACCGCTGTAGCAAAAGAAAGAGCTCTAGCTCAGGGGAAACACATTATTGTCGTGACTCTGGTACCAGCCTTAGAGACAGTTACAAAAGTGAACATTCCAAATTCAAAAGCTTTACATCCAAGATGGATACAATGGGTTAATTCTCTTGCTGCAACAGATGTTGGATACGTTTCTAAAAACTCAAGCATTCTTGCAATACGAACACAAATGTCCTCTACCTATTGAGATTCTCCCTCTTGATCAGTACCAATTTATAATTTATACTGACGGATCAGCACAACCCGCTATGAGAAGTAAGCAAGCTTACAGTGCAGCGTGCGCAATCGTTAAAGGTCGCATGCGTGATGGTAAATTCCGATCAATGGTCACAAAAACACAATCCCTAGGAGATTGTACAGCTCAGCGAGCTGAACTACAAGCATTTAATTTGACACTTGAAAAGACGGATCGCGAATTCCCTACACTTATAGTGTACGATTCTTTTTACTGTGTTCAATCATACAATGAATATTTACAGAATTGGATTCAAAATGGTTTCAAAGATGCAAAAGGTGGCACAATCAAGCATAAAACGTTTTGGGAACAAGTAGTTCAGTTGCGAGACGGACTACAAAACACTCACACGCTGAGTCATCAACGTGATGGCGTTGACGTTGCAGGGAATTCATTGGCTGACAAAGTCACAAAGGGGTCTAGCAAACGGCTTCCGTAGCTGCGATCACTCGTTCAAAAACGAGAATAGACAGTGAGATATTGTTGGCTGTCAATGCTTCAGGCAAAGGCAGTGGTGCAGCGTTACCTAAAAAATGTCCATTCAAATACTCGTATATAATTGATGCGAACAACGTTCCGTTTGCTCGAATCCCTGGAGTGGGAGATAGGGTAATTCCAAACATGGAACATAGATTAGGACTAATCCTAGCAGCACATGAAGGGATAGCCTCTGCCCATGCAGGTGTTTCCGCCACAGGATCGTTATTAAAACAGAGATATTGGTGGCCCGGCATTAGGAAACAGACCAAAAACGATGTCCTGGAATGTCAAATATGCCAACAGACGAAAGTCTCTACAGTGAAACGTCCTGAGCAGACGCCCCTGTTAATTTCAGGTAAACCATTAGCTTGTGTTTACCTGGATCACTGCGGTCCCTTGCAAAGGGATGTAACTTATTTAAACAGCTGTAACAAGGCTAGAAGAGCTCACCTAGGTACTCGGATTATGGAGGCTAAGGACTCTTCACTGGAGCTTTTTACAATCTTGAGAGAATTCACCTGCCTGCGGGCAAATGACTCGCTCCCGCCAGCTACGCAGGAGTTTTGCAATCAGTTAGCGTCTCACTTCACTGATAAGATTGATATCATATATCGTGCCTTTGGGACAACAGAAAATACGAATGACAGTCTGGCCCCTAGGGTAGTCCCTTGTACATCCAGCCTAGATGACTTCCCCATCATTACGGGATCCCAGGTGGGGATGTGCTGGCCAAAACCAAGTCAGGATCATTCTTGGATCCACTGCCACCTCGGTCATGAAGGAGTTGTCTCCTATTCTTGCAGATACTTTGGCAGGCATATGTAACATCTCTTTAGCTACAGCTACCTGCCCTTGGAAGGTATCTCGCGTTAAGCAGTTGCTTAAAAAGGTATCAGCAGACCCAACAGAGGTGCAAAACAACAGACCTATCTCTCTTCTTCCATGTTGGTCTAAAATCATGGAATCTATAATTAACCGTCATCTTTCTAACTATTTAGAAGAGAACAAGATACTGGATCCTACTCAGTCAGGTTTTCGCACATCACACAGTACTGAGGCTGCCCTGCTCGAAGTTACGGACACCATCAGGATGCTGCTCGATGGAGACTCTCCTGTTATGCTGGTGCTGCTGGACTTGTCGGCAGCCTTCGACACCATCTCCCACAATATACTACTAAGCAGGTGGTTTCAAAGCTACCTATCTGATAGAACCCAATCCATTCAATTGGGGTCTTATGTGTCATCTCCGGTTGTGGTGGACAATGGGGTACCACAGGACTCTATATTGAGCCCCACATTATTCAATCTATATGTGGCCCCCTTAGCCTCAATTATCAGGAATTGTGGCTTTGAAACCATATCGTACGCTGACGATACGCAGCTGATTGTACATATTGGTAATGACCCCGCCAAAACGAAATCCAGGTTTGCAACTTGTATGATTAACATTGCAGACTGGATGAGGAGACATTTTTTACAATTAAACTCCTCTAAGACCGAGATACTTTTGTTTGGCAAAGCTATTGATCTGTGGACTCCAGACTGGTGGCCACCCGAATTGGGTGTGGCCCCCGTCCCGAGAAGCTGGGCGAAGAACTTGGGGATAAGGTTAGATAACCAGCTCTCAATGGAGATACAGGTGAAAACGCTGGCTACCTCCTGTTTTGGGACCATGCGGATGTTGATTAAGATCTTCCCATGGATCCCGCTTAGTGCTAGAAAGACCCTCATCCAGGCACTGCTAATGAGCCGCCTGGATTATGTCAACTCCCTATTGGTAGGACCTCTTATCCAAATTACAGGTGGTGCAAAATACAGGTACCCACCTCGCTCTTGACAAACCAGCTCGAACCCCCTCCTGGCCACTCTTACGCCAATTGCACTGGCTTCCAGTAAGGAAACGGGCCACATTTAAAATGCTGTGTCTGGTCTTTAGGTACTTGCATGGACTGGGGCTGGCTTATCTGACTGATAAACTTAAATGGTATCAACCTACACGGCAGCTTAGATCCAGCAATCGAAAGACACTGTGTGGTCATAGAATTAGGAAGGTTAAGATGGGGGGTCGCTCCTTTTCTTATCAGGCCACCAAGTTGTGGAACAGCCTCCCTGAACAAATCCGACAATGCCCGAATCTGGCCCAATTTAAAAAGCTGCTTAAAACATGGCTCTTCTAATGCTTTCCTCTTGCTGACCGCTAGCTTTTTTTTCCAGCACCGAGAGATCTCCTTGGGGATGATTCATGCACGATACAAGTGACCTAAATAAATAAATACATATATCATGGTCGCAGTGGATTCGTGCACAAGATTCCTATGGATGTGGCCTCGGCGCTCGGCTGGCGCTCGAACTGTTATAAAAGATTTGCGAGTCTTTATCGGTACATACGCAATAGGCACGCTACACTCTGACCAAGGCCCTGTGTTTAGCTCTCGGGCTTACAAAGAAGCCATGGCCAGTTTGGGCTTTGCATTGCAGCACTCCTCTCCATTCCATCCTGAGGGAAATTCTGTTATGGAAAGGAAAAACCGGGACATAAAGCGGTCTATAATAGCTAGAGTATTAGGTTCGGGTGATGAGTGGGTTAAACATCTTTATGGGGTCCACCGCTCATTAAACAATTTGTCAAGAAGTTTTCTGGGGGGGTCACTCCGGTAAACAGACATAATATCGAATTCAAAATATCGATAGGACAGAATATCGAGTTTTTATTATAGAATGGACAGAATATCGAATTGACAAAATATAGTGGTGAAGAATATCGAAAATCAGGTAAGAAATAAAATATCGATTTAAATAATATAGAAGTAAGTAATATTGACAGTCATAATATCGTTGTTAAAAATATCGATTTTTTTTTATAGTGTTTTAAGTGTTAGTATATGAGTTAAAAGTATGTATAAATTTTGGAATGTATGTTTGAAAATTTTTAAAGTAATGAATTGTATGTTATTTAATTTTTGTGTAATTTTATTCCGTAGCGGGTTGTGGGTTTATAGGGGATTAGGGTGGGAAGTAATTTAATTATAGTACATTAAATAATAATTTTTAGGAATTATGAATTATTTTTAATTAGATTTTGCGTTTTACTTCTGTAGCGGGTTGTGGGTTTATAGGGGAATAGGGTGGGAAGTAATTTAATTGTTATTAGGTAATTATTAATTGGTATTGAAAATTAATTGGTTGTTGATTAATTATTAATTGGTAAATAATTAGTATTAATTGGTAATTAATTAGTATTAATTGTTTAATTGATAATTATGTTAATTGTATTAATTTATTATTTGTAGCGGGTTGTGGGTTTATAGGGGAATATGGTGGGAATTAATTTTTGTATATTGCTAATTAATTTATTCTTAATTAATTATTAATTGGTATTAATTTTATTTATTATTTTTTGGTATTGAAAATTAATTGATTGTTAATTAATTATTAATAGGTTATTAATTAAAAAAACATTGGTATTTATAATAAATGAATTATTAAATATTGTGTGATTGGTAATTAATTTTAATATTTTTATTTGGTATTACTAATTTTTTTATTTTTACTAAAATATTAAATTATTATTTTCCCTACTATTGCACTCACTGGAGTGGGAATAGTAATTTTTACCCCTACGCTATCCAACGCTTTCTCTACTATTGCACTCACTGGAGTGGGAATAATAATTTTTACCCCTACGGTATCCAATGCTTACCCTAGAGATGCACTCACTGGAATGAGAATAGTAAATTTTACCCTCCCGCTATCCAACGCTTTCCCTACTGTTGCACTCTCTGGAGTGGGAATAGTAATTTTTACCCCTACGCTATCCAACGCTTTCCCTACTGTTGCACTCTTTGGAGTGGGAATAGTAATTTTTACCCCTACGCTATCCAATGCTTTCCCTACTGTTGCACTCTTTGGAGTGGGAATAGTAATTTTTACCCTCCCGCTATCCAACGCTTTCCTTACTGTTGCACTCTCTGGAGTGGGAATAGTAATTTTTACCCCGACGCTATCCAACGCTTACCCTACAGTTGCACTCACTGGAGTGGGAATAGTAATTTTTACCCCTACGCTATCCAACGCTTTCCCTACTGTTGCACTCTTTGGAGTGGGAATAGTAATTTTTACCCCTACGCTATCCAACGCTTTCCCTACTGTTGCACTCTCTGGAGTGGGAATAGTAATTTTTACCCCTACGCCATCTGACGTTTTCCCTACTGTTGCACTCACTGGAGTGGGAATAGTAAATTTTGCCCTCCCGCTATCCAACGCTTTCCCTACTGTTGCACTCTCTAGAGTGGCAATAGTAATTTTTAGCCCTACTCTATCCAACGCTTTCCCTACTGTTGCACTCTTTGGAGTGGGAATAGTAATTTTTACCCCTACGCTATCCAATGCTTTCCCTACTGTTGAACTCACTGGAGTGGGAATAGTAAATTTTACCGTCCCGCTATCCAACGCTTTCCCTACTGTTGCACTCTCTGGAGTGTGAATATTAATTTTTACCCCTACGCTATCCAATGCTTTCCCTATTATTACACTGTCTGGAGTGGGAATACTAATTTTTACCCTCCCGCTATCCAACGCTTTCCGTACTGTTGCACTCTCTGGAGTGGGAATAGTAATTTTTACCCTCCCGCTATCCAACGTTTTCCCTACTATTGCACTTACTCTAGTGGTAATAGTACATTTTACCCGCACGCTATCCTACGCAAAAAATATTGCATTTTTTTTAATAAATATTACGTTAATATATATGTATTATTATTTTTTTTTTACTTACATTAATTATTTATTAATTTTAAAGTAATTTAAGTATTTTTAAGTATGTTTCAGTTAATTATATGTTTTATTTCATTAATTTTACATTAATTTTAAGACATTTAAAAAAATTCGATATTGTGACTAACTATATTTTTTACAACGATATTTAGGATTCTATATTTTTGTACTTACCTGTTTGGAGATAGGGCTTCAATATTTTGGCATTCTATATTTTTCCTTCGATATTTTGGCAATTCGATATTCTTCTTCTCGATATTTCGTCAGTGATCCGGTCACTCCATATGAGGTCCTATTTAGGACAAGAATAGAGGTTCCTGATCTCGAATGTAAAGGCACAGTGGTGGAAAATAAACCATTTGATATCAGAGATCATTTGACTGTTTTACAGGACTTAAATGAACTAAGATCGAAACAAAGCAAAGTGTTCCTGAAGCCAACCACCACTGGGAAAAATCCAGTCGTACCAGCAAGGCCTGTCTAGGTCCCACAGCTTGGGGATCTAGTCAGAGAGAAGATCGCGGACAAGAAGGAATTTGGGCCTTCTTACAGACAACCGGTACCTGTCCTAGCCATCCACGGAACAAGAACAGTACTTCGTCCGCCCCTTGCTGATAAAAGGAGAAAAGATTTGTGTCAATTGACCTCATCAAACCATACAATGTGGCCAATACTAAGCAGTAGGCCATGTGGACTCCGACCAAGTAGCAGACACACTCCTCTAGCTACTATCCAAGAGGTTTAAACAGAAAGACTTATCACCATTGAGAGTTCAACAGTAAGAAATGAAGGACTAAGCAACAATGCTATGGAACTCATTCCTATTGAAACCCAAATAACAGTTCGTCCTGATACACCGGTCTACACCAAAGTAGCGAGTGATCAACTGGTTCCAGCTATTTCAACGAATTCTGATGCAATTTCAACCATTGACAGAACTGCTTCTGGCTATTTCATTAACTTTGATACGTTTTCTGAGGATCCAAGCTACACAGAAACGACGCCAGCCAAAAGAACCTTCAAAGAGCAAGCACAAGACTTCTTTCATCACGTGAAAAACACTTATCTGGTTTCACCATGGATTGAACTATGGATTATTTCTCGAATATTTTTCTTTCTGCTTTGGCTAGCTTCAGTGATGACTCTGAGCATGTTGATAAATGGAAGATATATTCATTTGGACACAGAAAGTAAAAATGTGAACTTACTTTTGAAACCACACAAATCATCCCATCGTGAAGCAAGAGACTTGTCAGCAGTGAACATCACAGCCGTTCCTATACAAGATGGTATAGTTTGGGACAAAACAGATTATGATATATTCGGCCCGACAGAACTTTTGAAGATTCCACACTTATTTAAGATTTCATTAAGTGACTTTATTACCTCCAGTACATATTCTGATGATTGGGACTTTGAGATTTTTAATAACATGATGTCTGATCTAGAAAGGTCTGCTGCATTCTCTAACCATGAATACTTAGAGGGTTCAACAGACTATGAACAGCTTTTTTGTTCCAACCACTATGGTCATCATTTCTTGCATAAATCTGCAACACCTAGAAATGTATTTATGTTTAACCAATGGGAACATTGTCCTACACCACCAAGGGGTAGCTCAAAAACGTTTGCAATGAAGTTTCCATATTTTTCAGGGTACAATACATCCAAACCAGAAACGTTTTACTTTAAAAATGTGAACAAAACAGGAACGAAAAATATGTTAACCAATACGAAACAGATTTATTCTGTAGCCTTTATTGCCCAACTGTCTAGACAGGGTTTTGAGTTTTGGAAAAACACAATTGACACAAAATCTGTCTGTGGTACAAAAGATTGGCAAGTGCAGGGGATTGAAGCTTCGTTTAAAGCCTGCATCATCCCACAGCAAATAATGTTTCTGAATGACACTGTCGAACAAACGTCTTGCCTTGGGTTAGCCAAGATCAAAGACTTGAACACACCTTCTGTACCAACTCTAGCTAGTAATAGCACTGAACAGGGAGCGGTGACAGTGGACACACTTTTACAAAACAATAGATCAGATTCCGAATGGAGAAAATGGTTGCTCTGGCCCACAGACACAAACAGCTGTCAAGAAAGATTCCTGAACAAAATACAGGGTTTTACTATCAATAGGCCAGACCCACGCTATGTTCAAAGACAGCATCCAGGGGTAGTAACAACATATCAGACATCTACACTAGAGGATGTGAAACAACACTTATCTTTACTTAAGGAAGACGCAAACCCTAGGGATTTCTTGCTAGGTCCAAGAAAACCGCGTCAAAAACGTTTCATATATGCCGGCGTCTATGTGCTTATAATGAAATATGGAAGTTTACCCAAGCAGACGCCGCAGAAAGAATACAAGAAATGGATCATATTAATTTAGAGAAATCTCTCGCTGTGGTAGACAATGGGTTAACGACTCTGTCATCCAGGATATATTCATTGGGCAACATTGTATCCTCTGCTATAGACATTGTGAACCAAGATTTGGTCCTGCTGAGACAAGGCTAGTGTCAATTACGTACTATTCTGTTATTAGGCTGGACGCTACAAAACGTGCGTGCAGGCTATGTGCCTTGGCGTTTCATCAACACATCGTCTCTGTTTTCAGAATACAATCTCACTGATAAACAGATCAAACTGGCACAAAGGGGAGCAAAGTATACAGTGCTGAGCATTGAAAAACTGGAAAAATTGCCATTTACGGTAGCAGAAAAACCGGCTACAGAATGGATCATTCATGGCAAAATAACTCTGCCTGTTACAACTTTCCATTTTCAGTATTGCTAAAACACATGCCAGCAGGCAAATATGAAAGGTTGGGTAAAGAATACATCAGGACATTCTGGTATTTACCTTACACACACAGATGTTGGAGTGGGGGGCGTGAAGTGTTTCTTAGCGGTACACACAGTGAAAATACACTGAGGGGTTCACTCATATGTCCGGATATTAGTTTACACGGGGCTGTAGCTGTTCTACTGCAAATTTATCCTGCCACCTGCAAGGTTCGCCAGCTGCTGTGATTAATCCAGCGTTTGGACAACTTTCAAATGGGAGTTACCTCATGTTGAATGATCAAAGCTGTTGTGGCATGTTGCCAGGTATCCCATATCTAGTAACGGTTAGTTCCAGGATCACTTGCTGTATGCAAGTCTTGTTCCCCCAAATAGACACAGTCAGGGAGTCGCCTTTATGGCCTTCACTGAACATCTCTTCTATACGAATTTATACTTTAAGCAGAATAAAAGCCATTCTTTTACAACAAACCATGCCGTTGACCTCGGCCAAAGAAACCTATGATCTACAAATTGCAAGGACTTTGGCTGAGATACCGGCTCTGTTACGTACAAACTGCCCTACACATTTCACAGAAATGTTGAGACGAATCTTAAACATGTCTGATACGAGCGGATTGAGCATGTATTTAAGACCATATATTCAGGACTGTTAACACCTTTTCAAGCAGTCCTCGGAATCATTCCAAACTTCATGCACTCGGTGAATGGTGGTCTGCCGCTAATTCTGGCACACGTTGCGGGAATCCTGTTTTTATTCCTACTACTACGCTATGGCAAGCGTATCCACCAGTGTCACTCCCTGCGACTTGGAGAAATCTTTCCTGGAGAGGAAGTGTCATGAGCGCATAGTACAGCTATTGGGTTAACCTCGTCTACGAGAACTAAATACCACATGGTTTCTGTCATCAGACCAATTGCATCTTACCTGTTCTAAGCTGCCTGCTTTGCAGTGAAGAATGCGGGCTAGACATCTGCCTAACACTCCCATCAGTCATGCCAACGGATATCGATACTCTGCTGGACCCGATAACGGCCCATGCTCTGTTTTGTCCCCAGAGGTTACCAATCCTGATGACGGCATTCATTCAGATCTCACAGACACGACATGCTACTGCTGAGGTACGAGATGGATCAACAGGCACACAGGTAATATCGGTAACAAACACTGCTACTGACGATGCGTCACATCTATGTGCAGTTAGTCTTCTAAACGAGGTAATCGACCTATCACCGACATTGGTAGACGATTTTTTGTCTACAGGAATAGAAGATTTCGTGTTTTCACCAGCATCTTACACTGACTTTTGATTTGGCTCACAGTGTACCGGATAATCTATGAATTTGGCCTTCATTTTTCAAAACAAAAGACAAAATTTGGAACTTTTTCAGATAATTGTCTTTATTCTTTTATGGCTTAACAAACTCTGCTTACAGTAGAACTATCCATAGAGAACAGACTTCTTTGAACACTTCCAGGGACACATCGTCACCTTTTCTTCGCATTTATGTAATCATGACATGACATAATCATGACATGAAATAGCTCTGAACTATTTATTTGTTTCCTTTCTGTAAGAATGGGCCATTTCATTATATATGTGTATATTTCTGTGCATTCATTTAGCATTTAGCACCCATTGTAAACATATGCTTTGGATGAAACATTACTTTAAATATGTGCAGCACCTTTGCATTCCATGCTTAGCTGAGAGTTATTTTTAAGTATGCTTTTACAAAAGTTTTTAGTGAACATGTGATACTCAATTTTATGGGTTTAGCATGTTTCGCATTTAGTAATATTGATCATTCGCCAATGGAGTAGGTGTTGTGTTTCAATTTAGATGCTCGTACATAGGTTTCCCTGAATCATGCCCTTCTAGAGGCACAATTCGCATTGCCCTTATTTAGGCATAGAATCCCAGTCCTTATTTAGGCATTAGCCGTGCTATCCAAATTCAGGCATGGTCTCCTACATCCGTCCATCCCAACGTCACAACGAGTTCTTAGAAACCAGACCCGTAAGCCATCGAGACTTTCCCTAGCTAGGATTATTGATTTCTCCAAGAACTCATCTATTATGCATGAACTACTATTCCTTAGGGGTTCAATCATGATGTCTTCCTCTGCCTGACTTTATGTCAATGCTAGCATTCCTAAGTACCTTACAGGTATAAATATACCTTCCCTTACCATGGCAAGTATGGCACGGCTCAGCAGGACTAGCCTACACAGCTCGATATAGCTTGCCACGGCAAGTTCGGAAGGAATTCAAGTTCCCGCCTGACGCACTGACCAGACACTGTCATCCCTGCTCGCAGAGAATCCAGCTTCCAGTGTTCTGACTCCCTTCGCGGGGTGTTGGAGTTTGAGATTTGGAAAGAGATTCCCACATCTCTCATTCTAAAGGTATGGAGCTGACTAGAACCTGGAGGGACTCTTGGCATATAAACTTAGTATATACCATACTATAGAAAACAGCACCTACTTCTTACCTTGTACAACACTTAGATTAGGTACACTGGGGTAGAACTATTTAGAAGCATCAGACGAGTATTCATTTTTAGCCTGTATTATTTATGTATGTATATATGAATATATGTCATAGCTAAAAGACAATGCTATTGCAGTATTATTTCTTCTTACTGCTTACGCTGTGCGTACTATATCTTGCTTACTGTCTAATGATTGTAACAGCTCATATCTCTTACACGAGAAACAAGACTGTTCAATAAATCTTTTTATTGAAATGCCCATCTATCTATTTCTGTGTAACTGGAGAAACCAAGCATGCACGATTGACCGAGTGAAACTGTTATCTATTGTTTCCACGATACTGAGACACATTCCGATTCTAAGGGAAACAAAGTTGTCATGTTTATGCGGTTGTCAGAAACTACTCCCTTCTTGTTTATTCGAGAAGTTTCTAGTGACCTCTGAGTTAGCTGGCACACAAAGTAATTAAGTTTAATGTACTCGATAGAGGTATACTGACCTTAGTCCAATGCAAAAACTATAGTGTATATTATTCCAATGCGCTGAGCCTATAAGGGAAATAGGAACTACACTACACTAGTCCTCAGAGTACAGCATGGAAACACACATATATATACATTCACTTAGTCCCCTTGCCTTCCTTCAAAGGAGGACTTTTGAGAAACATGACCTGACTTGGCATGGTATTGCTTCTTGGCGTCAGAGCAGAGCAGATGATGAGACAATAAGCACAGTGTCTGACCTCCTTCCCGACATCCATCCATGCGACAAGGCCCTATAGGGGCTTTATAAGTGAAAAAATGACCACCTAGGCCTTACCTGGTGCTGGTGAACTGTCCAACTCCTGAGTTCACACAACGACCTGCTGCTCCATCCGTTCCTGTGCGCAGCAGCAAGCAACTATTAGGACTAGCTGCTGCCAGCACTACAGTAATCAATTTGAATCTGACTGCCTCTGACAAACACGGAGTCCGACTCGATTTGCAGCACAATGGCTTCCAACACTCTGGAATCGGATTGCCACAGTGCCACTGCTGACTCACTCGCGTGGGAAGCCGTCTCAGGTTGAGTCTGCGCAGACTTGATTCCTTGACTTCCCACCTGCCACACCCTTTCCCAACTTTTCACCGGGTGGAGTCCCACCCACACCCTGTAACAAGTTGGGAAAAGGTGGGGTGCCAATGCTCTCCACTCTCTAATTACGTGGAGGCTTAGTGAAGCCGGGCTTTTATTTAAAACGTCCGGGGCTAACTTTGCCTCCACGCCATCAGGGGGTGGAGACTGGGCCTTTTCCAAGCTGATGACCTCACAGGGTTCAGGGCTGTGAGGTTGTCATCCCAGCAAAACACTTTGGCTTCTTTGGGCCCACCCGGGGGAGCAAGCAAGCAAGCAGTGTGGTGACAGTATCCACATCTGCTTCACTGGACAAAGCCGGAACGCAGTTATCGGTTCTAGTATTAAGTAGTCAGTCAGTCTAGGACCAAATTACAAAGTGGGGATTTTTATTAAAACAAAATATATGAGCATTGTATGTTAATTAATTTTATGGAATATAACGTCCCAAAGACATTGCCTTTTGACCTTTTTATGGATTTCAAAATTCTCCAGCAAGTCAAGCCCAAAGCTATATCTAAGGAATATTCATCAAAATCAGACACTTTCTCTTTGAGGTCCCCTTGATGGCTCTGCAGGTCTTGTAAGACCAGGCAATTTAAAATTCCTATTTTTCAGGACTTCTACAGCAGCTCCAGTGGGTCACTTTTAAGGCTCCAGGACCTTAGGGATTGCACTTAGTGGCTAGTACTTACTCCAGCAGAGATTATCAGCAAGGTCCAGTTCCAGTTACTACCGGTCAACTGCTCACTTCAGGAAAAGGCCTCTTGCAGTTTGTTGTATTCCTGTAGCCACAAAGGTCAGCCAATTGACCCTTGGAGTCCTCTCCTTTGTTCAGGATACAAAAGGGAGCAGGTGCAGTTCTTTACTGAGATGACAAAGATCGAAGGCCCAACACCCAGTCCATCCTTTCACTAGGCCCAAGCCACTGTTCTGCTCTGGGGGCAGATTTCACACCTCATTAAAGTCAAGCACTTGCTAAATATGTATTACAAATCAAACATCACCAATTAATCAGACTATTAATAATTTGAATGGCTGTTTGTGGTGTTCTTAGCATCTCTGCCAGCACTTGGGTTCTGGAATGTTTATTGTCTAGAATGCGGGTTGCCTAGAGATGTTTGAGTGATTTATCAGTTGTCTTCAGCTGGCTGCTGGATGGGGTCTCTATGTATGCCTAATCCTGAATAAACTACAATTGAGCCGCTTTACACGAGTAAGACGTCTTCTTGAAGAGGACACACCTCCACATTTTGGCGACGATTAACCTGCGTGTGAAAAGGCATGTGAGACCCCAACAGCAAATTATTTAAAGAAATGAAAAATCTTCACTCACGAGTTTCTGTGCAGAAAGGATCGTTCAGCATATTTCAAAGAAGAACTGTGTGCTCCATCAACGCTAATGTCAACAGAAGGAATGTGACATGAGCACACAACATCAAACAGGACACTGACGCTTGAGCAGACGGTAGGATCTTACAATTTACCCTCTTCAAAGCACGGGGTCCTAACAGCTTTGTCCGTAAACATCCAGGGGAGGGTTTGCTGGATTTCAGTATCAAACTCTTTCAATTAACTTTATCAGAGGGCTTCCCAAGACAGTTAGCTCATCTGCGCATTCTCGGAAACAACGTCCCTTCACTTTATCGTTGCTGAAATGCGGCGCTGGAACGCAGCGACCATTTCGTGTTGTTTCAGAGGCAAGCATCTTGAGGAAACGCATTCGGACTGCGCTGCTCACAGGCAACGCGACATCTTGAGAAGGTGTTTCTCATTAACAGTTTATGCGTGCAGTTGTTCGTTGCAGTCATTCGCACGCAGCTCGGCGATGACGTGCACACCGTAAGCTGTGTTATTAAATGAAAAAACGCTTTGGCATGCATATTATCGCTGATGTGCACAGCTAAAGTATTTACTGTCTACACGCGGATTGTGGTAGTGCTGACGCGCACAGCTTTTTCAAAATTTCAGTAAGGCGCACAGCTTATGGCACATTGATAGAAGCGTATAGTATTTAAATTACACAAATGTGCAGAGCATTCTGTTCTTCAACCTGCTGATGTGCACAGCTTCCTGCGTTACGTGTACAAAGCATTCCCAGTGAAGCTCACATCAGCTAAAGTATTTCAAGCCATTTCCTGTCAAAAGTTCCAGATTCTAAGTTTATAATCTGTAATTTTAAATTTTCTGGGATGCAGCCACAGCCCTAAAAACAGTTTTTGGGGCTAGTCACTGGAGGAACATGTCAACTTTAATTCCGATCAAAACAACATTTCAATACATTCCATCAAAATTCACTCAAAACACATCTTCCATATTCACAACTATTAAGAGTCAAAAGAATTGTCTCTAACCCGGTCAAATTGGAAGCAAAGACGCTCGGCATGAGCGAAAGATTCAAGAACAGAGGTTATGCTTCGGAAGTACTAAATAGAGCAGTAACTAGATCATCTAACCCGACTCGTAACCAACTAATAAATTCACAGAAAGTGACAGCTAAATCCAATAGAATTGTTCTGGTATGGAAGGTTTCTACCAAAAGTGCAGGTTTCAAGAAAATTGGTCGTAAATATTAGCCAAAGTTATAAACGGATCACGATTTCAAAGGAATATTCAATGAATTTCCAATGTTTGCTCACGAACGCAGCAAGAACATTCAGGAGCTTTTAAAAGATGATACACAAAAGTCCAAGGACAAGGTGACCTACAAAGGTACAGTTCCCAGTTTAAACTGCAACAACTGTAATAGCATCATAAAAATGAACTACATTAACCACCCTCTGAAAGGTACAAAGATCAGAATACACAAAACAGCTCCCTGTGATTCGAAACATTTAGGATATCTGCTAAAGTGCCCATGTCGTTTGGTCTACATGGGCAAAGCGGAACGCAAGATCAAAGTCAGATTGAATGAACACAAGAGCAATATGAGAACTAAGAACACTAAATCAGTTTTAGCCACACATTTCATGGAACACAATCATAGCATTTGTCAATTATGCTATATGATATTTCGAGACTGTAGATTTCAGAGATGGTAGACACATTCGGAAATTCCTCTTACAACGTGAGACCTACTGGATCAAAAAACTATGCACCTTGTTAACACATGGATTATATAACCGCATCGAATATAGTTGTTTCTTTAAACATAATGAACTTGTGTTGCCTTTTGATGTGTAAATGCTTTTACAACAATGAGAACTTATGAAATGTTCCCTCATCACCACTTTATTAGATGGTTAATGATTTGCTATTCCCATTTCCAACATGGCGGGTCCAACCCACACATACAAGCATGTCGTTCTTTGTTGTAATGCACGCTTTTTTTAATGAATACACGCGCTATCTCTGCAGAGAAGCAGATGCAGTTTGGCGAACGCTGGTCGTTTCGTGAGCTAAGCTTAACCACTGTCGAAGGTAGGACACATATGTCATTAACGTTGCATGATTTCAGATTGAGATTTATGTGATGATAATTAAAGGCACACGTTGGTGCAGAAACACGTTATATCGCTTGGGAGCATGTCGAACAAGGGACCAATATCCACCTAAGCATGCTACTACGATTACCAATAGAGCATGTCGCTGCGTTCAATACTCAAGTATGATTTCCAACATAGAATGCATTTAACCGCAATTAAAGTGACACGTGATGCCAATACACGCTGTATCATTCGTGGAGCAGGTTGGATAATAGACCGATTATTATCTTAGTATGACATTACGTTTAACAACTGAGCATGCCACCACATTTAAGAATCAAGCACCTTTTTATGAATACTTTTTGTCATCACTGAGACATACTTACATAACTACATATAATCACACTTCCGATTGTTTATTTTAACACACTTACACTTGTTGATGTATTGAACATGGTTTGCACAGTGATGGACCACACAGTGCCCCAGGAGTTTATTCCTCATCTTCACCCCGTTATCCTTTTTTAGAAACCCATACCCTAATGAAGGGCTAAGGCAGGTCGAAATACATTGGGAATGACAACATTTATCGTTACATGTCATGAAAGTAAACATGGAAACAAGATTTGTTTTTGAAAACTCAGCATTTGAAGATTTAATATTTGAAACAAATACAATCCATATTTGAATGAAGGATTTCATTATGAAATGAACCACTGAGCTTTGAATATTGTCAAGTATTAATAATCACGAGAAAGAAAAGGAAAAAGGTCCTCCATGTGGAAGCAAGCAGTGCACAAAATCGACACTACCCCTCTTGGGGAGTGCATTTCTTCATATGCTGTTCACACGCTTTTTGATCAGAAAGTGCAACCTTGATACACGCTAAACCAGAGGTCTCCAACCTCTTCTGTAGTGAGAGCTACTTCTGATCAGTGAAAATCGTTGTGAGCTACTAAAGGCGAAGCATCACGCACATTTTTTTGAGGGACCTCCCCCCACACCCAGTTTCATTGACTTTAAGTCTAATTTCTTTGGAGCCATACTGTGGTTTGAACAAAATACTTAAAGTTCCCTAGAATATATTCTCATGTTTCAAATTTTATTCTAGGGCACATTAAACACTTTTAAAAAGTCTGCTTTATTTCAATGATTCCATAGTACTCATCCCATCTTCGATTACTAAAATATCACAAGTCACCTTCACATTCAAGCGGTACATGCCATGATGATGATACGGTCTCTGAAGGACACTCTCTAGTTAAGCTACAAACAAAGCAGAGAGTGTTGGATGGGAAAGGAAAACACCTGAATGCTGTTATAAATGGACCAGAAGCTGCTCCCTGACTAGACTGGGCAGCTGAGCATGGGGTTCTGATCCCTGGCAATGGGAAGATGGAGGCTGGTACTGAAGGTGTCTCAGTATTCCCATATTGAGTTGAATGTGCTCTCAAAAACAATACCTTGGAGCACAGCACTTATTGAACAGCAGGAAAAACAGGATTTTCCATGTACCTCACATACACAGCCTTGTGAGTGCCTACTCCCTGCATCTCACATGCAATGTCATAAGTTTGTTTCCTGTATTTTACATTCAGTAGTCTGTTTGCTCCCTGCTCTTCACACGCAAAGCATCATGCCAGCTTGTCCTTGTACTTCAAATGCACAGCCTCATGTATGCCTCCCCGCTTTGCACATGTACAGCCACTGTACCTGCACCTCACATTCACTGTCATGTAAATTTGTTCCCTGCACCTCACATGCACAGTTTCATATTTGCATGTTTCTTGCTCCTCACATGCACATCTTCGTGTGTGCCAGCCCCTCAAGTGCAGCTTCTTTGTGACTCCCTCCGTGTGCCCCACATTCGCAGTATCAATGTGTTCCCTACACCTCACATATCCTCTTGTTTATCTGTCCCTTCACCTCACATACAGAGCTCCCACTCTCTGCTGCACTTCAAATGTTCAGCCATCATGTCTGCCTGTTTCAGAAGCCAGTACCTCGTGTGCAGAGTGGCATGTCTGCCTCCTCATTGCTCAATACATATATATATAGAATGATAATCAAATCAGAAATTGAAAATGAAAGGATGTCTGGATGACAACCGGGCTGATCAAGACTAACACTTGTTGTCACAAGCATATGGTAACAGTAGAATACCACCCCAACGGGAGCCTTTGACTTAGCTTAATATAAATTCTTTGCATGAAGCAAAAACACAAATTTAAGCTGACTCCTTTGTGAAGATAGGAAATATAAGAAGGCATTTGCCATAGACAGTTGTTCCAAAGCAGCAGAGCATTCAACAGACTTGACAATGCACAGCGGAAATACGATATTCCTATTTTGAATACATTAGTATGTTCTTTAACAGCAGAGCATATGTGACGTTTTTTTTTTAAGGACACCTGATGTGTACTGCAATTTCATTGCTCATGAATGTGCTGAACAAATGTAACTGAACCCTTTTGGTTACCATGTTCATCAATATTGCCTTGCCAACAGGCATAAAAGCTAACTCTTTAAGAAGGGACTAAGATGATGTCAGTGGGACGTCATACATATTTTTTAGGCAAGGGGCGTCCAGTATGAGTTCATGAGGTCCAGTTATATGCTGGGTCTTAGGAATAGCAACAGGTGAAACATACCATGAATCAAAATACAAATTATTTATTAAGTCAATCACTGTCCTGAAAATGTGCCATGGATCCAGGGTTTGAGGAGCAGGTGTGGACACTCATGTTCAAGGTAGATGAGAAGTTACCAAACCCATGTCCTTTTTTGCCATTAGAAAGGCCAGTGACAAAGGGATCGGCGTACCTTCTGAAGTAAAATGAAAAAACGTCTTTGGAATATTGGGCTCCATCTTCTTGAGTTTACAGAGGTGGGGGAGCAGAGTTCCAAACGCCAAATATTTTTTCACATCCAAGTAGTGATGTGGAACCACCACACAATCACCACGATTGTGTGGTGGTTCTACATCACTACTACATGTAAATAAATATTACAAGCGAGGAGGCCTAATGTGAGAACGCGTCAATTAGAAAAAAAATTAAAATAGTTTTTTTCCAATCTAAAAACAAGACAGCATTTTTAAAACGTTCACTTCCATGCCTGTGACGGATATTAATTTTCCTATATATAAATCATGAGTGCATTATTGATCTCTTCTCCCCCTCCTCACCCTCTGCACGGCATGCCCTCTTTTCTTTATTGACTGTGACTCTGGGCAAGAATATTTTTGGCGCATAGGGCTTAGAAAGACTAGGGCTAGGGCAGGGGCTAACAATTATTCAACAATTAATTCAGTGGCCAGGGCACAGCAACTAGTTCAGGCCAGGACTTACCTAGCGAAAGACTCGGAGTCGGACTGGAAAAGGCAAGTGGCGACGGCACTGATGGGACGGTAGCAGTTCAATACTGCCTGTGCCACGCCACTTGCACGCCAACAAGCTTTTCGGCCCTGCTGCTCCGCACCTGCAGTGCGCATCTCGCTCACGATGTAAGCGCTGTGCAGGGCTCCTGAAGGGATCGGGAGCAGCTCCATTCCAGTAGTGCACATGTTGCGCACGATGAAAAGCGCGGTGCCAGGCTCTTGAAGGTAGGGGGAGCAGATGGGCTACGCTACGATGATACAAATAACGGCATCCTCTTCAGCCCGCCCCACCTCACCCCAGCTAAGCTTAGGCCTATCAGAGCACCTGGTTAAGGTGAGGGCGGGCAACGGCTCTTACAAAAAAACCCCAAAAAAAGATAAAGACTTTGAAGGGCTAAAAAATTAAAATGCAATCGTGAGCTACTCACGGGGCCTCGGCGAGCTACCGGTAGCTCGCGATCGACCGGTTGGAGACCCCTGCGCTAAACAGCCGACTATTATATTACCACAGTCAGATATTTGGAATTCGGTTCATATACAAAAAAAGGAGTGCATGAGCCAACCTTTCTTATTCAACTTTAATTTCGCACATGTTCCATTTTCAAATATCACACACCCTACCTTGTGGGCATCAAGGAGAACTTATTAATATTTAAAAGCAAGGATTCCCGCCTTTTTAAAACTGTTATTTTGACAGTTATTATTATTATTATTAGTTAACATTTGATAAAGCGCATGGCTACCCTTAGGCATCCCAGCACAAGCAACAGCAGGCCGACAGAAAAGATTCTTAAGGAAGATTCTGAAAGAGCCATGTTTTTAGTTGCTTCTGGAATGAGAGATGGTGGGTTGTTGAGCGGAGATAGATGGGAAGAGTGTTCCACAATTTTGCAGTATCTCATATTCACAGTTTCCACGGAAAGACCATTAAGACACAATGTCAAGACAATTTAGGTAATTTGGTTATTGTATTGAAGATCCAAAATCATAGCATAAAAGTAACATTTCAAGGAGTTCAGTCACAAGTCTTACAGCATGTAGTATAAGAACACACAATTAGTCAAAGTACTCTAATTGCTACATAGAGAATCCATAAAGAGAATGGTTCAGATTACAGATTCCTACCACAGACAAAAGTGCAGAAGGATGGTTCAAAAGAGTTCTTCTAGAAGGGCAAAGGGATCAAGTTAAAGTCCACTAAGGGAAAATCCATGGGCAAAGGGGAATTGTTAAAAAATCTGGAAAGTTCAGGACTAGTCTTTTACCAGACTACTCCAAATAGACCAACAGGCAAGCTCATTAGCAAAGATGGCAAGGCATGGGGTATGAAAATTGTAATTGAACAGATTGTTGGCAAAGAATGATTCCAATCGATCTGCTAACAGCAGCAGCATTAGAAGTCTCAAAAAGAAAAGCAAGAAGGACAAGGACGCCCTCTTCCTTTGGAGAGCCAGTTGTCTTTCCACAATGCTGTCATCATCATGTGATCATTCTACCATTCACCAAGTACAAATTTGATACTCCAGCATAGTTTCCCATGCTGCTCATTAGAAACGACTATCCATTCCGTCCTCACAGGTTAGTAGACAAACAGCTACATACTTTGTTCCTCTTCATGGGCTTAGGCAAAAGGCTGAGTTCTCGCCAATTCACTCTCAATGAATACTGGCTTATTGATTAACGAATATTGGATAAACGGAGCAGATAAAGCAAAATTTGAGGAAAAGTAGCAAAAGTCCATTACACTAGTCTATTAAAGAATGCGGTCTAAGGGAAAAGGCAATTCAATCCATTTAAAGACAACATTTCTTACTTAGTAAAATAAACTCATAATTAATTTCAAACATAGTGAAATTTATTAAGCATCTCATATAGAGTAAAAATTGTAACCTTGTCAACGTATATTGCACATAAATGGCTAAACCTGAATATGGCCAACTACCACAAGTACATACATGCAAAATATCCATGGAAATCATTTTACTAAAATTGTCTTTATTTATTTATGATTCTAATGATGTCAAGTATTAAAACTGAAAATATAATTCATGTAACTCATTGCATAGTCATTTTGCACCAATTTCCATTCTCATGTTGCATTACAATGAAAGCAATAGAGATGCTAAGACTCATCATTGAGAAATTGATTATTTTGTCAGCAAAAGCATTTTCACCAATAATTTTCATAACAGTTTTTTTAATAACATTCAATTAGTAAGCAGGTTAAATTTACTGCATTTAAATTCTATTTCTACTATTCCAAGCACGGTTTTATGATGCTGATACTTCAACTTTTTCCATTTTCAATGATGTTTTTCTAATCGTGCAATCTGCAAGTTAGAGTTTCTGTATATTAATCTTTTATTGTATCATGGAAAAAATTATACAATTTTATGCTGCACCACCTACGTCAGAGTATGATTTGCAGCATTGGCTGCCAGAGAGCGAGAGACTCAGTGGAAAGGGCAGTGCTCACACAGAAGCAGGACAGCGTTGAGAGGCAAGCATCTCTGTTAGGAGATTTTCAAAGCAGCTGAGCAATTCCTGCTGCTAAGTTGGATCAGAGTGCATTCTGAAGCCGGACGGCCGGAGGTTTAAAAAATACTTACATTCTTTTCAATTTCTTTCTCATAGAAAAATAAAATCTTATTTACATCACATGGAGACTACATAATAATGATAACAGTGCAGATGCTGTGAAATGCACATTCTTTAATCGGTGGATCAATTTCTCTCACTTAGGTTTCTTCTTGGGATGATTGCTTATTGTGTTTTCTGGAAACAGGGGAGAATGCTTACAGTCAAATGCTAACATGATACTGGCAGGGGTCTAAGGGAATTATAAACAAGCATTATCATAGTCAAAAGGTCTCTCCTTTGGGACTTTATAAGTATTTAGACATTGCAACACATTATCCTGGGTGCTACATCTAATGTTCTTTAACATTGAAGCTTTGACACTAATAGGGCCATTAGAGTACTGCATTGAGAAGTACTTATTTAAAGTGTTATTTGTGTCCAACTGGTAGTCTGAACTCACATATCTGGAAGTGCTTTCATACGCGATAATGAATTAAAAAGAGACACCGAAATCCTCTCATGCACTCTGCTTTGAGGGGTAACAATCACAAAAGTGTCAACTGAGGTACACCAATGCAGACCAGCAGCAACATCACCAACAATAAGTTCACTCGGTTAAGTTGGGTTGTATGCTTCAATAACTGACATCTCAATCAGTGTCCATTTAAGACTCATGTAAACACTACTGGTCCTTACCCTTCACACTTATGTGTCAATGAACGTAGTCCCCTAGTTAGGCTGGAGTAATATAAAAGAAAGAAATAGAGCAAGACAAAGAACAGACAGAGAAGAGACAGAAAGAGAAAGAGAAGAAAGAATGAGAAGCGAAAAAGAAAGATGAAAGAAAGAACACGTAAAAAAGCAAGAGAAATACTAAATTGCACAAATGGCTAGGTGGAGAAAAGAATACGCTTCTTGCTGCCCTGCCACGTTTCTACGCCTCAGCAAGTCCAATAGTTAGCGGTGCTGTACATGTTGAAATGTTTAGAAAACTAGCATTATTTGATGCATTTACATTTGAGTCAGACTGCAGTGAAATTAATTTGTATTTGTTATTCATCTCTCAGCATATTGTACCTGGCCATCATTCTAAATGTTTGGAAACCTTAAAGTTATGTTACGGAAGCACTTATTTACTCGAGATTGGCATGATGCAAGTGTTGTGTTATATTCAGTCTTCCCTATCTTTTCCCAACTGCTCTATCCTCTAGTTTGCATTTAAGGAAAAGTGTTTGCCTGCTATCGGAAAGCAAACATAAAGAAGCTGCAGCGAAAATCTGACAAGTTTGTGAGTAATCCTCTGTGTAAACCAGCAACTATCCTCGGAACAAAGATGCTGTTTCCTGAGAGCTTATCTCCCTTAAGATCATACAACGAAAAAAGCAATCCAAATTCCCCAACTGCGCTCAGACTTATTAAGTTGTAACCTGCATAGTGAACATACAACGTGCACGGGCACCACACTGCCTGCTTCATTGCCAGCTATCTGCGACTTAAGGAGATCTCTTGATTTGTTTAGGAGGGAAATACCACAATCAGACTGCAGTCACATAACTACGATTCAGTCATGCCATGATGTGTAGCAAGGAAGCTGAATCGTTATGCAGATAAAAGCTTTATTCATACAGCCCCACACGATGTGCGGAGAGAACGTCTTGTGACTGGAAAAATGACAGTTCACCGTTGGGGACAGGGAACCCCAGGGCAGGTGGAATGTTGGGACAGCCAATGGGAGGGGAGGAGAACAAGGATGCTCTCGCGCAGGAGAGCTCGTGGGCATCAGCTGTCACGCGCTGGTTACAGCCTGTGATATTAACAAATAACAATAAAGCATTATAACACATCTTCCTCTCTTGAATGCTTAAACAACATTACAATGCCAAATGCAATCAAAGTGTATACTGTGCACTGTTAATCACAAACAAAATCATCAAAACGTTTAGGTTTGTTGATGGTTCTGCCAAACCTACCCTTAACTCTGTGAGGGTCACCTACACATTCTGTGTCTGAGTGGGAATCATTACTGGTTCTACCAAACCTACCACTGAGGCATTGACAGTCAGACGCGACTTCAGAGTCAGAATGTGAATCACCCTCACAACTCCGATTTAGCATCGGTGTTCGAGGACTGACATCAACAAACTGGTCCGATGTGTGACAATCAGTGGTGACAGTGTCAGGTGTGTGATCTTGTGCAAACCCATTACCAGGCATAGATACGTGGTTTTTTCTGGTTTCATCATAATCGACCCATAGGTCTTTGCTGGTTCTATTGTTTTGAAATAGATTCGTTTGTTGGGCTTCAAGGTGACATCTGGCTAACCTATTCATGTGCCAGACTTTGCCATCACTCACTTGCTGCATTGTTGTAAAGTTTGCTGATGTGGAGGGGGGCGGTGAATCGGCTTTCTCCCTTCCTGACTTTCCTTTCCAGGCGAACTTTCACTAGATCCCCGATTCTAAATGAGTGTTCCTTTACTCCATGTTTGGAGTCATACCAATCTTTGTAACATTTCTGCGCCTTGACTAAGTTGTTTCTAATAGTGTCTGGTGACCATTCCAATTGTTTTGAAGTTGACATCCAACCCAAGTCTTTGCTTAGGGGTTGTCTGCTTCTCATGAGGACAAAAGGTGCTGTACAGGTACTGGCACATGGGGAAATCCTGAAGGCCCAAATAAGTTTAAATACTTCTTCCTCCCAATTGAGGTTGGCATTCCTCGATAATTGTATGTGTCCTTTTAAAACACGATTAAAACGTTCAATGAGGCCATTGCCTTCAGGATGGTAGAGTGAGGTGGTGTGGTGGGTGATGCAATTCCTTTCAAGAAAAGACTTGAACGCCTCAGAGGTGAATTGGGGACCATTGTCGGTGAGCACATACTTGGGTAATCCTTCACTCAAGAAAAGCTTGTCCAGAAAAGAAATGACTGTAGAGCTGTCAACGCTGGAGACTATTTCTATTTCGGGCCAGTTGGAGAAGTGGTCCATGGCTACCAGCAAATACTTGATCTCACCATTATGTCCTTCAATGGGTCCGGCGATGTCTAAACCTATCCTTTCCCATGCCATTGCGGGGGGTATGATAGGAGAGAGAGGAACTCTGGATGTCTTGAGGGTCTTGTCAGAATCGCTGCATTCCATACAGTTTCTTATCAGAACCTCAGTCTGTTTGTCAATGCCAGGCCACCAATAGTTGGTTCTGACTCTTTGCTTAGTTTTTGAGATGCCAAGGTGACCTATGTAGCGCAAATTGAGAATTTTGTTTCTGAGTGTGGTGGGGGCTATGGCTTTGCCAATCATGTACAACACTCCATTTTCCAAACTCAGTTCATCCTTTATTTCCCAAAATGCTTTGGCATTATCATCGAGGTGACGTTTCTCAGGCCATGAGAAGTTGATATACTTGCATATGTCTTGAAGTGTGAAAGCTCGAGACATGTGTTGTTCCCACTTTTGATGTCCCACTTGGCAGACTTCATTAAATGCCCAGCGAGACATTAAAAGTGCACGTCCTGTGGGCTAACAGGTCACATTGCAAAAGCATGCAATAAAAGGTCATCTAGACACGGCAAACCCGTGAAACACATCCAAGAGGAGAACGACTCCAAGTCAGAGAATTCTGATTACTCTGATTCTGACGACATCAGTTACGTATTTTCAATTGAATACGACATACTTGAACTTACTCACTCTAAGATTAAAAAAAACATGTGCGAAATAAAATTGGGCGGAGTATCGATGAATATAATGACTGACTCCGGTTCCCCCTTCACAATAATTAATTAGAACGTTTGGAAACAACAGTTTGTGGATAGCATTGGAACTACACTCGAAAAATCGAACGTTATTGACAGGAGTTACACAGGCGATAACATAGAGTTCTTAGGGACACGTGAACTAGAATTTGAATTCAAAAACAGGAAAGCACACTGCAAACTCTTTGTTGCTAAGAGAGGACCTTCGTTATTGGGATGGAGTGATCAAGCTGATCTTGGCATCATTCTCAACCCCAATAGTGCTGACACTGTTTTATCCATTGAGGAGTCGTACAAACAAAGCGTGCACAACGATTACCCAGAAGTATTCTCTGGCAAAGTGGGTTTCTTAAACAGTTATCAACACAAAATTGAACTAAAAGACTCGGCAATCCCATGCATGCACAAAGTAAGACATCTTCCCGTTTCTCTTCCCGTTTCTGTCAGAGGCGACGTCCAACTTGAACTGAACAGATTGGTCCATGATGGAATAATTCAAAAAGTTGAATCTGCTGAGTGGGTTTCTCCCTTGGTTGTTGTCAAACGTCCCAATGGGAAAATCAGACGTTCACTCTGCACATCGTGTGGGGCTGTATGAATAAAGCTTTTATCTGCATAACGATTCAGCTTCCTTGCTACAAGTGGCGACGAGGATGGGATACGAACCCACGCGTGCAAAGCACAATGGATTGCTAATCCATTGTGCTTTGCACGTGTGGGTTCGTATCCCATCCTCGTCGCCACTTGTAGCAAGGAAGCTGAATCGTTATCAGATAAAAGCTTTATTCATACAGCCCCACACGATGTGCGGAGTGAACGTCTTGTGACAGGAAAAATGACAGTTCACCGTTGGGGACAGGGAACCCCAGGGCAGGTGGAATGTTGGGACAGCCAATGGGAGGAGAGGAGAACAAGGATGCTCTCGCGCAGGAGAGCTCGTGGGCATCAGCTGTCACGCGCTGGTTACAGCCTGTGATATTAACAAATAACAATAAAGCATTATAACATGATGGTCACTTTCCTCTGTAACTCACTTCTGGTGTGCTTCCTGTTTCTGAGTTGTGCAGGACTATGTTGTCTGCATGCTTTAGTGTATGTGTGCGAGTGCACTTCTATGTGTTGATTTGTACATGTGAGTACCTGGCTCTCCCAAGCATTTCATAATAGTCAGCCATGTATCCTGACTCTCTCACCAGCCTTAAATGCTCATGCAGTTTCCTCCCCATTGGTTTCTACAGTTTCTACATTTGCCAGAAGCCTTGTCTCCTCTTTCCACTGTATTGCCTCCCCCTTCCTTTCTGGGAGTTTGCTTCGGGTTTGACAAAACTCCAAACCTGTGAGTTTTAAAGTTTTCACTTGAAAACACATTTTTAGGTCTCGCCTGGAGTAGACTGCGCAGACATGCGCAGTCTCGCTGGCGAGACTTAATGATTTAGAGGAGCTTTCACTAGCGGGGTTTAAGCCCCGCCCCTCTTTTCCATTGGCTGGCGTCACCATTTATGCTAAACGGTGGCCAGCCATTGGAAAAGAGCATCCAGTGATGTACACTTTTCTCTTTTAGAGCCGTCCCAGTTGGATTGGCTGCCCGGACTTACTGGTGGCGTAAAAGGTTTTTATCTTTATGGGGCCAAACACATGGGCCCACAAAGATAAGAAACCTTTTAGCACAAAAGGAAGTCAGGCGAGCCAGTCTAACTGGGACGGCTCTAAAATAGAAAAGGGTACGAATGAAAAAAACATAATTGCGAGCGCTTGTTAAGCTAAGTAACCTGGGCCGTTTTGTCCACACCTGGTAAAGCCTATAAGAAAGACAGAAAATGTATAATCGTCCTACTGACAGTAAAAGGGGAGAAACATTTGCCTCCTCCCAGCCCATGTACAGTAAGCTCTGCCCGCAAGTGACTTCACTGGGAGGGCATAGTGTCAGTCCAGGACATTCGTGCGATCTTGTACGAGCGAGCGCTTATGGCTAAAACTCCTGAATAAAGGTAGAACGTTCTAAAATTCAGTACAAGGAAACCGGGCAGCAGCAGTTCCCATAATATGCTACCATGGGGGAAGTGACAGAACCTACTCCCATCTTTCCCTTAGAGCGGATAAAGACAGTTCTATACCTTCATCTACCGGGTTTTCTTGTTCCTGTGGCCGTTACCCATGTCCTTTGCTGTCGCCCCCTTCTGCCCTGCCAGAACAGATGCAGAATCCCTGTGCCACCACCAAATCGTAGCTCCTCCTCACTCGGACGCCATGTTCTGCAGGCGCACACTGCATTCTGGGTAGAGGTAGAAGGGACACGGTAGCTTTGGTTCCCTTTAGAGGAATATAATAATAATACCTTCGCGGTATCTGGGAACAATATGTCATCACATGACGGCCGGGCAGTGCGAGCGCGGTGTCTCTTAGCGATGCACTGTCTCCTCCTGTTTGCTCCCAAATTGCAGAAATAGGGAATAAAAGGCGTGAGGTGGCACATAGATCTCTGTGCTGTGAATCCTCACCAATTGGCCGCGAACGTCATCGCCAACACCGGAGATGCAGCGTCAGGAGAATGACGTTCCCCCCGAAACGACGGTAAGGGGCTGTGGGTCTCTCTCCTCGTCCTGCTGTCACCAGGTGCAGGTAAGGGGGTCCGCCTTCTCATGTGGTAATCAGAGCGCAGTGTGGTATAGCTCCTCACTTGGTCCGCTGGCTACAGCGCCCTAGCAGTCCCATGCATGCTTCCGTAGGTGCCTGTGTAGCGGGGTGGGGTCTTGGCTTCGTAGTTTCTCACACAAGCACGTGAGTTATAGCGCCTGACCAAGACCATGCGAGTGTGTGTGAATGCATGTGTATGGTTTCTCACTGTGGAGCACAGGTGACGCTCACCAAGAGTCCGAGCAATGCGGAGCATGTGCGTTGGATGTAGTGTGGTTTCTCATACTCGCGCACAAGTGACTGAGTGTTAGCAAGAAGGCAATGTGCGTGGGGTAGTGTTAGTATGAGTTCAGACAGCCGGAGGGGTAGTTCCCTGCGGGCCGGAATACCAGAACTGGGCCTCGTAGCCTCCCACAGAAGTGCAGAGTGAAGGGAAGTGTGTGTGTGTGGGGGGGGCATGCACGTTGAGCGGGATCCCCTCGGCACCCGGAGCGATCTCTTTGACATGGGTGCTGTAGGGGGGTACCACCGAGGGAGCACACACCAGCTGCTCCTGGGGTTTTCAGGCACCCCTCATTACAGCTGTGACTCAAGCATGTGCACACGGTGGTGTTCTGTACTACACATGCATGCCCAGGAGTTAACGCTGTGCCACGTACACGTGCGTGCACGTTAAAGCTGTACCTCCTGTGCGCGTGTTCACAATGACCGACTGGTTGGCGGGATAAAGATTATGTTAGTTATCATTTAAAATGCGTGACAGCGCAGGTGTCACCCCCTCCAGATGCGTACAGACCTTGCCTTTCAGCCTACACAACCATGCACACCACTATTAATACCCATATTAAAATCGTATCAATTAAACTACATGTCCCACAATGCAAAAGGCCAGAGCTGGCAACCTGAGATGTGGGTCCACTTGCTAGCAATGACCGAGTGTAGACTGCAGCACTTCAGTATGTAGAACAGGCTCATTGGTTAAATGTAGGAATCTACCTTCAGAAACACAAATAAAGTGGGGGCGGTGGCACATTAAACCCGTACTGCAAACGGTCGGAAGTATCTCGGCACCAAGACTGGGAGGACTGCTGCACTTGGGACTTCCCTGCGCCGACTGCTCTCCTTCCCCTTGATAACATAATCTAATCTTGCCTGCAGGAAAAGGAAAACAAGCATTAAAAATGCAAAAGGTCTCGCCTTTCATGAAGTTAAAGCCATTTGCTTTGCTATACAATACCATTAGCAAAGCAAATGGCTTTAACTTAATCAAAGGCGAGACATATTGCATTTTCAATGCTTGTTATTGGGGCTACGGCGTGAAAGCAAAAGTTCTGAAAAATTTCATTATTTGAGGGCATCAGCAATTTACATAAGAACCATAGCTGCCAACTTTGGAACCGGGTTCGAGTCTTAGCGTTTGCACTGAAAAGATCCTAAAATGGAAGCAGCTATCAGTGCCGTGCTGATAACAGGTGCATGGCCTATTGTAAATTTAAAAAAAAGTTCCAAAGACACAAACTAACCCGGCAATACTCCATGGGAGTTAACAATTGTGAAAAAGGTGGGACACGCAGCAGAAAGCATTTGCCACTTAGAAGCAAGGGATTTTGAATGACACTGATAAAAACAAATTAAAAGCAGTAGCCAGGCTGTGAGCCCATAGGGTGAATACAGCATGTCTCGAAGACAGTGCATGCACACTGCCTAGGCTCAACCCAAAAAGGGTACATAAAACCATATGATTTACAGGCAGGAAGATTGTACGCAAAAGTAAATAACATTTTTATGAGTGGTCAAAAGGAGAGGGTGATTAAATAGATGCCTACGATTTCTCTAGGAGCATTACACCATGCACCAAGAGCATGAATGAATAGGATCTTAAGGGAAAGTACTGGATCCTTCTTTTCCATTAGACCTTTGCAAGATAACTTTACCATCACATGCTCACTGTCACACACTGTGCCAACAGAGTTATTAGATTTTAGGAATTCCAGAGAGAGAGACTGTTGGGGAAGGGGCTGGTGGTTGAGGAAAATACCTTATAACCAGTCTCAATACAATCATACACCACTGCCTGTTATTTTAGTACCTGGAAGGCAAGCACCCAATTCACCTCAAGTATGTTGTAAAATTTAATTACTGAGACCCCTATGCCAGTGCACTTTAATCTGACCAATAGCAAATCTCTGCTATTCCAACATTGGGACCTAGGAACAGCTTAGTGGGTGCACTGGCAGAATAGCTCAGCTGGCTAAGCAACCTTACTTTGCCTGCTATGATCCCAGCAATGGTAATTCGGCCTTCATCAGTCTGAAGATTACAAAATGTATATCATTAAGTTAGGTACTACCATACCATTTGCCACAAAAGTTACACATGCTTCTTGTGGGAGACAGCTAAACCCCCCTGCAGAGTAGCAATTAAATTATATCAGTTATAACCAGTGTTACTCACCCAATGTATTTCAATTGCCATTATAAAGCACTTATTATCCCTGAAGAGGCGTTGAATTACTTTTATGGGGTGTAGCATGCTACTCCAGAACCCATGGTTAGTTGTTAATGCAGTGATTTGTGGTACATGGGTTTAATATTCTGTTCTCAAAAGAACCCCTAACATGCATTACTCCAGTATGTTTGAGGCTGGGTTTGAGGGAATTAGATGTGATTGATAGTTACTTCATATGAAAAACTGGTGGTGTGAATATATGTGATAAAAGACAATAAGATTGACAGAGAGCAAGCAGGTGACTCCCAGCATTGAAGGAAAGGGGTTGTGGGGTGTTCTTGCAAGTAGTTATAGAAAATAAACTAGAGGGCTTAATAATGATAATAATGAGGTAATTTGTAGAGCACATAGTTACGACAGCTGACGTAGCCCAGCGCTGAGGCTTCCTTCCCATGGTACAGAGCATGAAGTGCAAAAGATAGCTGAAATTATGTAGATCTAACAAGCAAGGTTTTTAGTTTCCTACGAAAGGATAACTCAGATTTTTCCTGCCTAAGCAGGAGAGACAGTGAGTTCCACAGCTTGGCTGCCAGAAAGCTGAAAGAGCATCCGCTGAAAAGTGCTCTTTTGATGCAGGGAATACATGTTAGGGAAGCACTAGCTGATCTCAAATTTCTCTTTGGGGAGTAGGTTGCAACCAATGGATGCAAATAACTGAGCCTTTGCTGTTGAGAATTTTGTGGCAATAGCACATGGCTTTGAAGGAAACACATTCCTTCAAAGGAAGCCAATGCAACTTTGCCAGAGCAGGAAATGACAGGGATCGTCTAGGCATATGTAATAGGAGCCAAGCTGCCATGTTCTGCACACGCTAGAGTCTCATTAATCATGACTGAGAGACCTCCATATATAGTATGTTGCAGTAGTCCAGTCTGGACATAATCAGAGACTGGACCACTGTCTACCTAGCTGCCTCTGGCAAGAAAATAAGGATTTTTTTCAGGGATTTAAAATCCCGAAAAATTGTCCCTCTAGACTCGTGATTTGATTGTCAAATGATAGCTTTGAGTCAAACCAGATGCCAAAATGCTTTAGTTTTGGCTAAGGTAAATTTTAAAGGGCCCAGTAAGTCAAGCCACCAGGCAGTCAACCAGATTGAAAGCAGCTAGCCAAGGATGAGGACCTCAGTCTTCCCAGCATTTAGCTTGAGACTACTAAGGATCATCCATTCAGCCACCTCTGTCAGGCAGGAGTGAAGCAGCGCTGCAGTGTTGGATGAAAATTGAGAAAGAGCAGCTATTAACTGTGTATCATTGGCATACATCACGATGTTAAAGCAGTAATACTCGATTATATCAGCCAGGGGGCGCATGCAAGGATTGTATAGCATTGGTGGTGAGGGATGAGCCCTGGGGCACCCCCTGCTGCAGTGGAAAAACTTTTAAAGAAAAAGGTTTTGTGTGCCACCTGAAAGGTGCGGTTCTGTAGGAAGGATGCCAGCCACTGCTCAGCCTTGCCACCGATTCCATTGTTGTACAACCGTTCAAGAAACAGGCTATGAGACTCTGTGTCAAATGCTGCGCTGAGTTCCAACAGGATAAATGCAGTGGTGTTTCCTCTGTACCCAGCTTGACGGATGGATTTTGAGGCAAACATTAGCGCCAACTCTGTACTGTATTGGGGCGATAGCCCGATTGAGTCTTATGAAGGCGATCTCTTGCTTTGATGAAAGATGTTGGTTTATGTATTTTTCTGCAACTTTCAGAACTAAGGTAAGCAGCGAGATGGGTGTAAAGTTCTGTGGCTTAGTGGCATCAAACCGAGGCTTCTCTAACAGATGCACTATGGTGATCCAGGTAGGTGCTCGACGGGATGGACTGCAGGTTTGTGTAGGGTTTGAATAAAGACATGCAGTTTGAAAAGTCAAATAAGGGGGACTGAGCATGCAGTGGATCATACATATAAGAACAGTCAGTGTTCCTGTAGCATTCCGGTAGTGGTTGCTGAAATGTTCTGTTCTGACTGTATTTGTTCAGGAATGAATATTCCAACCCAGTTTAAATTGTCTGCGGAGTACACTTTGGAGCGGAGCATTTCTTGTTGACCAGGGTGGCAAAATAGTCCAGTGTGGGTCAGGCGCACTTGTGAAAGATATAGGTCCCTTGATCGTGGTGGACCTCCACTGTGGTAGTTCGATGGTGTTTGACTGAGTGCATCCAGCTGATCATTTTGTTGTTCAGGTAGGTGCTCCACGGTGATGTTGAACTGGTGGCAAATTATCAAGTCCCATAACAGCTGTTCCCCTTCAGAGGCCAGGACTTCATTCTTCCTTGCTCTGTGATGTAAAACATCAATGCTGTGTGGTCTGTCATGATGAGGACCACTTGACTTGCCAATCTCAGAAGGAACGACTGCAGCACATAGCTCAAGGATACTGAAGTGGAAAAAAAAATCTGCATCTGACCAGAGGCATCTAGTTGATAGCTACTGCATGTGGGCTCTGCAGCCCTCCTTGGATGCATCCATCATTAGCAGTACTCTACCTTATTCAGGATGGAATGAGAGGCCTGCACTGAGATTGGTGGGAAACCTCCACCATAGCAGTGCTTGCTTCAACAGCTTGGTGACTTAGGACAAGTCGTCTCACAAGCTGGCCATTTACTTCCATTGATTGTCCAGTTCTTGTTAAAAAGGTCTCATCCGGAGCCTGCTAAATTATATAAGATCTATGAAGTACAACATCGGGCCCAGCACAGATTTGTATTGCCTGACCATAACTCACTGCTTCACAGAGAGTGTCTTCACAATGGCTTAAACATCATTGCTCTGGCCTTCAAGGGAAATGTTTTTGACATTTTGAGTGTCCAGTATTGCTCCCAAGAATTGAAATTTCATTAGTGGCGACACAGAGGACCTTTTGATATTTAGTGTCAGTCTTAACTTGTTAATCAGATTGATGCAGGTGGCTGTAGAAGCCTTGCCTCTTCCCTTGATGCAACCTTAACAAACCAGAAGTCTAAATACAGGTACACTTGGTGACCCTGTCATCTGAGTAACGCAGCAACTGGAGCTAGGCACTTGATGAAAATCAGGGGTGCTGATTTAAGGCCAACTGGGAGTTCCTTGAATTAATAGTGTGGTCCCACCACTGAAAAGCGGAGGTTCTGTTGGGGCTTCTGTTGTATAGGGATGTTGAAATAAGCATCTTGAAGATCAAGGAAGGTCAGGTAATTTCCTTCCTGGAGCTTCAGAAGGACATCTTAGAGTGTTACCATGCAGAAGGCCTTGTTTTTCCAGGACCTTGTTCAACTCCCAGGGCTGTAGAATAGGCCTTCACTGTCCCATTTTCTATTTTATCAAAAAGAATCTGGAATAAAGCCCATGGTTACACTGGGGTCTCAGAACACCCTATAACACTTCCTTGAGGAAGAGGAGAATCTTCTATTGTAACATCCTCAAGTGTAGATGATGCTCCTCATTAGGTGGGCAGACAGGTGGTTTCAGTTCAAACCCCAGAGTATGTTCAGATTGTACAATCTGCCAAACTCGTTGACCTGATGTTATGAACTCCTATGTAGGGGGCAAAAGGTAAATTCTCCTTCTGAGCTGAAAATGGTAGGGAGGGGAGCTATTGCATTAGGAGCTTGATTTTGAGATGCTCCCCTTTCATCTAGGAGATCTGCCATACCCTTGACTTTAGTTCCTGTTGGATGTATATCCCTGGACCTTTCTGGTCATTGTGGGTGGTAATATGGTGGACCTTGACCACCATACTAGCTGATCCACACAAGAAGCAGCCACCAGCCATTGGTTACTCATCAACCGTGGTCTTGAAATAGACTCATCACATTGTGCGCATCTGGATTTTGAGCCTGTTGTGCCCAACTCATCATTCTGCAGCCTGAAGTGTTGTGCTGGTTTACATTGGTTTACAAGACAAGCTTGGGTCTTGACTCATAGGCAGCAGGGCCAAGTCAAAAGTAATAAATAGAACAAAAGGGGATGCCGATGCTGCACTCAATTTGAGGAGAAATTTTGTCAAATGAATAGATTAAATCAAATCCATTTAAACCATTTAATGGCTATTTTTAATCAGAAAATATATTTATGCACATTTTTAATTTTTTGCACGGTAGTATTTAGAACATTTAAACAATATCAATGAAAATTAAGACAAACATTAAAGTACATTTCAAATATTTACATAACATTACATAGACACATCCAAAACATCACACCACTAGCATACCTCAAACATTCAGACAATAAAACAACAAAAAGTTTTTGAATTTATATATACACAATAAGTCCATAAGTGAAAGTCATTTGCAATCTTTCTAAAGCATATATTTTAGATCTGTTTTGGCAGTTTTTTACAAGCTGAAGGCGAAGACAAGTCAACGTGGGTCAACGCGTTTCGAATCCCTTCACCGGGGATTCTCATCAGGACCAATATAATCTAGGAGAAAGGAGAAGAACACTAAGTTGGACCAACAACCCTTTAGTCATAACCAATTCAAGGCCGCTATATTCCAATGGTGAACCTTACCAAAAATGACGAAGAAAAAGCTCTAATTGGATGGTGGAAGGACTTTGCAACCAGGATCTGAAACCATTAGAGTGACAAAACCGTTTTAGACAAAGATTTTGAAAACAGAATAGAGCAAAGAAAAGAAAAAGCACTACTGTCCCTATGTATGGTCACTAGACACTGTGTTGTACTTACTATCAGATGTGTGTATAGTCTTCTAAACACGTCTTGGGCCCCTTAGATTAATCAAAGTAATGTAGAGACGCTTGAGTGCGAGGTAAAGGGTCGAGGACAAACTCGGCGGCCAAAATCTAAAAATCAATGAAGAGTCGGCGTAAAACAATTGAAATGCCTAACTCTATTCGATATTCTCACTCGCACGATCGTATTGTCTGTAAAGTATCTGATTTGCAAAATACCTGGTAATTCGTTTTAGACCCGCGTCCTTGGAGCCGACGTGAACCGTGCACCTGGGTGGGTGATTAAAATCGGAGGTTGCGGCCATTTTAACAAACCGCGAGGTTGACGAAACGGGGGCGGTACTGGAGGGAATTCTGGGACGTGTAGTCTATTTTCAAAACTAACCCTTGAAGGTACGAGAACCCGGATCTATCATACTTCTGGAAATCGGGACCAATTATGAAAGCGGTGCTCGTAATGTAGACGGCACCGAAATCAGCTGTATTACTGGCTTTGGACACAAGAATGTTGGTTATATATCCGTCAATAAAACTTTATTGCACTAGAGTGCGTTTAACTATGTGATGTTACAAATTCACATCAGTGTTCCTTTTTAGGATAATTTAAACGCACGTTTGCAGTCTTTAGACAGCGTCTTGCCAGGGATAAATTATATTCTTATTCCAATGGGGCCCATATTCTTAAGATAATTGATACGTACAGTTTGGACTTACATGAGCATTACTCTTAGGGTGGACTCCTCGAGCATTTGCAGTGTACAACGGTGGGTCGTACTCGGTGCCCAATGGGACCCATATTCCATAAGAAAGTGGGTATGACAACACATACCCTCATGTGTAAAGTGGAGCATTTTGGACTCCCACAATCGGAATGTGTACAGGGATATTTACAAATTGAAAATCTCGGACAGCTCATTTAATCCTACAACTGATGTATTAAACTTGATGATGAGCATCGCCTCTCTCTTCACAAGTTTAACATCGAGGTCGCCTCCTCGGTCATCCTGTGTGACTTTTGAGATCACAGTCCATCTCACATCTCTTTCTGTATGGTTATTGAGATGCCAATGGTTCACCAATGGAGCGTTAATCACCTTCTTGCGTATCCTCGATTTATGTTGCTGAATTCTTGTCCGTACCTCTTGATTTGTTTGCCCGATGTAAAGTTTGTCACAAGGACAGAGTATCCCATATACAACAAATTTTGTTTTACAATTTGAAAAACAATCATGTTTCCAATGTACATCCCTATGAGTGAAATGATTTCCTTCGATTGTGGAGTCGCAACAGACACATGTCCCACATTTGTGATGCCCCTGTATCGGGGGTAAGTTCAAAAGACTTCTTATGTCCGGACTTTTTGTTTTGGGTAATGCAGCTCGGACTAGCTGGTTGGCAATACTTTTGTCCTTTTTAAACGCAAATAGCGGGATTTCTTTAAGTGAGGCATCAAGGTTTTTAATGAGATGCCAATTTTGAGATATGGTCTTCTTGAGCCAATTTGCGGTGGGACTATAGGTCGATACACATACAATCCTGTTGGTTTTTGATTTATCCTTTCTTTCCAACAATACATCTCCCCACACCACATCCTAGTCCTGATGAAGACCCCCTGCTGAGGCGCAGACTTACCTGATAACATTAGGGGTCGAAACGTCGACACTGTTCTTTCACTTTGTCAAACACAGAGGACAGAGATTATATATCTGTCTTTTTGCTTCTGATATGATTTCTAAAACATGTTTTACCAATTGTCCGGCTGGATAGGCAGGAAATTTGTGTTGCTGATGTAAATATTGCACACCAGCTTCCCTTCACCATCACGAATCCTTCCCATGCACTTATCACCTTGCTTGTTGTGCACCAATCCTTAAACAATGTTCAACTGTACATTTATGTGTTTATGCCCTGATTTATCTTTGCTTTGCATAACTACGTGATGAAATAAAATCACAACTATTGATGGTAATGTTTTATAGTGATGTCTAAGCTTCTTGATTCTCTAAGATTAATTCGGAATCATTATGTTGCATGATTTGTTACCACTGTGACTATCATTTGTGTACCTTGACCACCATACTGGCAGAAACCTCCTCTCTAGGCCTTGGATCTTTGTGACCCAAGAAAAGTGGCACATGTGTGACACTGATACTGCAGAATTTACCGTAATTTGTGCCTGTTTTAATGCTCTGTAGGGCAACATCTGCACATTTTCTAAAAAGGGCAGGTCTGTCAAATGGCATGTCCAGGATCTTTGCTTGGATCTCTGGATGTAAAGCTGTAGAATTCAGCCGTCCCTGCCATCTCAAAACAGTTGCTACTGCCAGTGACTGGATAAGTCCATTGCCACATCGATGATGGCTCCAGATGTTAGCGTTCTTTCCTTGATGACTGCCTTGGCAGTCTCTCTTTTGTCTTTAGGGACGCGGTCGATGAGTTGTTGAGATGTCATGCCACATACGGCAGCGATTCCAAGCTTAGCTTGATAAGGCATTGCAGCTATGATTCATGTTGACACCATAGATCTAATTATCTGTCCTGTAGTTATCTTTGGCAGAAGGTGCAGATGATGGCTTATTCGGTTCTTAGATCTGTATTGAGTCGCTGACACAATAAAAGAGTCTGATTTCTAATGACCTGTAAAGCCAGCAGGAGCCAAATATGGGGCCTTGTACGTCTTTTCCGAAAAGGGTAAAAATGCTGGCCCCAGAGCCTTCATCCTCATAAGTTTTAGACCTTTTGACCATACAAAGTATAGTTATGTTATGTTATGTTATTAGGGGTTTTATTGAGCGCTCAGCTACACAAACAGAGTGTCCCGGCGCTATCAGACCCGAAACCGTAGAACTCCATCAGGGGAAGGTGGAGCTTATTGGCCAAACAGCCATGTTTTGAGCTTCTTTCTGAAGGCCATCAGGCTCTTGCTCTTTCTTAGGGACAGTGGAAGGGCATTCCAGGCCCGGGGCGCAAGATATTTAAAAGACCGTCCACCGATCCGGGCACGCCAGATTGCTGGGATCGTGGTGAGAGACAGTGAAGCTGACCTCAAGGCTCTAGCTGGCAGTTAAAAACCGATCCTCTTCCTCAGATAGCGGGGGCCAGTGCCATGCAGAGTCTTAAATGCCATGGTAAGCGCCTTAAATTCAATGCGCCTCTGAATAGGCAGCCAGTGAAGAGATTGCAGCAGTCCTGTAGCGTGAGTGCGGTGGCCAAGACCAAAGATCGCCCGAGCGGCCGAATTCTGCACAATCTGCAGGCGTGAAAGAAGGCACTTCGGAAGGCCCAAATACAGGACATTGGCGTAATCCAGCCTAGATCCTATCAGGGCCTGCACTGTGGTTTTCCTATGTGCGATGGAAAGAAGGGGAAGAAATTTTCTAAGCGTCTTTAGGACCCCAAAGCATTGACCAACCAGGCTCATAATCTGCGGTTTAAAGGTGAGAAGGGTATCCATCTTAACACCGAGATTTTTAGCCACCAAGGCCACATTGGAAGGGGGAAACATATCCGCCGGCCACCAGGTCTTCCAACAGGTATCCGGGGGACAGCCGAAGAAAAGAACCTCGGATTTATCCAAGTTGCATTTAAGCTGATTACATTGGAACCAGTTAAAAACCGCACACAAACAGCCTTTAATAAGATCTCCATCAAAATCCATATCTTTCTCGCAGGTGAAAAGAAGCTGGGTATCATCAGCATATGAGACAATCTGGGCACCAAAAGACTCAACCAGCGCCGCCAGAGGGGACATATAGATATTAAAGAGAGTCGGGCTTAATATTGACCCCTGAGGGACTCCCACATCCAGAGGCGGCACTGCTGCGGAGTACGGAGGTGCCCAGACTGTCTGTTGGCGGTTGGTCAGAAAGGACTTGAACCAATTGAACACCAATCTCCGCAAGACGCGCCAATAGGCGGTCGTGAGGAACGGTGTCAAACGCCGCCGAGAGATCCAGCAGCACCAACAGTGCCTTCCCCCCAGAGTCCCGGACTTCCTTGATGGCCTCAGCCACCTCCAACAGAGCCGTCTCCGTGCTCATTATTGCACGGAACCCAGATTGAGTATAGTGCAAAACACCATGAGACTCAACAAAATGTGAGAGGACAGACTGAACATGCTTCTCTGCCACCTTTGCCAGGGTCGGGAGCAAAGAGATGGGTCGGTAATTAGCATGAATGGTATGGTCCAAGGAGGGCTTCTTCAGGAGCGGAATGACCATCGCCCGTTTCCAAGTAGACGGTACTATCCCTGTTTCCAATGAGCAATTTAAAATTGGGTTAACCATAGGGTTAATAGCATGAGCCACTTTGGCCAGAAACTTAGCGGGACAGGGGTCCAGTGGAGAGCCAGATCTCATTTTCAGAAGAATTTCCAGAGAGTCTAGAGGTTCAATAGGAGGAAAACTCATCAAACTGGGCCTTCCCAGATCAGGCACATCGGACTGGATTTTAGGACAGGGCAGTCCCTCCCGCGCCGAGGAAGGAAAGGTTGCCTGAATGCTCCGGATTTTATTGGCAAAGAAACTGGCTAAGTGCAAAACCCAAGGTTCAGAAAAAGAACACTTAGGAGAAGTAGCAGCTGGTGATGTGAATTCCTTCACAATTGCAAAGATTTCTTTACTGGTATTGGCGGCTTCTTCGATCCTTTGAGCAAAGTAGGCTTTTTTGGCCAGATAGATTTCCTTATGATAGGCCTTGGTACAAGACCTATAGGCCTCCTTCAAAGGATCCAGGTAGTTTGCTCGCCACGCTCTCTCGGCCTTCTTACGAAGCCTTCTGCTGGAATTCAGCGCATGTGTAAACCACGGGTCAGACGCGCGCAAGGATTTCTTAAAGGACCGCCTAGGCGGGGCCAAGTCCTCCAGACACTGCACTAACCATGCTTGAAAATGAGTAAGGTCCAGTTCTAAATCCCCTGTAAGAGAGCAGGGGTGAGTCAGTCGATACTGGTCAATCATTTCCGGTGTTACTCGGTGGAAAGGACGCGATAACCGGGGCTGACATCCGACATCTCTACAAGTTACAGTACTTTTGGACTGAATTTTAAAAGTCAACAGAAGGTGGTCAGACCATAACACAGGAAGGGGGGGCGCAACTGTGATGGAGGAGGTAGAGAAAATCTGATCCAATGTATGCCCCTTGTTGTGAGTAGGCGACATTACGTAGGGTACTAAGCCCAAAGATGTAGTAATATCTAGTATTTTGATAGTATCTGCTGCATCCGTGTTATCGAAGTGAACGTTAAAATCGCCCAAAAGAATAAAATGCTTAAATTGAACACTCATAGCCGAAATTACAGTGTCCAACTCCTCGTTGAATGATCCCACAGGGCCTGGGGGTCTGTAAATCAACAAACCCACACAGGATTGAGCAGGTGAAAGTGTTAGGCAAAAACCCAATGCTTCAACCCCATGAATGTCATCAGTGTGTATGATGAAACACTCAAAACGTCTGTCAATCACCAGTGCCACTCCCCCTCCCTTACTCTTGCTCCGATCTTTCCTTAATATATAGTAATTAGAGGGCAAGGCGTTGACTACATCTGGGCCTGATGCTTCGCCAAGCCATGTTTCAGTGAGAAAGAGACAGACGGGCTTGAAATCAGTAAGGAAGCTAAACAGATCCAGAGCATGTTTGCTCGCAGATCGTGTGTTCAACAGGGCGCAGCTAAAGAAGCATTCAGCTGAGCTACGCACCGTCGTTGCGACAGCATGTTGACTAGGCTTAGCGACGTTTGACTCCGTCAAGCCACCCTTTAATGACCACCACAACCAGAGTAAGGAGATTTATCTCCGGCAGCGAGATCACATACACTACAGCTACTATTCCTGCACGGTCTTAAAGCTAGTAGCTGACTGGCTGTGTACTCCATGATTCCCACATGACAAAGTGTCTCTGGGTCCCCCGCCCGGCTGCAGCCGTCCGCATCCGGGACGCTGACGGGCACAGACGGGCTTTCCTTAGGCGCTCCTTTGGCACGGGAGAGGCGCATCCGCATTGCACGTCCGCTGCGCGGAGCCATCCCCGTCTGACTTTATACCTCCCGCCCGTGAGGCAGCAAGCCTAGTCCGCCGACTGGCAAGCCTGCCTCACTAAAGATGGCCGCCGTCCCCGTGCGACTATCCCGCTGCTTGATTGGCCAACGAGAGGGTCGCCCGGAGAGCACAGCCAGAGGAAGGTAGGGAAGAGCAGCGTAACCCCAATGCCGGCAGCAGGCGACTTCACTGCCCCAAAAAGGTAGGAAGCGAGTTCCCCACAGCAGAGGAGATAGAGTGCAGTAGGAGATCTCCCGGCTTTTCGCCTCAGGAGAAGAAGGCTAACACACAGTAAAACAATACACACTACACAGTAGAAAATGTTAAAATTGCAGTTTTAAAAACAGCGCGGTAAATGTGCAAAGTAAGCAGTAGCTACAAGCAGCCAAAAAAAAAAGCTCAGACCGAAAGGCAGCCGCCCCGGGAGTTTCAATGGCATGGATAAGGATATTTTAGTTTTGCATGGCTGGTCCTTAGGGTTATAAAGAAGCATTAATACTCCAACAACGTCTTGGGAGATTTATTTAATTAGATGCCCTCTTCATTAGAGCATAAAAACAGGCTATTTTGTCTGTAGGCAATTTTGGTCGAATGGATAATTTATCACCATCCTTGGTAAGATATAGTTCTTCCATTAATCACTGCCTTTGCCGTCTCCAAGTGGGAGTTTACCTTCATCCAAATCTAAATACTCTGAATCTGAGGAGTCCTCCTCCCTTATGTCCTTAGGTGTTGGCTGTACCAATGGCTGTGCAACATCTATCAAATATGTGACCATATGACGTGAAGGAGGAGGAGATGATGGAGGAGGCGTAGGTATGCTCTGGACCAAGGGTGGGGCCGGCATAAGTTGTCCAGCAAGCAATCGCTGAAAGGTACTCATCAACTGTTGCAAAAATTACCTTTAGTTCCTTTTGAGTGGCAACAAGGTCCATAATATTAAACAGGGTTGTCAGCTACCAAGGTATGTGGCTGATACTTGTACTCCTGATAGGCATTCTCATCATCTATGGCCTCTTCCTCAAAGTGAGAGATGCAATGCACTTCCAGCAACATTGGAATGTAGGCAGCCTTGAAGGCACCACGATCGCTGAGATCTGCTCTAGCTCAGAGTCAAGAATCTGAGTTTGTAGACATGCTGTCACTTTTATGGGCATAAGGTAACTGCCATTCATCAACGAAGAAGTTGTTGACTGTGTCATTGATGGGGCTTCTGCTAATGAGGTAGTAGGCATCGTTTCTCGGTTTGCTGTTAAGGGTAAAAGATGGATCATTGTCGGCAGTGTTGTTGTCGATGGAGGAAGGAGAAACATCCTTGGAATGGTTTTGACAATGTTCTCCTTGATGATGGTCTTGGTTTTGAAGGAGAGTTCACATCTGCGAAGATTTCTTCATGATTGTCAATGAGGCTCGTCCCTTTGAGGACGTTGGAGGTGTCGTTAACTAGACCAAAGCAAAAGACACACAGTTGATGGATGGAATGCAGAACAAATCAAAACATTCACCCCCAGTTAAGAGATCTGGGTTAAATCCATTATTCTTTTGCTCACTATGCCACCGTCCAGCCCGAACTGCCAAGCCAGGTCCTCCCTGGACCCAAAACACGCATCCTAGGACCAGTTTCGGGGTTTCACCCTTCGTCAGCCAGGATAGCTTGAATCCTGTGGCACAGTGAGCCCAAGGACTAAGTCATCAGTGAGAATGGCAGTTCAATCAGATCATCAAGGAAGTTGAAGTTTTCCCGTGTTTTGCAGAGGCTGGTGTCTATCCTTCTGGAGTGTTGTCCTGAGGAAATACATTTTCTCTTGGGATATGGTGGGTATAGGCAATTTAGATTGTAAGTCCAACACTGGAAAACCCATTGGTTTAATTTTAGTGCTTTCTTTGAAGAAGTGTTTGATAGGCACTTTTTACTGAATCATACCCAGATGAGGGGGTATCCCCTTAAAAGGATGGTAGAGCTTCCCCCCCCCCCAGTAAATATAGTGCCAACCTCTTCTCCTTATCCTTCCGAGTCTTGGAAGGAAAAGTTTTACAATTCTTATAGTGTGATGTCTTCTACATTGGCTAAAGGCAATTAATACACTGGTCATCAGTTTAGATTTGTTGCTGTCCACAGGTAGAGCAGAATATGAAAAGAAATGTTTTCTCTCTGTCAGTCATGAGGACTGTTGGTGACAGAGGAGGTGTCTTCTGGGTCTAGAAAATTAAGCTTTTCTAAAACAGGTATCCTAAAACAACTTACAACACTCTGAAACCTGGATACAGTGCTGGCTGAATTCCATTGTAGACCAGGAAAGCAACAGAATAAGGACTCTGAAAGTGTGGTAGAAATCTGGGCTATGGAGGCCTTTAGGAGAAACAGGAGAGCGTAGTACTTCTCAGCACTTCTAATTCTAATTCTGAAGTTTGGGTTGTTTGAAATGAGGTAATGTGCAACTAAACAAACATGAGTGTTGAGACCTATGCGGATGCCTAAGCTTGATGATGGGGAACGATTCAAGCATTTGATAAAATCGAAGATCCAATGCTGGAGAACATAATTTGTGGAGTTGATCATTAGTATTAAAATCTATTTACAATCTTCTAAAAGTACTGGAAGCAGGATCATCTAAGATATCATCCCCAATGCTGGCAAGATTAGCCATAAGAATGCAAGAGTACATAAACAAGGTAGAGAGGCTGCCTAAATGGAGAAACCGGTTAGCAAACTGTAAGTCAAGACTGCCACACACATCTACAAAGGAAACAGAATATGAAACTGCTGCAGCAAGTCTGGAAGTATTAGACAGAAATCCTAATGCACTAACAAAGGATGAGTGGCAAGAAGAGTTAAAAGTAGACACATTTTTGCAGGCTGTTATATAAAGACTGAAAAAGATTGAAGTACATTAAAAAAATACAGAAATGGAATTACCACCATTTTGAAAAACCATAGAAGTGTTGACATACACAAGGCATACTTCTCAGCGGTGACTGATGTGTAGCACTAACTGGTCTAAAGTAAAAACATATCATTAGCACACCATTTATGAAGAGCAATTAGAGAGAAGAATCAAAGGAAATTACTGGCGACTAGAAGGCTGGATAGAATATTGTGTTAAGTGTAAACAATGTGAGAAAAAATACATTGAAAACAAAACACCTTATGCACCTGTCCCTGAGCTGAAGAGTCATAGCAGAAAGTAGGAACTCACAGGACCTATGCATGCTCTACCACCAACCCTACATTATGGAGATCTAATGGTACGAAATACAAGTAAATGGACAGGCGTACGGTTTCTAGCTGAAATAATTATAAACACAATTTACTTTTTAGAAGAGGTGTTCAAAAGCAAAGGAGTACAACAAGAAGTGATTGCCGACAATAGAGTATAGTTCATTTCACTATAGCTAAAGAACATATTTGCAATCCAATTAGGGGCAGCTCCTCCGCTATGGCAGAGGAGCGTTGCCCCATTGCTTTCAAGCAGTCCTAGAAGCAGATACATAAGATGATAATAACATTCAGTTCTTATCATTTTATGTTTCCTGTCTCTTTGCAGGCTCTGCTCTGTTCATGGAGCAGGGTAGGGGAGGAGTCGTTTGCCCTCTCCAAAGTGCGCAATGACTGTTTGTTCGACCCTCTCGGGCCACCTAAACCACTCATGCACACTTTCCCCGTTTTCCACGCAGACTGTATTTCAGACTGCGTGAAGAACATGCCCAGGTCCCCATTCCCTGGCTGAGCGTCCAACCAGGATGCTCAGAACAATCACAATGCTGCACTGCAGTGTTGTGATTAGTCAAGGAGACTGGGTGCTTATACAAGGCAGCATTGCGATTGGTTAGTGGGGCCTGCTTCCTGTTCCTCGAGTTCCAGGACAGCGGAGCAGCAACACGGGACCCGGAGGCAAGGTCAGTTATTTATTTTTACTATGCGCTCTGCACTCCCCCCACATGACTCTCTCCCGTGCCTCTCTGTGTGACTGTTATGTTAAGTAAACTTATAAAGCGCATGGCTGCCCCAACAATGGAGCGTCCCAGCGCTAACAGACAGGGGGCTATAGAGAGGAAAACTAAAGTGTAGAAAAAAGCCAGGTTTTGATAAATGTCCTAAATGCCCAGTGATCTTTTGTGCATCGAGCAGCAAGAGGGGCAGCATTCCATAGGGCAGGGGCCATTGCGCAAAAGGAGCACCCCCTGCTCTCCGCCTGCACACTTGGAGAGTACAAGCCAGGTGCAAGTCAGCGGAACAAGGGCACGAGTCGGAACATATGGGGAACAGAGCCCTTGCAAGATTTGAGGGCCTTGGCCGTGTAGGATCTTATGCGTAGTGCAGAGGGTCTCAAACTGGACTCTGTTCAATCGGCAACCAGTGAAGATGGCAGAGAAGATTAGAGGCATGATAGTGCTTTGGTAGGGCAAAAAGAGTGCAGGCTGCCGCATTCTGTGCCCGCTGGAGTCTTTAAGTGACGGATGTATTCACGCCGAGTAAGAGCCCATTGCAGTAGTCTAATCGAGACTGCACTACAGATTGAATGATCGTTTGGCGGGTGGGTGCATCGAAGTATCCCAAGATGGGTTTCAGGCCGCGTAAGAGGCCAAAGCAAGTTCCCACCACTTTGTTTGCGTGGTTCTCAAATGAGAGGGCATTGTCCAACGGGAACCCTAAGTTCTTGACCACGGTTTTCGGTAGGGGGGTACCTAGAGCCATGGGCCACCATTGGTTGTCCCATTGATGGGTATCACAACCCACCAAGAGCACCTCAGATTTAGAAGAGTTCAGTTGTAAGCAATTATTTGCCATCTAGTCTGAGATGGCCAAAAGATCCGCTTGGAATTTCACTTGGTCCTGTTTAAGGTTGTTGGAGAAGGTGAATACCAGTTGGGTATCATCAGCATATGATACCATATTGATGTTCCATGCTTTAGCCAAGAAGGCCAATGGGCGGACGTATATGTTGAACAACATAGGGCTCAAGAAGGAGCCCTGGGGGACACCACAACTGAGAGGATAGATGCTGGACAGATAGGGAGGGGCAGAGACCTGAAAGGGGCTGTCTGCCAAGAAAGATGCAAACCAGGCCAGGGCCTTGCCCTTGACCCCAATCTCCTCAAGCCATTGAAGCAGAATTTTATGGGAGACCATGTCAAAGGCCGCACTGAGGTGTAATAAAATCAGTGCAGAGGTGTTGCCCTCATCTAACGTGGCTCATAGATGCTCTGTTGCTGCCGGTAAGGCCGATTCAGTACTGTGTCTGGGCCGGAAACCATTTTGAGACCTCTCCAGAATCTCATTTGCTTTCAAATACTTGGTCAGAGCAATATTTACATAGGACTCCATAATCTTGGCCAAACATGGAAGCAGAGAAATAGGACGAAAGTTCTCTGGCAGAGACGTGTCTAGTGTGGACTTTTTCAAAAAAGGAATATCCTTAGCATGCTTTCATGATTTGGGGATCGCAGCGGTTTGGAGTGACATGTTTATCAGTTCCCGACCCTCAGTTAAGAGGCAGTCATGGAATTTCCTAAAAAGGGGAGGTTTTAAAGGATCATCGGGGAGCCTGATTTGACCTTAGTTGACAGAACATCCATGTTTTTAAGGGACATGGGTGGCAGATCTTGTAAGGAATAGGATTGAACTGTCATAGTGGGGTTCTCTAAAACTTCGGAGACTCCCTTCCTCATGTTGAGTGCACTGTAAATGCATTCCACCTTATTGACAAAATGTTTAGCCAGTGTCTCACATTTTGTATTGGAGAATATGATGTTATTGACCTCCACAGGGGATTTCACCATATCTTTTATAAGAGAAAAGATGGTTTTAGAGGGATTGGGGCTTGACGAGATCAGATTGGCATAGAACGTGGCCTTGGTCTCTTGAACTAGCTTATGATAAACTTGAATTGCTTTCCTATAAGTAACTTTTGCAGTGGAGTCATATGCAGTTCTCCAAGCCCGTTCTAGGATTTTGCATTTTTTCTTTTCCGTGCTCAGGACCTCGTACCAGGCGTGGGTTTGAATACGCTTGGCACAGATAATTTTCTTCTGAATACTGTGATCAAGTGTGTTGTTAATCCAGCCCCTAAACACGCTATTGGCTGCCTCTAGGTCAGTGGGCCATTCTGGGTGGGACAGGTTTAGGGTGGATATAAAGGTGGATGCATCCAATTTGTGCCAAAGGCGTTTCATAGAGGACTGACAGTAGGAGCGCATATGGGTGCCTACAATACAGAGGCGCAGAGAAACGAGGAAGTGGTCAGTACATATCAGAGGGAATGTGTTAACATCCAGAATCTGAAGATTCGAAAATACCGGATCAAGTAAATGACCAGCAGTACGTGTTGGTCCCTCCACTAACTGAGTTAGTTGGCAGGCATCCATGTCTCCCAGGAAGTTGACGATATCTTTGGAGTAAAAGCTTTCCAGATGTAAGTTCAGGTCTCCTACAATGCTTAAATTGGCAGCTTTAAAACAAGAGTGGATGCAATGTGGACCAAGGTTTCTTGAAAGGTTTTTACAGGACCTGGTGGATAGTAAATGAGGAGCCCGGTAAGGGCAAAGTGACTCCCTCCCGTAACCACCCCCTGCACCCGCCCTCCCACCTGTGAGCCATGCAGGCCACACATTACTCCAATTATATTAAATGTATCAAAACAACACCTTTTTACCCTCAAGGTAATGGATTTGTGGAGTTTATTATTTGAATAGTAAATGTTATGACTCAAACCACTATCACTTGTAAGTGTCATACGGCTTTTACTTTCCCAAGTAAAACTGTGCGTTTTCTGGATAACATAATCATCAGAACTGTGTGAGAATCACTCCACGCACACCGTCCAGATATGTTGGCCAAATTCTTGCTAGCTCACAGCACACCATTGGTGCCCCTAACCTAACCGGGTAACAAATGGTTCTGCAACCTCAGAACATGACAACCCTGACTCCCAGAGGAAATTGTCTAACAGATCTAGAACCCTTTCACTTAGTTGCTTATGCATACCCAAATAGATACATAAGAAATACACAGAAAAGAGTTTCAATATTTATTGAAGCATTGTGATTCTTGCATAATCAATAGAAGGAAACAGAATAATGTGATTAGTATTACGAGAATGGAGTAAAGGATAAACAGTTCAACCATTTTGTTTATTACAGATAATAGATGCTTGCATAAAGTACTGTAATATAGTATACACATACCTAGAGCATCCTAACCTATTATGTCTAGGGTGAGTGAATCTGCCAAATCCCTGTAGGGTGATCTAACTCCCCGTTACCTGTGGATTAGTGTCATCAAGCTGCCTGAATTGGTGTAGAACTGGACAGCATCCCTCGCATGAGGTAAACAGGAGTCACCTGGGTTGGAATTCTGGCATGGCTTGATCCCTAAGTAGCAGCAAAATGCTCCTCTGTGTAAACAAAGGCATGATGTCATATATATATAATAACATCCTCCAGAATGCAGCCCACATAGATGTAGCAAATCATCATTATTGATTGTTTATCAGCAGATAGGTGTCCCTTCCTGCATCTAAATGATCATTTATAGATTTGTGCTGTTTCTATATGTGCTGTATAATGCAGCACATATAGAACAAGCATTGGCATAGCCAATAGGTTTCGCCTTTGGGACCTTATAAGTGTTTAGCCATGCAACAGTTAATGTTGTTGCACCAAGGATATTGTGCTGCATAACTAAATACTTATAAGGTCCCAAAGGCGAGACCTATTGGCTATGCCAATGCTTGTTTTATATAGTCATTCAGTTCTGAGCCTGTAAAACACAGAGGTGCCGATTCCAATCCTGTAAAACCAAGGTACGATTCGTCGTACGGAGCGTATTCTCCATACGACTCGTACCTGGGAAATCCACCGTACAATCCAGCAAGTACGATTCGTACAGAAATAGCATTTCCGTATGATTCGTACAAAACACTGTACGGCTAAAAAATACCTACGGGTCTGATCCTGGACAGCGCGTACGTGACATCCGTATGGAGTCAGGCAGCGTTTTACGGACCAGCAAGTACGATTCGTCCCTACGTCACTCCGCACAGCTATTTTTTTTTATGGCAGCCAAAAAAAGCCGGAAAACTGAGTCCAACGCGAAAACGGGGCCCTGGTACGCGACGGACAGTCATTGACCCCATCCTACGTGTCATCCCAGCCCTCTTAGCCTATGACCTGGTGCACTGAACCCGACGCACACGCCGCAGAAGGTGAGAACAACACCCTGGGGCCAAGGGGGGGTGAGGGGCAGGAAACATACCCCCTACCCAAATAAAAACCTACAATATTGAGGACATACATTACCTCCAGGGTCTGGTCACTCCGGGGGGCGTGTCCACCAATCCCTGCATCACGCAACAACGGAAGTGGACGTGTACGCGTACCCCTACGGCAACACTACAATAGTGATACACACCGTACTCACACATCCATAGCGTGGGCACGGTCCGTAGCACTATATTAGTGGTGCCATGGGGGTACGCGTGGTACGGACCGTACACACGCCCTCAGAGCATGTGTACGGTCCGTATCACCATTGTAGTGGTGCCGTAGGGGTACGCATGGTACGGACCGTACACACGCCCTCAGAGCGTGTGTACGGTCCGTAACACCATTGAAGTGGTGCCGTAGGGGTACGCGTGGTACGGACCGTACACATGCCCTCAGAGCGTGTGTACGGTCTGTATCGCCATTGTAGTGGTGCCATAGGGGTACGCGTGGTACGGACCATACACACGCCCTCAGAGCGTGTGTACGGTCTGTATCACCATTGTAGTGGTGCTGTAGGGGTATGCGTGGTACGGACCGTACACATGCCCTCAGAGCGTGTGTACGGTCTGTATCACCATTGTAGTGGTGTCGTAGGGGTACGCGTGGTATGGACCGCACACACGCGTACTCCTATGGCACCACTACTATAGTGATACGGACCGCACCCACACATACATAGCATGGGTACGGGCCGTATCACCATTGGATTTTGTCCGTATGGGTACGCGTGGTACGGACCGTACACACCCTATGAATGCGGGGATACGGTCCGTATCACACGTACCCCTACGGCACCAGTACATTTGGGATACAAGGCGTACACACGCCACGAATGTTGGCCTACGGCCTGGTGCAGCATATTACCTTTATATTGGTGTGTGTGTAGGCCCAGGACAGCAGTGTACTGCACCAAGGGGATGGGTGGGTGGCTGCATAGGATTCCCAGCAGTGTCCAGACATGTGAGGGGTGGGTGCAGAGGACTCCCAGCAGTGGACAGACACATGTGTGTGGGTGCAGAGGACTCCCAGCAGTGGACAGGGACATGGGGGTGGGTGCAGAGGACTCCCAGCAGTGGACAGAGACATGGGGGTGGGTGCAGAGGACTCCCAGCAGTGGCCTGCAATATGAGGGGTGGGTGCATATCACTCCCAGCAGTGGACAGACATGTGAGGGGTGGGTGCAGAGGACTCCCATCAGTGGACAGAGACATGGGGGTGGGTGCAGAGGACTCCCAGCAGTGGACAGAGACATGGGGGGTGGGTGCAGAGGACTCCCAGCAGTGGACATAGACATGGGGGTGGGTGCAGAGGACTCCCAGCAGTGGCCTGCAATATGAGGGGTGGGTGCATATCACTCCCAGCAGTGGACAGACATGTGAGGGGTGGGTGCAGAGGACTCCCAGCAGTGGACAGAGACATGGGGGTGGGTGCATATCAACACCAGCAGTGGACAGAGACATGGGGGCGGGTGCAGAGGACTCCCAGCAGTGGACAGAGACATGGGGTGGGTGCAGAGGACTCTCCGCAGTGGACAGAGACATGGGGGTGGGAGCAGAGGACTCCCAGCAGTGGCCAGCAATATGAGGGGTGGGTGCATATCACTCCCAGCAGTGGACAGACATGTGAGGGGTGGGTGCAGAGGACTCCCAGCAGTGGACAGAGACATGGGGGTGGGTGCAGAGGACTCCCAGCAGTGGAAGGAGACATGGGGGTGGGTGCAGAGGACTCCCAGCAGTGGACAGAGACATGGGGGTGGGTGCAGAGGACTCCCAGCAGTGGCCTGCAATATGAGGGGTGGGTGCAGAGGACTCCCAGCAGTGGACAGAGATATGGGGGTGGGTGCAGAGGACTCCCAGCAGTGGACAGAGACATGGGGGTGGGTGCAGAGGACTCCCAGGAGTGGCTTGCAATATGAGGGGTGGGTGCATATCACTCCCAGCAGTGGACAGACATGTGAGGGGTGGGTGCAGAGGACTCCCAGCAGAGGACAGACATATATGGGTGGGTGCAGAGGACTCCCAGCAGTGGACAGAGACATGGGGGTGGGTGCAGAGGACTCCCAGCAGTGGACAGACATGTGAGGGGTGGGTGCAGAGGACTGCCAGCAGTGGACATAAACATGGGGGTGGGTGCAGAGGACTCCCAGCAGTGGCTTGCAATATCAGGGGTGGGTGCATATCACTCCCAGCAGTGGACAGACATGTGAGGGGTGGGTGCAGAGGACTCCCAGCAGTGGACAGACATATATGGGTGGGTGCAGAGGACTCCCAGCAGTGGACAGAGACATGGGGGGGTGTACATCATTATCAGATTACCACAACTCCATGGGTGTATGTACGCATCCCTAACTTTGGACAATGATGATAATGCCATAACAACACATCACTGACAGCAGTGTCCCACTCGCAGGAGGATGGATGTCACTTCCCCACTGCATGACACACCACATGCGGGTGTGAGGACAAATAACACATGCATACCCACCCCTGGCGGATGCAGCACAATACACACACTGAGATCATGCCACAAGACTGTATAGTCATGTCACTGCCTACTAAACTAAGAGAGCCAAAGGGAACACACACTGTCACGCACATCCCAGGACTGATAGGAATGTTCAGGTGCTGGGCCAGCCACTAAGATGTTGTCTCTCATGGAAGGACTAGGGTGGAGTTCCCACAGATACAATGCCCACAATTGTGAGTCATGTGCCCAAATACCATGCAGAACAAGTACCATATGTGTGCTGGGCTGGGAGTATACACATGCATAGTGCTGAAAAGGGAGAATTTCTCCATGAAGGCATTTCGACATACTCAATACACAAGTACAGTGACTAGCAAGGATGCACAGACGATGCAGCCGGAGACCTTGCTGAGCAGGCATGGCCATAGTTGAAAGGATCCGTCACCAACAAAGGAAATGTAGACACAGGTCAGCACAACATTTGTGCAACTCTTTGCAGGGAGAAGGTCAGGTGCCACAGAGGAAGGAACACTCCTTGGGACAATGTCTCAAAACCAAAATAACACACACTACCAATGATTCTTTGCAGAGACCTTGTGATGGCACGCAGATACCATGATCCACCTCATGACCATCAGACTAGAACATTTCTCAGAACCATAACACATTACCACAACACCAACTCCTGGAGCCTCAGCACCAACATCAATACCTAAAAGGCAATAGTGTTCAAAGTAAAAATAAAATGCTTTATTCAGCATAAAAAACAAATAATGAAATGACACTATATACAAAGGCGAATGGCCAGTCCATAATAGAAGTCCTTGGGGGGACACATGGGCACGCGTCTCCCCTAGCTTGCCTGCACAGTGGAACCCTCAGGTTCGTCGACCGGGGGGGGTGGCATCATGTGGGGAAGGACCAGGCACTGCAGGGACAGGAGGGGGAAGGGCAGGTGTGGTGGGTGCAGGGGTGGACGTCTCCACCACAGGGGGTGGGGCAGCGCCAAAGGTGGATGTGAGCACGTCGCTGCACACTGCTGCCAGGGCGTCCAGGGTAAGCCCTGCACCGGAAGAAACCCCAGGGCCAACGGAGGGAGGGGTGGCCGAGGGATGGGGTGCAGCGCTCTTGGGGGAGGGGGTGGACAGAGGGTGGGACTCAACTACCCTGCCTGGTGACTTCCTCGCCCGCTTGCGGGGTGGTGTCACAGTGGTGGTGATGGGCTGCTCACCCATGTCGACCTCTTTGGGTGTCAGTTTGGCAGGGGAGCCAATGGAGGTGCTTTTGGAGGGACTGGGTTGTGAGACCTGCGGACTCAGACTGTGGCTGCGTGTATGTCTTTTTGCCCCAGACCCAGTGGGTGTGCCTACATCCCCCTGAGTGTGCGTGCCAGGAGGTCTGCGCTTGCCCTTACTTGGTGGTTTTCTGCCTGTGTCTGGTGGGGTGCGTGCTTGGGAATGTCTGGGTGTGCATGGGACAGGTATGGGAGAGGGAAGTGTGGATGGGGCTGGGGTAGAGGGGGACGAAGCGCTGCAGGAGACTCACTGCTGCCGTCAGGGAAGAGTCCATGAACCGCAGAAACCTGCGTTGTTCAGACATCGCTGCTGACATGCCCTCCATGAACGACACCATCTGTGTCAGCAGTGTGGTGTGGCCATGGAGGACAGTCAGCACCGATGCCTGCCCAACCTGCAACTGCCACAGTATGTCCACAGACTCTGCACTGAGGGCAGCAGGGGTGACAGGGGCAGAGGGTGCGGTGCCTGTCCCGAAGGAGACAAGGTGGTGCCCTGCATGGACAGAAGGGACCGGAGCAACTGGGAGGGTGGTGATGGGAATGGAGGAGGCGGGGACAGATGTTGGGCTGCTGCCAGGTGTTGTAACAGCCTCCGCCCCCTCGATGAGGTCAGCCTCGGACCCGTCTGCGTCGTAGTTGGAATCGCCACCAGAGAGGTCCTCCGACTGACTCCCCTCGCCCTCCGTGCCACTGGCTCCCGCAGACTCACCAGCACTGGTGGCACTGGTGCTGGGTCCCTCATCCAGGTCCATGCAGGTGTCTCCCTCGGTTTCCAATGATGATGCTGTGGGCAAGGTGAAGATACAGAAAAACATCAGTCACCTGTATACATCTGACACATGAGTACAAAACCAATAGGTCACAGTGCATATCAGGCAATGCATCATGAGTAACAGCTAGATTACTCCGCACATATGTAAGCCCTGTACTCCCCAGTTGGTAGACCCACCATGCCACTTGGACACAAGGAAAAATAGCACACCAGCCCAAAACTTGCATGAAAAATACACTGAGGCGCTAGTGTCTGGAAACAGGTGAGCACAGCAATACAATGAAGTCATGCCACCTCTTGTTTACCCTGAAAGAAACTGTAGTGGTGCACCTAAGGCAAAGTAACACACCTCAATACCAAAGGTGTCCCCACACTCAGAGACCTGTAAGTACTTTTGAACACAAAACGAAAAAATGTTGGTCCCTTGGGAATCACAATACTTTACACAATCGACATGGTCAGAATGTGGGAATGTGCCATTTAGTGTACAGAACACACATGTGCCTTCATAACAGATGGCTCCCAAGGAGGTGCATGCAAAACTACATTTACCCAGTCATTGAAGAAGCTGGCAGCCTTCTTTAAAGAAGCCACTGTTAGAAAGAAATGTTGTTGCAGAAAGTACATATACATGGGCCCACGGAGGTCTTGATGACTTGACACTCGTAAGTTGGTATCACCAACAACCAAGGACTTACCCAATTTCTACAACACTGGGGGAACATGTATATGTATAATCTGGAAAACAGTCTCATTAGAACAGTGCCTTCTTTTAAATTGTGCCAGCGTGTTCCCTGAAAGTGTAAAGGTGGTTTGTTGTGCACTTCCTTGGGAGACATCTGTCATGCAGGCACATTATTGTTCTTAACAACAAAACATCAAACTAAAGCATTTCAAACCTGAAGACCTGTTGACAAGTGTTGTGAGTGCCAAGGTACAATACGTTGTGACTAACAACTTGAATTATGTCAGTTGTCACATGGCCATCCGTTACCTGATGAGACAGTTGCCAACACATCTGACCCACTGCCTGTCATGTGGAGTGGCACACATGTCCAAACCCAGGACAATGCCTGAGCTAATGGGCCTGCAATTGTTTCGTAAAAAGGCATACCTGCACTGAGGAGACACCCCCATGGCAAGCCAGAATGTCCACACAGGTGTCAGCACACAAAGACCAAACTACGTAGCATCTGGACCACACACTGGTGCAAAAAATGTATGAGCAGGAATCATGTATTTAAACAATTGACTCATGCTGCAAAGCACAAACATTAAACCCTGCACAACATCACTGGGACGTTGAGTCTCTGTCCAGCCAATTATCATACACAGGTCAGACCTGGCAAGGAGACATAAGGTTTGGCCATGTAGGCCTCGCCCGCACAAATCCCCCATACCTGAGACAATGTGATTGAGACAGATCAAGAAGTGACACCTCTTATTCAGGGTTTACAAAAATGTGCAGCAAGAATTCCCAAATGTACTCCACATCACCTTGTGAGGCTGCCAACACATATTTGTGACAAATAACCATCGACAGATAGTTGTGAATAGACACACAGGCACTGCCCAGTGTGAGTATGCACAAGCCAAATGGGGTCTCCCTGTCCAGTCGACACATGTGCCCACTTTGGATAAATACAAATTAGGCCAGGGAACAATGCCACAGAGGCAAACATATGCTGAACACACTGAGAATGGACACAGTGTTGGATGACACACATGATTACGAGGCAAGGGTGTCTCAGGGGACTGTAGTGGGCACACTGCTCCTTGTACCTGGAATGATCTGACTGTAACATGAGCAACCGTCCTGGCACTATGCATATCTCCCACGGGGAACAACCTTTACAACGCAACTTTTACAACGCACTACCATTACAACGAAACTATTACAACGCAAAATCTGTTACAACGCATGCCATTACAACGCAAGTCTTTACATCGACTTGCACTAGATGGCGTGCTAACATTAAAAATAGTGTAGTTTACTATCCAAACACCTTCCCTACTGCAACGTGGACTGGAGTTAGAATAGTAAATTACCCTTTTTTAATGTTAGCACGCCATCTACTGCAAGTCGATGTAAAGACTTGCGTTGTAAAGACTTGCGTTGTAACAGATTTTGCGTTGTGAAAAATGCGTTGTAACGGCATGCGTTGTAAAAGCATGCGTTGTAACGTCATACATCCATCTCCCACTCATGCACATCATGTCTGAGGCCACATCATTGGTCATGCATGCTGCAAGTGTGTTCATTTGAAACCTCACATTCCCATGTTGAGACTCATCATCAGTGCCAACAAATATGAACCCACAACAGAGTGAACAGGACAGGGCACAGGCAAGGTACCAACACATGTCACAGACCACCCTCCCACATGATGCAGAGAGCAATGTGCACTTGGATCAACTGGCAGGCTAGATGACCATGTGCAATTGTGATTACACACAGACCAGGGGACACATGTCAAGCAGGGGAAGGGACGAATAAGAGCAACGGTTGACTTTGGGGAACAAAATATGCACTGCACATATAAACCCTGGCAGTGTATCCAGGCTACAGAGCACTTCCAAAAGCTGGGGACACACAACACAACAAACAGACATGTACCTTCCCCCTCCTTGCTGCTGTCCCTCCTGTAACTGCCTATCCAGGACAGGGAAGACCACCGCCAGGACACGCATCATGTGGGTGGTCAGGCGTCAGCGCCCGCTGTGGGGGCGTGGAGGTGAGAGCCCCAACTGGACCCGGGCGATCCGCCGGGTCCGGCACCGGATGTCCTGCCATCGTTTTCGGACTTGGGCTAGGCGCCGGCTGCGATCCCCGCCACTCTCACGGCCCTGACGATCTCCTTCCAGATCCCCCCTTCTCATAGGCAGTTACCTGTGAGGATGACAAAGTGAGACAACATCACTACACCTGCTCCATGTCAGAGAGACACCCATTTGAACATCGATGATATGTTGAACAGGGCATAGGATGCTGCCAAGGAATATCATCTTACTCATATAGACATTGGCCTCTGTGGAAGCCCCAATGCACTACATGGCATTGAAAGTACACAGGTGGCAGGAGGGGTGCGACACACTCCCTGATCATGGCACACACTGTGCATCACATGCAACACCAGGCTGATGGACAGCCCCTCAAAGCAGTTACATGCCCCAGGCCACTGACGCAACCTCAGCAGAGTACACAGACACACACAGGCACAGATCAATCACCTGCCATTGGCAACAGCGGATACTTACCTCACTCTGCACATGTGCCACTTGCCTGTGGGGTGTCACATGTGTTGGGCTAGCTCAGCAAGTCAGACACACAGCACGGCTTACTTCTCACAACAGATGGGTAGAGCTTTTGCCTCCTCCATGCAGCTGTGGTGCAACACTTCACATAGACACTCACCCACATGACAAGGAACCTTCACACACATCAATGTCCAGGAGGGCGTAAACATCACTTGGACACTCTCACCACAGCTCCACTCAACTCATACACATCTGTGGGTACAGTCACCTGTCACACCAGGGGGACCACTGAATCACCTCAAGACAATAGCCAAAAAATGCCAAGGATTTGCCAGGCTGAATGTGTCATGCACTATGCAGTGAATGTCACAGTAAGCACAATGCAAGTGAGGAGTGAACACAGGAACTACATCATGCTCTGCATGACAGACCTAAGCCTCCCCCCCCCCCCCGGGACCCACTCTAAACCACATTGCAAGTCTGTCACACCTGGACACAATGCCAGAAGTGAGAGTCACAAAAAAGGTGCACAGTCAAAGGTAGTGGAGTCAGCATTCACCTGCTCCGCTGGTCTCCCATTCAGGCTGGGGTACTGTGGGAGGAGGACATTCAGCAATGCCTCATTCTCCTCAAGTGTGAATGGCTGGGCCCTCTCCACAGTCCGCGACATGGTGCCAGAGGAAGCACAGACAGCAGCAGTGTGGTTGACAGGAAAGTTGTGCAGGCAAGTGCCCTCTCATGGGTTCTGGCTGACTTATATCTGTCTTGCTGGGGGCTTTCATTTACAGGAGGACAGAGTGATTGGTTAGACTCATTTGCATCCTACGTTTCCTCCAATCCCTTTAAACATACACCGATGACACGAATTTGCATGGTTCAAATTTTGAGCATCATAGCAAGGCAAACACCACTTTGCAACATTGTAATTTTTGGGCCAACTGACTTTTCAAGCCCACATGATGGCCACATTGCAACTGAAATCTCTGTATCCATGACAACCAGCATGCATTTTAGGCCTAATACTTGTCCCCTATGTAACTTTTGATTAAAAAAAACATGTACGGTGCGTTTCACACGTACCCGTACACGTACGGCACCACTACAATAGTGATATGGACCGTAAACACACGCTCTGAGAACGTGTGTACGGTCCGTATCACTATAGTAGTGGTGCCGTAGGAGTATGCATGTCTGTACGGTCCGTACCACGTGTACTCCTACGGTACCACTACTATAGTGATACGGACCGTACACACGCTCTGAGAGCGTGTGTATGGTCCGTATCACTATAGTAGTGGTGCCGTAGGAGTACGCGTGTGTGTACGGTCCGTACCATGCGTACTCCTACGGCACCACTACTATAGTGATAGGGACCGTACACACGATGTGTGCACGGTCCGTACCACGCATACTCCTACGGCACCACTACTATAGTGATACAGACCATACACATGACGTATGTACGGTCCGTACCATGTGTACTCCTATGGCACCACTACCATAGTGATACGGACCGCACACATGCTCTCAGAGCGCGTGTACGGTACATTTCACATGCTTACACTGGTGATAGGAGGCGCACACGTAAGGAATGGAGGTCTCCGACTCGCACAAGGCTGTACATCAAGTCATTGTCATTGCAGACTTTCATGTGCAGGGCCTAGGTGTGTCAGGCAGTGATATTGCACATGTCTCCTCATGTAGTTGCACAATTGATGTGTGATGACCTGTGTACACATGTCATGTGTGATGTGCCACTATGTGGCACACTTCCCCTTCACACTTTGCACATGTGTGCCTGTAGTACAAACGTGTCAATCACAGCATCACTGGTATGGCACAGTCACCACCACCCGCAACTGTCCCCTGATGCCAGGGACAGGGACACTAACAACTGACATTTCACGATCAGCGTGCCCCGATGTGACTATGTCATATGTGTGTCATGTGTTCCCATGAGATTGCCAATGGTGTTCCGTCAACTACATCTGCTGTTGCTGCATCCAACATGTGTCTGTGTGGAGATGGGCATGTCACACATCTACGCACACCATGCCACATGTGGATTCCAACGTAAGCAGGGTCTGTATGCATCGAACATGATATTTTGACATGAGGACATATCTGCGTCGTCTCAATGTCTGTGTTTTCTGTTTTCACGTGTACCCCTTCATCGCAATATGTGTGATCTGTACATTTGACATTCCATGTGACCTGTGCGTCTAGCTTGCCGTCAGCTGTCTGTATGAGATGACATCCTTTCAAATGCAGCTATGAGGATGTATGTCACTCCTGTGATGTCTCTGGCTGTTCACTCAGACTGGCCCCCAGCTCGTTTCACCAAGCTGGCATACGTGTCCTGGATGTATTGCACAGACCAGACTCTGTATTTAGCAGATGTATAGTAGCAGTTGAGCATGTGCTCTGTTCATTGACATTGATGTTGTTATGCTCTCAATCTTCGTTATTCATTACAATTTTCTGCAGGGCACCGCCTGTCCCCCGACCAATGCCAGACTTGGGTGCCATGAGGGAACGTGCCTGCATCCGACGTTACAGATTCACTCAACAGTTGATTGAGGACTTGACCGCCAAGGTGGCACCACACTTCCAACCATGACACAGGTATCCTACTGCGCTGACCCCCAAGATGAAGGTGATGGCAGCCCTACATTTTTTTGCCTCAGGTACGTTTCAATTCACCATAGCTGATGTTGGTGGCATGTCACAGACAATGTTCAGCCGTGTCCTGCGTGATGTTTTGGTAGCCATGTTGTAGAACCTTGATGAATTCATCCATTTTCCGACTCCTGAGGAGTTGACAGGTGTCAAGGGTGATTTCTATGCCCTGGGAGGGATGCCCCATGTCATTGGGTCCATTGATGGGACACATGTGGCTTTGGTACCACCACAGGCACAGGAGGTAGCCTATTGCAACCGTAAACATTACCACTCTATAAATGCCCTTGTGGTGTGTCATGCTAACATGCTGATTTCCCATGTCTGTGCACGATTTCCAGGGCCAGCACACGATGCCTACATCATGAGGCATAGCAGGGTGCCACAAATGATGCTGCGGCTGCACAACGAACAAGCATGTCTTGTTGGTGGGTATACTCTGTTTGTCCTGTGTGTTGCGGTATCTTTGGCTCTTACGGCATCTCCTGACCCACTTATTTACATGATGTTTCCATGTAGGGGACTCTGGCTATCCCAACATGCCATGGCTGATGACGCCTCTCCGCAACCCAAGATCAGCTGCAGATCACCGGTACAACAATGCACACGGGCAGACCAGGCGAGTGATTGAGAGGACGTTTGGCCTCCTGAAGAGCTGATTCCGGTGCCTTCACAAGACAGGCGGGTCCCTCCCATATGCACCGGCGAAGGTCTGTAAAATCTTCCTCGTGTGCTGCATGCTGCACAACATGGCAGTGGAGAAGGCAGTGCCACTCATCCTGGAGCAGGATGAGCAGGAACATCCACCCGTGGAGGATGAAGGGCTTGGTCACGAGGCAAGTGAGCAAGAGGAGGAGGATATCCGGAGTCAGCTCATTCGCAACTTCTTCTCATAATGGTGAGTCACTGGGTCTGAGTGTGCACGCTTGGAGCCTTGGGTGGCATGTGTTGCGATGTGTGTGTCCAGCTGACTGTATGCTAAGTGACTAAGATGTGTGTTCTGATGTGTCACTCGAGTGATGATGTAATTCCACACATTTTAGCTGAGACACTTTCTTTTGTATTAGCATGGGGACAACATTGTTCCTGTTTAGTAAATGACCATGTATGCGGAGCAAAATATTTTAGCTGACTTCTTGTGTGTCTGTCATTCCCAGGTTCTTGCGCATGTTGTCTGCTCGTGTCATCGTTGTCTTCCTGCTATTCCTGATGAGTATTGCAACGTGTGCTGAATCAGCGTTCCATGCACGGACATGGGGACATGTCATTTTGGGTAAGGATTGCAGCAAGGCATTTTGGGTGTGGTACGTGTTTGGAATGTGTGGGGACTGCTTCTGTGCATGTTGTGTTACCATGCATACATGTCGACTCACCATGGGGCACATAACATGCAGCATGACTCCCATGAATTGATAGACACCCTTCGTGACAGTCATCTGTAATGGTGTTTTGATTCTGATGAAGGCATCAATGTGTGTAAAACTTCCCTCTGAAACATACGGGATGCTACGGGTGGTCATAGTGTGGGACATCCCCATAACAGGCTCAATGGGAATTGCAGCCTCTCCGTGTGCAGCAGGAGGTGTTTGGCTCATCCCCATAACTTGTGTGCCAGTTCATTTGGATTTACAACATCCGTGTTGTGAAGGGGGTGTCCAGCGTAGGTCCCACATGTTCAGTCAAATGACCTGTGAGTCTGTTCATATTGATGCATTTCCCTTAGTGTGAGCCTGAGTAATAAAGGTGTTTCTCACCCTCCAAAGTGCCTCATCTCTGTCAATGCAGGTCTCTTGCCACTTTGCATGCGTCATCTCTGGAATAGTTGTCAAAGATTGTGCATATGAGTCTATGTGTAGTTTGGCAACATGCATGCAGTTCTTCATGGCATATAATCTCTATTGTGCATGAAGTCCATGGTTGTGTATGTATTTGGGCAGGTTGCTCCCCCCAATGGGCCGTCAATGCCTGCTGAGGGTGTGTCTCCTGTGCGCTGCTCGGCCTTCTGTTTCCTGATCCTGTGTCAGTCATCTTTGGTGATTGTTCATCCATTTTCTCTGGTTGAGCCATGAGTAACCCGACACTCCTTGCTTTACATAAGCCTGTTGCAGTTGTCCTTTCTGACATCCTTGTCTTTGTGTGCTACTTTCGGCCTACTTTCCAGTACATGCCGCCTGCTGCTGCGGCCCCTGCGGCAAGGGCCCGCCAAGTTCCCGGATTCTGCAACCCACACGCCTCCACGATGCTCCTCCCTTCCTCTCTCCACCATTCATTAGGCTGTCATCAGCTTGTCTGTGCCACTGTTGCGGCCACGCGGTGCCAAAGGCAGGACCGTCAGCGCATGCAACGTGCACATGGCACGACCCTCATGTCCTTGCATGACCCACATCACACAACAGTCTCATGTTGCAGCCACCCTCCAAGCAATGTCCAACCGAAAATCAACCGCATGCTCTCAGGCATACCCTAAGCGCACACACGACACCTTCGCATGCTGAGTGTGCAACTCCAACTGCCTACACAGCATTGCCCTGTCACACCAACCAGGTCATGTCCCTCCTACTCCACACCGGCTCCATCCACCAGCAAGCCATGGGACTCTGTTACCTCCTCAACACAACAGGCCCACACATCACCTTCATGACAGTGACCTGGATGAAAGCATCCTCAGCACACAACTTCTTCATTGCCATCTCAGATGGATACAAGAGCACCCGCAGGGACGGCACTAACAATCCCGGAGGATGAATTGATATCTATTCCCAAGTATGCAATCAGGGTCACATATCCGGTTTAGCACAAACCCCCTGCAAACCCTCAGAGTAACACTCATCTACAGATCTCCAGGCCTACATCCACAATTCCGCAAAGCCATCAACACATCGATCGTCACGCACGCCCTCACATCCACAGGATACATGTGGCTGTGGGCCAGGAACTTCTGGCTGGATGAGAACCACACCAGCATCCATCATTGGTCCATCCACATTAGCATCCACGTCTCCGACGAGCAACACACTACCACACACCCCGCTACCAATCCCCCAAAGATGATTGATGTAAGTCAACACAGACATGCTGTGTGGGACACTGGAACCAACACCACCGCCACACCCTGCAACCTCACACACTGGATCAGCAACTGATCCAACAATCTAGCCACGTTGACAGACTTTGCTGTGATGCACATCAACAATTAAGCCACCTGGGACAAGGCAGACCTACTGGACTCATACACGTCTAGCAGAACTCTTGTGCACAGCTTGCAACACAAATAACGATCAGTGGCCTTACAACCCTGGAAAACGGCACACACAACCATCACCATATCATCAGCAAGGACAATTGAAGATCCTTCAGATGGGGCTGAGGCCATAAAACCGCACAACATCAAGGAGCTCATCAGCATCGTGAGCGCACTGACATCAGCTCTCCATCCAAAAGACACCCCACCCTTGCAAGGCTGAGCCAATCCCTTGCAACTTTCTACCACTGCAAGCTCATGGACATACACGCAAGCCTTGGCACACAGAGGCAGATCACACTATTATACGCGGGACCAACCACCCTCAGGTTTTGGACTTCCATCATCAGCAGATACAACACCCGGCTCATGTGCAACATCCCCTGGGGATCTCCATCAGGCCCCTTCCCACACATCTCAACCACATCATTCCCCATCCTTGTAGCCCACGTCCAGCACGTCATGTATGTTTCATTGGAGTTAACCACATTCCATGGTAGATAGAGGCACGCAGGGACCCAGGCCCTTCTTAGACAATGGACGGCAGGAACGCTAGCTCTCAAGGAACATCACCGTGCTTCCCTAGCCAGCAAATGTCATCAGGAAGACAGTCAACGAGCAACTGACAAACTTCCTCCACGCAAAGAGCTCCAGACAACCTGCACAAGACCTTCTTCCACAGTAATCACCTCACTGCAACCGTCATCATTGCCACCAACACCGACAACTTTGCCCTGCTCAACAATGGTGAGGCCACCCCCCTTGACCTCTCCACAGCATTATGCACGATGTGGTCACACACTGTTAGCTCACACATTTCCAACACTGGTATCCAGGGGATGGACCAGGATGAAATCACCAAGTAGCTCACCAGCAAGGCCATGGGAGTGGGACTCAAGCCTTCAGCATGTAGTACAGTGCCGTCATCTGGCACATGGCCCGGGCTCATCTCTCAGCGTGTCAATCTTCATTGTGTCCAGGACCCCCCTCTGCACCATCACATGCGCACACAACCTCATCATCATCTCGTATGCCATTGACAGCCAGCTGCTCCTCACCCTCACCAAAGACACAGCCATTGCCAGTTCCAACCTTCAAGAAGGCATGAGGTCCATTGATGAATGGCTGAACATCAGCCACCGGAGGCTCGACTTGTACAGGACTGAGGCAATCATCTGAGGATTTTCCCCTTACAGCTGGGTCAACACCTTGAGTCCCGCCCGCCAGGGCACTGCACCAGCACCCAGTGGCCACGCACACAAGATGGTGTGCATCATGGACTCGTCGCTCACAATAGCCATGCAACTCACCAGCATCTGCACGTCATGCTGCAACACTATCTGCATGATGCACATGATCCACAGATAGATCCACTCCAAGACAAGACAGACCGTCCCCCAGGTCCACGACACCAGCCATGTCAACTACAGCCCCGCCCTCTACGGAGCAAGTACTGCCAAACTCCCGGAAAACTTGTCCACATCCAGGGTGCATCTGCACACCTCAGCTTCAACATCCCGCGCCCCAGCCACATCACCGTCCACCTGAGATAGCTGCAATGGATCACTGTCTGCTGCAGGATGACCTTCACACTCCTCACCCACACTCAGGAGGCAGTCCACAACCCCAGACCCCAAACCAACCTTGGACGTCTGTCATCCAAGACCCCGTTGGGCCAACTACGTGCATCCAACTTTGCCCTGGCCAACATTCTTCACATCCACCGAACTCCAGCATGCAGGACATAGATCTCCCACCTGGCCAAACATACCTGGGACTCCCTCCCCAGGAACCTCCACATGAGCCATGACCTCTACGCCTTAATGATACTCTTCCGAATTGGTCTGTCCGCACAGTATTGCAAGCCCCCCTCAGCAGCTTGAGGCCATCACGGGTGAGTATTGTGCTCCACGTCTGTATTAGATGATACATTGTGATCCATGTGTGTCCTGTACCCGACTCAGATCCCAGGGTATGGATGGCTGGAGTTAGTTCAACACTCAGGCATAGTTTGACATTTCCCCACACGTATGTTGTGGACTCATGCAAAATGACTGCAACATCTAATTAAAGAAATGTCGTTTTATTCTCGGTGGGGGGTGTGTTTTGTGGGGAAAAAAGGTGCTATACAGTGTGCCTAGAATCCAAAGTTCACAGGGGGGATGGGATCCTTGGCATTTTAAGTCATCAGAGTCCAGACCACAGTGTTTGTCATCATTGGTCAGACTGTGACCAGCAAGTCCATGTGGCAGAGAATGTCAGTGAATGAGGTGCTGTTGTTGTGCATGAAGGCCAGGTGCCAGGCCAGGTGCCCTGGGAGATGTGGATGGTCCACTGCCTCTCACGGTCTTTTCCGTGGACGACCCACCTTCCTCGCGGGACCCTCAGATGCAGGCCTTGACGATGTTTGGGACGCTCCGTCGGACGAATCCTCCTCCTCCTCCTCCTCCCTGTGGCTGGTGGTGGTCTTCACCTGGTGGCACAGGGAGGGTTGACCATGTTGTCGGCGATCCGACGGAGTGAACGGCTTATATCAGTTTGCACCGCCAGGAGCTCAGCCAGTCTTGCCTCCATCCGTCCTTGGTGTTCTTGTTGACTGGCGTGTTGCTCGGCCTGCTGGTTCTTAATCTCTGTGAGGGTCTCCACTACCTGGCTGATGGCCCTGGTGTCACGCCGGTATGCGTCCATGATGTTGCGTATGTGTGACATACCGGTCCCTTCAGCTGGCTGGTCAGGTTCTCGCCTCCGCCTGCCTCCACTCCCACCACCTCTGCCCACACGAGCCTGGCCTGCCGTTGTGGGCACATTGGGTCTACGGGACCCCTGAGGGATGGCAGTTGCGGGGTTGTCTGCCTCCTCCCGGGTGCCCGGTGAACCTTGTCCCTCCAGGTCAGACTGGCTCAGTTGTTTAGTGCGGGCAGGGCTCCTGGGTGTCTCCTGGGATGTGGCAGGAATGGGGGTGGTGGTTGGCACAGATATACCTGAAGCAGGTGCTGCAGGGGCTTGGACACCAGAGGGTCCAGGTGGGTTGGGGTCATCCGCGGAGTGTTGAGAGGCGTCGCTGCCAGTGGGATCAGGTTCCTCCCGAGCCTGGGACTGTGATCCTTCCCCCCCATTGTTGAGGGGAGATCCATGACGTTGCCCTGTGTGTGAGAGAATGACAATGTTAATGCTGTTTCATGCGACATCCATGTTTCATACATATTCAAGTTGGCACAGTTCCTCCAGGTAGTTGTATGTGCCTAGCATTCCCCTCAATGTTCACTTGTGGATGGGTATGTTGCGGGGGACAGATTGATATGTTCTCCTGAGTGTTTGACATGTAGTTTTTTGGCTTGGATGCTTCTTTGGGTATGGATTGATCTTGTTGTTTCACATGTCCATTGTGAGAGTGGATAAATCCATTGCCTGCCCCGGGGGTGTGTGCTTGTGTAAGGGGTGTGTGTGAGACAGGGCCTGATGGTGGGTGTAGTGTGATTTGGCATTGGGTCTCCCAGGTGATGTATCTTTCCCCTCGTGGAGCATGCTGCCATGACAGTGAGTGTGAGTTCCTGTCCTAGATATCTGAGCTTGTGGTGTTGGTGTTTGAGTTTACAGTGGTCACAGGAGGGCCTTATGCTACCTACAGCAGGGCCAAGTGTCAGCTACCTTGTCAGTACTTTGCCAGTCCCTGTGCATTGAGCATGGTGCATGGGTATGTACCTGGGCCATATGGGCTGAGGGAAATGGTGTCTGATTCTGAGTTGAACAGTGTGTTTTGTGAGCCCCACCCTCCCAGCATCCCGGACATCCAGTCTTGGGTTTGTGGTTCGTGTAGCCTGGGACATGGCATGGCCTTGCTTTGTGAATGGGGCATACACATGTTAGTGGAATGAGCGTTGTTTTTAAGTGTGGTTGTGTCCGGTGACGGCTTGGGGGTAGTTGCGTGCATTTGGTGTAGTTGGGGTGTGGATGCCATTACCCCCATGTTACTTAAGTTGTTTGTGTACTCACCAGGCTCTGCAACTCCTTCGACTCTGTGTACTCCCACCGGCGGAAGCAGGGCCATCACCTTCTCCTCCCAGGGATGGTAATGTACCGGTCTGCGGGGCAGCCCACCTCCAGTGATGTTGCTCTGGGCGTAGTCCTCGTTCATTTTCCACTTGACTGCCCTCTGCAGATCGTACCACCTGGCTTGGCATTCATTCCTGGTCCTTCTGATGGGCGCAACAGCATTCACCCTATTGACGATCCTCTGCCACAGGCGTGATTTTTCGGCTATTCTGGTCTGTCTGACCAATGTTCCAAAGAGCTGTGGCTTGACTCTGATGACTTCGTTGACAAGGATGTCCAGCTCCTCCCTTGTGAATTTTGGATTCTTGTCTGTGGGCATGGTGTGGGGTGAGGGTGTGGATGGTTGTGGGTGTGTGGGTGTGAATGTAACGGTGTGTCTGGGAATGTGAAGAGGGGGTATGTGTGAAGGAGTATGTGTGAAGGTGGATATGTTAAGGTGTATGGGTACAGTTGTTGGGGTATGCTCTGTAGCTGCAGTGAGTCTGTTGCAAAGGCTCATGGTTTGTGTGTGTGGGACCTTTTTATTGGTCCATTTGTGGGTGTGCCTGAGTTTGAAATTTTTGTGGGTGTGTTATAAGAGGTGGTTGTGAGTTTGGGCCTCCGTTTGCCTGTTTGGATGTGCCAGGTCAGTCATTTTGATGTATTTTCTACTGTAGACGTGTTTTGTGGTGTTGTGCTGTTTTACAGTGTCCTGGTTCAGTACGAGTCGTTTTCGCATATGTAAGGTGCGTACATACGCGATGTTATTGTACCGTGCTCGCATATGCAATGTTGTTGTAAGGTCCGTACATACGCGATGCTGGGGGGCGGTGCTGGGGTACGGTGCGTCCAAGTACGGGGCTGGGGTACGGTGCTGGGGTACGGTGTGTCCAAGTACGGGGCTGGGGTACGGTGCTGGGGTACGGTGCGTCCAAGTACCTGGCTGGGGTACGGTGCTGGGGTACGGTGCATACAAGTACAGGGCTAGGGTACGGTGCTGGGGTACAGTGCATACAAGTACGGGGCTGGGGTATGGTGCTGGGGTATGGTGCGTACAAGTATGGGGCTGGGGTACGGTGCTGGGGTACGGTGCATACAAGTACGGGGCTGGGGTACGGTGCTGGGGTACGGTGCGTACAAGTACAGGGCTGGGGTACGGTGCGTACAAGTACGGGGCTGGGGTACGGTGTTGGGGTACGGTGCGTACTAGTACGGGGCTGGGGTACGTGCGGACATACACGGGGGGAGGAGGGGGCTGTACGACTCGTATCCCGGTCACAAGTTTACCCGGGATAAGAGTGGTACAGAGTTTGCTCTGTACGGGAAGTTTTACATACGCTTGTGTATTCGGAAGGGCGGTACGGATCGTACTTGTGCGCTCGGACTTCAGTTTTACGATTTGTACGTAAAACTGTCCGGGTACGTCTCGTAGACCTTTTCCCGAAGCGATTCGTATGTATTTTTCACGAACGAATCGTACTTCACCGGTGGGACGGGACTTGTACGATTCGTACGTAAAAATATACGGATACGAGTCGTACGGGAATTTTTTTTACCCGATCGGAATCGGCACCAGAATGAGGATAAAACTGTTTACGTTGCAGAATTTGATTTCTCCACATCTGCGTTATACAGGAATGATTGGCAATGCTGATTTTAGAAGTATTATGTATTTTTTGCCCTTCGGCCATTCTACCGCAAAAAGTGTAACATTACCTTCACCTTAAACCAGATGAAGCTAGCATGACACCATTCCCTGCGAGGGAAGTTACAGTTCCTACGTGCATGCTCTTAGAAATCACCTGCTTCCGAAAATCTGCTCGTTTATATTCATTGAAGAGAGTGTTGAATTCTTGTTTTACCCGTCTCCTGGGAAAAAAAGCCGACCTATCCAAGGAGATAAACCTTTTTGGTATGGCAGATGTCCAGTATTTTGCAAGATGCTAGCTTTCCTGCTTTTTCATTTGTGATTCTAAAGCAATTTTTTCTCCACATGCTTGAAAATGTGATGTGATTAAATGGGGAAGACATTGCTATGGGTGACCAGTGAACATCCGGGTCATGGATCACTGAATATCGAAGCTGAAAATATCGACCTGACAAAATATCGAGGTCAAAATATCGAATACAAAAATATCGAATTCCTATCTTCAAACAGGTAAGTACAAAAATATCGAATCAAAAATATCGTTGTGAAAAATATAGTTAGTCAAAATATCGAATTTATTTAAATGTCTTAAAAGTAATTTAAAATTTATAAATGAATACATATAATTAACTAAAACATACTTAAAAATAGTTAAATAACCTTAAAATTAATAGATAATTAATGTAAGTAAAAACAATAAACATACATTTTTATTTTTTAATATATATATATATATATATATATATATATATATATATATATATATATTAACGTAACATTAAGAAAAAATATTCAAGATTTTTACCGTAGGATAGCGGGAGGGTAAAATTCACTATTACCACTCCAGAGAGTGCAACAGTAGAGAAAGCATTGGATAGTGTAGGGGTAACAATTACTATTCCCACTCCAGAGAGTGCAACAGTAGGGAAAGCGTTGGATAACGGGAGGGTAAAATGTACTATTCCCACTCCAGAGAGTGCAAATGTAGGGAAAGCGTTGGATAGCGTAGAGGTAAAAATTACTATTCCCACTCCAGTGAGTGCAACAGAAGGTAAAGTAATGATTTAATATATTAATACAAATAAATTAAATATCAATACCAATAAAATATGAATTAAAATTAATTTCCAAATACATATTTTTTTTTATAATTAATCAATTATAAATACAAATAAATATTAATGATTAAAAAGTCATTACCTATCCATAATTAACAACTAATTAATTTTCAATAACAAAAATTTATTAATAATAAAAAATATACCAATTAATAATTAACAGTAAATTAATTATCAATACACAAAAATACTGTTAATTTATAATTAATTACAATTAAATTACTTCCCACCCTATTCCCCTATAAACACTCAACCCGCTACAGAAAATACATTAATAAAATAACCTAATTATCAATCAATTAATTAACATTAATTACCAATTAGTAAAAATTACCAATTAAAAATTAATTAACAATAAATTAGAAATCAATACCAATAAATAAATAAAAAATATTTACATTATTACAATTAAATTACTTCCCACCCTATTCCCCTATAAACCCACAACCCACTACAGAACTAAAATGCTAAATTAAATTAAAGATAATTAATAATTCCTAAAAATTTATATTTAATTTACTATAATTAAATTACTTCGCACCATATTCCCCTATAAACCCACAACCCACTACGGAATTAAATTACGCAAATATTAAATAACATAAAATTCATTACTTTAAAAAAATTAAACGTTCATTACAAAAATATTATACACTTTTAACACATATACTAACATACTAAACACTTAAAAAAATTCGATATTATTTAAAAATTCGATATATTTTAATGCCTATATTTTATACTTCGATATTACTTACCTTCAATTCGATATTTTTAACCACTATATTATGTCCATTCGATATTTTGTCCATTCTATATTTTTACTTCGATATTATGTCCAATCGATATTATTTTTTTGATATTATGTCTAGTTACCCCAGGTATATGCCAGTGTGTTTCATAATAAGTCTTGTTCAAGTTGTCAGTTTCACAATTGCTTCCAGGTGACGAGCGTTGCGAGAGCATTTCACATCCTGAGTTTGTTAGTGCAAAAGTATTCGCTTGGACTTTGTCTTTTGTGCAAGGAACGAGCGCAAAGGGCAGGGACTGCTTTATTATTCAAGGTTGTGAAAGAGCTTTCGGTTTTGCGGGCACTAGTCTCTTCCAAACCGAGCTTAGTTTATTTACGAAATATAAAGAATTGGCAGATTAGAAACACGATTCTTTGCTTAGGTGTTTAAATGATGCATTTAGCCATAGTGAAGGAAAGGCGAGCTCACTGAGTGGGTATAAAAGTACTGGTGCATACTCGGAAAGGCCTGGCCATGCCTCTGTTCCTCCTTTACCTTGTCGCGTAGAACAGAGAGAACCTTTAGATTTAGAAATCGTGAATAATTTATGCGCTCCTTTTACACTATTTTCTTTGAGAAAATATATATAATCTTTTTGGAATGCTAACGATTAACAAGATGGAATTAGGGAAGCAGCATTGTGGTACTTACAAAGGGAAATGTGATGGGGCGAAATTAAAAAGAAGCGGGGGCAGGAGGAAGCTGAGGCCGAGGGAGTATGGCTATAAAGAGAGAGAAAGAAAGTGTTGGAATGAAAGAAAGAGAAAGAAGTAATAGCGTTGAGAAAAAAGTGAAAGGGTAGAAAGAAACAAGTGGAAGAAAGAGGTGGGTGAAAGGGTAGAAAGAAACAAGTGGAAGAAAGAGGTGGAAGGGAAGAAGTAACAAGCGCGCGCGTAAAGCATTGGCCGCACGGGCGCCGAAAGTTAAAGTAATCGCGATGCACTTAATTACACGTGACGGAGAAAAGACAGATGGCGGCTGCGCGCATTCACGTGCACATGCACGCACGCTTGAGGCCAGCAAAAAGCCTCTGGTGGCACTTTGAAAACCCCCTTACTAAAGGTCCAGCAAGCAGCGCACGCGCTGCTCTAGGCTCGACCTAAAAAGCAAAAACATAGAGAAATAAAAGAATTTCTTCTCGTTTCACCAGTCTCATGCCTCATCTTGCATGGCATTAGTTTTTGGCGCTGCCTCAGATTTACACTTCCTTGTAAATCTGGGGCAGCGTAAAAAAACAATGGGTGTAGCAGTGAAAAGCCCACAGCAACACCCACTGCATACCCCTTTCATGCAGATACCTGTGTGTAAGGGTACCATATTTACAAAGTGGCGCTAAGCCACAAAAAGTAACGTTCCTGTACCGCAATGCCCTTGTAAATATGCCCCTCAGTCTCCCTATTCTGACATCGGTATTTGAACGGTAATATCCATGACTTGTGTACATACCCCTCTCCTAGGGTCTCATATCTACCCACTTCATGGGTTTGCAAGCAGTATTGGAAGTGAAATGTCAAAATTGGCAGATAAATAAACCCATGGATTACCTAATCTGCATAAGGTGTTTCAGCAACAGTGAATAGTAATTTCTCTAACTTCTCTATGTTTAACATGGTATATGTACCCTTATCTACTACTGCCACAGCCCTTTCTAAATTTGCCCTATCAATTTCGCGCAGTCTATCTGCAGCTCGCTGCTGTGAGATCTTCCACACTTCATTGTATATTGCATACAGAAAGCGCTTTTGATGTGGTCTTTGAGGACCTAATAAAAAAATCCTGCAATCCCATGTCATCAGAAAGAAGGGACATGTGTTGTTTCACCTAAGACAATGATGAGGTTGTTTTGCCAGTTTAGGCATAACTTCTCAACACTGTGGGGACGATTCCGATCCTGTATTTTTTTTTCCCGTACGACTCGTATCCGTATTTTTTTCCATACGAATCGTACATGTCACGTTCGACCCGTGAAGTACGATTCGTAAAAAAGTACATACGGAAAAAGTACATACGGATCGGCCCGATCCGTATGAATCGTAGCGAGAAAAGTTGTACGAAACGGACCCGGACACTTTTCCGTACGAATCGTAAAAAGACAGTCCGAGCGTACAAGTACGATCCGGACCGGCTTTCCGATTTACGAATCGTATGGAAACATCCCATACACGGGGAATGACTTGTACATATGCAATGTCGGTGTACACACCGTACATACGCAATGTTGTTGTATGCACCAATGTTGTATTACGCACCGTACATAGCAATGGCGGTGTCCGCACTGTACATATGCAATGGCGGTGTACGTGAGGAAATATGAATTTTTATGATCAATTGTGTCCCCTATCTTAGACCCCAACGGCTCCATGTACGTGCTACAAGTACATGTATGTTCCCTCCACTTCCAGCTATGAAGACGCAAATACATGTGCGTCCAACGTTAACATGTCCTCTTTCAGATCCACCCTGAATGGATCGATTATTCCGTTCCTAAGTATGCCTTACCACCGCCTTTATATGGTGCACCTTTCACGTATTTCAGCTCTGGCAAGTTAGGCCCTGAATTCTGCCATCGAGCCTTTTCCTGCCTTCTGCCTTTGAATGCTCCAGCCTGGACCTGCATCTGTATCCATGTCTTACTCCCTGCGCGGCTAACGGTGCCTGGCCCGGCCTGTTGCCTGCCAAGACTGAATTTAGCCTTCAAGTTATCTGCTCCGCTCCTCGAAACATACATTCCTGTCTAGTAGTTTAGGCAAACATCCTTCCAGCTGCAGAGCAAAGGGCCCGGCCTTACTGTCTCCGTGCAAGTAATTCATAGCTCCTGTTACCATGGTAGGCCCATGCCCCCTCGCATCTCATGTAGACACGTAGACGCTTATACACGCACTAGCAGTCAGTATAGGATAGCCTCTGCCTGAGAGACCTTTCCTTCCAGATAATACAGTTCCTTAAACACAAGATATTAGATACGATTTGGGATTAGGTTGTTCTGACATCCCAGACTTCTGTCTCCTCATGTAGGGCTAAATGTCAAGTCCCCTTCACCCTCCAGTTATACGTCAATCACACGTCATGCTGCTGCACGCGCAAATTTGCCATGTATTTCTGCTGACCTTGCAGGATTCTCTTATGGATCCACCCACGTGTGACATCCTCATAATGACGTTTCTAGTACACGCCCTTATGCACGCCTATTGTAACGCCTTTTTCATTACTTATGTGTATTCTTATCTCTCTTCTCAGCTGTTACGCCTCTTGCATCTGCCTTTACTGTAATGCATTGACTATATATATGATAACCTGTCAATAAAGTATGCTCAATCCCTTCCCGAACCCTCGTGGTGACGGAATCCGATTGCCTGGTTCGAACCAATTCCTTTGTAAGGAATAAATTCCCTTTTAAAACCTCAAATACCACGGATTCTGCCTCTTAATTATTCTGAGTTATCCTTATTGAATTTTACTGCATAAATTAAGTACAGGTAATTTAAAATTTACCACATAATTGGCGCCCGAACAGGGACTCCTCCCCCACCCCACGCGCCGGAGGTGCGTTGCAGACCTGGTCTCCTGCCACAGCCGGACGGACAACTACGCGTACCCGCAGGATTTCCTGTACCTCCCTCAGGCCAACGGAGGTGACTGAGGCTGCGATCAACACCCAGACGAGGCGGTGAGGAGTGCGGAGGATCCCGACCAGAGCCTAGCTGAGAGAGCAAGATCCGAGGTATACAGAGGCCCACCAGGTTCCGAAGTTCCGAAGTACCTAAGTCACGAGTCGAGTCGAGTCCAGTCCGGTCCAGTCCAGTTCAGAGTTTCCGAGCCTTCCGTTCCGTGCTTCCCGGTGAGTACCGTTGCTGGGGACGCATCTAGACGTGCGCATTAGTTTGTGCCGGTCAAGACGGGTTTGGGTACACAAATCCGGTCTGCACTGTTTTAGCAGTGTATCTGTACTGTTTAGCAGTACATCCAGTATTATGCAGTTAGCTAGTTTTATTCTAATTATCATTGTTCGTTTTAAAATGTTTTAATATGTTTTAAATGTCGTGGTATGAGTGATTGTTCGATCTTCATTACTGTATTTATTGTATTAATTGTGTTCAAGTCCAAGTAAGAATCAAGTAACAAGGTTTAAGATGCCGTTATTCTCAAAATTAACACAGATAAAAACTAGAAAAGGGATACTCGAGGAAGCCGTTCCCATTCCACCTAGGGACACTTCAGGGTACTTTATGTACCATAAACATGGCCTAGATGCCGTATTATATCTCACTTTGTGGGTGGACTACACCAAGGATTTAGTAGAGAATCAGAGATGGCCCGCTGTTGGGACATGGGATGCAGATTGCATCATGAGAGTAGAAGAAGCATTATGGAAAAAGAAAGCCAGACAGTCACAGAAAGATGCCATTGAATTATGGCGTGAAGAATCGCATAGACGCACAGAGAAAGCGCTCAGAAAAGAAGAGAAAAGTAGGGAGGATTCAGACAAAGCCCGAGAAAACGTATTAGTTGAGGAAGGTATCCGAGTAAAAGCAGAACAAGTAGACAGACAACGAAACACTCTAATGAATGGTATGTATCCTCTTCTGGCCGAGGGTTTACCTAAGGCCACCCTGGAAGTACCAAAAGATCTGCCATCTCCATTGCTTCCGACTAAATTGCACCACAAGACCGCAAAGGACATTTTCCTTTCTTCCTATTTAGACGATGTAGCCCCCGAATATGTTAATGTTCCGCCGCCACGCACACCACCTGCTAACGGCGCTCGACCCCGAGATAATCTGCCCCCACTTCTGCAGCAACATACTCCTCCGTCCGTTCCAAACCTTCCGCCCGTTCCTCCACTCCTTCCTGCACCTATTCTCCCTACCTTACACCCAACGAATCCTTTTGGACCTGGCACCTCAGGAGGTGCGACAGGAGGTTTTCATACGCCACCACTAACACGTCGATTGACTTATAGGGATTTAGCACACCAACGTACACCTCAAACAGCGAATTACGACATACTTAAAGAGCCTCTTACAGATTGTAGATATGATCCAGTACCCGGTAAAGACGACAGAATGATGCTATCATCAGTACGTCTACGACGAGTTGCGAACTATTTAATGATACTACCAGGAATGGTTGATCATCTAGACAAAATATATCACTTTGTCCAAACAGGGCAAGGTCCTGAAAGTATTGGCGAGGCCATGGCATACCAGAAAGTGGACACACAAAAACTGTTGTTACGCTTCTTCATAAACTGCCTGATAAGAAACAGAGATAGGCCTAGTGTAGACCCGGAAGAAATGAAAGCACTTAACAAATGGGGTCAGAATATAGCAGACGGAAAACATGATAAACAGAATAGTATAAAAAATATGTATCGAAGGATCCGAAAAACAGTAGAACAAATACGTGAAAGAGAACAGCCTGAAAGAGAAATAGATGCAGATAAGACAGAATCCTCGGAGGGGGAGGAACAACCAGAAACGACAACAGGACAATTACAATTACCAGCTAGAGAAATGATAGCTTATGTAGGTAAGGGAAGATCTTTTAATAATTCAATGCGTCCGATACGTCCAGAAAGTAAGAGAATTGTTCAAGCAGCCATGTCAAATCCAAAGACCCCTGAACACTTATTTCAGGCTACTGATAAGATACTTCAAGAACGAATGGGGTACCATGTACTCGATTCTATGGATGAACAAGAATTAGCCAGGTCAGCAGTACAATGGGCTGACAGTTCTGATAAATATAGTGATGATGTGCTAGCACACACGTTTTTTAATCTTTCACCAGACGAACAGCGTTTAGCTGGTATGTACATGATACAACACCTCCTTATATTGTATAAAGGCCAACACTCCGATCCTGGTCCCCTACCTGATATACTGATAGAACTACTCATGAAGAAATGGAGAGGTCTAGGTACCGATCTAATTAAAGTAATTCTAGAACATCGGCACAGATACAGTGCCTTCCTGTGCCCACAGCTTGATCCAGCTCCCTCCATGGAAAGAAAAATGTATTACATAGACAGACAGAATCCCTTACGCGAAGTGCACCCAGTTAGAAATGATGATAATACTTTTAGACGCGTGTTTGTGTACACGCCCATAACTAAAATAGAACTATTGGAAATGAAAAAATTAGTGCCCAGCCATGACAGAGATCCAGCAGGTTTTCACCGTGAAATAAAAGACATGTTACTCATGGGTGATTATACCTATCCTGACATTATGAAAATATTAAAAGTATTATTGCCTGCCGGTATTTACGAGAAACTCAAAGAAAAAGAATGGGAGGTGGGAGAGCAAAAGATAGATTGGACAGCATTAGAAAACGAAGAAAATACCAGAACTCCAGGCCTAGGGCTTGGGGACAAAACTAAAGCGTTACCAGGATTGTTAGTACAAGTATTGCCACGTTTATTGACTACTAAAAAGGAAGACTGGGGTGCAATCTCAGCCTGCAAACAGAAACCCGATGAAGACACTAGTGATTTTTATTCCCGATTTGAAAAATGTTTTGGTATTAATAGCGGTCTGAAAGCAAGTAGCGATTCATATCCACATCTTTTTGTAACAAAATTAGTCGAGAATTCCCTGCCCCAGGTTAAGAACAGAGTATTGAAAGTCGAGAGCTCTTGGCAAGCTAATACCCCTTCACAAATGTTACAAATGTTACAGTACCACCAGAATAGAATTAGAGAAGAACATGAACACGAACAAAGACGTATGAAAGACACGAAAATGAAAATGCTCGTCGCCCAGTCAGTTCCAGCTGACGGTCATAAAAAGGGTGCGACACAGTCTAGTAATTCAGCGGCTCCTGTTAAAGGGACATGCAACTATTGTAAACAGCCAGGTCATTATATAAACGATTGTGCAGTTCTGAAACACAATATCTCTACGGGTAAAACCAAGGAGAGACCGCGTCCACCTAGACAGGATCAGATCCAACCACAAGTACCTCAGAATGTACAGCCTATGCAAGCTTCACAACAGACCGTAGCAGTACCACAGCCACAGCCTAGTGCCGCAACACAAAACACGACACAACAGATGTACCAGTATGCACAAAATGACTATCCCGATTATCAGCGATACACATGAAACAGCCTAGAGAGGGAGGTTGGCTTGCCTCTTATTGAGGTTCCTGTAGATCAAGAGGGTCCTTATGTACATAGTCATGTATTAGGGAAAGACAGAAAGTTTTTAATTGATACAGGGGCAAGCAGAACAACTATAAGTCACGACGAGGTTCCAGGGGCACCCCTCTCAGGCTCACAGAATGTTTCCCTTGGATTTTCAGGAAAGCCTATTGTTAACGAAGTATCGCAACCTCTTCCTCTTGCAGTTGGTCCATTGACACGGACTACAGATTTATTGCTTACAAAATCATGCCCAGAAAACTTGTTAGGTATAAAGACACTGAAAGCTCTAGGAGCTGTAATATGTTGTTCCCCGGAAGGGGTACGACTATTTCTGCGTGACTTTAAAGGTCACTACGTATTTAGAGACATGGATCACCGGTTACAGAATGTCCCTGCACATTTATGGGCACAAGGCCCCACTGATGTAGGTTGTATGCACATTACACCATATCGAGTCACACTCAAAGCAGGAGTGGTATTACCACGAATTCGACAATACAAGTTACCTCCAGATGCTGTAGTGGCTTTGCTGCAAATCATTGACGAGCTCATTGCACAAGGAGTGGTTGTGGAAACCGACTCCAATGTATGTAATTCTCCTATAATTCCAATTCTTAAACGTACTGATCCAAATGCACCCCCAGTTTATCGATTAATTATTGATCTGCGCGAATTGAATAAATGCATTGTACCACAATATCCCGTGGTTCCAGATATCTCTTCATTATTGACAGCTATTGATTCAGAAGCAACGTTCTTTACTGCAATTGACCTCAAGAACGCCTTCTTTAGCGTCCCAATCGATCCGGAAAGCCAATATTTGTTCGGATTCTGTTTAAGTGGACGAAGCTTCAAATTTGCACGCGCACCTCAAGGATTCACAGAAAGCCCCAGCATCTACAGCCAAGCACTGAAAAGACAACTTGACAGTATCCACATGCCTGTTAACACTACCCTGCTTCAGTATGTCGATGATCTGCTGATCACCGCCCGAAGCGAGCCCGAATGTGAAAAAGCATCACTGACGGTTTTACATTTTCTGGCCGACAAGGGGCACAAGGTGTCCCCTTCGAAGCTGCAATTCTGTGTTCAGCAAGTTGTGTACCTTGGGCACTTGCTGTCCAAAGGGGGGAGACAGCTCACACCTGACCGCATCCAGTTAATTGTAAACATGTCACCACCCAAGACACAAAAGGAGGTGCGGGCCTTCATAGGTCTCACTTCGTACTGTAGACAATGGATTCCCCAATATGCATTTCTAGTAAAGCCACTCATTCAGTTGACAACCCAGGAGGCAGCGACTTCGACTGTCCTCCCTTGGACTCAGGAACATACACAAGCTTTTGAAGACTTAAAGAAAGCCTTATGTCAAGCACCTGTTTTAGCGACACCATGTTACAGTAAGCCTTTTACACTTTTTGTTACAGAACGCGAAGGTACTGCCTTGTCAGTACTCACTCAGGAACAAGCAGGTTCACACAAACCATGTGCTTACTTTTCTAGCACATTAGATCCAGTAGCCCAGGCTCTGCCTACGTGCCTGAAATCAGTCGCAGCGACAGCTTTAGCGATCAGACAAAGCGATTCCATAGTATTAGGACATCAATTGACAGTGCAAGTTCCACATTCCGTGGAAGTTCTTTTAAACCGAACTCAGACCCAGCACTTGACTATAGCATGACTGACAGGTTACGAATTGACATTGTTTCAGCCACACATAGAAATCAGACGCTGTAGCACATTAAATCCTGCCACACTTTTGCCATTAAGTGGAACAGACCCATTGGCCCATGATTGTATTGAAGTCATTACTATTACGACGAAACCCAGACAAGACTTGACAGACATTCCATTACCAGATCCAGACTTGACACTTTATGTGGATGGTTCATTCATGAGAACAAGTACAGGAGAGTTAGTGGCCGCTTACGCAGTCACGACAGACACCGAAGTTATTGAAACGAATTGTATTGACACATTGTCAGCTCAAGCAGCAGAGCTCATCGCTCTGACACAAGCCTGTATTCAAGCTAAAAATAAAAGAGTTAACATATACACAGATTCACGTTATGCATTCGGAGTTGTACACGACTTCGGAGTCCTCTGGCGAGAGAGAGGTTATTTAACTTCTCACGGTGCCAACATTCAACACGGTCCCCTCATTCAAGCTCTGTTAGATGCAATACATCTGCCTACTACGATATCTATCATGAAGTGCAAGGCCCATACAAAGGTCACCGATATCATTTCCCAGGGTAACGACCTGGCAGACCGAACAGCTAAGCAAACAGCGCAGAATCGGACTCATGCAACTGACTTGACAAAGACAATAGTTCCGACATCGACACACTGCATGACAGTTAGGGATCCCGCCCTTGATGTAATTGACATACAGACACATGCTACACCAGAGGAAATCAAGAAATGGACTGAACTAGGAGGGATCCAAACAGATCAGGGATGGATGACGAAGGGAAAATCTACATGGTTTCTCCCCGACTCCATGGTTCAAGTTATCATTAACACAATACATAGTCCAGCGCATCTAGGAGAGAAAGCTATGTTAGATAGTATTCAAAACATTTGGTTCAATAAACACTTACGAGCAGCAGCCAAACAGAAAGTGCGTACTTGCATGATTTGTTGTCAGTTCAACCCAGGTAAAAGCATTCCTGTAGAGCAAGGCGGATTTCAACCTCCCGATCACCCTTTTGAAGTCCTCCAGATGGATTATATCCAGATGGAACGTTGTCGAGGATTCAAATATGTCCTCGTAGTTGTATGCGCACTTTCTCGTTGGACAGAAGCATATCCAGTCCCAGATTACACTGCTCCGACCACTGCCAAGCAGCTGGTTCGTGAATTCTTCCCACGGTATGGTTTGCCCCGTATCGTGTACTCAGATAACGGTCAGCCGTTCTCATCCGAGCTAGTGAAACACATTACACTCCTGTTAGGCTATCAATGGAAATTCCACTGTGTCCGGCATCCCGAGGCAGCAGGTCTCGTGGAGCGTCATAATCAGACTCTGAAAATTCGACTTTCTAAAATCTGCAGAGAGAAAGGCGTCGACTGGATAGTAGCTTTACCAGTTGCGCTCTTTTACATGAGAATGATAGCACATTCTCGAACAGGGCTATCCCCGTACGAGGTGGTCTTCGGTAGGCCACCAAATATGTGGGGGACGCCTATACCTCGTAAAATCACTGATGTTGATTGTAATATGCTGACAGATTACCTTGCTTCCTTGATGTCTGCACTACAATCTTGCCGTTCACAGGTAGCTGCAGCCTTTCCCGACAACACCGAGGTGAAGCCCCATGAAGTGGTCCCCGGAGACTACGTGTTTATAAGAAATTTCGACAGGAGGAGCCCGCTGGAGCCTCGCTGGCAAACGCCGAAACTAGTACTTCTGACCACGAGGACAGCAGTGAAGATTGAGGGTCGCAAGGGTTGGCTGCATTCGAGCCATATCAAGAAATTTCACGGACTGCCTTCTGATTTGAACTCTCAGCCCTGCCCTCCTCCACAGACTGACTCAAAACTCCCCCTGGTCGAGAAAACTGCTTCCCAGGAATATAAACTGAAACTAAGGTCTAGCAAGTCAGACAATTTAATTGTTTAAGTCCTCTCCTAGGTGAATCGGTTAAATTAGTCTCTGACATGTATCCTCTAGACCGAAATCGAGAGAGAGATAGACAGAAACAGCTCAAGAAACGTGCATATTGTAAATCACTTCGTAGTCACTGTATAGTGACATTATTGATTATGTTTTTTCTAAATCTTCTGATTATTGCTGCAAGTATACTGTTGCACATATACTACCCTATTTTCAAGCGTGCACATTCTGCTTTCAATGTTACTGCCGAACACTCTTTTAGCGAATTACCTCCACATGAGTTGCCCTACAGACTTGCGCTGCGCAACAACACATTCATTAGTATGTTACACCATTCCCATCAGACCAACAACGCTACAAATTGTTGGATATGTGGCCGACTCCCTCCCTACCAGAAATACAAGGGAGTTCTGCCCCTCTTTCCGTATCCATTCACACACAATGGTTCCTGTGGTGCATGGTTTAGTTTGATTAATTCTTTAGATTCAAATACCGTAGTTTACCAGGACAACTGGGTATGGGGAAACCTGAACTTAGTTTTGCTTAAAGCCTGCTACCCTAACAAAGAGGGACTTCCCAAAAGGACAGGAACTGATCTAGAAAATGAAGTATAGGGATTAGGTAACTTTACACTTAACCTAATGATTCTGAATGTTGAATCCGAAGCTGCACCAGTCTTGCCTGCTATGTCAGTATTACCAGTCAAAGGTGAATTATGCGTAAGAAAGAATGGTTCAGTACACCTGGGTCATAGTAAATGTACTACTGTGATCGAATTCAGTGATCAAGGCAAGTCTACATTTAGAGCTTCCCGTCATTCCTACTTCATTTGTGGTCATACCGCATATATACGTTTACCTCTAGATTGGGATGGTACCTGTTACATTGCATTCCTTCTGCCACCTGTTTTCCTAGCCCCTCCTGATTATCATAGAAATACCCATCTAGTACACAATAGACCCCAGAGAGATCTCCCGATTGTCGACTACACTGAAACGGCATGGGAACAATACACAGACTTCAATAAAGGTCTCTTTCCCTACATAGGTGTTGTCTCTAATAGTAAACTGATACGTAAATTAACCAGAACCCTTGAAGCAGTAGTGAATGAAACTACCTCTGCCCTAGGCAACTTAACAGAGGAGCAGTCTGCGATGCGGATTGTTGTTCTCCAAAATCGTCTTGTCCTTGACGTCATCCTGGCCGATAGGGGCGGATCTTGTAGAGTCATCGGATCGAGTTGCTGTGTTTTCATTCCAGAAAACGCGCCATCAGTATATAAAGCCATAACTCGTCTTCATAAGATTGCAAGTCAGATACACCAGAATCCAGGCACCTGGACCTGGTCCGGTTGGTTCTGGAGTGTGTTGTCAGCCTGGGGATGGAAAGTCCTATCCTTCCTAGGTATTGCTCTTCTCATAGTATTCAGTTGCTGCCTGTGTCTACAATGTGGGCCAGCGATTTGCGGCCTGTGTGCCACATCATGTATTCCACGTTCAAGTTCTCATTCAAAATCCCGTAAGAAGAAAGAAGAGCAAATGATGTTACATGAACAGATTGATGGATTCCTGAGGATCGATATATCATGAAGGGTCCGTAGGGGACAAGGAGGGAATGAGGAAATATGAATTTTTATGATCAATTGTGTCCCCTATCTTAGACCCCAACGGCTCCATGTACGTGCTACAAGTACATGTATGTTCCCTCCACTTCCAGCTATGAAGACGCAAATACATGTGCGTCCAACGTTAACATGTCCTCTTTCAGATCCACCCTGAATGGATCGATTATTCCGTTCCTAAGTATGCCTTACCACCGCCTTTATATGGTGCACCTTTCACGTATTTCAGCTCTGGCAAGTTAGGCCCTGAATTCTGCCATCGAGCCTTTTCCTGCCTTCTGCCTTTGAATGCTGCAGCCTGGACCTGCATCTGTATCCATGACCTTTGTTTTACTCCCTGCGCGGCTAACGGTGCCTGGCCCGGCCTGTTGCCTGCCAAGACTGAATTTAGCCTTCAAGTTATCTGCTCCGCTCCTCGAAACATACATTCCTGTCTAGTAGTTTAGGCAAACATCCTTCCAGCTGCAGAGCAAAGGGCCCGGCCTTACTGTCTCCGTGCAAGTAATTCATAGCTCCTGTTACCATGGTAGGCCCATGCCCCCTCGCATCTCATGTAGACACGTAGACGCTTATACACGCACTAGCAGTCAGTATAGGATAGCCTCTGCCTGAGAGACCTTTCCTTCCAGATAATACAGTTCCTTAAACACAAGATATTAGATACGATTTGGGATTAGGTTGTTCTGACATCCCAGACTTCTGTCTCCTCATGTAGGGCTAAATGTCAAGTCCCCTTCACCCTCCAGTTATATGTCAATCACACGTCATGCTGCTGCACGCGCATATTTGCCATGTATTTCTGCTGACCTTGCAGGATTCTCTTATGGATCCACCCACCTGTGACATCCTCATAATGACGTTTCTAGTACACGCCCTTATGCACGCCTATTGTAACGCCTTTTTCATTACGTATGTGTATTCTTATCTCTCTTCTCAGCTGTTACGCCTCTTGCATCTGCCTTTACTGTAATGCATTGACTATATATATGATAACCTGTCAATAAAGTATGCTCAATCCCTTCCCGAACCCTCGTGGTGACGGAATCCGATTGCCTGGTTCGAACCAATTCCTTTGTAAGGAATAAATTCCCTTTTAAAACCTCAAATACCACGGATTCTGCCTCTTATTTATTCTGAGTTATCCTTATTGAATTTTACCGCATAAATTAAGTACAGGTAATTTAAAATTTACCACATACGCACCGTACATAGCAATGGCGGTGTATGCACCGTACATACGCAATGGCGGTGTACGCACCATACATTGCAATGGCAGTGTACGCACTGTACATAGCAATGGCGGTGTACGCACCGTACATATGCAATGGCGGTGTACGCATCGTACATAGCAATGGCGGTGTACGCACCGTACATAGCAATGGCGGTGTACGCACCATACATATGCAATGGCGGTGTAGGCACCGTACATATGCAATGGTGGTGTACGCACCGTACATAGCAATGGCCGTGTACGCACCGTTTCATACACAACGCATGGGGGTGTGTGCCTGTACGACTCATACCCCTGTACCGTACTGAACCACGGACACTGTAAAACAGCACAAGGAGGGTCTATTCGACTCGCACAACACCACAAAACACGTCTACAGTGCAGTAAAAATGGAAATGACGGACCTGGACACATCCAAACAGGCAAACAGAGGGGCAAACTCACAACCACCCCTTATAACACACCCACCAAAAATTCAAACTGAGGCCCACCCACAAAGGGACTAATAAAAAGGGCCCGCACACAAACCATGAGCCTTTACAACAGACTCACTGCAGCTAGAGAGCACACACCAACAACTGCACCCATTCACCTTAACATATACACCGTCACACATACTCCTTCACACATACCCCCTTCTTCACATTCACACCCACACTGTCACATTCAGACCCACACACCCACAACCATCCACACCCTCACCCCACACCATGCCCACAGACAAGAATCCAAAGTTCACAAGGGAGGAGCTGGAGATCCTTGTCAATGAAGTCATCTGAGTCGAGCCACAGCTCTTTGGAACATTGGTCAGACAGACCAGCATAGCCGAAAAATCACGCCTGTGGCAGAGGATCGTCGATATGGTGAATGCTGTTGCACCCATCAGAAGGACCAGGAATGAATGCCAAGCCAGGTGGTACGATCTGCGGAGGGCGGTCAAACGCAGAATGAATGATGACTACGCCCAGAGCAACATCACTGGAGGTGATGCGCCCCGCTAACCAGTACATTCCCATCCCTGGGAGGAGAAGGTGATGGCCCTGCTTCCACCGGTGGGAGTACATGGACTGCAAGGACTTCCAGAGCCTGGTGAGTACACAAACAACTTACGTAACATTGGGGTAATGGCATCCACACCCCAACTACACCAAATGCACGCAACTACCCCCAAGCCCTCACCGGCCAGAACCACTGTCAAAAATAACGCTAATGCCACTAACATGTGTATGCTCCATTAAGAAAGCAAGGCCATGCTATGTCCCATGCTACACGAAGCACCAACCCAAGAATGGATGTCCCGTATGCTGGGAGGGTGGGTGGCACCAAACACATTGTTGAACTCCAAATCAGACACAATTGCCCTCATCCCATATGGCCCAGGTACATACCCATGCACCATGCGCAATGCACAGGGATTGGGAAAGTACTGACAAGATAGCTCACACTCGGCCCGGGTGTAGGCAGCACAAGGTCCTCCTGTGACCAGTGCAAACACAAACACCAAGACAACAAGGTCAGATATCTAGGACAGGAACTCATACTCACTGTCATGGCAGCATGCTCCATGGGGGGACAGCTACATCACCTGGGAGCCCCACTGCCAAATCACACTACACCCACCAGCAGGCCCTGTCACACACACCCCTTACACAAGCAGACACCCCCGGGACAGGCAATGGATTTACCCACTGTCACAATGGACATGTAACACAACAACACCAATACATAGCCAAAGAAGCATCCAAGCCAAAAATATGCATGTCAAAGACTCAGGAGAACATATCAATCTGTCCCCCGCAACATACCCATCCACAAGTTAACATTGAGAATGCTAGGCACATACAACTACCTGGAGGAACAGTGCCCACTTGAATGTGTATGATACATGCATGTTGCATGAAACAGCATTAACATGGTCTGTCTCTCACACACAGGGCAACGTGATGAATCTACCCCCAACAATGGAGGTGAAGATTCACAGTCCCTGGCCTGGGAGGAACCTGATCCCACCAGCAGCGACGCCTCTCAACATTGCAAAGATGACCCCGACCGACCTGCACCCTCTGGTGTCCAAGCCCCTGCAGAACCTGGTTCAGGACCGTCTGTGCCAACCACCACCCCCATTCCTGCCACATCCCAGGAGACACCGAGGAGCCCTGCCCGCAGTCAACAACTGAGCCAGTCTGACCAGGAGGGACAAGGAGCTCCGGGCACCCAGGAGGAGGCAGACAACACTGCCACTGCCATCCCTCAGGGGTCCCGTAGACCCGATGTGCCCACAACAGCAGGCCAGGCTCGTGTGGGCAGGGGTGGTGGGAGTGGAGGCAGGCGGAGGCGAGAACCTGACCAGCCAGCTGAAGGGACCGGTATGTCACACATACACAACATCATGGAGGCATACCGGCGTGACACCAGGGAGTTCAGCCAGGTAGTGGTGACCCTCACAGAGATCAAGAACCAGCAGGCCGAGCAACACGTCAGTTCACAAGAACACCAAGGACGGATGGAGGCAAGACTGGCTGAGCTCCTGGTGGTGCAAAGGGACATAAGCCATTCACTCCGTCAGATCGCCGACAACATGGGCAACCCTCCCTGCGCCACCAGGCAAAGACCACCACCAGCCACAGGGAGGGAGGAGGAGGAGGATTCGTCCGACGGAGCGTCCCAAGCATCGTCAAGGCCTGCATCTGAGGGTCCCCTGAGGAAGTTGGGTCATCCACGGAAAAGACCGTGAGAGGCAGCGGCACATCCACATCTCCCAGGTCACCTGGCCTGGCACCTGGCCTTCATGTGCGACAGCATCACCTCATTGACTGACATCATCTGCCACATGGACCTGCTGGTCACAGTCTGAATAATGATGCCAAACACTGTGGTCTGGACTCTGATGACTTCAAATGGCAAGGATCCCATCTCCCCCTGTGAACTTTGGATTCTATGGTCCCTGCATTGCACCTTTTTCAGTGTACAAATCACGCCACAGAGCTATAATTAAATAATTAATACGTGAAATTTTATGTTGCAGTCATTTAACGTGAGTCCACAACATACGTGTGGGGATATGTCAAAGTATGCCTGAGTGTGGAACTAACTCCAGCCATCCATACACTTGGATCTGAGTCCAGTCGAGGAGACACATGGTTCACAATGTATCACCAAATACAGACATGGAGCCCAATACTCACCCGTGATGGCCTCAAGCTGCTGAGGGGGGGCTTGCAATACTGCTCAGACAGACCAATTTGGAAGAGTATCATGAAGGTGTAGAGGTCATGGGTCATGTTGATGTGCCCGGGGAGGGAGTCCCAGGTCTGTTTGGCGAGGTGGGAGAACTATATCCTGCATGCAGTTGTTATGTGGATGTGATGAATGGTGGCCAGGGCAAGGTGGGCTGCATGGAGTTGGGCCAACAGGGTGTTGGATGACAGACGTCCAAGGTTTGTTTTGGGTCTGGGGTTGGGGACTGCCTCCTGAGTGTGGTTGAGGAGTCTGAAGGTGATCCTGCAGCAGACAGTGAGCCATTCTAGCTATCTCAGGTGGACAGTGATGTGGCTGGGGCTGGGGATGTTGAAGATGAAGTGTGCGGATGCACCCTGGATGTGGACAACTTCTCCTGCAGTTTTGCTGTTGTTCTACGTAGAGGCCGGTGCTGTAGTTGAGCCGGCTGGTGTCGTGGACCTGGGGGATGGTCTGTCTTGCCTTGTAGTGGATCTATCTGTGGATCATTTGCAGCATGCAGAGGGTGTTGCAGCATGAGGTACAGATGCTGGTGAGTTGCATGGTAATTGTGAGCGATGGGTCCATGATGAACACCAGCTTGCGTGCGTGGCCACTGGGTGCTGGTGCGGTGCCCAGACCAGTGAGACACAAGGAGTTGACCAAGCCGTAAGGGGACAATCCTCAGATGATGACCTCAGTCCGATCCAAGTCCAGCCTCAGGTGGCTGATGTTTAGCCATTCGTCAACGGATCTCATGCCTTCTTGAAGGTTGGATCTGGCAATGGCTGGCTCTTTGGTGAGTTTGAGGAGCAGCTGGGTGTCAATGGCATACGAGATGATGATGAGGTCATGTGCGCATGTGATGGTGGAGAGGGGGGTCATGGAGACATTGAAGATCGTCACGCTGAGAGAAGAGCCCTGGGGCATGTGCCACATGACCCCAGTGTACTACATTCTGCAGGGTGGAGGCCGACTCCCTGGGCCTTGCTGGTGAGCTACTTTCTGATTTAATCCTGGGCCCTCCTCTGGATACCAGTGCTGGAGATGTGTGAGCTGACAGTGTGGTAGCACATGGTGTACAATGCCGTTGAGAGGTCAAGGGGGGTGGGCTCACCATTGTTGAGCAGGGCAAAGTTGTTGTTGGTGGTGGCAATGATGACGGTTGCAGTGGTGTGATTACTGTGGAATATGGTCTGGTGCCGGTTGCCTGGAGCTGGTTGTGTGAAGGAAATTTGTCAATTGCTTGTTGAGTGTCTTCCGGATGACCTTTGCTGGGTAGGGAAGCAGGGTGATGTACCAGGAGATCCTGCGGTACTGCCGTCCGTTGTTTAAGAAGGGCCTGGGTCTCTGCATGCCTCCAGCACCCATGGAATGTGGCTAACACAAAGGAGACATTCAGGACGCGCTGGACGTGGGCTTCAAGGATGGGGAATGATGTGGTTGAGATGTTGTGTGGGAAGGGGCCTGATGGAGAGAGCCAGAGTGGATGGTGCACATGAGCCAGGCGGTGTACTTGCTGCTGACGGGAGTCCAGAACCTGAGGGGGGTTTGTCCTCCGGATAATAGTGCTGTCTGCCTCTGTGTGCCAAGGCTGTTGTGTATGGCCATTAGCTAGCAGTGGTACAAAGTTGCAAGGGATGTGATCTGCCTTGCAAGGGTGGGGTGTCTTGGATGGAGATCTGCTCTCAGTTCACTCACAATGCTGATGAGCTCCTTGATGTCATGTGTTTTGGTGTCTCAGCACTATCTTAAGGATCTCCACTTGTCCTTGCTGATGATATGGTGATGGCTGTGTGTGGTATATTCCAGGCCTGTAAGGTAAATGATGGCTCTTTGTGTTGCAAGGTGTGCACAAGGTCTGTAGGAGTCCAGTAGGTCTTCCTTGTCCCAGGTGCCTTAACTATTGTTGTGCTTCACAGGAAAGTGCGTCAATGTGGCAAGATTGTTGGATCAGTTGCTGATCCAGTGCGTGAGGTTTCAGGGTATTGCATTGGTGTTGTTCTGAGTGTCCCACACAGCTTGTCTGTGGTGACTTAGATCAAGCATCTTTGGGGGATCGTTAGCAGGGTGTGGGGCAGTGTGTTGCTTGTCGGAGACGTCAATTAAAATGTTGATGGACCAATGATGGATGGTGGTGTGGTTCTCCTCCAGCCAGAAGTTACTGGCCCCCAGCCACATGTAGCCTGTGGAGGTGAGGGCGTGCGTTCAGATGTACGTGTTGATGACTTAGCGCAATTGTGGATGTAGGCCTGGATATCTGTAGATGAGTGTTACTCTGAGGGTTGCCAGGGAGTTGCTGCAAACCCGGATTTGGGACTCGGAGGGTGTACTTGTGAATCAATTGCATTTCATCCTCCTGGATTGTTGGTGCCGTCCCTGCGGGTGATCTTGTATCCGTCTGAGATGGCAATGAAGAAGTCGTGTGCTGAGGATGCTTATGTCCAGGTTACTGTCATGAAGGTGATGGATGGCCTGTTGTGTTGAGGAGGTAACAGAGTCCAATGGCGTGCTGGTGGACGGAGCGGGTGTGGAGTAGGAGGCACATGACCTGGTTGTTCTGACAGGGTCTGGTAGGCTGGGCAGCGCTGTGTAGACAGTTGGAGTTGCACACTCAGCATGCGAAGGTGTCGTGTGTGTGCTTAGGGGTTGCCTGATAGCAGGCGGATGATTGTGTGGAGGACATTGCTTGGAGGTTGGCTGCAGCATGAGCCTGTTGTGTGACGTGGGTCATGCAAAGACCAGAGGCTCGGGCACTGTGCACGTTGCAGGTGCAGACGGTCCTGCCTTTGGCACGGCGTTGGCGCAACAGTGGCACAGACAAGCTGCTGGCTGCATTAAGAATGGGTGGAGGGGGGAAGGGAGGAGCATTTTGGAGGCATGTGGGTTGCAGAATCAGGGCAAAGGAGGTCAGAAAGGCACAGTGCAACAGGTGTATGTAAAGGAAGGAGTGTCAGGTAACTCATGGGTCACTACGAGAAAATTTATGACCAATCACCAAAAATTACGGTCACAGGGTCAGGCAACAAAATGCGGAGCTGCGCACAGGTGACACACCATCAGCATGTGTTCACGTCCCATTGTGTGGAGCAACCTGCACAAATACATACACAACCAGGGACTTCATGCACAATAGATATTATTAGCCATGAAGAACTGCATGCATGTTGCTGAAGTACACATACACATATGCTCAATATTTGACAAGTATGTCATAGATGACGCAAGAGAGCTGAAGTGACAGAGATGAGGCACTTTGGATTGTGCTGAACACCTTTATTCCACATACACACACAAAGAGAAATGCATCCATGTGAACAGACTCACAGGTCAGTTGACAGAACATGTGGGACATACGCTGGACCCCCCCTTCATGACACGGATGATGTCAATCCCAATGAACTGGCACACAAGTCAAGGGGATGAGCCAAACACATCCTGCTGCACACGGAGAGGCTGCAATTCCCCATAGAGCCTGTTGTTGTGATGCCCCACACTATGTCCACCCGTAGCATCCGCAGTGTTTCAGAGGCAAGGTTTACACACATTGATGCCTTCATCAGACGCCACAGTCCACTACAGATGACAGTCAAGAAGGGTGACTGTCATGTCATGGGAGTGATGCTACATGTTATATGCTCCATGGTGAGACATGTATGCATGGTACCACAACATGTACAGAAGCAGGCCCACACATTCCCAACCCGTACCAACACCAAAAAGCCTTGCTGCTATCCTTATCCAAACTGACATTTCCACATGTCCGTGCATGGAACGCTGACTCAGCACACGTTGCAATCCTCATGAGGAATAGCAGGAGGACAAAGATGACACGAGCAGACAACAGGCGCAAAAACCTGGGAATGACAGACACACAAGAAGTCATCTAAAACAATTCTCACCGCACACATGGACATTTACAAAACATGAACAATGTTGGACACATGTACATTTCTAAGAAAGTCTCTCCGCAAAACTGTGTGGCATGACATCATCACTCGAGTGACACATCAGAACACACATCAAAGTCACTTTGCATTCAGTCAGCTGGACACACACAGTGACTCACCATTATGAGAAGAAGTTGCGTATGAGGTGACTCCGGATATCATCCTCCTCCTACTCCTCATCACTAGCCTTGTGAGCAAGCCCTTGATCCTCCACGGGTGGATGTTCCTGCTCATCCGGATCCAGGATGAGTGGCACTGCCTTCTCGACTGCCATGTTGTGCAGCATGCAGCACACGAGGAAGATTCGGCAGACCTTCTCCGGGGCATAAGGGAGGGACCCGCCTGTCTTGTCCAGGCACCGGAATCGGCTCTTCAGGAGGCCAAACATCCTCTCAATCACTCGCCTGGTCTGCCCGTGTGCATTGTTGTACCTGTGATCTGCAGCTGTTCTTGGGTTGCGGAGAGGTGTCATTAGCCATGGCATGTTGGGATATCCAGAGTTCCCCACATGGAAGCATCATGTAAAAAAGTGGGTCAGGAGATGCCGTAAGAGCCAAAGATACTGCAACACACAGGACAAACAGAGTATACCCACCAACAAGACATGCTCGTTTGTTGTGCAGCCGCAGCATCATTTGTGGCACCCTGCTACGCCTCATGATGTAGGCTTCGTGTGCTGATCCTGGAAAACGTGCACAGACATGGGAAATCAGCATGTTAGCAAGACACACCACAAGGGCATTTATCGAGTGATAATGTTTTCTATTGCGATAGGCTTGGTGAATTGAAACGTACCTGTGGCAAAAAAATGTAGGGCTGCTATCACCTTCATCTTTGGGGTCAGCGCAGTAGGATACCTGTGTCGCGGTTGGAGGTGTGGTGCCAGCCTGTTGGTCAAGTCCTCAATCAACTGTTGAGTGAATCTGTAACGTCGGTGCAGGCACATTCCCTCATGGCACCCAAGTCTGGCATTTGTCTTGGGACAGGCGGTGCCCTGCAAGACATTGTTTGTAAGAATGAAGATTGAGAGTCTGCCAATATCAATGTCAATGAACATAGCACATGGTACACTGCTAATACACATCAGATAACTATGGAGTCGGGTGTGTGCAATACATACAGGACACATATGCCAGCTTGCTGGCACTCCTACAAAAAGCCAGATACAGCTGTTGATTGTCAAGTCTACATGACATGCCCTGAAATGAGTTGGTGGCCAGTCTGAGTGAAGAGCCACAGATATCAACGGAGTTACACATAACCACATAGCTACATTGGAACGATGTGATCTCATCCACACAGCTGACTGCAAGGCACACGCACAGGTCACAAGGAATGTCAAATGTATATATCAAACACATTGCGATGAAGGGGTACACGTGACAAGAAAAAGACACAGCCATTGAGACAACGCAGACATGTATGACTGGGAAGATATGATGTCCGATGCACTCACACCCTACACCGGTGGGAATCCACATGTGGCATGGTGTGCATAGATGTGTCCCATGCCCATCTCCACACAGACCCATGTTGGATGCACCAATAGCAGATGCAGTTGACGGAACACTGACATCAAGCTCATGGGAACACATGACACACACCTGACATAGTCACAAAGGGGCACCCAGATCATGACATGTCAGTTGATAGAGTGTAAAACTCACTCAACAGAGAAGTGCTAAAACCAGTACTGTATCACAGTATTACGGGACAGACAAGTGTTACAATACAAACGTCCACCCATATAAAAATGATAAGTCTTATTTACCCTGGGGCAACAAACTAGTCATGGGAAGACAGTGAATGTCTTAGTACTGCCCTCACACACTTTGCAGTGTCATGCTTCATCATAGGGCCGCATCATACATCCAAGTGCAGACCAACACTCTGGATGGAGCGCAGATTTTTTGATGAACAGTGGTGAGGGTAGAGATAATAAGGATGAACACAAAAACACAACGTAACAAACGTAAACAAAACTAGAAGGAGAAGTCTGTTCCCTTCAGAAAAGGGACCAAAAGGTGCAGATACATATAGTTAAGACTCCCTAGGGGGTCAACACTCAAATATTTTATTACTGTTGACCTCTGGAAGGATTAAAACAAAGGAAAAGGGATAAACAGGGGTGGTAAAGACCCCTATATCCCCACTGCAGATACCAACATGTTTCTTATGCGCCCAATCGAGTCGCTCTGGCCTTCATCAGGGTGTTGGTCCCTACGTTTTTAGTCTCCACCCCTAGTCAGGTGTTTACCTTCTTACTTAAATGCGTAGGACAATGTCCAATTGTCAGATACTCTGGGAATATCCGAGAGGGAATCTATTTCTGTAAAGAAAAAGAAAAAGGACAGAACCCATAAGTCTGGTCCTGTACAACAGTCATGTGTTCACTATTGTTTATAAATTAAAAATCATGTCTTCGTTCTAGTGCCACCAAGCCACACATAGTGACTACATATCGCCAGGTGATTTCATAAAAACACATCCAAACCACTGGGAGGTAAACCGCACCGTGTAGACCACACCACGTGTATCGCCCCCAACCACTTAAACACTCAGTGACTGTATCCCTAAGATTTAGTTGAACTTATGTATACAGATGCCTTCAGTCATAGTAATACTACGAATGAAACCAACCCCAGTGTATCTTATCACAGGAGTGCGCCTAAATCTGTATGGAAAAAAGACTATGTGAGTGAAGCAGCCATCTTGACTGAAAAACTTTTGTGCAGAGGGTACCCAAAACATCTGGTACGTAGGGCCTCTAAGAGAGCTTGGTACTCCCATAGGGAAACAATCCTATCACCGTCAGAAAGAACCCAAAATCAACGGATTCCATTTGTCAGCACATACAGTCCCTCGAGTAATAATGTGGGGAAAAAAATCAAGAAAAACTGGACTATTCTTCGGACGTCCGGTTTATATAAGGACCCTCCTTTGTTTTCTTACAAAAGAGGCGACAATCTTTCTGACAAATTGGTACACGCGATCACGTGGCCTGTGAAGGAGAGTACAACCCCATCAGTTACATCTCTGTGGGGTTTGCCTCCTGTTATTGGCCATTTTAAATGCCAGACATGTACCGCATGCGACCTTACTTTTAATACCAAGTTCTTTGTTACAACTGATCGCACTTATAATCTGAAATATTTTTCAAATTGTCGGACTACTAATGTGATTTATGCCATACGTTGTCCCTGCAATTTGTTATATATTGGCCAGACCACTAAGATGATAAAACAACGAATCAGCCAGCACAAAAGTCGCATTAGATGCGGTGTGGAGACGGCTCGATTGGTTACACACTTTAAGCAATTTAACCATACAGAATCTGATTTCACTTGGCAGGTAATCGATCGCCCACAAATACCGACTAGAGGCGGTGATCTTCAACTTCTACTTAACAGATGTGAATGCCGCTGGATCACACGCTGTAATACAGTAAATTGTGGTCTCAACTCCCTTGAGGAATGGAATTCTGTTGTGATGACATCATAAATTTGTATATGCTTTAATGTCCTGTACTTGTAAACATCAGCGGAGCTTGAGTATAAAAGCCTGTACCCCTCCTTTCCCATTGTATCGGATATAGGAGGTGTTTAATGACAGTTCCGTTTATCATCATGGGACTATTATATGCATTATGCTTGTTATACTGAAGATTGCCTACATTGATGGTCTATGCGACTCTATGAACCTAAAATTCCTTTCTTCTTCCTGTATTAACTGATGACCATGTGTACACTTATCTAAAGGATGTTCAAATTTGACTTATTCATTGATATATTTGGGTCTGGATATATGTATACATTTTTATTAGATAAGCTCTCTATTGTCAATTGTCCACATATTTCATATTTTATATGAAAAGTATTTACCATTTTGCTTGCTCTTTTCTTCTTTTCATGCTCCCTTTATTTTTAATATATTTTTGATTATTTTTCTGTTTACACGACAGATAAATTTGATTTTCTAGTCGTCTTTCAATCCTTTAAATTATGCCCGTTTCTTGTCTCCCCCTTCATTCACTTCCCCCTGCCCCCGTCCCTCCTCTCCCTCCCTCTGTTCTTATGCAATTGCATCGCGCAGTTCTTTGTTACCTGTTCCCCCGGGGCACTTGATTGACCTGTGAGTTCACGGTCTAGCGTTTCCTTTGGGAGGCGCGCTTGCGCATTTCGCACTTCCGCATTTATTGTACTTCTAGGTACCGGTACACCGCGACGCGGAACACAGTCATTCTGGCGATTTGATTCCGTGTGCTCTGCCGGCGATTTGTCGCCCGGTTCATTCAAAGAGATCCCTGGTTCCATTCACCGGCCATTGTGCGTCCATGTTATGCCCATGTTTCATTCCTGATTTGATCGTTTGCTACATCAATGACTTATTGGTAAGTGCTGTTTTAAACTGACATGGCTTTATCGGTTGACTGCTAGTTAAGGCCGGTAACTAAATTCTGTTTCCTTCGGTTACAGAGTTGGGCATATAATTGTACCCATCCACGCTGTAGACCACCCATATAACTCGGAGTGCGGTCTGACGTTCCTAAAAAACCCTGCCCATGTTCGGTACGTTAATTCTTCTTATTCACCACTACCCTCCGTCCTTTGATAACCTCGATTACAAATGGTTTTTTCCTTTACAGTCTGGGTTTACATGTTTGGTGCCTGATAGTACATCTTGAGTACATCCAACGGAGGAGCCTCTGACATATGCCCTATTAGCGCCCTGCTTGATTCCTCTAGACCAAATATCAGGTGATTTAACACATTTATTCACCATATTGAGATTTACCCCTAATAATACTTTTTCGTGATGGCATATTCATCACCCCTCCCCCCCGCCCCCTCCTCTGTCCCCCACCCCTGCCTCCCCCTCCCCCTCCCCCCCCTACCCCTACTAATCTTTCCCCCTTTTTTCACAAACTTTCTTCCTTTTGTGATTTACCGTTTTCCTAAAGATGATCCACCCATTCTTTTCTTTCTTTACTTTTATACAGCACTCTTCAAATTGTAGCCATTGTCCTGATGATGACCTTAAGTATATAAGGTCAAAACGCCGTCGACATCCCAGTGTAACCTACGGCCACCTAAGGATTTACACCTTATTGCAAATTATTCATTGTACTTTAGTAATTTGTTCTTGATTAATGCTGTTCTTTCACCTTGCGCCGCCCACACTGTATATATCACTTGTGTCACTGCACTCATCACTTGCACTGAGCACGGTCAGTACACAATTGGTGTATGTTTGGCTACTTTAATTTGATTTAATTGTATTATAGTGCTGCTACAAGTTTTTTGTATAATAATAATAATTACAAAAGAATTTTTTCCTACTGGGGTCTCTTGTTTCCCTCCTTGATGATTTATGCATTTCCTTAAAATTGTTCCTATAATTACTGGTTGAGACATTGTTGTTTGCATACTATAATTCACCCGGTCTCAACTGGGTATACGGATTTACTCCTGTTTCACGTTCTATGTAGCGCATTGGGGCTTGCACACATGCACATTTCTTATTGTGTATGATGTAATTTCTGTCTGCATCCTATGCTCTGTTCAACATTTCAATGATGTTCAAGTGTGTGTCTCCGGGACATGGAGCAGGTGTATTGATGTTGTGTCACTTTGTCATCCTGACAGGTAACTGCCTACGAGAAGGGGGTGATCTGGAAAGACATCGTCAGGGCCGTGAGATCTGAGGGGGGAGCGTAGTCGGCAGCTGCCACAGGTCTGCAAGAGGTGGCAGGACATCCGGTGCTGGACCCAGCGGATCGCCCGGGTCCAGCTGGGGCTCGACAGTCCACGCCCCCACGGCTGCCGCCGACGCCTGACCCCCCACATGAAACGTGTCCTGGCGGTGTTATTCCCTGAGCTCGATAGCCAGTTACAGGAGAGACTGCAGCAAGGAGGGGGTAGGTACATGGCTGTTTGTCGTGTTATGTGTCGCCAGCTTTTTGAAGTGCTCTGTAGCCTGGATACACTCCCAGAGTTTATATGTGCAGTGCATTTTCAGTTCCCCAATGTCACCTGTTGCTCTTTTTCATCCCTTCCCCTCCTTGACATGTGTCCCCTGGTCTGTGTGTAATCACATTTGCACATGGTCATCTAGGGTGCCAGTAAATCTAAGTGCACATTGCTTTCTGCATCATGTGGGAGGGTGGTCTGTGACTTGTGTTGGTACCTTGCCTTTGCCATGACCTGTTGACTATGTTGGGGGTCCATATTTGTTGTCACTGATGATGATTCTCAACATAGGAGTTTGAGCTTTCAACTGAACACCCTTGCAGCATGCATGACCAATGTTGTGGCCTCAGACATGATGTGCATGTGTGGGAGATATGCATATTGCCATGACGGTTGAACATGGTACAGTCAGCTCTTTCTAGGACCACGGAGCAGTGTGCCCACTACAGTCCCCTGAGACACCCTGGCCTCCTCATCCAACACTGTGCACATTCTCTGTGGGTTCAGCATAGGTCTGCTTCTGTGGAATTGTTCCCTGGCCTAGTTAGTATTTTGCAAATGTGTGCTACATGTGTCCACTGGGCAGGGATACACCATTTTGCCTGTGCATACTCACACTGGGCAGTGCCTAGGTGGCTATTCACAACAATCTGTTGATGGTTGTTTGTCACAAATATGTGTTGCCAGCCCCACGAGGTGATGTTGTGTAAATGAAGCTATTTTTCCAGCACAGTTATTGTAACCCTGAATAAGAGGTGTCACTTCTTGATCTGTATCAATCACATTGACTCAGGCATGGGGTGGGGTGTGTGGGAGAGGCATACATGTGCAACCCTGATTTTTCATTGCCAGGTCTGACTTGTGTGTGAAACTTGGCTGTACAAAGAATCACCATGCAGTGCCCCTGTGATGCTGGCCAGTGCTTAATGTTCGTGCTTTGCAGCCTGTGTCAGTTTTTTAAAACATGATTCCTGTTCATACATTTTTAGCACCTGTGTGTGGTTCAGATGCAACGCTGTTTGGACTTTGTGTGCTGACATCTGTGTGTACATTCTGGCTTGCCATTAGGGTGTCCCCACAGTACAGCTAGGCTTTTTTTTCAACCCAATTGCAGGCCCATTAGCTTATGCATTGTCCTGGGTGTGGACATGTGTGCCACTCAAGATGACAGGCAGTAGGTCATATGTGTAGCCAACTGTGTAATCAGGTGACGGATGGCCATGTGACAACTGACATAATTCAAGTTGTTAGTAAAACAATATTGTACCTTGGCACTCACAGCACTTGTCAACAGTTCTTCATGTTTTAAATGTGGAAATTTGATGATTTGTGTTAAGTACACTGATGTGCCTGCATGAAAAAAGTCTCCCAAGGAAGTGCACACCAAACGACATTTCCACTTTCATGGAACACACTGGCACATTTTCTAAGAAGCCACTGTTAGAATTAAATGGTGTTGCAGATTCTCCATATACATGTTCCCACAGTGCTCTTGGTTTTGTGAGACTCCTTTGTTGTTGGTGATACAAACTGACGAGTCTCAAGACATCAAGACCTCCTTGGGCCCATGTATATGTACTTTCTGCAACACCATTCATTTCTAACAGTGGCTTCCTAGAAAAGGTGCCAGCTTCTTCAATGACAGTGTAAATGTACTTTTGTGTGCACTGCCTTGTGCGACATATTTCATGCAGGCACATGAGTGTTCTTTTCACGAAATGGCGAATTGGCACATTCCAAACATGTAGATTGTGTAAAGTATTGTGAGTCCCAAGGTAGCAACATTTTTTCGTTTTGTGTTCCAAAGTACTTACAGGTCTCTGAGTGTGGTGACCCCTTGAGTATTGAGGTGTGTCAGTTTACGTTGGGTGCACCACTGCTGTTTCTTTCAGGGCAAACAAGAGGTGGCATGACTTCATTGTATTGCTGTGCTCACCGGTTCACAGACACTAGCTTCTCAGTGTATTTCTCATTCAAGTTGTGGCCTTTTGTGTTCTCTTTTTTCCTGGTGTCCAAGTGGCATAGTGGGTCTACCAACTGGACAGTACAGGGCTTACTTATGCGCGGAGTTATCTAGCTGTTACTCATGATGCATTGCCTGATATGCACTGTGACCAATTGTTCTTGTGCTCATGTGTCAGATGTATACAGGTGACTGATGCATTTCGGTTTCTTCTCCTTGCCCACAGCATCATCATCCGCAACCGAGGGAGACACCTGCATGGACCTGGAGGAGGGACCCAGCGACAGTGCCACCAGTGCTGGGGAGTCAGAAGGAGCCAGTGGCACGAAGGGCGAGGGGAGTCAGTCGGAGGATCTGTCTGGAGGCGAGAGCAGCTACGACGCCGACGGGTCCGAGGCTGACCTCCCTGAGGAGGCGGAGGCTGCAACACTAACTGGCAGCATCCCCACATCTGTCCCCGCCTCCTCCATTCCCATCTCCGCCCTCCCAGTTGCTCCCGTCCCTTCTGTACGTGCAGAGTCCCACCATGTCTCCTTCGGCCCAGGCACCGCACCCCCTGCCCCTGTCACCCCTGCTGCCCTCAGTGAAGAGTCTGTGGACATACTGCGGCAGTTGCAGGTTGGGCAGGCATCGGTGCTGAATGTCCTCCATGGACACACTAAACTGCTCACACAGATGGTGTCGTTCATGGAGGGCATGTCAGCAACGATGTCTGACCAACGCAGGTTTCTGCGGTCCATGGACTCATCCCTGACGGCAGCAGTTTCTCTCCTGCAGCGCTCCATCCCCCCCCCCTACCCCGGACCCATCCACACTGCCCTCAACCATGCCTGCCCAACGCACACCCAGACAGTCACGGGCAAGCACCCCACCAGACACATCCAGCACACCCCCAAGTAAGGCACAGTGCACACCTCCTGGCACGCACACTCAGGGAGATGTAGGCACACCCTCAGGGTCTGGGGGCAGACGACATACACGCAGCCACAGTCGCAGTCCGCAGTCCTCACAACCCTGTTCCTCCAAAACCACTCCCCTTAGCTCCCCTGCCAAACTCTCCCCCAAGGAGACCTATATGGTTGAGCTGGGCCTCGCCCCCACTGAGCCACCACCCCACAAGCGGGCGAGGAAGTCCCCGGGCACAGGAGTTGAGTCCCTCACCATGTCCACCCCCTCCCCAAGAGCGCTGCACCCCATCCCTCGCCCACCACACCCTCCGTTGGCCCTGGGGTATCTTCAGGTGCAAGGGTTAGGATGGAGGCCCTAGCAGCAGTGTGCAGTGCCGAGCTCACCACCACCTTTGGCGCTGCCCCACCCCCTGTGGTAGAGGCGTCCACCCCTGCACCCACCACACCTACCCATCCCCCTCATGTCCCTGCGGTGCCTGGTCCTGCCACAGATGATGCCTTCCCCCCGGGTCGACAAACCTTGAGGTTCCTTTGTGCAGGCAAGGTAGGGGTGGACGCGGTCCCCTACGTCCACCCGTGGACTTGAGAAATGGACTGGCCATTGGCCTTTGTACATAGTCTCTCTTAAATTTATATATTTTTGGTGCTGAATAAAGCCTTTTCTTTTACTTTCAACACTATTGCATTTCAGGTACTTGATGTTGGTGATGAGGCTCCTGGAGCTGGTGTTCTGGTAATGTGTTAGGGTTCTGAGAAATGTTTTTGTATGATGGTCATGAGGTGGACCATGGTATCTGTGTGCCATCACAATGTCTCTGCAAAGAATCAATCGTAGTGTGTGTTCATTTAGTTTGGAGACATTGTTCCAAGGAGTGTTCCTTCCTCTGTGGCACCTGATGTACACCCCCCATATCTCTGTCCACTGCTAGGAGTCATATGCACCCACCCCTCATATGTCGGGACACTGCTGGGAGTCATATGCACCCACCCCTCATATTGCAGGCCACTGCTGGTAGTCATATGCAGCCACCCCTCATATGTCTGGACACTGCTGGGAGTCATATGCACCCACCCCTCATATCTCTGACCACTGCTGGGAGTCCTCGGCACCCACCCCTCATATGTCTGGACACTGCTGGGAGTCATATGCACCCACACCTCATATATCTGGACACTGCTGGGAGTCATATGCACTCACCCCTCATATCTCTGTCCACTGCTGGGAGTCATATGCACCCACCCCTCATATCTCTGTCCACTGCTGGTAGTCATAAGCACCCACCCCATATCTCTGTCCACTGCTGGGAGTCATATGCACCCACCCCTCATATTGCAGGCCACTGCTGGTAGTCATATGCAGCCACCCCTCATATGTCTGGACACTGCTGGGAGTCCTCTGCACCCTCCCCATATATGTCTGGACACTGCTGGGAGTCATATGCACCCACCCCTCATATTGCAGGCCACTGCTGGGAGTCATATGCACCCACCCCTCATATTGCAGGCCACTGCTGGTAGTCATATGCACCCACCCCTCATATGTCTGGACACTGCTAGGAGTCCTCTGCACCCACCCCTCATATGTCTGGACACTGCTGGGAGTCATATGCACCCACCCCTCATATTGCAGGCCACTGCTGGGAGTCATATGCACCCACCCCCATATCTCTGTCCACTGCTGGTAGTCATATGCACCCACCCCTCATATCTCTGACCACTGCTGGGAGTCACATGCACCACCCCTCATATGCCTGGACACTGCTGGGAGTCATATGCACCCAGCCCTCATATCTCTGTCCACTGCTGGGAGTCATATGCACCCACCCCTCATATCTCTGTCCACTGCTGGGAGTCCTCTGCACTCACCCCTCATATGTCTGGACACTGCTTGGAGTCATATGCACCCACCCCTCATATTGCAGGCCACTGCTGGTAGTCATATGCAGCCACCCCTTATATGTCTGGACACTGCTGGGAGTCATACGCACCCACCCCTCATATCTATGATCACTGCTGGGAGTCATATGCACCCACCCCTCATATTGCAGACCACTGCTGGTAGTCATATGCACCCACCCCTCATATGTCTGGACACTGCTGGGAGTCATATGCACCCACCCACACACCCCCTTGGAGCAGTACACTGCTGGCCTGCACCTACACACACACCAATATGAAGGTAACATGCTGGGCCAGTCCTCTAAGCCCACATTCCTGGCGTGTGTACGCCTCGTATCCCAAATGTACTGGTGCCGTAACGGGGTATGTGTGACACGCACCGTACCCACGCATTCATTGCGTGTGTACAGTCCGTATCACAGTTCTACTTTGCTGTAGGGGTACGTGTGGTACGCACCGTACCCACGCATTCATTGCGTGTGTACGGTCCATATCCCTGTTCTAATGGTGCCGTAGGGGTACGTGTGACACGCACCGTACCGACGCATTCATTACGTGTGTACGGTCCGTATCACAGTTCTACTGTGACGTAGGGGTACGTGTGGTATGCACCGTACCCACGCATTCATTGCGTGTGTATGGTCCGTATCACTGTTCTAATGGTGCCATAGGGGTACGTGTGACACGCACCGTACCCACGCATTCATTGCATGTGTACGGTCCGTATCACAGTTCTACTGTGCCGTAGGGGTACGTGTGGTACGCACCGTACCCACGCATTCATTGCGTGTGTACGGTCCGTATCACTGTTCTACTTTGCTGTAGGGGTACGTGTGGTACGCACCGTACCCACGCATTCATTGCGTGTGTACGGTCCATATCCCTGTTCTAATGGTGCCGTAGGGGTACGTGTGACACGCACCGTACACGTCCACTTCTGTTGTTGCGGTACGCAGGGGTTGCTGGCCACACCCCCCCAAGTGACCAGACCCTGGTGGTAATGTATGGCCTCCATATTATAGGTTTGGCTTTGAGTATGGGGTTTGTTTCCTGCCCCTCACCCCCACCCTGACCCCTGGGAGTTGTTCTCACCTTCTGCAGCGTGTGCGTCGGGTGCGGTGCACCAGGTCGTAGGCCAAGAGAACTGGAATGACACGTACGACGGGGTTCATGGCGTGTACGTCGCGTACCGGGGCTCCGTTGCGTAGCGGTTCGTGTCGGACTCTGCTTTTTCGGCTGTTTGACTCCCGTAAAGAAAGAGCCGTACGGAGTGACGTAGGGACGAATCGTACTTGCTGGGCCGGAAACCGCTGCCTGAATACGTCCGGACGTCGCGTACAAGCTGTTCCGGATCAGAATCGTATGTATTTTTGACCCATACGGGCTTTTTTATGAAACGTACGGAAATAGGCTTTCTGTACGAATCGTACTTCCTAGGTTGTACGGAAAGTTTACCAGGTACGAATCGTACGGGGTAAATGCTCCGTACAACGATTCGTACATCCTTTTTACAGGATCGGAATCAACCCCTGTGAGTAGTTACCACCCCTGAGTGTCGTGACAGCGCATATCGTGGGTCAGGCCTATTGATTCTAAACCCGTAGGTGTCAATCAGAAAATGAGCCTGACATCTGTTAGTGTATTACGGCCACACTCACCATTCCTTTTAGTTGGTGCCTGAAGAATTTTATGAGCCATTGCAAAGCATGGTGTCTTATGTTTCCTCCGTGCAATTCGTTAATTGTTGCCAGTTTGCAAATCAATCAAAGGTGGGAATGTTTGGTATACTTAAATCTTTTATCTTGTCCAGGCAAAGACAAGAGGTTTGCTGCACAGTCTTGTTCAGGACAATTATTTATTGTGGTAAAAGGCATGATCTAAATAAAGCCTCTTTCCCCGGAACGTGGCAATTTGTAATTCCCCAAATTGATTTCACATCAACATGTCTTTTTAAAAGAGAAACGCTTGCATAGACAGCTGGGAAATGAAGGACGCAGAATAAATCAGCTTGGTGTCAGCCCATTAGGATATGAGTTTATAATAATAAGACTCTGCGACAGCTGGATTGTGACCTGAAAAATATTCAAGCTTCTGTTCACATACTTTTGAGCTACCCTGTGGTGGCGTAGGGCAATGTTCCTATTGTGTGTAATTAAATACTGTACATGGAGTACATGCTTTATGCAGGAAACAGTGACAATAATGGTGAAAACAAAACAATTCATCATAATTAGTTGTGCCCTCATACATCTCATTTCCATTAAAAATAGTGGAATGCTGTAGATCATGTAGCATTTCATGCACTTCATCATTGTCCCAACCATCAGAGATAGTGCTAGGAGTGATAAAGTCATACAGAGGAATTGTAAACACATAACAAATTTGAATTAGTTGAGTCGGTCCAAATACATCATATAATACCTTTTCCCAAACTATTCCATCAGGATCAGCAAGGGGCGGCTCCTCCGCTAAGGCAGAGGAGCATCACCCCACTGCTCTTTGAGCAGGAGAAATAAAATTATAATAACATAGTTATTATCATTTTATTTTTCGCAGGTTCGGGGCTGGGTTGGGGTGGGGTGGAACTGGAGGCACAGGAGAAGGGGTAGTTTGTACACTCCAAGTGTGCATGACTGCTTGGCCATATTAGCTCGGCCAAACAGTCATGCAACTTTTCATGCTCCTCAACAGGCTGCATTACACAACCTGATGGGGAACATGTCCAGGCCCCCAGTCCCCATCTGAACACTGATCCATGGCACTCAGACCATTCACAACGCTACATTGCAGCATTGTGATTGGCTTAGGGGAGCCAATCACAACACTGTATTACAGGGTTGCGATTGGATATGGGGAGCCTGGGAGCTTCCTGGTTCCAGGACTCACCGCAGAAGCGGAGGACAGATGGGGCTGGCAGAAGAGGCAAGTGGTATGGTTTTTTTTTTTTTTATTTGGTTCCCCTGCCAATCCCCCTCTGCCCCCCACCCCTCTCCCCTCATTTCCTACCAGTTACCACTTGGTACACCAGAAATGTTCACCAGGGAAAGGTCTTTTTTTCACTTTGTGTGATGAAGAATGGAGTGATAAAATCAAATTCACCAGTTCAACAGCAGAGTGTTCTGAGAGATAGTGTTTGTTCAGAATCAAGAAAATCACTCCCCAAACCAATCCAAATGAAGAAGAAAATCAATAAAATTGTGAACCAAATGTATGTCCAAGGGGGGATAAATGATGTCTTTTGCAGCCAAACGAAGAATTCAAGCACTCCACCTTGAGGCGGTAGTAGTGGTGGGCAAGATGAATCTGAAGATAATTTATCATAGTCAATGAAGTAGCCAGAGGCTGTTTGGTCTATTTTTGGCAGCTCTGGAGGCTGTTTACAATGGCAGTAGACTCCTGTGGTGGTGCTGTTCTGTAGATACCAACTTTGTCCGCTTGCGGCATCAAATTCTGTGTTTCTGTGCACGAGGAGTTTGTTGATATTAGAGGAAGAAGTGATACATCAGTGTTAGCTGCCCCTTGGAGGGGAGAGGAGGCTTCATCGTTAATCATCGTTGATAAAAGCTTTCATAGGGACTTCCTGTAAGATAGTGTGAGGAGGCAGTTAACTTCCTAGGAGCCCTCTTGGCCTTCTGTGTAGAACCGACCACATAGTGTGGTTTGATGAGATCTATTGACACAAATCTCTTGTTTTTGCAACCAGCAAGGGGTGGTAGAAGTACAGTTCTCATATCTTCAATGGCCAGGACAGGTATAGACGCTCTATAAGATGGCCTGGGTTCTTTCTTGTTCACATTCTTCTCCCAGACTAGTTCACCAATGTTGGGGATGCACCCAGGAGTTGCTGGAGCTTCCTTCACTTCTCCAGTGGCATAACGTTTCTGATGGATGTTGCTCTGAGCTTTTTGAAAGTTTTTCAGATCCTGTAAATCACACAAACGTTCATTGATGTCAAACGGTGTTTCTGCCGCCACTGTACTGGGACTGTTGCGGTTGGGGACCCACATCCTATCCCCAAACTGGATCTCATAGGGAGTCCAACTACTCAGGTATTTTCTAGGCAGATTGTTTAGGGCCCTCTGTACCCCATACAGGTGACAGACTCAGCTGTGACCTGAACTTTACACCCTAGTTGTTAAAGACTGTTTTAAGTCCTACTTCTTCCTCTCCACTACCACATTTTCTTCTGTATGATAGGGGGAGGAGTACTGCACAGTCACACCCAATATTCCCACTGTGTCTCTGTAAGCCCTGGAGGCAAACGCCGGACCATGGTCTGAATGGAATGTGGCTACCGCATAAGTCAAGATAAAGACTTCCAGATCTTTTATAACAGTTCAGGCATCTGCTGATTGCTGTGGCCATACCCATACGAATTGAGAATAGGAATCCACTGCTACCAAGATGTATTTGTAAGCCCCATCAGATTGTAGAGGGCCACATTGGTCCTAGTAAACACAAGCAAGAGGCTTGTCAGAGATCAATAGGGGTGTATGTGGTGGAAGCGCTACAGTGAAAACCTTCATCTGCTGGCAGATGTCACAGTTAAGGACAAAAGCCCACATGCATCAAAGCAAAAACCGGTCGCAAACGGGCAGATTCTCAGAATCTGCCCCTTTGCGACCGGTATTTTTGCATTTGGGATGCATCATCCCAAATGCAAAAATCGCAATTTAAGTAATCTCTAAATTGCGATTACTTAAATTGCGATTGCATTTAAGGAATCTCAAATTGAGATTCCTTAAATGCAATGCATTAAAGTAAAAATATTAGCGATTTCGCTAATAGGGGGAGCAAATTACCATGAAGTTGAACTTAATGGTAATTTGCTAAAACTTTGAAAAATGCACTAAAGTGCATTTTTCAAAGTTCCATTTTACACACACACATGCAGATGTACTCATATGCAGATTTCAGGGGTGCAACAGGGTGTCCTTTTGACACCCTGGCACCCTTGAAATTGCATGAGCAATTTGCGATTCTCTAATTGAGAATCGCAAATGGAGAAAGTCTTCCCATTCATTCCTATGGGCTCTAGGCTCATAGGAATAAATGGTAAAACTTTTGGTATTCACAGAAGGCACTTAGTAGTAGTAAAGTTCTTTACTACTACTAAATGCCTTCTGTGAATACCGAAAGTAGTAAGTTTAACCAAAAGTTGTAAATTTAAACAAAAGTAGTAAGTGCATTCTGTGAATATCAAAAGCAGTAAGTGCCTTCTGTAAATACCAAAAGTAGTAAGTTTAGGATTTTGTCTCAGATTCGTTCTGTGAATCGGGCCCAAAGTTATTCATTAGTGCTGCGCTGTGTGTGTTCTGTACTGCAAATGTGCATGTTGCTGTGTTCAGGTGTCTGTAATCATATACTAGACGATATGAATTGTCTGGTTTCATTACTGAAACAAAGGATTATTCATAGGGGAGGTGCAACTTTCTCTTACACCTTGGTATTCAAGTTGTGTATCTCTCAAACTTGTTTTTTTAGCCTCATTTTATAGCAGTGGGGTCACCCCAAAACCTCAAAGACAATGCCGACCTGCTTTTTCCTGGGTCTTCTTCTTCCCGCATCTCCAGGTAGACCAACCAGCTGCTCTCCCTCCCTCTCTCAGGACCTACTTAAAAGCGACTGCTGTGCGACCCCGCTGCCTAGGCCCAGTCCCACTTACCTGGACCCGGCTCTCTCACCTTTGAGGCTCCTGTCTTGCTGCTGCTCTCTCTCTCTCTCTCTCCCCCAGCTCTCTCACAGCTCTCTTACTTCAGGTCTCTTTCTCATTTTCACCCTGTATTGCTCCTTCTGAAGCTCTTCTCTTCCTTTTGCTCCTCGTAAGTCTCTTTCATTCACACACCACTCCTGAGAAATTAGCCTGCGGGCCACCTCACACCTTTGTGTGCCCCTTGCGGACCCTGCAACCCATTTGAAAGCACAAGTCTGCAGTATTTCTGTGCCAGAACATATTTTGCCCATCGCAAAAATACCATGAATTTTGAGGGGTTGGGCAGCAAATTTTGCTTTTTTTGGCTGCGGAATTGGCCACCCAAAGCCGCAAAATCCTGGGGGTCTGACCAATAGTGAGCTGCAAACTAGTCTGTAAAACATGAAGTCAGGGAAAACAGGTCCAGTGGACCACAGGCAAGTATATCTGGAGATTAGTGTGACCAACTGGCATGGAGTCAGTTCCTGGACAAAAACTGTAAAATATTTCAACATGAGATTAAGTTTAAGGATCACAACTTTGCAGAAAAGGTCAGATTTACAGGCAGAAATTCTGGCCATATGGTCTAGCAAACGTGCACTCCAAGCAAAAGTTGACATCATCCATGGTGGTAAATAAGGGATAATGTGGTCACAGATTTCTACTCTCTTAGGATTAGTGATACCGACAGTAGACGTCCATTTTTTAATGTGAACATTGAATTGGTAGACCTGGAAGGATTTGCTACCAATGTTCAGTGACTCGCAAACAAGTGACAAAGGCTGAGCAATAGTTGATAGGTAAAGTGAACTACTGTGTTGTGTCGTAAATATTAACTAAAGTGGTAAAACTCACCACCCATGAAGTCTTAGGGGGGTGATGTCATGTGTTAGTGGTGATGTAGGTAACTTATTTGCAACATACCACTCAAACAGAGTCTCTAAAGTTTAAGTCAATGTAGCTTCATGTTATTTTGGAGGATTACAAAGTTTTTCGGGAAGAAAAGTCCCAACCTCTGCTTCCCATTACCACCACCAACTGAAGTAGATGTGAAGCTTTTGGCATGCAACAAGGGTGAGCTTAGAAATTGGGTCCCCAGTTGGAAGACGTATGCAACCTGTCCAAGCAGGGACCAAAGTCCTAGTCAGGGTAAAGCACGACACACCCGAAAGCCTTACTCCTCCTCCGGTAGACGAGCACAAAGCAGTCAGGCTTAACTTAAGAGGCAATGTGTAAAGCATGTCTGCAACACTTACACCAATAAACAGTGAAAACACTACAAAAGCCTCCACACCAGGTTCGAGAAATAGATTATGCTATTATAAATAAAATAAGACCAAAACTACAAAAGTTGAGATATGAATTTTTAAAGATTAAATGCATGTATTGCACTTAGAAGAAAATAGCACGCAACAAGTTAATGGGTCGTGCTGGAACGGGACGAAGTCAAGAGTTCAGGCAACCAGCAATGGAGTTGAGGCTGGATGCAGAACCCACGAAGGGCCAACTGAGCAAAAGTACCTTAATCCTTGTTGCAGCATGAGATGCGTCGCACCATCAAAGCCACCCCCGAAGCCGGCACATTCCCCTATGACTAGAAACGTGCCGAAGTCAAGCCCCTCCTCAAGAAGTCCTCCGCAGACCCGATGGACCTCAAATACTACTGACCCATCTCTCTCCTCCCCTTCACGGCCAAAGTCACTGAGAAGATTGTCAGCGTTCAGCTGACGAACTTCATCGAAGAGAACTCCATCCGCGACCAGTCCCAATCCAGATTCTGCAGCAACTACAGCACAGAGACCACCCTCCTCGCCGCCACAGATGACATCCTCACTCTCCTCGACCAGGGCCACACTCCTGCCCTCATCCTACTAGATCTCTCTGAAGCCTTCAACACCGTCTCTCACTACACCCTCACCGCCAGACTCCACAACGCCATGATACAGGGAACCACCCTCGTCTGGCTCTCCCCCTTCTTCGCCGGCAGAACCTAAAGAATCAGACTTCCGCCCTTCCTCTCCGAACCCACAGAGATCACATGCAGAGTACCCCAAGGATCATCACTCATCCCCACGCTCTTCAACATCTACATGACCCCCCTTGCCGCCTTCGTCAGACAGCATGGACTCAGCATAGTATCCTACGCCGATGACACCCAGCTCATTCTCTCCCTCACAAAGGACCCCCAAACCACCAGACTCATCTTCCAGGAAGGAATGAAAGACATTGCATCCTGGATGACCCTTAGCTGCCTGAAGCTCAACTCGGAGAAGACAGAAATCCTTATCCTGGGACCCACCTCCTCAAGATGGAACCCCACCTGGTGGCCCACCGCCCTCGGCAACTCCCCCACTCCCACTCCCACGGACCACGCCCGAAACCTCGGCATCATACTTGACTCCTTCTCACCATGACCTGACAGGTCAACGCTGTCACCTCTACCTGCTTCAACACCCTCTGCATCCTTCGCAAGACCTACAAATGGATCCCCCCTGAATCTAGAAAGACCGTGACCCACGCACACGTAACCTGCAGACTGGACTACGGATGTTGCCCTCTATACTGGAATCAACAAGTCCATCCAGAACACTGCGGCCAGACTCGTCCTTGGCATCCCACGACAGGAACACATCACCCAACACCTGCAAGACCTCCACTGGCTCCCCGTCAAGAAGAGAGTAACCTTCAAGCTACTCACCCACGCCTACAAATCCCTTCACAACACCGGACCCCAATACCTCAACAAAAGAGTCTCCTTCCACGTACCCAAGAGAAACCTCCGCTCCGCTGACCTCTGCCTCGCCCAAACCCTGCACATCTGCAGAGCTAGGGCGGGTGGAAGAGCCTTCTCCTACATCGCAGCAAAGACCTGAAATGACCTCCCGATCGACATCAGAAGCTCCCCCACACTGCACACCTTCATGAAGAGCCTCAAAACCTGGCTCTTTGGCAAACTCGGAGCTTCACCCCCCTACCCCCAGAGCCTTGAGACCCTCACAGGTGAGTAGCGCGCTTCACAATTCCCTGATTAATTTATTGAGATGTGCTGTTTAACCCCATGCAGGTGAGGTGTTGCGCCAAATTTGTCTACGCAACCTCAGCGATGCATCAAGTCTGTGAGTGAAGCTTCAGTTCCGAAGTGCGGTGGTTCTGAATACAATGTGCTGGGATTCTGCACACTGTGGAGGCAATGAGTCGATTTTATCCACTCAGTAGCGGCGATGCATCGGTTCCGGAGAGAACCTGCAGCGGTTCTGAGTGCAATGCACAGATCTGGTTCCCATAACAGGAGCGGTGCACCGATTCTGCTCTCGCAGCAGAGGATGAGTCGGTTCCATTGGAGCAAAGCCCTAGGTCCACTTTCAAAGGTCCATGACTGTGGTGGCGCCACATGGCAGGACAGACTCACCAGCAGGACAGACTCACAAGCAGATGAGCCATGGGGAACAAGAGGGGTCTAAGTCTTTTGGGTCCCTGAAACTTAGGCAATAGGAGGCATGCCAGCAAGCCCTTGAAGTCACTCTGGGTTCAAGTGATGCAGGTCAAGTCCTTCTCACCTAGGCTGGGGAACAGGCTCTCAGCAGTTTGGCTTATCAAGGCAAAAACACAGCAAGGCAGAGATCAGAAAAGCAGCAGTCCAGTAGAGTGACCGTGCTTTCAGCCGCCCTGCAGTTCTTCTTCCTGGCAGAGTAGTCACAGGTCCAGAAGTATACTGAGTTGGTGTTGTCAGGAGTCCAGTACGTACACCCAGTTGTGCCTTTGAAGAGGAGGAGACTTCAAACAAAAGCTTTGAAGTGCACAACGTCCCGGTCCTGCCTGCCCTGGCTCCAGACTCACTACAGGGCGGTATGCAGCTCTTTGTTTGGGGACAGGGACAGCCTTTTCAGGTGTCAGCTCCTTCCTCCTATCCAGCACAGTAAGATCTATCGGCCAAGTGAGGGGCTATCAGGAAGTGAATGGCCCATCAGGCACACCTTAGCTCTCTTCGTGTGTGGCTGTCCAGAGGGAATGCCCTTAGCACAGCTGTCTCCCACACCAGATGTGTATTGCAGACAGGCAGAAGGCACAGAATGATTTAAGTAAGGAATATGCCCACTTTCTAAGCGTGCTCAGGCAAGAAATGATGGATGGAATGCTGAATAAATCAAACATTCACCCCCAGTCAAAAGATCTGGGTTAAATTCATCATTCTTTTGCTCACTGCGCCACCCCAGTTTGAATCTAGCCATTTACAAATCTGTCTGGACTCTACTCCTTATGGGAACAGACCAGCCCGAACTGCCAAGCTGGGTCCTCCCTGGACTGGAAACCAGCATCCAGAGACCGGTTTTGGGGTATTACCCCATATCAGCCAGGGTAGCTTGAATCCAGTGGCACAGCTAGCAATGGACCCACATCTGGCCATACCCAGCTTGGCAGTTCGGGCTGGAGTGTTCCTATGAGGAGCAGGGTCAAGACTGATTTGCATATGGCTGGGCTGAAACTGGGGTGGTGTAGTGAGCAAAAGAACGAGGATTTAACCAAGCTCTCTTGACTGGGGGTGAATATTTGATTTGTTCAGCATTCCTTCCTTCATTTGTTGCTGCAGCACTTTTTGCCCCAAGTTGGATGGGTATGCCCAGACGTGGGTCCCTTGCTCACTCTACCACTGAATTCAAGCTAGGGGCTAATAAGGGGTGATACCTCAAAACCAGTCCCAGAATGCTTGTTTCCGGTCCAGGGATGACCTGCCTTGCAGTTGTGGCTTGACTATTTCCGTGGGGAGGAAGGTTAAGACTGATTTTCAATTAGCTGGGTCCATACTGTAGTGGCATGGTGCAAAACAAATAATGGATTGGGATGCGGCTCTGAGCGATTACAAGTGGCTAATATTAATCCAAGCATTCCTTCAATCGCATGGTTGTTTTTGCATTTGCCACCCTAAGTGGGCTAGTGTGAGCAATGTCCAGCAGCACCGGTATACGGCCATTGGAAGAGTGCAGGAATGTACGAGTGGCTTTCCTGTGCCTATGGCGATGGAGGTGTGGGTTTCCTGTGTGGACCAGTGTCAGATGCAAAGGGAGGACCTGGACGCTGGGCTCAGTGAGGGGAAAAGGAGTGGAAACGGGACATAAGGTGAGTTTTAACCTTATTTCCTTTCACATCTGCACATGTTAGTTATATTGAAAAAATACATTTAAACATGTTGCTTAAAACCAGGCGCGCAACACCCATTGGACTCAAAGGGCTTCAGATAGCAGCCCCCCCCCCCACCTCCCCTCCCCCCGTCGTGTGAGGCAGCCCGGGATGAGTCAGCTTCCCGGGCACACTCAGCCGCACCCGAGCCCTTCACAGGTCTTTAAAAGACCATTTGCATGTTAATGAGGCCTTGCTGTTGTTTCACACCTTCCAAGAGCCCCTGCAGCTCCACTCTGCCTATTGCTTAAAGATTCAGCCCCCCCCCCCCCCGAAATTTGGCTCTGGTTGTGCCTCTGCTTAAAACTATTTCTGTGCTTCTGCACGCATTCCATAACGTCGCTTTCGGGGAGGCATAGAAAGTTACGCAGGCACAAACTTAAAGGCAGCAGCGCGTTCTAGGAGTCTCACACAGACGCGCAGTCACAAACGTACGGGCGAGCAGTAGGGGAGGCATAGGCAAACGGAATGTCACTCACCTATGCGGACCGCCAGTCTAGCCAATCCTAATCCACGTCCATCATAAATGGGCGGAAGCCGCCATAATGGTGGCTCGGTTGAAGGCTTTTTGATGTCCACAGCCAATCAACACTTCGGAATTCTGTGGCGTACTAGGATTGGTTATGGCCACTCAATGCTCCAATCCTAGGTCTACTTTCGTATTAGGCATACCTCCTCCTACTTCCAGGTTACTACGGCGTCTATTCAGCCACAGCATTGATGCTGACGTTCATAATCATTGCAACATTGGCAGCGGACGAAGGACGATAGGTTGTGTTCAGGGACGTTCCTTGTAAGTACCTGGCAGGTGGGATAGTTATCCCGGGGTATAGAAACATTTATTTGTTGTGAAATTAGCATTAAGTGCTGTTGTGGTTAGTGTTGTGAATAATTTTACAGTTCAGTAAGATAATTATTGGCAGAATTTCTGAATCACGCTAAATGTGAAATTCAGAAATGACGTTAACGCGAAAGAAGTTAGTGCACGAAAATCTTGCAAGAACGCATTGGCGTTGAGGGGTTGACATGATGCCATGAAGGCGTGTTTTCAATGATACGAAAAAATATTCATTCGCTTTATTTTATGAATTCAGCAAAATCTTTGAGATTACTGTTGTGCATTGACCTATTAAAGAACTTCATTCAAACAAAAGCGGGAATGTACCGTGCTGTTAGACTTGGGGTTAAAATTTGAGGACGCATTTGGCATGACTTGTACTTTGTTGTAATTTATAAGCCAAGCCTTTTGGCTTTATGAATGCTTGCTAGAAATGCACAAGGCGAACGGAGGAGCAGTGGGAAGTAGGGAGCTATAGGGGCTTAGGATTCGGAGGTTAGTGGGGTCTGCGGAAGCCAGACCTGTCTTTCCGCAACTTGTAAAGTAGTCGACGGGGAAACGACTTTAACTGGACAATCCCTGCCGATGTCCGCAAGGGACATGGGCATTAGCCACGCCTCCCACCCACCCACATAATATGGAGCCGATGCCTCGGGGCTCGTCCTTTAAACCAGTTCTGTTACTGGTCTCCTTTACGAACCTCCAGCATACGCACCCATTTATCATTTATTTGCATTACATTAGCTTTGTAGTAAAAACGCAGCTGCGCTTAGCTTGCCACGGCTGTGCTAGCAACCTCATCCTTCACTGCACCCCATAAGGGTGAAAACAAGCATTTGTAATGCAATAGGTCTCGCATTTACGCAAGTTTGAGCTATTGGTATTGTAAATGTCATTGCCTTTTAGTTACATGGATAAAAGGCATTGTCATTTACAATGCTAATAGCTTAAACTCTTGCAAATGCGAGACCTATTGCATTGCAAATGCTTGTTTTGTTTGGCAGGGATCACAATATTGTTGTGTGATACTAAACTACAAAGAAGTCCCATTCAGAATATCAGCTAGCGCTTTATCACATAGGTATTTTGTAGATGCGGAGCTAAGAATAGTAAATCACAAGGTAAGCAGATTCAGTGCTTAATTTGAGCCTATGGTTTCCAGTGCTTGGTACCAGCAATTAGTAGTCAGCAGCGGCACTTATAACAGTATGCCACATGGCGGCACTGTTTGTCTACTTTCAAGATGAACACAACAGTCATTTTTTTATTAGTTAAATATACATTAATAGTGACTAATACCTGATGTCCAAGCCATTCTTACAGCTTTGAGGGCCTGGAATAGTCTGAATTATTACATTTTGATGTTAGGAGAAATGTGTTGTGCAAGCTGCAGCAGGCTCCCGATGGGGGCCCTGGCACTAAGTAGATGCGGATGAAAGAATAGTGAATCTATACGTCCCTCTTTATATTTATCTTCAATATATGGCAACGCCGGGCATTGCTCATGGAATACTTTTGTAAGTCGATATTTCGACCACAGTTTGGTGACATATGCCCAGGTTTTGCCATTGGGTGGTCACAGCTCTGTGCTTCCACGCTCCATTGTCATTAAAGAGAAGCTGTACGATTGTTGATGGGCAGAGCTTCCTAGCGCTTGAAAGAATACTCCAGAGTTAAGGCGCTCTGATAGTGACCGCCACACGTGCATTGGCTGCAAGGTCTGATGCGATTTCTGCGGCACGTACACCCTTCCTAATCACTGCAGACACTGGTGCCAGACACGCACGTCCGCGGAGCCGTCCGTCCGCTCCAGCGCTCCCCGTCCCAGGCTGCAGGCGCTGCGGCTCATTCATGAGGCATGTTAGCTGACTGCCTGCTGCCAATCCAGGGGCGATGGGGCACTGGCTGGCACTCCGCAGCTGCCTGTGTGAGCGGGCAGAGAGGGAGCGGGGCTGCAGGGGAGCACCCTGCCGGGCTGGAGAGGGGCACCTACAGCGAGCCCTCGTGCACGGCTGAACAGGTGGCACCCTCAGTGAGAACCGGGCATGAGTGGAAAGAAGACCCCCGGGGTGAGAGTCGTGCAGGGGCGGGGAGGAGACCCCTTCAGTGACTGCCGAGCAGAGAAGCCTCGTGCCAGCTCCTAGGGTCGAGCGGTGGCTGCGCATGCACGCCGCCATGCACGCGTAGGGACAAAAAAAACGTGCCGCGTGTGCACAAAGATGGCGTCGGGCTGTCCAGATGTGCGTGCATTTTTTGTCACTACGCGTGCATGTTACCATTGTGAATGGCGAGAGCAGCCATTTCTGTCCATCGGTAAGCGCGTGCATTCAGCTTTGGCTGAATTGATTACAAAAGGTGCTCTCCATGGCGAGCTTGATTACAAAAGGTGCTCTCCATGGCGAGCAGCGCATGCGCTGCTTTTCGCCAGGCGAGACCTAAAAAAGAGGCCTGTTTTGCATGTCCCGCCGAGGTAGTTTGCCATTTCAAGTCTGATGGTGTACCCACGCTTCTTCGAAGATGTAGGGTTATTAAAAAGAAAGACGAATATTCGTTTTAGTCGCCAGGTATGCAAGACCTCTGACCCCCTGGTCACGGATCTCTGCTCTCCCCTCCCACAGCTCCGTTGTTGGTGTTTGAGGCCCTCCTCCACTGCCTCCTCCTCATCCCTGGTGGTCCAGCAGGAGAGCCATAGTCACCTTTGCTTACACTGCTTTTCCAAAGGATCACTTTCTTCTTAGAGCCTGAAACTTTGTCTGACAGTTGAAAGATGTTAGTATTATTGCCTTGCGAGGACTTGTTCAGTGCATTCAGTTTTTCAAATGGATCAGAAAGAAAAGCCATTTGTATTAGAAAGTCTGCATCAATAAATTTGTCAGCAAAACAATGTCCATCGTGTGCATATGAGTAGATTTAATTCCTCAGCTCATACACTCTAAGCAGGGAGTTACCGAGAGACAGCCACCAAGAACTGCTGTAGAACAAGAGGCATGAGTGTTCGGCACCCATGTCCTCACACAGTTTAGCAAAAAGTCTTGCTTTCATTGGTCTTGTTTTAATATAATTTACGACTTTCATGACTATTTTCAGAATTTCATGGAGTTCTTCACTGAGGTTTCCTGCTGCCAGTGCTTCTCTGTGTATTATACAGTGTCCAAACAGCTTTAGGCGCTTTAGATCGTATGCGAGCTTGAAGTCCTTGGTAGCATCCTGCCATTGAACGACCCCCATCTGTACATACTCCAACACATCTCTCCCAGTCAATTTGATTCTGTTGCATAAAATCATCCACAACTGCATACAAGTCTTCACCTGTAGTTCCACCTTTGATTTCTTTGCAAAACAAATCCTCAACAAGGTTTTTTTCGTATAGAAACCTGACGTAGCAAATAAGATGGGTGTATTTGTGGTTGTCTGTTGCCTCATCCAACTGTAGTGCAAAGTCTTTGCCTCTTAGATTACAGAGGATCTGATCGTTAATATCTTCAGCTCTGGTCCAAAGTCCTCCCAAACTGTAAGTTACTCCGCAAGAGTTATTTTCTTTCAATAAAATGAAGGAGAGCTGCTGTTTGCTAGGTCCTGGGCAAAGCATTTCTAGCTGCTTATGCAGCTTTTCACTTCCGCAATCACAAGGGAACACCGCCCTGCAATCTCCCTAAAATTTCCAGAGTTACAACTTTGATAAATCTTTTAATAGATCTACGTTCTATGGAGGCCTTGTCAATGCTAGATCATTGGCAAAGCATAAATATGAAGTAGCATATACAATAGAAAATTTGGGATTGGACATACTATTTATAACAGAAACTTGGGCAGATGCCGCCTCAGATCCAGATTTTATCACTGCTACCCCTGCGGGATTTCGAGCAATCTGAGTAGATGGGCCACTAAAAAGAGGCGATGGAGTGGCTATTTAGAGAACGCTTTCCAGTCACCTATTATCCTGCTTCTACTCCTTCCTATGAGGCCCTCCACTTCATATTTGAACTTAGTCCTAAGTTGACTTTTAAAGGCATCTTATTGTATCGACCACCAGGCACTAGAAATGTTTTTATAACAAACCTTGATACCCTCCTTGAACCTACTCTTTTAAATAAGGATTTTACCATCCTTGGAGATTTAAATTTTTATCTGGAAGATAATGATAATAGAGGGACGGCGGTGCTTTTAGACACACTTGGAGCCGTAGGGTTAACCCAATTAGTGCAATCCCCCACCCATGAGGCCGGGCATACGCTGGATGGCGCTTTTACTTCAGCTCACGGGCTTACAGTGAAGGAAACCCTTCCACTGATGTGGTCAGACCACTCACTAATCAAGTTCAGTCTTCCATGCACTACTGTTGGACAGGTTGGCACCATTAAGCTGCCTGTCTCTTCTTGTAAAGCATGGAGTAAAGTGGATAAAACAATCCTTCGCACTCATCTGGAGGGTTCACCACCTCAACTTCAGGGCCACGTGGACTTAGCGATCACCAAATGCACAAATTGGATTTCTGATGCAGTTAATGTCTCGGTACCCACAAAAATATTGTACGGAAACAGGAATACTCCTTCTGCCCCCTGTTTTTTTTTTTTAAATTATCACCGAATGGAACGTCATTGGTGAACAAATTATCATGCGCCGGAAAAGAAAGCATATAGGATGGCCTTGGTGAACTACAAAAATCTACTTATATCAGAAAAGAGGAATTACTTCACTCAACAGATTGAGACAGCCAATAACTCCCCTAAGGAATTATTTTCGGTTATAAACAAACTTACCTTACCCAATAAGACAGGAAAGAAGGGCAACCAAAAGTTCTGCAATGATATTGCTGCAACATTCAAATCTAAAGCTCTGAACATTTTTAAAGCCTTTAAGGAAGGATCAGGGTTCTGCCTTTCGGCTCAAACGAACTGTCCTGACCTTGATAAAATCACCCTGTTTACATTTTCCTCCGTCTCTTAGCAGTAGAAATGCATATCAACGAAGTTAGGTCAGAATCTCCTTTGGACCCATGCCCACCAGCACTTCTTAAAAAAATAGTAGACCTGGTGAGTCCCGGGCTTGCTGATATCTAAAACTCTGTTTAACTCTGATTCCTTTCCCGTTAGTTGGAAAGAGAAGTCCATTCTTCCTTTGTTAAAAAAAACCTACCCTAGATGCAACCAACCCAAATAACTATCGACCTATAGCCAAATTGCCAACACCAGCTAAAATAGTGGATAAAATTATGAACACTCCACTATCACAATTCATCAATGAGAACAACTTGCTGGATCATTCCCATTCCGGATTTCTTAAAGAACATAGCACAGAAACGGCGCTTATCAAGGCTACCGAAGAGATCAGAGCGGCGATGGATGGAGGAGGCACAGCTGCTCTTGTGCTCCTCGATCTATCTGCCGCTTTTGACACAGTTGATCACGTTCATTTGCAGCAGTGTTTGGAGAAGCTGGGAGTAGGTGGTATGGCTCTGGCTCTATTGTCCTCTTTTCTAAAGGATCGGAGATTAACGGTGTCACTTGATGGATTCGACTCAATTCCTTATATCCTGCCGTGTGGAGTGCCACAGGGCAGTTCATTAAGCCCTTCATTGTTTAAGGTCTCCGAACTGGCCCCATTGATCCGGGAATTTGGGTTTAGTTTGACGTCATACGCCGACGATACCCAGATTGTGGTGGCTGCTTATAAACATCAAACCTCTCCTGTCCAGCAGTTCCAAAACTGTATGGGTACAATCAACAGATGGGACGAGTGCACATTGCCTCAAACTTAATTCCGAAAAAACTGAGGTTTTGATCTTTGGTAACATGCAGCCAACTTGGGGCAATCTGTGGTTGCCGTCAGAGATGGGTATACCACCTAAACCAGCAGCCAAAGTTAAGAACTCGGATGTATAGATTGACAATAAATTAACACTTTGTCAGCAGACCAACACTATTGTCTCTGCCTCATATATTCTTATAAATAGAATAAGGAAGATACTTCTGTACATCCCGGCGGATACCAGAAAAACTGTGGTAACATCTCTCATCCAGTCTAAATTAGACTACTGTAATGGGCTGTATCTGAATGTTCAGAAGCAGTGTCTAAAGAAGCTTAAGATCGTTCAAATCACAGCTGCACGTCTATTGCTCAATTTCCCCAGGCACATAGCGGTATCTAAGGAAATCCGCATTATGCACTCGCTCCCTGTACCTCAGCGTATTAAATTCAAGGCACTGTGTCTCGCCTACGAGGCTTTGCATCACACAGACCCCTCTTTTCTCCAGAACCATTTTGTATGGTACCAACCGACCAGACATCTACGGTCTGCAGGGACCAGACTTCTTACAGTTCCCAGAATCCGTACTGCGCACTGGGGCGGCCGCAGTTTTCTCTACGGCACCTCCAAGCTTTGGAACTGCCTTCCAATGGAACTCAGAAACGCTAGCTCCCTAGTAAGTTTTAGGAGAAATTTAAAGACCTGGCTGTTTCAGGACTAGACGCTGAGCATGCTTACAGTTGTCTCCAGCGCCAAGACACCTCCGGATATTTGTGCGCTTTTACAAATTCTATTAACATATCATTTATCCTCCGGCTGATAGTGTTATTAGAAAGAGGAACGTTCAGCAGCTGTTTACCCGCATCTTCACAGAGCATGATTGTTACCATATCAACAACAGCAGGCAAAATCAGCTCTTCTGCAATTGCGTGCGTTTTTTTACTCTGTGCAATTCGATAGGCCACTTTATATGAAGACAGGAGGGCATTACTAATAATTTTGGCTTGTTTTGAGAAAGTGGACTTTTGTAGTTTGGCTTCTGTAACTTCTTAAAACAAATTATCTTGGCTTTCTGACCACATTTGGATGAAGACTTTCAAGATGCCGCTTAAGTTTACTTGGAAGCATGGATTCCACAGCCAAAACTTTTAAACAGATTGCACATTGAGGACGCACCTCATTATTAACCTGAACACACGTGAAACCATAATCCAGATACCTGTCATCGTACTTTCTGTACTTGGCTTTTCATTTCTCGTACTCTTTTTTTATTTTTTTATTTATTTATTTTTTTTTGTCAGAAGAACCTGCAACTTCAAGTTCGTCTGAGCAAAGTGAACTTGGCAATAGAAATCTCTTCATTGTCAAAAGATGGACATCAGTTCCGCTCGGTAACAGCAAACGAAACGCCACAGATGGCTGTTGTGCCTGGAGGAACTTGTTCATTGGATTCAGCTGGTGAGATCGGCTTTTCCTCCGCATGTTGCTTCTTCCTTACAACCAGGATTTAAAAACAATCTAAATAATGATCTGTACATGCTTCAAATGGCAAATATAACTTGAAATTACTTTTACATTTATTCAGAGCCTCATTAATGATTATCCGTTCTTAATTAGTGAAGTACAAAGAACAACGTGATGGTTGGAATTCTTGAATTAATTAATCTCATCCCCTGGCAATCACTTTTGGCTGCTTCCCAATCCATAGTTTTTTTTCCCACCATGCCACCTCAGTACTAAGTGAAGTAAGCTTTGTCTTGCAAAGTGCTGCTGCTAGTGCAATGTTGGAGATGAACACGAGAAATGTATGCTCTTGTGTTAGATTTAAAAATAGCATTGCAATGGAAAGGGGATAAAAAGGATAGCAGCTAGCTATTCACAAACTACCAGCAGACCATTAGTCATTCTCAGAGGTGTTGTAAGCACATCAAGTAGTACCCAAATAGCATCACATCGCAGTAGATCAGTTGCACAACTGCTTACAATGGCAAGACAAATGAAAGAACGGTAAAACTCTCGCTGACCTCCTTTCCAATAATTTGTATTACAGAACCTCACATTTTACGAGGATGGAAAAAACAATTCCACAAAACTCAGTGTCCCAAAATTTTGCAACACTGGGCAGATGATTTTTCACCTTTTCTTTAAAGGTGCTGAGTAGCATATTGGCAAGACCTGGGGTGCACATCTACAGCACTTTATTCATTTCGAAAGTAAACACAAAAAATATTTTTTTATAGATGAACATTAGGGAGGGCGACCTACAGGATGTACTAAAATATTGCGGTAGTTGATGTATTTGTTGGGTTGACTTGACATGGTGGCCCACCCAGAGCACACACTCCCACCTTATGCCATTGGCATTTTACCTTTTATTATGGAGTTTGTGCACTGGGATGCAGGAGGAGTCATTTTAAATCTCCATAGCACACAGATTAATAATCTGTACTTCATACATGCATTTTGTGGTCCAAGCAATCCTTTCTGTTCTTTTATCCTCAATGCAGCATTTTTTTTATTTTTTTTATGTTTTATTCAGAATTTGCATTTTACCTTCTGGACCATGCCAAAGACTGATTAAATATTGTCTGAGACCACTCGTCTAATCATTTTCAAACTTTCACACATGAAAGGCGAGTCTGGCTGCTAGTTGTAACAAATAAATGCAATAGCGGAGGTGCATTGATGGATGCTACAGATGTGGGGGTATGAAGGGCGGAACAAAAGAAATACAGAAGTTGTGCAGCAGGAGAGGTCACAAGCAAGATGAACAGACAGTACGGCCAGGAATTGCATGGAGAGGGCTGGAGCAAACAAACCAACGGTACAGCTTTAAATCCAATAGAAGGCAAGTTATTGACTGCAGCTGGAGAAGCTGAGTCAAAAATTACAGAACTGCTAGCAGACGAGCTGAAGCAAGAGATGCAGCAATAGACCATGCAGCTGGAGGAACTCAACAAAAACAAACTATACTAGGGTTTCAGCAATGAGTGTAACAGGAACTAAAGCAGAAGATGCAGTACATTGAAGAAGGAGCAGTAGTAGATGCAGCGAGAGGCAGAGCTGCAGCTGGGTGTGTTGTGCCAAGAACTACACATGGGGTGTTAGCAATAGATGTTGCAAGAAGAGGAACGGGAGCTGCAGCACAGATCGCAAAACTAAGAAATACTGCAGGTGTGCAGGGAGAGATACTCTATGAATGAATGCAAGGGCATTTGTAAGCGATCCACATGGTCATAAAACTGTCAGAGAAGAGGAGTGGAACTCCCGGGGAGGATGCGTCCTGCAACTGGAAAATAACAATTGTAGTGGGAAAGACCCATCTTTATGTGACAGGCTCTGGGAGGAACACGAGCCTTCCACCTGTAGTTCTAGCATTTATCTCTAGAATCTTTCTTGCATATATCTCTTTTTATTTCATATAACAAAAACACGCAGTACACTTTTTTCATTCGTACGCCTGACAATGACTTTTGTCTACAATAAAGGCCCTTCAAATAAAACAGAATTATACATAATCCTTCTTCTGCTCAGATGAGATGTGTCGACTTCAATTATAGCAGCGAGGCGATTCATAAGCATGTTTGTGACACCTGATTGATTCCGGTCTCCCCATGTAGGAAAAGAAAGAAAATGGGGCTTGTTAGAAATGAAGCCTGTGCGCGGTGTTTGTGTGTTTGTTCATGCATGAGTGTGCGTGTGATCATGTGTTTGTTTATCGCGCAAAGATCTGCCTCCGATGCCAGCATGCCGGATCCTAGGAATTTTGCCCAAAAAAGCACTGGCAGACCAAAGGCATCTGGAGGGAACATAGAAATCCATCTGTGCCCTGATATATCCGGCGCCCGTCTGGTAAGAAGGGCTCTGTAGACCGAGACAAGGGTCTTCTTAATCGATCTGTCATGCAGGGAGAAACACCAGATAAAATAACTCTAAAAAGTCAAAAGCACTAGGCAAGGGCTCTCGGAGAAGAGACACGTAGGTCGTGAAGGGGGGAGGCCACACGCGCAGCACGTTAGTGTACGATGGCGGAGGTGCCCGGACGTTAAAACCTGGTCTCTTTGGTCAGACAGAGGAAGGCTAGTGTAGAGGAATTAACACCCATATTAATAAACTTTTTTTTTCTCTGTCTTGACCGCACATACCTATTTGTAACTTCTGAAGAGGATCCCACGAGGCACGGCAGAACAGGGCGGGCGAGCTGCGTATGCCAGTAATGGCGCAGAGGCTACGTCTGTGAAAATACGTACGCTCTTGGGCCAAACCATTGTACCCGCATTATGCAGGCTGCATTTGTAACTCCCCCATATGTTGGGTATCTTGCGCTAAGCTGGAATACGTTCATCCTGCATTCAGGCCCTGGCAGGGCCTCAAAAAGGCTATCTTTCTCACATCTTGCGCGGCGCCCCTGGCTACTGATAACAGCGCACCGGGGTGCCGCGGCGCACAGTTTGGGAACCACGGCCTTAGGGACTCTTTTTATGTTCAACTGCTTCTATTTAACTGTCTTGATAGAAAACGACCAGTAGAGGTCAGTAAAATACCAGAATTGCTTTCTGCGGAGATACTTTATTTTTTTTTTTTTCTGTGGTAACTGCCTCTATTTCTTGATAGGAAACGACCAGCAGAGGTCAGTAAAATACCAGAATCACTTTAGCATTCTCTAGATTCCAGTCCATAGAAATTGTCTTCCACGAGCATCCCTAGACAATAATATTTTTTTTCAAATCTTGCATTTTCAGTGATATGACCACCAAAGGCCATGAATTTATATTCAAACCTGAGCATTTCCCGCTGAAAGGCACTATTTCTCTCCATGTGTTCCCATACCTGGTGTGTCACGCAGTTTGGTGCTTACTTTCCCTCCATGTTAAAGAACTGTAGATGTTTCAACACCCAGGCTAATGTGCTGCATAGCTAAATACATATAAGGTCCCAAAGGCGAGACCGATTGCATTGCAAATGCTTGTTTCTCTTTTGTTGTGCTGTTTTTCCTGTTGTTGCTGCCCCCGCAGTACATCCCATCCTGCTGGATTCCGCTCCCGACTCCCAACTGCGCTCTCTCTTCGTCCCCTACTTAAAGGGGGCCGCTGTGTGGCCGCACCGCTGGTGCGCCAAAGGCAAGCCCGTCTGCACTCGATCAGCACAAGGGACCCTGGTTCTCCGACACCATCTTCATAGGAGGGAACAATATCTACTTCAGCCAAACCTCGCAATCCCTCTGGAAGGACCAACGCTGCCTACACTTCTGCGATAAAACCACAGCTCACAAACTCACTCTGCGTACTCCACGAAGAAATTGTATAAAAAGGTCACCGAGGAGCACCTCAACTCCACCCTCAACCATGATGTCCCTCCCGCCACGACCAACATCAACTCTGCTGCAAACAAACTACACAGAGGGATCACCAACTGTGCAGACTAGCTTGCCCACCTCCGTAACTCCAACAGACAGCACCCCATGAAAGCCACCTGGTTCACCACCGACCTCCGAGAATCCAGACGCACCTGTAGACGTCGAAAGTATGGAGAGACAGCAAAACCCCAGAAGCTCGGACCACCTACAAGAATGTCATGGCAGAATACCACCATCATATCAGATCTCCCTAAAGGACATTCATCCAGGACAAAATCCTCGCCAACTCCAGCAACTCAAAGGAACTCTTCAGCATCATACAGCAATTCAACCCCCCCCCCCCCCCCCGCAAAGCCTTAGACGTCGCACCTTCCCATGACCTCTGCAAAAAACCCAGCTCCTGTTTCCATCTCAAGATCAAGTCCCTCAACGACAACTTCAACGAACAGACACCAGACACCGAAACCACCCCCACCTCCAGCATCGCCAGCCAACCTACCATCCCTGCCCGGACTCCAGTCACCACCGAAGACACCGCAACGACCATGAAGAGCATTTACTCAGAAGCCCCCATGGACCCCTGCCCGCTCTACGCCTTCCACAGAGCTGCCGCCACTACCACTGGAAACGTGCAAAAGTCAAGCCCCTCCTCAAGAAGCCCTCCGCAGACCCGACAGACCAAAAAATGACAGACCCATCGCTCTCCTCCCCTTCACGGCCAAAGTCACAGAGAAGATCGTAAACATCTAGCTCACGAACTTCATCGAAGCCATCCCCATCCTCGACTCTTCCCTATCTGGATTCAGCAGCAACCAAAGCACAGAGACTGCCCTTCTCGCCGCCACAGACGACATCGGCAATATCCTTGACCAGGGACACACGGTGGCCCTTATCTTACTGGACCTCTCTGCTGCCTTCGACACCGTCTCCCACCGCACCCTACCACCAGACTCCACAACGCCAGAATACAGGTAACCACCCCTGACTGGATCAGCTCTTTCCTCACTGGCCGAACCCAAAGAATCAGACCCCCGCCTTTCCTCTCTAAACCCACAGAGATCAGATGCCGAGTACGCCAAGACTCATCGCTCAGCACCACGCTCTTCAGCATCTACATGCCCCCCCCCCCCCCCGCAGCCATCTTCAGGGCAGCATGGACTCAGCATAGTCTTCCATGCCGATGACATCCAGCTCATCCTCTCCCTCACGAAGGAACCAGACACCACCAGACTCGACTTCCAGGAAGGAATGAAAGACTTTGCTTCCTGGATGACCAACAGCTGTCTCAAGCTCAACTCGGTGAAGACCGAAGTCTCCCTCAGCATGGGACACCTGGCGGCGCACTGCCCTCTGCAACCGCCCACACCCACGGACCACGCCCGCATACTCTGCATCATACTCCACTCCTCCCTCAGCATGACCCAACAGATCAATGCTGTCTCCTCCACGTGCTTTAACATCCTCCGCAAGACCGTCAAATGCCCCCCACCCAATTCAGGAATACCGTCACCCACGCAATCAGAACCAGCAGACTCGACTACCGAAACACCCTCTATGCTGGAATCAACAAATCCCTGCTCCAAAAACTCCAGCCCATCCAGAACAACGCTGCCAGACTTGTCTTTGGCATCCCATGACATGATCACATCACCTATCACATAGGAGACCTCCACTGGCTTTCCGTCGAGAGGAGAGTAACTTTCAAGCTACTCACTCACGTCTACAAATCCCTCCACAACACCGAACCCCAATACGTCAACGAAAGAGTCTCCTCCCACATACCCAAGAGAAACCCCTGCTCCGCCGACCTCGCCGAAACCCTGCGCATCAGCAGAACCACAGCGAGTGGAAGAGCCTACTCCTAAAATCTAGAACGAGCTCCTGCTCAACTCCCCCCCCCCCCCCCCCCCCCCCCCCTCCACTGCGCACACCTTCAGGAAGAGCCTCAAGACCTGGCACTTTGGCTGAATCGGAGCTGCACAACCCCCTCTCTTCAACCTTCCCCCCCCCCCCCCCCCACCACACCTTGAGACCCTCCCAGGTGAGTACGTGCTTTACAAATCCCTGATTGATTGATGTGTGCGGCATGATATGTGGCATCATGATATCTGTGAGACAGCTCAACCCAGGGTGTTAAGTGGGATGAAAAAATAAGTGTGTTGGGGCTGGTCAGTAAATGGGGCGTGGCCTACCCATTTCTAGGCAGGGCTTAACCCCATACATTACATTTCTGTTTTTCCTAGTGTGCCACCCAACTATATCTTTGTGTGTCTCTGAGCTTTTTCTGTTATTGCATCCAGATATAATATGGAGCACCTAAAACCAACCAGGCCTATTGGTTTTGTCAGTGGTGGTGTCTGTATGTACACTGCAGAGAGGCCAAGGATAGGAGGACTATGTGTACTCTGAACACCTTTTTGGCCCAATGACAGGCACTGCACGAAACTCGCACTGCCTTTATCCAACTCTAATGGAGTACAAGATTGAGTAAACTATAAGAAATGTAAACTGGAGCTAAATTACTGATGGGGATTACCTGAAAATGTATTGCATTAATAGCTCAGAAATCGTCAGTGATTTCCCAGTTAAGTTAAGGACATGATTATTAGCCCATTGGGGACCCGTTTCAATGTCTTTTCTAAAATACTACCGGGTCTGAGAACCCGCCCACTTAAAACCCTGGCTAAATCTATAATCTGATCTAAGTACGTAGGAGCCACCCAAGACCAGATTCTTAGATTTTTTTTTTTTTTACATCACCCTAGTAAATGGGGTGAAGATAATCCATCTTTCTTTTTAAAATTTCTTTTTTAAACCAAATTGACGTGTGTGACCATTGCACAGGCAAACATCTACTGTGATTGGGAAACAGCAGCAAGGACACTGGACGTGCACTAGCTGCCTAAGGATTCCAGTACGATTCTGTTTCCTTATGGTGAGCTCCCTTCAGGGAATGCCATCAGCTCTGCACTACTCCACTCATCTCAAGTCAGGCTCAGTGTGTATGTGCATTTCCAAGAGAGAAGGTGCATCAGAACCCTCATGGAGAGCCAACACGGAGAAATGGGTGTGCTTAGGCTTTTAGAAGGGCTCCAATCATGGACCTGCATTACCGTAGGCACCCTCCGAACCACCCTCACCTGGGGGTCCTGCATCAACATGCATAGTCACAGGTCTCCCTGTGCTCAACAGCATCCTTCCTCTAGGACGGGATCTAAGTAGCACTGTTATTGCATCCTCACGTGGCGGCCCTAGGCACTTCAGTGCCACTACCTTGTTATCATTGGGAGGTTTACTAAAAATCATTTTCTTACAACAACCTCCTCGGCTTCAAAAGGACACATCCATATACCTTCCTCTCAGGCTGTGCAAATGGTTTTACAGGTTGTGCTGTTGCACCGACCTCTGAAACATGGCTATTTTAAAATTGATGGCACCTCGTCCCCTCAAACTGGTAGCAATTGGGTGACTGCTTCAGTCATTCTATCATAGGACTCATCATTTTCAGCGTGGACGGGCTCCCTCCCAACAGACTGAAAGCAGCTGCCACACCATCCAGTAGGCCTGGTTTCCTGCTTGGCCACACTGCTTTAAGCTTCCACCACAGATCTGTGTAGATGCAGTGACATAAGGCTGGTTAATGTTAACTATGGCCGAGCAGCCACCTTGGAATGGTGAACTTTGTCAGTGAAACCAAATGTATAATTTCTTTTATAGTGGTGCCATTCATGCTGATTGATCAATGTTTTAGGCATGCAACTGCATATGTCTGCATTCCTGCATAGCACAGTACTCTATATAGGTCGTCTTCACTCTGCGCCACCCCACATAATGCAATGCCTTCCTCTTATACTCTATTCCACTTCCCGCTACAAACATTTAGCTAAGCTGCTGGGCAACATGGCTGATGGACATTGGCAAAATCTATCTCGCTCACATAGGTGAGACCTATTGGCTCTGCCAGTGCTTCTTTTCCATGTGTTCTAGGAATTAAAGTACTTAAAACATTGCTTTGTCCCGTTCGAGGTGCATTATGCTCCCTTAACTAAATAACACAAAGTGCATCAGATGTTCTATCTTGAGCCTGCTTGGACAGAAGTGATATACAGAGAAACTGTCATTACCAGCAGATGTTGGGCCCCTCCACCAGACACTGAGGCTTTGCAGATCCAGCCACTTCTGTGCGATAGTACTGATCACGAGGAGGCCCAGTAGAGTAACATAGTGCTCTGAAAGAAGAGTTATACAATGTGAGTGTGCCGTAATTACACAATGAGAGCTGGTGGATAGTCTGCATGGAATTGCATGGGCCCAACCCCTATGATGGCTTCCAAAAGTGAAAGTGCCTGGTGTCCTGGTACAGTTTGGTAAAGAGCCTGGCACCCAGCTGGGAACATGGATGCAGCAAAGTTGAGGGAGATTTGTGAAGCTGCCTTCTAGCTGATACTCTGTGCTGGGGGCCTCCACGATTAGTGAGTCAAATTCTCCCAGACAACAACATGACTGAAGTCAAGTACTTCTTTGAAAGCATACACATCCGAGATATGCTGTAGACTGGTCCCCAAGCTTTACAGGCAACCAGCAACTCAATAATTGAAGAGGACTCTTATCTAATTCTAATTTCTAATTTAAAACATTTCTAAAGCGCAGCGTACACCATGCGGTTTCTTGGCGCTAGTAGGCAGGATCGGCAACTGAGGGAAAAGACAAGAGTGATAAGAATGAAGAGCTAAGCGGGGAAAGCCTGATTGAAGAGGAAGGTTTTTAAATCTTTGCGAAAAGAGAGGTACTGGGTAGCAGAACGGAGATGGTCAGGAAGGGAGTTCCAGAATGTTGGAGCCAAGGTGGAGAAGTTGGCCCCACCCCACTTTTTACGTGTGAAGCGGGGGATCTGAAGAAGGGACTTAGAGGAAGACCGGAGCTCTCTTGTGGGAACATAGGGTTTTATTAAAGAAGAGATAAAGGCGGGGGCAGTGCCTTGGCGGGCCTGGAAGACCATGCAGCCAGTCTTAAAAAGGGAGCGTTCTTTTACGGGAAGCCAGTGAAGCTCCCTGAGAAGGGGGGTGGAATGGTGATAGCGTGGGAGGCCGTAAACCAGCCGGGCCGCCTGGTTCTGGATCGACTGAAGTCTTCGCAGGCTGTAAGCTGGAATGCCATGATAGAGGGCGTTGGCATAATCCAGCTTTGATATCACCAGGGCGGCCATGATAATCTTGAGTGCCTGAGGGGAAAAGAAGCGGGAAACAGAGCGGATGGTGCGGAGAGTGAGGAAACAAGAGGAGACCACGGAGCTGATTTGTGGGTGAAGGGTGAGCTGATTATTCATTTTGACACCCAGTGTTTTGACCGTGGTTGAGGGGGAAGGTGCGGGCCCAAGAGAGGGGGGCCAAAAAAGAGAGTTCCAGGGGCTGGATGAACCACCGGTGAGAACCAACTCGGTTTTATCCGGGTTCAGCTTAAGGTGGTTGTGGTTCATCCAGTCCCTGATGAATGTCATGGTAGACTGGAAATTAGAGACAGAAGGGGGAGAGGAGGACAGATCAAAGATGAGCTGGAGATCATCCGCGTAGTTGTACACGGTGACCTCCAGCTGCTGAAGCGCGAAGATAAGAGGGAAGATATAGAGATTAAAAAGCTGGGGGGAAAGAGAGGATCCCTGGGGAACGCCGCAAGTGACAGGGAGGGGAGTGGCAGAGAAGACGCCTAGCCGCACTGCCTGGGTGCGGTCCCTCAGAAAGGAGGAGAGCCAAACCAGGGCTGATTCCCCCCCCCGATTCCAGCCGCCCTGACACGGGACAGTAAGATGGTATGGTCCACCGTGTCAAAGGCGGCGGACAAGTCAAGGAGGACCAGTGCCTGGTGTTTGTTATCATCCATACCCTTTCTGAGGTTGTCTAGGACTGAGACCACAACCGATTCAGTCGAATGTCTGGGACGGAAACCGGCCTGGCGAGATGCCAGCCCCCCCATTGGTCTCAATATGGGCGCTGAGTACCACGGTGACGTGGCGTTCCATCACCTTGCCCAAGAAGGGCAGCAAGGAGATGGGGCGATAGTTGGCCGAGATGGAAGGGTCCGCGCCAGGTTTCTTCAAAATGGGTACTATAGTAGCTGCCTTTAGCGCGGGGGGCACTACACCCTGTGCTAGGGAGCTGTTGAGGAAGGCGATGGGGGGTTCAGAACAGCAGGAGTAAATTTGCTGCAGAATACGTGCTGGGCAGACATCCGCCGGAGACCCCGACTTCACTTTGGGAAGGATCTCCAGAAATGATTCCTGAGAAAGGGGGGGAATGGAGGTGAGAGGGCATTGAACGGTGGGAGGGGAAGGATCAACGAATGCAGGTGAAGGTGGTGGAATGTTGGCCTTGATGGTAACAATCTTATCCAGGAAGTAGGCGTTAAGTTGATCACAAAGAGGCTGGGAGGGGGGGATTTGGGGTAAGGTTCGATCTGAGAATGCCAGGTCATTCACTATGCCAAAAATTTCCCTGGGTTTATTTTCAGCGGACGTTATTTTTGCAGAGAAATGGGTGGTTTTTGCGGCGAGAAATGCTATTTTATATTTGGCCAGTGATGTGAGGAAGTGAGTTTTTGATAAAGGACAGTAATTTTTCCTCCATTGCCTCTCCGCCCGTCGGACGCTCAGTTTAAGCTCTTTCAGGTGGTCGTTAAACCATCTGTTGGAATCCTTAGGTCGACGGAACCATCTGTTGGAATCCTTAGGTCGACGGATGGAAATGCGACGTAAGGGAGCCACTGAATCACAGCCACCAGCCAGCCAGGTGTTTATGGCCTTGGGTTGAGAGGTAGATGATAAGCCGAAGAGGGTGGGAGTGGAGTTTCGAAGCAGGGAGGTCAGGGAGGGAAAATCCAGTTTGTTCCAGTTCCGCGCCCAGGTGTTTTTGGCATGCGGAGTTTTTGATACCGGGTTGCGGAGAATGGAGAGGGAAATGAGGGCATGGTCAGACCAGGGGCAGGGAGAGACTGCTGCCGAAGCCACTGGGAGGTTGAGGGACCAGACCTGGTCGAGTATATGCCCATGGGAGTGAGTAGGGACAGTTATATGCGGAGCAAAGTTGAGAGACAGGAGAGATTCTGTGAATTCTTTAGAGGCCGTACACTCATGTGGGTCTGAGGGCCAATAATTGAAGTCTCCCAGCACCAAGACCGAGGCGTAGTTGACCACCAAGTTGGCCAACAGGTCTTGAAATGCCGGTAGGAATGAGGGCGAAGGCTGAGGAGGGCGGTACATTAAAAGGCAAATAATAGGAGGGGAGGATAGAAGAGAACGGACAACCAAAAAGTCAGCAGAGGGGATAGGGGAAAAGGGAAGTGATTGAAAGTTCAATTCCGACCGGGCGATTAAGGCGACCCCACCACCGGCCCTGCCTGCTGGGCGGTCGGCACGTAAGGCCACATAGGAGGGGGGTAGGGTGGCCAGGAGAACAGGAAGGGAGGAATCACAATACCAGGTTTCGGTCAGGAGCAGTAGGTCAGGTTTCTCTGAATCGAGTAGGACGAACAGCTCGTGGTGGTGCTTGACCGCTGACCTGGTGTTGAGTAGGAATACAGACAAAGGCGGGGTAGTGGGGTGAGGGTCGGGTGGGAGGGGACATGGTGACGGGGGGGTATGCAACGGAGGGTGTGGTGTCGTGGGGGAGGAAGAGGAAGAAGCAAGGCCTAATGCGGAGACGAGCCTGCGGGTGGAATCGGGAAGTGGCCAGTGGCCAGTGGCCTTGAAGGGCGATGAGTTCTTTTGAGGAATAAGACATCATTTTGGCATAATGTCGTGCCCCTAGCCCCGACCGGCCGCGGACGGGCGCAGACGGGCTTGCCTTAGGCGCGCCTACGGCGCGCAAAAGTCGCGCCCGCTGCGCTTCCTACTAAGACACATGCTTTATGCCGGTGGGTCGGGAGGTTGGAGGGGGCGTGGCCAGCCGAGGGGGCGTGTCTCGCCTCGCCCTCGGGAATGGCGGCTGAAGGAAGGGAATCGTTGCAGCGAGTAGCGCTGTTTGTGGGAAGCCAAGAGATGCTGGTAGGTGAAGATGCCAGTTAAAAACACAATATAAAAACACAATAATTTTAAAAAGTAGTTTGCCCCTGCTCCCGGCTTTTCGCCTCAGGAGCCAATCGTCTTATAGACGAACCAGTGACTAGAGAGGGTGACCCAAAGCTTCTTTTATTATGTATTGTTTAACATGGTGTTTTATGTGGTGACATATGTCTGCTACACAGTTAAATTTGTCCGAAGTCAAACCTAAGAAAGAGGCAGTTGATGGCTCAGGATAAGGGATTTATTTAGCTCTTTCTTCCATAGTTTTAGAAGTTGGGAGTAATCTGGTTTTTTAGGAGTACAAAACCAATAGTAATTCCAAATTAATGTAATTTTAAGGTGGTAAAAAATTTAAAAAAATATTTGTAAGACATGTTTTATTTTATGTAACCTGTTCTTTCTTTAACTATAAATTCACACAAATGTAATGGTTGTTTGCAAAAAAAAAGTATCTGTAGACCAGACCGGTAGAACAGTAGAGTCTCTTATTCAGGCATGTTACTGAGGTGACTGATTTGGCCATAATAGTAGGGAGCATTGTAGGTTGAAGCTTTCATAGTTATGTGTGTGTGTGTTTTTGTTTTTTTTGTTATTTATTTTGGTCATTTGGGTACATTTACCTATTTATATAATTTACCTGAGGTGCTGTTCAACTAAGCTTCTGCAAGGGAATGTTGACTGAACCATTCAAATCTAAAAAAAAGTTGTAATAAACTGTATTTTTCTTTTTCAGGTATTGAGTAGAACAACAATGGAACCTGCATCTAAGTACCGGGCACAAGGTGTCAGTGGGGACAGCATAGTGAGGACCAACATAGATGGAGTTGTCAAGCCTCACTTGACAGCTCTTGTGCTGGCCCGCGGTGGTAGCAAAGGCATCCCTGGCAAAAACATCAAGGTGCTGGCTGGCGTGCCTCTCATTGGATGGGTTCTGCGTGCAGCTATAGACTCTCGTCTTTTTGACAGGTAATGGGTGCTTTACGGCTAGGGACTAAGAAACCTATCAGAGCATGCACGTTGTATATACAGCTGCACAGTGGCATCTTAAAATCTAGCTGTTGCTGTGGCACATGATCAGTAAATCGCAGCAGAAATGCACGCCCAGTCAAACTTTTCTGAGGCTCATGAACACATAACTGTGCAGAGATTATGTTCTGAATTGATTTTCATTTGGCAGTATATCTCTTTTTAAAGGGGTATGTAGTGTTGCACTATTTCAACCTGTTCACCCGGACATCTTGAAAATTGCTTTTTTTTAAAGGTAAGATGGCAAGCAAGTTGATGTCTTTTTAATGCAGAATATTAGGTGAATATATTCTAAATGTCTTCCTTAATTTCCTTATTTCTAATTCCATTCTCTTTAGCTCTTTTGGACTCAGCCTTTTCTGCAGGGTCATCCTAGATTTTTGTCTTCCTTTTCTGAACCAGTTTTTCCTCCCTGCTAACAAGCGCTTGTACTCACTCCCTAAAACAAAGGAACAATTGTCCTAGATCTGATTGGTACATTTAATTTACTTGCAAATCCCTAGTATATGGTACTACATAACCCAGGGTGTAAATGCTACTAGTGGGCAGCAGCACTTATTGTACCACCCACTAAAGTAGCCTTTTAAAAACATGTCTTTGGCCTGCCACTGAAGCCTGTAGTGTGGTTCTAAACTGTTATTTTGACTCGACAAATTAAACCTTTTGCCAGGCCTAAACCTTTCTTTTTACTACTTATAAGTCACCTCTAAGGTAGGTCCTAAAGGCTTATGGGTCAGGGTGCATAATATTTATAAAGAAGGACGTGTACTTAAAGTTGTGCATTTCCAAAGTCTTTGTTCGTTGTTGTAAGGCCTATCTCTACCAATGACTAACACTGGGTTACCTTATACATTTATGAAGTACTAATTTTGGATTGAGCGCAGATAGAGATATGCTGTTTACGGTCAAATTAATCAAAATTTTAAATCCTCTTTAGTGGTAAAGTTGGATTTTTAGTCACAATTCTGAATAGACCACTTTTTAAAAGTTGTCATTTTCTTGCCTCAACCATTTGTTTCCTGAGTCACATGACTTTGAGTGTCTCTGATGTTTGTGTTTGTTTATTGCTTCCAGTCAATAATGCGAAGTATCTTATGTGTGGACTGGATGGCACATCCTTGCAGGATGACTGGGCAGGGGCTGTACCTAGGCCCACTAAAACCTCAAAGGGCTTTGCCTCCTGCACACCCTAAACCTAAAGGATCATGGCACCAGGCCTGCACTGCCTTTTGTCACACAGGACGTTTGTAGCCTTGTCAGGGGAAAGGGTCGAACTTTCCAGAACCAGATGTGGAGAAGGACAGGGATTCCCCAGACAAAGCCTGGCACAAGGTATAAATATTGGACCTCCGGAGCCACTCTTCAGAATACTCCTAGACCTGTGGAAGTTACAGAAGGAGGACATCCCTCCTGCAGTAGGAATGCTCTGCTGCCTTATGGACTGCCTTGCTGTCTGAGAAGGAAGAGTGTAACTGTTGCCTTCATCCCAGGCTACCTAGAGTGACTCCATGGGTCAGTTGCCTGACCTTTTGTTTGAGCTAGAGGAACATAGCAAGTTTCAGAGGTCTCCCAGCCAGGCCCAGCTGACCTGCTGCAGCTGGACCCTACGGAGCTCTGCTCCTGGCATCTGCTGAAATGAGTCCTGACCCTCAAGAGGTGAACCCCAGGTCTTGGACCCCTGACATTAGTTGAAGCTCCTTCGCCAAGAAAAGATAAAAATCCTTGAGTGTCGGCGCCTCGTGACCGCATTCGTTCGTGCCAAGATTCTGCCGCTCACGACGACTGCTAGCGCCTCCTGCAATGCAGATGGGACTTTTTGCGCTGGACTTGAGAAGGTAACTTTTCGGCTGGACTAAACTGGTTCATGTATGTGACCCATGCTCCATCGTGGTTGGCCTGAACTTGTGACTTTCCCCAGGTTTAGTGCTGCCAGATGACCACGAGTTGTGCTTTATGCTTTTAGGCACTATTTTAATTTAAAACTTTAAAATTTCATATCTCTGGTTCGACTGATTAGATTTTTGTTCTGCTATCATGCTATTTATTAAAATTTGCTATATTTTTCTAAATTGTTTAGGATTGTTCATGTGTTGTGTTTTCTCTTTAGTGAGCTGCATAAATACTTTAGACATTGCCTTTAAGTTAAGGATCCCAAAGCAGTTTAGAAACAGAGCACAATTTAATAAATAAAATAAACAGCAAAAATCCAATCAGTAAAACCTCAGGTTCAAGGTGTAAAATAGCTCTAAAAAGCACAAAGCACCAACCACGGCTATCTGGTCGTGTGGGACCGGGAGAAAGTCACACGTTCAGGACGACTGCAATGGAGCATGGGTTGGATACAGGGACCAAGATAGTCCAGCTGGAAAGCAGGCAAGCATTGTGGATGGTTGTCAATGCAGCGCAGTGTGCAGGCTGGCTTGAGAGGCGTTTGTCGCTGTATGGGGGGGGGGTCGTTCCTCTTGGCGTCGTGGACGGCAGGCCCGTGCTTCGGGGTGTTGTCCATGCAAGTGGGCGATGCTGTTGGGCATGGGTCAGGCTGACAGAACTTCGCGTTGCCAGGCCTGCAAGTGACAAGGACTTGGCGTCACTGGGACTGCTTGTGATTGCGAATAGCCCAAAACCTTCAATTCTGCCTCTCTGAGCCTACACCAAGAGTCTAGGGCCTTAGGGGGACTTGGGTCTGCCGTAGGTTGGTGGGGAGGGTGTTTCAGGTCTTGGCAGTGAGTTGGGAGAAAGATCTGCCGCCAGCAGTCGTTTTCCGGATGCGGGGAACTGTGGCGAGGGCGAGGCCGGTGGAGCGGAGGTGACGGTGTAGAAGCGGAGTCGTCTGTTGAGGTATGCTGGTCCGGTGCTGTGGAGTGCTTTGTGTGCGTGGATGAGGAGCTTGAAGGTTATCCTCTTGTTGACGGGGAGCCAGTGCAGGTCTCTCAGGTGGGGTGTGATGTGGCTGCGGCGGGGGGGTGTCGAGGATGAGACGTGCAGAGGCGTTCTGGATGCGTTGCAGCCGTCTCAGGAGCTTGGCCGATGTTCCTGCGTAGAGGGCGTTTCCGTAGTCCAGCCTGCTGGTGATGAGGGCCTGGGTGACTGTTCTTCTTGTTTCGGTGGGGATCCACTTGAAGATCCTGCGGAGCATTTGGAGGGTGTTGAAGCAGGATGAGGAGATGGCGTTGACCTGCTTAGTCATGGAGAGGGTGGAGTTTAGGATGACCCCTAGGTTGTGTGCGTGGTCGGTGGGTGTCGGGGCTGTTCTCAGTGTCTGCCACCAGGAGTCATCCCAGGCTGAAGGGGTGGAGCCGAGGATGAGGACCCCCGTCTTGTCCGAGTTCAGCTTCAGTTGGCTGTTCCTCATCCATTCGGAGACTGCCTTCATTCCTTCGTGGAGATTGGTTTTGGCGGTGTGAGGGTCTTTGGTGAGGGAGAGGATCAGCTGGGTGTCGTCGGCGTAGGAGATGATGTTCAGGTCATGTTGTCGGTTGACGTGGGCGACGGGTGCCATGTAGGTGTTGAACAGCTTCGGGCTGAGGGAAGAGCCCTGGGGTACGCTGCAGATGATCTTAGTGGGATTGGAGAGGAAGGGAGGGAGTTAGACGCTCTGAGTTCTGCCGGAGAGGAAGGATGTGGTCCAATCCAGGGCCTTCTCTTGGATCCCAGCGTCGTGCAGGCATGTTCGTAGTGTGCGGTGACAGACCGTGTCAAAGGCGTCTGACCGGTCCAGGAGGATGAGTGCCGCTGTTGCCCAGCAGGGACCTGATGTCTTCGGTGGCAGCGATGAGGGCAGTTTTGGTGCTGTGGTTGCTGCGGAAGACGGACTGGGAAGGGTCCAGGATGCTGTTCAGCTCGAGGTAGCGGGTCAGTTGTTTGACGGTTCTCTCGGTGACCTTCGCCGGGAATGGGAGCAGGGAGATGGGTCGGAAGTTCTTGAGGTCTTTGGGGTCTGCCTTGGGTTTCTTGAGCAAGGCGTTTATCTTGGCGTGCTTCCAGCTTTCCGGGAAGGTTGCTGTATCGAAGGAGATGTTGATTACTTTCCGGAGATGGGGCACGATGGCTGTGCTGGCTTTGTTGAAGATGTGGTGGGGGCATGGGTCTAACGGTGATCCGGATGGTGTTCATGATCTCGCTGGTGTCCTCGTCGTTGTTAGTCCAGGAGAGCACGCGGTTGGTGCGGGTGGTGGTCTTGGTGGTTGTGGTGTTGAAGCTGTCGTGGATGTCGGCGATCTTGCGATGGAAGAAGGTGGCCAGTGAGTCGCACAGGTCTTGCGAAGGCAGAATGTCGTTGGTGTTGGAGCAGTGGTTGGAGAGTTCTTTCACGATGTTGAAGAGCTCTTTGCTGTTGTGTGCGTTGTTATCTAGGCGGTCTTTGAATGAGGCCCTTTTTGCGGATCTGATGAGGTGATGGTGTCTGCGGGTCGCGTTCTTGTGGGCGGCGTAGCTGTCCGGTGTTCGTTCGCGGAGCCAGTTCTTCTCAAGTTTTTGGCATGTTCGTTTGGAGGCCTGGAGGTCTTCGGTAAAGCAGGTGGCTTTCTTGCTGGTATGGCTGTTGGAGGGTTTCTTGAGCGGTGTGAGTGTGTTGGCACAGTTGTCGATCCACTGTCTGAGGTTGCGGGCGGCGGTGTCTGGGTCGGTGGAGTTGGCGGTTTGGCTCAGGGCGAGGGTGGTGGTTAGCTGGTCTTCGGTGATATTGCTCCAGCAGCGCCGAGGCATCTGTTGGGTGCGTTGGTGCGTGTTGGGCTTCCTGAAGGTGAAGTGAATGCAGTGGTGGTCGGTCCAATGGGGTTCGGTGGTGTGGTTGAAGGAGACATGGGGGCTTGCGGAGAAGATGGGGTCAAGCGTGTGGCCGGTGGCGTGGCTGGGTGCTGTCACGAGCTGTCTGAGTCTGAGGTTGTCGATCAGGGTGGTGGAGTTGGTGTCGTCGTTGTTCTCGAGGTGGAAGTTCAGGTCCCAGAGGAGGATGTAGTCCGTGGAGGTGAGGGCGTGTGTGTGCTGATGAAGTCGGCGATGGAGTCACTGAATTGTTGTCGGGGTCCAGGGTGTCTGTAGATGAGGGTTCCTCTGTGGGTGGTGTTGGGTCGGTGTGGATCTGGAAGTGCATGTGTTCAGCGGTGCAGAGGGTGTCGTCGGTGTTGGTCGAGACTGAGGGTGTTCCTGTGGACGATGACGATTCCTCCTCCTACTCCGTTGGTACGGTCCCAGCGGGAGATCTTGTAGCCTTCTGGGATGACAATGGCGATGTCATGTCCTGAGGTGGGGTTCAGCCAGGTCTCCGTCAGGAAAGCTACGTCAGGGGAGGTTGCGTCGAAGGTCCCAGAGTTCAGCGTGTTTGCTGGCGGAGCGGGTGTTGAGGGGGATGCATCTGAGGTGGTTGGGTTCTTTGGTGGGTGGTTTGGCGGGCTGGATGCTGGTGAAGCTGCAGTTCCGGCAGGTAAAGGGTCCTTGGGTGCGCTTCGGTGTGGCCATGTAGCAGGTGTGTTCTCGTCCGGAGTTGAGAGCGTGGAGGGTGCTGGCATCGTAGCGTGGTCAGGCGTTGTGGCGTTCGCCGGAGCCAGGGGTTCTGGCGCTGGGCGGGGACGGGCGCAGACGGGCTTGCCTTTGGCGCGGCCGCCACAAGAAGGGGAGGTGGGAGGGAGGAGCAGCTGGGAGGTGGGGGCGGGCGAATAAGGGGTCGGGGCCGCAGGGGACACAGCGGCGGGAAGCTGAAGGGGAGAACGGCGGGGATACATAAAAAGAAAAGGGCACAAGGGCAAACAAACAGCGGAAATGCAAGAAAAACAGTACAATTACAGTCAATGCAGTAAGTGAAATAAAGGACTACCAGGACACAAGTGCGAGCAGTGAGGGTCTCGAACCTCTGTCAGCAGAGGCGGCAGGAGGGCTGAGGTGCGGGCACACAGGCAGTGTTGTGCGGTGTGGGGAGCGACCTACCAAGGGTCAAGGGTCGCTCTCATTGATGCAAGTCCACTGCATAGCACTGTACTGTAGCAACACTTGTACTCCTCACTTCACCTGGGGACATGTTGCCACCACACTACTCTAGGGACATTAAGCCACTGCACTGCATCCAGGGATACCAATACTTCATTGCATCCAGGAATCTCTTGCACCACACTGCTCCGTAAGTATGCTAACATACCTGTCCCGGGAGGAGTCTGGGGGAGGAAAACATGGCGGCCGCGGGTTAGGCGGTTCGCGCGTCAGCGGATTTTGACCTACTGAGCCTCCGTCGAGACGCACATAGTCGCCGGCGTTTTCTCCATGATGAAGGTCCGCGCGGACTTGCGTTGAGCTCCGCTTATCTCAGTATGCTCTTTACCTCCACTTGTACAGCCTTTTCGGTGTTTTTTCCCCCGTTTGGGTCCTGCCTGCGTGTTGGTGTAAGGATCAGCCTCGATTGACTCCTGAACGGTGCCGATGTGCGGGAGTCCCAGCCTAAAGCTCTCCAAACTACCCTGCGCTGGAAACAGGCAGCCGTGGAGCTCAGGCGCGGACGAAGGGCGGCGGCTCGCGGGCTCCTGAGGGGTGGGTGCCGGATTCAGCAATGCGGAGAACACCCCAGGGAGCCGGAGGAGGACATTGCGGGCACTGCTACAGCCAGAGACCCGGCAGTTGTGGTAGGCGCCCCTCGCTCCTCCACGAACAGAAGGTGGTGAGTAGCAGTGAGGGCGGAAGGAGGGAGGGTGCGGGGGCGCCAGAGACCCAGAATCCCACTGGTAGGTCACCCCGTGAGAAAGGGAGCAAGACTAAAAGGAGGGGGAATAGCCTCAAGTCCACCGCTCCGGGGGGTAAACAAGGCCTTCGTCTTAAGGCCCCCCAGCAACTTAGGACTGTGGCTGTGGCGTCAAAGATACTTGAGGCTCCAGTGGAAAAAAGACGCAACGGCTATTCCCCCAAAATCAAGTGCCACCAGCCATTCAGTTGAGAGGGAAGGCAAAAGAAACTCACGTAAAAACCCGATCCGTATAACCCCCTCACTGCTCTCATATTTCAGGGAGCGACCTCAAATTCTGGACATTCAATTTGGCACAGAGGTCATTAGCAATACGGTCGGATCTTTGGAGGGCCCTATGAGCGATAAAAACAAACCCAATACCCCTCATAGTGAGGATGCACTTGGGTTGTTTGTGCCGCCAGGGGTTAGACCCATAATGGACGTTCCAGAGGAGGGTGTGACATCCTTGCCCGGGGGGGGTTGGACCCCTCGTGGCCCATGACGGAGGAGTAAGGGGGCTACCAATAACGACAGCGACCCCTCCGGTGAGGGGGGCGAAATCAGGGGTACTTTGGAGACACTCCTGAATACCATGAGGGAGGAGATCAGGTGCGGTTTTGCACAGTCTAAGACCAATCAGATTGAGATCAGGGCAGTCTGTGAGGCTCTCGAAAAGAAGGTGGACGGTCTCTGTGAGAGAACAGATCATCTGGAAATCTCAGTAGGGCGCTTGGATTCTACTCTGGAGTTAGCAGAGTCCAAAATCCAATCCTTGTTAAGGGAAGGTGATGTGATGAAGGAGAGAGTGGAATCATTGGAGAACTACTCCAGAAGAAATAACCTCCGCCTACTTAAAATTCCAGAAGGTAGGAGGGTAGCGACATCAAAGCATTTGTGGTGGCCCTATTAAAAAGCTCGCTTAATCTCGATGAGTCGGTAGAAACTCTTGAAAGGGATATTCAGAGGATCCATAGAGATCCATTCCGCCTTAAGCCCAGGAGAGTGAAACCAAGAAAGATCCTGGTGAATTTTCTTACCTATTCCCTGAAGGAAAAAATCCTTAACCTAGCACTAAAGCGAAGTCAGTGACGGCCACTGGCTTCTCCTTTGAGATTCGCTCAGACCTGTCTAAAACCACTTTAGATAGACAGTGGGAATTAGGCCAAAAAATGGACAGGTTTAGAGCAGCAGGAGCAACTGTGCAGATGAGATTTCCTGCCTTCCTGAGGGTGATGTATAATAACAAAATGCATAACATCCGATCTCCTCAGGAGGCAGACGATCTAATAGCTTCCATTAGTCAGCAACACCCCTGACTTAGGTTACAGGGTTTCAGGCTTCAAACGGGGTGGAAGGTGATGAGATAAGTGGAAAAGAGGAGAAAAAAAAAAAAAAAAATAAAAGGGGAAAAACAAGTGGAAGAATCTTATAAATTGCCCCAGTTTGATAGTGCCTTCTTATCTAGGGGGAGCAAGGTGAGACTGGACTACATAATTTACTCGAGCTAGGTGGGTTAGGGACACAGCACAGTAAGTAGGAGGGATATGGTGAATAATGGAAAAAAAAAATTATTAAAGGAACACTTTAAAAGGGAAAAAGCAAAAAAGAAAGGGAAGAAAAAGAAGGGAGAAAAAGGGTAAAAAAGGGATATAAAAAAAAAATGTTTTTCTTAATGGGTGATAATCACGTCAAGTGAAGTTTGGTAGTAAGGGGTAAGGCCCCCTCTCCTTTTGCATGGATCTCATCTTGCCATCACCATATCTTTTAAGCTCTTCGTATCATAGATTTTGAGGTGGAGGAACGCCGGTTTTCCCTTTCTACTTAGTTCTGCGGGGGCTCAGGTATGGTCTTTTTCTGACACAAACTGGCAATACATCATGCCAGTTAATAAGGGGAGGTTTTCCAAGGGGGGGTGGTAGGGGGGGGGGGATAAAAGTTAAAAAGTCCTCACAAGTTTGTCTCAGCGTTCTTTATGTTAATTGTACTAGCCTTTATAGGGTTCCAGGTTGGGGGATGTCGGGTGGACGGTTTTAGAGAGTTTGGTTTTGGGGATGGAATGATGGGAGGAAAGATTGATCTACCATGATGGGGCTGCAGTTCTTAACATGGAACGTCAATGGCATGCGGGTGAGAGCCAGAAGACATAGAATCCTACAATATTTAAAAGACTCTCCCGCGCAGGTAATAGTCATTCAGGAGACCCACCTATTAAAACACGAGGTTAAAGATATGTTGAAAAACCTGAAGTGGGTGGACAAATTCATATGCACGGACCACAATGCTAATATACGGGGGATTCTTATATTATTTAAAAAGCAGATCTGTGCCCAAATCATGGAACAGAAAGAAGATCTTAGTGGTAGATGGCTACTGGCAAAAGTGCAGTTAGAAGGGGTAGTTTATACCCTAGTGGGTTATTACGGCCCGAATCAAGATGACCCATCTCTGAATAAAATCCAGAATTGCCTGATTTCACGCCAGGACCCCATTGTCTGGGTGGGAGATTTCAATATTGTCCTAAATCCCAAACTGGACAAATCTGTTAACTCAAGAGCAATAACTCCCTCTAAATCCAGGCAAACCCTTATATCTATTTTTTCGAATCTGGGGTTGGTGGATGAATGGAGGCAGAGAGCGGGTAACATCCCAGGGGTATCTTTTCATAACCACAAGTATAAACACAAGTCAAGAATTGACTATGCCTTCTTTAGTTATAAGTTGAAGGATGACTTGAAGGATATAACATTCATCCCCTCTCACCTCTCTGACCATTCTGCTATTGCTTTCACCCTGTTACATCATCAACAGAGAAGGCAAAGTTCTTGGTCCTTCGATCGGACGATTCTGCTTGAGGAAGATGAAATCTGCTTTCTTGTTGCAGAGGTATGCATTTTTTTGGACATCAATATAAACTCAGCTTCAATAGCCACGGTATGGGAAACACTGAAAGCTTTCCTAAGAGGCTGTATAACAAACAGAGCTTCTCATAGGTGTAAGGTTTATAGAAAAGCAGTCTCCAACATAGAGCAGGAACTCGGGCAGTTTGAGCTGAAACTTGGGTCACTCTCAGCAAAGGACCAGGTAAAGCGTGTAGCACTGAAGGTAAAGCTTGAAAATCTACTTCAGGACAGGGTGGCCAAGAGATGGGAGGCATCCAAGCTTTCACATTTTGAATATGGAGAGGCGGCTGGTAAAATCTTGGCGTGGAAAATAAAAACAGACCAGGCTAAGAAATTTATCAAGGAAATAAAAATGGCAGGGGAAGCCAGGGTCAGATCCACCACTATAGAAATAGTGAATGCCTTTCATGAGTTTTTTCAAAACATCTATAAGGAGGATATTGTCGATGACCAACCAGCCAGGGAGGCTAGGGAGGTATGGTTAGACCGGGCTCACCTCCCTACCTTTTCTTCAGACCAGCGCGATCGCTTGGAGACCATTATAACTGGGGCCGAAGTCAGTAACACCATTAAACAACTGAAGCGAGCGAAAGCCGCAGGCCCGGATGGCATTCCAGGGGAGGTGTATAGTGCTTTGGGTTCAGCCATAGTTCCATCTTTGACCGCCCTTTTTAATGCTATATTCTTAGATGGTATGGTCCCGCCAGACTCATGGAATGAGGCTACGATTGTGTTGATCCCTAAACCTGGCAAGGACCCGGCTGATTGCGGGTCCTACAGACCAATCTCACTCCTAAATAATGATTATAAGATCTTTGCGGCCATTCTTGCGGGAAGGTTGGGGAGTGAGATTGTTTCAATAATCCATCAGGACCAGATGGGATTTATAAGAGGGCGACAGCTAGCGGATCTTACCCATGACCTGGTCGGAGTAATAGATATAGCCACCTCATTCTGTCTCCCATTGGCCACCTTCACCCTGGATGCCACTAAAGCTTTTGACAGGGTCAATTGGCCCTACCTGGCCGCGGTGTTGAGGAGATTTAACTTAGGCGATAACTTCCGTCGTGCCATTTCGCTTCTCTACAACGGCCCAAGGGCCAGACTTCTGGTCAACGGAGTTCACACTGAACAGTTTAAAATCACGAGGGGTACCAGACAGGGTTGTCCGCTTTCCCCTCTCCTATTTAATATGTATATAGAACTTCTAGCCCAAATTTTGAGAGATGATAACAACATTCCTTCGTTTGAGTTTGGAGGCTGGGCTAAGCGGATAGGACTCTATGCGGACGACATAATAGTGTACACATCGGACCCTGTGCAGGCCCTCCCCGTCATTATTAAGAGAGCGAGGGAATTCAGGCAGATTTCGGGATATGAAATCAATGAAGGAAAGACCGAGGTAATGACCTGGAACATCCAAAACCCAAAGATGGCCGTTTCTTCATCTATGCGCTACCTGGGAATCAGGATCACCCAGGATTTAGATAAAATCGCGTCCGCTGATTTGCAACGGGTTGCACGAGATTGTCGGGCATTACTAAAAACCTGGGCCTTTCTTCCACTGACAATTCTGGGAAGAGTCAGTCTAGTAAAAATGTCCATCCTTCCCAAGTACACGTTTATCTTTAATACCATCCCTCTAGCTTTCGGTCAGAAACAAATTCATAAGTGTCAGCAAGATATAAATTCTTTTGTTTGGAATTATAAAGCCACCAGACTAGCCTGGAAAAAACTGAGAAGGAGGAGGGAGAAGGGGGGCCTCACACTCCCAGACTTACAATACTATGCCTGGGCATTTCAGTTATCGTACTCCAGGATGTTGCTGAAGACCCCCATCAAGTACATCGATTGGTAAAATGTTTAAGGCCATGCTGAACGGGGCTGATTTGCCACCTGACGGTTTTCTTTTTAAATTTGGAGACCGGCCATTTTTCAAAAAGGTGAAGTTAAAGATCCTGGCCAATATGTGGAAAGTGATCCGAGACAGGGTGGGGGTTGCCTTATAACTCTCGGTTTGCCCCAATCTGGGACTCGCCGGGGCTTCCTCCGTGTCTGAAGGATAGTCTTGCAACACCTTTTTTAGGGGCAGGGATAGTAAGGTGGGGTCAGCTGTTAGTCGAGAGGGGCATTGGTCGGTTGGGAGGAGTTATACGAGAAAGTTGGCCCAACACTATCTAGATTTAAATACATCCAGTTGGTCAGCTGGTCCCGGGACCTGATCAGGATAAAGATACACCTGGGGAGGAGTTGCCTCCTCGAAGAACAGTTGGTAGAGAGACAAGTACAGGGGAAAGAGGTAGCCTTCTGGTACTGGGCAATCTTGGAGGAGGACGGACGGGGATTTCACTCTACCCGATACATTGTGGGGAGGGCTCATGGGGATGCAGTGTGAGGAATTATGGATAAGATCTTTCACTCTCCTGTATAAACTGGTTAAGCCGGCTTGGTTGAGGCGGAATCACCTGTATACCCTTCATCGAGCTTACCTATCCCCTCAAAAGCTATCTAAATATCAGCCCGGAAAATCATGCAACAAGTGTAATCTTCCTGCAGCCTCCGATGTGCACATGTTCATGGATTGCCCATTTATCAGCACTTTTTGGGAGGAAGTTAAGATCACTTTGGACTCTATCCTCAGGAAGTCCACTCCTATTACTTTGTCGCTAATCATATTTGGGGTGGGCGACGATATTACAGGCCAAGCAAAGAGTTTTTTGTATTATGCAATTCTGCTGGCCAGACGCCAGATCTGTAAATTCTGGGTAGACCAGAAGGCACCATCACACGCAGGTTGGCTGGAGTCTTTATATGACACTTCAAGGATGGACATGGCCAGAAGCTGTCAGAAACGTATGGAACTTGTTGGTCCAGTGGAATCGGCTCCGTTGAACCTCCGGGGTTTTTTTTTTTTTTTATTCCCCCGGGTCAGATGATTATGCCATCATACTCCAGGTGTCTTGGTGGTCTCTTTGTAAGGCTTTCCAATTCCAAGTCGGAGTACCGAGGGGCTGTGAGCTCTCGCATATTTTTCCCTTTCCTCCCACAATACTACTTTGGTGATAGTCTCTCCCTGGTCTATATGTTTATGTCGTCTGGGTTTGGCATGGAACAGCATCTAGTTTTTCAGACGACATCTAAGGGGAGTGGCGTATTTCATAGTGTTTGTGGGGCAGGCAAATGAGGACAAAAAAAAAAAAAGTATGCTAACATACCTGAACACTGCTGCCTACTGCACCATGGGTGCAGTATCCCATCTTACATAAGGGGAAACAACGGTTCCTGTGGACTCCAGCAATATAATTAGCTCAATCGCAATAAAAAGAGGGTAGAATAATGTCAGAGGGCAAGGAACCACCAACACATTTGTACAATTATGACTTGTTTTATAAACACAACAGACTTATTATATACATTGTTTAAATTTACAATAGAACAGATATTTGTGCACTGTGTCCCAAAGTGAAAAATGGAACCTAATCGTAAGTGACAGGGTGTATATTTATATACAAGGTTTCCATAAATCTTAACACGACCATTCTTGTATAATTTCTTTGTAAACAGCAACTGTATATAATAGTACGCGCTGGGCAATGGTTCGCTGTTTCAACTTGTCGACGGCGTTTCGACCCTCTATCAGTACGGGGTCTCCTCAGGACTAGTGATGCAGGGACATCTATAATGAAATAATAAGAGCATAAGGCCCATGTACCGGCACAAATGCGAGAAATAAAAAGGGGGGGACATGGAGTATGAATTACCTGGATTGCTGAATGCGCAGCCTTGTGAACTAGTGATGTGCCACAAGTGAGAAGTGAAAGGGTATTACTCACAAGAGGACCCGTCCGGTTACTGCCGGGGGGAAATGGGAGAGAAGGAGAGTATGGTTAAGGGAAAGCGGTGAGACCGGGCAGGATATGTGATGCACTTTGATTCAAAAGGTGCTCTCACCTCAGTGTAAGGAAAGGCTGGCAGTCAGGGGTACGGTTTGGCCGACCGGCTCTTTACATCAACTCGCTATAGCCATAGTGGTATGGTTAATCCCTGGTAAGTTCTGGAAACAGTGACTGCACTGTGTAGGTCTATGGATTTTATAAAAGGGGCGGTTGGTTTCTAGAGAAGGCATTGTGCTCTTCAGTTATAGTTATTCTTACCTGGATGATATTCTGTGCGCGATGAATCACAGCATCTGTATTCCCAAGCTGCGCGAGTCCGCTTCAAAGACGGTACAATGACAGTGATCGCTTTGGAAGACTGCTCCTTTATGCAGTGTTTCCCGCCTTTCTGCATTGACAACTAGGCAGGCCTTGCTAGGGATAGTGGAAAACACCGTTCAATCCGGTGCTCGGTGTCCGTGACGGATAGAAAGTAAAGAAAGACCTCTGTGTTCTTTTGGCAAGTAAACCAAGTAAAAATACCAATCCCGGGCAACAATTGCTTGAGAAATTAGAAAAGGCCAAAAAAAAGCACGTCAGAACCAAGCTTCATGCTCGGATGCTGACAGAATACCTGAAAGCAGACAACATCCTACAGGGATTACAGATCAGGAACGTTCCAGGTATTTTTAGAGAAGACCCCAAGTTTAAAGGTAAATTCAGCAATATTTCTACCACCTGCTCTCGCCATTGGATGGTGTTACGTGTGGAAACCGCATTAGAGCTCGCAAAGGCTGAACTAAAAGAAATAGAAGAATTAGAGAAGGAACTCCTTGGAGGTGACGCTACAGCAGAAGCGAAGGCCCTAGTAGACAAGCTAAACAAAACTATTGAAGGTTTTAACTCATTTGAATTAAAGAAAAAGGCTGATAAAGTCTCCAAAGACATTAAAAACTTCTCAAAAGAAAGAGCATACCCATACCTGAGGGAAGATTATTATACCGCCATTGACAACAAAACACGTGGGGTGGATTCAGGAGGAACCAACCAGTTACTTTTTCTAAATCTTCTGGAGGCTCAGATGACTCCGATACACAAGCAGGCCCCAGTTGAGTAGACAATCACCCAGGTCAGTCTTTTTTAGACCGGGTAGGCAAAGCCAAAGCCAAAACCTGGTATCGGCACCCAGGAGAAAGACAAACCCGCAGGAAACATTACCAATGGGGTCCCCAACCCTATTGAATGAAAACATGAATCAATTGTAGACTATCCCTATCTTTAATTTGTCACAGCATACTCTGTCTTCAGCAGAAATCTAGCTCTTAAGCAAGGGCCTTTCCTTTGTCATTACTGAAAGAACCAATTTCTTTACCCTCAAATCAGAAATTTTTCAATTCTTTAGAAAAATTAGATTAAGATTGTTCTTCAGGGATAAGGAACCCATGACACAAGACTCACTGACAGGTCTTCGACCACCCTCTACCTTCTACCCCACTAATGAGATGATGCCATCAATTATTGACCTTTGAGAAATTGGTCATACGAGGAATAGACCGAATTAAATCTAGAAGGACATCTATCCCCTGTAATATCACACTACTAGAGAGACAGGCTCTTAAAGAATTAAAAAATGATGACTTAATAATACTGCAACCAGCTGATTAAGGCGGAGGAATACTCATACAAAATCGGAAAGATTATGAGACAGAAATCGTCAAACAAATAAGTGAGAAGAAACGCTACAAGAAGTATTCGAATTTCTAAACGCGGATAACTCCAGTGCTCTATACACTACCAAAAATACATAAGAGCACCACAAGTCCTCCTGGTCGTCCTATACTGTCGGGATGTGGGTCTATTTTAGAACCTATCGGCAAGTACATTGACCATTTTATCAAGGACTTTGTCCCGTTACAAGACACATACGCCAGAGACACTATGTACATGGTCAATCTGGTAGACGGTATGCCCTTTAACTTTGGCACTGACTTGCTAGCTACCATAGACATAAGCTGTTTATACACTAACATACCCCAAAATGAAAGTATTGAGGTCATAGAAAAACTCTTAGACAGCAGACCTAGACCTACCCAGGTACCCACCAGTTTCGTTATCAATCTATTGCGCATTGCTTTACAGAGCAACTACTTCATATCAGGTGGCACCTATTATCAACAGTGCTCTGGTATCAGTATGGGAGCAATTTTTGCTCCTAATCTGGCGAATATCTATATGGACCATGTTGGGCACAAATTTGCCCTAAATGACAACAATGTGTACCGCTCCAACATTAAATGTTGGAAGTGGTACATAGACGATATCTTTCTGATCTGGGCAGGCAGTGAAACTGATTTTAATAACTTCGTCACATACCTCAACACTATCCAAACTCATCTTTCATTCACGTCCACAGGACATGAATCCAGTATAGCATTTCTAGATTTAAATATCAACCATGACAGTGGCACAATTTACACCTCCCTCCACAGAAAGACTACTGAAAGAAACACCCTTCTATCTTATCGTAGCCAACACCCCAGTGCCTTAAGAGTTGGCTTACCATTTGGCCAATTTTTGAGGGTGCGGCGTAACTCCACATATAAAGCCGACTATATGCGAGAAGCTGAAACATTAAGAATGAAACTAGTCGAGAGGCCATCCAAATAGACTAGTGAAGAAGTCACTTAAACAGGCTTGGCATTGCCCTAGAGAGGAACTGCTAAGAACCAAAAACCAAACCAAATCTTGAAAAGATTGTATGTGTTACGACCTTTGGCACTCGCACCAATCAAGTGCGCAACCTGATCACAAAAAATTGGAACATAATCCAAAGTGTTGACCCCACAATGGAGACGCCACTATTTGCATACAAGAGAGGGAAAAATATCAAAGATCATCTTGTCAGATCTGCCACAGATATCAAGATTAACAATACCAATACACTTATCAACGCTTGGGGCCTTCCCAAAATCAAAGGGCATCACAAATGCAGCAATTGTGTCTCCTGTGATCTCACGTTTAACACTGCCACATTTGAACATGGCAATGTGAAGCATGATCTATTAACCTTTTCCAACTGTAACACACGAAATGTAGTGTACTGTATTTGGTGTCCCTGCGGACTCCCATACATTGGATAAACGCAACAACCGGTCAAAGCACGTATTAGTCAACACCGTATTCGCATACGTAGATCGGTTCTCAATGCCCCTCTGGTGTATCACTACAATGAGAAAAATCACACTGCAGACGAACTAAGATGGCAAATAATTGATGTCGCTACTGTACCATAGAGGGGAGGTGACATTACACACATACTACAACGCAATGAGTGTTGTTGGATTGACAGGGTCAACTCAATAGATGATGATCTTTCCTCTGCTGAGGAATGGAGGGGGTATGTTACCACCCTCCAATAAGAAATTAATGTTGAATGTTCGTGTACTAATCCACGACCAAAGGTGAAATGCCATTTTGGTATGAAATATGAAGTATTTTAATGTTCACGGTTTCATTTTATCTCTCACAGTATTCCTAACAAATGGTTTTCTTATACCAAATCATATGTAATGTAATATGAAGTTCTCTCAAAAATATGATTTTTGTAAATGATGACTAATAATTATGATACAGGAATTTTGATCATGATCGAGGACAGTATCTGTTCCCTTTGCATAAGAATTTAGTTAATGCCTCACAATATTGCATGCCTCACAATATCACTTGCATTTAACAGCAGCGCAGCATTTACACTTGTGCCACAAGAACACAGAAGTCTTTCTTTACTTTCTATCCTTCACGGATACCGAGCACCGGATTGAACGGTGTTTTCCACTATCCCTAGCAAGGCCTGCCGGTTCTCAATGCAGAAAGGCGGGAAACACTGCATTAAGGAGCAGTCTTACAAAGCGACCACTGTCATTGTACTGTCCTTGAAGCTGACTCACGCAGCTTGGGAATACAGATGCTGTGATTCATCGCGCACAGAATATCATCCAGGTAAGAATAACTATAATTGAAGAGCGCAATACCTTACGCTCACCGCCTTCTCTAGAAACCAACCTCCCCTTTTATTAAATCCATAGACCGACACAGTGCATTGTCACTGTTTCCAGAACTTACGAGGGATTAACCATACCGCTATGGCTATAGCGAGTTGATGTAAAGAGCCGGTCGGCCAAACCGTACCCCTGACTGCCAGCCTTTCCTCACACTGAGGTAAGAGCATCTTTTGACTCAAAGTGCATCACATATCCTGCCCTGTCTCACTGCTTTCCCTTAACCATACTCTCCTTCTCTCCCATTTCCCCCCAGCAGTACCCGGACGGGTCCTCTTGTGAGTAATACCCTTTCACTTCTCACTTGTGGCACATCACTAGTTCACAAGGCTGCGCATTCAGCAATCCAGGTAATTCATACTCCATGTCCCCCCCTTTTTATTTCTCGCATTTGTGCCGGTACATGGGCCTTATGCTCTTATTATTTCATTATAGATGTCCCTGCATCACTAGTCCTGAGGAGACCCCGTACTGATAGAGGGTCGAAACGCCGTCGACAAGCTGAAAGAGCGAACCATTGCCCAGCGCGTATTATTATATACAGTTGCTGTTTACAAAGAAATTATACAAGAATGGTCGCCTTTTAAGATTTATGGAAACCTTGTATATAAATGTACACCCTGTCACTTACTATTAGGTTCCATTTTTCACTTTGGGACACAGTGCACAAATATCTGTTCTATTGTAAATTTAAACAATGTATATAATAAGTCTGTTGTGTTTTATAAAACAAGTCATAATTGTACAAATGTGTTGGTGGTTCCTTGCCCTCTGACATTATTCTACCCTCTTTTTATTGCGATTGTGCAAATTATATTGCTTGAATCATTTGTTATGAGTCCACAGGAACCGTTGTTTCCCTATATATAATACACTTCAGTGACCATGTCTGTGGGTACTACCAGGACCAGTCCATGGAATGAACCGGTCGAGGGTTCTTGCCGAAATAATTTATTTAAATTCTCTGATCTTTAAGCAAACATCATAGGAACGTGCAGATTGCTGGCTAATCCCACAGAGCCATGCTTTTTAACACTCCTCAATGTAATCGAGACACCTAGGTTCTGCATGGGGTCCTCCAGTTTTACATTGGGTTACTTAATATTTGTATTCACTGTTCAAGCAAGCAGCTCTGGGTTGATGAATCTGAAGGAGGTATGTAATGGAAAATTCAAAAGGAACATTCTGTTACTCTAGTATTACAAAAGTAAAGGTTTTAACTCTAACAGTGTTGAAAGGCGCATTCTCAGACTGGCTTAAAATTGATATTTATATATTAGGCATCCGTTAATGGATACATTACTACTTTGATTTATATGTTGCTTTGATCACAAGATTCAGATTCAATGAGAAAATCAAGTCTGCCAGAGAAATAACTGCACATGAATAATAATTGAGAGATATGTTTACTGGGCTAGACTGCTCTGGGTCAGTATTAAGTGGTAAAAGGAATGAAAAAAGTGTATACCTACACCAGGAACATGCACTATTATAGACTACACATTTCGCGAGGCCATTGCGGCATGTTGCTCTTCTCCCATCAGCCGACCAGCATCTGATGCTCTCCTGGGACCAGGATCACTCCTCATCTTTTCATACGCATACGTTAGTCCTCAGACGACAGTGGTATGTTTGCAACTATTTTATTACAACAGGCTCATGTGGGGTCTGCTTCCCTCAGGCTTACTTTCCCACATATACTCTACATTTTGAACCTTCTAATATCTAAATTTAAGGCAGTAGTCCATGTTGTAGTCGAAACATCTATATTAATGAAAAAGAAAACCGTTTGCAAAACCACCATTGAAAGGGAAAAACAAGTAGTTTAGAAAGTCAAGTGCACATTTTAAACTCTGCATTTTAATGAATGAACTCTTTATTACCCTATTAAACGACAAAAGATAATCCTGTATAAACAGTGATCTTTGTAAAAGTAGAAACATTTTGCAGAAATGCTTGAAATTGTAGAAGCAATTTATTACAAAACATGGTCACGAAGAGGTCGAGAATTAGACTTTTTAGGTGTTTTAAACTTTTACTATTTAGGCTTGCTTTCGACCAGTTTTCAAGCAGCTACTTGAATAACTGTTGATCGCTAGTATGAGTAAATATGAAGGCTTACAGTTTTATGCATTCTAGGCGCATTATTTTTCATCAAAATTGCATGTTAACTCTGCACACTCAGTTAAAACCAGCATGATTTCATTAATTTTAAAACTGCAATTTCACATGTGTGTCCTATTACTACATTTATGTTATGTTATTTCCATTTGTAACACGCTCGGATACTCGTGAGTGTCCCGGCGCGATACCAGAGCGGAGCAAGAAGAGACCATTAGACAAAGAGATGCGTTTTAAGCTTCTTTTTAAACACCACTAGGTCCTGAGTGGAACGAAGGTCGAATGGAAGGGCATTCCAAGCCACACTAGACTTAACCACGAGGGAACAACCCCCCAACCTCTGGAACTTAAAATGCGGAACCTGAGCAAGGCGAAGGGACGAGGAGCGAAGAGCCCACGGAGGGACGTAAAAGGAAAGGCGCCTCTGCAGATAAAGGGGACCATAGCCATGGAGGGCACGGTGGGACAATACCAGAAGTTTAAATTTGACCCTATCGGCCACAGGCAGCCAATGGAGAGATCGCAATTGGAAAGCAACACTCTTCCTTGCCGGTATGCCCAGGAGCAGTCTAGCTGCCATATTCTGGACCACCTGTAGTTTAAGTAGGTAGCCAGGGACCCCGGCATAGAGAGCATTGGCATAGTCCAATCGTGATGGAATCAACGCACAGGTAACTGTTTCTCTTGCTGCCTGCGGAAGGAGCGGGAAAAAGTTCCTGAGAGTCTTAAGAAGGTCAAAACAACAGCCAGCTGTTTTCTTAATGTGAGTTGAAAAGGAAAGACTCTCATCGAACCATACTCCCAAGTTCTTATATATTCCTTTGTATGCCCAGCTTCAAGTGTAAGTTACTCTGTTAAGAGAATAATGTGTACAATATAACAAACATTCTTTATTTTGGTCCCTTTCTCTCTTTCACTTATTCATCTACAATAAACGCACACCTACTGACTGTTATGATCTATTTTCTATACCATTAGATTCAGTTAATATTGCTGTCACTTAAAGAACGCCATAATGACAATTAGCAGATTAAACACTCACAGGTGTTAACTGTCCTTTCTAAAAAGCCCGTGTTTTTAAAAACCAGCCTGACCTGTTAAGAAACATGCTAGAAAACAGAACTGCCTTTGTTAAATGCAAAATAGTTCTGGTCAACAGCTTGACACAAGGAAAACACTTTAAAGTTACTGGTTTTATTGAATGATATGGATCTTCATACCTTGTTTTAACAGCTATCGACAACATGTAGTAATTATAGTAATGCTCGCTCTGGGTGTGTTAGGCCTGCAGTCACAGTGTGCTATTGACCGTTGGACCTGACTGACTTGTTTCAGTGAGTCGAGAGCATGCCACCTGTCCACAAACAAGGAAATAATTTGAGCGAGTTTTTATTGGGTGTGGCGATGGGAGAGGTACTGATTTCATACATGTGTAAATAGAGATTTTCCTAGCCTTGGTGTAAGACCGGTTAGATTGTATTAAAGGCACGGACACAAGTATTATGAAGTCTTTTCTTGCTTTTATTCACCAGCAGCCAAGCAAGATCAAAACTACATTTTCACAGACAAAACTGATTAAAAGACTACAAACTGTGACATTACTATAGAACAGGCAATGGGGCTTTAAGTATCCCAAAAACTGTCTTGACTGAGAGCAACAAATCCTCTTTTCTTGTAGCAAGTGAATCAATAAAAGGCACAGAATGAAACCATAATAATAATAGAAGGTAACCAGCATCCTCCATAAGTCTGCAAAGGCTCATATTCTGCATGGTCAAAGCATAGCAATAACTGAATCAGATACATGAGAAATAGGTTTACAGTAGAAAGTTCTAAAAGTATTACCGTTTAACCAATCTGCTGATTTGAGACTGTCATGCAAACTAGCACCCGTCCAAAAGGCCCTATAGACCATAGCCCCTCTGGCCGAATGGACGCCAAATGTATCAATATCAATACCAGCCAAGGACATGATCCATTTTTCCCTGCGGCCTAAGGTGGGAGAAGAAACAGGTTTGTTTGGTTTCTGGAAAGAAATAAGCAGCGGAGTAAAAAAGGGAGATCTCAAATCTGCAGTTCGTGAAACATGAGTTTTTAAACAATTTCCTACACACCGTTTTTGTTGAAGGGATATTGAATTGTGGGTAAGTTGGTTTTGGTACCTTTAGTTGTGAATAGTGAAACAAGGACGCAAGTGATGCTTTAACATCTGAAACCTGTTTCAATGAAATTTAAACATAAAATCATTGTCAACTTGCAGATGACTGAGAGAAAGGAACACATTATCCTGCCATGAAATAATTGTTTTAACGCCAAATTAACATCCCACACTGCGTTATATTTGGAAACTGGAAGTTTAACATATCTTACTCCCTTTAATAGTCGACAGACCAAGGGGTGTTCTCCAATTGGTCTTCCATCCAACCGGAGATGTTCAGCTCAAATATCTGATCAAGATGCATTGATTGTGTGATAGGCCTTTCCTAGAGAAGCTAGCTAGGATAAGAAATTAGCAACCAGATTTACATCTGCTTAAAAGAGATCTGAAGTTCTATCCATACACCACGGCAGCCAGGCTGACTTGTAGAGTCTTGAAGTGCCAGGGGCCAAAGATTGTTGAATGAGGTTGATAGCCTCCTCCGAAATTCCTGGGGTTCTCCAGGATGATCCAAAATACTTCAAACAATCAGAAATAAAGAACCTTCTACAACAATGTTGTGTCAGAGTCCCTGAGGGTTTGAGATGCAAGTTGGGAAAGTGAGGAATCCAGACCTTGAAGTCCAAGTTCAGCTTCAACAGAATTGGGTACCAAAGTTGAGCTTGCCAAAAAGGAGTGATTAGAACCAGAGATGAAAATCGTCTGCAAGCCTGCGCTAGGACTCGTTCAATCAATAGAAATGAGAGGAAAGCGTAGAGCAGAATCTGCAGCGAAGACTAGAGAAGAGCATCCATAGCTAGAGCTTGAGGGTCTGGTCACCATCTGAAAAAGGAAGGAAGTTTGGTATTGAGTTGAGAGGCAAAAAGATTGATTGACATGTTGCCAAAGATGGAAGAAAGACGTTTGAACACTGAAAGATGCAGCTGCCAATCGCTTGAGTCCTGAAGGTGCATGGAGTACCAGTCTGCTACAGTATTAACATTTCCTGGGCGATTAACTGCTGTAACAGAGATTCCGTTGAAGACAATATTCCCAAAGATGTTTGGCCTGATCTGCCAGAAGCTTCGATCTTGTGCCCCCATGATGATTTATATATCTGACTGCTGTTAGGTTGTCCATTCGTAACAGAATGGTGCATTTTGCTTTGTTTTTTGTGAATTATTCGATGGTAAAGGAACCTGCAAGCATCTTTAAACTGATATGCATGAGCAACTCCTGATGAGACCATGTACCTCCAATCAAGTACTGACCACATATTGCGCCCCAACCTGTCTGACTTCCATCTGATTCTTAGACCAGATTTAAGGCGGCAGAGAAAATAGTTTTCCTGTTCCAGACAGCTAAGTGATTCACCCACCAAAGGCTTTCTTCTTTGGACTGGATCTGAAGAAACTGGGTCTGAATAAGCGAGACCATTGCCGAGATGTCTGATTTTTAATCTTTGAAGGGCTTGGTAAGGAAGTGGGCCCGTAAAGATTGCTTGAATTAATTAAATGAAATTTAGATGTGTAACGTGTGCTAATAACCGAGGGTGTCTAGGCACGGCGGCTCTGCAGTATTGGCTAACCAGAAGGGGATGTTAGATTGGTGCGATTGGACTAGTTGTTGGAAAGCCCGGTTTTTAAAGCTTGCGGAAGGCCAAAAGATTGCTTTCCCTCTTGAGTGCCAGAGGGAGGGAGTTCCACAATCTAGCTGTGCCTGCAACGAAACTTCTCCCATCCACACGAGGCAGTTTTGGCCCTCAATATTACCAGATTTGAGGAGGCCGCTGAGCGGAGCTGCGTCTGGTATATACCGCCTGAAACTGCTTGTAAAGTATATGGGGCCAAGACCATGTAGCACTTTAAAAGCATTGCAAAGAGCTTGAATTCGATTAGTCTTGTAACTGGTAGCCAGTGCAAAATTGGGAGGGCATGAGCCACCGATTGATGTTTCGGGATGGCAAGCAGTAGACTAGTTGCTGCATTTTGGGAGACCTGCATTTTGTTGAGGAATCGTGATTGTATATTGAGGAAGGGCCTGCTGCAGTAATCAATTTTTGACAGGATAAGTGCTGCAACCACGGCTTTCTGAAGTTCCAATGGAATAAAAAGTAAAAAAAATCCTGAGTTTTAATAGTGCAAAAACAAGAGGAGGTGATCGCTTTTAGTTGCCCCACGAAGGGCAGCTTGAAGGTTGAAGAAACCAAAACCCCTACTAGACTGGCTAGGCGTCTGGGAGAAAATTGTCCCGAAAAATGTGTCCGAGTTAAGGAATGACGGATTCCCTTTTTTATTGTCATTTCCCTGTATTGACGATCAGGGCATGCATCACGCTGACGTTATTTCAGTGAAACTGAAGTGAGCCCAGAGGCTCATTTCAGTTTCCCTTTCTATGTGCTCTCAGCCCCTTGAGCACGTAGAAAGTCAGGAGAGCTATCGTTGGAAAGGAGAGTGTTAGAATTGGGGATCTCTGGTTGGCACAGGTAGGTACATGTGACGAGCACGGACCCTCTCCTCTAGTCAGGGTAAGGGGTTACACTCCTAAAATAACCCCTGCTCACCCTCTAGGTAGCTTGGCGCGAGCAGACAAGGCTTATCTCAGAGAGTTATAGGTTAAGCATTTGTGACCACATACAGTAACCCAGTGACAACACCACACTAGATTTATATCAAAAATAGTGATCTTTTATATAAAGGCTTAGCACAAGACCAAATAACGACAAAAATAACATACACAGTTCAAGAATTTAATTGTAGAAAGAGTTCTCAGGTTAGCGACAAAATCATTCACCTTAGCGTCCGTTTTAACCCACAGTACCTTATGATGCGATAAAAAGTTCCTAGCGGCACTTCAGCGTTGAAAATCAAGGTGTAGCTTATCCGGTAGAAATTTACTCGGTAAGGCACAATGCGACAAAATTCGGCCCGCTAACGAGCGGGGCGACAATTTCACCAGCGGTTATCTTGCTTGAGTCTGCGACGATTTTCGCAGCAATAAAATTACTCACGCTAGCGGTGCGATGATCTTAGCTTGTTCTGCGACGATTTCACACATCAGCGGCAGGCTCTGCGATGAAGTTTGCAGCGATAGAATTCTTCCCGCTAACAGGCGGAGCGCGGATCTTGGGCTGGTAGCGATCAAATTCGGTCCGCTAATGAGCGATGCAATGATTTTCCCAGCGCTGACCGGGCTCAGCGGCAGCAGGCTCTGCACGATGTTCGCAGCGATAGAATTCTGCCCGCTAACAGGCGGAGCGCGGATCTTGGGCTGGTAGCGATCAAAATCGGTCCGCTAACGAGCGGTGTGATGATTTTCCCAGCACTGATCGGGCTCAGCGGCAGCAGGCTCTGCGACGATGTCCTCAGCGATAAAATTCTGCACGCTAACGAGCGGTGCGACGGAAATTTTCTCACTAAGCCGGCTGTGCGTGAAAAAGTGGAGATCTTTGAATTCTTTCTTCTTGGCCAGCTTCCCAACAGCAGGCACAGCTCCCAGAGGCCCCAAAACTGGTTCCAGCACTCTAGGAGGGGCAGAACTCACACAGCAGAGTTCAGGGGGAAGCTGGGGGTGAAGTCCTTTTTGTTCCTGGGACTTCTTAACAGGAGGCCAGCTCTTCTCAGGCCCTTGGAGATCTTTTAAAGCATAAGTTGAAATAAAGTCTTTGTAGTCTTTCTCCTCTCCTTCAGCAGCAAGGCAACCACTGCAGGCCAATCCCCCAGGTCAGGGACAGTACTACTCCTTACAGCTTTCCCAGTTCCTTCTCAGGCAGAGGTTCTTCTTGTCAAGCAGGATCTAAATTCTTGGGAGCAGGGTCCCAATACTTATACTCCTAAATCCTTTGTTCCTCTGGGGTAGAGGGGCCTTTGCTCAGTCCAAACCAGTTCCTGAGCACTTTGTTGACATGACTCTGACTTTCTATTCAGGGTGCAGGGCAGAGACATCAGCCGCTCCATTGAGGTGGAGCCAGCATTGCGGAGGCAGAGCACAGCCCTATTCAGAGTCCAGGTGTACTCCTCCCACCCATCTGGATGTCAATCTCTCTATTCACCACCAGGCTACCTAGCCCTGCCCCTCTGGAATTCCCCAGCCCTGTCACTCACACAAACCAGACAGGCAGATGCACATCATAGCAGAGGCGGACTGAAATGGTTAGGCAAGCAAATACCAACTTTCTAAAAGTGGCATTTGCAAACACAGAATATTAAAATAAACTTCAGGCATACTAAACTCTAATTTCTACCATGTTCCCTGGGTCTGTTAGGATCATAGAATGTAACAATTCTAACAGCCCATTCTGGCCTATGGAGAACAGGTAGCCTTGCAATAGTGAAAAACGAAAATGGCTGTAATTCACTATTAGAACATGCCACACACATCGGGGCTTGTCCTACCTTATGCTTACAATGCACCCTGCCCTTGGGCCTACCATAGGGGTGACTAATATGAAGTTAAGGGAAGATTTAGGGACTGGCAAGTGGGTGCACTTGCCCAGTCAGCATGACCGTACTAGACTGCACGCAGGTTCTGCAATGGCAGACCTTAGACACATTTTACTAGGCCGCTTCTGTGGGTGGCACAACCAGTGCTGCAAGCCCACCAGCAGCATTTGTATTTACAAGCCCTGGGCACTCCTGGTGCACTTTACTGGGGTCTGACAGTAAATCAAATAAGCCAATCATGGAATCCAATCAACATATACATTTTAAATAGGGAGCACTTGCACTGTGGCACTGGTTGGCAGTGGCACAGTGCTCTGAGCAGCTAACACCAGTAAAACCCATGAGGCACAGCGACAAAAAGTGGAAGGGAGACTCACGCCAAGGTGCCAACTAACGGGGAGAATCTCCCCTTTCCAATGGTACCCCTGCCTAATGGATCCCTGTTTGGGGATCGCCCCGGGAGGGCGATCACCAAGCAGGAATGCACCCACTAGGCACCAGGGAGGGGGTAGCGGCCCCTTGGGCAAGGGCCTTTGCTCCCCCATGATTAGGGTGAATTCAGTCTTTCTGCCCCCACCCCCTCCGGAGGCAGAAATCCCATTCGAAACCAGGGATTTATTTTCCAAGTAAATTAGGGGTGGGGGCTGCACAATATGGGCATGCCAATGCCCCCAACCCTGCGGCAAAAGTTTAGCCTTCCTGACCCCCTTCCCCCCCCCCCCCCCCCCCTCCACCCCCCACAAACCTGGGGAGCAGAAAGCCCACTAGATGCCAGGGTTTTTTTCTCCCCGTTAAATTTAGGGGTGGGAGCTGCCCAAAATGGGAATGCCAATGCACCCCCCCCCCCCCCCAAAATACTCCAGTCCCTCCCCCTCCCGGAGGCAGATGGGGTAATAGCCCCTGATCTGCCACCTGGGGGGGGGGCAGAAAGCCCACTAGGCCCAAGGGATTGGGTTTTTTGTACGTAGAGGGGGGGGGGCTGCCCAAAATGGGCATGCCAGTGCCTGAACCCTCCCTCCCCCAAAGAAATTGGCACCGCTTTTCAGGCTCCCCTGGAAGGCAGTTGTGGGCAAAAGTCCCGGGGCAGAAAGCCCACTAGGAGCTAGAAATGTTTTTGTTTTATTTATACTTAGGGATGCTTGGCTGGTGGTGTGTGTGGATGGCGCTTGGCTGACGGTGTGCATGGATGGCTGTGTGCTTGTACTGACTCTTGGCTGGTGGTGTAGCTTGCATGGATCACCCAGCGTTTTCTTACCCAGAATCCCCCACAAACCTCAAATTTACTTAGTCACATTTTCCTCACATTTCTGTGGGTAAGTTGTAGGATCACCGTGCATGCACGAATTTCCTACTGCCCAGCATTCCCCTTGGTCTCCCGAGAAAAGTGATACCTCACTTGTGTGGCTGTCCAAAGTAGCCTCAGCCGAAAAACGTATAAACCAACTGCCCTTTTAGACCCGCTTTGCCCCCCCCCCCCCCTAATTTCTACACGTTTTTGGCCCTTCCCGTCATAGTCACTTGGCCCATCCACAAAAGTAAGGTATACTTTTTATCGGGAGACTGAGGGGAATGCTGGGTAGTAGGAAATTTGTGCGGTGCGGTGATCCCACAACTTTCTCACACCGATATTAGTGGAAAATGTGACTTTTTGGCTAAATGTGAGGTTTGCAGCGAGTTTTTGTAAGGAAAATGTTGGATCAACGCAAGCCACACCTCCCTGGACTCCCACTGGTGTCTAGTTTTCAGAAATGTCTGGTTTTTTAGGTTCCCCTAGATGTCTGCAAACCCAGGACCAAAAACACAGGTGCCCACCTATCTATCACAAAACTACCTGGTTTTTCAAGAGGGTCCTCTGCGTTTTTGGTTCTGGGCTCAGCGGCCATCTAAGGAAACCTACCAAACCCACACATTTCTGAAAACTAGACACCCAGGAAAGTCAAGGGAGGCATGGCTTGCGTATACAGCTTCTGTAACCTTATTGTATACAGCTTCAGTCACCAGAGCAAGAATGAGTAGACTAATCTTGTAGTTGTTTTATAATATTATTTGGCAGATTCAGCCAGGCTGAGACTGCTATGTCATAGTAATGATTCTAAATGATATGTTTAACATTCCGTGGTTGGATCGAGATTGTAACTGTGCCTGGCTGTGATGGTTGGGTGATTTCTGTCTCACCAATAAAGCCTAAGAGAGGAATGTGAAGGTCATGTCATAGATTTATTTACCACATTTTGGCGATTATTTCTGAGCCAGGCGCCGGGATGAGGCAGTGAATCACTGATGCGAACCTGCAGAGTATGGCCGTCGAGAAGGTATCGTCCCAGCTGCATAGAAGATGTTGGCAGACGATTGGTACGGACTCATGGGAGCACTCTCCCTGTGAGGTATTGGCGGTTTGAACTTTGTGCTTGGAAAAAGTACAAGACGTATAAATTCAAATAAGAGCAATAAGGAATTGCGCATGTTACTAGCAATAGAGCTGTGGCACAGTAGTAAGGCCGATTGTTTTAGCATCTTCATCGACGCTTTGATGGAAAAGTATTTCTAACAGCTGAAATTGCAGCTGGCGTGCCCAACATCTAAACGGAGATACACCGCATTTGCCACAAGACTGAACCAGCAGGTGTTAAAACAGTTCATTGTTTATGCAGCGTACAGTGCGAGCACTTGTCCTTACTTTGTACAGAGTTCCTCTGGGTTGCCGGCGTCGGCGCTGCTTCCCGTCGTTGCCTCCAACTTGATCTCAGAAGTGGGTGGATTGAGATGTGTTTCCCTTGAGGCTGTTTAGGGTGGAGCCAACCCCTTCCCCAGGCTTAAAGTAACAGCGTGTTCAGCGGTGATGCGCACACCATACAAGTAATGAGGATGTCACCGTCTCTTAAATATACAGCGTGTCCACAGCAGCGGTGACACGCAGACCATTAAAAGTATTTAGGAAGTCTGCACACTGCTTTTTGGGAGTTTAGAGCTAGTCCAGTTAATTTATTATAACTGCCAATGCTGGTTGTTCATCATACAGTGATTAGCACACTTTTCTTCGTCTAACCTGTGAATCACTGTTAGTTGTTCATCACATCCAGTGTTTGGCACACTTTCTTGGTATGTTTGAAGTATTCTTATGAGTTATTTGCAAATCTCTTTCTTCAGTGATTTGCACACTTTAAAGTTGCAAATCTGTTCAGTGTGTTGCCATTATTATTTTAAGTATTGTGTTACCATTATGAATATCGCTAATACAATTACAGCCCCACCTCTATTTCTTATGTCAGCAGGGGAACCTCGTATAGAACGGGAGGATTGGAATGACCGCTTTTTTTCCCCTCAGTGCTGGAAATGTTGTGCTATCTAACGCTACCAAATAATTTTCAAAGCATTGTTAGGAGCACTTGGAAAACAGGGGCACACATTTTATCTTCCAGGAACAGGTGAGGAAGTGGAAAATGTGTATAAAGATGTTATCGTGAAGTTGCGCACTTGTTTGCAAAACAAGAAAATATCGTTATGTGCAGGCATAAGCTTTACACGCAACCACAATTGGTAGCAGAAACAGTGGATGCTATTGTGTCCCGATTGAGGGAACTGTACATGGTGCTTGTTCGGACAAATTCTAGCTGAAATGATAAGGAACCAGCTAATTGTACAGTGCAATACCAAAAAAAGCACAAAGGTTGTGGGCTGCAAGCAATTCAACATTAAAGGAATCTATTGTAATAGCAAAAGTGGTAGAGGAATCTGAAAAGTGCGTGAGGGAAATGAAGACTCCAACAAGAGAAAGGTGTGGAGGTGGCAATTATGAAGTGTGACCTAGAGGGTGTTAATGTAGTGTGCAGCGAGACAAACACAGGCTGGGTATATACCAGTTAGACAAGAATGATTAAGGGTGTGTTTACTTCAGGGAAAGGCTATACATGAGTGTGTCACAGGTGTAGAAATAAGTTTAATTTTGTAGACAAACAGTTTTGCACAAGGGAAGGAGTGCCATAAGTGTGGAAAGAAGGGGCACTACGCACACATGTGCAAAGCAGTTACTAAGAAAGTAGCTGTAGTTGAAGATGAGGATACAGAACATGGGGTTACTCATGGTAAAGTAGGATGAATTGTTTGGCAATGTGGGTGAAGAATAGGAATTGGCCAAAGGCAGATTTTGATACTAATGGGGAAATGATGTCCTTAAAAGTGGACACGGATTTTTACACACTATTATTCCCAAGAACATTTTTGATCGTGTGGGAAGGGGTGACTCTAATTCCCTCTGTTGTTCTAAAGGGTTATCAGGGGACAAACACAGGTGTTTTGGGTTGTATGGAGGTTTATATAAAGTTTGCAGGTAGGCGGCCACTGGCAAAGTATATATTGCTCCAGAGGGACCACCTATACTGGGGTGGACTCATCAATATGATTTGAACATCAGGGTGGATCCGAGAGAACAGCAAGGTGATTGATGAAAGTGGTGTGCAGAACACACTCTAACAGCAGAACGTACTCTAACATCATTCACAGGTCTTTGAATGAAGACTAGGGGAGGCTACTGGGATTCATTTTAGCTGTGCTCAGCAGCCACTGCTTTTCAACAAATTATCACAAAATGTTACAGGTTATCAACAAAGTAGTCTTTTTTTTTTTTTTTCTTTTTTTTTCAAGAGGATATTCTAATCTACGCAACTGTCAAGTGGGAAGACAACAGACCACTGGAGGATGTTATCCTGCTGGGGGGGGGGGGAGGGGTTTGGGGGGGTTAACATTGTGGAAGGAAAAGTGTGTGTTTGCGGTAGAGGAAGTAGACTATCTGAGGTACCACATTGCAAGGGAAGGCATACAACTCAAACAGTATGCTCTTAGTGCCATAGTCCATGTGGAAGTGCCTGATGATGGGGATAAGTTAAGATCATTCATGAGAATGGTGGAGTACTACTCCAAGTTTGTGCAGGATTTTGCACAAAAGGCGGATCCTTTGAGAGAGCTATTGAGAAAACGAAGGGAGTTCATGTGGGCTGAAAAGCAGTAAAATGCTTTCACTCTGATAAAGGAGAATATGGAACAGGCTGGAATCTTGGTACTGTTCAGAACAGAGTTACACACCGTACTTACCGTAGATGCCAGTGCGGTGGGTATTGGTGCAGTTTTAACCCCAAACCATGGGAGGGAAGTGAAAACGGTGGCTTTTGTATCACGCTGTTTCACTGATGCTGAGAGGAATTATTCCATGATGGAGCGCAAGGCACTGGCAGCTTCCAGGGTCACCAGACCTTTCTAGGTATTTTTGTGAGGTGGAGTCTTTACTTTGAGAACGGACCATAAGCCTCTTCTTAAGGTGACTAGAGAAAGTACCATACCTGAAGGACTTAGAACTTTTTTTGTAAAGTACAAAGTGAATTGTGCACACAGGACGAGTGGGTAGTTTTGAGAGGAGAGAAGTTTGTGCCACCAGAGTCCATCAGGAATAGGTTGATTGGGTTGGCACATACTGGTCACCTGGGGCAGAAATTTACTAGAAGTAAAGGAAAGCTTGTAGTGGGCATGTATGAACCGAGAAATAAAGGAATGGGTTGGAAACTGATTGTTGTAGAGATTCCGAGAAAAGATTACTTGTTGGTTTGGGTAAAGTGGATCGAGTGCAGCATGTTTTTGAGTCTGATGTAGCTTGGGAGAAGGCTTGTCTGGACTTTATTGGCTCTTTCAGTGGTTTGCAAGAACAAGAAAGATTTGCAGCAGTTATGGTGGATGCTGGATCAAGGTGGATGGAGGTAGTTTTCATAAAATCCACTACTAGTCAACGATTAATGAATTAAGTGACGTTTTCAGGAGAGAAGGAATTCCATTAGTAGTTTTTACTGAAAATCGAACACAACTAACTTTGAAGGAAATGGAACAATTGTTTTGGAAAACTGGGTTTTAGACATGCATGTACCTCCCTCTATAACCCACAAGGGAATGGGTTGTGCGAGAGGCTAAATAAAATGGTGAAGGGGTCAATGCAGTTTCTGCAAGGATACCAGTACAGAAAACTATCAAAGAAATGCTGTGGGCATATCGTACAACAGTGCATGATTCAGTGGAAAAAGCCCTTTGGAATTGATGCATGGCAGATAACTGGCCACCAAACTGCTCCAGACATGGTTACAAAAAAACATACCGGGGATGTAGCTAAAGTTCTGGGGGGAGGTGCCAAAGTTATCCAGGAGGGTAACTGGGTGAAAGTCAAACCAGGTGTAGTGAGGGGTTGTCAAAGTTCAGAGGTCCCTACAAAGGTGAGGTTGTTAGTGGAAGTTAGATAAAATTGCATGATAGTCAAACTTGGAATCTCAGGAAGGTAGCGCTATATCAAACACCAGGGATATGTAGGAAGTTTCAAGGGACATGGAGGTGTCCGTCTTCATGGTAATTCATGAGTGATAAGTTCAAAAGAACTCGCAACAATCCCAATATGTTCTCAGGGGAGGGATAGTGTGAAACAAGGGGCTCTGTGCTAAGGGAAAGGGTTGTGAGACAAAAAATAACCAAGCTATTTGAGGGATTCTATGTGTGGGTAATCTTTTGGAGATATTGTTTCTTAAGGAAATAAGTAGAGTTGTACACCCTTGTTTTTGGGCATTCTCTGTATAGAAGTTAAAGAATGTTCTTTCTCTTTGGAGAAGTTAAAGATGAAGGAGCATTGTTGTGGTATTTTCCTTGATCGTGCCCTGCCTTGTGTACAATTCCCACCCTGCCCACTTACCAGTTGTGTGGTGTCCGCCCGTGTTGTAGTACACTGGACCCAAGATAGTTGATTCTGTTGTGTTTGTAAGGAAAGAAAGGAGATGCGTTATAATATCAGGCAGTCTCAGTCGGGCTGAGACTGCTAGAACATAGTAATGATTCTAAATGACATGTTTAAAGTTCCATGGTTGAATCAAGAGTGTAACTAGGCCTGGCTGCGACTGTTGGGTGATTCCCTTCTCTCACCAATAAAGCTTAAGAGAGGAATGTGAAGATTGTGTCATAGATTTTATTTACCAGACTTTTACTACAAGATCAACCAAGGCATCAGACCGGGTTAGCCTCTTTCACCTATGCTCTTTGCTGTGGCCATACAGTCCTTCGCCGAAATAATCAAAGATGAAAATAGAGAAAGGGGGTGATAGTATTAGCAAATGGCTGCCTGCTATATCTCTATATGGATGATATGCTACTGCTTCTAAAAGGCTTGGGTGAAGTCTAGTGGTATAATACCTAGCAGAATTTGAGAGAATCTGGCCTTAAAGTTAAATGGTTTAAATATATGTATCATCCATAGACCCAGACCTAATCATAGAACTGCAACAACTCCAGACGTGGAATATCAAATGGGAGAGTCGCATGTTTAAATGCCCGAGGGTGAACGTATCAAGGTACTATTTTTTTTTTTTTTTCTCCTTCAGGATGAAAAGCCCTCACCCACCCAATAGGTAGCATGCTTCATTAGTGAACCCCTCCTGAAGCCAACCTTTGTGATTCTGGTGTCTGCTACTATTTGTGTAAGGGAGCTCGTGATGTGTTTTTTGTCTCAAGAATTGTCACGTTGGGTGCTGTTTGAGTGTGTGGATCACAGATAAAGGACTCTGATGTAGACTGTCTCTACCTTTTGTTTCGATGAAAGCACGTAGCCAGGAAACGTTTTTAGTAAGGTTTATTCTTTAACTCGGCAGCAATGAGGAGAACAGACTGGGCCCTCCTTTTCCAGTGAAGCCCTGCCAACCGTATGACCCACAGGATTCCACAGCAAGAGCAGCTCGAAGCTGGGACCCCGTGAGGTCACAAACCGGCACAGCTAACATAAACACAACACCTTATTGGAAACCTAATGGCAGGGAAACTGGGACAGACGCTGAGATCTCTGAATGGGAACTTTATTTGGGGAAAAAACACAAACTCTTAGTAATGGGGTGGTCCTGCCTATCTGTGCATCATGTAAATGGTCAGGGATGTAGAAGTACTCCCGATAGATATTGGGTGGGGATGTCAGAAACAGACTAAACATGATTGAAAATTGTAGCAGTATATTAGCAAACACCTCAAGTGCAACCAGAAATACTAGATTGAGATGCACCCAGTTAATTATTTGCTTTATACGCACATGACACCCGCAAAAACAAAAAAATACTTGATTCCAAAGCAGTAAAATGCCCTCTATGTGATCACCTCTGTGCTGACTTTTATCTTATAATTTGGAGCGGTCACACCATTGTACTGACAGAAAGTAACAGACTATCTAGACATTCGATCGGGAACGTCTATAGTCTCCTCAGAGTTGCCTTTTGATCTTGTTCCTTTGACCGATGCCAAAGAGGGCAGGCATTGGCGAAGTAACCGCTTCCCCATTCAAAGAATATAGGAAACCAGTGTTTACAAGGACAGCAAGCAAGCAAGATTATTTTTTGCGGGGAAGAATGGAGAGGGAATCGCAGGAGGCCTGTTTTTATATGTGGGTTAAGATTCACTCTGCTTTCAAAGACAGATCCCCCCCTTCCCCCGGAAATCTGCATGCAGGCGGCAGACCAACGAGTCCACTGCTAGTAAATAGACTAATTGAAACCGAGCCACACAATTATAATGTTTTATTTGTTTTTAAGACACATATTTGAAATAAGAACTTGCCAATCCCCGTAGACTGAGCGCACATAAATCAGAAAATTGGTGAATAACTTGGCATGAAATATATGAACGCGTTGTACTAAATTATTAATTAACTGAGACTTTATTTATAAATGTGTTTTTGTGACTCGCATATGACAAGTGCATAAAGCAAGGAACCATTTTATTAAGCTTCCTGCCAAAGCAGACTGTAATATTAATTTCAAAATCGGACTTATTTATGCATTCAAACAAATGTGAAGAAAACACTGTAAATGAAATAAAGGGGAAAGCATCATTGGCAAAGCCAATAGGTCTTCTACAAAATATATTAGCTTTGGCAATGTTTTTTGCCATGTTGTACAGCAGAACCGCTAAAACTAATGTTAGAAAAAATGCTAAGACATGGCCAACAGTGGCTGCGTCGTAGCAGTGTGCTTTTTTTATACAACCTGTGCATTCTCCCGAGGCAACCCAGAGGGAGAGGGGAGGGCAGTAGAGGTTGTGGGTGAGGGAGCAGACAGGCGAGAGAGGGTATTGGGGAGCACATGGACCATGAAGGGCGGGTGTGAGTGGCTGAGGACAATAAGACAGGTGCCATAAGGACTGAGGGCAGGCACATGGACAAAGGAGGGTCGGCGAAAGGGACTAGGGGCAATCGCACGGATAATGGAGGGTGGGTGGAAGGGGCTGGGTGAAAGCAGATGGACAACAGAGGGTGGGCAGGAGGAGCTGGGAGAAGCACATGACCAATGAAGGGTTTAGTGAAGGGGCTGAGGCAAGCATGGACAGTGCAGAGATGGTGAATGGTAGCAACTTAGTGACAAACCCTGAGGAAGCGGAGACATCTGAACAACATATGCACTATCGTAGCGTGCTTAAACAAAAAGAAAAATGTACCGCCTGAAAAATGGGTGGTGCATGGACGTGAGTGATGTGTTGATGCTCCAGATGAGTAAGAAAGTCTATGAAACCTGACAAATAAGTATTACGCAAATGAGTGATAATGAAGCTAACCAATAATAAGCAGTGGGCCCCGTCTAAACCCAATGTAAGAAAAGTAAAGTGTGAAACAGTAGGTTATTATTTGAGGTCATGTGAGTCCTCATCAAGTAATAGTGACCCAATATCACACCACGTCCAGTTAGACCTCAATTTTGACCTGAGCTTAATCCTTGGTAACTAAAACGTAGAGCTGATGGACTTAACTAAGGAGAAATGTGTAATGCATTTCAGTACCAAAACCGTTAAAAAGGTAGAAAACACAACACAATAAAAAGCCTACTCCAATTAATAAAAGTGGAGTAAAATTTAATAAAGCAACAAGATGCCAAAGTGATAAAAATCGGTAGTAGTGAATAGGAGATATTATTTAAATTTTTAAGTCAAATGAGCACCGCAAAGTGCCAATCAGTTATCTGGTCATGCTGGACCGGTCCAAGTAAAACTTTACAGCTGAAACTAATGGCCAACTTCAAACAACTGCTGGTTGGATACAGGGAACATGCTTGTCCTGGTGGGAAGTTTACATTCAAACTTAAGATTTTCTGGAGAAAAGTCCTCATCCAATGTAAATACTATGCATTCGGCCTTGGGGCTGGTGAGGCCTACTTTAGAGGTGACTTACTATTTAAAAGGAAGGTTTAGGCCGGGCAAAATAAGATTTTGATAAGAGGAAATGGCAGTTTGCAAACTGCTCGGCTAAACTGCTGTGGCTGGGCTAGTTGTGTTTTACTTGGTCACATAAGTGGTAGCACAATATGTGCTGCAGTCAACCAGTGGCGTTTAACTTACCGGCCCTGGGTACACAAACTTCCATCTACTATGGACTTACCAGCAAGTTAAATATGCCAATCGGGGATTAGCCAACTGTACACATTTTAGTGGTCAAAGTACTTGTCTTAGAGTCTAGTGAGTAGTGCTCTAGTGCAACGGAGTCGAAAAACCAACAGCATGAGTCGATAAATTGAGGACTGTGATCATGCTAAAAGAGGCATTCCATTACAGTACAAAAGGTCTCTCAAGATGCAGTGCATTAAGTGAAGGGGTACTTTGTTGAAACATGGCTCTAGATACTTAAGGGGTGGACACAGCACTCATGGTGAGAAAGAAACAAGTCTTAAATTACAATTAACTTGAAAATGAACCAAAGCTGATAAGTACCGGCGACCGGTGCAGTGGCAGTATACTGCTTTCTCCAGCAAAAAGGATATGGTAATGAATGACCAGAGAGGTGGCTGTTCATGTAAAATAGGCAAGCTGAACTATCCGTTCTTTATGGGGTAGTGGCATAGGTATGGCCAATCATAAAGTACTCTTCCACTCACCAAGGGCACCTCAACTAACAGGAATTTTCCGAAATGGACCTTTAATAAAAACAATTGTAGCGCAAAGGCACTTGCAGCAATATTTTGCCTTCCTCCCCATCACCTCCCCACCCCCCAGAAAACTACAAAATTGTAGGTGGTGGAGGGGAAAGAAGCACAAGAGGGAAAGCAACACCGCTTTTGCGGGGGAAGTACATTAGTGAGAAAGTAACACCGAGTGCATGAGAGGCAGGGAGTTTGATGGGGAGAAGTAAACAAGACAACTAGCAAAATGGAGTGCAGGGTGTTATGTGTGGGGGAGGAGAGACAGCTGGAAAACATCTGCACTCATGGAGTGTTTAAGTAAAAAGAAAAAAGTAGTTCCTTAAAAGTGAGCAATGGAAGGACAGAAGTGAGCCAGTCGGAGCTGGTAAAGTGGCCGTGCTCCTGCAGAGGGAGTATCGTAAGATGGGACAATCAAAGCCATCATAAAAGAATCAAGCAAATCAGTGACCAAGTCAGCCAATGGCCAGATTTTAGGCCCCTGTAAATTCTTTGTAAGCCCATGATACTTCTTTTGCAACAGCGTCATAAAAAAGATCCATCTCACTGAACGGTGTGAAGACTTGCTGTGCTGTAGAAATCTTAAACAAAGACGCCTGGTCGACCTCTCAAAAGTAAACAAAGTTCACCCCAGCACAAGTATGATCCATGACCCCTACATTTAAAGCGCTACAGGTGCAATTCTGTGCCAAAGGCACTGATCTGACCTCCTTTTGAAAAGCAAAACTTAACAAATGGTAGAGTGTTTCTGGAACATACATAATTGTATTAGCATGATGTAAATTACGCATATTAGATTTAAGATATTCAGTGAGGTTTGTTTATTTTTACATTGAAAATGTAGTCCTTGATTTCAAAATGGCTGTTGCCGTTCACAGCCATTTTCCCCTGCACAGTCCTCTGTCCTTTCCCCATCATGCACTCCCCACATAATAGCTATTTTGTAAAACCTGTTTTAAAACAGTGTCCCTTCCCCACGCACATGTTGCTTTTTTCTCAAGCTTCATTTTCATGCTGTGTTAACCTAGTGACTTGTTTCAAGGCCTCATCAATTGGAACCACAATGGTTCTCCTGTTCATGTACGGTGTGTAGCGTAACACTTTAAGATGTCTTGATGAGCACCAGGGAACGGAAATGCATTAGATGAATCGTGGGATAGTTCTTACAAATGAGACTTCAAACTGTATCATTCTTTCTTTAATATGAATGGATGGGATTATGAGACCTCTGCACACTCACACCAAATGTATGATGCTTTTGTATAATTTCCTATAAAAGGCTAAATCTTAAGGGTTGTGGGGTTACTCTCCCATGATATTTACAGAGCAGTACTCTTTTATACACAAAAGACTCACTGGATCCTTGCTGTTTATTTTGCTTCCTGTAATGCCTTTGGCTTTTAATAAACCTTCATGGGTTTCACTATAATACTTGTCAGTCTTTTTTGTGAAGCCTAATTGTCTGCATTTGATTCTGTAATGTTACTTGATATGTTACTCAATATTGAATTGATTTTAAATGACTAGAACCAAAGAGGATCAGCAAAATATAAGGAAATTAATATCGCCCCCCAATTAATCAGAAGCACTTTAATTGCGCTACGTCACAAATGTTACTAACAAGTGAGAGGCCTGCTTGAAAAGCGGTTCTTTTGTAAAGCTCTGATGGCCACCCTACTGTTTTTTCTAAGTTATGTAAGCACTTTGTTAGACAAGTACAGTTTATAAAGGCACATTTTCCAACTTTCCAGTCGGTGTGTTTGGAACAATGACCAGAATCTTGTCCTTTAAATATTCAACAATGCGTTTTCTTTTTGTCACTTTAGTGTTTGGGTTTCTACCGATGATGAAAAAATTATGAAGGTGGCTGAACGCTTTGGTGCTCAGGTTCATCGAAGAAGTCCTGAAGTATCCAAAGACACAACCTCGTCATTTGACACCATAGTAGAGTTTCTCAAATACCATCCAGGTATGCCATTGTATTCTAGTCCAGAAATATATTCCTATTATTGTGATATGCATTCCTAGCCATGGCGTTCCACCCTTTTTTTTTTTTTTTTAACTCTGTATGAGTTTTTGACTGTCGGTTTGTATTTTTTACTTTCCTGTAAAGAATTGAGAAACACACATTAAGAATATTTTGAGTCAGTACATGTATACATAGAGAGTGTATACGCTCTGAAAAGGATTGACAGAACATCTGCCAATTTTTGACAAATGTCCCACTTTCGCCAAATTTTAAGTAATCTAAAAACGTCCCCGATGTTTGGATGTACTCGTAAACCATAGTTAAACCACTGGACTCCTCTCTGGCTGCATTTCTGTAGTTTCTTATAATTCATTGATTCATACAGGTGTGTTTATCGCTATACAGGAAATGTTACACTAGACAATGAGGGTTACAAGGTTTGGAAGCCGCATACCTTTCATACTGGTCGGCACATGTTAACAGTCCTTGGTCTGGTGAAACACAGTCAGGATTTTATATTTAACTTCATAGTTGGTGTTAAGTGTATTAAAATACCTCATTACTACCTCCGAAAACCCCTTTTTAGCAACCTTATTATAACGAAAGATTGAGGAAAAAATAAGTATCTAAACCTATGCCTTGCAGTTTGCATACAGCTCCTTGTCGTTGGTCCATAGCTCACTGTACTGAATTAGGACTATAACTTTTGACAAAAGCAGTTACCCACTGAGATGTCTACATAAAATACAAATCTGTGATGTGCGTTACAGCAGGCATATATACCCTCCATCCTACTTTGAATGTAAGTGATTTCATAGAAAAAATATTTCATAGAATGCCATTAGTAAGAAACAATTTCACCTAAACTGTGTAATGGAAATTTTTAGAATGAATGACATTTATCTTTTTATTTAAAACAATTCATAAAATGTCTTTTTGTCTGAAATTGGCTTTTGCATTCTTATTTGCTAGGCTGTAAATAAAATGGTTGCAGGTCTTACTTTCAGATACATTTTTGTCAAGGGTATTTATTTCAGTGCTTTACTTCAGGAGACATTTAAAATATATTCATATTGTCAAACAATTACTTTTGAGTTTTTTTTTTTTATATGCTGACCCCTAACTACACCACAACACCCCCATTCCTAACATCCTCCCAACCCTTCCATCTAAAAGTCCCCATCATGCCGAAACTACATCATTCGTGACCACTACATTTCACACATCCCTGAACCCTAGAAACCACCTCACCACGCCTAAGCTCGACTTATCCCGGACCCTTAAAATCCACCCATCCCTAAAACTCCTCTTTACTGGTTAACTCCACCCGTCCCTGAACCATAGAGAAAAAATACCTTAACACCGTAAAACTTCACTCATCTATGACCCCTAAAAATCCATCACCACTCCTAAACTCCACCTTTCTTGAACCCTAAAAACCCCTTTCTACATATAAAATGTATCCATACTGGAACCCTTAAAACCTCGCACTACCCTAAACTTATTCCACTCCTGATCTTTCTGCCCCCGGAATCCTCCATTCCCTGACCCCTAAAAACTCCCCCATGAGCCTGAACCTTAACAACCCTTCACCACCCATACACTTGATTCAATCCTTGAGCCCTAATGACACCTCACCAACTTTAAACTCTGTCCATCCCTGTACCTTAGAAAAACATTTATACGTGTGAACTCCTCCCATCTGTGACCCCTAGAAACCTCAACACTCCTAAACATCATCCATCCCGGTACACAAAAACCCCTCACTACCCCTGAACTCCAACCAAGTTTAGTGTAATTTCTGTTTTTTTTTTTTTTTTCTTAAAATGTGATTTCCTTTACATTTGTTACATACATTTTTTTTGATTTATTAGTACATCTTACAAATTGTCTTTAATTAAAACTGGTTTTCCACGATTTGGTTTCTCAGTTGTAGTTTTTCTATTAATTTACTTTCTTCGCCTACTTTTAAATTAGCCAGAATTGTGACTAGAAGCTCGGATATCTCCAGCAAGTGCATTAACTACCAAAGCTAGCTTCCCATCCTATCATGCCTAAGGCAAGCCCGTCTGCGCCCGTCCGCTGACGACACCCAGCTAATAGTTTGAGTCGATAACTGTCCCCAAGCTCAGCTCAATGTCCAGAACATCCTACGGTTTACCATGAATTGGATGACCTCTAACTCACTGAAAGTGAATCCAGATAAGACCGAGGTGCTGGCTTTAACTACAGAGGCCTCACCCTGGTCCAATCATTTCTGGCCCCAAGAGCTCAGTACCACCCCGACACCAGTACCAGTTGTAAAGAGTCTTGGCATCAAATTAGACACCAAACTCACCCTTATCAATCCGGTGTCGGCGGTAGTGGGGAGCTGCATAAGTCTGCTGCGGCAACTCCGCAAACTCGGTGCCTTGCTGTCATTTTCTACCATGCGTACCGTCGTGACAGCCCTAATACTGTCACGTTTGGACTACGGTAACACAATATACATAGGGCGCCCTGAAAAACTCCTGGGGAGACTAGAGGTAGTTTTAAATGATACAGCAAGGAGGATTTTTAAATCTCCAAGAAGAACACATGCCACCCCCCTGCTGAAACATTTGCACTGGCTCCCCATTAGGCACAGGATCAGGTTCAAGGTTCTGTGCATTGCGCATAAAGCTAAATATGGAAGGGCACCTAAATAAATCACAGACCGCCTGAAGTCTTATGTGCCTAGACGGCACCTCTGATCATCTGAGGCCAGCATGCTGGCCTGCCTGCGTTTTAACAGAACCACCATGGGAGGACGGGATTTCTCAGTCGTGACCCCCCAGCTCTGGAATAGACTTCCTGATAATATATGTATGGAACCTCTGCTACTTAAAACTATCCTGTTTGCTGAGGCATTCGGCTAAATCCATTCAGTGCGCTGACTACACTTGGGACCAATGGACCTCTGTCCACGCTACTAGCGCCTAGAGACCTATGGTGATTGGCGCTCTACAAATATAATCTAACAACAATAACAATGTCCTGAAAATTGCTGGGCACACAAAGATCTTTGTAGCAGGTGCCTTAACCCTGTAGGCCCAGACGTGAGTCCTGTGCTCTCCATGCTGCTGCAGTCCAGCTATCCTGGTTAATGAGGGGTGAAACCCCGAAACCGGTCCTAGGATGCTTGTTTCCAGTCCAGGGAGGACCTGGCCTGGCAGTTCGGGGCTGAACTGTTTCCATTGGGCGCAGGGTCAAGACTGATTTACATATGGCTAGATTCAAACTGGAATAGCTTGGTGAGCAAAATAAACAATGGATTTAGGCCCAGATCTCTCTACTGGGGCGAATGTATGACATTGTTCAGCATTCTGGCCATCAATTGTTCTTTTTGCAGCTTGTGTTTGTGATCGGAGCAGATTTGCTGTCATATTTGTACTTGTTGCCAATTTCTTTGCTGCAGTTTTTTCATGACTCTGCTTTGTGACTCCACCCCTTTCTGCTGCCACACCTACACCACCAATTTACGGGATCCTGAAGTAATGTTTTTTTCTATTTCCAGCACTGAAGCAAGTAAATACCTGGGCATGTGGGAACTGGTGAACTCGCAGCATGTCCAAATATTGGCCTTGATATTTTGAGGGTATCATGGCTGTGCTTAGTGGGGTGGAAGCAGCTACTAATCTCATAAGGCCTGTTCCATCTTTTAATGATCCAACTTGCATGCCCCTTAGCAGGACCCTAATCCTGCTCCTCCTACTAACGTTTTCCTACTTGGACACTCCACTTAGGACAAGATGGTGAAAATGTACGTATACACGATGATGTATAGTGTGCACAGATTCCACTGGATCCCCAGAGGCTTTGCAGACACTCCAGTAGATACTAAGGCTCTCTTTTGTGGTAGTGTGGGCGAGCAGTAGGTTTTATCAAAGGGCAGTGCTAAGCATTTGTTGTACACACATGCAAGAAATAATTACACACACTATGACTAAATCCGAGACCAGTAGTTTGGAAAAATACTTTTAGTATATTTATTTTAAAGAACCGAGGATACTTTGTTGCATGGAAAGACATTTTGCATTATCAATGCTTTTCAATGTAAAAAGTGGATACTTAGTGCATTTTTCAGTAATACAATACTAACCCATGGTAGAAACACAATCGGTAATATGCAGTTAAATAAATGATTTATGATATTGAGTTTCTGGATAAAGAATCGGTACCAGGCAAGGTTCAGATAGGGCTGTTTGGTGCAGAGGTCAGAGTAGCACGGTTTGGTAATCCAGTCTCCAGGGGTTAAGGTAAGCACATGGGGTGCCACAAGGCAGCACCAAACTTATACCCTCAGCAGCCGCTGGGTGCAGAGTGCCAACACAGCGTTGGGTGCCCAATGCAAACCGATGGAGAATCTTGAAATCAGAAAAATCTGCAGCCTCAGGACAGGAGACCAATTGAAGGAAACCTAGAGCTGCATAGGTACGTTGGTATGTGCTGGAGTGTCAGATCACCATCGGTAAATCTCCCTTAGGCCCTGGGGCTCCGGGTGCAGAGGTGTCCTTTGGCATCGAAAATCAGCTTACCAGTGTGGTCGCAGCTCGGGGGAGTTGTCGTGCAGATGCTGCAGGCGACAACATGGAGACCGGCAGAGGTCAACCCACGAAGGACCCTTGCTGAGGATCGCTGGGGAACCTTCTCTGGACCGGTTGGCCACTTGGACTCGGGCCGTGGGCGTCTGGTGCAGAGGTGGTTGGTTTTGCTATTCTACAGGCAAAGCTTTGGTCTTTGAACTTGGTTTTATTTTAGACAGGTCCAGTGTCCACGGGAGATAAGGAGTCTTTATGGAAGTCAGGCAGTCCTCCCATGGTTTTGGAGGTCGCTGGTCTTCCGGACGGTTCATGGAAGCTTGCAAAGTTCGCAGATAGGCTGGCGGAGTTGGGACCAAGTCAGCAGCTGGAGCTTCTGGTCATGCAGAACTCAGCTCTTCTTTGTCCTCTTCTTCGTAGATTGTCAGTAAGCTCCGTATTAAGGTTCATGGGTGCCCCTAAATACTAATTTTAGGGCATTATAGGGGTGAGAAGTAGACAGTGGGCTACTTACTTTTAGGGTGCTTACACCATTTGTATGGCCACTCCCTCTGGGGAGAGGGCATATCTCTAACCCAGTGTTTCCCAAACTTTTTCAACCCCCCGGCTCCCTTCACATATGGGCCGTTGGCTGCGGCTCCTCATTATGTTACTTTTATTGGCAGGTGCAGTGATGCAAGTCCGACCTCTGGAGTACTTTCATTTTTCTCTCTGAAAATTATTGGGGTGAAGTTATTATAGTCATCGATGTTATCCCCGGTATACTATGTCAGTAAAATCGCGTGACCCACAGTGCAAGGAGATGCCGGAACTGGCTGCTGTTAAATATGACAGAGGTCTTCCAAATCAAGGAAATGAAATGGATTTTACTTTAAATACCACCAGAATATATTTAATAGCAGCTTTCCTTCCAATCAGTAGGGTTTCAAAACATACTGTGCGTTTGTATAGTGATATCATGGAAAAACAGGCTAAATGTAGAGAAAGATGTGGTAGACAGGTTTTGTACATACAGTGCATAATAAGACCAAGAGAGACTAATTCAAAGTTAGTAAAAAAAGTGGTTAGGGAAAGGATGTGCCAAAAATTAAGACTGCGAGGGTGGATTGTGAAAGAGGATTTGGTGAAGGTGAAGTCCGGATGAGTAGGGCAAAGATTATCTTAGTTCAAGGTATTTCTAATATAGTAGAGATTGGAGACAATTACTTGGAATTGGAAATGGGCAGAAGGAAAATGGGAATGAGGGTGCAGTTATGAAAATGCAAGAAGATGATGGGTGTACTAAAGTCATGTAGGTGAAGGACTTAGAATGCAAGGGAGTCACCAAGGTTGAAAATGGTGTCGGAGATTATGGAGCCGAGAATCCTGAAGCAGTGTACAGTGCAGAGCTTTAAACCAAAACGAGCTATGTGTGCTGAATTTGCTTTAGAGTTTGTTTTTATTTTAAAGGCAGACTTGTACATCATCTGCTCTAATCTAGGCCTGCAACTGTGCAACCGAGTTAGCGAACTCTTACGTTTTTCCTCATCACGCATTTGTTTATAATCAATGTAATTGTGAAGCTAAGTATAGTTTCCTTCACCCCTTTTTAGGTCTCGCTTTTCCCAGCGCATGCGCTGGTCTGGCGAGACTTATTGAGAGGGCTCCAAAAAGTGCTACCAGGCCAGCCTAGAGCTACAGTGCATGTGCGCGGGCACGTGCGCTGCGCTTTACCGCAACTACTTTCACTTTCGCGGCCCCTTTGATGTTTGATCGTGATTACCATCGCGATCACTCTTACTTTCGCGGCCACACGGTCGCTTTGCATAGCCAATAGGTCTCGCTTCTGGGACCTTATAAGTATTTAGTTATGCAACTGTTGCATGGCTAAACACTAAGGTCCCAAAGGCGAGACCTATTGGCTATGCCAATGCTTGTTTTCTTTTTTTTTTTCGTGTTAAAGGTTTATACAAAGAATGTGGTGTGTTATACTGGGACAATAACCTTAAGACATCAAGGAATTCCACAATGAGACTTTAAAAATGTTCATAGACGCTCTCTTTGAGTCACTTACAGTGGACTTTGTGTGTGTGCCTGTGTGATGCCACCCTGCAAGTTACTGAGCCAAAACAAACCGCGTTTATTTTTAGCTGGAACCCGGTTATTACTTCAATTCCACTATAAAAAAAAAAGTGATAGAGGTTTAAAATGGTTTTAAAATGTGGTGGGACTATAGAGCAGTTCACGAGATCAGTAACATAAGTAGTACAACTAATGTGTAGTAGGCACGCACTTGGTGCGACCTCACTGAGGTGCCAGTACTTCACTTGACTGCTTCACGGGGGTGCCAGAGACCCGCAGTGTGTTTCATTAGCAAATGGGTGCAGCCTGACACTGCGTGCTTGTTTCTCAAAGCATATGTTTCAGCAAACCATTGCTTTTGAGAAAAGGAACAAATTGCTTACTATAAAATCGAGTGAATGTGTCTGACGTTCAACGGACCTCTTGAGGAAAGTCCCCGTGCTCTTCTCACCACTTTATTTTTTCCTAAATCTCACAATATTGTTTCAATAGTTGCTAGCTAACTAAAGCCACAGAAGCGAACACCGTCACCGCTCAGAATGCCAGAAGGTAGAGGAGTTTTGGAGCAGGTCTATGCTCACCTCTACAGGTAGAAAGGTAAGCCCGCTCTCGTTTTTTACCTGGGCATTCAGAGAGAGTTTATTGGGGCCGCTGTCCCCGCTCTATCTGTTCTCCTCCAAAGTTCTCCGGACAGAACACTCAGCTGATCCTCACGGGACAGACACTTCAATGACATCAAGGCAGCATGGTGTTCTTTTCAAGTCTCCTGCTCTACGTGTCATCAGGGTGTCGTCTTGTGCCCCGAATGACTTCTGAATACGGTATGCCTTTATGTATAATTTTTTTGTTCATGCTTTAGCCCAATCGTAGCACTATAAATTACAATACATGCTTCTGTTCTTTTACCGAACACTATCTTGGTGTGCATCTGTTCACGGCGCCTCTGGCTTTCGCGGCACACAAGGGTGCCATGGCGCACAGATTGGGAATCTCTGCCCCAACCCCATTGACTAGAGCAATATGATCTGGAGGATTCTAGAAGGAAGGGAGTCACTTTAGCTCATGGCATCTTAGGGGTGGCCCTGGCTGAGAGGGGGCACACCTCCTTGCTTACTAATTTTTCCACCAACCTTGCTGCCAAAAATGGGGCTTGGTCGGGGGTGGACATCTCCACTAGCTGGAGAGGCCCTGGTCATCATAACAAAGGACGGGAAGCCTTTTAGGGTTATCACCTTTCTGTGCTGTTCCTGCTTGGGGGTCAGAAGCATGTCTAGAGGTGGGAGGCTGGTGGGGACCAGTCAGGCACACACTAACTAGTTGGTTGGATTTCAGGGAGCACCATTGAAGTTCCCTCTGTGCATTTCTTAATATATCCAACACTGGCATCCGCGTGGGTTTATTAAGCTGAAATGTTTGGTATCAAACATCTTGGAATTCAGTGAAGCCATAATGGAGCTAATAATGGACCTATAAACTATGCAGTTTTGCCCTCACATAAGGTATAGGGCACCTTGCCTTAGGGCTTGAAGGCCTGCTATAGGGGTAACTTACCTACAACTCATGCAGTGCTGGTTGGCATGGCACACAGGCATGTGTGCCAGATCGACTCTCACTTTTATCTGCACCAAAATAGGTAGGCTGCTATGGCAGTATGCCTGTGTTTTGTGAGGGGTCTCTTAGGGTGACACAATACATGCTTCATTCCTTAGAGACCTTCTGTGGTCACAAGGTACTTGTTACCACTGGTATCTTTTACAAGGGACTTATATGTGAGCCAGAGGTGTGCCAATTGTGGAAACAATGGTACAGTATTAGTAAAGGACATAGTCGCTGGGAACCTGGTTAGCAGGAAGCCAGTGCACACTCAGTCAAAGAAGAATCACACAGCGTTTGTTTACAAGTTCACAATGTCTCTCCCTCTGCTGCTGCCATTGATTTGTTTAGAGCAGTTCACGTGTCATTTGTTGAGCAGAACACAATGTTCCTCAGAGACTTCAGCACTCTTGGACCAATTGAAAGTCCTTATGTTAAAGCCTGTAGCGTCAAATCTACATCAGAAGATGTCTTGATTAAAGAATTCTGAAGAATTGATGATTCACCGGACGACTGAGCCCTGTAAACGTGTCTCAGGCCTGCCACTGCAGTGCCTGTATGTGCAGTTTTAAACTGCCATGTTGACCTGGCAAGGTAACCCAGGCCCAAACCTTCCTTTTTAATATATACAAGTCACCCCTAAGATAGGCCCTGAGCAGCCCCAAGGGCAGGTTGCTCTGCAAATTAAAAGGTTGGACATGCACTCTTAAGTTTTGCATGTGCAGGTAGTGAAAAACTCCTTAAAATGTGTTTTTCATTACTACAAGGCCTATCGCTCCCCTAGGTTAACATTGGGATAACCTTATTACATTTTATAAGTGTAATTTCCAGTTGGGAAAAGATATTTCAAGTTTGGTGTTTCTGTACTCTCAATTTAAAATCACAATTTATGGTAAAGTCTGATTTAAAGTTGTAAGTCTGAAAATGCCACTTTTTGAAAGTAGGCATTTTCTTTCTTTAACCATTCTGTGCCTCTGCTTTTCTCTGAATACACATCTGAGGTGGGTGACAGCTGGACTTCATGCATTCCCTCTAGACAGCCATAAACAACAGGAATTGGGTGCCTGATTGACCGTTTACATCCTAATGGGCCATCTTGGGCAGGATGGGAGGGAGGAGCGGACACGTGCACCCGAGTAGGGCTGTGCCTGTCCCCACACAAAGACCAGCATACCCACTTGTAGTGAGTCTGGAGCCAGGGCAGGCTTGTGTACTTCAAATGCATCATTTGAAGTAACCCCCCCCCCAAACTATAAAGGCACACTGGGTATAAGTACTGGACCCCTGACACCACCAACTCGATGCACTTCTGGACCTAATGACCACTATGCCAAGGAGGACTGTCGCTGCTGGATTCCTGCTCTGCTGTGCCTTGCCTGCTGCCCTCTTTGCCTGGCAATGAAAAGGACTGTACGTGCATCTCTGCGTCGCCTGAACCAAGTGACTCCAAGGCCTCGATGGCTTGACTCCTGTTCTGAAGTTTCAGGGACATCAAAGACTTCACTCAACCCTGCTACAGCTTCTGGACTCTGACAACTGTCAGTCCTGCCCTGCCAAGTGGTGCAAATCAAGTCCTGGGCCCTTGGAAGTGTGTTTTTCTGGCTGTCTCAGCTGAAATCCACACATCGTTGACGTTGTGCCAGAACTGACACATTTCTTTCGATGCATCGCCACCTCCAAGACATCACAGCCCCGACTGCGCAGCTCGATGACTCATTGCCTTCATCGCTAGGGGTTAGACGATGTACCTCCCAACTGCGTGACTCTGAACCAGCCCTTTTCCTACAATCCTACACATCGATGCAGACGCATCGCCTCCGACCGCTCCTCGACGTCGATGCTTCCTCTGTGAAGGTACTGTTTGCTGCAAGTCCTGCGTGTCTCCTGTATCCGACCCATGCCCCATCACGATCGTCCTGACTTTCCAGACTTGACCCGGTCCAGCACAAACGGTTTGCTCTTTAATTTTTTGAGCACTATATTTCAAGATATTCTTTAAAAATTCATAACTCCGGTTCTACATATTGGATGTTTGTCATTTTGGCCTAATTTTATGCATTACATTAAGCTCTGTTTATAACCTGTTGTGTATTTCTGTGTGTGGTGTTTTTACTGTTTTACTGTAATGAGTATAACACAAATACTTTACACATAAAAGCACTTTACACATGGCCTCTTAAGATAAGCCTGACTGCTCTGTGCCAAATTACTACAGGTTAATTTCGGGTGTGTATCTAACTTACCCTGACTAGGATCGTGATTCCTGCTTGGACAGGATGCATACCTTTGCCAACCAGTAACCAAATTTCTGTTCAAATGGAAAGTAAATCCCATCAGAGATGCGCGAGCAGAGACTCCTCTTCTACCTAACTAATGTTTTTATTAGTGACGGACAAAAAAACCTGGATGCTGATAATGATTATGAAGGATAATAAGGTTGATGATCATTGACAATAGGCTTCAGTGAATCTTCTAAGGATGCCACTATTAGCTCTGTTGTATTTGCATTTAGCTTAAGCAAGTTATCTTATCCATCGATAGACTGCCACAAGACACTCCCTTAAACAAGCAAATATTGCCCCATGGCCCAAGCAATGCATCATCTGGGTGTTATCAAAAATAGAGCGTGAAAGGTATACGAACCGGTGAAGAAAGCCTGAGATTAGGAATTAAACATGAATTCTGACAAGGAACCATCTGGAACAAAAACAATTTAAGGGAGAAATGTCTGAAAACAACCATACATGAAAGAGCAGAACAAGTCTTGTGTCATTTCTCAGATCCTTGTTGAAGTGAAGCAATGTATGAGTGGAATGCTCAGTTCAAAAGAAAGGAGCGTTCAGCGTTGTCAAATGCTTCTGGTAGGACCAAATTTATCAAAGCTGTTCCACAGACTGCATTTCTGTTCAATTAAATGTCATCTAGGTTGGTCCCCAGAACTGACTGTGCCCACTTGGGTCTACATAAATCTTGCATGGGTTCTTAAAAAACATAAGTGATTGCAGATGATCACCTACTGTGAATTGCCATGTTTCTGAGGCGCATTGGCTACAAATGGGAGTTTGAAACCGTTCTAAAGTTGCATTGATTAATAGTTGAATAGGATCCATTGTAGTCGTCAATAATGAGCAAACAGTGGCACTTGTCATAATCAAGGATAAGGTTTCCCTGTGGAAAAAGGATGCAGGATATTATTTCGTTCTGGGTAATAGCCAAATGGTGGAGGTCACTATATAGCTGCCTTTGGCTGTTTTACCTGGTATTTTATATTGCAGCTTTTACTTGTTACATGGCCTCCTGTTGCTTTGTACAGACTCTGGCCTGCGGTTGTGGTTCATTCAACAGAGGCTTTTTACTAGGGAAAATGTCTTTCGGGACCCTGGGAAGAATATTTTAATTCCATCCGGAATTTCAAGATTTTGCACTATGGCTAGTTTTGGATATTTAAATTAAGTCATATTTTTAAAGTGACTTGGGAAGAAGTCCATACTGCTGGAGTTCTTGCCAAGAGAGTATTTTCTTTCAAGAGAGTTGGCAAAACAAATGTTTTTGTAAATTTCAAATTATTTGGAGCGTCCATAATATTAGAACATAACTGGTCTGATGAGAAATTGAGTGATGGTAGCTGAAATAATTCCTTTAAAATAGAACAAACTTTGAATGTATCTACACAATTACAGATCAAAACTGAAATACCATTTGGTAACCATGAGAAACATCTCCCATTTTTGTGTGAATCTTGAGTGTTTTAATGTCTGTTTTTCATGTTTCGTTTTCTCCTGAAAAGTAAGCATTTGTCAATTCTGTCTCTCCAAGAAGCTTTTTGCCATTTTCAGAAACCAGTGCCAGTTGTGTTTTAATTTTTTCATGTTGTATTTATTTTTCAACAAAAATGTATGGTTCATGATGCGCGATTTGGCAATCATGACTAGATGGATTCAAATGTATGCTATAGATTATATTGGCTGTCTTCCGAATTCCCATTTGTATGCCCCTTTTGATGACTGCTTATCAGGTTTGTGAGAAATATGTTCTTGCCACTCTGTTTTTATTTTGTTTTAATGTGTTTATTACTGAAGGAATATTGTCTCAAATGAGGGCTCAACACTCCTGGTGTACTAGATACAAGTATTTTTAGACGTTGTGCAATTTTTGCACACAAGTGCTTATCAACCTATTGAGGTGATGTAAGTTGACTCCAATTTTTTTTTTTTTACCCATTTTTTTCAAGCACTTGGTGGCAGGATTACGCCACCTTTATTTTGTGTTCATTGTTAAATGCCTGTTTTTAAAGAATATATTGGAAAAGGTGTGCGCTCAAGTAAGGGCATGACCCTCCTTTGACTCTTACTTTCTCCTCCCTTTTTAGGTCTCGGCTGAGCCAGCGCATGCGTTGCTCTGCGAGACATTTAGTAAGTGGGTTTTCAAAGTGCTAGCCACTGGCTTTTTCTGGCCTCAAGCATGCGTGTCCGCGCACAGCTGTCATCTGGGTTTCTATAATGGCTCATTAAGCTTTACAGCACATTAATAATGCTCCTCTGCTCGCACTACCCCCTCCCTTCTCCCCCTCCTTGTCGTCGGCTTCATTTTTTGTTTGTCTTACTCCTCTGTTCGCACTGCCCCCTCCCTTCTCCCCCTCCCCCTCCCTCTTCGTCAGTTTCATTTGCCTCTTGTATCCCTGTTATTATTAGTTTAAGAATTTACTTAAGGCCCTGAACACTTGGATTGTTTTTTGCTACAATTTATTTGTCCCTCACAGTGACATACAGCTCTCCCCCAACACATTCAATTATTTGTTTCATTGCTTCGTGAATTTCTGCTCGGTGGGATTCAATGGTACACCATGTGGGTAACACGTTACAAATATAACTCCATGTCCTGTAAGCATCCTACATTAGAACATCGACTGTAATGTTTAGATTTTTGCCGTAAGTTTGTGCAGTCGTACCCCGGTTCTTGCATTATTTATTTTTAATAAAGAGTTCAGTAGTCCTGTTACTCAAGGCATTATGTGTTTTAACGTCTTTATAAGGACTCTTGATAGGATTACTGTTAATCAAGGATTTGGATAAGCTAATGGTTTTTAGTTTGTTAAAGAAAAAGTAGTGTTCCACAATAACGCACATCTTAACAGGCGCCATCTAGTGATTAATAAGATTCAGTGGTTTACGGGTCTCAGCAATTAATCAGCAACACCATCGCTTGTCAGAAGCACCAGTTAATGACACATTCATTTACGCACTGGGAGAACGATTAAGTGCTTTGTCCGGAATCTAAGGATTCTGTTAGGTACTGCTTATACTCAGTATTTAGTCAGGAAAATGGAGGTAAGGGGGAGCGGCCTCCGTGCAATATGGAATTATGCCTCCCATTACAAGAGATGTGTGATTGTTTTACATTTAGAGGCGTGTGTTTAAAAGCAATAGCTTATTCACCAAAATGCGTCATTCCGAAAACATTTTTAAAAATACAATTAAGAGTCAAAGAATACTTTGGGTAACGATAATTATATTTAATAGCTAGACGAAATAACATTGTGTCCCAGCACAGTCACAGGTGTTTTTGTGTCCTCTGCCTGCCCTGTACTGCCTGCTCCTACAAGAACATGGTCACCATATGACTACAAAGCACCATTACAATGTCATAGACACACACCAATCACAATATAAATCAACATATCTTTATTACAGTGCGCATGCCTCCACTTAACACAATGATCATGAGTTCGCCAAACAACCAGAATGCTTTTCAGTAAACACAACCACAGTGTGTTCGGAAAAACTCTATGGGACATGAATAAATTCCTTATAAGGGGCATTATTTAACATATTACTTGTCCCTGTGCTAAAAGACAAAACAAGCCGCTAGTCTTTTTTAAAAAAAAAAAAGCTTCCATTCAGCGACTGCCATGCTCTTGGTTCCAGGAGCTTTTAGTCAGCTAGATTTACTCCACACATAGGGCAGTAAATGTCACTATAAAAGGCTTCAGGAGAACTATCCACAAACACACCCCATTTGGCACCAAAAAGCACAAAACAACAGGTTCTCCCAGAGCACTTCTAGCAATTCCGCACGGAGGAAGTTGTTTTCTTGTTTTATTTAGTGCATTCAAAGGCTGGCCAGACTTACACAGAAAGATAACAATAATTTGGAAGCAGGGGCAGATTTACTGTCTCCAAACTTTAAATCTGTGATCAGGGCAGCCTCGGAAGACGGCCCTTATCTGCCTCTGGGGTTCGGGACATCCTGTCTGCCCCCTATTTAGTCTGCAGCCTCTTGTCTCTGTAATCGGCATAACAGGCTGGCTTCTTGTCAGCCCCAAGTGCGCCATGGACGCTTCCAGCAAAGAGTTAAATGGTCCGCAGACCAATGCAATGGGCTATGTTTGTCTGTGCTCATGCATTCTTTTAGCAGGCTCGATAAGTACATAGTCTGTCAAACATCTTCACCTTCTCGCTCACCCTTGCACATGCTTGTCGCTGTGCGGAAGAGTGCATATCTATCTGTGCCTGGAGTGTAATTATCTACAGAGAGGGATGTATAGATTGAATTCAGAACTTGTGTATATTTTGAAAATGAGGAACCCTTTATTATCATCAAACTGTATGTAAGCACTAGCACTGAAATACTTCACTGATGCTTTAAAGTTTGCTCAGTGATGGGCTACAGCATGACATAACGAGCATTAGCATAGCCAGTAGGTCTCGCCTTTGGGACATTATAAGTGTTTAAGCATGCAACAGTTAATGTTGTTGCACCAAGGATATTGTGCTGCATTACTAAATACTTATACGGTCCCAAAAGCGAGACTTATTGGCTATGCCAATGCTTGTTCTGATCTGGGATAGTGAAGGAAAACCAGATTGATTGTGTGTTCCTGCTGGGCTGCCATTTTCATATTCACTCCATTGTCCAGTCTTTATTCCAGGTCAGGTGGGAGGCTACAATTCTCAGCTATAGTATGCATATTAGATGATAACCTTCATTATACCTTTGGATACCAGAACATTTTAAGAAGATTAAAAGGTCTTTTTAGTAAACATAAAAAAGTAGCAAACCTATTTAAAAAAAAAAAAAAAGAATGAAGTATCTGTCCTTTGAATTTTTCACTTTGAGTGCTCTCATAGGTGGTGTCCCGTTGAAGACCACTAGCACTGCAGTGTCCACTACACCTCACTCTAGCTAAAACTATCAGTTCTGTTTTTTGCTTGACTAAAGAGGATCTCGGGAACAACGAAAACGCGCTAAATGTAGTGAGAAAGACAGCAAAAACAATTGGAATTTAAGCATTTTTTCCAATCACTGTTTATTACTTCTAGATTTAATTTAACAAAACACAAACCAACATCATTTCTCCGAAAGTTCTAATCTGAAATCTGTGTGATTCTCATAATCTGAGACAATTACCATAAATACTTGTTTAGTGTTGCAGGACCACCCCACTGCCAAACCTGTGTGCGCACCTCCCGCCAGATTATGACTTTTTCAGTCACTGGCAGGCGGTGGTTCTTTGGCTTTCCTGCAGCGTGCCTATGAAATAGGCACTGCAGTGGGAATGTCAAAGGTAGTACCTGCCCAGCATGGACTGGTGTAGAAAAATGCCGTTAAGGTGCTGGAGTGCATGCACACAGGGGGCACTACATGTGCCCCCATGAATGCACCCGTGGCACAGAGGCAACAGGGTGCCATATAGGGCCTCCCTTCTTTCCTTAATGGAGGAGGAGCTGCTCTGAAAACCGCCCGCAGGTCCTGCCAAGCATATTACGGCCTTAATGAATCCTAGTGGTTGCGGCAGTATAATGTTGGGCCAACCACCCTAGTTGCATTAGGGCGGTCTGAAGACCGCCACTGCCCATCCTCCCCATGCCAGAGTCTTGCATTCCGTAGCCAGACTCTGAATCAGACCTTTAATCTTTGCTTTTGGTTAGTCTCTTTCTCCTGCTCATGGTCCAGTAAAATGTATCAACCAACTAAAATTCCCTCTCTGACTTCAAGCGTGTTTGGACTCTACCTGTGAAGGAAAGAGATACACAAACTATCTCACTATATGGGAACTAGAAATCAGGCTAAAATAGGTATCTAGCAGTCATCTGAAGTGTACAGTACTTTGAAACAGTCTATGAAAATTTAGTTGAAACACAAATGAAAAAAATTAGCAACATTGTGAATTCATGAATGTGGTATATACATAACTGGATGGGCTGATGTTTGCCTCTTGCTCTTTATTAGAAATAATGCTTTCAATTACTTTAGCTGAAAAATTAATAATTCTTTGGCAGGACCAGAGGCAAGCACCGTACTTGTACAACACTAATCGACCCTCATCAATTGATATGAAATAGAGTTTTTATTACCTTGTCCATTTCAAAATACACTCCAGAATACCACTCATTCCAGCGTGAAATAACTCGTCCCTGTCCAGTGCTTTCACATCCGCCATTCACATCTGCCATTCTTGCATGAAATCAAGCAAAATAACATGGTTAGCTTATGATTAAAGACATTAGAGATAGATTATGGTTACCAAGCCTGTCTAAAATACCTTAAGAGGATCCCAAGAAGGTGTCTAGATTCAGTTGGTATTGTCATCTTGATCTCACTCAAGAACTTGCACACACAAAAGTGTTGCCCTTGTCGAAGGAACGCCAGTTTAGTAGATTTTTGGTATCTGCATTAAGCATTTATTGAAATTCAATTGATCATTGGGAGCATCCAGTATAAATGTTCCAAGAAGCTCTAGTGATTACATAAATTGTAAAAATGTTATACACTGTCAACGGAATACATGAGATCCATACACAACTAATTGGTGCCATTTCCACGGCAATATTTTATCAGACAAACATCACTGTAGCTGTTGTGAACGGAAGGCAAATTCGGGAATGCGAAGGCAATGACAAACTTCTTTATTTGAATTAGGAGCTTCTCTTTCTCTGGTCTGCTGCTCCTTCCAACTACACAATCCTAAGCGGTTGGGTTCCGGATCATGGTGGGATAGTATGCATGAAAGCGCACACACAGAATGCCATAGACCGTTCACCACGTTTTTTTTTTCTTCCCCTTATAAGTCATTATTTAAGGTACAATTGACCGAATCAGTCAATGATAATGTTTATCCATGAGGCAATTCATCTTCAGAGAACACATTGCTATTGTCTAGCCTTCTGTCATTTTCTGAATTATTTGCAGTATTCTGTGGGTGCATACAGTTTTTGTTGATACTCTTCCGAGAGTCCACACAGTACCATCCTGCACTCTAACAGCATTGAGGCACTCCATAACATTCACAGGATTTGACCAGCTAGATGTACTTTTACCAGAATCAACCACCTGTCTTGATCTTATGCAATCACCTACATTCACCTATCGTTTACTGAATGTGCATTTTCTCTAATCATAGATTCTTTCATTATCTCCTTAATACATTTCCTGAGCTGTCTTGGTTATACTTTCAACAATTCTGACTTCTTCAGACCATTCATTTTCAGAAATAACACTTACCCCAACTTCATCTTTCTCAGACTTACTGACAGCAAAAGTATAAGCTATTTCGCACGCAGCTTAATTTTGCATGTCGTCCATGTCTTCATTGGCAGGTAATCCATGGGGAATCTGCTCCTCAAGCACACAGTAGCAACTCTTTTTTTTTTTCAATGACTGAGCAATATCTTCTTAGCTCTTTTAGTGCTCTGGAACCATTGGGTACAATCCATTCTCTTTTCCCTTCACCTTGTATCAAAACAGAACCTAAACTACAATGACTGGCAACCCCACAAGGCATCTTTCCCCAATTACTAAAGGTTTCAAACATGGGGAATTGATCAATTGTTTTTTTTTTTTTTTTAAGATACAACCACCTCATATTGTGATGCCCCCTCCACCCCCAGCAAAGTTTACACTTTTTTTTAGTACAGACCTTAAAGATTCTTCTTTGGTGGCATAATTCTGTATGTATTTAGTATAAAGTTCTGCAAGCCCTAAAAAAGCTACCAGTTGCTCTTTGAAAGTAGGGTTGGAAGCATTCACTTTGGCTGATACATGGCAACATTTGGGTTTTTATGCCCATTTTGGAAATAGTATGTCCTAAATACTCATCTTCTTGCTTACGGAATCAGCATTTAATTTGTTTTAAAGTAAGCACTTCATTCTGAAGTGCTCTTAAAGCAGTCTTAAGATTCTCAACACAGTATAACTTGTGCTCTTAAAGCAGTCTTCGGATTCTCAACACAGTATAACTTGTCCTTACCAAATACTAATATGTCATCATGAAATGCAATCGCTCCTGTGACATATAAAGTTTCTTTCATAAGTCTTTGAAAAACTGAGGCTGAGCTAGCTAATTCTAAAGGCATCCTACAATAACGGAACACACCTTCCAGACTAATGAATGTTGAGATAATTTAGAATCGTTTTTTTAAGCAACTTGGTAATGCACACTGGCTAAATGAAGAGTCGAAAATACAGATGCACATGCCATTGTAGACACCATTCCGGAGAGGCTGAGATTCTACCCGAATTCCTTAATTAAGACTACAAAGATCAATACAGTCTCAGATTCCCGTATTCTTAAGTGATAGTACTACTGGTTATACACAAGGGTACAACTCAACAGTGTCAATTTTTCCCTGCATAAATCTTTCAATATTTTCTTGAGTTTGGGCCATTGAGTTTGGAACATTTCGTACACAATGTTTGATTGGTACAGGAATTTTATTTTAGAGTAATGTGATGTTTAAATTCCTTGTATGTCCCCAATTTGGCACTGAGCACTGAACAGTAGTTTGACTTTAATTCTTCCAACTAAAACTCAGTGGAATACACCTCACAACTCATAGAATTAATCACGTAAACTGGAGGATCAGATCTGGGATACAATTTGTTACCAGTTTCTCCCTGATGAGGCCATCCCAACAATGACTGCCCCTTTTCTGCCACATACACCTTTCCATGAATGCATCTACTAGAAAATTTGTCAGCCCAAAATTAACCTGACACTGACTAACTCCTGAAGCGGAAAGCCGGGAGCAACGCTACGCTTTTAATTTAATTATTGGCATTTGTTTTTAGCTTCTGGGCACTTACCCTCCTCATTCCTCACTTCCCTTCTCCGCTCTTACCTGCACAGCCGATTAGGCGCTGTAGCGGGTTACGAGGAGGATCGCCGCCATCGCGGGGGAAGCCCTGGGTGACGTTGCTCACGCTAGGCCACGCCCTCTCTTCACCAGTATAAGAGGATGTCCCTTTCCCGGCCGCGCTGGCGGTGCGCCAAAGGCAAGCCCGTCTGCGCCCGTCCGCGTCATGCCGGGGCCCTTCACTATGCCAATATTCTTATATACTCTTCTGCACAATTACTAGCTTATCGTGCCGATTGGCCGATTAACAATTCCTTGGTGGCTCGCCTTAATACTCTTGGCATCTCTCAGTTAAACTACACCAACTTGCCAACTCACCTGCTTAGACCGCAAACATTGGCGTTGCCTTCTGTATATCTGCATCTGTCGCCCCAACCCCGTGCAAGTCCTCCCCCTATGGCCACCGCCTACCTCCTCAATACTCACTCTGCGGTCAAACATCAAGTGGAGCTCTTTGATCTCCTGGACACCACTAAGCCCGATGTTTTGTTCCTGACCGAAACCTGGTTCACTCCTGATTCTTTGCCAGATGTTTTAGCAGCCCTTCCCATCCCGTACTACGTCCTGCGTGTCGACCGCCCGGTGGGGAAGACTGGCGGTGGAGTGGCGTTGATAGCCCGCTCCAACCTCCAGTTTCAACCTCTCCCCCATCCCCCCCCATTGCAGCAGTTGACTGCTTGGTTGTTGGCTCCACCAACCTTGCGACCCCTCTTACCTGTGTGCTTTTTTATCGGCCCCCTCAGGCAATGTCCGACTTTATCCCTGCCATACAGGAACTATTGGCCACTCTTGTTAACAATAATTCCGCGGTACTACTATTAGGAGACTTTAATTTCTGGCCGGGTGATCCTCGCGAGGACCCCATGTCCAAAGAGTTCAATAATACCCTTCACTGTATGAACTTCACATCTCATATTTCTCTCCCCACCCACACACACGGTCACACACTGGACCAAGTCTGGTCCATCGATCAGTCAATTTCCACCCCCTCGGTGCTTCCCTGCGCATGGTCAGACCATTTTTTGATTTCTTTCCTTCTCGACCTGAGGGTGGCTACTAATCCTTCCCTCCCCAAAAATATCTATGCTCGAAACTGGAACCGTGTGGATTTGCCAGCTCTTTGCCGTTCCCTAGCGTCCTCATCTCCTGTTTTAGCTGACACCTTCCCTAACTCTCAGGTGACCACCATCCATAGTTGGCTACTCGCTACTTGTGACCAAGTTGCCCCCCTCAAACGGGTTAGAACATGTCGCTCCCATGACGCCAACAGATGGTTCACCAACGGCCTTAAAACCCAGAAACTTGCGCTTAGGCAGGCTGAACGCCGCTGGAGGCAAAAGTACTGTCTGGATCGGAAGGCTCATTATTTGGCCATTCTCTGGGATTATAAAAAAGCCATACTTTCAGCCAAGTCGGAATATTTTTCCCAGAAAATCCATCAAGCGGCCAATAAACCCAAAGAGATCTTCACGATCGTACATGAGCTTGCAGCCTCTGATAGAGTTGCCCCTAAGCCTACCCCCTCTCAATCTCTCTGCAATGCCCTCAATGACTACTTCATTGAGAAGATTGCTAAGATCAAGCGCCACATCCCGCGGCCTCTCCCTTCTTTCTCTTGTCCCTTACCACCGCCCACCCTCCCCACCCTTGACCATTTCCCTCTGATCCCAAAGGAGACCTTCCTCTCCCTGTTGAGGAAAGTCAAGACAGGCTCCCCCTCAGATCTTTGTCCCGCCCATATTCTGAGGGAGATACTTTCCAGCTGCCCTGATTGACCTCCCCCCCCCCCCCCCCCCACTCACCCTGCTTAATTCTTCCATTTCTCAGGGAATTGTTCCTGACTTGTTTAAAGTCGCTACGGTCATTCCCATTCTCAAAAAGGTGGGTGCCGACCCCATCCTCCTTTCGAACTTTAGACCCATCTCTTACTCCCATTCCTGAGTAAGCTCCTGGAGAGCTACATCACTTCCTACCTCTCCACCTTTATTGAAAATAATCACCTCCTCGCCGCTAACCAGGCTGGTTTTCGCCCTGCTCACTCCACGGAGTCCGTTGTCCTCTCCGTGGTGGATGAGCTCAGGAGGAGTGCTGACATCAACTCTCCGCAGGCCTTGGTCCTCCTCAACCTGTCCGCCGCCTTCGACACGGTCGACCACTTTATTCTTTTAGACCGTGTCGGGGGCGCCGGCGTTTGGGGTTCGGCTCTGGCCTGGCTCACCTCTATCTTGACGGACCGTACCCAGGCCATTAGACTGGAGGGCTTTTCCGCCCCCATCTGTCCAGTCTCTTGCGGGGTGCCCCAGGGCTCGTCTCTCTCTCCTCTCCTTTTCAATCTTGATATATATATCCCCTGATTGTCGCCTTGCAGGAAATGGAGGTACGGTATTTAATTATGCCGATGACCTTCAGCTCATTTTCAATCTCTCCCCCTCTGCTGACTCTATTCGCAAGTTCCGCTCCACTTTGACATTCATCTATGATTGGATGAACCTCAACCAACTTAAATTGAATCCCGACAAGACGGAGTTGGTTCTTATCGGTGGTCCTTTTAACCCCTGGACCCCCGCTTTTTGAGCCCCCTACTTTTGGCCCCCTCCTCTTCCCTCTGTGTCTGTGAAAACCTTGGGTATTAAAATCAGCCAAGACCTCTCTATGTACTCCCAGATCAGCTCGGTGGTCTCATACTGTTTCCTGTCCCTTAGAATCATCCGTAAAATCTCTCGTTACTTCGCTGTGGAAGCCCTCAAACTCATCATCTTGGCCATGATTCTATCCCGCCTGGACTATGGCAATGGCCTGTATGTCGGTATTCCCGCGTACGAGCGCCGCCGTATGCAGCTCATCCAAAACCAGGCAGCTCGCCTTATTTGCAGGCTTCCGAAATTCCATCATATTACCCCCCTCCTAAAGACCCTTCGCTGGCTTCCCATCCTGGAGCGATCCTTATTAAAGATGGGTTGCCTGATCTTTATGTCACTGGCCGGCACGGCTCCAGCCCTGATCAGATCTAAGATCAATGCCTACGTCCCGGGCAGAAACCTTCGCTCCTCTACCCAGTTCCTCCTCAGTGTCCCTCGCTACCGAAGAAAAAAACTTGGTGGTTCGAGATTTTCTACCCTTGCCCCCCTCTTCTGGAACGCACTTCCTTTTGCCATCAGATCCATTTCCATTTACATGGACTTTCGCAAAGCTCTTAAAACCCACCTCTTCTCCATGGCCTATTCATTGTAGTATCCTCCCTGCGTTCCTCATGATAGTCTTTGTTCAGCGCCAAGAAACCGCTTGGTAGTCGAGCGCTCTATAAAACCTTTCAACTTCATGTCCATAATAGCAACCGGGTGACATGTCAGGAGATTGCCATGTTCTGTCCCCCAATTCCTTCTCACGACTTGAGCTCTTTAAGGACTCCAGGGCTACGGCCAGGTCCTTGGGCATCACATCCACCTCCCACCCAGCGCAGTCTGCCTTTTGCCCATTTCGTGGCCACGGAAGGTGTGCCCCACCATTTTCCGCCTAGATCCACCGGCCTGCGCAAGCTGTCCAGCCTCTGCGCTGCCGGGGACGTGGGACCCACCGTCGTGGGTCTGGGGGCCAGCAGGCAGGCTAGTCCAGCAGTGCCCCTTCTGCAGCAGCCTCCAAACCCTCCTAGTCTGACCTTTCAGGGCCCCCTTTTGTCAGTGGGCGGCAGGATTCATCAGCACCTCCCCCACTGGCTCAACATCACGTCGGACTGGTGGGTTTTGCAGATAGTCAGAAGGGGCTACTCCCTCCCCTTGAAGACTACCCTTCCATCCATGCCACCCATGACACATCGCATGTCGGAGGATCACTTAGCCCTTCTCCAACAGGAAGTTATGGCTCTCCTGGCCAAGGGAGCCATTGAGCGAGTTCCTGGCCCAGACGTAGGCCGTGGTTGTTATTCCCACTACTTTCTGGTGCCCAAGGAGGACAAGGGCCTGTGTCCTGTCTTAGATCTCCGGAACGTCAATCGCTTCCTCCGGAAGGAGAAGTTCAGAATATTGACATTGGCTCAGGTCCTGTCTGCTCTCGACCCTGGAGACTGGATGGTAGCGTTGGACTTGCAGGATGCCTATTTCCACATCTCTGTCCTGCCAGCCCATCGGTGGTAGGCCTCGAGCACTTTCAGTTTACTGTGCTCCCCCTTGGCCTTACCAGCGCCTCTCGGGTGTTCAAAAAAAGTGATGGCGATGGTCGCAGCTCATCTGTGCAGATCAGGGGTTCCAGTCTTCCCCCATCTCGATGACTGGCTGTTAAAGGCAGGCTAGCCCCAGGCTGTTGCCTCCCACCTCCAGACTATGGCTGACCTCCTGCATTCGCTGAGGCTCGCCATCAATGTGCTGAAGTCTCACTTGATCTCCTCTCAGAAGCTTCTTCTCTTCGGAGTGGTTCTGGACACAGCGCAGTTTCGGGCTGATCCCCCCCCCCCCCCCGAAGCAGCGAGCCTGGGATATTGGGGCTATGATTCTGATCTTTCAGCCTCTATACCGGGTTTCGGTCAGAATGACCCTGAGGCTATTGGGCCTCATTGCATCCTCCTAGTGGCCTATGCTAGGTGGCATATGCGGGCTCTGCAGTGGGACCTGAAGTTTCAGTGGGCACGGCATCAGGGGAAGCTTTCCGATTGCGTCCAGATCTGAGGGCACTGCACACCAATTGCAGTGGTGGCTAACAAACCAGGATTGGGTCAACGGCAGCTCCCTCTCCCTTCCCCAACCAGAGTTCACAGTGGTGATCGTTGCATCACTGCTGGGGTGGGGCGGCCACATGGGAGAGGCGGCGTCAGAGGCCTCTGGTCTCCGGCGGAGTCCGGGCTCCATAGCAACCTTCTGGAGCTTCAGACAATTCGTCTTGCACTAAAGGCATTCCTTCCCTCTGTCCGGGGAAGAGTGGTGCAGGTGTTCTTGGACAATACCACCGCCATGTGGTACTGCAACAAACAGTGCGGGGTGGGGTCATGGACCCTATGTCAAGAGGCTCTCCAGCTTTAGACATGGCTGGAACATCAGGGCATATCTCTGGTGGTTCCACAAATGGCAGCTTCTCTGAATGCCAGGGCAGACTAACTCAGCCACAGGTGCATGATGGATCACCAATGGCGTCTTCAATTGGAGGTGGTGCAAGGTCTCTTTCAGCTGTGGGGAGAGGCTTGGTTAGATCTATTCGCCAGCAAAGAGAGCGTGCAATGCCAGCAGTTCTGCAAGTTGGAATTTCCAAGGCGGCACTCGCTAGGCGACACCTTTCTTCGCAAGTTGAGTTGCGGTCTTCTGTACACCTTTCCGCCTATACCAGATTGAGCTTTGACAGTTGACAGCTTTGGACCTTCCTCCCAAAGTCTGTAATGTTATCTTGGCAGACAGGCGTCCCTCCACTAAAACGGTATACACCTTTAGATGGAACACATTTGTGGCATGGTGTGCAGCAAAGGCTGTGGATCCCCTTTCTGCCCCACTTTAAGAATTTCTCCTCTTCATTCTTTCTATGGCCCAGCAGGGCTCTGCTCTGGGCACTCTCAAAAGCTATCTTTCGGCCATTTTGGCCTTCCTTCGGCTGCCTGACCAGCCTTCTCTTTTCAAGTCCCCTATTGTAAATAACTTCCTTAAGGGCATTACTCATTTTTTCTCCAACTCCTTTCGTGATGCCCCAGTGGGACTTGATCCTGGTTCCTACTTATCTGATGTGTGCTCCTTTCGAGCCACTACATAACTGTCCTCTCTGTCTCTTAACCCTTAAAACTGCCTTTCTGGTTGCCATCACCTCTGCTTGCAGGGTGAGTAAGCTTTCTTTCTTGGCTGTTTAGCCAGACAAGGTTGTCCTCCGCTTTAGACCTTCTTTCCTGCCCAAAGTGGTTACCTCTTTTCATATAGGACAGACCATCACTTTACCCACCTTCTTTCCACCTCTGCATCCTTCTAAAGAGGAAGATAGGCTCCACGGTCTTGATCCAAAACATGCGCTTTCATTCTATCTGGATCGCACAAAACAATTCTGGGTGGATGACCAGCTCTTTGTCCATTATTCCTTAGCAAAAAAGGAACCTCGAGTTGGGTTGCGGGCCCAATCCAACAGGGCGACGGCAGCCACTACTGCTTTGGGACTTGGAGTCCCCCTTATTTACATCTGCTAGGCAGCTATGTGGGCTTCACTGCACACGTTTACCAAACACTTCTGCCTGGACAGCCAAGTCTGGAGGGACGGCTTCTTCGGCCGTTCGGTTCTCCAGGACTTTCTGGTGTGAACTTGGTTCGCAGACCCACCACAGGGGTTGGTATTACTGGGGTATCTATTCTAAGGTGAGGAATCCATAACTAATTGTCTCTTTCAGATGAACAAGTTGCTTACCTTCGGTAATGATGTATCTGTAAGATATATAGATTAGTTATAGACTCCTCACCGCCACACCCATCCTCCCCGTTCTGCGAACAGACTTCTAGGGTAAGGGACTCCCTTTCAGGGCCCTAGTTTTTGTGCACCAGTGGTCAGTGTCTTGCATGGCTCTGTGCTTCTGGCTTGGAATATAGTGTAAAGAACTGATGTCAGCGAGCGAGGGCGGCGTCAAAGTAGATACCGCAACGTAATTCTGGTGACCACGACGCCAACGATGAACGAGTCAACCGACGCCACCTATCGACCCGCAGAGATACTGCTGAGGAACAAATTCTCCAGATCCAGTCTGACGCCTGGGGTTAATTCTAAGGTGAGGAATCCATAACTCATCTGCTCTTACAAATATATCGTCACCGAAGTTAAGTAACTTGTTCGATAGTAGTGTTTTCAAATTCAAGTAGCTGCAGTTTTGCGGCACAAGGTGCCACTTCTCAGTGTTCGTCTAAGGGAAATAGTCATATTTCTTACAATGATGAGAGGGACTCCGTCCACCCCCGACTTATGCCCTGGCGACAGGTAAGAAGGAGGATACTATAATAAGATGGAGGGATTCGAAGAAAGGAGTAAAAGTAAGTCAGATTTTATGGTTTTAGAAAGATGGACCGGCATCAAGAGAGCAGAAGGAAATAGGGAAAAGAAGCTACAGAAATTAGATTAGAAGTGTTGGAAAACGGACCCTTTTCACATTTTTAAAAACTGTCGGGGGGGATTTCAACCCTTTCTCAAAAGCTCAAAGCTACACTCCCAGTCTTACTTTCGCTCACTGTGCTCCCATGGTCTGTGCAGTAGGGCTGGTGTGACAGATGGTCAGGCTGCTTTTGGTTTCCAATTAGGCCCAGTTGCTAGAGAATTATCAAAGGAGTTTGGAAACGGAAACATTAAAAAAAATCAAGCTTTTCAACTATAAAGTTTATTAAGGCTTGAGAGCCCGCAGACATCCCTACAGGCCACAACAGTAATTGAGTGTTGGTGGTTTTGCCAGATAATAAGTGGAATGTGAAATCCCCTGGACATTCTTTGACAGAACAAAGATCACAAAAAGTGAAAGCAAGAATTCATGCTAACAGAGAGCTTTTACCCTGAAAATGTTTGACATTGTATTAAGGGGAGAAAAATAAATGGCTGCGGGGATGGAACTAGGTGAAGAGGGAAAGCATTACAGAGCGTAACGGGCTGAAAGGTCTGTGCATTTCAGACACTGGCGTCTTTGCAGATACTTTTTGCCACTTCTAAAATGTAAGGTGGGTTGACTTATATCAGCATATATGAAAATAAACCTTGTTACACTAAATATCCTAACTCCAGGCAGTACAGCCATAGTGAAGAATGTGTTGTGTTTCGTGTAGTGAAGACATGTTGTGTGGATGCATAGGCCCCGGGCACAGAACACCACATTTTACATGTTCACGTTTTAAGTTACCATTTTTAAACAACTTTTTACACACATTTGCTTGTGCAGCCCTATGGGATATTTTAAGAAACAGATTTGCTTACACTTACACTTCTTTGTAGGCATATTATCAGCCCTTGAACATTATGTACAAGTACTAAGTACACTGCACAAGATGATGTTGTTTGTTTTGTTCTGTTCCGCAACAGAAATAAACCATAACAGCCAGACTAGAACCCTGGCATAGAGAGTATGGGTGAAGTTCATTATAAAAACGCTATCAGCCCTTTGTTTGGGGAGAGGAATATTTCACTGTCACTTTCGGTCGCCCCATGCCGGAGTCCCAGCCCAGACGAATCCCATTACCATCCTAAGCAGGACAGTGGCCTGCTTTACACCGAACCGGACTCCTAGATACAAGTAAATGGGGAGTTAGACCACTCTAAGGCATTCTGGCCGATCCACTCACCCAATGCAGATTAGGATAGGAAGCGCTAAGTAGGAGAATAGGTACAATTAACTGTATTTATGTCAGCAATGTAACCGCACAATGGTGGAACTGTTTATTTTCTTTATCATTCTTATAACGCTGATTGCTCTGTTTTGTTTCCTTTCATTAATCATTGCAGCAACCGTATTTTACACAAGAATCTTATTGCTTCAATAAATGTTTGAAATGTCAATTTGAGTATTTTGTATGTCACTTTGGGCTTGCCGGTGTTACTAACAAAAGGATTAGATCTGTTTCCACGATTTCCTTGGAGAGTCAGGGTTGTCATGTTCTGAGGTTGCAGACACCATCCGGTGCCTTGTAAGGTTTGAAGGTCCCAATGGTTCACTGTAAGCTAGCCAGAATTTAAGTCAACATATTCTGATGGCATGCACAGACTTAGACCCACATAGTTTTGACTTTGTTTTGCTCAAACGCACAGTCTTACTGAAATAGTAGGAACCGTACAACAGTGTGGCAGTTACTTGCATGTTAGTTTTATGTATCTCATTGGTGATGCTCAACTGAATACTCAATTGTTGGGCCTGTCGTTAGCCAAGACTTTTTAAATTTACTAAAACTGTATGTCATATACTTACTTATAGCGGTTTTCAGTTTGCTCTCTTAAACCATTGATCTGTTGGGTGTCATTCCCATTTTTCTTCTACCTGCTGCAGTATACAGCATAGAGCAGATAGCCTACTTCAGCCACTGGCTAACGTCACTGAGTGACTGCCTTCCAAACAAAGTAATTCTTCAGTGCCAGGAACTGTTATGGTGTACTACTTGAGACCAAAAACATTATTTGCTTTTAGCCAATTCTTTCCTCCTTTCTTTCTTTTGAGTAACTAAGCCTGGCTGGTTCTCTAACAATAAAAGTTTGCACAAAAGAGGTGGCAGCCAACGCCAGACCTGCGTAATCAGTTACAGGATTCTAAATTATACATAATTTTTTCAATGAAATGATGTATCCAAACTTTTTTTCCAGGCTTTTTTACGCCTCGCGTAGGCAGCGAATACCTTGTCTCGTCAGGGACATACAATATCTGCTCTAGGGGCTTTTAGAACACCTTGTTCTTTTGAATTGATCCTATTGGTTCTTTAGTGTGCCTTTTAAAATCTTTCAGTTATAGCTGGTTAATAGTCTACTAAAGTCACTCCTTTTAGTGTGTTGGTCCCGCCTATCGCAACTGGCCGTTTTACATGTATTTGTTCTCTTTTGTCGATTTATGCCTGTTTCCTTGGACTTTTTTTTTTATTTCGCTTTTTTTTTAAACTTACTTTGGGAGCCGTAATGAGAAAACAAAGGCGGGCAGGCGCTTTATTTGCCACGCACGGCCGCCGCCTCTTGTATTTTATTCACCTGGGGAGCTGCATTTGTGGGCAACATATTCAGAAAACAAGGGCCTGCACCCACTTTATTTGCCATGCACAGCAGCCGCCTCTCTTGTATTTGATATACTATGGGAGCCGTGCTTGTTAGCACCATGCACAAAAACGAAAGACGTGTGGCCGCTTAGTGCCGCGCCTCCCACCGGACTTCAGACATTTTTTTCATCACTTATTTTTGTTAGTACCCCCAGCCATGAAAGAGAGAGAAACACACCGCTGCACATCTATCTTTGCACATCAGCAAGGCTTTGTGCTCATGGAGTCTGCCTTAAAGTTAAAGTTTCTCCCTTAACCACAAATGGTGGCTGACTGGGACAGTGCTCCACCTACACACGCAGGCTCATGGTTGGAATTGTGCACATGCATGCTGACGTGGCCTTTGGGTTGCTAGTAAACAGCCTGGCAAGATTTGAACACGGATTTTGTGCGCCAGGAAGATATCCACCCGCCTTCTGGTTTTAATTAGTTTGAAGAGGCACAGGTTTGAAAACACCCCGTACAGCTGTGACATGTTTGAGGGTCCCAACGCACAGCTGCAAATGAGCCTGTGCAGATGGGATACCCTGATATAGCCTGTGCATGTTCAGAGCCCTCCTGTACACCTCCCTCCCACAGAGGCACTCTGGAGATAACAAGATAATTGCCTTGTATAAATCAGCTGGACAAGGACACTTGCTTCTGTTTCACTTTGTCATAGCTTCCATTCGACCCCTTAACATGGGCTAAAACTTCTTATCTGAAAGAGACACGTGGCAGATTCCTTACCTTAGAATATCCCCAGGCGTCAGACTGGATCCGAAAAAGTTTTTAGTCAGCAGTACCCCTGCGCGTCGGTAGGTAGCGTTGTGCGTCTCCGCGTCTGTCGCTGGCGTCGTAAGCGCCGAGATGACGTCACGGAGACTACTTAGGTGCCACCCATGCGCGCCGACGTCAGTTCTTTCTTTTTCCGCGCCAGTAAGCGCAGATCCGGTTAGAGCACGTACCCTAGTCACTTTTTGACTATCTTTTTGAGACTGTCTCCTGTAAGTTTTAGTCTACTCTGGTGCACGTAGGGATGCCTGGTTTTAAGTCTTGTGGGGCCTGCTGTCGCAATATGTTGGTGGCGGATCCCCACAACGTCTGTCTCTACTGCCTGGAGCGCGACCAAGACTCCCGGGCCTGTATGGACTGTTTGGCCATGACCCTGAAGGCCTTGAGGGAGCGGCGCGGGAAGCTGTTTGAGGTCCGGCACTCGTCCCCGCACCGTTCACGGTCCAGGGTCTGCTCCAGAGAATGCTCGCGGGGCCACCATCACCGCTCCTTGGGCTCCAAGTCTTCACCCTCGGACTCTGGTAAGAGACGTCACAAAAAGAAGTCGAAGAAGCGTTGTCGCTCTCAGACGTCCTCCCATCGGTCCCCGGTTGCGGACGAGGGGGGACAGGGGTTCTGCCCCTGCGGCTCCTTCGGAGCCCGGGAGTCCCGCGGCCTACCCACCTTACCTGGGTCTGTCGGCGACTCCTGCACAGGTGCAAGAATTTCTTGCTACCATGGACCGCATGTTTAGGCCTCTGGCTCCCGCCGGCGTGCCCTTGGGACCCGCGTTCCTGTGTCCGGATCCTTTCGGGCCGCCGACGGCCCCGGCACCGCAGGATCCCGCGCCGCTGGCTCCGGCCACGGCGCCACAAGGTCCGGCGCTGCCCTCGGCTCCGCCTCCGGTGCCGCAGTTTGTTCCTTTCCCGGTCCCTGCCCTGCCGCCGCAGTCTGTCCCACATGAGGTGGAGGATGACTGGGAGGGGTCCGAGGACCCCCTTGCTCATCAGTGTGACTCCGAGCAGGACTGGGCGGACGAGTTAGAGGAGGTCGGCAGACTTGATCTCTCCTCTGACCCAGGGTTTGCTTCTCCGCCTACCATGGAGAAGGGCTCTTCGTATACGATGGTGCTTCGTCGGGCCGCCGAGGTCCTCCACCTTGTTCTCCCTTCGGTGGCCCTAAAGACTAATCTCTTCACTGAGGTGCTTCAGACGGCTTCCACTTCGTCGGAGCTCCTGCTGCCATTTAACGACACACTCACTGACTTCTTGCTGGGCACTTGGTCGCGGCCAGCCACAGGGGCCCCGGTAGATAAGAATGTCGCCAGGCGTCATCGCCCGGTGCCGGGTGGCCCTGCCTTTCTGGCCAATCATCCTATGCCCGAGAGCCTGGTCATCCAAGCTTCAACGTCCCAGATTGCCTTTCCCACGGCTCCGCTGGATAAGGGCTCTAAGAAGCTGGAGCAGTTCGACAAGCGGTTGTTCTCTTCAGCCAGCTTAGGGCTGCAGTCCGTGAACACCGCATGCCTCTTGGGCCGCTATTCCCACGCGGTGTGAGATGCCGTTGCACAGGTGTTACCTCAGTGTCCTGAAGAGGCCTAAGCTGTGCTGTCTCAAGCTGTTGCCGAGGGTAAGGATGTGGCTAAGTTCGCCATTCGGTGTGGTTTGGACACCGCGGACTCACTAGGTCGAGTCATTTCTACGACTGTGGCGCTTCGTTGCCACGCCTGGTTGAGATCTACTGGGTTCTTGCCAGATGTACAAAGCTCACTCATGGACATGCCCTTTGATGGCACTCGCCTGTTTGGCGATAAGGCCAGCAGTGCGCTGGAGCGTTTTAAGGACTTGCGGGCTACAGCCAAGTCCTTGGGTCTTTCCACAAAAAGCCTTGTGTGGCAACGGCAGGGGCGCCCAGGCGCGTTCCTTCAGCAAGCCTGTGCAGAACCAACTGCAGCGCGGACGCGGCTTCCACAGGGGCGGGTCTGGGAATCAGCGTGGGGGTCAGTCCACCTACGCTGCTTCTGCCTCCAAACCTTCCTAATCCGAGCTTTGTAGAGCACTCCACGCCAGTGGGTGGCAGGATCCGACATCACCTCCCCCACTGGCACGCTATCACATTGGACATGTGGGTGCTGCAGATTATCCACAAGGGTTCCTCCCTTCCCATTCAGTCCACCCCACCCCTCCAGCCATGCCACCTCAGTACCATTGCATGTCAGGGGATCACTTGGCGACTCTCCAGCAGGAAGTTACGACCCTCTTGGCCAAGGGGGCCATCGAGTGTGTTCCGGGGATGGAAGTAGGGAGTGGTTGTGATTCCCACTACTTTCTGGTCCCCACGAAGGACAAAGGGAGTCTGCGTCCCATCTTGGACCTCCAGAACTTCAACCGCTTCCTCCGGAAGGAGAAGTTCAAAGGTTCACGGTAGGCCACGAGCATTTTCAATTTGCCGTGCTCCCCTTCGGCCTTACCAGCGCCCCTCGGGTGTTCACGAAAGTGATGGCGGTGGTCGCGGCTCATCTGCGCAGGTCTGGGGTGTCTGTCTTCCCCTACCTCGACGACTGGTTGTTGAAGGCGGGCTCGCCCCAGACAGTCGTCTCCCACCTTCAGACTACAGCCGATCTCCTGCATTTGCTGGGGTTCTCCATCAACGTGCCGAAGTCACACCTGAGTCCCACTCAGCAGTTCCCCTTTATAGGAGCGGTTCTGGATTCGACGCGGTTTCAGGTTTATCCTCCCGAGCAGCGAGTCCAAAATATTCAGGCTATGATTCCGATCTTTCAGCCTCTATCCCGGGTTTCAGTCAGGATGACCCTCCGGCTCCTGGGCCTGCTGGCCTCCTGCATCACAGTGGTGACGGATGCGTCCCTCCTGGGATGGGGAGGCCACTTGGGAGAGGTAGAGATCAGTGGACTCTGGTCTCCGGCGGAGTCCCGGCTCCATATCAACCTTTTGGAGCTGCAGGCGATCCGACTTGCATTGAAGGCATTCCTTCCCTCTGTCCGGGGAATTGTGGTAAAGGTGTGCACGGACAACACCACCGCCATGTGGTATTGCAACAAACAGGGCGGGGTGGGGTCAAGGACCCTGTGTCAGGAGGCTCTGCTCCTCTGGACATGGCTGGAACTTCAAGGCATTGCCTTGGTGGTTCAACACCTGGCAGGTTCTCTGAACACCAGGGCGGACAAACTCAGCCGCCAGTGCTTGATGGATCACGAATGGTGTCTGCACTCGTACGTGGCGCAAGGTCTCTTTCTACAGTGGGGAGAGCCTTGGTTAGATCTATTCGCCACTGACGAGAACGCGCAATGTCATCAGTTCTGCGCGTTGGAATTTCCAAGGCGGCACTCGCTTGGCGACGCTTTTCATTGCGAGTGGAGTTGCGGTCTGTTGTACGCCTTTCGCCTATAACACTTCTGCCCAGAGTGCTGAATAAGATTGGGCGCGACCGGGCCCAAGTCATCCTTGTGGCTCCGGACTGGGCACTTAGATACTGGTATCCCAGCTACTCAGCATGGCAATCGATCCCCCGATCTGTCTGCCTCTTCGGGAGGATCTTCTGTCGCAGCAGCAGGGGATGGTCCTCCCTGAACCTGTCTGGCCTCCACCTCCATGCGTGGAGATTGAGCGGTGACAGTTGCCAGCTTTTGATCTTCCTCCCGAAGTCTGTGATGTCATTCTGGCAGCCAGGCATCCATCCACTAAGACGGTGTACGCCTGCTGGTGGAACAAGTTTGTGGCGTGGTGCACAGCGAAGTCTGTGGATCCCCCTTTCTGCTCCTCTTTCTGAGGTCCTTCTGTTCCTACTATCCTTGGCCCAGCAGGGCTCTGCTCTGGGTACTGTCAAAGGTTATCTTTCGGCCATCTCCGCCTTTCTAGGGCTTCCAGATCAGCCTTTTCTCTATAAGTCTCCGGTTGTTAACCGTTTCCTGAAAGGCCTTACGCACACGTTTACCCCCGTGCCTTTTTAAATCTTGTCTTGACCTATCTGATGTGCGCTCCCTTTGAGCCCCTTCATAACTGTCCTTTACGTCTTCTCACTCTCAAGACGGCTTTCCTGGTAGCTATCACCTCTGCCAGAAGAGTGAGTGAGCTTCAGACTCTTTCTTCTAAACCTCCTTTCCTTTCTGTTCATCCGGACAAAGTGGTTTAAGGAACCGTCCTTCTTTTTTGCCAAAGGTTGTAACGACCTTCCACATCGGGCAGACCATCACCTCGCATCCCTCGAAAGAAAAAGAGAGGCTCCACCGTCTGGACCCAAAACGTGCGCTTTCGTTCTATCTGAAGTGCATACAGCAGTTCCGGGTGGATGATCAGCTCTTTGTTGGCTACGTGGGCGCCAAAAAAGGTTGGGCTGTGCACAAACGGACCATCTCTCGGTGGGTCGTTCTGTGCATCAAAGCATGTTACTCGTTGGCTCAGAAGGAGCCTCCTGTGGGGCTGCGTGCCCATTCTACCAGGGCAACGGCAGCCACTACTGCCTTGGGACACGGCGTTCCCTTGCAGGATATTTGTCAGGCATCTACGTGGGCCTCGCTGCACACGTTTACCAAGCATTACTGCCTTGACAGTCAAGTCCGCAGAGACTGCTTCTTTGGCCGTTCTGTTCTCCGTGACTTTCTGGTGTAATTTCTTCGCAGACCCACCACCGGGGTTGGTATTGCTGGGGTATCTATTCTAAGGTAAGGAATCTATCACTAACGTGTCTCTTTCAGATGCACAAGTTACTACTTGTGTAACGATATATCTGTAAGAGACATTAGTTAGTGATAGATTCCTTACCCCCCCACCCATCCTCCCCGTTCTGCGAATTGATTCTAGGGTTAAGGTCATCCCTTTCAGGGCCCTTGTTTCATGGCACCAGTGGTCAGTTTCTTGCATGGCTCTGTGTTTCTGGCGCGGAAAGTCGTGTACAGAACTGACGTCAGCGCGCATGGGTGGCACCTAAGTAGTCTCCGTGACGTCATCTCGGCGCTTACGATGCCAGCGACGGACGCGGAGCCGCACGACGCCACTTACCGATGCGCAGGGGTACTGCTGACGAAAAACTTTTCTGGATCCAGTCTGACTCCTGGGGATATTCTAAGGTAAGGAATCTATCACTAACTAATGTCTCTTACAGATATATCGTTACACAAGTAGTAACTTGTGCGTTGGTTATCAGGCATCAAGGGCAATTAGCTAAAACCCCTTTCCCGCCGCTGCCTCTGGTGCCTCTTCGCAGCCCTCTTGCTCTGACTGATGCAGATTGATAGCATGAAGTCTTTAGCAGCCATGGAACATCATATTCTGTCAGGGATGCCTACAATCAGCCTTGTGGAAGGTGGCAGAACGACACCTCCTAGAATGTCTCCAAGTGCAAAAGTGTCTATGGTTAGCATATAGGTTTCTGTAGTCGGTACGTGCATTTCATTGCCAGTGTACAATTTGTTTCTGGTCGGTAGGAGATTCCCCTTAAAATCTGTTGAAATGGAGCATTTGTAAAGTGCATCAAACTCCTGACAAATCCATGAAGGGCTCTGATGTCCAGTGGTTCCTGGGTGCCCTTTCTGAAGTGTATGGTTGAAAGGGTTTTGAATGTTGTATGTCCTTAGTGGAAAATGTTGGTTGAGATCGATTTGACTTGGGAAGATGCAGCCTTTTATCCTCTTAATGGAGATCAGTTGAGCTCAAGGACACTGTGACACCTATTAAGGACGGCGAAACAGCATAATGTGCAGCAGCACACCGTAAATAAAAGCTCACAATGTTATTATTTAAACTTCTCCGATGGATCTGGTACTCATTTTAGCAACATTGGTATGATAAAAAAACAAGTCAAACCTGCTATGAATAGTCCTGCAACTCAAACACGGATACAGTAGGTTGTATTTACACTTGAGGTAGTTGCATGTTTTAAGTCAAGCCCTTGGTGCTTAAAAGAATACCTAGACAGCTTGGAGTCCACAGGTCAAGACACGCACTAATATAACCACTATGGCCCTGTGTGATGAGCCCAGCATGCCCCACCATAGTGTCAGCACGGCTCCACCATAGCACCAGTGCAACGTCACTGTAGCACCAGAGCAACCCACCTCTGCAGCAATTTAGCAGCGACGCTGCACCACTTCAGCGTAGCACCACCTCTGCATGACTCAGCACCACCTCTGCACCACCTCAGCATGACTCTGCACTACCTCATCATAAAATAAAATTTCAGTGTCAGCACATCGCCATCTACGCATCAGCAGTGCACCAACTTCGCATCAGTTCACCACCAACGCAGCCCCACCTCAGCAGCAAATCAGCACCAACGTAGCACAGGAGGAAGAGGATAAGGGCATGGCATGTGGACAGGCAGGGTGGAGGTGGCAGGGACAGGTTACAGTAATCTGACAATGCTAGGCAGGTGGGAGGGGAGTGGCAGCTCAACAGAACACTCAGAGTAGATAGGAGTGGCAGGTCCATGGAAAATGGTGGGCAAAAAGGATGGAGCAGGGGCATGCACAAAGACATCGGAGGGCAGGGGGAAGGAGAATAGGGGCAGCAAGCTAAGCACAGAGTTTAAGTAGGAGGTCAATGATGGGGCATAGAATTGGGCAATGGAGGGCAGGAGGAGTGGACTGGTACAATCAGTCTAAATTGAGGGCAGTGGCAGCGCATCAGACCATGCATGGCAGGAGGGAGGAGGCTAGTCCATGGATTCACACAACAGAGGATAGGGAGGAGGGGGATGGGGCAGCAAGCTAACTGTTCAGAGAAGGCGGGTATTAGGAACTTTATTGTTTTTAAAACGTGTGTCTGTGCGAACTACTTAAAAATATGAACAAGTATGCAGCATAATCTCACTTTTATTCAGGAAGAAGAGGACGTTTGTGACTGTGACCCTGGGCTCACTTGGCAGAAACACCCCTTGACCCTCCACCCCCTATCGCAAAATGTAATGCCCGTGAAAAGGGTAGGTGAACACAGTGTTATATAGAACATAGTCCTGAGAGTACGATTGAAAATGAAAACTAGATATAGTGTATGGTATAAACTATGCACCAAAAAGTGTGATATAAGATGAACCGGGCGTGAAATATAATATGCAATACATTGTGCGCAATTTCAGATTCATTGGAGAGCGCGAGATAGCACAGGCACTAGCGCGTGCTATGCGTTATGCGCCTTGGAGTGTAATATGCACAGGGCAGTGTTGTGTAACCTAACTAGTCTCTAAAGTTGTAATATAAAATATGTGCTGGGGAGTGTAACGTTGCATATGCACTGTGACAAAGATATGGATCCCAGATTGTAATATGTATGGTATAGCACTGTGCGTTATAACATAGGCATCGAGGAAGGCACGTTAGATGGGGCAATATAACCCGTGCGAAGACAAGTGTGGCATGACATATTCACGGGGTGGTGTTACAGTGCACATGGGCTAGAGAGTGTCATAGCATATGCACTAGCTAGTGGAATACAACACAGAGGTGTGTGGCACTCAGCAGGCAATGGTGGGTGTAACACACCATTGGGCTCTGCCAGGAGCGCGCTGTGACTCTCAAGTGATGTTCGTCCCCTTTCCAGAGAGTAAAATAAAAAGTATTACACATCCGGCAGTGGATGTGTGTTTTATTAACCGTGAGGGGGGTTTCTTGCATAGTTTTGGTCGAATTTTTGTCGAATCCCCTTTGAATGGCTTGGTGTGCATGTGTATTAAATGTGCCCGTCAATAGCTACCCATGTTTGTATAAATAAACGACAAGGGTGTCTACCGGGATTAGGCACGGTAGGGCATCAGACATGTCCGAGCTTCACTAGTGGTGTAAATACATTCCACGTGGATTCATTGTATGCATAGTCGCCTTTTAATTAATTTCACGCAAATCGTCATGGTGATAGGTACGTACAATTTGTCCAGCATGTCCTAGGTGTGTCTATAAATATATATTTTTTTAAAATAATAAAAAACAGTGGCCGGCCCTGGGGATTGGGGGTCAAAAAAATATAATTAGGAGACAGGCCCTGGGGGATGGGATCATCAGGGCCAATAAATTAGAATAAGAAGGGGAACCACACAGCCCCCCTTCTTAAAAAATTAAAATAAATAAAAGACTGGCATCGTGCCGGAGGCCACGCCCCCTCCTTGCAGCACTCTGCAAACGCGCCCCCTGGCGAATTGTAAGTTGGGGAATTAATTCCTCTTTAATACTGAGGGTCCCTGAGGGACAACTAGCCCAATAGGCATCTCCAGTATGCGCCAGGGAGCTGCGCTGCAGACAGGTGTTCTGAGGCCAATCCCCTTTTTACACCTCTCTGCAACGCAGCTCTGTGGCGCTTACTGGAGGTACCTAGTGGTCTAGTTTGACCCTAGGGACCCTTAGGATTCAAGGGGACTTAATCTCTCAACTTAGAACAGCCACAGGGCGCGTTTACACAGTGGTGAAGGAAGGGGACGGGGCCTGAGGTGACGTGTGCAAACACGCACTATGGCACGTTTTAAATTGGGGATATAATTTCCCTTCAATACTCAGGGCCCCTGGGGGCTAACTAGCCCACCAAGTGCTTCCAGTAAGCGCCACTGAGCTGCATTGCAGAGAGGTGGTCCAGGCCGTGCCACTTTTTACACCTCTCTGCAACGCAGCTTTGTGGCACTTACTGGAGGTACCTAGTGGGCTAGTTGGACCCTAGGGACCCTCAGGATTCAAATGAACTTAATCTCCCAACTAAAAACGGACACAGGGCGTGTTTACACAGTGGTGAAGGGAGGGGACGGGGCCTGAGTTAACGTGTGCAACAACGCCCTGTGGCCTGTTTTAAGAAATAGTTTTAATCCCCCTGCCCTATTATATACTAGGGGCTTACAGAGGAGGTCATGCTAATCACAGGGGGACCCCAACGCATAATGTTCCCTAGTGTATGTAGGTGTTTTCACTGTATTCTAAGTGTCTTTTAACATAGCACTGGCTCTAGGACTGGTTAGTCAGACTCAGTTACCACCAGTATCCGTCTGAAAAAGTTGAGGGTACAGGATGATTTTGCAACAAGGCTTCTTTCTGCTCTTCTTTTTGTTCTTTCTGCACGTTATCCTTCTTCCTGCACTTTTCTTCGTCTTTGAGGACTTCTGTTGCTTCTTTCTGCACTTCTTTTATTTCTTTCTGTGCATTTTTTCTTCTTTCTTCACATGTCCTATCTCTGTAGGCATAATTAGAAATTAGCATTTAAAAAACCTTTGAAATTCACAGAAAAAACCATAGGTTTCAGGCACATTATAGTTAGGAATTAGCATTTAAAAAACCTCAAATTCACTGAAAAAACCATAGGTTTCAGGGGTGTTATAGTTAGCTGGACTTTTCACTTGTACAAAACCATTGAAATTCCCCCGTTATAGTTAGTTCAGCTAACTATAACTCGCGCGCCCGCAATGCACTGTTGATGACGTCACATATTACATCACTCATGACATGGTCAGTGACATCACTCATGACATCACTGATGACATCTCAAATGACATCACTGATGACATCACTGATGACATCATCCTTGTGATAGAGTGGCAGACCTCCTCTCACCCTAATATAACCTTTGATACACACATTCAAAAATAGAGACTAAAATTTTCAAAACAATGGACATACCAATACCAGTTACAACAACCTCTTCAGTAATTCTAAGATCCACATACACATCCACTCATTCACCAACAGTCCTATACAGTCACTCATACATGTACTCACTCATCATATGTACTCATACACCTATACATCCTGTTACACAATGCCACTCATCCATAGAGTTACTCACACACATAGTCACTCATGCTAATAAAGAATCAAACATACATTTACTTGCATATACAGTTATACACACACCACCACACTTACTTCTACGGAAACTTACACATACTTAGTCTTTTAAACAATCACTTATAGAAACACATACTTATTCATACAGGAACTCTTTCAATCTCTCACGCTCACATATACTCACTTATATACACCAATAGTCACATATACTAGTTTAAAACATATCTGTTACTCATAAAGACACTATTGAGACAGTCATTCACTCACTAACACACCCATACACACACTCATCCACCCATACAGTCCTGCACACATGCTGTCTTCAACACATACAAACAGTGAGTCGCTCATTCATGCACCTATGCACTACGTAATACCCCCCACCGAACCATGCAGACACTCGGACTGATACTCAAAAAACCAACTAATAACCTATATAGACACCCATGTAGCTACTCACCAACCCATGCAGCCACTTATACACAAAGTGAGAGACTGATACAGATATTTACATATTTAAACATTACTCACTAAGCCATGTATTCACTATGATACACTTAATCAGTCAGTTACACAATCAATTTTTCAAAAACAAATCATCCATTTAGACACTTATATACCCATTTATTCTTCGATCGACCTTGAGATATTCATATATAAAACCTATTTAATTTTCAGAAAAACACACATTCACTGGATGATGTCATCCGTGATGTCATCAGTGATGTCATTTGAGATGTCATCAGTGATGTCATGAGTGATGTCACTGACCATGTCATGAGTGATGTAATATGTGATGTCATCAGCAGTGCATTGCGGGCGCGCGAGTTATAGTTAGCTGAACTAACTATAACGGGGGAATTTCAATGGTTTTGTACAAGTGAAAAGTCCAGCTAACTATAACACCCCTGAAACCTATGGTTTTTTCAGTGAATATATATATATATATATATATATATATTTACAAAAATGCTTATAACACTTTTATATTGTAACTTTTCAACAGGCTGCACAGCAGCCACACTGCTCTACAACTTAGCTTAAAACATTGACAAAGCCAATAGTGCTGGCTTAACACTTGTAAAGTCCCAAATGTTAGACATATTGGCTATGCCAGTTCACGTTTCATTTATGTATTTCTTTATCTGTTCTTTAGAGATTGATGTAATTGGAAACATTCAAGGCACTTCCCCCTGTCTACACCCTAAGCACCTCAAGGATGTAATAAGAATGTTTTTAGAGGAAGGCTACGAGTCTGTTTTCTCTGTTGTGAGGCGACATCAGTTTCGATGGGAAGAATTAAGCGACAAAGGTAATTTAAATGAAATATTAAAGAAAGTGCTGCATAACTTTACTGCAACCTTAGATTGTTAGTGAAACCAAGAACAGAGGGCGGACCAAAAGATACATAACATAATTGAGTTTGCTTTGAATTTGTTTTTTCTGTACTACAATTCATGCGTGCCTTTAGAAACCTTTTAAGTTGCTATTGTATCTTGGTATATCATATCAAAGGGGTTGTAAAGCCATTCTTCTCTTGTAGTAGTGCAGAAAAGTAAGTTATCTCTTTTGATCCATTTCTTTCTCACAACCATGTCATAATACCAGTGCTTCCCTTAGTTGTTATCAGTTATTTGTTTAATTCTGTTTCTGTTAGAACTTCACATGGCATCTATCCTCGCCCGTACGTATTCAGACGACCGTCTTCTTTTCAGGGCTCTGATCACCGCTTGGTACTGTTTCCTTTGTTCTCCTGTAAAACGTCTTCCCCGAATCCTGCCATTTTCACTATAATTAAGACAACCTACGCGCCTAGGCCTCAACATATTATCCCATTTCCATGTTGTGGTTTTTATTCTGAGGATGCCTCTGTTTCAACCTCTCTTACCCTGCAAAATCATTTCTATAGTTCTCAATCTACAATGAGATCAGGCATACCCTTTTTTTACTCCACCTCTAGTTCTCCTGTTCTCGGATCTATGCATCTGACTATAGTAAGGCATGCTACACTCATAGCTGACTGAACACTATTTGTAAGCACCAACAGCAGTCCCTACCTTCTTTCAGCAAGCCGCACTAAAGAGGCAAACACACCAACCAGCCTGTCCCGGGTGCCCTCTGCCTCATCTGCCCCATCTGCCCAGCAATTGCAGTTGCTAGATTACATTTTGGTTTGCTACCCAATAATGTTCCTAACGGTGGGAAGTTAAGCTTTCTGGAAATAAGAGTAGGATAGTTCATTTAGCAACATCTGTACAGTTACTCTGAAGTTTCTCTATTTAGATGATGGAAGAAGGTTTAAAGCTAAAATGAAAACGCATTACTTTTTCTTTCGAATATAGCCTTGATATCCTAACAGTCGTCCTTGAGGAATTTACTTACAAAGTTCCATTTACACCATTTATACAAAATAGAAGCAAACTTGAACGTGTGCTTGAGTAACTTTCATTATTTTCCTTTCTGTTTTAGTCACTGTGACCAGGCCTCTTAATTTCAATCCAGCAAAGCGCCCTCGTCGACAGGACTGGCCTGGAGAACTCTGTGAAAATGGGTCTTTTTACTTTGCTACAACGGATCTAATAAAAAGAGGTTTTATACAGGTTGGTGCTTTTACACGGTTTGGAGAGGGTGATGTCGGTTGGAGTTGAGACACCATAAACAAGTATGTCCAGTATAAATGTAGGGCCCACTCTGTCTTTGCATTTCGAAAGATTGCTAGTTACATCAGTCAGATTCATTTTATATGTTAGATAAGTGCCACTGGGGGGACACCAGCTATAAACTTTCTATTAGGATGATTTGCATTTTAAGAGTTATGGTTGTACTCGCCCTGGAAAAAAAACCTTGATTGATCAAAGTATTCTTCTGCACTTCAGAAGGTGCCTTATAAAATTATAATAGCTTTGAAGGCGGCCATCAGTTTACTAAAATAGGCCTGGCATGTGTGGTTCCTCTCCACTTTCATAGCATATATGCAATAGTGATTATACAATCTTTGACACCTCTTTTACTTATAAAACATCCCCGAGGAAGTAGTCATCAATAGAAAATATTTCACTGAAAAGCTTTGCTGGGAGTCCGTTCTGAAATAATGTAGTAAATGAATAAGAAGCAGAATCCCAAAGAACATAATTTGGATAGCAGCAGCTATTGGGGTGCCTGCATACTTTAAACAAGCATTGGCAAAGCAAATGGGTCTGGTGTTTACTTCCAGCCTTTTGGTATTGGCAATTTTGGTATGGTTCTGTCATGGGTTATGCAAAACCTTATTCTTGGTGAGACAGCGAGACCATCCACAATCTAAAAAAATAATAATCATTGTCTAAAGCCAAAAACATGTTTTTGGTTAAAAGAAGAAAAAAAAGCGCATATAGCCATACTTGTCCCTGGTGCTGAAGGGTATTGCTTTGTGTGTGGATGTGATCCATGTGAAAGGGCGAGAAAGCAAATGACACACAATTGATAGACGGAATGCAGAACTAATCAAAACATCCTCAAAAAAAGGTGAAAGTATGCCATTGTTCTGCATTCTGTCCATCAATTGTTCTTTTTCCATTTGAAAGGACAGCATGCTGTCACTCAAAGTGAAATCAGTCAGTGGCTGAAATGCGCAAATCCACTGCCCCATGATGCACAATCCAGTGGCTGGAAGAAAATGTAACCAACACAACAACAGATTAATGGATGAAACCTGGGCGAAAATCACTAGAAGAAATTTTGTTATACACATAATTTGAGTACAATCAGAAGGTCTTGGCTATCATCAGACCTGAAAAAGCCAACCGGTTGGGAGTTGGCTGCCAGCATTTTTTCATGCTTTTTGTAAGATATTTGTAAAACTTTCTTACAAATAGAAACTCCTTCAAAGACAGGTAGGTAGAGCGGTTTGCAAAGACAGATGGAGAGGCCTGCAAAGACAAATAGAGAGGCGTGTATTCATAGTGTGCATAGAGTAGGGTATCATAGAGGAGGTTGCATAGATGGAGTGGGTTGCAAAGGTAGATAGAGTTGTGATGATAGACTATAGATGAGCTATAGATGACAGAAGATGGATAGGGTTACCATACATAGCTACAAAGATAGATAGAATTGAAAAGATAGAGCTGCAAAGATAGATGCATAGATTGATAGATCACGTAGATGATGGATCGCTAGATTATAGATAGATAAGGAAATTGGAATAAACAGCATAGCTAAAATGAGCGATGTAATAGTTGAATAATAGCAGGACATACAAGAGCACTGAAAGCACACTAGAAATCCACACAAGCAGGACATATAGACTAAATTGGTTTACAAATATAACAACTGGAGTGGTTTACAGAGATAGTTGTAATCCACAAATAAAAGCATCACATACAGGAGTTAAGTTAGAAATGCACTACCTTGTATGTTAACTAAAATAAAATGATGACTTTGTGATGAACAATTTCAAATGGACACAATTTGGTATGGTGTGCATCAGAACCCCTTTCAGAGGGCTACAGGGCACGCAGGGGGTACTGGGCCCAACCATGATGGATTCTGAGTAACAGAGCCCAAGTACCCCTTCTGCACTTGACTCTCAGTGGTAGCAGTGGACGAGCAGTCAAAGTTTCCCTCTGAGGAGAAGTGTAGATACTGGTCAGTGAACAGGACTCTTAAGTTAAAGTGCAGTCAATATTGTCAATAAATCAATGCCCAGTCAAATGCATGCGTTTATAAAAAAAAGAGTATTTTATTTCTAACTCCACACATTCAAAGAAATAACATCTTTCGTAGCAACAGTACGATCCCCCTGAGGTCTGGGATCTAGTGTTTATCTGTCAGATCCCTGTCCCACCCTCTTCCTTACAACGTGGTCAGGGTTATTCCCTATTCACTGGTGGCCAGATCCAGCGAATGCTCACTAGTAGGCCTTACTCAAGAGATTCTTTTGGCTCTTTAGAAAATATTCCAAAGTGTCTATGGTTCTGGAGCACCTTCAGCAGAGTCTCCCCAGGTCCTCACAGGCCTGTTTCAGCTCTAATTCGCTCCAGCAGCATAAAAGCATTCAACGATTCTATGGGTGCCCTGACCTTGGGCACTTGCAAGCTTTGATTCTGTTCAGTAGCCTGGCTGCTTGCGGTACATGCAGCAGCACCTGACCGGTGCAGACTCCTGAGCGGTTCTGCCAGCTTCAGAGGCAATCAAAGGAGCTTCCTGCTTCCGTCATTGTGGTAAGTTCAGTTCTGTAGTAGGGGATCTCTGTGTATAGTCATAATCTAGTGAATAGTCCCGCCCATGTGCGCGGACCCCGGAGCAATAAAAAATAATCTCTAAAAGGTGACAAATCATGCAGACCTGCATACACCCTTAAGAGAGAATTTAATTTAAAGACAGATAATGCAGCCTATACCCACAGGCTACACTGTCCAGTACTTCAACTAGAATTCCACCAAAATCCACAAACCGCACTGCCTGTCCAGTTTTTCTCCCCATAGGAAAAAACCCTGCCTCTACCAGCAAAAGCCACTGGAATGATAGAGAGGAAGGAGTGGACAGACAAGCCCCATAGGCTGCCATTATGTGGCTTGGAACAGGATACTGTGCCTTTAAGAAAACTTTCCAGTTTTCCAGAACTTTCCCCAGTATCCCAGAATGCCCAGCAGGTCCCATTTACTTTCAGTTCTTTTTTCCGGCTCCTGCTAGCAGGACCCTGGAGCATTGAGCTCTACCTTTTTCAAGGTTTTCATTGAGATTTTGGCAATTTGTCACTTTTTCTTGTGTTTAATAGCTGGTACTGTCAACATGCCTGGCTTGTTCGACAAGTGCCCGGAATGTGGTCGAAAGAAGGCTAAAACTGACCCACACGAGGTGTGCATAGCTTGCCTTCCCCAGTCCCACGTGCCTGAAAGCTGTACCATCTGCCACTCGTTTTCAGCAAGAACCCTGAGGGACAGGATGAAGAGCAGGCTTCAAGCTCTGGAGGAGCGAAGACTGAAGGCACCAGGTGGGTCTGGAGGGGCTGATTTGGCCCATGCTGAGGCCTCTGGGGGGCTCCCCAGGGGCAGGAAGACCAGTAAACGCTCCCGCTCCCCGTCGACGTCGAGGGCGTCGACGTCGAGGAGGATGACCACCGTCTGTTCGCCGTCTCCCCAGGGCTCTGGGGAGAAACGGCGTCGACGATCGGCGTCGAGGGACCTGAATAGGCCGCCGTCGACTACATCGGCGTCGTCGGCGACGACGCCGTCTTCGACTGCGTCCAGCGGTCGACGTCGAGAGAAGACCCGGCGTCGGCGTTCGGCGTCGAGGGATCGCAACTCGCCGCCGATGAAGAGAAGGAGATCGACGTCGAGAAAGCGAAGATCGCCGTCGAGGCGAAGATCGCCGTCGAGGCGGAGGTCGCCGTCGAGGCGGAGGTCGCCGTCGAGGCGGAGGTCGCCGTCGAGGCGGAGGTCGCCGTCGAGGCGAAGGTCGCCGTCGAGACATAAGTCGACGCCGAGGAGGAGATCGCCGTCGAGGCGATCGACGTCGAGGCACACGACGTCGAGGAAGAGAGAGTCGCCGGGATCGGTGTACTCAGTGGTGTATACCCCGCCTCGGAGGTCTCCGTCGCCTCCTCCTCCTCTCCCACCTCTGCCACCGCCTCCTCCACCGCCACCACCACCGCCACCTCCTCCACCACCGTCTCCACTTCCTCCACCGCCTCCTCCGCGGCCGCGGACTCTGTCTCCGCCACCCCGGCCTCTGTTGCTGCCAAGCACTCCTGCGGTGCCGCCGCCGGTCCCCCCGAGGTCGGTTTCCCTTCCACGGTACCCGACTCCGCCGCAAGGGACCCCGAAGCCACGACGCCCACGGTCGCCTGGACCAGCGAGACCGGCGGACAGGCCTAAACCGAAGAGGTCGCGCTCCCGCTCTCACAGGAGGCGGCGATCGCGGAGCCGAGGGCGATCCTCGTCAGACTCTAGACGACGCCGCAGAAGGTATAGGTCCAGGTCGCGCTCCTCGGACAGGGACCTTTCCCCGACGCTGTCGGACTCCCCGGGGACTAGGGTGTCGCCGGTGGACGACTTGGTCTCGTTCCAGGAGGTGCTGTTGCGAGGGGCTGCGAAGCTGAATATCACGGTGACGGTTCCAACACCCACGACGTCCGTGATATTTGAGACGCTTCATAAAAGACACTTGTCTCGCCCCCTCCTGCCTCTCGTGCCTGGACTGGTGGAACCAGCTTTGGAACTGTTCCTCACTCCCGCAACAGCGAAGGCCGCTCCGTCCAGGCTCATGAAGAAATATAGGGCCCCGGAGTCGGATCCGTCATTCTTGAGAGGGGACCCGAAACCGGATTCGGTTATCGTGACGGCGGCGAGAAAACAACATGCGACCGCCCCGGCCTCCACGGTGCCACCGGACAAGGAAAGCCGCTGGCTGGACTCTGCGGGCAGGAAGGTGTGTGGTACCGCTGCCACCACGATGAAGGCGGCGAGTACAGGGGCGTTGTTGGGCCGTTACGACTGGGCCCTGTGGGAATCCCTGCAGCAATATGCGGACCTCCTGCCACGAGACAAGAAGGAGGACTTCTTGGAGACGGTGCGCGAAGGCATGCTGGTTTCTAACCAAACGATCAGCGCAGCAGCGGATATATCGCTATTGGCCGCCCACGCCTACTGTCATGGCGTCCACCAGCGGCGGCATTCCTGGTTGCGCCTGACGTCCCTCAAGCCGGAGGCGCAGCAGAGAGTGGCCAACTTGCCCTTCTCGGGGGAGACCCTGTTCGGGAAGCATGCGGACGATGAAATGGCCCGCATGAAGGCTGAAGCGGAAACCCTGACGGCCGTCGGGTTAGAGAAGGCCGAGAAAAAGAAACGACCGTTCCAGAGGAGGTTCGGGTCGTCGGGCCGAGGGCGTGGGCAGGGCTCGGGACAGCAGCAGCCACAACAGCAGCAGTTCCGCAAGCCCTTCCAGAAGCGCCAGAGGGGCAGAGGTGGCCAGCAGGCTACTACCACAAACAAGGGCCCGGCCGGGTCTCGGCCCTGAGCTGTTACTTCCCCCTCAACCGTTACCCACTCCAGTGGGGGGAAGCATTCGATTTTTTCCGGCAGAGTGGAGAAAAATTACTCAGGACAAGTGGGTGCTGAATATTGTTTGCAATGGATACAGTCTTCGGTTCATCAGCCCGCCTCCAGCGATTCCGCCGGTCAGCTCTCGCTTCCAGCTGAGGGAGCTCCAGGCGGAGGCAGACATCTTGTTGAGAAAAAAGGCGGTAGAAGAAGTACCTTTGTCTCAAAGGGGAAGAGGTCTGTACTCTCGGTTCTTCCTCGTTCGCAAGAAGGACAAGAACGAGTTCAGGCCCATTCTGGATTTGCGACAAGCAAACAAGTGGATTCGCAGAGAAAAGTTTTGCATGCTATCGTTGCACCAGATTTACCCTCAGCTGCAACGGGGAGACTGGCTCTGTGCCATAGATCTACAGGATGCGTACTTCCATGTGCCCATAGCACAGAAGCACAGGAAGTTCCTGCGATTCCAAGTCGGCGCCAATCACTATCAATACACAGTACTGCCATTCGGGCTAAAGTCTGCTCCCAGGACTTTTTCGAAGTGCATGGCGGTGGTGGCGGCACACCTGCGGAGGAACAAGGTGTTTGTCTACCCGTATCTGGACGATTGGCTGATCAAGGCGTCATCCTTCGAGGAAGCGCAAGAACACTTCCGTTGGACGTGCGAGCTCTTGAACAAGCTGGGGTTACACGTCAACATGTCCAAATCGGTCCCATCTCCGGTACAGTGCATACAGTACCTGGGGGCCTCCATAGATACGCGGTCAGCAAGCGTGTCTCCTTCGGAGGAGAGACGGTTATCACTCCTTCGGAAGGCTCAGGACCTCAGGACTGCTCCATCGACGACTGTGAGGAAGGTGTCGTCTCTGCTGGGATCGATGGCCTCCTGTATCTTCCTCACCCCGCACGCACGTCTACAGATGCGACCACTGCAGGAGTGCTTGGAGGATCAGTGGGATCAGAAGACAGGCTCTTGGGACGACAAGATCCGACTGTCTCTACATGCTCGTCAGTCTCTGAAGTGGTGGTGTTCGGCGGAAAACCTCCTCAAGGGGGTTCCCTTCCACAAGGACATTCCCACGACGAATGTGGTGACGGATGCTTCTCTCCAGGGCTGGGGTGCGCATTCCGGGGACCTGCAGATTCAGGGGAAGTGGTCTCCTTTGGAATCGACGTACCACATCAATTTCCTGGAACTCAGAGCTGTCTTCCTGGCACTGAAGGCTTTCCTTCCGTCCTTCCAGACCAACTCGCTGCTGATACAGACGGACAATACAACCACGATGTATTACCTCAACAAGCAGGGGGGGTCGAGATCGCGCACTCTGTCGCAGGAGGCGCAGGCGATCTGGCGCTGGCTGCTGGCCCGAGGATTGACGATCACGGCCACACATCTGCCAGGGGTGCAGAATGCTCAGGCAGACGCCTTGAGCAGGCTGATTCAGGAAAACCACGAATGGGTCATAAACGACGAAGTACTAGGAGAAGTCTTCGCAAGGTGGGGGACTCCAGACGTAGATCTGTTCGCCACCGCCGAAAACAGCAAATGCCGAGACTTCGCATCCAGGTACTACCAGCGGGGGACGCTGGGGAATGCGCTATGGATCGATTGGTCGAACAGCTTTCTGTACGCTTTTCCACCCATTCCCCTGATTCCGGCGGTGCTCATCAAGCTGTCCCAGTCCAGGGCGCGGATGATCCTGATCGCCCCGGAGTGGCCCAGGCAGTGGTGGTTCACGGACCTTCTTCACCGGTCTCTCCTTCCTCACATGCGGTTGCCGTGCAGGCCGGACCTTCTCACGAAGTTCGGGGGGCGGATGGTGCACCCCAACCTCTCGTCTTTGAGTTTGGCGGCATGGCTCCTGAAATAGTGCAATACGGTCATCTGAATCTACCAGACGATTGTATGGACATTCTGAAGGAGTCTAAGCGACCTTCCACTAGGACATCCTATGCTTACAAGTGGAAGAGGTTCTGTATCTGGTGTAAGTCCAAGAACTTTGATCCGACAACATGTAAGGAAGATGTCATCCTTCCATACCTTTTGCATCTGGCGCAGTCTGGCCTTAATTTCCATTCCATTAAGGTTCATCTGGCTGCTTTGACTGCTTACAGGAAGTGCCCTTCACAGACGTCCTTCTTTCAGATTCCTGTGGTCAAGGATTTTTTGGAAGGCTTGAAGAAGGTGTTCCCTCCTGTCAGACTTCCCTCGCCTTCTTGGGACTTGAATGTGGTGCTGTCCAGACTGATGAGAGAGCCTTTTGAACCTATTCACAAGGCTTCATTGCAGCACCTATCCTGGAAGGCGGCGTTCCTAGTGGCCATTACATCGGCCCGCAGGGTGAGTGAACTTCAGGCATTATGTTGTCAAGAACCTTATACTGTGTTTCATGCTGCTAAGGTTGTGATGCGTACTCACCCTAAGTTCCTTCCTAAGGTTATCTCTGACTTTCATGTCAATCAGACCATAACTTTACCTACGTTCTTTCAGAATCCCTCTTCACCAGCGGAAAGGGCTCTCCATTCCCTGGATGTCCGTAGGGTGTTGAAATTTTATCTGGATAAGACCAAGGATATTCGTAGGTCTGACCAATTGTTTGTTAATTATGGCTCAGTCAGGACTGGTCTTGCGACCTCTAAGCAGTCCATCTCTCGGTGGATTGTGTCCTGCATACAGTTGTGTTATCAAAAGGCTAATAAGACCTTAGGGGGTAAACCTAAGGCTCATTCCACCAGGGGCAAAGTTGCCACGACGGCTTTGCTGCGTAATGTTCCGATTGCGGAAATCTGTAAGGCGGCCACTTGGAAGTCGGTCCATACCTTTGCTGCGCATTACTGTCTGGACTCGGATGCCAGGGCAGATGCTCAGGTTGGGCAGGCTTCGCTGCGAAATTTGTTCGCACAGTAGTGGTTGTGTCTTATGTGTTCTCCACCGCTTTTGTTGTGTGGGGATGGGCTTGCCATTCTATTCACTAGATTATGACTATACACAGAGATCCCCTACTACAGAAGGAGTAGTTTCTTTTCTGTAACTCCAGTTCTGTAGTAGGGGTATCTCTGTTATAGTCATAAGCGCCCGCCCTCCTCCCCGGTGGAGAGATACTTATTCATATGGAGAATGCTACAGGTCTGGCGTGCTACGCCTTCAAAAAGAACTGAAAGTAAATGGGACCTGCTGGGCATTCTGGGATACTGGGGAAAGTTCTGGAAAACTGGAAAGTTTTCTTAAAGGCACAGTATCCTGTTCCAAGCCACATAATGGCAGCCTATGGGGCTTGTCTGTCCACTCCTTCCTCTCTATCATTCCAGTGGCTTTTGCTGGTAGAGGCAGGGTTTTTTTCCTATGGGGAGAAAAACTGGACAGGCAGTGCTGTTTGTGGATTTTGGTGGAATTCTAGTTGAAGTACTGGACAGTGTAGCCTGTGGGTATAGGCTGCATTATCTGTCTTTAAATTAAATTCTCTCTTAAAGGTGTATGCAGGTCTGCATGATTTGTCACCTTTTAGAGATTATTTTTTATTGCTCCGGGGTCCGCGCACATGGGCGGGACTATTCACTAGATTATGACTATAACAGAGATACCCCTACTACAGAACTGGAGTTACAGAAAAGAAACTACTAATTTTCTGTGATAGAACGTGCACAGTCTATTTTTTTAACTAAATGTCTTCTGTGTGTACCGTGCTCCTGGGTATCGATCCATGGACCGGAGCGTTATTGTAGATCACTATGGTTGCATCCCCATACACATGGGGTATGTCTCCCAGGCACAGGTTGATGGTGCTATTTGCAAACTTTTCCCACTTTCTTTTAAAAGTTTCAAATAAAAACGCTTCTCCAAGAGTTTGTTTCAAAAGATCATTTCAATTTGTATTGTTCATTCACAATATTCTCATTTCATGAGTAAACTTCCATTCCCAGAATGCATCATTTCCGGTTTAATATGTTATTTGTTGTCCCAATGCATTTCGGCTCACTGGCCTTCATCTGGGGAATATCTGTGAAGTTAAACATTGTTTGTCATTAATGTACTACAATACGTACATAGTACAGAGTATTTCTCTTACCGGTAATGTCAAAACGGCGTGCTTCTCTCCCATGTGTGAATCGGTTAGTAATGTTCACAGCTGTTGGTTCGCGTTGATGTTTAGTAATGGTTAACGGACTACATGTAAGCGTCAGATGCTAAGCATTAACAAGCATTTACAATGCAATGGTCTCGGCATTGTTAAAGTTTGAGCTATTGGCATTGCTCATAGCATTATTTTTGTTTATGTTTTTGTTTTTAAAAACATTTAAAGAAACAGCATTGTTATTTACAATGTCAATAGCTTAATCACTCTCAAATGGGAGACCTATTGCATTTGCACCCACACATAGAGCCACACACACAAAGCCACCCACACACACAGAGCCACACACAAATAGAGCCACCTACACACACACACACACGCAGTAGCCCACTGACCTATTTACATTATGTGCACTTTGTGATCTGCATGGTACATGTTCTTTGCTGCAGGCACATTAACCCTATGTGCTACCTTTCCAGGAGTCAAAACTTCCACTAGACAAAACTCTGATCTCTCTCTAGGAAGAACATTAAACATCAGAGTCATCATGACATTTTTATTGTTGCTGAAAATTGCTGGAGGCCAGGATGGAGGCAGCAAGCGCTTTTAAAACATTAATTTACTTGCAAACATAATGTCTCCACCCAAAGTCAGCGCCCGGTCACACCGGTTGCACTGCCCTAGAGCTGGCCCTGCTCAAGGGTCCTGTGACCTCAGTGACCGAGTCACTGCTGTTCTTGGCTGTGCTGCTTCATAGGCCTGCTAGCAAGACTGGAGGTGAACTTCAGTATGGATTGTGGTGGACAAACCTTGAAGGTTAACTCAGACGTGCCCGTGCTAGGGTCCACCTGCTGGTGCTAAGACACCAGCACTTCTAAGGTCTTGCGCGGCCTTTTAAGGTCTAGCATGGGATTGTGCTCTCTCAGGAGAGTCGTTTGGTGGACTGGTTATTAAGGCTGAACCTGCTTCCCCAGTTCCAAATTCAGCATCTCTGGCCATAGTGCCAGATCGTCTCCCCCACTGAACACCATACTGTCCCACTGATAAAAACTCACACTGACTTCAACTACAACCCAATTGCTGCCGGCTATAAACACCTGGGTGAGGCTCAATTTAAATGACGCAATAGACAAGAGCAGTATGCGGCCTACAGAAAAAAGTAACATCATCCTGGAAAAAGCAAACACTCATAGGGGAATGCAAAATTTAGCAAACCATGTGAAATGCAAGCAGGAACAACATTGTTACCTTAACGCTTTTACACTCACTATTCAGAAATCAGTGAGTGCTTTTGCCTGAAAGGGGCCTTGAATGGTCCCATTTCAATGTCCATTGCTGATATCCTTACAAAACGTTAGCAGTATGGTAAAAAGACCACATCCCCGGACGCATAGCCGCAGTACACATTTTATTTTTCAATCCACCGTGTGGCCTTGCACCACAGTTAAGTTGACGTCCGCTAACACTCTGTAGAGCGTCGCTCTGCCAATACCATAGATTTACACGCAGAGTGCAGCGCGCCGCTGCCACCTGCTTCCGCTGTGCCCTAGGAATGATGCTTACTCTCTGTGCCGCCCGCGCCGGTCTCCTCCTCAGCTCCCTGCATCTTGGTCCCGCCAGTGGGCACCAACGCCAGCAGCGCCGCTAGCACCAAGAGTCCGAGCAGGAGCGACACAACTACGAGCGCCGCCCCCTCCATCTTCTATCTGTGCGTGAAGCTAGGCTCTTCCGCCACGTTACTGCACGCCCAGGGAGGGAGGGGACGAGGGGGCGCGCACCCGCTTGGAGGTTGCTGTGGGCGCGCACGCCTTCTGGATTTGTTTCCTAGATGCTAGACCGCGCTTGGAGTATACGTAGTGGGAGTTATGAGAGGCGCGGCTTACAAGAACGCATTATTCGTTACCTCTGTAAGCACCGCCTCTTCGGAAGTATTAATTCAAAGAGTTTTTTCACAAGTGCACGGTATCTGTTGACTGGCGCTCCAAACTCTTAAAATTTTCAATGTATGTAACGTTTATAAAATATGTCAACAGTAACACTGTTTGCCTGTCTATGTCAGTAAGTGAGTTAAACAAGCACACCACTGCCTTTCTCCGAGGCGAAGCAGAAATGCCTCGGAGAAAGGCAGCGGCGGTTTCGGATTCGGGGGCGTGTTTTTCTTTTCTCTCCTCTTGCCATTGGCTGGAGGAGATAATTAGAAAAGTAGCAAAAACCACGCCCCCGAATCCGAAAAGGACGGGGCCTGTTCGGAGAGACAAACCTCTTCTCCAATGGCTGGCCAGCATTCAAGAGGCCAGCCAATGGAGAAGAGGGGAGAAGAGGGGCGGGTTCAAGCCCCTCTTCTCCAAGTCATTAAATCTCGCGAGCGAGACTGCGCAAGCGCAGCCTTCGCTAGCCGAGACCTAATAAAAACAGACTAAACTTCGGCGGATGCGTTACTCGAGGAGGTAAAAAGTGAGAAAGGACTTAAAGTGTACTGGCATTATACCTTCAGCTTGCTACAAGTGATATATTAATAAAGTTTTGTGGATAAAGTGTAGTGAATTAATAAAGTATTGGTAAACAAATAAACAAAACATGGATATTAAAAACTGTAACCCTATGGAACATCGTTATACGTGAGGCAACAATCAACCTTTGTTATTCAAGAAGAACATGCAAGCGTTATTATAAACGCCAGTACACATTATGTCCTTTCTCACTTTTTAAGAGAAACTCGGTACTATGTACGTATTTTATGTTAAATGCACTCGGGACTAGGCACGTAGTGGCACTGCGAATCATTAATTTGCATAAGAACTCGTAACTGTGCGCGTATACCAATTAATATCTTAAGCACTTGCACTCGAGTTACAGGAAAGGCTTTGACTCAAAAAACTTTAAAATAGATTGCAACCTTGTTTCTGTAGTAGGGGATCTCTGTGTATAGTCATAATCTAGTGAATAGTCCTGCCCATGTGCGGGGCCCCCGGAGCAATAAAAAATAATCTCTTAAGGTGTCAAATCATGCAGACCTTCATCCACCTTTAAGAGAGAATTTAATTTAAAGACAGATAATGCAGCCTATACCCACAGGCTACACTGTCCAGTACTTCAACTAGAATTCCACCAACATCCACAAACAGCACTGCCTGCCCAGCTTTTCTCCACAAGGGAAAAACCCTGCCTCTACCAGCAAAAGCCTCTGGAATGATAGAGAGGAGGAATGGACAGACAAGCCCCATAGGCTGCCATTATGTGGCTCAGAACAGGATACTGTGCCTTTAAGAAAACTTTCCCGAACTTTCCCAGTATCCCAGAATGCACAGCAGGTCCCTTTTACTTTCAGTTCTTTTTTCCGGCTCCTGCTAGCAGGACCCTGGTGCATTGAGCTCTCCCTTTTCAAGGGTTATTTGTTACTTTTCAAGTGATTTAGAAGTATTAGTAAAGTCCTTTCCTTCGGGTGTTGTCAGCATGACTGCCTTGTTCGACAAGTGTCCTGATTGTGAAAGGAAAAAGGCTAAGTCAGACCCACACAGGGTGTGCATCGTCTGCCTTGCCCAATCTCACGTGCCTGAGGAGTGTGAGATCTGCCGCTCTTTTTCAGCCAGGACCCTGAGAGAGAGGATGAAGATCAGGCTCCAGGTCCTGGAGGACAGAGGGCTGAAGGCACGAGGTGGGTATGGAGGGGCTGATTCTGCCCATTCTGAGGCTTCTGGGGGGCTCCCCAGGGGCAGGAAGACCAGCAAGCGTCCCCACTCCCCGTCGAGGGCGTTGACGGCGGCGTCGAGGGGGATGACTACGGTCTGTTCGCCATCTCCCCAGGGCTCTGGGGAGAAGCGGCGTCGACGTTCGACGTCGAAGGAGCTGAACAGGCCGCCGTCGACGACATCGGCATCTTCTGCGACGACGCCGTCGAGCCATCGGCGGCGAGATCAGACCCGGCGTCGGCTAAGAGACGACGGTCGCTGTCGAGGCGATCGACGTCACGCAGATCGCCTTCAAGACGATTGCCGCCGAGAAGACGATTGCCGCCGAGAAGACGATTGCCGCCGAGAAGACGATTGCCGTTGAGAAGACGATTGCCGTCGAGAAGACGATTGCCGTCACGAAGATCGACGTCACGAAGACGTTCGCGACGTCGAGGCGGCGGTCGCCGGCGAGGAGGCGGCAGACGTCGAGAAGACGATCGACGTCGAGGAGGCGGTCGACGTCGAGACGGCTCAGGGGGAGCCCTGACGCCGGGAGTAAGAGGGGAACGGAGTCGCCGGGATCGGGGTACTCCGTGGTGTATACACCCCCTCGGAACCCTACGCCATCGCCACCTCCGCCACCACCACCACGACCGCCGACTCCTCCTCCACCACCACCGCCTGCGTCACCACCTCCACCTCCTCCTCCGCGTTCTATACCACCTCGCACTCCGTTGGGGCCGCCTGCAGTTCCACCGAGGTCGGTCTCCCTGCCCAGGTATCCGACTCCGCCGCAGGGGACGCCGAGGCCGCGACATCCACGGTCGCCGGGCCCGGCTAGACCGGCGGACTGGCCGAAGCCGAGGAGGTCGCGCTCCCGCTCAATCAGGAGGAGAAGGTCGCGGAGCCATAGGAGGTCGTCGTCGTCGACATCAGGACGGCGCCATAGGAGGCACAGGTCCAGGTCACGCACACGGTCCTCGGCCAGGGATTTCTCACCGACGCTGTCTGACTCACCAGGGACTAGGGTGTCTCCTGTGGACGATCTAGTCTCCTTCCAGGAGGTGCTGCTGAGGGGGGCAGCCAAGTTGGGAATCACGGTGAGGGTTCCGACACCCACGACGTCCGTGATATTCGAGACTTTACACAAAAAACACCTGTCTCGCCCCCTGCTGCCTCTAGTGCCGGGACTGGTGGAGCCCGCGTTGGAGTTGTTCCTCACTCCCGCGGTGACGAAATCCACCCCCTCGCGGCTCCTGAAAAAGTATCGGGCCCCGGACTCGGACCCTGCTTTTTTAAGGATGGACCCGAAGCCGGACTCTGTCATCGTGACGGCGGCGAGGAAACAGCATGCGACCGCACCTTCATCGACGGTTCCGCCCGACAAGGAAAGCCGCTGGCTGGACTCGGCAGGCAGGAAGGTGTGTGGGACCGCATCTACCACCATGAAGGCGGCGAGTGTGGGGGCGCTGTTGGGACGTTACGACCGGGCCCTGTGGGAGTCCCTCCAACAGTATGCGGACTTGCTGCCCCGGGACAGGAAGGAGGACTTCCTGGAAACGGTGCAAGAGGGTATGCTGGTTTCGAACCAGGTCATTAGTGCGGCAGCGGATGTCTCCTTGTTAGCGGGGCACTCCTACTGTCATAGCGTCCACCAGAGGTGTCACTCTTGGCTGCGCCTGACGTCGCTCAAGCCAGAGGCTCAGCACAGAGTAGCCAATCTGCCCTTCTCGGGGGAGACCCTGTTTGGTAAACATGCGGATGATGAGATGGCCCGCATGAAGGCGGAGGCGGAGACCCTGGCGGCCGTCGGGTTGGAAAAGGCCGAGAAGAAGCGCCCGTTCCAGAGACGGTTCAGGTCTACGGGCAGAGGGCGTGGGCAGGGTTCGGGACAGCAGCAGCACCAACAGCAGCAGTTCCGGAAACCCTTCCAGAAACGCCAGAGGGGTAGAGGAGGCCAGCAGGCCGCTACTACTACCAAGGGCCCGGCCGGGTCTCGGCCCTGAGCGACTACTTCCCCTGCAACCGTTACCCACTCCAGTGGGGGGGAAGCATTCAATTTTTTCCGGCAGAGTGGAGAAAAATTACTCAAGACAAGTGGGTGCTGAATATTGTTTGCAATGGATACAGTCTTCGGTTTATCAGCCCGCCTCCAGTGATTCCGCCGGTAAGCTCTCAGTTTCAGCTGCGAGAGCTCCAGGCGGAGGCAGACATCTTGTTGAGGACAAAGGCAGTAGAAGAGGTACCTCTGTCTCAAAGGGGAAGAGGTCTGTACTCTCGGTTTTTCCTCGTTCGCAAGAAGGACAAGAACGAGTTCAGGCCCATTCTGGATTTGCGACAGGCAAACAAATGGATTTGCAGAGAGAAGTTTCGCATGCTATCGTTGCATCAGATTTACCCTCAGCTGCAACGGGGAGACTGGCTCTGTGCCATAGATCTACAGGATGCGTACTTCCATGTGCCCATCGCACGGAAGCACAGGAAGTTCCTGCGATTCCAAGTCGGCGCCCATCACTATCAATACACAGTACTGCCCTTCGGGCTAAAGTCTGCGCCCAGGACCTTCTCGAGGTGCATGGCGGTGGTGGCGGCACACCTGCGGAGGAACAAGGTGTTTGTCTACCCGTATCTGGACGATTGGCTGATCAAGGCCTCATCCTTCTCGGAAGCGCAAGAACACTTCCGGTGGATGTGCGCTCTCTTGCACAAGCTGGGGTTACACGTCAACGTGTCCAAATCTGTCCCGACTCCGGTCCAGTGCATACAGTACCTGGGAGCCTCCATCGATACGCGGTCAGCAAGCGTGTCTCCTTCGGAGGAGAGACGGTTATCACTCCTTCGGAAGGCTCAGGACCTCAGGACTGCTCCATCGACGACAGTGAGGAAGGTGTCTTCGCTGCTGGGATCGATGGCCTCCTGTATCTTCCTCACGCCTCATGCACGGCTGCACATGAGACCACTGCAGGAGTGTTTGGAGGATCAGTGGGATCAGAAGACAGGTTCTTGGGACGACAAGATACGGCTGTCTCTACATGCTCTTCAGTCTCTGAAGTGGTGATGTTCGGGGGAGAACCTCCTCAGGGGGATTCCCTTCCACAAGGACATTCATACGAAGAGTATCGTGGCGGATGCGTCCCTCCAAGGCTGGGGAGCGCATTCCGGGGACTTGCAGATTCAAGGACAGTGGTCCCCGTTGGAATCGACGTACCACATCAATTTCCTGGAACTCAGAGCTGTCTTCCTGGCACTGAAGGCCTTCCTTCCGTCCTTCCAGACCAACTCGCTGCTGATACAGACGGACAATACAACCACTATGTATTACCTCAACAAGCAGGGGGGGTCGAGATCGCGCACTCTTGTCGCAGGAGGCGCAGGCCATCTGGCACTGGCTTCTGGCCCGAGGACTGACTATTACGGCCACGCATCTGCCAGGGGTGCAGAATGCTCAGGCGGACGCACTGAGCAGACTGATTCAGGAAAACTACGAATGGGTCATAAACGACAAAGTACTAGGAGAAGTCTTCGCAAGGTGGGGGACTCCAGACGTAGATCTGTTCGCCACCGCCGAAAACAGCAAATGCCGAGACTTCGCATCCAGGTACTACCAGCGGGGGACGCTGGGGAATGCGCTATGGATCGACTGGTCGAACAGCTTTCTGTACGCTTTTCCACCCATTCCCCTGATTCCGGCGGTGCTCATCAAACTGTCCCGGTCAGGGGCTCGGATGATCCTGATTGCTCCGGAATGGCCCAGACAGTGGTGGTTCACGGACCTACTTCACCGGTCGCTCCTTCCTCACATACGGCTGCCGTGCAGGCCGGACCTTCTCACGAAGTTCGGGGGGCGGATGGTGCACCCCAACCTCTCGTCTTTGAGTTTGGCGGCATGGCTCCTGAGATAGTGCAATATGGCCATCTGAATCTACCAGACGATTGTATGGACATACTAAAGGAGTCTAAACGGCCTTCCACTAGGACTTCCTATGCCTACAAGTGGAAGAGGTTTTGTATCTGGTGCAAGTCCAAGAGCTTTGACCCTACGACGTGTAAGGAAGATGTCATCCTTCCATATCTTTTACATTTGGCGCAGTCCGGCCTTAATTTCCATTCCATTAAGGTTCATCTGGCTGCTTTGACTGCTTACAGGAAATGCCCTTCACAGACTTCCTTCTTTCAGATCCCTGTGGTCAAGAATTTTTTGGAAGGCTTGAAGAAAGTGTTTCCTCCTGTCAGACTTCCCTCGCCTTCCTGGGACTTGAATGTGGTGCTGTCCAGACTGATGAAGGAGCCTTTTGAACCCATTCACAAGGCTTCGTTGCAGCACCTATCCTGGAAGGCGGCGTTCCTAGTGGCCATTACATCGGCCCGCAGGGTGAGTGAGCTTCAGGCATTATGTTGTCAAGAACCTTGTACTGTATTTCATGCTGCTAAGGTTGTTATGCGTACTCACCCTAAATTTCTTCCTAAGGTTATCTCTGATTTTCATGTCAACCAGACCATAACTTTACCTACGTTCTTTCAGAATCCCTCTTCGCCAGCGGAAAGGTCTCTCCATTCCCTGGATGTTCGGAGGGTGTTGAAATTTTATCTTGATAAGACCAAGGATATTCGTAGGTCAGACCAATTGTTTATTAATTATGGATCAGTCAGGAACGGTCTCGCGACCTCTAAGCAGTCCATCTCTCGATAGATTGTGTCCTGCATACAATTGTGTTATCAAAAGGCTAATAAGACCTTAGGGGGTAAACCCAAGGCTCATTCCACCAGGGGCAAAGCTGCCACGACTGCTTTGCTGCGTAATGTTCCGATTGCAGAAATCTGCAAGGTGGCCACTTGGAAGTCGGTCCATACCTTTGCTGCGCATTATTGTCTGGACTCGGATGCCAGGGCTGATGCTCAGGTTGGGCAGGCTTCGCTGCGAAATCTGTTCGCGCAGTAGTGGTATTGTCTTGTATCTTCTCCACCGCATTTTTTGTGTGGGGATGGGCTTGCCATTCTATTCACTAGATTATGACTATACACAGAGATCCCCTACTACAGAAGGAGTAGTTTCTTTTCTGTAACTCCAGTTCTGTAGTAGGGGTATCTCTGTGATAGTCATAAGCGCCCGCCCTCCTCCCCGGTGGAGAGATGATTATTCATGTGAGGAATGCTACAGGTTTGGCGTGCTACGCCTTCAAAAAGAACTGAAAGTAAAAGGGACCTGCTGTGCATTCTTGGATACTGGAAAGTTCTGGAAAGTTTTCTTAAAGGCACAGTATCCTGTTCTGAGCCACATAATGGCAGCCTATGGGGCTTGTCTGTCCATTCCTCCTCTCTATCATTCCAGAGGCTTTTGCTGGTAGAGGCATGGTTTTTTCCCTTGTGGAGAAAAGCTGGGCAGGCAGTGCTGTTTGTGGATGTTGGTGGAATTCTAGTTGAAGTACTGGACAGTGTAGCCTGTGGGTATAGACTGCATTATTTGTCTTCAAATTAAATTCTCTCTTAAAGGTGGATGCAGGTCTGCATGATTTGACACCTTAAGAGATTATTTTTTATTGCTCCGGGGTCCCCGCACATGGGCGGGACTATTCACTAGATTATGACTATCACAGAGATACCCCTACTACAGAACTGGAGTTACAGAAAAGAAACTACTCCTTCCTTTGTAAATCATAAAGCACTTATCCACAAAAACTCTGTAATTATTAACGCACCATTAACGCACCAGTACGTTTGATTCATAGACATGTCACCACTAAAGCATTACTCAGTGGACGTCCTCAGTAGTACATTAATGACAAACAATGTTTAACTTCACAGATATTCCCCAGATGAAGGCCAGTGGACCGAAATGCATTGGAACAACAAATAACATGTTAAACCGGGAATGATGCATTCTGGGAATGGAAGTTTACTCATGAAATGAGAGTATTGTGAATGAACAATACAAATTGAAATGCTCTTTTGAAAAGAAGTCTTGGAGATGCGTGTTTATTTGAAACTTTTAAAAGAAAGTGGGAAAACTTTGCAAATCGCACCATCAACCTGTGGGGATGCAACCATAGTAAGTTCAGTTTTCCCCACATGGGGGGAAGGATTGATCTCCTTGCTCTTGACAGGAGCCTAGAAATGGAGCGAAGTCCTCTCTCCGTCCTACGGAGTCCACTGGGTTGGTTAGGGGCCCGGTCTGATGCACAATTTTGACACACAGGTCGCGGCTTAATTCTTCCCTGGTGACGTGTTTGGCAAAACATGTCACCATTCTGGCATACGGGGTTGCAGCGGTACAGGCTGGGACTTCTCCACTGCAATCGCTGATATCGCGACATCCCCTCCTTGCATACGGGATCACCACCAAGACTCTCACAAGTCTTTGCCGGCACAGTGACCTCAATGATGGCCCCCTCTGACATATGGGTGTGACTGCAATGGCGATACCAGCTTGGCGTTTCCTGCACTGCACTCAGTAACCAGCTCCGTCCATGCCAGTCCTCTCCTGGCATACGGGGGTGGGCTCTGAATCACTCCTGTACATTGGCAACGAAACGATTCATGCAGAGCTTTCTCCTCATGCTGGGAGACCTGTCATTGGGGCTCTCCACTGGATCCTGCTCCCTCCAACGCTCTTCTCTTCCTCACAGAGCACACTGGTTTTGGCAAGCAGGTTGGTACTGGTGCTAAAGGGCAGGTGGTCTTGGTTTTCCTGGGTGATGTCCCCTAAGCCAGCAGGGAGACTATCTGGTCTTGGACTCCAGTCCTAGTCACAGGCAGCAGTCTTGCCGACCACCTCCTTCTGACACAGTCCGTCTTGCTGCTTGGCAGATTACCAATTTTGGGGTCTCAACATCCCCTTCTTATAGTCCATTTCCAGACATCTAATGTGATTTAGGGTCTGAATCTTTGAAGTTTTAGTGTTCGAGTTCTGCTTCTTTTGAAATTTACACTTTCTTCCTTCCTCTTGAAAGTCTGTCTGTCATAGGAGAGACTCCAAAGCTGACATGGGAGTGACTAGAGTTCACACCTGGATGTCCGCCACAGTGAAATGAGCGTCAAAAAGTGTGACCCAAGTCCTACTTTTTATGATTCCCTTATCACCCCATCTCCTTCCTGAGATGTGTCAATCTGGATCACAAAGCACCCTTTTGAAGTGTACAATAGGATTCTCTCTTCCTTCCTCCAATGCATCGCACCCAGCTCCCAGAAATGCAACAGTTCACATCTGTCGGGGTGGAGGGGAGATTCCTCTACTCATGTCTTCACCAGGCAGGCAGGCCTGGGCTTGCCAAAAAATAAACCAGGGGTCTTCCATGTAATAGGCCATTGCAGGCACACTTGTACTCAGTGTACATACACAGCACACACTGTCACCTTCATGTATTGTGCCACTGCAGGCGCAAATATGTCCAACAATCGCAGTTAGTCTGTGCTCACTCCTCAGTACTGTATCCTTTCTGTAATGTGCCATGATGTGCTGTTTACAGACACATACTACTAGCACACACTCACAACTCTGCACCTTTCATGTATTGTACTCCTTGCAAGCACGTGCGCGTACTAGACAGCACTACATTGATCATGTAATGTATTCCTGGCAGGCATACATGAATTCAGTACATGCACAAATCATGCTTATACTGCTCAGCACTGTTCTATCCCTGTACTGTACCCTCCCACTCACACCTAGATCCAATGCAGAGTCCCCACTCCTGTGCTGCACAGCACTCTCCATCTAACTGATGTAGGCCAAGGGTGAGTTAAGCACTAACAGAACTTTACACTCATGCTGCCATCATCACACTTGTGCTGATAATCTCATGGTGATGGCGGCAGCCTTTCATCACTATGAGGGTCGGACTTGGGTGCCCCTTCCATGCAACACCGTAATTTGTGAGACAGGCCTATATTTTATGGTGCACATGCATGATCCGTGTTTGCCTCCGACAACAAAAATCCGCATTAATGATCTAGACAAAGAGGGCAGTTGGGCACTCAGGGCTGGGGTACAAGTCTTTACCATGCAGAGGACTTTTCCATTACAACAGTGTGAAATAGCACAGTAAGCTAATGAAAAGTGACTCCAAAAGGAATTTAAAACATTAGAAGGAGGCTTTTATGTTATGTTAAATTAATTGTTCGAGGCATATGAGCTGCAGATTACACACTTGTGCATAGATCGCCGTCTGGTGTTGGGCCCGGATGTTTGCAGTTTGTTTTTCCTCTTGGAAAGTCTTTGGAAGTCATGAGGTCGGTGACTCCTCCTTTAGATCGTATTGCGCATGGGCTTTGGCTCCATCCTCAGATTGTTTTTTTCCGCCATCGGGCTCGGATGTGATCTTCGCGCTCCGGTTCCGAACAGCTTCCAGTTCGACGGTCGACGCGCAATCCTCACCCCAAACCGCGCAATTGTTTTGATCGCGATCTCCCCCACTCGACGCGCCTTCTCATCGGCACGGACCTTCAGTTCCAGTCGTCGACGACTGCCTTCGGGCCTCTCCAAGCTTCGGTCCTGGCTAATGGAAAGGACTCCATTTAAAAAGTGCCCTCGATGTGGGTCCAAATTCCCCCACACCGATCTCCACGAGGTATGCAATCTCTGCCTCTCCCCAGAACACGAGGCTTGAGACTGTCCGGCGTGCAAGTCCTTCCGGTCCAAAAAGACTATTCGGGACCGAAGAGCCAGAAGAACTATGGCGCACTCCTCGACGACGATTCCAGACGACCTCTTCGGAGAAGGCATCAACGCTCCAGAGCGATACACCGAAGAGGGCCTCATCAGCGCTTCCGAGGCCGACGACTCAGATGTGGAGGACATCACCCCGGCGCAGAGGGTCGTGAGAACTGATCCCCCCCCCCACCCCACACCCCTGCCAGCACCGAAAAAGGCTCCGGTCACATCTTCGCCTCCGGGTCTAGGTAAGACCAAGGACACTGCTTCCAACACCCCACCTTCGGGCTCGGTGAAGAAGCCAAGCAAGCCTTCCTCCGGCTCGGGCTCGAGGCAGCCTCTCCCCGGTGCCGATAAACACGCTTCGGCACCGAAAAAGAAGCCGACCCCCATATCGACACCGAGCTCCGCACCGAAGCACTCGGGGTCGAAACCCAGCTCTTCGGTACCGACACCAGCTTTGGTGCCGACCAAAGCACACAAGGCCACCGAAATCCATTTTGGCGCCGACCAAGCGTCCGGAGGTTCCCAAACCAGGTTCCAAACAGCGAACCGGCACGGAAAATCCTAAAAAGACAACGGCCCCGTCGCCTTCGGCGCCGATGGACAGACCAGCCTCACCGGACTTATTTACACCAGATCCCTTGCAGAAAACACTCACCAAGGATCCAAAAACTGGACATTTGACACTTTCTTCCAAAAAGACATTTGGAGAAGCCTCCTCCACCTCCAAAGAGGAAGGACTCTGCTACCTCTCCGTTCAGGATACCTTCCCCACCTCCACCACCTCCGCCTTCTCCACCCCAACCTCATCGTTCTCCCACCCCTTCTCCACACAATGATGATGATCACGGGGACCCATATGATGACATAGGGGATGTCCTCCAGGACCTACCCACACCGGACCCCACTCCTACAGGATCCCCAGACCCATGGGACGACTACAATATCCCTGATATCCCCAACGTTCCACAAGATGACCTTTACCCCTCCAGGCCTTCTCCACCAGAAGACTCCTTGGGGTTCCACCATCTACTTCAAAGGGTGGCACACTATCACGGGGTAGACTTGCATACCGACCCCGTAGAGGAAGGTTTCCTCCTCGACACATTCAACACCACACATAGATCTACCTCCATATTACCTATGCTTAAAGGAGTGGTACAGCATGCGCCAGAAGTTTTTAAGGACCCAGTTAGGTCCAGGGTCATTAACCCACGCATAGAAAAGAAATACAAAGCTGCCCCCACAGATCCCTCCTACATCAGAGGGCCAGCGCCACTAGTTTCCCTAGTGGTGTCCACGGCACGCAAAAGGGCAAATTCCCAGGCGTCAGGTGAAGCCCCACCACCTGACAAAGAGTCAAAGCTACTGGACGCATCAGGAAAGCGCACTGCGTCACAAGCAGCCAATATGTGGCGTATCGCCAATACTCAAGCGCTATTGGCCAGATATGACCGGGCACATTATGATGAGTTAGAAAGCATAATGCACCACCTCCCTGAAAAATATAAAGCTAGGGCCAACGAACTAATTCAAGAGGGTAAGACTATCACTAACACCTCTATACGCTGTGCCTTAGATGCGGCAGACACAGCTTCCAGGGCCATCAATACCAGCGTCCTCCTCCGTCGCCATGCTTGGCTAAGAATATCAGGGTTTAAACCGGAGGTACAAGCCTCCATCCTTAACCATCCCTTTGACCAGGAACATCTATTTGGCCCAAAGGTGGATGAGGCCCTAGAAAAAATGAAGGATACGGATACGGCAAAGTCACACCCTCCTAGATGCTCCTTTCGCCGCTCTTCCTTTCGAAGTACATCTAGAGGCTACTCCTCAGACACCGCGTCCACTTCGTAGAAATCCCCCACTCAGTCCACCTTCACAAGAGGCGGCTATAGGGGTAACCATAATAAAGGCAGAAGCAAAACAAACAACGCCGCTCTGCCATAACACCTACCCAATGACTCCCCCCTCCCCCACTCCCCTCCCCCCCCCCCCCCCCCCCCCCCCAGACCATTCCACTCCGGTCGGGGGCAGACTCCAACATTTCCTTCCCGTCTGGGCTACCATCACCTCAGGCAAATGGGTGACACAAATAATTCAGTCAGGCTACTGCCTAGAACTAATATCTACCCCCCAAACATTATAGCGCCCAATGTCACAAGAACATTTAATACTCCTAAAGCAGGAGGTAATCTCCCTCCTACAAAAACAGGCAATAGAACCCGTTCCTACCAACCAACAAAACATGGGAGTCTACTCCCTATATTTTCTCATACCGAAAAGGGACGAGACTCTGCGGCCCATCCTAGATCTCCGGCCCCTAAACACGTACATACACTCCGACCATTTTCATATGGTAACGCTTCAGCAGGTACTTCCGCTCATATCCCAAAAGGACTTTTTAACCACCTTAGATCTAAAAGACGCGTATTTTCACATTCCCGTGCACAAAGCTCACCGCAAGTACCTCAGATTTGTAGTGGACGGACAACACTTCCAATTCAAGGTGCTCCCGTTCGGAGTCACAACAGCGCCAAGGGTATTCACCAAGTGCCTAGCAGTGGTAGCAGTACTTTTGCGAAGACAACACATCCACGTCTTCCCATACTTTGACGACTGGCTGATAAAAGCCGGGTCATACCATCATGTGTTCAATACACATCTACCACCATTCAATTACTCCACCAGCTGGGCTTCACAGTAAACCACCAGAAGTCCCATCTCCAACCACCCCACATAAAACAGTACCTCGGTGCCACCATAGACACTTCAAGAGCACTAGCCTACCCCAATCCTGCCAGGATTGCAAGCTCTACGCGCAAAACTCGCACTACAACACTCCCTTCCAGCTCAAGTGTTTATGCAACTAATAGGGATGATGGCCTCTTGCATTTTCATAGTGCCTCACGCAAGACTCCAGATGCGTCCTCTCCAAGAGTGCTTAGCGCGCCAATGGAACCAGGCCCAGGGTCAATTAACAGATGTGGTGTTGGTAGACTGTCGCACCCATCGCTCTCTGCAGTGGTGGAACACCACAAACCTATCCAAAGGTCGACCGTTCCTGGACCTGGTTCCTCAAATAGTGCGCACAACGGACGCATCGCTCTCCGGCTGGGGAGCTCATCTACTACTTCTCACCATACAGGGAAAGTGGACACCTCAACAAAAGTTACTCCATATCAACCATCTGGAGTTACTAGCAATCTTCTTAGCCCTAAAATCTTTTCAAACTCCAATTTCAGGCAAGGTAGTCCTGATCCGAACAAACAACATGACAGCCATGTATTGTATTCAAAAACAAGGCGGCACACACTCTCCACAGCTCTCTCACCTAGCACAGAGCATATGGAGATGGGCAATACCCCAGAAAATCTTTCTCCTAGCCCAGCATGTCCCAGCAATCCAAAACACAGTGGCAGATCTGCTCAGCAGGCAGACACAACAGATTCACGAGTGGGAGCTTCACCCGCAAGTTCTTCACCCGTACTTTCAAATGTGGGGGCATCCACAGATAGACCTCTCCGGCACCCACGAAAACACCAAATGCCCAAGCTTCGCCGCCAGATACCCACACCCATTGTCCAAAGGAAATGCGATATGGATGAACTGGTCAGGCAGATTTGCGTACACTTTTCCGCCTCTCCCACTCATTCCACTAGTGGTGCGCAAACTACAACAACACTCTCTCACACTAATTCTAGTAGCTCCAACGTGGGCCAGACAACCGTGGTATACCACACTGCTGGAACTATCTGTAGTGCCGCACCAAAAACTACACCTCTCTCCACACCTCTTAACACAGAACCATGGAGAGATCAACACCCGGACCCAGCGCAGCTCAACCTTGCGATCTGGCTCCTGAAATCCTAGAATTCGGATACCTAAATCTTCCCCCTGACTGTATAAACGTCATCAGACAAGCTAGAAGACCTACCACTAGAGGGTGCTATGCCGCCAAGTGGAAACATTTTGTTATTTATTGCCATAACAATACCATCAATCCACTGGACTTGTCCATTCAACACATAATAGGCTACTTACTCCACCTACAAAGGTGCAATCTACCCTGTACGTCCATTCAACTACACCTCGCAGCTATTGCAGCTTACCTACAAAACAGGAAACATCTCTCACTCTTTAGAGTACCTGCCATTAAACCCTTCATGGAAGGCCTTAAAAGAATAATTCCCCCCAGAGTGCCACCGTCACCTGTGTGGAACTTAAATATCGTTCTCACAAGGCTAATGGGGCCTCCCTTCGAACCTCTGCATAAATGCGAACTACAATTCCTAACATGGAAAACCGCCTTTCTTGTAACCATCACTTCCCTTAGCAGGGTCAGTGAGATACAAGCACTTACCATTCAAGAACCCTTTCTCCAAATGCACCATAATAAGGTTGTTCTCCGTACCAACCCAAAATTCCTCCCTAAAGTCATTTCTCCCTTTCACCTAAACCAAACAGTAGAACTACCAGTATTTTTCTCGCAACCACAGACCGTTGCGGAAAGGGCTCTTCACACACTGGATGTCAAACGAGCCTTACTCTACTACATTCAGAGAACACAACCTTTTCGTAAGACCAAACAACTGTTTGTTTCTTTCTCTCCACCACACAAAGGTAACCCCATCTCAAAATCGGGGATAGCTAGGTGGATTGTAAAATGCATTCAAATCTGCCACCATAAAGCAAAGCGAACGCTATCCATTCCCCCAAAAGCCCATTCTACACGAAAAATAGGGGCTTCCATGGCATTCTTAGGCAACATCCCATTAGATGATATCTGCAAAGCAGCTACATGTTCAACACCGCACACTTTCACCAAACACTATTGTGTAGATGTGCAAACTAAGCAACAAGCTAGTGTGGGCCAGGCTGTATTCAAAACGGTATTTCAGACCACTGCAACGGATACGGGTGGTTGCCGCTAACGGTGGGAACTGCTATTTAATCAATGCACAAGTGTGTAATCTGCAGCTCATATGCCTCGAACGGAATATGCTACTTACCAGTATGCATCTGTTTTTGGCATGTAGAGCTGCAGATTTACACACACCCACCCGGCTACCTTTATCTGTTCCAGTTTATCTTATTTAGATAGCACATACATGGGCATCTTCACTGTTACTACTACGCTCCATCTTTCCCTGCTGGCGAAAAACAATCTGAGGATGGAGCCGAAGCCCATGCGCAATACGATCCAAAGGAGGAGTCACCGACCTCGTGACTTCCAAAGACTTTCTAAGAGGAAAAACAAACTGCAAACATCCGGGCCCAACACCAGATGGCGATCTATGCACAAGTGTGTAGATCTACAGCTCTACATGCCAAGAACAGATGCATACTGGTAAGTAGCATATTCCTTATAATGCGCAAAGCTACCCAAAAAGGGTTTCCCAGCACAAACCTGGAGGAACCATGAATTATGAGAAGTGAAGATTATTGATTAAACAGCCAGGTTTTTAGTAGCTTACGAAAATTAGAGTAAAGTGTTTCTTTGCAGATCACTGTGGGGAGGGAGTTCCACAAGAGTGGGCCGAGATAAGAAAAAGAACGGCCACCCTTTCTTGTGAGTTTGATCCTGGGAATCACAAATTTTTCTTGAGTCGAGGAACGTAACAGGCAGGAAGGCTGATAGGGGCGGACTAGATTGTGTAGGTATTGAGGAGCAGTGCCAGTCTTGATCTTGACCATATAGTTCAGAGCTTTAAATTTCGTCAGATTTTTCACTCTAAGCCAATGCAGATCTCTCAATGCATTAGAAGTAGAGGACATTCTTGGGATTCTACAAAGCAGTCTAGCGGCAGAGTCCTGCACCACCTGGAGCTTACGTAACACATCCCTATTAGCTCCCAAAAAAAGAATGTTCCCGTAGTCCAGTCTGGATGTTACAAGTGCCTGGACTACAGTCTTTTTGGGTAGCATTCGGGAGCATCCAGATGATTTTCTTCAACCATTTTAAGATGGTAAAGCAGGTGGCTGCAGTTTTTACTGCATGTTGCTTCATAGATAATTTGCTGTCAATGATGAATCTCAGATTGCGGACTTGAGAGGTGGGCAGGGGTAAAGGCCCCATAACAGTGGGCCAGTGTTGGGGACCCCAAAGGTCTATATTTTTCCCAAAAATAAGGACCTCCGTCTTTTCACCGTTGAGCTTGAGCAGGTTGGATTGCATCCAAGATGCAATGTTACTCAAGCCCACTTAAAGGGTTGAAGGTCCTGGCAGCTTTTCCGCAGAACGGGAAAAAATGATTTGGGTGTCGTCGGCATAGGAATAAAGACAACCCCGCCTCTTCTGCAAATGCTGCCAAAGGTTGAACATCTACATTGAACAGGAGAGGACTTCAAATCGACCCTTGCGGTACCCCATAAGGAGAAGAGTGGATTTTAGAAGTAGCCCTAGATGAAAAAACTTGAAAGGTCTGCTTAGATAAAAAAGAAGACAGCCAACCAAGTGCTGTCCCGGTAATGCCAAGAGACTGCAAGGATTTAATTAACACGGTATGAGAAACCGTGTCAAATGCGGCACTCAAATCTAATAATATTAGGGCCACTGTGTTACCTGCATCTAAACGTTGGCGTAACGTTTCGGTAACACCAAGGAGAGTTGTCTCGGTTGAAAACCCTGCTCTGAAGCCGGACTGAGAGGAATGTAAGAAATTAGAGGATTTAATAAACTTGGTTAGTTGTAAATTTACATGTTTTTCCAAAATTTTGGAAAAAATAGGAAGTAGCGAAATGGGCCTAAAGTTGGATGGCTGGGTAGGATCAGCATTTGCCTTTTTCAAAAAAGGGAGGACCATGGCGTGTTTCCAATCAGGCAGAACCAAGGCTTCTTGGAGCGAGGCGTTAAGTAGTTCCATAACGATTTTCAAGGAAGGCTGTTCGAATTGCAGGAGTACAGAAGCATGGAGAAGATCACAGGGAGATCCAGATTATTTAATGCTGCCTAAGATTTTTTTTTAAAGAATTAATGTTAAGGGGCGCCCACTTTTCCAAATTTGTAAAAGGTTCAGCAGCAACAGTGGGCTCAGAAGGGAGAGTTGACTGAATAGGCGCTGTTGAACTGGTTTTATCCAATGTCCAATATATTTGCTCCACTTTATTTATAAAAAAGTTAGCAAGGGTGTTGCATTGTAATTCATCCAGAATAGGAGAGATGGTCTGCATATCCGAGCCCGCTATTTTCTTAACCATAGTAAACCGAGTGCGTGAGCAATTCTGTGCCTTTAAGTTAGTGGAGGAAACCTGTTCCGCTCGAGCTAGTTTACATAAAACTTTTTAGAGCAATTTTATATGTAGTTTTAGATTCGGAGGAATACGTTTTTTCTCCAACATCTTTCCAGGGCTTTGCATTTACTTTTTTCGATTGTTAATTGTTCTGTGAACCAAGGAGCAGGGGGACGATGATTATTCAATTTTTTCACAGAGAGTGGAAGAAAATCATTGGTTGCATTAGAAATCCAGTTGTAAATAGTTTCCAAAGATCGAAACGATATTGAATCAATACTTGGGGCGTTATCGGACAGGATTCGATTAAAAGCTTCCATATCCAGTTTCCCCAATTTCTGGATTGTGATTGTGTTCCAGGTACCGGTGTAACCAAGTTCAATGGGGCTGTTGTGGTATTCTTAGTATTAGTGTGTTCTTAGTAAGCACATTGAAACTTAACTGGGGCTGTACATTGAAACTTAACTGCGAAGTGATCTGACCAACATAGGGTAAGAGCGGGCGGACATCGGATGTGAGATAAGTTGGAAAAGATGGGATCTAGTAAGTGGCCAGCTGTATGTGTCGGGCCACTATTACAAAGTAGATGATTCATTGTAGACGGGTCCGCAATCAATGCGTTGCTCGTAGTACATTCATTATTATCAAGATGGAGATTTAAATCACCCAGAATGGTAAAATTAGCCATTTTGAGTAAATGATGAGCGATCAAATATGGGAGTGATGATGCCCAAAGACCAGCCGGTCTGGGGGTCGATAGATCAACACACCAGAAAGAGTAAACTGAGCAGTCAGGGTAAGTTTGAAAAGAGCTGCCTTGCAGTCAGCAAGAGGGAGATCCTCAAACTTGCATAGGTATCATTTTTTTTTTAATTAATGCAATGCCTCCTCCTACCCTAGCGTTTCTATCTTTTCTGACTATGGCATAGTTGGCAGGTAAAACCGTGGCCACGTCCGGTCCTGAACCTGTATGCAGCCATGTTTCTGTTAAAAAAAAATCGCATTAGGTTGTTCACTGCTTAATAAGTTAAAAATGTCCTCCTTATGTTTTGGGAGGGATCGACAATTAATATTCCAAAAGTTAAAATCTTTGTTCAGAGGAAGGCCATATTTTTGACGAGAGAAAGTACTGTACCGCGTAAATTCAGCAGTTGGTCAAAGGAATATTGGATTAACTGTGCCGAGGGAGCTAAAATTTGGGCATAATTCGTGGCCCCTGGTCCCGGTCGGTCTTGGACGGGCACTGACGGGCTTGCCTTTGTCGCGCCCGCTGCGCGTTCGGACCATGGCCATTAAATAAAGGTAGTGGGCGGGCGGCGTGCAACAAGTGGAGCGCTGACCGCACTCAGCGCGTGGGGAGCCCAAAATGGCCGTCGGGGACGAAACGAGTCCCGATAAGAAATTAGATTAAAAGGAGTATAACACACTCCACATGCGGTGACATAAAAACGAAATAGCAGCAAAAAGTAGTAAAAAAATAGCAGCAAGTAAAATAGTATTCCCCCCCCAAACAGTTTTGTTTTAAAGAATTCCTACGACAATTAGCAACAAGTAAAAACGAAGTTCCCCCCCAAGCAGTGTTTTTAAAAGAGATCCCCCCACAACAAATAGCGTCAATATTCAAAAGTAAACCTCACAGGCCCTGACAAAGCTGTACTGTGCATATGCTCAATGTGAAAGAGCCTATATAAAGCTTTCTGCTATCACATCAGACTCTAAACACGAAGGCAACACTAAAGTCATAAAGTTAAAAATGAAAACACTGGCACTAAAAGGAACTAATTTGTGAAAGGATGTGCTCCTTGTGAAAGAGCAAAATGCATCACTCAAAGTAAAGTTCGCTAGTGGCTTAAGTGAGGAACACCTGCCCCATGCTGTATAGCGTAAGCTGAATGTAAATGACTCCTCAACAGACTAATGGATGAAGACAGCTTAAGGAAGCCCCTTTTAAAAGGTCTTGGCTAACTGTAGACCTAAAAAAGAAAGTTAACATCAGTACTTCTTTAGCATGGACAGCAATATGTGTGTGTAATTTCTTTTCTCCAAAAGGCTTTCCTGATAGATATAATATTCGCTAAATCTAGCGAACTCAATCCATGAAATAAATTTGCCCCTGCATTACATATGGACAGCTGAACTATATTTAACAGGCAAATATGGTTGTTTTCACTCTGTCAGGTTTGTTGCTTTACGGTATATTAACATTGAGAGAAAAAATACACCGAAAGCTCAGTCTTGAGGCAAGTGAGCCTTTCTCCAGCCAATCACCACATTAACGTTCAGATCAGTTTTCAGGGATTTTCATGTTGTATATTCTAATTGGGTTCTGTGGTTGATAACATAAGCATACTTGTGAATATCACTTTTAGGTTGAAGCCTAGCAGACAGTGCAACTTTCTAGTTTGCTTACAACTTTTATGGGCATTCTGAAAGCGTCCCTGGAATACATTTTGCCTATTGCATACTATTGGCTTTGTGGTTTGTAACTCATATTTGCTTGCTTTCTATTTACTGGCTTTATTCATTTTAGGCTGTCCAGCATGAATTAATCCCTCCCGTGAGAATTTCTTGCTTACTGTATCCTTCTGAATACTCTTTCTGTAAACTTGTCACATTTGTTCTACATTCAAAGACAGAGGTGAAATGTCACTCTTTATTCCGAGGGAGCTTGGTGTGTACTTTTTTCGCTGACTTCAAAGTATGAGAATTTGTGACAGTCCAGCCTGTTGAGTGCCCATGTGAGAGGAAAGCCTCTACTCTGTTGTTTTTTCTAGCACACAACAAAACTTAACTGCTGATATTTCATAATACGTTATAATGGGTTTAGTGGAAATAAAGCACATTGTTGTGGAAACAGATATTTAATTTGATCAAAGCACATCATGATGCACCCTAGCTGATGAGATTTCCACACATTTTAGTTTGTGTGCAGTAAAAGTGCATTTCTGTGCAAATGTAATGCCCGTTTCAATTTGAAATGTGTTGTCTTTAATGGCAGTACGCTATCACACCATGCATATTCAACTCTGACACTCCAGTTCACACTACTGCACTCTACAACACACTATGCCCTTCCATTCTGCCATTCCATTTTGCGACAGCTCACTTCCACCACTCCAGTCTACCCCACTTCACTCTACACTACTTGAGTCTACTCCAGTCTACCCCGCTCCACTCTACCTCAGTCTACCCCCACTCCAATCTACCCCCACTCCAATCTACCCCACTCCAATCTACCTCACTCCAAACTACCTCACTCCACCCCAATCTACTCCACTCCATTCCAATCTACCTCACTCCAATCTACCCCACGCCACTCTACTGTACTGTAGTCTTTCCCAGGCCACCCTATTCCACCATTTCCCAATGTCCCCCACTCCAATCCAATCTGCCACATATACTCCCCTCTACTCCAATCTACCCCACTCCAGTCTATCCCACTGCACTCCAAACTACACCACTCTGCTCCACTACAATATACCCCACACCGCTCCACTACAATATACCCCACACCAGTCTAATTTACTCTGTCCCGCTGCAGTCAGCCCCATTATACCCCACTGTACCCAAGTCTACTCAACCACTCTACCCCAGTCGAACCCCTCCATTCTACACCACTCTACTGTACCTCAATTTACCCCATTCTACTGTATCCCAGTTTATCCCCTCTACTCCATTCCCCTCCACTCTACCCCATTCTACACCCTCCACCCTACCCCAATCTACCCACTCTACACCACTGTACCCCAATCTCCCCCACTCCACACTACTCTAATTTACCCCACTCCCCTCCCCTAACCTTTAGCCATATTGAACAGCAGCCATGTTGGTGTACAAAATGGCTAAAACACATTGTCAATAGCTCTTGAATAAGTGAGACCTATTGGCTTAGCAATGCGTGTTTAAATCAGACAGCCTAAGCTGAATGACCAGGCCTAATGTCACCATTGCGCACACACCCCAGAACACACAATCTAACATAAAATGAAACCTTAAGAAAGGGGCTTATGACCATCTGCCTTCCACCATTGGCTTGCTTGGCTAATCACCCTTAATTCATTGTCTTTCAGGGGTGTCCATTCGGTTTTGGATCAGCCTATAAAATTTCACTGATTGGTACATTAATATTGCCTTTGTTTATGGTGTCTAAAGTGCATTATATTCAATGTTGCCATTTAAACTATAGGCCCCCTAGTGCCATGCGCCCCCCTTGCTGCCTCCCCCACCACTATCAAGTAGCATCATACAGTTGATGCAGTAGGCGAAGCGAAAAGGTAGATCTGAATATCAGTTTAGTAATGCTTTGCAAGATTGCGCTATTGAGGCAGTTTTTTTGTCTTCGCCTCACATCCTTACATTTGCTCCTACCGCAATCTGGGAGCCTTGCACTGCTGTTAGGAGAAGCGATCCAGAAGAATGACACACAGCTTTGCAAACATTCTAACAAGGCCCCCTGAGATGTGCGCTATGTTATTTTGCTTGAAGCTGCTGCAGGCCTATGTGATGCCTGCAAATTCAACACTCTGTCTGACGGTCATATTGGATAGGTTGGGAAGCTTGCATTAGATCTACACTTGAGGAACTCATAGTAGCACCGCTCCAATGACCGTCAGAAGAATAGGCACTGTATTTTACCTGTGTCCTCCAACCCTGCATGGAGAAGGCCAAAGACGGCGCTATATTGTGGCATTTTGCCAGTCTGCCCCTGCTATCATACAGTACCATGCTTAGTAGGCAAGAGCACTGTCTACCTGCAGTATGCTTCCAGCTGAGGGTTTCTACCCGCACCTCTGTGTGTTCAGAGCTCTGAGATTCAGGAGAATACATGAGAGTAGGGCCACTATTCACAGCAGTTTGAGACCTCATCTTTTACTGCCACTGATTACTTGCTATTGCGTTGTAGAAACTTTACTGCAAATTCTCCAGCACCTTGAGGCTTGTCTTTGCACAGCTTGTCTAAATGTGTGCTTGTTATATTTGTGCTTCTCACACCCTGGTTGGACACAGAATAAGTGGTGGCTACTAGGCAACAAATGTGGTTGGGGTCATTTGCCTCTGGTGTCCCGGGGTCAGTCCTACTATTACTCTAAACACTGGGCTGAGTACATCCTTTCCACACTTGAATCTGAGGGCAGCAGAGGTGAGCAGTCAAAAGCTCCTTAGGGAGTTAATGTGGGGTGGGGCTATAGACTCGAATAAAACGGCAAAATAATTAAATATTCAGCCCAGTGCTCTATCTTTTTGTACAAACAGACTTACTTTAACAACACAGAATCGAAATGTTACACACAGGTAGTGTTAATCATTACAAGGTTGGTTACTGGCGGTGCTACAGGGCTTATCTACACAGAAATAAGTAGACTAAATAAAGGAACAAGGGCAGCTTTACTATGGGTGCAGAGGGCAGCTTCCCTTGTAGGTTAGTATATATATGTTTGAGGCATATAAGCTGCAGATTACACATTGTGCATAGATCGGTCTGGTGGCTCAGTGGACTAATGCGTCTGCTGCAGGGGCCTGTGTTCGACCTCATGGTCACAGGTTCAAATCCCGGCGGGTCCACTCAGCCTTTCATCCATCTGAGGTCGATAAAATGAGTACCATTGAGTTGGGTAACAATAAACATCTGTTATTCAGCGCCAAGATACCCATAGTGGTGAACGTGCGCTTTACAAATACACGTGTTATGTGTTATGTTATGTTATCGCCATCTGGTGTTGGGCCCGGATGTTGCAGTTGTTGTTTTTCTTTTGGAAAGTCTGGAAGTCACGAGGTATGTGACTCCTCCTTTGGATCATATTGCTCATGGGCTTCGGCTCCATCCTCAGATTGTTTTTTCTGCCATCGGGCTCGGATGTGTCCTTCGCGCTCCAGTTCGGAACCGTTCCAGTTTTCCTGTTTGGTGTACAATCCTCCCCCCTTCGACCATATTGTCTCGATCGCGTTCTCCACACTTGACGCGACTCTCAACAATCGAAGTCTTCGATTCCGGTCGTCGACGAAGGCCTTCAAGCCTACTTGGGCTCCAGCCCTGACTGATGGAAAGGACGCCATTTAAAAAGTGTCCTTGATGTGGGTCGAAGTTTCCCCACACCGATCTCCATGAGGTGTGCAATCTCTGCCTCTCTCCAGAACACGAGGCAAGGGACTGTCCAGCTTGCGCCTCCTTCCGATCGAAGAAGACGATCCGGGACCGACGAGCAAGGAGAACAATGGCTCACTCGTCGACTTCGATCCCCGACGACATCTTCGAAGAAGGCGTTGATGTTCCGGAACAGCACACCGAAGAGGGCCTCGTCAGCGCCTCCGAAGCTGACGATGTCGAGGACATCACTCCAGCACAGAGGGGCGTGAGTACAGATGTCGACCCTGACCCTAAACCCCCCTCCACGCCATTGAAAAAGGCTTCGGTCACGCCTTCGCGCCTAGGTATGCACCAAAAGACTGCTTCCCATACCTCGCTTCCGGGCCCGGTTAAGAAGCCCATCAAGCCTACAGGCAGCTCGGGCTCGAGCCAGCCTACCGTCTGTGCCGAAAAAATCTCGCCGGCACCGAAAAAGAAAACGCCCCTTTTCTCATCCGCGCCGAGCTCAACACCGAAGCACTCTGCGCCGAAGACGGGCACCGGCTCCTCGGCACCGATAACATCCTCGGAGCCGAGCAAGAAGCCGAAAAGCCTCAACTCCCAAACCTCGAAGCCGAAACCCACCTCGGAACTGAGGAAGTCAAGACACTTTTAAACCCCACGGTTCCAAACCAAGAACCAGTGCCGAATCTACGCCTAAAAATCACACGGCTCTGACACCATCGGCACCGAAGGATCTGCCCCTTAAAGAGGACTGTTTCGACCCGATCCTTACCAGAAAACCCTCGTAAAGGATCCAAAGACTGGGCATTTGGCGCTTAACACCAGAAAAAGATCACTGGACAAGCCTGCGCCAACTCCACCACCAAAAAGGAGAGACTTTGCCACCTCCCCTTTGAGGATTCCTTCTCCTCCTCCTCCCCCTCCCTCCTCCTCCCCATCCCATCATTCTCCCACACCATCTCCAGATGAGGATGATGATGACATTATCTACGACAAAGGGGACGGGGCGGACACCCAACCAACAGAGGTCCCTACTCCTACAGGCTCCCCAGACCCATGGGATGACTACAACACCCCAGACATCCCCCCCCCCCTCCCCCTCCCCCCCAGAAGACACCATGGGCTTTAACCAGCTACTCCATAGGGCTGCACACTGCCACGGGGTTGATCTCCACACAGACCCCGTAGAGGAGGATTTCCTCTTAGATACATTTGGCACTGCAAAGTTGTCCACCTCAATTCTGCCCATGCTTAAGGGGGTTATTAAGCACGCACCAGAGATCTTTAAAGACCCTGTTAGGGCCAGGGTCATTAACCCTCGCATTGAGAAAAAATATAAGGCCGCCCAAACAGATCCAACCTACAATAAAGGCCCCACACCACTAGACTCCCTGGTCACAGGTTCAAATCCCGGCGGGTCCACTCAGCCTTTCATCCATCTGAGGTCGATAAAATGAGTACCATTGAGTTGGGTAACAATAAACATCTGCTATTCAGCGCCAAGATACCCGTAGTGGTGAACGTGCGCTTTACAAATACACGTGTTATGTGTTATGTTATGTTATCGCCATCTGGTGTTGGGCCCGGATGTTGCAGTTGTTGTTTTTCTTTTGGAAAGTCTGGAAGTCACGAGGTATGTGACTCCTCCTTTGGATCATATTGCTCATGGGCTTCGGCTCCATCCTCAGATTGTTTTTTCTGCCATCGGGCTCGGATGTGTCCTTCGCGCTCCAGTTCGGAACCGTTCCAGTTTTCCTGTTTGGTGTACAATCCTCCCCCCTTCGACGATATTGTCTCGATCGCGTTCTCCACACTTGACGCAACTCTCAACAATCGAAGTCTTCGATTCCGGTCGTCGACGAAGGCCTTCAAGCCTACTTGGGCTCGCATTGAGAAAAAAATATAAGGCCGCCCCAACAGATCCAACCTACAATAAAGGCCCCACACCACTAGACTCCCTGGTAGTCTCCAATGCGAGGAAACGTGCCAATTCCCAGGCATCAGGTGAGGCTCCACCGCCAGATAAGGAGTCTAAACTCCTGGACGCCTCTGGCAATTGGACAGCGTCCCAAGCGGCCAACATATGGCGCATTGCTAACACCCAAGCGCTCCTAGCCAGATATGACAGGGCACATTATGATGAGCTGGAGTCAATAATGCAACACCTCCCTGACAAATTAAAACATGGGGCCAACAAACTAATTCAGGAGGGTAAAACTATCACTAATACCTCCATCCGTTGTGCCCTCGATGTAGCTGACACCGCCTCCAGGGCAATAAATACTAGCGTCCTTCTGCGTAGGCATGCCTGGCTACGCATTTCAGGGTTCAAACCTGAGGTTCAGAGTTCCATCCTCAACCACCCCTTTGATGAGAAACACCTGTTTGGCCCTAATGTCGATGTAGCTCTCTCAAAAATGAAAAAGGACACAGACATGGCAAAATCTATGGGAGCCTTGCAGTCAAAAGCTCCCAGGCGCTCCTTTCGCCGTTCCTCCTTTAGAAGCACCACCAGAGGCTACTCCTCCGACAGCGCCTCCACTTCCAACAAGGCCCCTACCCAATCCACCTTCACTAGGGGTTACCAAAGAGGCAGTTACAGGGGTGACAACAACAAAGGCAGAGGCTAAACTAACACCTCCCGCTCTGCCTCCACCTCCACCCAGTGACTTCCCTCCACACCCCCAGACTATTTCACTCCAGCAGGGGGGGCAGACTCCACAATTTCCTTCCTGTCTGGGCTACCATCACCTCAGATAGATGGGTGCAACAGATAATTCAATCAGGCTACTGTCTAGAACTAACATCTACCCCCCTCCCCAACCATTCCACCCAAACAGTGCCCAATGTCACAGGAACATTTGTCACTTTTAAAGCAGGAGGTGATCTCCCTCCTACAAAAAAATGCAATAGAACCAGTTCCTGCCCACCAACAAAACAAGGGCGTCTACTCCCTATATTTTCTCATACCAAAAAAGGATGGCTCTCTAAGACCCATTCTGGACCTCAGACCCCTAAACCAATACATACACTCAGACCACTTTCACATGGTCACACTCCAGCAGGTGTTTCCTCTGCTCTCCCAAGACGACTTCCTCAAGGACGCCTAGTTCCACATTCCCGTTCACAACACTCACAGGAAGTTTCTCAGATTCGTAGTGGACAGTCACCACTACCAATTCAAAGTATTCTCCTTCGAAGTCACCACAGCGCCACGAGTGTTTACCAAGTGCCTAGCGGTAGTGGCAACACACCTGAGAAGACAACACATCCACGTCTTCCCATACCTAGACGACTGGCTCATAAAAGCCAGCTCATACAACCAGTGTGTACAACACACTCACGCCACTATCCAACTACTTCATGACCTGGGCTTCATAGTAAACTACGCCAGTCCCATCTGCATCCCTCCCACGTACAACAATACCTCAGTGCCACCATAGACACCTCAAGAGCGTTGGCCTACCCCAGTCACGCCAGGATAGCAAGCATACAAGCTCTTCGCGCCAAATTTCAACCACAACACTATCTTCCAGCCCGAGTGTTTATGCAACTTATAGGGATGATGGCCTCCTGCATATTCATAGTACCTCATGCAAGACTCCAGATGCGTCCTCTCCAAGAGTGCTTAGCACGCCAATGGAATCAGGCACAGGGTCCATTATCAGATCTGGTGTTGGTAGACGGTCGTGCCCATCGTTCTCTGCAGTGGTGGACCATCAAAAACCTTTCCAAAGGGCGACCGTTCCTAGAGCCGGTTCCTCAAATAGTTCTAACTGCGGACGCATCGCTCTCCGGCTGGGGAGCTCACCTACTACATCACACCATGCAGGGCAGGTGGACACCTCAACAAAAGCTACTCCACATCAACCATCTGGAGTTACTAGCCATATTTCTAGCCCTAAAAGCCTTTCAAACACCCGTCTCAGGCAAGGCTGTCTTAGTCTGCACAGACAACATGACAGCAATGTACTACATCCAAAAACAGGGCGGCACACACTCTCTGCAGCTCTCTCAGCTAGCACAGTCCATATGGAGGTAGGCCATACCTCTAAACATTTTTCTCCTAGCCCAGCATGTCCCAGGAGTCCAAAACACCATTGCAGATCTGTTGAGCCGTCAAACACAACAAATCCACAAGTGGGAACTTCATCCACAAGTTCTTCAACCATTCTTTCAAATGAGGGGGCAACCACAGATAGACCTCTTCACCACCCAGGAAAACGCCAAATGCCCAAGTTTCGCCGCCAGATATCCACACCCATTGTCCAAAGGCAATGAGATATGGATAAACTGGTCAGGCAGATTTGCGTACGCTTTTCCGCCTCTCCCACTCATTCCATTAGTGGTGCGCAAACTACAGCAACATTCCCAAACTCTCATCCTAGTTGATCCGACTTGGGCCTGACAACCGTGGTACACCACATTGCTGGAACTCTCTGTAGTTCCGCACCAAAAGTTACACCTCTCTCCATGCCTCTTAACCCAGAACCATGGAGAGATCAGACACCCGGACCCAGCTCAGCTCAACCTTGCGATCTGCCTCCTGAAATTCTAGAATTTGGTTACCTTAATCTTCCCCCTGACTGTATGAACGTCATTAAAGAAGCTAGACGACCTACCACTAGAGCTTGCTACGCAGCCAAGTGGAAACGTTTTGTGATTTATTGTCACAACAATAATGTCAATCCCTTAGATGTGTCTATCCAACACATCATAGGCTACTTACTACACCTACAAAGATGCAACCTAGCCTACATGTCTATTAGACTACACCTTGCTGCCATAGCAGCGTATCTATAAAATACACAGCATCTATCACTCTTCAGAGTACCTGCCATAAAAGCCTTCATGGAAGGCCTTAAAAGAATCATTCCCCCAGAGTGACACCCTCACCGGTGTGGAACCTAAACATCGTTCTCACAAGACTAATGGGGCCTCCATTTGAACCTCTACATAAATGTGAGCTTCAATTTTTAATATGAAAACGGCTTTCCTTGTAGCCATTACTTCCCTCAGAAGGGTCAGTGAGATACAAGCACTCACCATTCAAGAACCTTTTCTACAAATGCATCATAATAAGGTTGTTCTCCGCACTAATCCAAAATTCCTTCCTAAAGTCATTTCTCCCTTTCACCTCAATCAATATGTGGAACTGCCCGTATTCTTCTCGTAGCCACCAACCATTGCAGAATGAGCTCTACACACCCTAGATGTCAAAAGAGCTTTACTCTACTACATCGAGAGAACACAACCTTTTCGCAAGACCAAACAACTATTTGTGTCTTTCTCACCACCACACAAAGGCAACCCCATCTCCAAATTTGGGATAGCTAGGTGGATTGGTAAAGTCATCCATATTTGCTACCGCAAAACGAACGCTATCTGTTTCCCCTAAAGCCCACTCTACACGTAAGATAGGGGCTTCCATGGCATTTTTAGGGAACATCCCCTTAGATGATATCTGCAAAGCAGCTACATGGTCTACACCCCACACTTTCACTAAACACTATTGTGTAGATGTGCAAACTAAGCAACAGGCTAGTGTGGACCGGGCTGTCCTCAAAACACTGTTTCAAACAACTGCAACAGATACTGGTGGTCGCCGCTAGGAGGGGGTACTGCTACACAATCTATGAACAGTGTGTAATCTGCAGCTCATATGCCTCGAACGGAATATGCTACTTACCAGTATGCATCTGTTCTTGGCATGTAGAGCTGCAGATCTACACAGGCCCACCCGACTCCCCGGCTACCTTTATCTGTTCCAGTTTATCTTATTTAGATACAGCACACATGGGCATCTTTCCTGTTTCTTACAAAGCTCCATCATTTCCCCGCTGGCGAAAAACAATGAGGATGGAGCCGAAGCCCATGCGCAATATGATCCAAAGGAGGAGTCACATACCTCGTGACTTCTAAAGACTTTACAGAAGAAAAACAACTGCAACATCCGGGCCCAACACCAGATGGCGATCTATGCACAGTGTGTAGATCTGCAGCTCTACATGCCAAGAACAGATGCATACTAGTAAGTAGCATATTCCTTTCTTTTCTAGACTTATCTCAGCAGGCTTATTGTTAAAGCATGAATTCCACATAAATCTGCTGTAAAGTTCATGTTCATTTCAGGAAATGGTTTTACGTGAGATGTCAGGTGCTTTTTGTTTTTTTGATGCAACCCCCCTGCTAAAATTGTCACCAAAGAATTTCCAAAGGTAGGCCGATCTCCATGCTCCCACATTTTAGTGGCTAGTGTCACTCCCATCAGCTCAGCAACGTAGGTAATCAGTTTCACTGTCATAGAAGGCTGCATCTCAATCTCAATCTTGTACTGTGTAAAACTTTGGACATTTCAAAAACGATTCAGCCAGTCTCTTCACATTCTCTTCTCAGTCACATTACCTAGTCTTGCTACCATGTGGGCTTGCAATAGAATTCCTTGTGAGACATTATAGAAAGGGTCTGGGTGTCTCATTCATGCTGAACTTTACAGGAGTGGGGCCAGGAGGCATCACACTCCTTCTGAATCCTATTAAGAGGTCTGTTCAGTGCCTAAATTATAAGGAACAAATGGTAGGTTGTGGCCACCTCTTACCATCGATAACCCAGGACATGGCGAGTAGTCACATATCAACTAAAAGGCATGCATGGTGCGCTCCTCCAGGTCTTGGAACCAGTTTCTGGATCTCAGAGTCAAAACAACAGGCCTAGTCCTCAGGGCACACACCTGACTAGCAGGTGAGGTTGACCACACAATAATCTGAATATCTAATATTGCATGCTGTTGGGTCACTTAGGGCAGAACCAAGCAGAACAAACCCATTCCAGTTTTGTATTCCCTATGTTTAATATACAGACATAGGAGATTGAAAAGAGGCAGGAGTCACAGCGACCTGACAGAACAGCTATGCACTGCTTTCACACATAAAAACAGCAGTTCTCCTTTTATTAGAGCTTGCTATTTGTGTAGCTAGTGAACAGCAAGAGCAATGTACCAAATGTTCATATTATTTATATAATTCATAACCCTAGAAGAATGTCATCTAAATTTGTGAATGCAGCAGTGTTACACTATTTGTAACAGCCACACCATCCAAGATTGTAGCAATATATTTTAATAAGAAAAGACCATTGATTGTGAAAGTGGTGAACATTGTTTACCCATTTACCTTGCTTGGTAGTTTGCTTTATCTGTGTCCTGATTTACTTTCATAACATCGGAAACTGTTGCTTTACTCTTCATAACACCGGAAACTGTTGCTTTACTCTTCATAAACATGCTGCACTAATATGTGCGCTGACCATTACTTTGCCACAAACCTGCTGTTGGGATACTTTCTACTGCCTGCTCCTGGCTGCCACGGGATCTATTGGCATTTCCTGGACATTGCCTCAGCTGAAGGGGAGCTGCCACAGATTGCAGCCTCAAATGTTGGTAGTTAGCACTACTTGAGCGCGTTGCAGTCCTGCTGGGCGGGCCGCTCCTGGGACATAGATGTGCAAGTCCCTGCCTGGTAGAGCCCAGAGGAGGCTGGGCGCAACCTCTTGGTTGGATTATCTGGTCCCAGATTACTAAAGGGATTAATGCAACACACAATTTACAGGACTGCCTAAAAAAGTCTGGCTCTTTACTTTCTTAAGTTATTTACTTTTGTGTCTTCCTACTCTACCTTGACTTAAACGAGTGGGTATTTTATTTCACTTTGATTATCACATTATACTACTCCCCTCATGGTCACTAACTAATCATACTGCATTGTCAAACTACTGTCCCCTTGTGTTTAAACTTTAGAAGAAAACTGAGATATTGTGTCTCCCGAAGGGGATTATTTATGCACACTAATTCAAATATGGGCAAACTGAAGAGCACTGCCGAACACCTGAAGAGTTCCACTAAGCCTGATAATTGTACACTCAAAGAAACTGACTTCTTATTTGAGGAGGTTGAGTCACTCATCAGCTTAGACTCATCATCCCAAGTGGAACCTAGGGAAAATCTAAAAAGTAAAGATGTTGCTGAGGTCCATGAAACTTTGGAGTTATCCCCAAGAAAAAAAACACTTGGGTTTCTAAAGTGACAGCTGGGACACCACCCAAGTGTAAGAAAGATGCCCACTCAATATATAGTTATTCTAAAGACCAGGCCAGAAACAAAGCTGTGATACATCTCTACCTCCAGATTTACCTAACCCAGACCTAAAACGTGTTTTGACCACGCTACAATTGGTTATTCAGTCATACTGTGTCCCTTGTACTAACTTCTTTCTCCCTCTTGTCTAGCTGAGACAGGCTCCTCCATTGCCTGTGGCATCTGAAGGGCCTGATCCAGTAAGAATTCCACTGCCAATCCCTTTGGGTGGTATAGATTTATCTCCGCAAAATGCGAAAACTTAGAAATTAGGTGGGGGGCCTCAAAACCATGTCATCACGACTTTTTTATTTTGCTGAACCAATTAAACATGAGCAAAAATATTACAGATAAAGGTATGAGTTTCACACACAGGATAAGCAATTTTTAAGTAGAGAATCAAGGCCCCTTGAGCCCCGAAGAATACAATCAACAAGTCTACTCATGTGATTGAATCTCTGGAGATACCTGGAGGGACTGGGGGACAGGGAACCAATAACTGTGTTTAATCAGTGCGAACTACACGACTTGGGCATTCTGTGCAAGATTATAGTGAGGAGTTTGGCTTCAATAAGAACTTCTTAGCTTCTTAGCACCTGCAAAAAAATCTAACCCTCATTCGGGTATGCTAGCTCCTAATCATAGTTACTCAATATTCCGGGCAAATGTCCCCAAACTTAGGCAACCTACGAATAAGGAAGGGGAGGATGTGCTAATAATTACATCTATACACTGGATCTGCCAAGTGAGAGGCTGTCCCTCACTTATAAGGTAGGATATTTTAGGAGCTATAAGGCACCCGCAAACTGATACCAATTTTGATAATATTGACCGAATTCTCAAAAATAAAGTGCTAGTTGATAATCTAGTAGTGGCAGTTGATTTGACGACCTCTTCCTGTTTAAGACCAACATAAGTTTCAAATATAGGCGATATTAGCATAACTATTTTTATGACTGGAGCATTCATTCTACTCATCCCCCTGACTATCGTTGTTTTCCAAAGACCATTCTATTCCAGATGGGTCTCTACACTTGGATAATTGTGAGCACAATATGAATGACCATCCTCTAAATGTCCTTAATTCCCTGTATGATGATCTTGTACTAGCTGGGCCCAGTGTGCAACTTGAAGATTCTACATCATCAGGACCTATAATTTCCTTTACTTCTACCAATGGCAGCTCAATTCACAAGGTCATGGTTGCTGGTGATTTTCATGTGCTTTCTACCACATGCGAAGATGGACTGAGGCCGGCCTGCAGCTAAAGGCACTCACTGAAATTTGCTCTAGGATCAGCGAATGGTAGATCTAAATCGGATAAAAGTGGGTATCGTACATTTATTAACTTGTCTCATTCCAGTCGTATAGACTATATTTTAATTGATGTACATTTGTGATCACTCTTTAAGGATAGGATTGTAACGAGCAGGATTGAGAGTGACCATAATCCGCTGTGTCTTACTGTAGAATCCTTCTGAGCATGGCACCTAGATCAAAGGACATTCCCTCGATCCATCTGGCAAGTAAGTTTTACAAATTGGCACAGACACGAGCAAAAAGGGAATGGGATGACAGGGGGTGGCAGGACTTGAAATTGGCTTTTTTCACCGAAGGCTCCATTAGATTCTGGGCCCTAGTTAAATGGGGAAGGGATGGCCATGCGCCAACTCCCGACAATTCTATTGCCCCTTCTGTTTGGGCCTACCATTTTACAGATCTTTACTCTTCAAGTCACTCTTTCCCTAAAACGGATGACGAGTTAAGTACTTGTTGCTTAGATAATTTTCCTGTTTTGTCAGCGATCACATTTGAGCTAGTCGAGGTTTCTTTCGCCTTGGATGCAATTGCTAGAGCGCCAGGACCAGACTATATAACAGCAGATACATTTTTACAGGATTGGGCTAATTGGTCAAGTTATATTCTCATTCTGGCAAATGCCATTGTCTGTGGAGCCCCCATACCGGACTCCTGGAAGGAAGCCAAAGTTATTCCTGAATACAAAAAAGGAGACAAATAGTTGCCATCCAGCTATAGGCCAATAAGTCTGATTGACTGTGTCCCAAAACTTTTGCTCGTCTTTTCCTGGGCAAAATGCAGGAGTGGATCACTGATTAATGATGTTCAATCACATTTTCAAGCTGGATTCTGAAAGAAAACAAGTCCAACGGATCAGTTTTTTCAGTTCCTACTTGTATATTGAAGGACTGTGGAGAATGGCAGGGACCTCATGTACGTTGCCTTTGTCGATCTCAAATCGACCTTCGACCTAGCCCGCACAAGAAGTGATGGCAGGTGCTTAAAGGCAAGGGTGTGCCTTTGGACCTCCATACTGGATTAATTTGCATACACAATTGCAACTACGCACCTGTTAGACGGGGCAGCTAAAGCAAACTAACTGAACTGTTCCGCATTAATTAAGCTGTTTGCCAAGGCTGCATTTTTGCTCCCACTCGGATTTCCTTATTTCTCAACAACATTGTCCACTTTTTCTCTTGCTTTCCTACTGACGCTTCCACCCTGGCTGGTATAAAAACACCTATTCGATTTGCTGACAACACTATTGATCTCCAAGACTCCCAGTGGGCTACAGCAGGTGTTATTATTATACTTAGAAACATTTTGTGAAGGACAAGGACTGAGGATCAATTCTGCAAAGACAAAGTTTATGACCCTTAAGAATCACAAGTATTTTAGGGAAGTCTAGAGGTGAGGGGTGCCCCTCTAGAGAGTGTAGATGGTTTCACCTATGTGGGTGTTACTTTAATCTTATACCCTTGCATGGACACCACAGTTGGATTTAATGACTCTTAAACATCAACAGATTGCTGTTGCTATATTGAATGAGCATTGTAGCTCTTTCAGCAAACCTATCTCTCCAACACCACAGGTTTGATTCCAAAGCAGTGGGTTCAATTCTATATGGTTTGGAATCGTCGGGATTCTCTAATATAATCCCCTAACAAGATCTGAGAATAGGTTTCTGAGAAGCTTAGCTCGTCTTCCAGTTAGCACCTCATTAAAATCCCTGATGCTTGACATAGGTAGGAATACATTCGCTGATAAAGCCAGACTCCGCCCATTGTTGTTTTGGAGAAGGTTATGGTCTCAACCAGAATTAGCCTAGTATGCCATGGTCCCTAAAAGACGTTATGGAGGCTGATGAATTCAATAAAATAGAGTGGCTCCAACAAATTAAAAAGCTACTAATAGCCATCGGCCTGGGAACCTTTTGGGAAAATCCATTACCCAAGCTGGTCTCAACAGCAGTGACATTGAAGAAATACTATTGGCTGTGGGTTAGACAAAGCAAGGTAAAATTGACTGTTTGATCCTCCCTGTCGGGGACATTTTTTGATTTTAAGTGTAGTAGCTTTTTGAAACCATATTGGGATGCTATGACTGTCCCTCTGAATAGGAAACTATATTTTCAGTTCAAGGTTGGCACGCCTCCCTTGAAAACCTTCTCTAAAAAATGGGTCCCAAACGGCTATGTTCTATGCTCTACTTGTAAGACCTCTGTTGAATCTATTAGCTAGGTCTTGTTTGTCTGCCTGGGTTATGCTGACCCCTGCGCGGAAGGGATCAAACCACTTTGCACGCAGGTGGGGTCTCAAAGCATTTGTACTGCTCTCCATATTTATAGATCAGACCCAAAACTAACCAATGGTGTGTTTTCACCTTTTAAATCCTAGATTGATGTGTATCTGTTTATTGGCATAATGACCTGCTGGGACACATTTTTAAGCATTCTTGTTCAAATTAATTGCTACACTGCATTTTATTTGAATACAATCGCCTCATGAGTATTCATCAGTTGTATTCTTCAATTTATATGTGAATATTGCTTTGATTTGTTTGAGGAGATAAAATTATCTTCCTCTTTTATTCCTTTTGTTACAAACAGTGGTACACATGGTAAGATACTTGGGTATTTACATTTTATAAGCAGTCTGGATCAAAAAGCTTGTATGTAACAGCAAGCAAGGAAACCATTATTGGGGAAGAGAAGTTGATATTCGCTCTAGTGTTGCTTAAATATTTCATTCTTGTATGCTGCGATGATGTGGCTCTCATGCTAGAATGCAATTGAACTATTTAGTAGAATCCCATTTTTATAGTGTATTTTGCACTTGTTTATTTTCTTTCATGACAATTGTCGAAATAAAGTTTTATTTGCTATACTAATGATTCTATTGGTCATCCTCATGGTTATAAAAAAAACTGTGATATGTAATAGAAATGCCATGTTATTCTAATGTTTAAGTGAATTCAGGTATTTATCAATTTGCCAATTAAAAAGGATTTCTAGACTTCTGCATAATGATCATAAATATGCCCACTAGAAGAAAGTGCTGAAGGGTCACAGTAACTAATACCGGGTTTAAACTTCCAAAAGCTGTAATACTTGTGAACACCAAATAGTAAAATGTGTAATTGTTCAAACACGTCTTTCCTCTAAGTCTGAGAATTTTGAAGACAAACCTACTAAAAGATGTCACTTAAGGTAACCTATTTGGTAAAACACAAGTAATGAACTTTGATATTATACTTTACAGGTAATTGCTTTTAATAATGGCAAGGTTTACCTTAGGAATTATTGGTACTGAATTTCTCTTTAAAGTAAGATTTAGTAAGTACCCTAGGGTACCACTCAGTTTATTATGTCTGCTAGTTCCTTGAGGTTAAACAATTGTCAAATATCTGAATAGATTCATGTTCCTATTGGTAGTAATATTGTATCCAATTGTATATACCTGTTCCCCTGACTTATTATTGCAAGTTGATTTGTTTACAAAAATATCGATGCACTTTTGGAACCAACGTGTTTGGGTAACACTTTCATTTTTGTTTTAATACATTTATAGGATGGCAAATTGTCTTATTATGAAATGGAACCGGAGTACAGCGTAGATATTGATGTTGACATTGACTGGCCCATTGCTGAACAAAGAGTGCTGAAGTAAGGGTATTTCTTGGCAATAAGACTTTTGTTATGTTATCAGACCAGGTTATTTTATGAATCAATCTTTGGTAGCTACCTGCAGAGCTAGGACCTGTGGCCATCCATACTTGTGAAATAATAATGTTTCGGGAATGCAGATTTCTAGATTTGTACTTTTATAACTGCAACCTTTGTTTTCATTGTAGACAATACATAAGCATGTGACAAAACGTTCTACAAGCGAAAGCAACATTGTGCACAGAGTAGAGTTGGTTTTCTGAGCTAAAGTTTATGCCAACTAGTAAAGCTCAAAACAGTTGGCAGTTTGTCCCAGGGTTGCATTGATCGCTTCTGAATCCATATTCATGCTAAAACTTGCAAAGATGGTCAATATTTGAGCCTCCGATCTATTGATATTTCAAATCTATAACTTCATTCGCTGAGCCTTCATTGGGACAAACAGCAATTGTTTCATGACATACGTTTCTAAAAAAATATAATTATGCCGAAATAAGCTAGAGCCTCTTATAATACACTTCAGATATTTTCAACAGTTTGTGATAAGGAATGTAATTTATTCAGTAGATTTAAATCCGTGGCATATATGCAGACTTAAAGTTGCATATTTGTGTCTTGTTATGAAATTATGAATGTTGCAGAACATGTCAGTAGCCAACGGATTTGTAAGGGAGTTGAAACTGCAAACGAACAGCGATTCTAAGGCTTTGCAATCAAAGAAAAAAGAACAATTATTAGTTGGAAGAGCAATTCTGAGTCGCTTGCCTACATTACCTTTCGATATTCCAAGTCCTTTCAGGGCATCTGAAAAGCATCCTGCCGTCTCGGGACTCTTATTCCAATATGTTCAAATAGGTTGTTAAATATGTTGAAATTAAATGGAGCATAGAAATGCCATATTGAAGGGAGACTTGTTGCAGAACATCTGGCGTGTGCAGAAGAGATTTGCTGTCCTAAATCTTCACTAGTTTATACTTGCTTGGGCAGGATAGCACAGCGACAGAAATCGACACCTCAGTATATTGTATAACCCCAAAACAAAACATTGTGTACCCTGAGGAATTCCTAGCCAGGTAATTGACTTTAACTCTTGACTGTCCAGATGTCTTTCCTCAATATGTGGGAACAATGGCTCCTGTGGAGTGATATACAATATTCTGATAGAGTAATGCACAATGGCAATACACAGGGTTGAGGTAATGTCAGAAAGGAAACTGGCTATACACATCAAAAATGCAGTAAATTTTTTGGAATGGTTTATATAAGCAATAAGGAAGTAAAACAATGCATACGAAAGGTTAGAAGTTGAAAAATATTCTGTACAACAGCTAAACATTAGACAATAGTGTATGGTGTCCCAGTGAAAAAAAACAGTTGAACCTGAACAAAAGAGTGAAATTGAGGGGACATGTACAAGGTTTCAATTTTTTGGAACATTTCAGCGACCATGAAAGATATAACACTGTGGTCCACAGCACTCATTCAATCATAAGTACTGTGTTATGGTCTGCCTTTGTGAACTGTCGACAGCGTTTCGACCCAATTTGGATATTGGGTCTCTTCAGGACCTAGCAATAATGGGACACCTGAAGGAGGGCCTGTAATTCCAGGTGTTAGAAGAAGTGGCACCGTGAAAGTAGTGAAAAAAGAGAACTCGCTGGGGACCCGGCCAGGTGCCCATGTGAGGGTAGTGGAAGGCAGGCAGGAGAGTAGGAGCAGCCGGCCAAGTACTCGGCAGGATGATAAGCACTGCGGTAAAGGATACGTGGGGCACGGTGAGCGAGAAATATCGCTCCGTGTGCGAAAAGCTCTCTGTCAGGCCATCGTACCAGACAGAGAGAGGATCGCTCATCTGGACAACCGGCACTGTGAAAGCTCACGCGGTACAGCTACTGCTATTCAAGCCCACACTGCGTTATCGGACTATAAACAGCCATCACCAGGCCTGCCGATATTTTTAACAACTGACTGCTTCCGCTTTTGGCACATGGAGCGATATTTCTCCTGTGAGGAGGAAAAATCGGAATCACAAGATAAGCGTCCTTGAGGTCCAGGCGCGCCATCCAATCGTTGGGCCAGAAGAGATCGCGCAAGAGATGGATTCCCTCCATCTTGAAGTGGTGGTACACCAGCCACCCATTAAACTCCCGCAGATTGATGACTGGACGCTGCGTCCCATCGGCCTTGTCGACCAAGAAAATCTTGCTGACGAAACCTCTGGGGTGCCGAAGCGTCTCCACGATCGCCTGCTTGCCTAATAAGGCGGAGACCTTCTGATCGACCAACACCACCATGTTGGTGGCCAAGAAAGAGAGAAGGTGCGGGGGAACCGGTTGCGAAGGCTCCCCGTGGAACTCTATGTGAAACCCTCGGACCGTTTGAAGCACCCAGGTGTCCCCTGTGACCGAAGTCCAGGCCTGGAAAAAATGCGCCAGACAGCCACCCACCTTTAGAAGGGAAGAACGGAGAACACTAACCGGAAGAGTTTTTTTGTTGTTGTTTTTTTTTTGCATCTTTTATGTAGCGCGAACTCGACCCGAAGGTATTGGAGCACTGTACATGAGCACCGTATTACATTACATATTCAGGCACGGGGAGATTAAGTGATTTGCCCAGAATCACAGGATGTGGACGCGACCTCAAGACTCGAACCCTGGTTTCCTGCACCAAAGTCGGCAGTTTAAGCCGACGGACCACATCCTCTTGAGTCGGAGTTGGAGGATCCACTGCCCCGACCGCCTCTGTTTTTCCCTCGGCGACCTCTGGTCGGGTAGAAGTTGCTGAATCTGGCTTGGTCTTGGTAGTTGCCGTTACCAGAGCCTTGCCTTCTGCCCTGATTCGGACGGCCGGACGAGCGGCCCCTGCCTCGTCCGGCCCCCCCGAAAAACACGGGGGCAGAAAACCTTTCTGATGGCAGTCTGGGACCTGTATACAGAGGTAAAGGTATTAACAAAATTTGCCCAGTTCTTTGATAAAGGGCTCTCCAAAAAGACCGCCTTGGGCTACGGAGCCCGCCTCGGAATTTGCCAAGTCTCCGAGCTTAGGGTCCACCTTGATGAGTAAGCTCCGGCGTCTCTCCGTGGAGAGCGCACAGTTGGTGTTCCCTAGGAACACCACCACGCGCTGGTCCCAAGCAGAGAGGGTGTGGGGTGAAATCAGGGAGCCTGACAGTTTGGCTTCCTCAGCCATATCGAGAATCTTTGTGGCAGGCCCAAGGATGTCAAGGAGCTTGTCCTGACAAGCACTCCAGGACCTGTCAATACCCCTCTTGGGGTCCTTGACAAACTTTTGCTGGAACGTCGCCTTGCGGGGATCTATCTCTGGGGTAGCAGCCACCTTCCCCTCCAGCGAAGGCTGGGGGCATTCCGCCCTGAGACCTTCTGGCTGTGGCCTCTAACGGCCGGCGGATTCTGCAGGCGACGTATTGGGCAACTTTCTCTGAGGGGGCCCAGTCCGAGGAACGGGGTTGTAGGACATCGTCGGTGTCGAGCATATCAGCGCAAAGATTTTGCGCCTTGGGGGCCTGGTCTGGATGGGAGGGACACCAGGGACGGGATGGGCCTGCTTCGTCATCTGCATCAGCCGCTGCATCCCCTGATGGTGCGGGTGTCACCGGTGTGGGACTGCTCGCTAAGAACGCCTGCTTAAGGCGGGCAAAAGCATCCATGACCACCCAGAATCCCTAGGACGTTTAGAGGGCGAAGGTTGAGAGTCGGCGGGGGTTCTGCCGTTACTGGGCAGGGAAGGGTCTGCACTGCCTTGGCTAATTTCACACAAGCCTGCTCTATTCTGCGAGACAGGCGATCTTCCAAGGGCCCCATGGCTTGTTCCACCGCCTTGTGGATCGAATCGTCCACAGCGTCGTAGAAGTCCTCATCCCACTGAAGGGCAGTGAGGGGGTCCTCCTCCCACTGATCATCCTGCTGATAGGCCTCATCGTCGTACGCTTCCATATGGACAGGAAAGGGGCGTCGAGCAGGTGAGTGGGTACAGAAGAGGGTAACCTCTATATCAAGGGGGGCTGAGTGTCAGCCTAACTCAAGTGCGGGCAGTGCTAGCTTGCAAGAAGGGTATAAAACCCATGGAACCAACAGCCCTGGTGCAGTGAAAAAACAAAGGGCAACCTGCCTATGAAGAACAAAGTCCCAATACCGACTCCCTTCTGGAGCGTGCGTGCTGGCCTAAACAGTACAGACCCCCAGGCGATTAGGAAAAAAACGCAGAAAAAAGCACTGCCTAATGGCAGGTACCGACTTGCGTTATGCGAGCGTTCACGGGGGCGTGAGAAACCCATAGTACTGCCTCACGGCAGGAACAGACCACAAACTGTGTCAGAGACAGGCAAGGCTCTTCGCCGAAACGTCTCCGGCTGAGGAATGTGCGAAGAATGCGCAGAATGCCGAAAAACGTTCTTCGAGGAAGGTGCGCACCAGGCGCCCTCTGGCGGCGGGCGGAGCACCGCGAGCCTAAGCACCACAGAAACCAACGGCCGTTAGGGTGCTCGAATGCTCTCACGGCGGGGCGTGGGAAAAACGAGTAGCGGTTTCCTCGCTAAACAACACTCAAGAAGCTGTGAAAATGAAGCTGAAAAAACAAAGCGCATTAGTGTAAACGCGCAACACAGCAAAAGCTGACAGGAAACAGAAACTTTCGGCACATAGGCGAAGCGCGCACGTTTAAGAAAAGCAAAACAGCATAGCATAAACGTATCAGACAAATTCACACTAAGCATATGATAACACCAATATCCACAAGTTATGAGGAAAGGAGAAACAAGGCACTTATCTGGCTGCACGCAGCAAAGAAAGAGGAGGAATGGATAGAGACGGAGGACTACATACTCCCAGGAGCCCTGTGATTGGTGCATTAAAGGCGGACTATCTATCCATGGACACTATTGTTCTGTGTTATTGTTCCCTATGGTTCATGGGAACAGTGGTTTTTTGTTTAACTTTGAAGTGCAGCTAATCATTAAAGTGAAGAAAGATGAGCATAATCCTCGCCTCCGGTCCGGACATAGAATCGAAGTCTCTTCCTACATTCTCCCTCTGGAATCGTTTTGCTTTTCTTCTTAGTCCACCTTCTGCCACTCACTCCCAACTTCTGTCTAGTCCAAGATTTTGTGTACAAAGTTGTGACTTTGACATCGCAACCTTCGGGTGCTTCTTTCTTGAAAAGCTCCTCTGAAGATTTGGAGAAACTGGAATGAAGAGTTACCCTTGTTTTTTTTGTGAAAAGCCTTTGCTTTACACTATTATTGGCCTCAAGCAGAACCACTGTGGATCAGTAGATGCAGCTCCTAGAGCAGGCGTCTCCTATGAGTAGCTCAGGGGCTACTTGTAGCTCCCTAACCTCCTAAAAGTATCTCTCAGAGGTGAAGCCAAGACCAGTACCACATTTGGAGGTTCTGTGCATTCTAAAGAAGTTAGTACAGCTCATCTCAATGTCCTTTGAGTGACAGTCATTCAAACTATAAGAGGGCCTCATGATAACACTCGCTTTGTTGGTCTGTGGCGTCTACCACATGGCAACGTGTCTTCACTATCAAAACTACATAAGTCACACGGAGTTGGGCAATGTTGTAGGCCATGCTCTGTCAATCACACCATGTGTCTAAACAATGGAAAAAGGAAAGAAGAGTGCCATCAGAATCATGAACATTTACTAGTGCTAACCTATTGAAGTGTGGAATTGCAGGTGCCAGAGTGCAAAATGTTTTAGCTGGGTGCACCATCCACACAACAGCGTAGTATGGATACATTTCTGTATGTGTGTGTGTCATTGTAGCCCAGGTTGACATCAGCAGCTCTGTTTGACAGCCCATCATGAGATTTTGGGTATCACCTTTGATGGAAATGTCTATTTTTTTAATTGGATGGCTTCCCATGAGGGAGTGTGAAGGCAGGACACAAATACCCTCGAAAGGTACTCAATAATATAGTCCTCCCTTACTGCTCTTTACCAAGGTCTTCCTCCCCGTGAATGTCTTTACGTTCTTTCTCTGTGTATTACTCCATCCAACTGAACCTTTGTCCTTGCTGTGGGCGTCGGACAAGAGACTACATGAGGACTTTTTGGGCTGTATTTCTGTCTTCATAGTGTAGACGTACCCCTGCACTCTGTCCACTTTGGTCTAATGGCTTTTCCACTTCACAAACCTCTTTAGTTTGTAGCCGATTTACAAGCATGGGTGGTCAGGGGTAAGGGTTCCATAATTGTCCTTGCTTTAACTGGAGCTCTTTCCCTACATTAGGTGGAATAGGGGCACTTCTCCAGTGAAAATATTAAATGTCTTTTTTTTTCTTTTTATTGATGCTGAAGAAACATTTTGATCAGAAATGTTACATAGCAGCAATGGTGGTACATTTATCTGTGACAATGGGATGTCTAACAAGGTTAGAACAGATAACCTCTGTTTTGGTTAAGTTCGCCAATTATGCGGTGCAGTTGTCAAAGACAGACGCTTAACTAAGGCTATAAGATATAATTAGTGAATCATATTTACATGGGATAAACTGACTTACAAAACAGCAGAGGAACAATCACCCCTTTCTTTCAAGATACGAAATGTCACTGATCAGTGAAGGTTTGAATTCTTGTAGTGAGGAGGAAACCTGAATGTCTTTGTGTGGAGTTCCATTGCAGAGGGTACCTGAAATGGAGTGATTGTGGCTTAGGTGTGACTAGAAGTTTGAGGCTGGTAGATCCTATGTTTTTATTAGGTATGTGTCATAGGCTATCAGACGGGTAGTTTGAAACCAGCTGTTTACCGCTTTAAAAACCAGTGTCAGAAGGGGCTTGTCTTGGTTAAAATGGAGTAGTAGTTGCTCTTGATAAGAGCTCCCAACGCTACAATCTGAATCCTGCACACTATAATGTGTAGGAGGTTGTGACTGACGCCCATGCTTGCTCCTGCATGTTTCATGAGTGTGAGGTACCCCTGATTGCTGCCCTGAAACTTCAGTAAGACCAAGAGTCTGCAGAGCATGGACCTGCACATTGAGACCTGCATAGCACACACTGACAGTTATTCTTGTCAGACAGTGGATGATGGAAGCCTGTCTGATGGTTGGAGGTGCAGCTGCCAACCTGTGATGTCTGCTTTGAGCAGGATATGCCACGCTTAGCTTTGCCGGCGGCCACTCTTGCTTGGATGGGCAGATCCTATTGATTGATTGACTGACACACAAACACACTCTCTCTGTCTCTCTCTCGGTCTCACTCACTCACTGTTCTTACTCTGCTGGTGGATGTCTCGCCACACAAATTCAAATGTAGTAAAGACAACTCCCCCCCCCCCCCCCCCCTCCGCCCCCCGATTTCTTCCAACAGGGAGTTCCTGCTACAGCATCTGGAGTGGCTGGGGGTTCTATTCTCCTATGTCCTCTACAAAGCATTGCCTTCGACTCACAAGATGTGAATCTTTTTCCATTTTGATCTGCAGATGTTCTAGAGGAAGTAAGCAGAGTTACTCTAAAACTCCATTCAATGATATCAAAATATTACAAAAGGCACTTTTTGAATTATCCTGGATTAGTGATAAGCCTGCTGCTTCCATGATATGAACAGATTGTCTTGCAGGGTGTTAATCGCCTTTTAACAGAGATATGCAATTATGTTGTTGTCAGTCTCTTCCAGATCAGTCTTTTTTAGGTCCAGCCTGGGCAGCGCATGTGCTGCTCTGCGAGACATGCTGTATTCGGGTATAGTCTTGAAGCTCCGTCCATCTTTTCAATTGGCTATTTCTACTGTCCTTTCTAAATGGTTGCTTCTGATTCGTTAATAGGCTTGTTAGACCCGCCTTAGTAAGCATTGTGTGCATTTGTAACCTTCCATGAGGACTGAACTTTTTACTTTTGTTACACAGTCTGTTATAGCTACAGTCTATCAACACTATTTTCTTTAATGTCTTTAATCTAGCTGCTTTTGCAGACACGACAGGCTCTTCCTAACCCACCCTGTTTCATTACATCTTTCAAAAATGCTCCAGGCACAGCGCAGCACTTCTGCACAATCTATGTTGCTAAAGAGATGCTTTTTATTTTTAAAAGTGCCCCATACAGTGCTTTTATTTTAATGGTGGCCGCATCTTTCTTTAGGCGAGTCTCGTCTTAAAGGGGCGTGGCTGCCATTCAAGTGAAAGCTCTGCATAGGGCTCTTTTCCAAACAAGCGTTTGGAATGCAATAGGTCTCGCATTTGCGAGAGTTTAAACTTTAAGCATTGTAAATGACTATACCCTTTTTTTTCAAAAAACAAAACATAAATAAAAGGCATTGTTATTTACGTAAATGCGAGACCTGTTTATTGCATTCCAAATGGTTGTCTTTAACAGACATCATGACCTACTTTTTGATAATGTCTGCCGCTGGTCTCTAATGTGCCTGAAGGAAGTATATTTTTCTTAGTGCTTTGCTTGAATTTTCTTCTGCTTTCGTTGTTGTGCTTTGGATACCTCACAGTGTATTTAGGAACTTCATGATTTCACTATTTAATGTTCTTGCATAAGTATAGTGCAATAAACACATGAAAATAATAGAAGTTAGGAACAGTAATTGACTGAATGTTTTCTCAGCCTATGTTCAGCAGAATATGAAGTTATATTATATATTATATTAACTGACGCTACTTTAACTATTGACCCTTTGCATGTCTCTTATAGAGGTTAGATTGTCTTCTTATTGTTAAAACCTCAGTCGGATTATTAGATATCAGAAACCTTTTTTACAATTTTGCATATAAAGAAAAATGAATGCAGTCTTTGATGAAATAATATATTTTTTAGGTATGGTTATTTGGGTGAAGATGCAGTAAACAATGTGAAGCTTCTAGTATGCAACATCAATGGATGTCTAAAACCAAGTCTAATTCCACCATCTGCAAACAAAACTGAAAAAATTCCGGATGATTGCGAATGGGATGCTGCTGGAATTAGTTTGTTGAAAGAGAAAGGTATCAAGGTATGCATCCTTAGCATTACTTGACTGAAGACTTCTCAAAAAATGGTGAATTGTTACCAAGTGAAATGTTCTGAAATTGTGCAGACTAAAATAATTTTTTCCCTTGAAAGTTGAGACGTAGGAGCCTCCTTGGATCCGACTGAGTAGAGCTGCAGCCTGACAAAAAAGAAAGCATAATGCCCAGATCTGGAGTTGGCAAGCATGTGCTCTCATTGATTCAGTACTAGCTTCTGGGCTGCTTGACTAGTTTTTATTTTCTCACCTGTCTAAAAGTTTTCGATTCTCCATCTATTTAATTTGCAATTTCTCTCCCTTTGCTTAGCATCTGCCTTTGTATATATTTTGTATATATAAATGTCTTTCTTAATTCTTCCCCGTCTCTCGTTCTCCGATAACAAGAAAAATAGCAATACTCTTTAAGAGTGTCTGTCACCAAAGCCAGTATTGACATCTCTCTGACTGAATTGGAAACCCCAGATTGAGATGCTGGTCCTCAAACATGCCCAACTAGCTGGGGCGCTCCTAAAAAAAAACACAGGCTTTCACAGACCAAGCCCATTGCCCCTGCCTTAAAGATTTATCATTCTAAAATTAGCTCTTCAGTATTGTATGGTGCGGAGCCTTGGGGCTTTGAGGATTTATCAACTCTTACTGCCGCACAAAATACATTTATGAGACCTCTAGTTGGCCTCCCTCAATCAACACCACTCACGCCCTTCTATTTAGACCTGGGTTGTAACACCATCGAGGCTACAGCATGTTTTAGACCCATTGCACTTTGGAGAAGAGTCTGGATTACTCCCGAGCCTTCTTTGTATGCTAAAGCTCTCTATGAAGTACAGGGGGCAGATTGCCTACGTAGGATTTCTTGGTTAAACAAAGTAAAAACTACTTTATTAGATATGGGGATGAGTAGTTTGTGGACGGATCCCGATAACATATTTCCGTCAAAAAAAAGTTTAAGGCAGCATATTGGAACATGGTCAAGACTAAGCGCTTCTCAATTGTAACTGGATCCATCCTGTCTAGGGGATTTTTGGAGCTCAAACATGATACTGAGTTTGAAGCTTATTGGAATGTCATTACCAAACCGAGTGACAGGAAGTTGTACCACCAATTCAGGGTGGGTTCCCTCCCCATAAAAGCCTTCACAAGTAGTTGGCATCCTCAGTCAGATGACAAATGCATTACATGTCCAACACAGATCGATACAGTAGTACACACTTCTTTTCTATGCCCAGCCTATAAGATTCCTAGGAAAAATGGCTTAAGCCAATTTGTTCCAATTTGGGAACAAGATCAGGCGTGGAAGCATTAAGGATTCTGAAGACAAACACACAGGAATCCATAGTGATTGCAGTTGCTAAGTTTTTGAGTTGGATGTGGGTCATCCGTGCTAAACAAATGAGGGTATACCTATCCTGTCATACATAACAAATGCTTTAGTCCCAATGCTTGGAACTGTAGTCCTACTTTCATGCTAGTCATGCTTTATGGTATATTTTATTATGTATTAATTAATCTTTTAAATACTGCTTTTAATGAATGTGTTTTAGCCTATTGTGGGCTGTTTTTAGCTGTAAGCTGGTCATGGAAGTTTACACATTTTTGCTATTATGTATTTTTAAATTGTTGTCTTTTATGATTATAATAATCGAAATAAAGACAAACTGAACTGACATCTGTCCTTGGGATTTTGCACTGCTTTGAATGGCCTTGTGTGCTTACAAGAGGTTGATGTGTTCTCTTTTCTATAAATGTGAAAAATGCGTTGTTGATGTCGTTTCTAACTCGATGATATTAGCTATTCTAATAGAAATATTAGAAAGTGGTGACCTGAACATACATATTACTGCTAAATGCTTCTCTGGAGCAGTTCCCATTTCCTTGGTTTTCTGCTTGCGGACTGCTCTCTCTAGAATACTCTTGGATTAATGGCAGGAGGGCCATTTTTTTGTGGGGTCTCATTTGGTGTTGCATTGGCTTGGTTGAGAATGCCTGAAAGGCACAACAAAGTCGCTATATACCATTTTTGATTCTCTACAAAAATACCAGTGATCAACTCCCCCACATTAACATGTTTATCACAATTGTGCTGCTGCCTTGTTCACACTTGTCTCCTTTGCACCCCGTTGATCTTATTTTACCTCTACGCCAACAGGTAATGTTTATTTCTGAAAGGAGTATTTCTGGAAAGGCAAATCCTTTATCTGAGTTCGATTGCAAAATGGAAGGGAATGTGAAAGACAAGAAAACAACTGTGGAGAAAGAAATGAAGGCTCTTCAGGCTTCCTGGAACGAAGTAGCATACATGGGTCAGTAAATAGTTTTTTATTGTTAATTCGTGGGTTCGTACAGGCAGTGTAAAGAAACATTGTATGCGTCTTATCAATTATATTGATAGCTGAAACAATAATTAGACAGTTCTAAGATTTGTGGTTCAAAAATGGAAGCGGCTCTAATATACCAGCAAAATGACACACCTGCTTCTTTCTGCCTGTTGCATATTCATTTTAGCTAATATTTTGTCTTCTTTCCTGCTGATAACTTTCATGCATCTCTTCTTTTTCATCACCACAAATACCAATTCCCCTTTCTCTTGTTTTTTCAATCAGGGCTGTTATGTACCATTTCAATATGCAAATGATTCAGAAAGTAAGCTCTCATATTGCGCCTTTTATTCTGTTGCTCCCTCTGTTCCCCTGCCATTTTGGGTTTATTGATTTTCGTTGCACGTTCAAGGGCAACAGGGACTTCCTGTCTTTATATATGTCTGGTTTGTACTTTTTTACTGGGAGTTCTTGTGGTTATTTCTACTTTTTTTGCCCCTTGTTCTTTTTTTTGGAGTGAGATATATATATATATATATATATATATATATATATATATATATATATATATATATATATATATATATATATATATATATTCTATATATCTAAAATGAATGTGTTCATTTGTTCCCTTAAATGACACACCTTTTCTTTTAAAATTTTGTGATTTTTGGTTAATTGGGGGCGGGGTCAACCAACGCCTTTTTAAACACCCTTCACTGACTATCACATGACCCGGACGAAGGCCTCTGGCCCAAACGCGTAGGTAGTCTTTTTGTTACTTGACGCACTTTGCATGGTTGAAACTTAAGGAGAAAAAAAGCAAATAAACATGAAGTGAGCAACTTGAAACTTACCTGGATTTGCTGTTTGGTGTGCTGCCTTTCTGTGACCCTCTGGGACTTGGTTGTCATTATTGAGGATCTGTACGGAAAATGTATTTATATTTATATATATATATAACATTTTTAAGTTTAAAGAAGATTTTATTGAAGAGATAAAGAAAGTCCAGAGCAATAATAGCATACATTTTGTGAAAAGAATACATTGTGAGAAACTTCATAAAAGTAAAAAGAAAAGGAAAGAAAAAGAAGAAAGGGGAGAGAGAAAGAGGAATGTCATCGTAAACATATTACAACAGTATATCTTAAAAGCTAGCAGTGTAAACAAAAATAATTTCACGATTAAGAAATTAATAATTCAACATGCGGCAGAACAGAAATGATAATCAACATTCAGTAATAATAACAATTTCAAGGGGGCTTAGAAACTTCCTCATTGCGAGGGCTATGTAGTGGAGTAGGTTGGGCAGACAAATTCAGAAAGGTAGTAATGGGTAACCACAATAAATCTCATTTAATAGCAAGGCTAATGGGATGGACATAAGCCCTGTCTAGTCTTTGATTATAGCAAACCCCATACCACCAGGCTTGATAAGAAATAAGGGAGGTATCCTTCCATGCTTTCGTGATTTGTTGAAATGCCACAGCTAGAAGGAGGTCAACAATGGAAGTGTTAGTACTAAAGGAGGACCATACTTGCGAAATACTACCAAGAAAAATATGGGAAATAGAAAAGGGGAAGTTGGAAGAGAAAATGGTATTAATTTGGTGCCATACTTTACCCCAGAAAAGATGAACAGCAGGACAGGTAAACAACATATGTTTAAGATCGGCTACCAAGGCCGAACAAGACCAACAGCGAGAGGGGATAGAAGAGTCAATTTTATGTAGTTTGGAAGGGGTGATTAAAAGTCTATTATATATGAAAAATAAAGTTTGGGTTGTATTTGCTGCTCTAGAAGATTTCCTTATTTTGATCCAGATGTTATCCCAGGTAGAAGTAGGAAAAGAATCATCTAAATCCGATTCCCAGACGCACTCCACAACCGACTTCTCTCGATGAGCAGACGCATCTCGCAATTTTTTGTAAATCTGAGAGGCGGAGGGGGAGGAGTGCAAAAATGTTAAGGGAATGGGAGAAGAATTAAATTGTATGGAGGTACAAGTTATAGCATCATAAGCAGTTTGAACCGCCGTTTTCAATAGAGTATATTTGAAATAAAAAGATAGGGGGAGAGAAAAACGAGTTTGAAGAACAGAAAAGGGAATAAAAAGTCCCTCTTGAAAAAGCTGATGAGTCCATTTAAGACCAAGGGATAACCAATCATTCCAAAAAATAGATCTATTTTTAATTCGGATAAGGTGATTGTACCAGATAGGAGATTGTAAAAAACAGGCACGATCATCTAAATTATGTAAAATAATAGGACGAAAGATTTTGCGAACATGGATGGGAAGAGAAAATTTCTCCGGAGCACGTGCCAAGGAAACAAACTCTTCAAACGTAAAGGGATGAAAAAAGGAGGATTCAACCTCTACCCACAAAGGTTGAGAAAAGGGATCAGAGGTATGATCGGAAATGAAAGATGCAGAGTGAGTAAGGAAAAAGGAAGTGTGATACGAGAAGAAGTCAGGAAAATTGACACCACCTAAATGCTTAGGAGACTTAAGTTTAGAAAAAGACATTCTGGGTGGTTTGTTCTGCCATAAGAATTTTGATAATATAGAATAAATATTTTTGTAATAAGATTTGGGAATATTGACTGGAAGATTCGATAAGAAAAATAAGATTATTGGAACTAACATCATTTTGATAGAATCCAATCTACCCCACCAGGATAAGAACAAAGGATTCCATTTGTTCGTAGAGACAGTAAGGGATGATAGTAAATTTTTAAGATTCAATGCTACAGTATCCTTAATAGAAGGCGTGAACCAGAGACCAAGGTATTTGATTTTAGTTGGACTCCAATGGAAGGAAGAAGTTAAAAAGTCAGCATGAAAACAGAGTTTATTTAGAGGAAGGATTTCACATTTATCTACATTAAGTTTATAACCTGACACTGATGCATAATCCGAGACCTCTAATAAAAATTTTGGGAGAGAAGTATGAGGGTTCGAGATAAATAGAAGGATATCATCTGCGTACGCAGAAAGCTTTAGCTGTTTATCACCATAGGGGAAACCAGAAATCTCATCGTTCATACGAATTCTTGTTAGGAAAGGTTCTAATGCTAAAATAAATAAGAGCGGAGAGAGCGGTCATCCTTGCCGGACACCACGAAGAAGAGGAAGAGACCAGTCCATTAGCTAAAATAAAAGACCTAGGAAAAGAATAAAGTAGTGAGATATATGAAAGGAATTTAGGACCAAAACCGAACCAAGAAAGAGAAGAAAAAATAAATTGCAAGTTGACTCTGTCAAAAGCTTTCACAGCGTCCAATGCAACCGCTGCCAATGAAGCCTTGTAAGAATGAGATTTGCTTAAGACATTAAAGAAAAGACGAGTATTATCAGAGAGATGACGGCCTTTGATAAAGCCACATTGCTCTTTACTGATTAATTGTGGGAGAAATTTTTCCAAACGAAGCGCAAGAATTTTTGCAAAAATTTTATAATCTAGATTAATTAAGGAGATTGGCCTATATTTTTTACAGAGAGTGTCATCCTTGTTATCCTTAGGAAGGAGACAAATTAGAGCTTCTTGAAAAGAACCATCAGATTTCTGTGTTGCAATAAAGAACGAAAAAAGTTGATAAATTCGAGGAAGAAGTAGGGAGGAAAAGTGGGAATAGAATTCTATGGTAAACCCATCTGGGCCAGGGGCCGTACCCCTTTTTAGAACTTGAATAGCCTCCAGAATATCCTTATGCGTTATATCAGCCTCTAATGGGGAAAAGTCAACATCTGAAGAGGAAGGTGAAGGGATGGAAGACAAATAGCGAGTGATATCAGATAATAAAGGGGAGGATTCAGGAGTGTATAATTGTTGATAAAAGTCCGTGAATTCGGCTAAAATATCTTCATCTTTATGAACCATAACATTAGAGGAGGTAACAATGGATTCAATTTTTGTACGCTCTTTCTTAACTTTGAGGTATCTAGCTAAAAGATTACCGGCTTTATTCTGTGCGCTGTAATATTAGCACTAGACTTAAGCAAAAATAAATTGGCAGAATCAGTAGAAAGTTTATTAAAGGAAAGTTTAGCCTTAATAAGACTGTTTAAGTCAGATTGTTTCTTAGAAATATAAAAGGAATGTTCTAACCTTTTAATCTGTGTGCTAAGTAGATGAATAGACAGAGCGGCGTTTCCGTGCCACAAATGTAATAATGAAATCTCTAGAAGCAGCTTTGAAGGTGTCCCAAATAAGGGAAGGGGTTAATTGAGACGAGTCATTATCAAAAAATGAAGAGGTAAATTCAAGAAAGGCTTGTGTAAACTTCGGGTCCAATAAAAGAGAGTTATTAAACCTCCATCTCCTAGTGCCTGTCACAGGAGGGATTAAATCTAAACTTAAAGAGACTGGGGCATGGTCAGAAATTAAAATAGAGCCTATATCAGAGTGAGTAATGTGTTGAGTATGGGCTTTGGAAATAAAAATATAGTCTAACCGGGACTGGGAAGAATGAGGGGGTGAGTAGAAGGTGTATTCTTGAAGGGTAGGATGACAAAGCCTCCAAGAGTCCACAAGTGCCCTTTGAGAAATAGTGGAGGTAAAGAAAGAATGCATAGGGGAGGGAGAGAACCTAGAGTCAGACCTTCTATCTAAAAATGGGTCCATAACCATATTACAATCTCCACCCAAAATTAGATAATCATCAGTGTGTTGCATGAGCAGGGATAGAATATGGGGCCAAAAGAGTTTATCTTGACCAGTGGGAGCATAAATATTAAAAATAGTTAGAGGAATTTTATTAATCAACAAAGAGACTACTACCCACCTACCCTCTAAATCATTATCTTGGTTAACAAGTTGAACATCCAAACGCTTATGGCATAAAATAGCAACACCATTACGCTTCCCAGAACCAGGCGAAGCAAAGACATGACCAACCCAATGACGACGTAACTTAGGAATTTCAGGATCTTTAACATGAATTTCTTGTAATAACGCAATATCCCCTTTTAAATTTGCTATATGAGACAATACTCATTGACGTTTAATGGGTGAACCTAGACCCTTAACATTCCAAGATAAAATATTCAAAGACATCTAAGGATAAAAGTTAAAATGCAAATTGAGAGAAAACATGAAAGTATGAGTAATTAAGGAGTGAAAACCAACTGATACAATTGCAAAAGAAGGAAAAACAAAACAGTGCAGGCCGAAGAATCATTAATGTAACTAAAAAGAAATAAAGTACATAACCATATACGTAACTGAAAAACTGTCATAAACACATTATATTTAGAAGAGAAGAAAATTAAAAAATGAAGAAAAACCTGAGATTGAAAAAGGTGAAGGGAATGGAGATAATAGGTTGAAAAAGAGAGCCAGAAAATAGATCGAATTAAAGGAATAAAAGGAGAGAGAAACAAAGAAGAAAAGGAACAAGGAATAAAAACAGAGAGAAAAGTAGTTCAATAGATAAGGAAAAAGAAACTAGGAAAAGCAAAAGAGGGGAACAAGACAAAGAGAAGAAAACAAGTCAGAAGAAACCATTGAAGTAAAAATGAGAACACAATAGCAAAAGACATACCACAAGAAGACAAGAAGGATGAGGGTGGTGAAACCACACAAGGGAGAGGGAACGCCAAACGGGAAACCGCAGAGCAACAACGACAAGAAGGGCGTCATCCAGGAAGACTGAAGGAGAGAACATACAGGGGGCCATATATCCAAATCTAAGGAGAGAAAGACAAAACACATAAGTTAACATCCTATAACCTTAATGCCAAAATAAAACAGAACAGAACATCAAGTAGCCAATATGAGGGGAACAAAACAATTACGATCTGGATACATCCATAGGATCATTACGACAGGTAGTCAAAAATTGCTGAAGTACAGTTGGATCTTCATAAGATGTAGTCTTATTGTTATAAGTCACCTTAAAAAGACAGGGGTGAAAAAGACCATATCTAGCATTGAGATTTCGAAGAGCAGGTCTCATTTCCAGGAACTTTTTCCGACGGTCTGCAGTCACCTTGGCATAGTCCAGAGTGAAAAATAAATTAGAACCATGCCATCTTTCCTTTTTGCTTGGCAGCTTGAAGTACCTTGCGTAGGTCAGTATATTCCAGAAAATATAGAATAACACCTCTGAGTCTCGCCGAGGGTGAGGAGGGACTAGAGACCCGACCAAGGCGATGAGCACGTTGAATGTTTAAAGGAGGCGATTCAGGAAGCCCAAGAAGAGACGGTAAAAATGATTGGAAAAATGAAATTGGATTAGAACCTTCAAGACCTTCACCCAAACCATAAATACGCAGGTTATTGCGCCTATTGCGGTTTTCCAATTGCTCAACTTGTTGCTTGAGATGGTTAATCTCTTTATGTAAAATGGGGACTTGATTCATGGATTCTTCTGATGTGTCAACTCTCTGTTCAAGGACCACAACCCTTTGAATAGTGTGAGACCAGTTGTCTTCAAGGATTTGTAAACGCAAGTTAGTTTCCTCCATACATGGCTTCAGAGCACGGATTTCCTCAAGGAGAAGCTCCATAGAGACTGAAGATGGCGGATTAGTGGGAGAAGGAGGGTTAATTTTTACCCTTTTGCCGGATGGAGAAGCCGCTGGTAGTTTGGAGACCTGTTTGGGACGAGTGCCTGAAGTAGTCGAAGCTTTAGAGTCAGAGGACTCAAGGGGTACTTCATCCATATTGTCACGAAGGACATTGAACGGATTAGTATCACCCATTGGAGGGTTGCTAGCCTGCTGCGCCCCAATACGAGCACCACGAGGCATTACCATGAAGAAAAGGAAACAAAATTCCCCTTTGAAAATGTGAGAGAAGGTCACGAAGAAAAGAAGGTTCGAATAACAACAATGTTCAATATCAGAGTAGGTCCGTGAAGGAAATGCTTATGTGAAGTAAAAATAAAAATGAAGAAAAAGAGGCTGCAGTGAGCACTTCAGTAAATACTACGACGAATTCGAGAGAAATTGTCTTCAAAAGGTGAGGAAAAAACCTTTGCGTAGATACTGACAGCAAAAATTCTGAAAAGAGAGCAGTGGCAGAAAGGCGAAGGATCCATCAGGAAAACAGCAAAGAAGAAAACAAAATGGCGGCCGCAGCTCTGACGGGCTGCATTTGAAGAGATAAAGTCACCTTAACATCCTGGAAACGCTCCGCAAATCATTCCAGCGGTAGCAGAGGTGTTCCGACGGTGAAAACGCCGTTTTTCACGATCCGCCCCCGAGAAAGAGAAGCCTGGAGACTCCCTGCCGCCTACGTCGCCGCGGAGCTCCCGAAATCGGCGGTCATCGCCAACGGCTCCGAAGCCATGCCCCTATATATAACATTTTTAAAGTCCTAAGTAAAGATATGGAAAGCAAGTGGGGAGAGGGTGAGGAAGAGATCAAAGGGAAAGCATCATCGAATGGACAAGGGAGCAACAGAGTAGCCTGAGACTGGTAATGGGGGCGTGAGGGGGAATAATAGAAGTCACAAAATTACGTTGTTAGAATTGGTATTTCTTGTTGTCTGAGGTATGCACCCAGGCCAGGCAGAAATCACCACTCTTATAAGGGTAAGCTAAGTACACACTACAAGATAGCCTGTGCTCACCATCTAGTAGCTTGGCACATAGTAGTCAGGCTTATCTAAAGAGGCAATGTGTAACACAATGAATGCACCACAAAAAGATTCCTTGCAGGTTTAGAAAAATAGATGATTATATTCTGACTGACCGTGATGGAGTGCCAGCTGGCTACAGGACCCACACAATCTCCAGTAAACAAAGTAGCTTTCCTGGTCGCAACAGCGAGATGCCTCTCGGCCTGCATCAATGTGGGTCCCGCAAGTTGAGGATGCGTCCGTTTCCCCCATGCGCTGATGACAATGCATTAGTTACGCAGACTGAAGCCATAGTTGAGAGGCGTTGAGTGATGCGTTGGGTTTCACTATGCAGTCGAAGGGATGCGTCGGTCTCTCCAAGCTGCAGCCGCAGTGATACACTGGTCGATGCATCGTTCTCGGGAGACAAAGCACTGGTTCCGAGTTGATGCGCCGATTTTACTCTCGAAACCGGGTTGATGCGCTGATTCTGATACCCACAGACAGATATGTCGAAATCCGTTTTTCAAGTATCTGTGCCACTTCCAGTGAGCCATGCACAGGAGCAGGGGTAGAAACTTTGCTATCCTTGAATCTCAAACAGGAGGCAAGCCAACAAGCCCCAGTTGAGCGCACACTGAGTGAAGGCAGGGTCCACCTGTCCTTCAGCAAAGTCAGAGAGCAGCAGGGCAAGAAGCAGAAAAGCAGGCCGTCCAGATCACCAGTCCAGTTGAGTCCTTCAAGCAGCACAGCAGTTCTCCTTGCAAAGCTTCAGTTACAAGTCCAGTAGTGTCTGATTTTAGGGGGTCAGAGACCCGGTACTTATACCCAAAAGTGCCTTTGATGTGGGGTGACTTCAAAGCAGCTCCTTGACGTGCACAGGTCCTCCTTTCTATCAAATCAAATAGTACTTATAAAGTGCACCGCTACACAAAGGTGTCCTGGTGCAAAAAGTCAAGTAAACCAGGTCTTGCCCAGAAAGGAACATAATCTAAAAAGCTTAATTGAAAAGCCATGTTCTCAAACTGCGTTTAAAAGAGTCCACATCCCTGGTCGCATAGGGGAAGGTCATTCTAACTAGCAGCAGCTATCGGCAAGAAGGAAGTGCCTCCCCATCTCTTCCACCTCTTCTTTGGCATAACAGCCAACAAAGCGCGCACAGAGTGAAGGGTTCTGGAAGGATGGTAATGGGTGAGGGACTTGGATAGATATATAGGGCCTATTCCATAGAAATCTATGTGGGCAAGCACCAATCCCTTTAACTTCACTCTACCCCGTATGGGAAGCCAATGTAGCGCCTTAAGATGGCGATTAACAGACACATTCCTAGGAATGTTGAGCAAGAGCCGAGCCGCTGCATTCTGCACCAACTGTAGTCCCCTAAGCTGGTACAAAGGGAAACCCAAGTAAAGTATATTTCCATAATTCAGCCAAGATATTATGCGGGTATGGACTACCATCTTCTGACAAAAAGCTGGAAGAAGAAACAGGAACTTCCTCAAAAACCTGACAAGGCCAAACCAGATCCCAACAGTGCTCTCCAATTGTGGTTTGAAGGACAGGTTATTATCGAACTTCCCTCCCAGGTTCTTTACCACCATAGTAGGAGTCTGAGGAGAGGGAGCAGAACTAGGCCAAACTACACCACTCCATGACTGTGGGTGGAGGAGGGACCAAAAACCAGTAACTCTGTTTTGCTTGTGTTTCACTGAAGATTATTCTGGCACATCCATTGAAACACTACTAACAGACACGCCTCAAATCTACATTGGCCCCAGAGATGTTCCCCTCCCTACTTATAATAATCGGCGTGTCGTCCGTATAAGAGATAATCTGCACTCCAAAGGATTCCACCAGGGTTGCCAATGGGGACATATAGACATTGAATAATTTTGGGCTCAAGGCAGAACCCTGAGGCACCCCAAACTTAATGGACTTGGAATCTGGCGCAAATGGTGGCATCCACACCCACTGATCTCTGTTCGATAAAAAGGAACGCAACCAGGGCGGCCCCTGCCAACCCAATATCCCGCAAACGCGGAATAACGTAGGGATGAGAAACCGCATCAAAAGCCACCGAAAGGTCTAAAAGCAGCAAGGCCACTTTCTACCTTTTGCCACAGCCCATTTAATAGTGTCTGAGACCTCAACCAAGGCAGACTCCGTGCAGTACCCAGGACGAAAACCCGATTTGGTAGGATGCAACAACTAGTTTTTTGAGGATCTCAGCAAATGCTGGTAACCGGGAAATCGGCTTGTACTCTGACTTATCTACTGAAAGTTTTTTGAGCAGTGGGATCAGCCTGGCTTTCTTCCTGCAACTGGGAACACAAGCATTGCGCACTGGGTTGTTGATCAGCACATTCATGGCAGGGTTTATGGCCTCTGCATTGGCACCCAGGATTCGGGGAGGAAAAGAGTCATTGGTACACCCCAACTTACAGGCTCTAAGGGCAAGCTCACAGTCCTCCAATAAAATGGGGGGGAAACTGTAAAAGACCAGGATAATGGAAGAGGAGCCAACAAGGGCTGTTCTACATACCAGCCTGGCTCGCTGCTATTCGTTCAAAAAGAACAGTTGATGGACAGAATGCAGAACAATGTAATACATTCCCCCCCAGTACAGAGATCTGTGCCTAAATCCATCTTTTTATTTTTTTTGCTACCTATGCCATTCCAGTTTGAACCCAGCCATGTGAAAATCAGTCTTGACCCTGCACCCAGTGGGAACAGTCCAACCCAAACTGCCACGCCAGGTCCTCCCTGGACTGGAACAAGCATCCGAGGGCTGGTTTCAGGGTTTCACCCCATATCAGCCAGAATAGCTTGACTCCAGTTTCATGGAGAGCACGGTACCTGCGTCATAGCCATGTTGCACTGTCACAGAATTAAGAGACCCCAATGAGCCCGCAGTGTGGGTCACTTGGCTCACATTGTCACAGTCGTCAACCCTCATACAGGTTCAAGTGTTCATAGGGTCTGTTCCGCACACTCACCTTACATGCCCTGGTACCTTACCTAATAGAAACTTTGTTGAATGTCATTTTAGAGTGACCAAGTAGCCCTGAATGTAAATTTCTCGTGCATTCATTCCATTGCTTATTTTTTGCCTTTGAGTTGAATTGTTTTTTTTTTTTTTTATTTATGATTTTTGTGTGTAAAGTTAAGTATGAGTAAAATATTGAACTTGAAGCTCTGTAACTTTAGAGATGGTACAGTCTCACAGGTTCACCCTCCTTTGGTATGATTATCTTTTGTAATGGTTTTAACCCCTTCTGTGCTCATGACGGAATGGTTCCCCCCCAAGAAATGTAAGATTGTCTGCCCCCCGGGGGCCAGAAAGCCCACTTGGAACCAGGGATTATTTATATTGACATTGGGTTGGGGGCTGCCCAAAAAGGGCATGGCAATGCCCCCTCCCCCCCAAAAAAACAATTGCTACAGTCTTTCTGCTCAGGGTCATTTTTCACTGTGAAAATGTGGTGTGTCCACGTTGCGTTTTGCGCCGTTTCCTGTCACGGGCACTAGGCCTACCCACACAAGTGAGGTACCATTTTTCTCAGAAGACTTTGGGGAACGCAGGGTGGATGGAATTTTGTGGATCCACGCAGATTCCTCACATTTCTGTGGTGGAAAGTTCTGGAAAGTGGGGGTTTTTTTTGGACAATTTTTTAGGTTTGCAAGGGATTCTGGGTAACAGAACCTGGTGAGAGCCAGTCAAGTCACCCCTTCCTGGATTCTCCTGGGTGTCTAGTTTTCAAAAATTGTATAGGTTTGCTAGGTTTCCCTAGGTGCCGGCAGAGCTAGGGTTCAAAAACTACAGCTAGGCACTTTGCAAAAAAGGGTCATTTTTCACTGTGAAAATGTGGTGTGTCCAAGTTGCGTTTTGGGCCGTTTCCTGTCACGGGCACTAGGCCTACCCACACAAGTGACGTACCATTTTTATCGGGAGACTTAGGGTAACACAGAATTGTAGAGCAACTGTTATTACCTATTGACTTTAGATGCATTTCGGCCTTCCAAATGAAAGACAATGTGTAAAAAAGAAGTCCTTTTGAAAAATGACCTATAATTCTCATGCTAATTTCGGAAATGTGCAAATATCTACTGTTTCTAAACTCTATATTTTGTTCCCATTTCAGAAATACATAGGTGTCTTTTATATCGGTTTTTTTCCGTGTATACATTTTTCCTGAATAATTGCTATATACCCGGTACATAATAAAAAACCATTGCAAGTCGCTGCTCATTTATTGGTTCTGGGTTAGTCGGGTTCTTGGTAAACCTACAAGTCCTATATATCCCCTCAATCAGAATGGTCCAACGGATGTAACGGTATATTGCTTTCAAACAGCTGCCATAATAAGAAGTTGTTACAGGTGAAAACGTTGACACACATGGCTGGGTTTTGTTTTTTTAACTAATTTTATATTTTTCCTATATTCAACAGTTAGTTTCTATTAACCCTGGGCGTAGTTCGCGAAGTAGCACTACGCGAAGCTACGCAAAGTGCACTACGCGAGCTACGCGTAGCACTTTGTGAACTGCGTAGTACCCTGTTCGCACTGTGCAAGATGTCGTTTTCAATGATTGCACAGTGCGGACAAGCAACCGGCACTGTGCAATCATTGAAAACGGCATCTTGCACAGTGCGAGTTGTAGTTTTCTGCCGCTCTAGTAGAATTTTACTTTTCGCGGACTGGTAGTTTCTCATCGCGAGCGGTCGCGAGCATACGCGACCACTCGCAATGAGAAACCTGACCTCCTCGCGTTGAGAATCTCGCCGGGAGGTTTATTTTCCACGATCGCGATCGCCAACTTGATGTTGCTGATCGCGAACGAGGAAAAAGTCTCGCCGGGATGTCATTTTTCTTGCTCGCGGTCGCCAACTTGACATTGAGGACAGCGAACAAGCAAAAAATGACCGCTGCACTAAGCAACACTACGCTACGCGTCTTCGCACTGTGCTACGTGCAATTAGCGTAGTGCGAAGTAGCGCAAACTTCTCAAACTACGCGAGCGTAGCGTAATGCTTTGCCCAGGCTTAGTTTCTATAAAGAAACCTTGAAGGATCTACACAAATGACCCCTTGCTGAATTCATAAGTTTGTCTACTCTTCTAAAATGTATAGCTTTCCCAGGATCCATTATTGCTTTCATACCCATTTCTACCATTAACAGGAAAGAGGTTGAAAGTACAAAAAATTGCAAAAATAGGCTATGTCCCAGAAAAATGTCAAAACTGTGTAAAAATTGTTGGTTTTCTGACAAAAGTCTGCTTGTCCCTAAAAGCTGGGAAGATGGTGATTTCAGCACCACAACCCCTTTTTCTATACCATTTGCAGGGAAAAAAACACTCTTTAATCTGTAGCCCTTCCCTCACCCCCCCAAAAACTAAATTTAGCTGTATTTTGGCTAATTTCTGGTGCCCCTCCAGGGGAATCCACAAGCCCTGGGTACCTTTAGAATCCCCATAATGTTGGAAAAAAAGGACGCAAATTTGGCGTGGATACTTTGTGGTCAAAAAGTTACAGGGGCCTAAGCGCGAACTACCCCAAATAGCAACAAAAAGGCATAGCGGGGGGGGGGGGGGGGGGGGGTCGTGAGGCCTAGCAGCGAAGGGGTTAATGAATGATCAAATAAAATGTAATTTGTACCTGTATGAATCAGGCATATTTTACTTGTATATAAAGTATACATTCTACTAGGCATAAGCCTGACTTTACCTCTCAAAATATTTGTTAACCGCCCTTGTGTGTGTTTGATAACCAAATCTGACACATGTGTAGCCTTTCTCCACAAAAGTACTTGGTCTGTAAGTAAACCATACGAGTGCTCTCTATTGCCCAGTAGGCGATCTTCTGGGGTTGCAAATGACATAGGAAATTAGAAGGATGAAACTTGTATCAGTAGTGTCAATCAAGGGGCTTTCTTATAGGCGGATCATAGCCACCCTGGAGAAAACGGCTGTAAATAAACTCCTTGTTCAGGATTAAGCTATAATTATTCAAAGTTCATCACTCAGCCCAATTCTATTCAATGCATACATGATTCCTCTGGCTGTCATCCACTCACACAACATTAACATCCTCTCCTTAGCTGACGAGACACAACTCCTACTTGCCCTCTCTGGCAAGATCTCTCACACAAGAAACAAGCACTCTGCCTGCATGACTGAATTCATAAACTGGACTAAAGCAAATTGTCCCTAGCTCAACACCGACAAGACAGAAGTAGTGATCTTCCTTAAGAATACCAACATGGGACTCCAGCTGGTGGCCGGCCATACTCTGACCTACACCCAGCAGCCATGCCAGGAACCTCTGAATAATCATCAACATCAAACTGAAAATGATCGCACATGTAAACAGTTCCCTATGTGCAGTGTAATACTACCATTCAACCATGAGATGGCAGTGTTCTATAACAAAAGCACATTTGCAGTAAGGACAACATAACACTGTTTCAATGCATGTTTGTGTGTATAACCTGCTTCGTCTCTTGGTTTCAGAAAACTTCACTGGACTGGCCCCACGTAACCACTAGAAGTCTGAGCGTTGTACAAAAGTTGAACATAACCACATACCTGCCAACTTACATGATGCCACAGTGGGACACAATATTGACTCCCATCCCACACGTTTACCCGCTGAGGATCTGATATAACACTATGGCAGGGAAAACGAGCTGAAAACCACTGCAAATAGAGGGTTTCCATCTCGTTTTCAAAAGGCTTTGAACTACTGACGTCCATTAAAGGGTGTGAAAACACCCCAGGTCATCGCTTCAGCAAGCTTCTTTTTTTTTTTTAGGGTGCTTAGTGGCAGGATGGGGTTCGAAATAGCCGTCTAGGTCCTTCTCGGAATGAGGCCCCGCCCCCTCCTCTTTCGTGGCCTTCATGAAACATAGCATTGGAAGATCCCAGATCTGGAGATTCCATAGTTTGAAAGGGAGGGCAGAAGCCTAGATGGCAGACTTAACATATTGAAGCACTGTCAAGGGGACATTAAGACATTTGTCCACGGTGTGGAGACTATAGGGGCCCACCACAAAGAAAGAAAGGGCCGGGCATATGTAGGTGTCTTACTCTTTGTTTTCACATTGTTTTTTCTGACCAGGACAGAGATGAAACTCTCCTGTGCTGTTTTCATAAAATTGTGTTTTCTTTTCCTTTAATCCAGTCCCCTGTGTATATATAACTAGCCTTGGCAGTTGGACCAGTCGCGAAACTGGCATTAGGAGATTATTAATCAGCAGAATAAAAGCAGGCTTGTTTCGTAGAGGGTTATCTATGTTGGCTATTTGTACAAGGGTTAAGAGCCAGTGAAGTAAGCATATATTTCTTACAACCAGAATGCTTCATAGGTCCTTTATTTGTGCTACAGTACACCATAGACCCAATGACTGCATAACGGCGTGTATGATAGAGGCACGACTGGATAAACCACACTTGCTTCTACCACGCAGCCTAAACCATGAATGTGTCTTAACCACGCATTCCATTACCATGTAATTTTGTGGTAAAGGCATGAATGGAAAAGGGGTATGCATGGCTACGGTTGCAACTCCCTTCCCCCGCCCTTAGCTATAAACTAATCCCCGCCCTGATGTCTAAATACCCCTACCGCCTCACTAGCTGTCCCTAACCCTTGAACACTACCTTGACCCACTCCCAACCCCTTGCACTGTCCCTACAACTACCCCAACCCCTTCCACTACCCTTAGGCCTAAAACCCAAACTTAAATTTAAAAAGCTACCCTGCACCGAGGCCTAAAACCCTGTCCCCCTAAAACGACCCCAAGCCCTTCCACTGTCTTTAGGCCTAACACCCTCCCCACAGCCCTGAAAACTGCCCCCGACTCTCCCCACAGCCCTGAAAACTACCCCCGACCCCACCAGCCCTGAAAACTACCCCCGACTCCCCCCCCAGCTCTGAAAACAACCCTAATCCACCCAGCCTTGAAAACAACCTCAACCCCCCGTCCTGAAAACTAGCCCGACACCTCTACCCAGCCCAGAAAACTACCCTGACCCCCTACCCAGCCCAGAAAACTACCCCTGACCCACTACTGAGCCCAGAATACTACCTCCGACCCCCTACCCAGCCCAGAATACTACCCCTACCCAGAAAACTACTCCCAACCCCCCCCCCAGCCCAGAAAACCACACCTGACCTATCGCCCAGCGCAGAATACTACCCCCTACCCAGAAACCTACTCAAACCCCCAGCCCAAAAAAAAACTCCTGCCCCATCGCCCAGACCAGAAAACGACCCATCGCCCAGACCAGAAAACTACCCCATCCATCGCCCAGCCCAGAAAATTAGCGCCAACTCACCCCCAGCACACAAAACAACCCCGACTTGCCCAGCAAACTACCCCTTACCCTCCCCCCAGCCCAGAAAAGCCCCACTTACCTCTTCCTGCTTCTGTCCCCAGCAGCTAGACCGTTCATTGCCTTAGCCCCGCGTATGTGTGGTTAAGGCATCTGTGTGGGTTAAGGCAAGCATGGTTTAGCTTGCGTAGTCTGAATGCGCCTGGTTAAGACCACAGTATTCCGACTGTTTCCCGTGAACAGCCTCTGCCAAATTATCTGTATGGCTTAAATTAATGTCTAAGGATATGTTTTCTGCCATTGACCCAGTTTTTAAAAGTTTATGAAATTTCGCACAAAAAAATCTGTTTAGGTAGGGGGAGAATACAATTTTAGATTTACAGACCTGCCTACCATGCCATCTGGCTCTCTCTCGGCTTCAAAGGCTTTAGCAATTGGGGAATGAACGAATGGTTGCATTTCCTGTGCCTTGTCCGAAGCTGTCAAGTAAAAGTAGAAGTTGTGCTCTCCTTTGACCAGAGCTCTTCCCTCTAGATTTGGAGTCTCCTTTCATCCCGATGGTTTCCTACATTGAACACATTAGCCAGTCATCTTTAAATCCATTCTGGTACCAATGAAAGAATCTGCTTTTATCTTCAGGAGGAGGGTGTCCGGCAATTGTCTGTTCAGCCACGGCCCGTACAGGTAAGAGCGGTGGGGCTGGGTGGTGGAGGATTTTGACGGATGATGACGAGGGACAATTAATTAAATTTCCCCCGTCATCTGCTGTCGAAATCCCCCCCCCCCCCCCCAATTCCCTCCCCCCCTCACTCTGCCTCACTGCCCACCGCTCTTACCTGCACAGGCCGCGGCTGTGTCTGTCGCACAGAGTGGCAAGAGTTTTCCTACCCTTGACCAGAGAAGGGTTCTCAGACTAGTCAGTCTCGAGTACCTTGCAGAAACCTTCAAAGTAGCTCACAGCTTCAGGTTCATTTTTAATTAAAAAAATAGCAATAAATAAGTTTTGAGTTTTCCTGCAGCCTGTTAATCATGTAAAATAAAGTTAGAGATTGATAATGAGCAGACCTCTACTCAAATTTATGACCCAGCTGGGTCACAGAGGTTCAGAACTGAGGTATTTAACTCTTTAATAAAAGTTGTTCTCAACTCAATATTTGAGCATGAGAACAAAATGATGTTTCTGATTGATTTTAAATGAAGGTTAAAATTGAGTGTTGACTCAATTAAGTTTACTCTCCATTTTAATTTTCTCCCTTTTCAAAGCATTTACAAACAGCAGGCACCTTGCTCCGCAAGACTGGTAGACACAGTGCCATATTTATATCTGAAAAAGTCATTTTCTTTTAAATGGGAGGAATTTAAGTGAAGTAAAATGTTTCTATGAACATTAATGTTTTTCTCTACTTTAAATTGTCAATTAAGTCTGAATGCTTGTTTCTCCACTTTAAATTCCTCCCATTTAAACAAGTGACTGTATTTTCCTATTATAAATATGCAAAACCAAAGGGGGTGATGGACGGAATGTTGAACATTGCAAGCACTCACCGCCAGTCAACTGATCTGGGTTTAATCCATCATCAGGGTCCCACGTCTGGGCATACCCTGCCAACGTAGGGCGAACAAAGCAAAACCAAAGGCACTGGAATCAAGCTATCCTGGCTGAAGAGGGGTGAAACCCTGATACTGGTCCTAGGATGCTTGGTTCCAGTCCAGGGAGGACCTGGCATGGCAGTTTGAGCTGGACTGTTCCCATGAGGCACAGGGTCAAGACTGATTTGCATGTGGCTGGGTTCAAACTGGAATGGCATGGTAAGCAAAAAAAACAATGGATTTAGGCCCAGTTCTCTGTACTGGGATGAATGTATGACATTGGCCTGCATTCTGTCAATCAACTGTTGTTTTTGCATTTGTCACCCCGAGTGGGACGGGTATGCCCAGACGTGGGTCCCGTGCTCTCAATGCCACTGGAATCAAGCTATCCTGGCTGAAGAGGGGTGAAACCCTGAGACCGGCCTAGGATGCTTGTTTCCAGTCCAGGGAGGACCTGGCTTGGCAGTTCGGGCTGGACTGTTCCCATGAGGTACAGGGTCAAGACTGATTTGCATGTGGCTGGGTTCAAACTGGAATGGCATGGTGAGCAAAAAAAGAATGGATTTAGGCCCATATCTCTGTACTGGGGTGAATGTATGACATTGTCCTGCATTCTGTCCATCAACTGTTGTTTTTGCTATTATAAATATGCACCATATGTACAGGTTACAGGGAGTAAAATGCCTTCTGTTTGTAAGGACTGTTCGACATGGGAGCACATTAAAATTAGTTTTGTGTAATGCATATAAACAAATTTAACTTTTCAGTTGAATTTTTTCCCATTTCAAAGTGTTGCATTTCCACATAACAGGTATCTTGCTCTCAGTGGCTGGTAGACATGCTGCCATATTTACAAGTGAAAAATAGACATTTGTTTTAAATGTGAGAAATTTAAAGTGTTGAAAAATATTCCAAGTGCAGAAAAATGTTCCTTCTTAGGAACATTTTGCAGTACTTTAAATTTCTCACACTTAAAAACAAAATGGTTGTATGTTTATGTTGTACATGTAAGGGTGCCACATGTGGGAAAGGCATGTGCTGTGCCACAAATACAGGTTATGTTCGCTTCTTATTTCTGATCTTTATTACTTTCACATGTGCTTAATAGTTTTTATAATTCTAAGCTAATTGAGCTCTTTAATTCTTTACCTATATTACTGTTTCAAGTTTTTTTTTGTTGTTGTTTTTTGTTTTGCATGCATTGCCTCCCAAACATTTCTCTGGACATAAGTCTTGCAGCTCAGCCCAAGCTGAGCAAAGGATAGGCTTGGGTAAAATGGCTTACTCTTGTGGAAATTTGTTTAACTAACATTAGAACTCAGCCACAGCTGTCATCTAGACCGTCATCTGTTTCTCTAATCCTGAAACTTGCTGCACCCAGTGTGGTATTTTAACACCGAATATCAGTGTTTAACTCTGCGTGCAGCCTTTTACGTTAGCTTAAGTTATTTCTGGTCTGTCTGCTATCCTTAATTGTTAACTAAAGAATTCCATTTAGAGCGAAGCCTTGCATCAGACTGAGCACCTTGGTGACTTTAGAGAAACCTGCTTCGCTTGTTTAATTTGGTAACGTCTGATGTATTTGTTGCTGAGAGGGCACATCATTTTCCATTATCCAGATTCTGTTTCGGAATTTGTCTTCTACCTCTACTGGCTGACTGCAGGACCTGTTTTTTCATTGTTTGTTCTGATAAAGAATAGCAGTGTCTGAAACCAGTAAGGAACAGCAGATTGCCCAAATGCAGATGTGTGCCGACTATAGCTCACTGTAAGACACAGATCACTAGCCTCTGGCGGTGCTCGGTTGAATCATGTCAAAACAGTCTTCGACGTTATCAAGTAGTTTCCTAGTCAGCCCATTCACATCTATTAACACAGCCTTCCTAAGAAAAACTAAGCAGCTGTAGTGGTTATAGTAAAGAAACTCAAGGAATTGTACTTCAGAAGTCCATTTCAAATGATTACAGTTAGAATATGTGTCAGTGTATCTGTGGTACGGTTGTAGGGGTTATGGTGCTTTATTTGTATGTGAACGGTAGTATAGCAGTGCTCAGAGCCACATGTAGTCCGGGCTGATTTAACATGATTACATTTCCATTTTTAAACTCTTGAATTTCCATTTGTACTCTGTTGAATTTGGAGCTTGCTCGCTTTACTTTCCTCTCTGTCACGATGTTTGATTCTCTTGGCGTACGTAAGTGCTACCCCGGGTTGGTTCAATACTGCTTGCACCAAGGCACTCAATAGTTTACACAAAGCTTTAAAGGAAAGGCCGAGGAATAATGCACTGGTCACCTCCCTCTGACTGCAATACAAGAAATGTAGGCGAGATAGACTTATAGCCCTAAAGGAGGATGCCTGGGTCAATTTACAACTAGCCTCAGAATTAAAAAGCTCTAAAGAATTTTGGGCTATAGTCAACTCACCATTCCTGAAACAAGAGACCGGACCCTCACTAAGTGTCAACGTGGGAGAGAATTCTTGGGTGGAACATTATTCAGCCATATTTGGGTTAGTAACCGAGATTGAAACTATAACTGGAGATCAATCAAATTATGTTATGGGTACTCCCCTCATTTTTTCAATGGCAGAAGTGAAACCTGGCCTTATGCAATGCAATAGGGCAAAGGCTCCAGATCCAGATGGGGCCCCGATAGACTTCTTTTTTGATTACCCGGAACGCTGGACCCCATTTTTGACTAACGTTTTCAACGCAATTGCTATCCTAGGCCCTCCTGCCTCATGGAAAACGACAGTTTTTGTGCCTATACATAAGAAAGGGGAAAAAGCTTTGCCCAAAAACTATAGACCAATCTCACTATTGGATGGAACAGTTAAACTAATGGGCAGATGGTTGCTAATTAGACTTGAGGAATGGGCTTCTGAAAAAAATATTTTAATTCCGGTGCAATGTGGTTTAAAAAAAGGGATGGGGACACTGGATCAGTGCTTAAACCTAAATTTAATTTCAGCAAAGTATTCCAATATCAAAGGATGGAGTGTTTTTATGGCGTTTATGAATCTCTCCGCTGCTCTTGATTCGGTTTCACATAATACATTTTGGAATACTTTGAAAGACATGGGTGTGGATGAATATATAGTACTCTTCATTCGCCATCTATACTCCCAGTCTTCTGCATGTGTTAGGTACGACAGCCAGGGTGAGTGTACAAGATCTTTCCCCATTCTGCTTGGTGGGAGGTAGGGATGCGTTTTAGCTCCCTTTCTGTTTTCACTCTACATCAATGGTGTAATCAGCTGTGAGTCATGAGGTTACTGATGTACCCGTGGTAAACAAGAAACTGATTCCTATCCTGCTATATGCGTATGATGCAGTTCTGTTAGCTAGAACCTGTTTAGCTTTGCTTTGCTATGGCAGCACTAGATCTCAAGGTTAACGAATCTAAAACTTACATCCTAATAGTGGGGAAGCAGCCTAGAAAATTACCGTGGTTCACTATTGCTACACGGAGAATTGAAGTAACTAAGACTCTTTTATATCTGGGTTTACTTTTTAATGATTCAGGGTCCAGGAGAAACCTGGTGGAGAACAGATGTAATGCATTAGAGAAAAGCGTTATCGCGATTTGTTTGTTCATGAAAAAGTTGGGCACAAAGCCCTTGGAACCACTTAAAGATTTATTCCGCTAAAGCTATCTCATCAGCCGTATATGGAGCAGGGATTTGGGGCATAATAAAAGTTTGTGTATTACAACGGAAAGAAGGTGGTTTCTTTAAACAAGCATTTACAATGCAATGGTCTCGGCATTGTTAAAGTTAGAGCTATTGGCATTGCTCATGACACTCAAATGCGAGACCTATTGTATTTGCACCCTCACACACAAAGCCACCCACACACACAGAGCCACCCATTACACCAGCTTTAGTGCTCGTCAGAGACAGTCACATGTGAGAACACTGCCAGCAAACATGATACAAGCAGTTACAAAAAATAAAACTGCAATGTACGCTCCCCATCTTTTATAGGGCCCCCAGATAACTGTACTGTTAAAGGTTGCGCTCATGCAGCGCTTGCTAACATTCCTTAAGTATTGAAGCGCTTCCCAGTCTTTTGGAATCGGGTTTCTCTGTCCTAGCCAGCCCCGTGCATTCATCTCCTCCATCCCAACCTCTAGTCTTGCAGCTTCTTCCTATCAAAGTATGACTATGGAGAAAGGCTTCTGTTCTTCCGGAGAAACTGTCAAGTCCTGAGTATCCCAATGCCAATGTACTTGTATTCAACTCTCACCATGTACTTGTCTCTAGGTCCCGTGGTGCCCCCACTCCAAGGTCTCTGCACAGAACATCCCCAGCTTTCGCACCGGTACCTGCGAAAACATCCCCTTAATCTCAGTGGTTCTTTCCCACTCCCGGCCCCGTACCTGTATGAGACTCCGAGTTTGCACCTCGCCCTCTTTTCTTCCTGTCTTCCATTTTCAAAATTTGTGCGGGCTTCAGCTACGCAAGCGCAGAAGGAAGGATGTACTACGAAGGCGTGTTAACGGTCTGTCGTATGAACACACAGAATATGCGCATGCGTGCTCGTAAGGTGGAAAGCTAACTACGGCCATCTTTGTTCGGCCTTCAACTGGCACGCATCAGTGACAGAGATATGGAAAGAGAGAAGAGACTAACACCTACCTGTATACAAAATGCATTGCGCAAGACAGAAGTCGTTTACCCTACACTAGAAATTATCTGGTTCTGAGCTCCGATGCACCAGCAAGCAACAGTTTTAGATTCGCAGCAAACTACGTTTTTCAGGAAAAAATGGCTCATTAATGCGCACCTACTTTTGCAAGGTTTTATCAAGCAGCATCTGAAGCATCATCAGCTTCCCGACTCCGGCAGTGTGCGAACGCAGCCCTCTTCTCCTTCGCTTTTCTATTCGTACCAAACACTGCATTCAAAATGGTGCAATTGAAATCACATTTTAAGATAATTTAAAAACACACTTGGCTAAATTAGCAGGTAATCGATGGCGTGTGTACATTTGAGGAAGCCAGTGTGGAGCGGGACTGACTAGCTGAGGCTTGTTTAGATAATTCACTGATGTAATCGGGTAGGGAATACAGGGTGATAGGTTTTTGTTTTAGAAAATCCGCAAGATTGCAATAACAACCGCGGCGAGCGAGCCCAGCTGCCAGTCATTGAGGGAATCGCCCTGAACACCACCGCCTTTCTCCGAGGTCAAGCAGAAATGCCTCGGAGAAACGCAGCGGCATTTTCAGATTCGGGGGAGTTTTTTTCTTTCTCTCCTCTTGCCATTGGCTGGAATGTTTACATTCCAGAGGAGGGAAAGAAAGTAAAAAACACGCCCCCGAATCCGAAAAAGACGGGGCTTGTTTGGAGAGACAAAGCTCTTCTCCAGTGGCTGACCAGCGTTTAAGAGGCCAGCCACTGGAGAAAAGGGGAGAAGAGGGGCGGGTTCAAGCCCCTCTTCTGAAAACATTAAATCTCGCGAGCGAGACTGCGCAAGCGCAGCCTTCACTAGCCGAGACCTAAAAATAGCGTTTACTCCCGAAAGGCTGCCCTAATTACATCATGCACCAAGAGCTGAATGTCCCATTTATTTCTGACTTAATATTCATAACCCCGGTCCTACTTTGGTATTCAATCTGGATCAGGGAAACAGTGGGACTGACTCAAAACATTATTAAAGATTGTTTATCCCTTGAGAAGGCGTATCAAGTTCCATGGCTGCGGTATGTAAAAGACACCCTGTTAGCAGATTCTATTTCATGACCCACTTTCTTTTCTGAACATCTCAAAAGCCAAAATCAAATCTCGCTCGAAAGATCATAGGGATAATAAAAGGCATGCATTAAATTGCAATAAAAGTACATTGGCATTATATCTGGACCTTCGTCCTGCCCCTGGAGAAGTGAATTCATATTTGATCTCTATAACAAATATCCGTCACCGATATGTTCTGCTGAGATTCAAATTAAATCTTATCCCTTGCATGCTGGCTTTCCCACCAGGAATGTATTCAGTCAAAGAACTCCCAATCTGAAAGAGACAATTAGTTATGGATTCCTCACCTTAGAATTGCCCCCAGGCATCAGACTGGATCTAGAGAATTTTTTCCTCAGCAGTACCTCTGCGCGTCAATAGGTGGCGTCTGTTGACTCCGTGATCATCGTTGGCGTCTTAGTCGCCGGAATGACCTCGCAGCATCTACTTAGACGCCCCCCTCGCGCGATGACTTCGGTTCTTTCTTTTTCGGCTCCAGCCACGCAGATCCGGAGAGACCAGTTCCTTGAGTCACTTTTCGACTCAGTTTTTTGCGACTTTTGTCAACATCTTTTTTGAGTCGATCACCTCCTGGTGCACGGAGGGATGTCACGTTGGTCCGGCTTCAAGGCTTGCGACACCTGTCGCAAATTGATGTCATTCAAGGACCCGCACCTCGTGTGCCTTTGGTTCCTGGAGCGCGACTACGACCCGAAGTCATGCTCTGACTGCTGGGCCATGAAACTGAAGTCTTTGCGGGAGCGGTGCCGAAAGCTTCTCGAGACCCAGCAGTCCGCTATGTGCCGTTTGAGGTCCCGTTCGAGAGTGAGGTCGCAGGACCAGTTGTGGAGCCACCATTCGTCATCGAAGTTTTCATCTTCGGGTAAGTCGAAGCACACGAAGAAGGCGAAGAAGCTTCTTCGCTCTTCACGTTCTCCCCTGCTGACGCGACGTGGGATGCAGAAGGTAGTCGTCCGGCTCCACCCACGAAGCCTGTTTGGTCGACTCAGGCCCTCCCTCCTTTTCTAGAATCCAGAGCGACCCCTGCCCAGCTTTGTAACTTCTACGAAGTCTTGCATCCCATCTTCAGGCAGTTTGACTCCGGTGCACCCTCAGGCCCCGCGGACTTGTGGATGTTGGCAGCTTCGGAGCCGCAGGGCCCAGAAGGATCCAGGCCTGTATCCGGATCGGTCCCGGTCAACCTTGTGACACCTCTGGCGCCAAATCCATTGACTACACCTCCACTGCCTACGCTGGTTGTCTCCCCAGCAGGCGTCAGTTGCGGCCTCCCCCTTTGAGGACACGTATCCGGACCAAATTGCCTGATGTCTGGACCGGTGCCGACCGGTATTTTTGTACCCATGATGTTTCTTACCACCCTGAGTGGTTCACAGGAGAGGGTTGAGGACTGGGAGGGGTCTGTGAACCCTCTTGAAGACCAGTTAGAGGTACCGGACTTGAGCGAGGAGTTGGGAGAGGCCAGTGGTCTGGACACCTCCCCAGACCATGGCATGTTGTCTCCTTTCTCCCCCTAACGTGGCTACAGAGGAGGGTGCATCTTACGCAGTGGTGTGTGTGTAAGGAAGCCAAGGCCTTAAACCTCAAGCTTCCTACGGTGGTGGTCAGGACTAACCTCCTGACAGGTGTTTTAACTGGCAGCGGCCTTTTCGGAGCCCTTGCTGCCGTTCAATGAGGCTCTTACGGACATCCTTTTGTGCACTTGGTCCAAGCCCAACACAGGGGCCCCTGTGAACAGGATGATAGCCCAACGCCACTGCCCAGCCACAGGCAACCCCATTTTCTTCTCTTCCTATCCTACCCCTGAGAGCTTGGTAGTCCAAGCCTCAACGTCCAAAGGCATATTTCCTAACGCACCACCTGATAGGGAATCCAAGAAGCTGGACCACCTTGAGAAGATGTTTTCCTCCTCCAGCTTGAGACTGCGGTCAGTGAACACCGCTTGTCTATTGGGACGTTACTCCCACTTGGTGTGGGACACGGTAGCACAGGTGCTGCCACAGTGCCCGGAGGAGGCCCAGGCCATGCTCTCTTGTGCTGTTGCCGAAGGGAGAGACGCAGCAAAGTTCACCATCAGGTGTGGGCTGGACACTGCTGACTCACTGGGCAGGACGTGTTCCATGTCCGTAGCACTGACGCGCTACACCTGTTTGAGGTCCACTGGCTTTTCGGGGGATGTCCAAGCAACGCTTTTGGACATGCCCTTTGATGGCCGTCATCTGTTTGGCAACAAGGCAGACAACGCGCTTGAGCGATTTCAGAATTCTAGGGCCAAGGCTAGATCCTCAGGCCTCTGCTTTTCACCCCTTTGTGGCTGCGGAAGGAGTGCCCCGCCATGTTCCGTCCAGAGCCACAGGCCTGCGCAAGCTGTCCAGCCCCTGCGCGGCCTGGGACGTGGATCCCACCGCTGTGGGTCGGGGGGGCCACCGGGTGGGCAAGTCCACCAGCACCCTCTCTGCAGCAGCCTCCAAACCCTCCTAGTTTGACCTTTCAGGCCCATCAATCGCCAGTGGGCAGCAGGGTTCGCCATCACCTCCCCCACTGGCTCAATATCACGCCGGACAGGTGGGTTTTGCAGATGGTCCGAAGGGGCTTCTCCCTCCCCTTTGAGACTACTTCTCCATCCATGCCACCTCAGTTCCATCACGTGTCTGAGGATCACCTGGCCCTTCTCCATCAGGAAGTTTCGGCTCTCTTAGCCAAGGGAACCATCAAGCGCGTTCCTGCCCCAGAAGTAGGTTGTGGTTGTTATTCCCACTATTTTCTGGTGCCCAAGAAGGACAAGGGCTTGCGTCCTATCTTGGATCTCAGGAACGTCAACCGTTTCCTCCTGTAGACTGGATGGTAGCGTTGGACTTACAGGACGCTTATTTTCACATCCCCGTCCTGTCAGCCCACCGCCGTTACTTGCGGTTCACGGTAGGCAATGAGCACTTTCAGTGTACTGTGCTTCCCTTTGGCCTTACCAGCGCCTCTTGGGTGTTCGCGAAAGTGATGGTGGTGGACGCAACTCATCTGCACAGATCAGAGATTCCAGTCTTCCCTTATCTCGACGACTGGCTGTTAAAGGCAGGCTTGCCCCAGGCTGTCGTCTCCCACCTCCAGACTATAGCGGACCTCCTGCGTTTGCTGGGGTTCATTATCAACGTGCCGAAGTCACACCAGATTCCCTCTCAGAAGCTGCTTTTGATCGGAGCGGTTCTGGGCGCAGTGCAGTTTCGGGCTTATCCTCCTGAGCAGTGAGTCCAGGATATTCGGGCTATGATTGTGATCTTTCAGCCTCCATCCTGGGTTTCGGTCCGAATGACCCTGAAGCTACTGGGCCTCATGGCCCCCTGCATCCTGCTGGGCACAGCATCAGGGGAATATTCCTGATTGCATCCAGATCTCGGAGGGCACTGCACACCAATTGCAGTGCTCGTTAACAAACCAGGATTGGATCAACGGCAGTTCCTTTTCCCTTCCCCAATCAGAGTTCAGAGTGGTGACAGATGCATCAATGCTGGGGTGGGGTGGCCACATGGGAGAGGCAGAGATCAGAGCCTCTGGTCTCCGGCGGAGTCCGGGCTCCTTATCAACATTCTGGAGCTTCGGGCAATTAGTCTTGCACTAAAAGCATTCCTTCCCTCTGTCCGGGGAAGAGTGGTGCAGGTGTTCATGGACAACACCACCGACATGTGGTACTGCAACAAACTGGGCTGGTTGGGTTGTGGACCCTATTTCAAGAGGCTCTCTGCCTTTGCACACGGCTGGAACATCAGGGCATATCCCTGGTGGTTCAACACCTGGCAGGTTCTCTGAACACCAGGGCGCACAAACTTAGCCGCAGGTGCATGATGGATCACAAATAGCATCTGCACTCTGAGGTGGTGCAAGGTCTCTTTCAGCAGTGGGGGGAGCCTTGATTAGATCTATTTGCCACCGAATAGAACACGCAATGTCAGCAGTTGTGCACGTTGGAATTTCCAAGGCGGCACTTGCTTGGCGATGCTTTTCGTCACAAGTGGAGTTGCGGTCTTCTATATGCCTTTCCGCCTATTCCACTTATGCCCAGAGTGCTGAAGATCAAGCGCGATCGGGCCCAAGTAATTTTTGTGGCCCCAGATTTGGCATGGAGAGTCTGGTATCCCGAGCTATTACACATGGCCATCGATCCTCCGATCAGACTGCCTCTTCGGGAGGATCCTCTGTTGCAGCAGCAGGGGACGGTCCTCCACCCGAATCTGTCCAGCCTCCACCTCCTTGTGTGGAGATTGAGCTGTGACAGTTGACAGCTTTCGACCTTTCTCCCGAAGTCTGTAATGTTATCTTGGCAGACACGCGTCCCTCCACTAAAACAGTATATGCCTGTAGATGGAACAAATTTGTGGCATGGTGCGCAGCAAAGGCTGTGGATCCCCTTTCTGCCCACTTTCAGAAGTTCTCCTCTTCATTCTTTCTTTGGCCCAGCAGGGCTCTGCTCCGGGCACTCTCAAAGGCTATCTTTGGGCCATTTCGGCCTTCCTTCAGCTGCCTGACCAGCTTCTCTTTTCCAAGTCCACTATTGTAAATTGCTTCCTTAAGGGCATTGCTCATTTGTTTCCTCCAACTCCTTTCGTGATGTCCCAGTGGGACTTGAAACTGGTTCTTACTTAACTGATGTGTGCTCCTTTCGAGCCACTACATAACTATCCTCTCAGACTCGTAACCCTTAAAACTGCCTTTGTGGTTGCCCTCACCTCTGCTCGTAGGGTGAGTGAGCTACAGGCCCTTTCTTCTAAGCCTCCTTTCCTGGTTGTTCATTCGGATAAGGTTGTCCTCCACACTAGGCCTTCTTTCCTTCCCAAAAGGGTTACCTCATTCCATATAGGACAGACCATCACTTTGCCCACCTTCTTTCCGCCTACGCATCCTTCTAAAGAGGAAGAGCGGCTCCACTGTCTGGATCCAAAACATGCTCTTTCAATCTATCTGGATCGCGCGAAACAATTCCAGGTGGATGACCAACTCTTTGTTGGCAACGTGGGCACCAAGAAAGGTCAGGCCGTGCAAAAACGAACTATCTCCCGATCGGTTGTTCTTTATATCAAAATCTGCTATTCCTTAGCGAAAAAGTAACCTCCAGTTGGGTTGCGTGCCTATCCCACTAGGGCGACGGCTGCCACTACTGCTTTGGGACGTGAAGTCCTCCTTGACATCTGCCAGGTAGCTACGTGGGCTTCACTGCACACATTTACCAAACACCACTGCCTGGAAAGCCAAGTCCGGAGGGATGGCTTCTTCGGCCGTTCGGTTCGTTGGGACTTTCTGGTAAGAACTTGGTTCGCAGACCCACCACCGGGGTTGGTATTGCTGGGGTATCTATTGTAAGGTGAGGAATCCATAACTAATTGTCTCTTTCAGATGAACAAGTTACTTACCTTCGGTAACAATATATCTGTAAGAGACAAAGATAGTTATGGATTCCTCACGCCCCACTCATCCTCCCCGTTCTGTGAACTGACTTCTATGATGAGGGACTCCCGTTTAGGGCCGTAGTTTTCGTGCACCAGTGTCTTGCATGGCTCTGTGCTAATGGCGTGGAATGCCGTGTAAAGAATTGACCTCAGCGCGCGAGGGCGGCGTCTAAGTAGATACTGCGACGTCATTCCGGCGACCACGACGCCAACGACGAACGCGGTGTCGATCGATGCCACCTATCGAAGCGCAGAGGTACTGGTGAGGAAAAAATTCTCTGGATCCAGTCTGACGCCTGGGGGTAATTCTAAGGTGAGGAATCCTTAACTAATCTATGTCTCTCACAGATGTATTGTTACCGAAGGTAAGTAACCTGTTAGTTTTCCCCCGTGACGGTGAGTCTACTCAATCAAATCTACATTTTATATTTTTTCTTAAGTTTTATATCTGTTTGCGGAAAAAGTATATTTGCCCATTGTTCTTGAAATCTAACTTTGTACAATGTAGCCCAGCTCAGTTCTTCCTCCAAACGGTACCTAATCCTTATGTTAATTTTTCTCTTGCATCTTATTTATCACTTGTTTTATCAAAAAGGAGATTGATTTTTTATGATTCGAACTGTAATGTATTGTGGCACTCCTCTGCTCTTTATATTATTTATAGGATGATTTGAGGATGGTGTTTTAATAGATCCCCCCCCTTACCTAGATGTTTACTTGTTTGTTTTCCATTTAGCTGGTCCAGCAGTTAGTAGATTGACTGATCTGCTGCTTGTAAACCCAACCAGTCTCGATACTGTCTTGCATATTTTATTATATATTGAATGAACTCGCTATGTTTTAAAAGAGTGCTCTTTCCTTTTTATCTAAAGGTTTTTAATATGGTTCCTATCTGTGTCTTTATTTTGTATCTTAAATATGATGGCAATGTAAGATCGTACTAAATATGTATTTCATGATTTGTATGTATATGATCTTAATGTTTAAGATAGAATAAAGTAGATTGATTGATAGTGCTGTAATCAAGGTTGTTTTTTATTTTACTCCTTAGGAAGTGAACAGTCTGATGTGGAGTGCTTAAAGAAAGCTGGTATCAGTGGAGTCCCGAATGATTGCTCCGAGGAGGCGCAAGTGGCCTCGACGTTTATCTGCAAAAGTGATGGCGGCCCTGGTGCTTTCCGGGAATTCACAGAGCGCATAGGTTTACTTCTCAGCCGGGTGACTGCTAAGGCAGATCAGTGCTAACGGTGCAACAGAATCCTGACCAGGGGATGTGTTTTTCTTTCCGAAGGGACTGATTTTATAAAGGGTTTACCAAAATCATTATTTTATACTTATTTCTGGAATTATGCAACAAAGAGTTTAGTTGGATTTTTCCCAAAAATTTATTTTTGCAGTATCGATTTACATAAGACGTCGACAGACTTTTATTTCTCCCAACAGTCTCACGTCAAAGTTACTCATATCTGCCTGTGTGATAGGAGAAACTCCCCCCAAAAATCATGTGCAAATGCCAAATGAATGGCAGCAACATGATGTACGAGGTACTACTTCTCGAATTTAAAAGCTATTTCTACAATCATCGCTATGAAGAATTTTCACTGTGGGTCGGACGTTCTGACGAGGTAGAATTTTAAATGTAATGAAAGATGTTTTGAGCTAAACATGGTGTGTGACTTTCACTTTTCTGTCTTTTTATTTTCCTTCTGATTTTGTGTTTGCTCCCATATTTGAATAAGCAGAGCCTAAGTTTCCTAAATTCTACCGACAAGCATCTGTCCAGTTCTTTAAAACCCTAGGTCGTGCTGGACTCTTGACTACCAGCATTTTTCTCGTTTTTGGTACACTGCACTAGGGATTCTCTGATATTCTGACATGGGGAATACTTCTTATTTCCGTTAATTTTTCAATATGCAAATCAATATGAGGTTTTGATGGCAAACTGTTTTGAAAAACTGCTATGCAGTTCATTTTAACAAAGATGCTGATCTGTACCCTTGAACAGCCACATGTTTATATCAAAGTATCAGCTTTTGAAAATAAATAGCATCAGGAGCCTAAAAGTGACGAACATGTTACATTCATCCTATTCGTTTTGGCAGATTCTCCTCAGCTCTGTTAGTTTCTCTGCCTCAAAGCCAGATACACTTGCCTATATTTAACCTTCACTTGATTGACCCTTTGGGGAATCGTCTATTGTGCGTGCCATTCAAGATACTGCTGTCTACTGTACGCTGGTATTTCTCTTTCTTTGAGGATACAGTAGTGGTGTAGAGTCATGCCGGCAAATAGGGCCACTGGAATTGTGTCGGGAGAGGTCCAAATTATGTGGCACGGTCGAATGAATTATGCGCCAACAAAAGTCCAATTACGCAGCATAATGGGGCACTTTTGGTGATTAGTATTACTTCATTATTTAGTAACTTTTACACTTGTTAACACTGTCTGGGCATTGGCTGCCCTTCGTACCAGTTTAACACCAACATATGGAAATGAGCAACAGAAAGGTGACCAGTCAACCTTTGTAAAGGGCCTTCCAGTGGTCGGCAACACTTGTTGCTGGTGTTTTTTAGCAACTTTTAAACCATTTGAGCTAGAAAATGTTTTTTTTTTGTTAAAATCTGCAGATTATGCAGCAGATGATTGTTTATGCGACATCCACAATTTTGTGAAAAACGCCGCACAATCTTAAAATTCCAGTGGCCCTGCATATAGATCTCCATTTGATTCATATACATGGAATAGAGAGGATGAAAGCTACCAATGTATGCGCACAGCATACAGAACCTAGTATCACAGATAATTCTCTTCCCCTGCTACCTTAGAAAAGTCAAAGTGATCTTAACCAATTGATAGCTGTAAAAAAACTATAAAATCCTTTAAACGATGCAGTGTCCCTTGAAATGTAAATCAGCTAAAAATGGTGCTAAAAATTTAAATCGATCAAAATGTCAATTGGTTGAGTGAAACCAATTTTAGTTACCATTAAACCATTTGCATGCCTGATTCTAGATTATTTTGCAAGGTCTATCTTCATCTAATTTGTTTATGGCAAACAAGTCCATACTTCATTGTAGGCTAACGCGATGTGCCTGTAAAAAAAAAAAAAACAATGTGTCTGCAGATGTTTACAAGGCCGTTATTTTATATGAAATGTTGTCTTTTGTTCAACTCTTCTTTCCATGCTCTTCTGTGTTCTGTGTTCTTCACAGTTAGTCTGCACTGTCTTAGACTTTTTGCATTTCCAGTTCTAGCTCTCATGCATCCTTGTACGGTGAACACCTGAGTCACACTTAACATATGCAAAGAGGATCACTTACTCCTTTCAAAGTACTATTTTTTATTTTCTGCAATTGCATAATTTTAAACTGCATTTACACTTAAGAGTTTACAATAATGATGCATTCTGAGGGCTAGTAATTTATTATATTATTTTGAAAATTTGGATTCTGTGTCCTGGTTAACTATGAAAATATTATGTATGAATTAAATAATAAATAAATAATGCATTGCTGAACCTCAGCTTGATTTACAATTTAATCAAGGTGGCCAACATGAGAGACATTTAGAAACGTGCACAAAATAAGATGCGCATTAGTTTCTGTAGTAATATTGAATGGAAATAACATTTTTTAATCTTTTTTTTTTTTTAAACTTTATTTTTGTGCAGGCATGAAAAAATTACAGATGTGACACGTCCCAATCCCCATGCCAAACTTACATCTTGTTATGAGATCATATCCGTTATGCGCCCCACCCTACGGCCGGGCCGCTGCACTGAGGTATGTCCAGTAGAATACACGTGTATCTCACGTTACGCTTCTCACTTGCAATCCCACGCTCCTGCTTTTGTATTATTTTTCTCCCACAACACCCCTCCCCCCCGCCCCCCAACCCTCCCCACAGAACCCATAGCACGTCTCCCTCCAGGGTGGACCGACCGCTCCCACGTCCCTCCAACTATGTGTCACCAGTCCATCGGTGTCATGCTTGTAGAATGTATTAATGTTTGACCCCCTCTCTCCACCTAGTATAGGACCTCGCCTGTACGGCCCCTCCAGAGGACCACTGTCACTGTCTTGTCCCGGCCCTCCTCGTTAGCAATTGGTCCCTCCCGCCCGTCCCCGCCATCTACCCCTCTATGTGTGTCCTCCTATGTGTCCCACCTCTAGGCCATGGTATTGCCTCCATTTGCTCCATATCTTTCGAAATTTCTTGGGACAGCCTCTCGCTTTGTATGTCACTCTTTCTGCTGCCATATAGAGGTCCAGCCCTCTCCTCCATTCCTCTATCTCCGGCCTCTCAGCCACTCCCCAGTATTTCGCAATGTCCCTTTTCGCTACCACCAGCGCCAGTCCCAGGAAAATAATATGTGGGCGCGGTAGATCTACTTCGGTCACCACTCCCAGTAATGCCAGTTTCGGGTCTAGTGTGAGCTCCACTCCCAGCACCTCCCCCAATTCTGTGAAGATGTGAGACCAATACGTCTGAATTTTGTCACAGGACCATAGAGTGTGGTAGAAATCTCCCTGCTCCGTTTTGCAGCGAAGACACGTGGCGTCTGTTATTCTACCCATCTTGTGGAGACGCCTCCGGTCAAAGTATGTCCTGTGTAGTATATTTAATTGGATCAGCCTCAGCCTTGATTTAATGGCGACTTCTCGTGGGTGCATCAATATCAGCTCCCAGTCTAGGTCCTCCAGCTGTCCTACGTCCGCCTCCCATTTATCCCTGAGTTTCGTCAGATTTCCCAGCATGTTGTTTGTGAGGGTTTTATATGTAAGCGAGACTGCCTGGTGGACCATCTGCTCCTGTAGGAGTCTCCCTTCCAACGGTGAGTATTCCGGTATGCCCTGTAGTGATATCTGCTGTGACTTCCAAGCGTGAACTAGCTGCATGTGCTTGTATCGTTGTGTGTGGTGTAATCCGAACTCTGCCTGCAGCACCGTGAACGTCTTCAGCTCACCTCTACTAATCACGTCCCCAATGGTGGAGATCCCTATGTCATCCCACCTTTGGAAGCCTCTCAGTTTATGTATTTCCTTCAACCATTTACAATGCCACAGTGGCGTCTGACGCGTTGGCTTCCCTTCCCATCCCGTGGCTCTAGTCGCTCGGGCCCATGCTCTTAAGCGTGGTCAAAGTCGCTGGCAAGAGCGTTCTCTCCGCCTTTCCCCCATACAGATAATGAAGTATGTTGTGTGCGGATAATTTATACCTCTCTAAGGCATAGGTTGGGTGATCTGCCGGTGCGTGCAGCCAGTCATTAATGGGGGTCAGGTGTTCCGCCCAATAGTAGGCCTCCAGGTTCGGTAGTGAAATCCCTCCACTGTATTGATGTCGCTGGAGAGTCTGGAGCGCAATGCGTGGTTGTTTGCCCAACCATATGAATGACCGCAGGTCAGCGTGTATTCTAGGGATAGTATTAGTAGGGAGCGGATAGTACTCATTTTGAAGTGCGTAGAGAAATTTGGGTAGGGTAATCATCTTATACATCGCCGCCCTCCCCAGTAGGGTGAGTGGCAACTGTCTCCATCTCGTCATATCCTCCACTGCCTCCTTCAGTATTCGTTCCACATTTCTCTGGAACGAGAGCCTTTTGTCCAGGGTGATATATACCCCCGGGTACTGGAACCCCTCAGCGGTGGTGAGGAGACGTTCCGGTAGCGTTACCCCCTGTACTGCTCCCCGTGGTGTGTACAGGACTGATTTGTGCCAGTTGATGGCGTGGCCTGCCATTCCCCCAAAATCTTCCAACTCTCTGAATAACTGCCCTACGGATATCTCGGGGTTCGTGATATACAACAGTACGTCGTCTGCATATAACGAAATCTTTTCCTGAGTATCCCCCGACTCGGTGCACCTGAAGCCATGGATCTCCGGGTTCTGCCGAATTTTGGCCGCCAGTATTTCTATGGTGAGAGTGAAAAGGAGAGGTGACAGCGGGCACCCTTGTCTGGTGCCCCGCTCCACCCGGAATTCGCGCGATAGGCACCCATTCACTCGTACCCTCGCCTTCGGCGCCGCGTATAGCAGCTCTATCCATTTTAGGAAATGGGGGCCAAAGCCGAACCGTCGCAAGACCGCCGTGAGAAAGGGCCAATGTACCGCATCGAACGCTTTTTCCGCGTCCAAGGACAGGAACCAGTGCGGCTCCGTTCTACCGTGTATTTCTTGGAGCCAGTTGTGGGTCCGTCTGAGGTTGAGTTTTGTTGCCCTATCCGGCAAGAATCCGGATAGGTCTGCGTGTATAAGGCCCGGGATCACCGTTCGTAGACGCGCCGCTAGAATTGTTGCCAGTATTTTTACTTCCATATTCAGGAGGGAAATGGGGCGGTACGAGGCACATTCCTCCCTCGGCTTTCCCTGTTTGTATATCGGCACTATGGTTGCCAATGCTAGGTCCCGTGGGAGTCTCCCTAGTCCGTATGCGTCTACATAGAGCGCCAACAGGTGGGGCGTCAATAGGTCCGCCGTCCTTTTAAAGAATTCCGCCGGGAACCCGTTTGGCCCCGGTGTCTTCCCCGTTTTTAGTTTATTGATGGCTACGGAGATCTCCTCCCGTGTGATTCTCGCCTCCAGAGGGGCACTGAGTTCCTCATCCAAAACTGGGAGATCTAGATTTTCCATATAGAGTAGGGCCTCTTCCACCGACCCGAGGTCCCGGCCCCTATAGAAGGTCTCATAGTGCCGCGCGAAGGCCGCTGCTATGCCCCCGTCGGTAGTTTCCAGGCCTCCCCCTTCGTCCCTGATTCGCTCCACCCACCTCGCGGCTTGCTCTTTCCTGCTAAGCCATGCCAGGAGCTTGCCTGACTTGTCGCCCACATCATATAGGCGGTGTAACGTGGCTAGGGCCTGTGTTTTTGCCTCATTGGAGACCAGCTCCCTATACTCCTTCTGTTTGTCCTGCAGTTGCCGCAGTATTCCCTCCTCTCGGTTGACCAGGTAGTGCCTTTCTAGGGTCAGGATTTCGCTTTCTAACGCTGCTGCCACCCTGTGCTGTTTGTTGCGCTCGTCCCGTAGTCTCCCCCTGAGTCTATCTCGCACCACAGGTTTCATGGCTTCCCAGAAGACCATGTTGGAGTCCACTGAACCCTTGTTCTCCGCAACATACACTTTTATGTCCGCCCTCAGACCCCGCACTATGTCAGGGGATTGAAGATCCCATGCCGCCAACCGCCATTCCGTCTCACGCCTTTCGGTGGTCTTTCCTAAGAGCGCATAGAGGGGGGAGTGATCTGAAATTCCCCTTGCCTTGTATACGATCTCGTCCCCTTCCGACAGATACTGTCGTGCCACAAAGATATAGTCCAGCCTGGAGAAGGTTTTGTGTGCCCCTGAGTAAAAGGAGAATGCCTCTTGCGTCGGGTGGCGCCACCGCCATGCATCGGTGAGTCCCATGTCCGCCACGTATTTCGCAAGAGTTGTTTGTGTCCCCCCTCGGTGGTGCTCCCCCGAGCGGTCTAGTTCTTCCGACATGACATCATTAAAGTCTCCCCCCACTATTTGCATCGTATCCGCCGTTTCCAGTAGGATGGCCGCTACTTCCCTGAGTGTGCGTGTTTGGAGTTTCGGAGGGGCATAGACTGAGATGATTGTCACACGTTGTCTGTTCCACTCCCCCTGTACTCCCACATATGTACCCTGTGTATCGCTCCACGTACGCGCCACGGCGAAGGGGTGTGTTTTGTTAATAAGTATTGCGGCTCCCCTGGCACCTGACGTGTAGCCCGCATGATTCAAGACTTTGTATCTCCCCCTAGCTATGAATGTACATTTTCCCGCCCTAAGGTGGGTTTCTTGCAGGAGGATGAGATCCGGGGCGGTCTTCTTTATGTAGGCATTCACTAATCCCCTTTTTATTTTGGAGCCCAGACCATTAACATTCCAGGTCAGAATGGATAACCCCTTGCGTATACCCTCCGTGTTTGTTAGTGTATCTGCCATATTGTGTGCGTCTTCCGGAGGCCACTATTTGCCCCTAACGGCTGCGTGTGACAGTGTGGACACCCATTTCTCAGATCGTGCCTCTTTGTGCTATCCATTTTCCAACTCCCTCCCCTGCTACCCCAACTTGTTGAAACTCCCCCGTGCCCCCTCCCACCCCCCACCCCACCTCTCTCCCCTTCCAGACTCGTCCCCATCACGGTCCAAGCTGTTAGTAGAAGTCGGTCTGTCACCCCCCCCCCCCCTCCCTCCCTCTACACAACTGTTATTGTTAACAAATAAACCGTGCCTGAGAACACCAAGAACAAGTTAATGGAAGGGAACAAAAAAAGGGGAAAAAGAAAGAAACAACAACTGAAAGGGTGCTGGCCACTTGCGTGTCATGACCGTGTCCCAGCCGACAATCTAACCCTCCACATTTCCCAGGGTCACGACTGTGAGTCTTGCGTTGTCGGTACTGTGCTGCAATGTTTATCTGTTACGTCCTGTTCCAACTGCCGGATCTCTGCTTCCAGTGGGTGCAAGGAGCGCTGTTCAGTGCCCGACACCTCGCCCTCTCCCTCCGAATCCCTGAGGTGTGCTCCTTCTCCTTCCGATCCTGTCGGGTCCCGAGACCCTTCCTGAGATCTGTGTGCCGTCCTCGACGTCCCGGGTGATTCCGATCTCCCCCTCCTGGCTCCTGCCAACGTGCGCGAATGATATGGGGTGCCTGTGTGTCTCGAGTAGAGTCTCCTGGATCTCCTCCTCTGCTGTTTTGGCGTGTCCCACCGGGCCTTATCCTGTGCCGCCCTCACCAGCTCCTCTCTCCCTGCCGTTTCCCTACTATTTAGGATCGGTCTCTCCTCCAGCCAGTGCCATGCGTCCTCTGGCTGGCTGAAGAAGTGCGCCTTATCCCTGTAGATGACTTTGAGTTTCGCCGGGAAAAGCAGCATATACGTAATGTTCAGTGATCGCAGTTTGACCTTCACCGAGTCAAAGGAGCGCCGCTGCTTCTGGACCTCCTGACTATAGTCCGGAAAGATCATTACGTTGGTGCTCTCCACTCGGATTTCGCCCATTTTCCTCGCTTCCCGCAATATTAAGTCTCTGTCCGCGAAGTTGAGGAAACGTGCGATTACTGGCCGGGGTCTCGCGCCCTCCGGCGGTTTCGCCAGGAGCGCCCTGTGCGCTCTTTCGACCACGAAGCAGGTAGAGAAACGGGCTCCAGGGAAGGTGTCCGTGAGCCACTTGTGCAGGAAGGCTGCCATGTTGTTCCCCTCGATTCCCTCTCTAAATCCCACGAATCGGAGATTGTTCCGTCTCGCCCTATTTTCGGCGTCATCCACCTTCCATAGCAGCTGTCTGTGCGACGCCTGGAGCTCCGCCATTTCTCTTCGAAGGGTGTTTATGGAGTCCTCAGCCTCTCCAATGCGTGTTTCAGTCTCGGACACCCTGGCGGAGAGGTTCCTGAAGTCTTGTCGCAGTAGTGTGACCTCAGCGCCCACTTCCCCAATTTTCCCCTCCAACGCGGATCGGGATTCCTGAATGTCCGATCTCGACGCCTGGATTGCCGCCAGTAACCTGTCCGTGTCGGAGGCCCCTGTCGCCGCCGTGCCTGCGCCGTCTTTGGAGGACCTTGGTGCTGCGAAGAGGTCCAGAGTGCCTTGTTTGGGGGGCTTGGGTGGGGGGTCCCTCTTCCCCATCTTGCCTGATTCCGTGGTGGGCCCAGCTGCCAGCGCCCTGGGCCGAGTGGTTATAGCAGGTTCCCCGTTGTGTGTCCCACCGGGATCCAAAGTGTCACGATGCCGCCCGTCGCGCGTCCCGCTTCCAGTCCTGTCGCGTATCTCCAGGTGGCCCCTCCGCGTTGCCCGTCCCACCACTCCTTAATGCTGCACAGTGCAGTGCGCGGCGGGGCCCCTCCAAGTCAGCTGTAGTTGGCCCAGCGGATGCAGCGGCACGTTCAGCAAGCTTCCATCAGACCCCCGTCTCCCCCGCCGCTGGTTGGAGTCTCCTCTCTCCCCACCCCCGTGGGGCGGCGGTGAGGGCGTGAGGAGTGTGTGGGGTGGGGGGGAAGGGCCGCCAGCTCCCGCTCCGCTCACTCACCGAGTGCATCTGTAGTCGCGGCCGCCATCTTGGTGAAGGTGGACTCACGGCGTCCGCTGCTCCCTCGCTCTAGCCGTATCCTGCGAAGCACCTCCGTGCCTTGGCTGTAACCGGTATGGGCAGGGAGGTCCCTTCTCCCGCCGGAGAGACCGCAGGACCTGTCGCTGGCCGTCAGACCGGTGGAGTGGCCGCCATGTTGGGTAGGTGCGCCTTCCTTCTCAGCGCCACCCGCCGCCCCGGGCCACTCAGCGCGGGGCCCGGCTTCCCTCTCTGAGCCCTTCGGGGCCGCCTCACCGCATATCACCCTGGGCTCCGGTCCCTCCGCCGTCCGCTCTAGTGCCGTCGTCCGTCACCGGAGTGCCTGCGCTGCGTCCTGGCTATTCGCCCTGCGGGCGACCCTGCAGTCCCCCGGGCTTGTACGACACTCCGGTCGCTGCTGGCGCCAGTGTGACTCGTCGCTGGCAGGTAGGCTCCTGTTTCGGTCGGGCTGCGGGACTCCTCCTCGGGCCGTTCACCTCGCCGCCATCTTGGCCAGCCGTTAGCCCTTCACCACGGGCGCCGTGTCTGGATCGGCCAAAACTTCTTCTGTAGGCTTCGGTTTCGGGTTTTTTTTTACTCTCGTCCCTCTCCATGCATCCACCGACAGCCAGTGTGTGAGTTTAGGCTGGTGGAGATAAGTAGTTCGTCGGATCTATAGACGTCGGCCGGGAGCTCCCGGGAGACACGTCTAGCCCTGCATGCTGCTGGCCACCGACTCAACATTTTTTAATCTTGTATGATCTTTTCATTTTTATTACCTTCTTGTTTCAGGTCTTCTCTGAAAACATATTGGCAATAATGGACAAACAGTTTACCTTCGGTAGCGCCTTATCTGGTAGAGACACTATATAGCTGCAGATTTCTTACCTTAAAATTATTCCCAGGCATCCGACTGGATCCGGAAAGTTTTCATGAGCATTACCCCTGCTCACCGGTAGGTGGCATCAATCAGCCCTGCTCTGTGTCCTCTGCGTTGGAAGTGACGCGCCACCTCAGCATGCTGACGTCAGTTACTTTTCACGACTTTCCATGCCAGTAGCGCGGAGCTGCAAAGAACACTGACCACTGATGTGGAAAACCTAGAAGTCCGTTAGCAGTGCGGGTTAGGATGGGTGGATCGGTAAGGAATCTGTGACTAGATGTTCTCTACCAGACACAGCGTTACTGAAGGGAAGTAATTTGTCCATCTGATAGAGACTGGCAGATGTCCAGGACTGGGATTCTGCGTGCTAACGCAGTGGTCTCACCCTCGACTCTTGTGGAATGAGCGCACAAACCCACAGGGGAATTGCTTCTTGGCCAATGTGTAACAGATTTTAATGCAGACCATGATTCTGCACAGCCTTTCTCTTCTTTGTTCTGACATATCCCACCCTGAACTCCTTTGTGAGATCAACGTAGAACGACGGCGCTCTTCGTGGGTCCAGACGGTGAAGTAGTTCCTCTTCCTTAGAGGGATGTAGTGGATCATAAAAGTAGTCAGAGTGAGGGACTGGCCTACAGGAATGGAGTGAAATTTTCATCAAAAAAGGATGATATAGTTCGTAGAACCAGCTTGTCTAGGTAGGTGTTCAGGTATGGAGGCTTGGATGACAAAGCCTGAAGCTCACTGACCCTCCTGACAGAGTTTATTGCAACCAGGAAGGCTGTCTCGATGGTAAGGAGCCTGAGAGGACAGTTGTGCAAGGACACAAAGGGAGCACATATCAGGAACCTCAAGACAAGATTAAGGTCCCACTGAGGCATGACAAAGGGAGAAGGTGAAAACAAATGTTGCAAACCTCTCAAGAACCTATGTACGATAGGGTATTTGAAGAGAGATGGCTGGTCAAATAACCGCAGAAAGGATGAAAATAGCAGAAAGATAACCCTTTAATGTGCCCAAAGCAGAGCCCTGGTAGGCAAGGGTAAGTATAAAAAGAAGAACCTGAGATAGAGGAGCAGGAAGAGGGTCAATCTGCTTTTCTTCACACCATGCAACACCTTGGCCCAATAGCAGGCATATACCATTTTGGTGGAGGGACATTTAGCTGCCAGAATATCATCAGACTTGGGGTGGAAGGTCGAAGGCTCTCAACTGTCGTCACTCAAAACTCCTTGTAAGAAGGCAGTGTTGACGGGTATTGGTGGAAAACCCTTCCCGCTGTTGTGACAGGAGATCCTCTTGAAGGGGCCACCTGATCGGAGGACTGATTACCATGCTCAACAGCTCGGGATACCAAATCCTATGAGCACAGTCCATATCCACAAGGATGCTTTGGGCCCTGTCGTTCCTGATCTTCTTGAGAACTCTGGGTAGGAATGGTATGGGCTTACATGAGGCCTGAGCCTCACTCAAGTCAGAAAGGCTCAAAGTGAGAGCTGCCTTGGAAACACCAGCACGCAGAACTGCTGACATTGCATGTTCTCAGCAGTAGCAGACATATCTAACCAAGGCTCTCCCCACTGCCGAAAGAGACCTTGCAGCATCCACACCACCTCTGGATGGAGATGCCATTCGTGATCTTCAGCTGAGTTTGTCTGCCCTGTTGTTCAGAGAGTCTGCCAGGAGATGAACTACCTGGGAAATGCCCTGCTTTTCCAGCCATGACAAAGGTTCCATGTCCCCACCCCACCCTGTTTAAGATACCACATGACTGGTGTCCGTGAACACTTGCACTAGCCTTCCCTTGCTGGAGGTTTGAAAGTTTAATGCCAGCCGGTTTAGCAGGAGCTCCAGAAGGTTGATGTGGAGTCCAGATTCCACCAGAGGCCACTGAGCTCCACCTCTCCCAGATGGCCGCTCTATCCCAGGAGTGATGCATCTGTCTCTACTGTCCGATCTAGTTGGGGAAGGGCAAGGAGTCTGCTGCTGACGGTCACGGTTTGTTCATCACCATTGCAGATCTTGTGTAGTTCACTCCAAGATCTGGATCATGTCAGATTTCCCTGATACTGTGCCCACTGGAACTCCAGGTCTCACTGTAGAGCCCACGTATGCCTTCGGGCATGTGTCACAAGCATGAGGTCCAGTGACCTTCGAGTCAGTCTCACCAAAATCCAGGATAGAGGGTGAAATATCAGTATCATATTTCGAATATCCTGAACTCACCATTCGGGAGGATAGGTCTGAAACTTAACTGTGTCCAGAGCGGCTCAGATGAAAGGGAGTGTTCGAGAGGGAATCAAGTTTGACTTTGGCAAGTTGATTGTGAACCAAAGTGGTCCGCCATAGTCTGTAAGTGGTAGAGGACAGCCTGGGGTGAGCCCGCCTTCAACAGCCAGTCGTCGAGATAGGTGAAGTGTTGAAAATGGTCCTTTCTACAGGGTCACCCCCAAACATTTTGCCTTCTCCTGACCCTATTTTGCTGGATTTGTTGGCTTTAGGACTCTATCCACTTTACTACAGATAACCATTGCTGAAGTGCTTGTGCTCTCTCCTAAAACGTGGTAACATTGGATTTTCCACATTGGGCAGTTTTAATTGACTTGGAAGCCCCAAGTAAAGTGCACTACACTCGGCCAAGGCCTGTAAATTACATACTACCAGTTGGCCTGCAGCACTGGTTGTGCCACCCACTCAAGTAGCCTTGTAAACATCTCAGGCCTGCCATTGCCTGCATGTGCAGTTTTAAACTGCCATGTCGACCTGGCAAGTTAAACCTCTTGCCAGGCCCATGCCTTCCTTTTAAAAGCTACAAGTCACCTATAAGGTAAGCCCTGGACAGCCCAATGGCAGGGTGCAGTGTATTCAAAAAGTAGAACATGTACCTCTAAGTTTTCCATGTCCAGGGAGTGAAAACTCATGAATTCATTTTTCACTATTGCGAGGCCTCCCCTCTCCTGGGATTACATTAGGGATTCCTTACTACCTTTGATAAGCTGTAATTACTAATTGAGAGGAGGGAGATCTGTCATGTTTTATACCTATGGATTTGACATGATAAATACTCTTTAATGGCAAAGTCCGATTTAATCATCACAATTTTGAAAATGCTACTTTTAGAAAGTTAGTGCACAACAGTATACTTGGGTACTCCTTGATTTAACTGCTTCCGAATTGAAGAAAAAGATCACTGGAATCAATCCAACTAGATCTGGGTATTTAACCTTTTAACATCTCATTTTATGAAGCTTTTTCTTTTTTTCAGATAGTCTGGTATGAGACATACTCTTGTTAATTCAAAAAAGTGAATATACAATACAAATACAAACAACATGTATATACATTTAACATTCCTACATGTGAAACAAAACCGTTTTCTTTACACCAATCTAAATTCATAAAAAGGGCAAATCCTTCAAATTACAGTCCTTTCATCATAGAAGGACGATGCCCGACATTAGGAACATTACTGATAACAGCCGGGATTAAAATGACTATGGTTCCCCCCGACTGTGAGTAGCCACCATATGCCTCTTCCTCAATGTAATTCCAAAATGCCGACTTGTTTCGAGACCCTTGTCAGCTCCAGGGGCTCTCATCAGGGCTTTGTATTTGAATGGGATGGTGTAATCTACAAAAAAACACATGAGATATTTAGGGGCCTCCCTAGTGGTTAACTAACCATATGACAAAAGTACTTTAACCTCACTGTTGTTCCCAATATTTACCTGATGGATGTCGCTTTTACCATCAGTGAAGTCCCTTATGAACCAAGTGGGGAGTATTTGATTCAAAAGCTTTTTGGGGTTCAGGAGCTGTGGGAGACATGTATTTTAGTCTCTAAGTGAGCAGAGCGAGTCAAACCTACTATGAGCCATTGGAAAAAAAGGCATGTACCTGTGTAGTAATGGTTTATAAAGCTGATGCTTGACTCCTCTCCTTTTTGTCCATGGAATCCTTACAATGATATTTTACTCGGGGGAATTAATCACATCTGAAAGTTGAAGCAGACACACTCTTATTACCATTTATACTAGTGGTCACCAATCTTCGAAAAAAAACAAGTAATTTAATGAGGGCATACCTTGAAGAATGCTGGCCTGTCAAATGTTCGGTTTTTCGTTATCTTTGTTTCCAATATTTAGCTTTGGGGCTGCACGAGAGAATGCTGCTAATCATGTCTCTAAAACAGATCAAAATAACCATCTGTCTCTTTCAATATGGGAATGGTTTATGAAAGCAAGCACGCGTGCAAGTTTAAACGCGTACCTGCTAGAGGAGTTAATCTTTTCTCTTGTTCTCTGGTGACCTGGTAGACTCCAGGTTTGCTAAGGGATTTGGGTATGGCACGACATCTCCACGTGACTAAAATGTAAATGGGTAAAGGATTCAATTTGCTGTGTATTTCATTACAGGAGCAAGCTATCAGGTATTTAAAAAAATTAATCAACTTACTTGTTCACAAGCTTTTAAAGAGACGGAGCTCAATCTGCATGTCTCTCAGTGGAAGTAAGCCAAACAAGGCAGCCACAGGCATTTCGAATGGGAGCACATTTTAAAAAATTGGTATTGTGGGAAATATGGTTTGCTTAAAACAACCAATGACAAATGGTGTTAAAACTGATTCTATGTCAAAATAGTGACCTACAAATGCATTGCATTATGGATGCTGTTGTTTCCAATTATACTGTGGCACGAAGTGTAGTCTTATGCCCTTGATAATTCTGTCATTTCGTTCAATCCAGTCAGGGAGCTATTACATTTCAATATCAAATAGGCTTCTTTCTGCAAGAGTGCTGCATCTGTAGCAAAGACTCTATTTTTTGTATTTATTCCAAACAGCACTGTCCACTTAAGATCTTTCTCACTGTGGGAGTGCTCGATGTAGTGCTCAAGCATAGGTGAAGTCAAAACGTTCTTTTTAATTCGGGAGCCGTGCTGGACAATGCGTTGATTGATTTGTTGGTATTGTTTTTCCAATATAAAGTATGGAACAGGGACACAAGACCGCATATATGAAAAATGTTGTCTTGCAGATGGTAAACTCCGTATGCCTCTATTTAATGCTGTTATGTACAAATTGTTTGCCTTCAACTGTTGAATCACAGGCAGAACAATTACTGCATTATTGAGGTCCTTCCACCAGTTTCAATTTCCATTTAGTACGTAGATCGCTCTTCTGTCGTACTGGAAATAGGTCTGCTCTGACTATTTGTTGCCCAATACTTGTGTTCTTTTTCATGGCAAATAGCGGTTTCTCAAATGGACATTCCAGATTTTCTAATAAATGCCAATTTTTCGAAATGATTTGCCGAAATGTATTGCTGTCAGGGCCAAATGTGGAGACACAAACCATTCTTTCAAGAGGTGGTTTAACTTTTTTTTGGAGAAGGGCCTCCCTGGGAGTGAACTAGGCTCTTTTGATGGCATGCTTAAGTGTTTTCTTTGGTTAGCCCCTGTTCATCATTTGCTCACCAAAAATTGCGGAATGATTTTCGAAGTCTTCTTTCTGAAAGCAATTCCTGCGGATTCGCAGTAGTTGCCCGTAAGGCAGGTTGTCTTTTAGATTGTGAGAATGAGAACCATTGTGATGTAGAATTGTATTTTTATCAGTAGATCTTTGGTGCTATGTGGTTATGAGTTTGTTCCCTTGGGGGAATACCTCCACGTCCAAAAAAAGTCTAGGTCGTTTTGCTTTTATTAAGGCTGAATTTGATGTCCTCATGGCATGCATTGAGCCAGTTATGGAACATTCCAAGATCCTCTTCAGTGCCTTGCCATAGGCACCAAATATCGTCAATGTAACGAAACCATTGTATGATGTTACTCTTAAATGGGTTGTTATTAAAAATGAACTTCTGTTCGTACTGGGCCATGAACAGAACCGCCATCTCTGGGGCGAAGGGACAACCCATAGCAGTCCCTTTGGTCTGTACATAGAATGATTCCTCAAATTTAAAATAGTTCCTCTTCAGTGCTGCCTTAGACAATTGTAGGATGAACTCCGTTGGCACTCTGTGGGGTTTAGGTCTACTTTCCAAGTAGAGTTCTATCACTTGTAAAGCCTCATCCTGGGGTATCTGCGTGTATAATGAGGTAACATCTAATGAAACCATCCAATGTAGTTGATCTTCAAATGCATGGCCCTCAACTTTGTTAATGAAGTCAGTAGTATCTCGCAGGTATGACTGAACTTCAACATGAAATGGCTTTCGAAAAATATTGACTTATTTCGCGATTGGTTCCAGCACGGAGTCGCAACCGGAGACAAAGCGTCTGTCTGCAAGCTAGGCCCTGTGGTCAACCCCATTCTGTGCATGACAAAAGGCCATGCGCAGCATGAGCTTGACTGTCTTCGGGGAGGTTGGCTGTCTGTGGATGGGTCGACCACAGTGCCTGGCCAGACGCAGTCCCTGGTGTTCACGGTGTGGGTTTGGCTGCCTTTGGGGTGGGATTTGCTGCAGGCCCTGGACACAAGACGTGCATAGCGAGGAGGCTGGCTTTACATAAGTTAATTAGATATTACTTTACATAAAAAAAATACTGGAAAAAATAAAGGTTAAAGGTTAAAGTAATGTTATAGTTGGGTGTGATAGAAATATGTGTTTCTATTTTTAAACAAAAACTTAGAAATTCAGTGAAAAACACTAAGGTTAAATACACCAGTTATAGTTAGCAGAGCTAACTGTAACTTGCACCCCTGCCATGCACTGTTTATGTATTTTATACAAACAAGGGAACCCGAAAAATGGCTAAGGACCACGGGTATCAATTATATATGTAGAAAACAATGGTCCTGAGCAGACACTAAATTTTACATAAAATTAAATATAGAGCACAATGGGTTACTATACACATCCAATGTCCAGCCGGACAGGGGATTTTTATTTTTCAGATACTAAAGGATATGGTCAAGGATAATGAAAACACTACATTTATCGTGGGGCACAATCCTGCACCCTACAGCATGGGGAACGTGCGGGGGGAAAAAAGGGAATAACAATGCAGACAGTTTAGGACAAACAACAGTTACAGGCAAAGACTGAGAGCTGTTGCAACTTGCAGGCATAAATGAAGTTGTAGCAAGTTTGACAAAATAGAGACCACAACGAGTAAGCACAATGGATATTTGGGGCACTATTTTTAAAAAGTCGACGTTTCGATCCCAAGCTCATTGATTAACGGGATCATCTTCAGGACTAAATTTATAACATTTGCCTGGTTTTTAACGCCTGTCAGAGTAAAGAAAACAAAGAAAATAGCTTGTGTGAACAAGGGAAAACTTAGAACATATTAAGATTACTCGAAAGTTATAGCATGTCAGAAGGTCAAGGTTATCAATTGTGCACATGGAGTTGTGGTTAAAACGATCGTGCTCGGGCCTATTCCGGTCAAGTGAGTGGGGATTTGTTTGTGAGTGTGCTATGGCAAGCAGGATTTAATAAGTGACATTCAATGGGGGAATGATGAATGACTGGAGGTGTTTGGAAGTTTAAGGCATCGGCGGGCTACCTAGTTTCTACGTAAAAATGGTTTAAAAACTAGAACCACGTGAGTTATTAAAGGTGTGTGAATGTGCATTCCGATCGTGAGCGGCATGGGGGACAGTCGTATTTATTAAAAAATAAGAACCGGTATTGGGAGGACGTGAAGTTATGAGAAACACGTAACCGGGGGTGTTAACCATTACGGAATGGCGCGTGACTCAGTGAGAAAAGTAAGTGTAACATGTATGCTTACCCCAATTGAGGACATAGGGGTATCACATATGGCAGGTCAGAGTGGAAACTGACAATGAAGAACAGCGTTGTTGCTTTTGGTTTGGTCGCTGTGAAAAAAGTTACATTGCGGTTGGATTTGGTGTGTCATAATCGATGTGGGGTTGGGATGTAAATGAGTCTAGGGCACATACCTTGCAGTTAAGGTTTCTATAAAACTTAGTGGGTGCTGGAGCGTGCTGCTCCTTGCCTGGATCGGCTGTTGGGTAGTTAGACTGTGGTGCAGATGGGCCACATTTCAATGCGCCAAGGTATTGCTTCAATATACTAATATGTTACAGTCCAAGCTTGAAGGAATTGAAAATAAGGGGAGGTTTTAGTCAAAGGCTGCCTAAGTGAGGAAAAATCCTTAAAACAGTCAATTACATCGGGGTGAGGGGTTGTCTTACCTGTGGAGAGATACAGCAATGGAGATCTCTGTCCTCAGCAACAATGTGCTGTGTAGTAACCGGCTCAATGGCAGGCACTGGGCGCTGGTGCTTAGTGCTCTCATTTAAATAGAGCGGGATACCACTGAAGGACCTCAGAGGGGTGCCAAAAGGGAGGAAGGACTATGGATGGGTGACTATGATTGATTTATTGATTGATTGATTGATCGATTGAGTTGGTTTTATAGTTTACATGGTGGGAGGTAGCTACCATATTACTTTCTAACTAATCATGTATAGCTGTGTCCAGCATTTTTCCATATACTTTGTAGTGGCACGTAGCAGCCAAATGCCCAGTCAGATTTCAAATACATTTGGCAGGATTACACATTATGGTGCGCATATGTTCCTTTTGGGTAAGTAGGGTAAGTAGTTTTTTAGTTATAAGGCATTTAACAGTCATTTCTGTTTTTACGATACTTGTGCAAAATTATGTGGATTTTCTCTCTATTTTGCAGAAGCACTGTGGTAAATAAAAATGACAAGCCAATATTGGATTGGCAAATGACTGCCTTTACCAAAGTTAATGGCAGCCATGTTGTTTTAGGTACACTATGGCTGTATTTTGCATTTCTCCCATAGATATATTTAAATATTCGGTTTGATATTTTTCCCCTACCTAGTCCCACTTTACTAAAATGGTAATAGGTAGTAAAAAATACTTATACGTTTCTATATATTTTAAAAATAAAACGTGGGGAATACCGCGACACTGCCTCTAGAGTACCGCAGTAGTTAAAAATAATTATCAAAAAAAGATTCCTTTCTGTGTATTACTCTTTTAGTTGGTGGCCATGAGGCCTACACATTTAGATCAATAACCTTTGATTTTTGACTGTGACACTGGACAAATATTATTACTCCAGACTAGAATATACTTTGTTACTCTCAAAATTTATTTTTCATAGGAAAACACTTATATTCAATAAAATCATATTTTAAAATTGCATTCAATATATACTCTGATTGGATGCTCTGGTACACTCTTATATATGCTATCTAACAATTCCGTATTACGGTATCTATCTCAGAGTCACACACAGTTCAGATCATGTACTTTCAAAATTGCAAATTAAATACTACACAAATACATTTCATATGCTTTAAAAAGTCCCACTGTCGACGCGTTTCGGTGCATAGGTTACAATAGTAGCACCTTCCTCAGGACGGACGAGAATTTAAAACCAAAGTTTTGTTGTTCTTTTTTAAGTGTAGGGGTTGAAGTCCTTCTGTGGGTGTTCAGGACGACTTTATCACCTCTCAACTTTTGTGATTTTAGACCACTTGCATCATAGTCAGTGGAGTCATAGAATTTTTTAAAAAGTCACGTTGACCCATGTTCAATGGTGTCTTAAAGCAGGTGCGTCTTTCGATATGCACCGCCTAGTTGCGGTGGAAGAAGGACGTTGTGACAAGCAGGCTCGCCGATTTTTAAAGGTTGGGAGTAAAAGTAAAAACACCCCCAAGAAAACCTACAGTGTGGCTGACAGCGCTTAAAGAAAAGAAGACAGCGTTGTCAAGATTCAGGCTGCCACAAGATATTGCAGGCTCTAACTGGTATCAGGACACCACTTGAAAAGGTGCAGGGAAGGACAGCCTGAACTTAAACATTAGGCGAAAAACCTATTGGCACAGCTAAACAACTGAATACAGGCGGTGCATATCGAAAGACGCACCTGCTTTAAGACACCATTGAAGGACTTCAACCCCTACACTTAAAAAAGAAGAACAAAACTTTGGTTTTAAATTCTCGTCCGTCCTGAGGAAGGTGCTACTATTGTAACCTATGCACCGAAACGCGTCGACAGTGGGACTTTTTTAAAGCATATGAAATGTATTTGTGTAGTATTTAATTTGCAATTTTGAAAGTACATGATCTGAACAGTGTGTTATTTTTAACTACCTCAAAAAAAAGAGAGTTTCCCAGGGACCAGAAAGGACTGGGTGTCAGATATTTATCAAAAAAAGATTCCTTTCTGTGTATTACTCTTTTAGTTGGTGGCCATGAGGCCTACACATTTAGATCAATAACCTTTGATTTTTGACTGTGACACTGGACAAATATTATTACTCCAGACTAGAATATACTTTTTGTTACTCTCAACATTTATTTTTCATAGGAAAACACTTATATTCAATAAAATCATATTTTAAAATTGCATTCAATATATACTCTGATTGGGTGCTATGGTACACTCTTATATATGCTATCTAACAATTCCGTATTGCGGTATCTATCTCAGAGTCACACACAGTTCAGATCATGTACTTTCAAAATTGCAAATTAAATACTACACAAATACATTTCATATGCTTTAAAAAGTCCCACTGTCGACGCGTTTCGGTGCATAGGTTACAATAGTAGCACCTTCCTCAGGACGGACGAGAATTTAAAACCAAAGTTTTGTTGTTCTTTTTTAAGTGTAGGGGTTGAAGTCCTTCTGTGGGTGTTCAGGACGACTTTATCACCTCTCAACTTTTGTGATTTTAGACCACTTGCATCATAGTCAGTGGAGTCATAGAATTTTTTAAAAAGTCACGTTGACCCATGTTCAATGGTGTCTTAAAGCAGGTGCGTCTTTCGATATGCACCGCCTAGTTGCGGTGGAAGAAGGACGTTGTGACAAGCAGGCTCGCCGATTTTTAAAGGTTGGGAGTAAAAGTAAAAACACCCCCAAGAAAACCTACAGTGTGGCTGACAGCGCTTAAAGAAAAGAAGACAGCGTTGTCAAGATTCAGGCTGCCACAAGATATTGCAGGCTCTAACTGGTATCAGGACACCACTTGAAAAGGTGCAGGGAAGGACAGCCTGAACTTAAACATTAGGCGAAAAACCTATTGGCACAGCTAAACAACTGAATACAGGCGGTGCATATCGAAAGACGCACCTGCTTTAAGACACCATTGAAGGACTTCAACCCCTACACTTAAAAAAGAAGAACAAAACTTTGGTTTTAAATTCTCGTCCGTCCTGAGGAAGGTGCTACTATTGTAACCTATGCACCGAAACGCGTCGACAGTGGGACTTTTTTAAAGCATATGAAATGTATTTGTGTAGTATTTAATTTGCAATTTTGAAAGTACATGATCTGAACTGTGTGTGACTCTGAGATAGATACCGCAATACGGAATTGTTAGATAGCATATATAAGAGTGTACCATAGCACCCAATCAGAGTATATATTGAATGCAATTTTAAAATATGATTTTATTGAATATAAGTGTTTTCCTATGAAAAATAAATGTTGAGAGTAACAAAAAGTATATTCTAGTCTGGAGTAATAATATTTGTCCAGTGTCACAGTCAAAAATCAAAGGTTATTGATCTAAATGTGTAGGCCTCATGGCCACCAACTAAAAGAGTAATACACAGAAAGGAATCTTTTTTTGATAAATATCTGACACCCAGTCCTTTCTGGTCCCTGGGAAACTCTCTTTTTTTTGAGGTAGTTAAAAATAACACACTGTGCTACACTATATTTTACAATTCTAGTGTACTACGGTGTAATTTCAATTTTTAATAAAAAAAAGTCAACACAAATAAGTCAGTGGAGTACTCTGTAATACCTAAAAAGTGCCAATAATTACACTATTTACACCAACTACCAAAAATTAGCACTCATAATCTATATTCCTGGCTCATTAGGTCGACATCCGTTCATTCACTTTCATGCCACTTCACTCTGCGCTTTTACACTCTACGCCACTCAACGTAGCTAGACTATACACCACTGCACTCTATGCTAATCCAGTGTCTGCCATGGAGTGTTAGTGGGATAGCATAGAGTGTAGTGTAGTGTTGTAGAGTTGCGTACAGCGGAAAAGCATAGAGTGGAGTGTCATAGATGGGAATAGTGTAGACTGCAGTAGTAGTAGAAATATCTTTATCCGATTTTTATAAAAAACATAAACGTACATCAAATCGTACTGGCATATATTGTAGTATCAAGTTACCTGTTCTGAAAGTGATATTGATAATTATCAAGTACATGAGTAGCTCCACATACAATTTGATTAGGAGTCCCCCTACCCCCTATTAAGTCTTCTCATTAGAGTGCTGCTAGCCAGAGTTCGTCACAGCTGATGTCAATATTATATCGTATACACTTAAAATGATAGATAAAGGGTTGTGAACAGCATTTCATCAAACTAGTTAATATAAAAAATATCCTTACAAAAACTCATTCAGATCAACCAGTATTTAAAACCTCATAAAACTTCTTAATATTAAAACTGATAATCTCTAAAACTATTCCACAGTGGTGAACAAAACATAGAAACAAAACAAGCATTGGCATAGCCAATAGGTCTCGCCTTTGGGACCTTATAAGTGTTTAGCCATGCAACAGTTGCATAACTAAACACTTATAAGGTCCCAAAAGCGAGACCTATTGGCTATGCAAAGCGCGAAAGTGAAAGTGAATCGCGATCACGATCAAACATCAAAGCGGCCGCGAAAGTGAAAGTAATCACAGGAATGCGCGCGCCCGCGCACATGCACTGTAGCTCTAGGCTGGCCTGGTAGCACTTTTTGGAGCCCTCTCAATAAGTCTTGCCAGACCAGCGCATGCGCTGGGTCAGGCGAGACCTAAGCATTACAGTACTTCAATACTTGATTCAGTGGCTATTATGTAATTTCAATATCCTAAGTCTCCTGGCGTATAACAAAATCTTGACATGATAAAGATTCAACACTCTGTGCAGTTACTTTTTAAAATCCTAATAATGTCTTTTAAACGGTTTGCGGCTAAAATTCGGCATAACTGAATTAACACAGTTCTTCTAATCTGAGTGTACTTGGGACAGAAGAACAGAAAATGTTCTTCAATTTCATGTTCACCCATACATGAAGGGCAGATGGGCAAGATGTTGGCACCCTTCCATTTACTACAGAATTTGTTAACTGGTAGGTTGCTGTACCTGAACTTAAAGTATAAAGACTTTGCAAGTGGCGGTTCTATTTGGTTCAGAAAGTCCTCCAAGTGCATGTTATCTTTAAAATCCAGGAACCTCCTTGTTAACCCCCTGCAGTTTCTTTGTTTAGCCATATTTCATTAACATAAAGCCAATATCTCTTTTTATGGATGGGCAAGGTTTTTTAGGGCTCCCGCCCTAGAGCGTTGCAGTGCGCAGCACTGCTCGCGCAGGCGAGAGCTCTTTTGTCTGGGGTTTGAAAACAGAGCTTGGAATCGCACACGCTTGTGCGTGTGCTTTTTCTTTTGGCTTCCGCGATTGGCCTTTGCGTGCGTGTGTGTTACAAAGATGGCATGCAATAGGCCAAAGGCGGGCGCATTGCTCCGCCCATGGCCTATTGGTGTCTATTACGCGTACCAAACGCCATGTGGTTTCAATTATCGTTCCCAGACACGGGCGCGATCATTGTAACCACACTGTGGTGCGCGCGCGTGTGTTGTTTTTTTTGTACAAGGCTGGTTGGTTTAGCAGTTCATTACATAAGTCCAAAGCCTATTTTCGCTGTCTTTGCAAAGTAGCTAAGTTATTGGGGGGGATTCAGGGGAGGGTTCCTATTGGAGGGATTCGTAAAGTGTGGTGGTCACCGGTTCTTCCGCCACTTCCAAGTAAGTGAGGGCGACGTCTCTAGGATATGGACTTCCCTACAGCCGAGCTTAGGGTAGAATCATCTCTTGCGACCTTCACCTACTCCTTGCGAGGTGGGTATTCCCTACGTGCGGGTTGTCTTCTACTGCCTTCTATCTACTCCATGGCTTCTCGGGTAGCTTTACCTAAGCTTAAGGATGTCCTGGCAAAGATCTCTGCAGGGCCAACGGAACTGGCGTCTTTCCATATTACTTGTGTGAATACTGTCGGGGGGGCTGCAAAATGCAGTATTTGTTATTTGACGATTTATTGTCTGAAACTGCTTTTTTTGTTTCCCAGTTCGGAAGTCTATATGCACCCAATGCTTTGAGTGCATAAAGAAAAGTTTAGGAAATCTGATCCTGGGTACGATGAGGGCGGGGTCAGAGACGCACGTAAAAAGAACACATTATTCAGTAACTATATTGTTGTCCTTTCATCTACAGGGCAATGCGATCGGTGCCATCCCACCGAGCGCTCGCTGCATTTGAAAATTCCTTAGGGGTTAAAGACGCCTGCTGCAGAGTTCGTTGTCATAAGATTACGCTGGTGATTAATGTACTTGGCTGTAGAGAACTTAGCTTTCTCTAGTCACAGTTCTGACAATTTGTAAAGTAGCACGGAGGGTTTATGCTCCTGCTGGAAAGCACAACTTAATCTGCAGATCTCAGATATGTGTTTTATGCAGATAGTGGAGTGGGTTTCTTTCACCACAGCGATCCTTTTGTAACTGGTAGGTCATATATTACAACTCTTCTAATATAGCACAGTGAGATATTGATTTGAATCCTGGTCGGCGCACGCGGGAAATAATGTGTATTTATAGCGGTAGGAGGTCCACTCCAAACTGGTAACAAAAAGCACTGTGTAAGTCATTTGGTTAAAAAAAACTATTACATTAAAAAGGCCGTAGCTAAAGATTGTTTTTAAATGTTTACTGAGCCGGTGGTTTCCGGTGCTTGGCACCAGCACTTAATTTTCAGCACTGGCACAAATGACAGTCCACCTCATGGTCGGTCACACTGTATGTCTTATTTTGAGATGAGCCCAACAGTGTTTAATAATTCCATATAGGATAAAAATTAATAATGCCCACACCATTCTTAAAGCTTTGGGTGGCCTGGAATAGTCTGAATTGTCACACCTGTAGGAGTACAGTTGTAGGAAGACTGCTTTTTATGGAGTATACCAAAACATTTGTTGAACACACACTCAATAAATAAGACACACACTCAAGAAACTGAAGACGTGGAGAAGTTAGAACAAGCATTTGCAATAAAAGTTTTAGCTATTGGCATTGCACATTATAATGCAATACCAAGAGCTCAAGCTTTCAGTAATGCGAGTCCTGTTGCATTGTAAATGCTTGTTTGTATACTGCTGGGATTAGTCCATAGCTCACTCATGCCCAGTCTATACAACCAATACTTGATCAAATTGAGCCACAGTATACTCCCTCTAGTATTGAGTGTTAATGCATCAAGTAATGATTCTTTCATATGTAATAGTGAATTATTTGGCCAGACTTGAATCCAGTATGCCAGAGGCCTAAAAGCAATTGCGTTTGCTATGTTCTTTAATCCCAGGTCCAAGCGCATAGGGGTACGGATGGCATTTTGAGGGAGTTTCAGGACTGATATTATAAAATATATATATTTTTTTTTTCCAAAGGCACCTTGTTAGAACTGGGGGTCTCTAGTTGCCTGAGGCAGTTGTCTTAGTTCAAATAGAGACCCTTGCTTCTAGACCGGTAAAGGAGGGACACCTTCTTGGATAACCCCTGCTTACCTGCAGTCACGGGGCTCTTTCCAACCAGCACCACTGACCCCATGCAGTCTCAGGCTTCATACGCACAAAGCGTCGCTGAGACTCGATTGGGTTTCGGGTCACACAGTCCCGGAGCAATGCTTACGAAGGTCTCAGGCAGCAAAAAGCACACAACGCCGCTGAGACACACTTGGAAACTTTGATGTTCCTGAGTTTCCACAACAGGGAGCGATCTCTCCTCGGGCCCTTGGGGACAAGTTACTTCTGGACACAGCACACAGCAAAGTCCTTTCAAGCAGGGGAACACAGCACACCGCAAAGTCCCTTAGCCTCTACTTAGTTAAATCTGCAAACTGCAGGCCAGCCCCAGAACACACAGCAAGGGTCAGTCCTTCTCTTCAGCTGTTCTTCCTTGGCAGAGGTTCCTCTTGACCACGAAGTAGTTTCAATCCTTTTCAGTCTTGATCAGTCCAACATTCAGGGGTTTCAGCTCTCATAGTTCTAACCCTAAATGTCTTTGAAATCTTTGTATTCGGGGGCACTGACCCCTGTCTAAATCAGTTCTGAGTGTCTCCCTGCCAGTGACACCTTCTTCCTATGATTATTGGGGGTCTGGTTCCTCAATCCCTCAGCAGGAGGTGGAGCCATTCTTTAATGGCAACAGCCCAGGCCTCTTCACCTCCAGGGGCTACTCCTCCCCCCTACACTCCAAATGCAGGTCAGCCTGTGGCTGTCTCACCTCCTCCCCTGGGTCAAGACATTTCCCAGATCCCATCACATTAAAACCAGCCAGTCAATCCACAACCAAGCAGAGACGCACATAATTGTTAGAACAAAGAAACCAGCCACTTTTAAAAGTGTGGTTTGTAAACACAAAATGCAAAAAACACCTTCACAAAAAGATGTGTTATTATATTGTGAGTTCAGGCACACTAAACTTCCCTTCTCCATTTTAAGCCTGTGGGACGATAGGCTGGAAACATATTACACAGCCTTCGCCATTCTGTCCTATGGGCAAGATGGCCTTGCAATAGTGAAAAATGAAATGGAGAGTATTTCAGGACATGGTACACACCTTAGTACATGTCCTACCTTTCACAGACACTACACCCTGCCCAGGGGGTACCCTGGACCTACCATAGGGTTGTCTGATGTGTATGGAAAGGGAAGGGTAAGGCCTGGCAAGTGGATGCACTTGTCAGGACAATATGGCAGTTAACAAACTGTGTGCAGGCACTGCAGTGGCAGGCCTGAGTTCTCTCTTTAGGGCTACTTGTGTGGGTGGCACAATTAGTGCTGCAGGCCCATGAGTAGCATTTGCATTACCAGCTCTGGCACACATAGTGCACTTTACTAAGGACTTTACTAGTAAGGCAAGCATACCAATTATGGACAACCAATTACCATAACACTTTATACAGGGAGCACTTGGACTTTGACACTGATCAGCAGAGGCAAAGTGCCCAAAGCATCAGCTGATCACTCGGGCTGCATCGCGCCCTTCTTTGCTAATCAACTGCAGCCGCCTTAGACACCGGCGTGCGCGCAGACTCCGCCCCTTTTTCAGGCCACGCCCCCTTATCCTGACTACTTAAACCGCTGACATCAGCGGCAACGTGTAAAACTGGTCCCAGTCCTGAGGCGGAAGCCGGGAACTGGTGGTACTTGTATTTTCGTGTGTTGTCACATTATTGAATGCTTTTTAATCAAAGCACTACGTAGCGCTCACTCGCGCTCAGCTGATCACTCGGGCTGCATCGCGCCCTTCTTTGCTAATCAACTGCAGCCGCCTTAGACACCGGCGTGCGCGCAGACTCCGCCCCTTTTTCAGGCCACGCCCCCACCTTTCAACATAAATGTGTTTGCATAGGACGCGCAGCGGACGAGCGCAGCGGGAGCGCCGTTTGCGCGCCGAAGGCGCGCCTAAGGGAAGCCCGTCCGCGCCAAGACCGCGCCAGGCGCAGGAACCCCTGCCCAACATCCTCCAAACATCAGGTATGCACCCAACTACCTTCGCAAACTTCAAGGCAGATCTGACTGCCCCTGCAAACTTGATCTCTCTAATGTATTCGGTCCCACCAGTTGTAACAATTGTCGTTGGATTCTCAACTTCGCTACCAAGCAGCCAACTCCTCTTAAACAACCTCACTTCACTGGAGGTCTGATTAACGCCAGGTCCATGTGCAAACACAGTCAGGACATCCACGACCTCATTATCGACCACAACTTGGACTGCCTTATGATCACCGAGACCTGGCTTACTGAAGACAGTAATCCTGACATAGCCATCGCCCTCCCCCCAGGGTACTCCTTTCACAGACAGGATAGACTGAAAGGTAGAGGAGGAGGTGTCGCGGTCATTCTAAGGAACTCCTTCAGCTGCCACACCTTCTGCCTCGACCCCCTCACTGATGCCGAGGGACTAGGTTTCTCCATCAAACTTAGCCAAACCCTCTCCTTTTCAGGTGGTCTGATCTACCGCCCTCCTGGAAATGCTGCGAAATTCCTCGGCTCCCTCAATGACGCACTTGGACACTTCCTACTCCGATACCCTCATTTCACCCTCTTGGGCGATTTTAACCTGCATCTGGAAATACCTGTTGACCCCTCCACCAGTAACCTGCTGCAGACATTGGATACCTTTGACCTGCAACAAAGCGTCAAGCTGCCCACACATTCCCTTGGTCACACCCTGGACGGTGTCTGTTCTAATTTCCCAGCCATCTCCACCTCACCTCCCATTCCCCAAATTTGGTCGGATCACAGCCTGATCCCTTTCCATATCCTCAATGTTCCCCCTCCTAACTGTAAAAAACCAATCCGCCAACACACTCACTCCATAAATTGGAAAACTGTGCAGGCAAGTCTTATCTCTCATCCCTTTTCCCCTTCTAACGCCCCCCCTTCCTCTGGCAACATCGATAAAGATGCAGTCTCCTTTAACAACTGGCTTTCTCAAGAAATCTCTGAACGATGTCCACCTAATAAAAAAGATAACACCCTTAAAAAAACGAAAATCAAAGCCCCTTGGTATACGCCTGACCTTACCGCCGCTCACCTACTCTGCAGGAAAGCAGAACGCAAATGGCGTAGATCATACGACAATGACGACCGTAGCAACTACATTCTCCAGAGAAAAAATTACCTCTCAACTATAAAATCAGCAAAAAGAACCTACTATGTAAACGCCATTAATGATGCCAGTCAAAAACAACAAATCCTCTTCTCCATAGTAATGTCTTTTACTAAACCAAAAGCCCTTCAACCAGAGATCCCCCCGTCCCAAGAGCTGTGTGATAAGATCTCCGACTACTTTGAGGAAAAAATTAGTTCTATCCACATCAACTTCCCCCCTTCCCCTCCGGTGTTCTCATTTTCGGAGCTAGATAAATCTCGCCCGACTACAAACTGCCTCAATCATTTCTCTCCGGTAACCCTAACTCAAACCAGAGAAGCGATCCTCTCATGCAAATCGGGCTCTCCCTCTGACCCTTGTCCCCCCAAGATCCTCCACACCATCATTGATGAAATAAACCCCATCATTAACGAAATAATTAACCTCTCCCTCAAATCTGGCTCTGTCCCGCTCGCCTGGAAAAAAGGTGTGGTTAAACCTCTGATGAAAAAGGCAAACAAACCCCCCTCTGATTTAACTAACCTTCGTCCCATCACCCTGCTACCTGCACTGGGCAAAATCACGGAACAATTAGTCCACAAAGAGCTCAAGTCCTTCCTTGATGCCCACAACCTACTTCACCCCCAGCAATCCGGTTTCCGGTCTAGACATTCTACCGAGACCGCCCTGATCGAGCTGACCGACACCATTAAAAACCTCCAAGATCAGAGGAAGAAGGCCATCCTGATCCTTCTTGACCTCACGGCGGCATTCGACACTATTTCCCACTCCATACTGCTCAACAGACTTATGGACATTGGCATCACCAACTCAGCCCTAGCCTGGATCAGTTCCTTCCTCAGTGACAGGTCTCAAACCATCTCACTGGGCCCTTTCCAATCCAAAGAAAAAAAGATCTCGTGTGGAGTCCCCCAGGGCTCCATTCTAAGTCCCCTCCTATTCAATATATATCTCATCCCCCTGCTCTCACTCATAGAATCGTTCGGCATAATTGTCACGTCTTATGCCGACGATACTCAGCTTGTCATCCCTCTCGACGACAATTCCAACTCGGCCGAACTTAACCTCAAATGCTGCCTCACAGCGGTCTTTCAATGGATGGACACCAACCATCTTCGCTGTAACTCCAGCAAAACCGAGATCCTGCCCATTGGAAAGAACGCATCCTTCTGTCCCGCTCTGTGGTGGCCTGATAACTCTGCTGCCCCACCCCAGACAGTTTCATCGGCCAGAAACCTCGGAGTCATCTTCGATTCCGATCTTTCTTTCGATTCCCATGTCACAACTGTAGCAGGTAAATGCTTTGGCATTATAAAATCCATGAGAAAGTTCTTTGACTTTCTCCCGCTCGATTCCAGAAAGACCATTGCGGTAGCCCTCATTCTCTCTCGAGTGGACTACTGTAATGGCCTTTTGGCAGGGACCAAGAAATCCACCCGACTGAAACTGCAAAGTGTCCTGCACACTGCCGCGCGTCTTGTCTTAAAACTCCCACGCAAATCTTCCATTTCCACTGCCCTCAGATTCCTTCATTGGCTCCCCTTGCACAAGAGAATACTCTTCAAAATTCTCGTTGTAGCCTTCCGAGCCTTCCACAAATCCGGCCCAGTCTACCTGTCGAAACGCTTCCCTCATTACATCCCGGGTCGCATTCTCAGATCCTCTCAAGAAAACCTCATGACCCCCCCTAAATTCAACCTGAAGTCCAAAGGCGGAAAAACTCTCAGCACCCTGGCTATTAGAGCCTGGAACAGTACGCCAAGGCATCTTAGACTTCAGACGCATGAGAAACCATTTAGGAAGCACCTTAAAACGTGGATTTTTAATCTCTCTGACGACTGGACTAAAGCAGCCATTTAACCCTCCACCGCCCTTCCACTGATCTGGTCCCAGGTTTTCACAGCGCCAAGATGCTCCCTTCGGAGCGAACGTTTGCGCTCTATAAATACCCATCCAATATTCCAATATTCCAATCTAAGTCGGCAACATAATGTCAGAGAAAGGTCTAGGACGAAGGCATAAAGTTTAAGGAACTTTAGCCACAAAGGGCCAAGTCCAAAACCCATACATTATTCTGGCCCCATAACTGCGCTCCACTGCCCTGGGCTTGGTGCACTTGAATTACTGGGGCCACTGGCCTCTAAATTGATTTTCAGAATCTTTTGACTAGAGCAGAGCTTGCATGTTGAAGTGAGAGTTGGCGTTTTGCAAATTGTGGGGCCCACAATTATGCTTGAGGCAGCCTAACCACCAGATAGTCAAATTGCTTTACCTGCTGTAATTAAGTTTCAGCTCAGCTTTATCACTCCCCTAAAGATCTTATGTGGGTTGAATACCATGAATTTAGTTTTCATGGTATTAATTTACAGTCCAAATTCCTCACGGGCCACCCCAAGCTGGTCCACTAAGTTTTGAAACCCCATTGGGAATCTGGAAATAAGTAGAGTTTCATCGCCAAAAAGCAATGATGCCACTTCTTGACCAGCAAGCTTAGGATGATCACCTCTACAGTCAGTTAATGATTTGATCAGTCCATTACTATAAAGGGTGAACAATGTGAACCGAGGTACACATCCTTGACACACTCCTCTGTTCACCCTGATCCAATCAGTCAGCCCGCCCTCCCTTCCCCATCTAACTTGGGCATAGTTATACTTGTGAAGTCTTATGATTATCTGCAGTAAGTTACTCAAGACCCCCATTTTGTTCAGGGCTGCCCAATGTTGTTCAACCCTTTAGTAACCAGATACCAAAACTGTTTGCTATTTTTAGCTTGTGCTGCAACAAGTAGATCTCTACAAAATCTTTTGTGCCATTATCTTTTTGCCTCAATTTGGGAAGTTTTATAAACTTTCCTTTTTGTGGCTACCATACTTCTCCCTTCCAATTCATAGCAATCTATCACTTTGCTAAAATGAACGCTAAATCAGAAAAAATAATTTTAGCCTTCTTTTCTGTAAGGTGCAGGAAATCGCTCAGGAGACATGCCTCCATGGTGCAAGTGAAGACCCTGTTTGTTACATGATTAACTAGTCATGCAGTCGGCATCCGATATGCTGTGGTTTGTGGAAAGCTCCATAGCATGTGGAAAAAGTTATCATCTAGCCACCCACATCGAGGTCATTTGGCCCCGGCATGTGTAAAATATGTATTAATGTGCTATGTGGTAAGCTAGCTTCTGTGCAGTTTATTAAACTGTATCAATTTGAACCTAGAAGTCAAAGATACCACAATGATATCGATAATATCCTGCTTCGTCTGTTCTCAACGATTTCTTGTGCCATGTCACCCTCCAACTTGAGCACTGATGGGGTGCTCTTCAACTGCTGCAACATAGCTCTGTATATCTGTGTCATAGCTTTACTATTCCCAGATACTGTACATAATAACTGCAATGTGGAATGAGATGGTGGAGTTCTATTTGCTGCATTCCTTGTCTAGCATATCACTGATCGCAGCACAACTAAAAGTAGGAAGTGATTGCCAGAAGGATTATACAAGTCCGACATGTTTGAAAGTTGTGAGGTTTATTCACCTCTAATAGTCTCCCACTCTAGAAATTCCTGCCACTTTCCTGGTATCCAGTCCCTCACATTGTCCTCTGATCTGTAAACTACAAAGCCCCTGAATGGGGAGACCTGGGGCATATGGAGTCCTAGCGTTTGTTTTCTGCAAGCATCTTCCTCAATTATAGTCAGTTGCCCTTATTCCTCAAGATCCATCTTTTTCTCGCCAATTGGTCTTTAGAAGAACACCATCAAGTCAGAGGTGGCATGTTGTTGATTGGAGTTTCTCTGTTCTTGGTGTGAGTGTGTATCCACATGGCTGCTCATTGTAATTGAGCTGCAATATAGTATAGTTCATAGTCTGTGCAGCATGGTCCATTTCGGCTGTTGGGAGCTTAAGTTTTGTTAATGCTACCATTTGTCGCCGATGTCCCCGTATCAGGTCTAACAACATTTTTTCCAGCTCACGCAAAATATCTTTAGGAATTTAAATGGGTAGAGTTTATATAAGCATCTTGGTAAAACTACCATTTCGGAAATAGCCACTGTCCCTGCCACTGAGAGAGATAACAATGTCTAGAAGGAAATCCCAGATCTTAGTAAGGCCATACATGGCTCACTTATTATTGCCATCTTTCAGATCTGTTTTGGTCCTGTAAATCTTCACTCCTAAATACTGAAATGTTGTAGCATCCCATGTAATTAATTGTAAATGTGGTGGAAGAACCTCTACAGTAAGCTGTGGGTGTACTTGAATATACTGTATTTTCTCCAGTGAACTTTAGGGCACCCGTAACTGCCATTATTGGGGTGATATGGGCTTGTATCTCAGCCACATATAATATTAGCAAGAATCAAACCTATCCCACTGTCACAGGGTGTTTCTCGGAGGTCAGTTTTAGCTCCAGCTCTTGTTAACCTTTACTTCGAACCTTTTTCAGATTTCCTCAAGCATTCAGAAATCTTTACCAACCATTGTTATGAGGATAACCTACATCTATACATGGCTCTATTCTGTAAGTACAAATTGGGTAACTTGCTACCATCGGAAACTAAATCCTTCTAAAATTGAGCTCCTCCTCATGGGCTTTTGCCAATGCACCAGTTCAAACCTAAATTGATTCTTGTAAAATCTGTGACTTTACGCCTACTAATAGTGGTAAATCTCTAGATATTGAATGAGCCGGGTTCCCTCTCATAAATGTACTCCGGAACTCTCGGCCGATGGATCGTTTGTTCCTGCTTTAGAAGTGTGGAGTGGAGAAATAACTAATTTGGTCAGACTCACAGGCGCAAGAATCAGGACTCCGAAGAATCACAGACTCCAGGTTTCCATTTTAGTGGATTTATTACAAAGCCAAAAATAACTGAACATAGACACCTCAAGACGAGGTTGTAGTAGTACATTGGAACTAATACAAAGCCGAACCTGTGAGCAATTCTCAGTCTTTTGATCATGAAAATGATGACAAATTCCAAAACCAGTACGCAGGCAATAAGTACCCCTATGTCAAGATCAGACTTCATTGAAGGTTTGGAAGTAAAAAGCATTATTCTATCCCCACACTACACTAACGTGACATCCCTACTCAGCATTTCCCAGCCAAGTTAGGAAAAGTTGTCAACATGTGAAGACTTCCTAAGAAGAGCACTCCCGTTGTATGGGTCAAGTTGCCAAAAGCCACAGAGCTCGTTCTAAGATGCTCCTTCCCTCTCATCGACCTCCTCTCTTCTCCTAATTCAACCCTGAGGCACTGTCCCTAAATCAAAACCCCATATCATAAACTCGCTCATTAGGTATTGTCCGATGACCTAATCCCGCTGGGCGCCTCCTCATAGGTGGTTTTCCATTTAGTTTTCTTAGTCCCAGCTCAATGACCTTGATTCCCAGGCCTTCTCCAGTAAGAAAGAACACCGGCTCACATTATCATCACTCCTTGACCAATGTATCATCTCCTCCCCGAGCCAAAGTCCAATAATAAAAGTGTTATTCTAACTAGAAAAGATTAATTTCTCCACCTGCAACAGAAACATGAGAGAGAAAAGATTCAACATGCACATGAACATTACGAGCAAACTCTTTTCCATGAGAGCCAGGAAAAATGCATTTCAAGCCTACAGAAATCAGCCAACATAGGAGTGAGAGACAAAGGCCTTATGAAAATCATGCATAAATGAACTTTTTACTATGCGTTTCTAAATCGACACGATACATGAGCACATCAAATACCTACATTTTGTGAAACTCGCACACAAATTCCACACGTTAATATTTTCAGCTAAGCATGAATGTATGGTAGAATTAATTTTCTTCCTGTTTACATGAAAAATACCTCTTAAGACCGCCTTTCATGCGATTACAGTACACATTCAACTGTCTCGTTAATACTGTCTCATGTTAATACAACAAAAGAGTAAATGCAGGTGTGAACTAATCATGATTATGATGCACCCCTACAAATGAAAGAGCACAATTGCACTCTATCAGTCCCCCCTCTGATGACAAGTGTCATCACAAATAACCACAACTCCCTGTAGAGAGAACCAACCTAAACAGAAGTAGTAGCCATTCTCCCCTGCCGAAACTTCTCTAGACTTTTGAGATTCTCATAGTGACTGTCCTGAAGTTGCTCCAGTCTCCCCCTTTGCTCTCTTAGAGATCTCTCAGCCCGTTTTGCCTTATGCCATTTGTAGCCCCTTATTAATCCAACCAAAAGAATCACACAAACCACAACTATGATGATGGGCTTCAGAATGTAACCAAGAATTCCCTTGCCAAGGTTAGCGAACCAGCTTCCAATCTTTCCGAACCCTTTCCCAACCTCGTCCCAAACTCCTCCTGTTGCCAAATCATGCACCTCATGGTGAATCTCAGTGATGTTACTTATATACTTCCTCGGATCCTTGCTATGGTCTGGGATTGATTTGTTTGCCCTACGTTGGCAGGGTATGCCCAGACGTGGTTCCCTTGCTCACTTTGCCACTGGATTCAAGCTAGCCTGGCTGATGACGGCTGATTAGCCAAAAAACGGTCCCAGGATGCTTGTTTCCGGTCCAGGGAAGACATGGCTTGGCAGTTCGGGCTGGACTGTTCCCCTGAGGCACAGGGTCAGACTGATTTGCATATGGCCATGTCTGAACTGGGGTGGCGGAGTGAGCTAAAGAATGATGATGGATTAAACCCAGATCAGTTGACTGGGGGTGAGTGTTTCCAATGTTCAACACTCCGTCCATCATCCCCTTTGGTTTTGCTTTGGGATACAAGTACAGCACTGTTGGACCCTCAATATTTTACAGACTCCGCCCTCTTTTGGTAATAATACAACTAACACAAGGCAGTTCTGCATCACCATCTTAACAACACAGTCTCTCCATCCACCTGCAATAAAGACGGAGCTGTATTCGCTGACAACTTATCGACAATGGTTGACAACCTTCTAATCTTGATATCATTCAGAACCACTCCCAAACTCAATGTCATTGCTCCAAAAATGTCTCCAACAATCCCTCCTGAACTCGCACCTTGTTTTTCTCTATGGTGTAATCCACCTTCCAACGGGGCCAAGTCTTCAACGTGGTAAATCTTAGGAAACACAACAGCCACATAGCATAGACCATACCAGTTCATTGGCAACCCCACATACACATTTTCTCCCCACACAAAATACACTGTACCGCTTGCACTGTTTCCTGTGAGAACTTCTTTGTGGTGGTTTCAATTTTGAAGATGTGATCACACACGCTCTATCCTACAAAGATCTTATCATAGTAGGTCTGTACCTGTCTAATGCAAAGCTTTCCTCTCTGTTCAAAATCTAAAGCTATTGGACCGTAACTCTTTCGCCTTATGGGCCAACTCCTCTTGGATCCATGCAAATTTCCCTTCCCTGCTATTGAACTTAACTGCTAATTGTCCATGTTTATCTTCTACTTGATCTATAACCTTCTTCTCCACATCGGTTAATATACACGTCAAATTATGGCGATGAGCATAAGCTGTATCTAATGTAACGGCAGGTGTGAAATACTTACCAGTTCTCTATTCCTGCTTGTTATAATCATACTTGTTCAGGTGTTTGTAGGCTGGAACTACTGAAAGCACTACGTCTTAGTTGGAGAAGTAATATTCAAAATGACCCTTGCCGTAATGCATACTAAGCAACAGACTACATGTAATGCCATACGTCAATGGAAGATGGTGATAACGAATACCCTCCTCCACAGACGCAGGCAATTGCATACACAAATAACAATCTCTCACATCCATCGTATTTACATACTCATACAACAATTTTGCATAGGCATTCAACGTGTAATCACCCTTGGACCAATCTACATGCGGCTAGTCTGATCTAGCATAATTTTTCTGCTCCTACGGTACCCTCTTTTGTGCTTGAAGTAATAGGTGTAGCTGTCCCATGCACTTCCACCCCCTCAACTTCTGCATCAGGTGAAATCTTACAGAGACTATGATAACTACTACTGTCACTACTATCATTCCTACTAGGTGTACTTATCACGCACCTTGCTCTACAGTTCGAATTTCCAGACTTCATTTCTGACTGAGTCTGTTTAGCACAGCAAGAGTATCAAAGCAAAGTCTCTTTCTATGCCTCGAATGCTGTTCAACAAGGTTCAAATAAAGTTCCTTCTAGTCCTGGAAATCTATTCACAGTTCATTGTACAATTATTTACACAGTCCAAAACACTTCCTTGCCCTCTTTCTTCTTCTACGGAAAATCCCTAAATATATTCTTCTTCCAATCGGGCCTAGGTTATCTTCTTTAAGCAAGTGTTTTATTTACAGTTCACAGTTCACTCAACAGTCTTTTACAAGCTCAGAGGCAATTTCATCAATGACATGCTGTAGAATCTCAAGACAAGGTGCTGCAATCTCCTGATCTGGTGGCAGGTATCCGAATGTTTGAAAAGACCGATCTCGCAGAATCAAAACCCGCACTTTACTCAATATAGGAGGTATTGGAACAGTCACTGTCAACACTCCATTGGCTTCTATCCCAGGAACCAACAGTTCAATTTATATTTTCAGTTTTGGAACTCTGCTGGCTACTCGAAGACCTCAGTTTCCTGGTTCCCACTGTTTCCAGCATCTGTGATAAGATAGTTCCACTCTGGGGCAGCGTACCTCTGGCAGGGCACCCTTGCTCTTCTAGATCTCCTCAGGCCCTCTTGTGCTTGTTCTGTATCACTTAGCTCTGATTCTGACATTTCAGACAATGGGGGCAAGATCTCTTTCAGATGCCAGTCTCAGGTTTTGCCACTTCTGTCTCACAGGCCACGTTTCTCTTGCAAACTCTGCTCTCCTTCTCTGCACACCATCCCTCTGCACACCAGTTCTTTCAGCTGAGTTATACTCTGTACCACTTGCAATGTTACCGTCTCCCTCAGAGTCAGCACCTGGGCCTTATGTAGTGTGACCTCCCTCAACTTGCTCCTGTGAGCAACCAGCCTCGTCTAACCTTCACAGCTTGGCTTGTCCTGTCCAGTGGCCTCGCAGCCACAGCTGAATTTTCTTCAGACAGACGAGCGGTTTCTTCTGAGGGTCCTGAAACTCTACTGGTGTGCGAAGTGTGGATCCAGTTCGGTAATCCTCCACACTTCACGGCTGTATTCGTCACCAGAATCACTTGGTATGGAAGTCTCCAGCGAGCATCAAGACAGTTTTTCCTCATGTGTCTTCGCACCAGGAAACAGTCACCTGGGCTCAGATCGTGGCAGAGGTCTTTCGAGGTCGGGGCAGTGACAGCTTCAACCTGATGAGACATAGAACAGACGTCAGCCAGTCCTGTGCAATAATCAAGGATCAAATTGTCTGTGATGTTAATCAACGCAGTAGACGGCATGGCTGGCAAACGCATCGCCGTCCCCATCAGGATCTCATGGAGGGAAAGACCTGTCCTCCTATCAGGAATGCTACGGAGACTCATCAAAACCAAAGGCAATGCATCAGGCCATTTCAGAGACCTGGGCGAGTAAACCTTTGCCATTTGCATCTTGAGTGTTCCATTGATCTGCTCAATAAGGCCAGATGCCTCAGGCCTGTAGCTATAATCTCAGATCAACTTGTAAGGAAGCACAAAGCAGCTTCATGGTCTCACTATGAAAATGCGTCCCTCTATCAGACTCCAACAAAGTCGGAAATCCGAAGCGCGGTATCGACTCTAAGTAACAGCTTTGCTAATGTAAGGCTATCACACCTTCTCGTTGGATATGCTTGCACCCACCGTGAGAAAACACACCACCACCAGAATGTACCTCAATCCATTGCACCTAGGCATCACAATAAAGTCAAGCTCGAGCTTATTGAAGGGACCCCCCAGATCTCCCAATGTGACTCGATGCAACCACAGTTTTCTTTCCAGCATTCATTTGTTGACACTGAACACATCTGTAACACTGCTTCGGCAAATGCACAAAAACCGTGGATTAAACCATGCCTGTCTGAAAACTCGCACCATGGCATCCCTTCCAATATGAACTGCTCCATGAATCTGCCTCGACATGGGGCTCAGTAAATCATCTGGCAACACTGCTCGAATCTCAGTTGAAATCCAAATGCCATCATCTCTTTTCTCACAACCTGCTTTAATCCAACCAGCTTTTTCCTGCAGACGCTTGACCTCCTCCTAAGTGTCCGCTACGGTTAACATCATGCTGAGCTTCGTTCTCTCTATGCTCTCTCCTGTGTATTCAGCATTCAAAATGCACCCTTGTTCAGAGCAGAAACGTGCAACTTTCTCAGCATACCTATTACCCAACGTCACAAAGTCATCCCCCTCCTGTGGGCAAGGCACTTTAACACAGCTATTTCTTTTGGTCATTGTAAAGCTTCCATCAACTGTCTCACATACTCCCCGTTTCTGATGGGAGAGCCTGATTGTTAGTAACTGTAGGAGAATAGGATCTTCTTCACATGGGTACCCCACTTTTTGCTGGTGTTTCACTGTTTTTCGACCTTAGTCTGACTGTGGCCCTGCTATTCAGGACCCCAGCCTAGCGGCTTCCTCTCTAAAATGGTTTACATGTACATTAGGTACATCTCTAATTGGATTCTGGAGTGCCTTATAAGCCCCTAGTATATGGTATACTATGTACCTAGGGCATAGGTACCTCAGAGGCCTACCAGGGGCTGAAGCATGTATTATGCCACCCCTGGGAAGCACTCCAAAATGACACCACAGGTCTGCTACTGCAGCCTGGGTAAGGTGGTGCATGCACTCCTTACTGTGGTATAGGCTACCTATATCACTACCATTGCACACACATATAAAACCTATAAGTCACTCCTATGGCAGGCCTTAACAATCTTGAAGGCAGAGTGCTTGGTTTTTATGTGAGAGGGTGCCCCTGCATGAGCAGAGCCCCTCTGCAGCGTTCGGAGTACCTCCTCTGATGATGTTTGTGATACTCTTAAGTGCATTATAACCTCGCGGTAAATGCTAACTTTGGACTGGCTGCACGGAAACATGTTGTGTTTGGTGTCAAACACTTTGGAATACTACCCCCCCCCCCCCCGCCAGTTCTGGCGGCGGGGGTATCATTCCACCCTTCTAGAGGGAGAGACATGTTCACACTGGTCTACCCGGTAAAGACTTTGCATCACAAAATGGATACCACTGCCACAGACACAGGTCTGGCCTCCTGCTGCTGACCGAAACTCTGGCAGGGGAGGCCTGGACAATAGGTCTCCTGTCCCAGGGAGGTGTAACCACCTCCCCAGACAAGCCGATGTGTATTGGGGCTGGGCGGGAGCACTCTCCGGTGCTTTGAAGTCCTGCACTGGGGGCACACTTGGTGTCCCTGTGCATAATCCAGTTCAAACCGGTTGCAGAGGTTACCTGCCCCTGCTCTGGTGCGAGACTGGTCAAAGGAAATGGGTGTAACCACCCCTCTTTCCAAAAACCCTCCCATAGGTGGGTCCCTTGAGTATGTCCAACCCCCAAACTTAGTATAAGTATGGGAACCCAGTCCTTGAGACTTTAGATTACCCTGGACGAAACTCTGCAACATTTATCCTGGACCTTCGACTTTCTGTTTTCGCTAGAAGACTGAAGGAATTTCCCTTGGGGTCAAGCAGTGACTCCCCTGCTTGGCAGGCACCAAAGAAGCAACTGTCCAGTCTGCAACTCTGAAGCTCCCACCGGACGCCGAAGTCTTTGCATCACCAGAGGTAAATTTCCAGACTTCCCTGAGGCTACCTTGTGTCCACAGCAAAGCTGAGGCCCGTGGGTGACGTGGAACCGTGACCCCTGGACACCGTGATCTTTTGCCGGTCCATCATCTTCCTGGTCTTCCTCGAAGTTGTGCTTTGGGCTTCGAGTAGCCCCAGCCTTGGACATCTACAGCACCGCAGATCTCTGGTCTCCACTCCACAAGTGATCCGTGGGCCAGTTTCCAGTGCGACTGCTCGAGACTCCTTCGCAATCGCTAGCCCATTGGCTAGTGGGTCCCCACAAAGGCAACTCCTCTTCTGATTGGGCTTTCCTGGTTGCTCCAGACGTGCCCCGACTTGCATTCACTGGGTGAGTCCCCCAGACCTTGCTGGTCTGCACCGACGTCTTTCTTCTGTTTCCCCTTGACTTGCCGTTGCCAAGGCTTATTGGGTCCATCTTGGTCGCCGACACCGCAGCACTCGACAGACTTCGTGGGACAGCTCAAATCCAGCTCCTGGTCGTCGTCGACGCCTCCTGGACCTTGTGGCTGAAGAGTCAAGACACCCGTCAACTCACCTGAAGCACCCGACATCTGTGGGCATTGAACTATCGTGCCCTTGGTCACTGGTAAGTGACCCAGACTCTGTCCCCTCTGCTTTCGGGTTCCTTCCATCCTCGATCCAGGCTTGGATCGCTCCGGACACTTCTCCTCTTCACGGCAGCAGCACTTCTTTGCCAGCTTCCATTGCAAACGATGCCGCGACCCGACACCATTTGACACTTATTCTCCCGGCTTCCCTGGGTGAGGTAACTCGAGTACTCCGGTGCACCCGTGGGTGTTGGCCCTAGACACTCTAACTCCAAAAGGGTTTGCTTGTAGTCATCCTCTAAGTGTCCTTAAACTCTTAATTTTCAACCGCGATTTCCCCATAGAAGTTAACGGCGATTTGCAGCTGTGTTCTCACACTGCACGTGTCCCCCGTGGGTCCCCTATGTCACTACCTTGGGTGGTTCCTTGTGGTCCAAGCACTTCTACAGGCTCTAGGCCTTGTGTCTAGTTCAGTTGTGGTTCTTATAACACTTTATTGGCATATGGTTTGGTACGTCCCTAGGGCCCAAACGTGTATTTGTGCTTAACTTAAGTACTTTGAACTCTAGCCTCATAAAGAGACTAGAGGGGTGTGTTTTATCTTTAATACATATATTTTAAATATATACCTGGTGTGGTTTTGCTATTGCTGGAGCAGAGTTTTCATTTATGAAAATTCAGGGGCTTTTGAAGCTCTAGTATGTCTATGCGTTTTATTAATTTATTAATAATTAACAATTAATTATTTGTCTTGTGCAAGTGTGATTCTATTAATCAATCCGTTTGTTCTAACATAAGAAAGAGTTATACGAGGGTTAGCTTATTTGTGCTGTTTCTGTTTAATAATAACGTGCAAGTTTTCATGTTTAAACGTTGCTGTGTGCTATTTATTTTAAGCACAAAACGCTGTCTGAATTAATGCTTTTTATGTTGCAAAGCTAGATAAATACATACACATAAGGGTATTAGTGGGGTTAACACTGTTTAATCATTATGCTGTAGTAACGTTTATTTTGTCTCTTTAATTAAGATGGTCTATTGTGGCCTATGAAGGCCTTAATCGAGCTGACAGTATTTCGAAGCCTGGCTGTGGCATATTCTGTGATGTGGCAAGGGAGACCCCTGCTGGAAAAAGGTCGAAGACAACTGACCATGGTCCTTATTGTAAATTTCCATGAGGACATCAGCAGTTTGGAGGATCTCCAAAAGAAATGGAACGTCCTTGGCAAACAAAGGAGCTTCAGAAACGGACAAAGAACTGTGGCTCGGCTGCCGAGGGAAGTTGAACAAGTTGGATACTTTAATAGTTTCTTGGTTCCTGTTCCGTAGTTCACGTCTTGTGACTTTTCCTGAGCGAAGATTTTCAGATGTAGCAATGTTACATCCCTTCCTTCTCGCTCTGCTCAGTGATACAGTTTATTCTGCCAACTTTATGTGTGTTTCCATTGTAATTTTCACTATAAGAATTGTTAGCTTAGGGAGGGCTTTGCCACTTGCCATTTTACCTTTGCTGCGTGAACTTGCGTTGCTGAGGATCGATGCTGAGGGACTTCGTCCTGAGAGACTTTACCGAGAGACTTGTCCTGACCCGTTCTGACACTTAGTTAGAATAGGTAACTATGAGAAATGATTTATTCTGATTGATTTACTTTGACTAATTATAGATAAAGCAATATAACTTTTAAACATGGTGTTGAATTTCCTTTCTTGTCAATTATTGTGTATATTTTGATCATTATTGTATAGACTGTATAGAGTATGTTTAAAGACAACCACTATAATCAGGTCCTATCGTCCTAGATATAGATGCAGGGTGTTTAGGTGTTTTCTTTCCACAGGTTTATTGCTGGTAGAGTATTTGAGCGTATGTTAGTGAAATGGGCCCTAGCGTATGATGAATGTATGTGCGTGTAACTGTGTGATTACTCTATCCGTGGTAGTGGGCATATTTTAGATACCCTGATCTCTATCAATTTCTCTGGTAGCAGAGGATGGTTATAGATGGTTGTTTTGATCTGATAAGATAAGATTGCTTGTATATTAGCTTATTGATTATTGATTTATTTTTGATGATATTGGTATATGTACTAATATTATATGTTGGCGTCGTCATGTTGAGTTATATGTAGTGCTTCTGGAATTTGGAAGCTGGTAGCAGTTCCGTAGTAGGGCAGAGGAAGGTGTATATGCTGCTCTCGGGAAAGACGGGATTGTAAGGAATAACGTGTGACAATTGAAGTTGCGCGTTCACATTGTCTGGGTTCGGAATCAGTGACATTATAGTATGTTACTATTAGAAAACATTTCTGGTATATAAGGAGTGTGTATCGTAGTGAAGGTTATCTGTGAAACTCTGGTCTTAAGTCCCAGGGATCCGTAAGGATTGCCGTTAAAGCTTATTGCGGGAGGAGTAATAGGTATTCTCTGAACTTGTTTGAGGAACTGGGCGAAGTTGCTTAGTTAATGTATGTTATAATTCTGTAGTGGGACAGATTGTGCGCTGCTTCCCGAAAGCAGGATTCTGTGTGCATGTACTATATTTTTCTTGTATGAATGTGCGTGAATGCATATACATTTATTGATTGTAAGACTCTTTGGATACGTCCTAGAGGAAACAGTTATGAGATGTATGTAAGTTTGTTGATTCTTGAGAAATAGACTCTTTTTTACTATCCTGTGGTTAGCGAAGCAGACAATGGAGATGTTTTTATGTTGTAACTAATAGATTTTGTAGAAATTTTGACACAAAGTCTACTGAGAGTTTTTGTAAAGGAGGGGTAGACGAGTGACAGAGACAGGAGACAGAGACTGCAGCGGCTGTTGACGTCAGAAGGTCCGCGCTCTGATTGGATAGCGCTAGGATTAGTGCGTTAGTGTGAGTCGCGCAGGGATTGGAAGAGCTGTTTAGTGACGTAGACGCTCCAGGATTGGTGCGTTAGTGTGAGTCGCGCTGCTATTGGTTGAGAAACTGGTATTGTATATTTATAATACGGAAAGAGTAGAGAGTTTTAGTAAGCACTAAAATGTATTATCAAGAGGAGAAAAAGAAAAAAACGTTCTTTGGGAAACCGCAGAAAAAAGTGGTTCCAGTGAGAAAAACTGCTGAAATAACAGTTGATGATTTGAATGATTGGATGAAGGTTCTTCAGAAAAAGGATAAGGATTCACAAGTTATTGATGTGGTTAAGTTACGTATAGAATTAGAAGAGCTTGTGACAGGAACAGTTCCAACAGAAATCCTGAAGAGTCATCATGATGGTGAATTAATGTTTATGTGTAAAAGCATAACATGGAGAGCAAGAAATACTCATGATAGACTAAGAGCGATAGCAAATGAGCAAGGAGTTGACATTGATAAAGTAAAGGTTTTGCAGAAAACTTACAGGATGGATTTCACAGAGAAAGACATTGAAAATTTGAATACTTCTGGTAGAACAGGACAGATTAAAGAAATGGTGGCATTATTGCGAAGATGGGGTGATGTTGAAAAGTGGAAGGATAGGTGGTATAAGAAAAGAGAGGAATCTGTAGATAGAACAACTTATTCAGCATTTCCAGTGAGAGAAAAAGAGAAAACGGTGGATAATTATCCTATGAGAGAAATACCTGGAGGAGGATATGTACATGTTCCATGGACCAGACAGGATATTTTATCATTTACAAATGATTTCCCTCGATTGAGAGAAAAGCCCGTCGAGTGGTATAGGCAGGTAGATAGGTTTGTGAAGTTGTCAAAAGTGCTGTGGGTTGACCTGAATAGTCTGTTTGATATAATTGTTCCAGCAGGCTTGTGGACTGAGTGTAAAATAGTTGTGAGTTGGCCTACTGAGGAATATCCAAGAGATCCAAGAACAGGGGCACCAGATCCAGAAGTGATGAGGAAGTATGATCAGGTGATGGTATACCTGAAGAGTAAAGTTCCTCCAAAAGAGACAGACTGGGTTAAGATAGATCGAACACAACAGGAAGCAAAAGAATCAGTTCATGCTTTTTACGAAAGGCTGATACTGGCTTTTAAACAATTCAGTGGAGATGAACACCTGGGTGACAAGGATTTGAGTCATTTTGTATACAGATTTGTATATGGTTTAAGACCTGAAATTGGTGAGAGAATTCGTGAGCACACGGTGGATTGGCAGAGCAAGAAAGTAGATGAGATTCTGAGACATGCAAAATACTTCAGTGATGAAATTGAAGCAAAACAAAGAAAGCTGAAAGGGAAAGCAATGTGGGCACAAGTGAAAGTTGCAGAAAGACAGGAAGCACAGTTAGTGGAACAGGCGAATAATCCAGGAAATAATGCAGGAAATAGACCCAGATATGCAGGAAAGGGGAAAGGAAGTCTTGAGGAAGCGAAGAAAAAGTTCCCTTGTCACAACTGTGGCCAGCTGGGACATTGGAGATCTGAATGTCCTAATCCACCATTAGTGAATAATGAAGGTAAATCCTTAAATCAACAGGTGCAGAATGAAGGGAATAACCAGCAGCAACAGCAACAGAAAGTTGTGAGACAACAGAGTCAGGAGCCAAAACCGCCCTTGCCGCAGAATAGAGGGGTACAAAAGTACAATCAGGACTCGGGATTCTTCAATGATGAGCAGGTAAACAAACCAAGACGTTCTAACAAAGTACAGCAGTACTTGTTAAAGAGTGAAGGGAGTGAGTCTGAGGGTGATTATTGACGGTGCCGAAGAGAGGAGGAAGAGTGCATACTTGGTGCAACTCTAGAAATAGACCAGGCAGGACCATTTGTGGATGGGAAAATAAATGAGGAGAGTGTTACTTTTTTGGTAGACACAGGTGCGACAAGATCAACTGTCAGGTCAACAGATGTTAGAAATCTTCCTCTCTCGGATGAAGCAATCCAAGTAGTTGGTGTAGCCAATACACAAATCAGAACACGTCTTACTGAACCAGTAAGAGTACAGATAGGGAAATTTTCAGACATGCACAGATTTATTGTCTGTGATACGAGTCCAGTGAACCTGTTAGGTAGGGACTTATTGTGTAAGATGAATTGCGCAATTTTTTTTACACCAGATGGAATAGCTTTTGAGACACCAGATGATGTTTTCTACCGAATGACTCTAGAAAATAGAGAAAGTGAGTTAATTGGTGCATTTGCTGTGTTTAATCCGGAGGATTTGCCTCAAGAGCTGAGAGACACTGTGAAAAGAGCAGTTTGGGATTTTACAGGAGAGGATGTGGGATTGATGAATAATGTAGATCCAGTAAAAATTGCAGTGAAAGAGGGAATTACATATCCTAACATTCCTCAGTACAAAATGACACCAGAAATAATTGAAGGGATAACTCCTATAATTGAGAAAATGATTCAGCAGGGAGTTCTGAGAGAACTACTGAGTAGTCCGTGTAATTCACCGATAATGGGACTGAAAAAGCCCAATGGCAAATTTAGGATCGTACAGGATCTGAGAAAAGTTAATCAAATTGTGGTGGCATGTTGTCCTATTGTGCCAAATCCATCAGTGATTCTGTATCAAATTCCACATGATGCTGAGTGGTATACAGTGATTGATTTGTGTCATGCGTTCTTTTCAATTCCATTGCATCATGACAGCCAGCCGATTTTTGCATTTAGGTTTGGCCAGCGTATCTTAGCATGGTGTCGAATCCCACAGGGGTATACAGAAAGTCCTTCGATATTCAATCAGTTATTGAAGAAATCGTTGGAGAGTTTGATTATGCCTGAAAATTCAGTGTTAGTGCAGTACATTGATGACCTACTGGTGGCATCAAAGACACGTGAAGCTTGTGAAGTAGATACCATAGCTTTACTGAATCATCTGGCAGATGGAGGGTTAAAGGTATCTCCAGCCAAATTGCAGTTTTGCAAGAAAGAGGTGCATTATCTTGGACACAATATTGAAAAAGGTCTGAGAAAAGTGACTACTGACAGGATCAGAATAATCAGAGAAATGAAGGCTCCAAAAACCCAGAGAGAAGTGAGAATGTTCCTGGGTATGGTGGGATATTGTCGTCAGTGGATAATTAATTTTTCCCTGATAGCAAAGCCATTGATTAAATTGACAAAAAGTGAAATGACAGATCCATTAGATCTGGATGCAGAACAATTGGCAGCATTTGAAGAGCTTAAAAGTAAAATGTGTGAGGCTCCAGCTTTGGGTATGCCTGACTATGAGAAAGAGTTTGAGTTGTACTGCAGTGAGAGAAATGGATGTGCACTTTCAGTGTTAATCCAGAAACATGGACAATTGAGAAGGCCTATTGCATACTTCTCATCGACACTTGACCCTGTAGCTGTGGGTTTACCAGGTTGTCTAAAATCTGTGGCTGCAACATGCAGAAGCCTGGAACAGAGTGAGGGGATCATAATGGGATATCCTGTAAGGGTATTCGTACCTCACAATGTGGCAATTCTTTTGACAAGAAGCAGAACTCAGCATATGTCACATAGTCGGTTGACTAAGTACGAAAAAGTGATTCTGGGAGCTTCAAATGTGACTCTTGAGAGATGTGTGAATGTGAATCCAGCAACACTCTTGCCGGATATTGAAAATGTGGGTATAAAGATGGAAGATGATCATGATTGTTTGGATGTGCTTGAGTATTGTACAAAACCGAGACCAGACATAAGGGATATTCCCTTACCTGAAAATGACCATGTGCTGTTTGTGGATGGATCATGCCTGAGGAATGATGATGGTGTGCTATGTGCAGCATATGCAGTGTGCAAAGTTTCAGAGGTCATGGAAGCATCACCATTGAAAGGAGTGAAATCTGCGCAAGTTGCTGAATTAGTGGCATTGACAAAAGCTTGTGAGATTGGGAAAGATTTGAGAACAACCGTGTTGACTGATGGTCAGTATGGATTTGGAGTGGTGCATGACTTTGGCCAGTTGTGGCTGCAAAGAGGTTTCTTGACATCGGGTGGAACTCCGATAAAGAATGCTGAATTGATTGGAAAATTGCTTGAGGCGATACAGCTGCCTAAGGAGTTAGCCGTTGTAAAATGTGCTGCCCATGGTCCAGGGGATGATTTTATCACGGTTGGAAACCGTTACGCCAACGATGTGGCGCAGTATTGTGCTAAGACAAATCAGTCAATTAATCGGGATAGAATGGAGGAAATGTCTTTTCTTTCTGTGATGTTTACTAATGTCCTAGAAACGTGGGATGAAGTGAAGCAGTTACAAGATGAGGCAGGAGAAGAAGAGAAACAAGATTGGGTTAAGGCAGGATGTGCTCCAAGAGAAACAGACCATGTTTGGGTCTATAGAGATGGCAGACCAGTAATGCCAAACTCAATCTTGTCGTCAATGGCAAGGATGTATCATGGCCAGGGACATCTGGGGAGGGATGCGATGGTAAGGTCGTTCAAGCAGACCTGGTACAATGCAAAGTTCAGGACAATTGCAGAGAGCATCTGTCAAAGGTGTTTAATTTGTCAGCAATTTAACACTGGGAAAAAGACAGTGGTGAGTCTAGGGACAATAGGCAGAGAAGGAGGTCCTTTTACAAGAATGCAGATTGATTTCATTGAAATGCCCCAAGTGAACAGACTGAGGTATGTTCTAGTGGTAGTCTGTTTGTTTTCAAGGTGGGTGGAAGCTTACCCGGCTAGAAGAAATGATGGATTAACAGTGGCAAAATTACTGTTGAGAGAGTTGATTCCTAGGTACGGGTTTCCAGTTACAGTTGAGTCTGACAGAGGTAGACACTTTCAAAATGAACTCATAGGTTTGATTTGTGAAGCATTGAAAATTCAGCAGAAGCTACATTGTGCATACCGACCAGAGGCGTCTGGTGTGGTTGAGCAGATCAATGGCACAATCAAGAATAGAATTGGAAAGATGTGTTTAGCCACTGGCATGAAATGGCCAGATGTGTTACCTCTAGTTCTGATGACTATGAGATCTACTCCAGATAGAACTACTGGTTTGAGCCCGCATGAAATAATCATGGGACGTGCTATGCGCCATGCATTCGTGCCTGTCAATAAGTTGGTGACAATAACTGACGACATGATTTTGGATTACTGTAAAGGCCTGGCTGACGCAGTTCATTCTGTGTTTCACCAGGTTGGAGAAGAAGCTACCACACTTGAGAAGAAGCAAGCCCATGATCTGAGTCCAGGAGATTGGGTGAGGATAAAAGTTCACAGGAGAAGAAATTGCTTGATTCCAAGGTGGGGAAGGCCGAGACAAGTTATTCTGACTACAACGACTGCAGTAAAGTGTGCTGGAGTGAAGCACTGGGTACATGCAAGTCATACTCTGAGAGTTCCAAACCCAAAAGAAGGAACTGGTAAAGAGTATTTTGAAGAGTCAGATTCCAGTGATGATGAAGATACTGATGATACAGAATCAGTGAGAAAAGAAGCACAGAGAGCTTCAAGAGAATCACTGCGAGTATCAGAGAAAAGATCAGATTCTGTTGTAGAGCCTGAAGTTTCAAGTAGCAGTGGAGGGAAAAGAAAAGAAAAAAGAAATCACACAGAGATTACTCCTGAATCAGAAGAGGAGGAGATTGAAGAACCACTTGAGATTATTCTTGAAGAAACAGGGTCAGAAGAAGAAAGAGAGGGACAGATTGCGGAAGACCCCCGAGGAGGTGTAGGGAACATTGATGAGGAGCTAGGTGAAGGGACAAGTAGACAGCAAGAAGATTGCGTGTCGGAGACCCGAGGAGGGACAGAAGTAGGGAAGTCTCAAATAGTGGTGAAAAAATCTGTGGAAGAAAAGAAAACTGCTAAGAAACGAAAGCAACAGGCAATTGAAACAGAATCGGATGATGAAAATGAACAAACAGAGGGTCGAGTTCTGAGAAAGAGAACTTCGATTGGAGAAAAGAGTGTTAAAGAATTAAGGCCGAAAAAGGTTGTGAAAGGAGATCGTTGGCCTAACAACCGAGTTAAAAGGGTGAGATACAGAGTAATAAGAGCAAATTCATCGAAAGCTGAACAAGTAAATGAAATATCAAGTCAAACTTCAAAGGCTGAAGGAGAAGAATCAAAGAGATCAAAAGAACCAGTAGAAATAAAAAGAGTTAAAAGACCCAACCAAAAGTACAGATCACCGGAATGGTCTTATGTGACACTGTCTGAAGAAGGAAAAGAAGAAACAGTGACTCGAGATAATCCGGAAGTGGTCTTGAGAGAAGTGGTTGAGGAAGATACTGGTGAAATTCTGAAAGTACTCTTGACTGACATTGGAGAAGAGTCGAGTACTGAAGATCCTGACGTTGGAGATCTGATACAATTTGATGTTGAAGAAATTGAAGTGAAGAATGACAAGTATCCAAACTGAGTGAAAGAAGGATTCACTTGGATCAAGTGAACGAAGAGATCATTTGGATAAAGTGAAAGCTGAAGAATTGCTGAAGAATTGAAGAAGTTCAAACAGTAGTGGAGTAGTAGAGGCTAAACTAAAACTAAAATGGCTAACATAGAGGATAATAGAAATAGATGTGCCTTCTTTAAGAGGTGGTGTAGAATGTGCTGCTGTTGTACTGGATTATTAATGCTTCTATGGGGTGTTTTAATCTTATTAGTTACTTTTAGAGTAGAGTTTGGAATGAATATAGAGAATGTGACAAATGTAGAGAAGAATTCACAAAAAGTAGTTCCAATTAGAAGTAGTAGTTACATACACAAAGATAGGTCGATTAATAATTTTTCTAGTAATGTTTTTTCTAAACTGTTATATGAATATGTGAAGACAATGGAAGTAAGGGATTGCTACGTCTGTATGCAATTACCTGAATCCGTTTCAGAGGGTGTTACTTATCACCATTTACCAGCTACATATGGTATTTCTTGTAGTATTTTAAGTAGTGTTTTTTATTTGTTAGGGAAAATAGATTATAAGATGTCTAACAGAGATAGTATTTTTGGGCACTTGCCAATGAACAAAGAGCTGAATCCAGCTAAAGAAGCTAACACTTTTGGTGAGATTTTTATTGAAGAAAAAGGATTAACATTAGATTATATTTTTAAGAATAATTTAACTTGCAGTTTGAAAGAAGAGGAGAGAGCTTTCCTGGATATGGTAGAAGAAAGGAGAGTGAACATGCATGAGAAAGGGGGAAAATATGAAGTGAGTGAGACAATTTGGGACATTGAGATGGGAAAAGAGTTGAAAAATGGGGCTAGTCCAACTTTAGCTCTAGATGCGCCGCAGAAGGGTAAACTTTGCATTACAAGAAGGAAATCCCAATATGATACATATTTTGTGGGAACTAGTGAGTGCCATGATACATACTTCATTGCGACAGGTTGGGGTTTCAGAGGTGGAGAAGATACGATTTTTCCAGGAGTGTACTATGTTTGTGGGAACAAGGCTTATTACAAGTTGCCTGACCATTGGTATGGCACGTGTTATGTGGGCCTGGTTTTTCCTAAGATTTTTCATACAGATAAAGTAAGAGATGTAGAAGATATTAACTTATTAACACGTTTTAAGAGAGAAACTTGGTCTGAAATTGTGGGTGATATTTTTGGGGTTTTGATTCCAGCAGTGGGAATTTCTTTAAATGCTTATGGAATTCGGAAACTGTCCACAGTGGTTGATCGCTTATCGACAAATACCGCAGGAGGGTTTCTTTTGGTGAATACGGAATTAAGTGCCGTACGTGCCATGTCAATGCAAAATCGACTTGCCCTTGATATTCTTTTGGCCAAGGAGGGTGGAGTTTGTGGAATTTTGAAAGTTCAACATTGTTGCACTTACATTCCTGATGAAAGTAAAGACCTGAAGGTCTATATCAAAAATATTACTGATTTACATGAAGAATTAGTACCACTTGAAGCTGGGAGTTTGTGGACTAAAATAGCTAATAAAATGATAGCTGTTAAAGATTTTATTGCAAAAATAGGTAGTACAATTATAGGTAGAATATTGTTTCCCTTGTCTTGTATAATTGTGGCTTTGTTAATAATAAGATTGGTGTGTGTGTGTTGTAAAAACAGGGGAGGGAAGAAGAAATTGAATAAGGAAAGGAAAAATAAGAAGTTGAAAAGAGAACCTCAAGAAATTGAACTGGAAGAATTGAGGGAGAGTGTTTATTTAGAGACAAAGAGAGATGATGAAAGAGTGACTAGTGTTTAATGTTGTGTAAGGGGAAAAGACATTTCTGATTTCTCCTAAAATGGGACTAAATTTTCACTAATTTTTTTGGGGGGTTTATTTGGTGATAAAATCACCAAAGGGGGGATTGCTGGAGCAGAGTTTTCATTTATGAATATTCAGGGGCTTTTGAAGCTCTAGTATGTCTATGCGTTTTATTAATAATTAACAATTAATTATTTGTCTTGTGCAAGTGTGATTCTATTAATCAATCCGTTTGTTCTAACATAAGAAAGAGTTATACGAGGGTTAGCTTATTTGTGCTGTTTCTGTTTAATAATAACGTGCAAGTTTTCATGTTTAAACGTTGCTGTGTGCTATTTATTTTAAGCACAAAACGCTGTCTGAATTAATGCTTTTTATGTTGCAAAGCTAGATAAATACATACACATAAGGGTATTAGTGAGGTTAACACTGTTTAATCATTATGCTGTAGTAACGTTTATTTTGTCTCTTTAATTAAGATGGTCTATTGTGGCCTATGAAGGCCTTAATCGAGCTGACAGTATTTCGAAGCCTGGCTGTGGCATATTCTGTGATGTGGCAAGGGAGACCCCTGCTGGAAAAAGGTCGAAGACAACTGACCATGGTCCTTATTGTAAATTTCCATGAGGACATCAGCAGTTTGGAGGATCTCCAAAAGAAATGGAACGTCCTTGGCAAACAAAGGAGCTTCAGAAACGGACAAAGAACTGTGGCTCGGCTGCCGAGGGAAGTTGAACAAGTTGGATACTTTAATAGTTTCTTGGTTCCTGTTCCGTAGTTCACGTCTTGTGACTTTTCCTGAGCGAAGATTTTCAGATGTAGCAATGTTACATCCCTTCCTTCTCGCTCTGCTCAGTGATACAGTTTATTCTGCCAACTTTATGTGTGTTTCCATTGTAATTTTCACTATAAGAATTGTTAGCTTAGGGAGGGCTTTGCCACTTGCCATTTTACCTTTGCTGCGTGAACTTGCGTTGCTGAGGATCGATGCTGAGGGACTTCGTCCTGAGAGACTTGTCCTGACCCGTTCTGACACTTAGTTAGAATAGGTAACTATGAGAAATGATTTATTCTGATTGATTTACTTTGACTAATTATAGATAAAGCAATATAACTTTTAAACATGGTGTTGAATTTCCTTTCTTGTCAATTATTGTGTATATTTTGATCATTATTGTATAGACTGTATAGAGTATGTTTAAGGACAACCACTATAATCAGGTCCTATCGTCCTAGATATAGATGCAGGGTGTTTAGGTGTTTTCTTTCCACAGGTTTATTGCTGGTAGAGTATTTGAGCGTATGTTAGTGAAATGGGCCCTAGCGTATGATGAATGTATGTGCGTGTAACTGTGTGATTACTCTATCCGTGGTAGTGGGCATATTTTAGATACCCTGATCTCTATCACTTTCATTTGGTCATTCAAGAGATTATAGACTGGTAAAACAAGCTGCTTTACATTCCTTCAAGACTTAGCCTGAAGGCTGCTCTCCATAGCTATCATTAGGATAGCTTTCAATAAAGGTTGTCTTTAATCTATCACCATAAGGGGATTGTTTGGACTGGTACAAGGTGCCCACTTTAATTAGTGGACAGCATATACCAGGCCAACTTCTCACAGGAACCCCTTCTGTGACCATAGTTGTCCAAAGTCATGAACCACACGGAACCCATATTGGCCATCGGTGTAGATGGTGACTCTGATCTGAGCAGAGATCAGGCAGTCACGTGTCAAAGCAATGATTTCAGCTACCAGTGCGATGCGTACTTCCTGTAATAAGCACCTTCCACAACACCAGAAATCGTACAGACCGCAAACGCTGCTCTCAAATGACCCTCATTGTCCCTTAGGCATGAACCATCTACAAAAAGGATTTCATCTGATCCAGGCAGAGGTTCATCAACAATGTCAGGCCTTGGTTTGCTGCAAAGTTCAGTCACATCGAGACAGTCATGGTCCTCATAATCTTCATCTTCAATGTTTGGAATAGGCATCAAAGTAGCAGGATTCAATACAGAACATCCTTTCAGAGTCACATTCTCAGACGCAAGTATGACTTGCTCATAGCGTGTGAGTCTGTTAGTTGTCAAATGCTGTGTTTTAGTTCTTGTCATCAGAAGCTCAACTGAATGTGGAACATATACAGTAAGAGGATGACCCATCACAATACATTCACATCTTTCAACGTTGACTCCTGTTTCAGCAACGGATATGAGACATCTGGACAACTCTGAATTTACAGGATCTAGGAATGCTGAGAAGTAGGCAAGTGGTCCACGGACACCTCCATGAGTCTGTGTGATTACTGACAGTGCGCAATCCTCACGCTTGCAACAAAATAACGAGAATGATTTGTTGTAATCCGGCATTCCTAGAGCCGGAGCGCGACAGTCTTTCTCTCAGCTCCAGAAAGGCAACCAAACAGTCATTATCCCATGGTACCGGATCACTCGCATCCTCGTGTGTCAGCCTCTGCAGAGGCTTTGCATTCAATGAGAAATTGGGAATCCGCTGACGGCAGTACCCAACCATCCCCAAAAACATCCTGACTTCCATTCCCAAAAACATCCTGACTTCCTTTTGTGTGATAGGCGCATTGATTTGCATGATCGCCTCAATGCGGTCTGGTGACACCTTCCTCTTGCCTTTCTCAATGCGATGACCTAAATACTGAACTTCAAGAAAACAGTACTGAAGTTTACGCAGGGACACCTTGTGTCCATTCTCTCCTAGGTGAATCAACAGTGCAACAGTATCAATCCTGCAATCATCTTCCATTTCTGATGTGATCAGGAGGTCGTCAATGTACTGCACGAGAACCGGATTTTGCAGCAGTACCAGATTCTCAAGTTTCTTTTTCAATATCTGATTAAAGATCGATGGACTCTCGGTATACCCTTGTGGGATACGATACCATGTTAACACACGATTTTCCAGACGGAAAGCGAAAAAAAATTGGCTTTTCTCGTGAAAGGGTATCGAAAAGAACGCCTGGGATAGATCAATCACAGTAAACCATTAAGCCTCTCAAGGAATTTGAAACAGGATCACCAATGGATTCGGTACCACAGGAGAACATGAAAATACAATTGTGTTGACCTTTCGTAGGTCCTGCACGATTCTGAACTTCCCACTTGGCGTCTGCAGTCCTATTATAGGGAAATTGCATGGGATCCCCATGATCTCCTTCAAAATACGTTGTTCGATCATGGACTCAATCCGAGGCTTAATTCCTGCCACCGTTTCTGGCGTCAGGTTGTACTGGGATGTTCTTGGGAATTCAGCATTTGGCTTGATCTGGATCTTAACTGACTCGACCCCTCGAATCAGCCCTGTCTCATCCCCCGTGAAATCCCACACCTCTGGAGAGACTGAATCCCTCAGATCATATGGCAAATCTTCTGTGGTCAAAATGGGAAACATCTCTATGCAAAGATTCTAATTTGCCAGTTTGAATGCAATGTCATCATCATAAGTCTGCAACTCCACTCCTTTGGGTGTGCAATAGATAGTACAATTCAACTTGCACAGAAGGTCCTGACCCAAGAAGCAGACTGGACTCGAGTCGCTCGAGTCGCACACCACAAATTGGTGACGATCCTGGAAGGTTCCTATTCTCACAGTTATCTCATCTGTCAATGGATTAGTCATTTTCTTATTAGAAACTCCTACAACTTGGATTGATTGTCCCAAGAGGGGTAGGTTTGGGACTACTGCGGATCTCACAGTAGAATGGGTAGCACCAGTCTCAATCAAAAATGTAATGGGATGACCGTCCACATCTGTCTCAACATACGGTCCTACCTGGTCTACCTCGAAGACTGCTCCAAGGCACTGTCATTGCAACAGGCCCGGATCAAAATCATCAAGAGCTTCAATAATGGGTAACTGCTGGTACACTCCATTTCCCTGTGGAATTCTCGGATTCCCTGTCCAGAACTGACTCCGGTAACTGTCTCTGGACTGTACTTACCAAATCTCACCTTCCTCCTTTAATAGCAGTGCTGCATGGAGCTGTTCTTTTTGTCAGTCAAGCAGCCATTGTGGTGATACCACAGTGAGCTTGCCTATCCTTAAATGGCTCTCCCTTGAAGGTAAATAAATTTCTCAAAACTGCATGTATCACCCACAATAGTATTTAAACAGACACTCTGCGATATATGACTAACAAAGTTGATCCTGTCAGCTGGCTTTCTTTTGATTATGAGAACACTTCTCCAAGAATCTACTTCAGGAAAGAATGAACAATGGTTCAATCTTTCTCAGCAGAGTGACCAGTTTCTGGAATTCCCTCCTACATGCCTTAACCACAACCTAATCCTTAACTATATTCAAGGAAGATCTCAAGCTCTTACCATTCCAAAGGTATTTTCAATCAAGACCTTTCTAGATGTGCTTCATTACACATGTTTACTCCTAATCTGTTCTTGTATTGATACTTCTTCCATTTTTTTATAAAGCATTATAGTGCCTGTGGGCACGTCCGCTCTATATAAAAGAGGAGGACTGATAACTACGTTGGTGAAAGTACTTAGAAGAAAAGTATATATAAGGAAAGTATGTATGAAAACTTGAGATCGATAAACGGAAGGAATGAGAGAGAAGAGAAGGAGTGAGGTTGTGGAAATGAGACGGAGGAGAGGCATTAATTGAAATGTTCCCTCTTCGGCAGAGAAGAAGTTGGACCTCATGGTGAACTAGTAAGACATTTAGAGAAAGCACAACCCCTTAATTGGATGATTGGGTTAGTATCTGGAACTTGATATCACCCACTTACTCATCACCTGTGGCCATTGTTGCTGTGTCTCCTTACTTGAACATTTATTGAAGCAGCATTGCATTTCTGGGTGGTATATCGAAATGGCCATTACTGGCTGTAAACACTGTTTACAGTGAGCGATCGGGAGGGATCCTTTACATCTTAAATTTGTATAAAGTAGTTAGGTCAGCAGGCCCTATGAATAAAATGAACCAATTTAATTAAGACTGGGGTCGAAGGTACTGAAAGAAGGGATGGGCAACAAGATACATTGAGAATGCTTCAAAGACAGTCTGTTATTAGTGGAATGTACCATAAGACCATAGACGCTTTTATTGGAGGTGTCGCCAGGTAAGTAAAGATGCTCTCAAAGTCCTTCATTTAAAGGCTTTTTCCAGATTTGGACTTCTGGCTCAGGTCTCTGACACTCGATCCATCCCTTCTCTCAGCCAGGTAATAGGAGCAGAGATTCTGAGGGAAAATCCACAAGAACAGGATTGATAGCCAATTTATTGACAATTAAGTACTTTTGTGCCACCACCACCTACCCCTTGAGTGCTCGGTTATGCTTTTCCTCTCCCATAGCTGTCTTTTATTCACTGTTATTCTTTATCTGGTATTCTTTTTAGTGTGCTTCTCCCACCCTTCCCTCCCCCTCCTTGTACCACCGCCTCCACAAGTGCATGAACGTCAAAGCCAGGATTGCATGTGGCCACGGCCCATCTCCAGGGCCGTGGCTGTGGTACCCGGAGCGTACTCCCTTTGTGGGCAGCCGGACTGGCACACAGTGCATTGAGGCTCTTGAGTCTGCTGACAAATGCCTCCACAATCTCCCCGGCATCTCGGCCTCCCCGGTGACCTAGTCTTCTCCCTCCACCTACTCTGATGCTGTTCTTGTCCGATGGCCTTATTTGCCTCTCGAGTGCCGAAATTGCTTCAGTCGCCAGCCTCTTCTGTTTCTGTTCTTGTTTTTATTTCCCCAGCTTTATGGTGCTTCTTGGTGATCTGTTCCCAGTGCAACTAGAACAGCGCCCCTCTGATAGCTGGGATACCCGCTGGCAGACATGTGGGAATCCCTGCTCAAGTCCGTGATTCCTCACGCTGCTTTCCCCTAGTAGGAATGGCCGTAGGGGCCATTCTGAGGATTATGGGAGAGGTAATCCATACTTGTTTGTAGTTTTCCTGGGATTTGCAGGACCAGAAATGAGAAGGGTTGTTAAATCAGGAACCATCTTAAAATACGAGGGTTAGTATCTTTGTTATTAACTAGCCATGTTAAGAGGGCATGAATATTTAACACAATAGGAACATCCTATGAGGTAAATTGATGGCCCATTTAATGGCCAGACATTATTTTTCAATGGTGGAGTAGTGAATCTCCCTTGGGTACAACCTGTGACTAAGATATAATAGGTGCTAAAGGGCACCTTGATCATCAGGCTGTGAACGGATCGCCCCTAGACCATGTCCGAAAGCATCAGTTTGTAGAACAAAAGTTCCTTGGAAATTTCAACAGGGTAGAATGGGAGCATTGCATAGGTTGTCTCAACTGGCGGAAGGTCTGATCATGTACGTGTGCCCAGTTTTGTATTCGAGAAAGGACATTTATTGGTTAGTAGAACCATTAGAGGGCTGGCAATTAAAAAAAAATTGGGGAGTGAAATGCTGATTATATCCACCAATCCCATGAAAGAACGGGTTCCTCTCTTGTGAGAAGTTGGCCTGGCATATGCTGGTCACTAGTTATAGTGGCCACCTTGCACCAGTCCAATTAGACTCTTATGGTAGATAGGTTTAAGACAACCTTTTAAAGAAAGCTATCCTAGTGTTAGCTGTGGTGAGCAGCCTTCAGGCTAAGTCTCAGAGGAATGTAAATCAGCTTGTTTTACCTTATAATCTCTTGAATTACCACATGAAAGGACACCACACCGGTATATATATCAAATATATATGTATTTATTACTAGACACACTCTACTAATCTCTTTATGAGATTAGAAGCCAGATACACATTCAAATGTCAACATTTCATAATAAATTAAGCACAAATATGGCTGGAGCCCTAGGGGCGTACCAGACCATATACTACAAAAATGGTATAAGAATGTCGACTTGCAAAATGACAAGGCCTAGGGCCTGGGGAATCGCTGGGGCTTCACTACTGCAGTGTTAGCAGGTAAGTAACAGGCCCACGGGAGACGCGTGCAGTGTGTGAACACAGCCGCGGGTTCCCTATTGATTACAATGGCGCAAGTCGCAGTTGTATTTTTAAAGTTTTAGGGTACTTTGAGGAAGTCTACAAGCAAGCCACTTACAAGGTAAGTACTTCGAGGGCCAACACACACTAGGGCACCGGAGTGCACGAGTTACCTCACCCAGGGAAACTGAGTGCATAGGTGTCTTTTGGTGTCGGGTCGCGTCGCTGTTTTCTATGGAGACTAAAGAAGACTTGCTGCTTGCGTCGACTGAAGAAGTGTCTGGTGGAATCCAAGGGTGGATTCAAGATGCAGAAGACCTGAAAATTAAAGGGACAGTGTTCAAAGTCACTTGCCAGTGACCGGTGGCCAGGAAGATGGATGACCACAGATGTCGGGTGATTTCAGGTCGTCAATGGTGTTTTGACTCTTCGCTCATGAGGTCCAGGAAGGATCGACGATGACCAGCAGCTGGATTCGGAGTGTCCCACGACGTCTGCAGCTGACTGCGGTGTCGGCAACCGGATTGGAGCCAACAAGCCTTGGCAACTGCAAGTCTCGTGTAGACTGAAGAAAGTCGATGGTGCAGACCAGCAAGGTCTGAGGGACTCACCCAGCGAGGATAAGTGAGGGCAGGCCTGGAGCAACCAGGGGAGCCCTTTTAGTCGATAAAGTCTTCGGGGGACCCACTAGCCAACAGGCAAGTGATCGCGAAGACACCTCTTCAGGAAATGCTTCACAGGAGCCCACGGTCACTTGGGACTGGGTAGGCCTCTGATTTTCACTGCAAAACCTGCTGGAGGCATGGGCCACAAATCGTCCGAAGCACAAGTTCATAGAACGTCGTGAAGGGATTGCACTTGACAATAGTGCACGGTCCCCGGGTATTGCTGTTCCTCGTCACTCGTGGGGTCCACTCGCCACAGCTTTGCTGGGGACTCACAATGGCCGTCGAAGTCAGGAAATCCACTTCCGGGGCAGCAGGGACTTCGAACTCCGGCGGGAGCGGGAAGGTTTGCAACTGTTGATTAAGGTTTTTGGTACCCGCCAAGCAGGGGAGTCACTCCTTGACTCCAAGGGAGATTCTCTGTCTTCCAAAGGTAGTGGAACGTCGAAGGGCCAGGATTCTTCTTTGTAGAGCCTCGTCCAGGGTTATCAGATTTGGCATGGCAAAGTTTGCTATCTTATGCTGAAGATAGGGGAGGGACTAGCTCTATGACCACTCCACTGGGAGGGTCAGGGTAGGGGGTGGTTACACCCACTTCCCTTTGTCCAGTTTCGCGCCAGAGCAGGGACAGGTAGCCCCTGAACCGGTTTGAGCTGGCATATGGACAGAGGAGCCTACTGCTCCCCCAGTGCAGGACTTCAAAGCACTCTAGGAGTGCACCCACCCAGCTCCAATACACTAAATCCTGTATGGAAGGTGGTGACACTTCCCTGTGACAGGATGCCTTTTGTTGGGCTTCCTCCACTGCGAGTTTCGGTCAGCAGCAGGAGGGCAGCCCAGTGTCTGTGCGGGTGGCATCCATTTTGTGATGCCAGGGCTCTATAGGATTTCTATTGTTTTACATGTCGTCCCCTCTAGAAGGGTGGGATCATGCTCCCACATCATGGACTGATGTGGGGGTATGATTCCAAGTTGTTTGACAACCAACATGACATGTTTTGATGCAGTCATTCCAAAGTTAGCATTTTAACGCACTTCATATTATATGGTTTAACCGCATCCACAAACAGCCATAGAGAATAGACTCTGGTAGCTGCAGAGGGGCCTTGCTCACGCAGAGGCACCTCCTCACATTGTAAACCACGCACCCTGCCCTCAGGATTGATAGGGCCTGCCATAGGGGTGGCTTATATGTGTGTGTATGGTGAGATATAGGAACCTATGTCTCTGTGAGGAGTGCTAACACTACCTCACACAGGCTGCAGTAGCAGGCCTGTGGTGTCAGATTGAGAATGCTTCCCAGAGGTGGCATAATACATGCTGCAGCCCCTGGTAGGCCTGTGAAGTGCCTATGCCCTAGGTACCTAAGGTACCATGTACTAGGGGCTCATAAGGTACCACAGAATCCAATCACTAGTGCATCTAATATGCACACCAAGTCGTTTAGAGAGAACATAGAGACTGGGGCCCTGATTAGCAGGGACCCAGCCAGACTATAGCCAGAATCCAGTGTATACATCAGAAAAAACGTGGGGGCAACATAAGTGCAGATCCTACTCTCCTACACCCCCCCCCCCCCCCCCAAACGCAGGGACATTAAACTAACCTTGACCAGTTGGGTCTTCATGTTCTAAGTGGAAATACCTTGAGAGTCCATCTGCATTGGCATGTTGGTTCCCAGGTCTATGTTCCACTGTATAGTCCATCTCCTGTAGGGAAATGGACCACCTGAGCAGTTTAGGATTTTCACCTTTCATCTGTTTGAGCCATAGGAGGGGCTTGTGTTCAGTCTGAACTATGAAGTAAGTGCCAAACAAGGATGGCCTCAGCGTCTTCAGGGCCCACACCACAGCAAAGGCCTCCCTCTCTATAGCTGACCAACGTTTCTCTCTAGGGGTCAGCCTTCTGCTTATGAAAGCTACTGGCTGGTCTTGACCTTCATCATTAAGTTGAGACAGTACAGCTCCCACACCCAGCTCTGAAGCATCTGTTTGAACAATGAACTTCTTTTTGTAATCTGGACTCTGCAAGATGGGGGCAGTGCACATTGCCTGCTTGAGGTCATCAAATGACTTTTGACAGCTAGCTGTCCACTGAACCTTTTTTGGCATTTTCTTAGAGGTCAGATCATTTAAGGGAGTCACTATATATCCATATCCCTTAACAAACCTCCTATAGTACCCAGTCAGGCCTAAACAGGCTCTAACCTGTGTCTGGGTTGTTGGAGCTGAGGTAATTCAGTTTTCGTATTTAGCCACCATTTTGTGTCTTTCCGCCATTTTGTGTTGCCCTCACTCAGGCAGCACGGTGAATGAGGTGTTGTTTTCCCTCATCCTACTGCAACGTGTCAAATAACCTCCTGCATCTGTTTATAGCTGGTGTCAGGGTCTGGCCGACTCCACTAATCCTCGTCTGGTTTGACTGATGCCTGTCTCGACTATCTGTTGGTTCGCACCATTCTTTCCTGACTTTATCTTATCCTCTGGCCTTCGCTATTCTTTACTCGTATTCTCTCATTTCACAACTGTCCTCCGGGGCATATAAATGTGTCCTGCCACCTGCAAGTCGACTAATAAACACTACCACTGATTAACTTGTGGGGAAGGGTGACAAACACAGTTGGAAGGGAGGCTTATATCTTGTTTTCACATTCTTCTCATTGGCCAACCCTGTATGCATTGGCAGTGTTCTTTGTGAATATGTGTGTTATAAAAGATTGTGCGCCACGAAGTAAAGTGGCAGTCTCCTAAGAACATACCGAGTGTACTTCTGGGACAACTGTACTTAGCTGCAGCTAATAAACCAAACCTTCTACGCCTAACGGAGTGTCCCGTGTCTCTGTTCTACAAAGCAGGTGAACTCAGGAGATTAAGGCATACCCTGCGCCGCAAGACCCATAAGGTCTAGGTTCTTCAATTTGACGCCTGAACGTGGGACGGCTTCAGAGGTAGCAGTTCTGCCTGAGGATCATGAGGAGCCCTGCAAGAAAATTCTGGAGGAATCTCGAACCACGTCAAGCGACCCCTGTATGTCGAAGTGGTCCGAAGGTCTTTTTCAGCGCGGTTTCTCCCTTCTGACGACTGCTGCCCTGACTGCCGCCCTGCTTTGGTCCCTTTGATGATGATGTTTGGTATCGCGAAACATTAGATGGGCCTCTGTTGGCGTAAGAAGACAGTTAAGTATTGGTGGGTAGCTCCCACTATTTTGTTTTGCTTTGATTTGGGTCTTTGATTTGGCTATTGCAAAAGCCGAAGCCGAGGGGTGAGTACGCTTGTGCTGTATTATTTTGATTTAACCCCTTGATGTTTGTGAACAGTCCAGTGAAATAACGATGCCTGGTCTGAGTAAGTTTAGGAAGTTCTGTTGCCTTTGTTGTAATAGGGATTCCCGGCTGGAGGACTCTTGTCAGATTCCTCAGGTTGGAACTTCCACCTATGAGCTTTATTCAAAACATGGTGTCGGCCCCATTGCCTTTAATAAGGCATGGATCCGATACACGAAGAACGATGGCGTTCTACAGTGGCCACTAAATGGTAGTTTACAGCCTGACATATTAGACAATTTGGAAGCGATATTGTTCAAAAGACAAGCCCGGCCGGCAATGTTTGACTCTTTCCGCCTCTGGCGTAAGGAAGCCAAACAGAAAGAAATTAAGCAGGCAAAACGAGATAAGAAAGCACAAAATATGACGATTATACAGGCTGCACAGCAGTTTAAAGATAATGAGATTGATAATGCCATGGAAATTTCAGAGAGACAGCATCGTATGGCAATAGATAGATGCTAATTCCCCTTCTGATAAAAGTAAGGATCTGGAGGAAGACCCTTTGATGTCTCACCTATTGAGATTGCCTCCGCCCTATGTACAAGGTGCTAATGCACCCCTGTTGTTACAACTTGTTCAGTTACCTGTTGTCCCCTCACCTGTTCCGGTTCTTCCACATTTGCCCCTTCCGGTATTGCCACTCCCACCTCTTGTGCCACGGATTCCTTTGTCTCCATCTCCTGAACCTCAATCTTCTTTGCTTTCGGCTCCCCTTATAACTGCCAGTTCCTCTCCTGTATCGCCTAATACCTTGTCCCCTGTCCTTATGTCTAATTCTCCTACTGTGCACAAACGGATAACAGATACTGTCTCTGGCTTTTTGTCCCTTTTCTTTGGGACTCTGAACATGTCTCCGTCTTTCTCTCGAAGACAGTCTCGTAGTCAACTTCCAGGTTCCGACGAACGGGTGGTATTGGACTCTCTCGCTCGCAAATGGATCGAGAAGGGTCCCCAGTATAGTGTGAAAGATATCATGATCACCTTTCATCAGTGGGATGCTCCCACGCAGAGATATGTATTTAATGTTATGTGTGACACTCTTGCTAAAGGATGGGAGGATATGGATTTGGGCTTACTTCCCCAGGGTCTGTTGGATGTTCAGGCTAATTTCGATAAAGGACTCATTGTGGGTTCTAAGGTTGAGGACGCCGTAAGGACACTTGTAACTTTTAGGTCGTTGTTTTCTTCACAAACTTTTCTTAATTCTGATCCTGCTGTTCGGCAGACATTGAAACATTACCCAATGAGAGAGGTTCCTCCGATATGGTGGGAAGAGGTTGCACAAGCAGGTAATAATCCAGCTATTCCCGCTCACTACCAGCGTATATGGGTACATGTGCCCTGGAAGAGATCTGATGTTTTGGCCCTCAAACAGTCTCTACCGGATCCCCGTAAAAACCCTGCTGGTTACTATAAAGAATTGTCCCAGACTGATATGGGGCAAGATGGCGTCCACGCGATTGACCGCTTCGGACGTGTGAGCTGACCTCTCTCTCCTCCACGGGTCCGTGATGCTGCTGCTGTGCTCCGCTGTGATTTAATACAAGGACTTTGTGTTTTTTCCGGAGCTTACGACTATCTTGGAGAAATAATCTGCCCTTTCACGGACTGTAGATTGGAAATTTGGGTTTTGAGGAGGAAGAAAAGGAAAAGTTTTACGAGCGCTGAATGTTGAAAACTTCGATGCTGGAGGCAGTTACGGCGTTAGTGAAGCTCCGCAGAGTCTGGTGGGCGGCCACTTTCACAGGTGCAACGACTTGGCTTCGCAGCGAACAACGTGGGATTACCGATCCTGATCAGGTAGAGAGAAGTGTGCAAGCAGTAATGGCCCCGAAAAATATGCGCAAACAGCGAGGTCAGGAGGTGAAGCTGGGGCCTACTACCGCTTTAGCGCTTATTAATGGAGGTGAGAAGGACTTAAATGATGCAAATGATGTTACTATGCTAAAATCTGGAATTGGGGGCTCTTGTGAGAAGACTGGGAGAGCAAAACAGACAATAACTGCCATGTTCACCTCTGTGGAACAGAAACGAAAAGGGAAGGTGGCTATTGCTCAATCAGCGCTTCAACCAGGTAGCGCTTTAATAGCGCCTCAGAGCTCTATTGCTCCTGCAGTCAATCTGGGCGAAAAGGGAGATGTAGAATGTAGTATCCCACTAGAGCATTCTAATACCCGATTAGAAGGAAGTAGTCGGTTAAACTCTCCTGTGCTTTTAGAAAAATCTGCTGTCGCCTTATCTACAGAGATTGAGTCCGGGGATTTTTACTCGGTCTCGGAGAACTCAGCCTCCTCTTGTGAAGACTTGGCTACACAATACTCCAAACAAATGTGTATAGAGGCTGAGAGTGAATGTGATGATGATTCGGTTGCACCTGGCGAATTTGGGGAAGAGGATAGCCCGGTTACAGTGAGAGCCGGAGAGGATACGTCCATGATAGAAGGAGCAACCGGGTTTCAAGGAGATCCACCGGCCGATATTACCCTTGGTATGATATATCAGACCATTTTGAGTCACATGGATAAAACAGCATCAGAAAGTCAAAAAATTCAGAATTCTTGTCGTAAATTACAAGGTTCTATAAGAAGGTTAGTGAAGGCACAATCTGATTTTGGAGATAGATTTACGGAGGTTGAAACTAGAATTTCTCATATCTAGGATGAACTGGTTAAACAGAAAGTGGTTACAGAGACTTTAAGCAGTGATAAAGATGATCTACTATGGAAGATGGCTGATTTTGAAAATCGCACTCGGCGCAACAATTTAAAACTGATGCAAATACCCGAAGGCAAGGAAGGGAATGATCCGTGGAAATTTATTGTGGAACTATTTCAGAAGGCGTTTCCAGCCTTAAGTAAATGGGACTGGGAGCGAGAGATCGAACGGGCTCATAGATATCCTTTTAATATTCAACCTCGACAAGGGCAGAATCCTATTAAACCCAGACCGTTTCTTGTGGCCTTCAATAGCTTTCGCGCCAGGGAAGATATCTATATGCAAACTCGGCCCAATAGTAAATCAATGGCGGAAGGTTTTACTTTTTTTGCCACACCTGACTACTCTAAATATACGATGGATATTCGCTGGCAATTACGACAGCTGGTGAACCAATTCCAAACGAAAGGCGCTCAAGCATATATCATGAATCCGGCTAAACTTATATAAGGAGAAAGTCCGGTTCTTTACCAATGTTGTAGCAGCTAAGGAATATCTGCAGTCTATGAAGGACCTTTAATTTCCAGATCTAAAAATGAATTGGATTCTAGTTAAGGCAAGAGTTGATTGTGTGAAGTATTTGATTTATATAACAGTGAGAATAATGCTGGCTGTATTTCTGCCTTATTTCTGCTTAGGATTGTAGTGTAACCCGTGTAAGCTAGTTTATAAGTCAGCGGAACGACAGTTAAAACCTTTATCTTTTTTTTTTTTTCCAGCTAGGATGAATATCTAAAGAGAAAGGAAAATGACATAATTTTTTTTTTCCGACCTGTGGGGAGGGACAGAGGGGGGTCTGTCGCTCATCACCATCCATAGGACCTGAGTCCTAAAGCCTCGGTAACGGGGGGTTTTTGAAGGGTGGGGGGTTGGGCGGGGGATTGCTGGTGGAGGGAGTTGGGGGGTGAGGGGTTAAATCAAAGAAAATCCACGGGGATTCTGGTTTGCAAGGACGTAATGGAACCTTTGTTTTGGTATAGAGATATTATTAAGTTTGATTTGAGAATCCTGATAGTAAATCATGTCACGAAATATTAAAATTTGTTCATTTAATGTATCTGGGCTCAATAATGGTAATAAAAGAAGGAGAATAGCTGCTGAAATTCGTTTCATTCAACCAGATATTCTTTGCTTACAAGAAACACACTTGGCATGGGATAAAAGGAAACTCATAGCAGAGTTGGGCTATATTTTAATCGCTGCTTCCAAACAGACTAACAATACTAGAGGGGTAATGATCCTGTCTAGACCTGGGTTTTGTACTGTCGGTCATAAATTTACTGACAAATGGGGGAGATGGGCAATATCAGAATTAAAAGTTGGAGGCGGAATGTTTACAATCTGTTCAATATATGGGTCTAATGTAGATGAGGCTGAAGTTTTGGAATCATTAAATTTAGAGCTAGCTAAGTGGAGATCCCCTTTAATCATCTGTGGAGATTTGAATATTAATTTAAGCACTACGGAGTTAGAGGCTGGCTTAGAAAATTATAAGGGGCGTAAACCTCGTTTTCAAAGCTCTACATAATTTGGTTAGTGACCATGGTCTGGTTGATATCTGGAGTAAAAATTATCCTACACTTCCAGGATATACGTACTATTCTGCCCCTCATAGAAAATTTGTTCGGTTGGATTATTTTTTTGTATCTAGTGCTATTCATAGCGGGACAAAGATACAGATATTTTCTAGAGTCTCATCGGATCACTCCCCAATTTTAATTGAGTGTCCCATCTTAAAAGAGAAAGGATGTTTAAGGAGCTTTTCATTTGATAGGAAGCTTTGTCTTGATGAATATTATAGAACATATATGATTGAATGGATAACAGAATTTTTCAAGATTAATCTTGATACGGCTAGCATTGAAAATGTATGGGACACATTCAAGGCCTGTTTTAGAGGGGAGACGCTGAGTTTTGGTTTGTTTCATCAAAAAAAAGTGCGCTCTCAAATGGGGGAGTTATATAATAATTTAAGGGTTGTTGAAGAAGAGCTGATTAAAGAAATTGGGAAAAAGGATAATGTATCGGAAATATTTAAAGTTGAGGCCAAAATTGCACAATGTAGAGCGAATATAATTCGGATATGGGCTGAGGAAATTGCTCAAAAATATTTAGTAAACCGACGCTATACCTATGAATATGGAGAATCTATAGGTCGCTCCCTAGCCCTAAGATTGAAAATGAAGACGACTTCTCGCTTGATCCCTAAATTGCAGGAGCAACATGGAGTAATTCATGAAGACCCAAGGGAAATATTAGATATATTTCATCAATTTTATACGAAATTATATACTTGACAGCCGAACTCTACATTTAGATCAGACATGGGAAGAGGGTATGTTTAAGCAATTAAATAATAGTGAATCTGAATTTTTGGATAGTCCTTTCTCCATGGAAGAACTAGAAGCTGCGGTCAGAAGTATACCGAATGGTAAGGCAGCCGGACCGGATCTTATTCCTGGAGAAGTTTATAAATGTTTTTTTGAACCTTTGAAACAGGTTATGTTAGAAACTTTTAGGATGGCACAAAGGGGAACCGCTCCAACTACATGGAATGATGCTTCAATAGCTGTATTCAGTATGAAAGGGAAACCCCCGGAATTACCAGGATCTTACCGTCCAATATCCTTGCTTAATTGTGATAGTAAGCTTTATTCTAAAATGATTGCGAATCGTTTATCTAAGGTTATAACACCACTTGTTACACTAAATCAACATGGCTTTATCCCAAAAAGAGGTACGGTTACACATATTAATAGAGTTATAACTTTATTTGATATAGCAGAGGCAGAAAAGAAGGATTTAGCATTGATATTGCTTGATGCGGAGAAGGCCTTCGATCGCGTGGAATGGGTATACTTATGGGAAGTGATGAGAAGGATGGGTTTTGGTAACGTCTTTTTAACTATGATTCAGGTCTTATATAAGACACCTAATGCTAGAATCGCTGCTATGGGTTTAAAATCTGAAAAGATTAATATCACGAGAGGGACACGGCAAGGGTGCCCTTGCTCCCCTTTGCTTTTTGCTTTATTTATTAATCCTTTTATTATTAGTTTACAAAACTCACCTTATATTAAGCCTTTTTTAGTCCAAGGTATTCCATATTCAGTCTTCGCATATGCGGACGATATTGCAATAACAACAACTGATCCAGGAGAAGCAATTGGGGAAATCGAACTATTAGCTAGAGATTTTGGAACCATGTCGGGATACAAATTAAATTCAGCAAAAACTCAAGTCTTATGCACAAAGAATATTCAATTTAATGATTATCGGGTAACAAATGAAGTTACATATTTAGGCATTATAATTAAAACTCAAATGCAAGAGATAGTTGACAGCAATTGGAAAGAGATTATATATCAAGTTAAACAACTACTAGAGAGATGGAGTTGACTGCAATTATCCATAATAGGAAGAGGGAATATTATCAAGATGAATATTCTGACTAAGATTTTATATTTATTTCGGAGTGTCCCACTGGAATTTCCATTTAAATATATACAGCAACTTCACTTACTGTGTGGGAATTTTTTTTGGACCCCGGGTAAAACTCGACGAGCTATGAAATGGCTGTCGTTACCTGAAGAAAGAGGGGGACGCGGTTTACCTGATTTTTTGAAATTACTATTATGTCTGTTTTTTACAAAGAATGAGGTTTATGTTGACAGGCGAGCCTCCGGAGGTTGAAGCGGAAGCTCCTTCCATTTTTTTTCTGTTATTAGGAGAACATGCAAAAGGATGTTTATTAAAGGGGCTAGAGGGTAACTACTACAAGCACACCCGCTTCAAGGTATTAATCTCAGCTTTTAAAGTATGGAGAAAAGTCAGAAAGTTGATAAATTTGGGTAAAATTACATATTATACACCTTTTGGGGCTGATAAAATACTCCCTTCTATTTTTTGGGATAACACGGCAAAGTGCTTATCTAGTAAAGGCATATGCAAAATTGGTGATTTATATGATACCAATGATACATTTGTTACGTATGCAAAACTAGAAGATAAATATCAGCTGCCCCACTCTCTGTTTTTTAAGTATCTCCAAATCCGAGACTTTTGTTTAAAAAATCAGGTCAAGGCTTCATCTAATATATTAATAGAGGGAATTCGCCTCCAAAAAAGGATTGGTTCACTTTATCTGATTTTGATGGAGTTCAAACAGGATGACATTTTAAAATATAATCTTTATTGGCAAGATCAGTTAGGAGAGCCTCATGTGGATATTCAAGAAACTTTATGCCTTGCTAAGGAACTATGTCTGGCTGCTAATTTAAAAGCCCAAGTTTATAAGACGGTTTTTAGGTTATATTATACTCCTAAACGGATGGCAACTTGGGGCGATAAATTTGATGGGAAATGTTTTCGTTGTGGGGATTCGGATGCTGATATGGCGCATATTTTTTTCTATTGTATTAAGTTGTCGCATTTTTTAAATAGCATCGAAGTATTCATGGGAATGGTGTTGCAATGCCCTTATAAGATCACTTCTACACTTATGTTATTGGGAACAGACCATTCTATATCAAATGAGCACAAATATTTTTTGTTTCTGGCAATGAATATACCACGTTTATGTATTGCAACGGAATGGTTATCATCGGAGGCTCCGACATTTGAATTTTGGAGAGCTAAGCTGTATAATATCTATGAATTAGAATGGAGCTTGTATGCTTTGAAGGGGGTTAGGAAGAAATGAATAGGATTGTTAATTTGGGGTGCTCTCACAAATTATCTTGAGGTGGGATAAGTATAATGTTATTTGTTATCTTTTGTAATTACCTTAGACATATGATTTCAAAGCACATTGATGTGAGATGAGCTCAGTATTATTTGTTATTTTTTGTAAGTACATCTAATATATAAATTCAAACTGTAATATGTACTGTATGATGTAAGTTTACGAATGTAATTGTTGCTGTCACCTGAACCTCCGTGGAAATAAAAACAAAGAAAAAAAAAAAAAAAGAATTGTCCCAGACTGTTGATGCCTGTATTATGAATTTAGCCGATATTGACATGTTGATGGGAAATGTAGTCCCACAAGCGTTATGGGCTCGGATTCGTAAAGAGGATCACGCTCAAGAATTGGGTGGTACATGGAATGCTATAACTGCGTCGGATAGAGCACAAGTGGGTGGTGCTAAGCCTGATGTTTTGATCACAGAACTTCCTGGTAGGATTATTACTTTAATGAAAACAATGATGCCCGCCTTACGAGTTAATTGGGATAAATTAGCTGCGTGTAAACAGAAGAAAGATGAGTGTCTCCGATTTCTTCACTCGTTTTCAGGAGATGTTTATTGATCACAGCGGTCAGGATATGACTGCGGAGGGTGGACAGCGATTATTTGTAGATAAATTCGTATTTAATTTGCTCCCCGAGTTGTCACATAAATTAAAAGACTCTGAAAGTTCATGGGCTGTTTCTTCTTCTGCTCAGATATTGGCTACTGCTCAATATTACGAAAACATGGATAAAGAGGGAAAAGACAAGCAAGAAAAAAGACTAAAGAATTAAAAACGAAGGTTCTTCTGCAACAAGCTTATCCTCCTCGTTCTACTCAGCGCCAGTTTCAACAGCCTCCCCAGTTTCAGAGGGTGTTTCAAAAGCCTGAGCCCTATATTCCGCGGCCTTTGCTAGGTCCTAACCAATGCGCCTATTGTAGGGAGGAAGGTCATTTTAAGAATGGCTGCCTGGTTTTATTACAGCGTAATGGAGGACGATCTACCCCACGAGGTCATGGTGGTTCCCAGTTAGCGCCCAGGGGTAGAGGTCGAGGTATGTCGCCCCAGACACAGCGCTCCCCTCCACCTCCACATTCTACGAACTACTTTGATCAGCAAAATACTCGGTCTACACAGTATTACAATGATGATTACTATGTTGAAGGTGAGAATGACGGTCTTCACGCTAACTAGGACAGCCATGGACAAAGTGGGGGAGTTGTATCGATTACAGTAGATCAGAATGGGCCTTATGTTAATGTCACTACAATGGGTGTTTCAGAACCATTTCTTTTAGATACTGGTGCGATGAGAAGTTCTATTATTCGCTCCAAACTCCCTGGGGCACCTTTGTCTGGCTTAACAAACGTATCCGTAGGATTTTCTGGCGCCCCAGTTCATAGCCCGGTCTCTTGTCCTCTGCCTATTTCAATTGGTTCTTATGATTTGGAAGCTCCACTTCTTTTAACGACTGGTTTTTTTGTTGAAACATTTTTTATTAGTTTCCAAATCAACAACAACTGTTCATTACATCACTGGTTCCCGCGTGCCGTAAAAGCAGCCCCCCTCCCTATCCCAACTCGTCCCCCCCCCTCCCTATGTCCGTGCGCCCCTGTCCCCCATTTCACCCTTGATGTGCCCCCCCGACCCTGGAGTTCAATTGCAGTTGCTCACCTCCTCTCTATGTAAGCAAATCGCCCCTCGTGTCCAGGCCTCTGGTATGTGTCTGGGGGCCGCCCCCATCCCCTTCCCAACTCAATCCCCAGGTCCCCTCGCCTCTTGCCGATCCGAAGCGCTCCCTTCTTCCTCTACCTCAGACATCAGCCCCTGGAGCTCCACTACCAACGCTTCCCATGCCCTTGCCGTCGCTAACGCTTTCTCATCGTCACCCCTCAGAGCCATCTGCACCCGGAGTGTACCCTCCGCCCCCGCCCATCTCACTAGCGCTGCCCTCCACCGCACATAGCTAGGCCCCCCCCTGGATTTCCAGTGCAGGGTCAATTCTCTCTTAGCTAATATCAGCCCCAGATCATAGAACCTGCTAGTGACCTTCGTGCGGCGGGTGTGGGGAAACCATAGCAACAAGCACGTCCCCATCTCTGGAGTGAGAGAGCGGTCAGTCACCTGATTCAGGCAATCCACTACCTCAGCCCAATAATCGCCTAACTGTGGACAGGCCCAAAACATGTGGCGAAAATCTACCCCCTCTCCCCCACATCGAGGGCACGGAGATTGCGCTCCACCAAAGTATTGTTGGATCTTGGCCGGCGTCATATACGCCCTATGTAATGTGAAAAACTGAACGAGCTGGAATCGTGCGTCCGAGTCCCCTTCCAGGCCCTCCGCACTAGCGTAGACCATGTGGTTTCCGGTATCGTTTTCCCGAGGTCCCTTTCCCACTTTTCTCGCAGGACGGCCAGAGGTTGCAAACCCTCAGTCGATAATCTGCGGTATAAGCATGTGATGGCTTTGGCCGTCCCTGCTGCCATTACGACATACTGACAACCCGCCGCGGTCGGGGGTTCCGACAGCCCCATGTTCCAATGCTTCTGAATGCTCGCCACCAAAGCCGCATGGAGCAGAAAATCCCCCTGCGGGAGCCCATAGGCGTCCAGCAATTCCTGGAAAGACAATAACCCACCGTCCCGGTAAAGGTCCCCTACCATCTGTACCCCCAGCTCCTCCCAAATCGATAGCCCCGACCAATCTTCCCCATGCGGGAGCGCTGTACACATCCCAAGGGGGATTTCCGGAGCGTACGGGCGGACTATAGCTGCCCGCCTCTGGCACCTATTCCAGCACTGCCGGAGGGTGCGTTCCTCCAGGGTCAGCTGAGTCAGATCCAGTTCTTTTAATGACTGGTTGCGGCGAAAATCTGTTGGGTTTGGATTTATTGAAAAGACTGCATGCAACGATATATTGTTCTTCTGGTCTACATCTCGTTTTGGGGCGAAAACTGACTTCTCCAATGTATTTGTCTAGAGATCAATTTCCACCTGAATCGCTCTCTCTCCCTGCGACACTTTGGGCTACGGGTCCAAATGATGTTGGTTGTCTTGAGATCCCACCCTATGTCGTTACCCTCAAACCCAATGCTAAATTGCCACGCATCCCTCAATACAAAATTCCCAATGATGGTGAAAGAGCACTTTTTGCTATTATTTATGATTTGGTTCAGAAGGGTGTGGTTGAGGAGACGAAGAGAAATGTATGCAATAGTCCTGTTCTCCCAGTTCTTAAACGCACTGATCCTTCTCAGCTTCCTGTTTATCGTTTTGTTATTGATCTTCGGGAGGTTAATAAAATTGTTGTACCGCAGTTTCCTGTTGTTCCAGATATCACTGCCCTGTTAACTATGATACCCGCCTCGGCAGCTTGGTTTTCTGTTATTGATCTGAAAAATGCTTTCTTCAGCATCCCCATTGCTGAAGAGAGTAGGGATATTTTTGGCTTCTCTTTAGGAGGCCGAAGTTTCCTGTTCAAGCGCGCACCCCAAGGCTATTGTGAAAGTCCCTCCATCTATAGCCAAGCTCTGAAGTGCCAGCTTGATGTTTTTCCTTTGCCGCCAGGTGCTACCCTTACTCAGTATGTGGATGCTTTATTGATTGCTGCTGATTCAGAGGATATTTGCAAAAATGTGACTATTGCGTCACTTGTCTGACCTTCACCATAAGGTTTCACCCTCTAAATTACAATATGCCCGCCAAGAGGTTACCTATCTAGGTCATCTCTTGTCGAAGGAGGGAAGGCGACTGACCCCTGACCCCAGAACGTATTCAAGCAATTGCACAAATGTCTGTGACATCCACACAAAGAGAAGTGCGTGCCTTTCTGGGCATTACCTCTTATTGTAGACAATGGATTCCAAATTTTTCTTTGTTGGCTAAGCCTTTATTGGCACTCACTTTGAAAGACACACCCCAACCCCTTCCTTGGACTGACAAATGTCAGAAGAGTTTCTGATTTACGTGCTCCTCTGTGCTCTGCTCCTGTGTTGGGTACTCCGGATTACAGTAAGCCCTTCACGCTCTATGTCCACGAAAGAGAGGGTTGTGCGCTGTCAGTCTTAACACAACGATTTGGAGACGAGCAGCGGCCATGTGCCTACTTTTCGGCTACATTAGATCCAGTAGCCAAGGCATTGCCTAGTTGTCTTAAAGCTACAGCAGCAGCAGCAATTTCTATTTGTCAGTCTGCTGGAGTGGTGCTAGATAACACTCTTATTGTTATGGTACCACATGCAGTGGATACCTTGCTAAATAGGACGAAAACGCAGCATCTTACGAGTGCTCGCTTGTCTGGGTATGAGCCGACGCTCTTGGCTAGTCATGTACACATCAAACGATGTAACACTTTAAATCCAGCCACATTGTTACCTCTTCCAGAAGAGAAAGGTATTCAGGAACAACATGATTGTTTTCTCCGTACTGAGGATTAGACAAAAGGTAGGATTGATTTGAAAGATACACCACTAATGGACCCGGATGGGATCCTATGGGTGGATGGTTCTTGTTTTAAACTCCCTAATGGTGAAACAACTTCAGCTTATGCTGTTACCACCTTGCATACAATCGTAGAGACAGCACGCATCAGACATAATTCAGCTCAGGCGGCTGAACTGATAGCTTTGACCAGAGCGTGTGTGTTATCTAAGGCGAAGAGAGTGAATGTATATACCGACAGCCTGTATGCGTTTGGTGTGGCACATAGTTTTGTTCGTTTGTGGAAGGAAAGAGGATTCTTTACCTCCCACGGTACTAAAATACAGCATGGTCCGTTGGTAACTGATCTTCTTGGGTCACTTGCTTTGCCTACCCAGATAGCAATCATAAAGTGTAGTGCGCATAAGAGGATTACTGATGATGTTGGTCGCGGGAATGCTTTTGCGGATGAGGTAGCGAAAGAAACAGCCAGAGACGCTATGAGTCACATGTATGTTGCGGGCCCTGCAAACTGGGTCAAGGAAACAGGAATGTGTGGGGATACAATAGAAAGTGTGAGATCGATTCAAGGAGAGGCTACAGAGAAAGAGTTGAGTAAGTGGAAAGAGAGTACAGGAATGTTAGACGCGATGGGATGTTGGATAGAATTGTCAGAACATCAGCGTTGGCTGTTACCAGATGCCTATGTACTGCCTGTAGTTGCTATGGCACATGGTCCAGCCCACATCAGTGCGAAAGGAATATGTAAGCTTCTGGCTCCAGTGTGGCTGAACGAAGGGATTCCAAAATGTGCAGATAATTTAGTGAAGCATTGTATCGTTTGCTTGATGCATAATCCAGGAAAGGGAACCCCAACTCCAGCAGGTCATTTTGCTCCCCCAACATATCCTTTTGAGGTGTTGCAAATTGATTATATTCACATGGAATGATGCAACAATCTCAAATATGTTTTGGTGGTGGTGTGTGCCTTCTCCAGATGGATAGAGGCCTACCCCCTAAAAGACAACACTGCTTTGTCCACTGCCAAAGTTCTTCTAAAAGAGTTCTTCCCTAGGTTTGGTTTGCCGCGCATTGTCTGGAGTGACAATGGAAGTGAATTTGTGGGCCAAATTATGAAAAAGGTGTGTGCCGGTCTTGGTATCGTCCAGAAATTCCATGCGGCGAACCATCCCCAATCAGCGGGTTTGATAGAGGGCTATAACGGCACTCTCAAACTTAAGCTTGCAAAGGTACAGGCTAGCACGGGACTTGCCTGGCCCGATGCTTTACCTTTGGCTCTCCTATGCACTAGAACAGCTGTACATTCTCGTTTGGGACTCAGCCCATACGAGGTTGTTTTCGGGTGCCCGGCTAATGTTTGGGGAGTCCCTCGCCCTAAAAAGTATTCTGACATACAGTATCCAATGCTGATTGATTACTTACATGACCTCACCACTAAATTATGTGTTCTCCACCAACAGGTTCGAGACGCTTTACCAGAGGCCTCCACAAAATTTTAAGAGGAACAGGAATTTGGAACCTCGTTGGAAGGCGCCTCGACAGGTTCTTCTGGTAACACGTACAGCAGTGAAGGTCGAAAGGAAAAAGAACTGGATCCATGGCGTGCACTGCAAAAAGGTGCCCTTGCCCTTGCCTTTTGACCAGTGGGTCCGTAAGGGTGTAGGTGATTTTGAAGGCGAAAGGGTCCCCCGGTTTGTACCTTTCAGTAGTGCATACCTAGATGGAACTCGGTTAGAGAAAGAAGATGACGACGTTTTGTAGGAAGTCGTACCACCACATCTCCGATTGAACACTACAGATCCACAGACACTATTTCAGGACCAAACTGTACTGAACAGAACTCGATATAATTTAAGGCCTAGACTGGTCAAGGACACCTGAGATTCTCATCTCTTTCGTGACATGTATCATCTGTCCAGGTTGCAGGGTCACGGTAGGAGTCTTGGTTCGTGACCTGTATAGTGGCTAGGCCCCCAGGACTTGCAGTGTCATAGGACGGCTAATAATCACAGCCAAGTGAGTAAGGAAGATTGCCGTGAGCAACTATTTTAGAGGATGGATGTCAAATTGGGAAAGAATAATAAGAAGGAAGAGATGAGAAAGAAATATTGTAAATTAGTGTACAGTCAATGTGGCATAACATTGTTGTTCTTATGTTTTCTAGTATCTTATTGGCTTGTATAGGTTGGATTGTTCATGCTATGCAGCACAAATCTGTCCCTACTTCTATTTCCTTGCCTTTTCATTCTACTATCTCCCCACATCAATTACATACGCTTCCCCAACATGAACTAATCAGGAGAACAGAATATTTTAACAATTCATTTGTGCAGTTGTTGCATCAACACCAATTGGTAGTCAACACAACCGACTGTTGGGTGTGTGGACTTATGCCTCATACCACAGACAAAGGGATGCCATATTTAGCCCTTCCATTTTCTTATGAAGGTTCCGCTTGGGCCTATTTTGTGATGTTTTCAAATGCATATCACAACCGATTTAGACGTCCAGTTGGTTCATATGGTAGTGGGCAAGATTTTAGTCATAGTTCCCTGATAAAAGGAATAGTGGCTATGGCTAGAATTGTGGAGAATAGTAGGGTTCCTGTTGATGAGAAACGGGCATACGATGGTTGGAACGTGACTCGTTACGCTACTAGCCTTACAGATAGAGTTAAACAGGGAAAATCTCCACCAATTTGGACTGTGCCTCATCGAGGTAACTTTTGTTGACAAATGAATGGCCAGACTACTGACACTGGACAAGGAAAGAGTGTTTGTTCCCATACATACATTCACATTTCTCAGAATTCACCACAGTTAGTGCCATCCCAGGGCACGTATTTTGTCTGCCACGATAGAGCGTACACGTGGCTACCGACTGATTTTTCAGGAACATGCTATATAGCCTTTCTTCTCCCTCCTACATACACTGCTCCTTCGGGACATCACAGAAACAGATATGGCAGAGGGATTATTGATTCTAAAGACACGGCAGGACAAGAGGTGGGTGATTTCCTTAAAGGATTTCTTCCTTTTTGGGGCCAACAGTAGAAACATGAGACAATTGGTTTGTGTTGTTGAGACTACCATAGATGTCACTGTGGGAGCCTTGAGTAATCTCACAGCTGAACTTCAAGCGGATCGTCTCATGACGTTGCAGAACCGGATTGCTCTGGATGTTATTCTTGCGGATCGTGGTGGAGTTTGTAAATTGATCGGATCTAGCTGTTGCATTTATATACCTGACGACGCCCCTACGGTATACCAAGCCATCTCCAAATTACATGTGATCTCCGAGTCGATTCATCAGGACGAAGGAGATTGGTCTTTATTGGAATGGTTTTGGGTATTACTGTCAAAATGGGGATGGAACGTATTAACATTCCTTGGAGTGGTTTTGGCCATCATTTTTTCCTGTTGTCTCTGTATGCAGTGTGGCCCCACCATCTGTGGTCTTTGTGCCACTATGTGTGTCCCAAGGCCTGTGCCACGGAAGACGGAGAGCATTAAAATGATGTTGCAGCAACAGCTTGATGACCTCATAGCCATTGACGTCGACTCAGATTAAAATGAGTCTGTGTGTCTTGCCTGAGTAATGGCAAAAGGAGGGTCTGAGGTAATTCAGTTTTCGTATTTAGCCACCATTTTGTGTCTTTCCTCCATTTTGTGTTGCCCTCACTCAGGCAGCACGGTGAACGAGGTGTTGTTTTCCCTCATCTTACTGCAACGTGTCAAATAACCTCCTGCATCTGTTTATAGCTGGTGTCAGAGTCTGTCCGACTCCACTAATCCTCGTCTGGTTTGACTGATCCCTGTCTCGACTATCTGTTGGTTCGCACCATTCTTTCCTGACTTTATCTTATCCTCTGGCCTTAGCTATTCTTTACTCGTATTCTCTCATTTCACAACTGTCCTCCAGGGCATACAAATGTGTCCTGCCACCTGCAAGTCGACTTATAAACACTACCACTGATTAACTTGTGGGGAAGGGTGACAAACACAGTTGGAAGGGAGGCTTATTTGAGTTACTTAATATCTTGTTTTCACATTCTTCTCATTGGCCAACCCTGTATGCATTGGGAGTGTTCTTTGTGAATATGTGTGTTATAAAAGATTGTGCGCCACGAAGTAAAGTGGCAGTCTCCTAAGAACATCCCGAGTGTACTTCTGGGACAACTCTACTTAGCTGCAGCTAATAAACCAAACCTTCTACGCCTAACGGAGTGTCCCGTGTCTCTGTTCTACAAAGCAGGTGAACTCAGGAGATTAAGGCGTACCCTGCGCCGCCAGGCCCATAAGGTCTAGGTTCTTCAGAGCTACCCATTCCATTATGGTTTGGATTTTGCTCTGCAATGGTTGAACCTGGCCTCCACCTACAAGGTGGCCCAGGTACACAACCTGGCTCTGCCCTATCTGGCACTTGGTGGCCTTGATAGTGAGGCCTGCTTTTTGCAGGACCTCCAAAACATTTCTGAGGTGGACCAGGTGATCCTGCCAGGTGGAACTAAAGACAGCAATATCAAGATAAGCTGAGCAATAAGTTTCCATACCAGTCAGAACTTTATTCACCAACCTCTGAAAAGTGGCAGGTGCATTTTTCAAGACCAAAGGGCATTACCACAAAGTGATAGTGCCCACCAGGGGTTGAAAATGCTATTTTGGCCTTGGCATCATCAGCTAACTTGATTTGCCAGTAGGCCAAAGTGTCTATAAGTTCATCTGCCCTTGGAATTGGATAGGCATCAGTCCTGGTGACTGCATTGAGGCCTCTATAGTCAACATAAAACCTAATTTCTTTCTTACCACCCTGGGTATGAGGTTTTGGCACAAGGACTACTGGGCTAGCCCAAGGGCTATCTGAAGGCTCAATAACACCTAGTTCCAACATTTTCTGGACTTCAGTCCTGATACAATTCCTGACATGATCAGGTTGCCTGTAGATTTTACTCTTTACAGACAGACTGTCTCCAGTGTCCACTTCATGGGTGCACCAGGAAGTCTGACTTGGGGTCAGGCTAAACATATGTCTAAACGGTTGCAGAACTTGTCTGCATTCAGTTTGCTGATGCTCAGTGAGGCTGCTTGCCAAAGCAACACCATCAACTGACCCATCATCAGGGTTCTGTTAGAGCAGGTCAGGGAGAGGGTCACTCTCCTCCTCCTGGTCCTCATCAGTTGCCATGAGCAAGCCCATGTCAGCCCTGTCCACATATGGCTTAAGTCTGTTGACATGGAGCACACTAAGGGGGCTCCTGGGAGTTCCAAGATCCACCAAGTAGGCGGCTTCTCCCTTTTTCTCAACAATTGTATGGGGGCCACTCCATTTGTCCTGGAGAGCTGCTGGGGCCACAGGCTCCAACACCCACACTTTCTGGCCTGGCTGATAAACAGTCAGGACAGCCTTTTGGTCATGCCAAGCTTTTTGTAATTCTTGGCTAGCCTCAAGGTTTTTAGTTGCCTTCTTCATGTACTCTGCCATCCAGGAGCAGAGACCAAGTACATAGTCCATCACATCCTGTTTAGGAGGTTTGAGAGATAACTCCCATCCCTCCTTCACCAGACATAAGGGTCCTCTGACAGGGTGCCCAAACAGAAGTTCTAAAGGGCTGTAGCCAACCCCCTGCTGTGGAACCTCCCTCTATGCAAACAGAAGGCAGGGAAGTAAAGGGTCCCATTTTAGCCTAAGCTTTTCTGAGAGGCCTTTAATCATTCCCTTTAGGGTTTTGTTGAATCTCTCAACTAACCCATTGCATTGTAGGTGATAGGGAGTAGTGAATGTGTAGTTGACACCACACTCCTTCCACGTTGCTTTTAGATATCCTGACAAAGTTTGTATCTCCTTAGGGAAACCCACTCTGGAGAAAACTCCTATGAGGGCTCTTGCTGCCACAGGGGCTGTGGTAGTCCTTAGGGGTATAGCTTCTGGATACCTGGTGGCATGATCCACTACCACCAGTATAAATCTGTGCCCAGGTGCAGTTGGAGGGTCAAGGGGACCAACAATGTCAATCCCTACCCTTTCAAAGGGAACCCCCACCACAGGTAGTGGTATCAGGGGGGTCTTTGTTGTGCCACCTGACTTGCCACTGGCTTGGCAAGTGACACAGGAGCGACAAAACTCCTTGGTGTCCTCAGACATGTGTGGCCAATGAAAATGTGGAACAAGCCTGTCCCAGGTCTTGTTTTGGCCCAAGTGTCCTGCCAATGGGCTGTCATGTGCTAGGGTCAAGAGAACCCCCTAAACTTCTGAGGTATTACCAACCTCCTGGTGGCTCCAGGGGTAGGATCTCTAGCCTCAGAATATAGGAGCCCCTCATCCCAATAAACTTTATGGGACCCATTAGCACTCCCAGCAGCCTCAGCAGCAGCTTGCTATCTGAGGGGTTCAAGAGAGGTGCAACACTGTTGCTCCTTACTCAGATCTTCCCTAGAAGGGCCCCCTGCCCCCAAGAACTCAACCTGAGCAGGCTCAAGTCCCTCTGGGGCAGTTCCTTCTTCAGGATCTGCTTCTCCTCTCTCAGGAGGGGAATCTGAGATCTGAGAGAGAGGGGAAGGCACAGCCTTAACCCTACTGCTCCTCCTCTTGGGTAGCATCTGGTCCATAGTTTCAGGATCCAGAGTTGGTTCAGCTCTATGCATTTTGGCCTGTGACCTGGTCACAGCAAACACCTCTGCAGGTATGCCCAACATCTCAGCATGAGTCCATAATTGTTCTTCCGACCAGGCTGAAGTCTCCAGATCATTGCCCTACAAACATTCGACAGGGAGGTCTGCACTGACTACTACCTTTTTGAGGCTAGTTACCCCTCCCCAGGAGAAGTTCACAACTGTCAGGCTATGGTTGGTCCTGACATTGCTTGCATTGGTCTCCTGGTACATTTCACCCAGGATGATCTGTGCAGGGTCCACTAGATCCTCTGCCACCATGGTGACACTAGAACCTGAATGCCAAAGCCTGTTTGCCATTTATGATAGGCTGCTGTTTGTACTTGCCCAGATTACTGGAGCTCACTAGGAAGAACATATCAAGGTCTCCCTCACAAACTAGCAATGCCTGTGTTGGTACCCTGACTAGGCCAAAGTCCACATCAGAACCCAGGGTTAACCCTACTACACCCTTATTCTGGTTACCACCTCCACCAATGACTGCACTAGGGGGGAACAGCTGCCTTAGGGGCTGGAGTGGTGGTGGTTTGGTCTTTGGACTTGGTGCAGTCAGAAGTCCAGTGCCCTTTCTGTTTACAGAATTTGCACCAGGGCTTCTGTTGGCCTTTTCCCTTTGTACACTGTGAATCCCCACCAGATGCAGATTTTTGGGGCCCTTGTGAAGACTTCTGGTCTTTTGCCTTATCCCCACCTTTATCTGAGCCTTTAGGATCCTGCTTCTTAGTGTCACCCCCTTGGTTCTGGGTTTTCTGCCTCACCCTGGTTCTGACCCATTTGTCTGCCTTCTTTCCCAATTCTTGGGGAGAGGTCAGATCAGAGTCCACCAGGTATTGATGCAACAACTGGTTTTGGCAATTATTAAGGATCTGTTCTCTCATGATAAGATTATACAATCCCTTAAAATCAGTAACTCTACTACCAACCAGCCATCCTTCTAGAGCCTTGGTTGCACAATCAACAAAGTCAGTCCAATCCTGAGTCTGTGCTTTCTGGGTATCTCTGAACTTCAACCTGTACTGTTCAGTGGTTAAGCCAAACCCATCTATTAAAGCACTCTTCAGGGCTTCATAATCATTAGCATCCTCTTCTCTAACAGTGAGGAGCTTGTCTCTACCTTTATCAGAAAAGGAGAGCCACAAGATTGCTGCCACTGTTTCTGGGGGACCTGTTGACCTTTACAGGCCCTCTCCATAGCAGTTATCCATTTGTGGATATCACCCCCACTCTGGTAGGGAGAAACAACCTTCGACAGGTTCCTATGGTCTGGAATATATTCTCTACCTCTAGGGACACTGTTGCTGCCACCAGGGGTATCTAACCCCTCTTTTCTAGAAGCTCTCTGGAGCTCAAAGGCTTCTCTATCTAAGGCCAATTGCTTGGTTCTGAGGGTAAGCCTAGCTTCCTCATACTGGAGCATCTTGTACCTTCTTTCAGAGGAGGTCTCTCTATGAAAGTATGAGTTCCTCCGATGGACAGATTCTCGGTTAGAGTGATATGAATGGTCAGATTTCCTCTCTTCCACTCTATCAGTCCTCTTAGGGAGGATTCCTCTGTCCTGTTCAGACCTTTCTGGGTCTGGCCCTTCAATCACAGAGTCCTGGTCATCCTGATTTTCATCATCAGACCCAGACACTGTAATTGACCCATCCCCTGGTTCAGACCTGTCAGCTCCTAGAGCTGATCTGAGGTCATCTGCTATTAACAGATCTATCAGGTGTAGGGCTGAGGGACCCCATCCTAGCTTCAGGTGTCTTTCAACATACATGGCCTTCAAGTCAGTGTCTGCCATGTCCTTGTACTGGGGATGGGTGTACCCACTGGCTCCACCTTTTAAGGACATTCTAGTGTTGTGCAGTGTTGTACTACCTACACTAGTTTGTGGTCTACTGAACCTAACTTGAGCTGTAGCATGGGTGTGCTATCCCTTCACAAACAGCTCTAAGTTCAGTAGAACTTATTGATACTAAGCTTGACTTTATATGTACCTTGAGTACCTTTAGTGGTTTTCAGTTAGTAATTCAAATAGAGATTTTCTGGTAAAACAATGGCAAGCTGTAATCCCACCGGCTGCCCACCAATGTGAGAAGTTGGCCTGGCATATGCTGGTCACTAGTTATAGTGGCCACCTTGCACCAGTCCAATGAGACTCTTATGGTAGATAGGTTTAAGACAACCTTTTAAAGAAAGCTATCCTAGTGGTAGCTGTGGAGAGCAGCCTTCAGGCTAAGTCTCAGAGGAATGTAAAGCAGCTTGTTTTACCTTATAATCTCTTGAATTACCAAATGAAAGGACACCACACCGGTATATATATCAAATATATATGTATTTATTACTAGACATACTCTACTAATCTCTTTATGAGATTAGAAGCCAGATACACATTCAAATGTCAACGTTTCACAATAAATTCAGCACAAATATGGCTTGAGCCCTGGGGGCGTACCAGACCCTATACTAAAAAAATGGTAAAAGAATGTCGACTTGCAAAATGACAAGGCCTAGGGCCTGGGGAATCGCTGGGGCTTCACTACTGCAGTGTTAGCAGGTAAGTAACAGGCCCACGGGAGATGCGTGCAGTGTGTGAACACAGCCGCAGGTTCCCTATTGATTACAATGGCGCAAGTCACGGTTTGATTTTTAAAGTTTTAGGGTACTTCGAGGAAGTCTACAAGCAAGCCACTTCCAAGTTAAGTACTTCGAGGGCCAACACACACTAGGGCACCGGAGTGCACGAGTTACCTCACCCAGAGAAGCCGTGTGCATAGGTGTCTTTTGGTGTCGGGTTGAAGAAGTGTCCAGTGGAATCCAAGGGTGGATTCAAGATGCAGAAGACCTGAAAATTGAAGGGACAGTGTTCACAGTCACTTGCCAGTGACCGGTGGCCAGGAAGATGGATGACCACAGATGTCGGGTGATTTGGTCGTTGATGGTGTTTTGACTCTTCGCTCACGAGGTCCAGGAAGGATCGACGATGACCAGCAGCTGGATTCGGAGTGTCCCACAACGTCTGCAGCTGACTGCGGTGTCGGCAACCGGATTGGAGCCAACAAGCCTTGGCAACTGCAAGTCTCATGTAGACTGAAGAAAGTCGATGGTGCAGACCAGCAAGGTCTGAGGGACTCACCCAGTGAGGGTAAGTAGGGGCTGGCCTGGAGCAACCAGAGGAGCCCTTTTAGTCGATAAGAAAGTCTTCGGGGGACCCTCTAGCCAACGGGCAAGTGATTGCAAAGACGCCTCTTCAGGAAATGCTTCACAGGAGCCCACGGTCACTCGGGACAGTGTAGGCCTCTGATTTTCGCTGCAAAACCTGCTGGAGGCTTGGGCCACAAGTGGTCCAAAGCACAAGTTTGTAGAACTTCGTGAAGGGATTGCACTCTACAATAGTGCACGGTCCCCGGGTATTGCTGTTCCTCGTCACTCGTGGGGTCCACTCCCCACAGCTTTGCTGGGGACTCACAATGGCCATCGAGAAGTCAGGAAATCCACTTCCGGGGCAGAAGGGACTTCGAACTCCGGCGGGAGCGGGAAAGTTTGCAACCGTTGATTAAGGTTTTTTTGTGCCTGCCAAGCAGGGGAGTCAGTCCTGGACTCCAAGGGAGATTCTTCTGCCTTCCAAAGGTAGCGGAAAGTCGAAGGGCCAGGATTCTTCTTTGTAGAGCGTCGTCCAGGGTTATCTGATTTGCAATGGCAAAGTTTGCTATCTTATACAGAAGATAGGGGAGGGACTAGCTCTACGACTACTCCTCTGGGAAGGTCAGGGTAGGGGGTGGTTACACCCACTTCCCTTTGTCCAGTTTCGCGCCAGAGCACGGACAGGTAGCCCCTGAACCGGTTTGAGCTGGCATATGCACAGAGGGGCCTACTGCTCCCCCAGTGTAGGACTTCAAAGCACTCAAGGAGTGCACCCACCCAGCTCCAATACACTCAATCCTGTCTGGAAGGTGGTGACACCTCCCTATGACAGGATGCCTTTTGGTGGGATTCCTCCACTGCGAGTTTCAGTCAGCAGCAGGAGGCCAGCCCATTGTCTGTGCTGGTGGCATCCATTTTGTGATGCCAGGGCTCTATAGGATTTCTATCGTTTTACATGTCGTCCCCTCTAGAAGGGTGGGATCATGCTCCCACATCATGAATTAATGTGGGGTTATGATTCCAAGTTTTTTTACACCAAACATGACATGTTTTGATGCAGTCATTTCAAAGTTAGCATTTTAATGCACTTAATAGTATATGGTTTAACCGCATCCACAAACAGTGATAGATAATAGACTCTGGTGGCTGCAGAGGTGCCCTGCTTATGCAGAGGCACCCCCTCACATTGTAAACCACGCACCCTGCCCTCAGGATTGATAGGGCCTGCCATAGGGGTGGCTGATAGGTTTATATGTGTGTGTATGGTGAGATATAGGAACCTATATCTCTGTGAGGAGTGCCAATACTACCTCACACAGGCTGCAGTAGCAGGCCTGTGGTGTCAGATTGAGAATGCTTCCCAGGGGTGGCATAATACATGCTGCAGCCCCTGGTAGGCCTGTGAAGTGCCTATGCCCTAGGTACCTAAGGTACCATATACTAGGGGCTCATAAGAACAGAGAGACTGGGGCCCTGATTAGCTGGGACCCAGCCAGACTATAGCCAGAAACCAGTGTATACATCAGAAACAAATTGGGGGCAACATAAGTGCAGATCCTACTCTCCTACATCTCTTTGTAGAGAGTATGGTATAGGAATCCTTTGTATGGCTTCAGCTTTGTCCATTTGGGATGGAATGGTTCCTGCGCGAATAGAAAACCCTAAATATTGTATCTGATCAGTAGCCAGGGTAAATTTATTTGGGTTGATAGTGAGACCTGCCTGCTGCGTAGTTTTTCAGAACTAGGGCTAGATGATTGAAATGGTCGTCTTATGTAGAGCTAAAGATGACGATGTTAACTAGGTAGGCTGCCGCATATGCACAATGGGGATTTAAGTAGAGCGTGTATAAGACACTGGAACTTGGCAGGGCCCCAGTGAAGCTCAAAGGGTAATACTTTAAAGTGATATAGTCCCAAAGAGGTCGAGAAAGCGGTCTTCTCGTGGGCTTGTGGTGTTTGGGATATCTGCCAATATCCCTTTTTGGGACCCTGTGTGTACTTTATTCGTGCCCCATGCAGTTGTTCGATGAATTCGACAATTAGGGGCATGAGATGGGTGTTGAATTTAGAGATACTGTTTAGTTGCCTAAAATCAATGCAAAACCTTTGACTGCCATCCGGTTTTGGTACAATTACAATGGGTGAGCACCAAGCGCTTTGGGAGTTTTCTATAAGAAATGCCTTCAATATTTTTTTGACTCCCTGCTCTACAGCCTTTCGTTTGGCAGCTGAAATCCGATATGGTTTCAGCTTTACTACTTAGTCTCTTGTGGTGACAATATCATGGAAAATTAGAGGCATCAGCCCTGTCTTAGTGGAGAATAATCAGGGGTAGGAATGTAGTAGCTGGTGCAGTTGTTCTTGACTTTTTCCCCCAGAAAGATGTTATATGTTATAGCAATTTATTAAGTGCACGAATACCAAAAGGTGTCTTGGCACTGGCTATCCTGAGCACTATATCACCTAGCCCTAGTTAATAAATAGCCACGTTTTAGGATTCTTCCTGACGATGGTTAGTGTGGGAAAGGCCCTTATATAGGTTTGTAAGCTGCTCCACAGTTTTATGGATCATGTGATGCAGCTTCTGCACCCCTCCCCATCCCCCCCACCCAGTTTGTCGGATTCTGGGAAGCATTATGCGATTGGCCATGGACAAGAGAAGGAGTATGTTGGGCGAGTACCATTTCAACACATATTGACATTGCCTACCTCTTCCCCATTTGTGGTTGTATGGGAATGTCTACGGGTTTGGTGTTTGTTACATATTGCACAAGTATTGGCGTCCCTTAACTCTCTGATGTAAGGTCTTCCAGTTTTTTCAAAACATCCCCCGGAATATCTGGCCTCCTCTGGGTCTCTGGGGAAGAGACTCTTTGTGTGACCGGGGTTACTTTTTTTAATATACGATATGGCCCCTGCCTTCTTGATTGAAGTTTATTTTCTGTCGTGGGGAGCAGAATGAGGACTTTCTACCCTTCTGAGAACTCAATTAATCTAGTTCCTTTGTTATACGCCTGTTTGTCTTACTTGGGCCGTTGCAAGTTATTGTGTACATGGACCCATATGTCCAGTACCTGTACCAGAACTGGAATTTCCACAGGAGCATATGAGAATTCTCCAGTCCCCTACTCCGCTACTGCGAAATATATATTCACAAGTAGCAAAGAGGGGGAAAGGGGATTGGGATGAAAAGAGAGACTGCCACTGCTACTCGTCTACTGGACTGGAACTCTCGCTTGACACCGAAATGTTTCCTGAAACAGAGAAGGTTATGAAACAACAACTACAAGTGACCGTACCCCTCCCCTGACTCTATAACGTCTTTCATAATACCTGTCCCTTATTAGTGGCTAGCTGCTCTCTTGTAAGTATTGATATATGGCAGAATACAACGGGTTCTACTAGTAGTGTCTTCACTGTGGAACCCAATGGAAAGAGAGATACTTGGTTACTACCCTTGTGTCTAGTCCGACTTATATGTTCCTTTAAAACTCTACTCTGTTACCTGTATTAGTCTTTATATCTCTTTCAGAGAAAATGTAATTCTATACTTCTTTTTCTGTTGCAGGAATAGTCTTTGCTGAGTTTCTGAAGATTGTTGGTAAGTGCATATATATATATTCTTTTAACAGATGCAGTTTTAGCTCCCCGATTTCCCAACACTCCGACAATTACATATAGGAAGGGACCTTCCATGAAAACTCAAATCAGTAAAAGTTTTCCAGAATCAAGTAAAAGCCAAATGTGGTTGCAGTCCCGGCCGGGATTCGTCAAATGTTCCAGCTGCAGGACTTGCAGGTTTGGAACTAATACGACACAATATACCACCCCATTCGGTCCAGAAATGGTAAACATTAAGGGGTCCTACAATTGTAAAACTGAGTATGCCTTCTATGTCCTGACATGCACCTGTGGCTTGAGATATGTGGGCAGCACCAAGCTACAGGTGCATGTCAGAATCCTCCAGCATCTCCGGGCAATCGTTAATAACGACCGCTCGTACCCAGTGGCCAGACATTTTAAGTCTGTGCATAACAATGATCTGCAGTGCCTAAAATACGTTGTAATAGCAGCAATTCCAAAACCATGAAGGGGAGGAGATAGAGATAAAATGCTGAGAAGGTTGGAATCGCAAACAATTCTAGAACTAGATAGTAAATTTTCTAACGGACTTAATACCACGGAGGACCTGTACCATTTTCTATAATAGACGGTATTAGGAAAGCATCATTCAATAGATCTGCACATAGGCACCTTCCCTGCCGCACTGTTGATCTTTCTCTCTTTTGTTGCAGAACAATTAAAAAAAATGTAAGCCTATTTTGGGAATTTGCCTATTTAAAATGTATTTTATTTTTATATGTGGGTCGCACATTTTATTATTGCACTTCAGAAATTGAACAAAAAAATAGGGTCCATATTCTTTCGTTTTTATAAAACAGATGAAACAACGTTTTTTTAAATTAAATAGAGCAACAAATCCGGTCATTTCCAATCAATTAGCATTTAGGTTGTACATAGACGGTTCGTCTTTAATTATCATCATACAGTAAATATATATTATAGCCAATACAAGCGCAATTTGCACTATTCAGAATACATTTGTTTACAAAAAAATCTTTGCGTATTTTTGCACATGTAAAAATATACTAATTGAGTATTTTGCACGTTTTTGCCAAAATATATATTTATTTGCAGATGTTGCACAGATAATTGCGATATTTGCACATATTTGCTATTAACATGTACACGAATTGGCATTAGGTTTCTCATAAAATAGTGAGAAATGAACATTGAATTAACATTATTTAAAATTGGTTGTGATCAATGGCCAAAAAACTGATGTTTTCTGATAGAAAAATATTGCATTGATGCAGTTTGAAAATGTGTATATATTTAAAAAAGTGTATATATATAAAAAAAACGTAACAGAAAATCTCTTTACCATCAAAATGTCAGATGATATTTGACTAGGTAGAAGAAAGACTCACCCATCAGAAAATGGTATAAAGTGGCAAATAGTATGTTTTTTATGATCACATGTGGTGTCTGCACAGCATATTTAAAAAAAAAGAGTCATGGCCGATAACTGACAATCTGTGAGCAAGGGCACCCACCCGAAACGCGTCAGATTTTGCAGCCCTAAGAAATAAAATATTCGTGCCTGAATTCTGGGATTCGTGTTGTCTTTGGTTCGCCGAGAGGAAGTGCTCAAAAACAACGTACTTTGCTTGATATATATATAGAGAGATATATATATATACACCTACATGTGACTTCTTTACTATGCTGTTTTCCTGTAGATGACTGGCAACTTGAATCTTTCTTTGAGTCTATCTTCTCTGGCAGAAAAGTTTATATACATGCAGTCCTTTCTATTCCCTCAAAGTGTCCATAAACATCACTTTAAGTCTTCAACAAAAGAAATAATGAAATATTCTTCACGGGAGTTTATGTGTAGAACATATATAATATTGAGCTACAGAAAAATGATAGAAAGAATCCTGTCATGAATTTACACCGTAACAGAACTCAACGGGTCTCACAGTGTACCTACTGTGACCAAATTCACCCAGAAACGAAGAGATCTCCTTCCGAAATCCTCCTCAAGAAGAAGAAAATGGCCGCGAATTGAGAAAGCTGCCGTTTCTTCAAAATCTTCTGTTGAAGTGCGTAGTGTTTCGCACGAGCGAGCGCGAACACAGCTGAGGGGAAATAGCAGGCGAAAGACTAGAACAGCAACCATATGAATGGTTGCTGGCGGCCATCTTGAAATTCCGCTGAAGGAAGTGAAACAAACAACGGAGCCAAAGAGAAACCCCTCGCCAGGACATTACTTGGTGAGGCTTGGCAAGACCATTTCTATACGTGAATTCACCCATCAAACATAACCTGGGGGCGCTGTGAGATAGAACCTGGCCCGTCCTGACAGTACCCCCCCACCAAAACTCCTCCCTCACTCTCTTTGGGCTTATGGGGGTAAGTCTTATGAAATTCTCGCACCAACCTTGGTGCATGAACATTAGTCTGAGGTTCCCATGTTCTCTCCTCAGGGCCAAAGCCTTTCCTATCCACAAGGTAAAATAACTTCCCTTTCTTAAATCGTGAATCCAAAATTCACTTGACCTCAAATTCTTCCTCTGACTGAATGGGAACCGGCTTTGGTGGCTCTTTGACTCTGAAACCTGGGGGATTCTTCTATAGAAGAGAAACATGAAAAACAGAATGAATTCTTAACCTAGGAGGGAGGCGAACCTTCACACTCACAGGATTATTCATTCTCTCCACCAGAAAAGGGCCAATGAATCTAGGTTGAAACTTTCGATTTCCCTTCAAGTGCATATTTCGGGTTGAAATCTACACTCTGTCTCCAGACTCATAAATAGGATTGGGGCGTATTTTCTTGTCGGCCTGCCTCTTATAAGAACTCTTGGCTTTAATTAGATTGCTGGTAGCTACCTGAAAAGCCTTCTTTAATTCTTGAACCACTACCTCGACTGCTGGAACCTCACTTTCTTGTTTCCCCACAAAGGTATTAGGATGTATACCCGAATTTAAATAAAAAGGAGAAAACCCAGTGGAGGAATGTTTGCCATTATTCTACGTAAATAGTAATGACAAAAACTCCTAGGCAATATCTATAAAGTAAACAAATTACACAATACCTATGACAATAAGAAGACCAAGGAAGAGGAAAAAAATATGTTCAGAGTTGTTACTATTTTAATAATTTCTTCTCATATTATTTAAACAAATGATATGTATACAAAACATTTAAAGAATGAAAAACAATATTTAACACATTACATTTATCAATATGTATAAATAAAAGTGGCAATATCTTTAACCCAACACGCGTTTCGGCGTATACAACGCCTTCTTCAGGAAAGCCACACAATTATCTAAAAAAGAAAAAACATACTCAGATTTCATCAGTGGTTGTCCATATCTTGTTATGTATTCTCATGAAAAACATCTATTTAAACAATAAATATATATATATTTTTTAAATATATCATAAAAAGCACAATCTGTATCAATAGCAACAATCTATATACATAATCTGACGGTCTTCCTATGTATCACACATTACGATTTTATATTTATTTACGGTGCTATATCTGAGTGCTCAAAAATGAAGTTTAATGAATGAGGTCTATTAAATAGTAAAGGCCTGTAACATTATATAATCCAGAGACAATAGAATAGAAAATAAGTAGCCAGTCACTCACAGATCCTGTTTCAATGTGATGAGTTCCTAGTGATTAAAACCTGCAACTCAATAGTTGGTGGATGTCTTTAATTCTAATAAATGGCTGAAATAATGTATGAATCAACATTATTATAGACCTGTATGATAGGGTCTAATCAGCATTAATGTACATGGTAGCTGCTGTTTGTATAAGCTATCTATATGATTTGTTTTTGGGAAAGAAATTTAACGAGATTTATACTCGTGAGATATGCAATTAAAACAAATCAATTTTAATAATTCAATAAGATCAAAAAGAAATAAGGACTCTACTCTATTCTGTAACAGTGTGAGTAATCATCGTGCTCCAAAATTCGGACTGATATTAGCGGACCGGAAAACTGAGATTGGTTATAAAAATCAGAGTATCTAGCATTAATCTATCATAATTGGTGTTAATTCACTAATATCATGCATGTTCATTAAGAACAGATAAACCACAATGACGAAAGGGATTACCTGATTAAAATGCAATGCACCGGATGTGCAACGATGTCTTATTAATTTTAAAATCAAGGGTTTCACGAAAAGGTCTGATGTCTACGAAAGAGAAGAATAAAAAGCTACTATTTTTAATAGTAATTAGATTACAAAGAGATAGAGATATCCTTAACATTAAATAACTGTAGGTTTCTATTATCTTTTGAACTAAAGAGAATTTTAAAGGTCAATACCTGGTTGTCAAACAAGCTTCGTATAGGTATATTGGAAAGGCAGCCTGGTCCTACTTAATGTTAAAATCAGTAAAATTATATTCTGGAAAGCCTCTGAAAAAACAATACACAATCTATTGTCAAAACCGAGACCTTATAAAGGAAAAAAGGATACATTATAAATCGGAGTAACAATGAACCACATAATTACCTTGCAATAGAAGAAATTCAACGAAGAAACTGGAACAAGCGCTGGATATGTGATAGTGTTCCAAATATGTAGCTCAATAAGCATACACAGTAAAGGACTTATCTAAGAAGGAATGTAACATTATATATCTATGAGTGTGTAAAACTACAGCTTCAGAGTAAATCAAAGTCCCTATAGCTACAAACTAGTAAGTACCTGATAAAAGGAGGCTTCGAGTAGGACCAGGCTAAGGATGGCTGCCGGTGACGCCTTCGGAAAAGAGTATCAAATGTGTTGGTGCCATTCTACACATTATATACTCTATGGCAAGTCACATGATGATCATGTGATTCTAAAAAGTGTTTTGTGACCGAGTTGGTGGTGGTCAGAGAAGACCGACTTGAGTGAAGATGGTCAGAGAAAACAGACTATATTGAAAACCATGTTCTGTCTGACAAAATTTCAAAGACATATCAAACTGTTTGGTATTCTAGATATCAATTACTATAATAACCTTATATTATTTCAAAAACCTGCTGGCCTGATCTATATTATGTAACAATGAGTGATGTATGATAAGTTGAGAATTATGAAGATAGTAACCAAAACTTTGTCCGAGCTGTAAAATCAACATAACTAAACGAAAATTAAATTAAAAAATAATATCAAATGTCGGACGATGTTTTGAAGGTATCAACCTATCAGATTTGACTAGTATTTCCATAAATGTTTATATTGATTAAAAACGCAGTGGCCTAAACAACTTGAATTAGATTCAGTATATCCAACATCCTATTATAAGATGTGATCCCCACTCAGGTTATGGCATTCTCCCAGGGTATTTCACTATTCAGGCCATTCCTAAAAGTGTTAAGAGTAAAAATCCCAAAAATGTCTTGTTTTTTACGTATTATGAGACCCCCTTTATTGTCGGGAGTCCTGATTCTTTCCAAAATTCTCCAATGGATGTCTTCTGGTTTATGGTTCATGTCAATGAAATGTTTAAGTAAGGGCGCTGTAATTTTGGCTGTTCTGACTGCAGAGCGGTATTCAGTAATGCAAGTTTGAATTGCAATTGAAGTCTCACCTACATAGCCCAGGTTACAGGGACAGCAAATGAAATATACAGTATTGTTTGTTTTACAGTTCATATCTCGGTGGCTTCAATAGAAACACCATTGTGGACCAGAATTTCACCTTCAATAATGGACTCACAAGATTTACAAGAGGAACATTTCATAGTACCTTTAATGGGTAAATTACCATTAATGGATTTTTGAATGAACATAGGTCTATTGGTCTGATTGGTGAACCTTGAGCGAACAATGACATTTTGATATTTCTGTTTCGCCGATGTGCGAATAAAGGTTTGGTCAATTTACAACTATCTGGATTGCTGTTAAGAATGTGCCAATTACTATTAATCATTTGTTTGACTTTATTATCCATCGTGGAGTGTATGGTGACACATACCAGCGGAATATTACTGTTAACTTTAGAGGTAAATAAATGGTCCCAGTCGTAAAACCTAGCACGTTTATAGGAATCCCTCACCAACTGGTGAGGGTATCCTCTATCTAAAAACTTCTTTCTCAATGTAATGGCTTGTTTATCAAAATCTCTCAAGTTCGTGCAGTTTCTACGCACTCTTAGAAATTGGGAAAACGGAATACTTTGTTTTTGGTTGCGGGGTAATAACTATTGAAATGCAACAGCGTATTCCTTGCAGTGGGCTTCACAAAAAGATCTACTTCCAAGTGGCCCAAATTATGATATCAAGAAACTCTACTTTCTCAGTATCTATGTGTGCAGTAAATTTCAGATTCAAGTCTGTAACAGTGAGCCATTCCAAAAATTCTGTGAACGAATCTCTCCCACCAGTCCAGTCAAAAAAGATATCATCTATGTATCTGGACCAGTGGGAGATAGATTCGAAAAAAGGGGCAATCTCGTTGTATATGAATTTGGTTTCAAAGGCAGCCATATAAATATTCGCAATGGAGGGCATCACAGATGCACCCATGCTTACGCCTTTGGTTTGGCGATACAGGGTCTCATTGATTTCAAAGATGTTTTCGGTTAATACTATATTAAGGCATGCCAAAATAAATGGTTTGGAACAAGATATATTATATGTGTCAATGAACCAATCCGTGGCTGAAATAGCTCCCTCCAAGGGTATGTTACTATATAAGGACTCTATGTCTAAGGTCACCAAAATGCCCTGATCAGGGTTACAATTCATATTCTCTACTTCTTTTTTTATCATCTCCATAGTATGTTTAATGTAGGAGGTGATTTTGAGAATATGGGGACGTAAGCAGTTATAAATACATTTGGATACTGGTTCAGTGATAGTACCAATTGTGGACACTATAGGTAATGTAATGTTGTAAGCTTGTAAAGCGCACAGCTGCCCACCAACGGGGGCGTCCCGGCGCTGTGGACCGCTGGGGAACCCGTCCTGGCTATCCCTGTGAGATGGTCCCTTTCTGGGTATCTCCAAGGTGAAACCAGGCATCCCCGGCGTCTGTGGGGGGCCGTTGTAGAGATGAGGCAAGCTTAATGCCCAGAGTTGCCGAGTGTGTTCCTGGTTAGAGTAGGTACCGAGGCGAGAATTATCAAGTCCATTTTGACCCTGGTCCACGACCCTGCCGCGTCGGGAATTGAACCCTGGTCCATGGCCGATTCTCTGCTTACGGGTCTGCCGCCTCTACCTAGTGAGCCACACCTCTCCACCTCCAGGTCTATAAGGTGGATCATGAATATTCTTGTGAATTTTGGGCATGCCATAAATGCAGGCTGTTTTGCCTAAATTGTGGTTTAAAAATTCATATTCTTTGGTAGTGATGTCACCTGCAATTAATGCCTGGTAGGACAAAGTCTGGATTTTTTGGGATATTTTAATGGCGGGGTTGGATTGTATTTTAGAATAAAACGTGGTATCATTGAGCATGGTGGTCATTTTATGTTCGTAGTCATTCGTATTGATGACCACTATTCCTCCTCCTTTATCACATCCTTTTATTATTAGATTTTTGTTGTCAGCTAAAGAATGGAGGGCTGTGTATTCACCTTTATCCAAATTGTACAAGGGTTTAGGTATAAATTGAAAGGCTTTATCTAATCTTTGAAGAACTACCAGTTCAAAAGCAGCCACTTAGGGTCCTAATAGGTCCAAGGAAGGACAAAACGTGGATGGAAAGGCTAAATGTTTAGTAACTTGAGATGGGGTATCCCGATCTATGTCTTCTTGAAAGTGTTTTTTTAGTCTAACCTTGCGGAAAAAAAGAGATGATATCCTGGTATATTTCACATTTATTGGGGTAAGCATGAGGGACGTATGATAAACCTTTAGAGAGCAAACTGATGGTATGACTATTTAAATTACAAGATGAAAGGTTGAAAATGGGAATTATGTCCCCTGTTTCCAGTATTGTTTGTTGCGTGTTTCCAACACATATTGGGGATCCAGCTGTTGATGTTGATGTTGGTATTGAGCTTGGAAATTCCCTCTGTTCTGAATTTGAAATCTGACTCTCGGACGTCCCCTGCATGTCCCTCTGTTGGCTAAAAAAGGCTGTTGTACATTACGTTTAGCTTGAAATTAGTTAAAATTACCTTCAGGCTCATAGTATTTGGAACTACCTTCTCCCTCTGAGTCAGAGATATCGGAAAAGGTGTTTAACCTGTGTTGTTTGGATCTATTTTCATCCATATGGTGGTTTTCTTGTTAAAAGTGCTCTCCTAAATAGGGATAAGTGTTCTCTAATGAGTAGTATCTTTTGTCCTTTATCAGTTTGTCGTTTTTCAGATAAGTGGCAAAGGATTCCAACTCTTTGTTGGACTCTTCCAATTTTTTCATGGCTTCTTCAACACTATTAGATTTTTGATTTTATCTTCTAGTTCCTCTAATTCGGCTTTTATTGAGGCCACCAGTTCTTTTGAGGTCTCAATTATTAGGATCATGAGATCCCTGAAGCATTGACTAGCGATCATACTCCATTTTTCAAAAAATAGCTTATGCTGAACAAATAATCCTGGTGTGTTACGTACATAGAGGCCTGTTGGAATAATGCCTGCTTTTAAATAATCCAACATGAACTCTCCATGTGCCTCCATGCTTCTTAACTTCTTTTTTAGATCTATTAATTTTTTCAAATCATCGTTGTTCAAAGAGCTATACTTGGAACTACTGCTAGAACAATGATTGGAACCTACCAAGAGGGCAAACTGTTTGTCTGAAAAGCCAAATGTTTTCAATTGAGCCATCTAATCTGTCTTCACTTGCAGAATCTGCAAGATATAGAAGGAGAATACAGCAGAGCAGAAATAAAAAATGAATATGGAATAGAAATTAGTTGAGCACTCAGATTTACAAATGCACCTTTAATCAACAATAACAGGATATATGAGAACAGCCCTGCACAGACAGGCTGTGGGAAAACAGATGAGAAAAAACAAGGACCCCCTGAACAATGGATAGTTCAATTCCTAGGACAGGCGCTTGAATAGTAGACAATAAGAAGACCAAGGAAGTCGGAAGAAATATGTTCAAAGTTGTTACTATTTTAATAATTCCTTCTCATATTATTTAAACAAATGATATTCATATAAAACATTTAAAAAATGAAACGCAATATTTAACACATTACATTTAATCAATATGTATAAATAAAAGGTTAAAAAGTGGCAATATCTTTATTAACTCGACGCGCGTTTCGGCGTATACAACGCCTTCTTCAGGAAAGCCACACAATTATCTAAAAAAGAAAAAACATACTCAGATTTCATCAGTGGTTTTCCATATCTTGTTATGTATTCTCATGAAAAACATCTATTTAAACAATACATATCTTTTTAAAAAAAATATATCATAAAAAGCACAATATGTATCAATAGCAACAATCTATCTACATAATCTGACGGTCTTCCTATGTATCACACATTACGATTTTATATTTATTTACGGTGCTATATCTGAGTGCTCAAAAATGAAGTTTAATGAAAGAGGTCTATTAAATAGTAAAGGCCTGTAACATTATATAATCCAGAAACAATAAGATAGCAAATAAGTAGCCACTCACTCACAGATCCTGTTTCAATGTGATGAGTTCCTAGTGATTAAAACCTGCAACTCAATAGTTGGTGGATGTCTTTAATTCTAATAAATGGCTGAAAAAAATGTATATATCACCATTATTATAGACCTGTATGATAGGGTCTAATCATCATTAATGTACATGGTAGCTGCTGTTTGTAAAAGCTATCTATATGATTTCATTTTGGTAAAGAAATTTGACGAGATTTATGCTCGTAAGATATGCAATTAAAACTAATACATCAATGTTAATAATTCAATAAGATCACAAAGAAATAAGGACTGTACTCTATTCGGTAACAGTGTAATCATTGTGCTCCAAAATTCGGACTGATATTAGCGGACCAGAAAACTGAGATTGGTTATGAAACTCAAAGTATCTAGCATTAATCTATCATAATTGGTGTTCACTAATATTATGCATGTTCATTAAGAACAGATAAACCACAATGACGAAAGGGATTACCTGATTAAAATGCAATGCACCGGATGTGCAACGATGTCTTATTAATTTTAAAATCAACTGTTTCACGAAAAGGTCTGATGTCTATGAAAGAGAAGAATAAACAAGCATTGGCATAGCCAATAGGTCTCGCCTTTGGGACCTTAAAAGTGTTTAGCCATTCAGCACATTATCTAGGGTGCTGTGTCGCCAAGGATTGAATAGCTATAGAATTACTACACACTGGGTCATGCAGTCTGAATCTGGAATACATGCTTGCCTTTGCCGCATGCTTCTTTTTCCTGGGTGGCATTGTGATAACAAACACTGAGAAGGCTTGTGTGATATCAGAAGCAGTGGGCACCAGAAGCCAGTCTATACAACATGTATATATTTTCCAGCGTGATCTTTGAATATCCAATGGCTCATGCAACAAAGAGCTACTGGGGATGAGGTGTGGATACCTAACAATGAGGGAAACGAGGGGTGGTATACTGCCTCAAGACATGCCGATAGAAAGAGGGGTCACTAGTCAATCGAGGGTCAATGCAACAAGCGAGTGGTTATTTTGAGGGAGGTGGTGAAAAGGAACACTGTGAATATAAATGGTCACTGAAAGGGTGGGTCACTGCTCACCTCTTCCAAAGCTCCTGCTTATGCCTGTTACTCTTGCCCTTTGCCCAGGATATGCCCTCGCCTGCGACTTTGCCTCTGCCCCGTGCTTTTTATTCCCAGGCAAAAACCAAAGAAAATGATGGACGGAGTGTTGAACATTGCAAGCACTCACCCCCAGTCAACTGATCTGGGTTTAATCCATCACCGTTCTTTAGCCCACTCTGCCACCCCAGTTCAGACATGGCCATATGCAAATCAGTCTGACCCTGTGCCTCATGGGAACAGTCCAGCCCAAACTGCCAAGCCATGTCTTACCTGGACCGGAAACAAGCTTCCTAAGACCGGTTTCTGGCACTTCAGCCGTCTTCAGCCAGGCTTGCTTGAATCCAGTGGCACAGTGAGCAAGGGACTCACGTCTGAGCATACCCTGCCAACTTATGGCGAACAAAGCAAAAACCAAAGGAAATGATGGATGGAGTGTTGAACATTGCAAGCACTCACCCCCAGTCAACTGATCTGGGTTTAATCCATCACCGTTCTTTAGCCCACTCTGCCACCCCAGTTCAGACATGGCCATATGCAAATCAGTCTTACCCTGTGCCTCATGGGAACAGTCCAGCCCGAACTGCCAAGCCATGTCTTCCTTGGACCGGAAACAAGCTTCCTAGGACCGGTTTCTGGCATTTCAGCCGTCTTCAGCCAGGCTTGCTTGAATCCAGTGGCAAAGTGAGCAAGGGACTCACGTCTGAGCATACCCTGCCAACTTATGGCGAACAAAGCAAAAACCAAAGGAAATGATGGACGGAGTGTTGAACATTGCAAGCACTCACCCCCAGTCAACTGATCTGGGTTTAATCCATCACCGTTCTTTAGCCCACTCTGCCACCCCAGTTCAGACATGGCCATATGCAAATCAGTCTGACCCTGTGCCTCATGGGAACAGTCCAGCCCGAACTGCCAAGCCATGTCTTCCCTGGACCGGAAACAAGCTTCCTAGGACCGGTTTCTGGCATTTCAGCCGTCTTCAGCCAGGCTTGCTTGAATCCAGTGGCAAAGTGAGCAAGGGACTCACGTCTGAGCATACCCTGCCAACTTATGGCGAACAAAGCAAAAACCAAAGGAAATGATGGACGGAGTGTTGAACATTGCAAGCACTCACCCCCAGTCAACTGATCTGGGTTTAATCCATCACCGTTCTTTAGCCCACTCTGCCACCCCAGTTCAGACATGGCCATATGCAAATCAGTCTGAGCCTGTGCCTCATGGGAACAGTCCAGCCCGAACTGCCAAGCCATGTCTTCCCTGGACCGGAAACAAGCTTCCTAGGACCGGTTTCTGGCATTTCAGCCGTCTTCAGCCAGGCTTGCTTGAATCCAGTGGCAAGGTGAGCAAGGGACTCACGTCTGAGCATACCCTGCCAACTTATGGCGAACAAAGCAAAAACCAAAGGAAATGATGGACGGAGTGTTGAACATTGCAAGCACTCACCCCCAGTCAACTGATCTGGGTTTAATCCATCACCGTTCTTTAGCCCACTCTGCCACCCCAGTTCAGACATGGCCATATGCAAATCAGTCTGACCCTGTGCCTCATGGGAACAGTCCAGCCCGAACTGCCAAGCGATGTCTTCCCTGGACCGGAAACAAGATTCCTGGGACCGGTTTCTGGCATTTCAGCCGTCTTCAGCCAGGCTTGCTTGAATCCAGTGACAAAGTGAGCAAGGGACTCACGTCTGAGCATACCCTGCCACTGGATTCAAGCAAGCCTGGCTGAAGACGGCTGAAATGCCAGAAACCGGTCCTAGGAAGCTTGTTTCCGGTCCAGGGAAGACATGGCTTGGCAGTTCGGGCTGGACTGTTTCCATGAGGCACAGGGTCAGACTGATTTGCATATGGCCATGTCTGAACTGGGGTGGCAGAGTGGGCTAAAGAACGGTGATGGATTAATCCCAGATCAGTTGACTGAGGGTGAGTGCTTGCAATGTTCAACACTCCGTCCATCATTTCCTTTGGTTTTTGCTTTGTTCGCCATAAGTTGGCAGGGTATGCTCAGACGTGAGTCCCTTGCTCACTTTGTCACTGGATTCAAGCAAGCCTGGCTGAAGACGGCTGAAATGCCAGAAACCGGTCCTAGGAAGCTTGTTTCCGGTCCAGGGAAGGCATGGCTTGGCAGTTCGGGCTGGACTGTTCCCATGAGGCACAGGGTCAGACTGATTTGCATATGGCCATGTCTGAACTGGGGTGGCAAAGTGGGCTAAAGAACGGTGATGGATCAAACCCAGATCTGTTGACTGGGTGTGAGTGTTTGATTGGTTCTGATACTCCGTCCATCACCACCCCCTTTTGTACCGCTTTGTTCGCCATATGTTGGCAGGGTATGCTCAGACGTGAGACCCTTGCGCACTTTGTCACTGGATTCAAGCAAACCTGGCTGAAGACGGCTGAAATGCCAGAAACCGGTCCTAGGAAGCTTGTTTATGGTCCAGGGAAGGCATGGCTTGGCAGTTCGGGCTGGACTGTTCCCATGAGGCACAGGGTCAGACTGATTTGCATATGGCCATGTCTGATCTGGGGTGGCTAAGTGGGCTAAAGAACGGTGATGGATCAAACCCAGATCTGTTGACTGGGTGTGAGTGTTTGATTGGTTCTGATACTCCGTCCATCACCACCCCCTTTTGTACTGCTTTTCTTCCCAGGCAGCATTATGATTTGCCAATGCTTGTTTGCTCCTGGCAGATTTAGCAGCCCCTGCTATTAGAGGTCAAGGAGGCTGGAACATGATTAGTAAGAGGCTAAGAGAGAAATAAGGGTTCAACTAAGTGATGTCATTGAGGCCAAAGGGCAAGCAATGTCACTTCCCCTACACTGTGCGTTTTGTTGCATGAAAGATGGGAGACTTCACTATAAAAAAGACTGGTGTGATAACAGCCATACCTAGTGTGAAGTTACTTGTTGTTGCCTTCCAGGAACAAGGGCTAACCGCAATGCTTTATTCAATAATTTACCAACTAATGTATCAAAGTTTCTCATGCAGGTTTATACTGAAGCATGATGGGGGTGTTTTCTGCTAAGTGGTTTTAGAGGTGCTTATATAAGTTGAGTCCAATTTTTGCATTTGAGTTTGTTTTAAATTTCAAATATAATAACTGATCATCTTTCCATGATGTAACCTGTATGTTTTTTTTTTCACGAATGAAGTGTGTTTTTTTTTTTTTGCCATATAATCATTTCATTTTAGCAACGACTACTGTTTTCATGGGAATCAAATGTGTGTTTGGGCATGTTTAGACAAGTGACATGGCCTTAACATGGGAGTCACTCTCCGTTATGTCCTATATGACTTCATTGGCGAGCTAGTGAACAACCGCTTTTAACCTCTTCGCTGCGGCGCAAATTCCGCCGCAGCGTGCTGAACATTCCAATCGCGGGCGTGGTCATGACAGCTCCCGGCCGTCGGCCGCACACGCCCACCGTGACTCATGACGGCCGGGAGCCGTCATGAGCATGGAAGAGGTTAAAACCCAAGCATTTGCAACGCAATAGGTCTCGCATTTCAGAAACTTTGACCTATTGTTATTGTAAATGAATATAATTGCAGGTTTTTTTCACACATAAAAAAGGCGTTGCCATTTACAATGCCAATAGCTCAAAATCTCACAATTGCGAGACCTATTGCATTGCAAATGCTAGTTTTTAGTATGTTGTGCTTTTATTTTTTGTAAAGTTTGCTATGATGTTAAGTAATTGTGAAACAGAATAAACTTTGAAACTTAAGAAATGCATAAAGTCAGCCTAGATTGGCAGTATGTTAAGCACTGCGAAAAAATGCATACTGTCACAGTCAGGGTAGGGGGTATTTTAAGGGATGACTCTGTCACACACTGGGTAGGTGCCATTCTAAGGATTGCATAGTGCAGCAGAGGGTAAAGGTGGCATTCTAGGGTCTAAATAGTGTCACAAACTGGACAGTGGGCATTTAAAGGGCTAGATATTGTCACAGTCTGGGAGGTTTTCTCCAAAGAACGTATACAGTGACAGACTGAATCATTTGTCTTCTAAAGGATACATACTAGCACAGACAGGACGGCTGCCATTCTACAAGGAGAATAGCATCTCAGACTGGGCAATCAGCTTCAGGGAGCGGAAATGGTCAAAAACTGCATAGGGTGAGATGATGTGCTGAGGAACGCAGGCTTTGCACATTGCATCATGTGTCAGGAAAGATGCAGACTGCCATCAACATGCCACTGTGTTTCCAACATGATGCATTACCACAAACATGCCACTGTGGGTAGTGTGTGTATTATTTTAAGAACTGCGGGTGTGATTCAAATGAACCTTCAGACAATTTGGGCAGTATGGGGAGGGAATCGTTAAGGGGTGCAGGTCAAATAAAACATGCCCTGTTACTCTAAGTGCGATCTTTGTGAACGGGGTTCCATCTCAGTGAACAGTGAAGAACGTGTTTCTACATAAAACGCCTCAAACTCCCCTCCGTTGATGAAAACAGAGCAAAGGACAGACAAGAAATCAAGGTACACGCCTTTCTCCCTTCCAAAACACTTGCCCCCTCCTCCAAACACCCTAAAATATTCAAGTCTCCGCGATGAAATTTGCTGTGAGCACTAACACATTATTGATATATAATCTAAAAAGTGAAGACAGATTTTCAGTTGAAAAAATAAATGAGAAGAGAAAAAATCCAAGAAAACATTTTAAAAGCGTTCCAAATGAGGCTATCTACAAATGTAAACGAAGCACATTGCCTTAAATGTTTTCACGTGAAAAAAGTACCCTAATTGTACGAGCTGTGGATATGTGTAACATGTTTAAAATTATATTCATATAATGAATACAGCCCATGCACAAACAGCCCATGCACAAATTATATGTATAAAAGGAAAAAGTTATTTTGCATAAGCGTGTACGTATGCATAAACACTGTAAATATGACCATTAGGCAAATGGGGAAGAAAGAGAGAAGACGAATGGAGACAAGGAGGAAAAGGGAATCGCAGGAAAAATACATGGAGAGGAATAAGAGGAGGAGGGAGGTGGAAGACCAGGAGAATCAGGGCTATCACATAGGGGAGACAATGAAAAATAGGATCAGCTGAAAGAGGTATGGGCAAAATCGAAAATTAAAGAAAGTAGCAGCTTCAGTAAACACGCAGTGCTGGCAAGCAAATCGCTGGGCAGAAAGGTAGGAAAAGCAAGAGCTTCTGAAGGAAATAGAGATACAGGGACTAACGAGGTTAAAGAGGATGTCACCGTGTGCCTTGTGCTCGGCTGGCGCCTCGGGCATGTTTACTGCGGGAACACATGGGAATGCAAAGCCATTAATCAAGCAGGATGACTCTGTCTCCCTTCACGCCCAGGGAGGAGGGAGATGCGAGCAGAGCATCAAAGGGCTGGGTGAGAAGGGAGGGGGGAATGCAAGGAGCAGAGAAGCAGCTGTGCACGTGCACGCCATCGTGCACTCAAACTCTAGGCCAGCAAAACCATGTGGGTAGCACTTTTGAAATCCCACTTACAAAATGTCTCAAAGAGGCAGATTTCGCTGTCTCAGCGAGACCTAAAAATGACTATTTTTAATAGTAATTAGATTACAAAGAGATAGAGATATCCTTAACATTAAATAACTGTAAATTCAGCTGCCCAAATTAAATTTGGCCATTCACCCTCATTTTCCATCAAAAAGAGGAGCAGAAATTGCTCCAACTCCTGATTGACTCTTTCCGTCTGTCCATCCGTCTCAGGATGGAAACTGGTCGACAGACGAGAATCCACATTTAATCTCTTTAGAAAAGCCCTCCAGAAGTGTGAGATAAACTGAGGGTCTCGATCGGAAATCACTATCTTTGGAATCCCATGTGCTTTGACTACATGTTGAGCAAAAAGGGCAGATAACTGAGTTGAGGTAGGAATGGACTTTAAGGGGACAAAATGACCCATCTTGGTGAAATGATCTACCACCACCCAAATTGTTGTGAAGCCTTGACTAGAGGGAAGTTCCACTATAAAATCCATGGAAACTGTATGCCACGGATAAGGATCAGGTGGCAAAGGCATCAGCAAACCTTGAGGAGCCAGTCTAACAGACTTCCCCCTTTATGACCAGCCATTAATTCATCGTGAAAATGTTGGACCAACATCATTTGAAGCTCCTCAGTAGGCACATAGAGCTTTCCGTTAAAAGAAGGCCTTCCATTTCTTATTTCTCGTCCAGAATTTCCCCTGACCCAGTCACGGAGTTCCACATCTGCAAAGAATTTATTTAGTTTGTTTTCTAATTCTGGAAAATTGATTACACCAATGATTTTCTCCTTTGGAATGATCAGACCCTTCTCCGATACTCTTTCTGATTCTCCTGTGTCTAGACAAGAGAGAGCGTCAGCCTTAACATTATCAGATCCTATCAGATCCAGGCTTATAGGTTAACACAAAATCAAAGTCTGCAAAAACCAAAGACCATCTCAACTGTCTAGGAGTAAGGGTATGTGCTGATTTCAAAAATTGATGATTTCGATGATATGTAAACACAGTTACCTCATGTCGAGCTCCTAACAAATAATGCCTCCACTCTTGAAAAGCATTCTTCACAGCTAATAACTCTTTATCAGCAATGGAGTAGTTCATTTCAGCCGGCGTCAATTTTCGAGACCTGAAAGCCACTGGATGGAGCTGGCCCGTGCTCTTGTGTCTCTGACAAAGGATTTCCCCAATGGGCAAATTGGAGGCATCTGCCTCAATGAAAAAGGGCTCCTCAGGATTAGGATGCAAGAGGACTGGGGCCGTGATAAAGATCTTTTTTAATCCTTGAAAAGAACCTTCCATTTCTGTAGTCCACTCAAACTTGACACCCTTCTTCAAAAGGCGAGTAAGAGTCGAGACCTTCTCCGAAAAACCCGGAATGAATCGCCTGTAAAAATTGGCAAAGCCAATAAAGCTCTGCACCTCCTTCACATTACGTGGGGAGGGCCAATCTCTAATGACCTTCACCTTAGCATCATCCATAGCCACATTTTCAGGGGACAGAACAAAACTCAAGAATTCCACTTGAATTGAGTGACAGACACATTTCTCCTATTTAACGAAAAGCTGATTTTCAAGCAACTTCCTCAAAATTGCTCGTACATGTTGAATGTGTCCTTTCAGGTTGGCAGAAAAAATAAGAATGTCAATATACACAACTGCAAAACGATCCAGAAACTCTCTCAAGATGTCATTTACAAAGTGTTGGAAAGCAGCGGGAGCATTACACAAGCCAAAGGGCATGACTTGGTACTCACAAAAACCCAGCTGGGTTCTAAATGCAGTTTTCCACTCTTTGCCTTCTGCCATGCGTACTAGGGAAGATCCCCTTAGATCTAATTTCGTGTATACCTTAGCTCCCTTGACATGAGCAAGCAATTCAGAAATGAGAGGCAGAGGATATCTGTTCTTCTGATGAGGTTGATAGCTCTATAGTCTATGCACGTTCTCAATTTTCCATCTTTTTTAGGAATAAAAAAAAGTGGAGAGGAGACTGGTGACTGTGACGGGCGGATAAAAGCATTTGCAAGATACTGGTCTATGTACTCTTTTAGGTGTTGGTTTTCCTTTTCAGAAAGCGCGTAAATTCTACTGCACGGCAACAAAGCTCCAGCCTTCACTACAATTTTACAATCATACTCTCGATGGGGAGGCAACTGATTAGCTGCCTATTCATCAAAAGCCAAGGCCAAATCTTGATACTCTGGTGGAATCTCCTCATTTTCCATGAAACAGATTGACTTAAGCTGATTGGCCAAAAACAGAGGTGGAGAAACTGGGGGTGAAATTGACACTCAAATCATCGCAGTGCCCTTTGCATTATTCAGAGTCCATAACAATGGATCTCTTGACCCATTCAATCCTTGGATTATGTTCGGTCAGCCAGGGCAGACCCAAAATAAGCTGCAATTGTGGTACGTCGATGACTGAACCTCAGCAAGCTCAGATGACTGCTAGGACCCTTCAAACAAATATCCTCAGTCTCATGAACAATGGGACCGGAAGATAAATTGGTTCCATCTACAGTTCGAACAGATTCTGGCCTTTTTTTCTTGACTAATTGGACTCCTAAGGACCTTGCGAACCTTATATCGCAAAAATTGCCAGTTGCGCCCGAATCAATCATCACTGAAATCTCGTCCACTTCAAAGTCCCCAAACTTAATTAAACCAGAAACAATTAGATGGGGAGCAGAAGATTGTAAGGTGTTGGCAATAAACTGTGAAATCGGAGTTGACTTGTCATTAGCTTCCACCAGAGCAACTCCCTCTACTGGTGGAGCTTGTCTTTTACCCAGGTATTATTCTTTGGTTTCTTAGGACACTCTGTAACGAAATGTCCAGAGTTACCACAATGAATGCAAAGTTTGCCAATGCGTCTCTTTTCTCTTTCTTCCTTGGATAAGGGTCCTCGCACAGAACTGATTTGCATAGGCTCTTCCTCTGAGAAAGCAACTTTACTCTTTACGTTTTCCGACCTGACTCGATCAAAGCGTGGAGGGAAGTATTTCAAATCTTTTCGGCGCTCACTCTTCCTTTCACTTTGACGCTGATCAATCTGTAAAACGAGGTCAATTAACTCTGAGACGTCGGTGGGCCTTTTAGGTATCTTCGCCAATCCATCTTTCAACTCATCTTTGAGTCCTCTATAGAAGATGGCGGATCTCTTAGCTTCCAGCCAATTCGTTTCTACAATTAACTTATTGAATTGTGCCAAGTAAGCGACTATATCTCGATTGCCTTAATTTAAGTCTAGAAGCTCGTTATCTGTTGTTTGAGAAATTGACCTTCGATCAAAAATGCGCAAAAATTCTCTTTTAAAATCCTCAAACACGTATAAGATGGGATCATTGTTGTTAACTAACGGCATGGACCAGGCAGAAGCATCACCACTCAGCTAGGACAACATGAAAGCCACCTTGGATTGATCCTCCTTAAAGATAATGGGTTGGCAAAGGAAATGTAGTGAACATTGGGTAAGGAAGATCTGGGCCTTTTGGGGATCCCTTCTAAACCTTTCAGGAGCTGCCAGTGGAATGGTAGGGGAAATAGCATGAATTACCTGAGTTGTTAACTCTGCCGCTGAAGGGGCCGGAGTAAAGGTCTGGGATGTATTCTCCTTAGTTCCCTCAATGGCACTAGCTGAAAAAGCCTCAAACCGTTGACGCAAAAATTTGGCCTCTTGACTAGATTTTCTAACCTCTTCCCTAAGAGACTTATTCTCAGACATGGTTTCACTCAATTGCTTTTGTATCCCATCTAGTACCGACGCCAACGCCTTAACGTTAATACCCTCAGCCATACTGCTCGGGCGGAAGTTTTGGGCTGGCACTTCAATCTGTCAAGTACCTGTACCAGAACTGGAATTTCCGCAGGAGCAGATGAGAATTCTCCAGTCCCCTACTCTGCTACTGCGAAATATATATTCACAAGTAGCAAAGAGGGGGAAAGGGGATTGGGATGAAAAGAGAGACTGCCACTGCTACTTGTCTACTGGACTGGAACTCTTGCTTGACACCGAAAAGGTTTCCTGAAACAGAGAAGGTTATGAAACAACAACTACAAGTGACCGTACCCCTCCCCTGACTCTATACCCTCTTTCATAATACCTGTCCCTTATTAGTGGCTAGCTGCTCTCTTGTCAGTATTGATATTTGGCTGAATACAACTGGTTCTACTGGTGTAGTGTCCTCACTGTGGAACCCTATGGAAAGAGAGATACTTGGTTACTACACTTGTGTCTAATCCGACTTATATGTTCCTTTAAAACTCTACTCTGTTACCTGTATTAGTCTTTATATCTCTTTCAAATGTAATTCTTTACTTCTTTTTCTGTTGCAGGAATAGTCTTTGCTGAGTTTCCAAAGATTGTTGGTAAGTTCACTTATATATAAACATATAACTATACCTACATATGACTTCTTTACTATGCTGTTTTCCTGTAGATGACTGGCAACTTGAATCTTTCTTTGAGTCGATCTTCTCTGGCAGAAACGTTTATATACATGCAGTCCTTTCTATTCCCTCAAAGTGTCCATAAACATCACTTTAAGTCTTCAACAAAATAAATAATGAAATATTCTTCTTGGGAGTTTGTGTAGAACATGCTTGGGAAAGAATGCTGCGGCTTCAGAAAACTCTAATTGGCTTGGAGGCAGTTTTGAAATGATAATAGTTCAATGCCAATTACTTCCGGATAGAGTACATTGTAACTCTGACTGAAAAAAGACTCACAAATAATATTGCACTTCAGAAAAATGATAGAAAGAATCCTGTCACGAATTTACACCGTAACAGAATTCACCGGGTCTCACAGTGTACCTACTGTGACCAAATTCACCCAGAAACGAAGATATCTCCTTCCGAAATCCTCCTCAAGAAGAAGAAAACGGCAGCGAACTGAGAACTCTGCAGTTTCTTCAAAATCTTCTGTTGAAGTGCGTAGTGTTTCGCTCGAGCGAGCGCGAACACAGCTGAGGGGCAAAAGCAGGCGAAAGACTAGACCAGCAACCATAGGAATGGTTGCTGGCGGCCATCTTGAAATTCCGCTGAAGGAAGTGAAACAAACGACGGAGCCAAAGAGAAACCCCTCACCAGGATTAATCGTGAGGCTTGGCTAGACCGTTTCAATGCGTGAATCCACCCATCAAACCTAACCTGGGGGCGCTGTGAGATAGAACCTGACCAGTCTTGACACCATAAGGATTTTAGAGTTTCTTTTGGATTGGTGACATAGTAAAATATGGGTTTCCCTTTGTGTTCCTGTACCTCCCGCTGCTCTATGGCCATGTCCAGGAAAGTATGGAGCTTCTCCCTGAAAAGCAGCTCAAAAGGGGAAACGCGGGTGGACTTTTGTTCATGGGAATGGGTAGCAAAAAGTACTACTGGTAATTTCAGTGTCAGTTATTATTTTCCGTAACATGATTTTGTCATTCTGTTGTACTTTTTTACCAGGCCATCCGATCTGTCATATACCCAGAGTCTTGCATATTTGAAACATTAGATTAAACATAAAGGGTGCACCCTGGTCAGTTAATAACTCTCTGTTGAACCCCACCTGTGAAAATAAATTTATCATTGCTTGGACCACTTTAACGGTCATCATACTTGTTAAGGGAATCCCTTCAGAATAATGAGTGGCATAGTCTACAAGGACCAAAATATACTGATGTCCTCGTGTAGATGAAGTGAGAGGCCCCACTGGATACATTCTGACTCTTTGGAGTGGGACTTTGAGTATAAGAAGAGTGTAGAGAGCGTTCATGACTCCGGGGGCCGTGGGGGGGTCATTGGTTGGCATTGGCTACAGGAGGTATCTCTGTACACTCTGAGCCAATAGAACCATTCCAGGAGATATTTCAGGATATAGTACTTCTCATAATGTCCACCCCGTCCGGTTGTGCACTAGTTGTAATTCCAGCTTGCAGAAGATACTACGAACCAGTAATCACTCCCTTTTTTAGGCGCAAACACGGTTCTACCTGATTGTGTTCTCCTTTGTGAACTTGCTCCCAGGCATGAACTAGCATACCATCCTCCCTGCGGGCAGTTCAGAAAGTATGGCTGGAAGGTCGATGTTCTTTCTGGATGTGGGAGGACAAAAGCAGGATAGTTGTTACTGGTAAGTCTGAACTTCTGTTTTTCTATTCTCCTGTTTGGACGTTTTGGGTCTCGCAGTGTTGTTCTCTACTTCGGCCTGGCAGAAAGTAGCTTCTCTAAATCATGCCCCCCCCCCCCCTGTTGGTGTTGCCTCTAAGTCACTGAATTTGGGATGATCAGTACCGGTTATTACTTGCTCTGATAACGAAGGAATCACTCCCACCATCCTAAGTTGATGGTCCACCTCTATTTCCAACAGAATCACCGCTACTGGGTATGTTTTTCTTTTATCTCCATGAACCCATGTGACAGACTCTTTTCCCTTCCCCCAATTGAGCCTTAGGGGCTAATTCCTGATTAACCAGTTTATAATTACATTGAGAAGGTCCTTGAGAGCCTTGCCATTAAGATGTATCTTTTTCATATACCAGATTCGTCCGCGGGTATACTCCACTTCCATGGGCTCCGCTGGTGAGGCCTGCTGTCGGGGCTGGCAAGCAATATGGCCCCATTCTGCACAGTGGAAGCATTGTGGGCCTTGACTGTTGCCTCCTTTCCAGGCTTTGGCAGGAGTTCTATTAGCCTGGTGTGGTCTGGTGTTCGCTCTGGGAATTCCTTTAGTTGTTGGATAAGGGGATGGGTTCATATTGTGTTTAAACTCTGGAGAACGATGGTAAGCACAGGCAAGCTCAATAGTTGGCCTGGGTTTTACTCCATGGAATTCTGCGGGGTATCCAAAAAACCCTGCTTAATTCCGCGGAGTTTCAAAAAGTGGCGGAGTATTGTTCAGGCACCCCTACTGAAAGGCAAATGGCTGCACAGCCTTGGGCAGCACTGTCAAAATGGAGGGGGATCAATGACTGTATCAATATGTCTGCAAAGGCCTGACCAGATATGATCTAGTTGAATTGATATTGTGGGAGCATTGCTCATTATTGTTTCACAAGGAGGCCCTGACTGGGCCAGTCACAACGCTCGTTAGCGGCTGGCTCTAACTAGGCAGTTGCTCTAATAACTCAAACAAGTGTTGTCTGTGCGATTCTGGGCTGAAGGGGTAGGACCGGGCAAGAGCAGATGTGGGGCTTGAGTGCAAGAAAAAATGCACTTTGTGCAGCAGAGCCAAGCGCTGTTGTAAGACATGCAGAGGTGTCTGTGGCCTAGCTGTGCGCCTCCCGCTCAGGATCTCCAGTCTCTAATCCACCTAGCCGAGGTAAATGAGCATGTCATGATAATGTGTCCCCTGCCAATTAACCCAATACCCAGCAAAAACACCAACAACCCATCTGTAAAATAAATAAAACATCCTCACACTAATTGTCAAACATGTAGCTGTTTTGTACTCCCCTCCTCTAAGCACACTCTCAGCACAAAAAGGACAGCCCTGCACAAAAGACGTGAGAAGTTTGAGAAAGAGTGCCAGAGAGTCAAAAATCGAGATGACAAAGACCAGCCTGCTCTCTACTTCAGCCTCCACGTGGTGGCCAGGTTTCCGGGACTTGTCAATGGGGTGTCTTTCACTCAGCATCTCCTTCCTTTCTTTCTCCTCATTGTTCCTCCAGATAAATAATTCCTCCAAAGAAGAGTGCCACCAGACCTTCCACTTGCCTCTCACACACACTTGCGCACACAAAAACAAAAAGCCTTTGAATGAGAGAGGAATAGATTCAGAGTGGAACCATTCTGCGAGTGGAAGTTGGAAGTAAGCCGCTTCCGGAGCCCTCTCTGCCGGGGCAGCTGAACCACCACCGCTCCCAGACTGCACCCAGCAGTAGAGAAACAGCTCAACTGAGACCAGCCGTCACCCTCACGCTCCTCATCCTGGCCCCTCGGTCCACTGGGTTGCTGACTTTCCAGCCATGGAAGCCTCTCTTGAGAATCAGCAGGCATGCTTGGACAGCCATCCCCACTATGCACACCCCCAGCAGCAGCAGCCTGCAGTCAGCATAATGTGGGCTCCAGGCTTTGTTGTGGTCACGGCTGTCAGTGTCCCCCGTCTCTACCCTCTACCGTCACTTTCAGGCTAGAGCGGGAAGTGCTGGTATTCGGGGAACCAAATGTTCAGTAGCGGTAAGGGCACTTCTCGCCGTGAAAAGTTGTGCCGTGCAGTACTGCTATTGCTGCATAATGGGATATTCCCAGATTGCAACCTCGCAAATAATGCCCGGTAAAAGGTCACAGAGAATAGAAATGAAACAAAGTGAAACCATGGACATGTGACCAGGAGGCCTTCCAAGGTTGTGGTGGGAGGCAGGACTATTTCTTGGCTAAGGCCTCTGCACCTGTTAGGATTCCATCTACTCAATCATGCTGGTGCCAGTAAACTCCGCTCTGCTGCAGTTGGCGGAGTTTTTGCTGAACTCCACTCTCCAAGGGGAGCGCACAGTGGCAAAAACTGTACAAGCTCCACCGGCAGAGCGGAGTTCATTTGTCCACCCCTACTGGTAGTTGTAAGCTAAGTGTGTTGCTTAACCCAATTTCAAGCGCTCGTGGGAAGAGCAGCAATAAACGTTTCCAAATATACCTTCTCCGTAGCATCTACCACACTTGATGTACTTGTTTGAAGACACTGGTTTTCCAAGTCTTGAAATCTTGTAATATAGAGCGCTGGGATTGTCACCTGTAGACCACTTCTCCTTACTAAACTGGGCCCAGTAAAACTTGGGATCACAACTCAGCCTCTCTAGGATAGCTTTCATAATATCCGGATAGGGCGTTGTTCCTGCCGGGTTGGCCGCTTGATACGCAGCTTGTAGTTCACCAGACAGTGGTGCTATATATTGGCCCATCTTTCAGATGACCATACCGCCGTAGATGCCACTCTCTCAAAGCTGATAAAGAAATAACCGGGATCATTCCCCTCCTGATATTTCTGTAGTACAGTTCCCAGGACCTTTGGATGAACCCTTGCGCTGGTAATGGCATTTGTGAGTCTCAATATCACCTGCATACAGTTGATTTCGGCTCTCCGAGTGTGCCAATGCTGCCTTCACACCCCCCTCTCCCCCGTGTCTCCTGAAGATATCTCTGCCTCCCTGATGTCTGTGTCTTCTTCCTCCACCTGCTCCTATGGTGTTCGTGTCCCGCTGGCATCTCCTCCGTCTCTCGAGTCAATAAACTGCTTCCGTTGCCAGCCTCTTCTGTTTCCCTTCCTCGCTTTTCTTTCCCCAGCTGATGCGGTGCTTCTCCGCAATACGCCACCATCACACCTACCACATCGGCCCTCTGATTAGCTGGGATCCCGCTGTCGGCCATGTTGGAATTTCTGCATTACTCCGGTGATTCTTCACACGGGCATATAGTGCTAACACATCAATATTAGTTTAAAATGAAACGTGACACTAGAGATCTTAGTTGGTGCAACAGAGACTGAGGGAGGTGATGGGAATGGAAATAGCACAGTTGAACCTGTGGTGGGTGAGTCAGGATGCAGAGTTGAGTAGTGATGGTGGGGAAAGCTGCTAACTATTATGCATGCTGAAAATGAAGCGGAACGCAGAACATAGATGAAGGCTTTTATGTTTTTGTTTTATATAGCGCAAACTTGAACTGAAGATATCCGAGTGCTTTACTTGAGCATCAGTTGCGTTACAGACTGACACATTCATTTTTGTTGGGCACAGAGAGATTACGTGATTAGCCCAGAATCACAGGATGTTGAGCGTCCCTGCCAAGAATCAAACCCATATCCCAGCTCCTAGGTGGGCCGCTCTAGCCATTAGGCTACATCCTCTCCCAAAGATCTCAATTGAAGGCAGAAGTTAACAGAACATCTGCCAAAATTAGCAGTTGTCTAGTAACTTCACCTCATTTAGCGTGTGGTGAAAGAAAATGTTCTCAATGGCGGTGCTGCCACAAGCAAAATGTTGTAAAGACGTAATACAGTCACACAACTGCAGGCATATTTCTTCATGTTTATTTTCAGGGCACACGGAAACTGGCGGGCACACCCTAGCTAGTCAGTAGGTAACTGACTCACCTTGGAATGTTCACCTATAATCAGCCACATGGAATTTGACACATGTCAGATTCCATGTCAGATGACAGATTCAATACAGTATGAGGCACTGGCTTAATACAAACATCTTCCCTTCCACATATTATAAGAGAGCAGAACAAAACATGAAAATAATAGCATAAAAACATAAAACGATCTTATAGAAGAAACAGAAATACAGAACTTCATGCATGACTCCCGTGGAGCACATAGTAGCATTTCATGTACACTTTTCACAACAGTGTAAGATGCCAAGTATAAGATCCAGAGTAAGGAGAAAGGTTACTTTACAAAATGTTTCAAATACCCTAGAGGTCTATGACTCCTAATGCTCCTACTCACTCCTTGGCACACACTTTCACTCTGGGAATCATTTCCACTCATAGTCTAAAAAACACAGGAATCATCACCATTACCCATGTGTGTATCACAAGCATTAGCGTGTCCTTCGTTCTCCAGAATCAGCGCTAACACATACCCACTGCAACCTTCACTTCTTTCTATAGAACACTCACCACCCCTTTGGTATAGGGCTACTCGAGGACAATTCCTCCAGCTTTCACCATTTTCCAGAATATGGAATTTAAAAACTAATTTGACCTTGTACGGGCATTCAAACTTGGACCCTTGACCCTACTTCCAGGCAGGTAGCTCCCCACGCAGTGCAGCTCCACCTGACTGCGCCCGTGCCTTGAGCCCAGCTGCTGCTGCAAGTTTGAGGCCCACCTCCACCCGCAGGCTATCACTTGCGCCTCATCCCTGGTGGCCAGTGGTAGGCCTTAGGTTTGCTTTTTGACTGATTTCCCAGTTGTTTTTACTGTTGTTGCCTGCTCTGTACTGTTTATTTTTGTGCCTGTTTTCCCCCTCCTTGCAATACCCCTGATTGTTATGCCCGTTTTACCTTCTGTTCCTCGCCAGTCCCGCTTTCCTGCCGCTGCGTTCCCTGCAGCCCCGCTCCCATTCACCCGCTTCCCCACTCCCAGCTGCTCCTCCCTCCCACCTCCCCTTCTTATGGCGGCCACTGCGCAGTGAAGGGAGCAACAGGTTGCTCCCCACGCTGCGCAGCTCCACCTGACTGTGCCCGTGCCTTGAGCCCAGCTGCTGCTGAAAGTTCGAGGCCCACCTCCACCCGCAGGCTACCACCTGCGCCTCATCCCTGGTGGCCAGTTGTAGGCCTTAGGTTTGCTTTTTGACTGATTTCACTGTTGTTTTTACTGTTGTTGCCGGCTCTGTACTGTTTATTTTTGTGCCTGTTTTCCCCCTCCTTGCATTCCCCCTGATTGTTGTGCCCATTTTTGCCTTCTGTTCCTCGCCGGTCCCGCTTTCCCGCTGCTGCCCCCCACTCCCATTCGCCCGCTCCCCCCCTCCCAGCTGCTCCTCCCTCCCACCTCCCCTTCTTATGGCCGCCGTGCGGCCGCGCCAAAGGCGTGCCTAAGGCAAGCCCGTCTGCGCCCGTCCGCGCCTTGACCGTGCCTAGTGCCTAGAGCCACAACCCCATGCCCCCTCGAACACCACGTCGCCCGACTCCGCTACGATGCCAGCACCCTCCACGCACTCAACACCGGTCAAACACACTTCTGCTTCCAGGCCGCCCCGAAGTGCACCCAAGGACCCTTCTCCTGCCGGAACTGCAGCTTCACCAGCAACAGACCCGCCAATCCACCCACCAGGACGCAACCACCTCAGATGCATACTCCTGAACACCCGCTCCGCACGCAAACACGCCATGGGACCTGCTCGACACATCCTCCCCGGACATCGCCTTCCTGACTGAGACCTGGATGAACGACTCCTCGGCACCCGACATCGCCATAGCCATCCCGGACGGCTACAAGATCACCCGCAGAGACCGCACCAACGGAGTAGGAGGTGGAATCGCCATCATCCACAAGTGCACCCTCAAGGTCTCAACCAACTCAGACGACCCCGTCAACACCGCCGAACACCTGCACTTCCAGATCCACACTGATCCCTACACCACCCTCAGAGGAATTCTGATCTACAGGCCCCCCGGCCACAGTTCAGCGACTCCATCGCCGACTAAGTCAGCACGCACACTCTCGCGTCCACGGACTACATCCTCCTCGGGGACTTGAACTTCCACCTCGAGAAAAATGACACCAACTCCACCACCCTGCTCGACAACCTCGGACTCAAACAGCTCGTCACGACTCCCACCCACTCCGCCGGACACATGCTTGATCCCATCTTCTCCGTAAGCCCCCACGTCTCCTTCAGCCACACCACCGAACTCCACTGGACCGATCATCGCTGCGTCCACTTAACCTTTGAGAAGCCCACCACGCACCACCGCACCCAACAGACCCTCCGCCGCTGCTGGAGCAAAATCACCGAAGACCAGCTACACACCGCCCTCGCCCGTAGCTCACCCACAAACCCCACCGACCCAGCCGCCAGCAACCTCAGACGCTGGATCGAAGACTGCGCCAACACCCTCGCCCGATCAAGAATCCCTCCAACAGCCGCATCAACAAGACTGCCGGCTGGTTCACTGTGGACCTCCAGACCTCCAAGCAAAACTGCCGAAAGCTGGAGAAGAAATGGCGCCACGAACAAACACCAGAGAACCAAGCAACCCACAAGAACGCCATACGCCAACATCACCTCATCAGATCCGCCAAAAAGACCTCCTTCAAGGACCGCCTCGACATCAACGCACACAACAGCAAAGAGCTCTTCAACATTGTGAAGGATCTCTCCAACCTCAGCGCCAGCACCAACGACATCCCACCTTCGCAAGACCTGTGCAACTCCCTGGCCTCCTTCTTCCACTGCAAAATCGCAGACATCCATGACAGGTTCGACAACCAGGCTGCCACAACAGCCCACGACACCTCAGACCCCACGGCCACCACCCAGGGCGACCCCCTCCTCACCTGGACCAACATCAACGATGATGACACCATCAAAATCATGAGCACCATTCACTCCGGCTCCCCGTCAGACCCGTGCCCCCACCACATCTTCAACAAAGCCAGCACCGCCATCGCACCTCACCTCCGCAAAGCCATCAACATCTTCTTCGAGACCGCGACCTTCCCGGAGAGCTGGAAGCATGCTGAGATCAACGCCCTGCTCAAGAAGCCCAAAGCAGACCCCAAGGACCTCAAGAACTTCTGGCCCATCTCCCTGCTCCTGTTCCCAGCGAAGGTCATCGAGAAAACTGTCAACAAACAGCTGACCCGCTACCTCGAGGAGAACAACATCCTGGACCCATCCCAGTCCGGGTTCTGCAGCAACTACAGCACCAAAACTGTCCTCATCGCTGCCACCGATGACATCAGGGCCCTGCTGGACAACGGCGAGACCGCGCCCTCATCCTCCTGGACCTGTCAGCCGCCTTCCACACCGTCTGCCACCGCACCCACCTCCACGACGCAGTAATCCAAGGCAAAGCACTGGACCACCTCCATCCTCTCCGGCAGAACACAGAGCATCCGCCTCCCTCTCTTCCGATCTGAAGCCACCAGGATCATCTGCGGCGTACCCCAAGGATCCCCCTCAGCCCGACGCTGTTCAACATATACATGGCCCCACTCGCCCACGTTGCCAGACTGCACGACCTCAACATCATCTCCTATGCCGACGAGACACAACTGATCCTCTCATTCACCAAGGACCCCACCACCGCCAAAACCAACCTCCATGAAGGTAGGAAAGCCGTCGCTGAGTGGATGAAGAACAGCCGTCTGAAGCTGAACTCTGACAAGACGGAGGTCCTCATCCTCGGCCCCACGCCTTCGACCTGGGACAACTCCTGGTGGCCAACCGCTCTGGGAGAAGCTCCTACACCCACCAACCACGCACGCAACCTGGGATTCATCCTCGACTCTACACTCTCCATGACCAAGCAAGTCAATGCCATCTCATCCTCCTGTTTCAACACCCTCCGCATGATCCGAAAGATCTACAAGTGGATCCCCACTGACACTAGCAGAACGGTCACCCAGGCCCTCGTCAGCAGCAGACTGGACTACGGAAACGCCCTCTACGCGGGAGCCCCGGCCAAACTGCTGAAACGATTGCAACGCATACAGAACACCTCTGCCCGCCTGATCCTCGACATCCCTTGCCACAGCCACATCACACCCCACCTTAGAGACCTGCACTGGCTTCCCGTCAACAAGAGGATCACCTTCAAGCTCCTCACCCACACACACAAAGCCCTCCACAACACCGGTCAAGCATTCCTCAACAAACGGCTCACCTTCTACACCCTGAACCACCAGCTTCGCTCTGCCGACCTCGCCCTAGCCACCATTCCCCCCATCAGGAGAATGACCACCGGTGGCAGATCATTCTCCTACCTCGCCGCAGTGTCCTGGAACACCCTCCCCATACTCCTACGGCAGACCGAAGAACTACTAACCTTCAGGAGGCTACTCAAGACCTGGCTGCTCGAGCAGTAGCAGCACCATCCCCCCAGCGCCTTGAGACCCTCACGGGTGAGTAGCGCGCTTTACAAATGTCTTGATTGATTGAGAATCCTTTAGCAACTCTTCCTGCCTTAACCTTCACCAAATCATCAATCCTAATAACATCATTGACATAGGGTATATTACTCTCATTTTTTCCATGACTGCTCCCCCCCCCCATTTGACACCCATCCTTTTTATCCTTGAAGGTACAAACTTGGTTACTGGAGCCCTACTTCTCATAAGCTCAAAAGGTGATTTCTGTCTCACTCCATGCACAGTAGTGTGGTAAGCCCACATCATTTCCTCCACCATTTTATCTACCACTTGTCCGCTCGCACTTATCATTTGCATAATACCCTTAACCAACCTATTGGCCCTCTCACATAAACCATTACCTTGTGGGTTATACAATGTACTGTGGTGATGTGATTTGCCACACCCAATCAAAAATGTCTGGATCTCATGTGAAACCAACTGTGTCCCATTGTCCATTATGAGTATGGATGGAACTCCCTCTTCCAAAATTATTTTGCTCAAACACCAGATAGTGGCCTCCGTGGTCAACTTCTCTTACAAATCTCACACACAACAACCACTTTGTGAACACATCAACAACCACAACTGCAAACCTGTTTATTGCCTGTAATTCATCCATAGGTCCAATAAAATTTAAGCAAATACTATGCCACACATTTCCCGGATCAGCAATATGCCCCATACTGGATTTGGGGCCCACCTTCAATCTCTTCTCCCAACCTCCTTACAAATGGGACACCTCTCCACCCATGACACCACCTAATCATGCATGCCTGGTCGATGTTGGGTCAAAATCTGCCCCAAATGTCTCTCACAGGCAAGTGACAGAAGTTTATTCCTTAAACCAGGAGGTGGTATTAATCTATCAACTCTCATCAAAACATTTTTCACAAACAACAATACTGCTTTCAGGAGAGGAGGAGCTTGCCGGCGCCGAAGATGGCCGCTTAATAGAGGAGCTCCGCGCTTCGACACAAGATCCTGACAGAATCCTGCATTAACTTGGAGCATCCCTACGGCAAAACCACCGCACCGTGAGGCTGACGTGCTCCGTTTTCAAAGGAGCTGATCAGCTCGAGTGATGTTTCCGTGCCCACGGAGTTGTGGGGGTGACGGTGCGGCGCGATATCTAGGCCACGGATCCACTGACTTGCGTAGTCACCTGGCTGGCCGGAAGTGTGTGCGGGTCGGGACTCCCCGCTGCAAGGTGCCGGTCGGAAATCTGGTATGGCCCTGGGCGTCCTGGTGAGCGGCTGCTGAGGGAGGCGGCGCTTGAACATGGTGCGGCGCCTTACCCTCTGAGTGCCGATCCAAGAGAGAGTGGCGGCGCGGCCCCCCAGCGGGAGACTGCAGTTGGCGCGAGACAAGCACCGGAGGCCTGTTGCTGCGACCGGGCCGCAGCAGCGGTGAGCGCATTTGAGAAACGGTGAGCTGGGGTGGTTGTCAGTCCTGGAGGGCATACTTGTGAGCCCCAGATAGCAAAGGGACAGGATCGGCCATTATGAGGGAGGTGCAGGCTTATATGTAGACCGCCATTTGGGCCCTTGTCGACTGTCTGCCACGTCGGCTGCTGCTGGGTGGAGCACGTTACGCACCCTACTTGGCCCTCTCACTGGAGGTCTTCTGGATCGCAGACTGGCCACTGGAGCTCGGTGATCGTGCCACCACGGATCCGCAGGCTAAACTATATGCTGTGGGAGCTCTCTTGGCTGATGATTGCTTAGTGCCCACTAAGCCCCAACTAGACTGCTGGGGTGCCACTGCTCCCTTGGTGGTCACAGGTGAGGAGAATTGAAGTGATCCCTGCGGTGACCTCCTACATGGTGCCGGTTTGGTGGACCCTCAGTGTACTGGTGTGCGCTGCGCTGCCCTCCATGAATACAGTGCTGTGGATTGTGTTAGATTGCTGATCCTTCCCCCTGTTCTGCCCCAGATATATAGCGTGGAATCTGCAGCTTACACCGTGGTGCCCTACCCAAACTTGGAGAGTACTGCTGGGGTGTAACGCTATGGGCAGAACAGATAAGACGCAACAGAGGCTGTGTTTTGACCAGCGCAAGCCCAGGGACCGCGCGCTGTCCGCGGATAATCGGCAAAATGGAGGCGGGCGGGTGCAGGACTCGCCCGATGGTGACCTTAAGACCATGCTGGCCTCGATGGAAAAGGGCCTGCAAGACTCCTTAACGGCTTTTTGCACCAAGATTGATTCCCTTTCCTACCGAATGGATCGGATGTCCGAGAGACTGGACAAACATGCTGAACGTATTGATATGGTGGAGCGCTGCATCACTGAAGTGGAAGAGGCACAAACCGAAATGGATACCGGCCACAAACGCATGGATAAGGTATTGCAGGTGTTACAAGACAAGAATGAAGACTTGGAAGCGAGGTCTTGAAGAAGCAACTTGCGAATTACTGGTCTACCGGAATCGACATCTACCGGAAACATGGAGCAGTTCATTGAAAAATTGCTGGTATCGCTTTGGGCTCTGACACATTCTCGTCCATGTTCGTGGACGAACCGACGCATTGCTCGCTGGGCCGGGCCCAGCCCCTGGTGCCCCGCCGTGGCCTATCATAGCCAAGATGTTGAATTATCGCGACAGAGATGCGGCGGTGCGAGTCACGAGGGGGAAGCAGACTTTGCAATACGAAGGTTCCACGTTTGCTTTATTCCCGGACTTTACCATGAAGGTGCAGGAGGCGTGTCGCCAGTTCTTGCCACTCAAGAAACAACTTAAAGACCGCAACATTGACTATGTAATGCTGTATCCAGCCCGCCTGCGTGTCAACTACCAGGACAAATCAAATTTTGTTTACAGATCCTAAATTGCTGCAGAAAGCCATGAAGGACTGGAACAGGGGGCAGAGACGCAGCCCGAATAAAGATGCCATGCCTGGGGCGGTTGGAGGTTCGCTGGAGGAGCAGGACTGACGAGATGCAGATCGCCAGACAGATAAGACTTGTGCCTATGATGGCAATGTATAGTGCCACCAATATTCGGGTGGTACTAGGGGGCGGCCTGATGATAGGGGGAGGGGGAGTTCAGAACTGCAGATGCACTGTCCTGATCCTACCAGTCACTGTCATTGGGCACTTTACAGTTTTGGTTCTTGGGCGGCTCTGGTTGCTTGTTTGATTTCACTGTGTTATTTTACATGAGACACCTGTGCCTTTTGTTAATGTGCAGTTTCAGCATGTCAGAGTGCGGGTTGCTGTCACCTGTCACCCAGATGGTAGGCAGTATACTGCTGGTAACCTCTGCCTACGAGTGTAACACACACGCTTGGGGACTGTTAATGAAGCTTCCTGAAGGGAGGAACAGGTGCACCCTTATTCAGAGGTATGCTATGGATGTTTTGTTTACTGTAGAAGTTTTTTTTTTTTTTTTGCGTCAAGTCCTGGTTGGGGGGGGGGGTCTTGATGTGGGTGGGGGAAGGAGGGTTGTTGAGACTCAGATGTTGTACAGGACATGTTGCTAGACAATTACACATGTTGCGCAGGGACACAACTCCATACACTATTGAGCTATGGTGATACGGGCTGATTCCGAGGTACATGGCCAGGAGGGAGGTCGGGACACTAGGACAGACACTCTGAGAACCCTCACATGGAGCGTCCGGGAGCTGAACGATTATAGTAAAGTTCATAAAGTCCGGTTGTATTTGACGCTGCATGCTATTGATGTGGCTCTCTTGCAGGAAACACATCTCCCACTTAACTCTCCCATGTTGCGTAGCTGAGGCCTACTAGGCAACATCCATGCCGCAGGGTTCACCACGCATGCATGCGGTGTCCTTACATGGATCAACCCCAAATCGACACTTACCTTTGACCCACTCTACACAGATACGGAGGGCAGGTATGTCATGACTAGATGTACTGGGAGAGGCATGGATCTTCTGGTTGTAAATATATATGGCCCCAATTTTGATAACCCTGAATTTTTTACTACACTGGCTTACAGAGTGGGTGGTCACTGTGCAGGCACTCCACTATGGGGGGGGGGCGACTTCAACCTTGTTCGGAACCCTAGTTTAGATAGATCGGAGGCCCCGAGAGACACGTTACAGCCTCTGCAGGGGAGGTTGAGTGCGCGTTACTTATGTTTGACTTAAGGGATGTGTGGTGTCTGAGACACCTGGAATTGGGAGGCTATACACACTACTCTGCATATTATAATTTACACACACACATTGATTATTGGCTTGCAGCCCGGAAACTCTGTGACAAGGTCCGCATGTGCCAGGTATTGCCACGTACACTTTCTGACCACTTGCCTCTTGTATTGGTGTAAGACACACCTGGCAGGCTTATGCCTCCGTTCACATGGCGATTCCCCCCATTCACTGCTCGATACTGTATTCAAGGAAGAGCTAGCTGAAGCTATAGAAACTTTTTTTGATAAGAACATTGGTTCTGGAGAGGACTATCAGGTATTCTGGGAAACCTTTAAAGTCTACATTAGGGGAATCACTATATCAAAGCACTCAGGGGTCCTCCGCTCCATACGGAATCGACTGAAGGACTTAGAGGGTAAAATCCAGATTCTGAAGCGTCGCCTGTTGGTCGACTCGGACGACTCGGTTAAGAGGGAACTTGCAGAGCTTCTGGGAGAATACCATGTGTCGGTGGATGATGAGGTCAAACATATGGGCAAATATGCCACAGCCAGGGTGTTATGGTGAGGGTGAGAGGCCAGGGTCAGTCTAGGTGCAAATGCTTCGGCAACGCCGGGACACATTGCAAATGGTTGGAGTTAGATCAGCAGAAGGCGTACTTTTGACTGAGGTTTCTGATGTGGCGGATAGATTCCGACAATATTATACAGAGTTATATGCTGCTAGGCATGGAGCCACAGAAGAAGATATTCTTGACTACTTGTCACATATAAGACTCCCATGGCTCTCGAAACACATCGCGACTTTCTAATGAGACCCATAGAGAAGGATGAAATTCTTCTTGCCTTAACTAGTATGAGAGCGGGAAGTGCCCCAGGATTTGATGGCCTCCCGGTGTCATTCTATCGGGTATTTTTAGATTTGCTGCTCCCACAATTGACTTCCCTTTTTGATGACGTGTGTCACTGGCAACATGCCGCCCTCCATGTCTGAAGCAGTGATTGTCTTACTTCTCAAGCCCGGTAAGTCTTCGGAGGACTGTACATCGCACCGCCCTCTGTCTCTGCTTAACGTGGACACGAAGATATTCGCAAAAATCCTTGCTAATCGCTTGGTCCCCTTAGTCCCACTTTTGGTTCCCCCGGAACAGGCAGGGTTTGTTCCGGGTAGAAACGTAACTTATAATTTGCGCACAGTCTTCGGTGCGTTACAACACATCAAGCCTGAAACTCCAGCGGTAGCAGTCTTTTTAGATATTGAGAAGGCGTTTGATTCTGTTGAGTGGCCGTTCATGACGCAGGTTCTCACCAGGATGGGTGTAGGCCCAGTTTTCCTACAATTAGTCGGCACCCTTTATAGTAAGCCCACGGCCAGAATAAAAATAGGCAACATCGTGACGAATCCCGTTTGTATATCACGGGGCACAAGGCAGGGCTGTCCATTGTCTCCGTTGCTTTATGCCTTTGTAGCAGAACCTCTTGCCTGTGCACTCCGGGAATGTCATCAAAATTGGGGTAACTGTTTTCCACGCTACAAAATTATAGTATCAACGTATGCCGACGATATACTTTTGTATGTCCGACATCTGGAATCTAATCTCTCGGTAGTCCTTCGCGAAGTGTTGCATTTCGGAGTTGTTTCGGGTCTACATGTGAACTGGCCAAAATCCATCGTCTTTCCGTTGACCCCAAACACTCCTCAATTCGACCTAGACTATCCCTTGCAGTGGTCCACAGAGGCAGTAAGATACCTGGTATTAAAATCTACACGGATTCTGAAGTAGTTTTTAGGGAAAATTATGGGACAGCCTTCAGTAAATTGGAAGATGATGTAGAAAGATGGATAAAACTCCCGTTGTCCCTTCTCGGCAGAATGTCCATCATGAAAATGGTGGTGCTGCCACGTTTTTTGTTTCTATTTACAAATATCCCTAAGGTCCTGCCGCACGTCTTCTTTTGCACGCCTCACCACATTGATGGTTCGGCTGGCATGGGCGGGGAAGCAGCCGAGGGTTCAGAGGCAGATCTTGGTACTGCCTTACTCTATGGGCGGACTGGGAGCGCCTGACTTCAACTTGTATTACAGGGCTGCGCAAGCTGCGCATGCATATCTGTGGATCCATGGCGCCCCAGACATACCACACCTTCGTATAGAATCGGTAGTGACAAGCCCGCTCCCACCTCCCGCAATGTTGTTCCAGGCTTCTGATCGCCGGACATGCATCTTAGATTCTATTAATGCCACTACGCATGCCTGGCACTATCTACTGCACTTACAGGCCGGAGCGATACTTTATTCCCCTGCGACACAGTTGGACTGGTGTACATGGCTGCCGACATGTAGGGAAAAGGGAGTTACGCAGGCGCTTCGCACTCTGGGTATACGTACAGTGGGAGAGCTGTTTGACAGAGGGTGGCCAGGAGTTGGGAGGATGTCCAACCCACAGATCAGTAACCTTCCCTACTGACTAAATTTCAGTTCCATAGAACGCGCCATGCATTGAAGGAACTGCTGGGGAAAGACTACCTAGAACAACCTGAACTGCTTGCTTTAACACTCGTAATCCAGGCGAAGTCCCCAAAGCGCGTAGTTGTGACCATTTATAACTCTTCCATGGCATACAGAGAGAATCACTATACTAGGGCGCGCCTGGCTTGGCAGCGGGATTTGCACGTGGATGTCCCAGATGCTATGTGGACTTATTGCTGCACCAGTACAAAGCGAGTCTCGCTTAATGGCAGGCATCAACTGATAAATTTTAAATACTTAAACAGGGTATATTAAACGACGGAAAGGCTACACAGTTATGGATTGAGGGACAATGCGCTATGTGACTGCTGCCAGGCACCTTTGGAGGACTTCTTCCATGTGGCCTGGACATGCCCTGGCATAGCAGCTTTTTAAATTTTAGTTTTCAAGGGACTAGGGCGGATTACGAAGCTGGTTATTAACCCAGATCCCTTGTTTGCCCTGCTGGGTTACTCCAAGGTAATCCCTAAAGGTGTACGAAGGTTGGTTGATATGGGAATGCTGATGGCCAAACGCAGGGTAGCTATAAACTGGTCACGAGACCCTCTACCTACGATCACCCAGTGGAAGACAGACATGACATTCTGCAGTAAACAGTCAGAGCTGTTTAGTGAGCTGCTTCCACCACGCAACAGTGCCAAAAAGTTTTGGGAACTATACAATATTTATCAGCATTCCACTGCCAATAGAATAAATGACTCCCCTGCGCACACACACACACAAAGTTAGTATGCGCAATGGGACAGGGCGTCCCGGGTCGTGTTGTGAGTTTACCTGGTCTGCACCCAAGGCTAAAATGTATTTCAAGTGGCCGAATCGCCAATGTGCCAACTGTATTATGGACACTGATTGCGAATACTACAGTTTCTTCTCTTTTGTGTACTGTGTATCAGGATTTATGTATTGTCGACTAATTACGATGTAAGACATAAGTTTATGTGTATGCTCTGTGGTATACTATCCTGCAATGTTGAGTCTCGTAGTTGTATGTTTGCAGAAAATCAATAAAAAAAAATAAACAAAAAACTGCTTTCAGAACCGTGACATACGGTCTTACCGAAACAGCCACACAACTCTCCCTTCTGCTCCCCTGATTCACCATACGCACGACCTCCTTAAGAACACCATCCGCTTCCATCTCTTGGTGCCACTCCACTGAAGTAAACGCACCCTCACCCACTATTACAACATCCTCCACTGAAGCTGCAGCACCATCACCATCGGAATCTGAAACTGGTGGCCCATTAACAAGTCTCCAATCAGCAGACATCCTTGACCAACACAAAAAGAACAATTGATGGACAGAATGCAGAACAATTATTATTATTGATGCTTATAAAGCGCAACTGACACCCTACGGGTAACCTGGCACTGTGATACAAGTGTCTAGCTGAGTGTGCGAACTGTGTCCCCTGCCAGAGGAAAGATTTAAGAGGAGCATACTCAAGGATAAAGCCAGGTTTTTATCCTTTTTCTAAACTGCATGATATTATCTATTTGTCGGATATCAGGTGGGAGTTTATTCCAGATGCGAGAGGCTGCCGAACCGAAAGCCCTGCCTCCTGATTTAACTTTCCTGATTCTGGTCACCTTCACCAAATTGGCCGAAGAGGAATGAAGCAGTCGGGGAGGAACATACCATGTGAACTTCTCCTGCAAGGATTTGGGTACTTGCCCGTGCAGGGCCTTGAACACTATGCATAGCCTTAAATTGCATCCTCTGCGAGACTGGAAGCCAGTGCAACTCAGAGAGTGCCTGGGAGGCGGAGAAACGGCGTGGTTTCTGTAGTGCCAGTTTGGCCGCCATGGTCTGTATTCTCTGCAGTCTCTCAATCAGATATTGTGGTGATTCCAGTAACAGAGCATTAGAGTAGTCCAGTCTACTTAGAATGGTACTTCGGACTATCGGTGTCCTAACCTGTTTAGAAAACATCAGGAAGATTTTCCAAAATGCTCTAATCAAGGTAAAGCAGCTACCAACTGTTTTGTTGACATGTTTTTCTAGTGTCAATTTATTGTCAAACATGACTCCCAGATTACGTACCATATTACTGGGAACCACTGGGGTAGTAGTGGAAGTAGGCCAAAAATCGGACGGAAGTGTAGGAGGGATTCTACCTACTGTACAGTGTAGAATCTGTCTTATCGGAATTAAATTGAAGATAGTTCTCCCTAAGCCAGGTTGCTGTGTCCTGCAGACAGGCGTGGAAGGCTTATAGGGATACTGGTTGCTCACCGTCTAAGGACAAGATGAGGGTGTTATCTGCATAGTTTAGTAAATTAACGTTGTGAGACCTTATTATGGCAAGTAGAGGGCTCATGTAGATGTTGAATAAAATGGGGCTAATTGCCGATCCTTGCGGGACACCATGCAGAGTGTTTGAGAATTTGGACCGATAAGGGGAGGGCTACTGCCTGTTGTCTATTGGCTAGATGCGATTGAAACCATTTTACGGCAGTGCCCGCAACTCCCACCTCTTCAACCCTGGACAGAAGAGTCCCATGGTTTACTGTATCCAATGCGGCAGACAGGTCGAGAAGAACCAGTATGGCAGTCTGTCCCCTGTCTGCACGCATCCGTAGGTCAGCCATAACGGTCACCAAGGCATTCTCCTTCCCATGGCCTGGACGAAAACCAAATTGCACCTTGTCCAGAATATTGTTTGTCTCTAAGAACTGAGGTAGTGTTTTACTAACTACTTGTTCCAGAATTTTTGCTGGATATGGCAGAAGAGAAATGGGTCTGTAATTCTTTAGACAGGCCGGATCGAGTGACACTTTTTTCAGGAGAGGCGTCACCAACACCTGCTTCCAGCAGGTTGGTGCTGAGCCACTCATCAATGATTGATTACAGATTTGCCGTAGAGCTGGGAAGAGTTCAGGGGCCAGTTCCTTCTAGATTTTATGTGGCAGTGGATCCAAAGGGGACCCTGAGGATACTCCCATGGCCATTGTACTGAATTCTTCCACAGCAAGTGCGTTGAAATGGTCTAGGGAATAGGATTTCTCCACCCCAACCCATCTCACAGATGGCAATTCCTTAGGCATTCTACCCGAGTTCAGCCCATCAATAATATTACTAATCTTATCCCCAAAATAGTTTGCCAGTCTATCGCATAGTTCCTGACTAGGCACAATCTCATTCTTCGAGCAATCTGGATTGATCATATTGTCTACTATCCTGAAGACATTTTGAGTATTGTTTTGAGCCTTCAGGATGGACTTTGCGAAGAACTCGGTCTTGGCCATCAGAATTTCTTTTTTGTACCCAGCTATGGCTATCCTCCAGGATATTTTTTCCCCATCTGCATAATCCATACGCCATTTCCTTTCCGCTTGCTTGCAGCCCAGTCACAGATTTCTAAGCTTTTCATTGAACCATGGGGCTGACGGTCTGCCAAGTTTTTTATGGTTTTTGACCGGCGCAGCCAGGTCCAGCCTGGTAGTTATTTCTCCGCAATATGTTGCGTAATTTTCTTCCACCAGCTTGTATAGCTGACTATACCAGTCAGTATTTGTCCTTTGGGATCTTTCATTAGGAATCCCAACAATTCAATGCCCTCTGGCTCATCGATATTAAAAGGGGCAAAGGCCCAGATTTCTTTGAAAATGACCCCCACACCGCCTCCTCTGCTACTTAATCGAGGCTTATGGAAAGCTTTGTATTCAGGTGGACAAGACAAACCCAGTTCCAAATCTGATCCAGAATGTGTCCATGTTCTAGTCATGAACAAAACATCCAGTTCATATGTTTCTATTAATAATTGGGTTTCCAGGTAGTGCTTGTCATACCCTCACCCCAGTACAGCGATCTGGGCCTAAATCCATCATTTTTTTGCTCCCCATGCCATTCCAGTTTGAACCCAGCCATATGCAAATCAGTCTTGACCCTGCACCCAATAGAAACAGTTCAGACCGAAATGCCAGACCAGGTGCTCCCTGGACTGGAAACAAGCATCCTAGGACCAGTTTCAGCCCTCATCAGCCAGGATAGCTTGACTCCAGTGGCATGGAGTGCACAGGACCTACTCTGGGCATACCCGTCCCACTCAGGGTGACACATGCAAAAAAAAATAATTAATGGACAGAATGCAGAACAATGTCATACATTCACCCCAGTACAGAGATCTGTTGCAGTTACACTTTTTGCCCTAAGTGGGTTGGGTATGCCCATACGTGGGTCCCTTGCTCACTGTGCCACTGGATTCAAGCTAGCCTCGCTGATGAAGGGTGACATACCACAAATCCGGTCCCAGGATGCTTGTTTCCATTCCAGGGAACACATGGCTTGGCAGTTCGGGCTGGACTGTTCCCATGAGGCACAGGGTCAAGACTGATTTGCATATGACTGGATCCAAATTGGGCTGGCATAGTGGGCAAAAGAACGATGGATTTAACCCAGATCTCTCAACTGAGGGGAGAATGTTTGAATCATTCAGCATTCCATCCATCATTTGTTGCAGCTATCCTTGACAAACAGTCAGCTTGCATATTTTTCCACCCCTGGACATGCTCAATCACACACTGATACTCCTGCAACATGGCTGTCAACCTTGCCAGTCTTGCCCAACCTTTTCCAGCCCTACTTGGAAGCAATACAGGGGCTTGTGATCAGATCTCAACAGAAACTGAGTAACCCAACCACAACCATACATTTAACTGTTCTCCACACTCCAAGGCTAATGCTTCTCTCTCTATAATTGAAAAAAAACAATTCTTAGGCTGAGTCCTAGACACAAATGCTACTGTCTTATCAACCATTCTGAGCTTGTTAGAGTTAATAGCACCTACACCAGTGGAACTACCATCTACAGTAATAATGGATCTGAGTTTGATGTCAAAAGGCGCTAATGCCCCTGCCTCACAAATGTCTTTCTTTATGTTTTCAAAACATTCTTTTTTTTGTTCACTCTAAGCAAAATGTGTGCCTTTCTTGAGCAAGAGTCTCAAACATTCAGTTTTATCTGAAACTTTTTCTACAAACTGAGCACAACATTCAATCAACCCCATAAAGGACCTAAGTTGATCTTTATCGGTGGGGGCATGTGCCATCTCAATTGCTTTAAATAGGTTCTTCTTTGGTTTGACACCCCAAGCAGAAATGGTGTATCCCAAATATTCTATTTCTTCCACCAAAAATAGACATTTCTCCTTCCGGAGTGTCAAAGACAACTCAGCAATTCTCTGCAATACTTGTTTTAACCCCTTCTATGCCCATGACGAGATAGTCTCGTCATGGAGCGTGGTTGCGCTGTGCCCATGACGAGACTATCTCGTCATGGACCCCACCCGTTAATGAAAGGCCCGGCACAGGAGGGGGAAAGGGCGGGGCACTCAAGGGGTTAAGACCATATTGTGTTACCCTATAGCCTTCTCCAAAAATCAAGATTTCGTCTTGAAAATAGACCACATTGTCTAACCCTCTGAAAACCTGAGTCGCCATGCATTGAAAAACACTCTCAGCCGATGATAAGTCGAAAGGCATATGAGTACGTTGAAAAGTCCCTTCAGTGGTAATAAATGCTGTCAAAGATTTAGACTTGAGGTGAAGCTTTATTTGGTGCCAGGCACTCTTTTGGTCTAACTTCGAAAGGTACCTACCGTCCTTCAACATGGAGACCAATTGACAAATATTAGGCAAAGGGAACATATATGCTACCACACATTGGTTGAGGGACCTTAGGTCAACACAAAACCTAAGCCTGCCATCAGGTTTTTTGGTAATCACAACAGGTGACACCAAACTTGAAGTTTCTACAGGCTCTATGATGCCCCATCCAATATTCTTTTAGCAAACTTTTGACCTCATCCCAACCCACAATGGGCACTCTCCTTAATTTTTGTTGTAGGGATACCACATCCTTATTCAACATAATTTTGTGGACATACCCTTTAAGTTGCCCAAGTTTATACTCAAACACTTGTTTAAGACCATTCAACATCTCCCTTAACTTCTCATCCTCAACGACCATGACCTGAGTTGGAGCCCAGGGATTCACAATGACATGGAGGTCATATTGGTGTACCCATTCCATAGTTGGTGGTCCCTGCTGAGCCACATACACTTTAACCTGTATGGATCTACCCGAAAATACAATAGGGGCATCCATGTACCCTATTATATCAATAGGTTCCCCTTTGTATCCCCAAGGAAATTAATCTTTTGGTTTCAAAAATATCCTTTCCCAATACCGCTCAAATTATACCTTTGGAATTATAGTGTACATTGATCCAATATCCACCATGAACATAATGGTATGCCCATTGATTGCAAAAATTGTTTTCGGTCTTTTCTTTCTCTTGTCTTCCTCCCATGCTGTATCTCCTTCACTGTTGCATTCCCTTTTTTTTTGTCCCTCCTCCCTTACCCTCGCTCTCTCTCGTCATCAGCTGAGCGTTCTGGAATGTTGCCAGACGACAGCTGATGACTGCTGTGACCGGACGCTTCCCCCGGTTCACCCCACTGACCTGATTTGTATCTGTACTGGAAGATTATAATAAACTACGTTCTGAGTTCACAACTTCATGGATTGTCATCTTAACAAATTGGCAACGACCTTCCAACACAGTCGAGCCCGGCGTGCAAGAGCATATAAATGTCTTACTGAAACTCATGACAGCGCAAATTTCCTGAGCTCAAAATTGTGAAGAATTTAAGACCAATGGAAAAACGACTCTTCAAAATTGTTCAGGTAAGTGAAATACAAGGGAAAAGAAAGGGAGATAGTACTCGAAGACTGTAAAGGGGTGCAGTTTATCCTGTGGCACACGTTGGACTCATTCCCGGTTGTCAAATTGGGGCAACTTTTCGATAACCAAACTACAGGCACGCTACTGTTTAAAAATAATCCTGAAAGCCCCACTGTCACTACTTCAAGCTCATGCGGAGCTATTTGACAGTTCTCCTCAGCTCAACCTATCTCCTCAGCTGATCTGCATTAACTGCCACAACTGACTTCCAACTGCCTCATTCCAACAGATGCCAACAGTTGCCAAGCTACGGTGTGACGTTTCACGCCAAATATGTCAGCGGCAGCCATCTTTGAAGAATGTGAACCACATTACTTCGGCGTCGCTCCAGTCCTCTGTTTCAATTTAACGTCGTGACGTGCACACTGTGCGCACCACCATATTTATTTTTGTTTCTTCTTCACCTCGCAACCAACACTGCACCACGCTTTCTGCCATCGGCAAGTCAGCACAACTCCAAGAACCGCATCGAGGCAATAACGATGGAAGCACAGTGAAACTGCAAGTAAGTTATTTGTGCAGAAACCGGGCGCATTGTTGCCTCTTCACGCTAATAGGCACAGCATCATCCAACTTGCCCATTTCGCTGATGAGAACAGCACTACAAAGGAAAATAATGATTCCCTCATTTCTTGTCTCTCCCTCTACATGCGAATCACTAACAAATTAGTTTAAAATATTCAGAGAAGCTGGATGCTCAATATAGTTATATTCATTTTTAATGCGTAGCTGCACGCTTGATTTCACCACCCCTTATTCCATCCCTGTCTTCCTCCATTGAGAAATGGCTTCAGGTTATTTTCTAAATCTCACCTCTCCTCAAACCTTTCTAGCTGGGGGAGGTGAACCGCTCCTCAAATGGGAAGAATGGAGGAAGCACTTTCTCAACTTTATTTCAACCTTTGATGATGAAGAAGAGTTCACAGCTGAAAAGAAATACAAAATTCTGCTGCTTTGCTTAGGCGCAAGTGGCATAAAAATCTTCAAAAGATTAAACAAAAAAACAAGAGACAATGATGAGGGTGATATTTTCATAAATGCTATTGATGACTTAAATAATTATTACAAGCCCACTGTTAGTGTAGCAGTGGAGAGGTACACGTTTTTTTCACAGGAAGCAGGACTAAGATTAATCCATTGATGACTATGTGACTGCGTTAAAAAACCTAGCCATCACTTGTTGCTTTGAAGGTCTTCACAACGAGTTTATCAGAGACCAAATTGTTATGCAGGGGTCAAATACCAATATTCAGGATAATTTATGGGCGAAAGGAGAAAGTCCCTTGCAAACAGTAATTGACATTGCCAGAACAGCAGAACTGACTGTCAGATGTGCCAAGGCTATCATTGCAGAAAATAAGGATAAAAAAGGACAGCATTGTGACTAAGGTGGGCAATTCGAAACCCAAGCAAGGAAGAAAGGGCAACAGCAGCAAACTCAACTGTGATAGTAACATTGATATCTCTAGCGGCGCAAAAAGAAGTTGTTATAGGTGTGGCAGTTTAAACCACTTAGCCAATAATAAGAATTGCCCAGCCAGGAAATATAAATGTTCATTTTGGGGAGTCATGGGACATATCCAGAAGTGTGCCATAAAAAAAACTCTAAATCTGTAAAGTTTATTGAAAATGAACAAGGGGAAAGCTCGAATTCTTCCGAAGAGAGTGACATCAACATGTTTGTACTCAATATTGAAGATGATTGCATTTTACAGGTTGATTATATGCAGCAGGACACAGGAAAGAACAAACCTGTATGTGAAATGTGTATAGGTGGGGTAGATATCTCTATAGTCGCGGACTCTGGTTCGCCTTACACAATTGTAAACCATAATGTGTGGAAAGAAAAGTTTTCACCCCATCTCGGGATCAGTTAGAACCACCAGATATCTCTATAAAAACCTTCATGGGGGATTCCGTTGAAGTAAAAGCGTACAGGAAACTCAAATTTTCGTTCAAGGGTAGGGAATCCTTGTGTAAACTCTATGTATCCAGATCGGGGTCCTCCGTCCTGGGGTGGTTAGATCAGGGCAAACTGCGGATTGTTCTAAACCCCAATAGTGAGGAACCTGTCCTCATCGTTCAATCGGATGAGGAGCTTTGCAATAACATACTTCAGAGGTTCCCCAAAGTTTTTGCTGATGCCATTGGCCTCTTTAAGGGGTTTGAACACAAATTTTGTGTCAAGGAAAGTGCCATACCCAAAATTCACAAAGTCAGGAACATTCAATTTTCTATCAAAGAGGGAGTTAAGGCTCTATTGGAAAAAATACTTAGCGATGACATTATTGAAAGGGTGGAGTCGTCAGAATGGGTTGCTCCCTTGGTTGTGGTTAAGAGATCCAATGGCCATTTGAGATTATGCATAGACTTGCGTGATCTCAATGAAAACATTTTAGTGGATCAATTTCCCCTACCACGTATCCATGAGTTGTTAGCATTTACCAAGGGCGTCATATACTTTTCAACCATAGACCTTAAGGCGGCATACCACCAAGTTCCCTTACATCCCGACAGCAAGAGTTTGACCACTTTCATCACTCCATCTGGGTGTATCCGTTTCAAAAGAGTCCCCTTTGGGTTGGCCTCCGCCGCTGCCATGTTCCAAAGACTAATGCAAGAAACATTTAAAGATGTTGAGGATATTCTGTTGTTCCAGGATGACATTTTAGTCCTGGCCAAAACCAAGAAGGAACATGACGATAAATTGGTGCAAGTATTGGAGATACTAGAACCCAAGGGGCTTACTGCCGAACATAGCAAATGCAAATTTGCTTGTTTTGAAGTAACCTACTTAGGACACGTGATCACGGCAGAAGGAACCAAGTTAAAAAAAGGAGCTTTTGGATGCCATTCACAATGCTCCTGAACCCAAAAGCCAAGATGAACTGATCTCCTTTCTGGGCCTTGTTGAGTTCTACTCAAAATTCCTAAAGAATTTTCCAGCAAAAACATATGACATGAGACGACTACTCAAAACAAGAAACAGATTAGTGTGGTCTGATGTATGCCAAATGACATTTTGCATGTTAAAAAATTAGATGTGCTCTGCACCACCCCTACAGTTTCGATCCTTCCCTACACAACATTGTCACCACTGATGCCAGTGGTAGAGTTTTAGGTGCTGTGCTCATGCAGAGAGATTCAAGGGGCACAGAATGTACCATCGCTTTTGCCTCTCGCTCACTGACACCTACAGAAGAAAAGTACTCTGTTATCAAGTGGTTGGCTTTGGCATGCTTGTGGGGGCTGGAACATTTCAGACAGTTTGTATGGGACAACAAGGTAATTTTAAGAAGTGACCACAAGCCATTGACTAAGGTTTTGACCACCAAAGGTCTTTACGCAGCATCTCCAAGGCTAGCAAGGATGTCTGTAAGGTTATTTGATTTTAACTACAAAGTTCAATATGCACCTGATACCAGGAATGTAGTGGCTGATTTCTTAAGCCACATGCCTGTTTGGTTCAAGAATCCAATGATGATTTGGATGAAAAATTATGTGTTACTAGCATACATGAGGATACATATGGTCTATCACTATATGAGTGGAAGAAAGAGCAATGTAGCGATGCTGTCCTGAGTAAGGTTCACAGTATGAAAAGAAAGGATGGCCAGAAAAGAGATTTATTGTCAAAGAGCTCCTGCCCTTCTGGGAAGTAAAACATGAACTTTCACTTGAAGACTGGTTTCTCATGAGAAGTGGCAAGATTAATCCTCAATATCTGCCATGAGGGACATCTTGTATTGGTTGACCATTTGTTTGCAAAGCTTAAGGCAAGTATCTAAAAAAACACTACCCTTCCTTGCCTAAAGTACTTAACGCTTGTTTTGGCTTTGGTTTGAACTTCTGCTAATCCAAGGTATCTAAATAGTTCTCAAAAATCACGATCCAAACCTCCTGTGGTATTTGTGGAGAGCTTGTCTGAGCTAAGAAAGAAACAAGGTGATAACCCCACAGATACCTGAGATGCTGTCATGACCCAAAGTTTTTTTTTATAACCTGTGTATCCCACAAACAGTGATATCCGCATCCCAAGCAAAGATGGCCACTGCATGTTTCGATGTCCTCTCAGCAAATCAATGCATAGATTCACTAAGATGGCGTGCCCGTCCGTCCCGTGCGCTGGTGTGGCGGCCGCGAGCACTATTATCGGCTCGTGGCGCTCGTGCCCCAGTGCGCGCGTGTTACCACGGGCCCCATCGGCGTGCAGCGCGGCACTCCCGTTGCCTTCCGCGCGAGTGCTGAGGCCGACTTCTGCCCCACGAGAGGCGGGAGAAGAGCGGAGCACCGCATTGTTGCCCACGTGGTCCAGGCCTCGCTGCCTGATGTGCAGCTGCTCACCTCAGGCCCTGTGGGTCGCGAACACGTGCTGAGCCCTACAGTCCCCCTGCAGGAAGCGCATGGTGCCTGGAACTGCCTGTGAGTACCTCTCCCGTTTGTATGGTGGAGGGGAATGAGACACCAGAAGCAGGTCTACACAGAATAAAAGCAGGCCCACATTACCCAGTGCAGCAGCACCCAGCACCACGAAGAGGCCCAACAACAGAAAGGGCAGGGGACAGCACACATTGCAAGGGTCCCAGCATAGGGGGGTGAGAAGCAGGAGCCCCAAGAGAAGGCCAGCTCACGTGCACCTGAACTGCACGTTCGTGCCCAGGGAACAAAAAAAAAAGAGAAAGGTCATAGAGGTCAGGAGGAACCTGGAGGACAGGGCACGACAGGAATATGGCCACTATTCCACCCATTGAGCCATTCACAGTGGAGGGGTCGCCATCGTCGCTAGCAGCCAAATGGAAGGACTGGGTGGACTGCCTGCGTATCTTCTTCGAGGCCACCAAGGTTCATAAGGACCAGAAGCGGGCAATGCTAATCCACTTGGGAGGCAAAGACATACACAATATCGTCAAGACGCTAGCCGAAGCCACCCCCAAGAGCCACCATACGCTGATAAATGCCCTCAACGAACACTTCGAACCGATTGCCAATCAGGACTATGAAAGGTTCATATTCCGGAGGAATCGTTAGACACGTACCACGCACGATTAAAGAACCTAGTGACCACATGTGGGATTCACTACGAAACCGAAGAAATTAGGGGACAGATAATACAGGGGTGCGCGTCGGCCAAGCTGCGAGAGCGCATACTAGAAGAGTCCGGCAAGTCCCTAGCAGAAATATTAACCATGGGGCGGACCAAAGAATTGTCAATGGAGGCGGCTCTCCAAACCCCAGTAAAATCAGAACCAGTAAATGCAGTGACAACCAAACCCCCACAGATGTGGAGCAGGAAAGGACAAGGGACACACTCTCCGGGACAAGCCAAATCCTGCGGATACTGCGGAGAACCACCGCACTCGGCGGCTGAGTGCCCCGCGAAAGGCAAACGGTGCCCAGACTATCTACCTAAGCCCATGTTTGCGTATCGCAAGAATAAGAACCTCAAAGATCTAGTGACAAGATCACGGATGCCAAAGAATACACCCACATTCATTCAGACCACGATTGGAGGCCTACCTGCTTTGAAAGGCAATTACAAGTGTATGTCATGTCTGGCTTGTGATTCTGCACTAGAAGTAAGACAATACTCCATAAATGGAGTCAAAATAGACCTACAATGCCTGACCAATTGTAAATCTACTAACATCATATATGCCATTTTATGTCCCTGCAATAGAACCTATGTAGGGGAGACATCAAGGTCAATGGCAACCCGTTTAACGGAGCATAGGTCAGCGATCAGAACCAAGAAGGTACAAGCGCCGTTAGTCCAACATTTCATTGAGCACAGTCACACCATTAAAGATATGCGATGGCTGATCCTCGAGAAAATCAATATTAGTGGGACACAAGGAACTGAAATCCGAAAAAGGAGAGAAGTTTTTGGGATATTCTCTCTGGACACCTACAGGAAGGGATTGAACAGTGAGATACCATGGAGTCAAGCCATCCGATATAACAATTAACCACACACTTGATAGCGAATAATTCTCCGATTTAAGAGAAAATAATTGGCTGGATGAACAATTAGGAACTATCTATTTTTACATCTATACGTATGGATTTTTTATAATTAATATTCCATTAATAAAGTGATTGCATGGGTGCATCAAAAGCTGGCTGTTTACCCTCACGATCAGAAATACCGCCATTATTGCCAGGAATTCCTTTGATACATCCATCACGTATTCAGTGAAAGATCGAGTGCCGCTTTAAGCGGAAGAGTAATGCTCTCGGGAATTGACCAATGACCGAGGAGTTCCGAGTATAAGTAGAGTGTTTTCACGCCTAGTCCCCTTTCCATTTTGGTGATCTGCTGGTAAAGGGAAAGAGGACTTACACTGCGAGGTGAGTGCTGTAAGATCACACCGGCGAATTAGCTCCGCGTTTTTTTAACGAACCGGCATGCTGAGTATGCTTTGGCACATTCGGTAACCGAGCAGATTTATCTAACTAACTATATGCTCCTAGGTTCGGACGATCCGGATATATATTTCAAAAAATCTCAAATCACGCCGATGCAGCGTTTGAAACAAGTCGAGATAACGGGCCTCAGTAACAGACTAATGTGACCGGGTAAGTTGTGATAGATTCCTAACGAATTGTATTATACGAACACCATGCCTAAGCGTGCTGCATTAGAACCAACCGCTTCATGTGTTCTTATTTAGAGCTCGTGATAATACGCTGAAGGAACGTACGTGATCTCCTCAAAACACGTTCATCCCCAGGTATCAGAGAAGCTCGTTAGGACGAATACGGAACTTCCGCTGCCCTAGTAAGTGCTTTCTGGCGCTTTAATAGTTAGAAATAGCTATAAAAGTTAGTATAATGACTAAAAGTATAATACGCTATTCTGCTCTATCTGGTGCTATTTTAGTACATCTATGGTCGGTGACCCGGTGACTGCTTGAGTGATTATTTGATACATATCCCGCCGACAAACAACACCGCCATCAGAAAAGATAGAACTGGATACAATATCCATTTAACAGAGGGAACCTTGGATGCAGACATTCTTTGAGTAGACAAGGTAACAATAGCAGCTTAAAACGATAACTGCGAATGTAGCAAGTGATTGACAATCCCGCTAGCGAACACAAGAAGTCAGTTTTATTTTGTTCATACCAATGAAGTCTCTTAGTTCCCAAAATTACGGTGGGGTGGTCATGTGATCATAGAAAGGCACTGGAAGACTTCTTAAACCTGAAACTAAATATAGGAGATGGATATTCACATAAAGGGGGAACAAGGCATAACAGGTGCAATAACGATGTGAAGTATCAAATGTATAAGTCATTATAATGGATAAAAATCGTATCTTTGTCTCTGAAGCCCATTGATTCTAATTAGAGATGGTTATTGTTTAATATTCAACTTACGGTTTGTGCTATATAAATAAAGTGTATATAGATGTATATATGTACATATGTATATGGTCAATGTAGGGCCTTTTTAATGTAATGTGCACTTGATTCAGTTGGTATGTACAAATTGTCATAGACTATCCTTTTTCTTTATTATGTCTTAGGATTTTTGAATACCATGGCCGCCTGAGGAAGGCTGAACGCCGAAACGCGCGTAGACTGAAATAAGCCATGTTCATTATTCATTATTTTTGTTTGACAAAATTTGTATTATGATTGAATACGTAACTGTATAGTGTCTGACAAACCATATATTGATAAAGGAAGGTTTAGATAAACTTTGTTAGGACGCTATAATAATTTGCTTGTATAAGTATTGCTTTGAATGAATAAGGGAAAAGGAAAGCAAAGGAAAAATAAGGGGGAAAAAAAGTTTGGAAAAAAAACGATATAATTTTACAAATATCATTACAAAAAACATTAAAGAATGAATTTTCAATCAATTCCCTTTTCTTGATAGTCATGTTTAACCTTGAATATTGAACAATTTGTACATTACCATACCTTTTTAATTATTGTTTCCTATATATTTTTCACAGATACTGCGGAGAACCACCGCACTCGGCGGCTGAGTGCCCCGCGAAAGGCAAACGGTGCTCGGGATGTGGGCGATTCAACCACTTCGAAAAAGTGTGTCGGTCAAAGAGGTATCGCAAACCTCGCCAGGTAGCGAACACTCTCAAAGAGGATGACCCAGAGCCCAGTGACATGGACGATGATGAGGAGGAGGAGAGAGTGGTGCACAAAATCCACATGATCGGTGCGGCCACCCGTCAATCAAGACGCCTACCCCAATGTAGCATCCGGGTAGGATCCCAGGAGGTCACCGCCGTGGTAGACACAGGGGCCACTATCAACATCATGGCGGCCACCCTGCACAGCACCATGGATCCAAAACCCGTTCTCCACCCCTCAACCATCACAGTGTTTGCATATGGTCAAGATGCTCCTCTGAGGATACGGGGGCGATTCCAGACGACTATAGCACATGGCTCTCAGTCCATCACAACCAATGTCTACGTTACCGAAGATGGCCAGGGAATGCTTCTGGGGTGCCGAGCGGCGGAGGACCTGGGAGTCGTAACATTCACCTTCGGAGTACACCAAGAGTCCCTCCAACACCTACTTGCGGAATTCACAGAAGTATTCCAAGGAATTGGGAAGTTTATGGGGAAAGAAATTCACCTCCACATTGATCCAACGGTCCAGCCTGTCGCCCTACGACACCGGCGAATAGCATTCCACCTGCGGCCCCTGGTGGAGGAAGAGCTCAAGAAGCTGGAGGCAGCAGGGATAATTAAGAACGTGTTAGGTCCCACGCCATGGGTGTCCCCGATCGTCGTCGCACGGAAGCCCAAACAGCCGGGCGCGGTGAGAATCTGCGTCGACATGAGACTTCCCAACGTCACGATCAAGCGGGAACGTCACATCACTCCCACGATAGACGACCTCATCGGAGAAATGGCGGGAGCCTGCTGGTTTTCAAAACTAGATCTGAGGTCCGGATATCATCAACTGGTGCTGGACGAGGCCTCCCGCAACATCACCACATTTTCCACACACGTGGGACTCCGGAGGTACACCAGGTTAAGTTTTGGAGTATCCAGCGCCGCGGAGGTATTCCAAAATGTGATACAGGAGTTGATCGCAGGCATTCCCGGTGTCATCAATGTCATCATGATACGCGCGAAAACCATCCAAGAACACAATGAATGTCTTCTTCAAGTGCTATGCCGGTTGCGGTATGCAGGCCTCACTATTCACCGAGAAAAATGCGAGTTCTTACGCCAAAAGCTACAATTCTTTGGCTATACATTCTCCACGGAAGGGGTCAACCCAGACCCAGAGAAAGTGCGGGACATTAAAGAGGCCGCCGCTCCCTGGGGATGGTCAATTACTGCAGGAGATTTATCCAAGATTTGGCCAACCTGACATCCCCACTAAGGGAGCTTACCAAGGAATCCACCACCTGGAAGTGGGGCCCTGAACAGGTCCAGGCTTTCGAGAAAATTAAGGAGGCTCTCTCCGAAGCTACCACCCTGGCGCTCTTGAGGTTCCGTGCGAGACGGAACGACACTTTTTGGGTGTTGTCGAATATGGATGAGTTTGGTATCTACGAACCGCAAATGACGAGTTTAGTGGGTGTACGCGGTTTCGCTACGCAACCACGCATGGTTCATCTCATTTTTGGGTTTGTCCATCCGAACCCTCGGGTTCCATTTTAGATGCGGCATCCATCTTGTCTCTTGCCCTCAAGTAGCCAGCGAACGGACTTTGTCCGCTCTGTGACCCTGGGATTCCCAAGCTTACACTAAGGACACGTGTTTCTTTGAGGGTGACTTTTATGATAGGGGGAATGACACGGCAAAGGCAGATGGCCCCGCTCGAGGCTCATCTTACCGTGCTAGTCTATTGTTTCAGTCGTGCATGCATTGGGCACGAGGTCTTTGATCGTGTAATCAAGTTCCCGTTATTACTCCCAGCACTCTTTTCCAATCTGTCGTGCATCCTTGTTCTTTCTTTGCATCTGTTTCTGTCCCTTCTCCTAATGTGTTTACAGTCAGAATGGAATGTGTTTAACTGTGGGGATGATATGCTTTTACAGTTGGGAACCGGCAATGCTGCTGTAATTATGTTCCGGCCTCCTGAAACATGAACGCGACTCTTTTGAAGTTTATTGTGGGAACTGAGTTGTAACCTTTGTTTGCCATGTTGTGCAATGGCAAAAATATGTATAAAAGGAGCGATCCACTTTTGCAATTCGAAGCAGTCTCCTAGAACCTACACGTTGTGTACTTCTTGCGATTTCTGTATCCCTGCAGTAAATAAATACCGATCTTTGACGTCGCTGGAAGTGTCCCGTGTCTCTGTATTTTGTACGCCAGAACAGGTAACCCACGAAGGTTTCAGGTGTTGTCCCCTGGCACCGCTGGGTCTTAGAATAACCCAGTCCTTCAGTTGGCGCCCAACGTGGGGCGACCTCAGCGGTACCGGTCCAAAGCCCGACGATCGTGAGGAACTTTGTGTGAAATCTCCGAGGGAAGGTGCACCCCGCTTCATCGATCCAGTTGTCGAAATAAGTGGCCCGAAGTCTTTTCCCGCGAAGATTCCCGCTTCCAGACGGCTGCGACGGACTGATGCCCTGACTGTCGACCTGTTTTGGCGCCTGGCGTAGTCCTTTGTACGGCGAGACGATAGACGGGCCTTCCTGGTGACGCCATTGCTCTTTCAGTTAAGTATTTGTGGGTCGCTCCCAGAGTTACCTTGTTGTTTGCATGGTTCCATTGCATTTGTGGTTCTTAGTTGTTGGTTCTTAGTTGTCTGGTTTTATTTGACAATTGCAATTGCCAAAAACCGAGGGTCTTGCATTTTTTGTGCGAGGACATCCTAATTCGATAGCCCTCGAAGTTTGTAAACTCGGTTAGTGTGCACGATGCCTGGCCGTAGTACTTTGTTTGGTTTCCTTCAATGTTGCAGCACGGATTCCCGGCTGGAGGATTCATGTCCGATACCTCCGGTTGGAACTCCAATTTATGAGCTCTATAGTCGCCATGGCGTAGGTCCTATCGTATATAATGAATATTGGGTTTGTTACACTAAAAATGATGGTGTTCTTAGTTGGCCATCACATGGTAGTTTCGAAACTGCTGTCTTAGATAATCTTGAAGCTAAACTGTTTAAAAGGAAGGCTAGGCCGGCCATGTTTGATTCCTTCCGGTTATGGCGCAAAGAGGCCAAGCAGAAAGAAATCAAACAGATTAAGAAAAATAAGAGAGAAGGTGTTATTACGGTGATGCGAAATGCAGAACAGTATCAGCGAGACAAAGATGAGAAGGAGCAGGAAGTCAGTGCTCGACTTCATCACATGGCGGTGGATAAGTGTTATCCGGCGTTACCGTCTAATTCTGATAAGACGGGGGAGGAAGTGATAGAAGATTCGTTATTGTCTTATCTGTTGAAATCACCACCTCCCTATGCTCCAGATACCGTGGGTCCTATGATTCTTCCTATTCCTCAACCTGTTGTTCTGGCGGCTGCTGGTCAGCCCGTCGTTCCTCCTCCTCTCCCGAATCCTCTTGTGCCGCAGATTGTTCATCCTCCTTTACCAGCTCTTCTTCCTACTGCTCCTTTGCCAGTCCCTCGTCAGCCTATTGTTACCACTGCTCCTGTTACCCCGTCCACTACTACTGTCTCTACTCCTACTGTTATTGCTCCTGTACCTCCTTCTTCTTCTCCTTCTGTTCGTAGCCGTCTCTTTAATGCTGTTGCTACTCTCTATTCTCCGCTTTTTGGGCCAATACTCGGATCGACTCTTTCTGATGTTGCTCAGAGGCGCAGTCAGATTCCTGATGGTAGGGAACGTGAGTCGTTGGTAAAAATGGCGCGTAAATGGATTCGCCATCCTGTGAAGTACACCTCGCGTATAGTGTTTGAGACATTTTCCCAGTTTAATGCGCCCACACAGCGATTCGTGTTCGAGGAAATGTGTAAATCTTTGAGAGAAGAGTGGGATAATGATGCGGTTGATAATGTCCCGCCCGAGGTCTCTGAGCTCCAGAATCAATTTTCGACTGGTGTGATTGTAGGTGATAATGTTCGATGTGCTCTAGAGCGTCTGTTATCTTTTCGATGTACAGTGCAACCTCGAGCATTGTTTAAGGACGAGACTGAAGAGTGGATGGCCAAACCTGGTCAGTATCCTATGCGGGAAGTTCCCCCAGTATGGATGCCAGGTGATCCTAATGCTAATCCTGCTATTCCAGCACGTTTTCAGAGAGTTTGGATACACCTTCCTTGGAAGCGATCGGAAGTTTTGCAGGTAAAGCAAACCTTGCCCGACCCCCGTAAAAATCCTGCAGGTTATTATAAGGAGTTGTCCCAACTAGTGGATGCTACCGTTATGAACCTTGCCGATATTGACATGTTGTTTGGCAATGTAGTGCCTCAGCCGATTTGGGCGAAAATCCGTCATGAGAATCACGCGGCCGAGTTAGGCGGTGACTGGGCTGCTCTTGCGGCGGCAGACGCCCAGCAAGTTGGTGGGGCTAAACCTGAACAGCTTATTGCGGATTTGCCCCAGAGGATAATTACCCTTATGAAGACACTTATGCCAGCAATACGCGTTAATTGGGACAAGTTGTCTGCGTGCAAACAAAAGAGGGATGAGAGTGTCTCCGATTTCTTTACGAGATTTGAGGAGGTATTTATTGATCATAGTGGTCATGACATGAGCTCTGAGGGTGGTCAGCGGTTGTTCGTTGATAAATTCGTATCGAATTTGTTGCCTGAACTCAGCAACAAGCTGAAGAATTCTGAAAGTTCGTGGGCTGTTTCTACCACTGCTCAGATATTAGCCACGGCCCAGTACTACGAAAACAGAGAGAAGGAAGAAAGCGAACGCGCAGACAAGAAAACGAAGGATCTTAAAACTAAGGTCTTATTGCAGCAAGCGTATCCTCCGCGCTCGAATTACAATGACTCGCAACAGCCAAATCGATCGCAATCTCAGTTTTCTAGATCACAGTTGCGTAATGACTCTTCTGCACCTCGCTTTGTGTTGGGGTATAATCAATGCGCGTATTGTCGGGGTGAGGGCCATTTGAAGTTTAATTGTCCAGTTTTACGTGACAGGAACAATGGTGTTTCGGCTCGAGGAGGTCGTAGTGGTCCTCAACAAGCTTCACGTGGTAGAGGTCGCGGTGTTACTCAGAATCAGACCGAGCGTCTTGCCATTTCCTCAGACTCGCAAAATTGTTTCGATCAACGCGATCTATCGTCTGGTAGATCTGCACAGTATCATGTGGATGACTATTATGTCGAGCATGGTGTTGATGGGGATGGTATCTACTAGGACAGCCGTAGACAGAGGAAGGGAGAAGTATCAGTTCCGGTTGATCAGAGAGGGCCTTATGTCGCAGTTGCCACATTGGGCGTAGTCGAGCCTTTTCTGTTGGACACTGGTGCAGCGAAAAGTTCCATCATGCATTCGAAACTCCCTGGCGCGCCTTTGTCTGGCTTAACGAATGTTTCCGTTGGATTCTCTGGCGCCCCCGTTAGCAATCCAGTTTCTAGCCCTTTGCCCCTTACAATTGGGTCTTCTGAGTTAGAAGCTCCGTTGATTTTGACTACTGGTTGTGGTGAGAATCTTTTGGGCTTGGATTTGTTGAAACGGTTACATGCGACTTTGTATTGCTCTCCCGCGGGAGTGGAGCTTACATTGGGTCAGAGAGTGATCTCCCCTATGTATTTGTCGGTTGATAAGCTCCCACCGGAATTGAGTTCTCTTCCGGCTTCTTTGTGGGCGACAGGTCCCAATGATGTGGGCCTGCTGGATATACCCCCTTATGTTGTTCAATTGAAATTCAACGCGCGACTGCCGCGCATACCACAGTATCGTACCTCCCTTGATGGTGAACGAGCACTATTAGCGATCATTTACGATTTGATCGATAAAGATGTCATTGAGGAAACACGAGGTAACGTGTGTAATAGTCCTGTGTTGCCTATTTTGAAGCGAACTGATGCCTCCAAGCCTCCTGTGTACCGTCTAGTTATTGATTTAAGGGAGGTAAATAAAATTGTTGTTCCACAGTTTCCCGTGGTACCTGACATTACAGCTTTGCTGACTCTGATTCCAGCCTCTGCATCTTGGTTCTCGGTAATCGATCTGAAGAATGCGTTCTTTAGCATTCCGATTGCTGCGGAAAGCAGAGATTTATTCGGTTTCTCATTAGGTGGTCGTAGCTTCAGGTTCAAACGTGCACCTCAGGGCTACTGTGAGAGTCCATCGATCTACAGCCAAGCTCTTAAGAGTCAACTTGATGCGTTTGTGTTGCCACCTGGGGCGGCCTTGATTCAGTACGTTGATGATCTGTTGGTAGCTGCAGACACTGAACAGATTTGCAAGACTGCTACAGTGTCACTGTTACAGCATCTTTGTGACTTACATCACAAAGTGTCACCTTCTAAACTGCAATATTGTTGTCAAGAAGTAACCTATCTAGGTCACTTATTGTCAAAGGCGGGAAGAAGGTTGACCCCCGAAAGAATTGCAGCAATTGCTCGAATGACTGTGCCAACAACTCAGAGAGATGTGCGTGCCTTTCTAGGTATCACGTCATACTGCAGACAGTGGATTCCAAATTTTTCACTGTTAGCGAAGCTATTGATAGCTCTCACATGCAAGGATGTTTCGACTCCTTTGCCATGGACGGAAGAATGTCAGAAAAGTTTTTCGGAACTGCGTGATGCGTTGTGTTCGGCTCCTGTGTTAGGTACTCCTGATTACAGTAAGCCATTTACATTATATGTCCACGAGAGGGAAGGTTGTGCGTTGAATGTTTTGACGCAACAATTTGGTGGCAGGCAGCGTCTGTGTGCATATTTTTCCTCGACCTTAGACCCGGTAGCTAGAGCGTTGCCGAGTTGCTTGAGGGCGACGGCGGCAGCTGCGGCGTCTATTCGACAATCCGCAGGTCTGGTCATGGATAATATGCTCATAGAGATGGTTCCGCATGCAGTTGACACTCTTCTGAATCGGACAAAAACTCAACATCTGACGAGTGCAAGGTTGTCTGGGTATGAGTTGACCCTTTTGGCAAGTCATATACAGATCAAGCGTTGTAATGTACTGAATCCGGCGACATTGTTGCCGACCAATATGGAATCAGATGATGTACCACCACATGATTGTTATTTACGAACTGAGGAAGAAACAAAGGGTCGTGTGGACCTGAAAAACACTCCATTGACAGATCCCGATGGTACTTTGTATGTTGATGGTTCCTGTTTTAAATTGCCGAATGGCGATGTGACGACCGCGTATGCTGTAGTGACGTTGAGCACGGTTGTGGAAACTGCGAGATTGAATCAGAATTCAGCGCAAGCGGCAGAGTTGATTGCATTGACAAGAGCATGTTTTTTGTCGAAGGGAAAGCGAGTGAATGTGTTTACTGACAGTCAGTATGCATTCGGCGTTGCGCACAGTTTTGGTCGATTGTGGAGAGAAAGAGGATTTATGACATCGCATGGTACGAAGATCCAGCACGGGCAGCTCGTGAATGATCTTTTGGATGCACTTACATTGCCTAAACAGGTGGCGATCGTTAAATGTAGTGCGCATCGAAAAGTGACGGATGATGTTGGTCGTGGTAATGCATTTGCGGACGAGATTGCTAAGGAGACGGCTAAGAATCTTGCAACCCGAATGTATGTGACAAGTTCAGCGAGATGGTCGACGGGAACTGGTATGTGTGAAGACACTGTTGAGAGTGTGAAAGCAATTCAGAACGAGGCCACTGGAGCTGAAAAGACCAAGTGGAAAGATAGCACGGGAAAGTTGGATATGCATGGATGTTGGGTTGACTTGTCGGAACGTCAGAGGTGGATGTTACCGGATGCGTATGTATTAGCTGTCGTGACGATGGCTCATGGGTTGTCACACATTAGTGCGAAAGGGATATGCAAGTTTTTGTCCCCTGTATGGAAGAATGATGGTATTGCTAAATGTGCTGAGAGAGTGGTTAAGAATTGCATGGTGTGTTTGATGCATAATCCTGGCAAGGGCACCCCCACTCCACCTAGTCATTTTGCTCCTCCTGCCTGTCCCTTTGAGGTTATCCAGCTGGACTTCATCCATATGGAGAGATGCAATAATCTAAAATATGTTTTGGTTGTGGTTTGTGCGTTCTCCAGATGGATTGAGACCTATCCTCTTAAGGATAACACTGCCCTGTCCACAGCGAAAGTCCTACTGAAGGAATACTTTCCTCGGTATGGAATGCGACGGATCGTGTGGTCAGATAATGGAAGTGAGTTCGTGGGGAGTGTGATGCAGAGTGTATGTAAGGGCCTTGGAATTCGGCAGAAATTCCATAGCGCTAATCATCCTCAGGCAGCGGGTTTAGTTGAAGGGTACAATGGTACCCTGAAGCTGAAACTTGCAAAGATACAAGCTACGACTGGTCTGTCATGGCCTGATGCCTTGCCTCTGGCTCTCCTATCAACCAGAGCGACTGTACACTTTCGAGTAGGGCTTAGCCCATATGAGATTGTGTTCGGCCGCCCTGCGAACATTTGGGGAGTCCCGAGACCTAAGGCCTTTGATAGTCTTGAGTATCCAATGCTAATTGATTATCTTCATGATCTGACTACTAAATTAAGGTTAATTCACCAACAGGTCTTTGAAGCTCTACCGGCACAGACAGAGGGTCCTGGACATCGGCTCCGGCCAGGCGATTGGGTCGTTACCCGAAATTTTGGCCGAAAACGTAACTTGGAGCCGAGATTTGTGGGACCCTTTCAAGTGTTATTAACAACGAGGACTGCAGTTCGGTTGGAAGGCAGAAAGAACTGGGTACACGCTGGCCACACGAAAAAAGTACCAATCCCCTCACCAACAGATGGTTGGGTGAGAACTGGGATTGCGGCAACGCAAACTGAGACCCCTTTATGCTTTGTGCCGTTTAGTGATGCTCTACCTGTAGGAGACAATTCGTCGCTGCCAGACACACCTGTGGAGTCATCAGTCGTAGAGAATTCAAGGTCTGAATCGTCGTCCACTCCACCGAACACTGTTTTACCAGCTGAACAATTGTTTGTAGAGCAGACTCAACCTGGAAGAAATCGATACTTTCTTCGTCCACGTAGCAAGGACTAATACAATTTTGTTTTATATTTTCCTTTACTGGTGCTACGAACATTACGAACAATTACATCCTTTCTTTTTGAGTTTCTTTTTATGTGCTTTTCACTGCTAAGAGATTTGTATTAAAGCTGAGTGTTTAAGAAAATCTATCATCCGGGTTAACCGTAGGGCCGTGCGGGTACTCCTTTCTGTTTAGCAGGTTTCTGACACTAGGTCGGTTACTTTTGTCGACTCCTGGGAACTCCTGGGAATTGATAATCGCTACTCGGAACGAAGTGCGTCAAGTACGTCACGGACGGTTTGTAGAGGATGGCATTCTCTAAGCTGTTGGAATTAGAAAGGATATCGGCGCAAAGATCAAAATTGCATAAGATTGTACGAACAAAATGTTTTCTGTTTCAGGTATTCCTACTGTTTCTGACTGTACCTATGCTATTGGTGGGCGGAGTGTATTTTGGAATACAGTCGTTATTACCTTCTGTTTCACCTACTCTTTCTCCTAAACTAAGCTCCATTACCACTGTTTCTCTACATTCTTTTCATCCCCTGCCTCAACACGAACAGGTTAGACGTGCGGAATTCATGAATAACTCCTTCGTTCAACTCCTACATCAGCATCAGTTGGTGATGAATACTACCAACTGTTGGGTGTGTGGGTTAATGCCACATACCATGGATAGGGGTATTCCGTATCTGGTTCTTCCTTACAGCTCCCAAGGGTCAGCTCGAGCATTCCAAATTATGTTCCGTAGTGCACTAGATTCCTACCCCAGTCGAGAGCCACGCTCTGCGAACTTCGGTCCTGGTCCGTACCACAAGCCTTTGGCGATAGCGATTGCTGATCTAGATAGAGATGTCTTTGATGCATCGCTTATTCCAGATGAAGAGGTGCAAGCATATAAGGATCTGAGTGAGGCTGAGTATAGTACGTCAGTGGGTGATAGACAGCTCAAGAGTTCGTCCCCAATATGGATCGTACCCCACCTCGGTAATTTCTGCTTGAAAGGTTTGGGTCGAAATCCGAGAGCACAACTTGGGAACAGTGCTTGTACTGACACGTACGTCCTACCAATGCTCTCCTCCCCTGTTTTTCTGACTGCTAAGGGCACTTATTTCGTATGTTATGAACGTGCATATACATGGTTACCCCGTGATTTCTCGGGTACCTGTTATATTGCGAATCTTTTACCACCGACTTTTACAGTTGCCTCAGACTATCACAAGACTAGAATTGTGAGAGGCGTTATTAGCAAAGAGGACACTGCCGGTCAAGAAGCAGGAGACTTCTTTAAGGGTTTCTTGCCGTTTTGGGGACCTATGGTTAATAGTAGGAACCTAAGACAGTTGACCCGTGTAGTCGAGTCGACTGCTAATATAACTGCGAGTGCTCTTGGTAATTTAACAGCCGAACTTCAGGCGGATAGACTCATGACGTTGCAGAACCGTATGGTTCTAGACGTTGTTCTTGCAGATAGAGGTGGTGTGTGTAAAGTTATCCATTCGAGCTGTTGCATTTTCATTCCTGACAATGCTCCAACTGTTTACCAAGCCATCTCGAAGTTGCACAAGATCTCCGAGTCCATACACGTGGACGAAGGTAACTGGACACTTCTAGGATGGTTTTGGGGCCTGATATCCACTTGGGGTTGGAAGATTCTGATGATCGTAGGGGTTGTTGTAACGTTTCTATTCACGTGTTGTCTTTGCGTGCAGTGCGGTCCTGCCTATGTGGCCTTTGTGCTACAACGTGTATAAGACGGCCATCTGCTACCAAGGAGACATTGATGGATAGAATGATGTTCCAGCAGCAGTTGAACGATTTGATGAATATTGAAATTGATTCCGATCTTGACTAGTGCTTGCCTACATGAGGGCAAAAGGAGCGTCTGAGGTTCCGTGCGAGACGGAACGACACTTTTTGGGTGTTGTCGAATATGGATGAGTTTGGTATCTACGAACCGCAAATGACGAGTTTAGTGGGTGTACGCGGTTTCGCTACGCAACCACGCATGGTTCGTCTCATTTTTGGGTTTGTCCATCCGAACCCTCGGGTTCCATTTTTAGATGCGGCATCCATCTTGTCTCTTGCCCTCAAGTAGCCAGCGAACGGACTTTGTCCGCTCTGTGACCCTGGGATTCCCAAGCTTACACTAAGGACACGTGTTTCTTTGAGGGTGACTTTTATGATAGGGGGAATGACACGGCAAAGGCAGATGGCCCCGCTCGAGGCTCATCTTACCGTGCTAGTCTATTGTTTCAGTCGTGCATGCATTGGGCACGAGGTCTTTGATCCTGTAATCAAGTTCCCGTTATTACTCCCAGCACTCTTTTCCAATCTGTTGTGCATCCTTGTTCTTTCTTTGCATCTGTTTCTGTCCCTTCTCCTAATGTGTTTACAGTCAGAATGGAATGTGTTTAACTGTGGGGATGATATGCTTTTACAGTTGGGAACCGGCAATGCTGCTGTAATTATGTTCCGGCCTCCTGAAACATGAACGCGACTCTTTTGAAGTTTATTGTGGGAACTGAGTTGTAACCTTTGTTTGCCATGTTGTGCAATGGCAAAAATATGTATAAAAGGAGCGATCCACTTTTGCAATTCGAAGCAGTCTCCTAGAACCTACACGTTGTGTACTTCTTGCGATTTCTGTATCCCTGCAGTAAATAAATACCGATCTTTGACGTCGCTGGAAGTGTCCCGTGTCTCTGTATTTTGTACGCCAGAACAGGTAACCCACGAAGGTTTCAGGTGTTGTCCCCTGGCACCGCTGGGTCTTAGAATAACCCAGTCCTTCACTCTTTGACCCCACGAAACTGACACTAGTCGCAGTGGAGGCTGGCCCTGTAGGATTAGGAGCGGTCCTCCTGCAAAGAAGGAACCCTCAGGAAGAGTAGACCCCCGTGGCGTTCGCCAGCAGATCGCTCACCGAAACTGAACAAAGATATTCACAAATAGAAAAGGAAAAAATCGCTATCCACTGGGGATGCCACCATTTCCACTTGTATTTATATGGGAAACCTTTTGTGGTAGCAACAGACCACAAGCCGCTGGTGGCACTCTTCTCAGGAACTTCGACCAAGCCGCCGCCACGGATTGAAAAGTGGATGCTGCAACTCCAGAACTATAACTGTAAAGTAGAGTACCATCCAGGGTCTAAAAATCCGGCCGACTACCTGTCTCACCATCCTAGGAAGGCCATGGCACAGGAGATGGAGGATGCAGCAGACACGGAAGAATACGTCAGGTGAGACACCGCTCGATCATGCCCCATACCCCTTTCCATGGAAAGCCTACGGGAGGCAACGAGCCAAGATGAATGTCTTCAGCGCGCCAAGGTAGCCATCCGGAACAGTAGCTGGCACAGAGCCAAGGAGGAGTGGAAGAGTCTAACAGCCACGGCACAACGAGTGATGGACAGTTTACACCATGTCCGAGATGTGCTCACCGAAGACAATACAGGGTGCCTGTTGAGAGGACATAGGCAAGTGATTCCGACGTCTCTAACTCAAAGGGTGGTGGACCTTACACACATTGGGCATCAGGGCATGGTCAAAACCAAGTCACGGCTTCGCACTAAAGTGTGGTTCCCGCTGGTGGAGGACACGGTCCGGGCCTGCACGGCGTGTCAAGTAACTGGGGAGACACCCAGACCCGCTCCGATCATCGTAGAACCCCGACCAAGAACTCCATGGTCCCGAGTGAGTCTTGATTTCGGCAGCCTGCCAGATGGTCACCACACCTTGGTGGCCATTGATGACCACTCCAAATATCCGGAAGTGGAAATAGTGTCAGTCCTCAGCGCCATGGAAATCATACCAAAGATTGAAAAAATCATGGCGGCCCATGGTATCATGCAGGAACTGAGAACGGGCAATGGGTCTCCGTTCCAAAGTCAAGAATTTGCATCATATCTGCAATCCCTCGGCATTCACCATCGGAAGATCACCCCTCGGTGGCCCCAGGCCAACGGGGAGGCTGAAAGATTCATGCGAACACTCAACAAAGTGATCCGGATTGCGCATGACAAGGCCCAGTCCTTGGAAATGGCTATATTCACGTTTCTTAGGAGCTATCATCAAACGCCACACACCACCACAGGCATTGCCCCGGCTCATTTGTTGATGGGGCGAGTAATTACCGACTCAATCCCGCATCACCCGGAATGGCAGCCGGAGACCCCTAATGACAGCCTCATAGATGCCCAGCGCCGTAAAACACACAGGCATATCAGCCTCCGACGAAGATACACGGTGCCCAACTTCCGAAGAGGGGACATAGTGCTACTCAGAAATAGAGTCACCAGTGGAAAGTTTTGTTTGACTTTTGAAAAAGAACCATGGACAGTAGTCTATGTCAAGGGAACCCGTGTCGTGGCCACTCGAGGGAGAGAGAGAGTAACACGGAATGTGTCACACTTCAAAAAATATTACCCTGAAAGGTCCGGACAGTCATCCAACCAAGGGGAGAACCGTCCCAACACTCGAGTGGTAGAAGAGGCTAGACCAGATGGTGCCGAAACGGAGCCAGTTTTCGAAGATGCAGAAGAGGCCGGAGGTCCTGAGACCCAGATGCCCATCCCACGCCAACGAGCAAATGAACCAGCGGCGGGCGATGCCAGCTCTTCTCAAAGGGTCGGGGACCCTACCCGTTTGCTGGACAGCAGAGGCGAGGACTCCCTGGGTCATGGACTGTCACAATATAGCCTGATTGGCAATCCTGAACCATCCTGCCGGTTGAAAGACTACCTAACGTAAGACTGTTTTATTTTTGTTTATTGGGTGCTATTTTGGGGTCCGAAGTTTGACTCTGAGGTTTCAGTCAGCAGCCATGTTTTGCTTTGATGTTGTTGGGGAGGAATGTAGTGTTGCGCCAGTGATGCAACAGGCGCCACACCGTAACGTAAGGGTCATGTGACCCTCAAAGTAAATAAAGGTTGGTCGCGTGCGTGCGTGCGTACGCCAGTATGGCTACGACCGCGAGACCAGAGATACCACCTTACACTGGCTCCGTGTCTTATTTGCAGGCCCCGTTCGCTGACCTGTGTCCCCAGCTGTTGTGGGCCCCGCGCACCGGCGGTAGCCCTCACACGACATAACAGTTACACACTGTTCGCTGAATATTTCTGCTCAACGCTCACAACTGCACATCTCTGGATTCCATCCGCCTCCGTTTTCGCTCTGCATCTTTGCATCTTCCTCATGTTACTCCTCCTCTTGGCCAGCACATCGCCACAAAATGTTGTAACATCAAAGTACGAGGGACACAACTACATTGATTTTTCTTCATGTTTCTTATCCGAGCACTCAGAAATTGGCGGACACTCACTAGCTGAACACGACTGAATTGCTTTGGAACGTTTACCTTTAAACAACTGACTTGAGTCAGATTCCATGTCAGATTCAATCCAGCACGTGGCACTGGCTAAATACAACACATACACATATTTGTTCTTATGCGGATTGGTTTCGGAGGGGTAGCCTAATTAAAGGCTGACCCTCCAACATCCTTCCCACCAGTGTAGCCTTTATGTATGACACTTCAAATCTCCACATTCGCTAGCAGACAACTCGTAGCATATGGCTTACATTATTTGTGTGATTTCAAGAGCCTGACCCCTGCATTGGGATTCTATTTTCCAGAATCACATAAAAGACAGCTCAGCTGGCACGGCCAGGGCTGGCTTTAGAGCTGTGCGACTGGTGCTACAGCACTGGCACTGCACCCAGGGAAGGGGGGCTATATTTTGAAATAACCAATGGTTTTGAAAGTGCTTGCTGCAGAGTCCCTTGTAAATACAGCACTTTTCAAGCACCTATATAAATGTCAACTTAACTGCTGATTAATGTACATGCGGGAGAGGGATCAGAGTTTTGTCTAGGGCCAGTGCTGACTAAACTAGCACATAGAGTTAATATGCCGCTGCAAATAACATGTACAATGCAGATCAGATAATTGTATTTCATGTAGATAGCTCAGTGTGCTACTGCTTTTGTCACAGAGATCCTTTTGTTATTTGTAGTTCATAAATTACAGTCCTAATATTGCACAGTGAGCTATGAACTGTCATTAGAGAGTGGCATGCAAACTGCACGGTATAGGTTAGAATGTTTTGTTTTTTTCCTTAGTTTTCATTATCCTAATTTTACTATAAAAGGATTTGTATGGGTAAAAATACATTCGTATTAGTAAAACCAATCCTAACCAGTCTGTTTCTTTTTAAATCCAGAGCTAGTGCTTCTCCAGATAAAGCACTCTTAAAATATACTGCCTGCCAGTATTGGTGACGTGACTCCTACACCTTGTAGACCTCATTCTCTCATGTGACATTTCCTATACAAGATTTACACACGTATGATTAACTTATTCAGTGAAATGTGAGTGTCTTGTAAACTACTCTGGCACCCTACACTGCTGCGAGCAGCGCTATAAAACAAATAACATACATGTGAAAGGGGGCTCCTTTAGAGGGTGGTAGTGAGGGAATCCATGAAGGACAAGGTAATTGGGAGGCAGCAACAAAGGTTGCAGCATCGGGCGCTAGCAGCACTAAAGCCGGTCCTGGGCATGGCGGAACCTCAGTCATCTGTTTGTTTTCTTGAACCAGCTAGGGGGCTACATACGGGAAGTGTTCAAAGGGCGAAATTATTACTGCCCTTACACCTTTAGATTTGGAGGCCTGGCCCCCACTGGTGTGGCGAAAGCACTGCCGTCACTCCTAATGTTGCTTGGTACCAGAGCCACTAACACTCAATCTAGGTCCCTTGAAAAGACACCTCATGCAAACAATTTGAATGTTCGGAGAAAATAAGTATTAAAGGACAAACTTATGATTGTATATTTGCATTATATTGGAGATGCGGATACAAACATTAGTGTAGAAGTGACTAAATTAAGATCAGTGTCTATCACGGCAACCTACTGCTCGGCACTGTGTTTTCCTTGTTGTCAGCAGGGGCAGCTCCTCCGATAACGCGGAGAAGCGTCTCCCCACTGCTTTTCAGCAGTGCAAACAGGAAAAATAAAACTATAATAACACGAGGTTCTTATCATTTGATTTTTCTCTGCCGTAACCAGTTTTGGGACGGGGCAGGGCTTGGCTGTCGTCGCAGCCAGAGGGGTAGGAGTGGTGAGTGCATTTATGTGCGCATGATTTGGCCGACCAAACAGTCATGTGCACTAAACATGTTCTCCCCCTTGCTGTATTGTACAGCTTGGGTGGAGAACATGCACAGGCTCCCACTCCCTGTCTGAGCGCCGGACTACGGTGCTTAGACCAATCATGACGCTGCTGTGATGCTGGTGACAGCAGCGTCATTATTGGCTAGGGGAGTCTGGGAGTCTGTGTGCTTCAGGTTCATAGGAGAGGACAGAGGAGAGGAGGTGGCCCGCCAGTCGGTAAGTAATTTTTTTTCTTTTTCTTTTTTTTACCCTACCTCAGCTCTATCCACCCCACCACTACTGCCCAGGAGTAGCCGTCACTGGTCGTCAATCTTCAAATGATGAAACCACTGTATTGACATATGCACTGCTCCATTAGCCATAGAAATCTAGAATTCAAGACCATGAATGATCACAATGTGCTTTTTTTCGCATAACAAAGTGACACGACATCCAATATATTAGTATTTCAGTCGGTTTATTTTTGCTTCATAAAGTGCAGTGTTTTAGGAACTTCTTGGTGTTTTTCAACGAGATTAAACATACATTCATCTGATTCGTTTTAATAAATGTGCATACTCAGGAGTTTGAGTATAACATTTGTTATCACAATACAATGTCAAAATATCTGCCTGCTAGTTAAGTATTACATCACATTTCATACAAAGTGCACAGTGACTTTCAGGCTTTTGATTACCAATTGTCAGTCTGTTTGATGATGCAATGATAACGCATGCCTACTTTGGAAAGCGACACAGTAGGCGCTCCAGCGTGCAGTGGACTTCGTGATTATACTGCCAACGTTGTGAAAACTAAAGACTCATATAAGGGAGTATCAGACCTTTAGGCAGACTCAAAGATAATTTAAAATATATTCAGGTTAATGATTTTTCTTTTTCTTTTAAAAATACATATTGACCTATGGCTCAGCACAGCTTCGCTTTTCGCCCGCATGGGTTTTTCTTGATTCTTGAAGGAAGAAACTCTGCTACATGTTTGATTTACTCAAGATACGTGTGCGAGTTGTACCTTGAATTCACAGTGAGGGAAATTAGAAAATGCACAAATACACAAACTTTTTGGGATAAGCTGCTCCGCCCCCCCCAAGGTTCATCCCTCAGTCCAACTCTGTTCAACATCTACATCACGCCTCTAGCCGACATTTTCAGAACCCAAAATATCAACATCATCTCCTATGCCGACGACACCCAGCTAATCCTCTCGCTCCCAGAAGATCCCACTATAATGAAGACCAACTTCCACAACTGCTTAAAGGACAATTGCCTGAAGCTCAACACGGACAAGACCGAAGTGTTGATCTTTGGCAACCATACCTTCCTGTGGAACGACACCGGGTGGCCCACCGAACTCTGACCCACCCCGTACCAAAAGGCTGCGTACCAAAAGACCACACCCGCAACCCTGGCATCATTCTGGATAGCAATCTCACAATGAAACAACATCAATAGTCTTCACGCTGCTTCCACACTCCCCGCATGCTCCGAATAATCTTCAAATGGCTCCCCACAAACACCAGAAAAACAGTCACATCAGACCTAATCACCAGCTGTCTGAACTATGGCAATGCACTGTATGCAGGAACCACCATTGAGCTCATGAGAAGGCTCCAGACTATACAAAATTCAGCAGCCAGACTGATCCTCAAACCGCCCAAAACAAGCGCACATCAACCATCACCTGAGGGACTGGCATATTTTCCCCATCCAGAAAAGTTGCAAATTCAAACTACTAACACATGCCTACAAAGCCCTTCACAACCAAGGGCCAGCATACATGAACCACTGGCTCCCCATCCATAAAGATGGCAATTCAAACAACTGTCAAACGCTTACAGAGCCCTTCACAAGCAAGGACCAGCATATATGAACCACTGCCTGAACTTCCACCAGCCATCCAGAAACCTTTGCTCCGCCTCCCTTGCCCAGACAGTGTGCATCCACTGTAGCCACAGCGGAGTCCGCTCCTTCTCCCACCTCGCCACTAAGTCCTCGAACACTTTCCATCTCTGAACATCACCCTCGCTGACTGACTTCAGAATGAAACTCAAGACCTGGCTCTTCAACTAAGCCCAGCAACTCAGCGCCTGGATATCCTCACGGGTGATAAACTGCACTTCACAAGTACTGATTGATTGAAAACTCACAGGAATTCTAATGATATTGTCCTCAACTGAGAGTAAGGCTGCCGCACGACACAACTGGCAAAGTGTTTGAATGTTATTAAACGAGCCATTTACTCTTTCCTCTCGTTTTTGCACACCACATTCTTCCTACTGTCTTTAGGATTGATGCCCACATAACGCATTTACCTTCAATGATTGCGAAGGTAAACATAAAAGAATAATCTATCATGTATTTTTTCCACCTCAGAAAGACGAAAGGCAGAGTTTGCCCAGTGGAAATTGGAACCTCAGAAGTACAGTTCACACACAGATCTTAGCAGTGAACTCACTGCACAATCTTAATGGAATACTTTTTAGCCAATCGCCCTTCCTCAGTGGTAGCTCTTACCCTCCTAAAAGTGAAGTTGGATGATTCCTGCTGCTATTTCCACCCTGGGTGTCTTTCTGCATTTAAATGGCTCTCTGGCTGTCGTATTCCCCTGTGATACTAAATTGTAGCTTAAATAGTGCTCTTGTTACATAAGTCTAAACAAATTGCATTTTATTATCTCAGCGATAATCTTAACCGCTTTTGAGCCAGAGACCTTTAGGTTGTACAGGGATTTCATCAGTAGATCCATACATCTGCTGAGCTATCTTACTGTGGCTGGTGACCATGGACATGCCTACTAGGCCACAGGAAATCATCACTTCAGTTCCACGGAAGTACATTCGCATCGTCGATAGTCAGTAAAGTGGGTTCCTCCATGAAGGTTTTTGTTACATAAGTCAGATAACTAATGGTTGCTGTTTATTAGTACTTCAGGAACAACACAGCAAGTGGCATAGTCAGGTTCACAGCCGCTATTTTATGAATGGCATCTGAAAATAATACGGCAACCTTGCATTGTGTAAACAATGCCATGTAGAGCAATCCCTGGTCTGTTTTCAGTTTATCCCATTGTTTCTGTTAAAGTGCTTTTCAAATAAGAGTATTTACACATTTAAATCCGAAAGTGCATTTTGAAAAGTACAGTTATTACTCTGTGGCAGTGAGTCCACATTATATCTTATCTTGTGGCGTCTGGGACCCACAGGTTATCAAACATGACCTGGGCTCACATTTGTGGGCAGGCATTCAATAAGGAAAGCCGCGACCAATTGCAGAAAACTTTAAAAGTGTCAGTGTATTAGAAAAGTGCTGCTTTGACTCATAAATTGGCTTTTGGTATCCCATCTTCTCATTTTCCAGCAGTCTTTCTGATAGGAAGTGTTCTTTCAAAGCTGTCTCCATATTTAGTATAAAGCTTGAAGAGTCTGGAGTTGAGCTTACTTTTGTACAAAACAGAGGGCATATTCATCTGTAGCATTCCCTCATTCGTATGTAATGCGCGTTGCCAGAGCACTGGACTCCATCTTCGATTTGTAAACGTCATCAAACAGTCGGTTCTGTTTAGATGAAAAGTGGTTTTTCCAGTCTCCAACAGCTCCTGTAAGAGTAAATAAGATAAAACAAGGAGTGTGAGTGACCTCTGCAGTCAATAGAATAGAGTAGAGTTCATCCTTGGTGATTGGATCGAAGGTCTCAGAATGCATTCATCACGTGTCTCTGTCTTTCTTTCAACAGTGCAGCTCAGGTGCGTTGTGTAGAGCGCTCATCCTATATGTCCTAACATCCCCATTGCTTCATAATTTGTAGTCATGCAGAATTGCAAAAACTGTAGTATAATCCAGAAAATTGACAGTCACCAAAACCTGCCTGTGTATTGTCAAATAAAGACGTGGCTCAAGAGCAGTTGGTCATGGGACTGCATAACGGTGCACTCGGTACCAAGTTGCCCGTTTCATGATATTCATTGAGTAATACTGGCTAGAATGTTAGCATAAATTCACATTACAGTGAAGCGTAAAAGTAGTCACCCTGAAAATATAGTCTACTAAAAGCAAACATCTTTTTGAAAATGCATTTTGGATGTTTTTATGTCTTGCCTAGGCAGCGCTTGCGCTGTCTCTTCTAGACATACTGTATTCAGGAAAGGACTTGAAGTTCCGCCCATCCTTTCAATTGGCTCCTGTTACTGTCCATTCTAAATGATTGCTTTTGATTTGTGGATAGGCTTAGTAGTCCCTCCCTAGTACCACCTTTTCTGCTTTTGTAGCCTCCCTTGAGGACTGGCCCTTTTACTTGAGTTCTTACTCAGTATGCTTCATTTACAGTCTGTGAGCACAATTTTATTCATGACCTCCTAGCTGCTGTTGCAGGAAGCATGATAATCTCTCCCGCTTTGGCTTAGACCAGCACACGGCAGCGAGGCACGCCTTTATCTTTAACAATGGTGGCCATGCCTTTCTTGTCTTGGGTGTGGCTCACCAAACTCTTTTTATTCAATATTATATGTTTTTAGTAAGCAGTGCAGCACAGGAGGCGCGCTGGACTGCTTACAAAATACAATACTGAAAACATAGACCTTGGCAAGCTGTGCCTTTCCTTTCTTCAGCACGGCTCGCCAAAGTCTATTTTTTTAATATTATAAGGTTTTAGTAAGCAGCGTGGCAAAGGCGGCGTGCTGCCCAGCTTACAAGTCTTACATCATTTAAAAAATAGACTTTAGCAAAAAGCGCCGTTCTTTTCTTCTGCACGGCTCGCCAAAGTCTATTATTTCGATAATATATGATTTTAATTAGCAGCACGCCACTAGTGGCATGCTGTGCTACTTACGAAAAGCCTACAATATTGAAAAAATAGACTTTGGCGAGCCGCACCTTTCTTTTCATCGGCGCAGCTTGCCAAAGTCTCTGCAATAGGTCTCCCATTTGTTGGAGTTGGAGTTATTTGCATTATAGTTGCCAATGTTTTTTTACCTAGCCATGTTGCAGTACCGTAGGACCTCTAATGGCCACATATGGAACTGCACCCTGCAACATGGCTAGGTAAAAAAACATTGCATTTATAATGCCAATTACTCCAACAAATGCGAGACCTATTGCATTTCCAATGCTTGTTAATTGGTTGCAGGCTAGGAAACCCCTATTTTTTTCAACAATAGATAACTGTGACCTAATACACTAATTTATGAAGCAAATTTTTTAAGATCCCGTTAGCTATTCCAAAGGGAAAACTGAGCCTAGTGGTAATTTTGACTGCATAATAGAAGCAAATCATCAGGAAGCAATTCAGTGTGCAACGTGTTCTTTAGAAAAGATAGTTACAAATGCTGCCATTAATCCTTTGACTGGTTTTGGCTTTTTTTTTTATTTTACTTTAATATTTGAGGCGATTTAATCTACGGACGTTATCACATTTTCTCATTAAAACGTATTTCTAAATGTCATCAGTATGGCCTGCTTTGCATATGAGCCCCGCTAATGCGTTGTAAAATGTTGGTGTTTCCTGGATGATGCTAGGTTGGCTTGAAATATTGTAAAAGGAGCTATGTTAGCAAGCTGTCATTAGAACGATGCAGTATATATTGGTTAAAAAACAGATGGATGCTTCACACATCCTCCCACCCACAAGCACTTCTCTCGCTCTCTCTCTCACACACACACTCCCCCTCTCTCTCCAGTTTTGCTCACTTACCTTTTCTGAATATCAGCTTCCTGTTGGATGTGAGTGCACACACTGTGTGGTTCGGGTCGTGGTTTTCCTTCTCAACGTTGTTTTTCATCTCGTTGAAAGAAGACATCCTTGAAACCTCATTGATTTCTTGGTCACTAATACTTAAACCAAGGAAACTGCATATTTTCCGGATTGATTTGGGAAGATTCTGAGAATCAAAACAGTTAAATAACTATCAGTCACCAGACTTGCTGAAAGCAGGGAACAACTTTCATTGCTACAGAGTACTTTCTACACATCTTTTGCAAATCCTATTAACCTGAAAAGAAACGCCCAGTTTACTTTATATACCTTAATATTATTAAGGATAAGGTTTGTGAAGTTGTCTTAGAAGTAGGTGTGGGAGGAACTCACAGAGATTTACTCTGTGGAATTCTGCAGAGTTACTTAAAAACTCTGTGAGATTCAGCGGAGTTCCGCAACAGGTGGAATTCCAGTCCGTTCTGCTGCTCCCACTGATTTGTAGTGCAGCGAGTTTGGCCCATGCTGTAAAATCAGTGTGAATGGCACCATGCAGCACACCAGAGGGCGCTGCTTCTATCTTCCGCTTGAGTAAATTTTCTGCTTGAGCGGCAGCTTTCACAATACAACTGGCAACTTTCTCAACGCGAGCGATAGTGACCTGCAGCAATCGCCGGGGTTGAGAAATCTCTCCGGGAGGTGGTCTAGCGATTGTTTTTTCTTAATTGCGCTCGCTGCTTGCGAGAAAAACTCTACCACACTGCGGTTGGTGGAGTTTTTGATGGATTTGAGTGGACAAAACTCTGCCAACTTCACCGGCGAAGTGGAGTTTCCCCCCACCCTTACTTAGGAGGTCTTCCTCTAGTAGTACTTTCCATGCTAATACGGTCTTCTTCCAAGCTCAATGAAAAAGAGTGCACCAGAAAGGGTGATTGAGTGTAGTTTCTACAACATAATATTCCCCTAGAAGGGATGTGACCCTCTCGTGCTGAAGGTCAGGTCATCTAATACACTTCAGGTATATATCACAATTTACAATTGTGACCCGGACTGATTAGGAACCGCCACCCATAAAAATGTTGACAACACTGCTTATGCTAGAGAAATGACAGCAGGTACTTAGATCATTTAGAATGCTAATGTTGCAGAAGAGTGTTTTCTAAAAATAATCTAAGTCGCCATTGCTAGTATAAACATATTTTCCCAGAACGTTTGCCTACTAACATAGTATAACGTCTTATGTTTGTTTTTTAAATAGTTACACTACAATCACTCACACACTCTGACGTACAGGGTAACTTCCTTAGAATCACACAATGTATGTGTGTAAGGTTACAAAGTTGACAGCAGAATTCAGGACTTCCGGATCCAAGTCTGGAAACGTAGCCACTAGACCTCAAACCCTCCCATCTACATAAACGCATCTGCACCATTGGGGGTCTCACAATTGTTTGCTGAATAGAAGAACCGAAGGGTACTGTTGCAGTGGGACAACTGACAAGCCACAGAATGTTTTTCATTACTATTTTGATGTTGTAGGGGCACTTAGAGCTTCTTTAGGGGTTCCGGTTGCTGCAGTAAGGGGGCACCCAGCCGAAGATCTATGTAAAACAAGTTGAACCAGCCATTTTATTGTTTCTTTTAGAGAAACAATCACGTCTGTAATGGCCCTTTATTTGTTTAATTGGTTGATAACTACCTTTTAAGCTCATATTTGTCCACCTGATATAGCAGACAACCTGCTAGATGCCCTTGATTGGACTTTGGTGTCCTAAACATAATTGTAGTTGACATGCTGAAAATGAGTGGCAGGAGAGTCATCTTTATTAATATTTCTATGAATCAATGTTCACGTAATGTCGGTGAGTTGATGATGCGTATTTTACATCCTCCCATTCAACCCTACTCTATGTATTCCATACAGAATAGTTCAATATGAATACATTTCGACTACTTTAGTATTAGTGTTTGGAGAATTTCAAAGTCATCGAACTGCTCGTTTTTACCTTCTTCATTGACTCGTAGTATAAAATTAGGATAGTTCCATCATTTTTGTGCTCTTCCCATCCCAGGATATGGTCAAACCAAGACCCACATACAACTGTAAAGCAAAAACAAGTTACAGTCAGTGGACACGTATCATAGAAACTTGCCAATGGCACAATCCCAGAAAACGATATCTTTTCATTGAAGTAAAATGAAAGACATACTTTGGCATAAACACTTCAAGCTAGAAGATCACATCTATACAAACCCTCTTACTTCGGAATCTAGGTGTTTACTCATCACAGATCTGTGTCAACCCCCCCAACACACACAAAGTCCACATAGGCAACATATTATGGATGTATAGGAGACATGAAATACATGGTGGTGGAGGAACAGGGTTGGCCATATTGGCGCCAATAAGCAGAGGGCCCATCTCCTGTTTGGGCAGGGAGCACAATTCCTAGCGTTGGCATCTAAACGGGCTGTCTGAGGGAAGACTCACTGTATTTGTTGCCCCTCATATAGGAGTGAGAATGAAATCATGTAGTCCTATGTGCACAATTACATGAACAAGCAGTGTGTGGGGCTATTCGTACATAACTTATTTGTCTGTTGCTTGTGTGCATAACATTGTCCCCGTTTAAATGTTCTGGCTGGGACTGGGAAAGGATTTTAGGATGTGATCCTTTTCTGTGCACCATCCCTCCTTCCTTGCTCTTTCATTCTTCCCCTGCCCCCTTTCATTTTTGCCTCTCTCTCTATAGCTTTGGTGCATCACTTTGGACCCTCAACATCCCATTCTATAACGTAATTCCTTTTTGCCAAAGCTAACACTACACAACTTTATATTGACAGCATACCTATGTATTTCAATTATATATCGAGGATGTGGCTTTATTCGCCGCATGGTTAATTTCGTTTTGATGTAACACCTACATGCACATACTAACCAGTGATCTTTTGTATTGTTCTTAAAATCCTCAATAAAAACTCACTGAAGGAATAAAAAAATGATTTTGTGTCTTAACTTCTATGCCTCTAGGATGAGTGGTCACTCCTCATCAGGGAGACGTTACTCGTTGTCTTATAGATGTGCAGAAAATAAGTTCAGCGCATGCCGCAAAGTATGTGCAAGCTCAAGTGTGCTAAGTAGGCAATCTTTAATGTTATTTTAAGTCCGCGGGCTCATTTTTCACAACTTTGTTGAAAAATGTTTTTGAAAATCTGACTTTTATTTATAGAGCTTGGTAGAATTTATCAAAGGTAAATCACATTAGAACTTTTGTTAGTGAGCTAACAGATCTTTTCAGCTGACAGGAAACTCTTAAACATATCTGCCTTAGTAAAATCCAGCAAGGTATTTAGGGGGCAAAACATCCTATGTCTTTGTGCCAGTCTGTAGACATGGCTTTTAGCCAGAGCAATATAGAGAAAGGCAGGAAAAGGAGGAAAAGAAAGATAGGAATTTTGAAAAGAAAGAAAGCAGGAATGGAAAACAACCTTCAAGAGAGAGAGATATGGACAAGAAATATAGGGTTGCGGGTGGTGCAATCAAGAGAGACCACCTGGATTTTGGGCATCGACAGTGATGGTGGCAGCCGCTAATGAAACTTTTAAGACTTCTACATGCATGCATTTATTTACATGTTTTGCAAATCAAACACTGCGTCTTCAATATATGTTGGGGCCACCACCTCCAATTCAGAAAACAATATTAATACTGTTTTCTCGATTAGCCGAAGTGTGGTCGGGTTTGTTTTTAATTAGTAAAGCCATCTCTCATCTCAGCACGTGGTAGGCTTTTAACCATTCTTTATTCTGGGTTTGATACTGCTTGTCGATCAAGGGCATAAGGCAAAGGGGCGGGCCCGTGCCGAATGCGACGATGGCCCCCTGAGTCTCCCATAGCTCACGGATATGCATTGGCCATAGGCTGAATGAGGTCCCCCTGAAAGTTTAGGGGCCTTTGAAAGATGGGGGGCACCTCATGGCCCATGCTACTCCCCTGATGTCGATATCTGGATTTAGCTGTGTCAGTGCTCCTTTGGGAACTCCACAGTACAACCCTCGATTTACGGTCACGTGAAACGTCCTATAAAATGACTTCACAAATGAGCAGGGCAGACACTGTAGTAGAGTGCCCCGCCCTCGACCCTGCACGGTCTTTGTTTTTCCCCTGTCTTAAAAAGCTTGCAATAAATCAAGATATTTGCACAATACACTTTTTAAAAATCAGACATGGCACTATAATATCCGCTCTCGGGATTTTGTTCGCGTACTTGGAAGAGGTTAAGGAGAACAACTGTTAGGAGAAATAACAGCCATAAAACCCACCCGCGAAATCTAATCTGCTTCTTCGAAGAATCTAGGGAAAAAGGTCACTCTCCCGCCATACTCTATGGGGCACAGCTCATGGCGACATGGCAGTCTGGAAGCAACATATAATAGATTCAACAGACTGCGGATCACCTGACCTCAGCTGCAAAATCACGTGAAAGGAGTTTATTACAATGGCTCAATCGAGCAACAGTATAACTAAAAAGCTTTCTAAGTACGAGCGTCGAAAGCACCGCACAGGTGCGCGCGCATTCTGGCTGTAAAAGATACTGCAAGTGGAAGCACCCTGGTTCCTCGAAACAGCAGCACGTGGCACTAGAGAATCAAACTGGAACTCATTTTCAATAATGCCTCGAATAGGTCAACATGAATTCATTCATTATCGAAGCGAGACAATAATAAATGGCTTCGAACGTCAGGGAGGCGTGCACAAGACAGGCCACAAGTCACGTGATCACCAAAGTGTACCAGTAGAATGGGTGAGGTTACACGGTAGGACTTCTGTGGGCTGCACTGGGCCAGCAGGAATGGGAAGGGGTGGCAGGCCCCGGATCAAGGAACTGAACAGAAAGAGGCCCCTTGTTGGGCAGACATTCGAAGAGACCAGCTCAGAGGCCAGATGACATTACTACTGCCCTAGCCAAGGAAAGTGAGGAATCGTTATCACTGCTTCAAATGCACAGACATCTGCGGCCAGTAAAGAACTCTGGCTGCAGCGGGCAAACAAACAAAAGGGAAAGAACAGCTCCAAGTGCTGCGAAAACCCTGCTTTTCCCAAAGAATGTGGACCACAAGTCAAAGGTGACACTTTACACGTGAGGTCATTTGTGTCGGTCAAACACACACAGGAGTCAAAATATCCCACTTTTTGACTCTGATCTGTTAACCTCTCACAAAGGGATTATATATGTGGATCATCCTGATTCTGTGAGCCACGCAGATTGGAGGAGATTCATCACAAATGCAGAGTAGAAAAAAGAGAAGGCATTTAGTTCTTGTTTTGAAAGGTTACCATTACCAAAACCAAAGGTAGGGAGATCTCAAGCCCTCGTTATAGGATTGTATTGGTCCAGACAATAGTTCTGCTTTTGCAATAGACCTGCGCCAAAATACAGAGCAAACAGCAGGATGCTCAGAATTACAATGTGAGTGTCACCATTTGGTTAAAGAGTTCCGACCACAACTCCAAGGCCATGACAACGACAGTGGGTACCAATGAAACACCAGCTTCCTACATTCGGGTGCCTTGCTCCCATGAGAGTGTTCCCACTCCACTAGACATGCAAGGCCAAACGCGGTTGACTATCTGCGAGCCAAAGTGTAACTGTTTTAGGGGCCGAGCCCTTTGCTGCAAAGGCTCTTCCGCTGCACCCTCTTTGAACATGGATGTAGAAGTTCTGAAGAATACTGAAGACCAAACTGTTCTTCTCTGTGTAGGAATCATCAATCGTGAACTAATTGACATATTATTTCCCCCCCGCCTCATCTGCTCATTCTCCCCTTCTCCTCTGTGTTTGACCCTTAGTCCTCTGAAATACGACCCCGGCAGCCCGAGTGCCATACTAAATAACACATTATATAAAATAAACGAAATAAATATTAGACTGGGGTTTATGTTCTGCTTTTCGAAATGTGTGTAGTCAGTCCAGGTGAAGAAGAGTCACACTTGAAGACGGAGTTGTTGAGATGCTTTCACATGTTGGAGGCTCCTCATACGAGCTTTGGAAATGTTCTTTTGGTCAGCACCAGCCAATGGGCAGTCTAGGAATGGTATGGGCCAGTAGGACCAGATAAGAGGTGTGCCCGAGCACGTCCTGTCCCCTCAATGTTTCTTAGGATGAGTTCTGTGTGTAAAGCAAGTGGTTGGTTTGGGAATAGTAACATTATGTATTTTCTGTGCCATTTACAATCTGTGTTTTTATAGTGTATTCCATGATTTTACTACAATCGTAATTATTGCTGTTTGTTGTCATTTAGATGAAATGTGTAAGCGTGTTTTCAGGAATTTGAAGCCATAAATTACTACTTAAGTGGTAAAAAGAAGATAATCTGAGTCATATTAATAAAGTCAATGAGTTGTAAGCACTTTAGCATTAATTCAGACAGGGAAGTTCCTGGTACCTTGCGCCAGTGCTGGGCTTAGATAAGGCCCATAAATAAATGGAGTAACTTAGTCTGCCTATGCAATAATCTTCTGAGGAGCGCATTTCCTGTTTCTAGTGACACATTAATACAGTGACCCCGTGCAATTTGGACACAGAGCAAGGACGCGGGTCGCAGGATGAATCTGTGGGCAGAGTGCCAGCCTTGTGAACTGCATAGTTCTAAGTCAATAAAGGGCTGCGCCAGCCTCTCATCTTTCTGAGGTCGATTGAACATGTATCATCGTATAAATGCCTCCCATTCAAGGACCTAGTTATACTTCAGTTTGTGATGCTCACACGGTAGATATGTCATATAGTTATTAGTATTTGAAAAGCCTAAAACATGGCATGTTTTTAAATAAAGCTGCAGTGATTCCTTCTGATGGGCAAAACATGTAGGGGACGAAACTGCATAACCATATAGATATTGATTGTTTGGTGGGCAGGCCTGAACATGTGTGCGTGCAGTCAGTACACCTGTGTAGTCAGCTGTGCTGTCCTTAGTTGTTTTACCCTAAGATTGCTGGGCTCGCGGGCAGCAAACAGGACTCAGCGTTTTGTACGAGTCTGCAAGAATACATGATCTCACTTATGACAACAGTGAATATGGACATAGGTTTGAATACCTGTAATGACCCTTTGGGCTAGAGCTGCCGCTGTGCGTTCCATGTGGGTGGTTTAGATTAAACATATATTTCAAGTCGGTGCTTTGGGAAGTAAGAGGAAATGCGGGGTGATGAACTCCAAACAAGGGGTTATAATTGACAGCGAGGCAGGTAGGGGTAACATTGGCAGCATTTCGGTTTGAAATATACAGAATATATATAACTTGCACTGGTGAAAACACGCTCAATCTACAGTGGGGCATGTATTGAATGCACCATAGCACAGATGATAAAGGAGTTCGTGTCGTTTTACATTTCAGTTGTGAAAGCGCGGGATGAGTCAAAGGCAACATGGTTTTGTTCTCTTTTATTCGTTTTAAAAACAGTTCAAATTCGACTTTCACTATTCGTAATGGGTTCTTGATGTACAAGGGCATTTTTGTTAAAACCTCGATGACATTAGTACAGTGATTTATAAACAACAATGCACACATAGGATTGGGGGATTTTTTTAAAATATAACATTCAAAAGACAAAAACATCTTTTTATGAGACATTACAACAGTCTGACTATTACAGTGGGCAGAGTTGCAAAAAGTAATCTTCTTCCAAAAACTGCTCCCTTAGATAACCCAACAGCCTTTGTTGGGGTTCATTTGCCAACACTGGGTTTTAACTTAGGGTCAAACCCCAAATTTGCATAAAATCATCAGAGTGACAGGTTTATTGGAGTGACAAAGAAGGACATGACATTGAAGATGAGGAGCAGGGCAGGAAGCTGACAAGGCAGGGGAGCCTTCTGCTACAGAGGCTACACTGACAGCAGCTTTAGGGAGGGGAGGCGGGAGAAGGTTAAAGGACTAACAGGAAGCTTGGTGAGATGTGAGAAGGGAGGTGATTGGACAGCTGGTTTGGGCAGTGGGATGGTACAAAGGAGGCAAGATATGGCAATAAGCCAATGACCTCTCTCTGTTTTAGTACTGCGACTCACCGCCAATTGTAGCTTGGCGTGCACTGTAAAAAGTTATTCATGCATTGTAAGTGAACAGTATTTGAGAGACATTTAATGCTTCACAAATCTCAATAAAAACCGCGACCTTTGGTTTATCTCCACACCAGTACATTTTTCTTTTGTAAAAACAGAACTGGTGAAATATGAGAGATGAAGAACTCAGGAGGGGAATATCAATAAAGGTGGAGACTCTGACCTACTAGGATGCATGTGATATATCTTTGCTTCTCGCTGGACTGGAGATATGACCAGATATTCAGCTACAGGCCTGCCTAAATATGCCAACAACCTTTTGCAATTACCATGACACAATTCATGTTTCTCCTTACAAACATATAATCGGTTAAAAGTCTTTAAATGAATTAAAATACATCACTTTTATAGACGTGCTCACCTTCTCCCTCCAGGAACATATTGAAGTAAGCAGGCCATGTCTCAATGGTTGGCAGGTTTGGGTTGTCTCTGTAGTAATGATACAGTGAAACTGCGGTGTCCTTTGGATTGCGCACAATGTAGATTGACTGAAGGAAGGAAGAAATGCTGTCAGTTGCTGTGAAACGTGGTCAGCTATGAAACATATCCGCTCCTCGATGAGTGATACAAATATATGATACAATGCACATTTCTTTGTTATCCTGCTTATACCTGGGAAAACCAAAGGGGATGATGGACAGAGTGTTGAACATTCCAAGCACTCACTCCCAGTCAACTGATCTGGGATTAATCCATCATCATTGTTTAGCTCACTCGGCCACCCAGTTCAGACAAGGCCATATGCAAATCAGTCTGACCCTGTGCCTCATGGGAACAGTACAGCCCGAACTGCCAAGCCATGTCTTCCCTGGACCGGAAACAAGCATCCTGGGACCGGTTTCGGGTTCATAACCCTCATCTGCCAGGCTATCTTGAATCCAATGGCAAAGTGAGCAAGGGGCCCACGTCTGGGCATAGCCTGCCAACTTAGGGCGAACAAAGCAAAACCAAAGGGGATGATGGACGGAGTGTTGAACATTGCAAGCACTCACCCCCAGTCAACTGATCTGGGTTTAATCCATCATCATTCTTTAGCTCAATCGGACACCCCAGTTCAGACATGGCCATATGCAAATCAGTCTGACCCTGTGAACAGTCCAGCCCAAACTGCCAAGCCATGTCTTCCCTGGACCGGAAACAAGCATCCTGGGACCGGTTTCGGGTTCATAACCCTCATCAGCCAGGCTATCTTGAATCCAGTGGCAAAGTGAGCAAGGGACCCACGTCTGGGCATACCCTGCCAACTTAGGGCGAACAACACCCGTATTGGTGCTCCTATCTGGTGCAGAAGGAAATTCTACATTCAGAACTAGAAATATTTTCTTTAAGCTTTTTGGGTCAGTAGACGTTATAGTTATTTAATTTCGACATTAGTGCATTGTATTAAAAATATTGTTTATAGAGATAAACACATTTTTTCAAGTTTGTTCAAAACAATTGAGATATTGAGAAGTATTCCATTCTTGTTCTACTTACGAGATATGGTCTGAATATAATCTAGCAGAAAGTATTGCACATTTATTCTATGTATTTTGTTGAGCACTGTCCATGTTTCTATTTAATATTTCGAAAAATAATTCTTACCTTGCATTTCTTTGCTTTCAAGTCATGTGGCACCATGTTGTAGCTCAAATGTGTAGGGATAATTCTTCTGGAAGGCAGATTTTTCATTTCTTCTAGTTTTGAAAGCTCTCCAAATTCAAGTGGGGATGTCAGGGTCACCTTGGAGTCATACAAGTTCTTAATGATTTCTGCCAGCCAGTGGGTTCCTAGAAAAACATTGTAAACATTTAGAACCCTTCCATGCAAGTACAATAATCACATTTGATGAGACCATCAAAACGAATGCGATGGTTTGTTAATTTGGCAGAAAATAATTAATACAACAAGACCAATAAGGTGTACACAGTGATTTTGGGTAGCTTGATCAACCTATGGAACATTGTTTGTCATCATTCAATATGATATTGTAATAGGCGAGGGTGTTCTCCAGAACCTTTCACATTTGCCCACCATTTCTGAACAAAGTAAATTTCTAATTATAAAAAAGTATGCTTTTGCACGCTACATTTTCTGTCTGTTCCGTTTGACTTGGTGTCTGAAGTAAATCCTCAAGGCCCATTGTTCCTGGCCACTTTCCAGACTCAGGATCCTGTTGATTTGCCCAAGTCAAACCCAGCAGCAGTGCTCCTGTGTATACCTTCTCTTGTTCCCAAATATTCTAAGACTCAAAATTAAAATATTTTTTTCTAAATTAGTCGCATTTACTGAGCTTAACACACATCTGCAATAATGTAATGAGAAAATGAAAATAAAGCAACGGAAATGTATTGGTAGTTTGTGATGCTTTGGTGTAAGGAAGGAGTCCTCATCTCCCACCAGGTACCGGGTGAAGAATGCACATGTGGGACATAAAAAGATCTCAACCTGCACCGAACAAACCTGCTTGTATGGCGGTTCCCATTGCTTCCAAATAATGACATAGGCAATCAAATCCCTTATAGAAAACATATGTGCACCCTTGAATCCAGGTTGCTGTAGCTATGTTCTCACTGTCTTTTATTGTGATATGTGTGATATGACAATTCGAAATTCATCCACTTTGCCCAACCTCCGAACACACATAGGCAGTCTCTAAAATGTATAGACGCTGCTAATACTAGTCACGTGTCATGAACCAACCTTCCTGATTCTGCCTTGAAAAGATTTCGTGCAGAGCTTCTAAGCAGGAGCCCAGTGAATATTGTTCTGCTGCTATGGCATTCATATACAAGTTGAATATATAGGGTTTGAACCTTAGATTCTCATACGATTGCTATCCCTTTTGATTCAGGCCATGACAAGCATCCATAATAATGCACATTGCAGTGTACAACAAGGAATACTACACCAGATATATGTTCTGAGGAATAACCTTGGCTCATTTATAAAGTAAACCATTTCCAGCCCGTGGCGTGGACTCCTATTCTGCACAAAGTACAATAGACTGCAGTCCAGACATTATGCCACATCAAGAGAAATCCACCATTATACGACCTCTGAAAAAAAACCCTGGTATAAAAGTGAAATATTTGAAATGCAGGCCAAACGGTTGGAAAGTTTTCAAATGTGAGCTTACCTGACTTCGGATAAGAGACGAGGAGCACGTCGTCTTCCCTGGCCTGGAAGGTATCGAGTGACGTCAGCAGTTCAGCAGACGACCTTGTGGTGAAGGGGATACCATTGAACACGTGAATAAGATTGGAGTGGTTTGACATTGTGGCGAGGGTGGTGAGGTCTTGGAGTATCACTGGGGTTCAGGTGGCTTTGCAGTCAGTGATACACTAGCCTCAGTGCCCAGGAGAGTGAGACTGAGGCTCCGTCTGAGGGCTTCTTTATACCCTCAACTCCCAGCCACAACATTCCAGCCAAACCTTATCAGCAACTTTATGTCCTGCCCCGGGTGCCTGCGCTGCCCCAGAGAGCTGCTATCAGCGTGACCCACGGGGAAGCAAATATTCCAGACCCTCCTTCCATCATAACTAATAGAATTACCCAATGCCACCTATCTCTTATCTCACTTCTAAGATTAGTGTGGTGCAACTGAGATAGCATCCTTCCGCGAGACACGGGTTTGTACAGCCTCGAGCCCTACGCTTGCATTTGTCTTTAACTAAGGAAAATGTAACTGGCAGCTAATAAAGTACAAGGAACATGGTGTGGAGAGATCTGACATTTTCTGGGGAACCTCACGCCACATCTCATGTGACCATAACAGCTCGAGGTCCTGGACGGTGAGACCCTTTTGTAAGGCAGCTGCCTAGGGACCCTCTGATATGCCACATAAGGACAATGGCACACTAAAATGGAAAGTGACAAATGCATACACGCGAGTAAGAAAGAAAGGCGTGTTGTTCACTTTAAAGTGAATGGATATGAATTCGCGCTACAACCTGGTATTTTTGTTTATTGATTTATCTTCCTTTGGTTTCTTTTATTTTGTATCTTTTGTCGCGTGCTCCTGGGGCGGCGTTTTCATTCAAAACGTCTTGATACTTGCCTAGGGGGACACATCTAAGAAGGAAGTGCAATAACTAATAGTTCACTTTAAAGTGAAATCTTACATGGTTGCAGACGGACATCTGAGATGGCATTTGCGGCATTTCTCCACGCAGGCACTGCATACTCTCTCTCGTCTGCTCGGAATTGTACTTCAAATCATAAATGATGAGCGTTACATGTCTTCTCTTAAGAAGAGTTGGCGTAAAAGCCAGCCAGACTTTGGAACTGGGGAGCCAGGTGAGGGTCTCGGCGTCGGCTCAACATCCTGTGATTCTTGGCAAATCAATGAATCTTCCCGCGCCTTAAAAACATGAATCACGTGTCTTTGTGTAATGTAACTGCTCATTCAAAGCGCTCCATTACCTTCGAGTCGAGGTCGCCCGATAACTACAAAAGAAAAGGAAAATGCTGTCCTCATCGAGGTCTCTAAAATGCCTCACCTTTTGAAGGTGCCCCAGGGCCCGAAACTAGTCAATTGAAAAGAACCCCCAAACGATAAAAGGGAATACAAACCCTGCCTTTCCTCTGTAAATATTCACATAGCATCACTCCAGGCTCCTCTCCCTTGGGGTTTATTTGAGAAGGCAGGCAGCAGGCATTGTCTTAGGGAAACAGTGACGCTGCAGTCGGCTTCTCCCTTTGTCTCTTATCGGCTCCACTAGTCTGGGATATGTTTCAAGACCCCCGGGCATCAGCCCCCTGCCACCCTTCTCCGATTGCTGGTCTTTCGATGGGTTTGAATGGGTCGTCCTGTCACAGATTAGTTTTGCTGGGACAGCCAAGAGAGCTCCTTCCCGCCATTGGTGTAAGTATCGCCCCCCTACATCAACAGTTCCATCAAATGTTCTTCACTAATTTTTCCCTTATGCTAGATAATTAACAACACCCTCAATCTCTTTTAGCACGCCCAGGGCCGGCTTTAGTGCTGGTGGCGCCCTGTGCGACAATGTTTGTTGGCGCCCCCCCAATGACCACCTCCACCACCACGGATTCTCTCACTAGCACCCTTTAACAGTGACCAAGTCTCCATAACCACACTCTTTCAGATGCATTGAATTAGTTATATAGCGCCACTCATACCAGTGTAGGGTGTCCGAGCACTTTGCATCACACGCACATTACACGGAGGCAATCAATCATACGTGTGTAAATCAGTGTATAGGAAATGTTACATAAGCCAAAGGACTAAAAGTGTAGGAGTCACATGTCACCCATACTGGTAGGCAGTATAGTTTAAGAGTGCTTGGTGTGGAGAAGCACAAACTCCGAGGCGAAAAAGAAACAGCATAGTTGGGAGTTTTCTTTAATAATAAGAATCGATTTCTAGCCAAATTAACTCTTTTTGCAACATTAATCAATCTTCTAATAATGTATACTTTGTAGTATGTATGCAGTTCAGGGATGAAAGTTAATAGCTCACTATACTATATTAGGACTTTAAGTTATACATTGCAGATAACAAAAGGCTGTCTCTTGTGAAAGCAGTAACCTGCTGATCTGTTTACATCATACCCACTCAGTAATCTACTTGGTACACGTTCTTTGCAGCAGGCATAATAACCATCTGCACTAACTTCACCTAAATCAAAAACTCAACTATACAAAATGCTGTTCTCTCTTCAGGAAGATAATTAATCACACAAGTTATCTTGACATTTATGTGAGGCCTGGTAATTTGCCTTGGGGGGGGGGGGGGGGAGGAAGAAACGCTGCAGCAGGTGCTTCAAAAGCATAATAAACTTTCAAACACGGCGCCCCCAGGAAGTCAGCACCCGGTGCGGTGGCACCGGTCGCACCGAAGTTGCAGCATGCTACATTTATAACATATTAAGGGGCATATGTAGGAGGAAGTGGCGGAGTGAGGCGATAGCCGTCATGGCTTAACGCCTCACTCTGCCACTTCTCAATCTCAAGGCTGCACCATTTTTACAAGGATATGGTGCAGCCTTGCGTTTCCCCCTGCCATGGCGCTACACCTAGCAGTGTAGCGCCAATGCAAGCACCCTTGCTCCAAAGTGCAAGGGTGTCAGCGTGCAAGGAAGGATTGTTCATGTAGGAGGGTGTCCCTTCCTGCACATAAACAGTCCAGAAATGCCATTTTGTCACTTTTATGCGTGCAGCTTAATGCAGCACACATGAAAGTCACAAAATGGCATTTAAAAAAAAAAAGATTGTTCATGTACGGGTAGGGGGACCTTCCTGTACATAAATAATCCATCAAAGAATGTCCAAACGGCAGTTTGAACAAAGGCGCACTATCCACTTGCCCTATAAGGTGCAATATAGTAATACGATTCAATTTAGAAAATTTCAATTGCACAAGAATTTGATTGATAAACAGTTAATTAATGAACTAACATTCATAGACAATAAAGGGAAAACAAAACACTTATTTTCAGTGTGAGAAACAAAGCGCGAAAAGCAAGCCAATTTCAAATGTAAAACATGAGTAGTAATCCAAAATAAAAGAAGGTAATTATCACACAAATGAGTTTATAGATGCATATCAATGTTCTTCCACCCAGCGATCAAAGATGACTGTAAGGCAGAAGTCAAAGCTCTTCTTTATTTTCTTGAGCTGAAAGCGTTAATATTTTCAAAGCCACGTCATGGTTTCCCAATATTTTCAAAGCCACGTCATGGTTTCCCAATGCATTTCGGTGTACAACACCTTCGTCAGGGGAATGCTGTAAAAGTATATATGTATGAATACATAAACGTTTGTACAGTTGTTGCAAAACAGAAAAGTAAACAAAACTTGTATCTATACCTGATGTGGTATTAATTCAAACTTTAACATCCAGTATTATTACCAGCCAATAAATTGTTCAAAGAATGAAAGGTTCTCACAATGTGAATATACTAACAAAGGTTCATATGCGTGTCACGAAATAAAGAAGTGTTTAGTGAAAGGACACAGAAAATCCCAAGAAAACACGAAAAAGCAAAGGTGGAGTGAACGCCGAGAAAGAGAGTGATCGGATACGTAAACTACAATGGACTACACCCTCCCTTGAAAAGTGAACTAAAAATTCAGTTAAGGGGAGGACTCACCTCCGACGTATTTAAGCGCCTGGAAATGACAAACACGGATAAATTAGCCGTGCTACATTGAAAAAGGGAGAGTATTACCAACTGTAATCAGAATGTTAATGAACAGAAAAATCATTAAGAAAAACCGAAGATTCAACTTACTTTACTGCGAAATACTAAACGTCCTAGTCCCAAACCGCTCAACACAAAAATGTGCGGTAGAGTTGAGAAGTAAACATCTGCATAAGCAATGTATAAAATAAACAGTGTTACGTTTGTCGCGCACTACTAAGTGGGACAACAGTACGATAAGCTTCGCCCTGTAAGACGGCTTAGTTACCTGCATCTGAACTGTGCATCAGAGCCTCGGCGGGATTCAGAGTATCGACAGTCAGAGTGTGTGACTATCCGTAAACCGTAATCGGATGCCTGTGCAAGAGCGTGCATTGCGTGACGTGCGTATTTGTGAGCCTAACGTGAATCTGACACTAAAAATAAAAATAGAAAACGGACTCTCGTGCGGAAGACACCATTGTGGAACTACCAAGACGTGCTCAACAAAGAAGGAAGACATTGTGAATCAAACACATGTAAAAGTTCAAGAGAAAGAATATGATGTAAATTGAAATATATAAATTCCGTAAACCAAAGCATTTCAAATGCTGAAGAAGGTTTTTTTTTGATGATGCGAACGAATTGTGTATGCGTGTGCGCTATGGGCTGACATAAGCAGATAGAACATATTGTTTACTCTTACTTACTTACTTACTTAACTTTATTCGATAACATTTTTTTCATCATAAAAGTAAACAATAATCATGACATATAAAAATATCACAATTCAAGGAAATGCAGTTAAACCTCATCAGACTTAATATACAATATACATCATAAACTACACACTTCCCAATTTATTCTATATACCTGTAACAACAATCATAACCATAAGAACTTCCTTCTTGAGGGCCCTCTGACCTATAAGGTAAGTTGGGGCTTGAGTCTCCTCATATGTATCTTCCAAGCACTTCCAATGTATTTGGCTACGCCACACACCATCGAGGGAGAAGACGTATCGGTACAAAGGACCCGCAAGGCCATTACATGGCATCTAAGGCCCAATCCCTTGCATAGAGGCTTTAGCCATATCCTCCTAGCCACCCTGTAGGCTGGGCAGGCAAACATGAGGTGTGCCACAGATTCTAAAGGGGCTGCACAACATGGACAGGCCTTTGATAAGCCACTTTGGTTATTCCACCCAGAGGTAAAATCATTTACAGGGAGAATCCCAAACCTAACTTTTAAGTACAGTGATCTGTCCAAGGGTTTCTCAATAAAATCAAGAAGTGGTTCGAATAACCTGGACCATTTAAACTCTAAGAATCGCTCAGTGAGGGAACCCCCTACACCTCTGCTTAAGGCCTCTCGCTGGACCCAATCCCAATACAACTTCTTAATAACTAGCTTAGGTGGCGGGGATTGACTCTTCCAGAGGTCACTCAAGCCTATGTGTCCAACCAGCTGCCTCAGATTACTCAGCCACTTAATCCTATTACCTCTATCAAGCAAGATAAGTTCATCTAAGGCAGCTGCGTAGTTTTTAAGCTCTTCAGTCCTTCTCAATAGAACCCAGAAGAGTAGAGGGCGAAGGCGCACTGTTTCTTTGAGAGGGCGCCTACCCATATCTAAACGTAATGGAATTAATGGGGTGGAAACTGGTAGGGCAACCAAGTCCCTCAAGAACTTGTTTTCTGAAGTGATTAGCTCCGGGATGTTCTCGAACCCCCAGAGTTCAGAACCATATAGGGCAGTTGGTAATACTTGGCCTTCATAAATTGCGAGAATAGGTGCCACAGGTTTACTCGTAGACGCCCTATGTTCTCGCAAGACCGCCCCAGCAACTCTTTTGAAGTTTAATAGCATTTTGGCCAGATGGTCATTCCAGCTCATCCGACTGTTCACCCTAACACCCAGATAGTCAAAAGAATCCACCATCTCCAAAGACTCACCATTTAGCATGAGGTTGTTCTTAAATCTTTTGGATGGTGAAAGGGCCATAAGCTTAGTTTTAGAGGTGTTGATTGTGAGTCCCCTGTCATTACAAAACTCGCTAAAGCGGTGCAGAAGCTTTTGGAGGCCTGCTGGAGTTTTCGAGATCAGAATGGTATTGTCCGCGAAGAGTAGGGTTGGAGTTTTTTCCCCTGCCAGGGATGGCGCATCCGACGGTTCTTCCCTCAGATGGTCCACCACACCATTCATAAATAGGGAGAATAGGGTCGGCGCCATAACACATCCCTGGCGAACTCCCCACCTCACGGGCACCCTCTCAGTCAATTGTCCCTGGGTGCCCCATCTGATCCTCGCATAATTTCCCTCGTGGAGTTTCACAATGAAATCCAACAGTGGACCTGGGAAGCCCATCTTCTCCAGGATATCCCACAGCCTAGCTCGAGGGACCAGGTCAAACGCCATCCTGAGATCTATGAAGGCTAGGTAAAGACTACTGTGATTAATTGTCACCGTCTTCCAATAGATCGCAAGGAAGCGGAAGACCTGGTCCATCGTACCCACTTTTTCCCGAAAACCAGCCTGGAAATGGGAGAGAACCTGCTCCTCCTCCATCCATGCACCTACCCGCAAGATGATGACCCTGCCAACCACTTTCTGGATCACATCAATCAGACTGATCGGTCTGTAGTTAGCAGGGTCATCTCTAGCACCCTTTTTATAAACAGTAATCACCTCAGCACTCTTCCACGAGTCTGGGATGGGGTGGCCCTTAGAGATTAAATTCATTATTAGTGCTATGAGTGCAGCCCAGGCTGTGGGTTCTTCCAAGAGAAGATCCCCCGGGATACCATCTTGACCAGCAGCCTTCTTCGGGGTCAGATGTCTTATAGCCAGTACTACTTCAGAAGTCAAAAATGGCTCCTTAAGCGTCGAAAAAAGAGGGGCCCGTCTTGCTGGATCAGGAGAAAAAAAATTAGTTGCATCCAAACCGCCATATATGGTTGAAAAATGGGAATGCCATTGTTGGCTGGTAATGTGGTTAACTAATAAAGGCCTGTTATACTGTCTGGCCTTGTTAATCAATTCCCAAAACAGCGAGGCGTTTTTCCTTTTGGATGCACTTTTAAGATCCTGCCAGTGCTGTTCCTCCCACTCTTTTTTAGCCCGCACTTGTTCTTTCGCGTACTCCTTCCTAGCTACTCTGACTAAGGGTTGATTCTTTTTATGCAGGGCAGCGGTTAGTTCCCGTCTTTTAGCCCGGCACTTTGCAGAGTACCAGGGATTACTAGGTTTAGGGGGTTTTGTTTTGGAGCTCTGAATTAAAAAGTGTTTGCCAACTTCCTCAATGGCATTTTTATATATCTGAGGAAAAAGCGACTCCTGGGCATCCCCTGTTCCTGGGGCTAATCCCGCCAACTCACTAGTCAGTTCTTCAATGTGCACCCTGATCTTTGCCAATTTATCTGGGTGGGAAATAATCTTATCCCATTTCAACCTTCGATTACCATTGTATGGGACCACCTCATTTGTTAACCTCAATGGGGCTAGCTTCGGGCCTCCTTTTAAGTTACTCCACCCTATCTTCAAACATAAGGGGTTGTGATCACTGTCCTGCGTAGGAACCACCTCCATATCTACTAGGTCACGCCACATAGTGACATCCAGTAAGATATAGTCAATTCGGGACGGGCCACTAAGTCTGTTAAACGTCATGGCTCCATCCCGATCAGAGGGTGATCTACCATTCAATGCTCTTAATTTAAAATCAACAGTAAGAGCATTGATCTGCAATGCCTTAGCTGACCATTTTTTGATAGGAGGTAATGACAAAGCAGGAATAGACCAACTGGAGTCCTCCTCCTCTGTGCCCAAGAGATCATCCCTGCTAAGGGGTTCAAATGTGCAATTGAAGTCCCCACCCACAAGGATTTTGGAAGTTGTGGGACAATTACCTAATGCTTGTTCTAAGAGCATAAAAGTGCATGACATTTTGTCTCCCAGGAACCCTCTATCATAGATGTTAAATAACTCAATCCCACTGTCCTTCGTCTGGCCTGCAATTGAAAGGCGTTGAATGTCCCTACTTCCCAAATCATGAGTTGAAACCTTCCAGTTTAATTCTATTTTTACCCATACATGTAAGCCCCCGGCGGGTCTGCCCTTACCACAGCTATAAGCGGGTAACCAATAGGTTGCATATCCGGATTTAAATACTGAGGATAGGCTCCAAGTTTCTTGGAACATACATACGTCAAATTTTTCAATAAAGTTGTTCCATTCTGGAAGGGCCAACTTTTTTCCCAAACCAGCTATGTTCCAAGATACCAGATGAATAACCTCTTTACCGCTAGAGGGCAGAGTAAAGAAGACTCCCTTGTTACCACCCAATTCCCATGGGTTAGGGTCGTTGGGAGTTTCAAGATGGTCTGTAAGATTTAAGAGATGACAACCATCACCACTACAGCCCGAAGGCCGTGAATAAGTAGTAACAAGGGACCTGGTAACATCCAAACTTTTAGGATCCGGAAGGGCCGTAACCCTAGTGGGAAGTTCCCTAGCCTCATCGGAAATCTCAATTCCGTTTCCCACTAGCCTGACTACACTTAGGCTGCCCCGGGAACCCATCCTGGACTGTAAACGTCAATCACATTCATCCATGCCCGAGAGCACATCAAACCTGTTCACTACCTCCAGGGGCGTAAAAGGCCTCAAATGTTCCATTCTCCAGTTACTATTCCTAGTGGATCTGGGTGGGATCAGATTCCAGCCTTGGGGTTCAAGTAGCGTATTCCTGTTAAATGGTACTATAGGAATAGCTGGGTGGGCTCTAACCTTGTTCCTGGCATGGTTTGGAAGAAACACCAGGGATCTAGGATAAAAATAAGTCAAGGCTCGTGGACTAATACAGCTGTTACCCTTTCCTAGGGGCCAATTCAGAATATAATCAACCGCACCTGGATCTCTAAAATTAATCAGGACTATATCTCCCTCGACATCTTTACATCTACCACCAAGCCAAGGAAGACGTCTGACATATAATATCTCCCCATTGATGTTTTTATTTATTGGTCTATGTATACTTAGCCAATGTATAATTTTATTTTTCAACTGAAAAAATCCTTCTCTTTTGTTGTCTGCCAATGCAGGAACCCCCGTCAGGACCACCACCAAAGGCACAGCTTCAGGAGGTAAATCTACCTGTGGTTCATAGTTCCCTAGGTCTCCATTCCGACTAGAGCTTCCCTGTTCCTGTCTCATAATCCCCTTTGATACTGTAGCGTTCCCTTCCAAGGGATCAATAATAGGCTTACTAGTTAATTGTATCCCAGTTGTAGGGGGCCCTTGCCTATGATGGTCAAGCATCAGCTGGTTAGAAGCCTGTAGTGTGATTTTACTAGCATGGGGAATTTCCTTGGAAGCCTTAGAGGGAGATAGCATGGCATAAGGAATTGTCATATGCGTTTGAACCCTGTCCGAGCCGATCTTATTACTCAATGCGGATTCAATGACCGTCAACCTCTGCTCCATCCTCCTCAAACTGTCAATAATAGGTAAAATAAGGGTACTGAACAAGTCTCCCAGTTTGGTTTGAAGAGCAGTAGAGAAAGCGGCCGACTGCAGTGGTACATCAGGGGTCAAGTGCGTCTCAGAATTGTTCACAGCTGAATCAGAGCCTACAAGAGGGAAAGAGGGACCCGAATTTAGCTTAGTATCTGGCCCCGCCACCAGCCCTAAAGCATCTCCCTTTGCGGCCTTAGTATGTTGCCCAAAGTCAGAATGGTTAATCTTTGTTGTTTTAGCCAGGCCCACCCCCTCCTTGCGTCTTATTTTCCTTGGGGGAGGGCCATAAATTTTTCCCTTATCCAGTTTCTTGGGCTTTTTCCCAGTTGGTTTACCACGGCTAGAGAACTGAGTTTTGAGAACCATAGGGCTATTTATACAATTGGAAGGAGGAGTGTCACTAATGTCATGAACTATAGGGGCACAATTTGTAGAAGGACAGTCAAGTAATAAAAAAGGAACACTATCCTGAGAAAAGGGGACATCACTAGCACTACAGTTACCACCAGCACCTAAGGGGGCCTCGAAAATAGAATCATCAGGAGCCCTGCGTTTCATATTTTCGACAGAGCGACGACGCTCTGTCCTGCGCTCAGCCATAGTAATATCCCTCTCGTCATCCGTTGCAACTTTCTTAAAATAAATATCTAGAGGGCCATTTAACACGCCCCCCGGTTTTTCCCCAAACACTTTGTCTAAAGTCAGGGCCATGGCAACGATATTCTCTCGGGAAACGGGTGCAATCAGGGCGATCAGATGATGTAAATAGCCGAGCCCTGCCCGGCCTCAGTCGGCCTCGGAGGGCCTTAGAGGGCCCGCCCTTTGCCCGGGCTTAGCCCCGGTCTACGCCCCGCACGCGTCCCGCTATCGCGTAAGTTAGTTACCAATTATAGGAGTCAGGGGGAGGGACCGGGAAGAGGCCCCAGCTACGGACAATGGTGAATAAGTCGCAAGTCCCGCTGGTCCTCGCAGTCCCGCTGAAGAAGAAAAGTTCAGGTTTAAAATCACTCGTCCCTGTGAATTCCCCAAAGCACACTCCTCCAGGCAGCACGTTGAATCCAGCGGTCAGCAAAGGACAAGCCTCCGAGCGGCTCCCGCGAAGCGGGGGCCGCGAGGCGTTAAGAGCTGTGGGGGGAGGGACCGGGAAGAGGCCCCAGCTGCGGACAATGGTGAATAAGTCGCAAGTCCCGCTGGTCCTCGCAGTCCCGCTGAAGAAGAAAAGTTCAGGTTTAAAATCACTCGTCCCTGTGAATTCCCCAAAGCACACTCCTTCAGGCAGCATGTTGAATCCAGCGGTCAGCAAAGGACAAGCCTCCGAGCGGCATTGTTTACTCAATAATGGACAGCAGGAAAGATAGTTCAACATGCAACAGTAAACGATCACATATTATCATAAAAAATGAATTAATTCGATTTTGTCATTCAAACCACAAGGCATCAGGGTTCTCAGAAAACGTATCCAAAAAGTTTCTCTTTGAGCCAAATACTTATTCGGGTCAACATGTGCTAGGCACGATGTTTGTTCAAGCACTGTGAAGCGAAGTTGGGGTATGGTGTGTTTGTGAGTGTGCCAATGTGCTGCCAGACAGGATTTCATGTTGGATGTGCGAATTGCACTTTTGTGTTCGGTCACTCTTATTTTTATTTTTATGGTTGTCCTCCCCACGTAAACCAGACCACAGGGACATTTGATGGCATATATCACCATGGCTGTATTGCAGTCGGAAGAGTGTTTGAGCTTAATTAACTTGCCCGTGTGAGGATGTGTGAATGTGTCTCCAACCATCACATTGCCACAGTGTCCACAGTTATAACATTTATGCATCCCTGTGTTTTTCGAAGTGACCTGGTCATGGTTTTTTTTGGCCAGGATCTCTTTGATGTTTTTAGACCTGGAAAATGCGAAAATGGGTGTTGCAGAAAAAACACTTTTGAAGTCATGTTCTTGTTCGCTGATTTCCCATCTCTTTAGGATGCTCCGTTTAATCGCCATGGCGGCTGTGGAGTATTTCAAGACGCAGACCTCCCGTTTAGAAGCAGGTTTTACAGTTTTTTTGAGGAGCTGTGCTCTCTCCATCCCGTATGCTTTCAATTTAGCCGTTTCTAAAACTGATGGAGGGTAGCCTCTCTCTAGGTATTGCTGAAACATGACTTCTATGTCCAATTTCCCTTGTTCATCTTCTGAACTAATTCTGCGCGCCCTGATGAATTGCGACAGTGGTAGGTGATTTTTCAAGGTATGAGCATGAAAACTTTGGAAATGAAGTGCATTGTTCCTGTCGGTAGGTTTTTAGTTGTCAAAATGGATTGGGAAACCATGACGTGGCTTTGAAAATATTGGGAAACCATGACGTGGCTTTGAAAATATTAACGCTTTCAGCTCAAGAAAATAAAGAAGAGCTTTGACTTCTGCCTTACAGTCATCTTTGATCGCTGGGTGGAAGAACATTGATATGCATCTATAAACGCATTTGTGTGATAATTACCTTCTTTTATTTTGGATTACTACTCATGTTTTACATTTGAAATCGGCTTGCTTTTCGCGCTTTGTTTCTCACACTGAAAATAAGTGTTTTGTTTTCCCTTTATTGTCTATGAATGTTAGTTCATTAATTAACTGTTTATCAATCAACTTCTTGTGCAATTGAAATTTTCTAAATTGAATCGTATTACTATATTGCACCTTATAGGGCAAGTGGATAGTGCGCCTTTGTTCAAACTGCCGTTTGGACATTCTTTGATCACATTTGTAGCCTGTTAAGGGATTGAACAGGTCACACAAAGGCAGCACTCTTGATCACTGAAAGATTAATCAGTTGAATCTTTTGAATTTTTTCTAGCATCAATTGAAACACTGAAAGGAGTGCAGGTTGTCAAAACTCATACTCTAGTCATCTACCATTCAGCCCCACCTCCGACAACCAGCACCCACCATGGATTTTGAGGACATTTCTCACTTAACCACAAACCAAGCGGAGACAAAGGGTTATTCCGCCGAAGAAGCAGCAAATATTTATAACCTTATTGATGAAACACGGGCATTTCAGGCTCCATCCGGCTCCACCAGCCAATTAATAAAACAACTACAATATACATTAAGGAGGGAAATTAATCAAAGACTCCACGCAACCACACTCATCCAATACCACAAGGCAAAACGGATCCCCAGAGGGTTACGCATTGCGTTAAGACCCATGTTGTTCAAATTCAACAAACCATTCATGAATAAATGGTTTGCCATCTTGAATAAGTGCTCTCTAGATCGGATCTTATTGATCATTGAGGAATTGTCAGTGATACTCAAAGAATTAGAAACAGAGATCAAAGATTTAAAAGATGACTTGTCTCAAAGACTATCCTCTGATGAATTACCACAAACTCACAAAGACATAAATGACAAACTTGATGAACACGCAAAAGAAGTTCACGATCGGAAGTTGCGTAAGTTTAGACGCGACGCAATCGATTACAAACTAGATGAGGTGTATACCTGGGCGGAGATGTACGCTCAAAGACGCACATTCAGAAAACCAGATGCATCTACCTCTGAAGAGAGCATCGCAACTGAGCAAGAAGCACTTCCTACTCGCACTCCTCTAGTTTCGACAGCAACGGAAAGCATACCTTCTACCAGTGGCACATCTAAACAAACACCTTTTTTAGAACTGGGACGAACCTCCAATCACCCTCCAGAGGGACCATCTGTAGGAAGCACCAACGAACCAGGAGGGGACAAGGCTCCAAAAAACCCCACAACAAATGGAGGTCGATGAAATCCCAGGCGGAACTAGTTATGAACATCTCAAGTGTTGTTTTGAAACCTGATGAGCAAGCCGTACTGAACAAAGGCATGTCCTTTGTTCCTACGTACCGGACCAACGAACTTGAGACCGAGATTTCACTTTTCAAATTTACACGAAAACTCAGATTACGGTGGTTTTTCCACCATATAATGCAAGATCAATCTGTTGAGCCTGTTGCAGATATTGCATCGCAGACATTCAGACCAAAAAGTACCTTCATGTCACCGATCACTCACAAAGCCATTGATCTGTTCGAAATACTGGTCAAGAAAGATCTAGCACTTATTCATCAAAAAGAAAATGTTAAAAGCAACCTTACCAAAAAAGAACAGGCCATACTGACTAATTTAGCTTCAAGCAAGCACTTAACTTTTCAACCAGCCGACAAGGGTGGTGCTTTAGTGGTCATGGATACCACATACTATGAAGCCAAAGTGGATCAACACGTTTTAGACACTGAAACTTACATGGTCTTGGATGCAGACCCCACCAACACCTTTCAGAAGACGTTATCCCTAATTCTTACCAAAGCTAAAGATCTCAATTGGATTGATGAGAACACATACAAATTCTTGATTACCGATTACCCAAAAAGACCACACATATATATGCTTCCGAAGATGCATAAAGACATGGTGAACCCCCCTTTTCGTCCCATTGTAGCGGGCTGTGGGTCTCTGCATGAACCAATAGGCAAATTCATAGATCACTTTCTACAACCGCTTGTTCAACAATGGGTGACATATGTACAGGATACTACAGATTGTCTCAATAAATTACAACTTATCACATTACCCAGTACTAATGAGGTGCTTCTTAGCACCATAGATGTCACGGCCCTCTACACTTCAATCCCACATGGTGAAGGTATTGAGGCAGTTGAATGGATGCTTCTACGACACAACTATGAAGAATCTCTTAAAATTTTTTTGCTTGAACTGCTCCAATTCAGCTTATACCATAGTTACTTTTCTTGGAAACAACATTTTTACCTACAGAAGACCGGTACTTCTATGGGTTTTACGGGGGCACCCACATATGCCAACATCTTCATGGCAAAATTTGAGGATGAACACATCTTGCACAATCAGTCTTGGTCTGATCACCTACTTCTGTACCTGCGGTACATTGACGCCATTCTGATCCTGTGGAGAGGCACACAAGAGTCTCTGGAAACTGCCATTTCTCACCTGAATGGCTCTCATCCACACATCAAGTTCACACACTCGATCAATTCCTCTACCATTAACTACTTGGACATTCAAATTGAAAAAAAAGGTTCCATTTTGACAACTAGAATTTTCAAAAAACCTACCGACAGGAACAATGTACTTCATTTCCAAAGTTTTCATGCTCATACCTTGAAAAATCACCTACCACTGTCGCAATTTATCAGGGCGCGCAGAATTAGTTCAGAAGATGAACAAGGGAAATTGGACATAGAAGTCATGTTTCAGCAATACCTAGAGAGAGGCTACCCTCCATCAGTTTTAGAAACGGCTAAACTGAAAGCATACGGGATGGAGAGAGCACAGCTCCTCAAAAAAACTGTAAAACCTGCTTCTAAACGGGAGGTCTGCGTCTTGAAATACTCCACAGTCGCCATGGCGATTAAACGGAGCATCCTAAAGAGATGGGAAATCATCGAACAAGAACATGACTTCAAAAGTGTTTTTTCTGCAACACCCATTTTCGCATTTTCCAGGTCTAAAAACATCAAAGAGATCCTGGCCAAAAAAATCCATGACCAGGTCACTTCGAAAAACACAGGGATGCATAAATGTTATAACTGTGGACACTGTGGCAATGTGATGGTTGGAGACACATTCACACATCCTCACACGGGCAAGTTAATTAAGCTCAAACACTCTTCCGACTGCAATACAGCCATGGTGATATATGCCATCAAATGTCCCTGTGGTCTGGTTTACGTGGGGAGGACAACCATAAAAATAAAAATAAGAGTGACCGAACACAAAAGTGCAATTCGCACATCCAACATGAAATCCTGTCTGGCAGCACATTGGCACACTCACAAACACACCATACCCCAACTTCGCTTCACAGTGCTTGAACAAACATCGTGCCTAGCACATGTTGACCCGAATAAGTATTTGGCTCAAAGAGAAACTTTTTGGATACGTTTTCTGAGAACTCTGATGCCTTGTGGTTTGAATAACAAAATCGAATTAATTCATTTTTTATGATAATATGTGATCGTTTACTGTTGCATGTTGAACTATCTTTCCTGCTGTCCATTATTGAGTAAACAATATGTTCTATCTGCTTATGTCAGCCCATAGCGCACACGCATACACAATTTGTTCGCATCATCAAAAAAAACCCTTCTTCAGCATTTGAAATGCTTTGGTTTACGGAATTTATATATTTCAATTTACATCATATTCTTTCTCTTGAACTTTTACATGTGTTTGATTCACAATGTCTTCCTTCTTTGTTGAGCACGTCTTGGTAGTTCCACAATGGTGTCTTCCGCACGAGAGTCCGTTTTCTATTTTTATTTTTAGTGTCAGATTCACGTTAGGCTCACAAATACGCACGTCACGCAATGCACGCTCTTGCACAGGCATCCGATTACGGTTTACGGATAGTCACACACTCTGACTGTCGATACTCTGAATACCGCCGAGGCTCTGCTGCACAGTTCAGATGCAGGTAACTAAGCCGTCTTACAGGGCGAAACTTATCGTACTGTTGTCCCACTTAGTAGTGCGCGACAAACGTAACACTGTTTATTTTATACATTGCTTATGCAGATGTTTTCTTCTCAACTCTACCGCACATTTTTGTGTTGAGCGGTTTGGGACTAGGACGTTTAGTATTTCGCAGTAAAGTAAGTTGAATCTTCGGTTTTTCTTAATGATTTTTCTGTTCATTAACATTCTGATTACAGTTGGTAATACTCTCCCTTTTTCAATGTAGCACGGCTAATTTATCCGTGTTTGTCATTTCCAGGCGCTTAAATACGTCGGAGGTGAGTCCTCCCCTTAACTGAATTTTTAGTTCACTTTTCAAGGGAGGGTGTAGTCCATTGTAGTTTACGTATCCAATCACTCTCTTTCTCGGCGTTCACTCCACCTTTGCTTTTTCGTGTTTTCTTGGGATTTTCGGTGTCCTTTCACTAAACACTTCTTTATTTCGTGACACGCATATGAACCTTTGTTAGTATATTCACATTTTGAGAACCTCTTTTCTTCAATGGATTGCTTTATTCATTTATTAATACCGTTCATGACTGTTTCATTCTTTGAACAATTTATTGGCTGGTAATAATACTGGATGTTAAAGTTTGAATTAATACCACATCAGGTATAGATACAAGTTTTGTTTACTTTTCTGTTTTGCAACATTTGTACAAACGTTTATGTATACATACATATATACTTTTACAGCATTCCCCTGACGAAGGTGTTGTACACCGAAATGCATTGGGAAACCATGACGTGGCTTTGAAAATATTGGGAAACCATGACGTGGCTTTGAAAATATTAACGCTTTCAGCTCAAGAAAATAAAGAAGAGCTTTGACTTCTGCCTTACAGTCATCTTTGATCGCTGGGTGGAAGAACATTGATATGCATCTATAAACTCATTTGTGTGATAATTACCTTCTTTTATTTTGGATTACTACTCATGTTTTACATTTGAAATTGGCTTGCTTTTCGCGCTTTGTTTCTCACACTGAAAATAAGTGTTTTGTTTTCCCTTTATTGTCTATGAATTTTAGTTCATTAATTAACTGTTTATCAATCAACTTCTTGTGCAATTGAAATTTTCTAAATTGAATCGTATTACTATATTGCACCTTATAGGGCAAGTGGATAGTGCCAATAACAACACTGAAACAACCTGGGTCTCGGGCTGAGCAAAGATTGTACACTAAATGGCCAAGGTATACCCCATTCTCAATGTGACGACTCTATAAGAGAGCAACTCCTTGAACAGGACCTATCAATCACTTAAGGTGGTTAGTTTTTATTATCATTTGGGTCTGTGTACTTCAACATGCTGAACCAGTTCATAAAGCAGCGATCTGGTCACTTGCATAGAAGAAGCAACAAAGGAGGATTGTCACCTGATCTCTCACGGGTATTGTCTGGGATGAAATTTTACCCATAGATCAAAGCGGGAGATCCTAAAGTCAGCAGTATTAAATTATAATGGTGTGAGTTAAAAATGGCTAAGGGTGCTCAAAAGTTCTTTATTGATAGAGGACCCCTGTCAAAATTAAAAAGCAAAATGGCAATATGGCATAAATAAGTTTGACATTATGCTATTGTCCATAGCAAGATCGGTCAACATGTTTCTGTCCGTAATAGATCAAAAGTATCAGGGCTTTCGTCAGGACCTATGATACTGCTGTGGTTCAATGTGAGAAAACGTGAAAACAAAGAATCCAAAAGGAGGGGTGTGTGAATAAACTATTCCTACCGCACCGGTCAGGTCAGAAGCAATCAAAACCGGATACCCATGTCAAGTGGGTACTGCCCTCACCTCAACCTGGTCTCAACTCAGGGAAAGGGGCCCGCTCTATCCGTCGGTACCCCGGGGCGGTCTTTGAATTAAGTGGATAGTGCGCCTTTGTTCAACCTGCCGTTTGGACATTCTTTGATCACATTTGTAGCCTGTTAAGGGGTTGAACAGGTCACACAAAGGCAGCACCCTTGATCACTGAAAGATTAATCAGTTGAATCTTTTGAATTTTTTCTAGCATCAATTGAAACACTGAAAGGAGTGCAGGTTGTCAAAACTCATACTCTAGTCATAAATAATCCATGGCATTTTGCTTTTTCCATGTGTGCTGCACAAGGCAGCACACATGCAAAAATGGAAAAACAAGGAGAAATAATGCATTTCTCCTTGTTTCGCCAACTTAAGACAAGGTTTTACATGGTCTTAATTTTGGCGCTGCATCCTATGTACGCTGCCCTTGTACATAGGGCGAGAAAGCAAAAGACACACATTCTGTCCATCAACTGTTGTTTTTGCATTTGTCACCCCAAGTGGGATGGGTATGCTCAGACGTGAGTCCTGTGCTCTCCATGCCACTGGAATCAAGCTATCCTGGCTGAAGCCCGAAACCGGTCCTAGGATGCTTGTTTCCAGTCCAGGGAGGACCTGGCTTGGCAGTTCAGGCTGGGGTCAAGACTGATTTGCATATGGCTGGGTTCAAACTGGAATGCCATGGTGAGCAAAAAAAACGATGGATTTAGGCCCAGATCTCTGTACTGGGGTGAATGTAAGACATTGTTCTGCATTCTGTCCATCAACTGTTGTTTTTGCACTTGTACATAGGGGGCAGCGTCAAAATCAATGGGTGTTGCGGTCGAACACCCACCACCGGGCAGGGAGGGGCAGGGTGGGGGTTAGTAAACTCCGGCTAACGGCCGACCGGAGTTAAGTACATAAATAAATAAATAAAACAAATTACATTGTACGCACTGCAACGCCATTTGCGTTGCAGCGCGTAATGTAATTAGTTTTATTTATTTATTTATGCACTTAACTATGGTCAGCCGTATGCTGAAGTTTAATACGCCCCACCCAGACCCTCCTCCGCCTGCCCCACCTCCCCGCAGCACTCCCTCGAGGAGCCGCGACTGGTAGTGACCCTTCTCATTATTCAGAGTGCTAGTCTGCAATCTAAATGCCAATTATGGTAGGGACTTTGCTGTTGGATTAGTTACCTAATCAAGAGCAGAACTCCTGGAGGGCCTGTGCTTCTTTCACTGAGTTATGCGTATGTCCCAGCCCAACTATTGCCAGTTTCAGTAATGCAGGATCAATAAAGAAACACATCAGCATCCAAAGTTGTAAATAAACCCATACATTTCTTCAATCTAAGAATAATTCACAGTTTATGACGGCATAAAACAATCTTACACCTTTTATAAGGTAATGGTTTGCTGGGTTAGAACCAATCAGCAATAACTGGTTTAGATGGTAAATTCTCAAAAATGTCATATTTGAGCGAGGATCACAACACTGTAGGTTGTGTCCAGTCAAGATCCGATGAGTCTTGTGGATCCCACATCTGAAACTCTAAGCATCTGTTAACATTCCTCTTTATCACCGGAACTGTAAGCGAAGCCCTCATACTGGCTTCAGCACACCTCTGTCTGGTACTTGCTCCATCACATCGCCTGATATTTACAGGCTGGCTGGTGGAGATGGCCTCACCCAGCTCAGCCTTCTCACCCTCATCTGAAGCTTCTGAGGCCCTTTCTGAGGGTTCCTCGAAGGGCTAAGCATTGGGTCTTCAACAGAATTCTTTAAGTGATTCAGCAACAGAGTCATCATACAGTGCTTTAACTGTATTCCATCAATTTCTCTTACAAAAAGTAGCACAATACATACTATCTCTTTTTGATTCTTATTTATTTTAATTTTATACAATAATTTACACAGATTATAAATATTCAAAGTACATCATAAAAGCGTCAAGAGCCCTTTCAACACCTGTTCATCTCAGTATTCGTTGAATGTCAATTATTTCCATACTTATGCTTTTTTGCTTGTTCTATACATACAATCCTTACTCTTGTCATGCTTTATAATATTTTCTGGGTCCAGGCTCTAAGAACTCATATGGGTGTAGACTGTGCAAAAACGTCCTACACAATAAACAAATGTGCACAAATATATCTTTTATTAAATACACGCACACCAAAAAGATTGCAAACACATTTAAAGAAAACATAGATGACAGAAATTCTAGCAATTTAAACAAGATAAAATTTTTTATTTAATGGCATCCTCTTTGAACATCATTGAGTAATAAATCCATATATATTTGTAATGCTTTCTGGATTCCATTAGTGTTTTATTTTCTTTGTAACACTGTTGTGATGGCATGTAAGTAAACACAGTTATTGTCACCATACATTGGTTAATAATATAGTATTTCTAATTACATTTCTGTACCCTGCTGAATGTATCCTTTGTTTCATTTTCAGTGTTAATGATATTATGTGATTTCTACTACTAGGTTCTACTTTTCCTTAGCATACATAATAACAGTGCTTTAGGCAAGTACCGAGTCTGCACTTTCCATCTTTACTGAAATTGCAATAAATATACTTTAGCCCATGCTTGCTCATACACTGGCCCCAGACTCAAGAAGGCTTTGGAGGCCTAAGTTCCACCTCGGATCTAGTACCCAGTAACGTGCTAGAAAGGGGAAACAACCATTACAATGCAGTCATTACAACGCACTACCTTTACAACGCAGTCATTACAACGCAACATCCTTTACATCGCATGCCATTACAATGCAGCCATTACAACGCATTTCACTCCACCGCATGCCATTAGAACGCGTGCCATTACAACGCATTATAAGGTAAGTAATGGGAAATAGTAATCTTTACCCTTACACTATCCAACACTTACCCTACTGTTGCACTCCCTACAGTGGGAATAGTAATTTTTACCCCTACACTATCCAACACTTACCCTACTGTTGCACTCCCTAGAGTGGGAATAGTAATTTTTACCCCTACACTATCCAACACTTACCCTACTGTTGCACCCACTGGAGTTGGAATAGCAATTTTTACCCCTACACTATCCAACACTTACACTACTCTTGCTCTAAAAGTATTATGCATTGTAATGTTATGCATTGTAATCGTATGCGTTGTAATTGAATGCGTTGTAAGTGTAGTTTCTAGTAATGCTTTCTGATGTCATGCGTTGTAAAATCATGCGTTGTAATGGATGTTGCAATGTAAAAACCACGTTGTAAAGCCATGCGTTGTAAAAGTTTGCGTTGTAACATGACCTATTCGTTAGAAAGTGTAAACATGAGACATGCAGCCTCATTTACCCTATTAATAGGTGGTCCCTAGCATCAAGTATCCGTGGGAAAGACTGAAGTTAAGAACCTACCTACAACTTTTTTCATTTGAATTGATTCCTTTTTGTAGACATTTCTGTTGTTTTATCTCATTTTTATCTTCAGATTTTCCGAAGTTCATTTTCTTATTTTTAATTATGAAATAAAACATTTTGTGGACAGAGCTAAAAAATAAAAGGAAATTCGGCTAGCCCTTTATTCTCTTGCTGTATGTATGTAGTGCACCAATTCATGTTTGCTTTATTCAGGCTTGCTAATCCAGTAGTTTTATCAGTCAACGTTTCATATCAGTGTATCTATTAGCTGCTTTCATCAGCAAAATATTAATCACACTTTAATTTGTGCTTGTTACACAAATCCATTATCATCTATGGTAGTGCACAGAAGGTCTGTAGAAATTACGAAATCTGATTCGTTGTCACGCCTGAATGCTCATAGTTTACTTACCCACATACCTTGAAATTATAAAATGCTTTGATTTGGAGACAGCAGTTCACCTGATTGACACAGAGATTCTGGATGTTGAAAGAATTAAGTACTAAGGGGTCATATTAAGTTCACAGACAGTGTTGGACTGGGCTATCAGGCAGACTGGCACTCCCAAAAGGGCAAGTTTGAAAGAGTCAATGTGTGGGATTTCTTTTTTGGTCCCATAGGCTGTGACGGGATCAAAATAATACATCTCACACACTGGCTCTTTCAGGCTGGCCCACATTCTAGTGCCAGATTGTGCAAAAGACAGAAACACTATTTACAGATGTTCCATGCCATTGCAGCATGCCAGAGCTATCAACACTTGCATCATTTGTGAAGGCAAACGCTCCCAAACTAAGGTCCATCTTCACAAATTACATTATTAATCTCCACTATCTGAGCCAGGGACATATGGGGACTTTTCCTGTGCAGTACCATCATATTTTAAAAGATGATTCTTTGAAGGAAAAAGGCCATTGCATTTAAATATGGTATTCCCTCAGATGTAATTTCTTCTGGCTCAAGGTCTGCAAAAAATAAAACTTACTAGTGGCTGCCTCTCCTCTGTCCTTCTTGCCACAATGCAGGAAACTGGAAGCACACAGGCTCCCAGACTCTCTTAGTCTATCACAACACTGCTGACATCTGAGTGCTGTGTTTCGACGCTCTGACAGGGACTGGGGGACTGGCCATGTTCTTCATCCAGGCTGTGCATTACAGCCGGTGGAGAACATGCAAAGTGCGCATGACTGTGTGGCCGACCCAACAGGGCCAGCCAAACCATACCTACTACTCCTTCCCTGCTCTGTGGGCAGCCTCATTTGCACGTACAGAGTCGCTAGGGAACAATAAAATGATAATAACATAGTGTTATCCTTTTATTTTCCTTGTGGGGCGACGCTCCTCCCCCTTAGTGGAGGAGCCTCCGCTGTGCTCTCCATCTAAACATGATAACAATAACTTATTCCCAATTGGCATATTTAATTTACTTATAAGTCTCTTATAGCCCAGGGTCTGTAAATAAAATGCTACCAGTGGGCCTGCTACACTGATTGTGCCACCCACTTAAGTGTCTCTTTAAACATGTCTCCGGCCTGCCATTGGCGTGCCTGTGTGTGCTGTTCTAAACTGCCATTTCAACTTGGCAAAAAAAACATTTTGTCAGGCCGAAACCAGAAACAAGTATCCTGGTACCAGTTTAAGGTATCACCCCTCATCGGCCAGGCTAGCTTGACTCCAGTGGCATGGCTAGCACAAGACCCAAGTCAAACATTCCCTCCAAATACAGATGTCTGGGCCTAAATCCATCATTTTAGCATGCTTATTTCTGGTCCTGGGAGGACCTGGCCTGGCCTGGCCTGGCAGTGCGGACTGGACTGTTCCCATGGGGAGCAGGGTCAAGACTGACTTGAATATGACTGGGTTCAAGCTGGAGTGGCATGGTGAGCAAACAAAATGATGGATTTAGGCCTAGATCTCTGTACTGAGGGTGAGTGTTTGACATTGTTCAGTATTCCATTCATCAACTGTTCTATATACATTTAGAAAGTTGGCATTTCTTTTGCCTTGGCCGTTTGGTGCCTGCAGCCTCTCTCTGGTCACATGATTGGGTGTAATGCAAAACAGTGCACACAATTCACATTACATATGGTAAGTTCATATTAGAAAAAAACAGGATGAATCCAACGAAGGTATCAATTCTTCTTTAATAAGTGGTTCAAAAACGGCCAGCCGACACGTGTTTCATCAGAGAAAAAGAGTCTCTGAATCTTCAGGGCTGGAAAGATACAAAGTCACGACTGAAAACAGAGTCATTGGACACAAAATATATACATAGATCAACACCAAAACCCCAATCTAATGCATAACCCTCACAAAAAGAGAAGACCAAGCAAGGACATAATTATGATCAAGGACAAGTATACTAATACTAGTGCGTTCATCATATTACGGGAATTTTACAAAGTAGCAACCTTTATACCAACGTTAAAGTTAAAGCAAAATCACAGTGTCATCACATCCATTCACCACGTGAAAAACAACACCAATATAACACACCAAAATTTGGGAAAGCCCAAAAGGAAAAAGGAAGGAAATATACCAAAGAAGCACCCGAAGTGAAACAGAAATCCAAAGCCACCATGACGTAAATCAGATGAAAAAATAAAAAGGTAAGAACATAAACAAATCCAGTCGGTACCTGTAGAATTTATCCAACAAAGAAATAAGGGGGCAAAGCTCAATCGCGAGCGGAAATCTTAATTAGACACGAAAACGAGTATTTGTCAAGCGCAAATCACTGAGGTACAGAGCTAGAATAAAAATAAAATACAATGCAATGTAATACAACATATCAAATCCAAGTCAGAGTAACGTACTAAAGGCTATATATTGCCAAGCAAAAGCTCTCATCAATTTGAAAACTACAACACCAATAATATCTTTTCAACAATTAATCACACCTCACCTCTTAATATTTCGAGGTAACTGGACAGAATCACGCCACTGCAATAAAAACCCATATAGGGTAGGTAGCATGTCACAATCCTAAATACGAGAGGGAATGCCACCTAAGAGATACAGGATAAAGTGGAAAAACCCACAGAAGGGGGGAAAAAGGGCCATAATGAGTAACCGATAACCAGAGCAGTCAGTCACAAGACTAAACACCCAAAAGTGAAAGCCGACGGGTATACTCACAGGAGTTATTTCAAACAGTCTGAAGCACGGGGGAGACACGTGTGTTGTGTCAAACACACCCCCTGAAAACTATACGAAAAAAAGAAAGAACACAGCGAACAAAATCAAAGATTAAGAATTCTCATCGTAAACTCCCTAGCAGGGAATGTAAAGCCACATCTCTCTCAAAGTCGACACAAGACCTATATTCTAGCTGCAAACTTACTAGACGGATAAAGGAGTGTGTTCCGGCGGTTCCAATACAATCCTCGTGCAACATCCCGGCATCCCGGAAGTGCTCTTATACTTCCGTAGTAAAGAAACAACTAGACCGAGTCATTTCAAAAAGGCATGCTAGACGTCAAAGCGTCACGAATAAGTGATGTGGCGTCCTAATCTAGAACGACACAATGGCAAAAATAAAAAAGAGACGAAAGACACACAACAAAGAAATAATTTCATTGTGTCCAAATACACCATCATCACGTATATTATTACGAGCATCAAGCACTTACAAATCTCTACATTCCAAGTGAAAAAAGCTGTAATTTAAAACCTCCTCGTGCATGACAATATTCTAAGTAGTGAAAGAAATTTAATTGTAAAAGCGACAACATAGTATTCCATGATCAATAATCCAAATTTAATACAGCGTCACAACCTGATTAGAAGGGTCGTCTAATGAAGTAGGTGTTAAGGGATTAAACGTGCCAAAGAAAAAGAACGAAAAAGAAAGATAAAATTGTGCAAAAAGTTTGCAAAAAAGCGGAAGATCAAGAGGAAAGTACAGATAGACACCATAGTACCAAAACATTACAGCAACAACAATTGTAGAAACATTGCACAATTTCAAGGTCATATATCATTGAATCAAATTGTCAGCCATAAATACAGATTAAATCAGAAGAATTCATCAGAATGTAGACTATGCGTAAACGACATATTTAGCAAAGCTTTGGCCTTCACAGGGACAAAATTGTAGTACACACCCACCTCAAAACAAATGCGGAGATGCCAAGGTTCAAAATCATGCAGCATTGCATCTGATTGTCAGCATTATATAGAACCGTGTCGGATGAATTAATCAGACTGTAGTTCATACATATAAATCCGCAAATTAAACAAAATCAAAATAAGATATCACAGCAGTACAAAGAAAGGTAAGCAATGAATTAAAATAACCAGGGCAATATAATAGTCATAACAGACCTCAAAGTCAAGTACAATATGCATAGTGATATAAATCGGTACAGTTTCGGATTAAATGGTGGACTTGCAAGATTTACCCAATCAGATAAATGGAGAGCAAGTATCCAACACCTCATGCAGATATAACAACGCATCTTATTGTTTTCCAAGATTGCATGCACAGACATTACAGAAGTGTAAAAGGGCATCATCAGATACATTAATTTCCCAGAAAATATTGCATCCCAGAATCAACGTTGAGCCCATGTTCTACTGTATGTAAGCGCATGATCCACATAGCTTCTGTAGTTCTCTATTACCACCTCTCGGATTCAAATTTACAGTATCAATCCTAAAAAAGCTGAAAGTTTTATGTGGACCCTGGGTACTACATGACGCACCGTGTATCGCAACTGGATATCTGACATCCTGCTGATATAAGGCTCTCACATGTTCCCCAATTCTTTCTTTCAATGGTCTAATCGTGCTACCAACATACTGTTTGCCACAAACACATTCAATAACATAAATTACAAATCTTGTCATGCAACTAATGTTTGATCTGATTAGGTAAGATTTCTGGTTGAAACCATTGAACGCTTTAATGTTGCACTTGGCCCATTTACACATAGTGCAACACCCACATTTGTGGAAACCTAAGGTATGTGGTGCAAGCCAAGTAACAGTATGATTCACTCTTGGAACTGTGGGGCTAAGTCTGGAACGTAGTGTCTTGCCACGTTTAAAAGTGATCTGAGGCCGATCAGTTATGAAACCAGCTAAAGATTTATCAGCTTGCAGAATACCCCAATGCTTGTTGAGGCTCTTTCTCAAGATGTTACTGAGATCATTAAAGTCAGTGATCAAACGGGGCACAGGGTCTGTTGTACAGAGCTTGCTCTTGTGCCGTAAAGTATCATCCCTATGCATACGCGAAATTCGATTTTCTGCTCGTTTGAGACATTCAGATGAGTAGCCCCTATCTCTGAATCTAGATTTCATGTAATTGATGCATTTCTGGAATTCAGGTTCCTCGCTGCAGTTGCGTCTAGCTCTGATAAACTCTCCATACGGAATAGATCTAATTTGATGTGCAGGGTGAGAGCTTTCCGCATGAAGCACAGAATTGCAAGACGTGCTTTTGCGGAACAAGCGACTATTGAGTTTATCATCTTTGACGTACAGTTCGATGTCAAGGAAACTAATATTTGTGTGACTGGATTCCATGGTAAATTGCATGCCGAAATCATTTGTATTCAAGTAAAGGCAAAATTGGTCCAAATCTTACTGCGAACCAGACCATAGCAGAAGGCAGTCGTCAATATATCTGCCCCAAAAAATCACATGATCAATCCAAAAGGCACCCTTAGCACCCCAAATCCAATCTTTTTCAAGGCAGCCCATGAACAGATTTGCAAACGATGGGGAAAATTTTGATCCCATCGCGACTCCTCTTACTTGCTTGTACCAATGGTTCTCAAATAAAAAAACATTATTGTCGAGAATTAGGTGCATCATGGTGATTAACATTTCATTATGCATCCATTGTGCCGCTGGTCTGTTGTTCAAAAACCTGGTCACAGCTCGTATGCCCAATTCAGGTTGTATATTAGTGTATAAAGATACAACATCTAAACTGGCTAAGATCATTCCCGGTTGCCATTGTACATCAGTCAAAAGACTCAGAATAAGTTTTGAATCCTGGATATAAGAGGCCAGATTGCGTACCAAAGGACCCAAAAAGATGTCCACATATTCAGATAGTCTCTCGGTAGGGCCACCAATACCTGACACTATCGGTCTGCCCGGAGGAAAAGGTATGATTGGGTGTAGTTCGCAGCTGGGCTTTGTGTATTCTTTCTAGACCGCTACACACAATGGGAGCTTAGGTGTGACTGGATGAGCCTTCACTGCCAGGATGGGTGGGAGGAGCTGGACTCAGCCTCACTTACACCTGAAAAAGCTGTTTCCTGTCCCCACACAAAAGGCTGCATACCCCCTGTAGTCAGTCTGGAGCAAGGCAGGGCAGAGCATCTGTGCACTTAAAAGGCATGCCTCAAGAACCTTTTCCCCACTTCAAAGGCACAACTGGGTATAAAAAAAAGGACATCCAACTCCACCACTTTAGTATACGTCTTGACCTATGTATACTCTGCCAGTAAGAACGACTGCTGTGCTACTGAAGGCCTGCCACTCAGCTGAACTGCACTCTGCTGGTCTCTGTTTGCTGTGGTGATTTGCTGCCTGCTGCTCTCTTTCCTGGGTGAGAAGGATTGGACCTGCATCTCTTGAACCCAGAATGACTCCAAAGACTTGTTTGTGGCCACCTGATCTGGAGCATCAGGGACAAAACAGGCTTCCAGCCATCTTGCACCTGCACCTGGACTCTGCCATCTGCGAGTCTGCCATGCCAAGTTGTTCCACCCCAGTCCTGGACCAATGGAAGTGGGCCTAAGGTGCTTGTCAGCGAAACTGACATATCTCCTATGCTGAGCGAGGCATCCTCGAGCAGAACCAACGCATCTTCTCGGCTGAGCAGCGCATGCCCGAGCTGAACTAATGGATCGTCGCTGCTGCGTGGATTGAACCCATCACATAAGAACTACATTACCTTAGCAGTCCTCATAACTGACACATCCCCACGGCGCATCTCCAGCCCAGGTCCTCGCAGCTCTCGTCAACAGCAGCCTTGACAATGCCAGACTCTGCATCACTGCCTTGCAGCTCCTCGGAGCCAATGCATCGTCAGCTGAGCGCCGCATCCCAGACGACAAGACTTTGCATCACAACCCCCCCAATTAGGTCCTCAACTTCGACACAACAGGATTCGCACCGTAGCCTGACACATCGCTCCGGCTGCGCGGCACATCTTTATTCTGGATCCATGCAATGCTCCACAACCAGGATTTAAGGTACTCTGTTCAGTGGGCCTTAATGGGTCCCTGTAGCTGGCCCGCCCTCCATCGCGGTCGGCCTGAACTTGTGACTTTGTCCTTGTCTGGCGCAACCAGATATCCCCAGTTGGTGCTTTGTGGCTTTTGGCACTATTTTTACTAGACACTTTAAAATTCAATATCTCCGGTTCTCCTAATTGAATTGTTGTCATTTTAGTCTTGTTTTGTTTACTAAAAAGTACTCTATTGTCTAAAACCTGTTGTGGACTCCTTTTGTGGTGTGTCTTAAATATTTTGCTGTTTGAAGAGTTGCACAAATACTTTAAACATTGCTTCAGAGTTAAGCCTGACTGCTCTATGCCAAGCTACCAAGGGGGTGAGTACGTGTTAATTTGGAGTTTGCTTGTGCCTTATCCTGACAAGGATTGTGATTGCTCCTTGACCAGGATTTACACCCCAGTCAACCAACAACCCAATTCCTTACACTGGTGTTCAGCGGTGAGGATTTGAACTTGTGTTTATGCAGTGCCATACAGTAATCACCACACACACATAATTTAAGACTAATTCTTATTGTCAATTTTCATTGATTGGCTTCTTTTTGATTTTTTCCAAATATACCCTCACCCCTACTACTGCACCGCACTGTCTGAGATCATACCTTCAGCAATGGAGCTTGAGCTGGCCAACCTGGAAAGCTATACAGTAGTTGAGCTTAAACAATTCTGTCAGGAAAGGGGACTAAAAATGAAGAAGAGCACTGTTGGAAGCCGGAGTCCCTCTCCCACACCATGGTCTCCAAATGCGAGACCCAGGACTCCCCACTCAATGTTAGGCCAATAAGGTCATCGTTTGAGATAGACCTGCTCACCCCCTTAGTAGCGTGGCACGAGCAGCCAGGCCTATCTCCAAGACACGAGTGGACAGTATGTGAAACCACGCCCACAGCAACCCACTGGTGACACCACAAATGGACTCCACACGAGATTGATAAAACGAGTATAAACTTTACAGAAAAAGATATATGATCAGACCACACAATACAAAAATCAACATATAATAAAGGGTAATATTCGTTCCGGCTGGCTGGTAGGTTCAAATCACCCCGGTACCTTGCAATGGGAGAAAAAATGCAATGCGTATCGCTACAATCAGGTACTGCGCAATGAAGGAATAATGCAATGCGTCACACCCCAATCACATACTTTACAATGAAGAAATAATGCAATGCACGCCGCTACAATCATGTACTTTGCAATTAAGGAATAATGCAATGCGTAGCTACAATCATGTACTTTGCAATGAAGAAATAATGCAATGCGGACCGCTGCAATCCTGTACTGTGCAATTGAGAAATAATGCAATGCATAGCGCTACAATCGTGTACTTTGTTGGGCAGAAATAATGTCAGGCGTCATAAGACAGTCCAGCAGTTCGTTAGCAGCAATATTGGCAAATTGGATTACGACACTCCGCCTCTTTGATAACAGTTGCCCCCCACACGTATTAACGATGACATAAAGTGCAGCTTCTCACTCTGGCCCCAGTACTGCCACTCCGTTGGTCAGTAGGGGCCCCACTCTGAGCTGAAGTAAAGGCTCACATCGCCAGAAGGTGTGAGAGACCGAGAGAGTGTCCCTCTGAGCCCGCACCCCGCCCAGGTAGTGATCCACATTATCTGGGGCCGAGACCCCACTCTCCTCTCCTCCTTCAGCGAACCGGGCCTTCCGTGCTGGACTTTATCAATGGGCCTCAGCGGCTTGGCCTGGCAGCTCAGCTCCTCCGGGGCTGCCGGTCCGGGCCGCGACTGTTAGGAAGGTATCAGGCAGCCGTGGGGCACACGTACCCCACGCCTGTGAGATTACGTTACTCTGGGTGCACTTTCACAGCAGCACCCTCCGGGTCTCCTCTGGCACAAAGCCTAATAGACAACACTGATGGGACTTCAAGTCGACTCCGAGTTCACGTTCACCAGGCACTCCTTCCTGCGGTCTCAGTAGGCACCAAGACACGCACACCCTGCTGCAGAGACTCACTTTCTTCTAGTGCACACAATGATCAGCCAATCACCTCCACAGTCCCAGGTTGCACCAAAGCACGCACGCTGCTTTACTGAGACTTACTCCAACTCCGGTGCACCCATTTCCAGGTGCTCTTCACCAACGCCTTCGGCCGCACCACGACACGCTCACCATGTCGAAGCCTCACTTCTTCTCCGATGCACTTGATGACCAGGCGCTCTTCACCAGCACCTCCAGTGCACCCCGACACACACCCAGCGTATCCGAGACTCACTTCACCTCTGATGCACACGCGGACCAGGCGCTCTTCATCAGCGCCTGCAGTGCACCACGACACGCACCCTGAGCATCCGAGTCTCACTTCTCCTCAGTGTCTCCAAGATCACAGGGCACACCTTCCGAGGGTCTCGAGCTGCCACAACACGCGCCCACCACATCGCTTGAAACTTCTCTGGAAACTTTTATGTTCCTGTGTTTCCAAACAGGGAGCCAGCTCACCTCGGGCCCTTGGGGACACAGTACAAAGCACAGTCTTCTTCAAGCAGGGGAACCCAGCGCACACAGCAGTCCCAACAGCCTCTTCCTTGGTTAAAACAGCAAAGTGCAGACCGGCCCCAGATCACGAAGCAAGGGTTGGTCCTGCCTAGCAGTCTCTTCAGTTGTTCCTTACTTAGCAGAGGCTCCTGTTGACCACGAAATGGGTCTAAGCCTTTTCAGTCTCAATCCATTTCTATTCCAACGTTTAGGGGCCTCAGCTCTCATAGTTATACCCCTAAATGTCTTTGAAGTTCGTTGTGCTCAGGGGTCCCTGACCCCTGCTTAAATCAGTTCTGGGTGTCTCCCTCCCAGTGTCACCTTTCTTCCTTTGATACTGGGGGTCTGGATCCTCAATCACTCAGCAGGAGATGGGTCAATTGGTTTGTAGCGGCAGCCCAGGCCTTTTCACCTCCCGGGCTTCTCCTCCCGCTACTCTCCAGATGCAGGGCAGCCTGGTGCCATCTCAACCCCTCCCTGGGTCAAGACCTCTCCCAGCTCCTCGCACCTCTCAGATCCACACAGTCAATCCACATTCAACAGAGACACACAGAAATGCTTAAAGCACAAAACTCAGCCACTTTCTAAAAGAGTTGTTTCTGAACACATGACAAAACCACTTTCATAGAAAGATGTGTTATGACACTGTGAGTTCATACATACTAAACTTTACCACTCCATTTTAAACTTATAGGAAACTAGGCTAACAAACACAATACCCAGCCTCCCCCATTCTGTCCTATGGGCAGGATTGCCTTTCACCAGTGAAAAACGAAATGGAGTGTTTTTCACTGTCAGAACATAGCACACACCTCTGTATATGTCCTGCCTTTTACTTACACTGCACCCTGTCCAGGGGTTACCCTGGACCTACCACAGGGGTTCCCACTGTGTACGCAAAAGAGAAAGTAAGGCTTGACAAGTGGTTGCACTTGTCAGGACAACATGCTAACTTAGCAAACGGCGCGCAGGTCCTTGCATTACTAGCCCTGGCACACACAGTGCACATCACTAGGGACTTTGCTAATAAGGCAAACATTCCAAATATGGCCAACCAATTAGCATTACACTTTACACAGGGAGCACTTGTACTTTGACACTGATCAGCAGTGGCAATGTACCCAAAGCATCTAAATTGGCAACTCTATGTCAAGAAAACTGTCTAGGGGGAAAGCAAAATGTGTTAGGGAACTTTAGCCAAAAGGCCAAGTCCTACAGGCACCACAATGTTGGAGCTTCAGAAAGCTTTGAGGGCCTGGACAGAGGTAAACCAGTTGATAGCACCCACAGAGGAGCAAGAAGATGAAGATGATATGGAGTATCAGGAGCAAGAATCAGCCATAGAATGCAGGCTTCAGGGGAGTGGGAGGACTCATCTCCTGAGTTGAATCCCCTGCCAGAGCAGGAAGCAGTGTTTCCTTGCATTGCCTGTCCCCAGAGGAGCTGGCGGATAGCAAGACAGAGAAGGAGTTACAATTGCAAATGGTCAAACAAAAAACTTTAGAGAATGGCTCATGAAAAGAGCCTTAGAAAGCTGGACCAAACCAGGTACATTACATTATAGCCATTTAGTTTGCCAAGTTTGGACTAACCCCTGAAAAGTACCGCCAAAGGATTAGCGACAGCCAGAAACTCCCAACTAGTCCTGGATAGATTTTGTGGATTACTCCAGGAAGGCACTGAGTAGTTGGATGCGGGGCAGTAAAGTTAATGATTACAATAGGCTGTACAATCTGATTATGAGAGAACACATGCTCAGTATTTGTATTACAGAGCTGCGCCAGCACCTAGTTGATAGCAAGCTGACTGACCCCAGAAAGCTTGCTGGGGAGGTGGACCACTGGGCTAGCATCAGAGTGTTCAAGAAGGAATCTGGGGGAGACTCCCACAAGGATAGTCAGGGGTCCCACCAGACGAAATAGGGGGGGAGAAAAACGGAAATTAAAGATTAGGGACACTTAAAATCGAGTTAGGGCCAAAACCTTTTGGACTTAGGCAGTTCTAGGGCTAGCACCCACAGGAGCACCGGAGAACTCGTGTTACCTCACCCAGGGAAGCCGGGTGCATAAGTGTCTTTTGGTGTCGGGTCGCATCGTCGATTACAATGGAAGCTGGCAAAGAAGTGCTGCTGTTGTGAAGAGGAGAAGTGTCCGAAGAGATCCAAGCCTGGATCTAGGATGGAAGGAACCTGAAAGCAGAGGGGACAGAGTCTGGGTCACTTGCCAGTGACCAGGGGCGCGATGGACCAATGCCCACAGATGTCAGGTGCTTCAGGTGAGTTGATGGGTGTCTTGACTCTTCAGCCACGAGGTCCAGGAGGCGTCGACGGAGTCCACAAGCCGGATTCGAGCTGTCCCACAAAGTCTGTCGAGTGCTGCGGTGACGGCGACCAGAATGGATCCAACAAGCCTTGGCAACGGCATGTCTTGTGGAAAGAGAAGAAGGACGTCGGTGCAGACCAGCAAGGTCTGAGGGACTCACCCAGCGAGTTTAAGTCAGGGCGCGTCTGGAGCAACCAGGGAAGCCCAAGCAGAAGAGGAGTTGCCTTCGTGGGGACCCACTAGCCAACGGGCTAGCGATCGCAAAGGAGCCTCGAGCGTTTGCACTGGACCCCGGCCCACGGGTCACACGTGGAGTGGAGGCCAGAGATCTTCGGTGCAGTCAGTGCTCAAAGCTGGGGCTACTCGGAGCCCAAAGCAGAACTTGAAGGATAAACAGGAAGTCGACGTACCAGTAATAGTACACGGTGTCCAGGGGTCATGGTTCCTCGTCACCCACGATAGCCACGGGCCTCAGCTTTGCTGTGGACTCAGGGTACCCTCGGGGAAGTCAGGAAATCCACCTCTGGGGATGCAGAGACTTCGGCGTCCAACGGGAGCTTCGGAATTGCAGACCGGACAGTTGCTTCTTTGGTACCTGCCAAGCAGGGGAGTCACTCCTTGACCCCAAGGAAGATTTCTTCAGTCTTCTAAGCAAAGTAGAACGTCGAAGGTCCAGGATATATGTTGCAGAGTTTCGTCCAGGGTAATCTAAAGTCGCAAAGACTGGGTTCCCATACTTATATTAAGTTTGGGGGTTGGACATACTCTAGGGACCCACCTATGGGAGGGTTTGGAAAGAGGGGTGGTTACACCCATTTCCTTTGTCCAGTCTCGCGCCAGAGCAGGGGCAGGTAGCCCCTGCAACCGGTTTGAACTGGACTATACACAGGGACACCAAGTGTGCCCCCAGTGCAGGACTTCAAAGCACCAGAGAGTGCTCCCGCCCAGCCCCAATACACATCTGCCTGTCTAGGGAGGTGATCTCACACATCTTCCTGGGACAGGAAACCTATTGTCCAGGCCTCCTCTCCCAGAGTTTCGGTCAGCAGCAGGAGGCCAGACCCATGTCTGTGGCAGAGGCATCCATTTTATGATGCCAGGGCTGTAGAAAGTCCTACCGGGTTAGACCAGTGCGAACATGTCTCTCCCTCTAGAAGGGTGGAACACCAAACACGACATGTTTCTGTGCAGCCATCCCAAAGTTAGCATTTACCGCGAGGTTATAATGCACTTAAGAGTATATGGTCAGGCTGCACCACAAACAGCATCAGAGGAGGTACTCCGAACACTGCAGAGGGGCTCTGCTCATGCAGGGGCACCCTCTCACATAAAAACCAAGCACTCTGCCTTCAGGGTTGTTAAGGCCTGCCATAGGAGTGACGTATAGGTTTTATATGTGTGTGCAATGGTAGTGATATAGGTAGCCTATACCACTGTTAGGGGTGCAAGCACACCCTTACCCAGGCTGCAGTAGCAGACCTGTGTTGCCATTTTGGAGTGCTTCCCAGGGGTGGCATATTACATGCTTCAGCCCCTGGTAGGCCTCTGAGGTACCTATGCACTAGGTACATAGTATACCCTATACTAGGGGCTTATAAGGCACTCCAGAATCCAATTAGGAATGTACCTAATGTACATGGAAACCATTTTAGAGTAAGCAGCTAGGCTGGGGTCCTGATTGGCAGGTAGAAAAACAGTGAAACACCAGCAAAAATTGGGGGTACCCATGTGAAGCAGATCCTACTCTCCTACACAACCCCCCCCCCCCCATCAAACGCAGGGACAATAAACTAACCTTGACCAGTTGAGTCTTCATGTTCTAAGTGGAAATACCTAGAGAGTCCATCTGCATTGGCATGGTTACTCCCAGGTCTATGTTCCACTGTAAAGTCCATCCCCTGTAGGGAAATGGACCACCTAAGCAGTTTGGGGTTTTCACCCTTCATTTGTTTTATCCATAAGAGGGGCTTATGGTCTGTCTGAACAAGGAAGTGACTACCAAATAAGTATGGCCTCAACTTCTTCAGTGCCCAAACCACAGCAAAGGCCTCCCTCTCAATGGCTGACCAACGTTTCTCTCTAGGGGGTCAGCCTTCTGCTTATGAAAGCTACTGGCTGATCCTGACCTTCATCATTTAATTGTGACAGTACAGCCCCTACCCCCAATTCAGATGCATCTGTTTGGACAATGAACTTCTTGGAGTAGTCAGGACTCTGCAGAATGGGAGCAGTGCACATGGCCTGCTTCAGGTCATCAAATGCCTTTTGACAGCTAGCTGTCCACAGAACCTTTTTGGGCATTTTTTAAAGACGTTAAGTCATTCAGAGGTGTCACTATTGATCCATACCCCTTGACAAATCTCCTATAGTTAAAATGTCAGGCCTAAGAAGGCTCTCACCTGAGTCTGGGTAGTTGGAGCAACCCATTCCATTATAGTCTGGATTTTGCTCTGCAATGGTTGAACCTGGCCTCCACCTACAAGGTGGCCCAGGTACACAACCTGACTCTGCCCTATCTGGCACTTAGTACCCTTGATAGTTAGGCCTGCTTTTTGCAGGGCCTCCAAAACATTCCTCAGGTGGACCTGGTGACCCTCCCAGGTGGAGCTAAAGACAGCAACATCATCTAGATATGCTGCGCTAAAGTCTTCCAGGCCTGTAAGGATTTGATTCACCAACCTTTGGAAAGTGGCAGGTGCATTCTTCAAACCAAAGGGCATTACCACAAACTGATAGTGCCCACTAGGGGTAGAAAATACTGACTTTGGCTTTGCATCATCAGCTAGTCTGATCTGCCAGTAGCCAGTTGTCAGGTCAAATGTGCTTAGAAACTTGGCTGAGGCCAAAGTATCTATTAGCTCATCTGCCCTGTGAATGGGATGGGCATCAGTCCTAGTGACTGCATTGAGACCCCTGTAGTCTACACAAAACCTCATTTCTCTCTTGCCATCTGTGGTGTGAGGTTTAGGTACCAGGACTACTGGACTAGCCCAAGGGCTAACTGAGCGTTCAATCACACCCAAATCCAACATCTTTTGGACTTCTGTCCTTATACAGTCCCTGACATGGTCAGGTTGCCTGTAGATCTTATTCTTCACAGGTAGACTGTCCCCAGTGTCCACTTCATGAGTGCACCAGGTGGTCTGACTTGGAGTCAGAGAAAACCTATGTCTAAACTGGCTGAGAAGGTTTCTGCAGTCAGTTTGCTGCTGGGCAGTGAGGCTGCCTGCCAAGGCTACACCATCAACTGACCTATCATCAGGGTTCTGAGAAAGCAGGTCAGGGAGTGGGTCACTCTCTTCCTCCTGTCCTTCATCAGTAGCCATGAGCAAGCCAATATCTGCCTTGTCAACATATTGTTCAAGTCTGTTGATGTGAAGTACCCTGTGGGGACTCCTAGGGATTCCAAGGTCCACCAAGTAGGTAACCTCCCCTTTCTGTTCAACAATTGTATGGGGGCCACTCCATTTGTCCTGGAGGGCTGCTGGGGCCACAGGCTCCAACACCCACACGTTCTGTCCTGGCTGGTAAACAGTCAGTACAGCCTTTCGGTCATGCCAGGCTTTTTGCTGTTCCTGGCTAGCCTCAAGGTTTTTGTTTGCCTTTTTCATGTACTCAGCTATCCTGGAGCGGAGACCAAGTACATAGTCCACTATGTCTTGCTTTGGGGGCTTGAGAGGTAACTCCTATCCTTCCTTCACTAAACACAATGGACCCCTGACAGGGTGACCAAACAAAAGTTCAAATGGGCTGTAACCAACCCCCTTTTGAGGCACCTTCCTGTATGCAAATAAAAGGCAGGGCAAGAGTAGGTCCCATTTTCGCCTAAGCTTCTCTGGGAGTCCTTTAATCATGCCCTTTAAGGTTTTGTTGAATCTCTCAACTAAACCATTGCATTGTGGGTGATAGGGTACTGTGAATTTGTAGTTCACTCCACACTCCTTCCACATAGCAGTCAAGTAACTAGACATGAAGTTTGCATCCCTGTCAGTTACTACCTTCTTAGGTTAGCCTACTCTTGAGAACACACTCAAGAGAGCTCTTGCCACCACAGGTGCTGTAGTGGTCCTTAGGGGAATTGCCTCTGGGTACCTGGTGGCATGATCTACCACCACCAGTATAAATCTGTGCCCAGATGCTGTTTGGGGATCCATGGGACCAACAATGCACAATGCACCCACAGGAGCACCGGAGAACTCGTGTTACCTCACCCTGGGAAGCCGGGTGCATAAGTGTCTTTTGGTGTCGGGTCGCATCATCGATTACAATGGAAGCTGGCAAAGAAGTGCTGCTGTTGTGAAGAGGAGATGTGTCCAAAGAGATCCAAGCCTGGATCTAGGATGGAAGGAACCTGAAAGCAGAGGGGACAGAGTCTGGGTCACTTGCCAGTGACCAGGGCCACGATGGACCAATGCCCACAGATGTCAGGTGCTTCAGGTGAGTTGATGGGTGTCTTCACTCTTCAGCCACGAGTTCCAGGAGGCGTCGACGGAGTCCACAAGCCGGATTCGAGCTGTCCCACAAAGTCTGTCGAGTGCTGCGGTGTCGGCGACCAGAATGGATCCAACAAACCTTGGCAACGGCATGTCTTGTGGAAAGAGAAGAAGGACGTCGGTGCAGACCAGCAAGGTCTGAGGGATTCACCCAGCGAGTTTAAGTCAGGGCGCGTATGGAGCAACCAGGGAAGCCCAAGCAGAAGAGGAGTTGCCTTCGTGGGGACCCACTAGCCAACGGGCTAGCGATCGCAAAGGAGCCTCGAGCGTTTGCACTGGAACCCGGCCCACGGGTCACTCGTGGAGTGGAGGCCAGAGATCTTCGGTGCAGTCAGTGCTCAAGGCTGGGGCTACTCGGAGCCCAAAGCAGAACTTGAAGGATAAACAGGAAGTTGACGTACCAGTAATAGTACGCGGTGTCCAGGGGTCATGGTTCCTCGTCACCCACGATAGCCACGGGCCTCAGCTTTGCTGTGGACTCAGGGTACCCTCGGGGAAGTCAGGAAATCCACCTCTGGGGGAGCAGAGACTTCGGCGTCCAACGGGAGCTTCGGAATTGCAGACCGGACAGTTGCTTCTTTGGTACCTGCCAAGCAGGGGAGTCACTCCTTGACCCCAAGGAAGATTTCTTCAGTCTTCTAAGCAAAGTAGAACGTCGAAGGTCCAGGATTTATGTTGCAGAGTTTCGTCCAGGGTAATCTAAAGTCGCAAGGACTGGGTTCCCATACTTATACTAAGTTTGGGGGTTGGACATACTCTAGGGACCCACCTATGGGAGGGTTTGGAAAGAGGGGTGGTTACACCCATTTCCTTTGTCCAGTCTCGCGCCAGAGCAGGGGCAGGTAGCCCCTGCAACCGGTTTGAACTGGACTATACACAGGGACACCAAGTGTGCCCCCAGTGCAGGACTTCAAAGCACCAGAGAGTGCTCCCGCCCAGCCCCAATACACATCTGCCTGTCTAGGGAGGTGATCTCACACACCTTCCTGGGACAGGAAACCTATTGTCCAGGCCTCCTCTCCCAGAGTTTCGGTCAGCAGCAGGAGGCCAGACCCGTGTCTGTGGTAGAGGCATCCATTTTATGATGCCAGGGCTGTAGAAAGTCCTACCGGGTTAGACCAGTGTGAACATGTCTCTCCCTCTAGAAGGGTGGAATGCTACCCCCGCCGCCAGAACTGGCGGGGGGGGTTAGTATTCCAAAGCACTTGACACCAAACACGACATTTTTCTGTGCAGCCATCCCAAAGTTAGCATTTACCGCGAGGTTATAATGCACTTAAGAGTATATGGTCAGGCTGCACCACAAACAGCTTTAGAGGAGGTACTCCGAACACTGCTGAGGGGCTCTGCTCATGCAGGGGCACCCTCTCACATAAAAACCAAGCACTCTGCCTTCAGGATTGTTAAGGCCTGCCATAGGAGTGACATATAGGTTTTATATGTGTGTGCAATGGTAGTGATATAGGTAGCCTATACCACTATTAGGGGTGCAAGCACACCCTTACCCAGGCTGCAGTAGCAGACCTGTGGTGCCATTTTGGAGTGCTTCCCAGGGGTGGCATAATACATGCTTCAGCCCCTGGTAGGCCTCTGAGGTACCTATGCACTAGGTACATAGTATACCCTATACTAGGGGCTTATAAGGCACTCCAGAATCCAATTAGGAATGTACCTAATGTACATGGAAACCATTGTAGAGTAAGCAGCTAGGCTGGGGTCCTGATTAGCTGGGCCACAGCCAGACTAAGGTAGAAAAACAGTGAAACACCAGCAAAAATTGGGGGTACCCATGTAAAGCAGATACTACTCTCCTACCCCCCCCCCCCCCCCAAACGCAGGGACAATAAACTAACCTTGACCAGTTGAGTCTTCATGTTCTAAGTGGAAAAACCTAGAGAGTCCATCTGCATTGGCATGGTTACTCCCAGGTCTATGTTCCACTGTAAAGTCCATCCCCTGTAGGGAAATGGACCACCTAAGCAGTTTGGGGTTTTCACCCTTCATTTGTTTTAGCCATAAGAGGGGCTTATGGTCTGTCTGAACAAGGAAGTGAGTACCAAATAAGTATGGCCTCAACTTCTTCAGAGCCCAAACCACAGCAAAGGCCTCCCTCTCAATTGCTGACCAACGTTTCTGTCTAGGGGTCAGCCTTCTGCTTATGAAAGCTACTGGCTGATCCTGACCTTCATCATTTAATTGTGACAGTACAGCCCCTACCCCCAATTCAGATGCATCTGTTTGGACAATGAACTTCTTGGAGTAGTCAGGACTCTGCAGAATGGGAGCAGTGCACATGGCCTGCCTCAGGTCATCAAATGCCTTTTGACAGCTAGCTGTCCACTGAACCTTTTTGGGCATTTTTTTTAGAAGTTAAGTCATTCAGAGGTGTCACTATTGATCCATACCCCTTGACAAATCTCCTATAGTTAAAATGTCAGGCCTAAGAAGGCTCTCACCTGAGTCTGGGTAGTTGGAGCAACCCATTCCATTATAGTCTGGATTTTGCTCTGCAATGGTTGAACCTGGCCTCCACCTACAAGGTGGCCCAGGTACACAACCTGACTCTGCCCTATCTGGCACTTAGTACCCTTGATAGTTAGGCCTGCTTTTTGCAGGGCCTCCAAAACATTCCTCAGGTGGACCTGGTGACCCTCCCAGGTGGAGCTAAAGACAGCAACATCATCTAGATATGCTGCGCTAAAGTCTTCCAGGCCTGTAAGGATTTGATTCACCAACCTTTGGAAAGTGGCAGGTGCATTCTTCAAACCAAAGGGCATTACCACAAACTGATAGTGCCCACTAGGGGTAGAAAATACTGACTTTGGCTTTGCATCATCAGCTAGTCTGATCTGCCAGTAGCCAGTTGTCAGGTCAAATGTGCTTAGAAACTTGGCTGAGGCCAAAGTATCTATTAGCTCATCTGCCCTGTGAATGGGATGGGCATCAGTCCTAGTGACTGCATTGAGACCCCTGTAGTCTACACAAAACCTCATTTCTCTCTTGCCATCTGTGGTGTGAGGTTTAGGTACCAGGACTACTGGACTAGCCCAAGGGCTAACTGAGCGTTCAATCACACCCAAATCCAACATCTTTTGGACTTCTGTCCTTATACAGTCCCTGACATGGTCAGGTTGCCTGTAGATCTTATTCTTCACAGGTAGACTGTCCCCAGTGTCCACTTCATGAGTGCACCAGGTGGTCTGACTTGGAGTCAGAGAAAACCTATGTCTAAACTGGCTGAGAAGGTTTCTGCAGTCAGTTTGCTGCTGGGCAGTGAGGCTGCCTGCCAAGGCTACACCATCAACTGACCTATCATCAGGGTTCTGAGAAAGCAGGTCAGGGAGTGGGTCACTCTCTTCCTCCTGTCCTTCATCAGTAGCCATGAGCAAGCCAATATCTGCCCTGTCAACATATTGTTCAAGTCTGTTGATGTGAAGTACCCTGTGGGGACTCCTAGGGATTCCAAGGTCCTCCAAGTAGGTAACCTCCCCTTTCTGTTCAACAATTGTATGGGGGCCACTCCATTTGTCCTGGAGGGCTGCTGGGGCCACAGGCTCCAACACCCATACGTTCTGTCCTGGCTGGTAAACAGTCAGTACAGCCTTTCGGTCATGCCAGGCTTTTTGCTGTTCCTGGCTAGCCTCAAGGTTTTTGTTTGCCTTTTTCATGTACTCAGCTATCCTGGAGCGGAGACCAAGTACATAGTCCACTATGTCTTGCTTTGGGGGCTTGAGAGGTAACTCCTATCCTTCCTTCACTAAACACAATGGACCCCTGACAGGGTGACCAAACAAAAGTTCAAATGGGCTGTAACCAACCCCCTTTTGAGGCACCTCCCTGTATGCAAATAAAAGGCAGGGCAAGAGTAGGTCCCATTTTCGCCTAAGCTTCTCTGGGAGTCCTTTAATCATGCCCTTTAAGGTTTTGTTGAATCTCTCAACTAAACCATTGCATTGTGGGTGATAGGGTACTGTGAATTTGTAGTTCACTCCACACTCCTTCCACATAGCAGTCAAGTAACTAGACATGAAGTTTGCATCCCTGTCAGATACTACCTTCTTAGGATAGCCTACTCTTGAGAACACACTCAAGAGAGCTCTTGCCACCACAGGTGCTGTAGTGGTCCTTAGTGGAATTGCCTCTGGGTACCTGGTGGCATGATCTACCACCACTAGTATAAATCAGTGCCCAGATGCTGTTTGGGGATCCATGGGACCAACAATGCACAATGCACCCACAGGAGCACCGGAGAACTCGTGTTACCTCACCCTGGGAAGCCGGGTGCATAAGTGTCTTTTGGTGTCGGGTCGCATCATCGATTACAATGGAAGCTGGCAAAGAAGTGCTGCTGTTGTGAAGAGGAGATGTGTCCAAAGAGATCCAAGCCTGGATCTAGGATGGAAGGAACCTGAAAGCAGAGGGGACAGAGTCTGGGTCACTTGCCAGTGACCAGGGCCACGATGGACCAATGCCCACAGATGTCAGGTGCTTCAGGTGAGTTGATGGGTGTCTTCACTCTTCAGCCACGAGTTCCAGGAGGCGTCGACGGAGTCCACAAGCCGGATTCGAGCTGTCCCACAAAGTCTGTCGAGTGCTGCGGTGTCGGCGACCAGAATGGATCCAACAAACCTTGGCAACGGCATGTCTTGTGGAAAGAGAAGAAGGACGTCGGTGCAGACCAGCAAGGTCTGAGGGATTCACCCAGCGAGTTTAAGTCAGGGCGCGTCTGGAGCAACCAGAGAAGCCCAAGCAGAAGAGGAGCTGCCTTCGTGGGGACCCACTAGCCAACGGGCTAGCGATCGCAAAGGAGCCTCGAGCGTTTGCACTGGAACCCGGCCCACGGGTCACTCGTGGAGTGGAGGCCAGAGATCTTCGGTGCAGTCAGTGCTCAAGGCTGGGGCTACTCGGAGCCCAAAGCAGAACTTGAAGGATAAACAGGAAGTTGACGTACCAGTAATAGTACGCGGTGTCCAGGGGTCATGGTTCCTCGTCACCCACGATAGCCACGGGCCTCAGCTTTGCTGTGGACTCAGGGTACCCTCGGGGAAGTCAGGAAATCCACCTCTGGGGAAGCAGAGACTTCGGCGTCCAACGGGAGCTTCGGAATTGCAGACCGGACAGTTGCTTCTTTGGTACCTGCCAAGCAGGGGAGTCACTCCTTGACCCCAAGGAAGATTTCTTCAGTCTTCTAAGCAAAGTAGAACGTCGAAGGTCCAGGATTTATGTTGCAGAGTTTCGTCCAGGGTAATCTAAAGTCGCAAGGACTGGGTTCCCATACTTATACTAAGTTTGGGGGTTGGACATACACTAGGGACCCACCTATGGGAGGGTTTGGAAAGAGGGGTGGTTACACCCATTTCCTTTGTCCAGTCTCGCGCCAGAGCAGGGGCAGGTAGCCCCTGCAACCGGTTTGAACTGGACTATACACAGGGACACCAAGTGTGCCCCCAGTGCAGGACTTCAAAGCACCAGAGAGTGCTCCCGCCCAGCCCTAATACACATCTGCCTGTCTAGGGAGGTGATCTCACACACCTTCCTGGGACAGGAAACCTATTGTCCAGGCCTCCTCTCCCAGAGTTTCGGTCAGCAGCAGGAGGCCAGACCCGTGTCTGTGGTAGAGGCATCCATTTTATGATGCCAGGGCTGTAGAAAGTCCTACCGGGTTAGACCAGTGTGAACATGTCTCTCCCTCTAGAAGGGTGGAATGCTACCCCCGCCGCCAGAACTGGCGGGGGGGGTTAGTATTCCAAAGCACTTGACACCAAACACGACATTTTTCTGTGCAGCCATCCCAAAGTTAGCATTTACCGCGAGGTTATAATGCACTTAAGAGTATATGGTCAGGCTGCACCACAAACAGCATTAGAGGAGGTACTCCGAACACTGCTGAGGGGCTCTGCTCATGCAGGGGCACCCTCTCACATAAAAACCAAGCACTCTGCCTTCAGGATTGTTAAGGCCTGCCATAGGAGTGACATATAGGTTTTATATGTGTGTGCAATGGTAGTGATATAGGTAGCCTATACCACTATTAGGGGTGCAAGCACACCCTTACCCAGGCTGCAGTAGCAGACCTGTGGTTCCATTTTGGAGTGCTTCCCAGGGGTGGCATAATACATGCTTCAGCCCCTGGTAGGCCTCTGAGGTACCTATGCACTAGGTACATAGTATACCCTATACTAGGGGCTTATAAGGCACTCCAGAATCCAATTAGGAATGTACCTAATGTACATGGAAACCATTGTAGAGTAAGCAGCTAGGCTGGGGTCCTGATTAGCTGGGCCACAGCCAGACTAAGGTAGAAAAACAGTGAAACACCAGCAAAAATTGGGGGTACCCATGTAAAGCAGATCCTACTCTCCTACCCCCACCCCCCCCCCAAACGCAGGGACAATAAACTAACCTTGACCAGTTGAGTCTTCATGTTCTAAGTGGAAAAACCTAGAGAGTCCATCTGCATTGGCATGGTTACTCCCAGGTCTATGTTCCACTGTAAAGTCCATCCCCTGTAGGGAAATGGACCACCTAAGCAGTTTGGGGTTTTCACCCTTCATTTGTTTTAGCCATAAGAGGGGCTTATGGTCTGTCTGAACAAGGAAGTGAGTACCAAATAAGTATGGCCTCAACTTCTTCAGAGCCCAAACCACAGCAAAGGCCTCCCTCTCAATTGCTGACCAACGTTTCTGTCTAGGGGTCAGCCTTCTGCTTATGAAAGCTACTGGCTGATCCTGACCTTCATCATTTAATTGTGACAGTACAGCCCCTACCCCCAATTCAGATGCATCTGTTTGGACAATGAACTTCTTGGAGTAGTCAGGACTCTGCAGAATGGGAGCAGTGCACATGGCCTGCTTCAGGTCATCAAATGCCTTTTGACAGCTAGCTGTCCACTGCACCTTTTTGGGCATTTTTTTTAGAAGTTAAGTCATTCAGAGGTGTCACTATTGATCCATACCCCTTGACAAATCTCCTATAGTTAAAATGTCAGTCCTAAGAAGGCTCTCACCTGAGTCTGGGTAGTTGGAGCAACCCATTCCATTATAGTCTGGATTTTGCTCTGCAATGGTTGAACCTGGCCTCCACCTACAAGGTGGCCCAGGTACACAACCTGACTCTGCCCTATCTGGCACTTAGTACCCTTGATAGTTAGGCCTTCTTTTTGCAGGGCCTCCAAAACATTCCTCATGTGGACCAGGTGACTCTTCCAGGTGGAGCTAAAGACAGCAATATCATCTAGATATGCTGCACTAAAGTCTTCCAGGCCTGTAAGGTTTTGATTCACCAACCTTTGGAAAGTGGCAGGTGCATTCTTCAAACCAAAGGGCATTACCACAAACTGATAGTGCCCACTAGGGGTAGAAAATGCTGACTTTGGCTTTGCATCATCAGCTAGTCTGATCTGCCAGTAGCCAGTTGTCAGGTCAAATGTGCTTAGAAACTTGGCTGAGGCCAAAGTATCTATTAGCTCATCTGCCCTGTGAATGGGATGGGCATCAGTCCTAGTGACTGCATTGAGACCCCTGTAGTCTACACAAAACCTCATTTCTCTCTTGCCATCCGTGGTGTGAGGTTTAGGTACCAGGACTACTGGACTAGCCCAAGGGCTAACTGAGCGTTCAATCACATCCAAATCCAACATCTTTTGGACTTCTGTCCTTATACAGTCCCTGACATGGTCAGGTTGCCTGTAGATCTTATTCTTCACAGGTAGACTGTCCCCAGTGTCCACTTCATGAGTGCACCAGGTGGTCTGACTTGGAGTCAGAGAAAATCTATGTCTAAACTGGCTGAGAAGGTTTCTGCAGTCAGTTTGCTGCTGGGCAGTGAGGCTGCCTGCCAAGGCTACACCATCAACTGACCTATCATCAGGGTTCTGAGAAAGCAGGTCAGGGAGTGGGTCACTCTCTTCCTCCTGTCCTTCATCAGTAGCCATGAGCAAGCCCATGTCTGCCCTGTCAACATATTGTTCAAGTCTGTTGATGTGAAGTACCCTGTGGGGACTCCTAGGGATTCCAAGGTCTACCAAGTAGGTAACCTCCCCTTTCTGTTCAACAATTGTATGGGGGCCACTCCATTTGTCCTGGAGGGCTGCTGGGGCCACAGGCTCCAACACCCACACTTTCTGTCCTGGCTGGTAAACAGTCAGTACAGCCTTTCGGTCATGCCAGGCTTTTTGCTGTTCCTGGCTAGCCTCAAGGTTTTTGTTTGCCTTTTTCATGTACTCAGCTATCCTGGAGCGGAGACCAAGTACATAGTCCACTATGTCTTGCTTTGGGGGCTTGAGAGGTAACTCCTATCCTTCCTTCACCAAACACAATGGACCCCTGACAGGGTGACCAAACAAAAGTTCAAATGGGCTGTAACCAACCCCCTTTTGAGGCACCTCCCTGTATGCAAATAAAAGGCAGGGCAAGAGTAGGTCCCATTTTCGCCTAAGCTTCTCTGGGAGTCCTTTAATCATGCCCTTTAAGGTTTTGTTGAACCTCTCAACTAAACCATTGCATTGTGGGTGATAGGGTACTGTGAATTTGCAGTTCACTCCACACTCCTTCCACATAGCAGTCAAGTAACTAGACATGAAGTTTGCATCCCTGTCAGATACTACCTCCTTAGGATAGCCTACTCTTGAGAACACACTCAAGAGAGCTCTTGCCACCACAGGTGCTGTAGTGGTCCTTAGGGGAATTGCCTCTGGGTACCTGGTGGCATGATCTACCACCACCAGTATAAATCTGTGCCCAGATGCTGTTTGGGGATCCATGGGACCAACAATGTCAATCCCTACCCTTTCAAAGGGTACCCCCACCACAGGTAGTGGTATCAGGGGGGCCGTTGTAGTGCCACCTGATTTGCCACTAGCTTGGCAGGTTACACAGTAGCGAGAAAACTCCTTGGTGTCTTCAGACATGTGGGGCCAGTGAAAGTGAGGGACACTATTGTCCCAAGTCTTGTTCTGGCCCAGGTGTCCTGCTAGGGGAATATCATGGGCTAGTGTCAATAGGAAGCCCCTATACTTTAGAGGTATAACCAACCTCCTGGATGCACCAGGCTTGGGGTCTCTACTCTCTGAGTAAAGGAGTCCATCATCCCAATAAACTTTATGGGTGCCACTAGCATTCCCAGCAGCCTCATCAGCAGCTTGCTTTCTGAGGGGTTCAAGAGAGGGCAGGTTTTCTGCTCCTGGCTCAGATCAGACCTGGAAGGGCCCCCTATCCCCAAGAACTCAACCTGGTCAGGTTCAAGCTCCTCTGGGACAGTTCCTTCTTCAGGCTCAAGTTCATCTCCTTAAGGAGACTGATCACCATTCTGAGTCAGGGGGAAGGCTCTGACTTAACCCTACTGCCCCTCCTCTTGTGAGGCACCTGGTCCAGTTTTCCAGAATCCAGGGCCTGTCCAGCTTTAGACAATTTGGCCTGTGACCTAGTCACAGCAAAGACATGAGCAGGGATCCCTAACATTTCTGCATATGTCCTGAGCTTCACTTCAGCCCAAGCTGAAGTCTCTAGATCATTGCCAAGCAAGCACTGTACTGGTAGGTCTGCGCTTACCACAACCTTCTTAAGGCCAGTTACCCCTCCCCAGGAGAAGTTAACAACTGCCAGAGAATGGTCTGTTCTGACATTGCTAGCATTGGTCACTTGGTATGTACATTTGACCAAGTATAATCTGCTCAGGATCCACAAGATCTTTTGTCACCATGGTGACACTTGCTCCTGTGTCCCTGAATGCCCAAGCTTCTACTCCATTTATTAAAGGCTGCTGTCTGTATTTGCCCAAGTTACTGGGACTCACACAGGGGGACATATCCATGCCCCCATTACAGACAAGCACAACCTGAGTTGGAACTCTGACTAGGCCAGAGTCCATCTCAGAACCCAGGGTCAACCCTACTATAGCCTTATTCTGAACATTGCCACCACGTATTGTAGCTGTACTAGGGGGAACAGTTGCCTTAGGGGCAAAGGTGGCTGGAGTAGATTCTTTGAACTTTCTGAAGTCACTGGTCCAGTGAGTTTTCTGTTTACAGATTTTGCACTAAGGTTTCTTTTGGCCTTTTCCCTTGTTTGACTGTGACTCCCCATTGGAAGAAGATCTTTGGGGCCCTTGAGAAGACTTCTGGTCTTTACCCTTGTCCCCACCTGTTAGAGTCGGGGATCTCTGGTTGGCGCAAGGTTGCCCTTGTGTCAAGCAGGAACCCTCTCCTCCACGTCAGGGCGCAGGATAACCCCTCGCGAATGACCCTTGCTCACCCTCTCGGTGCGTGGCGTGAGCAGCCAAGGCGATTCCTCAGGCGTTGTTGGTTAAGCACTTACAATCATACACACAGTAAATACATCAATCCCCCCAGAAACGGACACCAGCCTTGGATATATATAAAAATACGATTCTTTATGTAAAAATAAGGTATATAGATCTCAGCAGACTTATCACAAGACCAATAACGTTTTCGCTATGCCACCAGGTTATACAGCAGGCAAATGTTCTTGGTTCGTAGTTTCAAATGGATAGTTTGTAGTCTCTTGCAAATGTTACTTGTGGTTCCAGTACTCACAGAGATCGGCTCCTGCGAACGGGGAAATAAGGCGTTGCGGGCCCCGAGCCTGATACTGGAACTTCTTTCGTGATGTGGAGAGTCGGCACAGGTCGGTGCGACTCTCAGCTTGGGACGTGTTCTTGGGTCCTCAATCAGCAGGTGTGGGCAAGTAGGCAGGCGCGGCCCGCGACCCTTTAGCACGGCGGTGCAGGAGGGTCTCCACAGCGGGGGCGGCACGGCCTGAGGTGTCCGGGGATAGCGAAGCGGGGTCGCAGGGCACGGTCAGTGCAGCTGGATGACCCGGCGTAGATCACAGTCGTCGGACGGCTTCCGGCAGGAGGGGTGATAGCGCGTTCAGCGCACTCCAATGGCAGGCGGTGACAGGGATGCAGGCGGCCTGGCCCGGGAACAGAGAGCGGCTCGGGACGGAGCGGGGCTCTCACGGGTTGGAGGCAGGCGAGCTTCTGAGTGTCACGGCCCTAGGAGGGGCGATGAGGGGCGCAGTCTCTTTCCAGCGGGATGCACACACGGCTCGAATTGGAGGATGAGCAAGAAGCACAGAGAACCCACTGGTCCTGGGGTTCAGTTCAGGGGGCAAGCTCAGATCAAGCCCTTGGAGAATGTTCAAGCACAAAGTAGCAAAGTCTTTTCAGTAAGTCTCTTCCTCTCCTTTCTCAGCAAGGCAAGCAGCAGGCCAGCTCCTCCAGCGTCTTCTTCTCCTTCTAGTCGGGCAGAGGTTCTTTGTGGTAAACAGGATTCCGATTTCTTAGGAGCCAGGCTCCTACTTTTATACCATGATTCTTTTGTTCTTTAGCGCCAGGGGGCCTAGGCCTGGCTCAGTCCAGTTCTGGAGCACTTTGTTATGGTGACTCTGCTCTTTCCTTTCAGCAGCAGGGCAGAGACATCAGCCGCCCCACAGGGGGTGGCGCCGGCTTTGTGGTGGCAGAGCACAGGTCTATTCAAGAGTCAAGGTGTACTCCTCCCACCCATCCAGGTGTAATCTCTCTACCCACCACCTGGCAGCCAACCTGTCTCTGGGGATTCCCCAACCCTGCTCCTTACTGTTGCCAGGCAGAACACATACACACAGCAGAGGCGGACTGAGATGGTCAGGTCAGTGAATACTAACTTTCTAAAAGTAGTATTTACAAACCCAGGATATTAAAATAAACTTGACTACAAGAAGTATTTTATTATTCTGAGTTCAGGCATACTAAACTTGACACTTCTACCATGCTCTCTGAGTCCACTGGGGTCACAGCGTCGGCGTGATCCCGGCAGCCCATTCTGGCCTATGGAGAGCAGGTAGCCTTCAATAGTGAAGAACGAAAATGGCTGTAATTCACTACTAAGACATGCCACACACATCAGGGCATGTCCTACCTTATGCCTACAATGCACCCTGCCCTTGGGCCTACCAGAGGGGTGGCTAATATGTAGGTAAGGGAAGGTTTAGGGACTGGCAAGTGGGGGCACTTGCGCAGTCAGCGCGACGGTCCCGGACCGCGCACAGGGTCTGCGGTGGCAGACCCTAGACACACTTTACAAGGCCGCTTCCGTGGGTGGCGCAACCAGCGCTGCAAGCCCACCAGCAGCATTGGCATTCACAAGCCCTGGCACCCCTGGTGCACTCTACTGGGGACTGACAGTGAATCCAATCAACCAATCATGGACATCAATTACAGGTACACTTTACTTAGGGAGCACTTGCACTGCGGCACGGATTAGCCGTGGCGCAGTGCCCTGAGCGGACAACACCAGCAAAACAGTCGAGGCACACCATCAAAAAGTGGAAGGGAAACTCACGCCAAGGTGCCAGGTCTAACACGTGTCCCCTCCAGCTGAAATGTGGGGAGAACTACCCTTGCCCAGGGGGTTCCTCGTCACTAAGGCGGAAATACCTGGACAGACCGTCAGCGTTGGCGTGATCTGTACCAGGACGGTGTTCCACCGTAAAGTCCATACCCTGTAGGGAGATGGACCACCTCAACAGCTTCGGGTTTTCACCCCTCATTTGCATCAACCATCTGAGGGGCCTGTGGTCCGTCTGAACCCGGAAGTGAGACCCAAACAAGTAGGGTCTTAGCTTCTTCAGCGCCCAGACCACAGCAAATGCTTCTCGCTCAATTGCACTCCACCTACTTTCCCGTGGAAGTAACCTCCTACTGATGAAGGCTACGGGTTGGTCCCAGCCCTCCTCAGTCATCTGTGAGAGAACAGCCCCTACACCATGCTCTGAAGCGTCTGTCTGTACTAGGAATTCCTTGGAGAAGTCAGGGGCCAAGAGCACGGGCGCCGTGCACATGGCAGTCTTCAGGGTGTCGAAAGCTTTCTGACAGGTGTCAGTCCAAATCACGTTCCTGGGCTGCTTCTTGGAAGTCAGCTCTGTCAAGGGGGCAACGATCGTTCCATAGCCCTTGACAAACCTCCTGTAGTACCCAGTGAGCCCCAGGAAGGCCCTCACTGCGGTCTGCGTCTTGGGGGGTTCCCAAGCCAGGATGGTCTCAATTTTGGGTTGCAAGGGTGCCACCTTGCCACTCCCCACTTGGTGTCCCAAGTACACCACGGAACCCTGCCCGATCTGGCACTTGCTTGCCTTGATCGTGAGGCCTGCTCGGCGCAGCGCCATCAACACTTCCCAGAGGTGGCGCAGGTGTTCAGGCCAGGTGGCACTGAACACTGCGATGTCATCCAGGTAGGCGGCACTGAACGCATCCAGCCCAACCAGTACCTGGTTGACCAACCTCTGAAAGGTGGCAGGGGCATTCTTCATCCCAAATGGCATGACTCGGAACTGGAAGTGCCCATCTGGTGTAGAGAATGCGGACCTCTCTTTGGCCCCATCGGTCAAGGCGATCTGCCAGTACCCCGACGTTAAATCAAACGTACTGAGGAACCGGGCAGCCCCCAGCCGATCAATGAGCTCATCAGCTCTGGGGATGGGGTGCGCGTCAGTCTTCGTGACTGAATTGAGTCCTCTGTAGTCCACACAGAACCGGAGTTCAGGTGTGGCTCCCGGCGCAGCAGCCTTTGGGACCAAGACCACGGGGCTGGACCAAGGACTGCTGGAGGACTCAACCACCCCTAGCGCAAGCATTTTGGAGACCTCCTCCTTAATGCAAGCTCTGACCCTGTCAGTTACCCGGTAAGCCTTGTGCTTTACAGGTAAGCTGTCTCCTGTGTCCACATCATGGACGCACCAATCTGTGACACCAGGAACCAGGGAGAATCGGTCGGAAAACTGTCCCAGCAAGTGGCGGCAATCTTCCTGTTGTTCGGGCGTCAGGGTGGGTGAGAGGTTAACTCCATCCACTGACCCATCTTTCTCAGAGGCCACTAAGAGGTCAGGAAGAGGCTCGGTCTCCTCTTCCATTCCATCATCAGTGGCCAGCAGCATGCCCACTTCGGTCCTCTCTAAGTGGGGCTTAAGGCGGTTAACATGTAGGACCCTCAAAGGGTTCCTGGGAGTCTGCATGTCCACCAAGTAGGTGATAGGACTTTTGCGCTCCACAACCTCAAATGGACCTGTCCACTTATCCTGAAGTGCACACGGCTCCACTGGGGCCAAGACCCACACCTTTTGTCCAGGTTGAAGCTCTACCAGAGTGGCATTCCGGTCGTACCACCGCTTCATCTCCTCCTGGCTGGCTTCCAGATTTGCCTCAGCAAGTTGCCTGAAACTCCGAGTCTGGTTTCGGAAGGCCAGCATGTAACTATATACATTCTGGGGAGGTTTCCTGGGAGATTGCTCCCAGCCTTCCTTTACCAAACTCAGAGGTCCTCTTACTGGGTGACCATACAGAAGCTCAAAGGGGCTGAACCCTAGAGACTTCTGCGGCACCTCTCGGTAAGCGAAGAGCAGGCATGGCAAGAGGACGTCCCACTTACGCCTCATTGGACCGTCCAGGCCCATGATCATGCCTTTGAGGGTTCGGTTGAATCTCTCAACCAACCCATTTCCTTGGGGGTGGTAAGGAGTGGTGAACTTGTAAGTTACCCCACACTCCTTCCACAGGGATTTCATATACGTGGATATGAAATTGGTCCCCCTGTCGCTCACCACCTCTAGAGGGAATCCCACTCGGGAGAAAATTCCCATCAGTGCCCGTCCCACCACGGGGGCCGTCACTGTCCTCAGAGGGATGGCTTCAGGGTACCGGGTGGCATGGTCCACCAAGACCAGGATGAACCTGTTGCCCAGGGCTGTCTTGGGGTCCAGAGGCCCCACAATATCAATACCCACTCGTTGGAATGGCGTACCGACCACAGGGAAAGGTTGCAGAGGAGCCTTGTGCTTCCCTCCGCTCTTACCACTTGCCTGTCAAGTCTGACAGGTTCTGCAGTAGGAATCGGAATTCTTGTGCATTTGGGGCCAGTAAAAGTGGGTGACAAGCCTGTCATAGGTCTTGTCCATCCCCAAATGTCCTGCTAAAGGCACATCATGAGCCAGCCCCAGTAGGAAGGTTCTGAACTTCTGGGGTACCACCAGCACACGGGCTGACCCAGGTTCAGCAGCCTTAGGCTCGGAATACAGGAGGTCACTCTCCCAGTACACGTAGTGTGTTTTGGCCTGAACACCATTGGCCTGGTCTGCAGCCTGTTGCCGCATACCCACGAGAGAAGGGCATTCTTTCTGCTCCCTGCAGAATTCCTCCCTGGAGGGACCTCCTTCTTGCTGCCAATGGGTCAGCTCAGGCAGATCTCCCAGTTCGGCAATCTGTTCCCCGGTAGGCTCCAGAGCATCCCCCTCAGGGTCTACTTCCTCCCGGGCCGTGGGAACTTCGGGGGCCGGTTTCCCGCGCCTCCTGCGCCTTCTCCCTAAGGCCGGTTCCTGGACCTCTCCCTCAGGCTCCAGGACCCTCTCAACACCCCTACTGGCTGCCATGGACCGGGTGGTCACGCACGCCCAGTCGGGTAGACCCACCATCCTCAGATGCGTGGTCTTCTCCACCTTTTCCCAAGGGGAACTCTCCAGGTCGTTCCCTAGCAGACAGTCTACAGGCATGTCAGTTCTCACAGCGACTTGTAGAGTACCAGAGACCTCCCCCCACTCAAAGGGAACTTGAGCCATTGGACAACGACTCTCTACGTTGTCAGCATTGACAACCCTACAGTAGGCATTGGGTACAATTTGCTCTTGAGACACCAGGTGTTGCCTCACCGAGGTCACGCTGGCTCCTGTATCTCTAAGAGCCTCAACCTTCTTTCCATTGATGGTCACCACTTGCCCATATTTCTTAGTGTTAGAGGGCAGGTAGGTTACAGGGACCATCTCACTGTCTCCTAGCGAGACTAGGGTCATCTGCCCGGGACCCCCACCCTCCTGGACTGCTACCTCCTCCCCAAAGTTAACACTAGCTACTTTCCGGGGTGGAGCACCAGTGGGTGCGGTCTTACCAAACAGGCGACACTTAGGATCAGAGGCAATGTGACCCGGGTCACCACACTTATAACAATTGAAGGGCCCCTTTGGAACAGGTCTACCTGTCGGGGCCCCGTTCTGCTGCGGGGGTGGGGGAGGCTGAGAACCCTTCTGCTGGTTCCCTTGGGAATTACTTTGGGGGCCTTTTTGGAACCCCTTCTGTTTACCCTTGTCCCCCCCACTCTTCTGCTGGGGACCCTGCCCACCTTTGGCGGAGTCTCCCACTTGACCCTTGTGGACCCTGGTGCTGAGCCAGCGGTCCGCCTCCTCAGCAAGCTTCCTCGGGTTGGACAGCTTGCTATCTATCAGGTGCTGGCGTAGCTCAGGAAAACATTGACTGGACAAGTGCTCCCATGCAATTAAATCAAGTAGCCCTTGATAATCATTCACTTTGCTACCCTTCACCCAACCATCCAGCGCTCTGCAGAAAAAGGTCACATACTCCACATACGTACTCTCAGGGATCTTCTTGGTCTCCCTGAACCTCTGTCTATATAGCTCAGGAGTTAACCCATACCTGGTCATTAAAGCTTCCTTCATATGGGGGTATGAGGTCTGGACTTCTAAGGGCAAATCTAACAGTGTGTCCCGCCCTTCCGCAAGGAACCTTCCCCACAACCCCGCTCCCCAGTCTTTCTCAGGGACCCGGTGTGAGGACATGGCCACCTCGTAGGCTCTAAACCACTGCCCTATGTCATCCTTTCTAAAATACTCCTTTACTACATCTTTGGGGATGTACACCTTGGACTCTACCTGCGCTGGTGGAGTGCTGCCACCAGAAGGAGCGGTGTCCAAACTTTTCGCCTTCAGCTCCAACTCCTTCAATCTGATATCATGATCCATTTGGCGTTGTTGTGCCTCCAGGGCCAACTTCTGCTTTTCCATTTCCATTTGTCCGGCCAACTTTGCCATCTCCATTGCATGCGCCCTGTCTGCTGCCCTGTCTGCCAGCTCCTCTGGCGACCGGACTCTGCTGGGCTCCTCAAGGTTGTCGGGTGGAACGATGTCCCCCGCATTCCGTAGGTCTCGTGACTCCTTCCAGGCTCTCAACGCCTTGGTGTACTGGGGCTTCCTTTTGCATCCAGCATGGGGGACTCTGAATTTTACACTGTAGCCTTTCAATTGCTCCATCGTGTAGCCTTCCAGTCTCTCCCAATCCACCTCATCTATTCCAGAAATCACAGAGAGTGCTCTTCCAGCGGAGTGCGAGCCAGGCATGGTTGCAGTAATGGCAGATGTCTCAACAAAGTTCAACAATTACAAACCTGTGGCTGCGTTATTTGGTCTGCTCTCACTATCTGGTGATTAATAATTCACTGTATGCAAATTATAAGTGCAAATCCGAAATCCCAACCGCTGCCAACAATGTTAGAGTCGGGGATCTCTGGTTGGCGCAAGGTTGCCCTTGTGTCAAGCAGGAACCCTCTCCTCCACGTCAGGGCGCAGGATAACCCCTCGCGAATGACCCTTGCTCACCCTCTCGGTGCGTGGCGTGAGCAGCCAATGCGATTCCTCAGGCGTTGTTGGTTAAGCACTTACAATCATACACACAGTAAATACATCAATCCCCCCAGAAACGGACACCAGCCTTGGATATATATAAAAATACGATTCTTTATGTAAAAATAAGGTATATAGATCTCAGCAGACTTATCACAAGACCAATAACGTTTTCGCTATGCCACCAGGTTATACAGCAGGCAAATGTTCTTGGTTCGTAGTTTCAAATGGATAGTTTGTAGTCTCTTGCAAATGTTACTTGTGGTTCCAGTACTCACAGAGATCGGCTCCTGCGAACGGGGAAATAAGGCGTTGCGGGCCTCGAGCCCGATACTGGAACTTCTTTCGTGATGTGGAGAGTCGGCACAGGTCGGTGCGACTCTCAGCTTGGGACGTGTTCTTGGGTCCTCAATCAGCAGGTGTGGGCAAGTAGGCAGGCGCGGCCCGCGACCCTTTAGCACGGCGGTGCAGGAGGGTCTCCACAGCGGGGGCGGCGCGGCCTGAGGTGTCCGGGGATAGCGAAGCGGGGTCGCAGGGCACGGTCAGTGCAGCTGGATGACCCGGCGTAGATCACAGTCGTCGGACGGCTTCCGGCAGGAGGGGTGATAGCGCGTTCAGCGCACTCCAATGGCAGGCGGTGACAGGGATGCAGGCGGCCTGGCCCGGGAACAGAGAGCGGCTCGGGACGGAGCGGGGCTCTCACGGGTTGGAGGCAGGCGAGCTTCTGAGTGTCACGGCCCTAGGAGGGGCGATGAGGGGCGCAGTCTCTTTCCAGCGGGATGCACACACGGCTCGAATTGGAGGATGAGCAAGAAGCACAGAGAACCCACTGGTCCTGGGGTTCAGTTCAGGGGGCAAGCTCAGATCAAGCCCTTGGAGAATGTTCAAGCACAAAGTAGCAAAGTCTTTTCAGTAAGTCTCTTCCTCTCCTTTCTCAGCAAGGCAAGCAGCAGGCCAGCTCCTCCAGCGTCTTCTTCTCCTTCTAGTCGGGCAGAGGTTCTTTGTGGTAAACAGGATTCCGATTTCTTAGGAGCCAGGCTCCTACTTTTATACCATGATTCTTTTGTTCTTTAGCGCCAGGGGGCCTAGGCCTGGCTCAGTCCAGTTCTGGAGCACTTTGTTATGGTGACTCTGTTCTTTCCTTTCAGCAGCAGGGCAGAGACATCAGCCGCCCCACAGGGGGTGGCGCCGGCTTTGTGGTGGCAGAGCACAGGTCTATTCAAGAGTCAAGGTGTACTCCTCCCACCCATCCAGGTGTAATCTCTCTACCCACCACCTGGCAGCCAACCTGTCTCTGGGGATTCCCCAACCCTGCTCCTTACTGTTGCCAGGCAGAACACATACACACAGCAGAGGCGGACTGAGATGGTCAGGTCAGTAAATACTAACTTTCTAAAAGTAGTATTTACAAACCCAGGATATTAAAATAAACTTGACTACAAGAAGTATTTTATTATTCTGAGTTCAGGCATACTAAACTTGACACTTCTACCATGCTCTCTGAGTCCACTGGGGTCACAGCGTCGGCGTGATCCCGGCAGCCCATTCTGGCCTATGGAGAGCAGGTAGCCTTCAATAGTGAAGAACGAAAATGGCTGTAATTCACTACTAAGACATGCCACACACATCAGGGCATGTCCTACCTTATGCCTACAATGCACCCTGCCCTTGGGCCTACCAGAGGGGTGGCTAATATGTAGGTAAGGGAAGGTTTAGGGACTGGCAAGTGGGGGCACTTGCGCAGTCAGCGTGACGGTCCCGGACCGCGCACAGGGTCTGCGGTGGCAGACCCTAGACACACTTTACAAGGCCGCTTCCGTGGGTGGCGCAACCAGCGCTGCAAGCCCACCAGCAGCATTGGCATTCACAAGCCCTGGCACCCCTGGTGCACTCTACTGGGGACTGACAGTGAATCCAATCAACCAATCATGGACATCAATTACAGGTACACTTTACTTAGGGAGCACTTGCACTGCGGCACGGATTAGCCGTGGCGCAGTGCCCTGAGCGGACAACACCAGCAAAACAGTCGAGGCACACCATCAAAAAGTGGAAGGGAAACTCACGCCAAGGTGCCAGGTCTAACACCACCCTTTTCAGAGTTCTTAGAATCCTGCTTCTTTGGGTCATCACCTTCGTTCTGTACCTTCTGCCTCACCCTAGTTCTGACCCATTTGTCTGCTTTCTTTCCCAATTCTTGGGGAGAGGTCAGATCAGAGTCTACCAGGTACTGGTGCAACAGCTGATTTTGACAGTTATTAAGAATCTGCTCCCTCATTATCAGATTGTACAATCCTATGAAGTCACACACTTTACTGCCCAGTAACCGACCTTCCAGAGCCTTAGCAGCACAGTCAACAAAGCCAACCCGGTCTTGATTTTGTGCTTTTTGGGTGTCTCTGAACTTTAACCTGTATTGTTCAATGGTTAGGCCAAACCCATCTATTAGTGCACTTTTCAAGACCTGGCAATCATCAGCATCCTCTTCTCTTACAGTGAGGAGCTTATCTCTACCTTTGTCTGCAAAGGAGAGCCATAAGATTGCTGCCCACTTGAGGGACCTTCTGCACTTTACAGGCCCTCTCCAAGGCAGTTATCCATTTGTGGATGTCATCCCCACTCTGGTAGGGAGGGACAATCTTACTTAGGTTTCTATGGTCATAAGACCTCTAGGGACTCTAGTCCCTCCTTTTTACTAGCTCTATAGAGCTCTAGGGCTTCCCTATCTAAGGCCATTTGCGGCTTTCTGAGGTTGAATTTATCTTGCTCATACTTCAGCAGTCTCTCCTCTCCTGGGAGAAGAGACAGAGGTCCCTATAGAGGAGTTAGACGGGACAGGTCCCCTTGAGAGAGATCTATCCCTTCTAGACCTACTTTCAACTCTTCATGGAGGAATACAGGAAGGAGCATTGTTGTCATCCTCCTCATCCTCATCCAGGAGAGCTGGGATCACCAGATTCTGACATTGTCATCAGTCTGGTCTGCATTAGAGGTAGGGTCAGGGGAATTTCTACCCCTAGGGCCACCCTCACCTGCTGCCCCACCCGCACTGCCTACCCCATCAGGCCCACTAGACCCTGAGATATCATCCAGCTTAAGTATCTTTATGAGATGCTGGGTGGTTGGGCTTTTGCCTGTCTTCAGCTTCCTAATGGAACATAAGGCCCTAAGGTGTGCAAAGAAGAGATCCTCATATTTATAGGGGAGAAGCCCACTGGCTTCTGGCAGGGACCCACTGGTTCCTGGATGATTAGACATTACTAATGTGGTGTGTTGTATTGCGCTACCTACACTAGTGTGGCCTACTAAACTCTCTTGAGTTGTAGAAAGGGTGTGCTATCCCTTAACACACAACTCTAAGTTCAGTAGAACTTACTGTATACTAAACTTGATATTATATGTACCTTAGGTACCTTTAGTGGTTTTCAGTTGATCAATTCAATTGAGATTATCTGGTAAAACAATAGCAAGCTGGAATCCCACCCGCTGCACACCAATGTGAGAAGTTGGCCTGATGTATGCTGTCCACTAATTATAGTGGGCACCTTGTATCAGTCCAAACAACCCCTTATGGTGAATTGGTTAAAGACAGCCTTTATTGAAAGCTATCCTAGTGGTAGCTATGGAGAGCAGCCTTCGGGCTAAGTCTTGAAGGAATGTAAAGCAGCTTGTTTTACCAGTCTATAATCCCTTGAAAGACCAAATGAAAGGATAACCACACCAGGTATATATTTAAAATATATGTATTTAATATAAAACACACCCCTCTAGTCTCTTTATGAGACTGGAGTTCAAAGTACTTAATTTACAAGTTAGCAATCAACAGTAATAGCACAAATACACGTTTGGGCCCTAGGGGCGTACCAAACCATATACCAATAAAGTGGTATAAGAACCATGACTGAACTAGACACAAGGCCTAGAGCCTGTAGAATCGCTGGGACCCCAAGGAACCACCCAAGGTAGTGACACAGGGGACCCACGGTGGCCGTGTGCAGTATGTAAACACAACCGCGGGTTCCCGTTAGCTTCTATGGGAAATGATGCGGTTGGAAAACTAAAGATTAGGGACACTTAGAATTGAGTTAGGACCAACCCTTTTGGACTTAGGCAGTTCTAGGGCTAGCACCCACAGGAGCACTGGAGAACTCGTGTTACCTCACCCAGGGAAGCCGGGAGCATAGGTGTCTTTTGGTGTTGGGTCGCGTCGTCGATTTCAATGGAAGCTGGCGAAGAAGTGCTGCTGCCGTGAAGAGGAGAAGTGTCCGAAGAGATCCAAGCCTGGATCTAGGATGGAAGGAACCTGAAAGCAGAGGGGACAGAGTCTGGGTCACTTGCCAGTGACCAGGGGCACGATGGACCAATGCCCACAGATGTCGGGTGCTTCAGGTGAGTTGATGGGTGTCTTGACTCTTCAGCCACGAGGTCCAGGAGCCGTTGACAGAGTCCACGAGCCGGATTCGAGCTGTCCCACAAAGTCTGTCGAGTGCTGCGGTGTCGGCGACCAGAATGGACCAACAAGCCTTGGCAACAACAACTCTTGTGGATAGAGAAGAAGGACGGTCGCATTGGAACCCGTCCCACAGGTCACTCGTGGAGTGGAGGCCAGAGATCTTCAGTGCAGTCAGTGCTCAAGGCTGGGGCTACTCGGAGCCCAAAGCAGATAAACAGGAAGTTGATGTACCAGCAATAGTACGCGGTGTCCAGGGGTCACGGTTCCTCGTCACCCACGATAGCCACGGGCCTCAGCTTTGCTGTGGACTCAGGGTAACCTCTGGGAAGTCAGGATATCCACCTCTGGGGATGCAGAGACTTCGGCGTCCAACGGGAGCTTCAGAATTGCAGACCGGACAGTTGCTTCTTTGGTACCTGCAAAGCAGGGGAGTCACTCCTTGACCTCAAGGGAGATGTCTTCAGTCTTCTAAGAAAAGTAGAACGTCAAAGGACCAGGATATATGTTGCAGAATTTCGTCCAGGGTAATCTAAAGTCCCAAGGACTGGGTTCCCATACTTATACTAAGTTTGGGGGTTGGACATACTTTAGGGACCCACCTATGGGAGGGTTTGGAAAGAGGGGTGGTTACACCCATTTCCTTTGTCTAGTTTCGTGCCAGAGCAGGGGCAGGTAGCCCCTGCAACCGGTTTGAACTGGACTATGCACAGGGACACCAAGTGTGCCCCCAGTTCAGGACTTCAAAGCACCAGAGAGTGCTCCTGCCCAGCCCAAATCCACATCTGCCTGTCTGGGGAGGTGGTCACACCTCCCTGGGACAGGAAACCCATTGTCCAGGCCTCCCCTGCCAGAGTTTCGGTCAGCAGCAGGAGGCCAGACCCGTGTCTGTGGCAGAGGCATCCATTTTGTGATGCCAGGGCTGTAGAAAGTCCTACCGGGTTAGACCAGTGTGATCATGTCTCTCCCTCTAGAAGGGTGGAATGCTACCCCCGCCACCAGAACTGGCGGGGGGGTGGGTAGTATTCTAAAGCGTCTGACACCAAACACGACATGTTTCTGTGCAGCCATCCCAAAGTTAGCATTTCCCGCAAGGTTCTAATGCACTTAAGAGTATATGGTCAGGCTGAACCACAAACAGCATCAGAGGAGGTACTCCGAACGCTGCAGAGGGGCTCTGCTCATCAGGGGCACCCTCTCACATAAAAACCAAGCACTCTGCTTTCAGGATTGCCAAGGCCTGCCATAGGAGTGACTTATAGGTTTTATATGTGTGTGCAATGGTAGTGATATAGGTAGCCTATACCACTGTAAGGGGTGCAAGCACACCCTTACCCTTACCCAGGCTGCAGTAGCAGACCTGTGGTGTCATTTTGGAGTACTTCCCAGGGGTGGCATAATACATGCTTCAGCCCCTGGTAGGCCTCTGAGGTACCTATGCTCTAGGTACATAGTATACCATATACTAGGGGCTTATAAGGCACTCCAGAATCCAATTAGGAATGTTCCTAATGTACATGGAAACCATTTTAGAGAGGAAGCAGCTAGTCTGGGGTCCTGATTAGCAGGGCCACAGCCAGACTAAGGTCGAAAAACAGTGAAACACCAGCAAAAAGTGGGGGTACCCATGTGAAGCAGATCCTACTCTCCTACATCAATGTTCCCATGGGTCATAGGGTGCATATATGGGACCCATGTGCCCATATGTCCCTCATCCCGCATTGAATACATCTTCCATAACAGGAGAAGCACACATTCCCTCAACATCCAAGTTGTCTTTGATGCTAAAAACAACAAAGAGGTGACTTTGATGATGGAGTCCTCCTAGGTATTGATATTACCTGTCCTCAAATAAATGTTTTACCACTTGTACGTCTGTAAGCATACAACCTCACTATCATATATCTCACAACAGGTGACAGTACGTATGCTCTGCAGCCATGGATCCTCGCGCCGTGACTGTCTCCCAACAATATACATGAAAGGCAATACGACACGGCACACAGGCGCACCAGGACATTAATTGAGCGTACTTTTGGAATCATGAAATTGTGCTTCAGGTGCCTTCACAAGAGTGGGGGAGCTCTGCAGTATGCACCAGAGACAGTCTGTAAAATCGTGGCAACATGTGCCATGCTGCACAACATGCCCTGCAGGGGTGGATTGCCCATGGAGGTGTCTGACATAGATTTGGACGATGAGGACCCTGGACCACCTGCCCTACATCAAATGGATGATAGCGCTGCAGCAGAGGGGAGAAGGCGCAGGGTCCAGATTGCCAACAACTATTTTTAAAGGTTCATATATATTAGTTAGCCACTCACCTGTACATAAGACAGAACAAATCGTGACTATCAATTGGTGCTTTATTATGCAAGCATCCACAACCAAACTAAGGACAACATGCCCATCAGAAAATGTATGGATAAACTACAAAGCAACTCCTTTGTGGTTACATCACCACAACATAGGAAAGATAGGTCGAAAAAACATTGTGTAGTGAGCCTACACAGTTTTTTTTTGCCATCTGCCCAGCCTGGCCAGAGCTGCCACTTCCTAAACCAAGGTGCCGGCTGCTGCTACGGCGCATAACAGGTGTCTCCGTAGCTGAGATGCTACTGCGGCTTGACACCTCACTATCTGTGCCACTCATGACACCTCCACCAACAATCACATGTGTCTGCAGTGTTTCCACTGCTGCAGTGATCTTCTCCAGGTCACAAGCAACATCTCTACTATGGTGGTCCATCTCCACCTGCAGCCCCAGGGGTTGCAGGTGGAGATGGACCACCATAGTACGCTCAATGCTGGCTGTGTTGACTAGTTGCATGAGCAAGCCTACTAATGGCCCTGCTCAGTGTGTTCAATTTGTGGCCCCTGCTGCGCTCCATGCGCCTAAGCTGTGCCCTTTCCTGTGCCCATTCTTTGGCTACGTCTGCAACTGTGTTTTGCTTCCAGCCTGGTTTTATTTTCTGCAAGTTTGTCTGTAATCATGCGGAAGCCTTGTGTCATCCTCACATTCCATTGCCCCTGTGTTTTATTTGCAACATCGCCCGATCCAGTGCTCCAGACATGGGCTGACTGGCTGCCCCAGTAGAGGACAGACTTTGCATCCGCCATAGGGACTGCTGGGTTGGTTGTGACATCCTCACCCTGGCAGCCAGAGAGCGTCGGGATGTTAGTGTCGGCTGTGCAGCTGGTGTGGCACTGGTTGCGGCCTGTGAAGTTTTTGGTGCCTCAGTTGCTGGGACTTCTGAATAACCGGGCCCACTTGTTTCTCCCACATCCTGCCCTCCATCTGGTCCAGCTCCTGGCTACCTGCAGTGTCATGAGCAATGTTCTCTCCTCCCAGTGGTGTGTCTATGTGCCAAAAGATGAAAGAAGAAAATACAATATGTGAGTCACTGTTTCAGTTGTGTTGCAATGTTTATCAGCTCAAGTGATTCCCTCACTACACTGTATATGTCACAGACTACATCTCCCATGATGCAAAATTAGCGTTGTTTGTTTGGTGGAAATGGATATTTGGTTGTGGATGATTATTGTGCACACGGAGAACAGGCTTTAGTGGGTATTTACACATCACAAACACATTTCTCACTTATCAGGATTTGTTGCTGGCTAGGATATGTCAAGGCTTCTGAAGCCTACAACAGCCGCCCTCTCCAGAGTACCTTCCACCATGGCTTCAGCTGCTGAATGTTCAGATGAAGTGGATGGCCCCCTCCGGCCCGTTGTGCCTCTTGCAGACGTGCTGCCACCCTCTTCTTGGCCCTGGAGCTCAGATCATACCAGCGCTTCTTAATGTCATCAATGGTCCTATGTGCAAGTCCATGGGCATTTATGCACTGCAGAATCCCACGCCAGATCTTACGTTTGTCTGACTCTGACACAGGGTGTGAGGCACTCTCAAATAACTCCTCATGGTGGTTGCAGCATTCCTCAGTTAGGATGTCCAGGTCCTTGTCAGCAAACGTTACCTTCCTCAGCCTCTCCTTGGCACCCTTCTTGCTGACCTTGCTGCTCATGCTGTCAGTCATGCTCACACAGCAGTGTAGAACTGTGCTGCTGCACCTGAACATGTGCTTGGGTTTTGATTAGGAGTATCCTTGGACACCATTTCCTGTTTTGGGGTCCTTCAGCTCGACCAGGAAGTCTTTTCCATGTTTTTTTCAAAATCACAATTTGAGAGTGCAATTTTGGGCTGTTTCTGCCGCATTCGCCAATTGCGTATGCAAAAATTGAATTTTTAGCGGGGTCGATATTTACGTGCCTTTTACGACTCGCTAATAGGGAGGTGCCAAAATAGCATTGCGAATCATGACAGACTAGCAATCATGTGTTGTCTTCCTTTCCTAGGTACCAATTTGCGACTTGCTATTTGCAAATCACAATCAGTCGCAAATTGCGAGTCGCAATTTTTGATGGTCGGACATCTGGCCCATTGCTCTTAAAGTCCTAGACTCTTTTTCTATCTGATAGGGAACAACATGAGGCTTTAGGTCAACTCTCTTCATTTACTTTTAAGTTACCGTGTGGGGTTTCTCAAGACTCAGCACTGACCCCACACTGTTTAACTTGTATGTAAACCCTCTGGCACGGCTAATTCGCTCATTTGGTTTATCCTATGCCAACAATACTCAAGTTATCATCTCAGTGTCCGGCAATTGGAAAGAGACAGCGGATCGCTTTAATGTGTGTATGACTCAGATCAACAAGTGGATGCAGCTTAAATGCCTTAAACTAAACTGGTAAAATGGAGGTCTCGCTCTTGGGCAATGGCACCTCCTTTTGGTCACCTGTGTGGTGGCCTATGGAAATGGGAGCGCTTTCCCTACTTGTAAATAAAGTGTGCAACCTGGACATCATTACTGACAAAATGCTCTGTTATCTTCTGTCTTCTTCCTACTAAAAATGATCAAAATGATCTGGCCATTTTATTCCACCTGATTTTCAGAAGGCAGTGGTGACTGCTCTGGTACTATGCAAACTTGACTATGCAAATACCTTATTTCTCAATATCCCCCAAAAATGTATGCAAATGATACAAATATTACAAAATGCTTCGCTCAGCATCTTCAAAGGCCTCCCTAAACACTGATCCATCTCTCAAGGCTTGGTAACCCTGCATTGGCTACCAGTTGAGAAAAGGACCATGTTCAAATCACTGTGCATTGCCTTTAAAGCACTGCACAACATCGGTTCAATAATCTAAAACACCGTTTCAATCAATCAATCAATCAAGAATGCTTTATTCGATTGTGGACAAACAATCATAAAAGCGCAATGACAGCATTTCATATATGTTAAAATTCGTATAGAATTCATTTAAACAAATTGATTAAAATATATTGAAGAAATAAAACATTGTTACACTTCACAGGCTTTCCTGAGATTTAAGTTAATAACATTAAAAAAGAGACAATTGTTTTCTTAGACACAAAACTTTTTTCAAAAAAGTTACCATCCTAAAGACAGTATGTACATTGTCTAGTTGTTGTAATGCCTGAAGGACCAGTCGACATTGGCGAAGCCTGAACCATTTTAGCATGGGGACTATGCTCGTTCTCTTGGCATTAGAATAAAATTTACAAAAAAGAATAACATGAATTGAGGTCTGCTTAGAGATTTTCTCACAAGGGCACAACTGTAAAACTTGGGACCAGTCATTCGCTTTGGGCAGAGTAACTAATCTGTAAAAAATTCCCAAGCGGAAGCGAGTTAAAAGGAACCTGTCAAAATCACTCAGGACCATGGTGAGGTAGGGTTGGATATTAAAAGTAATTAGAATCGACTGGTTGTGCAGGACTGTAGGTTTTACAATTTCAGTTGATAGTCTGGCAGTTTCTAGTAGAGACAAGCCCTTTGCTTTTAGTTCCTTCCTAGTTATTTCCCTGATCATACTGGGATTAGTGAAGTACTCTGGATGGTCAAGATCTTGAAAAAACCTTCAAACATAGTTTATCCATGGGATCTTCAGGGCCCCATCCAGTTTCAAAACGTCCAGAACGATGTCTCTGTTTAGTTTTGTCTCTTCCTTTGTCCAGAGTCTGTGCCATAACAGGACATGCTCAAGTTTGATTAAATCTGAGACAAAGAAGAGGCCCAACTCCGCGTGACAAATACTTGCGGAAGTGCCGTTCGGGACAGATAAAATGTATGTTAGAAAATAATTTTCTATTCTTTGAATGGGAAGCAAATCAACTGGTCCCCAGACCCCAGTCCCATAAATTGCCGATGGGACACATTTAGCTTTTTAGATTTTGATAAGCGCTTCAGGTGGTCTTTTACCAAGATTAATTGCAAAGGCTCTAAGGGTAGATGTAGTACACAATAATGCCAATTTTTTTACCGACACCGCTTGTGACCAGGTGTCATTGTGGGCAAAAAGAATGCCCAAGTATGAGAATTTCTTAGTGACCCCGATCTTTTGTCCTGACACAAATATATCTTTGGGTTTTTTGATGCCAGTACCGCAGCGCATAATAAAAATCTTAGAGGAATTAATTCTTAGGCCTAGCTCATTCATGAATTTGGAAAAGCTATCCAGTACCCTCTGCAGTCCTAAATTGGTACGGACATCAGTACCGCATCATCTGCATAAAGGAGGGCTGGGATAGGTCGTCCCGCCACTTGTAGGAAGTCGTGATTGTCATTTAAAAGGGCCTTTCCCAGACCATTTATGTACACCGTTTTAGAGGGTATACCCAATCGAGAAAATTACGATCAAATAAGGTCAAACTGGTAGTGACCCCCAGAATAAAACAAGCCTACTGGGGAAGGGGGTTCTGGGGGTGGGGAGCTTCATTATAGGATCAGCCAAACTCTGGAACTCGCTCCCTACTACGCTAAAACTCAGTCCTAACTGCTGGTCCTTCAGAAAAGCTTTAAAGACCTGGCTCTCCAGCACTTAATGCAGCTAAAGAAATGTTTACGTCTCCTACCGGATAGGAGCAGCGCCAAGACACCTCTGATATTCACTTCTGGAGCTTTACAAAATTAAAATAAAATCAAAATTAAAATAAAATCAAAATAAAATGCTTGTTGCATTCAAAGCACACATAGCGCATGCATAGCAGTAACATATACACATAGAGAATACTTAGATTTAACACAAACACGTTGCAACATATTAATGTGACATCGCTATGACATCAGTATAGGCTGTGGGAAACAGCTGAAACTCCTAAGGAGTCTGGCACCAAGCCAGTAACACAGCAGAGATCACCATATAGCATCAGCACAACACAAGCACCAGAACCACCAGAAGTCACCAGAAGTCCCCTAACTACTGCACAGGAATGCCAGAACCCACTAGAACCAACTAGAATCTGCAGACTGCCAAATTAAGATCAAGGCCAATAAATATTGACTGACTAACACAAAATACCTACCGCCTGCAGGCTCAAGAGCATGTGCTTGTGAGTCTGTGCAGGCAAAACCAGGATAAGGAATTCAGGTAAGTAAGTAAGAAATGTTTATTGTCTGGTTACTGAAAACCAATACAAAAACACAGTGTATAAAAACACTATCATAATAAACAAGACAAACAATAGATAAACACACAATACTCAGTGACCTGATCTTTGTGTGAATAAAGTAACTTATTGCTTGTCCATACTCAACTTTTCAAACAACCTAAGCGTATGCTCAATTACCCTTGTGCTATTTCAAAAGCTTAGCTAGCACCACCTTAACGTTTTTGTGATTTCACTTACCAATTGCATACCTATCATCATCATCATCATCATAACTTTATTTTGATCACAACGATCTTAAAAATTACATGGAGAAAACAGTTAAAAATATCATAAAAGTATAAGAGCCAAATAAAAATGCATCTCTTCCATGTATAAAATTAAAATGCAATACAAATTATTATACAAAGCAATTTGAGCCTTTGTTCCATAGAGCTAACATAAATTTGGCTAAACCAAAAATGATGACTCTACGGGTGTCTGTAGAAAGAATTCTGAGCACGTCAAGATAGTGGCAGGACCGATCAGCCTACACAAGGGGGTTATCCACTTGTCCCTGAAGTTCTTGTAATTTGGGCAGAGATGGGCCAGGGATTCAGGGCTTCTTTTACAAGCTGGACATTTATCATCGGGGAATTCATTAGTTCACCACTTACTACAGAACAATTTAGTGGGAAGGGTCTTATATCTGAATTGGAGGATTAGTTTACATGCAAGAGGTGGGACAATTTCATCGATTGTTTCCTCAAACAGTGGGAGGGGTTTAAAATTCATAAACTCCTGGGTCAGAGAACCCACAGAATTTGTCACATCGTTCACCAGGGTAGACTCCCAATAGAGGGTTTTGACCCTACTCTTTGGAATTCAACACAGCTCCTCCGGTCTTGACCAATACACCTCCATCCTCAAATTCTTCAACTGTTCTCTCAGGGTACTAAACCAGGGAATTATAATAACCTTGGGCTGGATCAGAAGATCCCTAATTGCCACTCGATCAAAAGTTAAAACGTATGGAAGCTCTTCACAAAAAGCTAGGTTGTTTTTCATTGCCATTAAAATAATACAAATATAAAAAACAAGGGTCTATGGCCTATACGTCATATGAATGATGTGTTAAAGTGCTTGTCCATTTCTCAAATTGTCATCTAGCTCTGGCTCATACTAAGCTGCCCTTATACAGTTTCTCTAGCTTGTCTGGTATCATGCTGAAAGCATTTATAAATCAAATTGCCAGTTGCATATCTGTTATAATGGAGCACCCCTTTAAAGTCAATGCGGTAGATCTTATATTTAAGCACTAGGAGTTTTGTTCATTCTTAAGAAAGGTCCCAGCAGCAACAGATGACATGTGCCAGTGATTCATCGCAATATTGGGAGAAGTGACAATTTTTTTTACCTCTATTGTAGTCAAATCTCGCTCACCTTACATTGACCAAATCTTAACCTCATTAAATCCCTTTTCGTTTTGAATAATGTCACAGGCGCCAAGTAAGTAGGGGTAGGGGGAACTTGCGGAGTTTTGTGAAAACTCAGCAAGATTCCACAGAGTTCTGTGAAAGGGCAGAACTCGGCACAGCGTGCTGCTCGCACTGATTTTTACCGCCAGGAGCTCGTTCCGTGCAAAAAAATCAGTGCGTATGGCACCAGGCAACCCAACAGAGGGCATGCTTCTCTAATTGATTTTGTTGCCTCTCAAGTAGATTTTCTAATAGAGTGGCAGCTTTCTGACCGCGAATGGTCGTGAAAGCCCACGGCCGTCTGTGTTTGGGAAATTTCGCCAGGTGCCCTCCTAGCAACCAAAAATGGTGCTAGGGGATGCCAAATCAGCCGCATGTGAGAAAAAACTCTACCACGTGGCGGTTGGCGGAATTTGGCTGGAGCTCCGTATTGAATGGCCAGAACTCTGCAAACTCCGCCAGCAGAGCAGAATATATCACTCACCCCTAAGGTGCTTTTCAATTGGGCTATAAGGTTAAAATAAAATGGCAAGTGCTTTCTTAAAGTATATAAAGACTGGTCTAAGGCAAAAAACACACAAGAGTTTTTTTTTTTTATATATGCCTTAATCTGGCTCTTGGAGAAAAATGCGTTCCTGTGAATCTGACATCTCCAGAAAATGTTGTGATTTATTTATATTCTTAAGATTACTTTTATACGTTTCCTTGCAAGACTGAATTCTCTCCATATCACTGCCCTAAGTGTGCTCTGCACGGCTTATTTGCAGTTATGCCAGAAATTTAGGGTCTCATGTATTAGGTTATGGTGCAGGACAGTGCCGCAAGGAATCTTGCTGCGCTGCCTTAACCTCAAAAGAAAAGGGCAGGAATGCGCCATATCTATAAGATCCGGTGCATTCCTGCCCTTTTCCACTGCACTTGCGCGCAATGGGCTGCCATGCACAACACAGTCACCCCTGCTTTGCGGGGTTGATTGATTTTCTGCAGGAAGGTATACCTTCCTGTACATATCAAACAATTCAGGCTATTTCCTCTTTCTATGAATGCTGCACAGTTAGAAAAAGAAAAAACGAGTAGAAATGAAAACAATTCTCCTCGTTGCATCTCCCTAATGCCACCCATGGGGTGGCATTGGATTTTGATGCATTCCCAGGTTTGTGTTTTCTAGTAAACCTGAGAATGCTTCAGATTCAATGGGTGTTGTGTGGGGACACTATTAAGATTCAAGAAACAGGAAGACTTTGGTAAATGTTTTATTCCAGCAACCACCAACAGGTCTCTTCAGCAGCTCATCTGTGGAAAGAATGCCTCAAGACAATCTATGAGGTCATATGATTCCACCGCACGAGCTGGTAGATTACAACACATCCTCTTTATCAAAACAAAAAAACAAAAACGAAAACAAAATAAGTACATTACATATATAGGTCAACCAGGTAAAAACAAGAATAACAAAAAATATATGTATAGTGTCCTAATAAAGAACATAGTCATTAAATTGTGCAGGCAACTTCCAGAGAAACAAAGTCACAAGAAGGTTCACCAACAACTGTACCAGGTGATCTCTCAGTAAATTTAACAAGCCTGGACATGCTCCAGGTACAGCCATTGTCCACAGTCACAACATTTTTACTAATAGCAGTGATTGTACAATGGTCTAGAAAATTAGACGAACCTTTGTAACCATGTTTCGCTTTTTTTACAAGTACATGATCTCTCAGGTTCCATTTCTTTCTCCTGACTGACATCTTATTGTCATACCTCAACTTGTACTTTTGTTGATATTCTGAAAGCCTTGTTCTTCTGAACTCATAGGACATATCCTCCCTCTTACAATCAGGGAGCCAAAAATGGTTCAACTTAGGGCTGGCAATCCTACCTCTCAAAGCTTCAAAAGGGGATTTTTGTGAAATGGCATTGGGAACAGTGAGGGTGTGCCCATCAGGTTTCTCTTAACACTGTTGAAAGGCATCCTAGAGTCTAATGCTCGTTGAGCGCAACTCTTAACCACCCTATTAATCCTTTCTGTAAGACCATTGGCCTGTGGTGCATACAAAGCTGTCTTCTGATAAATTATTCCGAGGTCTTTAAGGCAGGCATGCACCTCATGAGAGGTAAATTGCACCCCATTATCAGTGACTATGTATTTGTTAATCCCTTCTGACACAAACACATCCTTCAGAAATTCGATCACTGATCTAGAGTTAACAACACTCACGCACTTGGAAACCACCCACTTGGAGGTGTATTCTACAAGGAGAATGACAAATCTCTCGTGAGAGGGCATTAATTCAAATGGACCAATTATGTCCAATCCCAATTTGGACCTCACCACAACGGGAACTTCTACAGGAGACAAAGGAATGTGATTAGTGGCATGGGATTTATCATTAGTGGCCCACAAATGGCATTCCTTGACAACGCCCTCGATCATCCGATCCATGCCAGACCACCAATATTTTTCTCTGGCACGTGCTTTGGTAAGGCTCCTACCCAGAGGTCCATCATGGGCTAGGTCGACAATTTTGTCTCTAAGCTCAGCTGGAGGAACCACTCTTTCGCCCCTCATGTGATTACCCTGGCAGAATGTGAGGTCGTTTCTCACAGTACAGAACGGTTTTAGGTCAGGATCAAGGTTTTTGTAATCCGGCCAACCCTTGGAACTAACAACCTTGAGAGAGGAAAACACTTTATCATTGTTGACACAGGAGGGTTTCAGTTATCCAGCTCACACGCTCAAACTCCTCAACATTGTGCTCAGAACTCAAAGGTACCCGGGGACAGTCAGCAGACTTGTTATTTTGCCCAGAAATGTACTGGACCCAGAAATTAAATTCACTCCACCTCTTGAGTCTGGGGGTCAAGTGGTCACTATAATGACAAGAGAAAACTTGGGCCAGAGGGCGATGATCAGACTTAACAGTGAATGGAATCCCCCAGAGATAAAACTTGAAATGACGCACTGCCCAGAACACACTCAGAGCTTCTCTCTCTATACAGGAGTAATTGACCTCAGCCTCTCTAAGGGACCTGGAGGCAAAGGCAACAACCCTTTCCTCTCCATCAGCAATTTGAGAGAGCATGGATCTTAGGGGCATATTAACAAGGGCCAGCGATAATTATCGCTGGCCCCACATAGCGGTAGAAATATTATCACCGGCTAGCGCTGAAAATTATCGCCATGATAACGCTATATTCAGTCCAATACAACACTTCTCCTTCTTAACTGTGAGACCTTTTTCTCTTAATCTCTCCAATACAGCCCTCAAAACAACAATATGCTCAGGCTCATCCTTACCATATACCAAGATATCGTCCTGGAAAAACATTACATTTGATAAATCACCCAGGACCATCTTCATAATTCTTTGAAAACTGCCGCTGAGGCAAGCCTGAAAGGCATCCTCAAAAATCGGTAAGCCCAAAAGGGTGTTACAAAAGAGGTTAAGTGTCTGGAATCGCTATGGAGTACAATCTGGTGATATGCAGACGAAAGGTTCGAAACACTAAAAATCTTGGCACCCTTCAACAAACTGATAAAGATGTTGGGAAGGGGCTGACGGTCCACCCATATTCGTTCATTCAATCCGCATAAGTCCACACACATCCTCACGGCAGCACCACCATCCTTAGGAGCCAAAACATTTGGAGCCAGCCTCTCTGAGGCTTCTATCTCCTCAATTACTCCCAACTCCAACAGCCTCTTAAGCTCCAGCCTCAAGGGCTCAGTCATCAAATTGGGCACTCTGCGCACCTTATGCACACAAGGCTTGGCTCCATCCTTCAAGATGATACGATGCTCGAAACCATTGAGGCAACCTAGAATATCCAACAATACTGCAGGAAAATCCTTAAAATATTCGCCTCCCTCACTCACCCTATCAACCGACATAACGTGGTCCTGGGGATTACTGGCACCCGGGTTCATAATTATGTCTAAATCACGCTGATGCCTCCATCCCAGCAAATTGTCCCCTCTTTCAGCCACATACACCTTCCCAACAGTTTCTCTCCCTTTAAATACAAATTTCGCCACAACATAACCAATAACATCTATGCAAGAACCACCATAGCTAAGTGGGCTAATATCAGGAGGAAGTAATGTTGCATTGTCCATCCCAAATTTCTCATCCCATTGCTTATTACCAATCAAGGTAAAGGGTGAACCTGAGTCAGCCATGACACTAAACTCTAGTCCATTCCCACCAATGTTGCAAAAGGGCATGTTGATTTTCCCAGAGTCGACATCACCATCACTACCAGTGACATTGGAAACATAATAGTGCGAATTGTTTCAGAAGTGACTTCGGCAACACGACCCCTCCCAGAAGATCTACAAACACGAGGATAATGGCCCTTAATGCCGCACTTCTTACACACAGAGTCTTAACAATGTAGATAAATATCCTATCGGCAAGATGGCCGCGAGTGAGCTGTGCTAAGCAGTCGCTAGGACCTCTCTCCCATCTCAGATGAAGTTGCTGGTTTCTTCATTATCCTTGTTTCGGCCTCAACATGATTATTAATCCAACTGGATTCTAGGAAAAACTCTACTGATGCCGATACCCATCACGAGGGTCGAATACTACATATCGGCAGAGCTAGGCTGAAAGAAAGCTGGGGGAGATTCATCAGGGCCGTGGACTGTATAAAGGCAAGATATATACAGCTATTCAAAATGCCGCCCCGACCCTCGAAAATCGACAAAACAAAAGAAGCAAAGGAAAAAATGAAGACGAAGGAGCAGACAGAAGCTTGTACCTACTCCTTAAAAGATCGAGCTGAAGCGGCCACCCTGGATGCTGGAGTAAAGGAACAAGGGGCTATACGAAAGGTGGCGTTGCAGCCTAATAACAAAAAAAAGACGGAGACACGGAGAGTGGAAAAAACTGACAATATCGGATCTACCGGTGCGGGCTGTCACTCAGGCGATGCTAGGCCATCTTTGAAACATACCACAAGTACAGATAAGACGGACAAAATGAAAATCAAAACTAACTATAGAGAGACCCCTTTGAGGCAACCTACCTTGACAGAAGCGTTCTCCGGACCCGCAAGCAGTCGAGCGCCAACCGAAATCGGCCGCAACAGAGTGAGACTCAGCGTTCCTGGAAGCGTCCTCGAGGACGCGGGAGACGCGGCAGGAACGTCAGCTGCAGACGCCTCGGTTGCTAAGCAACTGCAACAACTCCAGCAGGAGCAGCAGTTCGGGGAAGAACGCGAGAAAGAGGCACTGCAGGTTAACCTGGTCTCTCCTGTAAAACCTCCATGCACTGAGCCTGGACCGACAATACCTGGTGAGAGGGGGGGGCAGGGGGAGTAAGGATGAGGGCAATGATATGTTGGGTGCCATTATGGTACTCGAAGCAGAATTATTGGCATCCAAAAATCCCGGAAGCTCCCAAACCCCATCCGATAAGACCCTCACCACTTGGGGAAGTTCCGCTAGCTTGGGGGGAAAAAAAGAGATATTGAAACAGAGACCACAAGATTTCAGAGAGGAGACAACGGAAAAAGCGGAGATGGCCTCAGTTGAAGGAGAAATTTTTTTCTCTCTTAACGAAGACTCAGACTCTGTGCAAATAAGTGAGGAGTTCTCAGAGGATCAGGATGATGATGAGGCATCACTTTCAGATACCAATTCCTCTGAAGAGGATATAGCTACAGGGAAAGACTCGACCCTGCGAAAGAGACAGCAAAGGCCAAAATTAAATAACTTACAAATGAGCGGAATGGGAGACACTGAAAGGGGACTGCTCTGGGATTATTCAGGCACCTCTCAGGTATACCAGGCTGAGGAAAGTACTGGGCCGCTGAAACAGCCCACCTCTCTCGACATTCTGTTTAATACACTGAAACAGATACAAACGTAGGCTAGAACCGCGAGTCGGAAAGCAAGGCAGGATGCCAAAAAAATACAGATTTCGTTAAGAAAGACAAACAAATTATATGAGGATTTGGTGGGTAGAGTCACCGAAGTAGAAGAGCGTACCAGCAAGCTAGAAGATGACCATATTAACTGGCAGAACTTTAAAACAGCGCATGAGAAGATGGCAGAGGATTTCCAGTGGAAAATGGAGGATTTTGAAAATCGCCAAAGGCGAAATAACATCAGAATTTTGGGTGTGGCCGAGGGGGTGGAAGGGATGGACGTAAGACGCTATGTGATCAACCTACTTAAGGGTGCATTTCCGGAGTCCCAGTGGCAGTGGGATAGAGAAGTCCAGAGAGCACACAGATTTCCTTTTGCTCTCAGAAAAAATCAGGGGGCTGAAGGTGGCGGTGGAGGTAAAACAGCCTTTCCTCGAGCGATCTTAGTATATTTAGGCAATTACCTGTTAAGGCAGGAAATAATCGAGAAGGCTAGATCAGATTCTAAAAGATCGTTTGACCGTGTTTCCTTCTTTGCCAGGCCTGATTTCTGCCACGTGACTGTTGAACGGAGGTGGAGGTTAAGGCAGTTGATTCCAACACTTCAGGGATTGGGGTCAGAAGCTTATTTATTGTTCCCCGCCAAGTTAAAAGTGGTTACTAGAGGAAGAATCATGATTTTTTTTTCAGAGATGAAAGCCCAGCAGTATATAGATGAGCTGAAGAAACAGGGTCTGTAAGGAAATATGGGATGGGAGAGGGGGGAGACTGTCACAGCCAGGACCGGTCACATATAGGTCCTGCGGACCTATTTGCCTGTACAGGGGGGAGTGGGGGGAGGGGAGGGTTGGGGCGGGGGTGGGGGCCCATCACAAGGGCTAAAATTTTGGTATTTTCAGAGTATGATAAAGCACATTATTTCAGTATCCAACGGATGGAGGACAGCGTATGTGCAAGTTAGACGATGTAGACTATCCCAGAAGAATGTAGGATGTTACACTCTTGCTATATGGCCGTCTTGGAGTAAGAATCTTTTGATACCTCCCAATGCCATGTAAAATAGCTTCAATTAATGTGTGCGGGCTTAACGATCATAGGAAAAGAGCGAAGGTAGCAGGGTTGTTGAGATTTTTACAGTTAGATTTAGTATGTCTCCAGGAGACGCACATCGAAGCTTCGCAGCTTTATTTGCTGGCACAACTGGGATTTGATGTAATTGCAGCAAGTAGACAACATACTAGAACCAGGGGGGTAGAAATATTAGGAAGATTTAGGGATTGTGTGGTGCATAGGAAAAAGGAGGACCAATGGGGAAGATGGGTCATGGTTGATTTATGTTTTAAAGGGACACGGTTCACATTAGTCACTATATATGGTTCCACTGAAGACGATCCGGACGTGTGGCAGTATATGGATATGGAAATGCCACAGTGGCCAGAACCTATTGTATGTTGTGGGGACTTCAATATCCATGACCCGAGAAGCTCTTTCTTAGAACCTAGTGGGAGGTACCTAGGGAGAAAGAAAAAATCACATAGAGCCCTTGCCGCCATGACCCAACATAATTCTTTAGGGGATCCATGGGTGAAGCACCACCCCTATATAGACGGTAGTACATTTTACTCCTCGCCACACAAAGTATTAGTCAGATTGGACTATTTCTTGATATCTAATTCTTTAATTTGTAATTCAAAAATAGAGAAACAACCTAGGATTATATCCGACCATAATCCGCTCGTTTTGACCTTAAACACCACTCAGATAAATATTATAAAAACACAATGGACCTTTGAGCGTAGCCTATTAAAAGATGAGGCATACCAGAATCATATGAGAAACTGGATAATAAATTATTGGGAAGATAATAGAGGTACGGCATCCCCTGGCTCAGTTTGGGATTGCTTTAAGGCTGGGGTTCGGGGGGAAACGATGAGTTTTGTAATGGCAAGTCGGAAAAGGGAAAAAAGGCATTTGGAAGGTATAAGGCTTAAGTTATATGCAGCAGAAGAAAATCTAGCAATAGCCATAACGCAGGGAATACCACTCGACCCTTATATACTCAGCTTGGTCACCCTCAAGGGGGACGCTACTGAGGGCATTATTGCAAAAGCCACTGAAAAATATCTGGTACATAAACGGGATACCTATGAGCTAAGTGAGAGGGTTGGGCACATTTTGGCCGTTAGAATTAGACAACGGGCAGCAAAGGCCGACATTAAGGAGATACAAGATTCCCAGGGAAACCTGGGTACTGACCCAGACTTTGTTAGAGAAGTATTTTACAAGTTTTATACCGACTTGTATTCTTTAGAAGAAATAAGGGACCCAACCAACATAGAAAGATACCTCACTGACATCTCTGCCCCTGTTCTTTTGTCAGAGGATAGAGAGATGCTAGATGCCCCCTTACAATTAGAGGAGATTAGAGGGGCATTGGAGAATCTCCCCTCGGAGAAAGCTGCTGGGCCGGATCAAATTCCAGTGGAGTTTTATAAAACTTTCCAGGATATCCTGCTGGTCGAGATGATTCATATAATGCTCTATACACAGCAAGGAGGTATCCCCCCGGAGTCTTGGGGGGGGGGCGGATATTGTTGTCATCCCAAAAAAAGGGAAATCCCCTATTCTCCCAGCCTCATACAGACCGATTACCCTCATGAATTCCGACGTTAAAATTTATTCTAAAATTTTAGCGACAAGGCTTGCGCGGAATATAGAGCAGCTTGTAAGCCAGTCTCAGCACGGATTTATTCCAGGCAAGGGAACAACCCAACATGTGAGGACAGTCATTACAATGTTTGATGCAGCAGGAATCCTGGGCGACCCTATTGCAGCATTGTTTTTAGATGCAGAAAAAGCCTTCAATAGGGTCGCCTGGGAGTACCTTTGGGCAGTCCTGAGATGGTGTGGTATAGGGCAAGGTTTCATAACAGCTATACAAGCTTTATATAGAGGGCCCACAGCCAGAGTTAGAGTCAATAGAGGGTATTCAGATGTAGTTAAGATCTGTAGGGGGACAAGACAGGGTTGTCCTTCATCCCCACTGCTCTTTGCTTTATTTCTTGATCCATTAATAAGACACCTGGAGAGAAATGGTGGAATCCCCCCAATGGTCTTGAATGGTACAAGAGTTAAAATTCTAGCATACGCGGACGACGTGGCTGTATTAACACCCGACCCTGCTATGGCTATAATGGAAGTGGAACGAGAAGCTACCAAGTTTGGGCACTTGTCGGGTTACAGCTTAAATAAATCAAAGACCATGATAGTCAAGAATAAGCACACCATCTGCACGGACTCTAGGGTGGTTATGTCAGCTACTTATTTGGGTATTGTAATCGTAGCTAACATTGACGCTATTGTTGAGGTAAACATGACCCCTGTTATGGCCAAAGTAAAACAAGACTTAGATAGAGTGAATAATTTACATCTTTCCCTAGTAGGAGTCACTAATGTGGTGAAAATGACAATCTTGCCAAAATTTCTCTATCTATTCAGAGCAATTCCCCTATTCTTTGAATCTAAATGGTTCAACAAGTTGGAGGGTATACTGAACAGGTTTATATGGGCACACGGAAAAACACGTAGAGCGTACAGATTTATGTCTCTACCTAGAGAAAGAGGAGGATGGGGTGCTCCCGATTTTAGATTATATTATTTGGCATCTGCCCTGCAATATATGCAGGGTCTAATCGGAGGAGGGGGGATTTTGCAGAAAGTTAACTCTTCGTCGACGGAGGTCTATGCAATCTTATTGGGTAAGGAGACAGAAAATTGTTTATTAGAACATACAGATTTTTCCTGTCTCAGAAGAAAACAATTCAAAACTCTAGATGCGGCTATGAAAGTATGGAATGCATTCTTGAAAAAAATGGGGATGGGGAGATTTCATAGATATGTCAGATTGTATAATAACAGAACCTTTCCCCCCGAAATATTTTCGGACTCAGTTATGGCTGTATGGGACCAAAAGGGAATTAAGAAACTTGGGGATTTAATAGACTCAAGGGGAATAGCTCAGTTTAGTACACTTGTAAGCACTTTTGATTTAAGTAATAGGGACTTCTTTAAGTATTTACAGATTAGGAGTTTTCTGGGTAAAAAGCAGGGCGGCTCAGCAGGGTATCAAATCAATGATTTTTTGGAGATCTTAATCTCTGGCGGGGAACATACGATTAGATCAGCATACGCTATTCTAGTTAAGACTAAAATGGATGATCTAGATAAATATAAACATAAGTGGGCGGAGAAACTTCAAGGAGGAATAGATGATTTCCAGGAGTCGTTGGAACTAGGATGTACCACACTGTGTTCGGCCTCCCTGCAAACGCAGCATTATAAAACATTATTTTCGTTATATTACACACCAGATAGAATTGCTAAATGGGGTGGTACTAGTGGGACTACCTGCCCTCGCTGCAGCTCATTAGACGCAGATATTATTCACATGTTTGCTTCCTGTCCTCAATTATACACGTTAATAAGGGATATTGAGAGTTTTTTTGCCACTGCATTAGGGTTACAGGTATCGTTAAACCCCTTGTTGATTTTATTGGGAATTGGAGATATCGAGTTAGATAAAGAATTTTTATTTATGTCTATGGCGGTGTACAGATTAACTCTAGCCAGGGCATGGTTAGACGAGACCCCCCCCACCATGCAAACATGGTTGGCAAATTTAATTTCTACATTTAATTTAGAAAAACCTATATATGCCAGGAAGGGAAGAAACGGGAGAGCCCTAGGCTTAAGAATATGGAAGCCATTAGCACGGTGGAGGGATGGGATAGGATAGAGAGTAGAAGACCGAGGGTGTTATTTTTTTTCAGTTTGTTTGTTAATTTTCTTTTCTCTTGATTAAGTCAAATGATATGATTACCTAAATTTAAATTTGTAGGACAAGTTTCGATGTTCCGTATGATACCTCTATCGGGGGAAATATGTATTAATGAATATAAATGTGCAATGTCGAAAGTGAAAATAAAAAAATAATTAAAAAAAAAAAAACAGAGTCTTAGGCTTAACAGTTAGGATAATTTGATAGATGGGGATTGTTAGACCTGGCATCACTGGTGTGAGTCTCCCTTCTATTTTGTCGGATTGCCTCCTCTGTTTTTTATATGTTTTTGCTGGTTATATGCTTTGGGCACTGTGCCACTGCTATTCAGTGCCACAGTGCATGTGCACCCTATGTTAAATGGATGTATTGATTAGTGACTCCATGATTGGGTTATTTGATTTACTTGTCAGACCCTAGTACAGTCCACCATGTGTGCCTAGGGCTTGTAAATCAAATGCTGCTGGTGGGCTTGCAGCCCTGGTTGTGCCACCCACAGAAGCAGCTTGTAAAGTGTTTCTCAGGTCTGCCATTGCAGAACCTATGTGCAGTCTGGTACTGCCATGCTGACTGACCAAGTGCACCCACTTGCCACTCCCTAAACCTTCCCTTTTCGTCATATCAGACACCCCTACGGGAGGCCCAAGGGCAGGGCGCATAGTAAGTATAAGGTAGGACATGCCCTGGTGTGTGTAGTATGTCCTAATAGTGAATTACAGCCATTTTCGTTTTTCACTATTGCAAGGCTACCTGTTCTCCATAGGCCAGAATGGGCAGTTAGATTATTACATTTTATAATCCTAACTGACTCAGGGAACATGGTAGAAATCCGAATTTAGTATGCCTGAACTCAGAATGATAAAATACATATTTTAGTAAAGTTGGTTTTAACATTCTGTGTTTGAAAATACCACTTTTAGAAAGTAGGTATTTTCTTGTCTAACTATCGAAAGCCTGCCTCTGCTAGGTTGTGTATTCCTTGTCTGGAGTTTGAGTGACAGGGCTGGGGAATTCCAGGAGACAGAATGAGTCAGCCCAGTGGTGAATAGGGAGATCTGCATCTAGATGGGAGGGAGGAGTGCACGTGGAACCTGAATAGGGCTGGGCCTTCCCTCCACAATGCTGGCTCCACCTCCTGGGGTGCAGCTGATGTCTCTGCCCTGCACTGTGAAAGAAGAGAAGGAATCATGTCAACAAAGTGCTCCAGGGTTGTGCTTTCCCTCCACAATGCTGGCTCCACCTCCTGTGGGGCGTCTGATGTTTCTGCCCTGCACTGTGAAAGGAAAGAAGGAGTCCTGTAAACAAAGTGCTCAAGAACTGGTTTGGACTAGGCAGAGGCCTCTCTGCCTTCAGAGAACAAAGGATTTTGGGGTATAAATATTGGGACCCAGACCCAAGAACTTTAGATCACTTCTGGGAACAAAAGGAACCTTTTGCCAAGGAGAAGAACCAAGGAAGCTGCAGGAGTTTGGACTGCCCCTCTGCCAGTGTGCTGTTTGCTGGGTTGGCCTGCAGTGGTGCCTTCATTGCCAAGGAAAGGAGAAGGAACTTTTCAAAGGACTTTCATCATCGTACAGAATATTTCTCCAAGGGCTTGAACTTGTGCTTGCCTCCTGCTGAAGTCTCAGACTTCATCACCAGCTCCCCTCTGAATTTCCTTGCTGGGAATTCTATCTGCAGAAGCCTGCGTGTCGCTGGGAGCCTAAAGCGCGACACAATGAGAATAAGCGTGTCGCCGCCGCAGCTGTAGTCGTCGCATCGCCGGAGAAGCGTGCCGCCGCCACATCTCCCAGGAAGCGTGTCTTCGTCGAAGCTGTCTGCTGTCGCATCACCGGAGAAGCGTGTCGCAGGACCTGTCGCGGCTCCAAAGTACAGAGTCGTCACAAGGCTGCCAGGGTGTAAACGCATCACCGTCGCATTGTCGCATCAAGGGCGCCATCTTCTCGCATCGTACCAGGATTGTTGCATCGCATTGAGGCGCCATCTTACGCATTGCAACCGGGCCGCAGGCCGAGAACCTATGCATCACCCCCACACCGGTAAGGATCACGACGCATCCCCTATTCTGCGCAAGCATTGAGGCACAATGCATCATCTCTCCCGGGGCACGGAACCAACGCATCTCCCTCTGCGAGCCTTTTGTTTATTTTGCGTTACGCATCCAGGTACTTTTGTGAGAACTGTGTCGCATTTATCATCAACTTGAATTAAGTAACTTTTATCATCTTTAAGTCAATCTTAAGTACAGTATTGTGGATTTTTGTCGTTTGTGGTCTTGTGTTAAGTCTATATAAAGCATACTTATTTTTATAAAACCTTTGTGGTGTCCATCTGTAGTGTTTTCACTGTATTACTGTATGTATTCACAAATGCTTAACACACTGCCTCTGAGATAAGCCTGTCTGCTCGTGCCAAGCTACCCAGGAGGTGAGCAGGGGTTATCTAGGAGTGTAATCTCCTTATCCTAACTTAAAAGCAAGGGTCCCTATTTGGACAAAGGTGTATACCATTGCCAACTAGAGACCCCCAGTTCTAACAGGGATAACGTCCACATCTATAACATCTCCCTCTCTGATTGTCATTAGTGTTCCTTCTTCGATCAGGATAACTTTGTTGAGTATCATGATCAGGATAGCGCTGCTGTACATCCCTTTCTCCGCGTGGTTGAATATCTTTGTTAGTTGTATGCCCAGACTGTGTGTTTCTTGTGGCACCTCTACTCTATGCATCTAATGACAGCCTAGCAACACTGTCAGTAAGTTCCTCACAATTCTCAACGTCAGATAAGGCATAAACATCACCCTGGCTTTGTTTATTGTCTTCACCATTCTTCCTCATCTCCTTCACCCAAGAGGAAATATTTTCAACACTCCTCAAAAGCAATGGCTTCAGTCAACTATGGGTTCTTGGATAAAAGCTTTTCCTGTATTCTAGTACTATTGGTGGACCTCACCAGTTGATCTCTCACCAGGGAATCTGATAATTCACCAAACACACACGTGCGTGCCAAGGTTTTAAGGGAAGCCACATAACCGCCTAAACGTTCACTTGGTCCTTGGACTCTCGTGAAAAATATATGACGTTCCAAAACAACATTGATGCGAGGACCAAAATAATGCTCTAGCATAGTCATGGACATCTCAAGAACATCACCAGACTCCCCATCTGCATTGCCCACTGGTATAAGATCCATGCTGTTGTATATATTTCTGCCTTAGACGCCCAAATTATGTAAAAGAATGGCTTGTTCCTGGAAGCAGAGAACCCCCCCCCTATTGCCACAATATAGGAATCAAAAAGATTTCTCCACCTCTTCCATGGAAGAATTGGTTCCCCCTTCTCTCACAAAAATGCAGGGGGTTGGGACATACTTGTGGTTGTAGTCAGGGTGATTGGTGAATTAGAAATGTCACTTACCTCAAAGTATCACTTAATTCAAAATGTAACTTTCCCAAAAAAAAGAATGAACTTCATCAACAATATCACTTGTCCTAAAATATCTCAGTTCAAAATGTCACTTGCTGAAAGGAGGAATAAATCTTACCGTTAATTTGCCTGAAAGAGGAATTAACCTCATCTTCAATTCTTGCTTTAAAATGTCAAGTTCAAAATGTCACTTGCTGAAAAGAGAATTAAATCTCACCATTGACTTGTCCCAGTGTTGTGCTTGCTTATAGTGTTGAAAAAACAATGAATTAGTGCCTCCACTCAGTTACGCGTAGCCACTATTGTTGTCACGTTGCATGCATTCAGTCTTAAAGGATTCTCTCACCTTTAGCAAAATGGCCGCACGTTGCGTTATATGACGCGTACGTCAAACGTCAGTATAAGCGTGGTGTGATCATCAGGCTGAGAAGCAGCGATTGCATGAGAGAGCATAGAATGCAGGCATGCGTTTTAAGATAAACGCGTCACTTACTGTTGTAGATAGCGATATGGTGAAAATTGTCGAAAATATGAATACAGGTGTGTATTTTATTCTTTTCCTTTTCTTTGATGATTGAAGTTGTCTGAAGTCGTAGGAAAACAGTGCCGAATGTAAGTGTTGAGATGGAGTGCTGAGATGGCACAGTGGCGTGGGTTAGCAGGGGAATCGGTGGTTGCTCGCTTGTCCCCAATCAAGCAGAAATCGCCGCCAGTATTGAGATCCAAGAAACAGGAAGACTTTGGTAAATGCTTTATTCCAGAAACCACCAACAGATCTCTGCAGCATCTCATCTGTGGAAAGAATGCCTCAAGACAATCTATGAGGTCATATGATTCCACCGCACGAGCTGGTAGATTACAACACACACCCACAGCAACACCCATAGAACTCTCCTTTCACGCAGTGTTCTGTGTAAAAGGGGCGCATATTTACAAGGTCATGAAAAGGCACATAAAGTGGCTTTATGTGGCTCTGTAAATATGCTGGGACAAACTGTGCCACCGAAACGTAAAAAAAGTGACATTCAGGTGGCGCAAAAGTGTGGCAAGGGGTCTCCGAAATGAGGCCCCTAGAAAGCAACTGGCTTGATCTACAGACTGATTTTCTAAGCAAATTTGTGCTAGTAATGGTGATGTCAGCAAGGTGAAGAGCCATCTGAATAGTTTGCAGTGCCATAACTCTAGTGTCCCAATTATAGATACAGGGAAGCAATATCTTAGATCTGGCATAAATATGGCTTTAACTACGTCAAGCAATAGCTTCAGAGATGTCGCAGAGTGATTATTTTCAAGTATTAGCAACTCATATGTAAGCACATCAGCAGTCGAGGACAGTGTGTTGCACGAAGGAGGTGAGGCGTCACTAAAGCAAGTGAGACATCGATTCCTGGTGGCAGTGCAGAGTCGTGAAGTCACTGATGCCTGGAGACGTTGCGAGGCGCAGGGGAGGTGATGTGGTTGCTGAGATGACCCTCGGTTCCTTACTGCTGGGCGATGTCAATAAGGCATTGCAGGTCAAGCCAAGAGGCTTCAGTTTGGCTGCATCGAGGTCGCACCACTGGGCCACAGCTGTGGTATCGGAGTCAGAGCGATGCGTCACAGATGTTAGTGGCGTAGTGCTCGGGACTCCTGCAGCGGTGGTTCTTTGGAGGCACTGCGACGGTGTCCCACCCAAGATAAGTGTGTGACTAGCAAGATGGCACAAATGAATAAAAATACACAAAAAAACTCTTATCTGTTTGACATTGTGCACATTTACATATTCCTCCCTTCTTTAAATTTCAGAATTTCGATACAGTTGCAACTTTGGGCATCATTTTCTATCAGGTGCAATCCTTGTCGCACTCTGGACTTACTCCTAAGTTGATTCATACAAAACAACTATACTGATTTCTTCACGATTGGAGTACCAATACTTTAATCCACAGGTAATATTGTACCCTCCCTACTACCTTCCCTTTTCTTTCCTATGTCCCTCATTCTATTGTTAATTCTAATTGAATTTTTTATGCAGCAACATGTCCAACCCTATCCTGATGATGACCTTGACTTGAACAGGTCGAATAGGTTGAAACGCCGTCGACTACCCAGCATACATCTTGGCGTATTTTGGTTCTTAACATGATCTGTATTAATTATGGTTTCATTGTCTATGTTATATAACCATTTTTTTGAAGTGTGTGCCTTTTTTGCTGATTCTTGCACCTTGTCACGTGTCTCAGTTGTGCCGTTCACTTCTTACACGAGCACTTTGTGTGCACTATTTTGTGTATTGCACCGGCAAATGATGTATCAGTGCTGTAATAACTAAAACCATTGTCCTCTTTTTGAAAAATAAATACGGACCGCATGTTCAAAAACGTTTTGTTGTCTCCCTACTTCTGTTCTTATGTAATTGATTTTACAGTTTATCTATAAACAATACTTGCTGGGACATTGTCTTTTGCAACCAAATTCACCCAGGTCTCATCTGGATTTATGGGTTTTCTCCTGTAGTTCTTTTCCGTTACTAAGTAATTCTAGGCATTTCTGTCTTTAATCCGTAGTGTAAGAATGACAATGGCTTCCCCTTTATCCACTGATTTTATGGTTATGGCCTCACTGTTGGCCATGGTCTTAATGGCTTCCCTTTCAGGTGAGATTCTGAAAGGATAGCTTGATTTGTATCGTCTGGCTGTCGGTCATGACTGCTTTTTCGAATTCCAGTATCTCAAAAGGAGTGAGATTAGAGAGAGGGGTAAAGGTGGAGGGATTTCATAATCCTGAATCAGACGTAGTTTGAGGTATGATCTTATCTTGAAAGAAGGCTTGTAATGTAATCTTTCAGAAGAACTGGGCCAATTCAAAATGTTGTCTGAGGGATCTTCTTTAGGTGTCGGGACAATGCCAAGGCCTTTGTTAAGGGCCTGGTATGCCGTCTCTGTCAAGGGTCTGTTACATAGATTAACAACTACATTGTTTTGGACATGTCATTCCCTTAGCTCCCCTGCTTCTTCCTAAAAAAGCTGGATTATATGACATGGGCAGCTGAGGTTGAGAAAATGGAAAATGGGGTTGCCACATGGGCGGTTGTTGGTAGGGGAAGGGTCCCATGAGAAAACTCTGGTGCCTAGGTAGTTCCCTCCAATCGTCATCACTTCTCTAACCTTCTGAGCCAAAACTCCCACTAATGTTCTTGTACTTCTTCCTATGGCTGGATGTTTCATCTGAGGTTCTTGGTGGTGCCTCCTTTTGGTAGTCTACTTTGGTATATGGAAACGCTTTTTCCCTACTGAATTTTGTATGTCTATTTGCAGTTTGTAATCTTCTGCTGAGTCAAAAAAGTCTTTGTTTTCATGCATTTCTGCATTTATTTCGGCCAACCGTGTTTTGAACAGTGTTATTTGCACTGGTGTTTTTAAAGAGCCCTCTGCCATCGCAATCTTAATGGAAAGGGCATTGGCTAGTCTTTTCAATGTATTGCTTATTAGGACCAGCCATGGTCCATGCAATTTGTGCCCATTCTTTTCTAAATGTTAGATCTTCCAAATAAATATGAGGGTAATTGGTGACTAGTACACCATTCTGGCCCCTCAAATATTCGATCATTATGGCTCCATGTAGAATTGTCCTAATATGGTCTTTTATCAAGGTGGAGAGTTTGTCCTACTCTTCATTGAGACCACCGTATAGAGTGCTCACGTTTTCTCTTAACAAAGGAGCCTTGGGTATAGCTTCCACAATGTCGTCATCAAAACTAAGACATTGTAGGTCTGACATGATTATAGTCAACATGAATTGACAAATGTAAGAAAGTTGTACTAGACTATAACAAAAAATGGGAGGACATGGAGATTTACGACGGTCCAGTATGCAATCCCCCATATAACGGAACAAAGTCAAAAGGGTGTACTCTTCTGATCATGGCTTCATTGTAAACTGTAGGCTACAGGCCCACACTAATGTATCATTTGAAAGCAAGTATCACAAGGAGTTAATATTTGGTCAAATGTGGATCATTGGCATCCTGATTCACAGCATTCCCTCCCTCTGCTTGGCTAAAAGTTGGTAGGATTCTACTTCCTGTAAATTCTCAAAATAATTCAATGCTATCTACCTTTTTTAAATTATTGTATATGATTAATTAATATGATAAAAATTATAATCCTTTTATAAAAGAAATACCACTTCAAATAATTTATAGTTGTACTGCCTGAACTAGATATTCTGCTCCCTTACCAAACTCGAAAGCCTGGGCTGTTTCACTCTGCTAACCCTAGAAACTCACGTACAATGGAGGTCTCCGCTTGAAGTATTGTCTTTGGGTTATACATATCCAGGACAGTGCCAATATTTGTTGCAAACATTACCTATCTGCACCTGAGTTGTATAGGCCCTGGAGAAGTGGCCTGACACTGACCCTTGGTGTATGGGCCTAAGCAGCAAGGTCTTCCTCAGGGAAAATGCATGAAATATGTGTGCAAGAACTAGCCAGACAACAACAGAGTTAAGTATTTTAGAGCTAAAATGTCTCAAACCAAGTTATTTATTGAAACCAAAATATATAATATGTGTAATGTGCCAACAATAAAGAAAATTGGCTGTTCAGATCAAATGTTCAAAAGGAAAAAGAAAAACTGTTCCAAAAATTAATCAATGATATTCTAGGTGTAATGCAAAAAAAAAAAAAAAGAAAAAGTAAGAAAAATACAATTGGAACGAAATAGGTTTTCAAAGCACAAACCTATGGGCTCCAATTAGTAACACATTGTTATTATCAATACAGAACATGATTCAGCTATTTATTATGTTGCAGTGAGCTTCTGCAGGAATGGCATTACGAAAAACAGCTCTCACTGGTTAGCAGGAAGGTCAGTATGTCCTGTGAATCTCCAAGCTCTGCAGGACACATGAAGTCATCAGTTTACTATTGGCATCTTCCTATCAGCTAGATTGGGTTTCCTACATGAGCAGGCTGAGCGATGCCACCACTTTCTCGAGGTGGCCACAGTTCTCACGACTGTAGAAAATGATGAGGTGTTAGTGAATACTCCCCTGACCTGCTACAAGTAGGGCTCGGTAAAAAACTTCTATTTCTCTTAGAGCCTACATATACATCAGAGTGTAGAGCACAAATAAGACAGGTTCAGTTCTTTCAACTGACTCCAGGACTTGCACCAGTATGTACACATGACATAGACGCTGAGAACAATTTTCATGTAAAAAGCAGGATCTTCAAGGTATCAGATTAGGTGTGTATGTATTGTTTAATAAGATTTTAAGAAAGCACTCCAGATATTTCACAATGCTTCACGGGGAGTAGTCCAAGGTCCAAAAGTCTGGAGTGGCTAAGATGCTGCTTCTCAGTGTGATTTAGAGATCATAGAGTGCATGAATATGTTCTGTCAGGTTCATAAGTGAGGTGTAACTCAATTGAGATTTTATGCAGCATAGAAGAAATAAATTGGCTCGCTTAGCGAGGAGGAGGAATTAACACTCCAATACTGATTTACAACATTGTCTAGCATTGTCTAGCAATAGCTTTTAAAAACAAGGTAGCCACTCATGCGATGTGACACCAAAAACGTTGCCAAGCTAAGTGAAGTGCTGGTGCAGTTTTTATGCTGTTCTGCTGCTACCCTGACTGCTACTGACTTACTTGACTGATTGATTTCTCCTGTGGGGTCCTGTTGTGATTTTATTAGCTTTGGTTTCTGTCCTACGTTTACAAGAAAGGCAGCCTCTGGTGCAACAGGACTTTGGTTCAATGGTATTGCATGCACACATAGCACATGATATATGCTGATTGCTACGCAGTTGTGCTCGGACCAGAAGGACACAAGGACAAGGGTAGAAAAACCTAATTGGTGTGTTATTGTTGTCACATCTATTTAAAAAATTCTATTGTGAATTATTCACACTATATCTTGGAACAAACAAAATAAAAACTCACACAAGGATGCCTTAGAGGTAAACATCGTGATAATGCAGGAATCTCATTCTCAAATAAAACAAATAGGGCAATTGCTACTCATTAGGTTTGTAAAATTGACTTAATATCTCTTCTCCCAAATAGTCATAATGGTGATAAGTCTCACTTGTTTCCATATTCACATACAGCGTTTCATCTTGCAACCCGTTTTGATCCAACTTAAAATCACCGTGGGAAGGCTTAATCTGTGGTGCAGTTATTTATTCTACTTACCTGTAGGTATTTTGTTGAACCTGGGTTTCTCACTTGAAACTAGTAAGGCCACCTTAGAAGGAGTATCAGTGGAATCTGACATTCTGGACACAGATATCACAATCCTGTTCAATCTGGGGGCAACTGTACAGGAAATGACATTTAAAAAGTCACCATTTGTTATTTGTTTCCATGAAGGGTGCCCCATATTTAAATAGCCAGCGGAACAATGGGGCAGCACCTGCCCTTAATATCCTGTATATGACAGTATCTCAGTACTCCACCTTAGATGTTAGAGTTCTGGTTCTAACTTGCAACCAAGAAATAATTCCTATTATGTGGCAGTAACAAGAAGCAAAAAACGGTATAAACCTGGCTCAACAACATGAACCTTCAGGGCGTAAAACTCCAACTTACACTGAGTGCTAAGTCATTTGAATTCACGCCAATCTCTCTCTCTGAAGGAACACGCTGCCAAAAAAACAAAGACGATCTGGTGACAACCCTCTCTTCTAAAGAAAGTGAAACCCTTTCTTCCAGAAAGTGACTTCAGAGCTGCTGTTCAAGCCTTAATTCTCTTTCATATGGATGGCAGTAACACACTACTCCACGCCCTCCCTGACACCACACTGGTACCCCTAAAGGACCCTACTATTAGCCACAGCTCATCTAACTAAGGGTCTCTAAAAATATGATCATATCACCCCCATTCTAGTGGAAATCCATTGGCTCCCCTTGCTGGCTGCACAATCTTCGAAACCAGCTGCATCATTGTGAACACCATCATGACCAGCATCCCGGGTTATCTTGCAGTTATGGTGACCAACCTTCATGGTTCTCAGCACACCAGCAGCCAGAACACCAACATACTGCAGACTGACAAGTGTACAATTTTGTTTAAAAAGGCACCAAGCCTTTCTTGTCCATGCACCCAGGATCAGGAACATCATCCCCATAATTATCAGGATTGTACCAATGCTGCTCCATTTAGAGAAGAGTTGAAAACACACTTCTTTAAAGAACACTACCTTACAATTCATTCAAAGTTGCCAACCCCGCTGCCTCTCCCATCACTTGTTGACTTTATGTTGGATTTTCAGTGTGTACAGTGCTCCTCTGACCTTTGGCTAGGGCAGTACTATAGAAACCACATATGTACATACATTCTCAAATTCAAGTGGACTACGTTTTCAAATCCATGGACTACTTATTAAAATAATAGTCTTACTGTATTTTAATTTATTGAATTGTGGGGGGACGACAATATTATCTTCACAAATTTTAGGTCTTGCTACAGCTAGCTTTAGCTGTTTGCAAACAGACCTACTTTACCATATTCTTAGAGTAGGCTTTCGGTCCACCTCTTGTTTATGATTCAAGGACCTTCTTGTCTATTTTAATGGCCTCTTTATAATTGGGTAGCGTTTATAAATAGGTAGTGTTCCTCTCTCTTCTTGTGTTTGTCTTGCCCAAAGAAGCATGTTGGTATTACAGTGTTTTAATTGGATGAGTTATATTCTTCCCTGCTGACATCAGGGGACTAAATATTCTTCTGTATGTTTCTCTTGCATGTGACTTACAACACTCTTCCAGGAGCTTTGTCTTCATCTGTTTCAATGTTGTTGCTCCCTCTCACCCCCTCTCCTTCCCCATTTTCCCTGGTGGTTGGCTTCTTGTTGCTATGGCCTACCCTGGCTTTTTCCATTAATCTGTGCCACCATGGCAGTGTGAGCAGCAGTGTGGCCTTTCAAAAGCTGGCACAGACAGTGCTGTTTCAATGCAGTGCACTCTACGTGTAGGGTTCATTGAAAGGTGCATGGCATTCTAGCTGCTGCCTGTCTGCAGCGGTTAACGTGTTCTATGTTTTCCAATAGGCTCCACCAACACTTTTTTTCAGAATTGGCATCCTACAGGCCCAAAAACGAATTCCCGGAGATAGCTGCCTATTCGACCAGTCTTGTCCTGTCCAAGTCCATGCATTTATGAACTCTGACGCAATTGTGACGTCATCCGGGAGCAGAAAAACCTAATGCCCCATAGGCCATGAGGAGGGACATGCAGCCTGGGCTCCTGATCAGATTGATGCAGTGGAGTAAAGCAGTGTTCTCAAGAGTCCAAGCATTTGTCACTGCCCACCCTTTTGATTTTAGTCACTTTCAAACTCAGAGACTGGATCCGCTTGCTGGGAGTGTGTAAAGACCGTGTTTGAAAGCAATTCCGATTCTGCAGGAGAACAGTGTGAGGTAAGCCCAGTAATGTTTATGCACCAGTGTATGGCGCGTGATGCACACTTCAAACATTTTCTAATGATAATGTGTGAGTGTGTGTATATATATATATATATATATATATATATTTTTTTTTTTTTAATATATATCGGGTCATATCATACATGTAAAAACAGCCACAGTCTTTCAAGTGACTGAGACAAATGTTGGAGCAGTAAATGAGCATCATGTTTCATGCTCCTGCAGGGGTCAGAACATTTATTTGTGTATCCCACTATTGTATGTTTACGCAACAACATCCTCTGAAGAATCATTTGCAAAATAATTCAATGGAAATAGATTCCTTTGCACTGCAGTAATCTTCTGTCTGAACAATGAATTGCATGGTGTTTTCTATTTAAAATGTTTAATGACCGCTTAATACATGCCATCCAATCTTCTCAGAAAACTGGCTTCTTTAATGTTCAATCAATAATTGATATGCCCGAGTCTCATCGAGCACCCCAAATAGAATGACCACATCACTTCAGGTCATTGTGGACACTCTCTCTCACCCTGAACCTTTCACCTAGAAATCATTGATTCAAGGAGTGTTAATCTAATTACTTCATTGGAATCAAAACAAGAATACAAATTCCAGCTTGCGTTAGGTGATCATACAAAGGTCTAGAACTCCAATCATTGTCAATAATGACCTGAAGGAAGGTGGTCATCCGAATCCCAAGCCTTTTACATGACTTTGAAACACAACCAGATTAAAACGTATGTGGTAAAGTGTTTCTGTATTTACATTAGTTTTAGTGCAACCAATCCATTAGATGACTCATTATCCTTCATTTTTTTAAATAAGCATTTGATGTGGATAGGTTCCAGCTAAAGCCATGCTCTAGTGATAGCTCCTGTGTGACCTCTTACCATGCTTTTGCCGTGGCACTGATTTGTGTGAGATTTTGTATAGACGCATTTTCTTTATTACAATTTCAAACAGTGAAGCTTGCCAAGCACAGTGGACATCTCATGCACATCTTGAATATACTTCAGTCCAGCTCTGTTATAATACATACATAAGTGTTTTATTTCTTTTAGGAAAACAATAATGATGTGTAATGATAATGGCAGTACAGTACTTCAGGCTATTTACTGGCCCACCTCTACCACCAGGTGTGTTTTTCAAAATCATGACCTATCACATGACCTATCACACCAGAACATGAATTTAATATTAAATAATAACTTATGTTTCACTTTTCTGACCACTTTTTGGGAAGAAAGCCTTTAGCCCTGACATAATCTCCTCCTTTCCAAGGAACAAAGGAGAGCGAGCTTCCCTTCCTCATCAGCAGACTGCTGCAGTAAGGGGCATGAAGCAGCACACATGACAGTTACAAAATGGCATTTTTAGGATTGTTTATGTGCAGGAAGGGACACCTTCCTACACATAAACAATCCTCCCCTACTCGCAGACACCCTTGTACTCTGGTGCAAGGGTGCCTGCGTTGGCGCCAAGTTGTTAAACTTAGCGCCATCGCAGGGGGAAACGCAAGGCAGGACCATATTCTTGTAAATATGGTGCAGCCTTGCATTTCCGAAGTGGCGGAGTGTGTAGTTAAGCCCAGGAGGCTAACGACAAGCTCCGCCACTTCATTGTACATATCCCCCGCAGTTTTCTGACTTTTTAAATGGTCGTGGTCTTTTTTGATGTGTTGGCTAAAATATTTGTAGTGCTTTTTTTCAATCATTCACAGCGAAGAATGTATTATTATTACTGGTTTGTGTTCTGATCTTTTGGACACGACTATCAGCTGTTCACACTGTGTGACGCAGACCACAAGTTCGCATTTAAAGTGCACAGTCATGCAGTGTCATCACCCATTTCAAGCTCTGGTCCATACGTGAGCCGCTCAAGATCGCACAAAGCTGAATGGAAATCTGCAGTGTTGCAGTGCAGAGCCCTTTCCACCTAATGAGTACGGTGGCATTTGGGGTATATTCTTGTGATGAAACGTCGCCTGGGCCGTGAGAGAGCCACAACCCCCTTCTTGGCCTAGCGTGCGGGACGAGAGTGAGCGCATTGTTCGAGGAGTTTGCCATGGCAGGCGCAGATTACAATGAGAAGGTACTGCTAGCTGGAAACAGCTGGCGCAAGGGGGCAGATGATGGATAAGCAGCTCCCTCGCTGTAAATAACAAGCATTGGCATAGCCAATAGGTCTTGCCTTTGGGACCTTATAAGTGTTTAGTTATCCAGCACAATATCCTTGGTGCAACAATATCAACTGTTGCATGGCTAAACACTTATAAGGTCCCAAAGGCGAGACCTATTGGCTATGTCAATGCTTGTTTAAACCCCCCCCCCTCACCCCCCCCCCTGTTGAAAGTAACTTAGTAGGCTCGACGGGCAGTGTTGTACTTTGTTTTAGCCAAAACTGAGCGTTGTATCACATTAGTCTATTGGCGTCACATCACTGCTTCACTGTCTCACGTCGTGGGGTTTGTAAATTACTTTGACCCTGTTGTAGAAATAACCAGCTGGACTGTTATAGTTTTTGAAGGCGTTATGGATTACGTACTAGATTTTGTTAATTAACTTAACGTTGTCATTGCCCAACTGACAGCTAAACATTGTTACAATGGAGACCCGTAGGGTCTTAACAACATTCAACATTTTTGATGTCTCCTTACCACAGAAAAGTAACCGTGAAGGCTCGTTTAGGCAAATCTCCACTGCTGGGAGTGCATGGTAACTGGGTTCCCAATGAGGGAAGAATATGTTGATTATATGGCGTTAGTGAAAGTGTAATCAAATACCTGTCCATGTGATAGACAAATGTTGAAGATGATCTTCCTGGTTGTCTCTCGAAAAACACATTCTAATTATCGCTTAGTAGAGAAGGTGGTCAACTAAGTTTGCGTATGATTTGCATTCTCAAGTGTGTTAAACGCAAATATTATGAATCTGAATATTTCTTACACGTTTAATTTTTTCAAACTGGACAATCGTCGATATTTTAAAAACAGGTTTGCAACATCACTACGTCACTTAATGCCAGATAACCACAATTCAAACCATATTCTAATAGCCTTTCTCTTGAAAGGTATCGGTGCTGAAATGTGCTGTGGTTTGGAGGGATCGTTCTTTTTTTTGTTTTTTTTTCATTTTTGTTAATTGATTTTAATTAACAGATACATTAGCATTTCTGTCGCAGGGTTAGCCAAAGGTAGTATGTATTACAGTGATTACAGGTACATGAGATATATGTTCAGCTGAACCCATCTACATGAGTTGCAGGGAAAATAGGTATAGGGTGATAGAAAGAAAGTGACAGTAAAGAAAAGGGTGAAAGGAGAGTATGGGAAAGGCTCTGTAGTGATGAGTCTAGCTGAGGTTAGCCTGCGGCGAGAAGTGGCAGACCAGCAAGGTCCCCCTCCCCATTTGGCGTCTCTCTGCCCTTTTGGTGACAGAGTTCCAGGCTCGCTTGCTCCGTGCCCCCCGAGAGGGCTGGATTGTATTCAAGGGAGGGGATGTGGTCCGTCAGCTAGACTGCCGACTTTGGTGCTGAAAACCAGGGTTCGAGCCTCGGGGTCGCATCCACATCCTGTAATTCTGGGCAAATCACTTAATCTCCCCGTGCCCGAATGTGTAATGTAAATACGGTGCTCGTGTCAAGCGCTCCAATACCTTTGGGTCGAGTTTGCGCTATATAAATATACAACAAAAAAAGGGGGGGTTCGTAAGTGTCTAAGTATGTGTCGAGTGACTCCCACATCCCTCTAGTTGCTGGCCTCCATGGTGAGTTCTGCAGAGCAATGTTATCTGCGCCTCTAAGGTACGTCACCCAGTTAAGCCAGCCTTTGTATGAGGTCTTGGCTGTGTCCTTCCAGTTATTCAGGATCATTTTCACTGCGGCGGTGAGCAGCAGGTCAAGTAGGTCTCTGTCGTGATCTGATCTTAATCCTGTGGTCATGAATGCGGTGACGAGGGAGGAGAATTCAGCTGTTGAGTGCAGCCCAGTACCTTGCTAATGAAGTCAAAGATTTTGTCCCAGAACGGTTTAAGCGAAGGACAATAGTAGATAAGATGTGCCAGATCTCCCTTTTCCTTGTGACAGTTCCAGCACATCTCATCTTCCCTGAGGTCCAGTGCGTATAATCGCGCTGGGGTCCAGAAGGCCTTATGGAGTAGCCAGAATTTGGTTTGCGATAGCACCGGGGTGATTTTATTACGAGAGGTCGGTCTTTTTGTCTGCTATCTTGGTCAAACAAAAAAGCACTTCATGCGGAAGCTGCGATTGCAGGATATCGCTTGTTATTGTAATGGCAGGGCCCATTTTAACATGGCTCAAATGAGACGAGGCAATGTCGTATCCCGATAATGTACTTGCTAAACGTTACATAATGGGTAAACGAGTCTTTGTCACGAACCAATGATAAAACCTACAATTTCGTCATCTCTCACTGACCTTTTAGATCATCTGGAGATTTGACATGCTTGGTACTAAAGAGGCATTCGAGCCAAACATTGATTTTCCACCAGGCTTAGCACCAGGACTGGAGTGCTTCTGGGGGGAGTAGGGGGTGTTAGAGTGCTTGCCATTAATTCCACTCTCGGGTGGCGAGAGATACTTTTCTTAACGCCATCGGATCCAGGAGCCGTTGAGATGAAATAGCGCACATTCTACAAGCTTGGCTCTGCACTCGGAGGTTGCGAAGCAATTGGTAGCTGTAACAGAGACTCCTGCCCTCCCTCTAAGATAGGACTAGGACTACTCACGTTTCCGCAGTCGGTGTTTAAAGCCAGGGTCGCTGCGTTTTTTTCTGTCAAAGTAAATGCAATAACCGAGTAGAAGAGCCCCGCACGCGCCCCAGCTTTGGATGGATGGTAGGTGGGTTGGTGGGTGGGTGGGTGGGTGAGTGGATGAATGGATGGGTGAGTTGGATTGGTGGATGGATGGGTGGGTATGGGTAGATGGATTGATGGATGGATGGGTGGGTGGATAGATTGGGTGGGTTGGTTGGTTGGAGGGAATGGATGGTTGGGTGGGTGGTATGGATGTATTTTATGGATGGATGGTTAGATGTAGAAGGAGTTATTTGTTGGTGATTCTAGGCACGCAAAGAGGCTGCCAATTGCACACCTGGTGAAAACATAGGGAAGACACTACAGCAGCTATACTGTCCTAGCTCCTCACTCTACTCCACGAGTGACTAGGGGCTAAATAAATACTGAAAGGACATAAGTGCACACTCGAAGGTTGCCTGTGTTCGGCACAAAGCCACAGTGACAGTGCAGACACAATTACCGTGATGCATGCAGCCACGTCACACACCCGCAACATTGCACTGGCACGCGCCTTTCATCATCCTATTGTATTAGAATGGCTATGCACTGCTTCAGCCCAATTTTGGCTGCCTCGCGGCGCTTTGTAGGGTGGTAGTTGTATTCATGTTTAATTTAAACATGCAGTGTGTCATGGCCAGAGAGCGTCCTAATGTTAAAGGGCATTTTACAGTCAGGGTCCAACTGAAACGATTCATTGTTACAATCCTGGCTTTGGATAAAGGTAAAGCCCCGGGGAGGATCCTTTGCGGGGGCACTGCAGTCGTGAAGGGTCCAGCCGATGGTGAAGGAGGGAACCATTCATCTCTAGCCCACTGGTGAAATGTATTGAGCACACGCACTAAACGGGCGGCAAATTGGCTTTTGAACACTAGGCGGCGATCGACCTTAGGCGGATGAAAAGATGAGCGAGCCCTGCTGGGATTTTTACCGGTGGCACGCGGATCACACAGTCTCTGGCCGATACGAAATGTGTCAACCCTATCAGAATGATGTAACCCCCCTGTGTATGATACGCCCAGAACCTAAACCCACCGTGCTAACCTCGCTGACACAAAAGCAACGACATTAGAACTCGCAATGGCCAATCAGCACATGTGCTGCATCACAGGCGAGACTTTCAAAAGGGAACTGTTGCAGGACGGTTAATTCCAACAGTTGAGATGTCTCAGCTGAAACGGATGGGAGCAGGTCTCCTGTGCTGAGGAGCCGAGGGAAGGACAACCAGCTAAACAAGCATTGGCATAGCCAATAGGTCTCGCCTTCGGGACCTTATAAGTATTTAGTTATGCAGCACAATATCCTTACTGCAATAACATTAACTGTTGCTTGGCTAAAGACTTATAAGGTTCCAAAGGCGAGACCTATTGGCTGTGCCAATGCTTGTTAAGATGGGCTGCCAAAGACCAAAGAGCTGCTTTCTGCCATGTTATTGGCCAGGTTGTAGTTGTGAAGGCCATTGAGGGCCAGGTTGTAGTTGTGAAAGCCATTGAGGGATCTCTGGATGCCCGCTCTGAGATGGTCCAGAAGGATGATGGCGTCAGCATATTGTAATAGCGGGACCTTGGCGCCTCCTATTTCGGGCGGGATAGGATTGGCAGGTTTCGGTGATGCGCCCATGTCGGCAGTGCACAGATTGGATACTAGGGTCACAAGCACACAGCCTTGCTTAACGCCATTGTCTGTCTGGAGTTTCCCTGTGGCCGCTGTTGGTGTTGATTCGACCCAGTTATCTCGTGTAATTAGTTACTCATCCTAAAATAACACTGGTCTCAGACTGTTCACATAGAGGGTCGCCTAAAGGACCTACTATCAAGGTAGGATAGTGAGAAAGGGTTTTTTTAATTCTCCCACCTTCACTTTTTCTTCTTATTGTATCAAATATATTTATTTCTCTAGTCAGAGTTGTCCTAACAAGAGGTAACCACTTGGCTTCCTGTGGTTATATAAGCAAGTTCATAATGTTTATTTCTGATTTGTAGGTATTGGTAATTTGAAATACTATTCTACAATTCATTTTAACAAGCATTTCCAATGCAACAGGTCTCGCATTTACGTGAGTTTGAGCTGTTGGCATTGTAAATGACAATGCCTTTTATTTATGTTTTGGTTTTGAAACATAAATAAAACACATTGTCATTTATAATGCCAATAGCTCAAACTGCTTTGCGAGACCTATTGCATTGCAAATTCCTGTTTGCGTTTGCAAACAGGAGATGGGTACGTTTGCAACCACAAAAAATCCAAACGTCTTGGAACAGCCATGGACTTTAGCAGCAAATGCGTGATTTCTGTGGGATGTCTGGTAAATGTGGAGAGCAAAGCGCAATATGGCAGATACAAAGGCGCCCATCAGCATGGAGAAGAACCATACTATAACGTTTATTTGTAAAGCGCACGCTCACTAAAGGATATTTTGGCACTGGATAACCGATGTTTATCGTTACCTTGCTCAATGTCACTCATTTTATCGACCTCAGAAAGATGAAAGGCTAAGTGAACCCCCTGTGATTTGAACCTGTGACCAAGAAGTCGAACACAGGCCCCCTACCATGGATGCATTTGTCCACCTAGCCACCAGACCCGGTGTGAAGGAGCCATTCACATGTTCGTACAGGCATGAAGTTACAAATTGCACATCAAAGGATCTCTAAATAATGGGTACAAAAGTCAGGATGGACTTCCGTTTACTGAGTATTAACTAGCAAGAGTTTAGTTAGCTTCAAAGGAATAGTAAGTCTGGCAAATAGTGAAAGCAAAAGCAATTTAAAGAAACAGAATATTAAACTACGTGATTATAATAATGTGGTTAATATCTTTCGGTTTAATAGATGTAAAGCCAATAGATTTGACTATGTTCACTTGAGAGCTAAGGTATTGTTAGGGCTTCTAGAATTATGTGGCTGAGGAGGGCAAAAATATGTGGCAGGGTTGAGGAAAATATGCAGCGGGAAAAGGCAAATTATGCGGCATAATGCACCACATTTTGTAATAGTATTACTTCATGATTTTGTCATTTTTATTAAACTTGGTAATTCTGTTTGGGCATTAGTTGCACTTCATTAGTAACAGTTTAATACTTAAATATAGCAATAAGCAACAGAAAGGTGACCAGTTCAACTTTGCAAAGGGCCGTCCAATGCGCGGCAACATGCATCACTGCATTTTTAGTAACTTGTGAACTGTTTGGGCTAGAAACAAATTTAGTTTTTCTTAAAATAAGCATATTATGTTGCAAATTATGGATTATGTGGCACATCTATAGTAATGCGGAAAATCTATTGACTTTGTTAATGTTCATATGCTAAATATACAATTCAGCAGGCGGCTTCTACTCATAAACCGTTTATTGTGTTATTATTGAGGTTGCTGTGTGGCATGTAGGAGAGAGTCGGTTTCCCAGACAATAAATTATTTCTTTTCAGCTGGTTGGCTGTTTTATACAACTCGGGTGACCGCTGCGGGCCTTGCTAGATAAAATGTTTATTTTTACTACAGCGCTGAGTGCATTGTGTTATCTTTGTCCCGGGCCATAAAAGCTTCCTGTGCTCACGCTCCGCTTTCCTAGTTTTCCGAAGCTCTGCTCAGGAGCCGGCGGCCAGAGCAATAAATGCAACAGCATTGACATAGACACTAGGTCTCACCTTTGGGAATTTTTAAGTATTTAGTCATGCATCACATTATACTGGGTGCTACAACAGCTACTACAGATGCAGTATTTTTCCATTCCCGGTTGATGTAGTCCCATTAATAGTGGATCTGGTAGAGGATGGTAGTTGGTGACTGCACTTAAAACAATGTTTAAACAAATGTGCTCCTGGACAGACACAGAGACAGATGCAAGTGTGCACACGGACAGACATAGCGACAGAAGAAAGCGTGCGCAGACACTGCGATAGCCGCAAATGTGCACACTGACACAGACAGGGCGACAGCTGCAAGCACGCAACCCTACAGATTCAAGTGTGCGCACACACTGACACGGTGACAGTCTTAAATGTACACAAAATACAAACCGCCCCACTAATTCAAAGCAAAGGACTGTAAAGAGCATCACACATATGGAGACATGCAAACTGCAGATAGTCACAGAGTAAGACGGACAAACCAATACGGACAGATTGATAGTCACAGAGGATCATTAACCATCACACAGACACGTAAAGGTTAACACATCTAGAGAGGCACACATAGCACGCCGGGTTGTATGCAAACAAAGGAAGTTAGAAACACACACTGTTTGCGAACAGACGTACACAGAGACATACATGCGCGAAGACATGCCGAGGCAAACATACACGCCCTGCAGACTGCTACGAGGATAAGGGGATATGCACACAAAACATAATGATAATGCAGAGCACATGAGACATACCGACAAGTACGCACACATGCAAAGAGGCACATCCGCAGATAAACAATGGGGGAAAGGGTCAGCATGCAGACACATAGAAGCAGGGTGTGCGTTAAACAAAACCTATACAAAAAGAGAGCCATGGAGATTCCTACTTTAATACGTGTGCACAAGCACAACACAGTCGAGTTAGTATGTTCAGCACTGCTCGGTGGTTTTTGGTGTCACTGATGCTACCTTGCGGGGGCTGCAGGCAGAAGAAACACATGGAAAACAACCAACAGATGAGCATGCATATCAATTTGTAAGAAAAGGTAGGGGTGAATAAGAAAGACTGCAGAGACATGCAGTAAAAAAGAGTGCATGTAAAAAATTAAACATGCAGAAGCTCCATTTCTCCTTTCTTCAAAAAACATGCCTTGAACAATATGGGGGTGGCAAAGATATCGGAGGGCGGTGGGGTTAATCCCAGGGAGTGGGAGGAGGGTGCGGGGATGCTAAACGCAGCTTGTTCTGAAACTTCTGAACAGAATATAAACACGAACAGAGGCAGATTAGTGAGGCCACGAGTGCAATAGAGCCTCTGCATGTGCACGTAAAAGCGGCAAATAATCCATTTGACAATAAAGACTCAAGTAAGTTGCCGTGGACCTTAGCAAATTGGTGTTAGATTTTCTGGCATTCATGGAGGGAGGAAGGGAGGCGGCCGTGCGGCCGCGAATGTGAAAGTTATCGCGATCACGATCAAACATCAAAGCGGCCGTGCGGCCGCGAAAGTGAAAGAAAACGAATGCTTTCAGGCTGCCAAATGGTGCGCGCGCCCGGAGCACATGCACTGTAGTTGGCGGCCTGAAATGCACTCGTTTCCACTTCCAAAAGTCGCTTACTATAAGTCTCGCCAGAGCAGCGCTAAAGCGCTGTCTCAGGCGAGACCTAAAAAGAAACACGCCTTCTTACCAGGGTGTCTACAGCCTGAAAAAAATTACATGTGTGTAATTGGTCAATCTGCAAATGTAAAGGCTGTTTGGAAGCCAGTACTGGCTTTAATTGATGGAGTCACTTGATGCTTCATGAGGACCATAATTTATTCTTTCTGAGAGGTAAGGTGAGGGGGTTAGTAGCCTGGAGTGACTGCTTTTGATGGGCACTTATAAACAATGTTTGCTGTAGGTACGGTCTGATTGCATATTACTAAAATATGTGTTTTGAAAGCACTTTTTAAAAATAAATTAAACCACATTTTTTTGTGCATTTTGCAGCAGTCTATCTTATGCTGTGTGTAATGCAAGTTTAAAAAGAATGACCTACATATTCATGGTGCTTTCTGTCACAGACTGGGACCTTGTATCACTAAAAATACACAAGTAACTATTCCCCACTTGCACCAACCGGGTGTCAGTTTTGTGGCTTTCTGATCACGACAGCTGCAGTGATTTCAGTAACCATTAGAGGTTGCAAAAGAAATAATAATGCATTTCCAACTGATTAGTTCAACTTGTATTTATTTTTCACTTAAGGCATGTTTGTTATTCTATATGCAGTTACCACAAAGTGAAAGACCAACAAAATAGTTACAGAATACTTTAATTTTTTTGCCATGCCTGTGACCCTGCCCTGCACACTCACTGACACCACCCCATTGCACTTAGGATAACAGTTTCCATTTTTTTTAGTGCACTTAGACCACTGAAATACACCCGGCCTCGTATACCTAAGCTGCCTTTTCAAGTGTGCCACTTTGTACAAATGAATCTGCAACAAACTTGCAAGATATGCATCCTGTGACCTATTCTGCTGTTTGCACTGGACAGTCAACCTTGTGTCAGTGTGAAGCTTGCTGTGAATGTCTAGTTATTTTTGGTTCTAGCGAGAGAATGTTCCTTTCATTCAGTAATCTGATAACAAAATATAACATATACAGGGCTTTGATATGCAATGCAGCATTTCTGGTGTTTTGATTGTTGAGACGCGTCTTGGTATGAATATGTTTCCCTGATGCAGAACTATTTACTACTCCACCATAAGTATACATCAGCTGTGATTGGCAAGCTATTACATATGCTTTAAGGAAGCATTATGAGACTATGTTTTCTTTGCGTCTCTGTGACTGTATGTCTGTCTAATACTTCATTTTTATATCCATCTTAGTACTGTGCATTTCTACCTGCGTCCATCTCAGTGCAGACATCGCTGTCTGTCTCGTCATCACTCTCTTTGCATCTCTGACCGCCTGCCCCTTGTCTGTCTGCTGAGCTGTCTGCACATTTCTCTATGAGCTAATTTTTATGTCCATTCTGTATGGCGTTTCTTTTCGCTCGTTCTTCAGTCCATCGCATTTCTTTTTGCTCGCCCTTCTGTCCATCTTTACCTTGGTCTCTCTGTGAATCTCCGTTTGCTCATCTCTTATGTCTGTGCTTTTCCATCTGTCTGCCTCCCCATGTCTTCCTGCTTGATTATCTCTGCCTGGCTGCCTTTGATCTACCTGCTCATATTTGCTTGCGCCTCTCTCGCTGTGTTGTCCTGTCATGTTATTGCACGTTCTCTCCATCCCCGATTGTCACGATTCATGTCTATGCCTCGCAGCCTGCATCCCAATTAAATATGCCCGTGTTTCATCTCTACCTCTCTGTGCATTTAAATATCAGTTCCCGCCATTATTTGGGCATCTCTTATCTTTGATTGCTCCGTCTGCCAGTCAAGCATCCTCTGTTCGCCTTCAGGGTCATTCTTCACTCACCCTAAGCCTGCACGGGAAATTCCCATGCTAAGATAACAGGTGTCACTTCCTCAAGTACCACGATACCTGCCCGCACACAGGCGCACGTTCCCTCCCCATACTGCCCAGCGGCCCGGGTGTCGCTGTCTCTGGTGGCCCCTCCCTGGACCGAGGCTTTGAAAGAATGGGCAGTTTTGGCAGATACTGGCCCAGGCCCAATATTTACTGCCGAGAACCCCTCCCACCCCCTCGGCTCCCGCTCGCCGCTAATGGCTCGTCGGGTAGAGCCCGTAGCTCCGCTCCGCTCGCCATCAGGACCAATCATCTTTACCGCAGCCCGCGCGTGGCTAGCAGTGGCTTCTCTTGCCCCGGGCTCAGAGACAAACTATCTTTCAGTCAATTCCTGCGACTATGTCGCAACTGCAGCTCAGTTATTGATTATAAAGACCAGGCAGAAACCCTTACTACCAAAATGATGACACACAAGTACCCTGTGCATGTGGTCAAGACTGCCTCAGTACTGGTCAGTGCTGAATCCAGGGTCATTGATGTTGGCACAACCACGCTTTGCATTCAATGCACCAACAATCTGAAAGACACTATCGTACAGACGAGGCCAAAGACTAATAGATATGACACTCAAAGCATACTTTGGGTTCTCCCCCCGGTGACGGGTCATTACCCCTGCAGGTCGTATAGTCTGGGAACTGACACAACCTTTGAAAGAGATCCACCTTAAAACCACAAAACCTTGGATTCAGAGATCCCACACCAACTGTACCACAAAAAAACGGTATCTACATGATTACCTGTCCCTGCAATAAGCAATACATGGGAATGCCTACAAGGACAGTAAAAACAAGGATAACTGAACATCAGAGTAACATGAGATTTAAGAGACCAACAACCAAAATGAGCACACACTACATAGAGAATGGACATAGCATCAATGACTTATGTTGGACAATTATTGAGGCACAAAGGAACACAAGCATAGTAATGAGCTATTCTGCATGGAACAACAAAGGATCTTCTGCTTGTCCACACACATCACTGGGCTCAATGATTTTCCATGAGGTGAAGTAACTCCATAGACACCTACACTCTGACACTCAGTGGTTCAGCATGGTCGCCAGGTATGGGCTGTCTCCGTGGACTGGGTGATGCATGTCCCCACCGTTGGACCATACAGGCACCCACAAACCAGGGCCAGCTGACATACCAGTCCAGGACTATCCCTGGGTAATACCGCACAGAACAACCCACCCCATAGTGAGGCTTATCTGCATGACCCTAGACTTTTGTAGCCACAGACGAGATAGGGTGTCTCCCTCTGGGCGTTAGCACCTCTTCTGCATTTATTTAGCCCCCCTCCCACACCCCACCCCACAAGCCCCCTCCCATTCCCACTGCTGTATTTAGTAGTTCTCATTGACCACCATCATGAGTCATAATCATCTTAATGACCTAGGAAACTCCACCACCGAGGCAGACACCCAGTTTATAAATACATACTCTCCATTATCAGGACAGATTACCAGCCTGGGTCGGACTCTTCCTAACCCGCCCAAATAAACCCCCTGTCTTGATATCCGCTAATCCAGGCATCACAATGTTGTGCACATGAGCATTTAAACTCTGCCATTAGGACCGACTACCGGCTTGTAGTGTCCTTTTTCAAACCAGTGCAAAACTCTCTTATAAGCCCCGTTGCCCCATCATAGGGCCACCACCCCATTATACTGCACCATAGTCGTACCTATCCTTAAGTACCTCTAAGGCGCGCCCAATCAATTTCTGTATGCGCTCCTGTCGAGCATTGGACCATCCCTTCACCCAAGATGGTGCCGGCACAGTCCGTTTGGTCTATGGCTTAGCGCTCTAACTAGCTGACAAAGTAACTGGATATACATGGAGCTGCACTGACGGCTTCCACACTTCCTGACCAGCAGTGTGAGGGGTAGATCGGAGGCCCAAATCGTGCATCGTATTATTATCACCCGCCCATCCCCAATGACTCCTCAACCCTATCCCAGCTCTCCCTCATACCATGCCCAGCCGCTCCCACCTTAACTTGCTCTTCTGGCCAAGCAATGGCTATGGAAATGAAACTGATACAACTGCCCGGCCCCCCTTCTATACGTTTGTATTTCAGTACCGGCGGCACACGTAATAGCGTTTTGCCCTGACTGGGATCTTATACCTCATAATTATTAGGTAAGTTTCCTGCTCCTTTGCTGAGCACAGGACCTGTTAGTAGGTGTAAAACCCTGGTGGGGCAGTCCGCCACTCCCTGTTCCATGGTGGCTTTCCGCTCCGCCACGAGATGCAATAGTTCAAAGAGTTTTGTATATGAACATAAGGTCAGGAATATGATGATTGCCTTGCTAGGTTTCCCAAGGTTGAACGTTTCTGGTCACGATAAGTAAGACACAAATGGCAACAAATGGAACTGTCTGCTATTGCTATCAGGATTCTGGATAACATAAACATGCATTTAGAGAATGTGCATAGATGCTGTCACCAGGTTTGATTTGTTTTTAAACTCTCTTGTACAGTCGTTTTAATTTTGTACACATATGTTCTTAATATTAATTTTCTTCACCCCCCAATCTAGGTCTGCACCCAGGAAACACATTACATACTTATGTGAGGTATACAGGGCATGCTTTATACATATTTTACATATGATCCCTGTTTGAGTAGATGGAGTTCAATTGGTACTGATGTAATGCTGTAATCCTACAGTAAGAGCCATGAAACATGTTGACCCCAGACTAACGCTAACTAGTGCCTAGATACACCATCATACCTCTCATTAGCTCACTAATCAAATCAATTAAAATTGGTTTTGGTTTCTCTTTAATCATTTTTAGTACACATACTGTCCCCTCCTTCTACTCACACCTACGCACCACACTTGCATCTCACTCTTCAGGTTGGCAAAAAAGAAAAGAACTCCGGCAAAGAGCCCCCTCGAGGAGCCCATAAGGGCATTGTAGCGCCGACCCAATGAGGAGCTTCCCGATGATGAAGCGTGTGAGGGCCCTTGCTCCTAAAAGGAGCACTCCCCTGCACTATCCTGATCTGACCAGGCAGCCTAGACCCCTTTACAGGAACTGCACACTCCTCATTTGTTGGTTCATCTTCAGGGCGCGTGTGCTGGACCTCTAACTTGCCCTAGTCCTTTCTTGCCAGATATTGAGTATTACTAAGAGATGCATTCATTTACGAATATACAGGAGGGTGACTAACATGACATGATAGGAATTTCTCATAGAAAATATCAAAAACGTTTCTGTATGCAATTAGATTTAGGAAAGTAGCTGTTAGTTAAGATATGCTGCAGCCTCTTGTAAGTTTTGAGATTATAACTGAAGAACATAACGTTTGAGATGTCCTCCTGAGAATTTGTATTGTCAAAGTAGCAATAGTAAGGCACAATTGACCGATTTCTAAATTATTCCAGTAGCATTGCTTGGATCCCCAGGCCCCTTGTGCAAGCAAGGAAAAGGGCCCCTTGGACTGCTGCGAGTGTAGTAAAATACAGCAATCACTATGGTTCAATGGACCCCTGGGGGCTCTGCGCCCGCTGCACAGAACCTGCTGCACCTATGGTAGCTACTCCCTAGAGCTATCCTTAATATGCTGCACTGGGTCAAAGTTGGGACACAAATCAAATTGTAACTCAGATGGCTGCACACTATTTACATGCTGACGTTTGATTGGCTCCTAGCCTAGGCAGTCACTATATACCCAGGATATTCATAGGTGGTAACTGAGACAAGCCTCATTATAGCATCAACTGGCCCATCACTAAACTTTCTTACATCAAGTTTCAATAAAACCCAGAACGTTCATTTAGCTCACAGGATGTGCAGTGGAGACATGATGCTCGAAAAGATAGCCTTACAATCATTCACTTTCTGCTCAGAATGCTGAATTTGTACCTGAAAATGTGGCGCTGTGGCCCGGGTGACTGACTCCGGAATCTGTGGATCATGGTTTGATCCCCGGCGCCGGCGGCAGATTAGCCTAGCACCGTGTGACTCCGGGCAATATCTTGCTTAATATTTCCGACAGCCCCAAGCGCCAGACCCTTACGGGTGATTGTTCGCGCTTTACAAATGTGGATTATTTCTGTCGTTACAAGTTCCTGAAATAAATGAGTCCCCAAACAATTCATTTGAGTGTATTTATTTTATATATTTAAAGTGGTCGCAGTCTGTGAAAACTATGTTAGGCTATGACAGTTTTTACTTTGTTTCAGAATAGCTTTCTCATAGTTCTGTCTGATTTACAATGTTACTTATTTTAAAATGAATTAACTTTACATGTTGTTTTTTAAAGGTATTCAGAGAGACATTCTTTATAGGCGATGCATATTTTTTTTTTTATAATGGTTCACAATAAAATGATTGAGAAGCCAGTACAGTTTTATAGGGGGAGACTCAACTACTGATCAAAAGAAGAGAGAGAAGTTAAAAGAAAAATGAAATGCCCCAACAGCAACTCATTTGGAGGTTCCCACTACACATAGAAGTACAAATCTATCATTTTAAATGAGACATGTCTGCAAGTATTCCAATGCATTTAAATGAAAGCTACAAACATAGTTAGGATTTTCAAATCTTGCTTGTTAACTATTTATAGCCCTTCAGTTGGGCAAACTCCATACACAGTGTTCTCACCTCACTCACCATACTTCAAAAACGATAACTTGCAACTCTACTATGCACTGTGCTCTGGGAAATCCTCTCAATTGAGATGTCATAGATATTGTTCTGAATGCTATGATTTGACATGGCATTAGTGATGTCATGTGCAAGGGTATAAGCAGTGCATTCAGAATACGCAAGTTACAGGTAATGTAGTATGGTAAGTGAGGTGAGAACACTGCATATAGCAGCGTGCAACTTTTAGTAATTTGAAGGCGGTGTGTTACATTAAAATGTACGTTATAAGTAACTCTGTGTACGTAGGTGCATGACTAATAGTAATTAGTGGTGTGTAAATTGTAGTTGTAGAGTGGCATGTCATCCAAGGGAATAGCATAGACTGGAATGGCGCAAAGTGGAGTGAAGTACAGTGGAGTAGCGTGCATTGGAATGCCATACACTGAAATAGGGTAGAATGGAGTGTTGTAGAGTTGAGTGGCATATAGTGGAATAGCGTAGAGTGGAGTGGCTTAGAGTGGAATAGCATATAGTGGAGTCGCATTCAGAGAAGTTGAGTACAGTAGAGTGGTGTACACTGCAGTGATGTACAGTGGAATAGTGCAGAGTTGAGTGGTGTATATTGTAGTAACCTACAGTGTAGTGTGATATGTATGTACTAGAAACTTTGGAGGACTGTAGATTATGGTATGTAGATTAACGCAAGTCAGTGACTTGCGCTGCATTGCATTTCTGTACATGTACTCAGTAAAGTACAGCGACGCATGGTGGGTTTGCGTGGTGTGGTAAATGTTACATGATCATTGCATTACCCTTGCAACAGTATGCATAACGCAAGGGTAATGCAATAGAATCCCAAATTTGTCCCCTCATTATAAACTGTGCCCTGGTATACCTAGGTAAGTTAACAGTATGCTGTGGTACATAGCAGTAACAAGGTGGTGCATAATTGGGTCTACCTTTGCAAATTAAGAGGAAAGCAATAATCTTTTTAGTAGTCTTTTAGATTGTTGAACATAGGTAAGTAGTAGGCTTTATTGTTGTTCCCAACCGAGTACCATTTTGTTAAAGTGGAAATCAGTATGGAAACTTAAAAAGAAAATTCTATCCATTTATTTAACCAGTTGACCAGTACTGTGGTAGAACTTAGCACATCTGTATTTTTATTTGCAAAGTTGACCTTTTTTGTATTTTTTTACATAACTTGGTAATTTGAAGGTATTACCGTGGTAATGCATAGACTTATTCTGAACATAATAAAATCTGTAACGAATTGTAAAGACACTGTAGTACACTATATTTTTGCAATATTATGTATTAAAGTGTTTTTCAGTTTATTTTTACAAATATGTATCTTTTATTTTTTTTTCAAGGTACAGCGTTACTACCTTTGTAAAAATATATGCAAACTTATAATTCCCTACCTATTCGTACTTGAAATAGGTGGTAATAGAATGGGAAAACATATGAAACCTAATATTTACCTATATTTAAGGCCTTAAGCTACGACACAGTCAAAGTGGCCTCAAACCAACATGGTTGCCTGCAATTTTTGTAATGAGAGTCATTATCCAATTAGATAATGACTTGTCATCACTATTTTCTGTGGTACTACCTCAAAACTACTGCGCTAACATATCACTAATTTTAAAATGCTAATAAAAATACTTACATTTTTAAGTCGCAACCACAAAAAGAATCCACTGCACACCATAGTCTTCAATTCTGCCAAATTTAATCAAAATATGTTTTACGCTTCGTGAAATACATAAGTCTATGTAAAGTGCATTGGAGTGCAAATGTGTTTTGGGACCCTCATTTTTTCTTTGCACGCTCTTGACCAAACATCACCAAACCTTCAATCCTTCATCAATATAACGGATGCAATAGGTCTGAAAAGTTTTGAAAACATTCGTCAAATGACTGCAAAGTTATTAAGGGACAAAAATCTGAGGTATTCCAATCTCTGGTAACTCTAACTATAACTACAGAGTGGCTACTGTCACTCTGTGATATATGTATATATAGTTCCTAAAAAGACAGAGTTCATTGAATTAACCAACAGGTCTAGTGATCTATTGTTTCACTAGCAAGTTGTCAGCTACATAAACATGCCACAATTATGAACTAAGAAAACTCCCACAGACAAACCTGCACTCCAGAAGGAACTGATGCCACCCAATTTGCATATTTAATTTTTTGTTATGTATTGTGCCTTCGCACCGCCATATATATATATATATATCTATATATATATATATATATAATATATATATATATATATATGTATATTAAGAAGAAAATCTTTATTTCGGTTATGAAACCATAAAAGACAGCATTTCATGTCAACGACTAAAAAAGGATTTTGGCAGGAATATTTAAAAGAATAAAATACATTAATAAAAATAAAAGATCTTTCGCAATTTGTCAATGGCCACAGATAAAAAAATACATTACAGTAAAATTTTAAAAATTGCAGACGAGCCCACCACATTGCAGCAAGAAATCGTGAGGTAGCAAATACTATATGCATGCTGGTGTCATGTTTTAAAAGCCTGAACACATCTATGCAATGGATAGCACCTAGATTGTTACATAATTGCTGTAATTCTCTTCTTCTGATCTTAGAGTAGCCTTGGCAAACAAAAAAAACACGCAGTTCTGTTTCCTCAGCTAGACCACAGGCAGGGCAGGCCATGGGAACATCCTTAGACCATTTATTAACAAATGAATGCAGGGGGAGACAACCATGACGAAACTGCAAATAGAGTTTCCTGGCAATGGTTGAACGTATAAAGTCCAAGCACGGCTCTAGTTGGTAAATGGCTTTTATATCCAGGAACTGGCGAGTTACAGAGCCAATCTTTGGGTCCTCTGAGATGTTATCAAATTTCGCCTTCCAGTACATGGTGGATAAATATGTTCGCGTGACCCTGGTGTGGGTAATTAGGGGACTTGCCCATAGCTCGGGACAGCCTATCTTATTTAAGCTTTTCTTGATATGCATAAGCCAAGGAATCTTCCCTGCCCCAGGTAGGCTGAGTACCTCTTGCAATTCGGCTCTGTACTCCGCCAGCTCGATTGTTGCCCACAGACGTCGCCAATACAGTAGCGGACGCCTGGCAATTTCTTGTGCGATAGGTCTCACCCCCAGATCCATATACAAGGGCAACAGAGGGGAGGTTCGCAGAAGCCCTGTCAATTGCCTCAGAAAATTATTTTCGATATATGTAATTGGCCTAAGGTTCAAGTGCCCCCATATTTCAGCCCCGTAGAGAGCTGAGCTTCTATCCTGCGTCTTATAAATCTCTATAGCCGGGGACAGGGGTTTGTGAAAGGACTTTCTATAAAGTTTAGCCAAACCCCCAGCTGTCTGTATTAATTTCAGATTAGATCTGGCCACTTGGGGTTTCCATGTCATATTTTCATTTATGGTAAGACCCAGGTAATCAAATCCTGATACCCTTTCTAACAGTACACCATTCATGCAGAGATTAGAGCGGACATTCTTACTGGGGTTAAAAACCATACATTTTGTTTTTTGTCTATTGATTTCTAAACCCCTACCCCTACAAAATTTGCAGAAAGCATCCAGGATTTTTTGCAGGCCCATGGGGGATTTTGAGAGGAGCAAGGTGTTGTCTACAAACATCATTGCTAGTATACTCTTGTTTGCAAGCTTAGGGGCATCGATGTTCTGACATTTATTTATAGCATCCACTAAGCCATCAATGAAGATGCAAAACAGCGTATTACCTACTGGCGGTCGCCAGTAGGTAGTTATAGTTAGGACCACGTTTCCATAGGAAAACCTCAACATTCTATTTTGAATAACTTTGGCGCCGGTCGACGAATCCTCGCGAATTTCTCAAAATAGGTGGGGCGCTACGCTCCGCTCCTACCCTGAAAGTCTCGGGGGGATTCGTCAAGCGGGGGCTGAGATAAAAGGGGGGTCCCAAAACGCGTTTTTCCCATGCATTTTTCCATAGGACCTTTAGAACGAGCTACAGCCCGAACGGCTGAACAGAATTACTAGAAATTTGGCAGAGAGGTAGTCCCTAGGTCAAGGAAGTGCCTTTTGTAGGTTTGGTGTAAATCTGTTCAGTAGATTCTGAGAAAATAGCCTTTAAATCAATATATATATCTGAGCCCGCTTACGGTACGCTTACCGTACGCTTACCGTAAGCGTACGGTGGCGTGCGCGATTCTGATTGGCTCTTAGATATTAGTAAACATTCGAATCGGCAGAAACCAGGAAGCGGCGTCCGCCATTTTGTCTCTCGCACTGAGTGTTATGTATCAAACATGATCGCCAAAAACATGTTACGGGGATGTTTTGACAACTCCCTCTCACATAGTCATGTTGAGGGAGTCCCCAAACATCCCCCAAGAGCAAAAACGGCATTATTTTTTTTTCGGCAATTTCGCGGGGTACGCTTACCGTACGCTTACCGTAAGCGTACGGTAAAAAATTATAAAAAAAAAAAATCCACACTTTCTCCACCCCGTGTGCAAATGGTGGCCGAAGGCCACCATTTGTGCATGGCTTATCAGAGCTCAGAAATTCCCAAAAAAATTTCAACAGATTACCTATCACAAGGAAGCGCATAATATGTCCTCCATGTGCGCACGGTGCGCGAAGCGCATCGTGCGTACATGGCCCATCTAGCGTAACGTGGGCACGGCACTAACTGCGTAAAGTGGGTGCGCGGTGCGCGAAGCGCACCGCGTGCTCACTGTGCGCGCACGGTGCGCGAAGCGCACCGTGCGCGCACGGAACGAACTGCGTTAAGTGGGCGCGCACGCCACGAATGGCGTAAAGTAACTTAGCATTTAAAAAACCTTGCAAATTCACTGAAAAAACCATAGGTTTCACACATGTTATAGTTAGCGGAAATTTTACTGATAAAAAAACAATGAAATTGCCCCGTTATAGTTAGTGCTGGCAACTATAACTCACGCGACCGCAATCTTCTGCTGATGACATATGTGTCTTTATGAAAAAAAAATATTTGTAATATATGTATAGCTAAAAATGTATGGAAGAAGACATGGGCAAACAAGTGTCTAAATACAGTATTAGCATCAGCAGAGGATTGCGGTCGCGTGAGTTATAGTTGCCAGCACTAACTATAACGGGGCAATTTCATTGGTTTTTTATCAGTAAAATTTCCGCTAACTATAACATGTGTGAAACCTATGGTTTTTTCAGTGAATTTATATATATATGTATCTCTCTCTCTCTCTCTCTCTCTCTATATATATATATATATATATATATATATATATATATATATATATATACACACATATAGTGCTTGGAAGAGCAGTGGGACCATGCACACATTGTTTATGGGTATGGGGGCACCCAGAAGCAGCGTTGAGACTCCAAGATCCCTTACTGGTCAATTAAAAGTCTTAGGTGTCGCTCTAGGTCTCCCAGATTTATTAAGTATAACCCTGAGAGTGTTTTTGCCTTTACTTTTAGTATTATTGGTGTTGTTTTTGAGGTTCTATATATCAGATCGTTTTTTGTGTGGTTTAATATTGCTTATCAGTCCCTGTAAAGGAAAAAAAAAAGACTCATTAAAGGGGTATTTTGAATATGAAGGTCCATTCAAGATTTATAAAGCAAATAGTGATTCTTTGCCTTTAATAGATATTGCTTTAGAAAAATTATGTAATTATCACACATTTGAATGTTTGCATTGACTGCTAATAATATATTTCCGCTTTAATTATTGTGGCAAAGTCAACATGTTTGAGGAGGTTTTGTGGAGTTAGGGATCAGCCCTGGCAGGAGTATAAGCTGCTACTTTCTATCATCATTGTTATTTTCGCATGCCAAACTATACATATTTGTGAACGAATGTAGTGTGTTAACTAGTGTGTGCGCGTGCATAATCAAGTTTTTTTCGTAAGTAAAAGCATGGGCTGTTCAAAGAATTATTGAACGTTGTTTGTGATGCTCCTATGGACTGTGATACCAGGCCATGGCTGCCAGGCCCTGCCACTGACCCCTGCTGTGCATGATAAATGACAAGAGCTGTGTGGCTGGGCAGGGATAGGTGACTGGGTGCAGGGCCTGCCTACTTCCCAGGCTCTGTGAATAGTCAAAGCTGCTTATGGCCATCAGTGCACGGCAGGAATTAATAATAAATTAATAGTAAAAACAACTACATTCACGGAGGAAAAAACTAAAGCCACCAGGTAAAACATCTGTTATGGATCTGGCTCCACCTTGTTGTACCAATTAAAGCTGACAGTTATGGTTGGCAGTGTACACAGCAAACACCATAGCTCGCATTGTTTAAAACACCAATTTGACAATGGGACAGAAAAAACAAAAGAGCGATCAAGATGATAAATGCCACAGCTATGCTGAAAACTCCAATTTGACAATCTTACCAAAAAAACAAACAATTAGCAATCCAGATGATAAATTGCACCAGCCACACTGCCAGAGCTGTGAGAGATGACAGCTGTAAATAGCGTTGAGATATGTTCAAAAAGACCCAGAAATCAGATGAAAAAACCAAAGATTATAGCTAGGTTAAGTAATAAGGTCTTAACAAATAGCATGAAAAATCCATGGAAATGCCATGAAACAAAACATATATATATAATATAAATGTATTGTTTAGTTAATTAAAACCATAACAATATGACATTTGTTAACAATACGTGATACCAATAAAATCAGTTAAAAAAATGTTATAAAACAGGTACTTTTTTCATTAGGTTTTGAGCCATTCCCTTGTACAAATTGCCAATTTGTCAATAAAATTAGGCTGTTACCTGAGATTAATTCTAAAGTGCCGTCGTGCTATTAACTTAATGTTAAAAACATACACGTTTGCAGTTTAGTTATAGACGATATAAGTTATGTACAAAAAATTTAAGTTTAAAGAGCGTTTGTAAGCAGCAACAGAGGAGTGAGCTGGCAAGTTCTTAGTTCATTCAAAGGATCTTTCTTGTCACTGGGGATGTTGCAAATCTTCCATGCCCCTCAACACAGTCTAAGCTGATTCCAGCGTGGGCGCTTGCTGTGACATAATTCCGTTGTAAGTAAGTGTTGAGACCTTGAAGTCTGACTGAGACGGATCCATGTCCCCTTCAGAGTATGGAAGAGCATTGATGATTTTTTAGTCAGTTACCAAGTTTTTTAGCCATTTTTGTTCAGCAACCGTTAGAAATTTTACTAGACGACAGTTTAGCTGAGTGTTTTCTGGATTAAAACAGGCTAGTACCGCTTGTCTCCTGGTTCGGATACCCTTTGTGTTGAATAGGTTTTTTAGGAGTTTCTGCCGGTCTTGAGCCATATTCTTGCATAGGCAGATTAAGTGTAATATGTCACCTTGCTTAACTTTACACAGGCTGCAGGAGTCTTGTCCTATCAGCTGTTGCCATGGCGGAAGATATTGGGCACAAGGCAGAACTCCCAGTCTGAACCTCATAAAACTCATCTTTACTGCTCTGGAGTACCCCTGATTGAAGTATGTTTGTGGGGACAGTGTCTTATATGTATTTAAAGTCACCCAGGCGTGGGCTCTACTGGAAAAGGTTGCCTTATCTTCTATCAACGACGCTGTTTTAATCACCTTCCAGGCCAGTTTTTTAAAAGCGTAGTATCCAATTTGGGAGTCCCAGAGATCCTGTAATTTAGTATATTCCAGGGCTGACTGAAGGTAAACTCTGGCTTGAGACGTATCTCTGTGCTGCAGATCTTGCCACAGCAGACTGTTAAGCATGTGGGACAGAGAGCTTTTGATCTTAAACCAACAGATGATATATGCACCCTGTCTAGCGAGATCTTGTCGCAGGAGCCCGAACTCCAACCTAACCTGGGCTGGAGAGGTGTAGTTCGGAAGGCAGAACAATTGTTTATAGGCTTTGACCTGAAGGATGTCTAGTTGCTTAGCGTCTCTGCCCCGCATTGCTTCACTGCCGTATGCAATTGTGGGAAGAAATTTCACCTGGGCTACCCTTAGTAAGGGGGTCAGAAGCGGCCCGTAAGTTTGTGAGCGAGATTTTTCAGGGTTATGGCCATTAACATGCCCTTTCTTCTTTCCTCCTTCATCTGGGATTTAAACATGCCTCCTTTATCTATTATTACTCCTAAGTATCTATACTCCTCTGCCCCATCAATTTTTCTGTTACCGAGGAACCAATTTCTCTGACGTGTCATTTTGTTGTTTTCGATTGTCATCGTTCGTGTTTTTTGCAGATTTATCCTTAGATTGTTCTCTTTGGCGTAGTTCTGCATCGCCGTCAGGAGGTTCTGTAATCCGACGTGTGTATGACTAAGCAGGACTACGTCGTCTGCATACATTAAGAGTAACAGTGCAGTCCCGCCTAACCGCGGGGCATGAGAGTTACAGGCATTGAGTACTTTTAAACAAAACAAAAGTTTAAAGTGATGTTATAGATGCCTGTTGAAAGCAGACCAGAGCTTAAATTTAAAAACACAAAATATGAGAAAATCTCCCTTTATAGTTCAGTGAACTAATCATAACTTGTGCCTCCGACATGCACTGCATTTTATATTACATTATTGATGACATCAATGATCAAATATCATTGATGATGATGATGAATTATCTAATGACATTTCTGATGACATCCAATGATTGTGACAACATGCTATATGTTTTTTGGACCTGGACTATTTCAACAAACTATACCTGTGCCCAATCTCCTTTAAACAATCAACTAACAATGAACATAATTGAGAGGGCTTCAATCTATGGGGCGTGACCCCCAAGGGGGCCATGGAGTCATGGGAAGAGGGCTGCACCTTACCCAGCCTCATATCATGAGTTAGGTAATTTCTGAGGTCATAAGGAGTGCTTGACTGGGCACAATTTATAGTTGGTTGACTGAGCTATAACTGGAAAAAGCCAGTGGTTTTTAGGTTTTTTAATGTAATCTGTGGCCTCATTCAACACCTAATAATAACACCTAATTATTCTTAGTTTTTTCTTTGACTATATATCTATATTATACTAGTGGTGCTTCTGCCAGTGAAGTTATAGCAATGTCACACTTTCCATAGGAAAGGCATTTTTGTTTCTTTAATAACTTTGGCACTATTTGACAAATTTACACAAAATATTCCAAAAAGTTGTTTCATGGAAAATTTTGCACTGATCTGTAAAGTGAGGGCCAAGAACAATGGCGGGGTGGGGGAGGAGTGTGATTCCCCATTTTACTTCCCATGGGAAAATTTGCTCTCCAATGTCGAAAAAAAAGTTTGCATGGAATGACACCTAGGGGCCCATTAGGATATTTATCGCTAATGACACACAAAGGAGGAGTTCCCAACTTGAAAGCGACTGAAAGCAGTCGCAAACACACCTTCCGCCTATTACCAAGGCCCACGAAGCGATGAAAAAACGCACGCTAACCGTGTTTATCGCTTAGATTTTACACATGGTAAAAATCTGACTTACCCATTATAGTCAATAGGAGGTGGATTCTACGGTTAATTCGGTTTATGGGGACTAGTTTAAAAAAACGAACTTCAGAATGACGTCTCTAGATAAGGGAAGTTGCCATTGATGCTGCTTGTCAGGGTGGCCTTCTATAAAATGATATCCCTCCAGAAGTTACTGTATGTGCTGAAGAACACCCCCTATGTGGTCCCCGTATACTATTTCCTCCAGAAAAACAGAGAAATTACACTGTTTCTGTGGGATGGTTCGGCTCTGTAGAGCTTGTATCACTCTATCTACAATGGGGGGATAGCTTTGCCTCACATTAGGGCCTATTACTGGGCAGCCCAGTTGCAGGTTATTAATGACTGGACCTACGTCCCGACCAGGAACCCGTGGTTCACTTAGATCAGTGAGCTATGGTGGTCCTTACTTGGGAGCACTATTTTTATGGTGACTATAACAGGAGGACACTGCCCGTTCCCATTTGGGCTTTCTAGCGACCTGGAACAAGATGCTGCCCCATATTGGTTTGACTAGTAGGATCACCAAAGTCACCTCGCTATTGGCGGTGGCGGCACTCAAGGGAGTACCCCGGCTTCAGGATTTTGCCAGATGGGACTTGCCCTGTATCGCTGAGGTGCGGGACAATATAGAGAATGGAACGGTTAAAACCTTTGTAGTTTGAGGGCAGAATATGACCTCTCCCACACACAATTCTTCAAGTATACACAACTTCATCATACACTTTGTACAGAGGCGGTTGATTGGACGAACTTGCCCGATTCAGCCCCACTGGAGAGCCTCTTGCTCAGGGATCTGCTGGGCAGGAGGGCGATCTCCTTGCTGTATAAGGCCATTACTAATCATATCCAGGACAACTTTGGGCCCTTGCAGTTGCGCTGGAGCGAGACTAGGTGGGCACCGCACCCAAACCGACAGACCATGCACGCAACCTGGGCTTCATCCTGGACTCCTCCCTCTCCATGACCAGGCAAGTCAACAACGTCTCCTCGGCATGCTTCAACATCCTACGCATGCTACGGAAGATCTTCTGGTGGATCCCCACCGAGACTAGGAAGACCGTCACCCAGGCCCTCGTCACCAGCCGACTGGACTACGGCAACGCCCTCTACGCCGGTACCACCGCCAAACTCCAGAAGAGACTCCAGCGGATCCAGAACGCCTCAGCCAGACTCATCCTCGACATCCCACGAACCAGCCACATCTCCGGACATCTGAGAGACCTTCACTGGCTCCCCGTCAACAAAAGAATCACCTTCCGCCTCCTCACCCACGCACACAAAGCCCTACACGACCAAGGCCCGAGCTACCTCAACAGCCGGATCAACTTCTACGCTCCCAAACGCCACCTCCGATCAGCCAACCACGCCCTCGCCGCCGTCCCCCGCATCCGAAGAGCGACTACAGGAGGAAGGTCCTTCTCCTACCTGGCCGCCAAGACCTGGAACTCCCTCCCGACCGACCTGCGCCTGACCCAAGACCACCTCTCCTTCAGGAAGAAGCTGAAGACCTGGCTGTTCGAGCAGTAGCGGCTCCCCCCCCCCAGCGCCTTGAGACCCTACGGGTATGTAGCGCGCTTTATAAGTGTCACTGATTGATTGATTGATTAGGTGTCGATCGAGGGCCTGGATTGGGAGGCGGCCCTGATGCATCACTAGGAGGTGGCCATAAGAGCTCGCTTCCACCTCATCTAGTTGAACATTCTACTTAGTGTGCCACTGGACTCGGTCAAGTTGTTTAGAATGGGACGCATACCCCTACCCGGTTGTCTAAGGTACAGTGCCGCTGAGGTATCATTCTATCATACTATCTGGGGGTGTCAGGAGATCCAGGTGTGTACTAGGACATGATCCTTCGGGAACTCGATACAGTGACTGGGGAGACGGTACCCCATAGTCCCCAGTTTGTACTCCTGAGTTTCCCCGGGGATATGGACCTGCCCAGGAAAAGTTTATATTCTGGGTGCTAGGGCTGATTGTGGTGATGAAAGGCGTTGTACAGTGTAGAGGGTAGCCTCCGCTTCCCACAAGAGCCTAGTGGTTTGTTGGAATGGATGTTTGTATGGGGCGGAGAAGGTTATTTATGAAGCTAGGGGTTGCCAGCGAAAGTTCAATCAGGTTTGGGGTATGTCAAGAAATCATGGCCTTATGTCGCACACCCCTCAGGGCTCCATTCAGGGGGACTCCACGGCAGAGTCCTGGTTGCTGCTAAATGGCTGTCCTCTCTGGTGGTATACTGGTATGTTGTATGGGGAGTGGGGGTGGTTTTTCTCTGGTCTCTCTAGGTGGGTGGGTCTCCCTTGGTATTGCTCGGGGGTACTTGGGTCCTAGGTTGGCACCCCAGTCCCATTGCTTGATGCTTGCTCTCGTGCTATATGGTATCCTGCCATTGCTGTACATCTATTGATGACTGTTAGAAATTGTGTTTCCAGTTGGCAGAGGTATGTACCCTGTCTAAGCAGGAACCACAAGCCTAGTCAGGGTAAGTCACAACACACCCTAAATTATCCTGTGCTCACCCTCTGGTAGCTTGGCACAGAGCCGACAGACTTAACTTAAGAGGCAATGTGTAAAGTATTTCTACAACACATCAGTAGTGACGCATGAAAACACCACAAAAAGACTCCACACCAGTTTAAGAAAATAAAGAATGATTGCATAAATAAATCGAAGCCAAAATGACAAAGATCTGATCAGTAGAAGTTGAGATATGATTTTTTAAAGATTATATGCAAAAATAGTGCTTAAGGAGTTAATTGGTTGTGCTGGACCGGAGCAAAGTCAAGAGTTCAGGCTGACCGCATTGCAGCGTGGGCCGGATACAGGATCTACGTAGGGCATGCTGAGCAAAAGTACCATGATCCTGGTCACAAAAACGAGATGTGGGGTGCAGCCGAGGGATGCGCCGGTGATCACTACTCAGTTGGGGTGATGTGCTGGATTTCTCCACGCAACGGAAGTGATACCTCAGTTGATTGAGTGATGCACCAGTTCCAAGGTGCAGTGGTTCCGAATGTGATGTACCAGGTCGAGGCAATGCGTCGATCTTCTTCACACAGTGGTGGTGATGCACCGGTTCCGGTTATGCGTCAATCTGGCTCCCGCAACGACAGCGATGCTTTGGTTGCGATCTCCGCAACAGTGTTGATGCATGGGTTCTGGCAGATGCAGCACTTTATACTCCCTTCCAAGGCAGAGGACTGGGTTGGCACCACTTGGCGGATCAAGATTTGCAGCAAGCAAAGTCCAGGTGCCGTTTGTAGGTTGAAGAGAAGTCTTTGATATTCCTGAGACTTCAGAACAGGAGGCAAGCCAATAAGCCCTTGCAGATACTTAGGTTCTGTTATGCAGGTCCAGTCCTTCTCACTCCCAGGCAGTAGTGAAAAACGAATTTAAGAATATTTTACTATCAGGACATGTAAACCTTAAAAAGCACATGCCCTACTTTTTAAATTCATTGCACCCTGTCTATGGGTGACGTATGTGTAATAAAAAGGAAGGTTTGGGTCTGACAAGTGGGTTAACTTTCCAGGTCAACATGGCAGTTTAAAACTGCACACAGGATCTGCAGTGGCAGACCTGAGACATATTTAAAGGGCTATGTAAGTTGGTGGCACAGTCAGTGCTGCAGGCCTACTAGTAGCATTTAATTTACAGGCTCTGGCACATGTAGTGCGCTTTACTGGGGACTTAAATTAAATTAAATATGCCATTTGGGGATAAGTCAATGTTACTGTGATTTAGTATAGAGAACATGCACTTTTGCTAAAGCCAGCAGAACAAGATCAGCTAAAACAATAAAAACAGGCAAAACACCAGGGGAAACCACTCCAATGATACCAGGTCTAACAATGGCTCACACTGTTTGTTATGTGACTGAAAATGTTAATAAAAACATATTGAAAAAAATAAAAAATAGCCAGAATAAACACCAAAGACAAATTCAAAACGAGAGGACAACAAGGAGGTGTAGCCTTCAAATTGAAAACATAAAAAAAAAAAAACTCTTACTAAAAGTTCTCATTGTTGACCATTGGAGGTGAAGCTTGGTGCTCCACTAATCGTATAGACACACAAAAGTGATAATGTTTTCAAAACCGCAGCCTGAAATTCTAGATTTCCAGGTAGCAAATCCAAAACTAGGGGTTATTGCCTTCAAATTAAAAACAAAAAAATCTCAAAGTTCTAACTACAAAGTAGTAAGCACTGATTATGAGCAGGTGAATGTTTTTGAACCCCTGAGCAAATGCCTGTTTGCACAGGGTTCGGAATTACATCTTGGGTGTTATCTAACACACCTCATAATCACTAGGTGTGGCAAATATCTCACCCGTTATTAAATTTCGTTAGGTCAAACCTGCTGGAATAACAGCAGAAAAGTGGATTGTAACTACCGTCACATGCAGATTGTGGTGTGGTAAGCAAAACAAAATCTGCTTGTTATTTCCCAAAAACTTGTGATAGGTGTTATGTATTGCATCCAATAAATAGCGACCCCTGCGGTATAGTTATGCATCAAGTGCAATACATAGTACCTTGATTCTGATAAACTGGGAATCAAGGCCTCACCGTTGAAAGGCTACACACACATGATGTAGATATTCTCTTGGGCTACATGTGCGGTAATTTGTGGCCCTAATGTTCTGGCAGACCCAAGAATCTGTGTCTCAGATATCATATAATTGGTATCAAATGCATTTACAAATGTTCAGCAGCTTCCTAGTCAATATTTATCAATCAAGAAGCCCATGGTCTGTGTGCATCTAAAAGGGTTTTCCCATACTCCATCCCTCTGCCTCAGAAGTGGTTTCTTGCCATGGCCTCCAGCATCTAATATTGTTGTGACCAATCTGCAGGGAAACATTGCCCTTCCAGAGATACATTTGAGAAGCCTGCTTCCCTGTTTTAATGTCAACATTCTTTTTTATGTTATATTAGCAAACTGTAGTTGCAGTAGGGTTGTCAGCTGGTCATTTATTTTCTTCCTGACTAGCCTGTGTCTTTAGGTGCAGAACGGTAAGAAAGGTGGCAACCCTAACTTGTGGGCTAGCGAGCAAAATCCAATGTTAGAACAAAATACTTGCTTTTTTCCTCATGGGCAAGCATCTGAAACTGAGTTCTAAACTATATGCTAGTTTGTAATGAGTGCAAGTCCATTTTTCTGGGAAACACACCATGCATGGGGTGAAAATATTTCATCTTACTACACTTTAGAAGACATAACTTCTTCTTCGCACTTGGGATACCCTTTCCTCCTGCAACTTCACACTTATTAATGTCCGGCCACTTGCCCTTTCTTTACCGGCCCTCCCTATTTTTACCTATCCGCCCAGATGTCCATACCAAGCATCCAGTGAAGGACAGTGAGATTACGGTTGACTTTGGAGAGTGACCGGTCTGGTTAGTTTTCTTCGCTCCTTCATTCCTCTCCCTTCTTCCTTCCCTGATGCCTTCTCTCTGTCACTGCTTATCTTTATTATATACTCCCTGTGGACTTCAGAGTGCATCCAAAAAGTAGGACCTATTAGTGCTCCTAGGTGGACACATTCTAAGCAGCTGCATTTTGAGGCTGAGAACTCAGCAAAGAAAATGTTTGAGAATGTTTGTAACTTTTCCTACCCTAAGTGTGCGGGGAACCAAATTGTGAACTCCCAGGAGTTGACAGATAGGCTGTCTAAGTTTTTTGACTATTATTCAGAAATCCTTATCTCCATGTGGGGCATATTGAGACCCAAGTGCAGGAGAAGCAGAGCCTATGCCTTGTTGGTGTGAGCAGGATGGTAGGCAAAGGGCTTCTGGAAATGATAGTAATACTCATCTGGATAAATAGGAGCGATAAATGCCTGACAACTTCAATTCAATCACGGCTGCTCTAAAATTAGGGTCTCCATTAGATCCTCTCCCCCCCTCTCATTGAATGGCAGTGACTGAATCCCTTGGTCAGCTACTTCTGGAGGTCTGAAATAACTCGCTGCAGAGTAGACAAGTTCCAGGGGAATAGAAAAAAGCACTGACAGTGCCGCTATTAAAAATGGCGAATGCAGATCCTTCTTTCCTTACAAATTATGGACTCTTTATTTCCATTTGCTGGGAAAACACATCAATCGTCTCCTAAGTGGAAAATAGAATCAGCCCTTGCAAAAATGTTCAAACTAACCATAACGCGAAGGCCATGATTGGAATGGGGCAATGAGAGTGAGGTTACATCATGATAGCCCATCCTGCTCTGTAAGTAGCCTTCTAGCCTGAAGCCTAAAGCCAGAGTGACAAAATGGCAAGTCTGGCAATTAACATGAGCCATCTGTGCCAAACTTCTCAGCCATGTCCTATGTGCATGAGATAACAACTAACCCTAGAGATGAATCTGCTTCTCTGGGCATAGGTTTAGGGGGGTAGAAGACCCACAGAGGCGACAACCACAATCCTTGTCACGGTGAACCACAAAAGTCACTAAATTAACCTGTTCCTAACCCTCTAGTAACATGGCACAAAAGCAGCCAGGCTTAACTTAGAGACAATGTGTAAAGTATTTATGCAGTACACAAAAAGTGATAAAGTAAACAATATAAGAGAAATCCCACACTAGTTTAGCAAAATAGAGCACATTATAATAAATAAAATGGCACCACAATAAACAAAATACAATCAGCAGAACCGGCGATATTGTGTTTTAAACTTCGAGTGAAAATAGCGCATGAAGCAAAAAGCACCACTTGGGGTTATCTAGTCGTGCTAGACTAGGAAAAAGTCACAAGTTCACGCTCACCGCAATAGAGTGCAAGCCGGATATAGGGACCAGGTTAGTTCCTCTGAAGAATTGCCTTCTCAAATCTGGTGCAAAGAATTCCATTTGCGGTGGAGGAGACAGCGAGGGGGAGGCTTCTGACATGAATAGCAGATTGAACATCACTGGCGGTCGTTGCTGTAGCGTGAAGAGCCAGTCGTCACTGTAGCTTTGTGTTGATGTATCATTGTGAATGGTCCCTGTCAGTGAGAGGTGCAGGTCTTGCATTGCCAGTTGTCACAGTCCGTCACTGCCAGTGTGAAGAGCAGATCCCACTGGTGGTCCTCGCAGGGGGTTGCTGTTGGAGCGAAGAACAAGTCCCGCTGGAGTTTCACTTTGTCAGTCACCGTGGGTAGCAGAGCTTTGCTGTAAAAGAGCGTGTTTGTGGTAGCGAGAGCCCAAACCTTAGGATTTTCACTTTTTTCTTCAGGGCAAGCTCTCACTGATGCCACGACCTTGGGGGCACCTATTTGGGATCATTCCAACAGAGGCCATCAGCAGCACCTAGGCAGGTCTAGGCAGGTCCAGTTAGTATTGGTGAGCTGGGCAGTTGCAGCGAGGCTTCCGGAAGCTAGTTGTGTCCTGGTTCTCACACAAGAGGTCAGCCAACTGACCCTTGAAGTCACTCTGGATAGTCTTGGATTGAGTCAGGCAGGTCCCATCTTTCTTCTTTCCGACATCAAGGACGTCCTTCAAGCATCAGTAAAATCCTTCTTCCGATTCTTCCACAGGTTCAGGAGTGTTCTATTGGTAGGTTCTGAAGGCCCCATGTTTATATTTCATGCTGCCTTCATGTGTGGGAATTCCCAGACCTACTTCCAAAATAGTCACTTCTTTCCCTTCCCCAGGTCACAGCTCCACACTGTCTAGGATGACAAAGTCAAAGGCAGACCTGGTGTCAGGTTCCTTTGTGTGTGCTGCCGGCAGGGCCCTTTTGATATGTAATCAGGGCAGGGGTATAGGTCAGGAAGACCCTCTTCCATCACACCTAGGTTTCCTTTGTCTCACTGCCTTGAAGCAGTACACAAACCCCAACAGCAGAGCATTTCACAGTTAAGTGTCCCAGGACACTGGCAGAAAAGCACAGTTAATTTGGACAAGAAAATGCCAACTTTCTAAAAGTGCCATTTTCAAAATTGTAACTTGAAATCCAACTGTTCCATTCAAAAGTATTTTAAATTACAATGTGTTTGAGTGTAAACAGCATGTGTCTTTCTGCTCCCTGTCTGAAGTTAGCACTTATGAAATGTAATATGGTATCCCAGTGGTAGGCTAAGGGAGAGATGTGCTTTTTTAAAGCGAAAAGCGATTTTAGGAATTTTTAACTGTCGGAACATGTAAAACTTAAGGGCACAAGTCTTACTTTTTAAATACCATGCACCCTGTCCTAGGAGTCACTAGGGGCTACATTGGGGGTGACATAAGTTTTAAAAAGGAATGTTTAAGCCCAGCAAAAACTTTTATTTTGACACGCCGAAATGGCAGTTTAAATCTGCGCCACAGGCTGCAGTGGCAGGTGTGAGACATGTTTTACAGTGCTATTTTAGTGGCTGACACAATGAGTGCTGATGCCCACCAGTAGCATTTAATTTACAGATCCTGAGTACATGGAGTACCATTTATTAGGGACTTATAAGTAAATTAAATATATCAATTAAGTGTAGGCTAATTTTACCATGTGTTAAGGAGAAAGCACAAACACTGGTTAGCAGGAGAAAAGTGCACAGAGACCTAACGCCAACAGCTTCAGCAAAGTAAGGGCAAAAGGTTTTGGGGAATACCACACCATGGATGTTAGATCTAGCCCTGTGCATCTCAGTTGGATAGCGGCTTGAGACCTTAATCACAACAGGCTTGCTTGAAGGCACACTTACCCTTATTTATTCACATTGTATATTATTTGTATTCGCCTGAAGCAGATTTCACTTTGCAAGGTATCTGTTATACAAACCATGTCAAAGTCCTCTTCTTCAGTTACACTCCCAGGTTTCTGATCCAGTTGCCATATTCACATTGCATTTATGGTAGCATATGCATAGCACAGGACCCAAAGTACTTCCAGGTGCTCTTCTAAGAGACTACCCTGAATGCGCCGCGTGGTTGCTGAAGATGCAGGGGCGCGCGATGCAGGGTTGTGGTCGGTGCTGCCACACTCCCAGACCAAGAGCCAGATGAGAACGATAATGGAAAACAATTAGGACTTTCAACCAGTTTCGAGTTCATGGAACATTAGCTGTTTGCTCCAGTGCGATGATAGGTCAATAGTAAAGAAGGTGAGCACAGAAAACAACTTTAAAACTAACACTCTACATTTACTTTTCATGTATATCTGAGTTTATTTTATGTGGCTTCAATGAGATGGCATTTGGTAAGAAACGTTTGTGATCAGGTACTATGAATAGTGATAGAGTGAGGAACATGAAAGCCACCTAGCTTCTTTTTAAAGCTGACAAACATTAAAAATGATGCTTATTTTACTTTGGGCGCTTTAATCCTGGAATGTTGTGGCAGGTAAGTTTCGAAGTACGATGAGTGAAAAAAACAATACACATTTATTTTACCCTGGTGAGCACTCATTCCTAAAAACCTGCTTTCTTAATGGCCTCTATTTAAGATTTCATTTTTTGAGTAAAAATTGACACCGTTGATTCATTTATTTAAGAATATTGCATCATAATTCTCCATTAAACCACATTTTCTCAAAAAATATCTCGGACTACCATTACATCCACCTCCTCCTCTGTCACAAACTCACACTTCCCGCTTATAGTTTTTTGCTCATTTGCTGCATACCGCTCCTCAGTAAATTATATATTTTTTTATAACCCAAGTATTTCAATGACTTGATGTCCCTGACCAGCATACTTTCAAAAAACTGTTCCAGCATCACTGTAAAGATGTAATGCCTAAGTGAACCAGGAATAAAGAAATGGTCAATTTCACTAAATAATGTTATTTGTAATGCAAGGAGAATTAACATCAGTAATTACACTGTTTTATAAGTTAATGTGACTTGCACTTGTGCTTGTGTAATTGTGCATTTGTCTTGCACTAGATGTACTGATCTTAGTGATAAGGACAGCACATTGGGCCCTTCCCTTTGAGTATAAAGTATGTAACGCCATTACCACATTGTACGCCTGATCTTACTTAATTGTATGATGAAATTCGTTGTTGCGAGACACCTACTGGGTCGCCGGCTGCATGTCTACTAGTGAACTATTAAGTCCACGCCTATTAAATGTAAACACACTACTTGGCACACAGCTTCTGAATATGTTATACTTGTTGATTATAGTGTCACAATCCAAATATCTCCACCTTTTCAGATTATGTGGGTAAGAAATAACTAGCTTGCATGTCTGAGGACAAGGCAAAGGAGATTATTATAGAGAGCTGTTCAATTTCTTGTAATTTCCTACAATTTTATTTCAGCATTATAGATAATGGTTGGATTATACGTCCCTGGATGGTAATGGCGCTACCTCTTTCCGGTATCTGGTCAGTGAAATATCTATATGTAGGTGCTCAAGGGGGGAGGAGTCACCCGCCCCTCCCAATTTGTAATCCCTAGGGATCAGGCAACATAGATTCCGTACCCGAGCACACATAAAATATCAAACAATAATTGTCATATAACAATGTGATACAGGACAGATTCGTTGTTAGTTGCACTTTAATTTTCTTGCTTTCGTTGTTCCAGCCAACACATGTTTCGTCACCCTGGAGTACCCGCGACTTCCTCAGAACTTGCAAATTTGGTACGGTGAAGATTCTACCTACTGGTGACAAAATAAAAGAGTGACATGTCACTCAAACAGAAATCACTAGTAGGTTTAGGTGAGGAGGCTATAATGACAATATATCTACCTTGAGACCGGTTATAATTCCGTCCCGGCCAATAGGCAGGGAATAAAAGTTGATCCCGTCAGGTCAGGGTGTTTCTTGTGCATATGAAATCGCTGTGTAGTCGCTGTGGTGGTCTAATTCTTTAAATCCTATGGTCAGTATAGCAAACACTTTCGTGCTTTGGCGTGTGCTCACGTCAATCCCCGGTCGTGAACACACGCGAAAGCACGAAAGTGTTTGCTCTACTGACCATAGGATTTAAAGAATTAGACCACCATAGCGACTACACAGCGATTTCATATGCACAAGAAGCACCCTGACCTGACGGAATCAACTTTTATTCCCTGCCTATTGGCCAGGACGGAATTATAACCGGTCTCAAGGTAGATATATTGTCATTATAGCCTCCTCACCTACACCTACTAGTGATTTCCCTTTGAGTGACACGTCACTCTTTTATTTCGTCACCAGTAGGTAGAATCTTCACTGTACCAAATTCGCAAGCCCTAAGGAAGTCACAGTTACTCCCGGGCAACGAAACACGTGTTGACTGGACCAACGGAAGCAAGAAAATTAAATTGCAACTAACAACGAATCTGTCCTGTATCATATTGTTATATGACAATTATTGTTTGATGTTTTATGTGTGCTCTGGTTCGGAATCAATTTTATTTCAGCACTAGACTGGTTTGAGTAGAAAACGTATACCGGGAAACATTTTCTCCTTGGACCAGTTTGCTTGTTGTATCTTCCATGACTTTTGAATGTGAGATATACAAGTGTGTTTAATTTATACACGCAATGCAGTGGCATTTTAATTCATGAAAGTTTATGTAAATTCATTAATTTTCATCAAAATGTATAACATTTTGTGAAGTACAATTTTGTACAGGCGTACTCGGTACTACTGCTGATGGCAGGGTAGGGCTTGTATGTTCTGTCTCTAAAAAACAGTTTTTAATGAGACCAAATGAGAATTTACAGCACAATTTTCAAAATATTTTTAGCTGGAAAACTATAGGTTTCATAGGCAGTTCCTAAGATAAACTTGTAAACCTTGTAACATCAATGATTTAGTAATTGTGGAATGGGCTTCGGTGCAGCCAAGTAAATAGGATTCCCATCTACTAGCTGAACAGTAAAATACAGTCTTCATTTGGGTGCATTGACCCCCTAACACAGTCTGCCCTGGTGCCACTACACCTGCTGCGGGATTTATAGCTACATCACTGTGTACAATATAGCAATATTGCACTGTCTTGCACAGGGCTTACCCCTGTAGATGTGGCGAGTTTCGTCACTACTGCATTTTAGGAAATAAGTAGAGACCCTCTTCTTCAAGCAACACCTCATCCATGTGTACCCCTCTCTATGATGGACTGTGTCTGAAAAATATCTCATGGTCCTGTCTGCATCGCTTCACTCTACTCCCGCCACTCTATTGCTTAGCGCTACCCACTCAATGCTATTTTGCTTTTATCATTAGGACTTTACTTTACAAATCCAAATACATATATGCAATTTAACCCAAAAGCAATATTTCTCTATTACAGCAAATCATGTTTTACCTACTTAAAAATTGGGCGCTACTCCCTCAGGGTTTCTTTAATGGCTTGGATATGCTATTGATCTTTTTTGCCGGACGTATACCAAAATGTAGTTTCTTTTTATATCGACCTACACTTACTTTGGCTTGACAAAAGTGACTGACAAGTATATGTTCAGCGCTAAAAGCAGCCCTCTGTATGGTAGCCTATACCCTGCTCAATATGGTGAGGCCAGTCCTAAGGTAGGAACCTTAGGGGCATATTTATCAAGGGTTTGCGTCCTGTTTGCACCACGCAACGAGGAACATGCACAACGCAAACCAAAAATGCGATTTATCAAGCCAAGCAAGGTCCAATTTGCTTGGTTTAATAAATCAGAAGTAACGCAACGCATCGCGATTCACTGCATTGCTTTACTCAGCCCGAGTGAGGCGTTAAATGATCATTACATAGGTGTTCCAATGCAACGCCCATGGATTTTGGCATATTACCATATTTACCATTACTGCCAGACCTGGGAATGCTCCAAAATGCCGTGCCTTCCCAGGGGAGGAGAAATATCTTTATTTCTCCTCATTACTTCTTCTTTCTATGTGAGTTGAATTCTGCAGCACGGATAGATAGAGGAATATTCCTCAGGGGATTGTTTTTGTGCAGGAAGTACTCTTCCTGCACAAAAACAATCCCTGCATGCAATTTAGGCACCCTTGCACCAAGGTGCAAGGGTACCTGCATTGGCGCTAGACAGCCCATTGTGCGCCAGTGCTGAGGAAAGGACAGAAATGTACCGTATTGGGATAAATACGGCGCATTCTTGCCATTTTCATGTAACGCAGAGAGCTGCAAGGCGTTACTTTGAAATAAATATGCCCCTTAGTTATTAATTGAAGAGTAAAACTCATAAGGAGCTAGGACACGTTATTGAACAATGCATTTTTTACAGTAAATGGTCTGCCAGGGAAATCTACTGTGTATATCTAAGGCTGTCTGGATGTGTGCCCTATACACGGCAGAGGTGGTGTGGGAGTAACTATCATTGGTGTGGCAGGTGTAGTTAAATCGGTACACAGTGAAAGGAAGCCAGTGACTGGCTGTATTTACTCAATATCTCTCTTTATCTTTCTGGGCAAAGTACTAAACTAGTAAATATAGTGCCATGGCTTACTGGGTGATAGCGGTGGAGCCATGGGACAGACCGATGCTGTAGAGATTTCAGAGGGCCCCCTTTCGTAGGGGTTTCCACTCGCCATAGAGGGTATATATCCTTATTAATAGAATAGTTATCTTTTGTGCTCTGTGCCAGTGTGTCCCTTTTTTAGGTCGAGCCTAGGCAGCATGCATGCGCTGTATGAAAGACCTGCTGTAATCACTGTACGGAGTGTAATCCCACCTGCTGCTTGGCACTGGTTCACGCCTGCGTTGTTCTTCTGTCCTGGCTCCTTAATGGTTGGTGGTCCCATACAGCATTTCTGGTTTCTGCTGAGGCAGCACCGAATAAGTACAGTTTACTTACGATGTACATGTTTATCAGTTCCTTTGGGGACTTCTTATTTTATTTCATGGTAATGATTAGCCACAGCAGACGCTTCATGGGCTGCCGCTCATAGATTTGACGTGCAGGGGTGCTGCGCTTTATGTTTAGCACTGCGCCCACTTTCATAATTACAACACGCACTTTTAATTCGACAGATATGGGCTCTGTGCTTTATGTTTTGGACGGCGCCCGGTTTCATAATTACAACATGCACTTTAAATTCAGACCCTGGATTTCTTCGTCCACCCACACCGCCCTCCATGCTGCTTCCCTCAGAAGCATTGCCAAGAACCTGCTTGCCAGAGTGTACCTATCTGGCCCCACAGTGAGTCTGTTGCTGCCTGAGTGTTTGCAGCATGAGGTAAGCACCGCTGCGCTCTTCAACGGAGTTCATGAAGGCCCACGGAAGGTCTTGTTCACAGTACTCTGCTTTCTACATTCCAATGATGCAAGTGGTGGGCGAGCCAACAGATTACCAAAGAATGCAAGCCGAGGGTCTGGCCGAGGTTTAAGAGTCCATGCACAAGCTGCATGCAAACTGTACAACAAAAACCCCATAAGATATGATAAAGACTCTTCAAAAAAACAAACAACAAGCATTTCTTTATCATGCGGTACTGTTTCAACTTAGAACAACCGATTGCTTCACTGTGGCCAAATGGCCACTTGTCAGGACATATGCCCTGGTCTCCGGACGTGTGTAGGCCGGTTGTTGTGGTGGCTTTACTTAGCCTTTAACTTTTCCATAGGTGCTCCCGCTGAAGACGTCCAAATGGAAAACAGAGGGCTGCCTTCCTCATTTCCAGCGGCCTGTTGTAATGCAAACTCTTCAGTTCCGGGCAGGGCTTACAGTGTGTGTGGGGAGGGGTGCCATGTGCTTGTTTCCTGTCGGACTGTGTTGGCTGAGCACTAGTCGAATTATACAGAGTGCCGGGTTAACGACAGCGGCGTCAGCATTTTCATGATCAGCAGGGAGAGCTTGAGAGTTTTCATAATGTACATTACTTCTCCACTAAGCAGGCATGCACCTTACTTTTCAGTCCTTGGAAGTGCATGTATTTATGGGCTGGAACCTTATTTGTAATACCATACTGTGCTTCTCCCCCAGGCAGCCCCGTTCTTCTACAGCCCCATTCAGTTGCCTGGACATCCATTCCATTTAAAGCCACCAGCGTTTGCTGAAATTTGTACGTCATTGTTGCATTGCAGTTTCTTTTAAACACAATCTTTTTACGTCCCTGTGTGATTTACTCTCTCAACTGTTGTATTCAAGTCCTCCTTCTCTCCTTTTGCACTCGCTCCTGTACTGTAGCTTCCGGCTCTTTTGCCCATTTCCCATAAGCCTTAATGGCTTCGCTTTTTGATTGTTTTTAAGGAATAACTACAAAAAAATAATCTTTTTTACAGATATATGTGCTTAGGTATTTCATGTATTTTTGTACACATTTCCCTTTAAATCTTACACCAGTCTCACATCGAAGGCTCCGAAAATAAAGAAACCTGCATTCTTCTTTAATTTCCACTGCAGTTTTTTTCTAGAAAAATGCGGTAACATCATTTTCTTCAGCTCTTTCCCACCCTCCCCTAGAGGTTGTAATACCCCGGCAGCAAAACCAAAGCTTTTCCTTTCAAGGTGCCGCTTGTGGCAGCACTACAGCAAATTGTTTAATTGTTTTTTATCATTATTTTGCGGAGTCTTGTTTCTTTTGCCGCAGCTTGTGGATCCTATTGATCTACTGCAAGCACTGTGCTTGGTGTAGATTCACTCACAGTTTGTTTCCTGCTATAGATGTAGTCAGGCTGCTCAACTCGTTCTCCTCTCCCAGCCTCTCATCTCCCCCACCCCTCCTCCATTCTCACCCACCTCCATTTCCGCTCTCGCCTCAGAGCTGTTTTTTTGGTATAGGCCATAAGTAGTTGAACGGGTGGGCATCATGGTCAGAATTGGACGGCGGGAGACTGATGGGATATCCCCTCCTTACTGAGGGCTGTTACTGACTTCATAAAGAGGCTGTATGATTGTATGTATCTATCCTTTCTCCAAACGATTACAGTCCTATGGCCACGATGCAGCTGCCAGTGTGTGTGAGTGTGTGTGTGTGTGTGCATGCGTGTGTGGGCACGTGCATACATGCATGCGTGTGTGTGTGCGCTTTTTTATTGTTTTTTGGAGTCTGACTTCCGGGCCCTTTGCTCTAAGGCTGCAGCCGAGGAGGCTGCTTGCTTCGCCTGTCCGCCCACCTGCCAACGACTAGCAACAGCAGCAGGCATGGTGCCGATATTAGCAACCGACAACCCTCCCCTGAGTATAGTAAAGTACTTAGTACACAATGCAATACATAATCATGCCACACACATTTTGTTGGAAAACAGTTTGCTAAAGGTTTATTTCATACATGAAGTATGCCAACGTGGTGGGTTAACTTACGGGCAATCCAAGGGCAGGCAGTGGTGACTGACCTAAGCTGCCCTGCATGCCGGATGAGCCAAACTGCACCGTGGCCAACCTATTCACTGCTACCATTTATGTGGGGACTATCCCACCAGTCTATGACTTTACTCACGCCTTTTTAGGGACGGAGCGTTGCAAGGCAAGCCCCAGATGCTCAGGCTTACAAGCGCCCGAAGGACTAGCCGGGCACCAACGTTTTTATCCAGGGTTCTGCCGTAAAGACTCCTGGGGTTTGGCATAGGGCACCCCTATTATGCTCCTGAAGAGGGTACCCCTATGTACCAATCAGCCTCTGGATCACCGTGTAACTCCGCCAATGCCCTAGATGTGGTCCCCCCACCATGACAGGCTCCATAACCTCCTGCAACTGCAGATACCAGTCTTACTAGCTGGACCAATTCCATCTCTACCGGTGGCAGGTGTGCCCTGTCCCTATCGGGGTACCATAGTGATTGCACTAATGAGGCAACACCTAATTTACCAAGCCCGTCCTATTTTATGATTTTTAATTTGAGTTGAACCAAGCCCTCCTGCTTGGTGGGCTTGTACATGGCCTACTTTACCCTTCTGTATTAAGGTTTGATGGCCTCCCCGGAAGACGGGATCTACTGTTCTCTTCTGTAATCACAGTTCCGGGTGCTTTATTTGCCCTTCAATCGGAATGTTCAATGGCCTCCCTGGAAGTTGGGAACTAGTGATGTCCCTATGGTGCCCTATGTGCCCATTTGGGCCTTCTGGGAATGTTCGAAGGCCTTCCCGTAGCTGGCTTCCACCCTACCGTGTGCGGGATTGAGTTGCCAAACAGCATCAAGGGACCCCCATATCTTGCAGTGCCCATGAATTGCTGGATTAACATGTTCCTTGCAATGATTTGATTAGCATGCAGTGCTCAGAGATATGAGGCCATAACCACCCACGGGTTTCTACACTGTGGGGCGGGAACATTCCCCCGCGGGTGAATGGGTGAGGATCATAGTCAGAGCTGGCCGGCTGGAGGCTGATGGGATATCCCCTCCTTAATGAGGGCTGTTACTGACTGAATAGAGCTACTCTATGGCTGTATGCATCCCTATCCTTGCTCCAAACAATTACAAGCCTATGGCCATGATGCAGATGCCAATGTGTGTGTGTGTGTGCGTGCACGAGTACGTGTGTGTGCGCTTTTTTGCTTTGTTTTTTGGAGTCTGACTTCTGGGCCTTTTGCTCCAAGGCCGCAGCAGAAGGCAATTTACTAGGTTACGAGAGGTTGACATATGGACCCCCTTTAAAAAAAACACACATGAACAGTTTAATACTCCAATCGAGATCCAAAACTACCCCATGGTAACATGCCCCAAGCACAACCTAGATGGGGGTGAACATATTTCACATTACGTTCTGCATAGTTGTGAGAAGTCGGGAAACTTTGCTGAGGTAGGGCGAGGTTTTCTAACGCACGCTGCGAGGTGAGGTTTCGTGAATATTTAACTTGTGCTGGTGGTTGACGGATTTACAGGAAAAAGACTTGTTCAGACCCATATTATTAAAAATAAATGAAAGTGGCATAGGTGCTGAATAAACATGAGCGTTTGCAGAGACATGGCTGCTGACAGTTTCTTACAGATTCCGGTGACCTTTGACCCCCTACCCTATTTATTTCAAACAATTATTTTCAGAAAATGGCAAAAGCTGTGTTTCAACCAGCAGAGATTCCTACATAATGGTTTCTCTGATCATGCAATGTTGGTGCTTGAGGTGCAGCTAGGAGACTGTGTTAGATCACCTAAACGTTGGTCATTGAACAGACAATATTTTAATGAAGAGGCTTGGGTGGGTTTTATTGGGACGGAGATTAAGGAATTTTTACTACGAAATAGTGAATCTGCACCTGTGAGATTGATATGGGATGCACTTAAGGCCTTTATTCGGGGGCTAATTATTGGTAAAGATGCCGAAATTGTAAAAAAGTTAGGGAAGATAAGAGAATTTTGGAACAGAAAATCCAAACCTCCTATTCCGCATTTCTTAAGAACCCCTCTGTGCTTAATCCACGCCAGTTCGATCAGGCCAAGTGGGAACTTAGTGCTAACTACCAAGCTCAGAGTGAAGGTTCCTTTCAACAACTGCGTCAAAAAATCTATGAGGAAAGCAATTTTACCGGTAGCTTTTAGCCTGGCAAGCCAGGGAGCAAGCTGCTATAAATCAAATTAATGCACTGAAATGCCCTATAACTACCCTGCGTACAGATGACCCAGCCAAAATTGGGGAAATAATGCTACAGCATTATGTGTCTATTTACGGCCAACAACAGTCGGTGGACATGACATTATTAGAAAGTTTCTTGTAGAAAAATGAATTACCCAATCTTTCAGGTTTAGAAAATTATCGATGGCAAGTCACTTTACTATGGAAGAGTTGGAGGGAGTCATTAAGAATCTCCCAAGCGGCAAGGCCTGTGGCCCGGATGGGTATCCACCTGAATTTTTAAAAATCTTTTTTAGCTCATTTGCAGAATTTTTTCTTCAATTAATACATTCTCTATTGGAGGGGGGAGGGTGAAATATCAGAGACTTTTAGACAGGGTAATATAGTCAGTTTAAAAAAAAAAAGAACAGCGAGTATCCGAACTCTTATCGCCCGATAACGCTATTAAATTCAGATTATAAAATTGTCACCAAATTGTTATCACTTCGGTTTAATCAATATGCGGCGCAACTGATCCATTCGGATCAGAATGGTTTTATTGCTGGTCGGCAGCTGGCTACTAATACACACTACCTAACTGAGGCTCTTGACTATTTTGATACACAGAGGATACCCGCATTAGTCCTTTTATTAGACGCAGAGAAGGCTTTTGACCTCGTTGTGTGGGAGACATTGTTCAGGATTCTAGGTTATTTTGGTATTCCTCCCAAGATCATGACCTTGATTCATAATCTATATAATAATGCTGAAGCTAATGTCATTATTAATACGTCGGTGATTGGGCGGGTTACAGTAAAATGGGGCACAAGGCAGGGGTGCCCTTTATCGCCGGTTTTATATGCTTTTTTTATCGAACTTTTGGCGATAACAATAAGGAACTGTGCCGATATCTATCCTCCATAATGCTTATTATTAAGCCAGAGATAGAGGTTCAGGCTAAAGTTTTCCAGCTTTTTGAAGATTACGAGGCTTTGGGTGGGTACCGTATTAATGAAAGGAAAACTGAAATTTTACAATGTGGTGGAGCAAGCTGGGATCTGCACCCTGATATTCTTCCCTGTGTTAACACCAAACCTAAAAGATATTTGGGGGTATATTTCTCTGAAAAAGTTAGTGATTTATACCATCTTTATACCATCTAAATTTCACACCACTCCTTTGAAAAAGTCAGGCCTTTTTTTTACGCTGGCACTCTCTCCCTTTATCCATTCTGGGTCGGGTGGCCTTGATTAAAATGTCTGTTCTCCCTTTGTTAAATTTTCTGTTCTCAACTATCGCATGCATTTTATCAGGTTAGTTTTTCGCCCAAGTAGAATCAATGTTTACAGCTTTGCTTTGGGCTAAAAAGTCATCACGTAGTGCACTCAGCACTTTATATGAAGAAGTGGAACAAGGAGGTTTAGCTCTTCTGAATCTCAGGGATTATTATTATGCTTATTTTTCACAATATTTATCTAGATTTAAACCTGAATTACAGTCAAACCTTTTTATTAAAAGTTTGGTGGATCTTATGTGTAAGGAAAGTCAGATCCACTCCCCTCTCTTAATTTTTAAATCTCCCAAATTGGTATGCTATAAGTGTCTCCATTGGTTTTTTAAGAAATGACAAGCACTTTATAAAAGATACTTCATTCCTGTAATTAATTCAGCCTCCTTATTATCCAGCATTCTACCATTAGCAGGAATTACGCAATCATCAGAACTTACTGCAAAATGGGCTTTGGTAGGTTTCTGTAAGGTCTTAGACTTTCTGAGGAATGGAGGATGGCTGACTTTGACTGAAATGTCGCAAGTAATTACTAATGATTTTATTCTTTTAGGGTCATATAATGTCCTCCTTAAATTTCTTGTTGAGCTAGATGCTTCTCAAATTGGCAAACAACATCAATTGGTTACTGAACTCCTAGAGGATACTTCTGGCAGAAATCCTGGGATATGGAGAAAACGTTTAGCCTCAATTAGGGGATTCGATCTTGGACAAAAGTCAATTAAATAATGGAAGGACCATGAAGATTTTGAGATCTCTGTTAATTTATGGTCGGCCGTTAATAAATTGAATTTTAGTACATTAAGAGGGGCGAATTGGCAAAGGATGTTGTTTTTTAGTAAATGGCAACTTTACCGAACCCCTCTTTCCCTCTCAAAAATGTATGCCAATCACTCAGCAAACTGCTTCCGCTGTAATATCCATCCCTCAGCCAATTGGTCGCATATTATGCGGCAATGTTCTAAGATTCAGAAGTATTGGGAGGACATTTTTTGTTATTTGTAAACTGAATGTTGTATCCAATTAGCAATGAACGATCTGTTAATTATTTTCGGTTTTGACCCAGATCTTTTCATTTGTGATCAATTGGTAAAGTTTTTATACATTTCAATGGCGGCAGCTAGATCATTGCTATTGCAAAGGTGGCGTACTGATTTGATTCCCTCTGCCCTGGAGTGGGTTCATAAAATGCAAGCGGTTAGAAGAAGTGAACGTATTCATGCACTTCGGGTGGGGGGCCTTAGGAAGTTTGAAAAAATCTGGGTCACATATTTTGATTAAGTTTGGGAGGGGTTATTGTTTTGTTTTGAATGTATTTTTCACTGATATTTAAGTGCTTTAGGTAATCTCTGTGATATTTATACATTTTTGGAAATTTAATGAAATGCCCGATTGTAACTCTCTTTTATTAAATGGGCATGTTACAATCAAAAGAAAGATACATAGTCCAGGTGATGTAGTTCAGGATCGTTGTTTTATTCCTTAGATAAGATCCACATTAGCCACATGCTAGGCCTTCTTATATGCCATTCAATGCCCCACCAGGAGCAGCCTCCCTGCTGCTCAGCCCTTCCACACCAACTGATCCCTTCTTCCACTCCAACACTCTCCAACATTCCGATGACATCACACAGACTGAGCAGCAAGGCAAAGGCAGGAACAGAGGATGCATTAATCACATACAAGATTATAACACATCCCCCCCTCATCAAAATTGAACGAAATAGGAGCATGCAAAACCAAAGTTCATACATGCAACAAGACTAATCAAGAAAAATGTGCGCTGATGGACATACACACATATAAAAATCAAAGAGCTTCAAGAATAACAGAAAAGGGTAAACTTGCAACCCCAGACAGGCAAAACAGAAAACCAGAAGATAAGAAATCTCCACACGTGCGCACATGTGACGCACAGACCAACACCACACACGAAGTACCCAACCAACTCAAGGGTAATACCAAACCGGAAAGACTGAGAAGCCTCCAAATAGGGAGTCTTCTTGCGTGCGCACTCTTAACGCACAGACTAAGACCTCACACGAGGTAACACCAATCTAAGGGTAAAACCAAACAGGTAAAACCAAGAAGCTTCAAAAGAAGACTTCACATGTGCGCACCCGTAACGCACAGACCAAACACCTCACATGAGGTAACCACCAACCTAAGGGTAAAACCAAACAGGTAAAACCAAGAAGCTCCAAAAGAAGTCTTCACATGTGCGCACCCGCAACGCACAGACCAAACACCTCACATGAGGTAACCACAAACCTAAGGGTAAAACCAAGCAGGTAAAACCGAGAAGCTTCAAAAGAAGACTTCACATGTGCGCACCCGTAACGCACAGACCAAACACCTCACATGAGGTAACCACCAACCTAAGGGTAAACCAAACAAGTAAGACCGAGAAGCTTCCAAAAGAAGTCTTCACATGTGCGCACCCATAACGCGCACAGACCAAACACCTCAGACGAGGCAAGACTAATAAAAGACGTACACAACAAGACCAGGGACACTGCCTATCTCTCCCTCACTATTCAAACAGATGCAAAACAAAGACACTTCACTCACTCACCCCCTCTCATACAGATATCGGAACAGATAACGGTAATTGGTACTTCATCGCATAAAAAGCACTCATGACGGAAAGACAGAATTAAGGCATTTGAGCACAAACGACAACATTAAGAAAAATGCACAGTCTCAAGAAAATAACAAACTAAAATAAGGAAGGTAGTCACCGTTGTCAGTAAGCAGCTTAAGACTGGAACATGTGAGCTACAACCAGGAAAAAAAACAGTACCTTGTAGGAGGATCAACCAACAACAGTTCATCAGAAAATCCCAACAGTCAGAACGTCTTCAATCTCTTCTTTAGAATCAACAGGATCACCAGATGTCTACGAGGAAAGAAGGCGGTTGGCGGACATCAGAAAAACGCTTCCTGATGTGAATCGGAAAACAACCGGAATACAGAGAACTTCAAAGTCTTTGGTTGGTGAAAACGTGGTTGGCAAAACTGAAAAGTACATCAGGCAATAGCCAAAGGAACAGATGAATGCCAGCCACAAGATGGCGGCACGTAGGACACGCAGAGTCGGGTGGCTCACGGCACGTCCTTGCGTGTAGAAGCGAATGTAAACTACAGAGTGCTGCGCGAGGGGAAACAGGAGCTCGCGCTGGCACAACCAGATCGTTGAAGGTAGGTGACAGTTTCTAGTTGGAATTTTGAAAGTGTGTGATACAACGAAAGCGAAATAAAACATCGCCAAATATAGCAATGTTGCCCGAAACACCACACAGTGTGCACAAACAAAAACGGGCACCCAGCATGAAGCAAGAGAGAAGACTCTGTGGCATCTCTTTGTTCTTGACACAAAGTCAGGGGGTTCCTTTTTCAGTCACAGCACATAAAGGTGCAAAATCTTGCAAAACTCTCACCAGACAAGAGAGTGATAGTTAATGACACAGCATCAAAGACCGGACATTTGCAGGAGAGCGGTATAACAAAACTTTCCCAAAACAACAGGGCAGGAAGTCCAATAGGCAAAAGTGCAGACAGGTAGCAAAATATGTAGACAAGGAACAACCCTCCAAAGACAGGAGAAGAGGCAGGCAGCAAACAAGTAGGTATATGCAGGTCACTACTTTGAGACTGTCCCAAAGAGCAGGAGGACAGACTTCCTCCAAGACAGGCAGACAGCGGACAGTAGGCAGGCAGGTAGGAGCTGGTAAAACGTTCCCAACCGTTCCCAAAATCCAACAGTCAGGAGGAACCAACCCAAATCCAAAAGTACAGTACTCACTAGTACACGCAGATAATGTCTTATCTTGGCTTAAAGTCTTAGACAAACTGGCACTTACTGGTTGGGGCGACCGATGAAATGGTCACTGGTGGGGCATTAGGGGTGCCAGGTTTGTTCATATCCACAGGTTGTAGTTTCTTTCTTCAGTTTTGAAAGTCCAATCTCCATTAAAGTGGCACGCAGGTTCTTAAAATCGTCGCCAGTGTTATAATTAAAAGAAAGATACATAGTCCAGGTGATGTAGTTCAGGATCATTGTTTTATTCCTTAGATAAGATCCACATTAGCCACATGCTAGGCCTTCTTATATGCCATTCAATGCCCCACCAGGAGCAGCCTCCCTGCTGCTCAGCCCTTCCACACCAACTGATCCCTTCTTCCACTCAAACACTCTCCAACATTCCGATGACATCACACAGACTGAGCAGCAAGGCAAAGGCAGGAACAGAGGATGCATTAATCACATACAAGATTATAACAGGGCATTTTTGATCTTATGTATTTAATGTATTGCAATAATTATGGACTTCAATTAAAACATTTTTTTTTTTTAAATGGCAAAGGCTGAATCAATTGCGTAGGATGGCAAAGGTCACAGGAACGTAGTAAAACTGTCAGCAACAGCTCTGTTTCTAAAATATAAATCAGTCTAGCCTTGGCTTGCATAACACCAATTAACTAATCACATTCATATTCTGCTTTTTAATTCTGGCGTTATTCAAGGCCTTTTGATTTTACTATAATTATCACATGCTTACTTGTAGAGGCTTTCAGCCAGCCTTCTCCATCCATTGGTCTGTTATTGTGTCTTTCACACTTCTATGGCAGTAGCCCACTTCAGCTGTTGGGTACCTTCACGCTGAGTGAAGGGGTTCTGCCCTTTCACAAGGAGCACATTCACACACAAAGTAGTTCCCTTCCATGCCAGGAACTAATAGGGCTATGAGTACTTTTTGAGAGTAAAACATGTTTTTGTTTTTAACTAGTTTTATTTTTACATTGACAAGGCCCAGAAGCTTTCCCAACAATAAAGTTTTGTAATAGCTATGACCAAACAAAACAAGCATTGACAAAACCAAAAGGCTGGCATCCAAGGCCAGGCATATTTGATTGGCTTTGGCAGTGCTTTTGTTTGGACAATCTCCGATTCCATGAAGCTGTATATAAGCACACACGCACGCACACACGCACACACACACAGACACACACACACACACACTTAGCGCCAATGCAACTTTCATCCGACAGAGGACTTATACATCACTGCAAGAGCAGTGTAAAATGTCCAAGCACGCAGATTGGTGGGTGCAGCTATCATTAATGCAGCAGGAGCAGCGGATGCAGCTATCATTAGTGCAGCAGGTGCAGCGGATGCAGCTATCATTAGTGCAGCAGGTGCAGCAGATGCAGCTATCATTAGTGCAACAGGGGCAGCGGGTGCAGCTATCATTAGTGCAGCAGGTGCAACGAATGCAGCTATCATTAGTGCAGCAGGTGCAGCTGATGCATGTATCATTAGTGCAGCGGGTGCAGCGGATGCAGCTATCATTAGTGCAGCAGGGGCAGTGGGTGCAGCTATCATTAGTGCAGCAGACGCAGCGGGTGCAGCTATCATCAGTGCAGCAGGTGCAACGAATGCAGCTATCATTAGTGCAGCAGGTGCAGCGGATGCAGCTATCATTAGTGCAGCGGGTGCAGCGGATGCAGCTATCATTAGTGCAGCAGACGCAGCGGGTGCAGCTATCATCAGTGCAGCAGGTGCAACGAATGCAGCTATCATTAGTGCAGCAGGTGCAGCGGATGCAGCTATCATTAGTGCAGCAGGTGCAGCGGATGCAGCTATCATTAGTGCAGCAGGGGCAGCGGGTGCAGCTATCATTAGTGCTGCAGGTGCAGTGGCAGCAGTACCAAGGTGTGCAAGTGGCTCACTGCACCCTAATTGTCCCATCTTCTACTAACCAACAGGGGTCTATTTGCCTATTTTAACCTGTTTTGTTTTCTAAATATTCTTCGTGAGAAGTTTATTGTGAGTGATGGACTTGCTCACAGCTCAGGTCAGATATTACAGTTAACTTTGAGAGATGCAAGGGGTGAAAGTGGGTAGCACCAGTATTGGAAGTGTGTGGTGCCAGGGATAGAAGGGGGTATTAGCCTCTTAAGAGATAGTTTGGACCCCGCACTTATTTTTTTAACCAATTAGGCACTCGCTAGTCTTCCTGATTGTCCTCCCAGTCCGAAGTCCCGCAACAGATTCTGCTGCAGGGAATTGATTCCACACTGTCACTCATTACTGACAGCACCGAGTGACAGCAGGGACATACATTAGCGGTTGTCTTTCTCTGCTGTAAGACTGAGCCTGAGAATTGCTGAATTGGGCATAGGGTATTTTAACTGGAAGTGGCAACCCTGACAGGCATCATACTTGTTCCTGGGAACGACCTCAGGAAGGTTCCCGCTGTCCTGCAGGACACTTCTTTTGGTTCTGTCTATATTTTAACTTTGGCAGCTTTGCACTCTGCTATACTTCTGAAGATTTACAAAATACACAAAGTTGTGACTCACCAAGCTTCTCAATTAAGCATTGTTTTAAAATGTTGGGATCATTACAGTGTGCTTTGGTTTTAATTGGACCTTTTTTATATTGTCACAATTTAATCAGGGCCATCTGACTTTAAAAGCTTGTTCCAAATTGAATTTACAATAGGCGTACATTTTTGGGAAGACGTTTATTTTGAGTAATCTCATAAAAGAAGATCGACGGTAAAGTGTTAGTCTAACGAGAGCTGTCAATGGGGTGTTCCTTGGACGGCACTTAGATGTGACAATGCTACCCCCGAAGGACTTTGATGCACAGCTGGAGCCACAATGATTGTCAGGCCTGGTATTACACCAAAAATAACAGCCCCTTGAAGCAAGCATTAAGTAGAAGAAATATATTTCTCCTAACATTTTACACATTGACCATGTGCTGCACTGTTCAGCCCACATCAAAAGTGTGAAATGTTTTAAAGTTTGACTGAGTATAGGATTTTGCAATAAAAGGTTTCTCTTCCATTACGAAACCTATGCTAGACATCATGAACACAACTTTGCAATATATTGCAAGTGTGTGTGTGGCACAAGGCAGTCTGTTTGTGCACTAGTGCAAGGGAAGAGAGCCACAGCAGCCCTATTTAGCTAATATGGCTGTGTGGTGCAGTCTCTCAACACCGCGCAGTTCAGTAACTTTGGCTGCTGCACTATGTTGCTCTATTTTTATACTGAACCTAAGTCTTTTCTCTGGATCTTCAAGGGCTCTAGGAGGGCAAGGCAAGAACCTGAAGCCCACAAACATTTCCCAAATTTGGATATGCTGCAATGAAGCTCCAGTTGCTGGTTTGGCACCTTACCCTCTGTGCATGACAATGCTGAATTCTGTAGCCACCAAGGTCACTTACTAGCTGGGGTAGATTTGCTGCTTCAACCCGGTCCAAGGTTTTACCTTCAGACGTAGTCATTTTTTTGGCAATCAAAACCTACCAGCAGGGCTTAAGGCTGGAAGCTGCAGCCGGGCACAAGGTGCGATACCTTTTCCTTGAAATCTTGTTAAACAAATGTTCAGCATGGCAACACGTTCTGAGTAGAATTCACCTATTGTCTTACCTGCCAAAGTGGCACACTGCTGAGGAAAGTCTCAGCACCTTGTCCAGGTCTTCCAGAAACTAAAACAATTACTAACTCTTCCTCTTTTCAACTTCTAGTAATGGAAGGCATCACTAACTGACCCTTTTTCCAACTCTTAAAAAAGTGCCTCTTGGTCATGCTTGCCGCCCTAAGGTCCTCAGCGCAGGCTTCCAGGCACCTGGCCTTTCTTCAGCCAGGGCTCCTGTGGGGTGCAGTCTTCAACTCTACGTTTTTGGAGACAGGTGTCTAGTTTTTTTATTTTTATATTTCTTTATTGAGTTTCAGTGAAGTTTATACAATTCCAGGGGAGATGGAAGTATCACATATTGCACGACAACAATACTGCACAATTAAATCTTCAGTCGAAATTGCAGGAACATCAATTCGGTTACAGTTCCGCTGTAGTCACCTCCATATTTCCGATTCACATATATACAACAGATCAATGCAACACCTTTAACGGTGCACATCAGGAAGTACTCTGATCAACTAACAAGGAGGGCATGTTATATATCACCTGGTGCATGGTTATCTATTTGTAGGGGGAGGGTATTGTCCAGTCACAGGCAAGTGCGAAGAGAAGGCATGACACCAGTGCGCCAGTGCATGGGTACGCATTGAGTATGTCAGGAGGAGGGGAGGGGTGTATGCCCACTCAAGGCTGAAGAAGGGGGGTGGCGCCTTGGTTGAAGTGGGGCCTTCGTGGTGCAAGTCTCTCCCTACGTGTTCATGATTATAATATGGCCCTAAGAAGCTGGCGGTTCGGGAAAAATGCAGGGTCGTTTCGATTCGATAACTGTGAGATACTTCTTCCAATCTGGAGAATTGGGGGTGATAGGACGACCCAATATATTGCCGCAGGATATCTCGTGATCCGCCACCAACGCTCTGCGAAGGCCAGTGAGCCATATTTGAATGGGAGGCGCCGAATGAGACTTCCAGGACATAGCTAGACTCCATTTGCTAAATCCAATGCTAGGTCTAGGAATTTGTTGAGCGCTTTACGCTTTGTGTTACGTTTTGTGATACCCAGCAGAAAGTGTGAACTGTGCAATGTGATTGTAGTGCTTGTTGCCTCTGTGAGCGTAGTAGCCACTGTCTCCCAGTACAATGTCAGCTGGGGGCAATCCCTCTTGGAGGCCGGTGTCTTCCTGCTTTTATGTGCCAGTAGCAGATGACAGGAGAAAAACCACTTGACCCTTGGAGAGCAGTTCTAGACCCTGAGGCCAGCAGGAGTCAAGGGTACTAGAGTTGTGTTTCTTCCAGTTATCACTTTCTCATGCTTAGATATGAAATGTGATTTTATTCACAGCTAGGCCTTGTCATGGAAAATGCAGTTTAGGCTACACAGTAAAAACAGCTTTTGTTCATTGTGATGCTACACTATTTCCAATGACAAGTATGCCCCTTTTTATATATTAAGCACCCGGCCCAGTGGACTTAGCCAATACATATATCAAGCACTGGCAAAGTCAAGGCATCAGCTCACATGTGTACCAGTAGTACACAAAGGTGGACTGATTAGTCCAAGCAGTAGAAGAGAACTGTAAACAACATCACCCACGTCATAATGTTGTGAATCGCAATGTACACATCAACAATACGACGTTGCCATGTACTGCCTGTGTTAATGCCATTGTGCTGATACAGACATATACAGCTGCCTGTGACCAGATGGTCAAACACGATTTTTCTACATGGCAAAGTCACTTTTTCTTACTATGTGTCACTGCAGTGCTTTTACATAGCAGCCAAGCCAAAGCATAACTGTGCTCTCTGAAGTCATATTTATTAGTATATGTGTTGTTGGTGTAAATTCTCACTTCAATCAGCATATTAATTTTACCACACCACTGGTGCATTTGTTTCGCCATCTGCCATAGAGGAAAGTCATATAAACCAATTAGATGATACCAACGTAGAGTACAGTTTTTAAGAGGAAAGCACACATGCTGTGCCACTGTTTAGCAATGGTATGGCACAGAGTGCTAACGCCAGCAAAACCAGACAGGTAAAAGTGGGAAAACTATAACAAAAATTATCTTATTTTTCAAATGGTAAAAAAAATGTCCTCCACTTTGTGAAAAATAACTGAATAGAGCATTTTTTCGATGAAGAGAGTTATTGTCATTTAACCCTTTTCATATTAAATGCTTTAATAACCGCTATTGAAACTATTACACAATAATTAATAGACCTAGTAAAATGCAGTAATTGAGCCAATTATATAAATCAGGATTTGTTTAGCGCGGCTGCTTTGCCCGTGTGGGTTTCGAGGCCCTCGAGTATTATAGACAAGCACAAGGTATCACCATAGAACTGCTTCAGCACTAGTATATAGATTAATATATATCCAAATGGATTACAAATGTTAGTAAAGTGAACAATACATCTGGAAAAACAGGCGTAAAGGAAATAATATAAAAGAAAGAAGTAAAAGTAGAAAATAGGTAGAAAGTAAAGAAAAATAAAGCATTAGAGTAACAGATAACAAAAACAAGAGTATATTGGATCAGACAAAATATGGGCGATATAAAAAAACGGTATGGGTGTTAATACATAAAAAATTACATTCGTTATTAATGTGCAATAACGTTGTAATAAAAGTATTTATCATACACTAAACAAATATGCTTATTTGCATGAAATACAAGAGAGTACAATACATCTAATAGTGCCAATCGTGTAGATTTAAAAACCTTAACTGTGATAGAAGATAATAAAATGAAATTGAATTTTTTTCACTGCCTTCGTGGGCAAGAGCTAGGTGGACGCAAGTATAACTAATGTCCATTTCATTGTCAGGATATGAAATTTCCGAAATAAGACATGATAACTATATTTTGAAACCTTTCAAGCATTACACAAAAACTTATGGAAGTTCACGCCGACTGCCAGATTGTTTTGAGTTGCTAGCATAAGCAATACAGATGTGCAGACACAGAAACTTCTTGTCTATTCAGCACAACATTATACTTTTTCGCTGTTAGAAATGGGGGTCTCCAGTTGGCAGTGGCTTTTACCCTGTCCAAGTAAGGACTCTTCCTTCCAGTCAGGATAACAGAGTTACCCACTTTAGAAATCCTCTGCTCACCCCCTTGGTAGCTTGACACAGGCAGACAGGCTTATCCCAAAGGCAATGTGTAAAGTGTTTGTACCCAAACACACAGTAACACAGTGAAAACACCACACCAGTTTAGAAAAATAAAGGGGTATATTCACAAGAACGTGTGCTAAACATCACCAAAAAGTGTCAACGCAACTTTACACATCACAGCCTATCTCACGAAAATAACCCAGTGTCAACGTGGAATTCACAACAAGGCGGTAGCATGTATAGTCTGCTGAAACCGCGGACAATATCCGCGATACAACCACCTTGATGGAGATAAAAACAAGATCCACAACACCAAAAAACCTGCGATGAGCCAAGGCGCGATATTGAAATCAGCGATAAGCAGCGCCAAGCATGCAACACACACCTGGCTGGCGGGAAAAATCACCATAAAAGTCGAAAAAACACCCAAACACAAACTGACCAACACCCAAGCACCATGGGGGCAGCTGGAGCAGGCGCAGAGGACGAGCGCAATCCCACAAGCACTCCGGACGACCAGCCTGGGACCTCGGGGACAGGGAAGGGCAAGGACAAGAAGAAGAGGAAGATGAAGTTCAGTCGGCAGGCGAATAGGATCATAGTCACGGAGGTGATGGAACACCATCAACAACTGTTCGTCATCTCTAACGTGTCATTGGGCACCAACAGGGGCGTAACACAGGCACTCGCATCTCCCATGGTGCAGCGGCCCCGAGCTCCAGGGGACACCCTCAGCACAGTACTCAGGCCCAATAGCTCAGATTAAATCCAGAGCGGGTCCCCTCTGTGTGCGTGGCAGGGGGGCCTCCTCAACTTTTGTTACGCCACTGGGGACCAAAACAGGAATATGGTGGGACATCGTGGACAAGGTGAATGCCTTCGGAGAGCACAACAGGACAATGTACAAGGTCAAGAGGTGATGGAATGACATCAAGCGGAAGACTAAGGAGAAACTCGCAGCCAACCAGAAGGCAGCAATGCAGACTGGAGGTGAGGGCCCAGCGCTACAGCTCGAGCTGGATGACATGGAGGAGCTGGTGTCGACAGTCATCAGTGTGTATACTGTGGCCAGAGTCGGGGGACCAGACACTGCTCGACAGGACACAACAGAACCGCAACAGGGTGAGTGACCACCAGGTACTGGGGGGACAGGTGGAGATGACCACGATGGCACACATGCACAATCAAGCAGTACACAGTGCACACCCTCAATGACTCTGGGTCATCGCCCAGATCCATAGACTGTCACAATGTACAATGCCATGCTGTCTGAATGTCAACATGTCCTATGCCAGCGATACCAGCCGTGAGCTGGCACACATGCAGCGGCTCATGGAGGACATGGTGTTGATGGAGGCGGAAAGGATGGCAGCCACAGCTGTACATCAGCGAAATGTAGCTGGGAACAACCATGCCCTGCAGATCATCATCATGGCATTGCTGCCAGAAGGTGTGGCGCAGATGAATGCTGCTGACCCCACACCATCCACATCTCCGCCCCCTGGTGTGTCAGTGCCCCACAGTGCGGCAGGCGTATCCACTCCGGCGAATGATGTGTTACTGCCACACAGTGCGGCCGACAACCCTCCTCCGGCCCCTGATGTGTCAGTGGCACACAGTGCCCCAGCCGGTACTGCAACACTCACAGGTGGGGCAGAGCACACATCCGGGGATGAGGACGTGGATGGGTTTGTGATCAGGAGGCACTAGCTTTCATTTCTGTCACCTGGCCTGTTCCTGCTTGGTGCCGCACATGGCCCCATGACCATCCACTGACCCCCGATACACACCGATGCACTCTCCTTGGACAGCGACATGGACTGCCATATCCTGTTTGATGACCAATGACACGGCGACCTGACTGCGGACTGTACCCTTCCTCTTCCGCAGTACTTGTCATTCCCGGATGGACTCTGGATGGCCCTCCACGGGCCCATATTGTGTAGGGTGCTCAGCATTGCCCTGTACCGCTCCAGCTGCAGAACTGCACTGGATGTGCAATAAACATCCAGTGATGCACTGCTGTGTTATGTCTTTCAGCATTCATGTATGAAGGTGTGGGTGAATGTAGGGACAGTGATGTCCCATGCGTCAATGATGCTCATCCTGTGGGATGCCAGTCAGAGGGTGCTACTTTGCATATTGTGTACCGGGTCCCGTGAATACTACAAGAGGGACACACGCATCAGTCACTTCCATGTCCGGACATGGACTGACCCATGCCCAGATCCCACGAGTCATTGTTCCAAGCCCTGTGCTGGTCTGGCGTACGGCAGGCCAGACCACTCCGCTTACGCTCTGAGGGGGGGTCCTCATTGCTACCCGTCGCAGGCGTACTCGCTGGCGGTGTGCAGGTCACTGGTCTAGTTGTAGGCATGTCACAGACACTCCCTGAGGGCAGATTTGCACGCACACCACACCCATCCGGCACAGGCATCACAGGCCATGTGACTCCACCAACATAAGGGGCCGACGACGTCACATTCCCCTCTCCCGATGACGGACGCTCCACGGCTCTCAATCATAAAGGGGCCATGAGTTGTTGCGCACAGGGTTAGTGGCACCCGAGGTCTTTCGTCCGTCATGGGCCTACCACCACGTGGTGCTGACTGGGGTTGCACAGGGTTAGTGGCACCTGGAGCATTGCGGCCGGCACAGGCACCCCACCACGGGACGGTGACTTTGGGTGCACTGAGTTAGGGGAACCTTGAGCTGCTGAGCGGGTGTGCAGCCTGCGATAATGCCCCGTTCCGGCGGTCCGGACAGCTCAGGTTTTGCGTGCCCTGCTGGTCCGCAGTGTAGGCTAGAGCCAGCGGGCAGCGCGGGCCTACCGCCACGTGGCGTGGCCTCGTGGGTCACAGAATTAGTGGCACCTATTGGGCTGAGCGGGTGTGCAGCCTGCGATGATGCCCTGTGTACTGGTATGTCCTATGCCATGGAGTGATCAAGACCTAGCACTAAACGTGAGACCTGGTGGCCTGCGGAGCAGGGCTGCATGGTGTGGAGTGTGCCATGTCTGTCGGCCCGGGCTTGTGGCTTGCAGCGGCACATGGTGGGACCTCTTGTCTGCACGCCGGTGGCGTAAGGTGAGCAGTGTGGCCTGGGTGTGCATCGGCGGCAATGCTCCGCTGGGGCGGTGGGAGGGGCTGGGGTGCCTCTGTATGGGTGTGCATGGGCAGGCATGCTCCAATGGGTGGTGGGAGGGGCTGGGGTGCCTCTGTCTGGGTGTGCATGGGCGGGCAGGCGATGTTGTCTTGTGCAATGGTGTGTACTGTGCCAATCATGTATCTGGACTCTGTCTCTGATGACGGGTCTGTCTCAGATGTGTGACCTAATGAACTGCACTACATACCGGCAAGTGGTTGGAGACACACCGGTGGCAGCAGGTGAGCAGTGTGGCCTGGTTGAGCAGGGGCGGCACTCTCTCTCTCTCTCTCTCTCTCCCTCTCTTCTTATCTCTCTCTCACCCCCTCTCTTCTCTCTCTCTCTCCCCCTCTCTTCTTTTCTCCCCCTCTCTTTTTCTCTCTCTCTCTCTCTCCCTCTCTTCCTCTCTCTCCCCTTCGCTCTCTCTCTGTCCTTTGATGTGCGCAGGACACACCTTCTCATTATGATTTTTGTCTTGCAGGCTGTGACCTACGGATTGTCCCGAGGGGAGCCGCCATGTGTATTCATTTAATTTCAGTGTTCATTTTAATGAAGTTTTATTTTTTGCTTCGGAAATGAATGTGTAATGGTCATTTTTGTGACAACACATGCATGTCACCAGTTGTGATTCTGCGACATCAGGCGGATTATTTTGTACGTGTTTGGGTGTAGCTGATGTGGCATGTCTTTGGTCGGGGGGGTGCCGGGGAGGGGGGATCCTGGTGGTGATTGCGGCGGGTGTTGTTTCCCTTTCAGCCCTCTGGGCTGCATGTTCAGTTGCCCGGGTGCATCTGTTGTTCTTCAGGTGTGGCTCTGGGCTGGTCTCGCTTTTGGGGTGCAGGCTGTGGTCCGACTTAGCACCAGGTCGGTGCAGGTGTTATTTTCCTGGTGCTAACGCACTTTATCGCCTGTTTTGTGTTCTTAGCGCAGTTCTGGCTGTTCGTTGTGAATGTTGTGGAGTGGTGTTGTCGCGGCTTTTGGCACTGGACCGCCTACTCTGCATCTCATTAGCGAATGTTGCGGGGGTCATCTGTTGCGATGTTTTTTTTGGCTGCTATCGTGGTTAAACTGGTGCTGTGGAATGTTTACACCAGCTTGTGATTGGGGCGATAAGTTTATCGCAACTTTGGCTGCGATAAAGTGTTGTTAAGTCGGCGATAGATCCTTGTGAATATGGCCCAAAGTATTTTTATCTTAACCAAAACAACACAACTCTAACATACACAACTCCAAATGTGACTTTTAAAAGGTTTCAAGCAATTCTGTCCTTAGAAATCTATGGATGCATGATTTTTACACAAAGTAGCTTAACTGCATCAAAATCCACAAGGCAAAACAGCTGCAGAGAGAGGAAGTGCAGGAAGACACAGCCAGGTGTCAGTTCCTGAGTCCTTGGAGAAGCGAGTAGTTTCAGAGGACAAAACATGGTTCTTCAATTCATTAGAGGAGGTCTGGGAATGACTGAAGGGGTGGAGGAGAGTTCCTGGAACATCAGAGCAACAGGGACGCGACAGATCACAACAAAGAGCAGAAAACAAGATGATACAGCCAGGTCCACTCCCACGGGGGGGGACAGGGAGGCTTTCCCCACCCCAAGATTGCATGAACAAAATGTCAAGGAACTCTACAAAGGCTATGTGTAGTAACATGTTGGTAACAACTTAGCAGAGCTCGTTTGGTTGGGCGGGGGTGGTGTCGACTGTTCCCCCTCTGCATAGTTAACCTGTTCTGAGGTTGAGGTATGAAAGGCGCTCTGCATTGTTGGGGTGGCGGGCAGTTTAGAGTCCTCTTTGGAGGGAGGCAGGGAGGGGGATATGGTTGGGAGTTAGTTATTGTTTTATTTGTGTTGCGTGATGTGGAATGGGTCAAGAGATAAAAGCTACAAGACACAAGGTCACACAAGACTGGAAGGGGCAGATCTCACCGCCTGCCCAGGCCACAGCACGTAAAACTCATGTCGGATGTACTAGATAAAGCCCAATTGCGCATAATGTCCTGGAACGTCAAATGGACTGGGTGAAAAAATAAAATGAGGAATAGTACTACAATATATAAAACGTCATTCACCCAGTGTTGTTTTCCTCCAGGAGATGCACATGACTGATAAAAAAAGTAAAGCACTAGACAGATGGGGTTACAAAATGCTAGCACACGCCAGCCATACAGCGTGGTTCCCGGGGGGTGGGAATATTGATTAAAAAACACTGGTATTTCAAGCTCATGCCACTCAGGTGGACAACAAGGGTGCTATGTGACAGTTGCAGGTGAATGGGAGGGAACAACCATCAATCTTGTAAGTGTATACTGCACACTAAGACTTCAAGACACCACATTGGCAGAGCTTAGTGGCAAACTCGAAGCCTTCCCGGAGGGTGCATTGTGCATGGGAGTGGCATGATCATTGCCCTGGATGACACTACAGACTGCTGGCCCGCAAGACAGGGGTCGGCGGGACGGTCCCAGCTGGGAGGTTTCCTAAACGTAATGGGCATGGTTGACATCTGGCGTGCACTTCATCCACTAGAGCGCCAGTACATGTTTCACTCGGGATTGTATATCTCCCTTTCGAGAATAGGTTATCTACTAACGCTGTCCCAAGATTTGCCACAGTTCAGAGCCATTTAGCACCTACCCAGAGGCATATCGGACCACTCACCCATATGGGCTATTTATGGAGAGGCAAATGCACACCTTCACCAATGCATGACACTAAACCTCTACCTCCTTAAGGTCCTTAACATCAGAAAAGTGATAAGAGTAGCCACCGAACACTACTTTACCGAAAAGAAGGCTTCAGTGACCTCAGCTACGATATTATGGGAGGCATACAAAATGGTCAACTTTGGCTGCGATAAAGTGTTGTTAAGTCGGCGATAGATCCTTGTGAATATGGCCCAAAGTATTTTTATCTTAACCAAAACAACACAACTCTAACATACACAACTCCAAATGTGACTTTTAAAAGGTTTCAAGCAATTCTGTCCTTAGAAATCTATGGATGCATGATTTTTACACAAAGTAGCTTAACTGCATCAAAATCCACAAGGCAAAACAGCTGCAGAGAGAGGAAGTGCAGGAAGACACAGCCAGGTGTCAGTTCCTGAGTCCTTGGAGAAGCGAGTAGTTTCAGAGGACAAAACATGGTTCTTCAATTCATTAGAGGAGGTCTGGGAATGACTGAAGGGGTGGAGGAGAGTTCCTGGAACATCAGAGCAACAGGGACGCGACAGATCACAACAAAGAGCAGAAAACAAGATGATACAGCCAGGTCCACTCCCACGGGGGGGGACAGGGAGGCTTTCCCCACCCCAAGATTGCATGAACAAAATGTCAAGGAACTCTACAAAGGCTATGTGTAGTAACATGTTGGTAACAACTTAGCAGAGCTCGTTTGGTTGGGCGGGGGTGGTGTCGACTGTTCCCCCTCTGCATAGTTAACCTGTTCTGAGGTTGAGGTATGAAAGGCGCTCTGCATTGTTGGGGTGGCGGGCAGTTTAGAGTCCTCTTTGGAGGGAGGCAGGGAGGGGGATATGGTTGGGAGTTAGTTATTGTTTTATTTGTGTTGCGTGATGTGGAATGGGTCAAGAGATAAAAGCTACAAGACACAAGGTCACACAAGACTGGAAGGGGCAGATCTCACCGCCTGCCCAGGCCACAGCACGTAAAACTCATGTCGGATGTACTAGATAAAGCCCAATTGCGCATAATGTCCTGGAACGTCAAATGGACTGGGTGAAAAAATAAAATGAGGAATAGTACTACAATATATAAAACGTCATTCACCCAGTGTTGTTTTCCTCCAGGAGATGCACATGACTGATAAAAAAAGTAAAGCACTAGACAGATGGGGTTACAAAATGCTAGCACACGCCAGCCATACAGCGTGGTTCCCGGGGGGTGGGAATATTGATTAAAAAACACTGGTATTTCAAGCTCATGCCACTCAGGTGGACAACAAGGGTGCTATGTGACAGTTGCAGGTGAATGGGAGGGAACAACCATCAATCTTGTAAGTGTATACTGCACACTAAGACTTCAAGACACCACATTGGCAGAGCTTAGTGGCAAACTCGAAGCCTTCCCGGAGGGTGCATTGTGCATGGGAGTGGCATGATCATTGCCCTGGATGACACTACAGACTGCTGGCCCGCAAGACAGGGGTCGGCGGGACGGTCCCAGCTGGGAGGTTTCCTAAACGTAATGGGCATGGTTGACATCTGGCGTGCACTTCATCCACTAGAGCGCCAGTACATGTTTCACTCGGGATTGTATATCTCCCTTTCGAGAATAGGTTATCTACTAACGCTGTCCCAAGATTTGCCACAGTTCAGAGCCATTTAGCACCTACCCAGAGGCATATCGGACCACTCACCCATATGGGCTATTTATGGAGAGGCAAATGCACACCTTCACCAATGCATGACACTAAACCTCTACCTCCTTAAGGTCCTTAACATCAGAAAAGTGATAAGAGTAGCCACCGAACACTACTTTACCGAAAAGAAGGCTTCAGTGACCTCAGCTACGATATTATGGGAGGCATACAAAATGGTCAACTTTGGCTGCGATAAAGTGTTGTTAAGTCGGCGATAGATCCTTGTGAATATGGCCCAAAGTATTTTTATCTTAACCAAAACAACACAACTCTAACATACACAACTCCAAATGTGACTTTTAAAAGGTTTCAAGCAATTCTGTCCTTAGAAATCTATGGATGCATGATTTTTACACAAAGTAGCTTAACTGCATCAAAATCCACAAGGCAAAACAGCTGCAGAGAGAGGAAGTGCAGGAAGACACAGCCAGGTGTCAGTTCCTGAGTCCTTGGAGAAGCGAGTAGTTTCAGAGGACAAAACATGGTTCTTCAATTCATTAGAGGAGGTCTGGGAATGACTGAAGGGGTGGAGGAGAGTTCCTGGAACATCAGAGCAACAGGGACGCGACAGATCACAACAAAGAGCAGAAAACAAGATGATACAGCCAGGTCCACTCCCACGGGGGGGGACAGGGAGGCTTTCCCCACCCCAAGATTGCATGAACAAAATGTCAAGGAACTCTACAAAGGCTATGTGTAGTAACATGTTGGTAACAACTTAGCAGAGCTCGTTTGGTTGGGCGGGGGTGGTGTCGACTGTTCCCCCTCTGCATAGTTAACCTGTTCTGAGGTTGAGGTATGAAAGGCGCTCTGCATTGTTGGGGTGGCGGGCAGTTTAGAGTCCTCTTTGGAGGGAGGCAGGGAGGGGGATATGGTTGGGAGTTAGTTATTGTTTTATTTGTGTTGCGTGATGTGGAATGGGTCAAGAGATAAAAGCTACAAGACACAAGGTCACACAAGACTGGAAGGGGCAGATCTCACCGCCTGCCCAGGCCACAGCACGTAAAACTCATGTCGGATGTACTAGATAAAGCCCAATTGCGCATAATGTCCTGGAACGTCAAATGGACTGGGTGAAAAAATAAAATGAGGAATAGTACTACAATATATAAAACGTCATTCACCCAGTGTTGTTTTCCTCCAGGAGATGCACATGACTGATAAAAAAAGTAAAGCACTAGACAGATGGGGTTACAAAATGCTAGCACACGCCAGCCATACAGCGTGGTTCCCGGGGGGTGGGAATATTGATTAAAAAACACTGGTATTTCAAGCTCATGCCACTCAGGTGGACAACAAGGGTGCTATGTGACAGTTGCAGGTGAATGGGAGGGAACAACCATCAATCTTGTAAGTGTATACTGCACACTAAGACTTCAAGACACCACATTGGCAGAGCTTAGTGGCAAACTCGAAGCCTTCCCGGAGGGTGCATTGTGCATGGGAGTGGCATGATCATTGCCCTGGATGACACTACAGACTGCTGGCCCGCAAGACAGGGGTCGGCGGGACGGTCCCAGCTGGGAGGTTTCCTAAACGTAATGGGCATGGTTGACATCTGGCGTGCACTTCATCCACTAGAGCGCCAGTACATGTTTCACTCGGGATTGTATATCTCCCTTTCGAGAATAGGTTATCTACTAACGCTGTCCCAAGATTTGCCACAGTTCAGAGCCATTTAGCACCTACCCAGAGGCATATCGGACCACTCACCCATATGGGCTATTTATGGAGAGGCAAATGCACACCTTCACCAATGCATGACACTAAACCTCTACCTCCTTAAGGTCCTTAACATCAGAAAAGTGATAAGAGTAGCCACCGAACACTACTTTACCGAAAAGAAGGCTTCAGTGACCTCAGCTACGATATTATGGGAGGCATACAAAATGGTCATCAGAGGCCAAAGTATTTCTTTGTGGTTGGGCACAAAAGAGAGAAGAGAGCACAAGTAGAAGCCATAGAGGCAGACATAAGCCTACTGGAGGCCCAACTCACAAACGTAGACACCACCGAAGTGAATCATAAACTATCCCTAAAACAAATGCAACTTCGAGAGCTGACAAAGTCGGAAGCTGTAGAGAAACATAGAGAGACACTTCCTCGTATCTACGAATACGGAAACAAGGCAGGACGACTCCTTGCCTGGCTAGATAGGAGGTAAAAGGCAAAGAACTGGGTCCACAAGCTGCAAACCTCGGAAGGTAAAGATACAACAGCAGAAATAGCGAAAGAATTTGCCACACACTACAGACAGGTCTACTCCCGATCCCAAGATGTTAACTCTGAAGACTGGTGCGAATTTTTACAAGATATTCTCCTCCCATCCCTGACAGCTGATGAAACCCCCCACCCCCCCGGAGGAAGATATAACTCAGTGGGAAATAATACAAGCAATTCAGGAAATAAAAACGGGCACAGCACGGTTTGCCAGTAGATCTATACAAGGATAAAACCACGAAACTAGCTCCATACTTGCTGGAAATGTGGGAAGAAAGTAGGGAGCAAGGTGTTCTCCTGAGCTACCAAAGCATGGCCACAATAATACTCATCCACAAAGCGGGAAGCTCCCAGAGGTATGCGTCTCAAATAGACCTTTATCGCTCCTTAACGTTGAAACCAAAGTGCTGACAAAACTCCTAGCCTCCCGCCTGGTGAAAGTAATCACCAGCTTGGTACACCCAGATCAGTCAGGATTCATGCCGGGAAGAAGCACCGCGCTCAACCTAAGGAGGCTCCATTCAGTGCTCAGCAGAGCACGAAATATACAGGACGATGCGGTGATCTGATCCCTCGACACCAGAATGGCGTTCAATACCATAGAATGGCCATTTCTGTTTCAAGAGAAAGGAACATCGGTGTGTGAGGGCTTATGTGCAATGTGTGTGTCTGTGTAGATTGCTTCTAAGTGTGCACTGTATGCGAACCTGTGTACGACTGTCTATGCCTGTAAAATGTGTCTTTCTTTGTATTCTATATGTGTGCGTGCATAGAGGAGCATGTTTTACTGTCTGTACCCCACTGCACGTTACTTGTGAGACTGTGCACAAATCGTTGTGTATGCAAACGCTCCTGCATGTATGCCTGTGCAATAAATGTGTACAATGATGTGTGTATATCACATTTTATGGCATGTGTGTGCTTCTGTGCAAATGTTGTGCTTGTGCCTTTGTGCATGCCTGTGTGTTTGTGTAGATTGTGTATGCTTTTGTACTTGGCATATAGCTCTGTAGGAGTGCTACTATGTGTAAAATATGAGTGTGAGCTTTAGCTGTGAGGTTGTGCATGTATACAAAAGCTTCTCTATCGCCTTTACATTGTGTGACTTATTATTATTTTATATAGGAATGACTGTGTTTATAGATCAGTATGTGTGTGTAATATGTGAATGCACTTCGTGTTTGTATTCCATGCTTGGCTATGAGCTCTGTTGTTTTGTGTGCCCTTCAGCTATGTATGTCTTTTTTGCGAATACGTCTGTGTGCGTTTGTGTAATGTATGTTCATTCGTGTGTTGTATGACTGCTCCCTGTTTTTGCATGCATATATTAATATAATATGTATGCTTTCAATGCAGTTTTTCGTAAGTTTGGGGCATTGTGTTTGCTTGTGTGCGTGTTTTTGCTTTGGTTCAGAGATGAACCACGCATTTAGTATATAAAAGTATGCAGATGCATTTGCATAAAATATTCCCGAATGTGCACGTTTGCAATATGTGTTAGATGAGCAAGACATTGGGAAATAAAAACATAGAGGAATTGTATTTCCAGTGATTGGTTGGAATACGCCATTTTATTTTTCGTACGACTAAAGAGATGTGCGTGGTAGGTGCGTTTTTTGTTTGCTGCAGGGCTACGTGACATGCATGCACTCCAAGACTCTGCATGTAGAAACAACAGGGCGCTCTTGGTTCCACAGGAATGTGGACATATTCAACTGTTTACAAGTCACCATTTGAACATAGAACAACATATTATTGGCAATTAGTTGCCAAACAGTTTCGCAATTTTTCATCTGCAAAGGTCTGGAGCTCGGCCGTTGCTATACTAGCCATACTTGGGGCAGACATCCACAAAAATGTGTGCGTCCATAGTGGTCAGAGCTCTGTTTTATGTAGGGATTAAATGCCACACAGGCGACAACGATTCAAAATGTACTCCATGCTCATTCAGGAAGGCATCGATCACAGAATGGATACCATCCCATCTCAAGAGCATATCTGAAACAAGCATTAGCATAGCCAATAGGTCTTGCTTTTGGGACCTTATAAGTGTTTAGCCATGCAACAGTTGATGTTGTTGCACCAAGAATATTGTGCTGCATAACTAAATACTTATAAGGTCCCAAAAGCGAGACCTATTGGCTATGCCAATGCTTGTTGCCCTGGTTTTGGGACTGCTTGCGGCCTGGATATGAGTGGACCCCACAAAACGGAGGTTGCCATGGACCCCGCAGTGGGAGGACAGAATATCGCTTTATGCAGACGATGTCCTCTTCTACCTAGTCAGAGTCATTAACATAATTGACAATGTTGATAAAGTATCAGGATATGCGACCTATTTGGGAAAATACCAACTATTCATACTAAGTAGAGCTATACTACCGCTCCCAAATGGCTATGCAATTCGAGTAAATACAGAGGGTTTCATGTATCTGGGAATCTTTGCCACCACAGGTCCCGCTTTATCCTATGCCAAAAACCTCATTCCACCGTTGAAACGGATGAAGGCAGATGTCCAGCACTGGCGAACACTCTCACTCTCTCTGCTAGGGAGGGTGGCCCTCTTTAAGATAATGACACTACTGCATTTCCTCTACGGCCTTCACAATACACCCTACCCGGTTCCCGATTATTATTTCAAAACAATAAATTCTGAACGAATACCTTTACTATGGGATAGAGGGGCTGCGCGGATCACGCTCAAGAATCTAACCAGGGGCTGGTATGATGGGGGGATTGCCCTGCCTCACATACAAAGATACTACTGGGTCGCTCAGTTAACTACTATAAATCAATGGGTATACCTACCTGACGACGAGCCCTCGATCAGAATGGATCGATGGACATTGCGCCCAGGCAGCTAGCTAAGAGCCCTGTATACGCCTCTCCCGCAAGCCCAGCAGCAGAAACCCACAAACTCTACATTCAGAATCTAGCAGATGGCACATGGAGCGCTGTGTTAGGACAATAAATTGACGCAATCCACCCCCTTGTGGGACTCGAAAGTCTTATGAACACTGGGAAGGTACTGGGAATTCGACATATGGGAACTAATAGGCCTCTCAGAAATTGGGGACCTGTGGGTCAAGGGGGCAATGCTCACCTTCATGGACCTCCAGGGAGAATACGATGTAGCAGACTCAGAATTCTTCTGATACCTGCAAATCAAGCATGCACTGTAATCTGCAATTCCCGCGGGGATGAACTCCCAGAATACTCACCACTCGAAGACCGTCTACTCGACAGTCAGATGACACGTAAAGCCACTTCCCTCACGTATAAACCAACAAACAATATACCTAATAGGCTTCTACAACTATGGGAAAAGTGGACACTAGATGTTGGGGGACCAGACGAGGATGAGTGGTGAGAAGCACTGGCCTCACCTAGGAAGCTAGCCATCAGGGCAGGGTTCAGGTTGATCCTCCAATTCACTGAACTGCTGTACTATGTTGGCACTAAGACCTGATCTACCCAAACAGTTGATTGTATTGAAATTAAATGTTAATAAAATTATATATATTTTTAAAAGTATCTGAGAGGGGCAGAGCCTCCCAGATCTGCTGTTTGAAACCTAAGGGAGCAAGAAGGGCCATGCTGAGAAGTTTGATGTGCAACCACTAAGGCCTTAAATTCTCTGAAGATTGCGCCTTCGGCACCATCTGGAACTACAACCCTGTGGACCACCTAGCTGTAAAAGGACTAAAGAGTGGACACCATGCAGGCTACAGGTTAACAGAGGTCACCCGGAACATCACCACCTAGAATCCTCAACCTGGAGCACTACCAGTGGATTTGTAAGGGTTTTGTCCAATTCGATTGTGGGAACTGAATTCCTCAACTTTCAAGGACCATCCTGGGGCTTCCAGACCCTTGGAGTGAGTTTGAGACACTTTGGGACCCTTTGGGGAATTTCAAGAAGATGATCACTCAGTCGGTCAACGTCATCGACCCACGAGTGGGAATTGCACCAGCCGACTCTAGACTTCGTCTTCGGCCTTTGGGGTCGCCCGACTATCGAACTTTTTGCAACCCCACAGAACAGCAAATGCCAGTCCTACGCAAGCTGGTTTCCCCACAAAGGGTCATACGGATATGCCCTTTCGATAAATTGGTGCAGGATATTTGCGTACGCTTTTCCGCCGATCCCTCTGATTCCTCGAGTGTTGCGGAAGATGCGGCAACAACCGTGCCATGTGCTCCTCATAGCTCCACGGTGGCTTCGGCAGGCATGGTTCTCGGAGTTGCTCCTCCTCTCCCAATGCGATCCCATCCTTCTTCACCTGAGGCCGGATCTTCTAACAATGAACGACGGTCGGATATGCCATCCGAATCCCAGTTCACTCAGCTTGTCAGCTTGGAACCTGAGCACCTTGAATTTGCTCATTTGAACATTCCACCAGCCTGCAGGGAGGTGTTAGCTAGGGCGAGGGCGCCCTCTACAGTGAAGACTCATAAGCTAAAGTGGAAGCAATTTTGTCTTTGGTGTGCGTCGGTCCACATCCATCCAGTGCACGCCTCCCCGGAACACATTCTGCCGTTCTTCCTGCAGTTGGCGCAGTCTGGACTGTTGCACTCTACCTTAAGGTCTTTCTAGCGGCAATATCTCGCTTTCGTCAGGACGGCTCGTCCTCTCTCTATTCATCTAGAGTAATACAGCAATTTTTCAAGGGTCTCTTCCGAATGTTCCCGCCCATTCGGCATCCTCCACCCACGTGGCGTCTTAACAACATAATGGCTCAGCTCATGAAGGCGCCATTTGAGCCAATCCATTCGGCGGATTTCAAATTCTTAACATGGAAAGTGGCCCTCCTCCTTGCACTGACTTCCTCCCGCAGAGTAAGTGACATTCACGCCTTTACAATACAACCTCCGTTTCTTCAATTTAGATCGGACTGTGTAATTCTCCACACTAATCCTGCTTTCATGCCTAAAGTGCCATCCGATTTCCATCTCAATGAACCAGTAATCTTGAAGACCTTTTTCCCGCATCCGCAGTCTCCAGCGGAACAGAGTCTACACTCTTTGGACTTAAAGAGGTGCCTTAAATTCTACATCAGCAGAACACAATCCTTTCGCAAGTCGGATCAGCTGTTTGTGGCCTACGGACGCACTTGTAAAGGACAGTCGGTTACCAAGCCCACGATTGCACGTTGGGTTTCTTCAGCAATCTCCTTTTGCCATCAAAAGGCTGGCAAGCCTCTTTCTTCTGGAGTAAGGGCTCATTCTACGAGAGCAATGTCATCTTCCACTGCCCTGTTCGCTGGTGTACCCATCCATCAGATTTGCCGGGCAGCTACGTTGTCCAGCAGGCACACGTTCACGAAGCACTACTGCCTGGAGTCAATTAATGAAGCGGACACGGCTGTGGGACAAGCAGTTCTGCGGAATCTGTTTAAATAAGGTGAGCCTCTGCTACTTCCCTCCTCCTTGGGTATTGTCAATTGCGTATTAAACACATTGTCATTGTATTTCATGCAATATTAATACGGCCTTGTCAGCCGGTTGCTGCTTACTGCTCACTATTCTATTCAAGCATGTGAATCTATGAAAGACACCCCAATACTGGAGAAGAACAAATGTTACTTACCTGTAAAATGTGCTTCTCCAGTATTGGTGTCTTTCATGGATTCACATGCGACCCACCCTTCTCCCCTCAGAGGCACTCTTCTCCTCATCGGACTCTTGGTCACTCTTGTGCTACGAAAATCTGAGGGCCTGAGCCTCTGAGGAGAAGGTTCTAGAGGGTGCGTGCGCCTGATTGGCTAGAGTTTGGACTATAAAACGACAAGGATATGTCAGTAAAGTGATTCTTTTTTCTCAATGCTTTCCTATGTGTCAATACTATCCTATGGTATTTTCACTTGATATGTTATTTTGAATTATATATAAAGTTTATTTGGATATGTATATGCTCTTATGTGGTTTATGTATGTATATATATATATATACATGACACTTATTGCTTTTTATATACAGTGGGACTCCCACTTCGATATATAGATGTCATCAACTGAGTTCTGGAGTGCGTGCTTTTAATAGACAACTATAAAAAAAGGTTTGCACTAGCTACCATCTGATGGCATATGTTTAAAATGTATATTTTGTAAGCACTTTTCTCTTAAACACCGATCTTTTTAACGTGTTGCAGCAGGCTGTCTTACACTGTGTGTAATACAGGTTTGAAATAACGACTTACAGTGCTTTCTCCACACTGCACTGACCAGAATTCAATTCTGTGGCTCTCTGGTCACACACAAATATCAGCCGGGATTAATTACATTTACCAATAGAAGCTTCATAATGTAAAATAGTGCTTTTCTCACGGGTTACTTTAACTTGTATTTATTTTTCGTTTAAGGTGTGTGCATTACTTTATATGAAAAGACAACACACAAATAGTAACAGAATATTTTGTTCTTTTAGCCACACCTTTTACCCCGCCTGCATTGTACCCAGGATTACACTTTCCATACTTATTTTTAATGCACCGCCCCTGTTGGTATGGTAGTGTCTTCCTTCGTATGCCTCACAAAGTAGAACAATTGTGTAATGTATGCCTTAATCAATTTCAAAAGCATCTTTTACAAGAACAGTCTCCAAAATGTAGGCAATCAAAATCTCGATTCTACTTAACAATCCCCAAATATATATTTCGACCGTCTAATCCCACTTTCTTGCATGTCACCCCTTAAATGCTAAGACTAAAGCTGGAATAGTGGGTTCGCCCAGTCCTAAAATGTGAAAAGTAGGCATGGCTGGCGGAATTCAATACAGGTCGAACAGATCTCTAGAGAATATCACCGGAAATACTGTATTAACAAAACAAGCATCGCGGCACTGGCGCTTTACTTTTAACATTAAAAGTAAAGCGCGGGTGCCACGATTATAGTAAAAGTAAAGAAATAGATGTTTTTTTCTATTTCTTCACTTTTGCTATAATCGCGGCACCCGCGCTTTACTTTTAATGGTCAAAGTAAAGCGCAGGTGCCGCGAATCCTAAATATATATTTCGACCGTCTAATCCCACTTTCTTGCATGTCACCCCTTAAATGCTAAGACTAAAGCTGGAATAGTGAGTTCGCCCAGTCCTAAAATGTGAAAAGTAGGCATGGCTGGCGGAATTCAATACAGGTCGAACAGATCTCTAGAGAATATCACCGGAAATGCTGCATTTACAAAACAAGCATCGTGGCACCGGCGCTTTACTTTTAACATTAAAAGTAAAGCGCGGGTGACGCGATTATAGTAAAAGTAAAGAAATAGATGTTTTTTCTATTTCTTTACTTTTGCTATAATCGCGGCACCCGCGCTTTACTTTTAATGTTCAAAGTAAAGCGCAGGTACCGCGATTATAGCAAAAGTAAAGAAATTGATGTTTTTTTCTATTTCTTTACTTTTGGAAAAGTGAAAGTCATCACGGTGTTAATGACCTGTGAAAGACAGATAGCGGCTGGCTGCGCGCGTGCACGCTCGCGTGAACCCAAGCGCTAGGCCAGCCAGTAGCACTTTGAAAACTCACCTACTAAATGTCTCGCAGAGCAGCGCAGGTGCGCTGACTCAGCGAGACCTAAAAACACGTACAGGAGGTAGAGGCAAAAAGTCTGGGGAAACCACACCAAGGATGCCAAGTCTAACAGTCCCTTTTTATCAACACATCCCTAACAGAATGACATGACTTAGGTCCTGGAAACTGAACGAAAAGCTAGCCTAACAGATATGTTTAGGCCTGCCTCTTGTCCTAAAGACAACAATAACTGACCCTGCAGATAGATGTTCTGTGCGCCTTTTTATGTTATAATGCCACACTGGATTTTGCACTGTGTGTGGTAAAGCTTCCTTACTTCTTTTACATGATTTGTTATGTTTGGGGTAGTGAAGAAAGGTTCATCACTTTGGACCACATTTAGAAATTGATTGGTTTCTTCATTCTGAGTAACAGGCTCAACTCTGGATAAGTGACTGCAAGGAATGATTCCTATGTTGTACCCATCAGTTCCTCAGACAGGTCCGATTTTCATTTTTGAAGATTAGCCATTCCTCTGGGTCAGAGATGAGGGCATGGAGCTGTAAAATGATCCCTTTTATTAAGTAAAGGACCATGTTTTAACAATGTGTTAGACAAGACATTGTTCTTAAGGTTCCTCTACCCATCCTTTATTTTCTCAGTAATACCACACTTTTGAAGTGGGTTGCATCTGTGTACACGCTATGAGTTGAGTTGGGATGCAAGATGCTTATTTCTTTATTCACCCCACCTCTTTTTGGTTCGGAAGTGAGATTACAGTCCGCTCTGTCGCTGATTTGGAGTGCTTAATGGAAACTTGGCCCTGCTGCAAGTCAACTGGTGCAGCTCTCTCCTCACACCAACGCTGGGCTACAATTGCTGTACCATTGGTACAGTGAGAGGCAAGTTAGAATCCGTCACATTTCAGCGTTCTAGTTGTTCTGGCTGCTTATACATTAATGGAAACCAGCTATCCTGGGTGTCAGGTTTCAATCATCTTGAGTTGGAGGCTGAGTCTTGTCGCTCTGAACGATGGAACAGATGGTTATAGTTCTCAGCATGAAGATGCAGGAGCCTGTTCTACCTGGCCACTGATAATAGATGTTCCTGAGTGTATCCTCCAGTAGGTTTCTAACTTGTTTATCTGTTTGGATATCTGACTGCTCATCTGTAAACGTTGCCTTTCAGGCCTCAAGACGGATGTTAAACCTGGAACACACAAAAGAAAATGTGAGGATGCTTGCAATACGTCTAACCACTGGCAATAGCTCAGGTTTGCAATTCCAACTCATTGTTCTGTTGCCCACCATGTCACCTTAGATAAGACCCAGATGTGGGTCTCTTGTCACTAGAATCAAGCTGCACCTTACTAAAGAGCCCCAATTAGAGCAAAACCAGTCTATGGGTTGCTTCTGTTCTGCTTTATGGTGGACCTGGCCAAGTAATTCGGAGAAGGCTGTATTAACTGGAGCAGACAATTTTTTTAAAAAGAGGGGGAATGAGAAATTACATTTACGGGTCCGCTCAGCTTCCCACTGCTATCCGGTGCCAAATCAAAAAAGAGAGAACTCCTGATTCTTTAAAACTCTTCCTCCCTAATTCTATTTTATTCCTGGTGGTGCGGAGAAAAAATAACTCTTTTTAAAATGACTCTCACCCACCATTTTGCTTTTTTAATGCAGATTTATATAGCGCGTACTCGATCCGAAGGTATTGGAGCGCTTTACATGAGCACTGGTTACGTTACACAAGGACACATTCAGGCACGGGGAGATTAAGTGATTTGCTCAGAATCACAGGATGTGGACACGACCCCGAGGCTTGAACCTTGGTTTCCAGCACCAAACCCGGCAATCTAGCCGGCGGACCACATCCTCTCCCCATTGATGTTAATGGCATGTTTCAGTCTCTGGTTCTCAAACGTTGTACCTAAGGTGCCAGTGTGGGCTTCAACACTTATCAGCGGAGTTCTTTTATTGCATTTTGTGAGGGATCTACTTTAAAATTGGCTGCTGTTGACCCTACTTCACTATATCTTTTACTTCCTTTCGGGAACCTTTAGCAAGATTAAAAACACAGTTAGATGTTTTTGGAGCATGTAATGAACTCTATAAGACAACATGTTTCAGCCACTTTAAAAAGCCCACACTAAGGGGTCAGTTGGCTTTCTTCAAAACCACAACTATATATCCATATCAGGTTGTCATCACTTTTCAAACATTCTTTGTGCAATAGTTGTCAGTGTTCTTATGAATAACTCATTTTATCATTTTATCGCTTGCCTTACAAACCACAATTTAGACATTAACTCATTGAGTATTTCATTTTGAGAAGTTCCAATGCCAACTAGAGAGTTAAAGGTGGGCAGACCCTGTAGACACACTGTCATCAAGCATACAAGCATCCAAGGACCTAACTGTGTCCTCTAAACCCTGCATATTCCTGATTGGAGCAGGGTCAATACTGAATTGCATATGACTGGGTGTAAACTGAATGGCATGGTGGACAAAAGTGTGATGGGCTAGAATGCTACCCTGAGCGATTACTAGTGGTTAGACTTTTTGCAAGCATTCCTCCCATCACCTTTTGTGTGTTTCATGTCTCACCCTAAGTGGCAAGGGTAAGTCCAGATGAGGATCCTGTGCTCACTGTACTACTGAAACCAAGCTACACCTGACTGAAGAGCCCCAAGCAGGGCGAAACCAGTCTTGGGTTACTTGTGTTCCAGTTCTGGGAGGACCTGGCCCGGCAGTTCAGTCTGGACTGTTCTGATTGGAGCAGGGTCTAGACTGCTTTGCATAAAGCTGCATCCAAGCTGAGGTGGCATGGTGGCAACAGAAAAATGGGTTATAATGCTATCCTGTGTGTTAGACCTGGCTATTTCAGCGGGCTTATCCACAGACATATTGATTTTTGGCCTCCTGTTTCTGACCTGTTTTGTTGGTTTGATGACTCTGGGCACTTTACCACTGCTGATCAGTGCTCAAGTGCATACGGTCTCCATGTAAATTGTGTTTATAAATTGGCGTTTGCATGATTGGCTAATTTGATTTACTACTAACTCCCTAGTACAGTGCACTGTGTGTGCTCAGGCCCTGTAAATCAAATTCTGCTAGTGGGCCTGCAGCACCGATTATGCCACCCATACAAGCAGCCTTACAAAGGGCTCCCAGACCTGCCACTGCAGGGTCTGCGGGCAGTTTCTACTGCCATGTCGGCCTGGCAAGTGCACCCACTTGCCAGGCTCTAACCTTCCCTTTTCTTACATACAAGACACCCCTCAGGTAAGCCCAGAGTACCCCTATGGGCAGGGTGCAGTGTATGTAAAAGGTAGTACATGTACTGGTGTGTGTGACATGCCCTGATGGTGAAAGACTGTGTGTTTGTTTTTTCACTTTTGAAAGGCTATCTGTCTCATAAGATAGAATGGGGAATACTTTGTAACATCTTACAAGTATAACTTCCAATGGGGACAAGATAGAAAGTTGGAGTTTAGTATGCCTGGACTCAGAACATAAAAATACATCTTTTAGTAAAGGGGATTTTTATATAGGATGTGTGTGAAAATACCACTTGTAGAAAGTGGCTATTTTCTTGCTTAGCCATCCTGTGTGCCTCTGCTGGTTCATGGATTGACTGTCTGGCTTTGGAGTGACAGGGGCTGGGGATGTGCATTCTCTTCAAACAGCCACCGGGGGGCTGAGGTGTGTCTTGCCTCTCAGGGCTGGGCTGAATAGAGCTGGGCTTCATTTAGAGTAGTGGGAGGAGATTTCCCTGCACCTGAATAGGCCTGGTCTGCCTTACACAATGCTATCTCCACCTCTTGCCAGGAAGTTGGGCCAGAGAGGACAGAACTGGTTTGGACTGAGCTAAGAGATTCTCTGCCACAAGAGAACAAAAGAGAAATCCAGTATAAATATTGTTGCCCAGACCCCAGAACTTTAGATTACTTCTGGACTCAAGAGGAACCTCTGCCAAGGAGAAGAGCTGGGAAAGCAGAAGGAGAAGTACTGCCCCTTTACTGTGTGCTGTCTGGACCTGCAATAGCTGTTTGTGCCACGGAGAGGACCAAGTTTTTGCTGTCTGCTGTGCATCCTGCTTGAAGAAGATCTCCAAGGGCTTGGTGTAGAGCTTGCCTTCTGTTCTGAAGTCTCACGGACACAAAGACTTTATTTTCTCTGACCTCCTGCATCTGGAACTGCTGTTTCAGCTGCCACAGAGGGAAATAAAATTTCAACACTGATGCCGCAACCTGCAACAAAGCCATGAACACCACTCATGAAGTGCACGACGCACCGCCCTGACTTTCACCACAGCCTGATGCCTGCCGATGCCGCACCGTATCGACTCTGACGCCGTCACCGAAGCTGCTGCCTGTCCCGGAGCCGAGGGCACCACTCGTGACACTCATGACGAACCGCCCGACTTGCACCTCAGCCCCGACCTCACCGACGCTGGTGCTTCATCATCGTGGAACCGATATTTGACTTGGGTGACCTCCCAAATCCATTGACCCCGCATCGTCGTAAGGAACTGACGCCTCAACACCACTGCCATGTCACCTCCCCGGCAACAATAAGGAACCAACGCCACACCTCCCCTGCATTGCAGTATGGAGTAGACACCTCACCTCCCCTGTGGTCGTCAAGAACTGACGCCGCCCGGCGCTAACAAAGCATCACCTCCCCAACCCTGTGCACCATCTTTGTTTTCATCATTTGCCAAGGTACTGTTCTTTTGGGACCGTGTGACTCTGGGCCCAACTCCGCGCACCTCGCGGTCGGTGCCGTACTTTGGGATTTTTATCTGTCACGACGTAATAGCCCCAGGTGGAGCTATTTGTTTCTACAAGCTTTATTTTTGTGAATAACCTATTTTTGGTGATATCTTGACATATTTATGGTGGACTTTTGTCGTTTGGTCTTGTTTCAGTTTAGATAAAGATTCACTATTTTTCTAAACTAGTGTGGTGTCCATTTGTAGTGCTTTCACTGTGTTACTGTATGTGTGCACAAATGCTTTACACATTGCCTCCAAGATAAGCCTGTGTGCTCGTACCAAGCTACCAAGGGGGTGAGCAGGGGTTGTCTAAGTGTGTAACTCCCTTACCCTGACTACAAGCAAGGATCCCTACTAGGACAAAGGTGCACACCATTGCTAACTAGAGACCCCCATTTCTAACACTGAGCAATTGGCAGTGATTAGACATATTGAAACCTTCACTGTTTGTGTGTTGGATGTTAAACCTGACCATTGAGAACAGTTGTTAGAATAGATGGGGTGTCATAAGTGTACTGGGGCATGCCTGCTCATGAAAGCTAGTAAGGTTTCAGCACAATAAGCCTCTGGGTATTATACCTCTAGGCACTAACATCTGTAGCCAGATTCCCCATTCTCTCAGCAATTCTGCAACGCATGTACCTCACGCATCGTACCTTCGGCCTGATACTGTTACTTTCGGGAGTTGGCAAGTCAGTTTATTTGGCTGAACATCTACTAAGAAGGTTTGCCTCAAACCAGCAGGCACATGGTTCCAGCTCTAACTGGTAGGTTCAAACTTTTTTGCACTCTCACTGTAGTACATTATTTCCATTCAATGTGAATGGCACTAATAAGACTTTTATTTATCACCATGAGTTATGCAGTTGGCAGTATGTGCTAAAGAAATTAAATTTTAAGCACAAATATTGCTCTTTTATTTTGAATCAGATTACTTATGTTTTTTAATTCTGTGTACTGTTTTCTGGAATCTATGCCAGGAAATTCCTTTTCAGAAATTCAGAGTCAGTACAGGCATTAATTAGCTGCAGAATATTAAGTGACGGGTTGCTCAATCTTATCATAGTATTAAAGGAAATTATAAAGTATAGCTTTTGATAATCTTTATTTAGTTTGCTGTTTTTCAAGACATAATGAGACAGTTTGTACTGACATTATAGCAGCTTACCTTTTGAGCCAAAGTTGCGATTTTTGAGTGGAAATGATTCCTGTTCAGTAAATAAATGTGTCCTGCAGGGAAGCTTGCAGCCAGGTGTCACGTGGAAGGTCATTGTCCTGTTTTAATGAGGTACATGCCATTTTCTTTTTTTTCATGGCTTATGAATTTAGCTCTTTTGGTGCTTTGGGTTTCATCATCGGTTCTTTTTTAAGTCTTGCATGCGACAGCGCATGCTTTGCATGCGCTCTCGCTTGCAAGAGATATTGTATACAACAAAGGGATTGCAGTTCTCCCACTGCTTGGCATTCATTCGCTTCATTGTCTCTCTTATTTGCTGCCTTCTAATTGGCCAGTGCTTTCTGGCTTCACTTCCTCTTCTTTCGACTACACCAAGTACTGATTACTTCCAGCTTGATTACTGTCCTTCCGCTGACACGCTTTGATTGAGGCACTACTTTTACTATTTGCCCTGCTCCTTTGTCCTTGCTGTACCTCTTGCCATTTGTAGCTGTGTTTTATTATGCCACGCATACTTCAAAAAAGCTCTTTTATCTTTTGAAATGGATGTTTAATGTGATAATAGATGTTATCTGTTTTTATTGTGACAACAGATGTTATTTGCTTCCATGTATTTTCACTAAGGCATGGACATGGGCACAATTACTTTTTTATGTGATGGGATCTGTTGCTAAATGTCATATTTGTTTCATTTTCAGGCATGGGGAAATTAACTGATTTGCTCAGAATCAAAGGTGTGTTGTACTGAGACCTAACAAGCATTGGCAAAACCATAAAATAAGTCTCACCTTTGAGACTATTGCCATAGTGTTCATGCTGTGCAGCATAGGCATTGCTGACTTTGCAATGATTTGTAGCCATTTTGTAGAGCAACTTAATTTCTCTGCAGCATGGCTAAAAAAATTAATTTAAAAAAGAACTATAATCCATCCAGCACAAATGCACTTAAAAAAAAAATACGCATTTGCCCTGGGTGTGTCATAGCTTTTTTTTTTAATGAGTTTTAGCCACATTACAAAGCATCCATGCTGTTGTACAGCATGGCGACAAAACATTTCCAAAGGCAATAGCTCTCATAGGTGAGACATATTGGCTTTGCCAATGCTTGTTGTTAGTATAGCGGAAACTAAAAGTACACCTGAAAGAGTTGGTTGGATTATAATAGTTCAAGATTTTGGAAACCATTGATTTATGGAGAAGACACCAATTTGCTGCCTCTATTAAGGCACATTAAGTCATAAATCAGCACCAGAAATCCCCTCAACAGTACCCAGAACTATTTTCCTAATAATACCTGTGACACAAAGTGTATAATCAATTGAACTATTTTCATATTGATGCGATGGATTATACACCTGTGAAGCCGCACGAGATCACATCGGACTGGACTGGGAGTTCTGTGTTTAGGGTAAGTCACCTGCTCATGCAGAAAGGCTGAAATGGAACGAGGGTGTGGGCTTTTAATAAAACCATCTACTGGATTATGAACTTCCTATCCCTGCTGATATGATGATGATGATGATATTAAGGAGAAGTAGAAGAGGGAAATAATGCAATTAAAATGAAATATTTTATATGTAATGCCTTATACTGTAGTTGTGCCCAATCTGTGTGATGTTAAAACATGAATTACTATTGCCTCATTAAATTGTCCTCAGTGTATCGCTTTTGGAGTGATACAAAATTAAGGTGTCCTTGCAAGTTGTGACCTGCAGGTCACACAGAGAAATTAGCAGCGAGTTCTTGAAAGACTGACCAACTTTGTTAGTTGAGATGGGGTAGTCTAATTCTGACCACTTCAACTGAAAAAAATACAATCTCACTCTGCCAATGTTTGTTCATGAAAAATTTACAGCGAGTTTATTATCTTAGAATCCAGATGAATGATCTACCTAGCTTGTTTACACGCTTTCCCTAAAACATGATGTGTTGTATCAGTGCCGGCACCACAAACAATGGGTGGTGAGCAGTTCGGGGTGCGCAGGGGAGAGCGCGCTGGGGGAGTGAGGGGGGAGTGCGCAGGGGGATGTTATCAATAATTTAAAAAAATAACTTATCTGAAGCCCCCAGCCGCCTCCTGTGTCACGTCACTCCTGCTGTCCTGTTCCTGGTCCCAGCAGCCCCTGGGACAGACTCCCATCCAATCCCCATGCTGCAGAGCAGTGCGGGGACTGGCCTGAGAGAGCTAGAAAGCCGCTCCCCTGAGGCCAGGGAGTCTGTGGGGTTTCTCAAGCCCGGCTGCTGAATGCAGCTAGGCAGGAGAAACCTAAGTGCGCATGTGTGTTTTGGTCGGCCTGAGATGACAGGCCAAACACATATGCACATGTAGGGAGTGCACAAGCACTCCTCCCTCCCCCTCCCATGCCCTGCCCCTCCCTGCACAAGCTGGATCAAAGCCAGCAAATGAAAAATAAAGCAATGATAGAACATTATTTTATTTTTCATATGCTGGCTCTGTGTCTAACAATTTAATTAGCAATAAGAACCACTGGCACATCACACAAGTTTGCTGTAAAAGCCACTGAGTTTTGCACGGTTCAAGGCAGGGTTGTATGAAACGTCCACTTGTTTGGTGAGTATGAATGGACAATGTGAGTGGGAAGGTCCAGAGTGTACAAGATAAATGAGACCACACATTGTAAAACAGGCGACAGTGTATATACACTCCAACAGCATCTGTTGACCCCCTTCCACTACTCTGCGGCATGGCCCAAGCTGAATTTCAACAATGCATTTAGATCCACCTAGGGGATCTTTGTGTCTGTGTTCGGCATTGTAAAATGCAGTTTGATCTCCCTGGATCAAAATTGACACTCTCCTCTACTCCCTATCAGTTGAACAACAAACGAGGCACTGGGGCTGACATATGGACATTAGAAGAGATCTCAAGCCAAATTCTCCAGGAGGCTATGACACTGGGTCAAAAGATGCTGTCCACCAAGTATAAATATGCTTTATGCGGTTAACTGTTCACTATGCTTGTGGTGCCAAATCAAGTTGATGGACGCCAGGGATGAAAAGTGGACAATTAAGACTTGTTCATATTTAAATGGAGTTCCTCTTCCTATCACTAAACAAAAACTGCCAGCTCAGCAATAATCTGCTTGCTGAGAGTGGTTTTAATCCCAAGATAGCTGGCCTCGCCAGATCCTTAGGCTTTCTATTAGATAAGAACTTCAAGAAGGAGTCTCATGGTAAAAATCTACCCAAAAGCGCTTTTACCAATTTATGCCTTTCAGACACTGCAGGCCTTTCATTGTCAAAGGTGACCCTAAAACTGCAATCCAATCCGTGGTACTCTCTATTATCAACTCTAGAAATGGACTGCTAATTCACCTCCCCAAAAACTGATATCACTCCACTCAGTTCTCCATGCAGCATTACGCTTAGTCAACTACAAGCATACATTTAACGACATCACCCCATTTCTCACCTCATTTAAATAGCTACCTGGTTAAGCAATATTTAACCAGGCTCAGCACTAAAACTCATCCTAATATCTTGCCAATAAAAGTGAAGACCTCCAGCAGCTTGAAGAAACTAGGAAGCAAGCGTCCATGTCCCCGGGATTATGAATAAACTCACAAGCCAGGACCTTATCTGGTAATCCTTCTAGGATACTGCTGACCAAACACAAAGAGGCCTGGTACCTAGCCTGGTACTAGTGCTTATTGGAAGACCACCTCCTGACCAACCACCCTCAAAGGTCTATTCCCTGATGCGTTCCGTTTTATACACTCTTTATGCTGTAGCCTTATCTGTTTTTTCTTCTTCTCAAACTTTTGTGTCTTGACTCAATAATATCCTCTCTCTACATCCATTTTTAATCTTCACCTCCACTTTCAGATTTGTTAAACAGGTCATTGTTACACCCATTTTCAGTTTACGTGTCTGCACCATGCTCTACCAATTAAATTAACAATGCCCTTTGATGTCTCTTAATCCACATCCCTGACAGGGAATGACTTAGTGCACTGTCAGCTCAAGTACCCGACTGCAAATCTTGTTACCTTGCCTTTCCTTCAAAATTTTATCAAGCTCATTATTGTTCATCTCCCTGATTGGAGTATATTTTTTCATGCTGCTTGTACTGTGCTTCCAGTACTCGCTCTTAGGGTCTGGTTCACACTAGCAAAAATCTCTAACGACTAACCTCTCTGTTAAAGGCCACACAGTCAACAGAAGGATGAGCAGTGACAAAGACTCCTGTAGACGAAAATGTCAAAAGAGTCAAAACTTACCATTGTAATTAGTAGAGAGAGAGCAACAAGACTATAAATGTACAAAAGCACACAATTTAGGGCCTCATTGGGATGTCGGTCAGAAAGCCTCTGACCACAGGTCGTAGGCTTTCCGACCGACATCCCTGGTTTGACTTCCAACCGCCTAATAAAATGTAGATGGTCCGAAATCAAACTGGCCAGTCATACCGCTGGCTTCCGATGCACTCAAGAAGCCTATTGGCCAGCTGAAAACTGCAACATAATCCCTACGGACAGTGTTCCCTCCATCGGGATTATGATGACGGTTTCAGACAGGCTTTCCATGTCGGGCTTTCTGACATGGAAAGCCTGTCGGAAATTGGCTTTGGAGGCACCTAGCAGCCTCCAGTTGGGTGCCAAGGGGGCACCTATGATGTCCCCCTGTAAATCCCTGTACTGTGTGGCAGGCACCTAATGAGGTGCCTGCCACACAGTGCAGGGAGTTACACAAACTCCTATTTCTCTATAGGAGCTTGTGCTGCGGGTGGAACCGCCCGCAGCACAAGCTCCAATAGAATAATGGGAGCTTGCAACCGCACCATCATAATACGGTGTTCTGAACCGCCGACCTACGGTCAGTCGGTTCTCACACCGAAACGGTGTTGGGTGGACTTAAGTCCACCAGCCATCTTAATTAAGGCCGTAGTATCCAAAAGAAAGAAATAGCCCATTCTACCAGTATATTCTGTCCCCCAACTCCATTAAACCACTGCAAGAAAGATCGACTAGGTGAACAAATATTTACAAAGGCACTTAAGATTAAGGAGGTGTCAAACCAGTACCATGATTTGGGACTGTATACTTACATTTTAATGATCACACACATTTGCCACAACAATTGGCAATTGAAGCTCACTTGGTGATGATACACAGTTTTTCACAATTATGAATTGTAAATATGGTTGCAATGTTTAAAATTACAAATAGGTGCAAAAGAAAATATTCATATTTTTTTCTAAAATCTCATTGTTTGGTGGTTTCGTATGTTTTAGGGTAATACTTTAGAATTATCTTTTCATTAATCTGTGAAACTACCATAGGATCTCCCAGATAACAGCAGGGCCAAGTTTGCAGAATCTATTTTTACTTCTCCCAAAATAATTTAATCTATAACCAAGTGCGACTATTCCTATTCCTTAATTACATGCACAAGGGCACCCCCTATGGTTTCAAAAAGGGCCATACCCATTGGTGTTGCACGGATTCTGCTGGTAACACAGATCTGTGTGTTAGGATGACAAGAAGTCAGAATATAGGGACTGAGTCTCTCTAGAACGTCGGTACCTGTCGGTCCAAATCCACGCTAGCTTACAGTCACCTAAACTTCTAACCCTCCCAGAGTAACATGATTTCGTCAACCTCGAAAATGACTCTCTAGTCCCCATGGGAACCGTGGAAACAGATCCTCCCATTTCGTTACTCACTTACTTATTCATGCCTGCCAGTACTAAACAGAATAAAGTTATGAGGAAAGTGTACAATACATTTAATGAAACTATCATGAAGCAAATGTTCTGCGATCATTAGGCAGATGCAACTGGGTGATTAGGAGAAACATCCCAACCATGGCAAATTATCTATGTGTCTAGGTCTACCCTTACTGAACGAGAATGGGGATATGTACATGGTTTCTGGGATTAGCCTCAGACTCCATACCTGGTGTATGCAGTTAGGTGATCCGCATCATGAGTGTAAACTTAGTTTACGCAGGGCTGCATGTCAGGCACTGCTGTCATTCGAGAACAGTCCTCTCTGCCGGAATTCTCCTCTCTGCCCCCAAAGGGACGAAACACAGTTTATATGATAAGAACTACTGTGTTGGATGCAGCTGTTCGACTGTGGTGTGTCTAAAATGTTAGGAGTTGTTGCTGAAGGAGCAAAGAAAACAGAACACTATGTTGTTATTACAACATTGTACAAGATGTGCAGACTGAATCCCAAGAAGAGTCCCTGAAAAACAAACAACATGTACAGTGTATTCCTAGAACAATGTTGCAAAAACAAATGAATTACATGTGGCTATGCAGAGCAAATGCAGCCTTAAATGTCCAAGATGCAAAACTAAGAGAGAACCAATGTGGGCCCAGAAAGGAAAATCACTACAATCGTTTGTAGCAAAGGGGCCTGGAACGTGGCCTCTTGATAAACTGTGGCTTAGGAAATGTAGGGACGTCCTAGAGATCTTGTTCTATGTATTCAATCAATTGACTCAATATACCGTGCTAGCCAGAAGTCAAATTACTCGCATCTATTAGATAAGATGAGCTCTTCTTTGAGTGCAATACTATCACACGTTTCATGAAGCTCCCTGACCTCACCTGAATTCTGTTGTAAATTACAAATGAAAATTGATTACCTATAGGGCTCTACGGTTTCAATCTAGCCGTAATGCTTTAATATTAAAATGTAAACATCTGGCGTTTGTCATGGCTGAATAATGCTGATCAAGTGTGAGAAGCACCAGCCCTTGTTTGTGCACGCTGGTTGCATGCCAAATACGGTGTTTTATTTTGCGCTGTCGCTAACAACAAACGTATTCTGCCTCACACTATAGCTTTTAGGGGTATATCAGCAACACCCGGCGATAATTATCGCTCAGCGCTCTTAGCGTGAGGATAATTATCGCTGGGTAACGTGGATTTTTATCGCTGAGATAGCGTGCTATTAGCAACGCTTATCTCCTCAGCGATAAAAATCCTCACGCTAACTACCTAACGTGAGATTATCGCTGGAAACCCAGCGATAATCTCACGTAGTGTGGCGTTAGCTTGCTGATAGGGACTCACAAACTTAGCCATGATATCCACCTTCCATAGGATATAATGGCTAAGTCAGTCCTGAAGCAGGCGTAAGGAAAGTAGCGATAACAGGGGTTATCGCTACTTTTCCTGCCGCTATGCTTCATAGCGTGGGGCTTGATGATAGGAGAAATGTCGCTTAGCGACATTTCTCCTGTCATGTTAGGTCAGGAACGCTCACTTTGCATCTCATTAGAGATGCAAAGCTGGGCGTTAGGAATCCCCACGCTAAAGCAAGGTTTCACGCGTTAGCGTGGCCTTGCTAATTAGGTGATACAATTATCGCCGCTTTTCAGCCGTAAATATGCCCCTTGGTCTCTTGCCCATCTTCACCAAATTTCTATAAGTGTTCTTGGATTACTGCACTTTTTTTTGTAAAGTTGAAAGCGGCATGGTAGTCGAGACAAACTTTATTTAAACTTTAACTAATCAGGAATCAGGTGGTATCTATCTCTCTCTCTCTCTGTCTATATATCTCTCTCTACCTATCTATATATCTCTCTCTCTCTCTCTCTTTCTATATTCATGTCTGTCTGTCTATCTACCTACCTGACTGACTGCTTTCACTACAGCCTGTCTGTCTATCCATTTATCCACTTGCCTATCTATGACACCAATATTTCAGACAAAAGTTCCTACTATTCAATAATTTAACAAAAAAAATCCCAGGACGGATTTGTGTCATAAGAGACAGCCGATGTCCTCAATTTTGATATTCGATGTTCAGTCTCCCGGTCGTGCACGTTTCAATCGCTGAAATGTAATGGCATTCATTTATCTGTCTTCCGCATTCGGTGGGTGTGGGAGAAGTCAGCTCGTCGCAATACCTTTCATTTCAGTGTATAAATATATCAAGATCCTGATACTAACGTCTGTCAACTTTGGGATAAGAGTTGGAAACGAGCCTCGAATGCACACTATGAACCTGTGCCGCAAGCACGCAATGATTAGTTGCATTGCTCGAGTTACATCATTTTGCCAGAGTGGTTAAAGTGCACAGACCTGCAGGGGGTCTTGGTCAAGTGCCATTAGCTCCCGCGTCTTGTCGAAATACGTAAATAAAAATTGTGCGTTGGTTTATTGGATGCATTTATTCACCTCATATTTATTTTTGTGTTTGCATTTTATTCTAATTTCTTCATAATGTTTTTTCTATTTGGGAGAAGGGGCTTGTTTATCGGTAGTTTTGATGTGGGATTTTATTTTGGAATGCACTCCGGTGATAACACGTTCTTTCATGAAAATAATTTAAATTAGTAAAGTGTTTCTATAGATGTGCATGCATAATGCTATTGAGGGTCAGAAGGAGTCATCGGTTTGCCAGTGGTATTCACTGTGGAGGCAGAAATTCAACACCCGGCCCTACATAAAGGCAGCCAATTATTTGCATTCTCTTCAAGGGCCTTTCCGACTCTGCAGCCAGGATCCAGTTCACGCGGAAATGGGGTTTTGCACTCGAATCAGAACCCCGGATGTATGAGACTTAAGGCACCCGAAGATGTTCCCCACGCGATTTTAACCAAGTAAAACCTGACGCAATATATGCAGGGGAACCCCGCGCCATTCACGTTTCGCACCTCAGACTGGGAAGGCACAGAATCACTGCCTTAAGTTATCCCCATACAGGGGACGCGGAACGCCGAGGATGATGTGGTAATATTGCCCCTGCTATATACTGCACCCCACTGTGTTGTTTTTTACTGGGTGTAATATCGCCAGAAATATGAGCCTGGTTGTAATTAGCGTGAACAGGTTTAATTAAGCCTTATTATTGGATTTCTTATTTGTGGTCTTTGATTGACTCCAATGGCGCTGTGTGGCTTCTAGCTCTCGATATTTATTATTGGAGTTGATATTACACTACACAACATACAATGGGCCCTTTCACTACATTCTGGTGTTTCTAACCAGAATCTTGAATTCACTGCCCTGCACTTCATGCCTGAACAGAAGGACCTTCAGGGATCAGCAAGTGTTATCCTAAGGGTAGCCTTCAGATAGTCCAGGTTAAATGAAGAGGTAGGCTATGACATACCCTTCACGGTCTACCAGCGTGCTCCTACTGGCCTCCAAGACTTACCATTGGAGGTGATTTGCTTGTTAGGTCTGGCCTACAAACAGCTTTAGCTTGCACTAACTGCACATGAGCATGATAACACTAACAGATTGAGGGTGTGGTACAGCCCCCTTCAGCCATTGTTTTCTTGAAGTGCCATTCACTTTCTGGTTCAGCCTCACGTAGCATCTGTAGAGTCTGGCAATGGGTTATTATTCGTGTGACATTGGCTTTAATGCCAGTACCAGTCACATTTCAGACCAGACCAAAAGTCAACGACCTCAGACAATACGAGTGACAGCATTTAGCTGCATTACATTACACCACACACCTTGGCATCAGCAGCTGCAACGTCGCCCTCGGGGCTCTTCTACATTTTGTTGCTGTCTTAAAACTAATGCTGCCTTTGAGAGCACTGTGATATAAACATGCATACGTGGATGGATGGATAGATGGATGGATGGATGGATGGATAAGTCCGTGAGTGCCCAACGAAGGATGTGTATATGATGAACGGCGGAGTGAATGGATGGATGAATGGATGAGGGTGCAAATTGATAGTTAGAGGCCCATATGAGTAGATGAGTGTATTGGTAGACGATTGGTAAGGTGATGAGTGAGGGCATAGACGGCCACAATCATGTAGGGAGCAGAAGTATATTCCCCGACGTTGACTTGTCTAATCAGGAAACCATTTCTCCATCCTCCCTCTCAGTCACTCTCCCATTTATTCACCCTCATTCACCCATACTCCCCCACTCAAATAACCCCCATATTTAGTAAATTATCCATCCTTACAGTTCAACTTAAATACATATACAAAGCCGCCCATCAATTCACCAAGCATTTTCACCTACTAGCTTTGCCTATGCTTGTACTATCTTGTGGCCTGTTAGACCTGGTACCTTGGCGTGGGTCTCCCTTCCATTTTTTGCTGTTGCCTCATGTGTTTTTGCTGGTGTTAGATGCTTTGGGCACTGTGCCACTGCTGTCCAGTGCCACAGTACAAGTGCTCCCTATTGTAAATTGATGTATAAATTAGTGATTCCATGATTGGTTGGTTTGGTTTACCTGTCAGACCCTAGTACAGTGCACCAGGAGTGCCCAGGGCTGGTGATCCAAATACTGCTGGTGGGCTTGCAGCACTGGTTGTGCCACCCACAGAAGCAGCCTGTAAAAGTGTGTCTAAGGCCTGCTGTTGCAGAGCCGGCGTGCAGTCTGGTACTGTCATGCTGACTGGGCAAGTGCACCCACTTACCAGTCCCTAAACCTTCCCTTTTCTTCATATCAGACACCCCTATGGTAGGCCCAAGGGCAGGGTGCATTGTAAGTATAAGGTAGGACATGCCGTGGTGTGTGGGGCATGTTCTAATAGTGAATTACAGCCATTTTCGTTTTTCACTATTGCAAGGCTAACTGTTCTCCATAGGCCAGAATGGGCAGTTTGATTATTACATCCTATAATCCTAACTGACTCAGGGAATCATGGTCGAAATTCGAATTTAGTATGCCTGAACTCAGAATGATAAACTACATCTTTTAGGGAAGTTGGTTTTAGCATTCTGTGTTTGAAAATACCACTATTAGAAAGTAGGTATTTTCTTGTCTAACCATTCAAACCTGCCTCTTCTAGGCTGTGTATTCCTTGTCTGGAGTTTGAGTGACAGGGCTGGGGGATTCCAGGAGACAGGGTGAGTCAGCCCAGTGGTGAATAGAGAGATCTGCATCTAGATGGGAGGTAGGAGTTGCACCTGGGACCTAAATAGGGCTGTGCCTTCCCTCCACAATGCTGGCTCCACCTCCTGTGGTGCGTTTGATGTCTCTGCCCTGCTCTCTGAAAAGAAAGAAGGAGTAATGTAAACAAAGTGCTCCAGGACTGACCAGAACTGGTTTGGATTAGGCCTCTCTGCCTTCAGAGAACAAAGAGAAACATAGTATAAAAGAGGGGTCCAAACCCCAGAGAATTAGATCACTTTTGGACAACAAGAAGAAACCTTTGCTGAGGAGAGGAACCAGAAGAAACTGAGGAGAGACTATCCCTAAGCTGAAGTGCTGCTTGGGGGATTGGCCTGCAGTGGTTGCCTGACTGCCAAAGAAAGGAGAAAGGAATTTGTGTGCATTTTCATTCAACTTGTGAAGGATCTCCAAGGGCTTGGAAGAGAGCTTGTCTCCTGCTGAAGTCTCAGGGACAACAGACTTCAACCACCAGCTCCCCAAGAGTTCTTTGGAAGTGCCTGTAGCTGTATTTGGGCCTTCTGAGGGATTGCTTGTCGCAAGGAGCTGGAAGCGCGACTCAAGAAGAAGATGCTTGTCGCCGTTGCAGCCGCTGCCGTCGCATCACTGAACAAGGGTGTCGCCGCTGTAGCTGTCGCATTGCAACGCATCACGAGAAGCATCCCGCAACACCGAAGAAGCGTGTCACCGTCGCATCCGCTGCCATCGCATCACTGAACAAGGGTGTCGCCGCTGTAGCTGTCGCATTGTACCGCATCACAGAAAGAGTCGTGCAATGAAGAAGAAGTGTGTCACCGTCGGAGCCGCTGCCGTCGCATCCCGGAACAAGGGTGTCGCCGCTGTAGCTGTCGCATTGCACCGCAGAAGCGCCTCGCATCCACGGAGAAGCGTGCCGCCGTCGGAGCCGCTGTCATTGCATCACTTAACAAGGGTGTCGCCGCTGCAGCTGTCGCATCGAGCGGAAGTGTCTCGCATCGTCGGAGAAGAGTGTCGCTGCCAAAGCCGCTGTCGTCACATCACGGAACAAGGGTCTCTCCGCTGCAGCTGACGCATCGAGTCGAGACATCTCGCAACATCGGAGAAGCGTGCTGCATCAAGAAGAAGATGACATCTTTATTTCTTTGCACCAAACTTTCATCGCATCACCATCGTTGCAACACTTTTGTTGCTCTGCGTGTCGCATCCAAAGGTACATTGACTCAACATGTTGCATTTTAAGATCTAAAAAGAACAAAGCCAATTCTACCATTTTTAAGTAACAGTATTGTGGATTTTTGTCGTTTATGGTCTTTTGTTAAATCTATATAAAGAATACTTCTTTTTAATATACAACTGTGTGGTGTCCATCTGTAGTGTTGTTACTTGATTACTGTATGTGTTCACAAATGCTTTACACACTGCCTCTGAGATAAGCCTGTCTGCTCGTGCCAAGCTACCAAGGGGATGAGCAGGGGTTATTTTAGAAGTGTACCCCCTTACCCTGACTGGAGGCAAGGGTCCCTATTTGTCACAAGTACCTACCTGTGCCAACTAGAGACCCCCAAATCTAACATGGCCAAACTGCAACTTTCTTCCCATGCCACTTAATGTCTGACTCCCAGCAGTTTTGTACAGGGGCTCACGCCTCGCTTCTTAAAATCTTATTAGCTTCTCATGCTTAGGTTTTCAGCTTAGCTTATTTTAAGTACCAGGTGACCCATTTATTTGGTCATTACACTTTTTGAAAATTCAAACTCAAATTCAATATTATTTTTTGTATTTTGGTCTCAGTAGCAAGTCAAATCTCCATATATATGTATTTGAGATCAGCTGTGTCACAAACCAAGCAAGCAATATGACAAACAAGCATCGGCATAGCCAATAGGTCTCGCTTTGGGACCTTCTAAGTATTTAGTTATGCAGCACAATATCCTTGGTGCAACCACATCAACTGTTGCGTGGCTAAACACTAATAAGGTCCCAAAGGTGAGACCTATTGGCTATGTCAATGCTTGGTGTGGTTGTGTGTGTGGTTGTGTGGATGGTTGTGTGTGGTTGTGTGCACATGCACTGTAGCTCTAGGCTGGCCATGGTAGCATTTTTTGAGCTCTCACACAAAGCCTCTGTGCTGGGTCAGGCGAGACCTCAAAAATTAAGGGAGATATTCACAAGGACTTATCTTCGATTTATAATAATAATAATAATAATAAAACATTTATTGAGCGCATGGCTGCACAGCTGTGTATCCCCGCGCTGATTGCTGAAAAATCTCATCCGCGACAACAGGACGGGAAGGGGCCCGAGTTATTGAGGAAAGAGGTGTGTTTTCAAGTTCGCTCTGAAAAGGGTTTCAGAGGGTTCCATTCTTAAATGAATCGGAAGAGCGTTCCAGAGTTTCACTCCTAGAAAACTAAAGGAGCGGCCACCGATTTTAGCTTTTTGAACGCGGGGTAGTTTGAAAAGGGACATTCCTGAAGACCTCAGATGACGAGTAGGGCGATGGATGGTCATGAGGCTTCTTAGGTATGAGGGGCCCTTGTTGTGGGCTATCCTGTGAACATAGCAGAGGCTCTTGAATTTTATTCTTTCCCTTACGGGGAGCCAGTGCAATTTGGACAGTGCAGTCTTGGCCGAGATTCTTTTCGGAAGGCCTAGTACCACCCGGGCGGCTGCATTTTGTACACATTGCAGCTGGTGAAGAAGTTTTTGGTTAATGCCCAGAAGAAGGGCATTCCCATAATCCAGGTGCGGTGTGATAAGAGCATGTACAATGGTTTTCCTGGCTGTAATAGGTATAAGGTCAATGATTTTTCTAAGGATTCTTAGTGTTCCGATGCATTTGCCAATGATCTTGTGGACTTGGGATTTACCTGAAAGATCCGAGTCGATCATGATCCCGAGGTTCTTGACTTTCTCAACTGGTTGAGGACATTCGCCAAGCGATGTAGGCCACCATGCTTGAGACCAAAGGGAGGTGTTGTTCCCAATCACAAGCACCTCAGTTTTGTCACCATTTAGCCGGAGGCAATTACTGTCCATCCACCTAGCGACAGCAGTCATGCACTCCGAGAAGTTTGAGGCATACTTGTCAGTATCCGGAGTAAGCTTGAACATGAGCTGCGTATCATCGGCGTAGCTAACTATGCCCACGCCGAAGTTCTCTATGATTTGAGCCAGGGGTTCCATATAGATGTTAAACAAAGTAGGGCTCAAGCTAGAGCCCTGTGGAACCCCATAACTCACGGTCCGCGAGGATGATTTAAAAGGCGTGCAGTGAAGCTGGAAAGTTCTGTTGGAGAGAAAGGATTTAATCCACTCCAGTGCGCCGTCTTTTACTCCAATGTCGGAGAGTCGGGACAAGAGCGTGGCATGTAGCACCGTATCGAAAGCGGCGCTTAAGTCCAGCATGACCAGCGCTGCAGTTTCACCCTCGTCCACCGTCTTGCGGATAAATTCCGTGGAATACAAGACAGCAGTTTCCGTGGAGTATTTGGGTCTAAAGCCGGATTGGGTGGGATGGAGGATGTTTTCTTGCTCTAAATACGCCATGAGTTGGGAGTTCACTATTTTTTCTATTATTTTGGCGCAAAGAGGCAATAGAGATATTGGTCTGAGGTTTTGAAAGTGAGTAATAGGAGTGTTCGGTTTTTTTTTCAGGGGGATGACTTGGGCGTTTTTCCAAGCCTCAGGGACGTGACATTCTTTGAAGGATAGGGTGATGAGATGGCATATTTGATCCAAGAGAGTACTGTCCATGATGTCTTTGCATTTGTCTAATGGACACACATCGTTTGGGGAGCCTGAGTGGATACTGTTGATTATGCTAGACAGTTTTGCTTTGTCCGGAGTGAAGAAATGGGTAAGAGTGGATTTATGAGGGCGGGGAGGTATCGTACCCAGAGTGGGGGGAGCGGAGAAAGTAGCGTGAATTTTGTCTACTTTGTTGACAAAGAAATCAGCAATTTCTTCACATAACTCATCAGAGTATGTGTCTTGCGTATCCAGGCTCGATGTGTCTGTTAGTTGTCTATAAATCTGAAACAGTTCTTTATCACCACCTTAACGCACCAAAAGTGGAGATAGATTTAACACCCCTTTCACAAGCTGGTACAAACTGCAGACATCGCCAGTAGTCCCGCGATAAATGCCCCAAAATTTATCTCCACAGTGGACACCACCAACTAACCCTAATGAGATGCAGAGTAGGTGTTCCTGTGCAAAAACACACAAAAAAAACTACAACACCACTTTCACAACGAACTGCCAGATCTGCGAAGCAAACCAAAAACAGGCGATAAGCCGCGGTAGCCGCAGGTATTTAACACCTCAAGCAGGTGTAAAGACGGACGACTACCTGCAGTAGGCAACGGAGCCCCACACACAGCAAAACCCGAAGAACAAACGACACCATGAAGCTACTCATCAAGCAGCTCAGAGCCCCAACAGGGCCACAACACCCACCGCCAACACCCCCAGGACACGGACCCACCCCCCTGGACCACCACAGAGGCAGCGCAAAGTAAGACCGCAGACCTACTGAAAATGCACCACTCTCACAGACCTGATGCCCGAGGAAGTCATTGCCCACTACAGGCTCAAAAGGGCAACCATCCTCTGCATCATGACCCACATCGCTGACAGGCTGACGGTCCCAACACAGCAGAGAACCAACATCACTCCGCAGACAAAGCTGCTGGCTGTGCTGCACCTGTTGGCCTCTGATACCTTCCAACCAACAACTGCCAGAGTCAGAGGGGTCTCACAGCCAGCCCTATCAAAGTTCATCACAACTGTCCTGGATGTCATCCTCAGCTTCATACCTCAGTACCTTCACTTCCTCAACACTGTGCAGGAACAGCTGGAGACAAAGCAAGGCTTCTACGCCATAGCCAGATTCCCGGCCGTGTTTGGGGGCAATCGACTGCACACATGTCCCACTTGTGCCCCCTGCGGATACTGCACACCACTACAGCAACAGAAAGCATCAGCATTCCATCAATATGCAGGCAATAGTGGACTACAGGGGACTCTTCACCAATGTCGTCGCCAAATTCCTAGGCAGTGTGCATGATTCCTTCATCTTCCGACAGTCCATCATCAACCAGCGCTTCCAGGATGGCACATATGGAAATGGACTGCTTGTTGGTAAGTGCCAAATCAACACATCAACGCACAACTGTGGGAATGCACACGTGACCAAACCGCATACGACATGTCAAACTACACGACCACCTACCAGACACGACAACACCACTCCATGGTCATCCTGGGCTACCCCTGCACCCAATACAGACATTTTATGGCACCACAGCCACACAACAGCTGAGCGTGCGGAGATGCGGAATGCAGCCATGTGCGAGGATGCAAGTGACCCATGAATGGGAATGTACACAACGAGAAGTGAGGTGTGGATGTGCAGGACAGACATGGCTATGTAAACCACAGACATGTCCATGCAGACCACAACTGCTGGTGACTGGAGAGTAGTGAGCAGTGGACGCAACAATGTCACCTCAGGCCGTGGGTCAGATAGCGGAAGTGTTGCACGCTGCATCCCCCCCCTGTGTGCATGAGCGTAGTAGGTTGGCCCTGAGTACGCCCAGGCTGTGCATGGGTGTGGTCAAAAACCCCGTTGCGCAGAGTGTGGTTCACTCCCGGGAAGGCCAATGTCACTGACAGTGCGGCACTGGGCAGCCTGCCACGAGGCCGACGCCATGAGCAGCAGGGCCTGCGACCCTGTACGCCTGCTGCACCCCAGGACGCTGATGCACAGACCAGGCCTGCCCGCCCCAGCGCACCTGGGCCGCACTGCTCACCTGCCGAGACCGTAGTGTGTCAAAGAGGGCCCACCACGTGCCGGTGCAAGCTCCAGGCCCCAGCCCTGTGACCTCTGCAGCCTCTGCAAACCATCGCTGGCCCCCCGACGCTGGTCCACATCACTCCTTACTTATTAACATGCTCCATAGGCTTCCTCTTCGGCCCAGTAGGTCCCACATGTGGAACAGTGTCTTGAGTCCTGAATGGCAGTGACCCCAAGTACGTGGCACTGGCCACAGCACCAGACTCCCTTCGATCAGTGAGGCATAATTCCATATCGCAGGCCTGCGACACGTGGTGCCACTAACCCTGTTCAAAGCATGCCGGCGACACGTGGTGCCACTAACCCTGTGCACCATGAGTGACCGTCATCCTCCGGGGGAACATCGTTGGTGTCTGAGCCTGTGGCCTGGGGGTGGTCATCAGCAACGGGCAGGTACGGACTTGGTGTCTGGCATGGGTCTGTGGCATTCATATCCGCCATGTTGCCGTACACAGCTGGCATGTGCCCTCTGCATCATGCCCTGGGGGTAGGCATCCCATTCTCCCCTGTGACACTCTGTGGAAGGCACCTATGACACATGCGGTGCCCTGCTCTGCCCTCATGACCCTACCCCAGTCTCCCGCAGGTCAGCGTCCTGTGGCGGTGGGCCTGTGTCGGCCGCTGTGCATCCGGGGCCACTAGCCCTGTGCGACTTGATTCATTCCCCCTTGTTGTGCTGACAGTGCATTTCTGAGTGCCTGATGACTGTTGGAGTTGTTGCTAGCACCAGCTACATCCTGTGGGCTGGCTTACATTCACCCCACACATAGCCAGTACAGGCGTCACTGGATTAGTGTGCCTGCCATCACATCCTGCCGAACCAAGTATTGACTCTTTTCTCCCTGCACTGTCACAGGTGATCAACGATATGTACTCTGCCCTTGGATGATCACACACCCCTTTGAGACCCAGACACACCCGCCCAGAGGCAGTACAATGCGGCCCACATACGCACCAGGGGCATCGTTGAACGCACATTTCTCGTGTTGAAGTCGCGTTATAGGTGCCTGGACTGCACAGGTGGAAAGCTCCTGTACAGCCCGGACATCGTGTGCAAGATGATCGTTGCATGTTGTGTGTTGCACAACATCTGTGTTCGCACCAATGCCCCATGGATCTCAGTTCCAGAGGTACCGGACAATGATGGTGACGATGGGGCAGGTGGCCCACATCCCACTGCAGCTGCGGCAGGAATGGCCCATAGGAACTCCATCATTGACACTTAGTTCTCATGAGCACGTCACATTGTGGCCGTCCATGGCAATCATGGGACAACAGAAGATGTCCAATTGCACTGCATTTGTGATTAAAACATATTTGCAGGTTACAGGTTGTACTTGTACATTGTCATGTTACATTTTCCTGCAGTTTCAGATGTGATTTGCCATGTTGTGCACATTTGCAGAACCAGTTTTGTCCTGTGTTCTGTTGTGGAGGGGTTGCTGTTTGTACTGGGATGTTGTCAATGTCGAGGTGCACTTATGCTTATGTGCGTATGCTGCACGGTGGACGAGTCGCTCCTGCGACTCTGATTTGTCTGCCACTGGTCTCTTTTATGCGGTGTTCCTGTCGGTTCTGTTCTTCGACGGTGCTTGGATGTTGTGGTGTACATGTTGTCCTCTGCAGTCGGTCAGGGTGCATCCGTGGTCCTCCGCTGTTGATGTATTTTTTTCGGTGGCATTTTCCATATGCTATTCTTGCGCTTTTTCCCTCATTACGCGTGAGTATTGCTGCCCTTGCGCTGGTTGTCACTGTTTTCTTATCGCACCTCAGCCCATTGCACGGTTTTTTGTGTTGTGGTTTGTGTTTTATCTCGATCGAGGTGGTTGTATCGTGGACATTGTCCACGGTTTCAGCAGACTATCGCATGGTGCTGCCTTGTTGTGAATACCACGTTGACACAGGGTTATTTTTCCGCAATAGGCTGCGATGTGTAAAGTTGCATTCACATTTTTTGGTGATGTTTAGCACACGTTCTTGTGAATATACCCCTAAGACTTTAAATAAACAAGTTGGATGTAAAAAATAAAAATGTAATTGGCAAAATTCTATACAAATGTAGGTAGACGCACGTGTAAGGGTTTCTAAGATGTAAAAATTGCAAAACTGTTAGCATAACCATGCATTGAAATTCAACTGTGCAACGTTATTCATTAGGAAAAGCATAATACCATGAACAAAGGAAAAATCGGATCGTGTAGACATACTGGGACTTACGGATCAAATGCGGCTTAACCACGAGTGCATGCTGCCAGGTAGAAGTTGACACATGACTCGTCAATGAGTCCGTCCAGCCAGTGGCAACAGCATCTGGCACAAGAGAATTGAAGCTACAGATTCACACATCTAAGGCTGTGGGAGCTCACTTTGCCAAAATAAACATACTAAGCATGAGAGTAATTTCCAATTAGCATGAAGTTTGTTTCTTTCTCCGATGGGTCTTGCAAGGTGCCGTATATCCATAAAATTTTGCACAGTGGATTGTTTCCCTACACATTTTGTAAATTGTCGGTGAATGATAAAAAGCGTGTAAAAGCAGCATTAACAAGTTGATTTGTTTGTTATGACAACACTTTTTTAGCTCTTCCTGAGGTGTGTCCTACCACTTTTTCAACTGTGTAATGTGTTTCAAGTTCTTTGAACTCGCTTTCTGTCTATGGAAGTCTTGTAAGGCATATTCTGTCCAAATCAAAATGGCCTTCCGTACAGAGCCAGACATCTGGAAATTACACCTACCTGCACAGCTTCTTGCTAAATTAAGTACTGGCAAAGCCAATAGATTTTGCATATGCAAAATCTATTGGTTTGTCAATAAATTTTTATGTTTCATATAAGTGAGAGCTGCTGATAGGGTGTGTGGAAGTGTATGTGCCCGATTCACAGAACTAACTTAGGACAAAATCCTAAACTTACTATCATTTTCGTATTCACAGAAGGCACTTACTCATTTTGGTATTCACAGAAGGCACTTACTCATTTCGGTATTCACAGAAGTTAGAAGTCCTAACTTTAGGACTCCTAAATGCCTTCTGTGAATACCGAAAGCCTTAAAATTAGGATTTTTCTCAGTTTAGTAGTAGTATAGTTAGGACTCCAAACTTTAGGACTCCTAAATGCCTTCTGTGAATACCGAAAGTCTTAAAATTAGGATTTTTCTCAATTTAGTAGTAGTTAAGTTAGGACTCCTAACTTTAGGACTCCTAAACTGAGAAAAATCCTAATTTTAAGACTTTCGGTATTCACAGAAGGCATTTAGGAGTCCTAAAGTTAGGACTCCTAACTTCTGTGAATACCGAAGTGAGTAAGTGCCTTCTGTGAATACGAAAATGGTAGTAAGTTTAGGATTTTGTCTTAAGTTAGTTCTGTGAATCGGGCCCATTGTGTTTGAAGATTTCAGTGAGCATGTTGTCTGTGAGTCCATCGGTGCTTGTCTTGAGTGTGCCAGTGTGAGTCTGTACCGGAATATGGATAGGATTGTGCACATGACAGAGTGTATGTAAGAGAGTGAGATTGCTTGAAGTCTGACTGTGATTATGTGTGTGTTGAAGTGCGTACCTGTGGGTGCAAGTGTGTGAACATTTGTGCCTGAATGGGAGTGACAGTGTTTGAGTCTTTCGGTAAGTGCATGGCGTGGCGTGCAGGGGAGTGCTATCGGGGAGAGTATTCCAGGCAGAATGATGCGCTGGGATGAGGTAACCCTCAACATGTAAATAAATAATAAAATCAGCAGAGGGGTTTTGGGGGATGAAGCAAGACGGGCGGAGAGGTTAGTAAACGCATTGAGAGGGGTCAGGGTGAGTGAAACAACAGCGATCTTGAGGGAGGAAGGAGAAGGACTGAAAAGAGCACGGGGTTGGGGTTGACTGCAGAGACATGTATTCAATAAGAGTCATGTCGAAAAGTAACAAAAGAGTGCCTGCGGCCACTGGATGGTCACTATCCACAGGAAGCAGTACTTAGTCCAGGCCCCACAGCAGGACAAAAAAGACTTGATGGCCAGGAGGAAGATGGAGGTGAGGAGGAGGTGCTGACCAATTGGAAGCAGGGAAACTAGAGTTATTTGAAAGCCATGTGAGAGAAAGCCAATGGTAAGTAAAGTGAGGTAGGAGCCATGTTGGAGCCAGTCAATGGTAGGTATAGGTAAGTAATGGGTGGGACCTGAGTGCCTTTCAAGATTTCTTTTTAAAATGCAAGTGATTTCGCATGCTCAGCGAAAGCGCTGTGCAGATGAAACCTAACAAGCACAGCACATGCGCTGTGTAGGCAAACCCCAGCAAGCACAGCACAAGCGCTGTGCAGGCAAAACCTACAAATAGTATTACTAGGATTTGTAACCAGGTGCAGACGGTGTATTGATACTGCACCGAAAAACCATTAAGAAAACCTGCATATTGGTAAAGCAATGCTTTTCAGAGTGGAGAGTATTAGTGTAGATCATCTGCTGGCCATGGGGACAGCACTTATTAAAGAGATCGAATGTATGGAGTTGGAGAGGATCATGCATAAATCTGCTGACAGCACTGAGTTAAGTATCTGCTTGGAACGGGTGTCAGAAACACAGGTCGCTATACGTATAGAGTGGGTATATGTATGGAGCGAGCTTAGGGAGCAGTTGAGGATGTACCATACAGCAGAATCTGTGCAATAGTGCCATATCATGAGCATGTAAACCAAGACAGTTATTCCTTCGGGAGGCATTGCAAGAAAGTAAATCCCAACTGATAAGGAAATTAAATAGAGACTCGACAGAGATTACTTATTCAATCTACTGCTGCATGTATAGAATTAATTCTGAAAGGACATTTATACTGACCCATGGTAGACCTGGCATCCTGGTTTCCCCAGTATTTTTGAGACTACCTCCTGTATTTGTGATAGTATGATGGACTTCGTTTTTGCTGGCATATGTACTCTGGGCACTTTACCACTGCTTATCAGTGCTAAAGTGCTAGTGCTCCCTTTGTAAAATGTAATTATGATGGGTTATCCATTATTAGCACATTTTATTTACTGGTAAGTCACTATGTTATGTTTAGTTCTTGTTTTTGGTTCCTTCCACGCACCCCCTACCTTTGAAACGCCCGTGGAACGTGGCGAGCGTTCTAACCTGCACTCCCGTGACCGTTATTCAGTGAACCGCTGGGCTATGGATGTTGGCTTATGATCTGGAATACATTTCTACTTCAACTCATTGTGAGCGGCCCTTTCAATCTTAACAGATCTTTTCATTGGCGACGAGATCGTGGGGAGGACGAAGCCTTACATCCCCTCCGTGTGTGGCCGCAGCAGGAATAAAGTAACTTAAAGAAAGGAAGTGAAGGAGGATACGGAAGAAAATAAAAAATAGACTCACTGTTCACTTTCTATAAATGCATGGTACAGGGATGTTTCCGGACGTACGTGCAAAGAAGGAGTACGGTGAAGTCTGAGGAAAATAATGAAGAAGCGTGGTAGCACACGAGAAACAACGAAGGCGTGAGCAAGCGGAGGTTTCCACGGACGTGCAGCGCAAGTAGTGAAGGAAATTCAGTGAATTTGAGGAAGACTCGGAAGTTGCGTAGGAGTCAGTATGAATAATAAGCACATACGCGGTGTGGTGAGTGGAGGAATCGAGTGCAGTCTTGTACAGAGCACCGAAGAAGCTGTCTGTAAGGGGCGTCGGCGCGGGAGTGAAACCTGAGGAGAGGTGAATTTTTGTCAGGCATGCGCAGTGTGAAGTAAATTATTGACACGGGAGAAAGTTACCAGCGTTGCGTGAGGAGGAGATAAGAACTGACAGAGCATCGGCGTGAACTGTCGAAGGAAGCCTGACGGAGACAGGAGAATACGTGATTTGTGTAGAACTCAATCGGATGAGGCAGTAGGTGGATACTGACCTGGAAGAAGTACGGTGAGACAGTTATCGTCGAGAGAGAGAGAAGGAATATCGGTGGGGTGTAGTCAAAAGGATTTCTATCTACAGGAACTTGGTGACTGTTAAGACGCTTATAAAAGTGTGGAAGGAATTGAGGAACGTATATATAACTAAAATATATTTAAGGTTTAAGGGCCTCATGTAGGTAGCATACCAGTTACCACTTCTAAAATACCGAACGATACCGAATCGGTATTTTAGAAGTGGTAACTGGTATGTAGGTAATGAGTCGGTATTTTTTACCGAATCGTTACTAGTCGGTAATTACCGAATCGGTATTTACCGATTCGGTAATGAGGCATACCTTCCCATTGAGGGGAAGGTATGCCTCATTACCGAATCGGTAAATACCGATTCGGTAATGGGGGGAACACATACAAGGGTGGCAGGGTGTCACATTGACACCCTGTTGCACCCCTGATTCGGCTATGTGTGCACATGTGGCACACATACATGCCCTAAGGGCATGTATGTATGCCACATTGCACACTGCTACGCGCGTAAAAATGCATTTGCACATACATTCATTATTTACCACCAACTATAAGTTGGTGGTAAATACCGACTCTTAAACACACACACACACTCCCCCTACATCTCGATTTTGCTTTCGGAATTTACCGAATCGGTAAAATTACCGATTCGGAAAAGTTACCGATTCGGTAACATTACCGATTCGGTATTTTTACCGAATCGGTAATTTTACCGATTCGGTAAATTCCGAAAGCAAAATTTGTACCCCTACATACCAATGGCCAAAATACCGGTCGGTAACGGTATAATTACCGAAAATCGGCCGTTACCGACCGGTATTTGGCTACCTACATGAGGCCCTAAGTGTGGTAAATCAGTACGTAGGGTGAAGAAACTTATATGAGGTAAAGTCAGCAATTGTGTGTAGTGTAGTATAGCATTCAATATGGCAGCAGCAAGTATGCTACAACCAACACCATTCCTATCAGAAGCAGGGGAACCGTTAGTCACATGGAAAGAGTGGAAGAAAAGCTTTGAATCTTACCTCATTGCTATTGGGGCAAGTGGGTTTTCGGCAATAAGGAGACAGCATATTTTGCTTCATAATCTAGGAGCAGAGGGAAGGAAGATCTTCGATAGCTTGCCAGAGGTAGAGGATGAGGAAGCAGATGAAGAAGGAGGAGATGTATATGATTATAGTATGAGGAAACTAGAACTTCAATTTGCAGACAAAATTAATGTGGTTCTTGAAAGACATACATTTTATGGAAGGGTTCAAGGAAAGAATGAGAAGGTAGGAAACTACATTGCTAGTTTAAGAGGGCTTGCAAACACATGTGAATTTAATGATCTTACAGAATCCTTGATACGTGACCAACTTGTACGCTGTACGAATAACAAGAAGATTCAGGGAAAATTACTTGTTGGAAATCCAGATTTGAAAACGGCAATAGATATTGCCAAGAGTGTTGAGCATACGGTGGAATGTATGAAGGAAATGAATGCAACGAGTGATAACAGCTCGAATGAGGTAAGTGAGGAAGTAAGAGAGGTTTGTGCTATAAAAAATGTTAAGAAGAGAGAAGGAAAGGAGGTGATTAACAAAGAGAATATGTACAATGAGAATAGGTTGAAATGCTTCAGATGTGGGAGTAGTGGGCATTTGGCTAATAGTATGAATTGCATGGCAAGAACAGCTACGTGCAGAATTTGCAATCGCAAGGGACACTTTGCAAGAGCGTGCAAAGATATGTCAAGCAGAACAGTGAACAGTGTAGAGAATGGGGAAGGATACAGTAGGAATTTTGTGTTACAAGTGAGAGTTTTGGAGGGAAGCAGTGTGAATCACATTGAGCTACCCAAATGTGAAATAGGGTTAGATGGAGAAAAAGTAGAGATGTTTGCATATTCTTGTTCACCATTCACGTTCATGAATAGTGAGACATTTTGTAAGAAATTTAAGGAGGAGAAGATTGAAGTACACACTCCAGATGTAATACCTGTAGGGTATAACAAGGATCCTATTCCCTTAGATGGAGTAGCCATTATGAAGATAACATTCAAGAACAGGAGCACAGTTGGAAAAGTGTATATTGCGAAAAAAGGGGCAAACCTGTTAGGTTGGGGGCACCAGAGAGACCTTGGAATGAAGTTGGATCCCAGCGCTGATACTCCGGTTATGTTGGTGGGAAGAGGTGTGTGTGGAGTAGAGATTTTTGATGAATTCCCAGAAATTTTCAAAGACAAACTGGGGTGCATGAAAGAATACCAACATAGAATAAAATTGAAGGTGGGGGCAAAGCCAGTAGCTCATAAATGTAGGAATGTTCCGATCATGATGAAAGAACCATTGAGGGTGGAACTTGACAGACTCCTTAGTCAAGGGGTCATAGAGTCGGTGGAGTGTGCTGAGTGGGTTGCACCCATCGTTATCACAGCTAAAGGGAATACTAACAGTATCAGGTTATGCATTGATTTAAGAGAATTAAATAAGAATATTTGGATTGATAGGCACCCTTTGCCCAATATCAATGATATGTTAAACCAGATATGTGGAGCTGAAATCTTCTCAGTAATTGATTTGTCATCAGCCTACCATCAAATAAGACTTCACCCTGATAGTAAGGCATTGACAACGTTCATAACGCCGTTTGGAGCATTCCAATTTTGTAGAATGCCATTTGGCTTAGACTCAGCGGCAGCAGTTTTCCAAAGGGCAATGCAGAACATTTTGGAAGGGTTGGAGCAAGTTTTATGTTTCCAAGATGACTTGTTAGTGTACGGGAAAAATGAGGCTGAACACAATGGGAAACTACGTATGGTTCTAAGTAGATTGAAGGAAGCAGGCCTTACTTTGAAGAAGGAAAAGTGCCAGATAGGTGTCCGTTCAGTTACTTATTTAGGGCATGTTATTTCAAAAGAAGGAATCAAGCCTAAAACAAATCTGGTAGATGCCATTAAATTAGCACCGTGTCCTACCAACAAGGAAGAGATCAAATCCTTCTTAGGGCTGTCAGAGTATTACTCCAAGTTTATAAAGAACTTTGCTGACACTACTTATCCTTTGAGGTGCTTATTGAAGAAAGGTACTAAATTTGAGTGGGATGGGAAATGTAATGAGGCTTTCAGAATGATTAAAGAGAGTATATCAGAGGCACCGTTCCTAGGATGTTTTGACACTAGTAAACGCACCATCATTACTAACCCTGGGCGTAGTTCGCGAAGTAGCACTTCGCGAAGCTACGCAAAGTGAAGTTCGCACTACGCGAGCTACGCGTAGCACTTCGCGAACTGCGAAGTAACATGTTCGCACTGTGCAAGATGTTGTTTTCAATGATTGCACAGTGCGGACAAGCAACCGGCACTGTGCAATCATTGAAAATGGCATCTTGCACAGTGCGAGCTGTAGTTTTCTGCTGCTCGAGTAGATTTTTACTCGAGCTGCAGCTTTCTCAACGCGAACTGGTAGTTTCTCATCGCGAGCGGTCGCGAGCATACGCGCGCGACCCCTCGCAATGAGAAACCTGACCTTCTCGCGTTGGGAATCTCGCCGGGAGGTTTATTTTCCATGCTCGCGATCGCGAACAAGGAAAAAGTCTCGCCAGGATGTCATTTTGCTTGCTCGCGGTCGCCAACTTGACGTTGAGGACCGCGAGCAAGCAAAAAATGACCGCAGCACTACGCAACACTACGCTACGCGTGTTCGCACTGTGCTACGTGCAGTTCGCGTAGCGCGAAGTAGCGCGAACTTCGCAAACTACGCGAGCGTAGCGTAGTGCTTCGCCCAGGCCTAATCATTACTACAGATGCTAGTTTAAAGGGGGTAGGAGCCACTCTTAGTCAAGTGACTGAAAATGGAGAAAGGATAGTGGCGTTTGCATCAAGAGCTCTGACTGCAGCTGAATCACGCTACTCTGTGATCGAAAGGGAAGCGTTAGCATGTTATTGGGCCATATTGCATTTCAGAACATTTGTGTGGGGCATACCCTTTATGGTAAGGACAGATCACAAGCCCTTAGTAAGTATCTTTTCATCAAAGAATCTAGGAAGGACCACGCCTAGGATATCGAGATGGTGCCTAGGTCTCCAGGGCTACAATTTTGAAGTGGTGTACATACCTGGGCAAAAGAATCAAGCAGCTGATTGCTTATCCAGGTTACCACTAAATTATCAAGAAGTAGAGGAGGAACCTGGAGAAGAGATTGTAGTATCTGCAATCTCTGATGGGTTGGACAAATCAGAATGGGAGGAAGCTCTATCTAAGGATGAGTTGTTCCCAAGGGTGAGAAAGCTTATCCAGGAGGGATGGCCGTGTAGTCAAAAAATGTTGGAAAAGGGAGAGGAGGTGTTTTGGGAAGTGAGGAATGAGTTGCATGTACAAGGTATGAACCTATATCGAGGGGACAAACTGGTACCTCCAGAGGGCATAAGAGGAAAAGTATTACATTTGGCACATGAGGGTCACTTAGGTTGCAGCAAAACCAAAAGTAAAATTCGACTACATTATTGGTGGCCAAAAATGGAAACTATGGTGGAGAGGGAAGTAAGAGAGTGCATACCTTGCACCATGAGTGACAAGAGTAAAGTGGTGAGCAAAGGGAAAATTTATCCAGTGGAAGTTCCTACTGCTCCTTGGGTCAAATTAGGAGTCCTAACTTTACTACTCCTAAACTGAGAAAAATCCTAACTTTAAGACTTTCGGTATTCACAGAAGGCATTTAGGAGTCCTAAAGTTTGGAGTCCTAACTTTACTACTCCTAAACTGAGAAAACTCCTAACTTTAAGACTTTCGGTATTGACAGAAGGCATTTAGGAGTCCTAAAGTTAGGAGTCCTAACTTTACTACTCCTAAACTGAGAAAAATCCTAACTTTAAGACTTTCGGTATTGACAGAAGGCATTAAGGAGTCCTAAAGTTTGGAGTCCTAACTTTACTACTCCTAAACTGAGAAAAATCCTAACTTTAAGACTTTCGGTTTTCACAGAAGGCATTTAGGAGTCCTAAAGTTAGGACTCCTAACTTCTGTGAATACCGAAATGAGTAAGTGCCTTCTGTGAATACCAAAATGAGTAAGTGCCTTCTGTGAATACCAAAATGGTAGTAAGTTTAGGATTTTGTCTTAAGTTAATTCTGTGAATCGGGCCCTCCAGGTCCTCGTCAGGTATTTCTCTTTGCGGACAGACTCAATACCCAGCTAGAGATTTTCTACAGTTGACATCCGGATCCGGAATCCACAGGCGTGGATGCTTTCAGACAAGAATGGAGGTTTCTGAAAGGATATGCTTTTCCTCCCTTTTCGATGATTACTCAAGTAGCTGCAATGGTTCAAAAATGGAAGGTTTCACTGGTTCTTGTGATCCCCCCCTTTTGAAGTCTCAAGTGTGGTACCCTATGTTGTTGGAAAAGCTAGTGGATTATCCGGTTTTACTACCGGTATTCCCAGAAATTCTTCTAGATCCTTCAGAAGAACTGCACGATCTAGTTCTAGGAGGGGAACTGAGAATGATGGCTTGGAAAATTTCAGGAATCTATGGGAAGTGCCAGGACTTTCTAAGGAGGCATAAAACCTCATCAAAGAATCTTGGGCACCAGGAACACGTACAATGTATCGATTGGCTTGGCAGAAATGGGTTTGCTGGTGTGTCGGAAGGAATTTTGATCCCATGTCGGTGGATGTAGTTGAAATAGCCAACTATCTATCAGAATTGTTTGCAAGAGGTCTAGCTTATAGAACTATCAATGTTATTCGCTCTGCTGTTGCTGCTGGTCATGTTTTGGTTAATGGTTATTCTGTAGGTCAAAATGTACTTATTAGGAGATTTTTAAGAAGTATCAGGATTTCAAAACCACCGATTTCTAGGTACAACTCTCTGTGGGATGTTTCTAAAGTTTCTAAATGATTCGCTATCTCTTAAATACTTTAATTCAAGCTGACAACCCTTCTCTGTTTAGTCTCTTTTAGAAGTTTCCGATGCCAAAGCTTTAGAAATCTCTAACAGAGTTTTTTCTCCCGAAGGTATATGTTTCTATTTAAACAGCAGAACCAAAATGAATTCTCATACAATGTTCTACCCTTATTTTGATGATTATGTCAATTTATGTGTTGTCAGATGTGTTAAAGAGCATGAGGGAAAACTTCTCTATTAAGCTCTAATGCCAAACAGTTACTGATTTCTTTCAGGAAACCTCACATAGGTGTATCATCTTCAACTCTGGCAAGATGGGTTAAAGAAGTGATGAGAATGTCTGATGTTGATGTTAGTATGTTTGGCGCACACTCTGTTCGTGGTGCTTCTGCTTCTCAAGCTTTCATGCAAGGAGGTTCTTTGAATGATATTATTAAATGTGCTGATTGGTCAAATTATAAGGTTTTTCACAAGTTTTATTTTAGACCTGTTGAAAATGCTGCCTCATGTCTATTGAAAATGCTTTAAACTTTTCCCCAACCTTGATGGTCAGAAAATCTGGATGTTATTAAAGACACTGAAGCTGATATTATTTCCTACCTAAACCCATCCTTTTGCTCACTTCTCTTTTTTTATCTTTTAGTTAGTGCTCAACAATAATAGAGAAGGATTATTAAGTTGGATATTCTTCTATTGGACTCTAATGTTGACAAGTTTTTTTCACCCCCTAATGACGATTAAAGTGGATTGGGACAGTGCTTGTTCTTGTTTTAATATCTTTTATATGTCTTACTAAATTGAAGATTGATTCAAAAAAGAAGGAAGAGTTATGAGTGTTCTGGCCTTTTATTAGGTTGGAATTTTTTGTTAATACAGCGTTCTAAGGGCCCGATGTAGGTAAAACCGAAATACCGAGTCCTTAATAGCGAATTTTACAGATTCGCTATTAAGGACTCGCAAAATAGAATGTAGGTAGGAATCGCTAAAATATTAGCGATTCCTTAACATTCCTTAATAACGAATCCCAAATTGAGATTAGCTAATAAGGAATACCTACCCATTCATTCCTATGGGCGAGGAGGCCCATAGGAATGAATGTGAAGATATTCACTGTTAGCGATTCGGTATTAAAGAATGGCAAATAGCAGGCACTATCTCAAGGGTGCCAGGGTGTCAAAAGGACACCCTGTTGCACCCCTGAAATGTGCATGCGGGCACATGTGGCTAAATAAAGAAGATTGCAATAATATTAGCCTCTGTTACTTTAATAAAATCCGGATTTTCTGACCATCAAGTTTGGGGGAAAATCTACATTATGCAAAATATAGTTACAATATAAAGTGCCACAATGTCAATGCTTTGTCCCCAAAGGAATGGCTAGCCGGGGTCATCATAAGGACCAATCATTAAGAAGCCGGTAGCAGCCTTCTGTGCATGAAGCAATCAAACGCCGAGAGTACTCAGGTGCTGGTGCAATTTCAAGTCCAAGGTGAAAAATAAATATCTACAACTCTAGGAGCCACAGATGTTAAAGTCTGAATGCTGGTGCCAGAAAAATGAGTCGGGTGTAATCGGCACTTGAGCACTGAGCTGCCTTACCTTTAATTAACACCTTTTGTGTTTATTCAAATTTCTCTTAAAGGAAACCGTTGTCGGTTGATACATAATTACCCTGTTTTATAGGATTTATGGGCTTGCCAAGTCTTTTCATGAGTGGAATCCTCAGACAGCTCTCTTTCATTTTACCCAAAATCTTGTCCATGCTTGGATTTTGAGTCATAACAGTGTTGAATGTGAAACTGCACATCCCAGAATGCAACGTTCGCTTTACTCAGAAGTTCTGAAAGGAGCTGCAGGTCGCGAGGTTACATTTCCTTCCATGGTCGGTTAACTAATTACCATTAAACTTAGTGATAGCAACACCTATTATTTACCGCGCTTACAAATTGCAAAACTGCTGAATAAAAGCGCTACATAAAATAGGCTTTAGCTGTCCCCTTACTTTCCACCTTTAAGCGCCATTCTTTGGCGTCTTTTTAGGGTGTGTCTGGTGGGATACTTCTCGAGTAAGTTGTAATAAACATGTGAAAATCTGCATATTGAGAATTGTATGGTCAATTCTATATGCTGAATCTGAGTACATATTTCAGCTTTTAATTAATGCACTGAATACCCTCTTTGCAAATGGTAAATTAAAAAATGTACTGCTTTCACTGCACTGTTACGTCACCCGATGAGGAAATACATTCTGCCTTTACGCCCACTTGATTGCATGTTCGCGGGGAAAAAACTCGACGACTCCTCCCAAGAAATGCAAATATACCTAGTTGGCAAGAACTTTTTGTGTACAATGCCATCAGATTACACGGTCACATTCCAAGATGCTGCCACGCGTTCTCTCGGTGTGGTTCGAAACTATAGTGTTTATCTTTCTGAGCAAAGTCTGTATCATAAAAAATGTCAGTGAAATAACTTTCAGTAGTTGAAAATATAAATTTTAAGTACTGCAATCAGTCGACAATAACTAATTGCCTTCCTATATACAAATAATTTGATCTTTTCGCTTTAGGCATATACATCTTTATACCAAATTATCTGTTCATTGCACTTGGTGCAGCAATTGCCTTATAAACTACTGCTTTGTTTTTTTTTATTTTGTTCAAGTTCTGTTTTATTGATTTTGAAATAGAGCACCAAATACAGATCGTATGATACAGAGTAAAGATTGCAAGTGACAGTAGTACAGTCAAGCATTATGAACAAGACAAGCCCCACCACCCTTTCGGCGCCTCATGGTGTAAAAGGTGTGTGGTAACCTGACTGCCTAGTTTCTAGTTAAAAATTAGAAGGTACATAGATGAATATGCAGGTTACCACATTAATCAATGAACTGCCTGGGTGATTTTCCAAAGAAATCCACCAGCCAGAATATTTCTGAATGAAAAATACACAGGCCTTTCCCTTTGTGCGAGCTGAGCACCCCAGAATCACTCTTTCAGTACAGCACTTTGGGGGACTGTTACAGCCAGTTTGGGCCCACATTGCAGCCAGGTGCCACTGTACCCAACATTGGTCGATGTACCCTGGGATCCATACATCTGTGGCTCGGGAAACTGGGCCAAGTACAACCATTTCTGCACTTGACTCTCAGAGTAGCTAGGTCGAGTCTTCACAGGCAGTGCTCAATTTGAGCTGGTGGTTGCAGGTTTGGGTCCACTGGTACTCATGTTTGGGAATCAGGACTTTTTCATTTATCGGGCTTTGAGCGAAAACAAGAGAGAGAAAGGCAGGAAAAGGGGACAGTAGGAAAGAGAGAATGACAGAAAAACGGTGAGAACGGGAGAAAGCAGGAATAAAAAAAAATGCTGGAGTGAGTTAAAGGGACAGGGAGTGGTGGACGAAAGAGGTATTAGATGGAATTGGCAGCCGTGGGATTCTAAGAAAAACATTGGGCACCAGCCCTTATTATTATACCTATTTAGTCCTGATTTCTGAGGCGTGTGGGAGGGCATGAACTCAGAATTTAAGACCCAATCAACAGACAGAACAGCTTCTTATCTTTTGAGCTCAGTTCTTATCTTTTTTTAAGAAAGAAAGTCCTTTTTAATCGCACTGCATTACTAAATACTAGACAATTTCACCCAGAGCAATGATCCTGGTCAGTGCCGTCCCTTGTGGCGCTACACTCAGTGACTCTCCTTTGTACCTTGTGCCACCAGTGTGACCGTTGAGAAGCATATCCCCCAACAATCATGAAAGAAACATGAATCAGTTAGAGGTGCAGATATTGGTGCACCGCAACTCAAGTGCACAATCAACTCATGGGTATCATGAGTTAGTGCCAAATTTAGAGTTTGGCAGACCGGGTACTATCGTTTCCGCAAAACTCTTGGTTTGCCCACCATATTTAGAGAGACAAGAGGACCGTAAGTTTTCCATAAACTGAACCCCCATTGGCTCATTTGACGGAAAGCTTCCTCTGATGGGCCGATAGAGTAGGGGCCATCAGAGGAAAGGTCTTACATCACCCATACTATTTAGGGTGGACAATGTAATATAATTTTTAGGTCGCAGCCTTCCGGACAGCGCCACTGTCTGGTTTGCTTAAGACATCTTGGGGACATTCAGAAAGTTGACCTAGGAATACATATTACTCATTGCTTACCATGGGCTTTGTGGTTTGTGTGATCTTCACCACGGCCTAAGGGCCGTGTGTATGTGGTGCGCGAGCTGCGCGAAAAGACGAGACACACACAGTGGCTATGGATGTGTGGACTGACAACTTTTATTGTGCGCACCTCGCCTTCTTGCGGCCTTGGGTGCTGTCAGCTTCCTAGGTGAAGTGAGGGGCAGGCCCTCTCTTGAGCCAGGAGATGTTCCGTGTTACCCTCTATCCTCCTTTCGCTACAGTCACCATAGTCCCTTTCACGCTGACCACTGTAAAGTGGCCTGGTTCGTACCTGGTTTGGAATTTACCTCCTGGCCTCCTGTCTTTCATGAGTACAGAATCTCCCCTTCACAGTTCTCTAGGCGCTGTTCTCCGTGTCTTGCTGGCAGCGAGATTTTTCTTCTTTCTTCGCTCTAGGTCATCTTCCTCGTGGTATGGGGGAGGGGTCCACCCTGGGTAGACAGGGAGCATGTCCCGGCGGACTCCATTGAACATTAGCACCCGTTGTGTGCATCGGGTAGGACAGTGGGGAGTGCCCCTGTATTCCCGAAGGAATGATTGCAGATGACGTTCAGGGTCCACGTTCTCCGATACATCAAACCTTTTTGAGGGTCCTCATGAACCTCTCAACCTCCTCGTTGGCTTGAGGCCATTGTGGGGTGATGCGCCGATGGCGTATGCCTTCCTCTGCATGAAGTCCTGCAACTCGCTTCCATGGAAAGGGGGCCCAGTGTCGCTCTTGATCTCTTCCGGGCATCCGAACATGGCAAACACCTTTTCGAGTACTGTGGCAACGTTGGAGAACACAGTGGAGCTGACCACTTCTACCAGGGGGTACTTGGAGTGGCTGTCGATCATCACTACGGTCGTCCGACCATCGAGGAAACTCTGAGTGGATGAGGATATCATCACTCACGTTCAGCACTCCTGGTAGGCCTGTGAGGATTTCTCTCACTGCATCTTGGAATACCTCTGCTGCGGACGATATCCCGAAGTTCAGGCATTTGTATCTTCACAGCCCAAGGTGGGTGCTGAACGTGGTTATGTAGCGGCTCTCCTTGGCTAGGACCAGCTGGTGATAGCCTGCATTCAGGTCCAGTTTGGAAAACCAGCAAGACCCGTTGACATCGGCCACTATGTCACCCATTGTCGGGGTGATGTGCAGCTCACTCTTTATGGCCTTGTTGGGGAGGCGCATCTCTATGCGTCTCTACCTGATCTTCCCTGGCTGTCTGGGCTTCTCGGCTATCTCCATAGGGGATACCCACGGTGTGGGTCCCGTGACCTTTTCAATGACTCCTTGATCCTCTAGTTTTTGCAGTTCTTGTTCTACTAGGGGTCTGAGGTGGAAAGGGATCCTCCTGTGTTGTAGTGCCGTTGGCGTGATCGACGGGTCAATGTGCAACTTGATGGGTGCTTTCTTGATCCCACTCAGCCCTTGGAAGATGTTTGCAAACTGTTCCAATAGTTCTTTGGTCTGGTTCACCTGTACACTTCTTGCAAACATGACTAATCCTAAATCTTCTGCTGTGTGGCTGCTTAGGAGTGTGTCAGCCTCTTGGTTGATGACATGAATATCGGCGGTGATTTCACTGTCTTCTGCCAGTATTGGTATTGTCATTTTGCCTCAGGTCGGTAGGGGTGAGTCACTCCCATATGCTAATATTTTAGTTTTAGATGGTCGGAGCTCGGGTTTGAGCTGCAGCCGATTGTATTGTTGGATGCCCATGACATTTACTGACGCGCCAGTGTCAATTACCATGCTTACTTCTGATCCGGCGATCTTCACTGAGCATGTGGGCTGTGGCCTTCTACGTTTCTTCAGTGCCTGCATGAATGACACAAGGTACGTTTCATTAATTCTTCCTTCCCCCTTGAGATGACGCCAGGAATGCGCTCGACAGTTGTCTCACAAGTTTGCGCAGGGGTCTGGCTCCCCTGTTTTCCTTCCTTTGGCCTTTCCGCTGGTACGCAGATGCGAAGTGGTTCGGAATTTCACAGTTGGTACACATATTACCCTGTACGGGCCACTTTTGCGGTGGTGTTCCTCGTGCCCACAGTACCGGCACTGCCCTCGCAGAGTCTAGGGCGGGTAGACCCGTGGCCTGTTCCTCTTGTCTCGTGTTGTGATGGCATCAGCTCGCTCTGTTTTAATGGCCGTGCTCTTTTCAGTCTTGTGCGTAAGCACCAGGTCCATTTCGTTTGCCCATGCGGCAGACAGGTTGTGTGATCGGACCATGACTAGTATGTCGTTTAGGGGCATATTCAGCTGCCTCAGGATAAGCCCTTGTAGGACCTTGCTGCGCACTCCCTGGAGGAGCTGGGCTTGAATTTCTTCTGTGGCCCTTTTGTCGACTAGGTTCGTGCCTGCTAGCTCTCTCAGTCCTGCATGTCTGGCTTGGCGTAGCTTGAACCTCTCATAGTCCGGGTTCAGTTGGGGGTCGAAGTGTGCGTTGAGCGCAGCAACCGCTGCCTCATAGTCAAAGGGGCCCCCGGTGGCCGGGAGGTTCTTGAATAGTAAGTACACCTCTTCCCCCGCATAGTGGAGCAGGAGCGAGCGCTTAACAGCTCCGTCTGTCTTGTCTTCCTGGTGGCTATAAAGTAATTGTCTAGACATCCCATCCTCGTCCCCAATGTGACCTTCACCACAGCCTACGGGCTTCGTGTATGCTGGTGCGCACGCTGCGCGAAAAGATGAGACGCACACAGTGGCTATGAATGTGCGGACTGCCCCCGAGCGGGCACACTCCTTCCTTTTATTGTGCGCGCCCTGCCCGCTGGCAGGAGTGCATGGGTGTGACACGTCCGGCGGCGGCCGGGAACAACTAGACTGCGGCAATCATTACAGTTTGTAACTCACATTTTCTGGCTTTTTATTTGCTGGCTTTATTTGCTTTAGGCTGTCCAGGACCTTCTTTAATGTGTTCTTCCGCAAACTCACTTTCTGTAAACAGGCCTTTACATATTGCTCTTCTCTTGTCACATTTCTGTGCATTCAAAGACAGAGGTCAAATGTCAGGGTGTGTTCTTTCCCTGACTTCAAAGTGAGAAGATTTATGTGACAATTGTGCTGGCTACTGGGGGTCTGCTTAAGAAAAGCTGTACAATGTTATTTCTTTTTTTAGCACGCAGCAACATTTAAATGTATGTAAATGAACAGTGCTGACAATCAAATGAATACATTGGGTGAGGACGTTTCAACACATTATCATTTGTGCGCTGTATACCTTTATCAGTAAAACTGTATGTGAGTGCAAATGTAATGGTCATTTCAATTGAAGTTGTGTTTTCTGTAATGGCAGTTCACTACCATACCATGCAAACTCCATGTTACCCCAATTCACTCAACTCTGCACCACTCCACTCCACGCTACTGCACTCTATTCTGCACCACTCCACACTATGCCACTCCACTCCACACTGTGTCACTACACTATTCTCTGGACCACTCCACTCTACCCTTCTCTATTCTGCACCACTACACTCTACTCTATGCCAGTGCACTCTACTCCATGTTACTATGGAAATCAATATGTTAATTGCTAAAAAGAAAATCTCATCCTTATTATTAGAATCGCCCACTGTGAACTCCACATTAACCTTGACTCGCAAATATGTAGTCAAGCAAGCCCTGAGACTCAGTCCCAGGATTTTCTGACTAGTTTGTTTAATTAAAAATTACGGTCAGGAAAACAGTTACAGGCATGAGGACTGTCTCAATTTACAATCGGTATATGTCCTTCATTTATACAAAACATACCTTTGGAGTCATAAATTAATGGTCTAGTGGTTACTACAGGTGGGCTCTACCTCGCGTGGACACGTGGCCAGTGGATAAAGTGTCCAGATGTTCCGCATGGAAATGGGTGAGCACTGCATGTGCTAGGTCCTGATTGGCTATGTGGCCATTGGCTTTGTAGGAAGCCGGCTCTGTATATCCTATACCAAAAAGAGGTAGAGTGTGCACAGAGCCCAGTGAGTCCCCAAAGGTGTGGCAGAGTTTAAAGTAGGTAATACTTTAATCTCAATTTAGTGGTAGCAGGGCTAAGCAGTAAAGCTTAGCAGAGGGTAGTGTGAATGCAGTTGTTGGACACACCCATACAAGACAGGAACACTCACTCAATGACTAACTCCAGACCAATGTTTTGTAAAAATACTCCTTTAGTTACTCTTATTTTAGGAACCAGTTGGACTCAGTTACAGGCAGGTAATACTTTAATAAAGGCAGTAGGAATACTTTATGGCCTTGGAAGTACTTTGGTATTGTCAATTCCAAACAGTAACAATTAGTACTGGTACAAGATAGACAGTTGTAGGTAATCGTCAAAATGCAATGCAATCCTATGGAAGGAAAACAGGGTTATGCATCAGCTGGCAAGTACACAACTTACATTGCCAGTCTTCGAGGGTTAGTCCAACCCTGAGTAAGGGTCAGCTTGGGCTGGGCACTGCACCACCAGTGGCGCTGTGGCAGCGGGGTGCAGAGTTCAGTATCTCTACCACAGCAGTCGATACCAGCAATGGTGTTCCGCTCTCGGGGTCAGCGGAGAAAAATTGGGGTGAATGGGACTCAGTAGGCAACCAACGCCAGGACCGTCACGGTTGTCGTCAGCAAGTCATTGTAGATCGAAAGGATGCACCACCATCCCAGCAGGCTTGGACGTGGGGATGGAGATGTGCAGGGGATGGAGAAGTTCTGATGTGGTTGGCCAGCTCAGAGAGGCAGTGGTAAAGCAGGCGAGGCAGGAGAAGGCACAGGACCACTTGAAATAGGGTTTGGGCTCTTGGAAATGGAGCTGTGATCAACTTGTGTCATTGGTTTGAGAGGATCCCTCTAGTAGAGGCCGTCCAACTGCGATGCTGCTGTGGTCTTTGTACCGGCAGACGCTGAGGACTAGTGCCTCTAGCCCAAAGGGAGGTTCTTGGAGATTGTTTGAAGGTAGAAAGATCTTTGGAGTTTCTTGGAGGCCTGGCAGGGTTGCTGGAAGGACAGCAGGTCCAGTTGTCAAACCATCTTCAGGTTTCAGGGTTCTTGCTGGGTTTTTTCTTGAGCGGTTCAGTTCCTGGTTCAGCAGTCGTGTTCTTCCGTCATCTTCTTGTGGTCTGTCTAATCAGTAGCCAATCAATACTGTCCATTAGAGTGCCTACACCATTTGGGTGCCTCCTACCTTTGGGGAGAGGGGCACATGCATGTTCCTATTTGGCCTAATTCTCCAATTCAAGATGGAGAATTTCTAAGATAGGTGTTGACCTCAACTCCTGGTGACCCTAGGTGTGTGCCTGGCTGAGGTGGACACTCCTACTCTGCTTGGTAATTTTCCTGCCTGTCCTGCTACCAAAAGTGGGGCATCTCCACTAGTTGGAGCTGCACAAATCAGGACATCACAAGGGGAGAGTCTTTAAGGCTCAACACCTAGTGTTGCTGTTCCTGCCAGTGAGATGTGTGAAGCACCTCCACTCAGAGTAGGCTTTGTTTCTGACCTCCAGGAGCACAAAGGCTCTCACCCCATGAGGTCAGAAAGCCGTCTGATGGTGGCTGGTTGGCAGGGAACGCTCAGCCAATACAATAGAGGTCTGTCTTTTTCCATGGGGCATCTATTAGATGCCCTCTGAGTGCATTTTATAATAAATCTAACACTGCCATCAGTGTGAGTTTATTATGCACAAACCAAACTTCTCAGTTTTCAGTAAAGCCATCTTGGAGCCGTGGAGTTCGTAATGACAAACTCCCAGTCCATGTGCTCAAAATGGCTCCCTGCACTTACAATGTCTGTGAATGGCATGAACACTGTAGGGGTGTATTGCTCATGCAGCTATGCCCTCACCTGAGGTATGGTGCATCCTGTCTTCGGGCTGGAAGGCCTGCTATAGGGTTGACTTACCCATTTCACAGGCAGTGTTAGGGAGCATGGCAAACAGGGAGGTGTGCCATGTTGACTCTTCAATTTGAGCGGCACCAAAACACGTAGCCTGCAGTAGCAGTGTGTGGGTGTTAAGGTTAGGGGTCTCTGAAGGTGGCATAATACATGCTGCAGCCCTCAGAAGACCTCTCTGCTCACAAGGCCCTTGATATCAGGGGGACCTTTTACAAGGGACTTTCCTGTGACCCAGAGTTGTTCCAATTGTTGAATAAAAAGGTACAGTTTTGGGGAGGAACACAGGTGCTGAGGCCTGGTTAGCAGGGTCCCAGCACACACTCAGTCAAGTTGGCATTAGGTATCTAGCAAAAAGGTAAGGGGTAACCATGCAAAAAGGAGTGAACATGTGACACAAATATAATTGAACACATTAAAACACATATAAAGACTAAGGGCATCATTACGATGGTAGTGAGACCACAACCTGCAGTCCCACCGCCATCAATAAAAACAGTCCAACTGCCGGATTATTATCCGGCTGTCAGAGGCATTGGTCTTAGGGATAGACCGCTGCTTTTCCAACAGGCTCAAGGAACCTGTCAGGGCAGTGTTCTGATCGTAACCCAAACAACAGCGGCAGTGCCTGCTCAGGCACCACTGCAGGATTAGGATGTCTGTTTCCCTTGGCCTGTACATGGCGATCTGACCGCCATGTACAGGCAGATGGAAAGTGACTTTGGGGGCCCCTAGCAGGGCCCCGTCCCCAGTTGCCCTTCGCTGTGGGGCTTGGAAAGCACATGTGGTGCCCCCCAAACATCAATGGACCCTATACCAGGCACCTTGTGGTGCCTGGCACACTATGCATGGATGTTTAAAACATTCATATTTCTATTGTGGCTTGTGCTGCAGCACTTTTCAGGATCACTGCACAAGCTGCAATAGAAAATGTCATGTTTATGACCGCATGCACGGCGGTCGGATTGTAATTTTGCAGGTGGGACTGCCGCCTACATGTCAGCCGGTATCCATCCCTTAATGACGGCAGTTGGATGCAAATCTAACTGCCATGATAATGAGGCCCTAAATGTGCAAGATGGAAGAGAGACAAAAGAGAGTCAGTGTTAGAATTATGGGCCATCTTTGAAGAAGTTCAAACAGATAGCCTCACAGTGCCAATAGCGATCTAGGCATTGGCACTTCCCCCACCATATGCAGGAATGGATGTACTCACACCAGGTCCCCCTGTATTAGGATATTCGATCCCAATAATAGTAGAAGCTAACGAGCCCCCCACTGAAAGAAGGCCAGGTTGGTCTAATCCTTAGAAATCCAAAAGCAAGCGAGCCCAGACGCCCCCAGCACAGCCCAATTCCCTAGGGAAGGTCCCCAAAAGCTTGACTCCTTGTCCACCACTTTCAACACATGCCACCTGAAAGGCAAGTAAAATACACACTCCCACTGGTTCAGGCAAACATAAACGAGTGTCAGGAAAATTTGTGGTGATTCTCGATAGCGACTTAGCGAGTTCGGGATATAAAGGGAGCTCCAGTCCCCTGGGAACTGATGACGAGGGTGGGGCTTCAGGGTTTGCCCAGGTAGTTGGGGAGGAAACAGACAGTGACTTTGAACGTGAAGCCAGACTAACGAAAGCAGGATGTAGCTCATAGCAAAAGAGACAGGCTAGATGGCGGGAGAAAGAGAGACATGAGCTGATGCTTGAGAGAGAAAGCAAAAGACACACAATTGATAGACGGAATTCAGAACAAATCAAAACATTCACCCCCAGTCAAGAGATCTGGGTTAAATCCATCATTCTTTTGCTCACCATGCCATCCCAGTTTAGACCTGGCCATATTAATATCACTCTTGACCCTGTGCCTCATGGGAACAGTCCAGCCCGAACTGCCAAGCCAGGTCCTCCCTGGACTCGAAACAAGCATCCTAGGATCAGTTTCGGGATTTCACCCCTCATCAGCCAGGATAGCTTGATTCCAGTGGCACAGTGAGCCCAGGACCCACGTCTGGGTATACCTGGCGCACTTAGGGCGAGAAAGCAAAAGACACACAATTGATGGACGGAATGCAGAACAAATCAAAACATTCACGCCCAGTCAAGAGATCTGGGTAAAATCCATCATTCTTTTGCTCACCATGCCACCCCAGTTTAGACCTGGCCATTTGCAAATCAGTCTTGACCCTGTGCCTCATGGGTACAGTCCAGCCCAAACTGCCAAGCCAGGTCGTCCCCGGAGCAGAAACAAGCATCCTAGGACTGGTTTCGGGGTTTCACCCCTCTTCAGCTAAGATGGCTTGATTCCAGTGGCACAGTGAGCCCAGGACCCACGTCTGGGCATACCTGGCGCACTTAGGGTGAGAAAGCAAAAGCCACACAATTGATGGACGGAATGCAGAACAAATCAAAATATTCACCCCCAGTGAAGAGATCTGGGTTAAATCCATAATTCTTTTGCTCACCATGCCACCCCAGTATAGACCTGGCCATTTGCAAATCAGTCTTGACCCTGTGCCTCATGGGTACAGTCCAGCCCAAACTGCCAAGCCAGGTCGTCCCCGGAGCAGAAACAAGCATCCTAGGACTGGTTTCGGGGTTTCACCCCTCTTCAGCCAAGATGGCTTGATTCCAGTGGCACAGTGAGCCCAGGACCCACGTCTGGGCATACCTGGCGCACTTAGGGTGAGAAAGCAAAAGCCACACAATTGATGGACGGAATGCAGAACAAATCAAAATATTCACCCCCAGTGAAGAGATCTGGGTTAAATCCATAATTCTTTTGCTCACCATGCCACCCCAGTATAGACCTGGCCATATGCAAATCAGTCTTGACCCTGTGCCTCATGGGAACAGTCCAGCCCAAACTGCCAAGCCAGGTCGTCCCTGGACCAGAAACAAGCATCCAAGGACCGGTTTCGGCGTTTCACCCCTCTTCAGCCAGGATAGTTTGATTCCAGGGGCACAGTGAGCCCAGGACCCACGTCTGGGCATACCTGGCGCACTTAGGGCGAGAAAGCAAAAGACACACAATTGATGGACGGAATACAGAACAAATCAAACCATTCACCCCCAGTCAAGAGATCTGGGTTAAATCCATCATTCTTTTGCTCACCATGCCACCCTAGTTTAGACATGGCCATATGCAAATCAGTCTTGACCCTGTACCTCACGAGAATAGTCCAGCCCGAACTGCCAAGCCAGGCCCTCCCTAGACCAGAAACAAGCATCCAAGGACCGGTTTCGGCGTTTCACCCCTCTTCAGCCAGGATAGTTTGATTCCAGGGGCACAGTGAGCCCAGGACCCACGTCTGGGCATACCTGGCGCACTTAGGTAGAGAAAGCAAAAGACACACAATTGATGGACGGAATGCAGAACAAATCAAAACATTCACCCACAGTCAAGAGATCTGGGTTAAATCCATCATTCTTTTGCTCACCATGCCACCCCAGTTTAGACGTGGCCATATGCAAATCAGTCTTGACTCTGTGCCTCATGGGAACAGTCCAGCCCAAACTGCCAAGCCAGGTCCTCCCTGGACCAGAAACAAGCATCCTGGGACCGGTTTTGGGGTTTCACCCCACTTCAGCCAGGATAGCTTGATTCCAGTGGCACAGTGAGCCCAGGACCCATGTCTGGGCATACCAGGCGCACTTAGGGCGAGAAAGCAAAAGACACACAATTGATGGACGGAATACAGAACAAATCAAACCATTCACCCCCAGTCAAGAGATCTGGGTTAAATCCATCATTCTTTTGCTCACCATGCCACCCCAGTTTAGACATGGCCATATGCAAATCAGTCTTGACCCTGTACCTCACGAGAATAGTCCAGCCCGAACTGCCAAGCCAGGTCCTCCCTAGACCAGAAACAAGCATCCTAGGACCGGTTTCGGGGTTTCACCCCTCTTCAGCCAGGATAGCTTGATTCCAGTGCCACAGTGATCCGAGGACCCTCGTCTGGGCATACCTGGCGCACTTAGGGCGAGAAAGCAAAAGACACACAATTGATGGACGGAATGCAGAACAAATCAAAACATTCACACCCAGTCAAGAGATCTGGGTAAAATCCATCATTCTTTTGCTCACCATGCCACCCCAGTTTAGACCTGGCCATTTGCAAATCAGTCTTGACCCTGTGCCTCATGGGTACAGTCCAGCCCGAACTGCCAAGCCAGGTCGTCCCTGGAGCAGAAACAAGCATCCTAGGACTGGTTTCGGGGTTTCACCCCTCTTCAGCCAAGATAGCTTGATTCCAGTGGCACAGTGAGCCCAGGACCCACATCTGGGCATACCTGGCGCACTTAGGGCGAGAAAGCAAAAGACACACAATTGATGGACGGAATGCAGAACAAATCAAAATATTTACCCCCAGTGAAGAGATCTGGGTTAAATCCATCATTCTTTTGCTCACCATGCCACCCCAGTATAGACCTGGCCATATGCAAATCAGTCGTGACCCTGTGCCTCATGGGAACAGTCCAGCCCAAACTCCCAAGCCAGGTCGTCCCTGGACCAGAAACAAGCATCCAAGGACCGGTTTCGGTGTTTCACCCCTCTTCAGCCAGGATAGTTTGATTCCAGGGGCACAGTGAGCCCAGGACCCATGTATGGGCATACCTGGCGCACTTAGGTAGAGAAAGCAAAAGACACACAATTGATGGACGGAATGCAGAACAAATCAAAACATTCATCCACAGTCAAGAGATCTGGGTTAAATCCATCATTCTTTTGCTCACCATGCCACCCCAGTTTAGACCTGGCCATATGCATATCAGTCTTGACCCTGTGCTTCATGGGAACAGTCCAGCCCAAACTGCCGAGCCAGGTCCTCCCTGGACCAGAAACAAGCATCCTGGGACCGGTTTCGGGGTTTCACCCCTCTTCAGCCAGGATAGCTTGATTCCAGTGGCACAGTGAGCCCAGGACCCATGTCTGGGCATACCAGGCGCACTTAGGGCGAGAAAGCAAAAGACACACAATTGATGGACGGAATGCAGAACAAATCAAAACATTCACCCCCAGTCAAGAGATCTGGTTTAAATCCATCATTCTTTTCCTCACCATGCCACCCCAGTTTAGACCTGGCCATATGCAAATCAGTCTTGACCCTCTGCCTCATGGGAACAGTCCAGCCCGAACTGCCAAGCCAGGTTGTCCCTGGAGCAGAAACAAGCATCCTAGGACTGGTTTCGGGGTTTCACCCCTCTTCAGCCAGGATAGCTTGATTCCAGTGGCACAGTGAGCCCAGGACCCACGTCTGGGCATACCTGGCGCACTTAGGGCGAGAAAGCAAAAGACACATAATTGATGGACGGAATGCAGAACAAATCAGAACATTCACCCCTAGTCAAGAGATCTGGGTTAAATCCATCATTCTTTTGCTCACCATGCCACCCCAGTTTAGACCTGGCCATATGCAAATCAGTTTTGACCCTGTGCCTCATGGGAACAGTCCAGCCTGAACTGCCAATCCAGGTCCTCCCTGGACCAGAAACAAGCATTCAAGGACCGGTTTTGGGGTTTCACCCCTCTTCAGCCAGGATATCTTGATTCCAGTAGCACAGTGAGCCCAGGACCCATGTCTGGGCATACCTGGCGCACTTAGGGCGAGAAAGCAAAAGACACTCAATTGATGGACGGAATGCAGAACAAATCAAAACATTCACCCCCAGTCAAGATATCTGGGTTAAATCCATCATTCTTTTGCTCACCATGCCACCCCAGTTTAGACCTGGCCATATGCAAATCAGTCTTGACCCTGTGCCTCGTGGGAACAGTCCAGCCCTGACTGCCAAACCGGGTCCTCCCTGGAACAGAAACAAGCATCCCAGGACCAGTTTTGGGGTTTCACCCCTCTTCAGCCAGGACAGCATGATTCCAGTGGCAGTGAGCCCAGGACCTACGTCTGGGCATACCCGGTGCACTTAGGACGAGAAAGCAAAAGACACACAATTGTTAGCCCTAAGTTGGCAGGGTATGCCCAGACGTGGGTCCCTTGCTCACTTTGCCACTGGATTCAAGCTAGCCTGGCTGATGGCGGCTGATTAGCCAGAAACCGGTCCCAGGATGCTTGTTTCCGGTCCAGGTAAGACATGGCTTGGCTGTTCGGGCTAGACTGTTCCCATGAGGCACAGGGTCAGACTGATTTGCATATGGCCATGTCTGAACTGGGGTGGCGGAGTGAGCGAAAGAATGATGATGGATTAAACCCAGATCAGTTGACTGGGGTGAGTGCTTGCAATGTTCAACACTCTGTCCATCATCCCCTTTGGTTTTGCTTTGTTCGGCCTAAGTTGGCAGGGTATGCCCAGATGTGGGTCCCTTGCTCACTTTGCCACTGGATTCAAGCTAGCCTGGTTGATGATGGCTGATTAGCCAGAAACCAGTCCCAGGATGCTTGTTTCCGGTCCAGGGAAGATATGGCTTGGCAGTTTGGGCTGGACTGTTCCCATGAGGCACAGGGTCAGACTGATTTGCATATGGCCATGTCTGAACTGGGGTGGCGGAGTGAGCTAAAGAATTATGATGGATTAAACCCAGATCAGTTGACTGGGGGTGAGTGCTTGAAATGTTCAACACTCCGTCCATCATCCCCTTTGGTTTGGCTTGAGAGAGAAAGGGCACGCAACCAGGAGTTAGAGCAAGAGTATAGGACAGTGTGCTCTTTTCATAAGAAAAGCAAGGACAAGTATAGGGCGGAGCGCTGGTAAGAGTCAAAGGTCGTTGAAAGGCTACTAACAGGGCTCAGAGCCACACTGTCCAGATGACAAAGGAGAGGGACTCACCAAGCAATAAAGGAACAAGGGAGCCTCGTAGTCACCCACCTGCGACGTAGGAAAAACCAAATAGCACCTGTGCATTCACATGAGGGAAGCAGCAACGAAGATACACGTTGCTCCGCACAGGTGCACGACAAAGATAAACTAAACCTGAGTGAGATAATAGCCAAAACGGAAGGTAATACTTTTGTATATTTGTTTGCTTAGAATCGCCCATTGTGAACTCCACACCAACCTCAACTTGCAAAATATGTAGTCAAGCAGGCCCTGAGACTCAGGCTCGGGATTGCTGATTGATAGGTCACAGGTGGGATGGTGCGTAGGTCAAAGGCAAACACTCGGGCAGGAAACTCTTGATTATTCCCACAAATATGCGCAGAAACAATACAATGGCCAAGGGAGATTGCCCCAATAAAGAACACATGGCCAGAGGGGGTATGCGAGCTCCTAAAAACACCATAAGTTAGACGCCACATGATGTTAGGAACACATTGCCAATCAGGACCTAGCACACGCTGTGATCATGGGCTCCCAATGCCGGACTTCTGGACACTCTATCCACCGGCTACATTGTGTTCATGCGAGGTCGAGACCCACCTCTAGTGACCATCAGACCATTAACTTGTGACTCAAAAGGCAGCAACCAACAATCCTCACCATATATGGTAGGCCAGAAACTTTTATAACCTGTCCTGTTTTGTATAAGAGAAGGGCATATACCGATTGTAAATTGAGACAGTCCTCAGACCTCTTGCCTGTAACTGTTCCCTGGGCCATAATGTTTAATTAAACAAACTGTTCCTGTTTTGCCAAACGCCTCTTGTCTTCTGTTTTTCACGGATTTTGAATTCAAGTAACTCCCACACTACTCAGCTTTGCATCACTGCACTCTTTGCCACTGCACTCTGCACCACTCTGTGCCGCTCCACTCTTGGCCACCCTACTATGCAACACTGCACTCTATGCCACTGCACTCTACATCAATGTACTCTATTCTGTACCACTTTACTGTACGCCAGTGCACTCTATGCCAATCCCATCTATGCCACTCTAATCTACTCTGCAACACTGTAATCGATTCTACGCCACTGCGCTCAGCACCACTGCACGCTGCTCAACTCCACTCTACTCGGCAGGACTCTACGCCACTGCCAAAGCACTCTATACAACTTTACTCAAAACCAATGCACCTTATGTCAATCTACTCTTCACCACTGCACTCTATCACAGTATACTCTGCAGCACTGCACTCTCCCCAGCTCTACTTTATGCCACTCTATGCCACTGAGCTCTACGCCACTGAACTCTACACCAATCAGCTCTAAGCCACTCTAATCTGCTCTGTACCACTGCACTCTATGATACTCATCTATACCAATGCACTCTGCTCCACTTCTCTCTATTCTGAAACAATTTATACTGCAGTCTACATCACTTTACTCCTCTCCACGCTGCTCTTCTCCATGTCACTACCCTCGATGTCAATGCACTCTGCACCAATGCACCCTACACCACTTTACTCTCAACCAATCCACTCTACGGCACTGCACTCTATGGCAATCTATTCTGCACCTCTGCACTGTATGCCCCTGCACTCTACTCCACTCTACTCTACACTATTGCACTCTACATCACTTTACTCTGTAACACTGTACACCACTGCACTCTAAACCAATGATCTCTACACCAATGCACTCTACGATACTCTACTCTACAACACTGCAGTCTACGACACTCTACTCTGCAGCACTGCACTCTCTGACACTGAACTCTGCACTACTCTACTCTCTGCCACTTTACTCTATGCCACTGCACTGTTTTCTGCACCACTCCATGCCACTCTACTGGACTATATGCCACTGCCCTCTATGCCTCTCTAATCTACTGGGCACCACTGCACTCTGACACTGCACTCTATGCCTCTCTACTCTACACCGCTCTATTCTATGCCAGTTCACCCTAGCCCAATCTACTATATGCCATTGCACTATTAGCCACTGCACTCTGTGCCACTCCAGTCAAGGCAGCTCCACTCTGTGCCACTCCACTCTATGCCACTCCACTCTGCAACACTGCACTCTACACCAATGCACTCCACGCCAGTACTCTATACCAATTCACTCTACCCTGCACCACTTCACTCTATGCCACTTCACTCTACTCTGAAACAATCCACTATGTGACACTTCACTCTATGCCACCGCAGTCAATGCCAACTACTTTGCACCACTGCACTTTACGCCATTATACCCTTCAACATTTTACAATATGCCGCTTCACTCTACACCACTGCATGCTGCATCCCTCTATGCCTCTATGTGCTCTATGTCACTGCACTCTATGCCACTCTATTCTACTCTGCACACTATACTATTTGTCACTGCTCTCTGCACCACTCTACTCTGCTCTACTCTACTCTACGTCATACTACACCACTGCACTTTATACCACTGCACTCTATGCCTGTAGGAGAGTAGGATCTGCTTCACATGGGTACCCCCACTTGTTGCTGGTGTTTCACTGTTTTTCGACCTTAGTCTGGCTGTGGCCCTGTTAATCAGGACCCCAGCCTACCTGCTTCCTCTCCAAAATGGTTTCCATGTATGTTAGGTACATTTCTAATTGGATTCTGGAGTGCCTTATAAGCCCCTAGTATATGGTATACTATGTACCTAGGGCATAGGTACCTCAGAGGCCTACCAGGGGCTGAAACATTTATTATGCCACCCCTGGGAAGTACTCCAAAATGACACCACAGGTCTGCAACTGCACCCTGGGTAAGGTGGTGCTTGCACCCCTTACAGTGGTATAGGCTACCTATATCACTACCATTGCACACACACATATATATATGTGGAGAAGTGTGGCTCAATGGTTAGAGTGGCAGACCCTGATGCAGAGGTCTGGCCCGAGACCAGGGTTCAATTCCTGCTTCGGCGGGTCTTGGGCTTAATTTCCTCGGACCTGATATTTCTTGCCTCGTTGCCTATTCTAATCACGGGTCCCACTCTGCAACTCTGGGCAATAACTTGCTTAATCTCCACAACTGCCCCAACAGCGCAGGGGATGCCTGACTGCACCTTGGGGGTGCCCAGGAGTGGACACTTCACAGGGAAAGCCAGGATGGGTTCCTCTGCGGTATAAGTACAGTGCCGGGACACCTCTGTTGGTAGGTAGCTGCGCGCTTTACAAATGCCAGATTATTATTATTATATTATATAAAACCTATAAGTCACTCCTATGGCAGGCCTTAACAATCCTGAAGGCAGAGTGCTTGGTTTTTATGTGAGAGGGTGCCCTTGCATGAGCAGAGCCATCCTGCAGCGTTCGGAGTACCTCCTCTGATGCTGTTTGTAGTGCAGGCTGACCATTTACTCTTAAGTGCATTATAACCTTGCTGTAAATGCTAACTTTGGACTGGCTGCACGGAAACATGTTGTGTTTGGTGTCAAACGCTTTGGAATACTACCCCCTGCCAGTTCTGGTGGAGGGGGTAGCATTCCAACCTTCTAGAGGGAGAGACATGTTCACACTGGTCTAACCCGGTAAAGACTTTCTAAAGCCCTCGCATCACAAAATGGATGCCACTGCCACAGACACGGGTCTGGCCTCCTACTGCTGACCGAAACTCCGGCAGGGGAGGCCTGAACAATAGGTTTCCTGTCCCAGGGAGGTGTAACCACCTCCCCAGACAGGCAGATGTGTATTGGGGCTGGGCGGGAGCAGTCTCTGGTGCTTTGAAGTCCTGCACTGGGGGCACACTTGGTGTCCCTGTGCATAGTCCGGTTCAAACCGGTTGCAGGGGCTACCTGCCTCTGCTCTGGCATGAAACTGGACAAAGGAAATGGGTGTAACCACCCCTCTTTCCAAACCCTCCCATAGGTGGGTCCTTAGAGTATCTCCAACCCCCAAACTTTGTATAAGTATGGGAACCCAGTCCTTGAGACTTTAGATTACCCTAGACGAAAATCTGCAACATATATCCTGAACCTTCGACGTTCTACTTTAACTAGAAGACTGGGGTCAAGGAGTGACTCCCCTGCTTGACAGGCACCAAAGAAGCAACTGTCTGTTCTGCAATTCCGAAGCTCCCGCCGGACGCCGAAGTCTCTGCATCCCCAGAGGTGGATTTCCAGACTTCCCCGAGGCTACCCTGAGTCCACAGCATAGCTGAGGCCCGTGGCTATCGTGGGTGACGTGGAACCATGACCCCTGGACACCGTGATCTTTTGCTGATCCATCACCTTCATGGTCTTCCTCGAAGTTGTGTTTTGGGCTCCGAGTAGCCCCAGACTTGAGCACCTTCTGCACCGAAGATTTCTGGTCAGTTTCCAGTGCGACCGCTTGAGGCTCCTTCGCGATCGCTAGCCCGTTGGCTAGTGGGTCCCCACAAAGGCGACTCTTCTTCTGATTGGGCTTTCCTGGTTGCTCCAGACGTGCCCCGACTTACTCTCACTGGGTGAGTCCCCAGAACTTGCTGGTCTGCACCGACGTCCTTTTTCTATTTCCAAGTGACTTGCCGTTGCCAAGGCTTGTTGGGTCCAATCTGGTCGCCGACACTGCAGCACTCGTGGGACAGCTCGAATCCAGATCCTGGTTGTCGTTGACACCTCCTGGACCTCGTGGCTAAAGAATCAAGACACCCGTCAACTCACCTGAAGCACCCGACATCTGTGGGCATTGGACTATCGTGCCCTTGGTCACTGGTAAGTGACCCAGACTCTGTCCCCTCTGCTTTCAGGTTCCTTCCATCCTAGATCAAGGCTTGGATCTCTCCGGGCACTTCTCCTCTTCACGGCAGCAGCACTTCCTGAGCAGCTTCCATTGAAAACAGCGGCGCGACCCGACACCATTTGACACCTATGCACCCGGCTTCCCCGGGTGAGGTAACTCGAGTACTCCAGTGCTCCCATGGGTGTTGGCTCTAGACACCTCTAAGTCCAAAAGGGTTCGCTCGTAGTCATCCTCTAAGTGTCCTTAAACTCTTAATTTCCAACCGCGACTTTCCCCATAGAAGTTAACGGCGATTCGCGGGTGTGTTCTCACACTGCACGCGTCCCCCGTGGGTCCCCTGTGTCACTACCTTGGGTGGTTCGTTGTGGTTCAAGCACTTCTACAGGCTCTAGGCCTTGTGTCTAGTTCAGTTGTGGTTCTTATACCACTTTATTGGTATATGGTTTGGTACGCCACTAGGGCCCAAACATGTATTTGTGCTTTTACTGTTGAATACTGACTTGTAACTTAAGTACTTCGCACTCCAGTCTCATAAAGAGACTAGAGGGTTGTGTTTTATCTTAAATACATATATTTTAAATATATACCTGGTGTGGTTGTCCTTTCACTTGGCCATTCAAGAGATTACAGACTGGTAAAACAAGCTGCTTTACATTCCTTCAAGACTTAGCCTGAAGGCTGCTCTCCAGAGCTACCACTAGGATAGCTTTTAATAAAGGTTGTCTTTAACCCCTTCTGTGCTCAGGACGGCTCCCGGCCGTCATGAGTCACGGTAGTCGTGTGCTCATGACGGCCGGGAGCCATCCGACCGTTGCCGCTCCACCCACGTGCGGCAAATTCCCCACCTGTGCTGGCGAATTAAACAGTGGCCGGAGTTCGGACGGCTCCCGGCCATCATGAGCACACGCCCACCGTGATTCATGACAGCCGGGAGCCGTCCTGAGTACCTGGGCGCCACGCCCAGCCCCGCCCCCCTCGCGGCAGAATTTACCGCGCGTGGAAGGGGTTAACCTATCACCATAAGGGGTTGTTTGAACTGATACAAGGTGCCCACTATAACTAGTGGACAGCATATATCAGGCCAACTTCTCACAATGCCATTCTACTCTATGCCACTGCACTCTACGGCACTGCACTCCAAAACACTGCACTACTCTACTCCACTCTGTGCCTCTGCACTCTATGCCACTGCATTCTATGCCTCTGCACCACTCTAACCTATGCCAATGCACTCTACCCTGCACCACTCCACGCTACTCTGCAGCACTCCATGTCAATTCACTGTACTCTGTAATACTGCTCTCTCTGCCACTGAACTCTACGCCACTCTACTCATCATTACCCCACTCTGTGCCACTGTACTCTATGCCAATCCGCTCCAACCTACTCTGCACCACTGCACTCTATGACACTCTACTCAATACCACTGCACTCTATGCCACTTCCCTCTACTCTGAAACAATCTACTCTATGCCACTGCACTCTACGCCACTCAATTCCACTCTGCACCACTCCACTCTATGCCTCTCCACACTATGCCAATATACTCTGCACCACTGCACTGGACACCACTATACTCTACTCTAAGTAACTACACTCTATGACACTGGCACCAAACTACGCCACTGCACTCTATATCAGTGCACTCTATGCCACTCTACTTTACACCCCTGCACTCTATGACACTCTACTCTGGAGCACTGCACTCTCTATGACACTGGCACCAAACTTCACCACTGAACTCTAAATCACTCTACTCTATGCCATTCTACTCTCTGCCACTTTACTCAATGCCACTGCACTCTACTCTGCACCACTCTACGCCACTCTAATGCACTCTATGCCAATGCAACCTACGCCACTCCAATCTACTGGGCACCATGGCACTCCATGGCACTGCACTCTATACTACTTCACTCTATGCCTCTCTACTCTGCACCACTCTACTCTATGCCAATGCACTCTACCCCACTCTACTATTTGTCACTGCACTCTTCACCACTGTACTCCACACCAATCTAGTGTAGGCCACTACGCTCTACACCACTCCACTCCGCACTACTCCGTTCTGCAATACTGCACTCTACGCCAATGCACTCTACACCAGTACTCTATAAATCTCCAATCCACTCCACCCTGCACCACTCCACTCTACCCTGCACCACTCAACTCTACACCACTTCACACTGCTCTGAAACAAACTACTCTAGGATTTTGATGCATTCCCAGGTCTACAACTAACGGTTAATCTGAGAATGAGCCACAAATCCATGGGTGGATGCGTGGGAACACCAATGCTCTACCCAAGGAATGCCTCCCTGCTGCAGAGTAACGCAATGCAGTAATTTTCACATCCTTGCGTTGTTCTAGATTTATCAAAGCATGCAATGTGCCCTTGTGTGGCTTGACAAATCTTCATGGACATCATTTGTAGGTAGTCAGGGGTCGTAGCTGTGACCTCTAGCCTGCTCTCTGCTACTCCTGACCCTTCGTTTGTGACCCATGTGACAAATCCTTTGCCCCTTCTGAGGCCAGGGGTTGGAAAGAAAGTGCCAGGTGTAGCAGGAATCAAGCTAGAGGTCACAGCTGCAACCCCTGACTACCTCTAAATGATGCCCATGGAAATCATACTTAGGTATTGCGTCATCCTTGTGCACCCTTGCATGGCAAGGGCGATGCAAGACCTTGATATATATGGTCTGAGGTTTTTCGATTACTGTAGACTAAGCATAGTAGAATTAACCCAAGCATTTTTATTTTAAAAAATCAACCTTTTTCCTGTAACAATATCATGGATCATATATATCAGTGTAAATGTGCCGATTGTGATAAGTTAACTACCTACAGAAACAGCATTAAAATATTTAAAAATTGTTGAAAAGTTTCTGTGTTACATAAAAGGTGCGCACTCATGGAAATATGTGTTTTTATTTTTAAAATGTATGCACCTATATGAAGCAATTGACTAGTGTCAAAATTTGAATTTTTGCCAAGTCATGCTTTGCGTTTTGCAGGAGGAATGTATAGGAACAATTCATTGTAAAGTTATAGATCCCTCCCTGAAACCTCCCTATGATAATAATAGATTTAATAAATAGTGCTATCTTACACATACTGCAAAGTGTTGATAGCAGATATTATTATTTTTACATAAAGAAGAATGTTTCTTTTTGTATCAACTTACCTTGTAAAGTATGCAAGGCTTGATAACTCCTGCTGAAATTTGAACTTGTGACCCGTAATATGCATGTGTGTTTGACAAATGAGGGGGTGGGGAAATTTAACACATTAAAGCAACATACGGGATCCAAGTAAGTGAGTTAAATGATTTTCTAAAAGACAAAGATAAAAACATTTTACGTTTTTGTTGCTGTTTTATTGGTACTGCTATTAAAAAATGAATCCTTGCCTCCTTTTAGGTCTGGCATTAGCCAAATCCTTTTCATTTTACTAAAAATGTGTATAATATATTTACATATAGGGGCTTTCAGCCACCTCTCTTCATCTGTTGGTCTATTGTTGTATCATTCACATTTTGCTTCTGCCCACTACAGCATATAGAATCGAGGGTCAGCCTACTTAAGTCAGTGGTTAACTTCACTTTAAGTGACTATGGGGCATATCAACAAGGGCTGGCGATGTAATTATCGCCGCTTTAGCGTCTGTTTTTGTGCGAAAAGCGGCGATAATTATATCGCATTATTTACAAGGACACGCTATCGCGTGTTTCTTTGATTCAGCTCCTGTTTAGTTCACGCCTCGCTTTGCATCTCTAATGAGATGCAAAGTAGGCGTTCCCTGCAAAAACTAAGGGAAAATGATGTCTAACTGCCCTACTCCGTATTTACAATACGGCCCAGGACACCCATAGCGATGTAAAATACAGCGTTAACCGCTGTTATTGCCGTTATTTTAAGTCTGCTATTTTTCATGACTACCCAATCTATTGCATGGGAGGTGGATTCAGTGGCTGAATCCACATCTCCCCATCATCAAGGTTTCTTCTATCGCTGTGGGAATATCGCTGGTTCAACAGCGATATTCCTACATAACGCCCCTTTGATGTAAAATTTATCGCCCTGGAGTAACGTGTTGTTAATAATGCGTTATCCGGGCAATAAATTGCAGCGATAGGCGGCGATAAATATAAAAGCACTAAGCGCGCTTTGCGATATTTATCGCCGTCTGTTGCTGATATGCCCCTATATTTTGCTCTTTTACATGGAACTTATCCGCACACAAGCTAATTCCCTCCAGTGCCAGTGTTTTTGTTTTTACTTTATAATTACTTTAGTGTTGCTTTTGTGTTTGTAGCCTGATATGATAGCTGAACGCTTCTGATGCCCATTCCATGTTTATCAGATCCCATCTCCTGCCAATGCTGTAGTAAATTCCTTTTGGAGTGTTTTGCTTTTCTGACTGCTACTATTTCACAGCATACCAGATAATGTCCATTCCAGATAGTGTTCATTTGAAACTGTTCTGTATTAAGCCAATCTCTTTTACTTTGTTATTTCTTTCTCTCTTTCTTTCTTATTTCTTCCTTTGTTTCTTGATTTGCTTCTTGATTTGTTTCTTGATTTGCTTCTTTCCTTTCCTTTCCTTTCTTCTTTCCTTTTTGATTTACTTCCTTCTTGCCTATTTTTATTCTTGTCTTTTTCCTTCTTTCTTTTTTCTTTCTTTCTTTCTTGGCTGACTTCACTATGAGTTATGGCATGCTGCCCTTTCACAAGGAACACATCCACACACAAAGTAGTTCCATTCAGAGCCAGGGAATACTATATAAATGTGTGGTTTTTTATTCTAGAAAAAAAAACTTTCTTGCCTGTAGCAAATATTTTTTTTAGTTTGATGAGGGCCCAGAATACTCCCAAACAATAACATTTTGCAAGAACCATGACAAAGCAAAACAATAATTGCCAGAAGGCTTGCAGCCAACATCAGAACTATTGGCTTTGCCTATGCTTGCGTGTTTTTCACGTGGTGAATGTTTATGTGGTGGTTTGAAGTAAATTAAGGTTTTCCTATCAAGTGCAATTATATACACAAATCGTATTTTAACATGCTGTCTGGACTTCATAGTGGGCCAAACTTTCACATTTGTACTTTAGGCTGTGTTTGAGAGTTCATACACACATACCTTAACCCATATATTTACGATCATAAATAATGTGTTAGGTTTTAGATTGTATTTGTTGCTGAACTTTTTGGTGAATATTTCTTGGCATTACCTTTATTCATTCCAGAGTTTTTTTATTTTTGGGTCGGAGGCAGCTTTCCCTGTCTCACCAACATCATTTAATGAAATACATTCTATGGGGTAGATTTATGTTCCCTGGCGCATCCCTGCAAATCAGCATGGATGCGCCAGGGAAGATGCGTCACGCAAGTTTGCCCTTGCGCCACCGCAGATGCGCCGCATTTACAATGCGGCGCATCGTGGCACAAGGACAAGCAGATACGTGACGCATCTGCCGGTGTAAGGTTGGCGCAGTGCTGAAGTTGCGTCGCAAGCGCGACACAACTCCAGCACTGTTCCAACCTACCCTATCCCTAACATGGTGCGTCAAGCCTTACACCTGCTTCAAGCAGGCGCAGGGTTTTGACGCATCAGCGTTGGGAAAGTGACTCAGTGAAATCTTATAGATTTCACTGAGTCACTTTTCAGGCGCGTTCCTGCGACGGAACGCCCCCCCTGAGTAGCAACGCCCACATGAAACCTGACGCAGGTTTCATGTGGCGCAGGGCTTTACACCGTGACGCATCTCCATAGATGCGTCACGATGTAAATGGGGCGCAACATGGCGCAGGGTTTACGCCGCCGCTGCGTCACAAATGTGACACAACGGCGGCGTAAAAGGGGCGCAAGTCCCTCATAAATCTGCCCCTATATTTTTTTTTAGTTGGCAGTGTCTTGGAACAGCCCTCTTCATCTATTAACTATACAACTGTCATTCACATTTCCTCCCACATAGCGTACAGCAGGGGGCACTGTGAGTGATAGCATTTTTTCCTCATCACATGTACACATTCACAAGTGCACTTCAATGGAAGGGCTGGTGGCCTGCTACATTTTGATGCCAGATATTTTTTGTTTCACCAGACTACTGTTTTCCCCAAAAGAATCATACACACGATAGATACAAAGAGGGCCTTTTGCCCAGCAGGCTTCATCCTTCGTTCTGTTAAATTGTCATTCAAATTTTGCTTCTGTCCACCATAGCATTGTGCATGGAGCAATGGGTCTGTCCACTTTACCCATTGGCTCCCTTCACTATATGTGACTGCACAAAGCCTGAGCACATTATTCACATCAATCTAAAAATAGTTCCTTTCACTTTAATGACAACACTGGTTCAAAGGGTACTTTTTTATTGTATTTTTTTAAATATTAACTTTAAGTGCCATCTATTAATTTTGCCTGCACTTCGGGTGCCCACTTAGATGATAATTAATTTTCCATCTGGTTTTAGTAAAATTATATATATAATATACCTGCTTATAGGGGATTTCAGGTAGCCCTCTTTGTCCATTGGTTTGTTGTTATTTAAATTACATTTATCTTCCTTCCAGTACAGCATGGGGAAATGAGTCAGCCCACTTCAGCCATTAGCTAACTTCACTGAGTGGCGGCATTCTGCTCTTTCATGAGGAGCACCTCCGCACATAAAGTAGGTCCCTCCAGTGCCATGGAATACTATCACAATGCATGTTTTTTACACTAATAAATGCTTGAGAAGGCTAGCACTATTGACTTTGCCAATGCTTGTTGTACTTCATGATGAGGTTGGCTTCAATTTTGGAGCTGGATTAACACAATGTCAAGGTAATATTAACAAAGGCATATGGAAATGTTCATTCCATTTCTGCTACTTCCTAGGTGAGACGGAAAGAGCTAGAACTGGATAGGAGGCAGTATTTCTTGAGTGTTCGCATTAAGTGAAATGTATTCGCGAAAGCCTCTGAATCTCTTCTCTGTGAGGGATGACCCACGGTGCAGCATGTACCCAACAATCACGGATTACCAAATAGGCAAAGTAGGCAGCAGCCTATGGGCCCCACTCCTTGGAGGGGCCCGCAACAACGGATCAAAATAATATTGATTTGATCTTGCAAGAAAATTACAATCAAGCTTTCTTAAATAGTTTCCAAAAGATAGAAAAAAATGAATAAACTCAACAAAACAAAAAGAGGTTCCATTAAGTACTCTGTAGAGAAAAAACAGTATTAATGTGATGTACTCAATAACAACTTAAAGTACATAAACCAGAGACATCAGATTCACATAACAGTTTGTCTCTTAAAAGCTCATCTTCTGGCAGCTGTCAGTTTGTAAAACAAAATCCGGTGCATTGGGTTGTAGAAGATAATTTGCAAGAGGGGGGCCCACAAATTCCACCGCGTAGGTGCCTCCACAGGGTTTCATCCAGCACTGGTACTTAAATATATACCAGAGCATCAAAGAAGATTAATACAAATCAATGATCCTAACTGTACGGAGTGACAAGCGCACTAAGGAAGGAGATAACGTATTTCACAACAACCTTGCTCAGCGTAACAGCCCTGGGAAGAAGCTGGACTGTGGGCTTCAAAACAATAGTAAAATAAAATCTTTAGAATACTTCCTTGCTGGAAACTCTGGACCTAGGTACTCCGACCAGGACCTACAAGAAATGACGTATTTGTGGAGATAATTAAGCATGACGCAAGCCCCCAACAGGAACTTCACTCAGGGCATGTTCAATGCTGAGAACACCTGTAATTATAACACCACAGATTACCGAGATGTGATTCACCTTTCCGGAAATGGCATACTCCAGCTGGAAAGCCTGTTCTGGCGAGGGGTCAGAAATTTTACTCCAGCCTGGAAAGGGACAAAATCGAACTGCGTGGGGAAATGGAAGGCTACGTACACAATTAAGATACCACATTCCCAAAACACACAAACAGTAAAACCACAAACTTGTATCCAAATGCAAGGAATACATACGGAATGGCAATCTTGCTCTCCTGTTTGACCCTATAGAAGAACTAGAGAAAGGCCATGATTCGCTCTTCTACCCACACAAGTGGTACATCCCACTCAAGTAACGAGCTTCAAAAAGTATCTCATTCTTAATTTCAACTGATACCTGTACTGGACAAACGGATACAAGTTGCCTTGAATGAGTCCTGGCACACTGATTTTAGGAGACATTGCAAAATAGGATTCGATACTTTGCTAGCCTCCAAGAATCTAGCACGGGACTAGATTTTTGGGGATTTTTAGGGGTGAGCCTGCGAGAGCATGCACTAGCGCATGCGTCTCGCTTGTGAGACTCTCTCCTATCCAAAAAGGGCTTGGAGCCCACCCGTTGCTTACCATTTGTTGGCTTGCACGGCAGTCGTTACAGCCTCGTCATTTGTCAAGGCAGCCCACCCGTTGCTTACCATTTGTTGGCTTGCATGGCAGTCGTTACAGCCTCGTCATTTGTCAAGGCAGGCCTAACATCATTTCTGTTCCTCTCTGTGGATCAAGGACCCAGCACTGATCAATTCAACGTAATCAGAGCCCGTCCGCTGCTCCTGACGTGATTGACATACTATTTTGTTCTGGTTAACATTTAGTGCCCTGCAAACAAAAGGCGTGTGACTGGCAGAAACCTACCCAGCAGGACAAACAAAATTGCGAACATATATTTTCTATAGTTAACTTTCTTTTATTTTGTCAAATTTTCTTTTCTCACTTTGCACTCATGTTTTCTTTTGTTTTTGCTCATGGGCGATGTTTTCAAAAGATGAGGATTATTTTATTGCAAAGCGACATTGTTTTTTTATGTGTAATTTCTGAAATGGTCTTTAACACATAATCATGCAGGACAACCCACTCCAATCCACCCTACCTCACCCCACACCATTCAATCCAATCCACCCCAGACTAATCCAATCCACCCCACTCCAGTTCGAAACACTCACCCAATCCAATCCACTCCAATCCACACACTCCAATCCTCCCAACCCACAACACTCCTATCTGCTCCACTCCAATTCGCAAAACTTCATTTCAAAGCAATCTGCCACACCCTAATCTAAAACAATCTGTTCCAATGCAATCTGCTACACTCAAATCCAAAACAACCTGCCCACTCCAATCCAATTCAATCTGCCCCACTCTAATTCACCCTCTCGAATCTGCCCCACTCCATTCTGCCCTGCTCCATTACAAAACAATCTGCCCCATTCCAATCCAAAACAATCTGCCCCACTCCAATCTGGCTCATTCAAGTCTCCCCCACTCCAATCCACCCCACTCCAATCCAAAACAGTATGCCCCACTCTAATCCACCCCACTCTAATCTACCCCACTCCAATCTAAAGCAATCTGCCCACTTCAATCTGCCCCACTCCAATGAAAACAATGTTCCCATTCCAATCTGCCTACTCAAATCGACCCCATTCCAATCCATCCCACTCCAATCTTCCCCACTCCATTCCAAAACAATCTGCCTCACTCCAATCTAAAACAATCTGCCCACTCCAATTCGCCCCACTTCAACCAATCCAATCTATATGACCCTAATCCATCCACTCCATCCCAATTCACCCCGCTCCAATCCACAGCAACCTGCCCCACACCAATCTAATCCAGCCCAATCCACTCTACCACACTCAAATCCAATCCACCTCACCTCAATCCAATCCACATCACTCCCTCCCCATTTCAAACCACTCAAAACCAATACAGCCCACTCCAATTCAAAACAATCTGCCCACTCCAATTCAAAACAATCTGCCCCACTCTAATCTTCCCCACTCCGATCCGCTCACTAGTATTTGACCCACTCCAGTCTGCCCCACTCCAATCTGCCCTGCTCCAATCCAACACAATCTGCCCCACTCCAATCCAAAATCAATCAATCAATCATTTGTAGAGCGCACTACATACCCGCGAGGGTCTCAAGGCGCTGGGGGGGGGGGGGGAGGGGGCGCTACTGGTCAAGCAGCCAGGTCTTGAGTAGCCTCCTGAAGGTCAGCAGGTCTTGGGTCTGTCGTAGGCTCAGTGGGAGGGTGTTCCAGGTCTTGGCGGCGAGGTGGGAGAAGGATCTTCCGCCGGTGGTTGTTCTACTGATGCGAGGGATGGTGGCGAGTGCGAGTTTGGCGAAGCGGAGCTGGCGTTTGGGGATGTAGAAGGAAAGTCGTCTGTTGAGGTAGGCTGGGCCGATCTTGTGGAGTGCCTTGTGTGCGTGGATGAGGAGCTTGAAGCATATCCTCTTGTTGACGGGGAGCCAGTGCAGGTTTCTCAGGTGGGGGTGATGTGGCTGTGGCGTGGTACGTCAAGGATCAGTCGTGCAGAGGCGTTTTGGATGTGTTGCAGTCGTTTGATGAGCTTGCAAAACAATCTACACCACTTCAATCTGCCCCACTCCAATATGCCCCACTCCAGTCTGCCCCACTCAGGTCAAGTCTGCCCCACTCAAGTCAGCCCCACTCAAGTCAGCCCCACTCCAATCCACCCCATTCCAATCCAATCCAAAACAGTCTGCCCCACTCTAATCCGCCCCACTCCAATCTGCCCCACTCCAAGCCAAACCAATGTGCTCACTCAAATCCGTCCCACTCCAATCCAATCCATATCTCCCCAATCCATCCACTCTATACCAATTCACCCCACTTCAATCCACCACAACCCACGCCACTCCACTCCAATTCACCCCATCCCCACTCCAATCCATCCCACTCAAATCTTCCCCAATCCAATCCATATCTCCCCAATCCATCCACTCTATACCAATTCACCCCACTTCAATCCACAACAACCCACGCCACTCCACTCCAATTCACCTCATCCCCACTCCAATCCATCCCACTCAAATCTTCCCCACTCCAATCCAATCCAATCCAAAATAACCTGCCCCACTCCAATCTAAAACAACCCGCCCACACCAATCTGTCCCACTTTTTATTCCAATCCATATCTCCCAATCCATCCACTCCATCCCAATTCACCCCAGTCCATTCCACCATACTCCACCCCACTCCGATCCAATTCACCCCAACCCACACAATTCCAACCCACTCCAATCCAATCCACCTCACCACAATCCAATCCACCTCACTCCCTTCCCAATCCACCCCATTCCAAACCAATACACCCCACTCCAATTCAAAACAATCTGCCCCACTCCAATCTGCCCCATTCTAATCTGCCCTACTCTAATCCGCCCACTGAAATCTGCCATGTTCCAATCCAAAATAATCTGCTCCACTCCAATCCAAAACAATCAGCACCACTCCAATCTGCCCCACTCCCGTCTGCCCCACTCAAGTCTGCACCACTCCATTCTTCCCCACTCCAATTCAAAACAGTCTGTCCCACTCTAATCAGCCCAACTCCAATCTGTCCCACTCCAATCTAAAACAATGAACCCACTCCAATCTGCCCATTCAAATCAACCCCATTCCAATTCATCCCACTCAATCTTCCCCACTCCAATCCAAAACAATCTGCCTCACTCCAATCTAAAACAATATGCCCACTCCATTCCACCCCACTCTAATCCTACCCATTCACATTCAATCCATATCAACCCAATCCATCCACTCCATCACAATTCACCCCACTCCAATCCACCACAATCTACCCCACTCCAGTCCAATCCACCCCACTACAGTAATCCAATCACCCCACTCCAATCCAAACTACCTCATCTCAATCCAATCCACCTCACTCCCACCCCAATATACCCCAGTCCAAACCAATACACCCCACTCCAATTAAAAATAATCTCCATACCAATCTGCCCACCCCAATCCAAAACAACCTGCCCCCTCAATCAAAGACAATCTGCCCCTCTTAATCCAAAACAATCCGCCCCACTCGAGTACAAAATAATCAGCCCTACTCCAATCCAGAACAATCCGCCCCTCTCTAATCTGCCCCAATTCAATCCAAAACAATCTGCCCCACTCCAATTCAAAACAATCTTCCCAACTGCAATAATCCAAAACAATGTACCCCACTCTAATCAGTCCCACTCCAATCTAAATCAATCTGTCTCACTCCAATCCAATCCACCCACTCCAATCCAAAATAATCTGCCCCACTCCAATCCAAAACAATGTGCCCCACTCCAATCGAAAACAATCTGTCGCACTCCAATCCACTCTACTCCAATCCAATCCACCCCAATCCAGCCAAATCCAATGTATCCCACTCCATTCCATTCCACCCCATGCCACTTCAATCAGCCCCCACCACAATCCAATCCACCACACCCCAATCCAATTCACCCTACTCCAATCTAATTCACCTTACCCCAAATCAATCCAATCAAATCCAATCCACCCCAGTCCAATCCACCCAACCCCACCCCACTTCAGCCCATCCCACTTCAATTCAAATCACCTCAATTCAATATACCTCACCCCAGTCCAATACCATCTCAATCCAACCCACCCAATCCAATCCACCCCACCCAATCCAATCCACCTCACTCAAATCCAATCCACCTCACTGCAATCCAATCCACTTCGCTCCAATTCACCTCACCCTATGCCAATCAAATTTACCCCACTCCAATTCACCCCACTCCATTCCACCCCACTACATACCACAACACTTCATACCACCCCATTCTATTCCATCCCAGCTCCAGTCCACCCCACTCCAGTACTCACTACCCTAATGCAATACAATCCAGTCTTCCCACCCCATGTCAATCCACCCCACTCCAATCTAATCCACCCCATCAGTTACCACCCACTCCAATCTACCCCACTGCAGTCCAATCCATCCCACTCTACCCCAATCCAACCCAGTTCAGCCCACCCCACTCGATCAAATCCACCCATCCCCACCCACTCCACTCCAATCCACTCCAATCCAATCCACCCTTCTCTAATCCACCCCACTCCAATCCACCCACCTCAATTCACATCCAATCCACCCCTCTACTCAACTCTAACTTCCCCACTCTAAACCATCCTACTCTAATCCAATCCACCCACTCCAATCCAATCCACCCAAACCACTCTAATCCACCATCTAAACCATCCAATCCAATCCACTCCAATCCAATCCACCTCACCCAATTTCAATCCACTCTACTCCAATCCAATCCATCCAGTCCACCAACTCCAACTCACCCAACTCCACTCAATCCCACTCACTATACCATAATCCAATCCACCACAATCTACTCCACCCCAATCCACTGCACACTAATCCATTCACCCCAATCCAGCCCAATCCAATCAATCCCACTCTAATCCACCTCACCCCATTCCAGTCCAACCCACTCCTTCCTAAATGCACCCCACTCCAATCCAATACGCCCCATTCTAATTCAAAACAACATGCCCACTCCAATCTGCCTCACACCAATCTGTTTTACTCCAAACCAGAACATTCTGCCCCACTCAATCCAAAACAATCTGCCCCACTCCAATCCAAAACAATCAACCCCGCTGTAATTCAAAACAATCCATCCCACTTCAATCTGCCCCACTCCAATCCAAAACAATGTGCCACAATCTAATCCAAAACAATCTGCCCACACCAATCCAAAACAACATGCCCCACTCCAATCCAAAACAATCCGCCTCACTCAATCCAAACCAATCTGTCCCAATCCAACCCAAAACAATCAGCCCCTTTCTAATCCAAAACAATCCGCCCCATTCCAATCTGCCCCACTCCAATTCCAAAACAATTTGCCCCACTCCAGTCTGCCCCAATGCAATTCAATCCAATTCAAAATAATCTCCCCCACTCCAATCTGCCCCACTCCAATCCAAAACAATCTGTTCCACTCCAATCCAAAAAAATCTGCCCCATTCCAATCGGCGCCCCACTCAAATCCAAAACAATGTGCCTCACTCCAATCAGCCCCACTCCAATACAAAACCATCTGCCCTACTCCAATCAGCCCCACTCTAATCCAAAACAATCTGCCCACTCCAATCTTCCCCAATCCAATCCAACCCACCCCAATCCAAAACAATCTGCTCCACTCCAATTCAAAATAATCCTCCCCACTCCAATCCAAACCACTCCAATCCACCCTACTCCAAACCAAACCACCCACCCCATTCCAATCCACCTCACCCCACCCCGCTTCAATTTAGCCCACCTCAAACCAATCCGCCCCACCCCAATCATGTTCACCCCATCCCAATCCAAACCACCTGAATCCAATTTAGCTCCAATCCACCCAACTCAATCCAGTCCACCCCACTCAATCCAATTTACCTCACTCCAATCCAATCCGCCCAACTGCTCTACAATCTACTCCACTCCAATCCACCCCACCCCATGCCAACACAATTCACCCCACTCCAATTCACCCCACCAATTCACCCCACTCCAGTCGACTCCACTCCATACCACTCCACTCCATTCCACCCAACTCCAGTCCACACTATGTCACTCCAATTCATCCCACCCCACTTGAATCCATCCCACACCACTCCAATCCGCCACAGCCCATGCCATTTCAATCCACCCTACTCCAGTCTAATCCTCCCCATCCACTCCAACACACTAAACTGCAGTCCAATCCACCCCCACTCTATTCCAATCCACCTCACACTACTCCAATACAATCCACCCCACCCCAGTTTAATCCACCCCACTCAATCCAGTCCATCCAGCCCACCACACTCCAATCCAATCCACCCCACCCCACTCCAATCTAATCCACCCCGCTCCAGTCCAATCCACCCACTCCAATCCAATCCACCTACACCAATTCACCCTCCTCCAGTCCAGTCGAAATCACCCCCTCTACTCCACATTATTTCACCCCACCCATTCTAATCCAATCCACCCCACCCCAATCCAACCCACCCTACCCCAACCTTATCTAATCCACCCCACTTCAATCCACCCCACTTCAATCCAATCAACCTCATCCCATTTCAATTCACTCCACCCTACTACCACAGTCCACTCCAAGCCAGTTTACCCTATTCCACACCACTCCAGTCCACTCTATGCCACTCCACTCTACGACACTGCACTCTATGACACTGCACTCTAGGACTCTCTCTACCACTAATTAGTGAACTCTACTACCTTCTACTTAACTCTACAACACTCTACTCCTCCTACTCCACTCTACAACACTCTACTCCAACAAATCCAGTCTATGACACTCTACTCCAACCACCTCACTGTAGGACACTCCATGCCACTAACTTTTAGCCATGCTGAACCACAGCCACACTGTTGTACAACACGGCAAAAGCACATTGCCAAAGCCAATAGCTCTTGTATAAGCGAGAACTATTGGCTTTGCCAATGCTTGTTAGTTGGGCTTCTAATTTGATAGAGGACAAGAACATGCAATTTGAGAGTTGCAGAGTGCAACTGTTGGAGGCCCTATACCAGGGGGATCAGGGGGATGCTGCTATCCTGATGTTGGTAAATCTCCCTGCATCCTTTGATACCTTTTGCCACTCAGTCCTTTTATAACCTTTAACCTTTGGCGCACATAGATAAGTAATGAGACGTGCCTTTGGAGTGATATGCTGTCTTCATTCCTGTCTAGATGCCTTAGCTGTGGAACAAACAATGGTTTGCCTTTTAATTGGTCTCAAATTATGTATGGGTTGATGCAGGGATCTCTTTCCATTTTGCACATCCAGGCATCACATGACCTGTTGTAGTCAGAGGACATCAAAGTCCACACTTATGCAGATAATCCATACATTTTTTTCAAGCTCACAGGGTCCATCAACCATCAAAGGATATTTTTGCTGGTGCTAACTCACATAGGCTTAAAAGTGCAATAACCAAGGTGCTTTTCTCTACTACACCTTTTATGCTCCTGACTGATTGTGGCAGCTGGGGATAACTATACAGTCAGAAGTGGATCTAAAAAGGTGCTTCATAGCCCCATAAGTGATAACTGCTTGCCAGAAAATATGACTGGAATGCAAAGTGTCCCCCCAGGCTTAGATAAACAGATAGCAGTGATACCTAGGGAGTTTAAACAAAACAAGAGTAACACTCAGTAAGATATCCTCAGGGTACAATGTGAGATTATAATCATTCATCCCAACCCGGACTTTCCAAGTGAACTACTTGATCCAGGATGAACTCCTGATGGTGGTCTGATTACCCAGCAGCAAAGGCAGAGAAATGGTGATATATTCCTGTAAAGAGTGAAAGGGGAGTGCCCTAGGATAGCTTCACTGGATGAGGAGCAAAAGACTCAAAATAAGAAGGGTCCGTAGAGGGGAACAAATAAGAGAGTAATAGAAAGAAAGGGAACTCTTTCTACTGAAGGAGTGTGCTAGACCTGTCAGTCTTGGGATGGTCTCCCCCAAATATTTTACCTACTTGCGTCCAATTTCTGTTGGATTTTCCCTTCTGTTGGCCTTATGACTCTGTGCACTTTACCACTGCTAACCAGTGCCTAAGTGCTTGTACTCACACCCCTTAACCTGGCTTGATTGGCATATACCTAATTGGCATATTTAATTTACCTATAAGTCCCTTGTAGACTGGTATACCATATGCCCAGGGCATGTAAATTAAATGCTACCAGTGGGCCAGAATCATCTATTGTGCCACCCACCTAAGTAGCACTCTATATCTCTTCCCAGTAAAGCCATTGCAGCTTGAATGCAATATCACACTGCCATGTCGACTTCAATTGAAAACCCCTTGCTAAGCCTTGAACTCTCCTTTTATTATATATAAGTCACCCCTATGATAGCTTCTGAGTAGCAAATTGGGCAGGGTGCTGTTTAATTAAAAGGTAGAACATGTTCTTTTAAGTTTTACTTGTACTGGGACATGAAAAACGTTCTCACTGCTGTGAGGCCCACCCCTCCCATAAGACAGCATTGGAGATTCATTATTATATTTAATAAGCTGTAATTCCTAATTGAGAGGAGGTAGATATATCATGTTTGGCACCTATGGAATTGTAATGATAAAGCCTTCTTAATGGTAAAGTTGGATTTTTCAATTACAATTTTGAAAATGCCACTTTTAGAAAGTTGGCAATTTCCTGCCCTTCACCCTTTGTGCCTGCAGCCTCCTGTCTTGGGACACAGGACTGGGTAAAGCTGACAGACTTATCTGAATTTCCCCCTTATAGTCACACAATAGAGGGATTCGATGAGCCTCAATGGGCCTTCACTGACAGGATGGGGGAGTGGAGCTGAGCACAGCCTCTCTTACACCTGAATAGACTCTGTCCTGTCTCTTGATAATAGGCTTAATGACTCTGTATTTTCACTGCAGGCAGCTTGAAGCTAGGGCAGGGGTCAGGGAATTCCATGCACTTCAAAGTACCTTTCCAGAAGCTTCTTCCACCAATAGAAGAAGGGCACCAGGGTATAAACACAGGGCTTTTCGACCCACTGTTCTGTTCACTACTGGACCTGTGGAAGGATTCTCATAGGGCTATCTGCTGCTGTAACTTGCTGTATACTCTTCCAGACTGCTGCTGTATCTGGAAGGGCTACTTCGCTACCTGGAGCCTTCCTTGAACCCTCAGAGGCAAGCCCTGCTTTTGAGCCATGCATCTTCACCTGCACCCAGGATTGCCAGAAATGACTCCAAGGGCTGGTTTCCTGGCCTCCTGCTCAGAGCCAAAGGGATATAACAGGCTTCCACCACCTTGATCATGTACCAGGAACCCGCCAAAGTGAGTCCTACACTTCAAGAGGCCTCCATCCACTTCTGGACCCTTGGTTGAGGTACTAAAGGTGCACAGATGGGCAATTTTTAAAACTAAGGGCTTAGACAAAATTTGGTGGAAAAGTGCTCTGAGAATCAGGAGGAGGTTGAGACTAACCTTCTCGCTTATCTGCCTGAAGTGCATCGCTGGTTGGATTGACTTTGCGGCTTCTCATGCCACATTCTTCTCTGCAACAGCAAATCAGTTTCATCGGTCCTTCCCCAAAGGGGTATTCGGCCTTGTGCAACTGTCTTTGGCTAGAGCCCTCTGCTTCATCCCGCTAGAATGTTTTGACTTCCATTTCGACTAATAAGTCGGAAGGTAAAAAATTTCATAACGGCATTCTGTCAACATATTGCCCTCCCTGGACAATCCTGCATCCTTGCCCCGCAGAACTAAGTATGAAGTTAAGCGTTGACCAGGCTCAATCCAATTCTTGTATCTGAACATCGCGCTCAATCGTGGTCAGTCAATCAATCAGGGTTTGTAAAGGTGGCTATTCACCAGTGCTGGGTTTTCAGTCAAAAGAGCCAGGTCTTGATATCCCTCCTGAATTGGGTCAGCAACAGGGATTGTCTGAGGTGGAGATGCCTTAGAGGCGAGGTGGGAGAAGGATCTTTCTCCAGTTCTAGTCTTGTGGATCCTAGGGACGGTGGCAAGACTCAGCTAGGTGGAGCGGAGGTATCTGGTGGATACGTGGAATGAGAGGCAGTGGTTCAGGTATGCTGGTCCTGCATTGTGAAGGGCTTTGTAGGTGTGCGTTAATTTTTGGACTGGGAGTCAGTGGAGTTCTCGGAGGTGTTTTTGATATGGCTGCAGCAGGGGATGTAGAGGAACAATTTGGCTGCAGCATTTTGGACGTTCTGTAGTTTCCTGAGGAGTTTCTGAGTGACACCGGCATAGAGTTTGTTGCCTTATGCAAGTCTGCTGTTTATGAGTGCATGGGTCACCATATATCTGGATTCAGTGGGGAGCCGTCTTAATGTCTTTCGAAGTAGGCGAAGCGTGTGGAAGCATGATGAGGAGATGGGGTTGATGTGGTGGTTCATTGTGAGCGAGGAGTCCAGTATGATGCCAAGGTTTTGTGTGTGGTCCGTGGGGGTGGGCCGGGTTCCCAATGTGGATAGCCACCAGGATTCGTCCCAAGCTGATGGGGTGGATCCCAGGATGAGGACTGCGGTCTTGTCCGAGTTGAGTTTGAGGAAGCTGGTTTTGACAGAGAGGGTGGGGCCCACCAGAGTGATATGCACTATAAAGAAATAGCTTACTTGTCAGCAGCTTCCAGCTCTCTGTTTGGTGTATGTTTATTGTAGCCCAATTCCATGTGGACTGTCCCCAACAATGATTATGACCTCCATGGTGTTCTTCCTCGCTCTTGTAGTCTCCCATGGACACCTCTTCCCCTGTGACAAGGCTGGGTGGGTAAGTGGGTACTGCTTCCCGCAATGGGGCCACATTTTGTTATGGTGGTTTGGTTATAGGATGAGTGCAATGGTGATCAGTCATAACAGCTTCATCATATTAAAGAAAAATGTCTCTATTTTTTCAATGAGTCAACAGTTTTTCCACAGTTATAAAAGTCAAAATGCTAGGAAAGCTGTTTGATTCTAGTTTGTTGCTGAAGTCCAGGAGAACTGGATGGCAAGCTTGTCTTCTTAATATTTGAAGCTGATTGCCTCAGCCTAGATATTTTTCAGTCAGGGACAGCAAGCCGTTGCCACTCGAGCTGTTATATGCTCCAGGCAAGACTGCTGGAATGCCCTTTTTTTAAAATTCTACCCAGCATTTGAAACTTCAACTTCAGACGACGTGAAAACAGGTGGTACTTATGGGTATAACATTAGGCCTGGGCGAAAGTTTAATTACTCAGGCATAATTCACATAATTTTGGAAATGTTGCATTAATCTTGTAATGTGAAATTCCGTAAAATATGCCATTATGGTATGGTGCAAAATTACACATATTTGTGGCAATATTCTAGTGTTGTTGTGTGGGACCAATGTGAATTACCAGAAAATGATCAGCTGTTGTTAGTGATTCTCATGATTTTTGGCACTATTTATTGAGCACGGAATGCGTCCACGCAACGCTAAATGACTGATTAGCTTTTCTTGTAATTATGTGCAATTTTTTATAATTCCCCCCAAATATAGCATAACTCAGTGAAAGCAAATGATGCTAATTTTGCTCCCCTCTAGTAAAAATATTCATAGAAGGGCTGATATCAATCCTGTATTGGGAATCCTCTCTGTCATCTAAAGAATACATTTAGTTAAGGGTTCGGTGAGTGGAGCACGCAGGATACGCGAAGGATAGGATATCTGTACATCTGTCCCTGATCAAGGGATCTGATGGACCCTGGAGCACAGCCAGCTGTCCTGGTCCAGCAAAAAGTGGAGGAAAGCAAAAACAGTGCAGCTGACAGCGTCCCTTTGCTTTGCTGTGAACATAGCAAGGGCAAAGCGACAAGTGACTTGTAAAAAACATATGGGGCAGCTCCCTCCCTGTCCTCGGGTTGGGGGAGGGAGGGGAAAGAGAAAGCATAAGCACTGCTTAGGCATGATAAAGGTGGGTAAAACTCAAAGTGCAGGGGAATATCTACCCATCCAGCACGTGGGAAAGGCCATGGGGATTTTGTTGCATAAATAAAGTACTTTATTTTGCTTTATAATATTCCTCAATGTTCCTAAACATCTAGAGAGATTGAAAAAACCATCAAGTACCATTTGAATGTGCTTTGAGTGTAACCTTGTGAACACCACTGTTCTGTGACTGTATATTATTATCTCATGAAATTTTGTATACATGCTGTCATTGTGTAGGAGTATTGTCTTTTCATGTGATATAGTAATAATTTCTCTTGTCTGATTTGTCAAGTTCGTATTTTGTGTAATACAGTACCTGAACCCTTGTTAGGATTCCAGTCTTTACTCTGCCCCAAGTTCGGGTAATAGGTATGCCCCTCTTTGTCGTAATTATCGTGGACTAAGTTAAGTGCATTATCTCTTGCACAGGGAAGTCCAGGATTTTTGTAGCACCACACAACACATTGAGCATACTTGCTGGCATGGTTTATGTGTTACTAACAGTCCTGTGAAGTGTTCAGGGATGCAATAGTAATTTTAATTTAATTGCATTCTTTAGAATAGCACACTAGAGCGCTTTGCGCTAAGAAAAGACGAAATACATTTAAAAATATTTTTATTTCAATAGTCTCATGCTGTATGCTAGATTTAGCAAACAGTTAAAAGGGATACTTACAATGTTGATGTCCCAGGTCTTTAATGGCGGACGGCCACCAGGATCCTGGGCACTAGCGAAAATAATTGTATTTCCTAAGAAAAATAAAGACCCAACTGAACTAGGGGCTTATCGCCCAATAACCCTAATCAACAACGATTCCAAAATCTACTCTAAATTACTTGCCAGTCGGATTGCCCCACTTATACATAAAATCATTTCGGGTCGGCAACATGGATTTGTTCCTGGCAGATCTACCATCGATCATATACAGAGGGTTATCACACTCTTTGACATTACCGAGGTGACAGGAGACCCTATGGCACTGATATTACTAGACGCTGAAAAAGCGTTTGATAGGGTCTCCTGGCAATTTCTATGGACAGCTATGTCAAAGTGTGGAATAGGGGAAACCTTCATCAATGCAATTCGTATGATGTATCTTAATCCAGAAGCAGCTGTGATGATTAATGGTAATACATCAGAAAATTTTAAAATAACAAGAGGAACAAGGCAGGGTTGTCCCTGCTCTCCTTTGCTTTTCGCTATATACATAGACCCTTTTATTCGGAAACTAGAATCAAATGTCGCAATAACACCGGTGAGAACGCCTCATGGGGACACAAAAACATTAGCATATGCTGATGATATTGCCCTAACCACAACCAATCCCACCAATGCAATACATTTAATTGAAACAGAGGCTAAACACTTTGGCGAAATCTCAGGTTATAAATTAAATGAAAATAAAACTCAGATAGTTATTAATAATCAAATTAATTGTGCTGATGAAAGGATTGTTGAAAATGCAATCTATTTGGGGGTAAACATGACAGCTAATCTCAACAATCTAGTTAATTTAAATTTGAAACCACTTTTGAAACAAACAAGCTCATCACTGAGGAGATTACATAATTTACATCTAACAATTATTGGAAGGAGTAATTTAATAAAAATGGTATTTTTTCCTAAATTCTTATATTTTTTTAGAAGCATCTGCTTAATTTTTGACCAACATATTTTTAAAGAACTGGATTATATATTTTCTAGCTTCATTTGGGGATACAGTAGATCACGAAGAGCAATGAAATTCATCAATTTACCAAAAGATAGAGGTGGTCTCGCCTTGCCTAACTCTAAGGTATATTGGTGGGCTTGTACACTCAATTATTGCAGAAAGCTCCTAATCCCAAATCCATCTCTGAATTTTGCAGGTAGAATTTCTACCCCACAAGAACTTATCTTGGGGACCGCTTCGGGAGACCATCTATGGCGTTTGACCTACGACTGTCACTTTAAAAAGGTTCGGTTCAAAACCCTTAAAGGAATTTACACAGTATGGTGTAACGTACGTAAATTATTGGGGATTGGTAGATTTTCATACTATACTACAATTGATGGTAATCAAAACCTCCCCACAATTTTTACAGATTCATGTATGAAACGCTGGGTTACATTAGGAATTATAAAACTTGGTTTACTCTTTAATATATCTGGGCTTAATACATTCGAAACACTAAAGAACAAATTCCAATTAGACCATCGTGATTTTTATAAATATTTGCAGGTTAGAGATTTTTTGATGAAAAAAGGGGGCGGTAATTCAGCTTTCCAGACAATACCAATTATAGATACCATTATAAAGAATAATACAATTAAAATTGGTCAAATATACAATAACTTAATCACTAATCTGCCTGATGATCTTGACAAACATTTTCAGATTTGGCAGGATAAATTAGATATTTCTAACAACTCAATTCGGTTGGCATTTAATCTTTCGCAATCAATTTTAATTTCAACAAAATTACAGGCTCAATATTACAAGACTTTCTTTCAGCTATATTACACCCCCAAAAAAATATCAAAATGGAGCCATGGAAAGGGGACGAAATGTCCAAGATGTGCGTTTCTCGAAGCGGACCTAATGCATATGCTTGCTACTTGTAATGAACTCTCTGCTATTAGACAGGATATCTCGATCTTCCTTTCAAAAATTATTAAAAAAGATATTGAAATAACAAATGCAGAAATAGTTTTGGGTGTCGTGGAGGATTCCCGACCGATTAGAACAAGGGGATTTATATTTATTTCAATGTCAATATTGAGAATTTGTCTTGCATCGGCCTGGTTAGATCCACAACCACCCTCATTCCATCAATGGCGGGCTCGTCTACTTGCTACTTATAGCTTTGAAATTGCAATCTATAAATGTAAGGGTTTGAATAAAAAAAAGAAAGGCCTAGCTATTTGGGATCCACTAAGAACCTGGATTCAAGATGCTGTATAACTAAGATCAAATGAAGCTGTATTTATTTCTGTAAAAATGTATGTTTATGCAAACCAACCGTAAAGCCTGTAACCTGTCGGGTGGGGGGTGGGGGTCTAGGGTCATGTCTTAAAAATTCAATAAAGATTGTTTAAAAAAAAAAAAAAAAATATTTTTATTTCAATAGTCTCATGCTGTTGCTTAGTACATGAACAATAACCACACAGAATATAATTAAAAAAGCACGTATGCTTGTTGCTAGCATCACAAATAAAATAAAGAGTTCTAATATAATTAGAATATTCCTAGCTTACTATAACCAAAGAGACTACTTCTATGCTCTACACTTCATGGAGTAGCTAAACTGCCTCCAAAGTTTTTTGGGGTTCAGTGCACTGCATTACCTTACACAGCAGATCAGCTGTGGCTATCAGACTTCAGCCTGAAGAGAGTGTTTCCTCGAAAGGATAAGTGGATGGTATGGCAGTCTGGCAGAACCTTTCGTGATAACCTAGTGCGAAGACCGTCATGATTTCAGTTGTCAATTTATAAGATTTATATAGGGTCAACCACTGACTTTTAGCCCACATTGGGGAACTTTCCAGGATATAACCGGTCTAAACCAGCACAATGAAAATACATCAACTTAGACTATATGTTTATTCTACATGTGTACTGTCCAACCTTGAAACATAGATATTGCGTAGCTTGTGGAGGACTTTTGTTGCCGTATGTGTTAGCAAAGTCATTGTTTAGATGACTTGACACTTTCACAAGTTCTGTGTGAGACAATGATCTTCTGAACGTGGACCAAAGACAGACAGGCTAACTTAAAGTGCTCAGAATGAGGTATGACTGCGGGATTTTATGATATCCCTTGCTTGTAGGTCTGAGAATGATGTAATTGAATACGTATGGATGACATCATTTTAGACATTCTGTTGTGTATGAATCTAGTTAAAACTAAATAAACACCATGCTCTTAAAAGAAGGAAGGAAGAAGGAAAGGTATAACTTCACATCTAAAATAATTTAACTAATAAAATCAGCATTAACGAATATATGCAAAATAGCATAAAATAATGCATTAAGTTTTGCATGAATGCTATTCTTTCAATCCTTGCATGTTTCAAGTACTAATTAAAATCATTGTATTGCATTCAAAGATACTATCATCACAGTATATAACTTAGGAAAATATGCATTTCGATAGTTAAGTAGACCAGGAATGATAATGTACTGAATGGAATGAGTGTGGCTTGGTAAAAATTGAAAAGAAAAAGATAGTCTGATGATAGCTCTTTTTTCAAGGGGATTCATATCACAATCTTTTTTACTCCATATGGGTTTCTGTCCTTTTTCTCAGTTGGAGTGTGTGATAAGCACTTCTAGTTATTGACTGAAGATATTTCCACAGCAGCAGAATCACAGGCAGCATGTGAATGATCCATGAGCTAAATTAGCATTGTAGGCATGGGGCCAACTGCTTGTGAAGTGAATGAAACAGCACTGGTCAAGGTTTCAGAGCACTCTGCAATGGTGTGAGAGCCTCAATTGGTGGCTCAAGTGAAATCAGCAGTGGACCACACTATTTGTAAACAGTGAAACATTCATGAGAAACAGACCACAGAGTTATAAAAAGTATGTACACTTTATGCAACATTTGTAAAAAAATACTGTTGGACAGGCCACACGAAGGGCTTGCTCCCTCTCCGCACGACAGGGCCCGAGCTCCGGCCCACCAGGCATAACCCACGAAAAGCACCTGTACCCCGTCTCCCGACGGATCTTCTGCCCTCGGACCTCTACTCATCACGGGGCCCAGCCCCACCGGCTCCCCCGGCCGGTTCAAGCCGCCATCTTGGGCCCTGCACCACGAGGCCGCGTGGCCTCGCCCCGACCCTAACCCCGGGCCTGGCCGGCCCCGACATCCCGGCACCACCATCCACCCGGGAGGTGAGCGGACCACTTGGCAGGTCAATGGGAGGACGAAGTGTCAAGAGCTCTTCCCCCGCCAGATGCCGATCGCCTCCAGCTCCCCCAGGCGCTGGCTCCACCCCCTGCTGGGTGTCTGGACACCTTCATCCCGGGCCCTCCGACCTCCAAGTGCGAGGGTCCGGACATCAAAGGGCGCCTGCCCTATAACTGGGGCAACTCCGGAGCAGGAAGGCAGTTGTATCCTGGAGTCGAGAGACACCGAGAGAACTCAGCCTTGACGGACTACTGGCGCTGCCGTAGCCCGCTCTTGTGAACCATCGTCCTGCCTGCTGGCGCTGCCGCGGCCTTCTACAACATCCATCCTCGTCGGGACCTGCTGGCGCTGGCGCGGCCCGTTGTAACGACCATCCTCACCGGGACCTGCTGGCGCTGCCGCGGACCGTACATCGACCATCTTTCCGGGACCTGCTGGTGCTACCGCGGACCGTGTACCGACCATCTCCACCGGGACCTGCTGGCGCTGCCGCGGCCCGTACCAACTAAGCTCGAGGATTGTGAGCTAATCATCATCTCATCCAAACTACCTGACTGGTAGACAGACTGTCCCGCTACCCCTTACCCTGCTTTGAGAGACTTGAATCGAGGGGACTCCTGAGTCCAGACCTCCTTGTACCATTCAACCGTACCTTAAGAAGTGCTTATAAAGAACACTGAACCTTATCCGTGTGTGGTATCTGTCTGTGGGGGGGAAGTTACTTGTCTGTACGATCGCTGGAGACGGCTCTCCCCGGAGACCTCTCCTCCTGACCCCGGCCGACCCTCCCGGTCCGTCTATCCTTTCTAACATTGGTGGCCAGCGGCGCGATCCGAATCAACGCGTAATCGTACAGAGAGTAGCTCACCCCACGACAAAAACACGATGTCAGCCAAAGATAGCAACTCCACCGAGAAATTCCAAATGGATAAATTAGAAGAATACAACCACCGCGAACTGAGACAATTCTGCATAGAACTTGGCATTGCTACCACCGGCCTGAGTACCAAAGATGATCTAAAGCACGCCCTAGAGTCGTGGACAGAAACTGGGGTCGCCGGACCCTCCGACCAAAGCAGCATCACACCAGAGGGGAACGCCACGGCTCCCGAGGAGCGGGGAACGGGCCTCTCGCAGGAGGAGATCCGAGAAAGAGAAAGAACCAGATTGCACGAGTTGGAAATGGCACGACTCAAGATGGATGGGGAACTCAAGTTAGCTGAACAGAAACTCAACCTCGAGCACATGCGGCTCCGAGATGAACGAGAAGAGAAGCAGAGACAGAGAGAGCTGGAGGAGAAAAAAATAACGCTCGAGCACGAGCGCAAACTGGCGGAAATAGAACTTCGGAAACAGAATAAAGAACTGGGGGTGCCTGAGCGACCACACACCCCGGGGCCAATCGAGAAAAAAGTCCACATCCCCAAGGATGTTGTCCGCGAGTATGTCCGAGAAGACGACATACAACAGTGGTTTAAAGCCTACGAGATCGCCATGACCTCCCACCGGATCGACCGGAGTGATTGGGGAGCCGGACTTTGGGGGAGGTTTATCAACGAGGGTCGCGATGCCCTACTGCAGCTCCCAGATCACCAAATGTCGTCCTACGACCACATGAAGGCTGCCCTCCTCACCCGCTACGGCCTCACACCCGAGATGTACCGCCAGAGGTTCAGAGATTGCACCCGGATCCCAGACACAACTTGGGTAGAATACGTGAACTATTTCAGCCGTGCCTTCGAGGGTTGGATAAAGGGGAGCCAGGTCACCACCTACGAACAACTCTTTAACCTGATGGTATGGGAGCACCTGTCGAACAACTGCTTCGTCGAGCTCAGGCAGCACCTCCTCGACAGTAAGCTGACTGACCCCCGGCAGCTCGCCGCCGAAGCTGACCGATGGGAAAGCACCCGAGTGGGCCGGAGGGGGCCACACGAACAGAACAGAAACAACCAAGGCCAGCACCGTCCTCGGGGAGGAGGAGGGGGCCAGGGGCGAGGGAGAGACGCCTTGCCCGCAACACCCGTGGCCAGCACCCCGGCTCCGGCCGGTCGGGGCAACCCCCCGTGGCGTCCTGGGGTCCGAGCCAACGTCACGTGCCACCGATGCCAGCGAGTCGGCCACTACGCCAATGACCCGAGCTGCCCGCAGAACCAAACACCCAAGCCCCGCCAGGTAGCTGCCGCCGCCCTGGGGGAAGAGCGATCATTGGAGGAACCAGAGGAGTATGAGCCGGCCCAGCAAGAGTGGGAACCGGCCGCCATGGTCCTGGCGTGCTTAGGGGGAAGAGACATGGTCCCGCGGGCTCCCCTACCCGCTAACACCAGGAAATACGGTCAGTGGGTGACCATTAATGGACAGCGAGCCGAGGCCTTGCGTGACACAGGCGCCAGTGTGACGGCCGTCCGCTGTCACCTGGTGAAGCCCGAGCAGATCCTGCCGAACATTCTCTGCCCCGTCCGCTCGGCAGACAACTCTGAAAGTATGTGTCAAATGGCCTGCGTCCCATTCGACTGGGGAGGGGTCTCCGGCCTGTTGAAGGTGACGGTCCGGGACGATGCCCCCGTGGACTGCCTCCTGGGGAATGACCTCGAGAGTTCCCCGTGGGCCACCGTTGAGAGAAGAGAGCACCTGGGGATGCTGGGCCTCCCGGACTGGGCCTGCATAACCACCCGGTCCATGGCCGCCCGTGCCGTCCCTCGATCAGAAGAACCAGAATGGCCAGCACCTCCGCCCCCAGTCGCCCCAGTAGAAGACAACGACGAGGCCAGCCTCCCAGACCCGACGACCGAAGGGGACGCGCAACCCCAGGACCTTCCTGACCTGGCTCAGTGGCGTCAAGAGGGGGGGCCCACCCAAGCACAGTTCCGCCAGGAACAAAAGACCTGTCCCTCCCTCGAGGGACTCCGCCAACAAGCCAGCGCCCAGAACGCAGGGGACTCCACCGGAACTCACTGGGTCTACTGGGATAACGACCTGCTATACAGCGAGCAAAGAATCGCCGAGCTGGGGGCCGGTCGAGTACTGGTGGTACCTCTCCGCTTCAGAGACTTTCTGCTCAACCTGGCCCACGATGTCCCCCTGGCTGGACACCTGGGCCAAGATAAAACGTACAGCCGCCTAGTGACCCACTTTTTCTGGCCGAAAATGAGGAACGACGTCCTGAACCACTGCCGATCTTGCCCCACATGCCAAGCCAGCGGGAAGAGTGGTCGGAAGCTGAAAGCCCCTCTGCAACCCTTCCCTGTGGTCACCACCCCATTCGAGAGGGTGGGGATAGACATCGTGGGGCCTCTGGACCCCCGCACGGCACAAGGACACAGGTTCATCTTAGTACTGGTGGACCATGCCACCCGCTACCCCGAGGCGGTGCCCCTATGGACCGTGACAGCTCCGGTGGTTGGCCGGGCCCTAATGGGGATCTTCTCCCGGGTAGGCTTCCCCCGAGAAGTCGTCAGCGACCGAGGCACGAACTTTATATCCAAATACATGAAGTCCCTCTGGCAACAATGCGGGGTCACCTACAGATTCACGACCCCCTATCACCCCCAAGGGAACGGACTAGTGGAGCGTTTTAACCGCACCCTCAAGGGGATGATTGGGGGATTGGAAGAGCCCCTCCGTCGCCAGTGGGATGTACTACTCCCGTGCCTCCTCTTCGCCTACCGAGAAGTTCCCCAGAAGTCCCTCGGTTTTAGCCCTTTCGAACTCCTGTACGGGCACCCTGTGCGAGGGCCCCTCAGCCTAGTAAAAGAAGGTTGGGAGATGGCCCCCCTAAAGACCCCTCCAGACGTCTTCAAATACCTCCTGGCCCTACGCAATCAGACCCGGCGCTTCAGAGAGATGGCCAAGGCGAACCTCGAGGCCAGCCAGGAGGACATGAAGAAGTGGTATGATCACAATGCCTCCTCCGTTGAGTTCGAGCCTGGACAACAAGTATGGGTGATGTCCCCCACCGAACCATGTGCCTTGCAAGATAAGTGGACGGGGCCCTTCAAAGTGGTCGAGCGCAAAAGCCCCGTCACTTACCTCATCGACCTGGGGACCTCCCGGAACCCCCTTCGGGTCCTCCACACCAACCGACTCAAACCACACTTTGTGCGCTCAGAACTCAGCCTCCTGATGGCTACGGACAGTGGGGCAGAGGAAGACTTCGAACCCCTCCCGGATCTTCTGAAGACTCAGGAGAATGACGGCTCCGTGGACGGGGTCCGGCTCTCTGACGCCCTCACTTCGGAGCAACGCCAGGGCTGCCGGAACCTCCTGCTGCAGTTCGCTACCCTGTTCTCCCTCACCCCCGGGGTCACCCCTTGGTGTTTGCACGACGTGGACACCGGGGACAGTCCCCCTGTCCGACACCGGGCCTACCGCGTACCAGATCGGGTACGGGCCTGCATACAGGAGGAGGTGGCCAAGATGCTCACAATCGGGGTCATCGAGCCCTCGGACAGTCCCTGGGCCAGTCCGGTTGTATTGGTCCCCAAAGCCGCTGCCCCCGGCACCGCACCTGAACTGAGATTCTGCGTCGACTACTGGGGCTTGAACGCTGTCACCCGGACCGACGCTCATCCGATCCCCCGAGCAGACGAGCTGATCGACCGGCTGGGGGCCGCCTGCTACCTCAGTATCTTCGACCTAACAGCGGGCTACTGGCAGATCGGCCTCACACCCAGGGCTCAGGAACGGTCAGCCTTCTCTACCCCCGATGGCCACTACCAATTCAAGGTCATGCCCTTCGGCATGAAGAATGCCCCCGCCACGTTTCAACGCCTCGTGAACCAGGTCTTGGCGGGGCTCGAAGAGTTCAGCGCTGCCTACCTGGACGATATCGCTGTATACAGCCGCCACTGGCCCGACCACCTCCGTCACCTCCAAGAGGTCCTACAGGCCCTCCAGCGGGCCGGCCTCACAATTAAGGCCGGCAAGTGCCAAATTGGCCAAGGGTCTGTGACCTACCTTGGGCACCAAGTGGGAAGCGGGCTGGTGGCCCCGCTACAACTTAAGATTGCTGCCATCCAGTCCTGGCAGCCCCCCGTCACCCAGACCGAGGTCCGAGCCTTCTTGGGGCTCACCGGCTACTACCGGCGGTTCGTGAAGGACTACGGCAGCATCGTGGGGCCCCTCACGGGTCTCACGTCCAAGAACCAACCGAAGCGGATTAACTGGACCCCCGATTGTCAAGCGGCCTTCGAGAAGCTGAAGGCCGCCCTGTGCACCGCCCCTGTGCTCCAGGCCCCCGATTACAGTCGGGAATTCGTGGTACAGACCGACGCCTCCGATCACGGCATCGGAGCCGTCCTTTCTCAGTTAAACCCCGAAGGTCATGACCAGCCGGTGGCCTTCATCAGTCGACATCTCCTGGCCCGAGAACAGCGCTGGAGCACCATCGAGAGGGAGGCCTTCGCAGTGGTGTGGGCCCTCAAAAAGCTCCGGCCCTATCTCTTCGGTACCCACTTCCGGGTACAAACCGACCATCGACCCCTGCAGTGGCTGATGCAGATGCGGGGGGAGAACCCAAAACTCTTGCGCTGGTCCATTTCCCTGCAGGGAATGGACTTCACTGTGGAGCACCGACCAGGCCAAGACCACGCCAACGCGGATGGCCTGTCCCGCTTTTTCCGCCTCGACGAAGAGAGTCCCCAAGGAGATGGGTGACTCTCCCCGCCTTCAGCTGGGGGGGACGCATGTTGGACAGGCCACACGAAGGGCTTGCTCCCTCCCCGCACGACAGGGCCCGAGCTCCGGCCCACCAGGCATAACCCACGAAAAGCACCTGTACCCCGTCTCCCGACGGATCTTCTGCCCTCGGACCTCTACTCATCACGGGGCCCAGCCCCACCGGCTCCCCCGGCCGGTTCAAGCCGCCATCTTGGGCCCTGCACCATGAGGCCGCATGGCCTCGCCCCGACCCTAACCCCGGGCCTGGCCGGCCCCGACATCCCGGCACCACCATCCACCCGGGAGGTGAGCGGACCACTTGGCAGGTCAATGGGAGGACGAAGTGTCAAGAGCTCTTCCCCCGCCAGGTGCCGATCGCCTCCAGCTCCCCCAGGCGCTGGCTCCACCCCCTGCTGGGTGTCTGGACACCTTCATCCCGGGCCCTCCGACCTCCAAGTGCAAGGGTCCGGACATCAAAGGGCGCCTGCCCTATAACTGGGGCAACTCCGGAGCAGGAAGGCAGTTGTATCCTGGAGTCGAGAGACACCGAGAGAACTCAGCCTTGACGGACTACTGGCGCTGCCGTAGCCCGCTCTTGTGAACCATCGTCCTGCCTGCTGGCGCTGCCGCGGCCTTCTACAACATCCATCCTCGTCGGGACCTGCTGGCGCTGCCGCGGCCCGTTGTAACGACCATCCTCACCGGGACCTGCTGGCGCTGCCGCGGACCGTACATCGACCATCTTTCCGGGACCTGCTGGTGCTACCGCGGACCGTGTACCGACCATCTCCACCGGGACCTGCTGGCGCTGCCGCGGCCCGTACCAACTAAGCTCGAGGATTGTGAGCTAATCATCATCTCATCCAAACTACCTGACTGGTAGACAGACTGTCCCGCTACCCCTTATCCTGCTTTGAGAGACTTGAATCGAGGGGACCCCTGAGTCCAGACCTCCTTGTACCATTCAACCGTACCTTAAGAAGTGCTTATAAAGAACACTGAACCTTATCCGTGTGTGGTATCTGTCTGTGGGGGGGAAGTTACTTGTCTGTACGATCGCTGGAGACGGCTCTCCCCGGAGACCTCTCCTCCTGACCCCGGCCGACCCTCCCGGTCCGTCTATCCTTTCTAACAAATACCCTTTTTGCCACAAAATAAACAAGCTCAGAAGGTGTTAAACATCATGCTACCTGCAACCTTCATACTGCGGTGAGAACTTTACAGATTGACCATCTTTTCAAGCAAAACAAGAACATGTACATAGGTTAGTACCAGGTGCACTCAGTTTTCTATGTTATGAAGAAAATGTCATGCTGACATGATTCTGTATAATAACTCAAAGCTGATTACAATAACTAGTATCTACTGTGTAGAACCTTGTATGGAACATAATGAACACAAGTTAACTGTCACCTGCACCCAGAGTTACTCTTGAAAACAAAGATTTTCAAGGTGTTCAATACCTTCAAACACCTATGATGCATCAGGAGCACATGTGTTTTGTAAACACTTAGGGACAGATTTATCTAAAAATAATGCACCGCAGCAAGTCACCTTGCTGCACTGCGTTACAAAAAAGGGCAGGAATAGACCGTATTTATTACAATATGGTGCTTTCCAGTCTTTTCCCAGCGCTGGCACACAATGGGCTGCCTAGCACCAACGCAGGCACCCATGCACCATAATGCAAGGGTGCTTACATTGCAGGCAAGATTGTTTTTGTGCAGGAATGGGCATCTTCCTGCACAAAAAACCATCCCCTCAGGCATTTTCCTCTAACTATGTGTGCTGCAGAGTGCAATGGGGAGAAATAAATATATTTCTCCTCATTACGCATCCCCTTTGAAGACATAGCTTTTGGAGCTTTCCCAGATCTACTAGAAGTGATAAACCTGTGACTGCATCAAAATCCATGGATGTTGTGTAGGAACACCCATGCAATGCCCAAGGAATGCCTCCCTGGGGGAGAATTAGGCAACGCAGCAATTTATGCTGTGATGCATTACTCCTGATTTATCAAGCCACCCACGGCCACACAAAGTGGCCTTGCGTAGCTTGATAAATTGCATTTAAGGGTTGCATCGAGTATGCACCATGTTTGAATGGTGCAAAAGTGGCACAACCCCTTGATAATTAGAGCTCTGACACACATTAACTGGACCCAGGCCATGCACAATTAGGTAGACAAGTAATATGGTACTTACCCGCCACTATGTAAATGATAAAAACAAACTAGCACACTCCTTGGATGATATCAAGAGCGATGTCATCAATGATGTCATTTGAGATGTCATGAGCTATATCATTAATGATATCATAGAACATGTCATGAGTGATTACCAAGTACTAGTCAGTAAATTTGATTCTTTCAACCCACCTTAACACCATGCGGAGACTTGTCATACTAATCTTGAAGAATTATTTGGAACCTTAAAAATTCTATTCACTAAGCAGATCAGGAAGTCACAAGCTAGTCCTACATCTTACCCTTGGTTCTCATCTGATTTTAGGGCTGCTAAGGGGAACTTTGTAAAAGTAATCAAGGCAGGCTCCAAAACTGAAATAATCTTGGCAAGCAATAGCGGCTCCTGGAGGGAGTGCTGCCGGGCGGTGACGCAGGGCGGGGGAGGGGGAAGGGTTGAGGGTAGTAAACTCCGGATTATGGCCAAACGGAGGTAAGTATACAACTAAATAAATAAATAAAACAAATTTCAATGCGCGCGCTGCAATCCCAAATGCGATGCAGCGCGCGCAATTAAATTAGTTTTCTTTATTTATTTGTATATTTACCTCCGTTTGGCCATAATCCGGAGTTTACTAGCCCCCACCCTCACTTTCCCCCGCCCTGCGTCACCTCCCGGCAGCACTCCCTCCAGGAGCCGCTACTGTTGGCAAGGAGAATGTACAAGCATTTTCTGGTCAAAGCTAATAAATATTGGGAGGAATCCCAGTGGTCACAGATGCTAGAATCCTTGGGGAAATGGCTATAGAACCTTCTGGAGGTTGGTTGCGGTGGGCAAAGGATGTAGTAACTCTACCCCTGGAGTGTTTGTTCCAGCAGAATTCTAGATTGAGCACTTTAAGACTTTATATTGAAAGGGTGCACATGGTTGCCTAGGCCTCCCTTCAAGTAAAGCCCCCACATTGACTATTTCCCAGGTTCCATGCCATTCAAATTTTAATATCGATGATTGTCTACTAAACTTACTATGGATGACACTAGAAATGGCCTCGTTCATATGAAAAAAGAAAAAGCCCCCGAGCTGGATAGCATTCACGTGTATTTATTCCACTCAGAGTCTAACATCTGGGTACCCTACTTGAACATATTAACACATTCAGTCTCTCACAGGAAGGAAATCCCAGAAACATGGCAAGGTACAATAATAATCCCTATGCACAAAAAGGACTTCCACACTCCTGCTAATTATAGGTCTATTAGCCTTACAGATTTCACTCATATCTTTTGTCACCAAGTTTTAACTAGGATTCATGAGTGGATGGCAGATCAGAATGCCCTAACACATTTCCAGGTGGGCTTTAGGGAGAAGACAGGGACGGTGAGCCACATATTCCGCTTTCTTATTCTGTGCTGGAAATACATTACTATAAAGAATTAGCATCTGTATGTGGGCTTTATGGACACAAGGGCTGCACTCAATCTTGTACTGAGGCATACACTCTGGGAGGTGCTGGACTGGATGGGGCTGCCTCGTGCCCTTCTGCATCTTTTAATCCGGCTACATACAGAGTCTTATGCCCAAGTGAGGTGGGCCCCACCTGGGTGGCTGAACACGGCGGATCCCAGTTGAGCGGGGTGTTCAGCATTTGTGCATGCTGGCTCCCACCCTCTTCTCTTTGTTTATGAACAGAGTTTTGGAAGACCTTTCCAATTGTCAATGCAAAGCCCCAAAGATTACTGGTGTTAGTGCCCCAGTTCTGCTATTTGTGGATGACATCTATTGAACATTTTTTTAGAATTCAGCAAGCGCAAAGGTTTTGAAATTAATGCAGGGAAGTTCAAACTAATGGTGTTAAATCCCAAACCTTCATTTAGAAATAACTTAATTTTCGATGGAACCCCAATTGAACAAGTAAAGAGCTTTGACTACTTGGGAGTCAGAATCGTGGAGAAACTCACTTTTGACCTTCAGTTACAGAAAAGCAACGCTCTCTTGCCCTAAAGGTCAGCAGTGATTGCTAGGAAACACAAAACAACATCTAATAAAGTAGTCTCCCCTACTGTTGAGGTGCACCAAGCAGGTGCTGCAGATCACTCTATGGGGCAGAAATATGGGTCTCAGCTGACATTACAAGACTTACCATCATGGAAAATAAGTTCATAAGGTCCCTGGCAAGTGCTCCATCTTGTACCCCCCTTATACCATTAAGATGAGATTTAAAATTGAGAGGAATTGATCATGTTGCTCACCTTAAAATATTGGGCTAGAATCTGGACAACCAAAGAGCTGATCCCATATAGAGCAGCCTTGCAGGAACACATTACCTTTCTTTACAGGTTGTGTACACGCCGAGACAGCGGTTGAGGATTAGCTGACCCACACATGGGCTGATTGCAGAAAGACTTTACCTGGGCCCGGAAGATACCAAAGCAAGATAAGTCAAGTATCCAGTATTGATAGATCTTCATATGTAAAGCAACCATCTGCTTAAGATAAATATTATGGAATACAGCCCTGAGGAAGTTATAGGGTAAAACACCCATTAATGAAACACGTGTTGGCTAGCAGAAGAATTCGATTGCAATAAAAGAACAGATTGAAGAACATAAGAAGAGTGTAATGACTCATAATTGTGTTTATATAACAGTGCATGTGCTGGAAGACTTATGTTTATATTAGAAATTCTAAAGTTATAGTGAGATTTTTAAGTTATCATTTATGCACCACTTTCAAATTAATATAAACCATACTGATAACTCACATTAATACTTACACACCGCCTTAATATTCATGTAACCTGTGCATTTCCGTACAGTCTTCTCACCTCACTCGCCACACTACATTAAATATAACTCGCCACTTCTCCATGCACTACCTAAATTGCACTACCTATATACTGGCATATTATGAAAGTTAGAGCATGTGAAATTATTGCATTTATAACAACACTTATGACTTCTGATATTATATAATGTAACAGAACATAGTGCAAGCTATAGTTAATGTAATGTAGTGACTGTCATGGAACATATCATGACTGATCTACTATAATCTGCAGTTCCTAAAGTTAGCTATAACTGGTGGTCTTTGAGTTTAAAACATTACATTTGAACTGACAAAATCACATAAATATAACGTCACTTTAAAGTTTTTTGTTTAGTGAATTTATGAGGTTGTTTTTAACATAATGTAATAATAAGAGATGTCATTTTAAATAAGGCAGGCCTATTGCCTGTTTCAAAGCATCAGAACACCAAAATGTAAAACGCTGGACAAATGGTCAGCACATTAACCTATACAAGGCAGACATATTGGCTTTGTCAAAAATGTATAAAAACTATATTCCACAGTAATCCTTAGAAATGCACACAGGGCAATGCATAATATTATTGTATCAAAAATGATTTTTTTAAAAGCATTCTTATTCCAAACAACTATAAATGTGTGCTTGAGTAATTTTTTAACACTCTTCAGGCCACAAAATGCAGCCATAAAATCAACCGCAAGATATCCCTGCTGAAGAGCATGTAGCTTAAAATAATTTTTTTAAGATTCCTAGGGTACTGCTGCTCTCCGTTCAACCCCTACAACACTTTTCTAATTTGTTTAATTGTTGGTGGTGCCCCCTGCTTCTCCTTGTAGTAACACAACAACTATAGTCTATCTATAGTCTTTAAATATATATCGAAACGTATCGTTAGTTTCTGTTTTCCAAATAAACAAACTTGAAAACAAGCCTGTTGGTGCGGCTGATTCCTATTGTGGAGGTGGAAAGGAGTTCTTGGACGCCATTCGCAAAATCTTCAAAACTAATACCCTGCTCAGGTCAGATCCTGCCTTGAAAGTTTCGGGGTGATTCATTAGGCGGGTGCTGAGAAAAAAGAGGGGTCCCAAAACACAATCTCTCCATGTTAATTTCCAAAGGAAACTTTAGACAAAGCTACAGCCCGAACTGCTGAATGGAATTACACCACATGTGGCAAAAAGGTAGCTCTTGGTTCAGAAAGACACCTTTTTTTTAAATGGTGTAAATCCATTCAGTAGTTTCTGAGAAATACATATATAAAAAAATATTAGTATCTGGTGACCACCGTAGATCCGCAAACCCTCCCGAGCACGAGCTTGCCAACACTTCAAACCAGGAAGGGAAAAACATTTTAAAAAAAGGGGGCAGGGTAGAAACACCCTGACCCCCCTAGGCCAGGTCAGGGGGTCCCACAGGGACCACCAAGACCCCAAAAACGTTTTGCTTTAAAAATTTCTGATGTATTAGCGCAAATGGTGCTTCTTCTGTTTTAAGCCCCCAGGTGGGCCAGGTCCTGGGGGCAATATGTAATTATGTAGCTGGGGGCTGTGGGGACCCCTGCAGCCCTGGGGACTGCCACCTCACTGGGGCATCATTAATAAAGTGCGGGGACACGCGGCCCCCCTCGCAGCCCCGGGGACCGCCACCTCCCCGGGGCTTTTCTTTAAAGATGAATGGGGGCTCCTGCCCCCCATGCTGCCCCAGGGACCACTACCTCCCTGGGGCATGAAATAATTTTGGGTGGGGGCCCCCCAAGGTCCAGAGACCGACACCTCCCAGAGGCTTTAATTTATTTAGTGCGGGAGCCTTGCAGGCCCCCCAAGCGCCTGGGACCACATCCATGAAGCAAAGCAGTATTGCTTTTGGGCACAGGGAGCTGCATGTTAGCAGCTCCCCTTGTCCAAAAGCAATGCCGGTTCCCAAAGGAGCCCGCTTGGACCGCAGGGCATTTGGGCTCCCCCCGCGGTCACCTACAGTGTGGCCATGCCTCAAGGGATGGGGTCTCTGGGGCCAAAAATGGCCCTGAAGGCTTTACTTAATTAAAAAAAAAGGCAAGGCCCTGGGGGATGGGGTCCCCGGGGCCGAAATCAGACTGGGGGTGGCCATCTCCTTTGGAAAAGTAAAAAAAAAAAATATATATATTTTTTTTTAAAAGAGGCAAGCCATGGGGGATGTGGTCCCCAGGACCAAAAACGGCCTCAGAAGAGGGGCCCCGCAGCCCCCCTCCAAAATGTTAAAAAAAATAAAGCAGGCCAAAATTGTCCAAGGGGCCTATAATAAAAGGTTTACTGGGCCTCAGGGGATGAGGTGCCTGGGTCTGAAATCAGCCTGGAGAGGGGGGCCGCATGCCCCCCTTCCCTATAAATAAAAAAACCAAAGGCCTAGCCCCGGGGGATGGGATCCCCAGGACCGTAATCGGCCTGGGGAGGGGGGCGGCACACGCCCCTCTCCCTTTTCAATTTTTTTATTTTCAACAAAAAATGGCTAAGGCCCCGGGGGATGGGGTCCCCGGGGACCCAAAGGGTTAAAGGACAGCCCCCCTTCCTAAAATAAAATAAAAAAAAAACCGACAACTCGCTGGAGGCCCCATCCCTGCGCCACTATGCAAATGCGCCTCCTGGTGCGTTCTGCATTGGGGGATTAAGTCCCCTTGAATCCTAAGGGCCCTTAGGGGGCAACTAGGCCACCAGGTATCTCCAGTAAGCCCCACACCATGGGATTGTGCACGGCGCTGTTGGGTGACTTCCTGGGGCGCTAGACTGGGAGCGTTATTTCGCACGAAGGGAGGCCTGAGGCTTGAAATTCAACGCTGATATTAAAGTCTGTAGAGGGCAATTGGATTGCGGCAGCGACGTGAGGAGTACTGGTGGTGATTTGCTCCCTCAGCACTAAAAACTCCGCTGGCTCTATAGCACACAACAGAGGTGGACTCTCTCCCAATAACTACCAGTAGTCCTTTTCCAAATGCAGACAGAATCTGGGCATTGGTGACGGCACACGCATTATAGATTATAGATATTAAATTGTTTGTGACGGCTGGACTCCTCTGCGCTCGTTTTCTGCGTGGGGTGTGCTGGGACTGGTAACGAGCGTGTCCCCCCTTCCACTGCTGATCTAAGTCTGCGCAGTTCGTTAAAATAAAACCGTGTTGGTATCAACAGCTTGACACCATCAAAATGGCTGAGTTCTAAGCAATACTCTCCAATATCAACCACAGACTGGCATCCATTTTGTGCTTCCTCTTTCCACTATCAGAAATAGAAGAGGTATGCATGCATGACTTAGTGGGTTTGGAAACAGAAAGAGTCATGTTCTTTCAATCTATGGTGGCCATCTTGGATAGGGCAACCCGTTTTGTGCCTCCTCTTCCACTATTAGAAATAGAAGAGGTACACACGCATATCAAAGTGGTCTTTGGAAATAGAAATAGGAATTACCTATGGTCAATCTATAGCGGCCATCTTGGATAGGGCAACATTCATCATTATTTCCTACTTGTGGAATGGTCTATGGAAATAGAATGAGGAATGGTCTATCCTCTTACTGTGGCGGCTATCTTGGATATGACAACTCACCACATTCCACCATACTGGAATAATCGAGATTTCCACTAATGACACTCGTGCATTGACCACTGGTTTCCCCTAAAATATTCAGATGCTGCTTCTCCCCTCTACCTTCCTGCCTGTTTTTTAGCCTCGTTAGGTATCTTCTTTTGATCTGACCTCACTCCTGTTGGTTTATTTTCACTTGATTTCCGGAATATGCACCCCCCTCTTATTATACTTCTTTGCGCTATCGCTACCCTAGGGCCCCTTTTTCTACCCCCCACACCAAGCCATCACCTCATCTCCTTATCATGGCTTCCATTCGAATTAAGTCTGGAATTAACTGCTTCAAAGTAATTTATCCCCCTAATCTGTCCAAAGCAACAGCAAAAAAGTTAAAGCATAACACCATTGAACAATTTCCAGATTCCCTCTTTGTTGACCAATTCCATAATGGGCGTCTAGGGAAGATCAAAAATGACTTCATTTTCTTCACTCACGACATCCCTTCCTGGTCCTCCAGCTTCTTCAATTCATTCAATGTCTCCTCCTCCTCTTCCTTCACACATGGGAAGCGGTTACAAATTTCTCCCTCCGCTTGCTTTAATGGCTCTCTCACTATTACACTTTATAATAATTAAGCCTGGGCAAAGCACTACACTACGCTCGCGTAGTTTGCGAAGTTCGCGCTACTTCGCACTACGCGAACTGCACGTAGCACAGTGCGAACACGCGTAGCGTAGTGTTGCGTAGTGCTGCGGTCATTTTTTGCTTGCTCGCGGTCCTCAACGTCAAGTTGGCGGCCGCGAGCAAGCAAAATGACATCCCGGCAAGACTTTTTCCTTGTTCGCGATCAGCAACATCAAGTTGGCGATCGCGAGCATGGAAAATAAACCTCCCGGCGAGATTCCCAACGCGAGGAGGTCAGGTTTCTCATTGCGAGTGGTCGCGTATGCTCGCGACCGCTCGCGATGAGAAACTACCAGTTTGCGTTGAGAAAGCTGCCGCTCGAGTAAAAATCTACTCGAGCAGCAGAAAACTACAGCTCGCACTGTGCAAGATGCCATTTTCAATGATTGCACAGTGCCGGTTGCTTGTCCGCACTGTGCAATCATTGAAAACGACATCTGGCACAGTGCGAACAAGGTACTACGCAGTTCGCGAAGTGCTAACTGCACTTTGCGTAGCTTCGTGAAGTGCTACTTCGCGAACTACGCCCAGGGTTAATAATAATGGCACTGTCATGATCCAAGCTACAGACTCCTGTCTCTCTCTCTTTGACCACCTCTTCCACTCCCTTCGTCCCACCCCTGCGACTACGATCGCTCTTGATTCTTCTTCTTCTTCTTCTTCTTCTTCTAGCTTGTCTCCTTTCTCCCTTTCTCCCACCATGACCCCCATACATTCCTTAAGACCGCTCTCCCGGGAGTCACAGGGTTACCCTTTATCTCCCTCGTCTCTTGCTCCCACCCCTCCCATTCTGCCCCTTTCCCAACTTGATCCCCCCTTACCTTGTCTGCTTTACCTCCCACTTCCCCTCCCCACACTGCATCTCCCCAATACTCCATTCCCATCTCCCGCCCCTTAACCCCCTATTCCTACTCATTTCCCCCCTACTTATTCCACCTTTCTTACAACCTGAACTACCGATCAACTCGCCTTACTTTTCCCCTTTCCTCCCCCTTTCTCCTCATCCCTTTCTGCTCTTCCCCTTCCTTCATACCTTCAATTCTGTTCTTACACCTCCTATCTCTCTACAAACTACACTCCCCCTCCTATGCCTCACATCCCTGCCTCCCCTTTTTGTAATTCCATCCTCTTCCCTCCCTCTGACCTTACAGTCCTTCCTCCTGTTATCCTTCACAACCCTGTTTCCCCTCTTGGTAATTCCACCCTCTTCCCACCCTTTGACCTCACAGTCCCTCACTCCTCCCATAACTACCATTTAGCCCAACCTCCCCCACTCTGCCTGGTGCCTGTCCCCCTACATTCACCTTTCATAGCCCATGGTACCTGGCCTGTACCCTCTCTCTTCTCCCCATTCCTCTGGCCTTCCATTGACCTCCCTCCCTCCCCCCGTACAGCCCCTTCTCCTCTCATCTTACCGTATCCCTGGTTTTCCCTTAACCCCCTCCTCTACCCCTCCACCTCTCGCCCTCCCTTTCTACTTCTCAATTTTCTCCTCCTACTTATGATCTCTATTCGTCACCTCTGCTCAACACCAGTAAAAATATCACTGTAACTCCATCCACTCCTTTCTACCACCATCTCTCCCCACCTTCGACCCTTGCACCCCAACACTCTCCCCAGTCCCCCTCATCCCCTGTCCTCCTTCGCCTACTTCACTCCCTCCACCACCTTTGCCCCTCGCACCCCGACACTCTCCCCGGTCCCCCATATCCCACTGTCCTCCTTCGCCTACTCCACTCCCTCCCTTACCCATTGAGCCACCCAACACTCCGTGCCCAGGCCACCTATCCCTGGAAACTAAACTTGATTCTCTCATCTCTTCCATTTCCCAGCTTGAAGCGTCCATTTCACTCTTAAGTGCTAAGATATCCCCCTCCCCTAATAACCTCCAGAGGAGTTCCCTGCTCCTGCGCCCCAATAAAGCCAACCACAGTCTGTCCTCCACAGACATCACCAACTTACTGGCTAGCTACAAGACTACCAACGTCAATCCCCCTCCGCTCTCCTCTCCTAACAAATCCACTCAATTCACCATTCAGACCATCTCTTCTGTCAGAACTTACCGGCCTCCCGCTCAAGGGGCACCCTCATTCAAGAATCTAATCCCTATCCCCCTTATCAGCCTAAACACTCCCATCACCAAAACAGTTGCGAAAGAGCTACATTGTATGCTCCAAAACTGCAGATCTGCAACCAAACACAAACTGGAAATCTCTGACACTATCACCCACCACAATCTCGACATGCTCTTTCTCACTGAGACCTGGTTTAATGACTCTTCTCACACTTTGTTTGATCTTCTGATACCTACCGACTACTCTATCCTCAGAAACGACAGAACGGACAAGATCGGGGGAGGTGTTGCGATTATCTTCAGAAACTCCCTTCAAATTAACGCCTTTCCCTCCATCTTCTTCCACACATTCGAATGCCTATCCCTAGAACTTCAAGTTCATCGCGGCTCACCCTTCAGGTTCCATGCCATCTACCACCCGCCGGGTAACTGCTCTTCTTTCATGGAGGAACTCACCGACTTCATTAGTGACCAATATTCACAAAGCGACAGGCAGTTCTTCCTAGGTGACTTCAATCTCCACTGGGGCTCCGTGGAAGACTCGGCTGCCAACAAGCTTGCAACCTTTCTCTCAGCTAACGATCTTGTCCAACACTGCTCGGAAATTACACACGCCAAGGGCTCAATTCTGGACCTTGTTATTTCTAAACCATACCAGCTTACCATTGCTCCCCCTATCCATGTATACTGGTTAGACCATTTCCTCATTCCCTTCCGTTTTCACCTCTCGACACATTATTACTCTCGGCCAACCTAAATGGGCTTCTACCTGGTTCCGCAACACTAAAAACATTGATCTTGAGACTCTGTGTGCTTCTGCTATGCGTTCACTTCCTAGTCTAGACCCTAACGCGGATGTCAACGATCTCACTCCCCATTGCCTCTCAATCCATGCAGTCGAAATTGACAATGTCATTCCACTCCAAAGCAAAAGGAAAAGACCCACCCCCTCGGCACCTTGGTTCAAAAAAACTCTCTATGATGAAAGGAAAAACCTTAGAATCTTGGAGAAACATTGGAGACAATCTCCATCCACCTCCACTCTCTCTTTTACGTTTAGCAAGATCCAAATACCACAAGCACATCTTCCATGAAAAAGCATCACATTTCAGATCCCTCCTCGACTCAGCTAAAAACAGACCCAAAAAACTTTTCGACCTCATCAAAACCCAAACTGTTCTCCCCAAACCATCAAACCTGAGGATGCTTCAAAGAAAGCAACTGAATTCGCTATATTCTTTGATGAAAAGGTCAAATCACTGGTGGATCAGGTCACCCACCCCACCCCCATTGAGGAGCGAAAATCCTTAGTCACTTGGCAGAAATTTGCCGCCATCTCGGAAGATGACCTCCTCAAATGCATTCTCGAAACCAAACCCTCCAACCATTCTTCTGATCCCATACCTAGTGTCATCGCCATTGATTTCTATACCAATACTCTCTCTTATTGGACCAGGCTAGTTAATCTCTTCCTCAGTCAAGGATCCCTCCCAGCTGTCCTCAAAATAGGACAGGTTACCCCCCTTCTAAAAAAAACCTCTGCAGATGCGAACAACCTCAATAACTTCCGCCCCATCACCAATCTCCCTTTTCTTTCAAAGATCACAGAAAAATGTGTTGCAAGACAACTTTCCCAACACATTATGGACAATAATCTCCTTGACGTGTTCCAGTCTGGCTTTATTCAAAATTGCAGGACTGAAACAGCCCTGCTGCGAGTGATCGATGATGCGCTGCATATACTCGATTCGGGGGAATAGTGCCTTCTGATTCTTCTTGACCTATCTGCAGCCTTTGACACTGTCAATCACAACACCCTCCTTAACACTCTTCAACAGAGAATGGGCGTGGAAGGCATAGTGCTTAAATGGTTTGCCTCATTCCTCTCGGACAGATCCCAAATGATCAAGATTGCGAACAGTCTCTCGTCTCTACTGGTGATTGGTCAAGGCGTCCCTCAAGGTTCCATCCTTGCATCCACTCTGTTTAATCTCTATCTGAAACCATTAGGGAACCTCCTAAGCAAATCTGGAATCCTCTACCATCTCTATGCAGATGACACCCAAATCTACCTCAAGGTGTCTTCCTCTCAAGATCTCTCACTACTCAACTCTACTTTCAACTCTATTCACAACTTGATGTTAGTTCACCAACTCATTCTCAATCCCTCCAAAACTGAATTCCTCCTTCTTTCTACTCTTTCTCTCCCCGCCCTCTGTTCAATCCTGGATGGATCAGCTGAATTTACTCAACAGTAAACCCATCATTGTCGACTGCGCTTAATCCCTAGGTGTCATACTTGACAAAAAACTCAACCTAATCTCACACATCAACTCCATTGCCAAGAACGCACATTATCAGCTGTGCCTTCTGTGGGGGATTCGTCGGTTCTTCCCGGAAAAAAGGCCTAAAAACCTTGGTCCAATCACTAGTTCTCTCTAGACTGGATTATTGTAATTCTCTTCTGACTGGCCTTCCCAAATCTCACCTCTCCCCCCTAAAATCCGTCCTCCATTCAGCAGCTCGCTTCATTTCAGGGTCTAAACGAAGTGACCACATCACTCCTATCCTGTCTTCTCTCCGATGGCTTCTCATCGAGACTAGAGCTATTTATAAAACGGCTTGCATCACCCACAAAACCTTGCACTCTTCCTCCCCTCGCCATCTGGCGAATAAACTGAAATTGTCCGGAGGCTTGAGACCTTCTCGGAATGCGGAAAGTTCCTGCTTGAGCCCCCCTCCTTCAAAAGGGAAAAATTGATGGCTCAATCGTTCTCAGGTAATGCGGTGAGAATCTGGAACTCGCTTCCTCCTTTGCTCCGTGCCACCACCTCCATCCGGATCTTCAAAGCGGATCTCAAATCTCTTCTAATCCAAAGACACTTTCAGAACTAATTCCATCATTCTCAGACCCCGCCAGCAAGTTCATTAGTCATTGTAAATTTGATATATATTTATTTATTTTTTGTACATTCCTTGCTTGCTGTGTTTGATATTGTGTTCCTCTTGCCTACTGTGTTTGATTCTGTGTCCTGCTATTTTTGTACGTTCTATTTTGTAACATTTCTCTCATGTAACGTAACTGGTTCTATTGTACAGCGCTCTGACACCTTCGGGTAAAGTCAGCGCTTTATAAAAATGCATCAATAAATAAATAAATAAATTGTGGAGAGGTGGTCCAAGACCTCACCTCTTTTTACACCACTCTGCAAACGCACCTCCTGGCGCACTGCTGGTGGGGCAATGAGGTCCTCTTGTGTCCTGAGGACCTCAGAACTAAAGTGTACTTCATCCCCCAAGCAGCAGTGCACCAGAAGGCGTGTTTGCAGAGTGGTGTAGAAAGGGGGCATGGCCTCTGACCACTCTCAGTAAATGAGCTGTGTGGGGCTTACTAGAGATAACAGGAGGGCTAGTTGTCCCCAAGGGACCCTCAGGTGGCAAGGGGACTTCATCCCCCAACCAAGAGCGCGCCAGGAGGTGCATTAGCAGAGTGGTGGAAAAAGGGGGCATGGCGTGTGTCCACCTCTCAGTAATCCCACTGTGTGGGGCTTACTGGAGGTAACAGGTAGGCTAGTTGGCCCCTCAGGACCCCAAGCAGTGAAGGTGACTTCAATCCCCATCCAAGAGTGCACCAGGGAGTGCGTTTGCAGAGTGCTGGGGGAAGGGGGCGTGGCCTGCTATGAGAACTTAGCAATCCTCCTGTGTGGGACGTACTGGAGGTAATAGGAGGGGTAGTTCGCCCCCAAGGATGTCCTTATTATTATTATTATTAAATTAAATTTATAAGGCGCACAGCTACCCGGAGGTTTCAGGACAAATCGCAACAGAGAGGACAGCATTTACTGGTTACATAGCCAGGTATAAAGGCCTTTGTGGAAGATTTTGTGTCTGACTTCATGACGGAGTGATGAAGGTAGTGAATTCCACAACACTGGGGCCAGATAGGAGAAGGAACATCCGCCCATGCGTGATAGTTTAAATCTGGGGACTAAAAATGTGGCTTTGGATGAGGAACGGAGTAGACATGTTGGGAGATATTTCTGGGCTAGGGAGCATAGATAATGGGTTGCTGTGCCTAGTTTAATCTTATGCATATAGCATAAGGCCTTAAATTTAGTCCGGTTCTCAATCATGAGCCAGTGGAGGTCACGGAGGGTGCCTGTGATGGAGGATGTTTTGGGTACATGACAGTGTAACCTGGCCCACGGAATTCTGTACCACTGGCAGCTTGGGGTCTAATTACCTCTCTTGTTACCTCCAGTAAGTCCATCACAGTAGGATTGCTAAGAGGTCTTCGAGGCCACGTCCCCCTTTTACCACCACTATGCAAATGCACCTCCTGGCACACTACTGGCTGGGGGAGGAAGTCCACTTTACTGCGGAGGGACTTTGGGGGCCAAGAAGCCCTCCTGGTACCTCCTGTAAGTGCTATGCATCGGAATTCCTAAGTTCTGGTCGGAGACCCAGCCCCCTTTCTCCACCACTCTGTAAACACGACTACTAGTTAAAGAAGCATTTGCAATTTAATAGGTCTTGTGAAAGTTAGGGCTATTGGCGTTGTAAATGTAAAAGTTTTTACTAATGTTTTCTGGAGTGGAGTGGATGTATGTTGTGTGTAGTGGAATTCTGTGGTATGTTATGCAGTGAAATTATGTGGATAGAATGTAGGTGGTATTTAGTGTATAGGAATTATGTAAAGTGGGATTATGTGTTATGGAGAGTAATTATGTGATATGGTATTCTGTGTTGTGGAGTGGTAACCTCAGGTTAGTCTTCCTCGTTTCCATAGAAGCTAAACTATACACTCAACAATGCAAAAAAAGAAGGAACCACCGAGGAGCACTTCTGGACCTAGTCGGAGGTATCAGCAGGGCCACTGGAATTATGCAACTGTTCGGGTGCACCAATTTTCGCATAGTTAGACATTTTCCGCATTTGCCACATAATCCATCATGTGCTGCATAAGTTGCAGATTTGAGTGGAAAAAAAACCTTGTTTCTAGCTGAAATGGCTCAAAGTTATCAAAAATGCAACAAGAGTAACAGCGTGGTAGAAAGCCCTTTGCAAACCCGGAATGGTCACCTGTTAGTTATTGCTCAATGAGGGTGTTAAATTAGTACTAATGGTGCGCAAATCTCTCTTGCCTTTTTCTGCATTTCTCTTTCTTCTTTGTGCACCTTTCTTTCTTTTTTGCACTTCTTTTGCCTCTTTCTGCACATCTCATCCACTTTCTGCACATCCCTTCTTTCTGCACCTCTCTTGCATCTTTCGTCTGCACCTCTCTTACCGCTTTCTGTACCCTCTTTCTGCACCTCTCTTGCCTCTTTCTGCACCTCTATTGCCTGTTTCTGCAATTCTCTTGATTCTTTCTGCAGTTCACTTACCTCTTTCTGCACATCTGCTGCTTTTTTCTGAAGTTCTGCTGCCTCTTTCTGCACCTCTCTTGCCTATTTCTGCAATTCTCTTGTGTCTTTCTGCAGTTCACTTACCTCCTTCTGCACATCTGTTGCTTCTTTCTACAGTTCTCCTGCCTATTTCTGTACCTCTCTTGCCTCTTTCTGCACTTCTCTTGCCTCTTTCTGCACGTCTCTTTCTTTTTCCTGCTCCTCTTTTGCTTCTTTCTACCCCTCTATTGCTTCTTTCAGCACTTCTCTTGCCTCTTTCTGCACTTCTCTTGCCTCTTTCTACAACCGTCTTGCCTCTTTCTGCACCACTAATGCCTTTTTCTGCACCTCACTTGCTTCTTTCTGAACCCGTGGCCTTTTTCTGCATCCCTCTTCCCTCTTTCAGTACCCCTATTGCCTCTTTTTGCAGCTCTGTTGCTTCTTTCTGCACTTTTCTTGCCTCTTTCTGCACCCCGCTTCCCTCATTCTGAACCTCTGTTGCTTCTTTCTGCAATTCTTTTGCTTCTTTCTGAACCTCTTTGTGTATCCCTCTTGCCTCTTTCGTACCTCTCTTTCCTCTTTCTTCACCTCTGTTGGTTCTTTCACCACTTCTTTTGCTTCTTTGCTTCTTTCTACCCCTCTGGTGATTCTTTTAGCACTTCTCTTGCCTCTTTCAGCACTTCTGTTGCCTGTTTCTGCACCTGTCTTGCCTCTTTCTGCACCACTAATGCCTTTTTCTGCACTTCACTTGCTTCTTTCTGTACCTCTCTTGCCTCTTTTTGTACCACACTTCCCTCTTTCTGTACCTCTCCTGCCTGTTTCTGCACTTCTTGCCTCATTCTGCACTTCTCTTGCCTCTTTCTGCACCTCTGTTGCTTCTGTTTGCACTTCGCTTGCCTCTTTCTGCACCCCTCTTCCTTCTTACTGCACCTCTGTTGCTTCTTTCATCACTTCTCTTGGTTCTTTTGCACCTCTCTTGCTTCTTTCTGCACCCTTCTTCCTTGTTTCTTCCTGCAACTCTCATGTCTCTTTCATCACATCTCTTGCTTCTTTCTACCCCACTGTTGCTTCTTTCAGAACTACTGTTGCCTCTTTCTGCACTTCTCTTGCCTGTTTCTGCACCGGTCTTGCATCTTTCTGAACCACTAATGCCTTTTTCTGCAACTTACTTGCTTCTGTCTGCACCTCTGTTGCCTATTTCAGCATCCCTATTCCCTCTTTCTGAACCTCTCTTGCCTGTTTCTGCACCTCTGTTGCCTCTTTCTGCATTTCTCTTGCCTCTTTCTGCACCTTTGTTGCTTCTTTCTGCACTTGTCATGCCTCTTTCTGCACGTCTCTTCCCTTTTTCTCAACCTCTGTTGCTTCTTTCTGTACTTCTCTTGCTTCTTTCTGCACCTCTCTTGCTTATTTCAGAACCCCTCATGCCTCTTTCTGCACCTTTCCTCCCTCTTTGTGCACTTCTGCTGCCTCTTTCAGCACCCCTCTTGCCCCTTTCTGCACCTCTGTTGGTTCTTTCTGCACTGCTATTGCTTCTTTCTGCACCTTTCTAGAAAAGTACTGCACCCCTCTTCACTCTTTCTGTACCCCTCTTCCCTCTTTCTGTACCTCTTTTGCCTCTTCCTGCATCTCTCTTCCCTCTTTTGGCACCTCTCCTGCCTGTTTCTGTACCTCTTGCCTCTTTCTGTACCTCTGTTGCTTCTGTCTGCACTTCTCTGGAATTTTTCTGTACCCTCTTAACTCTTTCTGTACCTCTGTTGCCTCTTTCTGCACCTCTCTTGCTTCTTTCTGCACCACTTTTGCCTCTTTCTGCACCCTTCTTCCCTGTTTGTGCACCTCTCTTGCCTCTTTCTGAACCCATCGTGCCTCTTTCTGCACCCCTCTTTCTTCTTTCTGCACCTCTATTGCCTGTTTATGCAACTCTCTTGCCTCTTTCTTCAGTTCTCTTGCCTCCTTCTGCGCCTCTATTGCTTCTTTTTACACCCCTCTTACCTGTTTCTGCACCTCTCTTGCTCTTTCTGAACTTCTCTTGTCTCTTTATGCACCTCACTTGTCTATTTCTGCACTTCACTTGCTATTTTCTGCACCTCTCTTCTTTCTTCTTGCTACTCTCTTGTCTCTTTCATCACTTCTATTGCTTCTTTCTACCCCTCTGTTGCTTCTTTCAGCACTTCTCTTGCCAGTTTTTGCACCTGTCTTGCCTCTTTCGGCACCACTATTGCCCTTTTCTGTACCTCACTTGCTTCTTTCTATAACCCTGTTGCCTCTTTAAGCACCACTCTTCCCTCTATATGTACCTCTGTTGCTTCTTTCAGCACTTCTCTTGCTTCTTGCTGCACCTCTCTTGCTTATGCTGCACCCCTCTTGCCTCTTTCTGCACCCTCCTTCCCTCTTTGTGCACCTCTATTACCTCCTTCTGAACCCCTTTTGCCTCTTTCTTACCCCTCTTTCTTCTTTCTGCATCTCTCTTGCCTGTTTCTGCAACACTCTTGCCTCTTTCTGAAGTTCTCGTCCTTCCTTCTGCACCTCTGTTGCTTCTTTCTGCAGTTCTCTTGCCTCTTTCTGCACCTTTCTAGAAACTGTCTGCACCCTTCTTACCTCTTTCTGCACCCCTCTTCCCTCTTTCTGTACCTCTCTTGCCTCTTTCAGCACCTCTCTTCCCTCTTTTGGCACCTACCCTGCCTGTTTCTATACCTCTTGCCTCTTTCTGCATTTCTCTTGCCTCTTTCTGCACCTCTGTTGCTTCTGTCTGCACTTCTCTTGCTTCTTTCTGCACCCCTCTTCCATCTTTCTGCACCTCTGTTGCTTCTTTCTGCACTTCTCTTGCTTCTTTCTGCATCACTTTTGCCTCTTTCTGCATCCTTCTTCCCTGTTTGTGTACCTCTCTTGCCTCTTTCTGCACCCATCTTGCCTCTTTCTGCACCCCTCTTTCTTCTTACTCACCTCTCTTGCCTGTTTCTGTACCTCTCTTGCCTCTTTCTGCACTTCACTTTCTATTTTCCGCACCTCTCTTCTTTCTTTCTGCAACTCTCTGGTCTCTTTTATCACTACTCTTGCTTCTTTCTACCCCTCTGTTGCTTCTTTCAGCACTTCTCTTGCCAGGTTTTGCACCTGTCTTCCCTCTTTCTGCACTACTATTGCCTTTTTCTGTACCTCACTTGCTTCTTTCTGTTCCCCAGTTGCCTCTTTCTGCACTCTCTTCCCTTTCTGCACCTTTGTTGCGTCTTTCAGCACTTCTCTTGCTTCTTTCTGCACCTCTCTTGCTTCTGCTGCACCCCTCTTGCCCCTTTCTGCACCCTCCTTTCCTCTTTGTGCACCTCTATTACCTCCTTTCTTCACCCTTCTTTCTTTATGAACCTCTCTTGCCTGTTTCTGCAAAACACGTGCGTCTTTCTGATGTTGTCATGCTTCCTTCTGCACCTCTGTTGCTTATTTCTGCAGTTCTCTTGCCTCTTTCTGCACCCCTCTTGCCTGTTTCTGCACCTCACTTGCCTCTTTATGCCCCTCTCTTGCCTCTTTCTGCACTTCTCTTGCCTACTTCTGCCCCTCTCCTTTTTCTTTCTGCAACTTCTGTGTCTCTTTCATCACTTCTCATGCTTCTTTCAATATGTCTCTTGCCTTTTCTACACTTCTCCTGCCTGTTTTTGCACCTGTCTTGCCTCTTTCTGCACTACTGTTTCCTTTTTCTGCACCTTACTTGATTATATCTGCACCTTTGTTGCCTCTTTCCTCACTTTTCTTGCCTCTTTCTGCATCTCTGTTGCTTCTTTCTGCCCATCCCCTGCTTCTTTCTGCACCCCTCTTCCCTCTTTCTGCACCTCTGTTGCTTCTTTCTGTACTTCTCTTGCTTCTTTCTGTACCTCTCTTGCATCTTTCTGCACCCATATTGCCTCTTTCTGCACCCTTTTCCCTCTTTGAGCACCTCTCTTGTCACTTTCTGTACCTCTCTTTCTTTTTCTGCAGTTCTATTTCCGCACCTCTTTTGCTTCTTTCTGCGCCCCTCTTGCTTCTTTCTGCATCTCTGTTGGTTCTTTCTGCCCTGTTCTTGCTTCTTCCTGCACCTCTTTTGCAAATTTCTGCACCCCTTGTGCCTTTCTTCTTTCCTCTTGCCTCTTTCTGCAGCCCTCTTCCCTCTTTCTGCACCTCTGTTACCCCTGTTCTCTCTTTTTGCACCTCTTTTGCCTGTTTCCTCAACTCTCTTGCTTCTTTCTGCAGTTCTCTTCCATCTTTCTGCACCTCCGTTGGTTCTTTATGCTCTTCTCTTGCTTTTTTCCGCATCTCATTTGCTTCTTTCTGTTTCCCTTTTACCTCTTTCTGTACCCTGATTCCCTTTCGGTGCACCTCCCTTGCCTCTTTCTGTACATCTCTTTCTGCAGCTCTGTTGCTTCTTTCAGCCCTTCTTTTGGTTCTTTTGCACCTCTCTTGCTTCTTTCTGCACCCCTCTTGTTTCTTTCTGCACCCTTCTTCCCTCTTTCTACACCTCGCTTACCTCTTTCTGTAGCCCTCTTGTCTCTTTTTGCACCCCTCTTTCTTCTTTCTGCACCTCTTGTGCTTCTTTCTTCACTTCTCTTGCCTCTTTCTGTACCACCCTTGACTGTTTCTACACCTCACTTGCCTCTTTCTGCACTTCTCTTGCTTTTATCTGCACCTCTCTTGTTTCTTCCTGCAACTCTCATGTCTCTTTCATCACTTCTCTTGCTTCTTTCTACCCCACTGTTGGTTCTTTCAGAACTACTCTTGCCTCTTTCTGAACTTCTCTTGCCTCTTTCTGCACCGGTCTTGCCTCTTTCTGAACCACTAATGCCTTTTTCGGCAACTTACTGTAGGAGAGTAGGATCTGCTTCACATGTTTACCCCCACTTTTTGCTGGTGTTTCAGTGTTTTTCGACTTTAGTCTAGCTGGGACTCTGCTATTCAGGGCCCCAGCCTAGCTGCTTCCTCTCTAAATTGATGGCATGTACTTTAGATACACCACTCCTATGGCAGGCCTTAACAATCCTGAAGGCAGAGTGCTTGGTTATATGTGAGAGGGTGTCCAGGCAGGAGCTGAGCCCCTCTGCAGCCTTCGGAATCTCTTCTACGGGGTTGTCAGTGGTGCAGCCTGACCATATACTCTTATGTGCATTATATTGTAGTGGAGACAGGGTTTTATGTGCACACATTGCTATGTTAGCATAAGCGCTTTAGAAGTTAAACGCCATCTTGCCACTTTACTGCTTTTGCACACAACACTACAGGTAGCTGTTATTACAAGTAATACTGCTTGCTTGCTTTTTCTTCACATGAGAATGGTCTGTTGTCCACATCCCTAGACGTGCACCATGACCTCAGTTTGAACAATGTGTGCAGAAGCCGTCAAGGTCAAATAACAATTTATGCCTTTGAATTCAGGTTGATCGGCCCATGCTCTAGGCACAACAAGCACACAGCTGCAAGTATCCGAAACTCGGGTGCCTTTAATATTGAATTTGCATGCATGATTCAGGCACTTGGAGAAACCCTTTCCAGACACAGAGAGCAGAGCTGATACTGTGATGTGATTCACCTAAGCTGATCTTTGAGGTATTGGGTTCCCCATTCAAACCTAGAGACTTTCTATTAGTTTATAAAATGAGTTTACTAGCGAAGGGAGGGTGGTTCACAAGGTATTATAGGACCTGTTTTCCACTATCATTTTTAATATGATTTCTCCCTTCATTTTCTATGGAATTGTAACAATGCTGATGGTTTTATTTCTACTCAATTGTCTGCTTATGTTAGCCAAAGTACTGCACCTTAGAGCACGTAGTTAAAAATAAACATTTTAAACTTTTCCGTGCCTCTGATTACTCTTGTTGTGGACTGATATAAGAATAATATTGAAAGGGTGTTTCTGAGTCCCATCATTCCTGAGAGTACTCTAAGTCGCTTGTTCTGGGTTGTCTAATCATTGGTAGCTTCGAGATGATATGGAGAACGGAGACACTGATGCTAGTCGGATAGGGGTTCTGGGTACTAAGGTGAGTTTTCGGTACACCACGATTCACTGAGATCCTGGTTTCCTGTGCATAGTTCTGTGCATGAGCAGAATCCCCGCAACATGGCGCACCTAACGTTTTGGTCTTATGATTGAGACGCCTTAGTAGTGCTTATATTTGTCCACAACACGCTCACTCTTGTTTCCGGCTGACGGGTGTGATGGTTTAAACCTACCTATATAGTTGATTTATAAGTTCATTCAAGCTTGACAAAAAGGGTTTCTCTTTCAATTAGTGACCCTTTTTGTGCTACGGGTTAATATAGATTGTTTTTTCTTCTCTGCGTCCTTATGGCTGAAGCCGCTATTGCAGCACATAGTCGCGCACCACTCCGGTGTCATTTGACGCAATTCGGGGTGCCAGACGATGGGATGTCTATTATCTTTGTAGTGAGTGCCGATGCATCGTTTCCCTATGAGCTGTTTTACTCTTGGGTTACTTTTCCGGAGGTGAATGTGGATGATAAGATGTTTCACACATACAATCCTACGGCGGTCCCAGCTAATTACACGCCCTATAGGACGCAGGAAATTCCCATTTCTGCTTGGCAGCATCGTATTTGGTTCAATGGCGCCCTCCCCCACACCGTTACACTGGTTCGTTTAGGTCCCTTGTCTATTCCAGGGGCCAATTGGCCAGTCTTGGCCAGGTTCAAACCACATCCATGATATTTGCTGGTCCCGCTGGATGACTTACGTCAACTCCACACCGCCTTGATTGCGGTGCATAGGGCTTTAGTGCAATACGTCTCTCGCAATGTCCAGGTGGGGGCACCTGGGGTTGCGACGCAACCAGCTGGAGCGGCCGAGATTACTATTAGTCCCGTCATGGTTAATTCGATAATGGGCAAGCGCCCCCAGGATAAGGACGATATGCCTCATCGGTTTCCTGAGAAATTTGACCAGCTGGAAGCGGTATTTCCCAATTCTACTCCTGTGGAAAAACACAGGATCCTTACAATTAGTTTGCAGAAAGACTTAGTCCCAGAGGTAACTGATTGTGAGAACTGGGGTACAGTGTTTGCAGCGGTCTACTCAAAGTGCTTCGGCACACCGTTTATGACTGTACTGCCCTCCGTGATCAAGCGTGTTCAGGATCAACACGGTCCGGAGGCGGCAGTCGAGTTAGGAATGAGGCCATTCGGTGTGTTCGACGTAGTAGCTGATCTCATCCTTGCTAACGTCAAGGGAGATGCGGTTAACTTTCAGGTGTTGAATGCCCTGCGCCTCGTCGACGACGTCGATAAACCCCGGCAGTTACCAAAAATTATTGCGGAGCCTTATAAGACCATTGGCCACAATAGTTTGGGTGTTAAGCCTTTTGCTAAAACAACAGCGCAGCTGCAAACTCAGACAGTTAAGTCTACTAAAGACACCCGTCCAGCTTTTCCTAAACAAAATTGGAAAGCTAAGAAACAGGGAAAACAGCAACAGAAACAGGGGTCTCATCCCACGTCACCGGTACAAGTGACTACTGAACGCACTTATGAATTACACGTTCGCACTAGAATTAGGTCTCCTTAGAGATTTCAGGTTCCTGAACAACGTTCTCCTCGTTCTTCACAGGAAACATCGGTCTCACAATCCGGTGGAGGAGAACGTGGCAAAGGTCGGGGTGCCCCACAAGGACGTGAACAGCCCCGCCCGGCTGATGGTAAAGGCAAGCAGGAAGAGTTTGCACGTCAATGACCCCCGTTTCAGAAAAAGAAGGTTGCTGCACTAACAGCGAGGTATGCCACAGATAGTGAGAACACAGCTTCGGAAACTGACATGGGCACTAACGCTGCTAGACAGCGCAGCGGAGGGTACAATAGTGCGGCAAGCACTGCGTCCATATTTGAAGGCGACAGCAACTGACACGTTTATTACTGTAGAAACTGCTGACACTAGAGTGGCTCCCCCTGACAGACTATATGATATAGTCCTTTTAATTGAAGGTGACATAAAAGGGATTTTTTGAGAGAATCTGACCTCTACATATTACATTTTGTTAGCAGAGGCGGACTGGCCCCCAGCTTTCGTTTTGGCCGCTCCCAGAGGGTAGGAAGTAATCCTCCCATCTTTCGCACACACTGTGCCGAAGGAGCAAGCTCAGAACTTTGCAGAAGAGTGGGCACAGGTGCTTGCTCCGGCGCTGCACCGTACTCAGGTTGGGTGCGATAAATTATCACCAAGTCATGAGATTCCATTACGGTCTATGCCACAGCCACAACCCCAATATCCCATGCGCCGCGAAGCTAGATCTCACATCGCAGAAATTCTTGAACAATTGGAAAATCAAGGTGTAATTGAAACATGTGTGTCATCTATGAATAATCATCTTTTCACTGTAACCAAATCTGATGGGTTGTACCGCCTAGTTTTGGATTGTCGGCATTTGAACTCCCACTGTCGGACGTGTGTGGTACAAAACACCCACAGTTCTGCCCTCGCTGATAGTCTCATGAGAAAAAGGTTTAAAACCACACTTGACATCTCCAGTGGCTTTTATAGCCATAACCTATCCTCTATTAGTAGTCAATGGACAGCCTTTACTTCTGGCGGCAAACAAAAACAGTTTACAAGATTAGCCATGGGCTACAAAAACAGTCCAGGTGTCTTTGCCGCTCGTGTAGTCTCTCCGTTGTAGAGCATTGACCCTGATGCATATTCGTATGTTGATGATATCTATCTCACAGACGACGAACTATGGCCGCATCTGTGTCGCGTTGACCGCATCATTGTTATGTTCGCGGACATCGGTTACAAATTTAACTTTGCAAAATCACACATTGCGGAGTTTACAGTGTTGTTTTTAGGCTATGAACTCAACATCAAAGGTCGAGGTTTAGCACCTCTGTAGGAGAGTAGGATCTGCACTTATGTTGCCCCCACTTTTTTTATGATGTTAACACTGGTTTCTGGCTATAGTCTTGCTGGGTCCCTGCTAATCAGTGCCCCAGTCACTCTGTTCTCTCTAAACAACTTGGAGTGCATATTAGATGCACTAGTGATTGGATACTGTGGTACCTTATGAGCCCCTAGCATATGGTACTTTAGGTACCAAGGGCATAGGTACATCACAGGCCTACCAGGGGCTGAAGAATGTATTATGCCACCCCTGGGAAGCAGACTAAATCTGACACCACAGGCCTGCTACTGAAGCCTGAGTGAGGTAGTGTTAGCACTCCTCACTGAGGTATAGGTTCCCTATATCTCACCTTACACACACATATAAACCTATCAGTCACCCCTAAGGCAGGCCCTATCAATCCTTAGGGCAGGGTGCTTGGTTTCCATGTGAGGGGGGTGCCCCTGCCTGAGCAGGGCCCCTCTGCAGCTGGCAGAGTCTATTCTCTGTGGCTGTTCGTGGATGCGGTTAATCTATATACTCTTAAGTGCATTATAACCTAGCGGTAAATGCTAACTTTGGGATGGCTGCATCAAAACATGTCGTGTTTGATGTCAAACACCTTGGAATCATACCCCCACACCAGTAACTGGTGTGGGAGTATGATCCCACCCTTCTAGAGGGATAGACATGTACCTACTGTGGAAACACGGTAGAAATCTGAAAGAGCCTGATATCACAAAATGGATGCCACCAGCACAGACACTGGGCTGCCCTCCTGCTGCTGACTGAAACTCGCAGTTGAGGAGGCCCAACAATAGGCATCCCGTCACAGGGAGGTGTCACCACCTTCCAGACAGCATTTAGTGCATTGGGGCTGGGTGGGTGCACTCCTCGAGTGCTTTGAAGTCCTTCACTGGGGGAGCAGTAGGCTCCTCTGTGCATATGCCAGCTCAAACCGGTTCAGGGGTTACCTGCCCCTGTTCTGGCGCGAAACTGGCAAAGGGAAGTGGGTGTAACCACCCACTCCCCTGACCCTCCCAGAGGAGTGGTCATAGAGCTAGTCCCTCCCTTTTCCTTTAGTATAAGATAGGGAACCCTTGCCATTGCAAACTAGATATCAAGAAGAATCCTGGATCTTCAACATACTACTACCTTTGGAAGATTGAAGAATCTCCCTTGGAGTCAATGAGTGATTCCCCTGCTTGGCAAGCACCAAACCTTTGAATCAACGGTCGCAAACTTTCCCACTCCTGCAGGAGTCCGAAGTCCCTGCAACCCCAGAAGTAGATTTCCTGACTTCTCGACGGCCATTGTGAGTCCCCAGCAAACCTGAGGTGAGTGGACCCCACGAGTGACGAGGAAGAGCAATACCCGGGTGCAACCCCTTCACGATGTTCTACGAACTAGTGCATTGGACCACATGTGGTACAAGCATCCAGCAGGATTTCCACCGAAGATCAGTGGCCTACCTTGTCCCAAGTGACCGTGGGCTCCTGTAAAGTGAATCCTCACAAGGCGTCTTTGCGATCCCTTGCCCATTGGCTTGTGGGTCCCCTGAAGACTTTCTCATCAAACCAAAGGGCTCCCCTGGTTGCTTCATGCCTGCCCTGACTTACCCTTGCTGGGTGAGTCCCTCAGACCTTGCTGGTCTGCACCGCTGACTTTCTTCACATTCCACAAGACTTGCTGTTGCCAAGGCTTGTTGGCTCCAGTCCGGTTGCTGACACCTCAGTAAGCTGAAGACTTTGTGGGCCACTCCGAATCCAGCTCCTGGTTGTCGTCGATGCCTCCTGGACCTCGTGGCTGATGAGTCAAGACACCCATGATCACCTGAAATCACCCAACGACTGTGGGCATCCATCTTCCTGGGCCAGGGTCACTGGCAAGTGACATTGAAAACTGTCTCCTCTGCTTTCAGGTCTTCTTTCTTCTGAATCCAGCCTTGGATTCCACCGGACACTTCTCCAGTCTTCACAAGCAGCAAATCTTCTTCGGCTTCCATTGAAAACGACGCCGCAACCCGACACCAAAAGACACCTAGGCACCCGGGTTCCCTGGGTGAGGTAACTCATGCACTCTGGTGCTCCTGTGTGTGCTGGCCCTCGAAGTACTTACCTTGTAAGGGGCTTGCTTGTAGACTCTCCCGAAGTACCCTAGAACTTTAAAAATCCAACTGCGACTTGCTCCTTTGAAATAAATAGGGAACCCGCAGCTGTGTTCTCACACTGCACGCGTCTCCCGTGGGTCCTTTACTTACCTGCCTTGGGTGGATTAGTGAGGCCCCAGCGATTCTAAAGGCCCTAGGCCTTGTCCCCTTGCAAGTCGACATTCCTATACCTCTTTTTCAGTATATGGTCTTGTACGCCCCTAGGGCCCCAACCATATAAGTGCTTTATTTGTTGTGAAACATTGATTTGTGCATATGTTCCTGACTTCTAATCTCATAAAGAGATTAGTAGAGTGTGTCTAGAAATAAATACATATATATTTTATATATATACCTGTGCGGTGTCCTTTCATTTGGTAATTCAAGAGATTATAAGGTAAAACAAGCTGCTTTACATTCCTCAGAGACTTAGCCTGAAGGCTGCTCTCCACAGCTACCACTAGGATAGCTTTCTTTAAACGGTTGTCTTAAACCTATCTACCATAAGAGTTGAATTGGACTGGTGCAAGGTGGTCACTTTAACTAGTGACCAGCATATGCCAGGCCAACTTCTCACAACCTCACTTCCTGGAGAAATGTGCATGTTTGCGCACTTCAACAACTCTGAAAAAACTACAATCTTTGCTGGGTTTTTAAAATTTTGGGTGTAATTACATTCCCGATTATGCCCAGCGTATCAAACCGCTATATGCCTTGGCACAACCAACTTTTTCCAAATCGAGTTGGCTGCCAGAACATTCAGCTATCCTGCAAACTTTGCAGGCTGATCTTCTTGCTTCTAAATACTTACTAACGCGTGATAACCACACAAACCGGGTAATAAGAATTGTGCCAGGCGCAGTTGGTTTCACGTACTTAACGTACAATGAGGGAGACACAATCCCCATTGCTTACAATTCACACTTGTACACTTTGGCTGAAATGCGCTTTTCCACTGTCGAAAAAGTCACAAGGGAAACGCATGTTGGTTGTCACACCGTATCCTACCCTAGAGGCAGTGACAAAAGCCAGTGTACCAAATTCTAAAGCTTTGCATCCGCGTTGGATACAATGGGCCACTTCTTTGACATCTCCGGATGTCAATAACATTTTTGATGCCTCATTGCAGACTCAGGAGTATTTGCAGTATGAATTTGTTCATCCAGCTCCTCTGTCCTTGCGCCCGCTTCAGTATTACCATTGTATCATTTACACTGATGGTTCGGCGCAACCGGCAACGAATCTAAACATGCTTATTCAGCGGCCTGCGCAATAGTGGTTGGTACTTTCGTAAATGGCGAATTCATGTCTGATGTTGTGCACGCGCAGTCATTGGGTGATTGTACCGCCCAGTTGGCAGAGCTTCGTGCTCTGGTGCTTGCATTGGAGTTTGCTGATCCTCGAGTGACTACTCTTATAGTGAGTGACTCTTTTTACTGTGTTCAGTCTTATAACAACAATTTATTCTTTTGGTCTCAAAATGAATATCGTGATTACAAAAGTAGCACAATCAAGCATAAAATGCTTTGGGTTCGAGTCGCAGAACTTAAACAACGTCTGCCACTCATGAATGTAATTCATACTCTTGGGCACCAAAACGTAGGTGTCCACGCTGTTGGCAACAGTTTAGCTGATGAAGCAGCGAAAACAGCAGTGGCAACATATCTAGTAGCAGCAGTTACAAAATCCAAAAGTAAGATTGATGATGACATCTTGACAGCAATTGCTGCAACAGAGAAGGGTGATAATTGCCTTCGGGGTTTCCCTTCTAAATACTCTTATCATTTAAGTCCTGATAAAGTTCCCTATGTGAGAATTAACGACGTTGGTGACAGATTGATTCCCAACGTGGACTGCAGACTTTCCTTGATAACAGCTGCTCACGAAGGTATGGCTTCTGCCCATGCCGGCGTTTCAGCAACTGTTACTATCTTACAACAACGTTACTGGTGGCGCGGATTGTATAAACAGACCCGTGCTTATGTCCTTAATTGTGAAATTTGCCAGTAGATTAAACCTTCGACTGCTGCGCGTCTACCTCAAACACAGTTGCACATATCTAATAAACCACTTGGGTGTGTTTATTTAGATCACTGCCGTCCTTTCTCCTCTGATACTGCGTATAAGTACATCTTAGTTGCAGTGGATTCGTGCACACGTTTACTATGGGTCTGGCCACAACGGAGTGCTGATGCTCGAACTGTCATCAGGGATTTGCATGTCTAAGGCATACAAGGAAGTCAAATTTTCGTCTCCATACTGGCCTGAGGGCAATAGTGTTGTGGAGCGAATGAACCGTGACCTAAAGCAATCCCTGACAGCTAGGGTTTTAGGTACAGCTAGGAACTGGTTGGCCCATTTGTATAGCGTTCAACGTGCACTTAATAATCTCCCTATAAGGTCTCTGGGTGGGCGGACCCCATACGAAATGCTCTTTGGCATAAAGATGTTTGTCCCGGACCTTGATGGTCTAGACATGGCAGCGTCGGCCAGCACCCTTTGACGTAGATGATCATTCTACTGTATTACAGAATCTACAAGAGACCCAAGACAGTCTTGCAAAGGAACACTTGCCCTCCACAACTGATGCTGCGCTTCAGATTCCGGTAGTTGTCTGGCTACCTCGAGTTGGTTACCTGGTCCGTGAGAAGGTGGAGAACAAGAAGGAGTTTGGCCCCTCTTATCGTGCACCGGTTCCAGTCCTTGGCATGCAGGGTACAAGAACAGTCATTTTACCTCCACTTCCTGGTTGCAAGGATAACAGGTACATCTCCATTGACAATGTCAAACTACAATGAGTGGCCGATTCTTCTTAGTATGACTCCAGCGGTCTCTTGTCCAGGAATGCTGAGAAATTCTGTTTTGGCTCCCGCAACTACCAACAGGCCTGACGTTGCCATCGAGATGCATACAGTTACAAATCCTTTATTGCCTCCACCGGCTGGTGGTCCAGTTGAAGATACTGAGTACACTTATCCCCCAGATGTGTTGTTACCTTGTTTACAATCAAGTGCAGTTGACCAGTCACGTTTTTCATTTGACACTAACTCTATAACTTCGAATGCCCCATCGAAAATTTCTATTTTTTCCTGCTTGGTTTAAAAGACATTTTTTAATTCCCCCTAGGACTTACATTTGGCTGGGGCTCATATTTATTTTTTTGTTTATGTCGATTGGATTTGTGGTTGTATTTTTTCGTCTAGTAAATGGACACTATCTGACCGAAAGAACTGCAATTAGATTAATTGATGGAACTTTGGCACCCCACTCCTCATCACACATCATGAAGAGAGACCAGACTTTTGTTAATATTACTGCCTGGCCTGTGACACAGCAAATTATGGTGAATTGTTCTGTTACCAACACTATGGTAATCATTTCCTGCATAAAGCAAATACTTTTAGAAATGTCGTTAATTATACGCAATGGGAACATTGCCCAGCTCCCATTGAAGGCAGCTCCAAAACTCTAGTGAAAAAATCTACAAATTTTACTGATTTCAGTGAATCTAAACCTGAAGCCTTTTATTTCAAAATGGCTGCTGAGCCAGCTTCCAAAGTTAGACTGACCCATACTAAACTGTTGCATTCCACGGCGTTTATGGATGAATTAGCTGTAGGGGACTATGAGCTGTGGAAAGATACCATTGATCTTAAATCTGTTTCAGGTTCTAAAGCATGGCATGTACAAGGCACAGAAGCACTGCATCGTGCATGCCTTATACCTACCCACCTGTTGTTATTAAATTCTACTATTTTTCAAACCACCTGTTTTGAATTGGCTACTTCTAAAAGTAAAGCTGCAACACTCCACCTTGGCATCTGTTAAACTTCATTTGTCCAAATTAAATGACAAAGTAGATTTGAATGATTTTGTTAAGGGCCCTGTGGGTGGCAGGTCCAAAAGGTGGGTGTATGCTGTTTATAAGGAAGTTTGGAAATTATCTCAAACTGAAGCTGCTTCTAGATTGAGAGCTATTGATCAAGCAAATTTGGAAAAAGTGCTTGCTGTCATTGATAATAGCATTAACACCCTTTCTTCCAGAATTTACACATTAGATAATATTGTTTCGTCTGTTGTGGATATTGTACAGGATGATATGTCTGTTTTATACCATGGTCAAAATCAATTGCATTCTATAATGCAGTTTGCATGGACTTTACAAACATTAAAGGCTGGGAAAGTTCCCTGGGACTACATGAACACATCGTCTTTATTCCTGCCGTTTAATCTGACTGATAAACAACAGTTCATGTCCATGAAGGATGCGACATTCTCATTATTGCATATTGAAAAGTTAGAACCTTTACCATTCTCTGTGGCCGAATCAAACTCAGCTGTGTGGCTTATCCATGGATTAATCACTTTACCATTTCCACTGTTTAAGTTCAGTTCATGTATGACACACTATGCATTAGGCAGATATGAAACATTGGGTAACGCTTTCCTGCATGAAGTTTGGTCACTCCTATTTACAAACAGGTGCCTGAGAGAGGGTAAAGAGGTTTATTTAAAAGGAAAAGGAATGCACTTCCACACCTGATCACTCAGTAGTCTTTAGGAACATCCAATTGCATGGTGCATGAAGGAGAGTAGGATCTGCTTCACATGTATACCCCCACTTTTTGCTGGTGTTTCATTGTTTTTCGACTTTAGTCTGGCTGGGACCCTGCTATTCAGGGCTCCAGCCTAACTGCTTCCTCTCTAAAATGATTCCATGTACTTTAGGTACATCACAGATTGGATCTGAGGTGCCCTTATTAGTCCCTAGTATATGGTATATTATGTACCCAGGGCATAGGTACCCCAGAGGGGCTGAAACATGTTTTATGCCACCCCTGGAAAGCCACCCAAAATGACACCACAGGTCTGCTACTGCAGCCTGGGTAAGTTGGTGCATGCACCCCTTACTGAGATATAGGTTCACTATATCTCACCATATACTGCACATACAAACCTATCAGTCACTCCTATGACAGGCCTTATCAATCCTGATGGCAGGGTGCTTGGTTATATGTGAGGGGGTGCCCAGGCATGAGCTGAGCCCCTCTGCAGCCTTCGGAATCTCTTCTCTGGGGTTGTCAGTAGTGCAGCTTGACCATATACTCTTAAGTGCATTATAACCAAACGGTAAATGCTAACTTTGGACTGGCTGCATAGAAACATGTTGGGTTTGGTGTCAAACACCTTGGAATCATACCCCCAAACCAGTAACTGGTGTGGGAGTATGATCCCACCCTTTTAGAGGGAGAGACATGGCAGTACTGGGTTACCCGGTAGAACCTTAATAGAGCCCTGGCATCACAAAATGGATGCTGCAGCCACAAACACGGATCTGGCCTCCTGCTGCTGACAGAAACTCCAGCAGGGGAGGCCTGGACAATAGGTTTCCTGTCACAGGGAGGTGTAACCACCTCCCAGACAGGCTTATGTGTATTGGGGCTGGGTGGGAGCACTCTCTGAGTGCTTAGAAGTCCTGCACTGGGGGCACATTTGGTGTTCCTGTGCACAGTCCAGCTCAAACCGGTTCAGGGGCTTCCAGCCCCTGCTCTGGTGCAAACTGGACAAAGGAAATGGGTGTAGCCACCCCTCTTTCCAAACCCTCTCATAGATGGGTCCCCAGAGCTAGTCCAATCCCTTCCTTAGGTATAAGTAAGGAACCTCTGTAAGCAGAACTTTAGATTACCCTGGATGAAACTCTGAAGCTGAATCCTGGACCTTCGATGCTCTGCTAAAGACCAGGGGACTGAATAAATCTCCCTTGGGGTCAAGGAGTAAAAAAAAAAAAAAAAAAGAATGCATTTCCGAAGCTCCCGCCGGACTCCGAAGTATTTGCAGCCTAGAAAGAGGATTTCCAGAGATCTCAGAGGTCAACCCGAGTTCCCAGCAAGGCTGAGACCCGCAGCCCTCGTGAGTAGTGTGAAACCGGAACTCCTGGTCACCGTGCACTTTTGCAAGTGCATTGACTTCTCAACGTCTCCTGAAGTCATGCCCCCACCTCGAGCACTGAACCCACTGAAGATTGTTGGCCTGGTCATTCCGAGTGACCTGTGGGCCACCCTTTTGTGTTTCGTCTTGAGGTCCCTTCGCGATCCCTGGTCCGTTGACTGGTGGGTCCCTGAGGGGGTAACTTTGAATTTCCTTCGGCTTCTCTGGTTGCTCCAGATGTGCCCTGACTCACTATCAAGTGGTGAGTCCCTCAGACCTTGCTGGTCTGCACCGAAGCATCTTTTTTGTTTCTGCGTGGGTTGCTGTTGCCAAGGCTTGTTGTGTCCAATCCGGGCAACGATGCTGCAGCACTCGGCAACCTTCATGGGACAGCTTGAATCCAGCTCCTGGTTGTCCTCAAAGCTTCCTGGTCCTCGTGGCTGTAGAGTCAAGCTTCACTTCTTTCACCTGAAATCACCCAACATCAGTGGGCATCTGTTCCTCGCCTTCCTGGTCACTGGCTAGTGACCCAGACTATGTCCCCTCTGCTTTCAGGTTCTTCTCATCTTAGATCCAGGCTTGGATCTCTTTGGACTTTTCGCATCTTCACGGCAGCAGCACTTCTTCGCCAGCTCCCATTGAAATCGACGACACAACCCGACACCAAAAGACACTTATGCACCCAGCTTCCCTGGGTGAGGTAACACGAGTACACCAGTGCTCCCATGGATGTTAGCCCTAGAACTTCCTAAGTCCAAAAGAGTTTGGTCCTGACTCATTTCTAAGTGTCCCTAATCTGTAAAAATCTAACCGCACACTGCCCCGTGGGTCCCCTGTGTAACTACCTTGGGTGGTTTCTTGGGGTCCCAGCGATTCTACAGGCTCTAGGCCTTGTGTCTAGTTAAGTCGTGGTTCTTATACCACTATTTTAGTATATGATTTGGCTCGCCCCTAGGGCCTGACATGTATTTGTGCAATTTTACTATGATTATTGAAGTGCAACTTATGTGTTTTGACCTCTAGTCTCATAAAGAGACTAGGAGGGTATGTTCAGTAATAAATACATATATTTTATATATATACCCGGTGTGGATATCTTTCATTTAGGAACTCAAGAGATTATAGACTGGTAAAACAAGCTGCTTTACATTCCTTCAAGACTTAGCCTGAAGGCTGCTCTCCATAACTACCACTAGGATAGCTTTCAATTAAGGTTGTCTTTAACCTATAACCAATAAGGGGTTGTTTGGACTGATACAGGGTGCCCACTATAACTAGTGGACAGCATATATCAGGCCAACTTCTCACATTGGTGTGCAGCGTGTGGGTTTCCAGCTTGCTATTATTTTACCAGATAATCTCAATTGAGTGACTAACTGAAAACCACTAAAGGTACCCTAGGTACATATAATACAAGCTTTAGAATACAATAAGTTCTACTGAACACACCCTTTCTACAACTCAAGAGAGTTTAGTAGGCCACACTAGAGTAGGTAGTGCAATACACCACACCACACTAGTAATGTCTTCAAGGCCAGGAACCAGTAGGTCCTTGCCAGAAGCCAATGGGCTTCAAGATTCCCAGTATGATAGCCTCCCATTCATGGAATTCAGAGCATTATGTACAACTAGGAAACTGAAGACAGGCAAAAGTCCAACCACCCAGCATCTTATAGAGGTACTCAGGCTAGATGACCTTAGCAGATCTTTAGGATCTGAAGGGCTAGGCAGAGTGGGTGGGACAGCACCTGAGGAAAGGCCTAGGGGTGTAACTCCCCATGACCTGACAGATGACAATGGTCTGGACCTGGAAAATTCAATTCCCCTAGACAGTGATGGAGAGGACCACAATGGACCCCTCTTTGTCCCTCCTGGGAGAGTTGGTGGTGGGCCTAGAAGGTCAAGATCTCCCTCAGTGGAGTCTAACCATTCTAACTCATCTATAGAGACCTCAATCTCCTCTCATAAGAGGGAAACCTCTCAGGAGAGAAGGGAAAGACTGCTTACGTATGAGAAAGCTCAGTTTGAAATCAGAAGAAAGCGGGTAACCCTATATGGGGAGGCCCTAGAGCTCTACAGACCAAAAAAAAAAAGGTGGGACTAGAATCCCATGGTGGCAGCAACATCCCTAGAGATAGGGAGAGGTCTCATGACCATAGGAACCTGAATAAGATTGTCCCTCCCTACCAGAGTGGGGATGACATCCACAAATGGATAACTGCACTGGAAAGGGCCTGTAAAGTACAAAGGGTCCCCCAGGAGCAGTGGGCAGCAATCTTATGGCTCTCCTTTGCAGACAAAGGTAGAGATAAGCTCCTCACTATTAGAGAGGAGGAGGCAGATGATTACAACAGTCTGAAGAGTGCCTTGATTGATGGGTTTGGCCTAACCACTGAACAATATAGGTTAAGGTTCAGATATACCCAAAAGACACATAATCAAGAATCTGTAGACTTTGTAGATTGTGCTACTAAGGCTCTGAAAGGTTGGTTACTTGGCAGCAAGGTACATGACTATCAAGGATTGTACAATTTGATTATGAGGGAGCAGATCCATCATAATTGTCAGAATCAGCTGTTGCACCAGTACCTGGTAGACTCAGATCTGACCTCTCCCCAAGAATTAGGAAAGAAGGCAGACAAGTGGGTCAGAATCAGGGTGAGGCAGAAGGTACAGAACAAAGGTGGTAAACCCAAGAAGCAACATCCTAAAAACTCTGACAAGGGTGGGGAGAAGGGTAAAGACCAGAAGTCTTCACAAAGCCCCCAAAAAACTTCTTCAGGAGGGGATTCACGGTCTAACAAGGGAAAAGGCCAAAAGAAACCATGGTGCAAAATTTGTAAACAGAGAACTCACTGGACCAGTGATTGCACCAAGTCCAAATAATCTACTCCAGCCACCAATGCCCCTAAGGCAAATGTTCCCCCTAGTACAGCTACAATTGGTGGTGGTAATGTCCAGAATAAGGGTGTAGTAGGGTTGACCCTGGGTTATGTGATGGACTGTGGCCTAGTCAGAGTTCCAACTCAGGCTGTTCTAGTCTGTGATGGGGGCATGGATATGTCCCCCTTTGTGAACCCCAGTAATCTGGGCAAATACAGAAAACAGACTTTAATAAATGGAATAGAGGCTTTGGCATTCAGGGACACAGGAGCAAGTGTCACAATGGTGACAAAAGATCGTGTGGATCCTCGGCAGAATATACTTGGTGAAATGTACCAAGTGACCAATGCTAGCAATGTCAGAACAGACCATTCTCTGGCAGTTGTTAACGTCTCCTGGGAAAGGGTAACTGGCCTTAGGAAGGTTGTGGTAAGTGCAGACCTACCAGTACAGTGCTTGCATGGCGATGATCTAGAATCTTCAGCTTGGGTTGAAGTGGAGCTCAGGACACATGCAGAAATGTTAGGGATCCCTGCTCATGTCTTTTCTGTGATTAGGTCACAGGCTAAAATGTCTAACACTGGACAGGCCCTGGATTTTGGAATAATGGACCAGGTGCCTCCCAAGAGGAGGAGCAGTAGGGTTAAGGCAGTGCCTTCCCACCTGACTCAGAATGTAGATCAGTCTCCTCAGAAGATGATCTTGAGCCTGAAGAAGTAATTGTCTCAGAGGAGCTTGAACCTGACCAGGTTGAGTTCTTGGGGACAGGGGCCCTCCCAGGTCTGATTTGAGCCAGGAGCAGAAAACATGTCCCTCTCTTAAACCCCTCAGAAAGCAAGCTGCTGATGAGGCTGCTGGGAATGCTAGTGGCACCCATAAGATATATTGGGAAGATGGACTCCTTTACTCAGAGAGTAAAGACCCCAAGCCTGGTGCATCCAGGAGGTTGGTTAAACCTCTGAAGTTTAGGGGCTTCCTATTGACACTAGCCCATTATATTCCCCTAGCAGGACATCTGGGCCAGAACAAGACTTGGGACAGAATTGTCCCTCACTTTCACTGACCCCACATGTCTGAAGACACTAAGGAGTTTTGTTGCTCCTGTGTGACCTGCCAAGCCAGTGGCAAGGCAGGTGGAACCACAAAGGCCCCCCTGATACCACTACCTTTGAGCGGGTTGGGATTGACATTGTTGGTCCCATGGATCCTCAGACAGCATCTGGGCACAGGTTTATACTGGTGGTGGTGGACCATGCCACCAGGTACCCAGAAGCAATTCCCCTAAGGACCACTCCAGCCCCTGTGGTGGCAAAAGCTCTCTTGGGTGTATTCTCAAGAGTAGGCTTTCCTAAGGAGGTAGTATCTGACAGGGGTGAAAACTTCATGTCTAGTTACTTGACTGCTATGTGGAAGGAGTGTGGAGTGAACTACAAGTTCACCACACCCTATCACCCACAATGCAATGGTTTAGTTGAAAGGTTCAACAGAACCTTAAAGGGCATGATTAAAGGACTCTCAGAAAAGCTTAGGCGAAGATGGGACATATTCTTGCCCTGCCTTTTTCTTGCATACAGGGAGGTGCCTCAAAAAGGGGTTGGCTACAGCCCTTTCAAACTTTTGTTTGGTTACCCTGTCAGGGGTCCATTGTGTCTGGTTAAGGAAGGATGGGAGTTACCTCTCAAGCCCCTCAAACAGGACATAATGGACTATGTACTTGGTCTCCGCTCCAGTATGGCTGAGTACATGAAAAAGGCAACCAAAAACCTTAAGGCTAGCCAGGAATTACAAAAAGCTTGGCATGACCAAAAGGCTGTACTGACTGTTTACCAACCAGGACAGAAAGTGTGTGTGTGTTGGAGCCTGTGGCCCCAGCAGCCCACCAGGGCAAATGGAGTGGCCACCATATAATTGTTCAGCAGAAAGGAGAGGTCACCTCATTGGTAGACCTTGGAACCCCTAGGAGTCCCCACAGGGTACTTCATGTCAACAGACTTAAACCATATGTTGACAGGGCAGACATGGGCTTGCTCATGGCTACTGATGAAGGACAGGACGAAGAGAGTGACCCACTCCCTGACCTGCTTTCTCAGTACCCTGATGATGGGTCAGTTGATGGTGTAGCCTTGGCAGGCAGCCTCACTGCCCAGCAGCAAACTGACTGCAGAAAGCTTCTCAGCCAGTTCAGACATATGTTTTCTCTGACTCCAAGTCAGACCACCTGGTGCACTCATGAAGTGGACACTGGGGACAGTCTGCCTGTGAAGAATAAGATCTACAGGCAACCTGACCATGTCAGGGACTGCATAAGGACAGAAGTCCAAAAGATGTTGGATTTGGGAGTTATTGAACCCTCAGAAAGCCATTGGGCTAGTCCAGTAGTCCTGGTACCTAAACCTCACACCACAGATGGCAAGAGAGAGATGAGGTTTTGTGTGGATTACAGGGGTCTCAATGCAGTCACTAGGACTGATGCCCATCCCATCCCCAGGGCAGATGAGCTAATAGATACTTTGGCCTAAGCCAAGTTTCTAAGCACATTTGACCTGACAGCTGGCTCCTGGCAGATCAGACTAGCTGGTGATGCAAAGCCAAAGACAGCATTTTCTACCCATAGTGGGCACTATCAATTTGTGGTAATGCCCTTTGGTTTGAAGAATGCACCTGCCACTTTCCAAAGTTTGGTGAATCAAGTTCTTACAGGCCTGGAAGGCTATAGTGCAGCATATCTAGATGATATTGCTGTCTTTAGCTCCACCTGGGAGGATCACATGGTCCACCTGAGGAATGTTTTGGAGGCCCTGCAAAAAGCAGGCCTAACTATCAAGGCTACTAAGTGCCAGATAGGGCAGAGTCAAGTTGTATACCTGGGCCACCTTGTAGGTGGAGGCCAGGTTCAACCATTGCAGAGCAAAATCCAGACCATAATGGACTGGGTTGCTCCCACTACCCAGACTCAGGTGAGAGCCTTCTTAGGCCTGACTGGGTACTATAGAAGATTTGTCAAAGGGTATGGATCAATAGTGACACCCCTGAATGACTTAACCTCTAAGAAAATGCCCAAAAAGTTTCAGTGGACAGTTAGCTGTCAAAAGGCATTTGATGACCTGAAGCAGGCCATGATCACTGCTCCCATTCTGCAAAGTCCTGACTACTCCAAAAAGTTCATTGTCCAAACAGATGCATCTGAGTTGGGGGTAGGAGCTGTACTGTCACAGTTGAATGATGAAGGTCAGGATCAACCAGTAGCTTTTATAAGCAGAAGTTTGACCCCCAGAGAGAAACGTTGGTCAGCCATTGAGAGGGAGGCTTTGGCTGTGGTTTGGGCTCTGAAGAATTTGAGGCCATACTTATTTGGTACTCACTTCATTGTTCAGACAGACCATAAGCCCCTCTTATGGCGAAAACAGATGAAGGGTGAAAATCCCAAATTGCTCAGGTGGTCCATTTCCCTACAGGGGATGGACTATACAGTGGAACATAGACCTGGGAGTAACCATGCCAATGCAGATGGACTCTCCAGATATTTCCACTTAGAACATGAAGACTCAACTGGTCAAGGTTAGTTTAATGTACCTGCGTTTGGGGTGGGTTGTGTAGGAGAGTAGGATCTGCTTCACATGTATACCCCCACTTTTTGCTGGTGTTTCACTGTTTTTCGACTTTAGTCTGGCTGAGACCCTGCTATTCAGGGCTCCAGCCTAACTGCTTCCTCTCTAAAATGATTCCATGTACTTTAGGTACATTACAGATTGGATATGAGGTGCCCTCATAAGTCCATAGTATATGGTATACTATGTACCCAGGGCATAGGTACCCCAGAGGCCTACCAGGGGCTGAAGCATGTATTATGCCACCCCTGGAAAGCCACCTAAAATGGCACCACAGGTCTGCTACTGCAGCCTGGGTAAGGTGGTGCATGCACCCCTTACTGAGATATAGGTTCACTATATCTCACCATATACTGCACATACAAACCTATCAGTCACCCCTATGCCATGCCTTATCAATCCTGAAGGCAGGGTGCTTGGTTATATGTGAGGGGGTGCCCAGGCATGAGCTGCGCCCCTCTGCAGCGTTCGGAATCTCTTCCCTGGGGTTGTCAGTAGTGCAGCCTGACCATATACTCTTAAGTGCATTATAAACAAACGGTAAATGCTAACGTTGGACTGGCTGCATGGAAACATGTCGTGTTTGGTGTCAAACACCTTGGGATCATACCCCCACACCAGTAACTGGTGTGGAAGTATGATCCCACCCTTCTAGAGGGAGAGACATGGTAGTAATCGGTAACTCTGTAGAACCTTAATAGAGCCCTTTCATCACAAAATGGATGCTGCAGACACGGGTCTGGCCTCCTGCTGCTGACCAAAACTCCGGCAGGGGAGGCCTGGACAATAGGTTTCCTGTCACAGGGAGGTGTAACCACCTCCCAGACAGGCTTATGTGTATTGGGGCTGGGTGGGAGCACTATCTGAATGCTTTGAAGTCCTGCACTGGGGGCACATTTGGTGTCCCTGTGCATAGTACAGCTCAGACCAGTTCAGAGGCTTCTAGCCCCTGCTCTGGTGTGAAACTGGACAAAGGAAATGGGTGTAGCCACCCCTCTTTCCAAACCCTCCCATAGGTGGGCCACCAGAGCTAGTCCAACCACTTCCTTAGGTATAAGTAAGGAACCTCTGTAACCAGAACTTTAGATTACCCTGGATGAAACTCTGAAGCCAAATCCTGGACCTTCGACGCTCTGCTAAAGACCAGAGGACTGAAGACATCTCCCTTGGGGTCAAGGAGTGACTCCCCTGCTTGGCAGGCACCAACAAAGCAATTTGCTGGTCTGCATTTCCAAAGCTCCCGCCGGACTCCAAAGTATTTGCAGCCCAGAAAGAGGATTTCCAGACATCTCAGAGGCCGACCCGAGTCCCCAGCAAAGCTGAGACCCGCAGACCTCATGAGTAGTGTGGAACCGGAACTCCCGGTCACCGTGCACTTTTGCAAGTGCATTACATTCTCGACGTCTCCTGAAGTCGTGCTTGGGCTGATATGTATCCCCCACCTCGTGCACTGAATCCACTGAAGATTGTTGGCCTGGTTATTCCGAATGCCCCTTTGGCCACTATTTTGTGTTTCCTCTTGAAGTCCCTGCGCAATCCCTGGTCCGTTGACTAGTGGGTCTCTGAGGGGGTAACTTTGAATTTCCTTGGGCTTCCTTTGTTGCTCCAGACATGCCCCGACTCCCTACCAAGTGGTGAGACCCTCAGACCTTGCTGGTCTGCCCCGAAGCATCTTTCTTGTTTCTGCTTGGGTTGCTGTTGCCAAGGCTTGTTGTGTCCAATCTGGGCACTGACACTGCAGCACTCGACATCCTTCATGGCACAGCTTGAATCCAGCTCCTGGTTGTCCTCGACACCTCCTTGTCCTCGTGGCTGAAGAGTCAAGCTTCACCTCTTTCACCTGAAATCACCCGACATCGGTAGGCACCTGTTCTTTGCCTTCCTGGTCATTGGCTAGTGACCCAGACTCTGTCCCCTCTGCTTTCAGGTTCTTCTCATCTTCGATCCAGGCTTGGATCTCTTCGGACACTTCGCAACTTCACGGCATCAGCACTTCTTCGCCAGCTCCCATTGAAATTGATGACGCGACCCGACACCAAAAGACACCTATGCGCCCGGCTTCCCTGGGTGAGGTAACACAAGTACTCCGGTGCTCCCGTGGGTGTTAGTCCTAGAACTTCCTAAGTCCAAAAGGGTTTGGTCCGAAATCATTTCTAAGTGACCATAATCTTTAAAAATCTAACCACGACTTTCCCCATAGAAGCTAACAGGAGCTCGCGGCTGTGTTCACACACTGCACACGGCCCCTGTGGGTCCCCTGTGTCATGACCTTGGGTGGTTCCTTGGGGTCCCACCGATTCTACAGGCTCTAGGCCTTGTGTCTAGTTAAGTCGTGGTTCTTATACCACTATTTTAGTATATGGTTTGGCTCGCCCCTATGGCCTGACGTGTATTTGTGCTATTTTACTGTGATTATTGAAGTGTAACTTATGTGTTTTGAACTCTAGTCTCATAAAGAGACTAGGAGGGTGTTTTTTAGTAATAAATACATATATTTTATGTATATACCTGGTGTGATTGTCTTTCATTTAGCCATTCATGAGATTATAGACTGGTAAAACAAGCTGCTTTACATTCCTTCAAGACTTAGCCTGAAGGCTGCTCTCCATAGCTACCACTAGGATAGCTTTCAATAAAGGTTGTCTTTAACCTATAACCAATAAGGGGTTGTTTGGACTCGTACAGGGTGCCCACAATAACTAGTGGACAGCATATACCAGGCCAACTTCTCACACTTACTTGCTTCTGTCTGCACCCCTGTTGCCTATTTCAGCATCCCTAGTCCCTCTTTCTGAACCTCTCTTGCCTGTTTCTGCACCTCTGTTGCCTCTTTCTGTACTTCTCGCCTCTTTCTGCACCTTTGTTGCTTCTTTCTGCACTTCTCTTGCTTCTTTCTGCACTTCTCTTGCTTCTTTCTGCACCCCTCATGCCTCTTTCTGCACCTTTCCTCCTTCTTTGTGTACCTCTCTTGCCTCTTTATGCACCTCTCTTTCCTCTTTCTGCAGTTCTCTTGCCTCTTTCTGTACCTCTTTTGCTTCTTTCTGTACTTCCGTTGCCTCTTTCAGCACCCCTTTTGCCCCTTTCTGCACCTCTGTTGTTTCTGTCTGCACTGCTCTTGCTTCTTTCTGCACTGTTCAAGAAAATGTATGCCCCCCTCTTACCTCTTTCTGCACCCCTCTTCCCTCTTTCTGTACCTCTCTTGCCTCTTTCTTCACCTCTCTTCCCTCTTTTGGCACCTCTCTTGCCTGTTTATGTACCTCCAGCCTCTTTCTGTCTGTACTTCTCTTACCTCTTTCTGTGCCCCTCTTCCTTCTTTTTGCACCTCTGTTGCTTCTTTCTGCACCTCTCTTGCTTCTTTCTGCACCACTTTTGCCTCTTTCTGCACCCTTCTTCCCTCTTTGTGCAACTCTCTTGCCTCTTTCTGCACCCATCTTGCCTCTTTCTGCACCCCTCTTTCTTCTTTCTGCATCTCTCTTGCCTGTTTCTGCAACTCTCTTGCCTCTTTCTTCAGTTCTCTTGCCTCCTTCTGCACCTCTGTTGCTTCTTTCTACACCCCCTCTTGCCTGTTCCTGCACCTCGCTAGCCTCTTTCTGCACCTCTCTTGCCTCTTTCTGATCTTCTCTTTCCTCTTTCTACACCTCACTTGCCTCTTTCTTCACTTCACTTGCTATTTTCTGAACCTCTCTTCTTTCTTTCTGCAACTCTCTTGTCTCTTTCATCACTTCTCTTGCTTCTTTCGACCCCTCTGTTGCTTCTTTCAGCACTTCTCTTGCCAGTTTTTGTACCTATCTTGCCTCTTTCTGCACCACTATTGCCTTTTTATGCACCTCACTTGCTTCTTTCTGTACCCCTGTTGCCTCTTTCTGTACCCCTGTTCCCTCTTTCTGCACCTCAGTTGATTCTTTCAGCACTTCTCTTGCTTCTTTCTGTACATCTGTTGCTTCTGCTGCACCCCTCTTGCCTCCTTCTGCACCCTCCTTCCCTCTTTGTGCACCTCTATTACCTCCTTCTGCACCTCTCCTGCCTGTTTCTGCAACACTATTGACTCTTTCTGAAGTTCTCGTGCTTCCTTGTGCTCCAGCGGAAAAGGCAATTTTACATATTCTCCCTATGTCACAGACTGGTCATCACACTAACTCATCCATACACTCATTCATTGGTGGGGCCCATAACACCAACACGCTCTCGTCTTACACGAATCCGTACATAGAAGAAAAAGCGCTGGACATGTGGGTACCTTATTACCTATCAGGATTTACATTTCTTTACAATATATACATCGGCACCTATAGAATCCTGACCTTAACATCAAGGCACTCCACCACTTGGTCGATGGATCAATTAGTTGGACTGGTTGATGGTGATTTAGAACCAGCTAAAACACAATTAAAGCCAGAAAACATTTGGTTAAATTTCAGTACCCAATTAAAGAATCACAAACTCATTTCTTGTTAATCCAAATTTGTTTATCTAACATTAATTTGCTCTGTATTAGCATTTAGGCGCTACAGGTTATAACATAATTCGGTTTATTTCAGAAAGAAAATCAAATCTTTGAAACATAAAGCATAGATTTAGAAACGCAATTGATAGTTACCAGGTAACTAAAGTTGGCAACCCTCCGATCACACAGAGGATTATTCAAAGTCTCTGCTACAATCTCCGAGATAAACTGTCCAACCCACAGCAATGATCAAACCATCAGATGGAATAACCTCACGAAAATCAAAGAAACCCAAGGTAAACCATGGAAATCTTCATCAGCTCAACGTAGACCCAACGCCACGGAAGATCAGCCCAGTGAACCACCCCCCTTTGGCCGGATGATGGTCTTTACACCCTTTTTCCCGCTTACTTCAGATCAATATGCAACAACTTAAGAGGTAGAAACTGTTCTGATTGGTCAGTCCAATTCAATTTGCAAGTTAATACAAATTTCCCAGGACCAACTGGTTTTCCATGAGACTTGGCATAGCAAAGCGCAAAATGTCCTGTATTCCTCGGTTCACAGGCGAAAGTTCCGAAGTAATAACAAGCCATTGTCCCCTTAGTAGTTCACACCATTCATCACTTGGCAACCCTCCATGCTCCTATCCTTGACAAGGAACATGACAGTGCAGGAGCTGAGGTCACTTGGAGATCTCCAGAGCCATCCAATTTTGCGCAGTAGTCATCGCGCTCACATAACGGCGGCACCACAGGAGCTCCATCTTAAGTAATGTGGCCTAGCAGGCCCGAATGCCAACTTAAGCAAACACAGACATAACAGTAATTAGAATATAGAAATGAAGACTCTAATGTTAATCCCACTCTAATCCCAATGTATATTAGTATTTTCCTAGCTTGTAGCAACATTTAAAGCAATAATACTCACCATTCTGCATTGCTGAAAGCACAAACCATCACAAAAGCAACGTGAATCATGCAATTCTCTATTTCACCACAATCTAAAGTTAGTTTGCTTACCACAGTTAATTAATTTGGTTGTTCTGCCATGCAATTAGCATTTTAGTCCCATGTGTATCTTGTGTTTATCAAGGTGTAAGGGTTGGTTAATTACTTTTCACTTCAAACTAATTAGTACGAGTTAATTCTTAGAATGATTACATAATTAATTTCATGCAAAATAGAGGAGGTATACAAAATGTTGTTTTACCTGCTCTATAACTTCTGCACCTCTGTTACTTCTTTCTGCTGGTCTCTTGCCTCTTTCAGCCCCCCTCTTGCCTGTTTCTGCACCTCACTTGCCTCTTTATGCTCCTCTCGGGCCTTTTTGCACTTCTCTTGCCTACTTTCTGCCCCTCTCTTTTTTCTTTCTGCAACTTTCGTGTCTCTTTCATCACTTCTCATGCTTCTTTCTACCCCTCTGTTGCTTCTTTCAGCACGTCTCTTGCCTTTTTCTACTCTTCTCTTGCCTGTTTCTGCACCTGTCTTGCCTCTTTCTGCAACATTGTTTCCTTTTTCTGAACCTCACTTGTTTCTTTCTGCACCACTGTTGCCTACTTCTGCATCCCTCTTCCCTCTTTCTGTACCTCTCTTGCCTCTTTCTGCACCCCTGTTCCCTCTTTCAGCACCTCTCCTGCCTTTTTCTACACCTCTGTTGACTCTTTCTTCACTTTTCTTGCCTCTTTCTGCATCTCTGGTGCTTCTTACTGTACTTCTCTTGCTTCTTTCAATACCTCTCTTGTTTCTTTCTGCACCCATCTTGCCTCTTTCTGTACCCTTTTCTCTGTGTGTGCACCTCTCTTGCTTCTTTCTGTACATCTCTTTCTTTCTTCTGCAATTCTCTTGCCTCTTTCTGTACCTCTTTTGCTTCTTTCTGTACTTCTGTTGCCTCTTTCTGCACCCCTCTTGCCTCTTTATGCATCTCTGTTGGTTCTTTCTGCCCTGTTCTTGCTTCTTTCTGCACCTCTTATGCACATTTCTGCACCCCTCTTGCCTCTTTCTGCTTCCCTCTTGCCTCTTTCTGCACCCCACTTCCCTCTTTCTACACCTCTGCTGCCTCTGTCTGCACCCCTGGTCTCTCTTTTTTCACCTCTTTTGCCTGTTTCTTCAACTCGCTTGCCTCTTTCTGCAGTTCTCTTGCCTCTTGCTGCACCTCTGTTGCTTCTTTCTGTACTTCTCTTACCTCTTTCTGCACACCTCTTGCCTCTTTCTGCACCTCTGTTGCTTCTTTCTGCTTTTCTCTTGCATTTTCCACATCTCATTTGCTTCTTTCTGTATCCCTTTTACCTCTTTCTTTACCCTGATTCCCTCTTTGTGCACCTCCCTTGCCTCCTTCTGCACCTCTCTTTCTTCTTTCTGCACCTCTCCTGCCTGTTTCTGCACCTCTGTTGCCTCTTTCTGCACTTCTCTTGCCTCTTACTGCACATCTGTTGCTTCTTTCTGCACTTCTCTTGCCTCTTTCTACACCTCTTTTGTTTTTTCCGCACTTCTCTTGCTTCTACCGTTTTGTACACAAATTTACAGAGTATGCTGTTTGAAACACAGGTATTGAAGTATTTGTATGTTTATTTTTATGTAACATGTCACTAGGTAAAAGCAGAGACACTCACATGCATACCTTCACAAACTTGGTCAGACTTACAACAGTGATTTGGTTAGGATTGCTGTTTTACATTTGGTAGGCCTAACATTCTGAGCCGTCAATGAATAGTGAACCTTCAAGAGAAAAGTGAGGTTTAGGACATCTTGGAAGAATGATTAGTGGTTAGGCTACTTTGCATGAGTCTGTGGAAAGGTTTAGTCAAAGTAGGCCTCTTTCTGCACCTCTGTTGCTTCTTTCGGCACCTCTCTTGCTTCTTTCTGCATTTCTCTTGTTACTTTTTGTGCCTTTCTTCCTCTTTCTGTACATTAGCATTTAAAATACCTTAGGAATTCAGTGAAAAAAACACAAGTTTCAGGGAAGTTAGTTAGAAATTAGCATTAAAGAAACCTTAGATATTCACAAAAAAACAGGTTTCAGGGACATTATAGTTAGGCTGACATTTCAGTCATACAAATGCGGAGAAATTCAGTCGCTATAGCTAGCTGAGCTAACTATAATTCGCGCCTAGGCCTGGGCAAAAATTCTGTTCCGCTCACGGAAATTGCAATAATTTGACATTTTCGCGTTCCACGGAGTGCGCGAAAATGTAAAAATTTCTGCAATCCGCATCTTACTGGAAATTATTTTTTTGCTCGCGCTGTAAAAAAATACATTCTCGCGTGCGCACGATCGCCTTACCTGAATTCCCGCGTCCGCTGACAAGTTTTCCCAATCTGGTCGCGTTCTCCACGAGATGTTGGATTGTTGGTAGCCATTTGCGCTGTCTCGCGACAGTTTGCGCCCACATTAATGTCATTTGTTGCGCGATCAAGTAATTAATCGCACGATCACGTCTTTCTTCTCGCGATCATGCACCGCGAGAGTATGAGATGATTGAGATCTCGAACACGTCATTCTTCACTGCGAGAGAGAGCGTGAGGACGCGGGCACGTCATATCGAACGCGATCGGGCGGGACAAGTGAAAACAAGATGGCCACGCCCATGAGCAACCGCATGGGTAAGTTGGTGAGCCGCGATCACGCAGAATATACCGCGAACGGGCGGGAAAAAAATGTCCTCGTCTTCGCAATATTTCCGCGTGTTTGCGGAGATTTTTAACATTTTTGTGATAGTTTGCGAAAGTGAATTTTGCAAATTCCACCCACCCCTACTCATGCCCCCGCAATGCACTGCTGATGACGTCACATATTACATCACTCATGACATGGTCAGTGAAATCACTCAGGACATCACTGATGACATCTCAAATGAAGAGAAACATAAGAACTATCCAGAGTTCTCTGCTTCTTTGTTGCATAATTTATGCGTCGCTGTATGCCTGAAAGGGTATTGTTTTGACTTATACTGGGTGTTCCCTTGTGTCTGGACAAAGCAATACCTCTCTGAAGAGCTCTAAGTAGAGCGAAACACTGTGTCAGGGGTTGCTTTTACTCATTTCAGATTGGCTTGGGTGGTATATTGCCAATTCAAAGCTGTAATACTGTGCCTGTAGTGGTAATTGACTTTTGTCATTTTACAGCATGGACAGCACTGTGCTACTCCTATGCTTAAAGACTGTCCTGTAGAAATGATAAAATACTTTGTCTTTTTCTATCTCGATGTGGATGGCACTGTGCTAATCCTATGCTTAAAGACTTTGATGGACAGGCAGACGTTTGAGGTGAGCAGTTCTAGAGTGTTGCTGTTGGTGAGAGTGCTCTATATAGGAGTTGCTTCCACCTAAACTTGAGAACTACACAGAGTTCTCTGCTTCTTTTTTGCATATTTTTTAAAATATATCTTTATTTATTGATTTTAAGATATATTGCCAGCAAACACACATACTCAGCATGTAGGCAGATAACACGTTGACAAAGATGGTGTTGCATGTAATCATAAAACAGGAAAAAGAAATTACAACCAAAACAGCAACAAAGGTACAACATTTGGGGCACCATAATTTATGCTTTACTCTAAGCCTGAAAGGGTATTGTTTTGACTTATACTGGGTGCTCCCTTGTGTCTGGACAAAGCTATACCTCTCTGAAGAGCTCTAAGTAGAGCAAAACACTGTGTCAGGGGTTGCTTTTACTAATTTCAGGTTGGCTTGGTTTGTATTGTACCAATTCAAAGCTGTAATACTGTGCCTGGAGTGGTAATTGGCTTCTGTCATTTTACAGCTCGGCATGGACAGCACTGTGCTAGTCCTATGCCTAAAGACTTTGCTGTAGAGATGACAAAAAACGTTGTCCTTTTCTATCTCATCTCGGCGTGGATGGCACTGTGCTAATCGTATGCTTAAAGACTTTGATAGAAAAGCAGACATTTGAAGTGAGCAGATCTAGTGTCGCTGGTGTTGAGAGTGCTCTAAACAGGAGCTGCTTTATACCTAAACTTGAGAACTACCCAGAATTCTCTGCTTCTTTTTTGCATGTATATATATATAACCCCGGAGCTGTATCGCGCTTTTTCTTCAATGGGAGGAAGCTTTGGTTCGGATGTTAGAGTCAGCAAGCAGGTCGCTGACTAGCGATACACCCTCTCGTTCTGGAGCACCGTGAAGAGACCAGCACGTTGTGGATATTTTGCATGGACTGCATCAACACGGCGCCCCCCCAGCTGCCTAGATGGCCACATGGTTTGACAAGCGGCAAGGGGAGAGAGTAGGCGAAACGTTTCGCCTGATAAGGGGCTGGCAATAGACTTTATCGCATACCGCTGGGCATCTGAGCTGACGTGTGGAACACAACCAACTTCGTTGGGGCATCACTTGTTGTTAGGAGAAACGCTGTTACTACACAGACACTCCATGTGAACTACACTTACCAGCATGCATCTGCTCAGCAAGGTGCGAGCTCAAGGGGCTAGCACACCTTCTATTGGAGGAGGAGTGACGACATCACAGAGGGAGCGGTCTATTTCACAGCTGCATCTTGTTGGACCCCCTTACAGAGCACAGAGTTCGTGAAACCGGCACTGAAGAGAGCCATTGGAGGCTTGAAACGCGTCTGCCTGAGCGTTTCAGGAACTATGAGCATTACGCGCCTTTGAAAATAAAGCCTTTGTCATTTTACCCCGGAGCTGTATCGCGCTTTTTCTTCAATGGGAGGAAGCTTTGGTTCGGATGTTAGAGTCAGCAAGCAGGTCGCTGACTAGCGATACACCCTCTCGTTCTGGAGCACAGTGAAGAGACCAGCACGTTGTGGATATTTTGCATAGACTGCATCAACACGGCGCCCCCCCAGCTGCCTAGATGGCCACATGGTTTGACAAGCGGCAAGGGGAGAGAGTAGGCGAAACGTTTCGCCTGATAAGGGGCTGGCAATAGACTTTATCGCATACCGCTGGGCATCTGAGCTGACGTGTGGAACACAACCAACTTCGTTGGGGCATCACTTGTTGTTAGGAGAAACGCTGTTACTACACAGACACTCCATGTGAACTACACTTACCAGCATGCATCTGCTCAGCAAGGTGCGAGCTCAAGGGGCTAGCACACCTTCTATTGGAGGAGGAGTGACGACATCACAGAGGGAGCGGTCTATTTCACAGCTGCATCTTGTTGGACCCCCTTACAGAGCACAGAGTTCGTGAAACCGGCACTGAAGAGAGCCATTGGAGGCTTGAAACGCGTCTGCCTGAGCGTTTCAGGAACTATGAGCATTACGCGCCTTTGAAAATAAAGCCTTTGTCATTTTACCCCGGAGCTGTATCGCGCTTTTTCTTCAATGGGAGGAAGCTTTGGTTCAGATGTTAGAGTCAGCAAGCAGGTCGCTGACTAGCGATACACCCTCTCGTTCTGGAGCACCGTGAAGAGACCAGCACGTTGTGGATATTTTGCATGGACTGCATCAACACGGCGCCCCCCCAGCTGCCTAGATGGCCACATGGTTTGACAAGCGGCAAGGGGAGAGAGTAGGCGAAACGTTTCGCCTGATAAGGGGCTGGCAATAGACTTTATCGCATACCGCTGGGCATCTGAGCTGACGTGTGGAACACAACCAACTTCGTTGGGGCATCACTTGTTGTTAGGAGAAACGCTGTTACTACACAGACACTCCATGTGAACTACACTTACCAGCATGCATCTGCTCAGCAAGGTGCGAGCTCAAGGGGCTAGCACACCTTCTATTGGAGGAGGAGTGACGACATCACAGAGGGAGCGGTCTATTTCACAGCTGCATCTTGTTGGACCCCCTTACAGAGCACAGAGTTCGTGAAACCGGCACTGAAGAGAGCCATTGGAGGCTTGAAACGCGTCTGCCTGAGCGTTTCAGGAACTATGAGCATTACGCGCCTTTGAAAATAAAGCCTTTGTCATTTTACCCCGGAGCTGTATCGCGCTTTTTCTTCAATGGGAGGAAGCTTTGGTTCGGATGTTAGAGTCAGCAAGCAGGTCGCTGACTAGCGATACACCCTCTCGTTCTGGAGCACAGTGAAGAGACCAGCACGTTGTGGATATTTTGCATAGACTGCATCAACACGGCGCCCCCCCAGCTGCCTAGATGGCCACATGGTTTGACAAGCGGCAAGGGGAGAGAGTAGGCGAAACGTTTCGCCTGATAAGGGGCTGGCAATAGACTTTATCGCATACCGCTGGGCATCTGAGCTGACGTGTGGAACACAACCAACTTCGTTGGGGCATCACTTGTTGTTAGGAGAAACGCTGTTACTACACAGACACTCCATGTGAACTACACTTACCAGCATGCATCTGCTCAGCAAGGTGCGAGCTCAAGGGGCTAGCACACCTTCTATTGGAGGAGGAGTGACGACATCACAGAGGGAGCGGTCTATTTCACAGCTGCATCTTGTTGGACCCCCTTACAGAGCACAGAGTTCGTGAAACCGGCACTGAAGAGAGCCATTGGAGGCTTGAAACGCGTCTGCCTGAGCGTTTCAGGAACTATGAGCATTACGCGCCTTTGAAAATAAAGCCTTTGTCATTTTACCCCGGAGCTGTATCGCGCTTTTTCTTCAATGGGAGGAAGCTTTGGTTCAGATGTTAGAGTCAGCAAGCAGGTCGCTGACTAGCGATACACCCTCTCGTTCTGGAGCACCGTGAAGAGACCAGCACGTTGTGGATATTTTGCATGGACTGCATCAACACGGCGCCCCCCCAGCTGCCTAGATGGCCACATGGTTTGACAAGCGGCAAGGGGAGAGAGTAGGCGAAACGTTTCGCCTGATAAGGGGCTGGCAATAGACTTTATCGCATACCGCTGGGCATCTGAGCTGACGTGTGGAACACAACCAACTTCGTTGGGGCATCACTTGTTGTTAGGAGAAACGCTGTTACTACACAGACACTCCATGTGAACTACACTTACCAGCATGCATCTGCTCAGCAAGGTGCGAGCTCAAGGGGCTAGCACACCTTCTATTGGAGGAGGAGTGACGACATCACAGAGGGAGCGGTCTATTTCACAGCTGCATCTTGTTGGACCCCCTTACAGAGCACAGAGTTCGTGAAACCGGCACTGAAGAGAGCCATTGGAGGCTTGAAACGCGTCTGCCTGAGCGTTTCAGGAACTATGAGCATTACGCGCCTTTGAAAATAAAGCCTTTGTCATTTTACCCCGGAGCTGTATCGCGATTTTTCTTCAATGGGAGGAAGCCTTGGTTCGGATATATATATATATATATATATATATATATATATATATATATATTACCTACTGGCAGTCGCCAGTAGGTAGTTATAGTTAGGACCTATTTTCCATAGGAAATCCGCAACATTCTATTTGGAATAACGTTGGCGTCGATTGATGAATCTTCGCGAAATTTTCCAAACTTTTGGCCAGCTCCGGTCCGCTCCTATCCTGAAAATTTCACGGTGATTTGTCAAGCGGGGGCCGAGAAAAATGGGGGGCCCCAAAACGCGTTTTCCCCATGCATTTTCCCATAGGACCTGTTGACGCAGCTACAGCCCGAAGTGCCGAACGAAATTACACCAAATTTGACAAAGAGGTAGTCCTCAGTTCAGACTCGTGCCTTTTGCTTAAATGGTGTAAATCCGTTCAGTAATTCCTGAGAAAATCAAAAGTAAAATCACATATATATCTGGGCGGAGCCTAACCACACATCTCATCGTGAGATCTGATTGGCTGTCAGCACTTCATCCAAGAAGTGTTGGCAGCCATCTTGGGACCAATATACATGATAGCACCTCAATAAAAAGCATTGCAGTTAATAGAAGGTTTTAAGACTTTAGTTACATTATAAATCATTTGTTGATGGTACCATACTCATTTTAGGAATTGTGGTGTGTTCTAAGGTGATTTTACCATGTGAAAAAGCCTTCTGCTGTGATATCATGAATCATGTTTGAGAGAAAACTATTTTCTCATGCTTTTCCCACAGAGGTTTGGAAGGTGATCTATAAGCTAAACTGAGAGCATATTTTCTGTAAATTCACTTTATCTTTCTCAGTCATGTGAGAAAGAAGTCTGACATTCTCAGTAAAACATGTACATCCAACAAGGGCAGAGACTGTCAGTTGATTTCTTTGTGTTCTACTGCAGCTTCCCAGAGTGTTCTAAAGAACAACTAGAGCGCTAACAGTCCTACTTATGACAAACGTATGGCACACCTGAAGCCATCTTGATTGGAATAAAGTGGTAACTCTTAAAACATTTAATTTAAAAAGGAACAAAATGAGGGGGTTCATTTTGCCCTAGAAAGTATGATTAGTGCTGCAGAAAGACAAATTAGGGCACATTTTGAGTGACTTCTCAAATCCTCTTCTATTTCATTAAAAAATTCTGACATGCAGACTGAAACATGCACTTTCAATACCAGCAGCAGACTTCCCTGGTGAGCAGTAGCTTTACTACAGTGATCTAATAAGCAACTAGAGTGCTAACATTCTGAATTTATGGCAAATGTGTGATACATCTGAATGCCTTTTTGATAGAATCAAAGTAAAAAACTGAAAGTATTTCCTACTGAGGAGACTGTAGTAAATGAGGAAATTAGGAAACTTCATAACAAATAAATCTCCCAAGATGGCCACCAGAGACAAAAGAGCCCAAATGTAGCCCAAATATCACCCAGATGTAGCCCAAGTATAGCCCAATGACAGAATGTCCCAGAGTTTTTCTAACGAACAACTAGAGCGCTAACAGTCTTACTTATGACAAAAGTATGGCACACCTGAAGCCATCTTGATTGGAATAAAGTGGTAACACTTAAAACATTTAATTTACAAACGAACAAAATGAGGGGGTTCATTTTGCCATAGAAATTATGATTAGTTCTGCAGAAAGAAAAATTAGGGCACATTTTGACTTCTCAAATCCTCTTCTATTTCATAAAAAAATTCTGACATGCAGACTGAAACATGCACTTTGAATACCAGCAGCAGACTTCCCTGGTGAGCAGTAGTTTTACTACAGTGATCTAATGAGCAACTAGAGTGCTAACATTCAGAATTTATGGCAAATGTGTGACACATCTGAATGCCTTCTTGATGGAACCAAAATAAAAAACTGAAAGTATTCCCACTGAGGAGACTGCAGTAAATGAGGAAATTAGGAAACTTCATAACAAATAAATCTCCCAAGATGGCCACCAGAGACAAAAGAGCCCAAATGTAGCCCAAATATCACCCAGATGTAGCCCACATGTAGCCCAATGACAGAAGTGTGCAAACACTTATTTTTTGTGTATTTGCAGTTTTATATAGTGCTGACTTGTCAGGTATTGGAGTGTTTTCCATGAGCATTGATTACATCACACAAGATCAAATTCATTTTGGTTGTAGACATGGGGAGATTAAGTGATTTGACCAGAATCACAGAATGTTGAGCTGAAGCAGAAACTCCAACCTGGTTCCCCAGTTGCAAAGTCTGCAGCTCCGGAAGCAACATCACATCCTCTCCCCTAGGTGCAACATTTATTCAAGTGGTCAACTGGATAAAAAAACATAAAGATTACAAATAATTTAAAAGTTCTTTGTCGCTATTTGAAAACTCAGAGAATATGTCCTCATTTTAGTTTTTTAGAGCACTAACCATAATTTTGATGCAAATAAGACCCTTCTCATATATGTAATTTCTAAAGGAAATACTCTAGGTATTACAGTTTTGATTACATCAAGATGACGTCAGGCGTTCCACACTTTTGTAATAAATATAGAATGTTAGCAATCTAGTTGTTCATTGGGATACTGTTGAGAGGCAGAGGCCAGGGGCACGGACTCTGAAAATTGAAGGCAGGTAGGAGAGTGCAGATGCAACAATTTGACCACACTGGGCAGGCAGGAAGGGCAGTGGCAGCACAACAGAGTATGGAGGGCAGTGGAAAGGGGGGCAGGGGCAACAAACCAACAATACAGGACTGGCAAGAGAGGCTGTGGCAATATAATAGACCATTGTGGGCAGAAGGAAGAGGCAGTGGTAGTACAACCATACAGGCCAACAGACCCGTTTCAGCCAGGAAACTTCCAATGTTTTTAAGCTCAAATGGGCTTTATTTGATCTGTCTCCTATCTACAATCTCCTCTTTTTCAATGTAACTCAAAGGGGAAAATCAATACCCCAGTTTTTTTTCAAAATCTCCCTCTTACCAAGTTCAAAATGTTCGCAAGTATGGTACATTGGATCATGGTAGGCAGGAGGAATTGGGGTAGGGACATGGACTTGGATAACAGAGGACAGGAGGGACATGGGGAGGTGCACCAGGGCAGGCATCAGGGTTTGCAGCAGCACAATACACCACACAGCGCATGCGGGCCGGGAGTGCAGCACAACAATCCATAGAAAGCAATAGGGAGGGGACAGGACCATGCACATGGACAACAGAGAACAGAGGGGAAAGAGGCAATGGTAGCTAGCTGACCATAATGGACAGACAGGAGAGAAAGCTGCAGCATAACAGACCATAAAGGGCAGGAGGGACGGATCAGGGGCATTACAATGGAACAGACAAGCCAGGAGGGAGGGAATAGGGTTCTGCACATGGAAACAGAGGGCTGGGGCAAGGGGGTAGGGCAGGAGTAGCAAGATGACCATGGAGGTCAGGCAGGATGGGCACTAGAAACAAGACACACCATGGAGAGCAACAATGAGACTATGATGGCATGCACACAGACCATGGAGGGAAGGTGCGAGGGGGTCAGGGGCAACTAGCTGACCACAGAGGGAAGGTGGGAGGGGCCATGGCAGCACAGAAGACCATGCAAGGCAAGCGGGAGGGTTAGTGGCAGCACAATGGCTATGATGGGCAAGAAGGAGGGTGCAGGGGCATGCACAAAGGACCATGGAGGATAGAAGGGAGGCTCAGGACCTGGGCACAGACAAGAGAGTCCAGGGGAAGGGGCCTCACAACAGACCGCGCGCGGCAGCCAAGAGGAGCAGTTGCAGCACAACAGACCAGGGAGGGCAGAAGGGTGTGGCAGTAAAAAGGACCATGGAGGACAGGAGGAAAGGGATAGGGGCATGGCATGTGGACAGGCAGGGTGGAGGTGGCAGGGACAGGTTACAGTCATCTAACAATGCTAGGCAGGTGGGAGCGGAGTGGCAGCTCAACAGAACACTCAGAGTAGATAGGAGTGGCAGGTCCATGGAACATGGTGGGCAAAAAGGATGGAGCAGGGGCATGCACAAAGACATCGGAGGGCAGGGGGAAGGAGAATAGGGGCAGCAAGCTAAGCACAGAGGCTAAGCAGGAGGTCAATGATGGGCCATAGAATTGGGCAATGGAGGGCAGGAGGAGTGGACTGGTACATCATGCTAAATGGAGGGCAGTGGCAGCACATCAGACCATGCATGGCAGGAGGGAGGAGGCTAGTCCATGGATTCAGACAACAGAGGATAGGGAGGAGGTGGATGGGGCAGCAAGCTAACTGTTCAGAGTAGGTGGGTATTAGGGACTTTATTGTTTTTAAAATGTGTGTCTGTGCGAACTACTTAAAATATGAACAAGTATGCAGCATAATCTCACTTTTATTCAGGAAGAAGTGGACGTTTGTGACTGTGACTCCGGGCTCACTTGGCAGAAACACCCCCTGACCCTCCACCCCCCATTGCAAAATGTAATGCCAGTGAAAAGGGTAGGTGGACGCAGTGTTATATAGAACATAGTCCTGAGAGCACGATTGAAAATGAAAACTATATATTGTATATGGTATAAACTATGCACCAAAAAGTGTGATATAAGATGAACCGGGGCGTGAAATATAATATGCAATACATTGTGCGCAATGACAGATTCATTGGAGAGCGCGAGATTGCACAGGCACTAGCGCGTGCTATGCGATATGCGCCTTGGAGTGTAATATGCACAGGGTAGTGTTATGTAACCAAACTAGTCTCTAAAGTTGTAATATAAAATATGTGCTGGGGAGTGAAACGTTGCATATGCACTGTGACAAAGATATGGATCGCAGATTGTAATATGTATAGCATAGCGCTGTGCGTTATAACATAGGGATCAAGGAAGGCACGTTAGATGGGGCAATATAACCCGTGCGAAGGCAAGTGTGGCATGACATATTCATGGGGTGGTGTTACAGTGCACATGAGCTAGAGAGTGTCATAGCATACGCACTAGCTGGTGGAATACAACACAGAGGTGTGAGGCACTCGGCGGGCACTGGTGGGTGTAACACAGCATTGGGCTCAGCCAGGAGCACGCTGTGACTCTCAAGTGAGGTTCGTCTCCTTTCCAGAGAGTAAAATAAAAAGTATTACACATCCGGCGGTGGATGTGTGTTTTATTAACCGTGAGGGGGGTTTCTTGCATAGTTTGGTCAAATTTTCGTCGAATCCCCTTTGAATGGCTTGGTGTGCGTGTATATTAAATGTGCCCGTCAATAGCTACCCATGTTTGTATAAATAAACGACAAGGGTGTCTACTTGGAGAGTTCCCACCGGCGGGGGCGCCGGGATTAGGCACAGTAGGGCGTCAGACACGTCAGAGCTTCACTAGCGGTGTAAATACATTCCATGTGGATTCATTCTATGCATAGTCGCCTTTTAATGAATATCACGCAAATCGTCATGGTGATAGGTACATACGGTTTGTCCAGCATGTCCTAGGTTTTTCTATAAATATATATATTTTTTAAATAATAAAAAACAAAGGCCATCCACCGGGGCCATAAGTGGCCTGAGGAGGGGGGCAACGCAGCCCCCTCCTAAAGAATAAAAAAAAATTAAGGCCTTGGGAGGGCCAAATTAATTTTTTTCAACAAAAAAAATTAGGGTGCAGGCCCTGGGGGATGGGGTCCCCAGGGCCAGTAAATTAGAAAAAGAAGGGGGGCCACACAGCCCTCCTTCTTAAAATGTTTTTTTTTTTTTTTAAATGACCAGCGTCGCGCCGGAGGCCACGCCCCCTCCTTGCAGTGCTCTGCAAACGCGCCCCCTGGCCAGTTGTAAGTTGGGGAATTAATTACCATTCAATACTGAGGGTCCCTGAGGGCCAACTAGCCCAACAAGTATCTCCAGTATGCGCCACGGAGCTGCGTTGCAGACAGGTGTTCTGAGGCCACGCCCCTTTTTACACCTCTATGCATCGCAGCTCTGTGGCGCTTACTGGCGGTACCTAGTGGGCTAGTTTGACCCAAGGGACCGTTAGGATTCAAGGGGAGTTAATCTCTCAACTTAGAACGGCCACAGGGCGCGTTTACACAGTGGTGAAGGGAGGGGACGGGGCCTGAGGTGACGTGTGCAAACATGACCTGTGGAGCGTTTTAAGTTGGGGAAATAATTCCCTTTCAATCCTGAGGGACCCTGGGGGCCAACTAGCCCACCAGGTGCTTCCAGTAAGCGCCACTGCTCTGCTTTGCAGAGAGGTGGTGCAGGCCGTGCCCCTTTTTACACCTCTCTGCAATGGCGCTTACTGGACGTACCTAGTGGGCTATTTTGCCCCCAGGGATCCTCAGGATTCAAGGGGACTTAATCTCCCAACTTAAAAAACGGCCACAGGGCGTGTTTACACAGTGGGGAAGGGAGGGGACGGGGCCTGAGGTGACGTGTGCAAACACGCCCTATGGCGCGTTTTAAGTTGGGGAAATGATTCCCCTTCAATCCTCAGGGCCCCTGGGGGCTAACTAGCCCACCAGGTGCTTCCAGTAAGCGCCACTGAGCTACGTTGCAGAGAGGTGGTCCAGGCCGTGCCACTTTATACACCTCTCTGCAACGCAGCTCTGTGGCACTTACTGGAGGTACCTAGTGGGCTAGTTGGACCCTAGGGACCCTCAGGATTCAAGGGGACTTAATCTCCCAACTTAAAACAGCCACAGGGCGTGTTTACACAGTGGGGAAGTGAGGGGACGGGGCCTGAGGTGACGTGTGCAAACACGCCCTGTGGCGCGTTTTAAGAGGTAGTTTTAATCCCCTGCCCTAATATATACTAGGGGCTTACAGAGGAGGTCATGCTGATCACAGGGGGACCCCAACGCATAGTGTTCCCTAGTGTATGTAGGTGTTTTCACTGTATTCTGAGTGTCTTTAAACATAGCACTTGCTCTAGGACTGGTTAGTCAGACTCAGTTACCACCAGTATCCGTCTGAAAAAGTTGAGGGTACAGGATGATTTTGCAACAAGGCTTCTTTCTGCTCTTCTGTTTGTTCTTTCTGCACATTATCCTTCTTCCTGCACTTTTCTTCGTCTTTGAGGACTTCTGTTGCTTCTTTCTGAATTTCTTTTTTTTCTTTCTGTGCGTTTTTTCTTCTTTCTTCACATGTCCTATCTCTTTAGGCATAGTTAGAAATTAGCATTTAAAAATCCTTTGAAATTCACTGAAAAAACCATAGGTTTCAGTCACGTTATAGTTAGGAATTAGCATTTAAAAAACCTTAGAAATTCACTGAAAAAACCATAGGTTTCAGGGGCGTTATAGTTAGCTGGACTTTTCACTCATACAAAACCATTGAAATTCTCCCGTTATAGTCAGTGATGTCATGAGTGATGTCACTGACCATGTCATGAGTGATGTAATATGTGATGTCATCAGCAGTGCATTGCGGGCGCGCGAGTTATAGTTAGCTGAACTAACTATAATGGGGGAATTTCAATGGTTTTGTACGAGTGAAAAGTCCAGCTAACTATAACGCCCCTGAAACCTATGGTTTTTTCAGTGAATATATATATATATACACATATGTATATATGTGTGTTTGTATATATTCACTGATAAAAATAAAAACAAATGTCACAGGAACACACATATTACACCACTCATGACATGGTCAGGGATATCACTGTTGATATCACTCATGACATCTTAAATGACATCACTAATGACACTACTCAGTTGAAAAAATAGTAATGGCAGTCTTTCCCACTCTTTTTTCATTGATACTGATGTACTTAGCAAATCATAACCTTCCTTTAATTCTTTCTTTTGCTATTGTACTTGTGAATGGTCATTTTTTAACCTTTTCTTAGTCTATTGTCAAGAAACCCAATCTGGTACTTCTTGTGGGCAGATTCACGAATCCATTGTGATGCTCAGTGCGGCCCCCGCGTAGCTTCACGACGGATTCGCAAATCTATACGGAAAACTGTTAAAGAATTTACCATTGGACTACCATGATTTTGCATTTACATTTTACTTTTAAAGGTAGCAATGATTTAGAAAATAAGTATTTTATAATAAGCAAAGTATGTAAACCGCTCTGCTTTCACCTTTCAAAGTACAGTCTATCTAGAACCCCGCCCCTACACTGTTTTAGCTTAGTTTCCATAGCAACCTCCTTTGAAGCTCTCTATTATACCAGTAGGTCAAAACTTCACAGCACTTTCTGTAGGCAGCATTCTAGCTTTAAGGTCACCTGTAGAAGGTGTGGTCTACTGTTTAGAAGTGTAAGCAAATCCAAAATAGCATAACGTTTTAAAAATGTATCCAGAGCCAATTACTGATCTGCTTAAGATGGTGGTAGTTAAAATTAGGTAGTGATTTTAAAGGAAAATCACTTTCTAATTTTAACTACTGCCATTTTTATACCATCCAATCAAATATCTCCTTTTTTAAACTAGGTCCTGTCCTTCATTTTAACCGCCTTTCATTTTTAAAACTGTCTCACTCAGCTCCTGTCTTCTCTTGTGCTCTACTCCTCCTTGTCTTCAAATGGTTAGATTGTGAATTGTAGCTCATAGCTTTGTGGTTTGGGCCAGATAGTGTGCTAGAAAGAGTGCCATTGACAGGGACATGCGATTGTCTAATGCGGACATTACTTGGGCTTACCATAGAGGGTTAAAGTGGTATCAATTACTGCCTTTGGTTGAAAGCATCGTGGATGCCAACATACTGACATCATGATTGTGCACTGAAGTGGCAATGACTTATGTGCACTTACTGGGGTAGGAAGGGAAATCCTAAGGAAGTATACCTTTGGTCAATTAATGGCACGTTTCCCTCATACTGCCTTGGAGTACTCTAACATTTGCCAAAGACAGAGATGGAAGTAGTTAAACCAGTTCTGTCCACAGCTAGACAAAGCCAGGAAACATGTCAATAAAAATGTTTATGCAGTCATCAGAGACCACAATATGGGCTACATCTACAGCAATAATTTACACTTTGTTTATGGATGGTATATGTAGAAGTGATGGAGTTCATTTCACAGAAAAAGCCAAAAGGGAGATCTTTAACAACTTGAAAGACTGCATCCTGATTTAGGTGAAGTTCTCATCTACACACAATAAACACAAAGGCTCTTCTAAGAGCCAACGTCTTCTAAAACACAAGTTAATTTTCATTTTAAATAAAAATTAAATTTGCAAATCCGTCATGAATTCGCAAAGCACACATTCAATACACAACATCCCAGTTAGAATATGTAACTCTGTGTTTGACTCTGCATCTGGCAATGGCTCTGTGAGTAGCTGTTTGAGTATCTAAGTAGGTGCATGATAGGGTGAGTGAGTCTCTGAGGGACTCTGTGAGTGGGTGTGTGAGGCTCTGAGTAGGTCTGTGAGTGTGGGCATGTCTGAGTAAGTCTGCAAGTTGGTGTGAGAGTGTCTGAGTGAGTGTGTGAATGGGTGCATGAGTCTCTGAGGGGCTCTGTGAGTGGGTGTGTGAGTGGGTCTGCAAGTGGGTGTGAGTGTCTGAGTGGGTGTGTGAGTGGATGCATGAGTGTATGAGTGTGTCTGCAAATGGGTTCTTTAATCTCTGAGTTGGTCTTTTTGTGAATGTATAAATGAGTGCATGAGTGTCTAAGTAGGTCTGTGAGCCATGCGTGTGTCTCTGTGTGAGTCTGTGAGTGGGTTTGTGAGTCTCTGAGAGGGTGTGTGAGTAGATGTGTGAGCAGCCGCGGTCGGTAGTGGGAGTAGCTGCCGGGCGGTGACGTGGAGAGGGGGAGGGGCAGGGTGGGGGGTAGTAAACTCTGGATTACAGAGGTTTATAGGTAAGTAAGCATATACATTTATAAAATAAATTTCATTGCGCGCACTGCATTCCCAAATACGATGCAGTACAAGCAACAAAATTTGTTTTATTAATTTATATGCTTACTTACCTGTAAACCTCCGTAATCCATAGTTTACTACCCCCACCCTGCCCCTCCCCCTCCCCACGTCACCACCCGGCAGCTACTCCCACTACCGACTGCGGCTGTGTGTGAGTATATTATTGGGTCTATGAGTGAGAGTATGAATCTCTAAGTGGGTCTGTCAGTCGCTGCATGAGTCTCTGAGTAGGTGTGTTAGTGTCTGAGTGGGTCTGTAAGTGGGTTGTGAGTGTCTGAGTGGGTCAGTGAGTAGCTGTGTGAATGTCTTAGTGAGTCTGTGAGTGGATGTGTGGGTCTGTGAGTAGGTACATGAGTATCTGTGTAGATCTATGAGTAGGTGCATGACTCTCTGAGTGGGTCTGTGAGTGGGTATGTAAATGTCTGAGTTGGTTTGTCAGTGGGTGTATGAGTGGCTGAGTGGGTCTGTCAGTGGGTGTGAGAGTGTCTGAGTGGATCTGTGAGTGGGTGTGTGAGGGACTGAGTAAATCTGTGAGTAGGGGTATTGATCTTTGAGTAGGTGCATGAGTGGGTGCTTGAGTCCCTGAGTGGTTGTGTGAGTGGGTGCATCAGTGTCTCAGAGGGTCTGTGAAAAGGTACATTAGTGCCTGAGTATGTCTGTGAGTAGGTACATGAGTTTCTGAGTGGGTCTATGAGTAGGTGCATAAGTGTCTGAGTGGTTCTGTCAGTGGGTGTGTGTGTCTGAATGGGTCTGTAAGTGGGTGTGTAAGTGTCTGAGTAGGTCTGAGAGTGAGTCTGTGAATGGGTGTGTGAGTATCTGAGTGAGTCTGCCAGCAGTCCCATGAGTGTCTGAGTGAGTCTATGAATGGGTGTACAAGTCTCTGAGTGGATCTGAAAGTGAGTGCGTGAGTGGCTATGTGGGTCTGTGAGTGGGTGCATGGGTCTCTGACTGGACGTGTGAGTGCTTGAATGTATGCTTAAGGGAGTCCATTAATGTCTTAGTGGGTCTGGGAGTGGGTGTGTCAGTGGCTGAGTGGGTCTGTGAATAGGTGTGTGTGTCAGAGTAGGTGTGTGAGTGCATGCATGAGTGTCTGAATGGTTCAGTGAGTGGTTGTGTGAGTGTCTGTTTGGGTCTGTGAATGATGTGCAAGAGTGTCTGATTGGCCCTGTCAGTGGGTGTGAGATTATATGGGTTTCTGAGTGGGTGCATGACTGTCTGAGTGAGTGTATATATATTGTTTAAATTTGGCGAATTTGCCGCAAAGTTGCATGGGGGTGCCATGCTGAGCATTGCAGTGGACTTGCAAATTCCTGTATGTGGAAAAAATTTGGGTTGTGGCATTTTGTTACCCATGAGGGGCCCCTCAGAGACCCCAATTACACCCCTGGGGTCAGGGTACACCTACCCCACCCCTTCCATTTGTTTAAAGTTTTATTTTGAGCCCCTGGGACAGTGTTCTGTTACATAAAATGGCAGTTGCAACTTTCTACACAGGTTGCAGCTACCCAATCACGGCACTGCTTTTAGAGCATGGATTAATGAATCACCATCATTGATTCCCACTAGATATACAAATTTTGCTTTCCTTTAATATCTCAAAAATTACTGAATGGATTTACGCCAAATAATGTAAAGGGCTCTTTTGGGACTAAGAGCTACCTTTCTGCCAAATATGGTGTAATTCTGAGCAGTGGTTCGAGCTGTAGTTGTGTCTAAAATCCCCATAGGAAATTGCATGGGATAAACATGCTTTGAGACCCCCCTTTTTTTCGGACCCCACTTCATGAAGCACCCTGAAACTAGAAAGACAGCAGTTGAAGAGAGTCCTAAACTATTTCTGAAAAATTTCGTGGGGATCCGTCAAATGTGGCAAACTGATTTGCAAAACAAAAACACTTTTCCTATGGAAACTAGGCCCTTATTATAACTACCTTCTGATGACGTTGTAGTTAGGAAATATAATCTGAAAAACATTAGAAATTCACTGAAAAAAACAAAGGTTACAGGGACGTTATAGTTAGGCTTACATTTCACTCACACAAAGCCAGAAGAATTCAGAAATTAAAGTAACCTGAGCAAACTATCACCTACGCCCAGTATTGCACTGCTTATGACCTCACATATTACATCACTCATGTCATGGTCAGTGACATCACTGAAGACATCACTGATGACATCTAAAATGACATCACTGATGACATCATCCAGTGAGTATAAGTGTTTTCTAAGAGGTTATGATTGAACATAAATACTAAGCTACTACAAACGTCAGTGGCTGTATGGGTGTATGCATGGCTGTGTGAATGGCTGTATGGGTGGGTGAGTGGGTATGGGGGTGACTGTAGGAGTGAGTGAGTGGGTTTCTGAATGGCTGGGTGAGTGACTGGGTTTGTAAGTGGTTGTTTGAGTGAGTGAGTGGCTGTTTGAGTAGGTGTTTGTTAAGTGAGTTGTATGAGTGGCTGTATTAGAGAGTGAGTGTCTGTGTGAATGGCTGTATGGGTGAGTGAGCAAATTTGGTAGTGCTGGTATGGATGTGTGAATAGGTATATAAGTGGTTGCATAGGTGAGTGAGTGTGTGAGTACTTGTATAAGTGAGTGAGTGGCTGTGTTGAGAGGCTGTATGGGTGAGTGAGCGGGTATGTGAGTGAGTGCTATATAGGTGAATACACGGGTATGTGAGTACCTTTATGGGTGAGTGTGTGGCTCTGTGAGTGGCTGTACGGGAAAGTGACTGGTTGTATGAGTAGCTTTATGGGTGGTGATTGAGTGTCTGTATGAGTGAGTGAATGGGTGTGTGAGTGGCTCTATGGATGATTGATTGGTTGTGTTTAGGTTGTCATAAAAACAAAAGGTTCCTTATGATGTTTCATTGTTAAATGTGCAGGCATTTCTATGTTTTGGTATCTTATAGGGGCAGAAGGAGTATCACTGGTAGTTTATCCCTTTTCCAAGTTGTAGGTTTTTCTTTTAGAAAGTCTTTGTAAAGAGATAGAAGTTAGAGAGTGTGTGTTATTAATTATTTGCTGTGTTTACATTTGTAAGTTTTTTAACAAGTATGTTTTAATTTAAATGTAAGTTTTACTTATTTGTTTAGGTAGTTGTTAAGATGTATATATTTCCTAATTAATGGTCTGGTTAGAGAATCCATCAGAGTTTCCTCGTCTTGCAGCGTTGGTCATTTGTGAAGCATTTAGTTGTTTGAACTAGTGTGTCTTTTATATTGTTAATTTGTTGTCTGATATTATTGGCTAAATATGTTTATACTTTGATTTATTTCGATTTTCTATCAGTTATATCCTTCTATAATAAACTCTAATTTGAGTTTTATTTAACCACTCAGGAGCTCTGTCGGATCCTTGCCCGCACCACATCTTCCACAGAGCAGCTGCCGCCATTGCCCCCCAGCTTCTCCACACCATCAACTGCGCCATTGAAACTGCCACCTTCCCCGACGACTGGAAACATGCCGTGATCAACCCCCTGCTGAAGACGCTGTCGTCAAACCCAACTGACCTCAAGAACTTCAGACACATCTCCCTCTTCCCCTTTCCAGCCATGGTCATCGAGAAGGCCATCAATGCCCAACTCTCTGCGTTCCTAGAAGGAAACCACGTCCTGCATACCTCCCAATCCAGTTTCTGAAGCAACCACAGCACAGAGACTGCACTCATTGCCACCACCGGTGACATCTGCTCCCTCCTCGACTGGGGCGAGTCCACAGCCCTCATCCCACTGGACTTCTCGGCCGCCTTTGACACCGTCTTCCATGGCACCCTAATCATGAGACTCCACGCCGCCGCCATCTGTGACAAGGCCTGGACTGGATCCACTCCTTCCTCATCGACCAGACTCAGCGAGTCAGACTACCCATGTTCCTCTCAGAACCTACAGAGATCAGCTACGGAGTACCCCAGGGTTCCTTCCTGAGCCCCACTTTCCTCAACATCTGCATGGCCCCCCTCAAAGCCATCATCAAAAGCCATGGACTCAACATTGTCTTCTACGCCAACGACACCCAGCTGGTCCTTTCCCTTACCAACGAACCCAAAACCACCCAATCCAACTTCAACAGTGGAATGACGGATGCTTCTACCTCGATGAAAGATAGCTGCCTCAAGCTCAAATCGAGCAAGACTGAACTACTCATCCTAGGACCCACCCCTTCAGCCTGGGATGACTCTTGGTGATCAGGCACTATGTTTACACTTCCTCCTCAACAGACCACGCATACAACCTCGGCATCATACTAGACTAACCCTCACAATGAACCACCAAATCAATGCAGTATCCTCAGCCTGCTTCCACACACTTCACCTGCTTTGCAAGACATTCAGATTAATCCCCACAGAATCCAGAAAGATGGTCACACACGCACTCATTACTAGCAAACTCAACTATGGCAACGATCTCTATGCTGGAGTCACCCAGAAACAGCTCAAGAAACTACAGAACAACAAAACGACTCAGCCACACTGGTCCTTGACATCCCCCACTGCAGCCATATTACTGAACAATTCCGAGAACTCCACTGGCTGCCTGTCCACAAAATATTCACCTTCAAGCTCCTCACACTTGCCTAGAAAGCTCTCCATGACAAAGGACCAGCATACCTGATCAACTGCCTCGCATTCCACGTACCCGCCAGACAACTTTGTTCTGACCAACTCGCCCTAACCTCCATCCCCAGGATCTACAAGACTAGAACCAGAGAAATATCCTTCTCCTACCTTGTCAAGATCGGGAACACCCTGCCCCTCCAACTCAGGCAATCTGAGTGGCTGACCCAGTTCAAAAAGGACCTCAAGACCTGGCTCATCGAATGATCCTACACCCAGAGGGACCAGCACCCTTCACCCCCAGCGCTGTGAAACCCTCACGGGTAAGTAGCCACACTCTACAAGCCCCTGATTGATTAATTTATAATGTATGATATAAAGTTTGACAGTTTTTAATATGCATTTATTTATATATAAATGTATTAATATTTAGGTTGTTGTCTAAGGGGCCAAATACAACCCTGGGGGTCAGGGAACTGCCTTTGCTTTTTGGTGGTCGGACGGCCACTTATCTGGCGGTCCAACCATTGGATCACAAGCAGGGCGGGGAGACCACCTCAGGACTGCCACCTCTGCCAACATTCCTGCTTCGATGGCGGGAGAAGCAGAGGTGGCCAAGGGAGGTGGTCTCTGCCACTACACCGCCGACCACATTACGACCTACCTTTCATCCGACCTTGTCATGGCGGGGACACCGCCAAGAAAATGTAGGCGGAAAGGCAGGTAATGAGCCAAAAAAATGGCTCTAGGGCGAATAAGCCTTTGTGTAATGAGGCTGGTGCATATGTGGTGGCCTTCGATGGCATTATTTGGTGCACACACTGTTTTACATTCACAACATGGTGCAGGGAAACAGTGAGCTCAAATGACTGGAGGCACTGCAGTATGGACAGCATTGGCTTCAGACTCTTTATTGGAGCCAAAGCATGCCGACACCATGACTATGCCACCCACACACCACCATCCCTGCCAGAACATCGTAATGCGGTGGTCAAAATGCCACTGGTTTGGTGGTGTTTTCTCGACCAACTCATAATCAGGCCCTTAATATTTGAAGTTAATATTTTTTGGGGTTGTATTGTTATGGTTTTAGTTATATCATTTATTAGGGTGAATGGCAAAATGTTTGATGATGTAATGCATTTATATTTAATTTAAACATGTGTATAAAATGTTTCAAGTTTATTTAAAATAATTGCTTTACGTAAAAAACATTTTTTTATTTTTATTGATGATAATTTAAATATTTTGGAGATGTTATTGGAATCAATATTGTGTAAATTTATATTTTTGACTTACTATGGCCCTAATTAGGATGTTGGTAATCCTCTGACCGCTCGTCGGTTTGAATTCCAACCGTCGTAATATGAATATGGTGGTCGAAACTCAAACTGGCTGGTCAATCCGGCTGGCTTCCAAGGAGCTCAAGAGCCCATCGGTATGTCGGAAACCGAACATAATTCTCTGTCTGGATTATGACATCAGTTTTTGACAGGTTTTCCATGTCAGGCTTTCTGACATGGAAAGCCAGTTGGATAGTGACTTTTGGGACCCCTAGCAGAGCCTCCCTTTTCCAAAGCCTCCAGTTGGGGGCTGAGAAGCACCTCTGGTGCTCTCCTGTAAATCCGTGCACTGTGTGGCAGGCACCATAAGGTGCCTGCCACAGAGTGCAGGAATTTACAGTGACTCCCACTTCTCTATGGGAGCTTGTGCTGCGGCCGGTTTCCGACCCCGGCACGAGCTCCCATATGGAAATGGGAGTCTGCGAGTGCGGTCGCATTGTAATTGCATTTGGTTCTAAAACAGCATGGTTGCCGGTCGGAGGCAACTCCGTCCGACACCCTAATTAAGGCTTATATGATTATTTAAAGGTTCCGATTTTTTTGTTTCCTGTATTGTATTGGTGTTTTCAATATTAGTAAAAATCATTATTTTTGACAAATATATTTATATTCATCATATTTGTGGTTTGAATAGTTAAGTATAGGGTGTTGATATTTTTGTTATTGATGTTTAATTTCTGATATTTTTGTGTTTCGATATTGTATGCATCGATATTATGTATTATGTGAGTGATCCAGTTGATCCACATCCCCAATCTGGAAAAACAGTATAAAAGTGGAAAATTATCAATCTGTACCACAAGAATGGAGGCAAGAAATTCTTTGTTTATTCACAAGGTTTTATTTCTTACAAAATGTATAATGAATCAAATGAATAAAGTATCTCTGTAATTTTCTTTTGTCCTGTATCTTTGATGCCTATATGTTGCTCTCTGATTTACACCTTCATATTCCAATGACATTCAGTTCAATTAATTATAGTCTCATTCCTTCGCTAGTAAAGCAGACATTATCCATGAGTTGAACATGTGGTTGGGATTATTTTAATTCTCCAGCTCCTTCCCTCCATATCTTTCCTCAGGATAGTCATCCCTGCCCTGAGAAAAAGAAGATGTCATGGCCATATCTGGTGTGTAGACTGAATGCTCATCTCCCCACACCCTTAAGAATAACTTCCTTTTATTTTCTTGACTATTCATACCTGAGAGAAAGAAGAGATAGTGAGCATCTCTTGCAGGTAGACTGAATGCTTTCCACTCTGCGATGGCTTTCTTTCTCCTTAATGTAGGGTGGAGTTCAAAGAAGATCAGGGAGGATGCATAGCTTCTCATAAACTGCTGGTGGGGTTCCAGCTAGAGGTAATAGCTCTAATATCCCCAGGAGTTTGGCTGAGTGATCAGTCAGAAAATCTGCTCCTATCCGTGCCCCATTAAAAGGCTGGTTCTTCCCCATCTGCAGTCCTGCTTTTGCTGGAGAAGGGCTCCGAGACAGGATGTTTACTTTAGCAGTAACGTGGTCCACTATGTCATCCCTTGTGTATCCTGTTTCTTGGTCCATGGTGTATTAGAGTGACATTTTGCGTCAAGTCTCTCAAAATAGCTTGGAACATTAAAACATTTGGAACCTTTAGACCCATGAGTTAGAGCTTAGGGTGCAAATTGCACTTAAGCTAGTTTTAACACTATTGGCTTCATGGAGCAAAATCACAGGGTTTCTGACTACAAAAGTGCTTATGATTATCTAAAAGTCCTTTTATGAGTTGGAAAATTCTCTTTACTCATCAAAGGACTTTTGTAATCCATTCCCAATTGTAAATAGGTGGGGTCTGAAAGGGGTGTCCTCCCCCACCTATGATTCCAAGAGGAATTTATCAATAATTTACGTCCACAATTGCAATTGTAAATCATCAATGAGCTATTCATCTTGCATTGGAGTGATTTATTTGCAAGGGGGAAGGGTTCTTATGAGGGCCCCTTAACCCTTTCAAATCATGTTGGCACCTCCGGGGAAAAGGCAGTGGTCAAAAGTACCACGACCATCTCCCCCTAAAATTTTCCAAAATTTAATAATTTAAAAAAAATTAGCAGCAGTTGTTACTTTAAGGTTCACAGGTTGCTTTAAAAAAGGTTTTCATTTTTGGAATACAGTTATAGGCCACCATCCCTGTGATTAGAGTCAATCACAGACGGTTGAAAATTGCCACCTGCTTAATAAATATTAGTTAAGTAGGTCATTCTGTGATTCACTATGAATCAGTATTTTGCCAACCTACCTAATAATACATATGTCAATTTGAAAAATGCTATTCCATTTGCAAAAGGTTTATGTGCAATTTGCAATCACTTTTTGAAAAGAAATAATACATCAGGAGCTTAATTTGCAGACGGAGCTAGAAGCCAATTGTATTCACTTATTTTCTGCTGTCATTCCTGGTGGTAAGTGCTTGTTGAAATACGCATAAGGCATAATAATACAATATGTAAGCTGTTTAAACAGCAGCCAGGTAAATAGTAAAGTTTCTCTAGTATCCACATAGATACTGGTCAGGTTGTGCATACTGTTCACTATTTAGCCAGCCACCAGGTGAATAATGAAGTTTCTATTCTATTTGCATGGATTCTAGCCAAACAGCATATAGTTTCTGCTAATTAGCCAGTGTCTAGGTAAATAAGGATGTTTCTTTAGTATTTGACGGGCCACTGGCCAAATTGTTCATAATGTTTGCTATGTAGCCAGCAACCAGGTTAATATTGAACTTTCTTTGCTACTTCTAAAGGTATTTCAACAAAATATTGAGTTTTAAATATTGTGCTATATAAATATCATCAAAAAAATATTGTCCATAAAGTTTTGATACACAATATTGCTGTCAAGAATGTTGGCAGTTTTGGTAAATAATGTTTTTCTCAAAAATATTGTTGTTTTTTAATATTGATTTCTTTATTATAGTTGTAAAATATGTTCCTTTTGAATTAACTCAATATTTTTTAGTTAAGATACACATTTTTGGTATTGGCATCGTTTATATAACTGCTATTAAGTTTTTAATATATAGATTGTGATTTTTAAGGGGTTTATTACAATCTCGGTCGTAAAGCCTCCGACCTTAGAACCGAGATAGTCGGTTTCAATTCCGATCGGCTGATTACAATACAACGTGTCAGAATTCAAACAGGCCGGTCATCCTGTCTGGCTTCTGATGGGCTCCAGGAGCCTGTCGGCCAGTTGGAGAAAGGCCCGTAATCCCATAGGAAGGCATTTCCACCTTTGGGATTACGATGCTCAGTTTGAGACAGGCTTTCCATATCAGGCTTTCCGTCATGGAATGCCTATCGAAAAGCGCGCTTGGAGGCCACTAGCAGGGCCTCCTTTTCCTTGTGGCCTCCAGTTGGGGGCCGAGGAGGCTCCTATGGTGCCCCCCGTTAATCCCTGCACCCCATGGTAGGCACCTTCAAGATTAGCACAACTTCCCATTTCCCTATGGGAGCATGTGCTACGGACAGTTTATGGCTACAACACAAGCTCCCATACCAAAAATGTGGGAATGCGACCACACCACGTGGGGTCGCATTGTAATTAGGAGGTCGGGACCACCAACCGGAGATCGGTCGGTCCTGTTTTTGCCACGGTGTCAGTTGGAGGAAACTCCGACTGACATTGTAATAAGCCCCTAAGTGTTATAATAATTTATTTGTAAATGTAATTAGTTATTTAAAGTGTGTTGGTGGGTTGTTGATATTGAAGGGGAATATGGTGGAAAGCTAATTAAAATATAAATAATTGGTAATTTAATTATTTGTTTTTTAAGATGAATTACTTAATAGATTACTAATTATGTTAATTGTGAACTCATTTTAATTAAACTGTATATTTCAATGGTATTATTATTATTAGTAAAGTATATTTTGGTAGAAAGTTGTCTGGATTGTAGGGTGGGAAGTTATTTCATATAGAAATAATTTAAATGCAATGATATATTGTTTTTTATTTGTTAATTTTACTGTATATATTTCAATTGTATTGTCATTAATAATAAATTACATTTCAGTAGTGGGTTTTTGGGTTTGTAGGAGAATAGGTTGGAAAGCTGAATACAATAAAAATAATGAAAATATTAATGTTATTCATTTTAAATTGTTATTAAATTTCGCATTGAATATTAATCATGCAAATTAGTGAGCCTTTTAATGTTTAATTTCAGAATGTTTTTAGTATGTGTATTTCAATGTTTATATGTATGTATAGAATTAATTCTTTCTGCTGTATTGTGTTTGCTAGTGGTATAGGGCAGGAAGGTTTTTAAGTTATATTTCTTATGTAATGGAATAACTGATCATGTATAATTTTATTGTTGTACTTTGTATGTTAATAATTTTTTTAAATAATTACTTTATTATTTGAAAGTCTTATAAAAACATTTGTAAGATTTTCTTTTTTTACCATCAATTTAAATAAAATAATGTAGAATTTATTTTTAAACATTTGCAGTTAAACAAGTATCTTATATACATATATATGAGTCTCTGGCCTCATTTATGGGGTTCAACACAGTAAGAGGCCTCTAAGGGCCTTATTAGGAGTCTGGTGGTCCTCGGACAACCAAAGTCATGGTGGGGCGGCGGTGACGGTCTTCTGGCCACCATACAACCTTGGTGGTCATGCCACCCTTTGACAGCCAACTCTGCCATGTAACCGCCATTGCCTGGTGGTGGTGCTGTGGTCTTGAGGCATTAGTATGCTTGGGAGGACCACCGCAGTCCCGCCAAGCATATTCCGACTTTCCTACAGGGCCCCCGTGTGCCTCACTCCATGTGGATGCACAAAGTGGGGCACTACTGTGTGCATGCACTCCTAGTTCCAGCGCGCATGGACTTAACAGTCCATGCCTTGGTGGAACTTCCTTTGAAGTTCCCATTGTTGGTCAGGATATTTTGGTCAGGAGTGGATAGTTTTAACAAAGACATACTAGGGGCCTGATTGCGATGTCGGGCAGACATCGCCTCGGCCTCGGGACCGTCTGACCTCTGGTCGGTGTTCCAGACCACTGCCATTACAATGTGACCGCACATTGGGTCTCATCACAATGTCGGTCAGAAAGCAATACGACCAACTCCTTGTCTGAATCGTTTCCAATTGATTCAGTTTCAGGGAGTCCGACCGACCAATTACGATGTTTCCGAATACTCTTCAGTCGGACTCCCCTATTGACTTCAATGGGAGCCTGTGTTCCGACCGACAACACAGGCTCCCATTAAAAAACAGGGTGGTTGCGGAAAACCTTGCACTCTGTGGCTGGGCACCCCATTGTGCCTGCCACATCAAGCATGGTTGTAAAGAGGGGTTCCACGGGTACCCTCAAGGGCATTAACCGGGGGCCTCCAGGACAAAGGGGGCCTGCTATGGGCCTTTAACCCCTTCGCTGCTAGGCCTTTTCCCCTCCTGTGCTAAGCCTTTTTTGGGCTATTTGGGGTAGTGTGCGCTTAGGTCCCTGTAACTTTTTGACCACATTAGGTATCCATGCCAAATTTGCGTCCTTTTCTTCCAACATCAAAACGTAGTGAGGCAACATCAACATTGCCTATCAAAAAATGTTTTGGGCCCTTGCCTGTCGCGGGTACTTGGGCCTCCCACACAAGTGAGGCACCATTTTTATCTGGAGACCTGGGGGAACGCAGGGTGGCGGGAAATTTGTGTGAGCCCAGTGATGCCACAACTTTCCCACACAGAAATGTGTGAAAAAAGTGATTTTTTCAGCAAAAATTGAGGTTTGCAGGGGATTCTGGGTAAGGAAACGTTGGGGGATCCACGTAAGCCATACCTCCCTGGAAGCCGCCGGGTGTCTAGTTTTCAGAAATGTGTGGGTTTGGTAGGTTTCCCTAGATGGCCGCCGAGTACAGGGCCAAAAACCCAGGTGACCCCCCTTGCAAAACCAGGTGATTTTGAGATAGGCAATGTTGATGTTGCCTCACTACGTTTTGGGCTCTTGCCTGTCGCGGGTACTTGGGCCTCCCACACAAGTGAGGCACCATTTTTATCGGGAGACCTGGGGGAACGCTGGGTGGTGGGAAATTTGTGTGAGCCTGGTGATGCCACATCTTTCCCACACAGAAATGTGTGAAAAAAGTGATTTTTTTCAGCAAAAATTGAGGTTTGCTGGGGATTCTGGGTAAGGAAACGTAGGGGGATCCACGCAAGCCATACCTCCCTGGAAGCCGCCGGGTGTCTAGTTTTTAGAAATGTGTGGGTTTGGTAGGTTTCCCTATGTGCTGGCAGAACTAGGGTTCAAAAACTGCAGCTAGGCACTTTGCAAAAAAAAGGTCATTTTTCACTGCAAAATTGAGGTGTGACCACGTTGCGTTTTGCGCCGTTTCCTGTCGCGGGCACTAGGCCGACCCGCACAAGTGAGGCACCATTTTTCTCGTAGGACATTGGGGAACGCGGGGTGGGTGGGATTTTGTGGATCCATGCAGATTCCAGAACTTTCCATCACAGAAATGTGGGGAAAATGCGTTTTTTTTGACAATTTTTTAGGTTTGCAAGGGATTCTGGGTAACAGACCCTGGTGGGAGGCACTCAAGTCACCCCATCCTGGATTCCCGTGGGTGTCTAGTTTTCAAAAATATATAGGTTTGCTAGGTTTCCCTAGGTGCCGGCAGAGCTAGGCTTCAAATACTACAGCTAGGCACTTTTCCAAAAGAGGGTCGTTTTTCACTGCAAAATTGAGGTGTGACCATGTTGCGTTTTGCGCCGTTTCCTGTCGCGGGCACTATGCCGACCCGCACAAGTGAGGTACCATTTTTCTCGTAGGACTTTGGGGAACGCAGGGTGTGTGGAAATTTGTGGATCCACAAAGATTCCAGAACTTTCCATCACAGAAATGTGGATAAAATGTGTTTTTTTTGACAATTTTTTAGGTTTGCAAGGGATTCTGGGTAACAGACCCTGGTGGGAGGCACTCAAGTCACCCCATCCTGGATTCCCCTGGGTGTCTAGTTTTCAAAAATATATAGGTTTGCTAGGTTTCCCTAGGTGCCGGCAGAGCTAGGCTTCAAAAACTACAGCTAGGCACTTTGCCAAAAAAGGGTCATTTTTCACTGCAATATTGAGGTGTGACCATGTTGCGTTTTGCGCCGTTTCCTGTCGCGGGCACTATGCCGACCCACACAAGTGAGGTACCATTTTTCTCGTAGGCCTTTGCGGAACGCAGGGTGGGTGGAAATTTGTGGATCGACGCAGATTCCAGAACTTTCCATCACAGAAATGTGGGGAAAATGTGTTTTTTTTTACAATTTTTTAGGTTTGAAAGGGATTCTGGGTAACAGACCCTGGAGGGAGGCACTCAAGTCAGCCCATCCTGGATTCCCCTGGGTGTCTAGTTTTCAAAAATATATAGGTTTGCTAGATTTCCCTAGGTGCCGGCAGAGCTAGGGTTCAAAAACTACAGCTAGGCACTTTGCCCAAAAAGGTTCATATTTCACTGCAAAATTGAGGTGTGACCACGTTGCGTTTTGCGCCGTTTCCTGTCGCGGGCACTAGGCCGACCCGCACAAGTGAGGTACCATTTGTCTCGTAGGACTTTGGGGAACACGGGGTGGGTGGAAATTTGTGGATCCACGCAGATTCCAGAACTTTCCATCAAACAAATATGGGGAAAATGTGTTTCTTTTGACAATTTTTTAGGTTTGAAAGGGATTCTGGATAACAGACCCTGGTGGGAGGCACTCAAGTCACCCCATCCTGGATTCCCCTGGGTATCTAGTTTTAAAAAATGTATAGGTTTGCTAAGTTTCCCTAGGTGCCGGCAGAGCTAGGGTTCAAAAACTACAGCTAGGCACTTTGCAAAAAAAGGGTAATTTTTCACTGCAAAATTGAGATGTGACCACGTTGCATTTTGTGCCATTTCCTGTCGCGGGCAGTAGGCCAACTTGCACAAGTGAGGTACCATTTTTCTCGTAGGACTTTGGGGAAAACGGGGAGGGTGGAAAGTTGTGGATCCACGCAGATTCCAGAACTTTCCATCACAGAAATGTGGGGAAAATGTGTTTTTTTTGACAATTTTTTAGGTTTGTAAGGGATTCTGGGTAACAGACCCTGGTGGGAGGCACTCAAGTCACCCCATCCTGGATTCCCCTGGGTGTCTAGTTTTCAAAAATATATAGGTTTGCTAGGTTTCCCTAGGTGCCGGCAGAGCTAAACTTCAAAAACTACAGCTAGGCACTTTGCCCAAAAAGGTTCATTTTTCACTGCAAAATTGAGGTGTGACCACGTTGCGTTTTGCGCCATTTCCTGTCGCGGGCACTATGCCGACCCGCACAAGTGAGGTACCATTTTTTTCGTAGGACTCTGGGGAACGCAGGGTGGGTGAAAACTTGTGGATCCACGTAGATTCCAGAACTTTCCATCACAGAAATGTGGGGAAAATGTGTTTTTTTTGACAATTTTTTAAGTTTGCAAGGGATTCTGGGTAACAGATCCTGGTGGGAGGCACTCAAGTCACCCCATCCTGGATTCCCCTGGGTGTCTAGTTTTCAGAAATATATAGGTTTGCTAGGTTTCCCTAGGTGCCGGCAGAGCTAGTGTTCAAAAACTACAGCTAGGCACTTTGCCAAAAAAGGGTCATTTTTCACTGCAAAATTGAGGTGTGACCATGTTGCGTTTTGCGCCGATTCCTTTCGCAGGCACTAGGCCGACCTGCACAAGTGAGGTACCATTTTTCTCGTAGGACTTTGGGGAACGCGGGGTGGGTGGAAATTTGTGGATCCACGCAGATTCCAGAACTTTCCATCAAACAAATGTGGGGAAAATGTGGGTTTTTTTCGACAATTTTTAGGTTTGCAAGGGATTCTGGGTAACAGACCCTGGTGGGAGGCACTCAAGTCACCCCATCCTGGATTCCCCTGGGTGTCTAGTTTTCAAAAATGTATAGGTTTGCTAGGTTTCCCTAGGTGCCGGCAGAGCTAGGGTTAAAAAACTACAGCTAGGCACTTTGCCAAAAAAGGGTTATTTTTCACTGCGAAATTGAGATGTGACCACGTTGCATTTTGTGCCATTTCCTGTCGCGGGCAGTAGGCCAACCTGCACAAGTGAGGTACCATTTCTCTCGTAGGCCTTTGGGGAACGCGAGGTGGGTGGAAATTTTTGGATCCACGCAGATTCCAGAACTTTCCATCACAGAAATGTGGGGAAAATGTGGTTTTTTTGACAATTTTGTAGGTTTGTAAGGGATTCTGGGTAACAGACCCTGGTGGGAGGCACTCAAGTCACCCCATCCTGGATTCCCCTGGGTGTCTAGTTTTCAAAAATATATAGGTTTGCTAGGTTTCCCTAGGTGCCGGCAGAGCTAGGCTTCAAATACTACAGCTAGGCACTTTTCCAAAAGAGGGTCGTTTTTCACTGCAAAATTGAGGTGTGACCATGTTGCGTTTTGCGCCGTTTCCTGTCGCGGGCACTATGCCGACCCGCACAAGTGAGGTACCATTTTTCTCGTAGGACTTTGGGGAACGCAGGGTGTGTGGAAATTTGTGGATCCACAAAGATTCCAGAACTTTCCATCACAGAAATGTGGATAAAATGTATTTTTTTTGACAATTTTTTAGGTTTGCAAGGGATTCTGGGTAACAGACCCTGGTGGGAGGCACTCAAGTCACCCCATCCTGGATTCCCCTGGGTGTCTAGTTTTCAAAAATATATAGGTTTGCTAGGTTTCCCTAGGTGCCGGCAGAGCTAGGCTTCAAAAACTACAGCTAGGCACTTTGCCAAAAAAGGGTCATTTTTCACTGCAATATTGAGGTGTGACCATGTTGCGTTTTGCGCCGTTTCCTGTCGCGGGCACTATGCCGACCCACACAAGTGAGGTACCATTTTTCTCGTAGGCCTTTGGGGAACGCAGGGTGGGTGGAAATTTGTGGATCGACGCAGATTCCAGAACTTTCCATCACAGAAATGTGGGGAAAATGTGTTTTTTTTTTACAATTTTTTAGGTTTGAAAGGGATTCTGGGTAACAGACCCTGGAGGGAGGCACTCAAGTCAGCCCATCCTGGATTCCCCTGGGTGTCTAGTTTTCAAAAATATATAGGTTTGCTAGATTTCCCTAGGTGCCGGCAGAGCTAGGGTTCAAAAACTACAGCTAGGCACTTTGCCCAAAAAGGTTCATATTTCACTGCAAAATTGAGGTGTGACCACGTTGCGTTTTGCGCCGTTTCCTGTCGCGGGCACTAGGCCGACCCGCACAAGTGAGGTACCATTTGTCTCGTAGGACTTTGGGGAACACGGGGTGGGTGGAAATTTGTGGATCCACGCAGATTCCAGAACTTTCCATCAAACAAATATGGGGAAAATGTGTTTCTTTTGACAATTTTTTAGGTTTGAAAGGGATTCTGGATAACAGACCCTGGTGGGAGGCACTCAAGTCACCCCATCCTGGATTCCCCTGGGTATCTAGTTTTAAAAAATGTATAGGTTTGCTAAGTTTCCCTAGGTGCCGGCAGAGCTAGGGTTCAAAAACTACAGCTAGGCACTTTGCAAAAAAAGGGTAATTTTTCACTGCAAAATTGAGATGTGACCACGTTGCATTTTGTGCCATTTCCTGTCGCGGGCAGTAGGCCAACTTGCACAAGTGAGGTACCATTTTTCTCGTAGGACTTTGGGGAAAACGGGGAGGGTGGAAAGTTGTGGATCCACGCAGATTCCAGAACTTTCCATCACAGAAATGTGGGGAAAATGTGTTTTTTTTGACAATTTTTTAGGTTTGTAAGGGATTCTGGGTAACAGACCCTGGTGGGAGGCACTCAAGTCACCCCATCCTGGATTCCCCTGGGTGTCTAGTTTTCAAAAATATATAGGTTTGCTAGGTTTCCCTAGGTGCCGGCAGAGCTAAACTTCAAAAACTACAGCTAGGCACTTTGCCCAAAAAGGTTCATTTTTCACTGCAAAATTGAGGTGTGACCACGTTGCGTTTTGCGCCATTTCCTGTCGCGGGCACTATGCCGACCCGCACAAGTGAGGTACCATTTTTTTCGTAGGACTCTGGGGAACGCAGGGTGGGTGAAAACTTGTGGATCCACGTAGATTCCAGAACTTTCCATCACAGAAATGTGGGGAAAATGTGTTTTTTTTGACAATTTTTTAAGTTTGCAAGGGATTCTGGGTAACAGATCCTGGTGGGAGGCACTCAAGTCACCCCATCCTGGATTCCCCTGGGTGTCTAGTTTTCAGAAATATATAGGTTTGCTAGGTTTCCCTAGGTGCCGGCAGAGCTAGTGTTCAAAAACTACAGCTAGGCACTTTGCCAAAAAAGGGTCATTTTTCACTGCAAAATTGAGGTGTGACCATGTTGCGTTTTGCGCCGATTCCTTTCGCAGGCACTAGGCCGACCTGCACAAGTGAGGTACCATTTTTCTCGTAGGACTTTGGGGAACGCGGGGTGGGTGGAAATTTGTGGATCCACGCAGATTCCAGAACTTTCCATCAAACAAATGTGGGGAAAATGTGGGTTTTTTTCGACAATTTTTAGGTTTGCAAGGGATTCTGGGTAACAGACCCTGGTGGGAGGCACTCAAGTCACCCCATCCTGGATTCCCCTGGGTGTCTAGTTTTCAAAAATGTATAGGTTTGCTAGGTTTCCCTAGGTGCCGGCAGAGCTAGGGTTAAAAAAACTACAGCTAGGCACTTTGCCAAAAAAGGGTTATTTTTCACTGCGAAATTGAGATGTGACCACGTTGCATTTTGTGCCATTTCCTGTCGCGGGCAGTAGGCCAACCTGCACAAGTGAGGTACCATTTTTCTCGTAGGCCTTTGGGGAACGCGGGGTGGGTGGAAATTTTTGGATCCACGCAGATTCCAGAACTTTCCATCACAGAAATGTGGGGAAAATGTGGTTTTTTTGACAATTTTGTAGGTTTGTAAGGGATTCTGGGTAACAGACCCTGGTGGGAGGCACTCAAGTCACCCCATCCTGGATTCCCCTGGGTGTCTAGTTTTCAAAAATATATAGGTTTGCTAGGTTTCCCTAGGTGCCGGCAGAGCTAGGCTTCAAAAACTACAGCTAGGCACTTTGCCAAAAAAGGGTCATTTTTCACTGCAAAATTGAGGTGTGCCTACGTTGCGTTTTGCGCCATTTCCTGTCGCGGGCACTAGGCCGACCTGCACAAGTGAGGTACAATTTTTCTCGTAGGACTTTGGGGAACGCGGGGTGGGAGGAAATTTGTGGATCCACGCAGATTCCAGAACTTTCCATCAAACAAATGTGGGGAAAATGTGTTTTTTTTGTCAATTTCTTAGGTTTGCAAGGGATTCTGGGTAACAGACCCTGGTGGAAGGCACTCAAGTCACCCCATCCTGGATTCCCCTAGGTGTCTAGTTTTAAAAAATGTATAGGTTTGCTAGGTTTCACATGGTGCTGGCAGAGCTAGGTTCAAAAACTACAGCTAGGCACTTTGCCAAAAAAGGGTCATTTTTCACTGCGAAATTGAGGTGTGACCACGTTGCATTTTGTGCCATTTCCTGTCGCGGGCAGTAGGCCAACCTGCACAAGTGAGGTACCATTTTTCTCGTAAGACTTTGGGGAACACGGGGTGGTTGGAAATTTATGGATCCACGCAGATTCCAGAACTTTCCACCACAGGAATGTGGGGAAAATGTGTTTTTTTTGTCAATTTTTTAGGTTTGCAAGGGATTCTGGGTAACAGATCATGGTGGGAGGCAGTCAAGTCACCCCATCCTGGATTCACCTGGGTGTCTAGTTTTCAGAAATATATAGGTTTGCTAGGGTTCCCTAGGTGCCGGCAGAGCTAGGGTTCAAAAACTACAGCCAGGCACTTTGCCAAAAAAGGGTAATTTTTCACTGCAAAATTGAGGTGTGACCACGTTGCGTTTTGTGCCGTTTCCTGTCGCGGGCACTAGTCCGACCAACACAAGTGAGGTACCATTTTTCTCGTAGGACTTTGGGGAACGTGGGGTGGTTGGAAATTTGTGGATCCACGCAGATTCCAGAACTTTCCATCACAGAAATGTGGGGAAAATGTTTTTTTTTTGTCACATTTTTGAGGTTTGCAAGGGATTCTGGGTAACAGACCCTGGTGGGAGGCTCTCAAGTCACCCCATCCTGGATTCTCCTGGGTGTCTAGTTTTCAAAAATGTATAGGTTTGCTAGGTTTCATAAGGGGCCGGCAGAGCTAGGGTTCAAACACTACAGCTAGGCACTTTGCCAAAAAAGGGTCATTTTTCACGGCAAAATTGAGGTGTGTTCACGTTAGGTTTTGAGCCATTTCCTGTCGTGGGCACTATGCCTACCCACACCAGTGAGGTACCATTTTTATCGGGAGACTTAGGGTAGTTCAGATTTGTAAAGCAACTGTTATTGCCTATTGATTTTTGATGCATTTCTCCCTTCCAAATGAAGGACATTGTGTAAAAAAAGTCATTTTGAAAAATGACCAATAATTCTCATGCTAGTATGAGTATTCCCAATTTCGAAAATGTGAAAATATGCACTGTTTCTAAACTCTGTAATTTCTTCCCATTTCAGAAATACATAGGTGTCTTTCATACCGATTTTTCCATGTATACATTTTCCCACAATAATTGCTATATACCCGGAACTCAATAAAAAACCATTACAAAATGCTGCTCAGTTTTTTACTCTGGGTTCGTTGGGCTCTTGGTGAAGCTACAAGTCCTATATATCCCCACAACCGGGAGGTCCAGAGGATGTAACGGTACATTGCTTTCAAAGAGATGTCCTAACTAGAAGAAGTTACAGGTGAAAACGTTGACACAAAAGGCTGCTTTTTTCAACTAATTTTTAATTTTTCCTATATTTAACTGGTGGTTTCTATAAAGAAACCTTGATGGATCTACACAAATGACCCCTTGCTGAATTCAGAATTTTGTCTACTTTGCAAAAATGTATAGCTTTCCAGGATCCATTATTGCTTTTGTACCCATTTCTACCATTAATTGGAAGGAGGTTGAAAGCAGAAAAAATAGCAAAAATAGGGTATGTCCCAGAAAAATGCCAAAACTGTGTAAAAAATGTTGGTTTTCTGACAAAATTCTGTCATTCCCTAAAATCTGGAGAAATGGTGATTTCAGCCCCACAAACCCTTTTTTGATACCATTTGCAGAGAAGAACCCAGACGCTTTCCATGTCTTGCTTTTTCCTGCATTTTTCTTCATCTTTGAGGACTTCTGTTGCTTCTTTCTGCATTTCTTTTGCTTCTTTCTGTGCGTTTTTTCTTCTTTCTTCACATGTCCTACCTCTGTAGGCATAGTTAGAAACTAGCATTTAAAAAACCTTAGAAATTCACTTAAAAAACCATAGGTTTCAGGCACGTTATAGTTAGAAATTAGTGTTTAAAAAACCTTTGAAATTCACTGAAAAAAACATAGGTTTCAGGCACGTTATAGTTAGAAATTAGCATTTAAAAAACCTTTGAAATTCACTGGAAAAACCATAGGTTTCAGGCACGTTATAGTTAGAAAGTAGCATTTAAAAAACTTTAGAAATTCACTGAAAATTCCATAGGTTTTAGGGAAGGTTATAGTTAGTTGGACATTTCACTTGTACAAAACCATAGAAATTCCCCCGTTATAGTTAGTTCAGCTAACTATAACTCGCGCCCCTGCAATGCACTGCTGATGACGTCACATATTACATCACTCATGACATGGTCAGTGACATCACTGATGACATCACTGATGACATCTCAAATGGCATCACTGATGACATCACTGATGACATCATCCATGTGATAAATTGATGCATCTTCTCAACCTTTGATACACCCACTCTAAATTACAGACAGCCATTCTCAAAACCATTGACACTCCAACAACAATAACTACATACCCACTCGCTGATTCTTAGGTCTACACACACATCCACTCACTCATCCGTACAGTCACTCATACTTATGGTCACTCAGTGTAGGACTATCATATGCACTCATACACCTATATAGACAATCACACACCGCCACTCATCCATAGAGGTACTCACACATCTAGTCAGTTATGCAAATAAATAATCACACACCCATTTACACACCTATATAACTATAAGAGCGTGAGAATGTTCTAATATTTGTTTGAGTAAGTGAGCAGGTGTGTGTATAACTATACACACACCTGCTCACTTACTCATACAAATATTAGAACATTCTCACGCTCTTATACAATCACTGATACAACCACACACTCATCCATAGAGCCCCTCCACAATCACACACTCTCAATTATAGCCATTTAGATACTCTAACACACATATATACTGCCTTTTAAATATGTAGTTACTCACACATGTACCACTGAGATATACATTCACTCACTAACACACCCATACACACACTCACCCACCCATGCAGTCCATAACAGATGCACTCTTGAAACCATGCACCCAGTGAATCACCCACTCACACATCTATGCACAGAGTCACACACACCCCACCCACACAAACACTCAGCCACCCATACAGATACTCAGACAACCAATCAATAACTCATATAGACACTCATGTAGCTATTCACAAACCCATGCAGCCGCTTACACACCAACAGACAGACGGTTACAGACATTCACACAGTTTACTCACCAACCCATGCATTCAGTAAGATACGTTTAATCACTCACTTATAGACTCAGTTGCGCACCCACTAAATAAATCATCCATTCAGACACTTATACACCCACTCATTCTTCAATACGCCTTTCACTATATATATTAAACATAGTTAAACTTTACAGAAACACACAGTCACGGGATGATATCATCTGTGATGTCATCAGTGATGTCATTTGAGATGTCATCAGTGATGTAATCAGTGATGTCTCTGACCATGTCATGAGTGATGTAATATGTGACGTCATCAGCAGTGCATTGTGGGGGCGCGAGTTATAGTTAGCTGAACTAACTATAACAGGGGAATTTCTATGGTTTAGTACGAGTGAAATGTCCAACTAACTATAACTTTCCCTAAAACCTATGGTTCTTTCAGTGAATATATATATATATATACATGTATGCACTACACCAGTCACGGTTAGTTACAAGGCTGTTTCGTTGGTGGTACGAGTTTGGGTCACCGGGTAACCCTACCAAATAATAAGTAGTCCTCCTGTCAGCAGGAAGTACTCAGACACTCCAGCATGCTTGAATTTAAAGTTTAATGACAAAAACTTAAATTGAAGCATGCTGGAGTGTCTGAGTATTTCCTACTGACTGGAGGAGTACTTATTATATATATATATGTGTATATATATATATATATGTATATATACCTATCTATTATCTACTGGCGGTCACCAGTAGATAGTTATAGTTAGGACCGTGTTTCCATAGGAAATCTGAAAATTCTATTTTGAATAACTTTGGCGCCAGTTGACGAATCTTCACGAAATTTTCAAAACTAATGGGGTGCTCCGCTCAGCTCCTACCCTGAAAGTCTCGGGGGGATTCGTCAAGCGGGGGCCGAGAAAAAAGGGGGGTCCCAAAACGCATTTTCCCCATGCATTTTCCCATAGGACCTTTAGTCGAAGGTACAGCCCGAACGGCTGAACAGAATTACTTGAAATTTGGCAGAGAGGTAGTCCTCAGGTCAGGGATGTGCCTTTTGCATTTATGGAGTCAACCTGTTCAGTAGTTCCTGAGAAAATTGCAGTTAAAAGCACATACATATCTATAGCCGCGCACCGTGCGCGCACCGTGCGAGCATCCTAACGTGCGCGAGCGTAATTGTGATTGGTGGTTACATGTTAGTCAACGTTCGAATCGGTCGAAATCAGGAAGCGTCGCCGCCATTTTGTTTGTTTTCAGTGCGAGAGCGAAAAAGGAAGGTGGCGAACGTGAAAAGGGGGCAGGGTAGAGAGTTCCTGCCCCCCTAGCCTTTATCAGGGGGTCCCTGAAGGACCCCGAAGGCAGAAAAAAACATTTACATTTTTTTTTTTTTAAATCGCGGGGGTGCGCGAACCGTGCGCGCACAGTGAAAAACCAACAAAAAAAAAAATATATATATTTTAATACGTACTTTATTGAAAAATAAATATATAAAAAAAATAATAATACATACATAACTTAGCATTTAAAAAAACGTACAAATTCACTGTAAAAACCATAAGTTTCACACACTTTATAGTTAGGAATTAGCATTTAAAAAACCTTGCAAATTCACTTAAAAACTATAGGTTTCACACATGTTATAGTTAGGTGGATATTTCACTTGTGAAAAACCAATGAAATTCCCCCGTTATAGTTAGTTCAGATAACTATAACTCGTGCGACCGCCACTCTATCACAAGGATGATGTCATCAGTGATGTCATGAGTGATGCCAGATTGCGGGCGCGCGAGTTATAGTTATCTGAATTAACTATAACGGGGGAATTTCATTGGTTTTTTACGAGTGAAATATCCACCTAACTATAACATGTGTGAAACCTATGGTTTTTTAAGTAAATTTATATATATATATATATTGTCAAGGTACATATATGTGGAGTTATGTATAGTAAAACTTTGCTTACCTATAGAAACTTACCTTCATGATTTTTGTCCTCAATATTCTTGACATAATGTATTGGCCTTGGCTATTTTTGGTTCTGATATTCTGTCTAAACACCGTAAAATAAGAACACTGCTGTTATAACACAATATAAGAGCTGTGCAGAATGTTTTTAATTTTGCTACATAGCTCATAACAATAGAATTTTTCTCAGCATAGATTTTGATGAAAGTTCTTTAAAAAAGATGTAGAAATCAAAATTGAATTTTAGTCATTATCAGAGCCAGTTTTGCCCTTACCATGGCATATTAATAGCAGAACAATTATTTTTTGTAAATGATAATTAGGACACAATATGTATGTCAGATGACATTCTGACTATGATATTCTTGTACCACAAGGTGTGTCATACAGTGTAGTTATATGGAATTACATAAACGGTTCTCAAGTGATTGGGAATAATTTATTTTGACCATTGATATATGTAATGGTCCTACTATAGTTATGGTAGTTTTGCTTTTTTTTATACTGGCTTTGTTTATCGTTTATGTAATATAAGGCAATTACTATTTTTATTTTGAAACTGTTTAAGGTAAAACCTTTGCTTCACGGTTTTCCTTCTTAAATACTTGTATAAAACATATGTTTCTAAGTGTACTTATCTTGCACAAGCCTAGCTTGGAGTCCGACCAACTGATTCCGATGATTCCGAACACCGTTCGGTCGGCCTCCCATTGGCTCCAATGGGATCCTGTGTTCGAACCGACAACACAGGCTCCCATTGAAAAAAGGGGTGTTGCAGAAAACCTTGCACCCTGTGGCGGGCACCCCATGATGCCTACCACACTGTGCAGGGTTGGTGACAGGGGTCCCATGGACCCCAACTGGAGGCCTCTGGGTGAAGGGGAGCTTGGTACAGGCCCCAAAAGTCAGCTTCTGACCGCTGTTTCGTGTCGACCAGACCCACTCAGAAAGGCTGTCCGAATCTGACATCGTAATATGTCTGTCAGAAACGCGGTCCATAGACCTGTACGGTTCGACTCTGACCGACTCTGAGTCTCCAAATGCCGGTCAGAACAGAGTCTGAAAGACCGAACGGTTACCTTCCCATCGTAATCGGTTGGTCAAAAAAGTGTCTGAGTCGATCAGAAACATAGGTTCCGACACAGGTTAGCAAAATCCGAATCCCGTTCGGAGTCTTTCATCGTAATGAGGCCCTTAGTTGTGCACAGCAGTTGCTTTAGCCTTATAACGTAAGCTCTAGGGACCCCACTAAACCCAGATCACTAAAATGTAAAACTAAACAGGCAGCAGGTGCAGTAACACCAGGACCAAAAGCTCTAGGCACCCAACTAAACACCTCAAAATTGCTATATTTTACTACTAAAATGGCAGTCACAAGTGCAGTTACCTTGCAGATAACGGAGTCATAATTTGAATGGTGCATGCAGATGCAGTGGCACCAGGCCCAAAAGTTGTCAGAATTGCTCTAAACATCTAATATTGCTACATTTTACAACTAAACAAGCAGCCACAAGTGCACTTATCTAGCAAGTGCTAGGTTCATGATTTCAATAATGCAGCAGGTGCAGTGGCACCGTGGCCAAAAGTTGTCAGAACTCTAAATATTGCTATATTTAACTACTAAATAAGCAGTCACAAGTGCAATTGCAGGCACTAGGGTCATGATTTCAATGGTTCAGCAGGTGCAGTGACACCGAGACCCAAAACTCTAGGAACCCTTCTTAACACCAAATATTGCAATATTTTACTACTAAACAGGCAGCAACAAGTGCAGTTACCTTACAGGCAATAGGGTTACGATGTGAATGGTGTAGCAGGTGCAGTGGTACCGGGACCAAAAGTTGTCATAACTCCTCTACACACCATATATTGCCATATTTTACTACTAAATTGTCAGTCACAAATGCAGTTATTTTACAGGCACTAGGGGCATGACTTGAATTTTGCAGCAGGTGCAGTGGCATCGGGCCCAAATGTTGTCAGAACTCCTTAAAACACACTATATTGCTATTAGATCAATTAATTCTATAATTGCCCTCTTTCATTTCATTTTTCAAAATGTTGCTATTACTTACCAGCACTATACCACTAGTAACAGCACAATATATCGCCTCTTTGTACATAAACAAGTCATAACACTTAAACAGACATTCTATAACTTATAGCGTATAACTACTCAGCAAGCTACAGCTTACAACAAATAACAGCTTATTGTTCATCAAATAGGCAAAACCTAATGCATTTACCAATGCTTGTTTTTCCTTAGGGACTATATTTTTCTAATTGAAGAAAGCCTTTACCTACACCTCCATGAATATTGGGGTGTTCCCTTCCCAACTACATGCTATAAACAGAGCTACTACAACCCTTTTTTGTAGTAGCCTAGTAGGTGTTTCCGAAGTGGAAATAGTCATGCCAAATGTTACCTATACAGAGTTGGAAACCAGGGATAAAAATGAAAATTGACCAGAGAGCCCCAATTGGACACCCAGGAAAATAGCAACATGACAGCAAAAAAACGTAGACAAGACAGAGACTGAAAATGATCCCTCTGCCCATTTTGCCAACCATATGTAACAAAAACAGAAGTAAATTTCATCTCATCTAATGGGAAATACAGGAATCTGTGGAAAGGGCAGTAATGCATGTGTCTGTGTTAACACTAAAAACCGAATACAACTAAAAAGGTAAGTGTGTTCAAGTATCAAGTAGTGAAAGCCTTGCTGTTCATTTAAACATCCTGGGCACTTCATGTGGAGTATCATGTAAAATAGAACTCAATGCCATGTTTATATCTATTCACAAGAAACATAATGAATTGGGAATGTGTGCCAGTCTAGTGAGAATTATTGAGTCCTAGAGGCCTAAGCCATTACAGTCCAAACGTGGACTACACACTAAGCTTCAGTCACTAAAGACCTTCAAGCTGTGACAATGAAAACCCCACATACCAAGTCAAATTCAAAGAGAACCTCTTTGACATCCCACCACGGGTTGTAAAAGGAAGTTGAAGGGTTCAATCTACCACCCCTGTTAAAAGATAATTCAAAGAAGTTATCCCCAAAGACAGAGAATCCCAGGTTTCTGGCACTTTGCAGAGCTGACTTAAGTTCAGAAAGAAGAATTGGCTGAACAGCACTGTAGAAATCTGTAGCCATGCCCATCTTTCTACATAGTCTCCCAAGATTGTTCACTTTTTTATGAACTGCTTTTTGTGGGTGTTAGCATGTTGAGCAATGTAAAACTACCATATTGTTTTACTGAGCATGTGTCCTATTCTTGTTCCGTAAGCTGAAATTGCTGCACATAACTGGTTTATTTACCTTTTGAGGAAGGCCATGTTACGTGGACCCAGATTGAGCACCAGTGGTGTAGATGTTAAATGTCACATGTGGCCTGCAGTGTACAAGAACAGCACCAACATATATGATTGGAAAACTGTGGCTTCAGGTTCATCCTTGCTACGTGGCTGTCTGCATGTTAAAGCATTGCAGTAAATATGTCAGAGAAAGTGCTCCGCAATGTTGAAGTTTTATACATTGGATAATGTTGCAGGGATTCTGCACATATACAGCACTATGCGCAAGAAAATGGGACCTTGGTGTATAGGGGTTATGCCTTCCTACCACCTACCGTACCCACGAGCACAGGACCAACTAGCTATAGTGTCTCACTCATTCTCCTACCCAATCACGGAGAAGCAAATGATTAGACAACCCAGAACACAACACTCCCTGATCTCCCAGGAATCGTGGTGATAAGACACACCTTTTCGCTCACACTCTGGCAACTGTTCACGATAAGATCTGACCAAGACACGACTATAGTTTAAAATGTTTATTTTAACTAATGTGCTCTAACATGCAGTATACGTGCCTCAACACAGTTAGTATCACAGCAAGTCCATACATTACGAAATGAGATGTCATATTTTACAGACAATGGAGAAAGGACTATAGTGCCTAACCTCCCTCCCCTTGGAAAGAGTTTGTCTTATTATGTAATAGAAGATCTGTGGGTTTTGTCAGCAGACCCCATACCTTAGAGCATAGATGTTATTTCTACATTGAAGGTAGATTTTGCTCTTCTCCCTGGAAAGGTCCCTCTCCAAGTGTGTGTTACATAAACATGTATCCCCGTAATATCAAAGCACGAGTCTCAAGCCGCAGCTGCAGTGGTATGTTTTGTCAAGGTGCTAGGGCCTGACCAGAACAGAATAACAAGGGGCATTGTTTATCGACCTTTCTCGCAATGTTCAGACTAAACTCCAGGAACAGGCAGAGAATGAACACAGCAGACAGTTCTCGTGTGAAAGGCACAGAGTCTTGCAAAAATAAAGTTATGTAGCAACGTGCGCCAAAGCAGCATCATGGCCACACGAGCCAAGCTAACTCAGTAATGTCGACAATGGACCTATCGGCCACGTGACAATAAGTTAACTTTAAATGTGCCCCTTAAGACCACAAGGTTGAGTGCTTAATGTATAGAAGTAGGGCACTATAAATATAAACAAAGTATGTTCCTTCAGTTAACAGCTACTAAATGCTGCTCGGCACTGTGTAAGCCATAGGACATTTTTCCATGAAAAGGTCCGATGGTGAATGTAAATTTATTGGTACAATGTCAGTTCAGACAGGAAAATGCGAAAAACATGCATTAAAGTTTCTCCAACTCTTCTTAATGAATTGTAATCTTTTTACGTAACCCGAGTGCTGATGTTGAAGTTCAACATTTTTTACTGTACTGTATTTTTGAAAGCATTACACCAACACACATTTTCTTCAAGGTTTGCCATCGCCCTTATGCGACCTACCAAGAGTGAGAAAATGTTACTCTCATTGAAGGCAGTTTATGTCTATTGACTGTTTTGTGGACTGTCAGCAGAGAGGACAGTTTCTCAGACATTCTGGTGAAATGCAGAAATCAGCTCACAAGATAACAGGGCACACTGCAGACACCCAAATACTCCAAAGTCCGGTGAGAGGACCAATTAAATTAAAACAGGTCACATTTTAGACTGCGAATACACGTGGAAAACACACCAGTGGGTCAGTTACACAGTTTGTGCCTGCTCCAAATATCTGAATTTTGGCAAAAGTTTTGAACCCTCTGTTAGTAACACAGGGCTCCAAACAAGCCAATAAATGTTAAAAACATTTCTTTTACCAATCCAAGCAAAGTATTTAATTTTTTCATTAATTAAACTGGACACACATCTAAACTGGACACAAATCTCCCGCAAATAGAACAAGAGCAGCTCTTAGCACATGTCTAATTCTCAGTAGAGCCCACAGTAGTTTCAGTTATCTAGAAATAATCAAGGCACACAATGCAAATTATGATTTTTGCTGTTTTAAGCCGAGCGAACAGCTGGGTTTCACGTCTAAAATCCATAATGTGAAACTATAACAACATGGGAGGTCGCAATTGGGTGAAATGCCTACTTAGAATCACATAAAATTGCTAAGACTAACCCATAGCACTTAGAATACAGTGAAAACACCTACATACACTAGGGAACACTATGCGTTGGGGTACCCCTGTGATTAGCATGACCTCCTCTGTAAGCCCCTAGTACATAATAGGGCAGGGGGATTAAAACTACCTCTTAAAATGTGCCATGGGGTGCGTTTGCACACTGGTGAAGGCAGGGGGGGAGCAAACACGTCCTGTGGGCGTTTTAAGTTGGGGGATAAAGTCCCCTTGAATCCTCTGGGTCCCTGGGGTCCATCTAGCCCGCTAGGTACCTCCAGTAAGCGCAACAGAGCTGCGTTGCAGAGAGGTGTAAAAAGGGGCACGGCCTAGACCACCTCTCTGCAACGCAGCACAGTGGCGCTTACTGGAAGCACCTGGTGGGCTAGTTGGCCCCCAGGGGCCCTCAGGATTAAAGGGAAATTATTTCCCCAACTGAAAACGCGCCACAGGACGTGTTTGCACACGTCACCTCAGGCCCCGTCCCCTCGCTTAACCACTGTGTAAACACGCCCTGTGGCCGTTTTAAATAGGGAGATTAAGTCCCCTTGAATCCTGAGGGTCCCTAGGGTCCAACTAGCCCACTAGGTACCTCCAGTAAGTGCCACAGAGCTGCGTTGCAGAGAGGTGTAAAAAGGGGCACGCCCTGGACCACCTCTCTGCAAGGCAGTGCAGTGGTGCTTACTGGAAGCACCTGGTGGTCTAGTTGGCTCCAAAGGGCCCTCAGGATTGAAGGGGAATTATTTCCCCAACTTAAAACACACCACAGGGCGTGTTTGCACACGTCACCTCAGGCCCGGTCCCCTCCCTTCACCACCGTGTAAACACGCCCTGTGGCTGTTTTAAGTTGGGAGATTAAGTCCCCTCGAATCCTGAGTGTCCCTAGGGTCCAACTAGCCCACTAGGTACCTCCAGTAAGCGCCACAGAGCTGAGTTGCAGAGAGGTGTAAAACGGGGCGTGGCCTCTGAACACATCTCTGCAACGCAGCTCCCTGGCACATACTGGAGGTACCTGGTGGGCTAGTTGGCCCCCAGGGACCCTCAGTATTGAAGGGGAATTAATTCCCCAACTTACAACTCGCCAGGGGGGTGCGTTTGCACAGTGGTGAAGAAAGGGGGTGGGGCCTGAGGTGACATGTGTGAAAACACGCCCTGTGGCGCTTTTTAAGTTGGGAATTAATTTCAATTCAAGGCTGAGGGTCCCTGGGGGCCAACTAGCCCACCAGGTACCTCCAGTATGCGCCAGGGAGCTGCGTTGCAGAGAGGTGTTCAGAGGCCACACCCCTTTTTACAACACTCTGCAACGCAGCTCTGTGGCGCTTATTGAAGGTACGTGGTGGGCTAGTTGGCCCCCAGGGGACCTCAGGATTGAAGAGGAATTAATTCCCCAACTTAAAACGCACCACAGGGCGTTTTTGCACGCATGTCACCTCAGGCCCCGCCCCCTCCCTTCACTACTGTGCAAACGCGCCCCGTGGCGCATTGTAAGTTGGGGGATTAAGCCCCTTTGAATCCTGAGGGTCCCTGAGGTGCAACTAGCCCACCAGGTACCTCCATTAAGCGCCACAGAGCTGCGTTGCAGAGAGTTGTAAAAAGGGGCATGGCCCCTGAACACCTTTCTGCAACGCAGCTCCCTGGCGCATACTGGAGGTTCCTGGTGGGCTTGTTGGTCCCCAGGGATCCGTAGTATTCAAGGGGAATTAGTTCCCCATCTGCAAACACGCCAGGGGGCTCGTTTGCAGAGTGCTGCAGGGAGAGGGCGCTGTTAAATGGTAGCGGCAATTTCAGTCGATAACCCTTCAAGTATTGCCCGGCGGTAATCGCCTCTCATACCACTCGATAATTTACCAATGAAAGAGGCAGGCGCCGGAGACTGGAAGGCAGGAAACAAAGTTTTATTCCGTCGGAGCAGAACACATCAGATCAGACAGCAAGGTATCGTCACGAGGTGCTCTAACTGCATCTCTGAGGCCTGGCCTCTTATACACAGGTTTATTGCTTTATTACACATGGTACATTCTTATTGAGACCTTGATGTACGGAAAGACATTCCTTGGAACCCCCACTTCAAGCTCGTTCCCACACATATCTACAGTAGAAGTCCCCACCCCACCCACAGTAGGAGATGGCTATCACGCAGCTGGATATTCCGCCAATTCCCGGGGGTGTGTGCAACCGGCCAGGTCTCAGGGGGTAGGGGCTTTGATCCACCGTAATCCCTTTGATGTGGGGTGTTTCCCTTACAGTAGGAGCAATAAACTGCATCCGCAGGGCTAGTTGATGGCCTGGGATCGGTTCGGACAATGGGGCTCAGAGGAAGGGGGTTTATCAAAGAGGGGCATGACCATGTATGGGATGTCGGTCAGGTGTGGGATGTGGTTCCATGGCAGGGTCACGCTGAATGAGAGGGTTTATGGCCCGTGTATGAGAGAGCGGGGGTGGCCGGCGCGCGGGGGATGCTCGCAGCGCCAGGGGAAAGCGCTGGCGATGGAGAATGAGCGGGGAGAGAGTGGGGTGCCTAAAATGGCGGCCGTGCATTCGCTGTGCGTGGCGCTGGGGAGAGGCAAGATGGCGCAGATAATGTTCAGTTACAAGCTAAATTTCCACAGTCCTCCCTTTTAACATATCTCGCCAGCTTGTCTAGTTCGGATCTATCCCCATAATACTCCGAACTTCCACCTCATACAGAGCTTTCATTCGCTCTGTTTCAAAGTCCAAAGTCTTAGGGCAGATGCAGTTCATAAAAAGCGAACATAAAGGTGGCAGACACTGAATCCCCAAGCAACATCCACATAGTATCACAATTGGTATGAGGATAAATGAAAACAGCCTCCATCCCCAACTTTTAATAGTGTCCCAAAACCAACTCCCCAGTGACCATTCTTCTTGCTCTTGATGGACCTCTGCGGACAGTCTGTGGAGGTGTTCAATTGCTTTGTAGACTGAGGGTGAGTTATCCGGTACGTAGGTACAACAGCTGAACCCAATGATGCGGCATACTCCTCCACGATCAGCCAGAACCACATCTAGAACGAGGCGGTTCTGAAGGGCCACTAAGCGGACGGCCTGGAGTTCGCGGTGTTGTTGGCGAGGGCGCCAGCCGTAATGTTCATCGCCGTTTCGACTGCCTGGGTTAAGTGGCGGATGGCACGGCTGTTTGCCATTAGACCCCAGAGTGGAACAAGGCCTTTCACTGCGTCCATGAACTGTGCTCCGGTGGAGTCGGCTTGCACAATGTCTTTGGCCCGCTTCTGTCGGTGATGGTTTGCTGGAGCCACATATGTCGGAGGAAGGACAAAGGCGATGTAGCAGGTGCCTCCCCAACCTTTCGGAAGCCAGGTGTAGGCCTTAGTACCACAGACGAAGTACATATTCGGGGAGGCAACAAAGGAGGGTGGGTCAACTGAGTCCAATGTTCGGGTGATGAGGCAGGAGCTGTGGCCCACCAGCTGCGCCCCCAGGCCTTCGAGGCACACAAATCCAGTGATGTTGATGACGGACAGGGCCACTGTTAGGGTGGCGGCCGTCCGTTTCCGGAGGTAAGAGAAGGTGGGTCTGGCTGGGTTGTTGAACACTTGCATTTCAACTCGTTCTTTGGCAGGGATGTCCATGTGAAAGGAAGTGTTCGATCTCAGAGGGCAGAAGAGGGCAGAAGTTCTTCCAGTTTTGTTCAGCCAGAACCCATGGTAGAAGTGTGACATGGTTCTGCCGGAAGTGGCATTGTCCTTGTAGCTTTCTTGCAGGAGGATTAGCCAGGCGAGGCAGGAACCATGGACAGAAAAAGGTGAAGGGATGAAAGGGATAGAGTGTCCAGTGGCATGTGGTAGCAATCCACAGATCCAGCAATTAGTGGCGTTGGCAGCAAGATTGTGTTGGTGGAGCAACTGCACAAAAGAGTTATTCCAGAACTCCTTACGCCTTTCTCGGAGTTGGGGTGAAAGTGAGATCAGATGGTGTTCTTTCGTGATGGTAGGTTGAACGGTGGTCAGCAATATCTTATGAGCGGGTGTGCTCTCCTCCATGATCCAGAAGGTGACCACGAGGAGAAGGCAAAAGAGAAGGGTAATGAAAAGTGCAATAGTCTTTAAGCTGTGCATTCGGTCAGTCTTTGGGTTTTTGTAGTGGATCTTCGGACGTCCGGTTGCTTCCATCATCTTCATGTCGGGCGCTTCCATCACCTTCAAGAGACTCGGTAGCGGGCAGAACCACAGACTTTGTTTAGTTTCTCTCCTGGTGGCCTTTGAGGTGACTAGGCTACCGCTCTGAGATTTCCACTTAGCCTGTGGTCTGCTTAGCCGAAGTTCTCTCCTTTCGTCGCAAGTTATACCCTTCCTTGGATGGCACGGTGGGATCAGGATATCTTACTAACTCGAGTGTCTCTGTATCTGGGCAGCGGCTCAGGGATGGTCGGTCTTTGTCCAGAAGTTCTTCTTGGGCGGTGATGTTGTCCGTGGTTGTCAGGGTCGGTGATACCTTCTTGCAGTGGTGTGCATGCAGCCAATTGCGTTTCCCCTCCACTCGAAGAGCTGTTCGGGTGGTGATCAGGACTTGCAGGGGGCCCGTCCACCGGGGCTCCAGACTCTTGGTGCGCTGGAAGTTACGCACTAAGACGAAGTCACCGGGTTGGATGTCGTGTCCGGGGCCCCTGGAAACATCGGGAATGGCGTGCAGCACCTGCTGATGGATGACAGACAACGTTTTAGTTAGGTTATACAAATAGTCAGACACGAGGACGTCCGGGACGTCGTGGATGGATGTTGGCTTTGGAGCAGCCCAAAGGTTCATGGGCCGCCCAAAAACGACCTCGTAGGGGTTTAAGTGGTGTTTAGTGGGGGTGGAACGCATTGATAGCAATGCTAGCGGGAGAGCGTCTGGCCATCTCAGTCCTGTGGTGGCGACTATTTTTGCTATCTTAAACTTCAATGTGGCGTTGTGGCGCTCAACCAAGCCTGCAGATTGGGGATGGAAGACCGCATGGTATTTCTGTTTTACACCCAACCCTTTTAAGATGAGTTGGATAACTTCGGCTACGAAGTGGGGGCCGTTGTCGCTCCACAAAATTCGACAAAGGCCGTATCGGGGGAAGAATTCCTTCAGTAGTACTTTTGCGGTAGTCATGGCGGTGTTGTCGTGGGTTGGATAGGCTTCCACCCACTTGCTGAAGGCACACACAACGACAAGTACGTACTTCAAACCTCGGCACCTTTCTAACTGGACATAGTCCATTTGTAGGACTTCAAAAGGGTGATTGGGGACCCCGAACCCTCCCCGGGGTACAGCAGTTCCTTTCCCAGGGTTGTGTTGGAGGCATACTAGGCATTGTTGGACCAGACGTTTGGCTGAGTCTGGGATCTTGTCGTTGTGCCAGACTTTGGAGATGAGTTCGATCATGGGGGCAGACCCTATGTGTGCGGGGGAGTGTGCCATGGTCAGCATGGGGATCAAGTATGAGTCTGGTAGCAACCATTTGTTCGAGTCTTTAGTCCGCCAGCAACCATCATCGTCCTTCAATCCCACCCGTGCCCATTCAGTTAACTCGTGTGGTGTACTGGCTAATTGGATGTCCCTAATCGTTTCCCTAGCATCCTTCCATTTCTCAGCTTGTGACCTGGTCACGTACATACGGGTCGTGGACCTATTCTCGGCTGTGGTTCGGGCAGTAATGTCAGCTAGTGCATTTCCCTGTCCTATAATGTCTGTCACCTTCTTGTGTGCTTGGCATTTGATCACAGCCAGCCGTGTGGGGAGGAGGACCGCTTCGGTCAGGGCAGAGACTAGATCTCCATGCAGGATGGGTGTGCCATGAGAAGTCAAGAATCCCCTCTCTTTCCATAAGAGCCCAAAGTGGTGAACTACCCCGAAGGCGTACTGACTGTCTGTGTAGATGTTTGCGGTTGTCCCTGCTGCCAGGATGCAGGCTCGTGTGAGAGCAATTAGTTCTGCCGCCTGTACGGATCGCTGTGTGATGCGGGCTGTCTCAACAACTGTTCGGGCTGTGGTGACTGCATAGGCAGCTGAGGTGGTGCCATCGGGGAGCTTGATGCATGAGCCATCCACCCACAGTTCTCCGTCAGGGTCCGGGACGGCAGTATCTCGGAGGTCGACCCTACTCTTGGTCTGTTCGTCGGTGAGGGTCACACAGTCGTGTATAGGGGACGCATTGGGATCAGTGTCAGGGAGAGGTAGTAGAGTAGCTGGATTCAGAGTGGTGCATCGTTTCAATGTGATGTGGGGTGCAAGCAGAGTCAGTTCGTAACCGGTCAGTCGTGCGCTAGTCAGGTGTTGAGTCTTGGTTTGGTTCAGGAGGGTGTCAACCGCATGGGGTACCAATACTGTGAGGGGGTTTGAGAGTACGATCCCCTCGCTTTGCCGGATAGAGATAGCCGCGGCGGCTACTGCTCGAAGGCATGCGGGCAAAGCTCTGGCTACAGGGTCAAGAGTGGCAGAGAAGTAGGCACAAGGGCGTTGTTTAGGGCCTATGGACTGGGTTAGGACAGACAACGCACATCCCTCCCTTTCGTGGGTGTAGAGGGAGAAAGGTTTAGTGTAGTCTGGGGTTCCTAGGACTGGGGCCGAACAGAGGGCGTCTCGTAATTCTTTGAAGGAGGATTGACATTCGGGTGTCCAGGGGAGGGGGAAGGGGACATCTTTAGCCAGCAGGGAAAGCAGAGGTTTTACGATAAGACTGAAGTTTGGCAACCATTGTCGACAAAAGGAGGTGAGGCCTACTAGGGACCGCACTTGCTTCTGAGTTTTGGGAACAGGGGTTTCTAGGATGGTCTGAATTCGGTCAGGGGTAAGTTTCCTCCCGTCTTTGGATAGTAGGTGGCCTAGATACGTTACTTGGGGCTGGCAGAATTGCAATTTCTTTCTGGAGACCTTGTGACCGTTCTCCGCAAGGAAGCGGAGGAGGTGAATGGTGGCTGTGACGGCAAGTGGAGTGGTGTCGGCCGCCAAAAGAATGTCATCGACGTACTGTATCAACACCACTCCATCGGGTAGTTGGACTGCATCTAGCTGCCTCTTGAGGGCTTGGCTATAAATACTGGGACTCTCAGTGTAGCCTTGGGGTGCCCTGCAGAATCTGTACGAACGGGCTTTTAAAGTGAAGCCGAACAGGTAGCGGCTGTCTGGGTGGATGGGGATGGAAAAGAATGCGTTTTTGAGATCAATAACAGTAAAGGTGGTGGCAGTGGATGGAATCAGGGTGAGGATGGTAGTGATGTCTGAGACCACGGGGTACTGGGGTATGACTACTTTGTTAACCTCTCGCAAATCAACAATGAAACGGTAGGCTTTCTCATCTCCCTCGCCTTGCTTCTTTACAATGGGTAGGATAGGGCTGTTGCAAACATTACTGACTACTTCTTCTACCACTCCTGCCTCGACTAGGGACTCGATGATTTCCACCAATGCCTTCTCGCCTTCGGGTGATATCCGATACTGTGGAAGCTTTGGGAGCACTGCGTCCGGTCGGACGGTTATGTGTACCGGGTCGATCACCATGCGCCCTACATCTGAGTCGGTTTTAGCCCATAGATGTGAAGGTAATGTGTCGAGTAGGGACATGTCAGCATCGGTTATAGAGAGCATACGCCGTGTGTGACAGGGTCTGGACAGATCTGGGTTATCGTGTAGGATGACTCGAACTCCGTCTGGGGAGCATCTGATGGTAGCTCGAAAATGTTTTAGCAAATCAAGTCCCATAATAGCATCGGGGGTGTTGGAGGAGAGCAGAAAGGTCGTGTCAGTGGTGTTATCTTCTAAGTCAAAGGAGATTGGTGCTGATAAGGGGTTAGTGGAGGGCGTTCCATCGAAGCCTATTGAGGTTACATGTGAGCCAGACAAGGGTGCCCTAGGGATCAGTCGTTTGGATAACGCACTACGTGTCGCCCCAGTGTCTACCAGGAATGGAGATTTTGTGCCCAAGACCTTAGCAGTGGCGTAAGGACTTTGCTGGTCAACACGGAGTTCGACTGGATCCCTCCCTTGCCCCTGGCGGTCCTATGCGAAGTCATGGGTGCTTTCGTAGTCGGACTGCTGACACTGGTTTTGTCGGGGGCGATCAAAGGTGTTTGGTCTGCCTGGCCTGTCATTGATGGCGTCGTTCGTGTGCCCTCGTCCCTGTCCTCTATTTCTGGGGTCATATGCTGTGTCTCTGGGATCCCTATTTTTTTTCAGTTCCAGAAGGACCGGGCACTGGGATTTCCAGTGTCCGAACCCTCTACAGAACGCACATTGGTTCCCATCTAAGTCTCTCCGTCCGTTGTAGGGTGCAGGTGTATGGTCTCTAGGGGGTAGCTTTCTAGGGGCGGTTGGTTGGTAATTCCCTTTCGGGGGTTCCCTTCCTATGGTCACCCCTTGCAACTGTGCTATCATTACCCTCTCCTTCAGTTCCTTTTTCTTCCTCTCTGACGCCCTATCGTTCTCGTTCTTCTGGTTTTCGTAATATTGGGCCATCTGGAGAATTGCTGCGGGTTTGGAGGCTGCCCAACTACTCTCGCTGGTCTGTAGCTTCTGGGAAACTTCTTGTGACAGACCCTTCACATAATTCTGGACAAATAGGTGATGTCCGGTTGCAGTGGTCATGTCCTGGCCACTATAATCGGAAAACACAGTCTCGAACCGAGAGAAATATTCAGACACATCCTCCTGGGGTTTCTGGCGACAAGCCGTCACTATTGACCAATCTACCTTTCTTTCCGGGATTAGAGTCTTCAACTTAAGTACAATCTTGTCTGGGAGCTCTAATATGGCTTTCGGGGGTTTCTGTCCCGGTTCTCGCTGTTTATCTATGGTATCGAGTTGTACCCAGGTATATCCGAACGGCTCAGCGTGGTCAACTTTCCGGATTTGCTTCCACACATCAGCCGGCAGACATAGCCCAAAGAACAAGTCGATATCTGCTAAAGTCATTATCGTAGAACCTAAGGCTGTACCCAGTTCAGTGTAGAAGGCAGTCGGGTTCTTTCTCAAGTCGGGTAGAGTTTTTCTAAAGGTCAAAATATCTTGTCGGTCCCATGGCTGGTAGACCCAATTATATACAACCCTTCCCTAGGCATCTTGGTGGTTGATGTCGTCATGTGTTCCCTGACCTCGTGGGGGGACCCAGTAGGGGCCAGCCTCTTTGATGGGCATCATGGTATCAGCCCTTCCTTCTTGGGGCTTAGTCGCTATGGGGGTTTCTGCTTTGGTGGTCTGCCTGTGTTCTCTAAGGTGTCGATAGACCTCGAGTGTACGAGTGAAGAGGTTCGTTACATCGCCCTCTCCTTCTTCCCCAATGTCTACCTTCCTATATAGGGTCGCTAAGCCTTCGGGACCTTTATCGCGGTACCTATCCTCATATGCATTTAGGGCATGATAACAAAGCCGTACGACAAAGTGTCGTCTGCGGCTGTCTGCATACGAGTTATATACGTCTGTTATATACTCCTCACTTTCCTTACGCTCCACTAGTGTCTTTACTATTTTGTCGATTCCTGCTCGTTCATCCTTCGTTAGTCGATTCATTCTGGTGGAATCTTTCTTTCTCATCTCAGGGTCATCCAACGTTATTGCCGACGTTGTGTTCAGTACAGGAGGCTCGGCCGGCGCGGAGGCCGTGAGGACCGAGGCCCCTGTACTGCTTTCGCTCGTGTTTGGGGGTTGTGGGTGTTGCACTATTGATTGGGAGGGTGCGTATGGAGGGGGCATGTAAATGATCGGGGGACCTAATAGTAATTCATCATTCCTTCGCTGCTTAGAGGATAACTCAGGGTAGAGCAAAGAAGGGGTCCTAACAGCGTACTGGCCTGATGTTTCGGGCCCCTGTCTTAGTTTAGTTTCCCTTCTCTCCTTTATTTCTTCTTCTAACTTTCTAGCGGCAAGGTGAGCTGCTTTTCGTAATTCCTTTTCTGCTTTTACTTCTTCCCTCTTTTTCCGTTGCGTTGCTTCTTTGCGCCACATGCCGATACTGTCAAGCATAGTAGGCGTCGTCTTATTGCTACGCAGAGCCATTTCTAGCACTTCTATCTTATGGTCGTCGAAGGATCCCATCAGTGGCCACTGACTCTCGGGGTCCTTCTTTGTATATTTATGCCATAGCTTGGTATAAGCTACGGCGACTAGTCCATATTTAGTGAACATGTCCTTATTAGGGGTGCCTTCCAGTGGGGCCGGATGGTCCACCTCTAATAAGCGGTCCGGGCAGAACCAACTACCAATCAGTGGGGAGAAGATAGGCATGACGGGTTTCAATGGGGACAAAAGTCAGCACTACCTATCTTTTCACTGCTTGCAAAGACTAGACAGAATATCTCTATTCCTCGTTATTTGTAAGCAGAGAATACCTCCAAAAGAACCAATATCGAACAACTAGTGTTCGGACAATCAATCAATCAATCAATGGGGAGATAAAGATAGGCACGACGGGTTACAACGGGGACAAAAGTCTGCGTTACCTACCCTTCACTATTTGCAAAGACTAGACAGAATATTTCTATTCTACGTTATTTGCAAACAGAGAATATCTCAAAGAGCACTATTCTTCAAAACAATCAATGTTCGGACAATCAATCAGTGGGGAGATAAAGATAGGCACGACGGGTTTCAACGGGGACAAAAGTCTGCGTTACCTACCCTTCACTATCTGCAAAGGGAGAGAGAGAGAGTATTTCTACTCCTCCCCGTTTGTAGACAGCGAATATCTCAAAGAGAACAATCAATGAGCACAATCAATGAGCAATACTAGTATTCCAAAGCTTCAAACAATCAATCAATTATTTCGCAATTTGTCGTGTATCACGACCTTACCCGGACCGCGTGGACAGTTTCTCGTCTTCCGCCTCCAGCGCCCGATCGTCCTCTACTCTCCGTATTTGCCGCGGCACTCCTGATGGTTCCCAGTCAGGACCGTAGATCACTCGAGAGAGGTCTGCTCGGAACCAGTGAAGTTCGGATGATCGGCTGCCAGACGAGGGTCTATTGGGCAGGAGCTCTCCCGATCGTTGCAGTCGTTCACTCTGTCGTCGGGACCTCTCCCACTGGATCCACGTGTCGCTGATGGGCCCCACGCTTGGGACGCCAATTGTTAAATGGTAGCGGCAATTTCAGTCGATAACCCTTCAAGTATTGCCCGGCGGTAATCGCCTCTCATACCACTCGATAATTTACCAATGAAAGAGGCAGGCGCCGGAGACTGGAAGGCAGGAAACAAAGTTTTATTCCGTCGGAGCAGAACACATCAGATCAGACAGCAAGGTATCGTCACGAGGTGCTCTAACTGCATCTCTGAGGCCTGGCCTCTTATACACAGGTTTATTGCTTTATTACACATGGTACATTCTTATTGAGACCTTGATGTACGGAAAGACATTCCTTGGAACCCCCACTTCAAGCTCGTTCCCACACATATCTACAGTAGAAGTCCCCACCCCACCCACAGTAGGAGATGGCTATCACGCAGCTGGATATTCCGCCAATTCCCGGGGGTGTGTGCAACCGGCCGGGTCTCAGGGGGTAGGGGCTTTGATCCACCGTAATCCCTTTGATGTGGGGTGTTTCCCTTACAGTAGGAGCAATAAACTGCATCCGCAGGGCTAGGTGATGGCCTGGGATCGGTTCGGACAATGGGGCGCAGAGGAAGGGGGTTTATCAAAGAGGGGCATGACCATGTATGGGATGTCGGTCAGGTGTGGGATGTGGTTCCATGGCAGGGTCGCGCTGAATGAGAGGGTTTAAGGCCCGTGTATGAGAGAGCGGGGTGGCCGGCACGCGGGGGATGCTCGCAGCGCCAGGGGAAAGCGCTGGCGATCGAGAATGAGCGGGGAGAGAGTGGGGTGCCTAAAATGGCGGGCGTGCATTCGCTGTGCGTGGCGCTGGGGAGAGGCAAGATGGCGCAGATAATGTTCAGTTACAAGCTAAATTTCCACAGCGCGGCCTCCGGCGCGATACCGGTCTTTTTTTAATTTTATTTTTTTAAGAAAGGGGGCTGTGTGGCCCCCCTTCTTTTCCTGTTTTACTGGCCCTGGGGACCCCATCCCCCAGGGCCTGACCCCATTTTTTTTTTTTTAAATAAATTGAAAGGGGGCCATGGCCCCCCTCCCAAGGCCATATTCGGCCCCGGGGACCCCATCCCTCAGGGCATGGCCATTTTTTTTTCCTTCTTTATTTGGAGGGGGGCTGCCTTGATCCCCTCTTCAGGCCATTTATGGCCCCGGGGACCCCATCCCCGGGGCCGGCCTTTGTTTTAACACTATCTTTATTTCTCAATTTCTCAAAAACTACTGAATGGATTTACACCATTTTTTACAAGATCACTTTCTGAGCCAAGCAGTACCTTTTTGCCAAATTTGGTGTAATTCTGTTAAGCAGTTTTTGCAATAACTGTGTCTAAAGTTTCCTATCGGAAAATAATTTTTTCACCACTGTTTTTTAAATTTCTCAGGAAGTACTGAACGGATTTACACCATTTAAAAAAAGGGTGTTTTCTACACCAAGGGCTACCTTTTTGCAAAATTTGGTGTAATTCCGTTCAGCAGTTCGGGCTGTAGCCGTGTCTAAAAGTTCCTATGGGAAATAACATGGGGAAAACGCGTTTTGGGACCTCCTTATTTCTCGGCCCCCGCTTAATGAATCACCCCCAAACTTTCAGGATAGGAGCTGACCGGAATGGCCCAATGGCCCATTAGTTGTGAAAAATTTTGCGAAGATTCGTCAACTGGCGCCAAAGTTATTGGGAATAGAATGTTACGATTTTCCTATGGATGATAGGTCCTAACTATAACTACCTAGTGGCGACCGCCAGTAGGTAATATATATATATTTATATATATATGTATATATATCTTCAAGGTGCGTAGATGTGGAGTTAAGAATAGTAAATATACACTTACCTATTTGCACCTACCTTCTTGATATTTTGGTCCTCATTATTTTTGACACAATATTCGATACACAAAAATTTTTGGTTCCGAAAATTTTTCAGTTATCCTATGCTAAATATCTGGCAATTCTAATTGGTTTTCCCCTACCCTGATGTCCTTCCTATCAAAGTGCTTCTCTGTCTTTTTGTAAGAGGTCTTCCTGTAACAACAGGGCGATTAGCCACCATAAATGGCTGCAGGAAATCAGATTGTACTTCACAAACTCATGCAGTTCCAAAAATGCAAATTGCTCCTTGGCAGACTTAGTGACTTTTTATGCAAGGCATCGCTACAACCAAAGTTACTGCGCTGCATTGTGTGAAAGCAAGGGAGCAGAACGTCACTATGTCTGCTAAGATGTGGCACTGTTTTCCTCTCTTTCTGTACTGGCACACTTTAAGTTATTGATGGAGTGTAAATTGTTGAAAAACATTTACCTCTGGCAGTACTCTTTACGTACTGTATTTACAACTAATATTGATAAAGTTGATATGATAATGAGTTAAAAACATGAACATGAACCTCTTCAACTGCATCGTAAAAGTATGCAGAGTGTTTGAAAATCTTGATTTATGCTTGCTTTGTAATTATAAGAAAATATTAACTACAATAACCTGGGTGATAAATGTGTGATATAAAGAAAAATAATGAATAAATAAAGGTAAATGTGATACAAAATTAAACATAATGTGTTAAAAATGAAATGAAAGGAAATATGCATAATGATGCTTAGGGGTTTGCTAAAGAAATCACAAGTTATTTAATTAACAAATGCTAATGTGTTTCGCGGTTTGAATTTAATACGTAAAGTTTGTAATGTATAAAGAAAAACATGAACAGTAGAAATTGCACGTAAATAATGTACTTTTGAGATGTATGTCCATGAGAAATTTTCATAATTAATGTGTGACCATAATTCAGAAGTAGTACATTGCAAATTATTTGTATTAATGAGTTTGGGTATAGTGTCATAGTGATTAACGTGACAGTGATTCAGATAAATTTCATGTAGGCATCAAAAATGTTCTATTCTGCTGGCCTGTGCAAGAATATAAAAAAAGTTATACTGAGTAGTCATTCTGAACGCTGTGAAAACTTTTCATGAAGCTGCTTTTTAACAATAGGATGTATCTTCCTATCGGACGTTGTATGCAGAGACTTTGTAACGATAGGTAACAAACCCAGGAAGAGTACTCAACTTTATGACAGAATGTATCGAAAGAAAGTTTTTTTTTTTAATTCCATGGGAAGGATGAAAGTTTATTACAAATAAACTTTAACAAATCAGATGATATATACGAATTGGATTATTTAACCTTCTGGATGTCTTAGATGATTTATTGATCACACCATGAGCAGACCATTGAAAGGACCAATGAGCAGTCAACAATTTAGCTAAAAGAAACATTTATGGGTGTAAACAGAGAACATTTAGAGTATAATTACCCTCCAAAGGAGGCGCAAGGGGCTTGCTGAATTTCCTATTCCCTGCATGGCATGCTGCAGGAATGAATCCTAATTTCTTTCATGCTAAACTCTGAGCTGAACTTTCCTGACTGCGAACTCGAAATCTGCACTTTGTCGGCTGGCAAAGCTAGCAGAGATTTAACCTATCAGCTGAAGGGTTACTGACTCCATCTGTGGCATTTTATGCCACAGGCTTTGACCGACTGAACCAAACTACCATACTTGGTTTGTATGATTCGAGACTTGTAATATGAATTGTATTATCTTGAATTTTCTCTCTCTCTCTCTTTTCCACAGGCAAGTCACCGATGTATACGATCTACTGTAATGTGTATGAGAATACATGTGTTTATTTGATGTATTAAAACTAACCACAAAGACACTTATTTCTTGTTTCTATCCATTCTAAAGTGTTTAGATAAATGTTTCTTGTGAATTATCTTTATCGATTTTGTCTCATTCTTTTAGTCTTGTTTCTCATCTCAGGATATATCTTTCATCATTTACGTAAGGAATGTTTGAAGTAGTTATTGCTGTTTTGGCAATTTCATATTCCAGGTTCTCATAATGAGTTTGCTCCACATTCTTTCAGGTTCTGGTCCCTATTAGCTCAACCAAAGATTCATTGGAGGACCTTGTGTAATTAATATTGTATTGAAATGAAGTTATAGTTTAAGGGCCTAGTTCAGTAAAATTATATGACGTTATGTGAGTAGTAGCTTTTTGGCATGCTTCACGCTGGATCCCCGTTACCCACCACTTCACATGACCATAGTTCAAGACTGTCTATATGCGTGTGTTCTATGAAGCATAGGCTTTGTACTGTAAGGGGACCGCTGCAATACATAAAACTATGTTTTAGCACTTTTCCCACTTCGTATCTGTGCTATCTAGTGGAGCAAACATTTAGAGTTGGAAAATTTAGGAGAAACAAAATCATTTCTCCAACTTAACACCAGGCTTACAGGTTAGCGCAAAGCCCTATCTACAAGTGATATTAGATATGGCTTTGAATAAAAAAATATGGGTGGTTGCAAGGGCATACCCATGCGCCAACCATGGTATGCAAACTTGATGCAAAGTGTCAAAACTAATTTTACGCTGGAAAGTACATCCCACTGTGTGCCGAGATGCATCACTTTTGGGACACAAACATGGCACAAAGTGTTAGTAAATCTGTCCCTCAATTTCGATTGGCTTATAGTTTTATATTCCATATAGGTATACGATATAGGCGCAGGTAACATTGTAACCTTTCACCTATATCCTTCCCTTCATTACATACATAACGGTTCTTAAGGACTGACCTTTTACCTAGATACGACACTGCATTCAGAACGCAGGTTTTTCCCTAGTTTGAATCTCATACATTATGCATAAGGCTTCTTGGAAGCACAGCAGGACGAGCATCTCCTGTATAACATCTCTGTATAATGTTCAGGCCCGACGTCATCCTTTAGTCAGACACAGTAACACAGCAATGTAGGACCCCTAGGGAGACCTATGGGTATATATACATCACATCTTGCATAGAAAGACAGAGGAGACTGAGACTTCCTGTCTGACACACTAACCAGAGACGCTGAGGTTCCTGCATGCAGATGCTCCAGCTTGCAGTGGTCTAACATCCCTTGCGGGGTGTCGAACTCGAGACCAGGATGGGGTCCCATATTCTCTCATTCTCAGGTAATGGGGTTGACTAGATCCTAGAGGGATTCTAGGCATAACACCTACATAGATGCTAGGTACATTTAGGTACATCTAGTTAGGGAGGCATCGTAGGAGTACGCACTTTTTATCATGTATTTTATGTACTCGTATATATTCATGATTACTGCAAGATGGTACAACTCTACCATCCTTTTACTTTTATAGTACTTCTACTCATATATCTCTGCTACTGTCTAATGGTTGTTGCAGCTCATCTATTCTACACTAGAAAAACAACTGTTCAATAAATACTTATTGACAAACGCCCAGTATGTTTATTCTGTGTATTTCTGAGACAAACTAAGTGAGCACGAGTGACTGAGCGAAAGGTAGTACATTACTTCCACAGTGGTGAAAGATCAGGGTTGTCATGTTCCGAGGTTGCCAGAATGTATTCTCTCCGTGGTAAGAGGAGATTATAGTGGCACTGTGAGCTAGCTGATACAGTCAGGCTAACGTATCCGGAGGGGGTGCATGAATCAGTCTGACACCAATCCCACAGTATCCAAACGCGCAGATCCTGTATAGGTTATATAGGAACTACACGACAATAGGTCCTCATTACAAGTGGCCTCTTAAAGTCAGTAGAGACAGTGATAGCAGTTACAGTCCCATTTAGAATTATGAGATCTGTGTTATTTTCCTGGATCAGTTTATTTTCACACAGAGATATCAGCAGCCGAATCCACTCCATTAAAATCCTGGGGAAAAGAAAGAATTACTGGTGCAATTAGGTTTAGGATTACCTATTGCTCCCTGTCATTTTTCATTTCTAAGCGGACCTTCAGCATCCGACATACTTCACCAACAATGTTACTGAAACCACTGTTTATGGGTAACCCCTGAGGTGAAGAAAATACGTGCCATTTTCCTGGCCACTCGTAATGAGGACCATCGACACAGACAGACTTGGGGGCATATTTACTAGAAACTGTCGGAATGCAGTGTTATGCCAGAATTGGTAATGCCATGCTCCGCCAGTTTGTTAACGCAGGGATGCACCATATTTACAGGATGCGGCACACTCCTGTGTTTGCCCTAGCACTAGTGCTAAAGAAGATGCCTAGTGGCAGTGCAGGCATCCTTGCGCCATATTGCAAAGGTGCCTGCACTGCAAGGGACAATGTTTATATGCAGGAAGGGAAACCTTCCTGCACATAAACAATCTTTACAGGCAATTTGCTGTTAAGATCAAAATAGCTCCTTGTATTGCCTGCTTAAGACCAGGTATTCCCTGGTGATATTTTTGACGCCCTCCTCCTACCTTTTAAATATGGGGCAGTGTGAAAAAGGAATGGGTGTTGTGGAGGAATGCCCACTGCAACACTCATTGCAGGCCCCTTCACGCTAAGTGTTGCATGAATAGGGGCGTTATTCACAAGGCAGCGTTAAGCCACGTTTAGTGGCTTAACAACACCTTGTAAATAAGGGAAAGGACTTAACACCACCAAAATGTCAGAAAAAGTGACGCTCTGGTGGCATTAACTCCTTGTAAATATGCCCCTAGGATGGTTTTGGTTTGTACATGCAAACAAGCTTGACGGTAACTCCGGTCTTCCCATTTCTCACCTGATCTTCGTCATCAGACAACAGTTACAGGTCTCTGTTTTACCTGGTGGTTTATTCTATTTAACTGTACTGCATCTATAGCACTGTGTGAAGGCAATTTATCTGAGACATTTGCCATAACATAAGACCAACCTCATTTCACAGATGTAGCTTTAAACGTCAGTATTAATGATTCCCAAACTTTTTATGTGTGCATCACAATTTCTCTAGACCAAGTGAACCTCTGACGTGTAAAAGCGTAAGTCAGCAAATGCGGTCAAAGAAATGGTGCCATTGTGGCCAGTTCGGGAAAGTAAACGCCAGACATAGCAAATGGAGCACGGTTTTGGTCAGACAACTCCATATCAAAGACAGCTCATTTTTTTATGTGTCTAGACAACGAGTTTTTAAATTACGGACATGAATGATTTGTTCTGTGATGCAGGAGATGTGAAGATTGAAGTATGTGCGTGTCCATAAAGAAAATGTAGCAGGGTACAGGGTGACGTATGCTATAAAATAAGAGTCCATAAAATGAGCCCTAATGGTTATTTTATAGGCTTTCATTTCAAAATCACTGAATTAAATCAATTTCAGAGAGAAAGAGAGGTGCCTCTTAAGCCATCGAGCGTCTGCCAGCAATAGTACTTCCCGAAGAGGTAACACGTCCATGAGAAGATACAGCCCTCCATCTGCTGTTCTTTTCCCTCCTCGTTTCATGTTCTCCGGTTTCCTAACTGATCAGGGCGGGAAGCCATTGAGACATACGTTTCGCGGTAAGGTGCAAGGGTGTGCCGAGTACTTCTTGCTAGTAGCATGATTCATAAAGTTGTTTCTTACTTTTCCCTTTCTTTTTATTAATTTCACTTACTCAATGGAAGGTAAATTCGTGACACAAAATACATCATACAAACCGAGCTAATAGAAAAACACCTCCAGAGTCTATTCTACTTAAATCAGAAAATGCATTACGTTTCCGCCGGACGCAAACCTCAGTCTTCGGAATTTACCTGAAAGAGTTACAGTGTACATATTTTCTCCTCTTATTCACAAAAAGCACCAGCGCACAAAGTACATACTCGATCTAGTACTCACACATATTTAAATATATATAAAGTGACAATGCAGTGAAATTCCATAAAACCCAAAACCTTAATCGCACTAATGACAATTAATTTATGCATTTAAAGTGACAGTGCTTCTGCATTGCAAAATCCTTATGTTGTTAACCTACGCTCCCATTTATAGAGTACAGCATCAAAAAAGTGCCAGGGCTACGTTTTTATAGAATCTGCCCTACCACTAAAAAGCACTATTTTTTTCCTTCTCTAAGCTATGAGAAAGATTGATTAAATCTCACGGAATACCAGGCTTCTCATTGGTTGACCTTTCGCGTTTTAACAGCCCATTCATCCACCCTGGGAGCACCAGGTGATTTCCTTTGGGTAGTGATCAAGGAGCGGGCTTATAGCGTAGTGATAGATATAAAGTGCTTAATGCCGAATTGCTCAGAAAACCTTAGCAGCACTAATAACTGTTGATTTATACACTTAAAGGGGCAATGCCTATACGGTAGAAGACCTTATGGGATCCCAAACTCCCCTTTAGGGAGCACTGCATCAAACAAGTGTCAGTGCTCAGTTTTTTTGATAAAAAACTGACCTACAGCTAATAAGCCCAGTTTTCCCATTTTCTAAAATATGAGGATGATCGATTTAGTTTAGCACAATATCATGCTTCCTGTAGACTGCCTATTCGCATTTTTGCAGCCCATTCCTCAATGCAGAGGGCACCAGGAGCTATCCAGTAGGGTGGTAATCAAGGAGTGAGCTAATAGCACTTCTTCAACCTTGGGAGCAAGGAAATCAGTGTCAAACTCACCTCAATTCTCAACAGAACCATCACCACGGCCACCTTCCCTGGCAGATGGAAACAGGCAGAAGTCATACCCCTCTTCAAGAAACCCTCCATCTACCCCAGGGAGCTCAAGAACTACCCTCCCCATCTTTCTGCTCCCCTTCTCCGCCAAATTCCTCGAGAAGGCCATCAATCGCCAACTCATGGAACATCTGGAAAGAAACAACCTGATGGGCACCTCCCATCCGTTTCCGCCTCAACCACAGCACAGAGACCGCCCTGAACGCTGCCACCAACGACCTTAGTACCCTACTTGACATGGGAGGAAACTGCGGCCCTGATCTTCCTCAATCTCTCAGCAGCATTCGGCACCATTTCCCCCTACACATTCATCAAGAGAATCCACCACTTTGCTATCCAAGGAGATGCCCTTAAGTGGATCGCATCCATTGTCAAAGGATGAACCCAGAGAATCCACCTACCACCCTTCACTTTGGAACCAAAGAACACCATCTGTGGTATCCCTCAAGATTCAACCCACAACCCCACCCTGTTTGACCCCTACATGACACACCTCATCAACATCGTCAGAACCCATGGCCTCAACATCATATTCTATGCAGGTGACACCCAGCTCATCCTCTCACTTTCAGAAGACCCTCCACCACAAGCTTCCACAACTGCATGTTGAGTGTCGCCGACTGGATGAAGATCAACTGCCTGAAGCTCAACATGGTCAAGACAAAAGTGCTGATTTTTAGGAATGACACCTTCCCATGAAACAGTATAAGTAACAAGGGAACCCGGTAAAGGTAGCTAAGGACCACGGGTGAAAACGTATTTTTGTTAACAATAGTCCCTAGCGTAATCTTAGTTAGGAAAAACAGTTCTACATAGACTTCAATGAGACCTATGTGAGTTCCTCCTGTGTCCAGCCGGACAGAGGAGCATTTAATCTTGAATTTCAAAAGAATGTAAGTTAGAATAGTGAAGACTGATGAAACAAGGGCACAGTCCTGTACCGAGTTTTCAACAGAGGGGGGAAAGAAAGATCAAGAAGTAAGAGGCAATTACAAATTAATAACAGGCAAACAAACTTTGGAGCGATCATGGGGGCTTACAATACATTAATCAACTTCAGGTAAGCTCTAGCCAATAGTATCCACGGTACATTTACACAATCGATATAATGTGGAACTATTATAGCAAGTCGACGTGACGTTTCGATCCCTAGCTCCTAGTATAACGGGATCATCATCAGGACTAAAAGATGTCAAAAGAATGCCTGGTTTGATTATAACACCTAAAGAGGGGTAGTGGAATAAAACGCCAAGAGTCCGCGGTTCGAAGTATGCGCGACTTCAAGGGGGTGAATTCCGCTCTGGATGAAGAAGCGGAAACCGAGGCAGCTTGATAGGTCAGCCGCGGTGTAGTATCGATCAGGTGGGGGACACGCTTTTAGACCAAGGAATACAGGAGCGCGTCTGGTGTGTTATCTAGGCGGCAGCTACTTGTGCTGTCCGTTGTTCTTCAAGGGCGTAGTCAAAAATTAGTGTGGACACGCGTACTTCGAGGGTTGACTGAAGAGGCGCGTCTAATACAATATTCAAACGGCAGCTACAATGGCTGTCCGCGTTCCTTGTTGGAGCTCGTCTGAGTCTCGCAGCCACAATGGGGAGGACTCTTCACTATTCTAACTTACATTCTTTTGAAATTCAAGATTAAATGCTCCTCTGTCCGGCTGGACACAGGAGGAACTCACATAGGTCTCATTGAAGTCTATGTAGAACTGTTTTTCCTAACCTTCCCATGAAACGACACCTGGTGGCCCTCCGAACTCAGACCCACACCAACAAACCACAGCAGCAACCATGGCATCGTTCTGAACAGCAAACTCACCATAAAACGCCAGACCAACCCAGTCTACTCGGCCAGCTTCCACACCCTCCGCATGCTCCACAGCTCTTCAGATGGCTTCCCGTCAGCACCAGCAACACCATCATCAGCCAGCTGGATATGGCAACACGTTCTATGCCGGAATCCCCACCCAACTCCTGAAGAGACTCCAGGCGATACAGAACTCAGCTGATGGATCCATCCTCAGCCTTCTCAAACAGGTTCACATCAACCCTCCACCTCAGAAACCTCCACTGGCTCTCCATCCAGAAGAGATACCAATTCAAGATGCGGATACATGCCTAGAAAGCCCTCCATGACCAAGGACCAACATCCACCAACCATCTCCTCAAATTCCACCAACCCTCCAGACAACTGCGCTCCACCTCCCTGGCCCTCACAAACACTCCCTGCACCATTCGGAGCTAAAGTGGAGGATGTTCCTTCTCCTACCTTGCCTCCAAGTCCTGGAATGACTTTCCCCTTCACCACTGAACATCAGCCTCTCTCCTGGAATTCAGAAAGTGACTCAAGACCTAGCTCTTCGACTGATCCCAGCAAGAACCTAGTGTCTGGATACCCTGGGGGATAAGTAGCGCGCTTTACAAATACAAGTTGATTGATTGATAACATGGCCTAAAATATAAAGTGCTTAGTTCCTTGCTGCTCGGGCCTCCCTAAATCTACTAGACTGAGGAGATCCACTTTCGGGAAGGACTAATATTCTCCCCTATTGTGATACCTACCATCTGAAACACGCCCCTCCATAATGTCTCTAGAACATTACAAGCCCAGCACATATTTAGCCATTTCCCTTCCTAGTTACACTCGGGGCACTTTCTGGGCAAAACTAAAAACATTTTATTCAAAGTCTGTGTACTGAGGTACAACATCCATCTGTTAAAAAAATGCCATGCGTTGGAAATTGGCTTCTTTAAAACGTGAATAAATTAGGTCAAATAGCTTTCCTACTGGATCTCTCTTAAGTGTATCCAGGTATATTTTTCCCATTTTGATCTTATCTTCTCTAAAATTGCTTCTGAACACGGGTGGCTCTATTTATGCTAATGGCTTAGAGTTGAATTGACAGTATCTTCTCTAAATAATTATCTTACTAAACTCCTAGAAGAATCTATATCCACCCCTTGACAGATTTCGCAAGGTAGTGCTTATTTGGCCATAAATAAAAAAATGGAATGCACGTGAAGTCCTTTTGTTAAAATGAGATTTTGGGATGTTTTAACGCTAGGACCTTCATAAAAATCTACTACTTTTATGATAGATAAATCCGCCCACTTACATATCATGCCATTAGTCATGCTTGTTGAAAGATGTCGGTAGCACTGAAAAGGTGTCTCAGCTTTGACCACAGGAATTCTATATTTACTTAAAGAAATTGTCTCATAATCCAAATGAAAGTTAGGGGGATATGTACAAGGAAGTGGAGGAGAGAGGCGTTAGCCTTCCCTCTTCTCCACTTCTGAAACGCAAGGCTGCATCATATTTACAAGAATGTGGTGCAGCCTTGCGTTTCCCCCTGCAATGGCGCTAAGCTTAGTAACTTGGCACCAACGCAGGCACCCTTGCACCAGAGCTCAAGGGTGTCTGCGTGCAAGGGAGGATTGTTTATGTGTAGGAAAGTGTCCCTTCCTGCACATAAACAATCCTAGAAATGCCATTCTGTCACTTTCATGCGTGCTGCTTCATGCACAAGGCATCGTTAAGCCACGTTAAGTGGCTTAATGCTGCCTTGTACATAAGGCGCAGCCCCTATCGCCACCACAACGTCACTATCGATTACGTTGTCGTGTCGATAGAGGCTTGTACATATGCCCCTTAGTGTATTATATCTTACTTTTTTGGCAGATTTAAGGATTTTAATGCACCATCGGAAATCATCTACAACAAAATTCTTTAGCATAAATAGAAGAATAAAATTATCATAGTTGGAAACCGTTCCAGTTGTGAAATAAAAGAGGCTACATAGTTAATGCTGAAAATCTGAAGGTTCAGGCCAGATTTTCACCTTTACTAGAGTTTCTGGATCTAGACAAAAGATGTACTAGCCTGTTCCAGTTTTGCAAAAAGGAAGCCTATAACTTCCAGGGGATTGGTTGGATAGAAGAACAAAATCAGAAGTAAAATTGACATTTTACGGCTTATAAGATAGAGTTAGACCTTGCCATATTTCCAAAAGACCAAAAACCTTCCTCATCGTGAGTATACAATCATTACTAAACAAGTCCCCTGGCTCCTCATAATAAAAAAAACCCAGATACCTTTTGGGGCCTGCTCTATAATTTTCCTTCAAAACAAGAGTGAGGGCCTCTGGAGTGGTATTAAACAATGAACACTCTGGCTTTGTCTCGTAACTTTTGTAGCCCCCCAAGTATGAAAAGGTTTTAATCAATTGCAAGGCCCTATTGATGTTGGAGATAGATGGGATTAAAAATGGAGCCATAACATCTGGGGACACAGATGAAAAAAGGTGATGTATTATTTGTATTCCGTCAAATATGCTGTGCTAGGGGGTCAATAAATAGAGCAAATAATACTGTTGAGAGAGGACAGCTTTGTCCTGTACCATGGTTCAGAAAATTCTGTCCTGCTGAAGAGTTTTTATTAACTAACTGAGTAGTGACCCCATTGTACAATGCTCGGATAAATCTCATAAGTTGGGATGGAAATTGAAACTTGCTTAGAATTTGGAATAAGCGCCTCTAGTTTACGAGATCGAAAGCATTCTCGGCATCTAGCAAAATGATTACTGATGGGATGGATTCCATTGTCAACAAATCATTAACTCAGTCATAAAATAAGTGTTGGAGTATGGGTTCTACCTACTAATAAAACCATTTTGATTCCAATTTATAAGTAGAGGGGCGACTGTATTGGTCCGATTGGCTAAAATTTTAATATAGATCTTATTGTCAAAATATAACAGTGTTATCGGTCCGAGGGGCATATCATCAAGGGCTGGTGACATAATTATCACCGCTTTAGCGTCCGTTTTTGGACGAAAAGTGGCGATAATTATATTGCATTATTTGCAAGGACACGCTGGCGCGTGTTTACTCGATTCAGCTCCCGCTTTGTTCATGCCTCGCTTTGCATCTCTAATGAGATGCAAAGGAGGCGTGCCTGACAAAACACCATGGGAAAATATCGCTACCCCAGATTCGTGATATCATTAACGAGGGGTAGCGATATTTTAAATCCCGTTAACTATGCCTTAGTGCAGGAATTTAACGTCTGTTAAATTCCTGACTAAGGCATAGCTAACATGTGAGGTGGATTATGGTGATACGACCACAGGGTCGTATCACCAAGGCTATCTCCATTTTGGGTGCAACATCGCTGGTTTTCCAGCGATGTTGGCCCATTTCCCTGGATATCGCTGTAATATTATCGCCCTGGAGTATTGCGTTGTTGATAACGCGCTAACCGGGCGATAAATTCCAGCGATAGACAGCGATAAATATGAAAGCACGCTTTGCGATATTTACAGCCGTCTGTTGCTGATATGCCCCCATATAATTTCGGGTAGTTGCCTGCTTCCCTGGCTTTAAAAAACGGAATCAGGATGCCTCCATGAAAAGAGTCCGGAATGAATACTCCACATAACTAATGACTAAACGAGTAGATAGGAACCCAATTAGAGAAAAAGCAAAGGTTTTATAAAGTGCTGAAACATACACAACCTCACCGGGGCTTTACTGTTGAGAAGCTGTTTTATAGTTTCCTGTATCCCCCTCACAGAGATTGGATTTGTCAAAAAAGAGGCTGCTTCATCTGTTAGGGAGGGCAGGTCTAAATATAAATATTTAAGACAGTAATCAATTTGCTGCTCCAGCCTCCCTACTTGTTCATCTAAATACAAATGAGTAAAATCTTTTTTTTAAATGGATTAGGTTTCCTCTGCCTTCTCCGTGTATTGACTAGTCTGAGGATTCCAGGCTTTCATAATCAAATTCTGACTGGCCTTCTCTTTAGCCCACCAAGCTAAAAACTGACCACTGGCGTAACGAAAGTCGAGGGCGCCCCCTGCAAGGTACCTGGAGGGGCCCCACTCCGGATTTAAACCGGTGCTCTCAGGCCTAAGCAGTAGTGGTCCGTGGAGGGAGTTCCGTGGGGCGGTGAGGCGGGGCGGGGTAGGGGCAGGATGGGGGAATATAAACACTGGAATATGGATGAGCGGAGGTAAGTACACATTTAAATAAATAAAACAAATTCCTTTACGCGCGCTGCATCGCAAAATGCGATGCAGCGCGTGCAATGAAATTCATTTTAATAATTTAAATGTGTACTTACCTCCGTTCATCCATATTCCGGTGTTTACATTCCCCCAACCTGCCCCCCCACGCCCCGCCTCACCGCCCCACGGAACTCCCTCCACGGACCGCTACTGGGCCTAAGTACCTTGTAGAGGAGGCCCCCTGCAGCCCAACCACCCCCCTCCCTCCCGCATCACCGGGGCTGCGGGGGACTGTGTTACGTTCCTGAAACTGACCTATAAATATGGGTGGGCACATAAACTCCACTCCGCCAGAGCAGTACGCAGTTTTGTCACTCAGCTTGGAGCGCAGAGTTCGCAAAAACTCTGCCACCTGGCAGAGTTTACCGCATCCACTGCTCACCCCTAACAAGGAGAGTGGGAGGAGCATGAGCAGAAGAGAGTATGTGGTCCGTCGGCTAGACTGCTGACTTTGGTGCTGAAATCCAGGGTTCGATCCTCGGGGTCGCGTCCACATCCTGTGATTCTGGGCAAATCACTTAATCTCCCCGTGCCTGAATATGTAATGTAAATACGGTGCTCATGTACAGCGCTCCAATACCTTCGGGTTGAGTTCGTGCTATATAAAAAGATGCAAAAAAAATAAAAGTTGTGTTCTGTATTAATGTGCAGGCTCGTGTGATTTTGAAGCAAAGGAGGGAAAGCCGTCTCTCAGCGTCATGTTGATTTTGCGTCTCGGCAGCCTGTGTGGAATGTGTTTGGCCCTGATGCTCGCATGGTCTTCCCTTGGCCTGGCCTTGGAGTCAGGTGGTTTAGTTGGTCATCGTGACCTTCTGCTCCCGTTGGATAGTCCCAGACTCTATCTTCTGTTTGCAGGACGCTTGGGAGAGATGAGCCCCGGCAGCATTAAGCTTCCTATACCCCCGCGCATTCTTCTGCTTGCTGTGTTAATGCTGCAGCTAACTGTGGGCTTTGGGGCTCCTCTCTGTCCTCCGGCACCCCGTTGTGCTTGGTAATTGTGTTATTGTGCCCTGTTTGTATTGTGTATGTCGGTAATTAAATATATTTTCATAATCATGAAATGGAGTAATGAGTGGTAACGTATTTGAGACTGTGCTATTTCCTTTGAAACTTTAACTTGCTGGGTTGCAGACCAAGGCACAAAGCAAAGCCCCAGGTAGGGTGGAATCATCCTTGGCCCAGAATATCACAGGAAGTCTAAAACAAGCATTTGCAATGCAGTAGGTCTCGCGTTTGCGAGAGATTAAGCTATTGGCATTGTAAATGACAATGCCTTTTATTTATCTGGTTTGATAATTAACACATAAATAAAAGGCATTGTCATTTAGAGTGCCAATATCTCAAACTCTTGTAAATGTGAGACATATTTCATTTCAAAGAAGTGGCCTTCTTGGCACAGGGCTGCTTGGAAAGTGAAAGCGTGCATGGCGCACTGAATGTTGCAGGAAAGCATGTCGTTATGCAGTAGGAGGAACTCATTAAAGAAAATAGTGCCTACACACTAAATAAGACATACTATGTAACAACAGAAGTAAAAGGGCCAGTCCACATGGGAGGTTACAAATGAAGACAAGGTAGTACTAAGGAAGGACTAACAAGCCTATTAACGAATCAGAAGCCAGTATTTACAAAGGGCAATGATACGAGCCAATGACAAATATGGGTGGAGAGTAGGCGAAGCTTCAAGTCCATACTCAATTACAGCATGCCTCACAGAGCAGTGCACGCGCTGCCTAGGCTCGACCTAATAAAAGCTGGCTGCCAGTTTAGGTCAGGAGACAGTAGAGAATGGTCTACAACTTTGATCACGAACCGTATCCCAGGGAACGGTAATCTGCATTTCCCTTATGCCCACAGTTAATACATGCAAGATAATCTTGTCTGAAGCATGCCTAGAGAAGCAGGGAATACATTTTAGAGCATACAGCTACTTGCCCAAGATTACACAAATACCCACTTGAAGATGAGGGCTTTACCTGTTCAAGATAACCCATCTTCTTTGACAGACTGCCAGTTTTCTCCCAAGAAGGTACATGCTCTCGAAGGTTAGGGTCTCATCAAAATTTCAGAGCATTGCAGATGGGATTTGTGACAAAGGTGTATTCTCTCCTTTGGTAGCCACTAGAACTGCTATAAATTAAGGCAGTGACGACATTCATTTCACGTTATTGTTTAACACACCTCTGCACCATCACAAGTGACCTTGCTCAAACTCTGTGGAATCCAGAACCAGACATACGTTGCTTTTAGGATTTCTGTGATTAATTTTCAACCTCTATGGCTTTCATACTGTAGTTACGTGGCTCTCTGCAGCGAGGAAATGAGCTAGAATACACCACATCTATCCCTGGTATGAAGGCTGGTTTTGAGCCTGCCTGCTATTTGCTTTAAGGTCACTGGGTGGCAATGTTGCATTGATTTCACGTCGGACAGTTGCTTGTAAAATGTGCTGTTGATAAAATATGTCTTGTCAACTGTACATGAAGCATTTAGAAAGAGCAACCAAATAAAACATGCACTGCATACTCTGCCCGCTCGGGGAACTCCGCAGAATCTCATGGAGTTTTTCGGTAATTCCGCGGAATACCATGGAGTGAAACTCTGTGATCTCCACCAAAGGCCTACCTATAAACTTCCCTTCTTTATGGATTTGTTGTTGAAAAGTCTGATTGGTAATTAACTTCTTTTGAAGATAAAAATGCCTTATCTTCTCCTTTATACATGTTCAACGTCTACAAAGAGTTCCCTGGAATACGATCAAGCCCACCCTGACCTTTAGGAATCGGGGTGAACCAGATGATGAAGCATGCCATTACTTGAGTGGTGAGGGTTGCATAAAAAAGGTTTTCTTTTTTCCAGCTACTGAGTGCGGTGGAGCAGAGGTGTAACTTATTTTCCTTCCTTACCGTACTGCCACCTTTAACAGGAGGATACGACACAGGTTATTGGATATCTATTAAGGAGTACGTATCCTCTTACCTTTCATATATGAAGGGACCTCTCTATCCTCCTAGGTCAAGGAGTTCCACTCCTGCTCCTAAGTGTTTAAGGCAATTAAAAGCATCTCAGACCTTTGATATGGCTGTTATCTCATTAGAGGTGAAATAATTTACAATTTCTAAGGTGATCAAATTGAAGGGTGGGAAGTAATTTTGTTTAATTAATTAACAATTAGTTGTTAGTTAATAATAATTAATTAGAAATTAAATATGTAAATTTCGTAATCAATTTTAGGTGTGGGTTGTGGGGTTTATAGGGGCAGGGAGTGGGAAGTAATTCTTGTTTAATTAATTAATAACTAGTTGATCACTAATATTAATTAATTATTTAATAGTTAATTAGGATAAGTGTTTAATTGTTTTTGTGTGTGGATTTTGGTTTTATGGGGGGAGTAAATTAATGTTACTTACTTTATAATTAGTTGTTAAATACTATAAGTTTTTAAATTGAAAATACATTTTAATTGTGTAACTATTTTTTTACAGTTTAATTTTAGCTGTGGGTTGTGGAGATTATAGGGGTAGAGGGTGGGAAGTTGACACATTTTTATGTGTTTTAATTTGTTTTCTAATGAATAATAATTCTTTAATAGATAATTAATTATGTTAATTATGGAAGTACATTTTTAAAAAAATTAGATGTGGTTTGGGAATTGTGTGGTGTTATAGAGTAGGATGTAAATAAACTAAATTTATGTAATAATTAATGTTTTTGTTTCTAAATAATTTCTAACTAAACATATTTAATAGTTTGAAAATTATTTGTTTATTTTATTTAATATAATAATTATAGGTATTTGTCATATGTATTTAACAATATATGTTTTAATTTTTAATATTAAGTATATTTGTATTTTAATTTTTAACATATTTACATATGTTTTTATCCACTTTGTTTTTGAAATATTTGTTGTTGTTGATATTTTGTTGGTTTTAATTTTGAACTGACTGGAGTGGGAACACTAATTTTTAACCCTCCGCAATCCAACAGTTTCCCTACCGTTGCACTGACAAGAGTGGGAATAGTAAATTTTATCCCTCCGCTATCCAACACTTTCCCTACCATTGCACTCACTGGAGTGGGAATAGTCATTTTTACCCCTCCGCTATCCAACACTTTCCCTACTGTTGCACTTATTGGAGTGGGGATAGTCATTTTTACCCCTCCGCTATCCAACACTTTCCCTACTGTTGCTCTCATTGGAGTGGAAATAGTAATTTCTACCCCTCCACTATTCAACTCTTTTCCTACTCTTGCACTCATTGGAGTGGGAATAGTCATTTTTAGCCCTCTGCTATCCAACACTGGGCCCGATTCACATAGATAAATAGAAACGTGTTTAATTACTCATGGGTATGGCTTGCTGACTTCTATCGAGTCTCTGTATGCCCTGTTGTGTTCCTACTCGTGTACATGTGCTACTACACTTAAGAGTAACTCTCCACATGTTTCTGTCTCCATTTCCAGGTGGAGATTTACTATTTGGCGTAGACTTACCCATCTCTGTCTCCTCTAGTTAGGCAGTGCAGCCTCCTACAGTTGTATGTATGACAGAAAAGCTACTGCAAGCCCTTAAAGTGGTTCTCTAAATGAGCCAGCAGATCAAAAGCAGCCCCAAATCACAGTAACCTCCAGAAAACCGGAGCCACTGAACATTTCTTTTCACTGCATAACTTGCCCCAACATTTCAAGGATATAGACAACACAGTCCTACCATGACAATATCGGTCTCTTGTTCCAAACGCGTCAAACTGTTTTGTCTTGTTAAAGCATTCACTACCAGAATAGTGCGAAATCATTTTTGTTTCTAAATTACCCACAGCTAATGTTTTTACTTACTGCTGTACTATTCTGTTTGACATATATGGGCTTCCAAGTTAATGAAACTGCAATCAAATACAATAAGACAAATAAAAATGCAGCGTGGATTTTTGTTACGGGCCTAAAGTTAGAAAATATTTGTAGTATGATGCAGAACTCCTGAAAGACTAAACAAAAAATTTCCTTTTGAGCCCCCTTACAAATTCGGTTACAGTACAGCCCGCATGCCATTGCATGAACCTCTATTCATGAATGCGGGCTCGGTTTCACCGTTCTTTGCATTTTCTTGACTGATCTCAAGCCAATTTTAAATTTGCAGACATAAATTCGTGGAGAAAAATGCTCCTCAGGTACGGATGCGCAGCACCTTGCTGGTACGCTGCCAGATTTATTGAAAATGAATACCATGGAGATTAGGAGCTGGCAAGCATACATATATATCACTTGATGCCATTAGGCTGGACTGCTATAAATGCTTCACGAGGAAAAGCCCTGACAAGCCTGCTTTAGCCTCTTTGCAAATTGGACAACAGGCATCAATCAGACATGTACTGCATGAGTCAGCAGATGAGATAGGACCTCGGGAAGAGACAAATCTAGTTGGATGTAATGAATTCCCCAGAAAGCATACGCATGACATAAAAACCTTAAATTGAATAAGATATGTGCCCAGGATGGTTGTGACAAAGCATTTAACCAGTGACATTGATGTTCCATCTGGTTTCATTGCAAGTACGATTGAAAGCTTGAAAAAGGCTTCCTGCTATTTCTAATTCGTGTTTCTGTCCTCATGTGTTTTTGAACCGTTTCCATTACTGAAGCTGCATATATATTTATATGTATATATATATATATGTCGTCCTCCAAATTGCTCCTGCAGCTTGAAGAAGCACTCGACAAGCAGGTAAGTGAAAACCACTTGCAGAAGATGGAAATGTCTTTTCACCCGTTTATTTTCCTCTTTCAGCCTACGCGTTTCGGAGCTGTACGCTCCTTCCTCCTGGGCTAATTGGTGAAAGGCGGAATTAGCAGTTCTCGATGGCTTCCCATGATTCGTTGCACTTAGTAGTGACGAAGTCCATTTTAAGCGGTGCCTTTTCATCCGGGGCGCACTGGAGCGCCTGAAAATTCAGAGGACCCGTACAGAACCCCTGAAACTTTTTTAATTAACTGGTGGATTAGGGGATCCAAGTGGGGTAGAAATCATGGCAAATGGCAAACTACAAGCCCCAACATACTTTGCAGCTACTTTAGCTTAAAATGGACTTGCTCACTACTAAGTGCAACGAATCATGGAAAGCAATCGAGAACTGCTAATAAATGGGTGAAAAGACATTTCCATCTTCTGCAATAAAGTGGTTTTCACTTACCTGCTTGTCGATTATATATATGTATATATATATATATTCACTGAAAAAACCATAGGTTTCAGGGGTGTTATAGTTAGCTGGAATTTTCACTTGTACCAAACCATTTAAATTCCCCCGTTATAGTTAGTTCAGCTAACTATAACTCGCGAGCCCGCAATGCACTGCTGATGACGTCACATATTACATCACTCATAACATGGTCAGTGACATCACTCATGACATCACTGATGACATCTCAAATGACATCACTGATGACATCACTGATGACATCATCCAGTGAATGTGTGTTTTTCTGAAAATTAAATATGTTTTATATATGTATATCTCAAGGTCGATGGAAGAATAAATGGGTATATAAGTGTCTAAATGGATGATTTGTTTTTGAAAAATTGATTGTGTAACTGACTGATTAAGTGTATCATAGTGAATACATGGCTTAGTGAGTAATGTTTAAATATGTAAATATCTGTATCAGTCTCTCACTTTGTGTATAAGTGGCTGCATGGGTTGGTGAGTAGCTACATGGGTGTCTATATAGGTTATTAGTTGGTTTTTTGAGTATCAGTCTGAGTGTCTGCATGGTTCGGTGGGGGGTATTACGTAGTGCATAGGTGCATGAATGAGTGACTCACTGTTTGTATGTGTTGAAGACAGCATGTGTGCAGGACTGTATGGGTAGATGAGTGGGTGTATGGGTGTGTTAGTGAGTGAATGACTGTCTCAATAGTGTCTTTATGAGTAACTACATATGTTTTAAACTAGTATATGTGACTATTGGTGTATATAAGTGAGTATATGTGAGAGTGAGAGATTGAAAGAGTTCCTGTATGAATAAGTATGTGTTTCTATAAGTGATTGTTTAAAAGACTAAGTATGTGTAAGTTTCCGTAGAAGTAAGTGTGGTGGTGTGTGTATAACTGTATATGCAAGTAAATGTATGTTTGATTCTTTATTAGCATGAGTGACTATGTGTGTGAGTAACTCTATGGATGAGTGGCATTCTGTAACAGGATGTATAGGTGTATGAGTACATATGATGAGTGAGTACATGTATGAGTGACTGTATAGGACTGTTGGTGAATGAGTGGATGTGTATGTGGATCTTAGAATTACTGAAGAGGTTGTTGTAACTGGTATTGGTATGTCCATTGTTTTGAAAATTTTAGTCTATATTTTTGAATGTGTATATCAAAGATTATATTAGGGTGAGAGGAGGTCTGCCACTCTATCACAAGGATGATGTCATCAGTGATGTCATTTGAGATGTCATCAGTGATGTCATGAGTGATGTCACTGACCATGTCATGAGTGATGTAATATGTGACATCATCAGCAGTGCATTGCGGGAGCGCAAGTTATAGTTAGCTGAACTAACTATAACGGGGGAATTTCAATGGTTTTGTACAAGTGAAAAGTCCAGCTAACTATAACACCCCTGAAACCTATGGTTTTTTCAGTGAATTTCTGAGGTTTTTTAAATGCTAATTCCTAACTATAACGTGCCTGAAACCTATGGTTTTTTCTGTGAATTTCAAAGGTTTTTTAAATGCTAATTTCTAACTATGCCTACAGAGATAGGACATGTGAAGAAAGAAGAAAAAAAGCACAAAAAGAAAAAAAAGAAGTGCAGAAAGAAGAAACAGAAGTCCTCAAAGACGAAGAAAAGTGCAGGAAGAAGGATAACGTGCAGAAAGAACAAAAAGAAGAGCAGAAAGAAGCCTTGTTGCAAAATCATCCTGTACCCTCAACTTTTTCAGACGGATACTGGTGGTAACTGAGTCTGACTAACCAGTCCCAGAACCAGTGCTATGTTAAAAGACACTTAGAATACAGTGAAAACACCTACATACACTAGGGAACATTATGCGTTGGGGTCCCCCTGTGATTAGCATGACCTCCTCTGTAAGCCCCTAGTATATAATAGGGCAGGGGGATTAAAACTACCTCTTAAAACAGGCCAAAGGGCGTTTTTGCACACGTTAACTCAGGCCCCGTCCCCTCCCTTCACCACTGTGTAAACACGCCCTGTGTCCGTTTTTAGTTGGGAGATAAAGTTCATTTGAATCCAGAGGGTCCCTAGGGTCCAACTAGCCCACTAGGTACCTCCAGTAAGTGCCACAGAGCTGCGTTGCAGAGAGGTGTAAAAAGTGGCACGGCCTGGACCACCTCTCTGCAATGCAGCTCAGTGGCGCTTACTGGAAGCACTTGGTGGGCTAGTTAGCCCCCAGGGGCCCTCAGTATTGAAGGGAAATTATATCCCCAATTTAAAACGTGCCATAGTGCGGTTTGCACACGTCACCTCAGGCCCCGTCCCCTCCCTTCACCACTGTGTAAACGCGCCCTGTGGCTGTTCTAAGTTGAGAGATGAAGTCCCCTTGAATCCTAAGGGTCCCTAGGGTCAAACTAGACCACTAGGTACCTCCAGTAAGTGCCACAGAGCTGCGTTGCAGAGAGGTGTAAAAACGGGCTTGGCCTCAGAACACCTGTCTGCAGCGCAGCTCCCTGGCGCATACTGGAGATGCCTGTTGGGCTAGTTGGCCCTCAGGGACCCTCAGTATTGAAGAGGAATTAATTCCCCAACTTACAACTCGCCAGGGGGCGCGTTTGCAGAGTGCTGCAAGGAGGGGGCGTGGCCTCCAGCACGATGCCAGTCTTTTATTTATTTTAATTTTTTAAGAAGGGGGGCTGTGTGGTTCCCCTTCTTATTCTAATTTATTGGGCCTGATGACCCCATCCCCCAGGGCCTGTCTCCTAATTATATTTTTTGGACCCCAATCCCCAGGGCCGGCCACTGTTTTTTATTATTTTAAAAAAATATATATTTATAGACACACCTAGGACATGCTGGACAAACCGTACGTACCTATCACCATGACGATTTGCGTGATATTCATTAAAAGGCGACTATGCATACAATGAATCCACGTGGAATGTATTTACACCACTAGTGAAGCTCTGACATGTCTGATGCCCTACCGTGCCTAATCCCGGTAGACACCCTTGTCGTTTATTTATACAAACATGGGTAGCTATTGACGGGCATATTTAATACACATGCACACCAAACCATTCAAAGGGGATTCGACAAAAATTCAACCCAAACTATGCAAGAAACCCCCCTCACGGTTAATAAAACACACATCCACTGCCGGATGTGTAATACTTTTTATTTTACTCTATGGACGAACATCACTTGAGAGTCACAGCACGCTCCTGGCAGAGCCCAATGCTGTGTTACACCCACCATTGCCTGCTGAGTGCCCCACACCTCTGTGTTGTATTCCACTAGCTAGTGCATATGCTATGACACTCTCTAGCCCATGTGCACTGTAACACCACCCCGTGAATATGTCATGCCACACTTGTCTTCGCACGGGTTATATTGCCCCATCTAACGTGCCTTCCTCGATGCCTATGTTATAACGCACAGTGCTATGCCATACATATTACAATCTGGGATCCATATCTTTGTCACAGTGCATATGCAACGTTACACTCCCCAGCACATATTTTATATTACAACTTTAGTGACTAGTTAGGTTACACAACACTGCCCTGTGCATACACTCCAAGGCGCATATCGCATAGCACGCGCTAGTGCCTGTGCTATCTCTCGCTCTCCAATGAATCTGTCATTGCGCACAATGTATTGCATATTATATTTGACGCCCGGTTCATCTTATATCACACTTTTGGTGCATAGTTTATACCATACACTATATCTAGTTTTCATTTTCAATCGTGCTCTCAGGACTATGTTCTATATAACACTGTGTTCACCTACCCTTTTCACGGGCATTACATTTTGCGATAGGGGGTGGAGGGTCAGGGTAGTTTCTGCCAAGTGAGCCCGGAGTCACAGTCACAAACGTCCTCTTCTTCCTGAATAAAAGTGAGATTATGCTGCATACTAGTTCATATTTTAAGTAGTTCGCACAGACCACGTTTTAAAAACAATAAAGTTCCTAATACCCGCCTTCTCTGAACAGTTAGCTTGCTGCCCCATCCCCCTCCTACCTATCCTCTGTTGTGTGAATCCATGGACTAGCCTCCTCCCTCCTGCCATGCATGGTCTGATGTGCTGCCACTGCCCTCAATTTAGAATGATGTACCAGTCCACTCCTCCTGCCCTCCATTGCCCAATTCTATGCCCCATCATTGACCTCCTGCTTAAACTCTGTGCTTAGCTTGCTGCCCCTATTCTCCTTCCCCCTGCCCTCCGATGTCTTTGTGCATGCCCCTGCTCCATCCTTTTTGCCCACCATGTTCCATGGACCTGCCACTCCTATCTACTCTGAGTGTTCTGTTGAGCTGCCACTCCCCTCCCACCTGCCTAGCATTGTCAGATGACTGTAACCTGTCCCTGACACCTCCACCCTGCCTGTCCACATGCCATGCCCCTATCCTCTTCCTCCTGTCCTACATGGTCCATTGTACTGCCACACCCTTCTGCCCTCCCTGGTCTGTTGTGCTGCAACTGCTCCTCCTGCCTGCCCCATGCGGTCTGTTGTGAGGCTCCTTCCCCTGAACTTTCTTGTCTGTGCACAGGTCCTGACCCTCCCTTCTATCCTCCATCGTCCTTTGTGCATGCCCCTGCACCCTCCTTCTTGCCCATCATAGCCATTGTGCTGCCACTAACCCTCCCACTTGTCATGCATGGTCTTTTGTGCTGCCATGGCTCCTCCCACCTTCCCTGTGTGGTCAGTTAGCTGCCCCTGACCCCCTCCCACCTTCCCTCCATGGTCTGTGTGTATGCCATCACAGTCTCACTGTTGCTCTTCATGGTGTGTCTTGCTTCTAGTGCCCATCCTGCCTGACCTCCATGGCTATCTTGCTGCTACTGCCCTGCCCCCTTGCCCCCAGCCCTCTGTTTACATGTGCAGACCCCTACTCCCTCCCTCCTGGCTTGTCTGTTCCATTGTAATGCCCCTGATCCGTCCCTCCTGCCCTTTATGGTCTGTTATGCTGCAGCTTTCTCTCCTGTCTGTCCATTATGGTCAGCTAGCTACCATTGCCTCTTGCCCCTCTGTTCTCTGTTGTCCATGTGCATGGTCCTGTCCCCTCCCTCTTGCTTTCTATGGATTGTTGTGCTGCACTCCCGTCCCGCATGCCCTGTGTGGTGTATTGTGCTGCTGCAAACCCTGATGCCTGCCCTGCAGGGTCAGTTTGGTGCACCTCTCCATGTCCCTCTTGTCCTCTGTTATCCAAGTCCATGTCCCTACCCCATTTCCTTCCATGATCCAATGTACCATACTTGCAAACATTTTGAACTTGGTAAGAGGGAGATTTTGAAAAAAAACTGGGGTATTGATTTTCCCCTTTGAGTTACATTGAAAAAGAGGAGATTGTAGACAGGAGACAGATCAAATAAAGCCCATTTGAGCTTAAAAACATTGGACGTTTCCTGGCTGAATCGGGTCTGTTGGCATGTATGGTTGTACTACCATTGCCTCTTCCTTCTGCCCACAATGGTCTATTACATTGCCACAGCCTCTCTTGCAAGTCCTGTATTGTTGGTTTGTTGCCCCTGCCCCCCTTTCCACTGCCCTCCATAGTCTGTTGTGCTGCCACGGCCCTTCCTGCCTGCTCAGTGTGGTTAAATTGTTGCCTTTGCACCCTCCTACCTGCCTTCAATTTTCAGAGTCCGTGCCCCTGGCCTCTGCCTCTCAACAGTATCCTAATGAACAACTAGATTGCTAACATTCTATATTTATTACAAAAGTGTGGAACGCCTGACGTCATCTTGATGTAATCAAAACTGTAATACCTAGAGCATTTCCTTTAGAAATTACATATATGAGAGGGTCTTATTGGCATCAAAATTATGGTTAGTGCTCTAAAAGACTAAAATAAGGACATATTTTCTGAATTTTCAAATAGCGACAAAGCACTTTTAAATTATTTGTTATCTTTAGGTTTTTTTATCCAGTTGACCACTTGATTAAATGTTGCACTTAGGGGAGAGGATGTGGTGTTACTTCCAGAACTGCAGACTTTGCAACTGGGGAACCAGGTTGGAGTTTCTGCTTCAGCTCGACATTCCGTGATTCTGGTCAAATCACTTCCCATGTCTACAACCAAAATGAATTTGTTCTTGTGTGATGTAACCAATGCTCATGTAAAGCACTCCAATACCTGACAAGTCTGCACTATATAACACTGCAAAAACACAAAATAATAAGTGTTTTGCACACTTCTGTCATTGGGCTATATTCGGGCTACATCTGGGTGATTTTGGGCTACATTTGGGCTCTTTTGTCTCCGGTGGCCATCTTGGGAGATTTATTTGTTATGAAGTTTCCTAATTTCCTCATGTACTGCAGTCTCCTCAGTAGGAAATGCTTTCAGTTTTTTACTTTGATTCCATCATGAAGGTATTCAGATATGTCACACATTTGCCATAAATTCTGAATGTTAGCACTCTAGTTGCTCATTAGATCACTGTAGTAAAACTACTGTTCTCCATGGAAGTCTGCTCCTGGTATTAAAAGTGCATGTTTCAGTCTGCATGTCAGAATTTTTTAATGAAATAGAAGAGGATTTGAGAAGTCACTCAAAATGTGCCCTCATTTTCTTTCTTCAGCATTAATCATAATTTCTATGGCAAAATGAACCCCCTCATTGTGTTCCTTTTTAAATTAAATGTTTTAAGTGTCACCAGTTTATTCCAATCAAGATGGCTTCAGGTGTGCCATACTTTTGTCATAATGAAGACAGTAAGCGCTCTAGTTGTTTTTAAGAACACTCTGGGACATTCTGTCATTGGGCTATACTTGGTCTACATCTGGGTGATATTTGGGCTACATTTGGGCTCTTTTGTCTCTGGTGGCCATCTTGGGAGACTTATTTGTTATGAAGTTTCCTAATTTCCTCATTTACTGCAGTCTCCTCAGTAGGAAATACTTTCAGTTTTTTACTTTGATTCCATCAAGAAGGCATTCAGATGTGTCACACATTTGCCATAAATTCATAATGTTAGCACTCTTTTTCCTCATTAGATCACTGTAGTAAAGCTACTGCTCACCAGGGAAAACTGCTGCTGGTATTGAAAGTGCATGTTTCAGTCTGCATGTCAGAATTTTTTAATGAAATGGAAGAGGATTTGAGAAGTCACTCAAAATGTGCCCTAATTTTTCTTTCTGCAGCACTAATCATACTTTTTATGGAAAACTGAACCCCCTCATTTTGTTCCTTTTTAAATTAAATGTTTTAAGAGTTACCACTTTAATCCAAGCAAGATGGCTTCAGGTGTGCCATACGTTTATCATAAGTAGGACTGTTAGCGCTCTAGTTGTTCTTTGGAACACTCTGGGAAGCTGCAGTAGAACACAAAGGAATCAACTGACAGTCTCTGCCCTTGTTGGATGTACATGTTTTACTGAGAATGTCAGACTTCATTCTCACATGACTGAGAAAGATAATGTGAATTTACAGAAAATAATCTCTCAGTTTAGCTTATAGATCACCTTCCAAACCTCTGTGGGAAAAGCATGAGAAAATAGTTTTCTCTCAATCATGATATCCCAGCAGAAGGCTTTTTCACATGGTGAAATCACCTTAGAACATACCACAATTCCTATGGTACCATCAACAAATGATTTATAATGTAACTAAAGTCTTAAAACCTTCTATTAACTGCAATGCTTTTTAATGAGGTGCTATCATGTATATTGGTCCCAAGATGGCTGCCAACACTTCTTGGATGAAGTGCTGACAGCCAATCAGATCTCAGGATGAGATGTGTGGTTAGGCTCCGCCCACATATATATATGATTTTACTTTTGATTTTCTCAGGAACTACTGAACAGATTGACACCATTTAAGCAAAAGGCACTTCCCTGACCTGAGGACGACCTCTCTGCCAAATTTCAAGTAATTCTGTTCAGCCGTTCGGGCTGTACCTTCGACTAAAGGTCCTATGGAAAAATGCATGGGGAAAATGCGTTTTGGGACCCCCCTTTTTTCTCTGCCCCTGCTTAATGAATCACCCCAAGACTTTCAGGGTAGGAGCAGAGCGGAGCGCCCCACCTATTTTGAAAATTTTGCGAGGATTCGTCAACCGGCGCCAAAGTTATTCCAAATAGAATGTTGCGGATTTCCTATGGAAACACGGTCCTAACTATAACTATCTACTGGCGACCGCCAGTAGATAATGTATATGTATATTTCCTCTCAGCCTTCGTGACAAAAACGCCCTCCAATTCACCACACGTCTCGAGGACGGGCAGAAGAACGGCACAGACAGATCCTTTGCCAACTAGGTAAATGTTTTTTTTTTTTTGAGTTACATGAGCCTCGATTAGTTACTGGGCCATAAACAGCAAAGTGCAAAGGTGCATACAAACAAGGATGACCTACACGTTTCGGCTTGCGCCTTCTACTCAGTCAAAGAGTGAAGTCTAAGGGGCCCATTAGGATGGCGGGCAGATCGCCCCTGCCGGGCCGGCGGTAGCCACCGCTGGCCCAGCGTAGGCGATCTGCCTGCCATCCATGCCTGAATGACCCCCTCGCCATATTAGTATGGCTGAGGGGTCCGCGACGGACGGAAAGACCGTCCGCCGCTTTTCCGCCGGTCAACTCGGTGGAAAAGGGGCGTAATATGGTGGCAGACACTGCCATCCATATTATGATGCAGGCGTAGAGATGCCTTTCCATGGAAAAGCATGCAGTCTTTTGTATTGGGGCCCCTTGCGGGCCCCTGGAGTGTTGGGAGGGTGCACTTGGATTTGCATGCACAAGGTGACAGGCACCGCACGGTGCCTGTCACGTTGTGCATGCAAATGCACAACATGCATTTTTTACATTGCGGCGTGTGCTGCTTACAGCACCGCCCGCCGCAATGTAAAAAATGCGGGAAGCGATCGCCATAGTGGCGGTCACATTCTGATTGGCATGGTGGGACCGCCGCACCTATGGCGAGCAGTCTCTTTCGCTGTGGTGGTGGCGGGCGAACTTTGTCCACCCGCCATTGTAATGATACCCTAGGTGTCAATTTAAAGGGAAAACACTACCCTTTCCCCACCACCAATTAAAAACAACATCAGTTTTAAAGGGGACACAACACTAAAATGTTTCAGTTGGTTCATGCTGGTCACAGAAAAAAGTGAATCTCATGAAAAATATATCAGCAGCATTGCAAATAAACACATACCAAATACTTCAGCTTTGTAAAGTACACAAAGTCCGGGACCTCAAGATCAGCGTCTCAATATTGAGACTTTTGTAAAATGTTGTCAGTAAGACATAGCATCACAGACATTTGCAGAGATCGAGGGGTGACCCCAACATTTAAAGTAAATCATTTTGGGGTGACGTATTTATCTTTGCCTCAAAGCAGAATTACTCATCTGTGGTTGTACTTTAGTCAGACTAACCTCAGGATGGTAATTGTGTCACATGTTTCAGTAAGCCAAGATTTCATCCTAAATCTGAGAATGGGTCAAGGCCTAGCCAGGGAGTGGAAATACTGTAGATTACGCCAGTACTGAATGTCCGAAATTAGATGTTGTTGTGTAGGAGAGTAGGGTCTGCTATCCTATGGTCACCCCAAATTTTTGCTTTTTGCTTCACTGGCTTTTGACATATTGAGGCTGTGGGCCTGCCAATCAGACCCCCAGCCTGCTGTTCTCTCTACTAAATTAAAACTATGCACCCTAGGTGCATAACCAATTGGAAGTGGATCACCCTGTCAGCCCCTGTACCAGTGTACACTAGGTACCCAGGGCATTGGTGTACCCAAGGCCTGCCAAGGGCTGAAGCATGTATTATGCCACCCCAGGCTTGGTCTAACAATTTGACACAACTGGCTGATCACTCAGCTGGGGTAAGTTGGTGTAATCACCTCTTACTTAGGTGTAGTATACCTATACCTAACCTTAAATGGGACACCTGGTAACCTATAAGTCACTCCTATGGCAGGCCTTAACAATCCTGAAGGCAGAGTGCTTGGTTCCATGTGAGATGGTGCTCTGGCATGAGCTGAGCCTGTCTGCAGTGGTCGGAACAACTTCCTTCTACCGTTTCCGGATATCGTCATACCATATACTCTTAAGTGCATTATGAACCTCGCGGTTAAATGCTATCTTTGGTTTGGCTTTATCAAAACATGTCGAGTAAGGTGTCATACGAATTGGAATACTAACCCCTCGCCAATTCTGGCGACGGGGTTAGCATTCCACCCTTCTAGAGGGACACGACATGTACAGTACCTGAAACCCGGGTAAAATCAGACATAGCCTCAGCTCCACAAAATGGATGCTGCCACCACAGACACAAGTCTGCCCTCCTGCTGCTGGGAGTCCTTCCAGCTTGGGAGGTGTGGACAAAGGGTTTCCTGCCAGGGGAGGTGCGTGCACCACCCCAGACAGGATTTTGTGTATTGGTCAGGTAGGGCTTGAAAGAAACCAGACATGCCTGTGGCTCACAAGGAGCCTCGGTGCATATGCCAGTTCAAACCGGTCCTGGGGCACACCAGTCCCGGGCCTGGGGCGAGCTGGACAAAGGATTGGGGGTGTAACCACCCCCCTTCCTGGTCCCACCCATAGGGAGGGACCTAGCAGGTAGTCCGGCCCCTAGAATCCGCTTAAAGGTAGGAGCTGTGTCCTAAGACTTCAGACATCCTGGAATCAACTTAACACTAAGAAGAAGACGGGAACTTCGACGCTCTGCTGCACAGAGGACTGAAGCCAATCTCCCCTGTGGTCAGGGAGTGACCACCTTGCTAACGCAAGCACCATCCAGCGAATCAACGTCTGCTTTGCCGCCGCCTCCCGCCGGAGCCCGAGCCCAGAGACTGACAAGACCTGGACCTCCAGACCTCTCACCGCCCGATCCACAGTCCCTGAAAAGAGGAGACCCGTGGAGGCACCGAGACACGTGGAGCCAGCCATCTTGGAACGACTACGACAAGCTGACAAGTGCAACAACCGAGGCTCCCTCCAAGTTGTGCTTTGGGATCTGAGAAGCCCAACACCCGAGCAGCATCTGCACCAAAGGTGAGCCCTCCAGCATCTCCACGACCTGCGTGGGGCCCTTCTGCATTTTGCCACTCGACGCGCCTAACCGGTTGCTGGCCCGCTGGCTGGTAGCCATCTTGGTGACGAACTCTACGAAATACACCGCTGGTCTGGTTGCTCCAGACTGGCCTTTGCTCCCCTCCAAAGGAGCAGTCCTTCTGACCTTGCTGGTCAGAACCATCAGCTTATTTCATCTCCTACAACAATTGCTTTTGCCAAGGCTTGTTTGCTTCGATCAAGTCGCCGACACCGCCGACAGCGAGAGCCTGCGTGGGACAGCTCGTGAACCGACTCCTGGACGTCGTCGACCTCCAGGGACCACGTGGCTGCAGAGACAAGCTACACCTTTCTTCCTGTTTGCACCCGACATTGCCTGGTACCCACCTGGTGCCACGCTGGTCACTGGCTAGTGACTGTGAACACTGTCCCCTCTGCTTACAGGTCTTCAACATCTCCGATCCACTCTTGGATCCACTGCATCTCTCCCGGACCGACCGCCTGCAGCATCTTTGTCTACAAGCTCCACGGAACAGATAGAAGAAACCCGTCGCACTTCGAGGCCTATGCACCCGCTTCCTGTGGGTGAGGTAAAGCTGGCACACCTGTGCCCAAGTGTAGTATTACATCTCTAGTGCCTGTGTTCCAAATCTTGAGTTCCTAGTCCATCCGGAAGATCCTCGTTGCAGTAACTTTGTACTTTTTACGCACCCATTGAAACCTATGGGAGCACGCGTGTGACTATTTGCTCTGCACACGCCACCCGTGGACCTCCTGGTCACTAACTGAAGTTAGCTCCTTGTAGGCCGAGCGATTCTAGAGGCCCTAGGCCTTTTCCCTTTTCTGTTCGTGGTACTTATACCACTATTTTAGTATATGGTTCGAGTGGCCACCAGGGCCTATCCATATAAAGTGCAACTTCTGTGTATTCTGTGATAATCTTGTTTGACGATTTGTGCTCCTGTGCTCATAAAGAGACTAGGGGTTACTTTGAGAAATAAATACATATATATTTTGAATATATATCTGTGTGGTGTCCTTTCATTGGTATAAAAGGGGGTTGCATTTGGTAAAACAGCTGGCTTAACACGCATCACGAGTTTAGCCTCAAAGACTGCTTAGCCTACGCTACCACTAGGGCAGCTAGTCCGAAAAGTTTGACTTACAACCACACCATAAGGGTTGCTTGGCATGGTACAAGGTGATCACTTTAACTAGTGAGCATCATATACCAGGCCAACTTCTCACATTGGTGAGCAGCGGGTGGGATTTGAGCTTGCTGTGTTTTACCATTGTAATCTCTTGGTTACCAATTGAAAGATCACATAGGTACCTGTAAGTACATATAAAACAAGATTAGATATACATAAGTTCTACTGAACTTAGTTGTTGTAGAGCAAAGGGAGTAGCACACCCTGACTACAACTACTAGATAGGTTTAGTAGGTAAACCCAAGTGTAGGTAGATTGCAACACATCCACCCACACTTAAGAGCAATGGCCGGGGCAGAGGGGCCCACTGTACCCATCTCTGTTGAGAGTGACCCCCAGAGGGCACCATCCAGCTTTGCTACCCTTAATCAGAATGAGCTCAGGCATTTGGCAACTCTTAGAGGCCTTAAACAGCCCAAGAACCCTACCTCTGCTGAGCTCAGAGAACTCTTACAGAATGATGAGAATCAGAGAGAACTCAAGAAAGCTTCCCAGTTAGCCCCCTTAGGGTCAGGAACAGGAGGCCCCCCTTCTGAAGATGCTACAGAGGTACCCAGTTCCAATAGCCATCCCTTAGATGAGAATCATACTACAGGGGAGGAAAGTGGTGAGGATACAGAAAGTAGTGATGATGAAGGGAGAACTAGCCCAGTGCCAAGTATTATACTTGGCCCAGCTAAACTAAGGCTATTGGGGACTGACAATGGGTTTACCCCATTGGATCTCCCCAGTGGACTTAACACAGGGCTTGGGAGGCAAAGGAATCGCTCAGGTGACTCCAATGCTTCTCATGGCTCTAGAGGCTCTCAAGGTCACTCCAGGAAAAGGATGACCACCCCTCAGAGGAGGGAACATGAGGCCAGAATGCAGGAAGCCCAGCTGAGGATCAGGAAGCAGGAGCTAGAAGTAGCCCTGATGGAAGAAAAACTGAACAAGGCTAGGCAACCTAGAGAGAGTGGGTCTATACCCACTGGTGGCAGCATTGTCCCTAAGGACAAAGATAGGGTCTTTGACAATAGGAACCTGTCTAAGGTTGTGCCCCCCTACAAAAGTGGGGATGACATCCACAAATGGATAACTGCTCTTGAGAGAGCCTGCAAAGTACAGCAGGTTCCTGAAGACCAGTGGGCAGCAATCCTCTGGCTCTCCTTTGAAGGAAGAGGCAGAGACAGACTCCTCACTGTTAGAGAAGAGGATGTCAGAAACTACAGAGTCCTGAAGAGTGTTCTGGTAGATGGGTTAGGCTTAACCACTGAACAGTACAGGTTAATGTTCAGAGACACCCAAAAGACACAGACTCAGGACTGGTCTGAATATGTTGAATGTGCCACTAAGGCTTTGGAGGGTTGGTTGCTGGGAAGTAAGGTATCTGATTTTACAGGATTGTATAATTTGATGATGAGAGAACAGATTTTAAATAACTGTCAAAACCAGCAACTGCATCAACACTTGGTTGACTCTGATCTGACCTCTCCCCAAGAATTGGGAAAGAAGGCAGACAAATGGGTCAGAACCAGGGTTAAGCAAAAGAACCAGAACCAGGGCCAAGGGGGTGATCAGAAGAAAACAGACCAAAAGGGTGGAGATCAGAAATCTAAAGACCAGAAGTCTTCAACAGGGCCCCAAACTACTGCTAAGGAGGGTGGGTCCCAACAACAGTCCAAAAAGAAGAAAGAAGGTCAAAAGAAACCCTGGTGCAATCATTGCAAAAATACAACTCACTGGACTAGTGATTGCAAAAAGGGTGGAGCCCCCAACACTGTTGCCCCTAAGGCACCTGCTCCCAGTACTACTGTTAGCAGTGTTGGTCCCCAGACAAAGGGTGTAGTGGGAATCACTATGGGAACTGAAGGAGATTCTGACTTAGACAGAACCCTGACACAGGCAGTCTTGATCTGTGATGGGGACATTGATTTGTCCCTGACTGTGAGCCCCAGTAACCTGGGCAAGTACAGACAGACTCCTTTAATAAATGAAAAAGTGGCTCAAGCCTACAGGGACACATGTGCCAGTGTCACTATGGTGACACCAGGCTTTGTGGACCCTGGACAGTACATACCAGGTGAGAACTACCTGGTGACCAATGCCAGCAATGCCACTACTTCACATAGTGTGGCAGTTGTTAACTTCTCATGGGGAGGGGTAACTGGCCTCAAAAGGGTTATGGTTAGTGCAGACCTCCCAGTAGAATGTTTGTTGGGCAATGACCTAGAGAGTTCTCTATGGTCAGAAGTGGAGTACAGGACTCATGCAGAGATGTTAGGTATATCATCACATGTCCTTGCTGTGACCAGGTCACAGGCCAAAAAGTGCCTCACTGAACCTCAGGTCTTGGATCCTGGAACAATGGACCAAGCACCTACCAAGAAGAAGAACAGGAGGGTCAAGGCTGTGCCTTCCCCCCTGCCTCAGAGTGATGATCAGCCTTCCCAGGAAGCTGATCTAGAGGACCCTGAAGGAACTGTCCCTGAAGAGCTTGAACCTGATCAGGTTGAGTTTCTGGGGACAGGGGGACCTTCAAGGGCTGACTTGAGGCAGGCTCAGTTATCCTGTCCCTCTCTTGAACCCCTCAGACAGCTGGCTGCTGCTGAGGCTGCTGGGAATGCTCAAGGTACCCATAAAGTGTATTGGGATGAAGGGATCCTTTATTCAGAGGCTAGAGACCCCAAGCCTGGTGCTACCTTGGTTATACCTCTGCAATTTAGGGGCTTCCTTCTTACCTTGGCCCATGACATTCCTTTAGCAGGACACTTAGGCCAGAACAAGACTTGGGACAGGCTTGTCCCTCACTTTCACTGGCCTCACATGAATGAAGATACAAAGGAGTTTTGTCGCTCCTGTGTTACCTGCCAAGCCAGTGGCAAATCAGGTGGCACAACAAAGGCCCCCATAATACCACTACCTGTGGTGGGGGTCCCCTTTGAAAGAGTGGGAATAGACATAGTGGGTCCCATGGATCCTCCCACTGCATCTGGGCACAGATTTATACTGGTGGTAGTGGATCATGCCACCAGGTATCCAGAGGCAATTCCCCTTAGGACCACTACAGCTCCTGTTTTGGCCAGGGCCCTGCTGGGAGTATTCTCCAGAGTGGGGTTTCCTAAGGAGGTAGTATCTGACAGAGGTACCAACTTTATGTCAGGATACTTGACAGCTATGTGGAAGGACTGTGGTGTCAACTACAAGTTCACCACCCCTTATCACCCACAATGCAATGGGCTTGTTGAGAGATTCAACAAGACCCTAAAGGGTATGATCAAAGGATTACCTGAAAAGCTCAGGCGAAGATGGGACATCCTTCTACCCTGCCTTCTGTTTGCTTACAGAGAGGTCCCACAAAAAGGAGTTGGCTACAGCCCCTTTGAATTGTTGTTTGGGCACCCTGTGAGAGGCCCCCTGTGTTTGGTAAAGGAAGGATGGGAGTTACCTCTCAAAAAGCCTAAGCTAGACATAGTGGACTATGTACTTGGTCTCCGCTCCAGGATGGCTGAGTATATGGAGAAGGCATCCAAAAACCTTGAGGCAAGCCAGGCCTTACAGAAAGCTTGGCATGACCAAAAGGCTGTCTTGGTTGAGTTTCAGCCAGGACAGAAGGTATGGGTGTTGGAGCCAGTGGCCCCAGCAGCACTCCAAGACAAATGGTCTGGACCCCATACAATCCTGGAAAAGAAGGGAGAGGTCACCTACTTGGTCGACCTAGGAACTCCCAGGAGTCCCCACAGGGTACTCCATGTTAACAGGCTTAAAGCATATGTTGACAGGGCAGACATGGGCTTGCTCATGGCTACAGATGAGGGACAGGAGGAAGAGAGTGACCCTCTCCCAGACCTGTTGTCTCAGAACCCTGAAGATGGCTCAGTTGAAGGAGTGACCCTTGGAGGCAACCTCACTGCCCATCAGCAGACTGAATGTAGACAAGTTCTACAATCATTTTCACATATGTTTTCCTTGATACCTAGTCAAACTGACTGGTGTACCCATGTGGTGGACACTTGTGACAGTCTGCCTGTAAAGAACAAGCTTTACAGACAACCTGACCACGTCAGGGACTGTATAAAGGCTGAGGTACATAAAATGCTGGAATTAGGTGTCATTGAACCCTCAGAGAGCCCCTGGGCTAGCCCAGTGGTTCTGGTCCCCAAACCTCACACCAAAGATGGCAAGAGAGAGATGAGGTTCTGTGTGGACTACAGGGGTCTCAATGCTGTCACCAGGACAGATGCACACCCTATTCCAAGGGCAGATGAGCTCATAGACAAACTAGCTTCTGCAAAGTTTTTGAGCACATTTGACTTAACAGCTGGCTATTGGCAAATCAGATTAGCTGAGGAGTCTAAGGCCAAAACAGCATTCTCAACCCCAGGTGGGCACTACCAGTTTGTGGTGATGCCCTTTGGTCTCAAGAATGCACCTGCCACCTTCCAAAGGCTGGTGAACCAAGTCCTTACTGGGTTGGATGACTTTTGCGCAGCATATCTGGATGACATTGCTGTCTTTAGCTCCACCTGGGAGGATCACCTGATCCGCCTGAAGAAGGCTCTTGAGGCTCTGCAAAGGGCAGGCCTCACTATCAAGGCTACTAAGTGCCAGATAGGGCAGAGTAAGGTTGTATATCTGGGCCACCTTGTAGGTGGAGGCCAAGTTCAACCACTGGAGAGTAAGATACAATCCATCAAGGACTGGTCCCCTCCAACCACCCAGACTCAAGTTCGAGCTTTCTTGGGCTTGACTGGGTACTACAGGAAGTTTGTTAAGAACTATGGGTCCATTGTGACTCCTCTTAATGATCTGACATCCAAGAAGATGCCCAAAAAGGTTCAGTGGACAGTAAGCTGTCAAAAGGCATTTGATGACCTGAAGGAGGCCATGTGCTCTGCACCTATCCTGAAAAGTCCTGACTACTCCAAAGAGTTTATTGTCCAAACAGATGCTTCTGAGTTGGGTGTGGGAGCTGTGCTGTCACAACTTAATGTAGATGGTCAAGACCAACCCATTGCTTTTATTAGCAGAAGGTTGACCCCCAGAGAGAAGAATTGGTCAGCTATTGAGAGGGAGGCCTTTGCTGTGGTGTGGGCCCTGAAGAAGCTGAGGCCATACTTGTTTGGCACTCACTTCAAGATTCAGACCGACCATAAGCCCCTCTTGTGGCTAAATCAGATGAAGGGTGAAAACCCCAAACTGCTTAGGTGGTCCATTTCCCTACAGGGGATGGACTTTACAGTGGAGCACCGGCCAGGTACTGACCATGGGAATGCAGATGGTCTCTCCAGGTACTTCCACTTAGGACATGAAGACGAGACTGGTCAAGGCTAGTTTAATGTCCCAGCGTTTGGGGGGGGTTGTGTAGGAGAGTAGGGTCTGCTATCCTATGGTCACCCCAAATTTTTGCTTTTTGCTTCACTGGTTTTTGACATATTGAGGCTGTGGGCCTGCCAATCAGACCCCCAGCCTGCTGTTCTCTCTACTAAATTAAAACTATGCACCCTAGGTGCATAACCAATTGGAAGTGGATCACCCTGTCAGCCCCTGTACCAGTGTACACTAGGTACCCAGGGCATTGGTGTACCCAAGGCCTGCCAAGGGCTGAAGCATGTATTATGCCACCCCAGGCTTGGCCTAACAATTTGACACAACTGGCTGATCACTCAGCTGGGGTAAGTTGGTGTAATCACCTCTTACTTAGGTGTAGTATACCTATACCTAACCTTAAATGGGACACCTGGTAACCTATAAGTCACTCCTATGGCAGGCCTTAACAATCCTGAAGGCAGAGTGCTTGGTTCCATGTGAGATGGTGCTCTGGCATGAGCTGAGCCTGTCTGCAGTGGTCGGAACAACTTCCTTCTACTGTTTCCAGATATCGTCATACCATATACTCTTAAGTGCATTATGAACCTCGCGGTTAAATGCTATCTTTGGTTTGGCTTTATCAAAACATGTCGAGTAAGGTGTCATACGAATTGGAATACTAACCCCTCGCCAATTCTGGCGACGGGGTTAGCATTCCACCCTTCTAGAGGGACACGACATGTACAGTACCTGAAACCCGGGTAAAATCAGACATAGCCTCAGCTCCACAAAATGGATGCTGCCACCACAAGCACAAGTCTGCCCTCCTGCTGCTGGGAGTCCTTCCAGCTTGGGAGGTGTGGACAAAGGGTTTCCTGCCAGGGGAGGTGCGTGCACCACCCCAGACAGGATTTTGTGTATTGGTCAGGTAGGGCTTGAAAGAAACCAGACATGCCTGTGGCTCACAAGGAGCCTCGGTGCATATGCCAGTTCAAACCGGTCCTGGGGCACACCAGTCCCGGGCCTGGGGCGAGCTGGACAAAGGATTGGGGGTGTAAACACCCCCCTTCCTGGTCCCACCCATAGGGAGGGACCTAGCAGGTAGTCCGGCCCCTAGAATCCGCTTAAAGGTAGGAGCTGTGTCCTAAGACTTCAGACATCCTGGAATCAACTTAACACTAAGAAGAAGACGGGAACTTCGACGCTCTGCTGCACAGAGGACTGAAGCCAATCTCCCCTGTGGTCAGGGAGTGACCACCTTGCTAACGCAAGCACCATCCAGCGAATCAATGTCTGCTTTGCCGCCGCCTCCCGCCGGAGCCCGAGCCCAGAGACTGACAAGACCTGGACCTCCAGACCTCTCACCGCCCGATCCACAGTCCCTGAAAAGAGGAGACCCGTGGAGGCACCGAGACACGTGGAGCCAGCCATCTTGGAACGACTACGACAAGCTGACAAGTGCAACAACCGAGGCTCCCTCCAAGTTGTGCTTTGGGATCTGAGAAGCCCAACACCCGAGCAGCATCTGCACCAAAGGTGAGCCCTCCAGCATCTCCACGATCTGCGTGGGGCCCTTCTGCATTTTGCCACTCGACGCGCCTAACCGGTTGCTGGCCCGCTGGCTGGTAGCCATCTTGGCGACGAACTCTACAAAATACACCGCTGGTCTGGTTGCTCCAGACTGGCCCTTGCTCCCCTCCAAAGGAGCAGTCCTTCTGACCTTGCTGGTCAGAACCATCAGCTTATTTCATCTCCTACAACAATTGCTTTTGCCAAGGCTTGTTTGCTTCGATCAAGTCGCCGACACCGCCGACAGCGAGAGCCTGCGTGGGACAGCTCGTGAACCGACTCCTGGATGTCGTCGACCTCCAGGGACCACGTGGATGCAGAGACAAGCTACACCTTTCTTCCTGTTTGCACCCGACATTGCCTGGTACCCACCTGGTGCCACGCTGGTCACTGGCTAGTGACTGTGAACACTGTCCCCTCTGCTTACAGGTCTTCAACATCTCCGATCCACTCTTGGATCCACTGCATCTCTCCCGGACCGACCGCCTGCAGCATCTTTGTCTACAAGCTCCACGGAACAGATAGAAGAAACCCGACGCACTTCGAGGCCTATGCACCCGCTTCCTGTGGGTGAGGTAAAGCTGGCACACCTGTGCCCAAGTGTAGTATTACATCTCTAGTGCCTGTATTCCAAATCTTGAGTTCCTAGTCCATCCGGAAGATCCTCGTTTCAGTAACTTTGTACTTTTTACGCACCCATTGAAACCTATGGGAGCACGCGTGTGACTATTTGCTCTGCACACGCCACCCGTGGACCTCCTGGTCACTAACTGAAGTTAGCTCCTTGTAGGCCCAGCGATTCTAGAGGCCCTAGGCCTTTTCCCTTTTCTGTTCGTGGTACTTATACCACTATTTTAGTATATGGTTCGAGTGGCCACCAGGGCCTATCCATATAAAGTGCAACTTCTGTGTATTCTGTGATAATCTTGTTTGACGATTTGTGCTCCTGTGCTCATAAAGAGACTAGGGGTTACTTTGAGAAATAAATACATATATATTTTGAATATATATCTGTGTGGTGTCCTTTCATTGGTATAAAAGGGGGTTGCATTTGGTAAAACAGCTGGCTTAACACGCATCACGAGTTTAGCCTCAAAGACTGCTTAGCCTACGCTACCACTAGGGCAGCTAGTCCGAAAAGGTTGACTTACAACCACACCATAAGGGTTGCTTGGCATGGTACAAGGTGATCACTTTAACTAGTGAGCATCATATACCAGGCCAACTTCTCACATGTAACATCAGGCTTGTTGATACTCATAGCCAGACATATTACTAGACAGCAAGTTTGTTCACACTCATGACTGAATATACTAAACGTATATTCGGCACATGCACAGAATGTATTAGAGTACACAAATCACCAGATTAGCAGATTTGTTCATACTCATGATCATATATGCTTGCTATATATTAGATACATATTTATGATGTATTAAAGTGCACCGTGCATGTTTCCTGTCAAGTACAGCAAAAAACTCTTATTTCACTTAATCATAACTCTGCATATTTACAGAAATAAACAAAGTTTCAAGGTGCAAATAACTTCTCATGAAGGAGAAAAGTGACTCATGCTTGCGTAAACATGCTGAACAAAGTCCATTGTGCATATTTCCTGTAACGTATAGACCAACCGTATATATATGTATGTATATATATATATATTACCTACTGGCGGTCGCCAGTAGGTAGTTATAGTTAGGACCCTGTTTCCATAGGAAAACCGCAACATTCTATTTTGAATAACTTTGGCGCCGGTTGACGAATCCTCGCGTAATTTTCAAAATAGGTGGGGCGCTGCACTCCGCTCCTACCCTGAAAGTCTCGGGGGGATTCGTCAAGCGGGGGCTGAGATAAAAAGGGAGTCCCAAAACGCGTTTTTCCCATGCATTTTTCCATAGGACCTTTAGACACAGCTACAGCCCGAACGGCTGAACAGAGTTCCTTGAAATTTGGCAGAGAGGTAGTCTACAGGTCAAGGAAGTGCCTTTTGTAGGTTTGGTGTAAATCTGTTCAGTAGATTCTGAGAAAATAGCCTTTAAATCAATATATATATCTGAGCCAGTTTACGGTGCGCTTACGGTGCGCTTACCGTACGCGTACGGTGACGTGCGCGAGCGCGATTCTGATTGGCTGTTAGATCTTAGTAAACATTCGAATCGGTCGAAACCAGGAAGCGGTGGCCGCCATTTTCTCTCTCGCACTCTGAGTGGGGATTAAAAAACAAAGGACCAAAACATGTAAAGGGGCTGTTTAGACAGCTCCTAAGCACCTAGCCATGTTGGGGGAGTCCCCAAAGATCCCCCAAGGCCAAAAACGGAATTTTAATTTTGTCGATAATTTCGCCGATTACGCTTACCGTACGCGTACGGTAAAAAAAAATTTTAAACAAAAATTATCCATACTCTCCCCACCCCATGTGCAAATGGTGCCCGAAGGGCACCATTTGTGCATCGCATATCACAGATGTGAAAAATTAAAATATTACCTTTCACAACGAAGCGCATCATATGTCCTCCATGTGCGCACGGTGCGCGAAGCGCATCGTGCGTACATGGCCCATCTAGCGTAACGTGGGCACGCGGTGCGCATAGCGCACCGCGTGCCCACCGTGCGTGCACGTCACTAACTGCGTAAAGTGGGCGCGCGGTGCGCACGGAACGCGAAGCGCACCGTTCGCGCACGGAACGAACTGCGTTAAGTGGGCGCGCACGCCACGAATGGGCGCGCACGCCGCGAAGCGCATCGTGCGTACATGGCCAATCTAGCGTAACGTGGGCGCGTAGCGCACCGCGTGCCCACCGTGCGTGCACGTCACTAACTGCGTAAAGTGGGCGCGCGGTGCGCACGGAACGCGAAGCGCACCGTGCGCGCACGGAACGAACTGCGTTAAGTGGGCGCGCACGCCACGAATGGCGTAAAGTAACTTAGCATTTAAAAAAACGTACAAATTCACTGAAAAAACCATAGGTTTCACACACGTTATAGTTAGGAATTAGCATTTAAAAAACCTTGCAAATTCACTGAAAAAACCATAGGTTTCACACATGTTATAGTTAGCGGAAATTTTACTGATAAAAAACCAATGAAATTCCCCCGTTATAGTTAGTGCAGGCAACTATAACTCACGCGACCGCAATCTTCTGCTGATGACATATGTGTCTTTATGAAAAAAAAGTATTTGTAATATATGTATAGCTAAAAATTTATGGAAGAAGACATGGGCAAATAAGTGTCTAAATACAGTATTAGTATCAGCAGAGGATTGCGGTCGCGTGAGTTATAGTTGCCTGCACTAACTATAACGGGGGAATTTCATTGGTTTTTTATCAGTAAAATTTCCGCTAACTATAACATGTGTGAAACCTATGGTTTTTTCAGTGAATATATATATATATATTCACTGAGGACATTTGACTCATATAAAACCAGAGAAATTCGCCTGTTATAGTTAGCTGAGCTAACTATAACTCGTGCGCTCACAATGCACTGCTGATGACATCACATATTACATCACTCATGACATGGTCAGTGACATCACTCATGACATCACTGATGACATCTCAAATGACATCACTGATGACATCATCCAGTGAATGTGGTTTTCTGTAAACTGTAAATATTTTTCTTATATATCTATGCCAAGGTCTATTGAAGAATGAGTCGATGTATAAGTGCCTGAATGGATTATTTAGTAGATGCATGACTGACTTTATAAGTCACTGATTAAACATATGTTACTGAATGCATGGATTAGTGACTAAACTGTGTGAATGTCTCTATTAGTCTCTCAGTTGGTGTGTAAGCAGGTGCATGGGTTGGTGAGTAGCTACATCAGTGTCTGAATGGGTTATTGATTGTTTGTATGAGTATCTGTATGGGTGTCTGAGTGTCTATCTGGGTGGGTGGGGGGTGTCTGACTCTGTGCATAAATGTCTGAATAGCTGTTTCACTGGTTCTATACATTCAAAACTGCATCTCGGAAGGGCTGTATGGGTAGCTAACTGTGTGTACATGTGTGGTGATTAGGGAATTGATGTCTCAGTTGTATATATGTGAGTAACTATCTATGTTTGTAGACAGTATATGTAAGTGTTAAGGTGTATAATTGACTATACGTGAGAGAGAGTGATTGCAAGAGTGTCTACATACACAAATGTGTACTTGTATTAGAGATTGTGTAAGAGAGTAAGTATGTGATAGTATCTATATAAATAAGGGAAGTGGTGTGTGTATAAATAAGTCAGGTGGTGTGTATATATCTGCATAGGTGAGTACATGGGTGTGTGATTGATTTTTGGCATGACTGAGTAGATGTGTGAGTAACTCTATGGATCAGTAGCACTGTGTGAATGTATGTGTAGGTGTATGAGTGGATATTATACTGATGTAATGATGAGTGACAGCATGTATGAGTGACTGTATCAGTGTATGTCCGGCTCACAATATATAGATAGGAATCAGTGGATGGGTATCTAGTATCTGGTATTGGTGTGTCTATGGTTTCGAAAATCGTAGTCTGTATTTTAGAGTGGGTGTATTAAAGGTATATTAGAGTGTGAAGAGGTGTGTCAGACTATCACGTGGATGATGTCATCAATGATATCATTAGTGATGTCATTTGAGATGTCATCAGTGATGTCATGATTGATGTCACTGACCATGTCATGAGTGATGTAATATGTGACGTCATCAGCAGTGCATTGCAAGTGCGCGAGTTATAGTTAGCTCAACTAACTATAACAGGCGAATTTCTCTGGTTTTATATGAGTTAAATGTCCAACTAACTATATCGTCTCTGAAACCTATGTTTTTTTCAGTGAATTTCAAAGGTTTTTAAATAATAATTTCTAACTATAACGTCCCTGAAACCTATGGTTTTTTCAGTGAATTTCTAAGGTTTTTTAAATGCAAATTTCTAACTATAACGTCTGTAAAACCTATGGTTTTTTCAGTGAATTTCAAAGGTTTTTTAAATATCGAACTACTATTGTGCTATTTGTCATTACTACTGTTTTTTCTAACTTTTCAGCTACATAAAATAAACTGCAAAACTACTATGTAATGTAATATATTTCACAAATTACAGTGAGTTTTTAAATAATACAAAATAATTTAACATTTAGAAAACAATTTTTCTCCCTTTTTTTGCTGTCATCAGCTACTACTTAACTTCACTATTCACAGTGATGTCAGAGTAGTTTCATCATAAACAGCAGGGGGAAAAAAACAATCAACTAGACTGTTGAAAAAAACCAAATCCTGATTCTAACAAATATAATACAAAATCAACACAAATAACACATCCAATACTATTGCCAATCTTCAAATCTTACCCTTACTTCGTAGTTTCTGTGAACATTTTCCCAATACACCAAATAATGTATCAAAAATTTTGCTTTGAAAGCATCTAGTATGAATTCCTTAAAGCATCTTCACACCTTCCCACAAAGCCGAATGGTGTATCTAAAATCTTTGTTTCAGAAATATCAAGTATGAGTTGGGTAATTCATAAGGCAATCTCGGTTTCATTTCCAAGTGTGTATCGTTGCAGTGACTCCAACCATTATTACACTTTAAATAAAGTGTATAATGTCCACTTGTGGTAGTACTTCCAGCATGGAAAACAATAGCAACTGTTGCAAAAGTTCTTCCAGAAATAGATACTTGACTAGCAACAACATTTTTTATTTTGGTTTCCACTTTTCTTCCATTTGGTCTACAGCGTTGTAGCATTATAATAAAATATTTTCCATATCTTTGTAGGCATAATGTAGATAGCATTGTTGATTTGCAATGAGAACAGATCATCTTGTGATCTGCTTCTTTTAGTAATTTGGAAAATGGTACAGATTTGCAGTCAGGTATTGTCAAATATAGAAATCGTTCTCTGTCAACTATAGTGCTTGAAGTTAACGAACACTGTTCACATTTATGTTCTTATTCGTAACTGAGTCCAAATAAACTCTCAATCTGAATTCCTTCATCTTCTATTATTCCAAGCATAACCATCAGAAATTCTTGTGCATCTTGTTGTATATTAGCACTGAACGTTAAAGATCCAGTACATGTATCTAACAGTTGGCGAATACCAGAAGCAGAATGGATCTTACTTCTATCAGTTCTCAATTCTTGAAATAAAGTATAAAGTGCCGAACATAATCTTTTTTCCTGACTTTCCATAATTTTACCATAAACATCTTCAAGATAAAATATAACATTTAGAATAACATTACCATAGCAGTTGACACCAGAAGCATTTTCTAATTGGAATCCGACAACATCATCACTTGTAGTTTCTGCTTCTTTACATCTTTTCTTTTCTCTTGATTTTATTTCTGCTTTCCAACCATAGTTGATTCTTCACCATGTTTGCGTTTTGAACACACAACACGTTTCTCATAAATAGGATATTCACCTAAACTTGGAGCATAAAGCCTTCTCAAACGATTATATTCTCTTACACAATTAACATCAGCACTAACCTTGTTCTCATCAAAATCAAAAAATACAAACCAGAAAACGTTCTAACTCAAGATAATGCAACATATACCATTCCCTCTTTAAGCACAGTTCTTCCTACATTTATCAAAGCATTATCTACACTTAAACCTTGAGATTTATGAATAGTTATTGCATATGCTAAACAGAAGGGAAACTGTTTTCTACAAACATACAAGTCTTTTACAAGCAAAAAACGTACAGCACAACGCACAATCTGTCTTACCTCTGTAATCTGATCAAATTTAACTTTCAAGAATTCAATTCCATTTCTATTTTGATATTTCACAAAATCAACAACTTTCCCCCTTGCTCCATTAACTAAACCTTCTTCTACATTCAGATTACGCCACAAAATTACCCGACAGTTTAAACATACATCTACATTTTTTTCTAAGCCAGCAGTTTTTGATACAGACTTTTCCAAAGAATCCAATTTAGTCTGTAGATTTTCTGAAAGAAGAATTGTTATTCCTTGATGCTCAATTTTATCAATAGCTTCAATGTGAACTATTTCTTCATTTTCCAATTTCATAAGCTCTCTATTAAATGTATAACACTCTTCCACTGTAGGCATTAAGCAAACTATAGACTTTTTTTCTTTCATTTTCTTGTACATTACTTCTGCTAGTGTGTTTTCATTTATAAACAAGTTCTTTAGTAGACGAATTTGAAAAGCCTATTTACCATGTTTGCTTAGAACACCAATTCTTACATCTTTTAGAATATTTCCATAATCTTCATCTCTTGCTTGTCGCATATTCTAAGTGAGTTCTTTATATTCAAAATTTAACCACAGATTCACATTACCAATACTTCCCAGATATTTCTTTGTGTCTTCATGTAGAAGAGTTTTAAACACTGGTTCTCCTTTTACAGGTGTTAGTTGTAGCAGATCTCCAAATACAATTAAACGTATTCCTCCAAAGAGAGCGTCATAATCTGTTTTTAATACCTGTTGCAATCTTAAGTGTACAAAAGCAAGCATTAAGTTTGAGACCATGCTCACCTCATCAATAATTAATAGTTTCATTTTCTTCAGCACTCTTGACATTTCATGAGAAGCTTCTCCAGACAACTTCTGATATTGTAATTTACTATCATGCTCAACTGGTAGCATCAGTAATCTATGCAAAGTAACTCCTTTAACATTGTGTGCAGCTAATCCAGTTGGAGCTGTTACCACAGAACATAAACGTGAACCAGTAGTTGTTTGAAGATAACTGGTCAAAACTTTAATTAAAAAACTTTTACCTGTCCCAGCTTGACCACTGATGTACATTAGAAGAGTTTTAAAAGATGAACACACATTTATTTTTATGCAACAAACCATGTTCTATCTGTTCTCTCACTTGTACATATATTTCTTTGTGTTCAACATTTAGGGGCCGATTCCAATCCGGGTTGGAAAGCACTCCGACCGAACCAGATCCGGAGTGTTTTCTGACCGAGCCGGAGTCCTGCAGTCCAGCCCAGCGAGTACAATGCAGCCGTATGCTGCCGGACTCGGTTCGGTCGGACTCCCATAGAAGTCAATGGGAGCCGGTCGTACGACGCGTACATGGGCTCCCATTGACTGAATGGGTATGTCGCGGACAAGTGCACCCCCTACAGTGGATACGCGTTGGTGCCATCCGCACCGTACATGCCTGTGTTGGGGTCTCCCCCTGTGTCCGAGTCGTAGGGCTGCGGGTGACAGGGGGTCCGACGCGGACACCCAAAGACAAGCACCCGGACAATTTGCGAGCCGGACACGTCGGCTCGCACAGGCCGTCCGATGCGTGAATCGCACTGGCTCGGTCGTGAATCGCATCCATTGCACGCCACGGTTAGCTTACGACCGAGACGTACGGAGCGGTTCGGACCCGGAAACGACTCGGTCGGTAAATTTCATGTAGCTCGCATTGTACTTGCTCGCTCGTACAGCTGTACGAGTCGGCCGGAAAACACGCGTACGGCTCGTATTTTTTCCGGCCGGATCGCGTTCGGTGCCCTTCCGACCTGGATCGGAATCGGCCCCTTCGTTGTTCTTCTAACTTTTCCAATGTAATATTCTCCTCGTGTGCTTGTTGCATTGCAATTTCGACTTCATGTATAGCAATCGCTGCTTCATTTTCCAGTATTGATTGTCCAAGAGGATCTTGACTACATTGACCACTACTTTGACTATCTTGAGAACTTTCATTAGCTATTTCAGCTGTAATAGTCTTTTCCTGTTCAACTTCATCATTCAACATTTTTAAATATGTAAGGAAAATTGTACATGCAATGCTGTCTTTACATGCATTAAAAGAATCTTCGTAGCAGTCAAAGTCTCCAAGTAATTCACTTTCGCTACACCATGGTTTAAAGAGTTGGAGAAGTGCTAAATAGTAGAATTTTCGCTTATCTGGAGTTTCACAACTGAGTTTCTTGTGGTTTATAAGATTACCCTTTGCATGTTTTACTAAACAACCAACCATGACATCCAACTACTGCATATTTTCCTTCTTTTAAATTTTGTTTAACATTTCTTTTGAAGCTGTAATGTTGAAGTACTTCATACAGACATAGCTGTTCCAGATGTCGACTCCTTTTCAGATAGTATGTGTCCAACATATTAGTTTTAAGAATGTCTGTACTGTCTGGTTCATTTGCTGCTAAGTATTCAGTTTCTTCTAATGATTTCAACACTCTATTCCATGAGCAGGCAAGACCTAAACTTACCCAAATGATTCCTCGAGACTTTGAATATAAACTTGAAGAGCACAAGTGGTCTGAACATTCATAGGATCCAATTTCTCGGTGGGAAAGCATTTTCAAAATAAAGCTGTACAATTTGTTGCTAACGCTTTTCTCTTGGGCAATTTCTTCCCACATTTGTTTAATCTCTTTTTTCTGATTTTGTTATGTACGATGTAACATAACGGGCAACAGCAATTGAGTTATCTGCAACATAACGGATGTCCATGTTCGCATTCCGCATTTTTAAAATGACTGGATTTTAGTCATTGATATACTTTGACACTTCTGTTCTTTTTAAGTTGTAGGTATTCTTTGGAGATTTCCGAGTTATTGTGTGCCTTACAGAAGAAAAAAAAGAATTTACTCTTCCTTTACAAATGACTGAACGTGGAAAACCAAACCGACATTTGGTGTAAAATATTCCTTTAGACTTGTATTTTCTTCTGCAGTACTTTCCACAACGATGACTTTGGAAACGTAAAACTTGCTGACTCAAGCTTCTATCTCCTTCTTCTCTCGGAATCTCACATGTCACATAATGTTCTGTTTCATCAGAATCAGTTCCAAATTTAGGTGCATCCTTGACCCATAGTAGCATATGTATATGAGGTGCACCTCTTGCTTGGTACTCCTTTCTCCAACAGAAATCGGTAACTTATCCAAGAGGTAGATTCTTTTTATTGCAGATAAAAGACATCATAGCTTAAAACCTATCATTAAAATATCTGCACACATTTACAGGATCCAATGAACACAGTTCACCAGGAGTCTTTATTTCAACATTTTTAATATTGGAATTCACTTCCCTTAGAAACTCAAGCAAATCTTCCCATGCATACTCTGCACAGCTAAGTGTGACAAACCATGTTGGTGTACCTAAGTTCTCTTGAGTTCTCCATGACGACGATACCAATACTCATTTGTTCCACGGTGACATGCCATCAAATGGATTAACTGTGCTTCTAAACTTTCATCAGTTTTTCAACTTTCTCCACAAATTCTTTCGCAGAAAGAAGTGATTGATGAACTCCAGTTTTAAGTATGTGGTTCACTGCATACGACAGAGAAGATAAATCACTTTCAAACAAAAGGTGAAATATGTATGGAATGCACTTTTGTAATCTAGGATCTTCAGAATATAATCTTGTTGACCGATATTCTGAAGCTGGAATACGTACAGGTCCGTCATCATATCGTCCACCTTCTCCAGTAGGAAACAGCTGTGGAAAACAACGAGCTTCCAAGCTCTTCTCCCAGACACTCATTGGAGTTCCCTGTGCTTTTTTCATTTGAAATAACTCAATGCTGCTTCCTATTACTTCTTTGGAATGCAAAGGACATATTGTGTAATGTTCGTAAATCTCTTCAGTCCTTGACTTGTCCACTTTCTCTATTTGACTACTTGAAATTTCACATTCATCTTCTAAACTTATTACCTGTTCATCCACATTTACAGTTTTGTAATAAATATTGTTCTCTATAAGATATAAGGTAGCCTTTTCAACTTTATTAACATCCACAAATTCTTGCTGTGAGAAGTTGGCCTGGTATATGCTGTTCACTAGTTAAAGTGGACACCTTGCACCAGTACAATTCGACTCTTATGGTAGTAGGTTTAAGACAACCTTTAAATAAAGCTATCCTAGTGGTAGCTGTGGAGAGCAGCCTTCAGGCTAAGTCTTTAGAGGAATGTAAAGCAGCTTGTTTTACCTTATAATCTCCTGAATTCCTAAATGAAAGGACACCACACAGGTATGTATATCAAATATATATGTATTTATTACTAAACAACTCCCTACTAATCTCTTTATGAGATTAGAAGGCAGTAACACATGCACAATCAATGTTTCACAATAAGTTAAGCACAAATATGGCTGGGGCCCTAGGGGCGTACCAGATCATGTACTAAAAAAGAGACTTAAGAACAACAACTTGCAAAGGGACAAGGCCTAGGGCCTTCAGAAGCGCTGGGGCCTCATGAAATCACCCAAGGCAGGTAAGTAAAGGAACCACGGGAGACGCATGCAGTGTGTTAAGACAGCCGCGAATCCCTAATGACTTCAATCGAGCAAGTCGCGATTAGAAATTAAGAGTTTAAGGATACTTCGGGAGAGTCTACAAGCAAGTCACTTACAGGGTAAGTAGTTCTAGAGCCAACACCCACAGGAGCACCATAGTGCTGGAGTTACCTCACCCAGGGAAGCCGGGTGCATAAGTGTCTTTTGGTGTCGGGTCGCGGCGTCGTTTTCAATGGGAGCCAATGAAGACTTGCTGCTTGTGAAGACAGGAGAAGTGTCCGGTGGAATCCAAGGCTGGATTCAGAAGAAGGAAGACCTGAAAGCAGAGGGGACATTGTTCAAAGTCACTTGGCAGTGACCCGGGGCAAGGAAGATGGATGCCCACAGTCGTCGGGTGATTTTAGGTGATCCATGGGTGTCTTGACTCTTCAGCCATGAGGTCCAGGAGGTGTCGACGACAACCAGGAGCTGGATTCAGCGTGTCCCACAAAGTCTGCAGCTTACTGTGGTGTCAGTGACCAGATTGGAGCCAACACGCCTTGGTAACAGCGAGTCTCGGGGAAAGGACAAAAAGTCAGCGGTGCAGACCAGCAAGGTCTGAGGGACTCACCCAGCGAGGATAAGTCAGGGCAGGCCTGGAGCAACCAGAGAAGCCCTTTGGAAATGTAGAAAAGTCTTCAGGGGACCCACAAGCCAACCGGCAAGGGATCACAAAGACACCTCAGGAGGATCCACTCACTCTCACTGTCCCATGGTCACTCTGGATGGGGGTAGGCCTCTGATCTTTGGAGGGATCCCTGCTAGAGGCTTGGACCACACGTGGCCCAATGCACAGGTTCGTAGAATGTCGTGAAGGGGTTGCACTCGAAAATAGTGCATGGTACCCAGGGATTGCGGTTCCTCATCACTCGTGGGGTCAACTTACCTCAGCGTCGCTGGGGACTCACGATGGCCTTGGAGAAGTCAGGAAATCCTCTTCCTGGGCGGCAGGGACTTCGGGCTCCGGTGGGAGTCATGGAGTTCGCGACTGTTGATTGCAGTTTTTGGTGCCTGCCAAGCAGGGGAGTCACTCCTTGACTCCAAGGGAGATTCTTCCGTCTTCCAGAGGTAGTGGAACATCGAAGGTCCGGGATTCGTCTTCAGAGCGTCGTCCAGGGGTATCTAGTTTGCAATGGCAAGGGTTCCCTAACTTATACTAGAAGGAAGGGAGGGACTAGCTCTATGACCCCACCTATGGGAGGGTCAGGGGAGTGGGTGGCTACACCCACTTCCCTTTGTCCAGTTTTAGACCAGAGCAGGGGCAGGTAGCCCCCTGAGCCGGTTTGAACTGGTGTATGCACAGAGGAGCCTACTGCTCCCCCAGTGCAGGACTTCAAAGCACTCTAGGAGTGCACCCACCCATCCCCAATACACTAAACCCTGTCTGGGAGGTGGTCACACCTCCCTGTAACAGGATACCTATTGTTGGGCTTCCTCCACTGCGAGTTTCGGTCATCAGCAGGAGGGCAGCCCAGTGTCTGTGACTGGTGGCATCCATTTTGTGATGCCAGGGCTCTTCAGGATTCTACTGTGTTTCCACAGTAGGTACATGTCTATCCCTCTAGAAGGGTGGGATCATACTCCTACACCAGTTACTGGTGTGGGGGTATGATTCCAAAGCGTTTGACACCAAACACAACATGTTTTGATGCAGCCATCCCAAAGTTAGCATTTACCGCGAGGTTATAATGCACTTAAGAGTATATGGTTTGACCGCATTCACAAACAACCCCAGAGAAGGACTCTGAGAGCTGCAGAGGGGCCCTGCTCAGGCAGAGGCACCCCCTCACATGGAAACCAAGCACCCTGCCCTCAGGATTGATAGGGCCTGCCTTAGGGGTGACTGGTAGGTTTAAATGTGTGTGCAGGAGAGATATAGTGAACATATATCTCAGTGAGAAGTGCTAGCACCACCTCACCCAGGCTGCAGTAGCAGGCCTGTGGTGTCAGATTTAGTCTGCTTCCCAGGGGTGGCATAATACATGCTTCAACCCCTGGTAGGCCTGTGAAGTACCTATACCCTTGGTACCTAAGGTACCATATACTAGGTACTCATAAGGCACCACAGTATCCAATCACTAGTGCACCTAATATGCACTCCATGTTGTTTAGAGAGAACAGAGAGGCTGGGGCCCTGATTAGCAGGGTCTCAGCCAGACTACAGCCAGAAACCAGTGTAAACATCAGAGAAAAAGTGAGGGCAACATAAGAGGCAGATCCTACTCTCCTACACTTGCCATATTTTCCGACTCTTTGTTTGTACACCATTTACTAGAATGACTACTGCCTCATTTTCCTCTTTCTCTCCAGCAAAAGTTTCAATATTTTTCTTAAAATCCAAAGGTAAGTACACCAGTCTTACTTTCAGCCCTCTTTGCAAGTCTGTTGGTGGCAGTTTACCCATTTTAGGCTCCATCCGAATTATAGTTTGAAAAGGATGAACAGACTGAATTAGAACTGACTCATATGTATTCAATTCTGCCAGTTCCTCCGGAATAGCTACTAATTCTAAGTTATTATGTACTGCTCTAGCAGGCATTTTGTTCTCTTCTAATTTGTTGTAACAATATTTACATATACGTTGATCACTACCTAACTCAAATCGACCTTCCACCAACAAGTAAGTTGCAAATTCTTCCCACTTACTACTGTTCTCCTTTTCACTTTTCAAATACAAATCAACATTCCTAGTTTGACTTTTATAATGATGACTACATCGAAAACAAACACAAACATAGTTTGGTATTTCAGAGCACACTACATTAAACCTTCCAATTTCTTCTTCAAACTGGCCAGTGCTAATCACTTTCCCATCTCCTTCAACATCTGTAATTGTCAAACTTTCACTTTCTATTGACTGCTCTTCTGAACCAAAATATCGCATTTCAGTATCATCACACTTTTTTTGAACATCTAATAAAGAACCATATAAAAGAGCTGTATTCAGTTCACTTAAACATAATGCTGGACTTTTTACATAGTACAGTCAGACCCTCCAGGATTTCGCGATTTCGCGATTTCGCGGCTTGCCGCGAAATCGGCACTTTTGTAAAAATGCCGCGATTTTTACAAAAGTGCCTGCGAAATCGGCACTTTTGTAAAAATGCCGCGATTTTTAAAAAAGTGCCCGCGAAATCGGCACTTTTGTAAAACGGCAGAAGAAAAGGGATTACACAAGACCACCGTTTCTTTCGGTATGGGGCAACACTCCAAAACCTTCCCACCTAAAAAATATGAATAAGCCAATAAATTGAACAGCAGGAAGTAGTAATTGAACAATAATTAATGTGGAAAGTGGTCATCTCCACACACACACTCCTGTCACACTCTGATCCTCTTTCTCTGCAGATGAGGCAGTGTCTAAATATCGTTCTCATAACTACCTAGCCTTCACGTCTAGCATGATATGGGGCACATTGACTTTACTCTCAAATGTGACCTACTATTTTTATTTTCCAGTGTTTTGAAGGACTGTTGTAGTTGCTGTGTCTTCAGTACTATTGTGTTCCTTAAAATCTTGCGCAAAACCACAGGTGAATGTCGGCTAATGTTCTTTCTGTTGAATAAAATATCACCGGACCCTGCCCATTCTGAATCTAGGAACCACAGGTTTAGGGTTTCAAACAGTTCGGGATGTAACTGGGGAGGCACTCGACAGAGATTCCTGGCAGTTAAGAGAGGCCTGGACATAGAATGGTAGGGCACAGTATTAAATTATGCGAGTGAGAAGCCCGAAATAAGGGGACATATCAGTCAGTTCCTGTTGATAGATTTTTGCTGTGGAAGACAAAGCGAATGGAAACAATGGCAGGGTTACAATAGTAAGCTACAAGGGAAAACAACATCAAAACGTGAGAAAGATTAAAGGGTGAAGGAAACAAAGGCAATGAGAAAGAGCAAGAGTTGAAAACGGGGAAAAAATCGTTTTGGTTTTTACATAATGAACATATTACAAAGTGTTATTGACAAAAACATAGCTTGCACAGTAAATTAGCTAGTTTGCCACCATCAATCCTGTCAGGTTTCCCAGGTCCATGTGTGATGCTCCAGTTCCAGGTTTTTTTACAATTGAATTCTGGGACTTATAGTCAGTGCCACTGGAATTATGCGACTGTGCGGCCGCTGCGAATTTCTCATAGTTATGAATTTGCCACAAAATCCACCATCTGCATAATCTGCAGATTGAAAAACACCGGTCCCGCAATGTGTCAAAAGGTGTGATAACTGCTATACTAAAGCAAATGGAGAATTGCATTTCCAAAGGATAACAGCCTTCACCTGTGGGCTGCTTCCTCTGTTCCATATTCCAGGTTCCCTATTCAAAGTGGAATACTCTGCTAAAAGAGTTTCCAATGATTTAAGGCTGAAAATGAATCATTATGAGTAAAATAAAGTGCCGCAAAAATGCCGCTAAATTTCCATATTTGTGCCGCTAAATTTCCATATTTGAAAGAAAAGCCAGAGAATGCCCATGTTTCTTAGTATATTTTCTTACATTACATGGATCTAGTCCTTGCAACAAACTAATCTTCTGTTTAATACTTTTCTGTGTATATTCTCTTATCAAATTTCGCATTATATCAATAGATTCCTGTCGAATACTACAAATACTACTACACAGCCACTTATACACAGGAGCTTGTGTACGTTTCCCTTGCACTTCTTCAACTATGAACTCTTCTGCACTTTTACCAACTAATTCCTCTTTTGGAAGGGGACAACCATCCTGAACTTCGTAGCAACGACCTCCAGTATCAACTGCACATTGTAAAATATTTTCCTGGAAGTAACTTTCCTCATTAAAAAAAGGCTCACTACTAGAAGTATGTTTCCAATGTCCACTAAAGATTTTGCAAAAGTTGGTTCTGTTCACAAGTCTTTTTCTTCTACTTTTCTCTTTCAACACTTTGATTACTTTATCTAATACTTTGATCCTCTTAAAATCACAATGAATAACTTCTGTTTTAAAGTAAAAGCAGTATCCACTATACTTTCGATACACTGCTTCTGTTTGAATTGCAGCACTTTCTTTTTATATTTGCAGCATGTTCTCATTAAATTCTGAATCACTCTAGTTCGAAAAAGTCTCTGACGAATTTCTTGAAATTGTTTTTGTCTCCGGGTAACAGATACTGTTTCTTTATCATGTTTTATTTTCCTTCTATTTGAAATCTTTTAAGTATCCTTTTCCTTACTTGAAAAATTCTTCTTTTTCCTTTGTGTGATGTTATTTTCATTAAATGTTCGTAATATTTTTTTCAGAAATTGTCTAGTGTTTTTACCAGAAGAAACTGTTTGTGTAGTGCTCTCATTTTTTTGTAATGGAAAATCTTTTCTTTACTGAAAATATAAATGCTTCTTTTCTTGTCTTTTTTTTCTCAGTTCTTCTAGGCATTTTCAAATCTTTATCCAAACGAAATAATTTACTGAAAAACAAAAAAAAATAGATTCAATTATTTTTTACATCAGTTCAATATATTACAATAATAGCATACAATTACATAAATTCTACTGACGGCTTCCAGAGGCAGTGCTGCAATGTGATGGAGCACGGCAGGGGAGCAGTAGGATGACGGGTAGTGCCATAGAACATACAGCAGGTATTTATTTAATTATTTACATACACCTTTACAATTTACATGTAACTGCACTACCTCGTACTTTTCACCTCTCCACCGCACCCCACCACCCCACACACTCCCTCTGCAACCTACCGCAGACAACTTTATAGATAATATTTTTAAAATTGTAATCTATATACTTAGGATGATATTATCAACCAAACGGAACACAGAAAAATTACCATAGCTAATTACCATAGCTAATAGCCTAACAATTTTATCTACAACTTCGCAAACATAACACTGCACCCAAAGCTTTAATTTGAGGGGAGGGGAGGGAGTCTATTTTTGGGGGCCTCAAAACGGATCTCTATGGGGCTTGATATTCGGGTCTCGCAAAGGCAGTCCGTTGTTTTCTTTTTTTTATTGGACTGTAGTGAGACAGTGAGACCATGCACATTGCTCACTACTAAAAAGTGGAGACATCATGCCAGGTGAGTCGCGTTGTAGGAGAAAAGAAATCCTTTAAAGAGAGCCATTTTCTCTCACGATTTCCCTTCTCTTTTTGTAGTGCAGGAGCAACATCATCGTGGCGTGATTAGCAGAGAGACCACCAGGCGCACAACGCCCATTGTCCCGGACTCCCTGAGACAGCTTCCCAATAGCACACACAGAGCCGCACCCGAGAACTTCACAGGTCTTCAAAAGACCATTTGCTTGTAAATGATGCTCTGTTTTTTTCCACCCATTTTTAGAGCCCCTACATGCCCACTCTGCCTATTGCTGAAAGAACTAGTCTTCCCAGAAATTTCACTTTGGAGACGACCACCCGCAGCCAACTCCAACACAACTTTGCTCTCACCTTTCACAGGGTGTTTTTGTAGTGCTACAAAAACACACACTTTGCCTAGCTCACTTAGGGGCATATTATCAAGAACGGCGTTAAAATTATCGCCACTTTAGCGGCAGGAAACTGCCGCTAAAGCGGCGATAATGAGCTTCATAATATGCCCTTGTGAATTCCTATAGAAGCCCAGCTTCACACCACAACCTGGCCGGCTCTGGGAATTGACAAGGGCATATTATCAAGCCCATTATCGCCGCTTTAGCAGCACTTTCCTGCCGCTAAAGAGGTAATAATTGTAACGCCGTTCTTGATAATATGCCCCGTTATCTTTCTAAATTAACGTCTCACACTGAGAAGCTGCTTTACATTTCTTTCCCTACATCATATACCTTTGTTTAAAACACCACCAGAGAAGGGTGGTGAACTCTGGTCCACAAAGAGCAACTCAAAGCTTTCTTGTTCTTTATCAGAAACGTCACCTGCCTCTCAATGATTATCGCCAGCCTTTTCGGCCCCTTAAGAGGCTGGGTGGATGAGTATAATACGCAGTATTTAGGATCGGTGGCGGAGAGTGCACAAAAATAAGGACAGATAGTTGAATAAAGGGCGACTGGATGGATGGCCAGATGGATGAATGGATAGCTAGATGGATGGATGTATGGATGAATGGAAGGATACATGGATGCATGGACCAGTACTTAGGATACACGGGTGGGCTGATAGATGCGTAGGATTGGTTCTGGGACAGATGTATGTATGAATATATGGGCGTATAACTGGATGGATGGCACAGTGCTTACCATAGGCGATTGGGCTGATAGATACTTAGAATAACTGCAGGGACAGATGTATGTATGTAGATAGGAATTTCTGAATGAACTGAAAGATGGTTGGATGGCGCAGTGCTTAGGATGAATGGTTGCAGGGCTTTAAGTGGGCCGGCTCTGAGCACCGGCAGTTATTTTCAGAAAAACTCAAAACGGGTCTCTGTTGGGCTCTATTTTCGGCCCTCGCAAAGGTAGTCAAGTTTTCTTTTTTTTTTTATTGGACTGCAGTCAGAGCATGCACATCGATGTGCGCATGCTCATTTTGCTCACTACTGAGAAGTGGAGACATCATGCTACGTGAGCCACATTGTAGGAGGAAGGGCAATCCTTTAAAGAGCGTGATTCCCGAATGTAGGATAATTCGAGGGGATTTTCTTAAGCACACAATGCTAGTTATCTTCATGTAGACCACGCCCCTACTTGGATAGCCCACACCCCTTTAACAGGTTTGCCCCACCCCTTTTAGAGCACCCCCAGTTTTTTTCCCACTTAAAGCCCTCACTGCACCATAGCAACAAAGAAATGGTCCAAGCTTCCATTTAAATGTGCAATGGCACCAAGTTTCATAATTTGCCATCAACGCTGGCAGCCTTCTACCACAGTGCAAGAGTGTCCATCAGCACGAAGATTTGTTATCCACAGAAATGTTGTGTGATTTGCGTAGCTGTCTGCTGGAACACTCATCGCCAAAAGGTATTAAAACATGCACATTTGCAAGAAAAACGTACACCATACCATAAACCGCTTCATAAATGGGCCCGGTGCCACTACACCACCCTCATCCCCATTCTTGCTTAACCTTCCGAAATCAAAGAAAGACCCCACTAAACCTGGTAGAGCCACTATAGCAATACAGGAACTTAATTTGAACAAGTCTCTGCCGGAACACCCAGCAACAAAAGGTATTAAAACATGCAAATTTCCAGATAAAACATATACCATGCCATAGAGAGCTTTATAAATTGACCCAGTGGCACTACATCACCTTTACTAGCTACACATGTGCACGTTACAAATGTCCGTGTTATAATCAGCAACATACCCACCTCTCCCACCCCCACCCCTTCCCTTGCTTAACCTTACGAAATCAAAACAACAATCCCCAGCACTCCTGTTAGCGCCACTATAGCCATACATAGCCTTAATTTCAACAGGTGTCTGCCGGAACGCTCCTCAGCAAAAGGTATTGAAATCTGCAATTTTCCAAGTAAAACATCCACCATACCATAAGGCGGTTTATAAATAGTCCCAGTACCACTACACCACCTCCATACCCGCCCATGCTTAACTTTAAGCAATAAAAGAAAGAGCCCCAGCAAACCTGGAAGCACCACTATAGCCATACAGAGGATTCATTTCAACAGATATCTCCCGAAACACTCATCAGCAAAACGTATTAAAACATGCAAATTTGCGGGTAAAACATATACCATGCCATAGGGTGCTTTATAAATGGTCCCAGTGGTACTACATCACCTTTAATAGCTACACATCTGCCCGTTACTAAAGTCTGTGTTTTAATCACAACATATACCCACCTCCCCCACCCCCACCCCCTCCATTGCTTAACCGTACGAAATCAAAGAGAAACCGCCACCATTCCTAGTAGCGCCACTATACCCATACTCGGGCTTAATTTTTAAAGGTGTCTTCCGCAACGCTTATCATCCACAAGTATTCAAACATGCAAATTGGTGGGTAAAATATAAACCATCTCATAGCACGGTTTATAAATGGGCCCAGTGGCACTACACCACCTTTACTAGCTATACATCTATATGTTAATAAAGTCGTTTAAACACTCTGTAGAGTGTATAGCAGAGGATGGGGAGAGTAAACAAAGTTGTAATTCCCAAACCTTTGATATACCGTCCCTTTACTGTATGTATATTAAGGACATTAAATAGAATGAAAAAATTGCTGAGTGTCTTAAACTGAGCACCGGTAAAACCCGGACCACATAAACACCTACGTATATTCAGCCTAGGAACACAGCCTGACAATTACTATCACTTGTAATAACATGTACTTTACTAATGTCATGAAAGTCATACAGAAAATATACCGAACATTTTCATTTCTTTTTTATCTCTCAAACATTTATAAAGCATCTCTTCTAAAGAAACACTCCCCAACCACTTCTATTTCATAAGAACAGACAATAATTAATACGTTTACTACCATATATTTGAGTATATCTACCTTTTTATTATTCACTAGTCACAAACATCAGAGAAAAAGTGAGGGTAACATAAGACGCAGATCCTACTCTCCTACACTTGCCATATTTTCCGACTCTTTGTTGGTACACCATTTACTAGAATGACTACTGCCTCATTTTCCTCTTTCTCTCCAGCAATAGTTTCAATACTTTTCTTAAAATCCAAAGGTAAGTACACCAGTCTTCCTTTCAGCCCTCTTTGCAAGTCTGTTGGTGGCAGTTTACCCATTTTAGGCTCCATCCGAATAATAGTTTGAAAAGGATGAACAGATTGAATTAGAACCGACTCATATGTATTCAATTCTGCCAGTTCCTCCGGAATAGCTACTAATTCTAAGTTATTATGTACTGCTCTAGCAGGCATTTTTTTCTCTTCTAATTCGTTGTAACAATATTTACATATACGTTGATCACTACCTAACTCAAATCGACCTTCCACCAACAAGTAAGTTGCAAATTCTTCCCACTTACTATTGTTCTCCTTTTCACTTTTCAAATACAAATCAACATTCCTAGTTTGACTTTTATAATGATGACTACATCGACAACCAACACAAACATAGTTTGGTATTTCAGAGCACACTACATTAAACCTTCCAATTTCTTCTTCAAACTGATCAGTGCTAATCACTTTCCCATCTCCTTCAACATCTGTAATTGTCAAACTTTCACTTTCTATTGACTGCTCTTCTGAACCAAAATATCGCATTTTAATATCATCACACTGATTTTGAACATCTAATTAAGAACCATATAAAAGAGCTGTATTCAGTTCACTTAAACATAATGCAGGACTTTTTACATAGTACAGTTTCCTTACAAACATCCGCATTTCTGAATGGTGTACTGCTAACATCCTCAAGTGATGAAAAACACTTTTACACACTTTTTTTGAAAGACAAGCCAGAGAATGCCCATGTTTCTCAGTATATTTTCTTACATTACATGGATCTAGTCCTTGCAACAAATTAATCTTCTGTTTAATACTTTTCGGTGTATATTCTCTTAGCAAATTTCGCATTATATCAATAGATTCCTGTCGAATACTACAAATACTACTACAACGCCACTTATACACAGGAGCTTGTGTACGTTTCCCTTGCACTTCTTCAACTATTAACTCTTCTGCACTGTTACCAACCAATTCCACTTTTGGAAGGGGACAACCATCCTGACCTTCGTAGCAACGACCTCCAGTATCAACTGCACATGGTAAACTATTTTCCTGGAAGTAACTTTCCTCATTAAAAAAAGGCTCACTACTAGAAGTATGTTTCCAATGTCCACTAAAGATTTTGCAAAAGTTGGTTCTGTTCACAAGTCTTTTTCTTCTACTTTTCTCTTTCAACACTTTGATTACTTTATCTAATACTTTGATCCTCGTAAAATCACAATAAATAACTTCTGTTTTAAAGTGAAAGCAGTATCCACTATACTTTCGATACACCGCTTCTGTTTGAATTGCAGCACTTTCTTTTTATATTTGCAGGAGTTCTCATTAAATTCTGAATCACTCTAGTTCGAAAAAGTCTCTGATGAATTTCTTGAAATTGTTTTTGTCTCCGGGTAACAGATACTGTTTCTTTATCATGTTTTCTTTTCCTTCTATTTGAAATTGAAGTCTCCTTCTCCTTACTTGAAAAATTCTTCTTTTTCCTTTGTGTGATGTTATTTTCATTAAATGTTCGTAATATTTTTTTCAGAAATTGTCTAGTGTTTTTACCAGAAGAAACTGTTTGTGTAGTGCTCTCATTTTTTTGTAATTGAAAATCTTTTCTTTTCTGCAAATATAAATGCTTCTTTTCTTGTCTTTTTTTTCTCAGTTCTTCTAGGCATTTTCAAATATTTATCCAAACGAAATAATTTACTGAAAAACAAAAAAAAATAGATTCAATAATTTTATTACATCAGTTCAATATATTACAATAATAACATACAATTACATAAATTCTACTGACGGCTTCCAGAGGCAGTGCTGCAATGTGATGGAGCACGGCAGGGGAGCAGTAGGATGACGGGTAGTGCCATAGAACATACAGCAGGTATTTATTTAATTATTTACATACACCTTTACAATTTACATGTAATTGCACTACCTCGTACTTTTTACCTCTCCACCGCACTCCACCACCCCACACACTCCCTCTGCAACCCACCGCAGACAACTTTATAGATAATATTTTTTAAATTGTAATCTATATACTTAGGATGATATTATCAACCAAACGGCACATAGAAAAATTACGATAGCTAATTACCATAGCTAATAGCCTAACAATTTTATCTACAACTTCGCAAACATAACACTGCACCCAAAGCTTTAATTGGAGGGGAGGGAGTCTATTTTTGGGGGCCTCAAAACGGATCTCTATGGGGCTTGATATTCGGGTCTCGCAAAGGCAGTCTGTTGTTTTCTTTTTTTTATTGGACTGTAGTGAGACAGTGAGACCATGCACATTGCTCACTACTAAAAAGTGGAGACATCATGCCAGGTGAGTCGCGTTGTAGGAGAAAAGAAATCCTTTAAAGAGAGCCATTTTCTCTCACGATTTCCCTTCTCTTTTTGTAGTGCAGGAGCAACATCATCGGGGCGTGATTAGCAGAGAGACCACCAGGCGCACAACGCCCATTGTCCCGGAATCCCTGAGACAGCTTTCCAATAGCACACACAGAGCCGCACCCGAGTACTTCACAGGTCTTCAAAAGACCATTTGCTTGAAATGATGCTCTGTTTTTTTCCACCCCTTTTTAGAGCCCCTACATCCCTACTCTGCCTATTGCTGAAAGAACTAGCCTTCCCAGAAATTTCACTCTGGCTGTGCCTTTGGAGACGACCACACGCAGCCAACTCCAACACAACATTGCTCTCACCTTTCACAGGGTGTTGTTGTAGTGCTACAAAAACACCCACTTTGCCTGGCTCACTTAGGGGCATATTATCAAGAACGGCGTTAAAATTATCGCCACTTTAGCGGCAGGAAACTGCCGCTAAAGCGGCGATAATGAGCTTCATAATATGCCCTTGTGAATTCCCATAGAAGCCCAGCTTCACACCACAACCTGGCCGGCTATGGGAATTGACAAGGGCATATTATCAAGCCCATTATCGCCGCTTTACCAGCACTTTCCTGCCGCTAAAGAGGTAATAATTGTAACGCCGTTCTTGATAATATGCCCCGTTATCTTTCTAAATTAACGTCTTACACTGAGAAGCTGCTTTACATTTCTTTCCCTACATCAACCTTTGTTTAAAACACCACCAGAGAAGGGTGGTGACCTCTGGTCCACAAAGAGCAACTCAAAGCTTTTTTGTTCTTTATCAGAAACTTCACCTGCCTCTCAATGATTATCGCCAGCCTTTTTGGCCCCTTAAGAGGCTGGGTGGATGAGTAAAATACACAGTATTTAGGATCGGTGGCGGAGAGTGCACAAAAATAAGGAAAGATAGTTGAATAAAGGGCGACTGGATGGATGGCCAGATGAATGAATGGATAGCTAGATGGATAGATGTATGGATATATGGATGAATGGAAGGATACATGGATGCATGGACCAGTGCTTAGGATACACGGGTGGGCTGATAGGTGCGTAGGATTGGTTCTGGGACAGATGTATGTATGAATATATGGGCGTATAACTGGATGGATGGCACAGTGCTTACCATAGGCGATAGATACTTAGAATAACTGCAGGGACAGATGTATGTATGTTTATAGGAATTTCTGAATGAACTGAAAGATGGTTGGATGGCGCAGTGCTTAGGATGAATGGTTGCAGGGCTTTAAGTGGGCCGGCTCTGAGCACCGGCAGTTATTTTCAGAAAAACTCGAAACGGGTCTCTGTTGGGCTCTATTTTCGGCCCTCGCAAAGGTAGTCAAGTTTTCTTTTTTTTATTTTTTTTATTTGACTGCAGTCAGAGCATGCACATCGATGTGCGGATGCTCATTTTGCTCACTACTGAGAAGTGGAGACATCATGCTACGTGAGCCACGTTGTAGGAGGAAGGGCAATCCTTTAAAGAGCGTGATTCCCGAATGTAGGATAATTCGAGGGGATTTTCTTAAGCACACAATGCTAGTTATCTTCATGTAGACCACGCCCCTACTTGGATAGCGCACACCCCTTTAACAGGTTTGCCCCACCCCTTTTAGAGCACCCCCAGTTTTTTTCCCACTTAAAGCCCTCACTGCACCATAGCAACAAAGAAATGGTCCAAGCTTCCATTTAAATGTGCAATGGCACCAAGTTTCATAATTTGCCATCAACGCTGGCAGCCTTCTACCACAGTGCAAGAGTGTCTATCAGCATGAAGATTTGTTATCCACAGAAATGTTGTGTGATTTGCGTAGCTGTCTGCTGGAACACTCATCACCAAAAGGTATTAAAACATGCACATTTGCGAGAAAAACGTACACCATACCATAAACCGCTTCATAAATGGGCCCAGTGCCACTACACCACTCTCATCCCCATTCTTGCTTAACCTTCCGAAACAAGGAAAGACCCCATTAAACCTGGTAGAGCCACTATAGCAATACAGGAACTTAATTTGAACAAGTCTCTGCCGGAACGCCCAGCAACAAAAGGTATTAAAACATGCAAATTTCCAGATAAAACATATACAATGCCATAGAGAGCTTTATAAATTGACCCAGTGGCACTACATCACCTTTACTAGCTACACATATGCACGTTACAAATGTCTGTGTTATAATCAGCAACATACCCACCTCTCCCACCCCCACCCCTTCCCTTGCTTAACCTTACGAAATCAAAACAACAAGCCCCAGCACTCCCGTTAGCGCTAATATAGCCATACATAGCCTTAATTTCAACAGGTGTCTGCCGGAACGCTCATCAGCAAAAGGTATTGAAACCTGCAATTTTCCAAGTAAAACATACACCATACCATAAGGCGGTTTATAAATAGTCCCAGTACCACTACACCACCTCCATACCCGCCCTTGCTTAACTTTATGCAATAAAACAAAGAGCCCCAGCAAACCTGGAAGCACCACTATAGCCATACAGAGGATTCATTTCAACAGATATCTCCCGAAACACTCATCAGCCAAACGTATTAAAACATGCAAATTTGCGGGTAAAACATATACCATGCCATAGGGTGCTTTATAAATGGTCCCAGTAGTACTACATCACCTTTAATAGCTACACATCTGCACGTTGCTAAAGTCTGTGTTTTAATCACCAACATACCCACCTCCCCCACCCCCTCCATTGCTTAACCGTATGAAATCAAAGAGAAACCGCCACCATTCCTAGTAGCGCCACTATACCCATACTCGGGCTTAATTTTTAAAGGTGTCTTCCGCAACGCTTATCATCCACAAGTATTCAAACATGAAAATTGGCGGGTAAAACATAAACCCTCCCATAGCATGGTTTGTAAATGGGCCCAGTGGCACTACACCACCTTTACTAGCTATACATCTATATGTTACTAAAGTTGTTTAAACACTCTGTAGAGTGTATAGCAGGGGATGGGGAGAGTAAACAAAGTTGTAAATCTCAAACTTTTGATATACCGTCCCTTTACTGTATGTATATTAAGGACATTAAATTGAATGAAAAAATTGACGAGTGTCTCAAAAGAGATAGTGAATCTGAGCTTCGGTAAAACCCGGACCACTTAAACACCTACGTATATTCAGCCCAGGAACACAGCCTGACAATTACTATCACTTGTAATAACATGTACTTTACTAATGTCATGACAGTCATACAGAAAATATACCGAACATTTTCATTTCTTTTTTATCTCTCACACATTTATAAAACATCTCTTCTAAAGAAACACTCCCCAACCACTTCTATTTCATAAGAACAGACAATAATTAATATGTTTACTACCATATATTTGAGTATATCTACCTTTTTATTATTCACTAGTCACAAACTACTAAAACTATTAACTATACCCAAATGCAAATCAGAAACCATGTTCATATTATATCTCAACCTATATTCAAATGATTTAAACTATGCGTACATTTAAAAGGAACGTATCACTTTTACTCTCTATATCTCCTCTCCATGTAATCTCCAAACACTGTAGACGGCCTCACAGTACAACAACATACCTAGACTTATATGCAAATCTACCTCTCACTGTCAAAAATGAGACCACAACCTGTCCACATAACATTTCTGGCTTTGGTTTTATCGCTTTTAACTTAATAACACATACATCTCCTACCCCCCCTTCCCCACTACTTCCACAAAAAGTATAATTTGCAAACGTGGGACATTTTATTTATCTCGCCTGAATACATTAACAAACCCAAATTAACGCTGTACCTCATTTTCAAAACCATACAGTCCTTTAAAGATGACAAACTACATTTCATCTTTGTGAAAAATTCCTAAACATATATAAAGTACTTATATAACAACACGTCACACTTTATGCATATTTTATTACCAATATGAAACACCACACTTTACTAACAGGATATTATTTTGAAATAAAAAATACTTTCAAACTTAAAAATATCACCTCAAATACTTAATCACTACTACAGAACACATAGCACACCTTGTTCATTTCTACCTCACCTTTGTAGTTGGTATGCAGATTTCAAATGTCACACATGCATGCAATTCTTTCTTGCTCACACAGTTCATGTAATGCACCGCTTTCATCAAGAATTAAACCAGTAATGGCACAATTTCTCTGTCGCACCACATATAAATACATGTAAACAACAAATCAGAATACTTCATTCCTTCATCAACATTCCAAAACTTATCTCCATTGGTTGTTCTAGAATTTTGCATCTGAAAAGCTACTTAATATTCCGCACCACACACAGCTCAGAAGTTCAACCTATTGTTGCAGGGATTCTGCTCATGCACAGAACTATGTGCAGGAAACTAGGACCTCAGTGAATTGTGGTATACCAAAAAACTCACCTCAGTACCCAGAACCCCTATCCAACCTGCATCAGTGTCCCATTCGTTATCCGTATTATCTCGAAGGTCCCAATGTATAGACAACCCAGAACAAGCGACTTAGAGTATTCTCAGGAATGGTGGGAATCAGAAATACCTGTTCGCTATTATTCATACATCAATCCACAACAAAGTAATCAGAGACACGGTAAAGTTTAAAAGGTTTATTTTATAAACTACGTGTCCTAAGATGCAGTACTTTGGCTAACATAAGCAGACAAATGATTATAATTAAAACCATCAGCATTGTTACAATACCATAGAAAATGAAAGGAGAAATCATAGTATAAATGACAGTGGAATATAGCCACCTTCCTTTCGCTAGTAAACTAATATTATTAGACTAGTAGAAGGTCTCTAGGCTTGAATGGGGAACCCCATACCGTAAAGATCAGCTATATGTGGATCACATCACAGGATCAGCTTTGCTCTGTGCCTGGAAATGTTCTTCTCCAGAATGTGTTTCAAACGCATGCAAACTGTAATATTAAAGGCTCTCGACATTCAGGTATTTGCAGCTGTGTGCATATTATGACTAGAGAGTGGGCCGATCAACCTGGATTCAAAAACATACATTGTCTAGCGGCTCAGAGTGTTTTGCACATTATGTTCAGACCAAGGTCGCAGCGCACGTCCAGGGAGGTGAACAACAGACAGTTCCCAAGTGAAGAAAAGGCAAGCAAGCAGTTCTCAAATAATAACATGTCTCTGCAGTGTCGTGTGCAAAAGCAGCAAAAGTGGCAAGATGGCTTTCTAAAAGCTAACGCGCTTATGCTAACATAGCAATGCATGTATCTAAATCACTACCTTCACTACACTCCCCCTTGATCGGACTACGAACAAATAGGGATACAAAAAGGAACGCAGAGTTCAAGTTCGACAGAGCAGAACCAAGTGCATGTATTGGAAATCCCCAAAAAACAGTGAAAGTTCGAAAAAACCGTAAAAAAAAACAAAATGAAGGGAAAAAAGAAAAAATGGTAAGTCAATACATCATGGAAAGGCACAACGAGCCCAGATGTTGGAATACACAAAAAAAGTTTGGTTTGTGCTAGGGAAGCTGGACGATAATCAAGTCAATCCATAAACGTGTAAGCACAATACGTAGCAACAGCTTCCAATAGGAAGTCATTGGAACGAGTTGCAAAAGATTCCGCCATCCAGTTTAGCAAGGTAAACGAACAAACATGTTCTTCGACCACTGGAGCCTCTAGCATGTTCAGAGGACAACTGGCGTGTTCTTCTAAATAACTTCGTGCCAAGAAGTCATACGCTACCGTGCCAATGTCCCAATTACCAAGGACTCCATGTGCCGCTCCAGAGGCCATAATCCTAGCACCAGAACAGTCCAACTCATGAGCCACTAATGGACTCATCAGTCGATCATAATCCGGGGCAGGAGACACCGAGTTTGACAAGCACAAATCCAGAGCCCATTCGAAAGGACAATCTAGGCAATGAAAAACAGGTTGTACGCATGTAAAGTAGGCAAACCGGAAGGATAATCCATAGGCTATGCTCAGGGTTGCCAGTGGTAAAGTTCCATAGTATTCAAGCATCCGGTTACGAAGATGGAGCAGCCGGGCCAGGCTGTTGCGTGACACACAGTGTGCAGCCATTGTGCAGTACGCAGACCAACAGCAGCACACCAGCCACGAGGGCGAGAATCAATGGGAGCCCTCCAAAGACGCTGGAAAAAATAGAATGAAAAAAGGCCGGTTTCACACCAAAAATAGTTTGGAAGGAGGTCACGAGGCCGGAGCCCACAATTTTGAAAAAATGCACCAAGCCAGTTGTTGACGAGGCGTTAAATATAGTTTGAATCAGGGCACCAAAATGAAGTGGGAGATCAGTATTTAAAAGGGCCTGCACCTCGGTACGGGTGTTAGCTAGGTGAAGGACAAATGTTTCACGGGACGAAGTCAGAGCGACCTCTTTTTGAGACAATAGAGCCCTTATTCTGCTCATATTTTTGAACTCTGCCTTCAAGGTTGAAATGGAAGGCCAGATGGATACATCCAGCCGCCCATGCGGGGGTGGGAAAAATCACAATGTAGGGAATTCCCACTAGCATTCCGCAGCAAGCCTCGTTATTCAAAAGCAAATAACTACCGTTAGCTAGCAACGTAAAAGAAGGTGTAATAGCTGGCACTGGAATCCCTTTCAGGACACATGCTAAATTAGGCGCTTGCACATTGCACGCGCCATGCAATTGGATGTCCCTACAGACTACAGAATGATCAGGTGTGGAAGAGCATTCCTCACCCTTCAAATAAACTTCTTTACCTTCTCTCATACACCTGTATGTAAATGGGAGTGACCATACTTCATCGAGAAAGCAGAACCCAATGGTTCATATCTGCCTAGGGCCACACAGCTGAGTTCAATTCGGCCACTGAGAAAGGCAAAGGTTCTAACTTTTCAATATGCAGTAATGAGTATGTTGCATCTTTCATGGACATGAATTGTTGTTTCGCAGTTAGATTAAAGGGAAGGAATATTGATGAAGTATTCATATAGTCCCAGGGGACTTTCCCAGCCTTTAACGTTTGCAATGTCCACGCAAACTGCATTATAGAAGGCAATTGATTCTGACCATGATATAAAACAGACACATCATCCTGCACGATATCAACAACAGATGAAACAATATTATCTAATGTGTAAATTCTGGAAGAAAGGGTGTTAATGCAATTATCTATAACCGCTAGCACTTTTTCCATGTTGGCTTGATCAGTAGCCCTCAATCTGGAAGCAGCTTCAATTTGTGATAACTTCCAAACCTCATTATAAATAGCATACACCCATCTCTTGGACCTGCCACTCACAGGACCCTTAACAAAATCATTCAAATCTATTTTGCCATGTAATTTAGATAAATGAACTTTAACAGATGCCAAGGTGGAGTGTTGCAGCCAAGACTGGCATAACTTCCCAACGGAGTAGGTAGTAACCGAATGAGAAGATTCAAAGCGGAGGTCTACACGATCCTGCGTATACCCAGGCGTCAGACCCAAAAAACGATGTTGACAGGAATCTGAACTCGTCTGCCAAGTCAACCATCCTTCAGAGTTGAACTTAGAAATATTGAAGGATGAATTAGTAATGTACGACTGCAACGCATCAAGGGACAGATCTGTATGATTAGCCCAATTTGGGTAAGCACCCAGATCTGGAATAGACGGGGAATTCAGTTTTTTAGAAGTAGCAAATCCAAAGCAGGTGGTCTGAAAAATAGTCAAATTCAATAGTAATATGTGGTTTGGGATGAGGCAGGCACGATGCAAAGCTTCTGTTCCTTGTACCTGCCATGGTTTAGAACCCCAGACAGATTTAAGATCAATAGTATCTTTCCACAGATCAGAACCCCTGACCGCTAAATCATCCATAAAGGATTTGGAATATAATAATTTAGTGTGTGTCAGCCTAACCTTCGAGGCAGACTCCGCTGCCATTTTAAAATAATAGGCGGCAGGTTTTGAAACACTGAAATCAGTAAAATAGGCAAATTTGTTCACCAATGTGCTTGAGCTGCCTAACATTGGCGTTGGACAATGTTCCCATTGTGTATAATTTATAAAATTATGAAACATGTTGGCTTTATGTAAGAAATGATTGCCATAATGCTGATAGCAAAACAACTATACGTAATTAGCAGTGTCTAAGTACAAATCTTCAGCATCAAAAGCGGCATAATATTTCAAATCAGAAAACAGTGCCTCTATGGCCTGAACGTCCCAATCATCAGAGCGGATGTTTTGTTTGACCACATCTCCCATAGAAACACGAAATACATTTGGTACATTGATAACCTCAGTCGGTCCATGAATCTGAAATTTAACAGCATCCCACGCAATCCCATCTAACACAGGCCAGGCAGTAATATTCACAAAAGTCTGGTCTCTTTTCATGATGTGTGATGAGGAGTGAGGGGCCAAAGTTCCATCAATTAGTCTAATTGTAGATCTTTCTTTTAGGTAGTGTCCGTTCACAAGATGAAAAAATACCACCACAAATCTGATGGACATAAATAAAAAAACACATATGAGCATCAGCCAAATGTAAGTCCAAGGGGGAATCAAAAAATGTATTTTAAACCAAACAGCAAAAATAGAAACTTTTGATGGGGCCCTGGAAGTCATAGAGTTAGTATCAAAGGAGAAACTTGACTGTGTAACTGCGGTTGATTGTAAAATGGGTAATTTTAAATCTACAGGATAAGCATACTCAGTATCTTCAGGTAGACCACCAGCCGGTGGTAGCAATAAAGGATCAGTAACTGTATGCATCTCGATGGCAACATCAGGCATGGTGTTAGGAGCCGGAGCCAAAACAGAATTTCTCAGCATCGCAAGGCAAGAGACCGCTGGAGTCATAGTAAGAAGAATCGGCCACTCGCTGTAGTTTGATATTGTCAATTGAGATGTACCTGTTATCCTTGCGACCAGGAAGTGGAGGTAAAATGACTGTTCTTGTACCCTGCACGCCGAGCACTGGAACCGGGGCACGATAAGAGGGGCCAAACTCCTTCTTGTTCTCCACCTTCTCACGGACCAGGTCACCAACTCGAGGTAGCCAGTCGACTACCGGAATCTGAAGTGCAGCATCAGATGTGGAGGGCATGTGTTCCTTCGCAAGACTATCTCTAGCCTCTTGTAGAGTCTGTAACACAGCACAGTGGTCATCTACGTCAAAGGGTGCGGCAGACACCGCCATGTCTAGACCATCAAGGTCCGGGACAAACATTTTTATGCCAAAGAGCATCATGTATGGGGTCCGCCCACCCAGAGACCTTCTAGGGAGATTATTAAGTGCACGTTGGACGTTATACAAATGGGCTAGCCAGTTCCGACCAGTGCCTAAAACCCTAGCTGTCAAGGATTGCTTTAAGTCACGGTTCATCCGCTCTACTACACTATTACCCTCAGGTCGATATGGAGATGAAAATTTGACTTGGACCCCCACATTTTTCATGGCTTCTTTGTACGCCTTAGAGGCGAACGCAGGGCCCTGATCAGAATGAAAGGTACCACACGCAAAACTTCCCACAAAGACACACAAATCCCTGATGACAGTACGGGCATCAGCACTCCTTTGTGGCCATACCCACAGAAAACGTGTGCATGAATCCACTGCAACCAAGATATACTTGTACGCAGTATCAGAGGAGAAAGGACCGCAGTGATCCAGATAAATACACCCAAGTGGTTTATTGGATATGTACAACTGAGTTTGTGGTGGACGCGCAGCTGTTGAAGGTTTAATCTGCTGGCAAATGTCACAATCAAGAACATATGTGCGAGCTTGTTTATATAACCCTTGCCACCAGTAACGTTGTTGTAACAGAGACACAGTTGCTGCAATGCCGGCATGGGCAGACGCCATACCCTCGTGAGCTGCTGATATCAGAGATGGTCTGCAGTCCGTGTTGGGAATCAATCTGTCACCAACGTCGTTAATTCTCACTAATGGGACTTTATCAGGACTTAAGTGATAATGGTAACGAGAAGGGATCTCTCTCGGGAAATTACCTCCCTTCTCTGTAGCAGCAATAGCCGCCAAGATGTCATCATCGATCTTACTTTTGGATCTTGTAACTGCTGCTACTAAATATGTCGCCACTGCTGTTTTCGCTGCTTCGTCAGCTAAGCTGTTTCCGACAGCGTGGACACCAACTCGCTGGTGCCCAAGAGTGTGAATTACATTCACGAGAGGCAGATGTTCTTTAAGTTCTGCCACTCGAACCCAAAGCATTTTATGCTTAATTGTACTACCTTTGGAATCACGATATTCATTTTGAGACCAAAAGAATAGATTGTCGTTAAATGACTGAACACAGTAAAATGACTCACTTACTATAAGAGTAGTGACTCGCGGATCAGCAAACTCCAGTGCAAGCACCAGAGCACGTAGCTCTACCAATTGTGCGGTACAATCACCCAATGACTGCGTATGCACGACATCAGATTGGAATTCACCATTCACGAAAGTACCTGCCACGATTGCGCAAGCTCCTGAATAGGCATGCTTCGATTTCGTCGCCGGTTGCGCCGAACAGTCAGTATAAATTACACAATGGTAATCTTCGAGCGGGCGCAAAGACAGAGGAGCCGGATGAACGAATTCATATTGCAAGTACTCCTGAGTCTGTAATGAGGCATCAAAGATGTAAGTGATGTCTGGCGATGTCAGAGAAGTGGCCCATTGTATCCAACGTGGATGCAAAGCTTTTGAATTGGGTACACTGGCTTTTGTAACCGCATCTAGGGCAGGATACGGTGTGACCACCAACATGCGTTTTCCTTGCAACAGCGCTCGTTCTTTAAGAATCGCCATTTGCCCAGCAGTCAAAACTTTCTCGACTGAGGAAAAGCACAGTTCAGCCGAAGTGTACAGGTGTGATTTGAATGCAATGGGGACTGTATCGCCCTCATTGAACGTTAAATATGTGAAACCTACTGCGCCTGGCACAATTCTTATTACCAGGTTTGTGTGGTTATCACACGTCAGTAAGTATTTAGAAGCAGGAAGATCAGCCTGTAATGATTGCAAAATGGCTGAATGCTCTGGCAGCCAGCTCGATTTGGAAAAAGTAGGTTGTACCAAGGCATATAGCGGCTTGATACGCTGGGCATAATCAGGAATGTACGTACGACCGAAATTCAGAAAACCCAGTAAAGACTGTAATTTTTTCAATGTTGTAGGAGCACGCAGACATGCGCACTTTTCCAGAAAGTGAGGAGCTAAACCTTGACCCTCATTGTTGAGCTCATAGCCCAAAAACAACACTGTATGCTCTGCAATGTGAGACTTCACAAAGTTGAATTTGTAACCGAAGTCTGCAAACATAACAATAATGCGATCAACGCGACACAGATGCGGCCACAACTCGTCATCCGTGAGATAGATATCATCAACATACGAGTACGCATCCGGGTCTATGCTCTCTAAAAGTGAGACTACACGTGCAGCAAAGACGCCAGGGCTATTTTTATAGCCCATGGCCAATCTTTTAAATTGTTTTTGCTTGCCGCCAGTTGTAAACGCTGTCCACTGACTAATAATAGAGGACAGGTTATGGCTGTAAAAGCCATTTGATATGTCAAGTGTGGTTTTAAACCTTTTACGCACAAGACTATCAACTAGGGCAGAGCTGTGGGTATTCTGTACCGCGCACGTCCGGCAATGAGAGTTTAGGTGCCGGTAATCCAAAACTAGGCGGTACGACCCATCAGGCTTTGTTACAGTGAATAAAGGATTATTCATTGGTGACACACATGTTTCAATAACACCCTGATATTCCAATTGAGCAAGGATTTCCGCGACGTGAGATCTAGCTTCGCGGCGCATGGGATATTGGGGTTGTGGTTGAGGCATAGACCAAAAGGGAATCTCATGGCTGGGGGACAATTTATCCCAGCCTACCTGAGTGCGATACAAAGCCTGTGCAAGCACCTGAGCCCACTCTTCAGCAAACTTTTCAGCATGCTCCTTCGGCACAGTATGCGCAAAGGACGGGAGGATTACCTCTTCCCCTCTAGGAGCATCTAAAATGAAAGTCGGGGGCCAGTCTGCCTCCGCCAACAGAATGTCATAGGAAGAGGTCAGATTATCCCAAAAAATCCCTTGTATTGTGCGTTGTATGTCACCTTCGATTAAGAGGACTATATCATATAGTCTGTCAGGGGGAGCCACTCTAGTGTCCGCAGTTTCTACAGTAACGAACGTGTCAGTTGCTGTCGCGTCCAGATATGGACGTAGTGCTTGCCGCACTACTGTAACCTCCGCTGCGCTGTTGAGCAGCGTTATCGCCCATGTCAGGTTCCGAAGCTGCGTCCGTACTATCTGTGGCATACCTCGCTGTTAGCGCAGCAACCTTCTTCTTTTGAAACGGGGGACGTTGACGTGCAAACTCGTCTTGCTTGCCTCTACCTTCACCCGGACGGGGTTGCTCACGACCTTGCTGGGCACCCCGACCTTTGCCACGTTCTCTCCACCGGACTGCGAGGCCAATGTTTCCTGTGAAGAACGAGGAGAACGTTCAGTAACCTGAAATCTACCAGGTGACTTAATACTAGTGCGATCGCGCAAATCGTTTGTGCGCTCACTAGTTGGCTGTGTGGGAGACGTAGGACGAGACCCCTGTTTCTGCTGCTGCTTTCCCTGTTTCTTTTGTCGCCAATTTTGCTTTGGAAAATTTGGACGATCGTCTTTAACAGACGAGCTCACCTTAGTTTGTTGTATCAGGTCAGGAATGACTATAGTTGGTTTAACCCCTAAACTACTGCGGCCAATTGTTCTATACGCCTCCGCAATAATTTTAGGCAACTCTTTTGGCTTGTCGAGTTCATCGACGCAGGCTAAGCCATTAGCCACTTGGAATTGTACCGCATCTCCCTTGAGTGTGGAAACACTGCTTCCAGTTGGTCAAATTTCTCAGCAAGCCAATAAGGCAAATCGTCCTTATTCTGGGGGCGCTTGCCCAACACGGAATTAACTATGACTGGGCTAATACCAAACGCAGGATGACCAGCTGGTAGACCAGCAACAGCAGGTGCCCCCACCTGCACATTGCGCGAAACGTATTGCACCAAAGCCCTATAAACTGTAATTAGGGCAGTATGGAGTGTACGCAATTCATCCACCTCAATAGTCACATAGCGGGGGTGAGGCGTAAATCCGTCCAGCACCGGCCACGTGGCCCCTGGAATTGACAAAGGGCCGAGTCTAGCCGGTGCAACCGCATGGGGAAGGGTGCCATTAAACCAAATGCTATGATGCCAGGCTGAAAGTGGAATCTCCATGGTCATGTATGGCGTAAAATTTGCTGGGACCCGTGTGTGAGTATACGAGTGAAACGTATTATCATCCGCATTCACTGCCTGCAGCGTCACCCAAGAGTAAAACAACTCATAAGGGTGTGACGCGTCCGCACTCAGCACAAAAATTACAGCCATCCCATTGTCCAGTACCCCATACTGCATCAAGTGACGCCGCAAAGGCGTACGACTATGTGCTGCAATTTCGACCGCCATAAGGACACAGAGAAGAACAACAATGGATTTTACAGTAGCACAAGGGTTCAGAAATATAAAACACATTTTTAATTTACAAGCTTGTATGAACCTTTTAGGTTACTAACAGGTAGGTGAAATCCGTCACTCCCGTTATCCGGAAACAAGAGTGAGGGTGTTGTGGACTAATATAAGCACTACTAAGGCGTTTCAAATCAAAAGACCAAACGTTAGGTGCGTCATGTTGCAGGGATTCTGATCATGCACAGAACTATGCGCAGGAAACCAGGACCTCAGTGAATTTTGGTGTACCAAAAAACTCACCTCAGTACCCAGAACCCCTATCCGACTAGCATCAGTGTCCCATTCGTTATCCGTATTATCTCGGAGGTCCCAATGTATAGACAACCCAGAACAAGCGACTTAGAGTATTCTCAGGAATGGTGGGAATCAGAAATACCTGTTCGCTATTATTCATACATCAATCCACAACAAAGTAATCAGAGACACGGTAAAGTTTAAAAGGTTTATTTTATAAACTACGTGTCCTAAGATGCAGTACTTTGGCTAACATAAGCAGACAAATGATTATAATTAAAACCATCAGCATTGTTACAATCCCATAGAAAATGAAAGGAGAAATCATAGTATAAATGACAGTGGAATATAGCCACCTTCCTTTCGCTAGTAAACTAATATTATTAGACTAGTAGAAGGTCTCTAGGCTTGAATGGGGAACCCCATACCGTAAAGATCAGCTATATGTGGATCACATCACAGGATCAGCTTTGCTCTGCGCCTGGAAATGTTCTTCTCCAGAATGTGTTTCAAACGCATGCAAACTGTAATATTAAAGGCTCTCGACAGTCAGGTATTTGCAGCTGTGTGTATATTATGACTAGAGAGTGGGCCGATCAACCTGGATTCAAAAACATACATTGTCTAGCGGCTCAGAGTGTTTTGCACATTATGTTCAGACCAAGGTCGCAGCGCACGTCCAGGGAGGTGAACAACAGACAGTTCCCAAGTGAAGAAAAGGCAAGCAAGCAGTTCTCAAATAATAACATGTCTCTGCAGTGTCGTGTGCAAAAGCAGCAAAAGTGGCAAGATGGCTTTCAAAAAGCTAACGCGCTTATGCTAACATAGCAATGTATGTATCTAAATCGCTACCTTCACTACACTTTTTTATCACCGCACTTTCTGGAACATTCTACGACACCTGCAGGTTAAAAGTTCATGATTTTTTTAAACGTAACCTTTTCTTTTTTAGCATATTCTCGAACATTTAACACGTCCTGTGGGTTAAAAGTTCACCATTGTTCAAAGTTACAAATGTACCTTCCAAATGTAAGTAGCACATCTGGTTGAGCTTTGCACATTTCATCCTATGGTATGTATGTATCTGATTAGAGCGAAACACTGTGTCAGGGGCTGGTTTTACTCATTTCAGGTTGGCTTGGTTGGTATTTTGCCAATTCAAAGCTATAGTGCAGTGCCTGAAGTGGTAAATGGCTTTTGTCATTTTACAGCTCGGCAAGGACAGCACTTTGCTAGTCCTATGCTTAAAGACTTTGCTCTAGAAATGGCAAAAGACTTTATCCATTTCTATCTCGGCATGAATGGCACTGCGCTAATCCTATGCTTAAAGACTTTGATAGAAAAGCAGACATTTGAGGTGAGCAGCTCTAGAGTGTCGCTGGTGTTGAGAGTGCTCTATACAGGAGCTGCTTTCCACCTAAACTTGAGAACTACCCAGAGTTCTCTGCTTCTTTTTTGCATATATATATATATATATATATATATATGTATTATCTACTGGCGGTCGCCAGTAGATAGTTATAGTTAGGACCTATTTTCCATAGAAAATCTGCGACATTCTATTGGGAATATCTGTGGCGCCGATTGAGGAATCTTCGTGAAATTTTCCAGACTTTTGGCCAGCTCCGCTCCGCTCCTACCCTGAAAGTTTTGTGGTGATTCGTCAAGCGGGGGCGGAGAATAAATGGGGGTCCCAAAACGCGTTTTCCCCATGCAATTTCCCATAGGATCTGTTGTCGCAGCTACAGCCCGAACCGCTGAACGGAATGACACCAAATTTGGCAAAGAGGTAGTCCTCAGTTTGGACTCGTGCCTTTTGCATATTTGGTGTGAATCTGTTCAGTAGTTCCTGAGAAAATTAGGGTAAAAATGTTAGTGATATCTATGGCCGGGGAGGATCCGCGGACCCTACCCGCACCGTAAGCGCACCCTCCCCGAACCGAGCGCGCACCCTCACGATCGAGCACTGAATGCTAATTGGCTGTCGAGCGTCTCTCTACATTCGAAACCAGGAACTGTTGGCGGCCATTTTCTGCCTCGGTAGAAGTGAGGCTGAAGATGGAAGGGAATAAGTGTGTAAAAGATATAAAGGGGGCAGAGTGGAAATACTCTGACCCTCTAGATCTCCTTAGGGGGTCCCAGAAGGACTCCCTGTGGCCCAACTTTAAAAAAAAAAAAAAGCGGCGAAATGCGCGCACGGTGCGCGCATTCTATCGCGTTGGATGCACGGATTCTCTCGCGGTGGGTGCGTGGATCCACTGCAACCTTTTTTGAAAACGACAAGAAATCATTGGTTGTATAACAACTTTCTACACTGAAAGGTAGGGTGTATATTTTTGTTTTTTAAAGGTATGATTGTTATTGGTTAACAAAAACAGATTGTAAGGAACATTATATATGATAAGCTGATATGTTGAAAAGTCAAGCACACTTCCTGCCTTGTGTAGGAACATTGTGTGCTGAACTTGTGACCTGTGAGCTCAGTGTAGTGTTCCATTAGCTGTTTCTATGATAACAGGCAGAAGGCAGATTGGGGGAAGGGTTGAAATGTATTTCAGTTGGAAAGGGTTGAACTGTTTAACCAATAGAAATGTGCGTTTGCTTTTGAGTTTATGTGCGAAGGATTGTGATTTGATGTTTACATGTATATGTGTGGAAAATGAAAGGGAAACTTTTTCATTCTTTGCTTTTGCTGAGAGGTGCACAGTGCTGAAATTCTGTAAAAGAAAATATGGTGAGTGACTGATATACTTCTTAATCTACAAAACAACTTGAAAGATGAGTTATTTAATTGTGAGGGGATGTATGTAGACTATTTTGATTTTAATCAGACTAATGTATTTTTCCTGCTAAAGTGTAGGGAGTACTTTTTTTCTCAACAATCTTATTGACAGTGTGTGTGCATGTGGAAACCATTTTGTGATAAGGATTTGTTTTTTTCATGTGTTTGTAGACAGATAACTATGCAGTTTTTATATTTTGGTAGAATTAGAAACCAGTCATTGTTTATGAATTTGTGAAATGAGTTATGTTTCTGCAGTAAAATGTAGTACTCCTTGTAGATGAAGAAATGTGTTTTGGTATAGTGCAAGGGATAGTGGTGCTTGTCTAGAATCACACTGTGAGTGTGTGTGCATTTGGGAACCACTGTGAGAGAAGGATTGGGTAACATCGTGTATTTTCTGACAGAGAGCTCTTTTAAAACCGGTCATGTTGTCAAGTTTTAGTAGCATTAGAAGCCAGTCTTTGCTTAAGTGTTGATTAAATGAGTCAGGCATTGACACTAAAGTGCAGTTGTGAAATATGTAGATTGTGTGCAGTTTCCTTATCACTTCCAGTGTAGTAAATGAGTTTTGGTAAACTCCTAGGGATAGTGGTGCTTGTCTAGAATCACACTGTGAGTCTGTGTGCATTTGGGAACCACTGTGAGAGAAGTGTTTGGTAACATCGTGTATTTGCTGAGAGAAAACTGTTTTGAAACCTGTCATGTTGTCAAGTTTTAGTACCATTAGAATCCAGTGTTTGCTTATGTGTTGATTAAATTAGTCAGGCGTTGACATTAAAGTGCAGTCGTGAAATATGTAGATTGTGTGCAGTTCCCTTACCTCTTCCACTGTAGTGAATGAGTTTTGGTAAACTCCTAGGGATAGTGGTGCTTGTCTAGAATCACACTGTGAGTCTGTGTGCATTTGGGAACCACTGTGAGAGAAGTGTTTGGTAACATCGTGCATTTGCTGGCAGATAACTGTTTTAAAACATGTCATGTTGTCAAGTTTTAGTAGCATTAGAAGCCAGTATTTGCTTATGTGTTGATTAAATGAGTCAGGCATTGACACTAAACTGCAGTCGTGAAATATGTAGATTGTGTGCAGTTCCCTTATCACTTCCACTGTAGTGAATGAGTTTTGGTAAACTCCTAGGAATACTGGTGCTTGTCTAGAATCACACTGTGAGTCTGTGTACATTTGGGAACCACTGTGAGAGAAGTGTTTGGTAACATCGTGCATTTGCTGACAGATAACTGTTTTGACACCTGTCATGTTGTCAAGTTTTAGTACCATTAGAAGCCAGTCTTTGCTTATGTGTTGATTAAATGAGTCAGGCGTTGACATTAAAGTGCAGTCGTGAAATATGTAGATTGTGTGCAGTTCCCTTACCTCTTCCACTGCAGTGAATGAGTTTTGCTAAACTCCTAGGGATAGTGGTGCTTGTCTAGAATCACACTGTGAGTCTGTGTGTATTTGGAAACCACTGTGAGAGAAGTGTTTGGTAACATCGTGTATTTGCTGAGAGAAAACTGTTTTGAAACCTGTCATGTTGTCAAGTTTTAGTACCATTAGAATCCAGTGTTTGCTTATGTGTTGATTAAATTAGTCAGGCGTTGACATTAAAGTGCAGTCGTGAAATATGTAGATTGTGTGCAGTTCCCTTACCTCTTCCACTGTAGTGAATGAGTTTTGGTAAACTCCTAGGGATAGTGGTGCTTGTCTAGAATCACATTGTGAGTCTTTGTGCAATTGGGAACCACTGTGAAAGAAGCGTTTGGTAACATCGTGTATTTGCTGACAGAAAACTGTTTTAAAACTTGTCATGTTGTCAAGTTTTAGTAGCATTAGAATCCAGACTTTGCTTATGCGTTGATTAAATGAGTCATGCTTTGACACTGATGTGGTGTACTTAAATATGTAGATTGTGTGTAGTTCCATTAGCTCTTCCAGAGTAGTGAATGAGTTTTGGTAAACTCATAGGGATAGTGGTGCTTGTCTAGAATCACACTGTGAGTTAGTGTGTATTTGGGATCAGTGTGAGAGAATCATTTGGTAACATCATGTATTTGTTGACAGATAACTGTTTTAAAATCTGTCATGTTGTAAAGGGTTAGTAGCATTAGAATCCAGTCTTTGCTTATATGTTGATTAAATGAGTCATGGCTTGACACTGATGTGCTGTACTTAAATATGTAGATTGTGTGCAGTCCCCTTACCCCTTCCACAGTAGTGAATGAGTTTTGGTAAAGTCCTAGGATAGTGTTGATTGTCTAAAATCACACTGTGAGTCTGTGTGCATTTGGGTAAGGATTGTGAGAGAAGCATTTGGTAACATCGTGTATTTACTGACAGATAACTGTTTTAAAACCTGTCTGTTGTCAAGTTTTAGTAGCATTAGAAGCCAGTCTTTGCTTATGCATCACATCACTGATGACATCTCAAATGACATCACTGATGACATCACTGATGACATCATCCAGTGACTGTGTGTTTCTGTAAATTTTAAATATGTTTTATATATTTATAGTGAAAGGCCTGTGGAAGAATGAGTGGCTGTACAAGTGTGTGAATGGATGATTTTCTAGGTGCGTAACTGACTCTATAAGTGAGTCATTAAATGTATCTTACTGCAGCCTAGTGACTAAACTGTGTGAATGTCTGTATGTTTCTGTCTGTTGGTGTATAAGTGGCTGCATGGTTTTGTGAATAGCTATATGAGTGTCTATATGGGTTATCGATTGGTTGTATGGGTGCCTGAGTGTTTGTGTGGGTAGGCTGTGTGTGACTCTGTGCATAGATGTGTGAGTGGGTGATTCTATGGGTGCATGGTTTTAAGAGTGCATCTGTGATGAACTGTATGGTTGAGTGAGTGTATGTATGGGTGTGTTAGGGATTGAATGTATATCTCAGTGGTACATTTGTGACTAACTACATATGTGAAAGGCAGTATATATGCATGTAAGAGTATATAAGTGGGTATATGTAAGAGTGTGTGATTGTGAGAGTAGCTGTATGGATGAGTGTGTGCTTGTATCAATGATTGTATAAGAGCGTGAGAATGTGGTACTATTTTTATGAGTAAGTGAACTTGAGTGTGTATAACTGCATAGGTGAGTAAATGGGAGTGTGATTAATTATTTGCATGACTGACTAGGTGTGACAGTACCTCTATGGATGATTGGTGGTGTGTGAGTGTCTATGTAGGTGTATAAATGCATATGATAGTCTTGTACGGAGTGACTGTAAGTATGAGTGACTGTACATGTGAATGAGTGGAGGTGTATGTAGACCTAAGAGTTAATAAGTGGGTATTTAGTTATTGGTATTGGAGTATCTATGGTTTTGAGAATGGACGTCTGAAATTTTGAGTTTGTGTATCAACGGTTAAATTAGGGTGTGAGAAGATGCAGTAATTTATCACATGGATGATGTCATCAGTGATGTCATCAGTGATGTCATTTGAGATGTCATCAGTGATGTCATCAGTGATGTCACTGACCATGTCATGAGTGATGTAATATGTGACGTCATCAGCAGTGCATTGCGGGGGTGCGAGTTATAGTTAGCTGAACTAACCATAACAGGGGAATTTCTAGGGTTTTGTACGAGGGAAATGTCCAGCTAACTATAACACCCCTGAAACCTATGGTTTTTTCAGTGAACATATATATATGTATATATATATATATTCAATGACAAAACCATAGGTTTCAGGGACGTTATAGTTAGTTCGACATTTCACTCATACAAAACCACAGAAATTCCGCCGTTATAGTTAGTTTAGCTAACTATAACTCGCGCCCCACAATGCACTGCTGATGACATCACATATTACATCATTCATGACATGGTCAGTGACATCACTGATGACATCTCAAATCACATCACTGATGACATCATCCACGTGACAATCTGATGCGCCTCCTCTGACCCTAATATAACCGTTGATACACCCCCTGTTAAATACAGACTACCATTCTCAAAACCATCGACACACCAATACCAGTTACTACAAATGCACTCACTAATTCCTAGGTCAACAGACACATGCACTCATACAACACTTTCATATGCACTCATACACCTATACCTACACTCACATACCACCACTCATCCTCGTCAGTCATGCACTTATCCTAGTCAGTCATGCAAAGAATCAATCACAGTTTCATTTACTCACCTACACAGTTATACACACACCACCTCATTTATTCATACAGATACTAACGCATACTTACTCTCTTATATAATCACTAATACAAGTATACACTCATCCATACAGCCACTCCCACAATCACATATAGTCATTTATATACTCCAACTCTCACACACACTGCCTTTTACTTTTGTACTTACTTGGACATCTACTACTGAGAAATCCATTCACTCACCAACACATCCATACACACACTCACTCACCCATAGAACTGTTTCCACATGCACTCTTAAAGTCATACACCCAGTCAATCAACCACTCACACATCTATACACAGTAACACACCCTCCACCCAACCACACACACACTCAGTCTTCCATACAATTACTCAGGCAACTAATCAATAACCCATATAGACACCTGTGGAGCTACTGACCAACTGATGCAGCAGGTTATACAACAACAGACAGACTGATACAGACATTCACACAGTTTGGTCAATAACCCATGTATTCAGTAAGACACATGTAATCACTCACTTAAACAGTAACTCACACACCTACTAAATCCTCCATCCAGACACTTATACATCCACTCATTCTTCAATACAGCTTGATATTTATATAATACACATGTACATTTTAAAGAAAAACACATTTACTGGATGATGTCATCAGTGATGTCATCAGTGATGTCACTGACCATGTCATGAATGATGTAATATGTGATGTCATCAGCAGTGCATTGCGGGGGCGCGAGTTATAGTTAGCACAACTAACTATAACGGCGGAATTTCTATGGTTTTGTATGAGTGAAATGTCCAACTAGCTATAACGTCCTTGAAACCTATGGTTTTTTCAGTAAATTTCAAAGGTTTTTTTAAATGCTGATTTGGAATTATAACATCCCTGAAAGCTATGGCTTTTTCAGTGAATTTCAAAGCTTTTTAAATGCTAATTTCTAATTATTTTCTTCTTTAAACCTATAGTTTTTTCAGTGATTTTAAATTATCACTTCATTGTCAACCTAGTGAAAACAGCCAATATCCCCAGTTTTTCCAGCAATAGCTTCCACAAATTTATTTTTGTCACAAATGAGAACAACAACTAACGGTAATAATATACAGAGTAGACGTCCCAGTGCAAAAATTAACACAAAAGCACCTGTTCCCGATATTTTCAACAAGCAGCCAAATCTGGGGCGCAATCCAAAAACAGGGAATAAGCCACATTTGTAGTAGGTATCTAACATCTGCATTTTACTGGTGTAAACCAGGACGACTACCTACAATGTGAAAGGGATCGCAGCCCAGAATCACATCTGAAGCACAACATATGTCATAGAGTTACTGATTACACAGCTCAAACACCCATGAAGGCCACAACACTGACTGCCACCAGCCTCAGGACGCCCCCCCGAACCACCCCCCTCCCTACTACCACCGAGGCAGCGCAGAACAGGACAGCGGACCTTCCAAAAACGGCATGGTCCCTCAGCCACACAATACCTGAATGTTGGCAGATATGGCAAGCAAATATGTGTGAAGGATGCAACTCATCCATCAATAATAATAATGCACGGGGCGTGGTTTCGCTGAGCTGAGAAATGGCCGCACGCTAGAGCGGCTCTGCCGGCCGAGTCCAAATAATCAGAAATTAATCCGGTAATACTGCCTCAGTCGAGAGCCTGCTACCTTTTTACTGCCCTGCATGCGGGGTGGCAGCGCTGGGGAGCAGAATTCTGGACAGCCGGAGCGGGTGGCGGTGAAGATGACTGTGAGGCCTGCCAGCGCCCGAGTAACATAAAGCCTGGACCTCGGGTGACTACTACCCTGGGAGGCCCTGATCGGCAGCTGGGGGCGCGACAAAGAGAGAGAGGATGCCGACTGAGAGGAGACAAGGAACACAGCTGGAGGACGCCGCAATTGCGTGTGTGGGCACCCACTGACATCGGAGGATCCTGGAAAGTTGACGGGGGAGAGCCCCGAGTGTCAGCTCGAAAAGGAAGCTGCGCGATGTCTCCCATAGTGCGCTGAAGGTCCCGGAGGTTGCGGTGGGGCAGTGCAGTGGGAACATTTTCGGTGCCAAACTTGCCCCGGTAAATGAGCGCAGATGCGCTCTGCTCCTGTCTGCGCTGGGGCCTGGCGGTGGGATATAGCCCTCAGGAGGTGATGCCATTTTGGGGGAGGCCTCGCCCAACCGCCGCTGCATGGGCTTTAAAAACTATCAATTGGACGCCCGGGAGATTGCGGGCTAAGGGGAGATCAATTTAACAAGTCGTGGCCTGGCCCCTTGATTGGAATGTGAGAGTGGCTGCCTGACAGAAGTCCCAGCGAGGACATCGTGTGAATTCAGAGACAATGCTTGGATGCTGCGATTACGAAGGGTGGCGGATGATGGTGCGGCGCATGGCTGGTGCGGGGGCAAGTGGATGGATTGTTGACCCAGTGCTGCGGTCCTAGGATTCTTGGAGGAGGACGGCAGGCTGATAGCCCCACGAGGATAGGTGGAAGGGGGGCCGCTGAGGCGATGGACTTTGCTTCTGCCGTGCAGGGGGACTGTGATATTGGTCACACACATGCTGCAATGCTGCACCACAGGATAGTGCTGATGTTGGGGGCTGAAGAAGCTGGGTCATACTGTGGAGCACTACTTGGAGCACACGGGCAGAGGGGGAAAGGCATCTAATGCGCATTGTAAACATCAGACAAGGAACGTAGAAGCTAAGGCACTCGTAGAAAGCCGTGCATAGCAGAAAACGGCGTCCTTACAGTAGAACAATAGCAGAAGGGCAAGACAAGCTGTGCATTTTTGGAAACTCTCCGCAGGAGTCCAGCTAGAGCTGCTGGGACAGTAAGTACCCTGAACCACACCTGCCATGCTCCTCTAAAGAGGGGTTAAAGACTGTATCAGATATCAGTTGGCAGTGATCAATTCCTAGTGGAAGTGAAAGGAAAACAATTGAACCGAGTCTCATGTCTGGAGGCAGTGTGTTTCATAAGCGGTGAGCCCGCCTATAGCAAGCATCGCCACGCGGAACCAAGGGCCGGCCAAGATGGGAAAACCTTAAACGCGGCAACCCAGAACCACTTTCGAAAAAAAATCTAACAAAGCGGCAGAAGGCGAGTCTAGCCAGCAGAGCCAGGCGGAGGATGGTGCTGCATCAGTGCCACCGGAAGAAGATATTCGATCCATGTTCAAAAATCTGAAATCAAGTCTTCAAGGCCTTGACTCCAAAATAGATTCTCTTGCAGAAAGAATGGACAGGATAACGCATAGGGTGAAAAAACAGGAAGGCCGTATTAGTGTATTGGATACCAGAGTCACAGAGACGGAAGAGGGGCACACAGAAATAGACAAGAAATTGCGTGAAATGGATGGGGTGCTGCATGCAATTAAGTTAAAGAATGAGGATTTGGAAGCCAGATCGAGGAGAAACAACGTAAGAATTACAGGAATTTCGGAAACCACACACATATAAAATATGGAGAAATACATAGAGACCATGATGAAAGATCTTTTTGGCCCCGCCTTGTCTGCCATGTTTCTAATAGTACGGGCTCACAGAACGCTAAGTCCTAGGCCACGGCCAGGTGCACCGCCAAGACCCATACTGGCGAGGGTCCTCAACTATAGGGATCGTGATGTGATCCTTAGAATGGCGCGAGAGAAAGGGGCCATACAATACAACGGGAATAACATTGCCATGTATCCAGACTTCACGCTACAAGTCCAAGCGTCCCACAGAGAGTTTATGCCAGCCAAGAAGATTTTTCAACAGATCGGCACCAAGTACTCGTTGATATATCCCGCCAAATTGTGGATCCAAGGTCCTGGCAAGCCCACCTTCTTTACAGATGCGAAGGCTGCTTTGACGTACGCAAAGCAGATGGCCAAGGAGCAGAGACAGAGAACATCATCGGAAGACCCTCATGCGGCAAATAATCTGAGTGATAATGACTGAAAGATCCAACATACTACACTGGCTGTGCAGATAAGTCCATATCTAAGAGTTGTTAGGCGACTAGGTTGATGATGGCTGAAGGGTCCTTTGGTTGTACGATTTTGATAGGTCAATACGTTAATTTTCCTGTAATTTCATGGCCCCCCAGCGCACAGATCGACACTGATGAGGATACATAATGGCTCTGTGCCTTGGGGCAGTAAGCGATATGCTCGGCCACCCTGCCATGAGTGCAGGGGTGTTACGTGGCGTACCCAAGTTCCCCATGGGATGATTCCCTCAGGGTTCCTAATATGGAGCTATTGTTTGGGGGATATCACAACTTGTTTGGGGGGTTGGTGTGGGAGGGGCTGGGGGGAAGGGACAGTTCTTTTTTGGGTACCTGCCATACTATAAATGTACACCCAGTAGTCGATGGTGGTTGACGCGTGTGGTTGTATCCACATCTAGACATAGGAATGCTGCCGACACGGATAGAAATTTGCCTGAGGTTCTGTTAACTGTTGATCTGGGGGGCCCTGCATCACCTACAGGTTGTAAGCATATCCAGTATCTGTTTTTACTATGTCGCACCTGAAATGTCTCACATGGAATGTTAGAGGCTTAAATGATCGGCAAAAGTCGAGATTGGTCCATTCATACCTCTCTAAACATGGAGTGGACATATGTTTACTGCAAGAAACACACTTGATGGGAGGCACGGCGGGCATGCTTAGGAACAGTAGATGGGGGAGGTTGTGGGCGGGGTGTACTCCAACTACTCACGGGGAGTGGCTATATTGATACACAAGGGGCTGCAGTGGCGCACACATCGCACAATGATAGATAGGGATGGACGGTATATTTTATTACAAGGCACACTGTACAATACGCCCACGGTGATAATCAACACTTATGGCCCACACATGGACGCCCCTGACTTTTTTCAACACATCTGGCAAATGGTGCAATCCTTGAATAACACTACAGTCATCTGGGGTGGGGATTTCAATGTAGTCCTTTCGGAAGTGGCTGACAGGCAGGGCATATCACGTGAACACCACCCGAGAGCAGCCGCAATGCTGCAGGATATCATATCGACCTGCACTTAGTCGAATCCTGGAGAGAGTTGCACCCAACACTTAGAGAGGGCACCTGTGTGACACACCACCGCAACGCCTGGTCGAGGCTAGACTTTTGGTTATTATCCAAAGACATGCACACTTGGGTCACCGCCGCTGTGCACCACCCGTGTACACTCTCGGGTCATGCACCCGCACAGCTGACATTTAAAGAACCAGGTCCATATATAACTCCATCCAGCTGGAGGTTTCCTTCAGGGGCACTACTGCACCAAGTCTTTCGGGAAGAATTACGGGTGAAAATAGAAGATTACTTCATACTTAATGAGGGAACGGTGGAGTCACCAGGTATGCTATGGGAAGCATTTAAAGCTGTGCTACGGGGAGACTGTATAGCACTCAAAAGAGGAGTCCTTAGAGATAATACGTACCACATTGCAGAAACTGGAGTGTGAAATTGGAGTGCTGGAACGTGCACGGGCTCACTCCCCATCCCCTGCTATTGCAGCACAGATTAGGTCTAAATTGTTGGAATTTCAGGCAGAGGCAGAGAGGGAAACGGTATATTTATACAAACATGCTCAGGCATGGCGCTATGGAGAGGGGGAAAGAGCCGGGAAAACACTAGCAGGATTACTTAGACCACCTAGGGGGGCGGATTATATAACTGAAATGCTCACAGAAGACGGGGAGCTGGTTAGAACACCACCAGAAATCTTAAGCACAATGTCCAGGTATTATGAAACACTATATGCTTCCAAACCCAACCCTTCACAGTCTGACATAGTGGACTATCTGGACACCATGGCTCTGACATGGTTTAGCGACAGAGCTAGGCAATACATGGAGCTTCCCATCATGGTAGAAGACATTAGGCAAGTAATATACCCGATGCGACGAAACACGTGTTGGCTGGTGAACGAACAAAGAAATAAAAGAAAGAAAGACTCAAGAATTACCATTCCTTTGTCCATGTGTTGCTTACAGCATGTATAATCAATCTTTATTACTGTTCTGTACGTGTGCTGAGGACAAATTGTTGTGTTTAGTCAATTGGCATCTGCCGATTATCCGGGGAGTATAGTGGTGCTCCTCACCTTCCAGCACCGTAACCTTTATAGACAGCCTAGGGTACTCCGTGGATGGTATTCTCCTTAAGTGGCGCCATTTTCCTAAATCAAAAACCACGCATTTTCAGTATAAGCAAGTAATAAGCAGTATACCGGCGGGGAAGGCTCCGGGGGCGGACGGGCTTACTGTGGCCTTTTATAAGGAGTACTCCGATCTGCTGGCCCCGCGTCTATTGCAGGTATTCCTAGAGGCTATGGAGACAGGTATCCTTATTCCCACGTTACGAGAGGCCACTATAGTTGTTCTGCTGAAACCTGAAAATGACCCTGCTGCGACTGATTCATACCGCCCACTCTCTCTAATAAATCTAGATGCTAAGATCTATGCCTAACTCATTGCCAACAGGTTGCAACCAATGCTGCCGCAGATAGCATTGCCGGACCAGTCTGGTTTTATACCAGGTCGCTCAACTGCCCATAACGTACGAACGCTTTTTGGAACTCTGCATTATTTGGCCCCCCATGTACAAGCAATTACTGCACTTTTAGACGCCACGAAGGTGTTTGACTTATTGGAGTGGGGGTTCCTCTTTGTCCTACTGTCCCGTATGGGGTTTAGCCCTTTATTTCTCAAGCAAATTCAGTTGCTTTACACGAATCCTGTGACACGGGTCAGGATAAACGGGCAAATGTCGGAACCTTTTGCCACAACAAGGGGAACAAGACAGGGTTGCCCGTTGTCGCCACTGTTGTTCGCCATTGCTACGGAGCCATTGGCGGCCCGGCTTGGCCAACACCATACACATAGGAGCATAGGGTTCACGTCTAGAGGGCTGTTGATCTCAATGTATCCCGATGACATGATAATATATCTAACAAACCCTGAGGAGAACTTTGTAGAAGTAATGCGAGAGATCGTTCGTTATGGTAGGCTTACAGGCATTCAGGTAAACTGGTCCAAATCCGTGATCTTTCCGCTCACTGACAATACCACTCCGGTTGACACGGAATTTCCTGTACAGTGGGCAAGTGGGGAAGTTAAATATCTGGGAATATGGATGAGCAGATCACTGCACGAAATATGTCTGACAAATTACGGAACAGTAGTGGATTGGATAGAATGCAAAATAAAGAAATGGAAACAGTTACCGCTGTCATTGATGGGTCGAATGGCCATCGTTAAAATGGTAATCTTACCCAAACTCCTATACCTATTTGTAAACATCCCGATGCTGCTAAATACACATTTTTTCAGGAAACTAAGATCCCACATTCTCAACCTGGTATGGGCGGGCAAGCAGCCCAGAGCATCCGGGAAGCTGTTGACACTACCCTTTACCCAGGGTGGATTGGGGGCTCCTGATTTGAACTTTACGCCTATAGCGCTCAGGCGCAATATTTGCACTTTTGGCAGCACCCAATGCCCTTTCAACCCCATGTGGCGGTCGAAATTGATAGAGTGGCTCCCATTCCACTGAACACGGCAATCTATCAGCCCTATAAGAGACCCCATTTAGAAATTGACACGGTATAAACCATGAGGTGGGCTTGGAGAGAGATTGCAAAGAGGGCCCATCTCGAGGAATTATACGCCCCATCTATGCCAATGGGGGTAACCCGCTATTAACTCCATTAACGGACAAAGCAATCACATCGAGAGCTAAGGTGCATGCATTGGAGAAGGGTAGCGATCTATTTCCGGACGATACATTCCTGACATTACAACAGATGTGTAACTCACGCACACCCACGGCATTGGACATGCTTCTGTACTATCAGATTAGGGGCGCATGCAGTGTTAGATATGTGTCCTTTACACAGGCGCCTCCTGCATTACCCGCGCTAGAAAATGTGTTGGCTAATCCCTCTCCTCGCATATTGATCACGCGTATCTACAATATAACGCAAAAAGAGTCACCTGTTATCGAGTGCACGGCCAGGGCAGAGTGGGAGAGTGATTCTAACCTTGTAATCACGGACAAACAATGGCAGTACTGTTGCTCACAGTTGGAAGACCTCTCACCCAACTATAGACTGCGGCTAATCCACTTTAATTTTTGACACAGACTATATTGAACGCCCTCTCAGCTGTATTGCATGGGCATTCATTCAGACACGAGATGTTGGAGATGTGGGGCTCCGGGTGCCACATTCTCACACTTGGCATGGGATTGCGGACCAACAGAGAGATTCTGGGTGGAAGTAATTGGGCATATCAGACAAATTACTAATAACCAGATACAAGCCACTCCACTGACGGCACTTTTGGGCTTTGTCTCCGAGGTTCCAAAGAGTTCTCGGAAGCTCACGGCCATGCTGCTGCTACTGGCTAAGAGGCAGGTGGCAATCCACTGGAAGAAGCAGCAGCCCCCTACAATAGCTGCATGGGTGAACACTGTAATTTATTGTAAGGACCAGTTGTCTAATTACTGGGAATTAATGCCTAGTAGATCCAGGCCTTCGTATATATGGAAACCATTTGTGGCCTGGATAGGTGCGGGGGGTTCAGACCTTCAAAGGAACTAAGAGGAGACACATTGATGGTATTGCTATGTACTGGGGGTCATCGCTGAACCACTAGGGCTAGGGTTTCAAGTGTGGGGACGCAGAGGAAGAGAATCCGGAGATTAGCGCAATAGAGGGGAGTGGAGGGCCGGCTGGAACATGACAACCACATAAACCACACGACATATAGGTTACCAAACTTTACCATCAGGACACAGCTCTAATGCCTACAACCCAGCGGGCCGGCAGCGATGTAAAGTGCTTGTATTTCACCATCCGCAATGTCTGCTGGTAGTACTATTACAGCTTATGACATAGGTTTGTACTTGATGAATCTTAACATAACAACAGCCCCCCTCCCCCCACCCCACCTGCCTTACCCAAATCGACTACAGTCGATTTGGGTAAGGACATACTATTGAATTGTTCCAGATGAAAAAAGAAAAACGAACTCCCATAAGTGTGTGGGAAACAAATTTGGAAGCTCGTTGTTTTCCACAGCTCTTCCCTACTGAAAAAAGTAGACGATATGATGAACGACCAGTTCAGATTCTAGCTTCAGAATGCCGTACTTTACAATTGAACAACCAAGATTTCCTGAGTGTATTCCATAAATGTTTCATCTTTTGTTCCATACACCTACACTGCAGTCAGCAGAGCTCACAATTTAAATTGAAACATGATTTATTTATTAGAGAGAATTGTACTCTATGTCCTCGAACTTTGTCAAGAGGAAGTGACTAAAAACATTCCTCGATGTCTGTGCTGACTACTGCCTTCAATGTACACTAGCGATAGCAGGGCTTACAATTCACATCGAGTTGCGATTCTGTGGCTCACCTGCACCACGCATCATCGCTGGCTGCGCAGACGCTCAGGGCCTTATGTAGGTGGGCTGGCATTTACCACTTCATAAATACCGAATCATACCGATTCGGTATTTATGAAGTGGTAAATGTAATGTAGGTAATGAGTCGGTAAATATTACCGATTCGGAAAAATTCGGTAATTACCGAATCGGTATTTACCGATTCGGTAATGAGGCATACCTTCCCATTGATGGGAAGGTATGCCTCATTACCGAATCGGTAAATACCGATTCGGTAATGGGGGAGCACATGCAAGGGTGGCAGGGTGTCACATTGACACCCTGTTGCACCCCTGATTCGGCCATGTGTGCACATGTGGCGCACATACATGCCCTAAGGGCATGTATGTCTGCCACATTGCACACTTAAACGTGCACAAAAATGCTTTTTTTCACCTATTCGTCATTTACCACCAACCTTTAGTTGGTGGTAAATAACGAATCCCCACACCCACCACACACTCCCCCTACATCTCATTTCATGATTCGGTATTTACCGATTCGGTAATTTTACCGATTCGGTAAATACCGAATCATGAAATTCTCCCCCTACATCTCAAAAGACAAAATACCGGTCGGTAACGGTATAATTACCGAAAATCGGCCGTTATCGACCGGTATTTGGCTTCCTACATGAGGCCCTCAATGCTTCTGATGCCCCTATCTCAGTGCAGCACAACTCATGCACCTTTTCTAATACAATATTTTGTGTATAATTTCACATCTGCTGTCCTACCTCAGTGTATCACAAGTCATGAACCCTTTATGATAGAATCTTTTCTGTATGATTTCATATCTGGTACCCGTACCTTGGTGCAGCACAAATCATTGACCCTTTATGATTGAATCTCTGTGTCTAATCCAATGATTACTGTTTTACGTGTTGCTAGCACCAACCATTTCCGGAGGGTTGGCTTACAATTACCCCACACACATTCACAACAGACGTCACTGGACATGTGACCCTGGTAATAAAAAGGAGTCAAGCACACATGCCCGTACCCAGTTCCACTATCTATCTGTGTCTGTGTGTTCATTATGTATGCAACATGCTGCCCCTAGGCCCTACCACATTACATAGTGCTCTGGACAGTGTATGCAACCATCTTACCTTTGACAGTGGGGGAAAACTTTAGTTATGTAACTTTGTCTCGGTCATTGTACAAGTACGTACGTAGAGACTGCATCATTAGAGTACTGCAAGCAGAATGTATAGTGAATTTATAAGTGCATGAGGATCGTCGCAGTGACTGTTTAAGTACATATGTTGGCGCAGCCTAACTCCGACAACGAGCTTGTCTCTAATTGGCTGCCCTCCATGTGCCAAAAACTGAATCTTCAACTTTCCATGGCCCTGTATTGCTACAACTGCAACACTCCACTGAATGCGCAATAAACATTCTTATCCACACAGATGTCTCATGTCCACCATCTTTCTTGTGTGGAACTATGGATGACTATAGGGTCAGTAATTCCCCGTACCTTCCATGTTGACTATATTGTTAGACTTGGCTCACAGAGTGACACTTTGGCTTTTGCAACCTGGGTGACGGTAGCACTCCAACACGGACACCCGCATCTAGTGTTGTAGATTTTTTAAGCTTTCTATAGCCCAAAGCCAACCAAAAAGTTGCCCAAAGTAGCCAAATATTGCGACTTTAGCGAAGGTGGGGTGGGGACAATGCCAAGCAGGCGGTGAATGCATTGGAATTGATGTTGCAGCAGGATGCCAAGTAAATATTTGTCTAATAAAGCGCTTTAACTTACTACTTTGCTGGAGCGCTGTATATATATTTATAACCTGGCAACTAACATAAACCAAAATGCTACCACACAACCGGCAAAATATAGCCCAATTGTGCATGATCGAGCCCAATCTGGCAACACTGATGCCACAGTCACTCCCTCACGGCTGGTATACACCCACACCACACTCATCCAGCACAGGCGTCACAGGACACGTGACCCTACTAATAAAAAAGACTCGGCTCACGTGCTCTACGCCATTTTAGAGTTGCTCGCAACACATGCACTGCGGCCGGCACAGTCACACTGCCATGGTGATGGCCCGTCCCGGTGGTCCAGACAGTTGCTGTTTTGTGAGCTCTGCTGCACCGCAGTGTAGGCCTGATCCCAACAGTGAGGGCCTACCACCATGTACGTGACCTCACTTCTCACTAAGTTAGTAGTACCGCAAGCACTGAGCGAGTGTACAACCTGCGACGAAGATAGGTGCACTAGTATGTCCTCGGCCATGGCGATATCAAGACTCAATTCCAAATGTGAGACCTATAAGCTTGCAGAACGGAGCTGCATGATGTGGAGGGTGCCGTGACGACGTAAAGGTGAGCAGTGAGGCCTTGGAGCGCAGCGTTGGGCAGATACCTCTGGGCAGCGGGAGTGGATGGGGTACAACAGCCTGAATGCAGAAAGATGGCAGAGCGATTTAGGTGTACGCACTCGTATATACTCTTCCACAGCGTCGGATTGGTAACGCGGGCACTGGTGCAATGCCCGAGGAGCCGGTGCCGAGTTCCATCTGCAGGCTGCTTTTTGGAGAAGTTTGAGGGGCAGATTTGGGTGGTGTCGCTGTTGTTTGGATACAGCCTGCGGCCCAGTGGGTGTCTGAATGGCCTTTCTGGATGCAGATGGGCATCATTACCTCACGTTTAGCAACAGGCAGAGGTGTCACTTTCTTTCTCTCGCAGAGCCGCCCATTAATGTATGCATACCTAGCAGGGCAGGGGGCCTGAGCAGAAGTGGCCTCACTTATTTTTAAGACACCAGTGTAAACGAATCCGTGCATTTTTTTGTATCTCCCCCACCCCCCTTTTTTAAATAATATTTTGCCGAAGCAGTGTTTTGAGGAAAGGCAATATGCAAATGTGGGCCACTTGTTTTTTTAGCGTGCACGGGCTGATTTTGAATCCTAATCCAACGCTGCACTGCCATTACTAATTCTGTACTATCTTTCAGATGTGGGAGCTTGAGAGTTCCACTAGGTCGTGGCACGTTTTTGGAGAGAGGTGGCGTAAAGGTAAGCTGTGATGGTTTTGTACACAGTGTGGGCACTCAGTGTCCCTCCTCATCTCTTCCTTTCTCTCCCTCACACTCCTTCTATCTCCCTCTTCCTCTTACACTGTTTGTCTCTTTCTCTCTCTCTCTCTTAATCTCTCTCTCACTCTTCCTCTGTTCCTCTTTCTCACACTCTTTCTCTCTCTCTTCCTCTCTCTCACTGTTTCTATCTCTCTCTTCGTCTTTCTCACTCTTTCTCTCTGTCTTCTTCTCACTTTCTTTCTTTTTCTCTCTTTCTTTCTCTCACTCTCACTGTTTCTCTCTTTCACTCTCTCTTCTGCTCACTCTTTCTTTCTTTCCCTCTCTCCTTTGATGGACGCTTGACGCACAATCTTATCTTGCTTTTTATCTAACAGGCTATGAATCACGAATCGACGTTCACCACCCCCCCAACATCACCAAAGCTGAACGCGTGAAAAATTTATACGACTGGAGACGATCCGATCGACGTCCTTACTCCATCGCTGTAGCAGGCTGCTTTACGGGCATTGGTATTACCAGGTTTTGGACTCCAATAGAGTACTGCAGGATTGATGAGGGTCACTTCACCTGTCCCCTTGCCCTGAGGAAGATCTGCATGGCTGAGGTGTTAAAGTCCCTCGGTTGCCGATAAACTGGATCGAAACGTCGACGCTATTCCCCACCGCACCTGGACCAATTTCCCCTTCCCCATTACCCCTGTTTACAGCCTCAAGAAAACTCTCCTTACAACTGTAGAAAATATAATTCAAATGAATAATTTGCATGTGGCCAGGTTGCATCTAACTGTTTATTGGATATCAGTTCTGTACAGTCTTGTAAATATATGCCCTTTACTTTTCTACACACTTTGAGCTCTCTTGACTCCTTTATATACACTTGAGCACTCTTTCTTACACGTTCCCTAGAACATTCTCCTACCTTCTTGACCCTCTAGTGATTGTTCCTTTATATGACTAAATAAATATATTGTAATAATACCTAGTGTTTTTTTTGCACATTTGTTTGTTTTAATTATTTTCACGATTTGCAGACGTTTGTGAGCTGATTAATGTAAGCTCAAATAAGTTGATAATTCTGCTAAACTAACTCTTCCTTGAATTACTGGTCCAGGACCATTGCCGTCTAATGTGGGAGTATCCTTCCCCTTATTGCTCTCGGGGTGCAACCTTCACTGCGGGGCAATGTGTCCGCTTCCTCAGTGCAGGCTGCGGCAGCATCCAATCACCCCCATCAGGCAGGCAACAACGGCGGTGCTCTGGCGGAGCTGTCCACCCCTTACCCCACGACTTATATTGCCGATGGCATGCCATGCGGAGTAGGTTTTAAACAGGCTAATCTTTGTCTGTGAGGAACGTCAGGGTCCCCCTTCTGCAGGCACATGGGGTCAGACATGCCTCGTCGCCATTGTGGTGTTTCGGGCCTCAGGCCCGCATGTTGGACGAATGCCCACAGACACAGCGTAGTTGGGTACTTAAACTGGCACAGGGCACGTGCGCCCGGCCCCTTTTATTTCCAGGGTCACCTGACCGGTGATGCCTGTGGTGGGTGGGTGTAAAGTGTGGGGCACAACAGGGAGAGCACTAGAACATGTCCAGGCGGACAGTGCACTTAAGAAAAATCACCATTTTTAAAATGTTGATATTTGCTGTTTAATAAAGACTCAACTTACAAAAAGTACAATGGTCTATTTGGCAGAGCGGATCAAATTGATGTAATTTTTCTTTCTTAACATCTGACACCAAGGTCTGTGATAAAGGCGATATGAATTCACCCTCAATATGTGTAGGATCTGTCCACCATAATGAATGAATAAAAAATTCACATAAATGAGCCATCATTGAACAACATTTGGGATCCATAAGTCAGAATTCAGATGACTTGACAGTACAGGTTGGGTGCTGCTATACTTCACAAGTTGTGTGGAAAATTGTTGTAGCCTGTTGTGTGTCACGCAACATCCCCATGCAAGAAGGCTTATGTATAGATCTTGACCCTGATGTACATATACATTCAGGTGCCTGTGGTAGAATACAGAATAGTGATTAGGGTAAGCAGGTGCAGGATTTGAAGGTTATCTTATTTTTGTTTCTTAAGCTGTTAGTTTAGTTGCTGCATTTGTGTGAGTGTACAGTCTCTTGTAAATAAAGAATGTCATACTCATTAATCACTAGAATACACTCACATTACATTTTGAATAGAGGTCCCTTTTATTAAAATTCACATGCAGGTGATGCCAGATATGCTCTCACGCCCCACAGTCTTTCAACCACAGCACCTCAAAAGAGGTACAATAGGTTACAAGTATGTACACAAGTCATTATTGAAACACAATCTAGGGATTCTTCAGTTGCGATTCCTATGTCTTGACCATACAGTGTGGGTTGGTGTATTCCCCAGAAGTTGTGTGCAAGCTTGTTCTAGCCTGTTGTATGTTGCACAAAATCACCAGAAAATAGGTCTTACATGTATTTATTCATTTCTTTTGTGGATTTCTATAGTGCATGGTCACCCAAGGAATAGATGCCCTTTACAAGTTAACAATAAATGTAACACAAGGTCTTACATAGACCTGGTAATTGTTCAACAATAATTGCAACATAGGTCTTAAAATAAACCGGTATCGGTAATTAAGGAGGCGGGGAGCATGGGGGATGTAGGATAAGAATAGATAAATGAGGAAGAAAAGGGGGAGACTTACTTAGGAAGTTGCATTAGCAGAATGAGAGGAGGAAAGGAAGTGAGGGAGAGAACAGAATTAATTAGGTTAGGGAGACTATGAAAGGAGAGGAAGGGTAAGACGGGCGCGAAGGGGGCAGAGGAGGGCAGAGTAGTGGAGGGTGAGGTTACAAGTATCTCATATCGATCAGTTCTGAAAATACGGTGGGACTCCCCTTTTATCCTGCATAAACAATGCAGGGATTATTGGGTCAGGTATAGTTTGAACAGGTGAGCCTTTAACAGATGTCGGGGGTAAAAAAGGGTTGGAGCACTTCTGATACCAGCAGGCAGGGAGTTCAAAAAGGTGAAGTCAGCTCCAGAGAAGCATTATTGTAGAGCATTGTAATAAAAGCTGTATCCAGACAAAGGTTTAATATACTTCTCAGGTTCCTCATTTTGCCGGATGTCTTGAGTAGGCTGAGAAGATGGGGCTTTCGCATGGATTGCACTGAAGGTTATACAGACAGAATTATTCCACCTTCCCCACAATATTTCAAATAGCTCATAGGCCTACAATACAATGGGGTCCAATAAGATGTCCGCCCACCACCGTAACGGTAAAAGGGATCGCCCGCCAGAGGTGCGGCGGTCCCGCTGTGCCCATTAGGATGCCACCACCACCCTGGCGGTTGCATCCTGCATATTTAACATTGTGGCGGGTGGTTCTTTGTGCAGCACCCGCCACAATGTCAAATTTGCATGTTGTGCATTGGCCTGTACAGCGTAACAGGCACCATGAGGTGCCTGCAAACTTGTGCATACCAATGTAGGGGGGTACCATAGGTACCACCCAAGTGCAGCCCAACACCCCTCCAACCCCCCCAGGGGCCTGTAACGGGCCCCAACAATGTATTCCCGCATGCCTTTCCATGGCAGAGTCTCCGCCATGGAAAGGCATCCAACCGCAGCCATAGTAATATGGATGGAGGTGCCTGCAAGGCACCGCCACCATATTGTGTCCCATTTCTGCCCGGCAGGGAATCCGACCGGAGGAAAAGTGGCAGACGGTCTTTCCATCCGCCGCGGTTCCCCCCGCCATACTAATATGGCGGAGGGTGAACTAGGGACATTTAGCGGGCGTATTGCCACCGCCGGCCCTGAGGTGGCCACCGCCGGCCTGTCGGCGATCCGCCCAATATACGAATGACCCCAATGTATCAAAGTAGAACAATAGCGAGCCACAAATTGGAAATATACATCCAGCTTTTATTGATTTGTACATAAAACGTTTCTTTCAGATAAGATACATCTTGTCTGTCAAATTCATTAGTAAATCTCCTCATCAAAACCTGAAATTTCTCCACTTTACAAATAATACCCAGACATACCTCCCCACCCTCATATCCACATACTCACATGCACAAAAATGATGAAAACCTCATTTTACTATTCTATCGCTCTCATTCATATGACATTCATAATAAATCCATGACAGTCAAGGTGCTCCATCATTCAAAAAACTGATTTTGGGATTACACTGATCTTGCTTTTATTAACAAAACTGCACAAGGCACCTTCACTGATAGATTCCTTGATGTTTATAGTATGCTGAAAGAGGACGAGTCCAAGTAATTTTCCATGAAGTTTTATTAATTGGCAGGTTACATGGAAAAGAAGAATAACAGTAAATTGAGAGCCCCACCAGGAGCAGCTTCCCTGCTGCTCAGCCCATACACCAACTGACCAGGCACTCCAACATTCCACATTACATTCCACATCCCAACATTCTTACAGCTATCACTCTGGCTGAGCAGCAGGATACCACAATGTTGAAAATTGTTTTCAGTCTGAAACTTTTATGGATGAAATTGAACCTCCTAATGCACGTGCAATTTACTTACAATTTAGGGTTGGGGTCTTACCACTAAATGTACCCAAAAGTATATAGAAAAATCTATCCGTATCCCCACTGTGCCCTTTGTGTAGTTTAAGTGCAGCATCAATTGAAAATTTCATGTTTATCTGCCCTTATTATGTACGTATTAGAAAAAGGTGGATAACCCCTGCATGCCACCTCCTGTCCTTCAAACGATCTGCATATGCCCTACGGATACTCAGATCTGACACTACCAAATGGCTTGTCTTTACAATAAAGAGATACCTCTTATATGCTTGGTGCATTAAGCTTAGGCAGATATCTGTCAATCAGGAACCAACATGTTGATCAATTGTTGGAAGGAGCAGCATTTTAACCTTTATCTGTAAAAACTATTTTAGCTTCAGCAAAACAGGTGTCTTTCCGCGATGGAACCTATATGAATTTATGCGACCGTGCAAGAGGTTAACTCGATTGAATTGTAGTCTGACTAAATTCTTCCTGCTTTATCATTTAAACTTAGACTAAAATTCTGCTGTTTGTATGATGTGATTTTAATTAAATTATCCCTGACACTTTCTTATATACGTATTTATTGTACAATGTGATTTGTTTTGCTTTCTTATGTGAATGGTCATCAATTGATCAAAATAAACCACTTATGCTACAATTACTTAATATCTCTTACCAAACTAAAACATATAAAAGAGGATGAAATTCCTGGGTCTAGCACATAACACAACAAATATGTGCTCAACATTAAATTATTTGTGAATAGATTTGCTTTGACATTTACACACTCTCTTTAAATAAATCAATTAAACATCTCCTTCCTAATATTTTAGAAGAAGATCCTGGAATTAATTTTGTTGCCAAGTCATCCTGTGTCCTGCACACCCCCAACCCTTTGCTGACTGGTTCTGGTTGTAACTGACTCTGACTGACCCTGGGCTCTACCCACCCAGGCCCAGGCCAGTGCTATGCTGAAAACACAGCCTATAAGGCCCTAGTACATAATAGTTCAGGGGGATTAAAACTAACCCTGGGCGTAGTTTGCGTAGCGGGGCTACGCTGAGGTCCACGGAGTTGCGAACAAACTCCGCTCCGCCACCCGCCTCCACCCCCCCTATTAACAATTAGTTCTACATTAATTAAAAGTAAATTCAAAACCACTTACTTTTAATTAATGTAGAATAAATTGTTAAAGGGGGGTAGAGGTGGGGGCTGGCCAACTCCACTCTGCTGCCAAGTGTGAGGAGATTTGCCTTCTCCGCGTTCTTCGCGGAACGCCAAGTAGGCAAATCTCCGCACACTCCGCGGGCGGAGCAGAGTTCTCCGCCTTCCCCTAATTAAAACTACATTTAAGACCCTAGCATATAATAGGGCATGGCAGTGTAAAGGCCAGCAGCTTTTCTGCAGTTGCATGTGTGCACTGCTGAAGTCAGATGAAAAACAGCCCTGTGTTACAGGACTGATTTTAAAATGCAAATTGTGCTCAAACTCGACTTTGGTTTTGGGGGCACCTAAATGGTAATAAACTACAATGTTTTGGCATATTAGGTACCCCCAGGGTCTCCCCTAGGTGTCCCTGGGATGGAGTTTAGGCAATTACAAGGAGAGTCCTTATAAAAGGGTTTTTTATACTGTGTGGTTAGTGAAATCGCACATTTCACTACCCACATTGCAGTGAAGTGCTTCCCAAAATTGACTTTTGTGCTAGGAGCACCGTGAAGTGAGGATATGCAATATGCTTGCATATTCAGAACCCCTAAAGTCTCTCCTAGGTGTTCGAAGGATGGGGGTGCTGCAGGTAGGGTGCTCATAAAAGATGTTTATAAGCCTTGGTGTTAGAGAAATTGCCCAGTTCATTTACCCCTTTGCAGACCCCCCAGCCACATAAGTTAACATGGCAGGAAGTTATTAAAGAATAACTAATATTAAGGAAGTCATAAAAATACCATTCAAGGGTTGCCTAGAATGATTTTGATTAATCCAAAAATATGCTATTATTGAATTTAGCCTTAAATGTACAGACAAGAAGTTACAGGTCTGTAAGCCAAAATTCAGCCTTCTAGTGCTCTGACCTGATTTGCCAGAGTTAAGTGGAGTAGCCAGGCTGGCTTGAAGAGGTGATAAATGACCACTGGGGTTAGGGAGCCTTTCTAGGATTAGAAGAGTGCTGGGCATAGGAATTCCAGAGCCAGCGGGAGGGGTAGTAAATAATGTACTTCAAAGGAAGGTAGGAACAGGCTGGAGAAACCAGTTTCATCTACACCTCTATCCTCTGCCCCCAGACAGATGGCATGATTAAGGAAGGAATGGGCAGATGTAAGGGGGAAGGACAGTATGGAAATGAACCATCCTGGTCTCTCTGCTGGAAAATCAGCCATGAAGAATTTTGGAGAAATGGTGCTCTCTTGGAAAAGATTGTACCACACTTTGGAGGATGTGGTCATAACCTGGGGTGTTGCCCTACACCTCATTGGACAAGAGTGCCCTCCTGGTTGACACAGGGAACTTGAATAAGTATCCGAGAGGGGCAAAGCCTCTCAAATCTGCTGCTTGAAACCAAATAAAGAAGAAGGGTCCATGCTGAGAGGTTTGATTTGTACCAACCAGGACCTACACTCTGAAGACTGCGTCTGCTGCACAATCGGAACTATAGCCCTGTGGACCTAACTTGCTTCAAAAGGACTAAAGAGTGGACTTCCTGCAAGCTACAGGTTAACAGAGCTCACCTGGAACCCTCAGCCTGGAGTACAACCAGTGGATTTGTAAGGGTTTTGTCCAAGTGGATTGTGCAAACTGAAGTCCCAAACTTTCAAGGGCCATCTTGGAACTTCCAGACCCTTAAGGTAAGTTTTGGACACATTGCGACCTTTTGGGGAACTTCAGGAAGAAGTTCCAGAACTTTGGAGAACTTTGGAGCAAATTTGGACAAAAGCTCCATAAGTGGACCGACTCAACCTGGTCAGCCAAGTCTGCGACCCTCAACCACGAGCTGGACTGCCGTCACGGTTCGTCCTGCTGAAAAGCTCCGGAGGTCCGAACTTCCAGAGTTTGATTGGGAGTAGGCTGAAACCCAAGCTGGCGAACCCTCACCAAAGCTGGCCTGGTGAAGAGCATCGAGGGACCCCTGAAGGAAAAGCTCTGTAAATGTTTCTAAGTCTGAACATAGGAGAGGTGACCGGGACCAAACGTGAGAGCCCAGCCACCACCTTCAACCGTGTGGCGGACTGGATCTCTGGTTCGCCCCACTGTAAAGCTCCAGAGGTCTGACTTCCACAAGTCTGACCAGGAGCTCGTCGCAAGTCAAGCTGGCGAACCCTCACCGAATCTGGGCTGGTGGACAGTTTCGAGAGACCCCGGGAATAAAAGCTCCAGAAAGTTTCTAAGTCACAAGTTAAAATCTTTGACCTACCACGAGTGGAAGCCACACAAAGCTGTATCGCGGTCGGCCTGAAACTTTGACTTTGTCCTGGTCTAACCCGACCAGATGTCACAATAGGTGCTATTGCTTTGTATGTGAGTTAAGAATTCATACTCCGGTTCCCCACATTAGACTTTTGTTCGTTTTCGTGTCATTTTAAAGATAAAAATATTTCCTATTGTTATATAAATTGGTGTTAGATTTTTATTGTGTGTCGTATCTTAATCATTTACTGAATTGGTGTTTTTAAATACTTTACATATCTGTCATTGAAGTTAAGCCTCCCTGCTCGCAGCCAAACTGCCAAGGGTTGAGCATGGGAATAAGTTTCCAAGACCTACTCTGAGCCCTAGACTGTGTTAGTGGCCTTATTGCAGTGGCAGATATACATTTGCCACTTCTAAAAAACAACTTTCCAACACATTTCCATAATTGAAAGGCATAAACAGCTTCTCTAAGTCTCCTGTTATATTTCATATCGGTACCCTAATGTAGGTCCAGGGAACATCGTACACTTTCCCTACATCATCTCCCCTTCACTTCATATGAACGAGCCTTATAAGGACATAACTCTTAATAAGGACAGAATGCCTTATAGGGACATAACGCCTTATAAGGACTGACGTCTTTTATGGACTAAACCTCTCACCTAGTTCCATGCAGAGGGAGGGTTTTCCCAATCGATATTGCTAAGTCGTCATCCTTAGCACATGAATAATTTATGAGAACACTACCTGGGGGGTATACCTCACCGCTCCTATCTAAGCACAAGGTTTAATCCCCAATGTCATCCTCATACTAGACAATAGCTAACACACGCACATTGACTGTATAAATACAGCACCTCTTGCTATCAGTAGTCAGGAGGGAACTGAGCCTTCAAGGCAGACACACTGACGAGAGATGCTGAAGCTCCGATATGCAGTCGCTCCAGATGATAGTGGTCTAAACATCCCTCGTGGGGTGTTCAAGTCGAGTCCAGGACAAAGTCCCACACTCTCACTATTCAGGTAATGGGGTTCGACTAAATCCTAGCGGGATTCTTGGCTCCTAGGCTTATTAGCTCTTTCACACCTACTCACATGCTAGGTACACTTAGGTACATCTAGACAGGCTTTATTTTATAAATGCATTTTATATTCATGTATATGTTCATGACTATTGCAAAATGGTAGAACTGTTCTATTACTTTTCATTCACTGTACTGCTGATCCTATATCTCTGCTACTGTGTAACAGTTGTAGCAGTGCAAATATTTTACACGAGAAGAACAACGGTACAATAAACTATCTCTCTGAGAGAAAATGAGCAAGCACAAGTGACTGGTTGAAAAGTAGTATATTGTTTCAATGAGTCTGAGGAATCAGGGTTTGTTGTGTTCTGAGGTTGCCAAAAACGAATCTCTCTGATAAAATTCTAGTGGCACTGTGAGCTAGCTAATGCAAAACGAGGCTAACATACTCATCGGGGGTGCACAGATTCAGTCTGCCACCAGACCCACAGTGTATGTTATCGAAAAGCGCAGGTTCTGCATGAGGGACTATAGGAACTACACTACATGGCGCCACCAACGTTTGGAACTTATTAAACAGTAAAATCTGAGTAGCTCAGTCGTGCTTATTCTTAGAGACCCCTACTCACAAAAACCAGAGACGTCTGGAGTGGGTGGGCACAAAAACTCCACCACAGCTGAGTAGGCGAGATAGCTTATTTATTGGCTCTTGGCTAATCAAGCTTGAAGGACAATTTTCCCAAAATTGTGCATAAAAGCTTATCTTAAATTTCCTTGGACAGTTATTCCGTGTCTTAAACACGATGTCTATCGATAACAGAGATTTAAACCCAATAAATCACGCACTTAATCAGTCTGAAGAAGACGATGCCAATGCAATACAGATTGCAGCCAATGTAAGACACACTCTGACATTTAAACTACTCAAAAATGGGTTACCACCCAGAGGAGGTGTAGTAATATTCATGATAGAGGCACACGAAGATTTCCAAACAGAGGTATTCTACTCATGGGTTATATTCCCAGCGGTGAATGCCGTAACAAATACTTTCATTATTACACACATGAAGAAGTTCCAGCAGTCTACACTCCGTTTGCGGAGATTGAAGTTTCGCTTACCTACCAGGAACATTTTTTCTGGTTTAATGGTGCCCTACCCCACGTTACAGCAAGAGCAAGGCTTGGTCCTTTAGGAAGACCAAGAGCAACATGGCCGATATTAGTGACCTATGTACCACAGCCTGACATTGACACAATGCCACGTGATGAAGTGCTTGTTCAACACAAAGAGTTGATAAAAATTTACAGAAACATGACACACTTCGTCTTGAGGACACTAGCAGTCCAACCAACAGTAATTACACCAAATGCATCTCCTACACAGAGCACAGATACTAAAATTATTCCACAAACCGTACATGTGGTAATGGGCAAAGTGCCTACAAAACATGAACAAATTCCTTTCTGGGTAGCTCAGAAAATAACCCAGTTAGAAGCAGTATTCCCAAATACAACACCATTTGAAAAACACAGAATGTTAACAATCTGCTTGCCCATGGGGATTACACCACAGTTAGAGAATTGTACCTCTTTGGGTACGGTCTTTGCTGCCATATATACCAGAACTCATGGTATTCCTTTATTAGCAGTAATACCAGATGTATTAAGACAAATACAAAACGAGTACGGAGGTGAACCTGCCCTAAAATTAGGGATGAAGTTATTAAATAACTACGAACAGGTATCAGCCATAATACTAGCTAATATTAAAGGGGAAGCAGCATCAGTGGCAATCCGCCAGCGCCTACGGGAGTGCTCTCCATTAGAACAGGAGAATGAACTACCCTAAATAATTGAAACTGCGTATGCAGAGTTAGGCAGGGATAGTTTTGGGGGAAAAGCTTTAAAACCTCAACTACAAGGCAGTCCTGAGAAGGGCACTTCTAAGCAGACACCTACTTCTTCTAAAAATAAGTGGGATAATAAAAAACAAAATTCTAAAGACAAGAGATCTCAGTCCAGAGGTAGGTCTCCTCCACAGGAGCCCTCTGAAAAGAGGTAAAACCTTAGGAATAGGGATAATATTAGGAAACCTGACAGGTATCAGGATACTGATACATGTTCCTCTCATTACTTTCAGGGCTCAAAGAAAAGCTCTGAAAGAGAAGAACGGTCAGAACACAGAGAGGAGCGCACACAGACCAGAGACAAGCAGCGCGCTTAAGACTTTACTTCTAAAAAAGTAGATAAGCAAAACTCAAAACCTCAATTTAAGAAAAAGAAAGTTGCTGGTCTGAAAATCAGACATGCCCAGAATTCTGAGGACACAACTTCTGAATGGGGAATGGGCACTGAAGATGCTATGCAATGTGGCAGAAGGAACAATAGCTCGCCAGAACCTGAAGGAATTTCTGGTGACAGCGGACTTGAATGATTACATCACAGTGGAAACACCAGCTACCAGGGTGAGCGTCCCACATACGTTATATGAAATAACACTCCGGTTGGAGGGGGATAAGCCCAGGAAAGTAAAAGGTCTTTTTTTGGAAGAACTTATCATCTGGTTATGACATCCTGTTAGCAGAACAAGATTGGCCGCCTGTATTCGTAATGGAGTGCCCCAGGGAAGAAAGTGTAATTTTTCCTGCATTTACCAACCACGTTCCCATTCACCTAAAACATACATATGCACAGGAGTGGGCACTAGCCCAATCTCCAGCATTGTACAAAAATCACGCTGGGTGGAATGAGAACTCAACCTACCACGTTAAAAGTTTCACCTAATGCTCAGAGGCAATATCCAATAAAGCAAGAAGCTGAAAAACAGGTCAGGGAGATCTTAGATCAACTTGAATACCAGGGGGTCATTGAAAAATGTACCTCTCCAATGAACAATCCGTTGTTTCTTGTCTCTAAACCAGACAATACATATTGTCTAGTTTTAGATTGCAGACATTTAAACTCATGCACAAAGACATTTGCTGTGCAAGAACAAAGGTACCCTTTGGTTTCAATTTTGTGGTCTGGGAGAAAAGGGGAAAACAAAAGTCTACAGGTATATGCACCTCCCACTCGACCAATCCCTAATTCACTTTGGCCACAACTGGCTCTATTGGGCTATCCCTCAATTATGCAAGATGCAAAAATTGGTCTTACAAAAATTATATACTTTTCATTCCTCATAGTAAAAAATGTATTATTTTGTTTCTTTTATCTTTTTTACAATTGTTTTTGCAATAATATTTCATAAATAGTGAAACCCTCATTTTTTACTTTTTAGGTGATCTGTATATACAACAATTCAATTAGGCATTGTGATATCTCTATTCAGTCTACAGATCAAAGATAATTAATACAACAGATATTTACAAAGCAAACAATTCAAAAATATCCCCATACCAAGATCACATTCATACAAACCTCACAAACAGTCAAAACATACCAACCAAACTCATACACACGTCACAATACATTCATCAATTTCAGCTAAGGACTGGCTTGTGACTAGGAACACATGGTGAATAAATCTTTTTAAATGTCCATAGTTGTACAGCCTGCTGGAAACAACCAGACCAACGCACGTTTCGGTGGTCAACTGATTCCAACCACCTTCTTCAGGAACGCTTGCTCTTATATGTTTCAATGCAGCGGAGGTAAGGTTGGGGATCCTTTAATCTTTATCCTGCTTATTTTTCCTTTTACACACTGGCACTCAGATATTCATATTTCTCTGCTGGGGGTCGCGTAACTAGTTAAAGTGCAAAGACATTTGCTGTCCAAAATGCACATAGTGCCGCATTAATGAATAACATTGTGCGCAAAAAATACAAAACAACACTTGATATCTCAAATGGATTTTTCTGTCAAAATATAGTGCCTGAAAGCAGGTATCTGACCACATTCCGTGCGTTAGGGTCCCAACGACAATTTTGTCAACTAGCCTAAGGGTATAAGACTAGCCGCGGGGTATTTTCAGCAAGAGTAACAGATTTACTTCACAAATGTGATGAAGAAGCGTTGCCCTATGTGGATGATATTTATCTAACAGACGACGACTTAGTGAGGCACTTGACCAGGGTAAGCACCATTATTATGGGATTTACCACAGAGGGCTACAAATACAACATTAAAAATCGAAAATAGCCCACCTCAATGTCCTATTTTGGGATCTAAGCTGTAAAGTGAGGCAAAAGTCTGGCAGCTAACATTTTAGAAAAGTGTGCACTGCTCCAGACTCCTAAATCATTAAAACATTTACAATCAATACTGGCATTCCTAAATTTCGGCAGGACATATATTTTAGATTTTAGATTACGCACAAAGGGTAAAACCTTTCTACGACTTAATAAAACCAGACTTTTCAGACAGAAATTGGACACAAGAACATACTAATATTCTTTGTTCACTCCAGGAAGACATGATTGCTTCCAAACACTTCCAAACACGCGTAAACATGCGCCACTTGGTGATCTGAATAATTGCGGGCCAATGCGGGTACACTTTTTTGACCCTCAATGAAAGAGAAACAGTACCAATCGCATACAAATCACGCCTCTTCACAAATGCAGAAATGCGTTTCACTTCAACAGAAAAAATCCTGACAACTGTTCAGACTGCTGTAGCAAGAGAAAGAGCACTGGCTCAGGGAAAACGCCTTATTGTCGTAACCCTGGTACCGGGTTTAGAAGCTGTTACAAAGGCCAGCATCCCAAATGCGAAAGCATTACATCCAAGATGGATACAATGGGCTAATTCTCTTTCTGCAACAGACGTTGAATACAGATTTGATCCAAGTTTAAAAACACAAGCATTCCTGCAATACGAACAAGAATGTCCTCCACCAAATGAAATCTTGCTTCTAGATCAGTATGAATATAATATTTATACTGACGGATCTGCTGAACCGGCCATAGGAAGTAAGCAGCAATATTTTTGGGCGTGTGCTATCAATAAAGGTCGCATACGTGACGGCAAGTTCCATCCTAGTTGCACAAAAACACAATCTCTAGAAGACTCCACAGCTCAGTTGTCAGAATTAAAAGCACTGACACTGGCACTTGTAAATACGGATCAAGAATTACCCACACTAATTGTGTGTGATTCCTTTTACTGTGTACATTCGTACAATGAGTACTTACAAAATTGGGAACAAAACGGGTTTAAAGATGCAAAGGTGGCACAATAAAGCATAAAATGCTATGGGAACAGGTAGCAGAGTTGAAAGCCGAGCTACCGAGGACTCACCTGATCCATACACTGACTCATCAACGTGATGGCGTTCGCGTTGCAGGGAATTAATTGGCTGATGAAGCCACAAAGGGGGGCTAGTCGCACGGCTTCCGTAACTGTATTCACTCATTCAAAAATGAGAATAGACGACGATATTATGGTAGCTGTCATTGCATCACGCAAAGGCAGCACAGCAGTACCTAAAAAATTTCCCCTCAAATACTCCTACAAGTTAGATGCACAAAACATTCCATATGCTCAGATTCCTGGAGTGGGGTATAGAGTAATACCAAATATGGATCGTAGGCAAGGCTTGATACTAGCTGCACATAAGGGTTTGGGCTCTGCGCACACAGGCCTTACAGCGACTATTTCTTTACTGAGACAGCGGTATTGGTGGCCAGGGTTAACTAAGCAAACTAAAGACTATGTCTTGAATTGCAACATCTGCCAGCAGATGAAAGGCTCCACCATTGCACGCCTGGCACAGACGCCATTATTAAAATCAGACAAACCTCTTGTGTGTGTGTGTACTTGGACCACTGCGGCCCCTTACAAACGGACAGGGCTTACAAATATATTATGGTTGCAGTGGATTCCTGCTTGAGATTCCTATGGGTATGGCCTCAGTGCTCGGCTGACGCTCAAACTGTTATCAAAGATTTGCGAGTCTTTATCGGCACATACGCAGTTAGCACGTTACATTCTGACCGCTGCCCTGCGTTTAGCTCTCGGGCTTACAAAGAGGCCATGGAAGGAATGGGCGTAGCATTGCGGTTCCCATCTCCATACCATCCTGAGGGAAATTCGGTTGTGGAGAGAAAAAAACGGGCCTGAAAGAAATCTTTAACAGCTAGGGTATTAGGTAAGGGCGGTAGGTGGGTCACACACCTTTATGGGGTACAGCGGGCGTTAAACAACCAGCCAAGAAACTCTCTAGGGGCTGTCACTCCACATGAAGTCCTCTTTGGGACACGAATGTGGGTACCTGATCTTGATTATGAAGGCGCAGTGGTGGATGAAAAACCATTTGATATCCATGATCGTTTGGCTGTTTTACAGGATCTGAATGAATCCAGGACAAAACAAAGCAATGTCCATCTAAAGCAGACTGCCACTGAGAAAGTCAAGGTAGTCACGCAAGACCTGTCTGGATCCCAAAAGTCAGGGATCTGGTCAGAGGGAAAATTGTGGACAAAAAGGAATTTGGACCCTCATACAGAAAACCTGTACCAGTCCTTGCAGTACACGGAACAAGAACTGTGCTGCTCCCGCCTCTTGCCGGAAAAAAGGAGAAAAGATTTATCTTAATCGACTTAATCAAACCACACTATGTGGCCGATGCTAAACAGTAAGCCTAGTGGAGGCCCTCCTCTAGCTACAATCCAAGAAGTTCAAACAGAAAGACTTATCACGTTTGAAGAGCCCCCTTTAAGGAATGAATGACTAAGCAACAATGCTATGGAACTTGTTCCACTTGAACCAGACATTCAAATTCAAAATGAACATCAGAATAATTAACAAGTTGCGATTAGACCTTATACAGAAGTCTACATCAACATTCCTCATCGAGAGGAAAATAACATTTCAACTAATCCTGATGCAATTCCTACAATTAATCGAACTGCTTCTGGCTATTTCATTAACTTTGATACGTTTTCTCTGGATCCAAGTGAGCCGGAAACTACGCCAGCCAAAACACCATTCAAGCAACAATAAAAGAACTTTCTTCACCTTCTTCAAAAGACATACCTCATATCACCTTGGGTTGAACTATGGGTAATTTCTGGGATATTGTTTTTTCTTTTCTGGCTAGGCTTACTACTGACTTTTAGTATGCTTATCAATGGACACTATCTTCAACAAAGTTCCACAGCCCAAAAGGTCAACATCCTACTGAAGCCACATGTATCATCACATCGTGAGCAAAGAGACTTGTCATCAGTGCACATTACAGCAGTTCCTATACCCGATGGTATAGTATGGGACAAGGTTGATTTCAACATATTTCGGCCCAAACAAACTTAAAAAAAATAATCATGTATTTAAAATCTCATTAAGTGATTTCATTACCTCCAGTACATTTTCTGATGATTGGGACACTGAAACAGTAAATAACATGCTATCTGATTTACAGAAGCTGCTGCATTTTCTAATAATGAAATATTAGAGGGTTCTTCAGACTATGATAAATTATACTGTTACCAACATTATGGTCATCATTTCCTGCACAAATCCATTTCAGCTAGGAATGTTTTTGAATACCATCAGTGGAAACATTGCCCAACACCACCAAAAAGTAGTTCACAAGTGTTTGCACAGAAAGTTTCATACTTTATAGGGTTTAACACAACAGATCCAGCCTCATATTATTAAAATGTTGCAACAACATCAGCACTGAAAATTTACCATATAGATTTCGATACCAGAGTGGGGATCGAGAAGTGTTTTTTAGTGGTACGAATTGCAAGAACTCTTTAAGCGGTTCTCTCATGTGCCAAGATATCATTTTGCACGGAGCTTGTAATGGTTCAATAGTGAATCTGTCTTGCCACATGAAAGGGACTCCAGCTGACGTGATCACACCAGTGTTAGAGTTACTTTCGAATGGGAGTTACTTGATGCTGAACGATCAAGGTTGCTGTGGGATGCTTCCGGGCATTGCCTTTCTGGTCACCGCGAACACCAGAGTTACTTGCTTCCGTGCTTGTAATGGTTCAATAGTGAATCTGTCTTGCCACATGAAAGGGACTCCAGCTGCTGTGATCATGCCAGTATTAAAGTTACTTTCGAATGGGAGTTTCTTGATGCTGAACGATCAAGGTTGCTGTGGGATGCTTCCGGGCATTGCCTATCTGGTCACCGTGAACACCAGAGTTACCTGCTGTATGCAAGTGTTGTTTCCTCCGACAAATACAGTCAGGGAGGCGCCACTATGGCCTTCACTGAATGTTTCTTTTATACAGTTTGATGCTTTGAGCAGAATGAAAGCCATGCTTTTATAGCAGACTGTGCCGTTAACCTCCGCTCGAGAAACCTTTGAACTTCAAGTTGCAAGGACCTTGACAGAGATACATGTGCTAATACATACTAACTGCCCCCGACATTTCATAGAAATGGTGGGTTGTATCATTAATATGTCAGATACGAGTGGCATTGTACACCTATGTAAGACCATAGGGTCAGGATTCCTTAGCACCATCCAGACAATCCTCGGAGTTATTCCAAACTTTATACAATTTGTATTTGGAAGCATTTTCGGGGGTCTACCTCTGATCCTGCTTGGAAAAGCTGGAATCCTGATTGTTGTTAACCTGCTACGCAATGGACAGACCAACCGCCAGCGAGATTGCAAAAGCTCTCCTGGAGAGATATTACCGTGAGGTACAACATCTGGGTGCACCTTGCCTTAGAGGACTAAGTGCTTCATGGTTCTTATCGTTCAGACCAGTCTTTGAAGACTGCATCGTACCTGTTTTCTGGTGCCTGTTTTGCGGAAGAGAATGCGAGTTGGACCTCTGTCTGACACCTCTAATGGAGATGCCAGTGGAACCACTGCGGGCCCATCCTCGACTCTGTCTTCAGCGTATTCCCATCTTGACAAATGCATTCCTCGAGGATCCGCAGGTGCCCTTTTCAACTGAGTTGAATTTCAGCTCCACCATTGGCACCGAGGTATGGACTACCGCACTGGCTGCCTCTCCAACAACTGTTGGCAGCGCTGAATTTCATCTGTGCGCTCTTGACGTGCTATGCGAGGTACTACAATGTTTGTCCCCTGTGGCAGCAGGCAGCGATAATGTTGTGTCTCCCAGCCAGGACATTTAATCTAAATCTGTCTCACCGTGTGCTGGGAACGAATTCAGATTTTTTCTTTCCCTTTTCTTCAAACAACATTTTCAAATTGACACTTTCCATAACAAAGCATGGCCTTCTAAATACGCTTGCAGTAGTTCAACTTGTGTGATCGAACTCATTAGGACTGTGATTTGCAGAACTTTACAACAAAAATTCATATTTCCTTGTTTTTTAAACTGTTTTTAAATGATTTTTTAACGTTTTTAGAAACATTTTAAATGACTCGTTGATAATCTTATGCACTGACACCATTAAAAATGTGTATCTCAATTGTGTATTATTATTGTTGAGTATTAGGAGGAGTGGGTGTTATATTTCATATCGGTACCCTAATATAGGTCCAGGGAACATCGTACACTTTCCCTACATCATCTCTCCTTCATTTCATATGAACGAGCCTTATAAGGACGTAACTCCTAATAAGGACAAAATGCCTTATAGGGACATAACGCCTTATAAGGACTGATGCCTTTTATGGACTAAACCTTTCACCTAGTTCCATGCAGAGGGAGGTTTTTCCCAAACGATATTGCTAAGACGTTATCCTTAGCACATATGAATAATTTATGAGAACACTACCAGGGGGATATACCTCACCTCTCCTATCTACGCACAAGGTTTAATCCCCAACGTCATCCTCATACTAAACAATAGCTAACACACGCACATGGACTGTATGAATACAGCACCTCTTGCTATCAGTAGTCAGGAGGGAACCGAAACTTCAAGGCCGACACACTGACCAGAGACGCTGAAGCTCCGATATGCAGTCGCTCCAGCTGACAGTGGTCTAAACATCGCTTGCGGGGTGTCCAACTCAAGTCTAGGACAAAGTCCCTCACTCTCACTATTCAGGTAATGGGGTTTGACTAAATCCTAGCGGGATTCTTGGCTCCTAGGCTTATTAGCTCTTTTTCATCCAATTCTCATATGCTATGGACACTTCGGTATATCTAGACAGGCATTTTAGGAGTATGCACTTTATTTTATAAATGCATTTTATATTCATGAATATGTTCATGACTATTGCAATATGGTAGAACTGTACTATTCATCTTTATTCACTGGACTGCTGATCCTATATCTCTGCTACTGCGTAACAGTTGCAGTAGCGCAGATATTTTACACGAGAAGAACAACGATACAATAAATTCTTATTGTAAACATGCACGACTGTTTCTTCTGTGTATCTCTCTGAGAGAAAATGAGCAAGCACGAGTGGCTGGGTGAAAAGTAGTATATTGTTTCCACAAGTTTGAGGAATCAGGGTTTGTTGTGTTCTGAGGTTGCCAAAAACTAATCTCTCTGATAAAAGGAGATTCTAGTGGCACTGTGAGCTAACATCTTCCTAAGGGCGCACTATAATATATATAGATATATATAGATATATATATATATATATATATATATATATATATATATATATATATATATATATATATATATACCGATGAGTGGTAGTCCTTCTTGAGCAGCACTCGAGGGGATGGCGGAGGTTACCAGCCTCAGTCAAGGGTATGGACAGCTTCGAATTGACAGGTTGGTTAAAGCAGCCTTTGCAATGCCTGACGCGTTTCGCTGTATCGCTTCTTCGGAGGCTTCAAAGGAAGTGCAGAGGTGTGCCTGCTCCCCCATTCATTGGCCCACAATGACACGCCCCTGATTGGAGCATCCACTAAAATGCTGTTATAGGCATTGTGGGGGATGTAGTGCAATTTATTTCACCATTTTATAATTATCGTTTGCACAATTACTGCCAGGGATGAAGTCCTTAGTGAACCCCTGCCGCGAAGAAACGTCCTCAATCCCACGCCGCTCCTCCGTTTCGAGGCCGGTGCATCCGACCTCACGGCCCCCTTTCTCACGGGGTGGTGCTTTCTCGACGGCCGGACCGCCGTCTTAGTATGCCGATGAGTGGTAGTCCTTCTTGAGCAGCACTCGAGGGGACGGCGGAGGTTACCAGCCTCAGTCAAGGGTATGGACAGCTTCGAATTGGCAGGTTGGTTAAAGCAGCCTTTGCAATGCCTGACGCGTTTCGCTGTATCGCTTCTTCGGAGGCTTCAAAGGAAGTGCAGAGGTGTGCCTGCTCCCCCATTCATTGGCCCACAATGACACGCCCCTGATTGGAGCATCCACTAAAATGCTGTTATAGGCATTGTGGGGGATGTAGTGCAATTTATTTCACCATTTTATAATTATCGTTTGCACAATTACTGCCAGGGATGAAGTCCTTAGTGAACCCCTGCCGCGAAGAAACGTCCTCAATCCCACGCCGCTCCTCCGTTTCGAGGCCGGTGCATCCGACCGCAATCCTCTGCTGATGATGTCAAATATTACATCACTGTATTTAGACACTTATTTACCCATGTCTTCTTCCATTAATTTTTAGCTATACATATATTACAAATATTTTTTTTTCAGAAAGACACATATGTCATCAGTGATGTAATATTTGACATCATCAGCAGAGGATTGCGGTCGCGTGAGTTATAGTTGCCTGCACTAACTATAACGGGGGAATTTCATTGGTTTTCACGAGTGAAATGTCCTGCTAACTATAACATGTGTGAAACCTATGGTTTTTTCAGTGAATTTGCAAGTTTTTTTAAATGCTAATTCCTAACTATAACGTGTGTGAAACCTATGGTTTTTTCAGTGAATTTGTACGGTTTTTTAAATGCAAATTTTTTTTTGAGATTTTTGGTAAAAAATAATATCCAACTTATGTATAAAATAATATATGTACTATATCCCGCATTATGGAATGGTTAATTTTTTTAAAATTAATGTTTACATACAGTTGTACATCACAGTTATTATCTTCTACAACTCTTGAAACTTGTATTTTTTTTTTTATGCATTTTTTGCCGTGCGCGTAAGGTAAGCTGACGCTACGCGCTCCGTACGTCATAAGTACGGTGCGCTTACGTGATACGATGCGCGTACGGTAAGCTGACGCTACGCGCTCCGTACGTCATAAGTACGGTGCGCTTACGTGATACGTACATGACGTACGCGTACATGCATGCGCGTTGCGCGGAAGCAACGTCGCGGTTACGCAGGGGCGTGTAATGCGCATGCGTGAGTGCGTCCTACATACGCGCTCCGTAAGCGCTCCGTAAGCGTCACGTTTGCGCATGCGTACTTGTTTACGAGCGCGTACCGTAAGCTTACGGAGCGCGCACGGTAGGTCATGTGATCCACAAAGAACACTTTTCATTGGTTGAAACTACTTTCAGTTCCAGAAACTTCCCACACCCCACCCATTCCCCTCATTACTGCTTGAGATCCCCTAGGAGAAGGAGCTGAATTGGCATTGAGATACAATGGCAGAGCAGCAGACCTCTTCTGAGAGTGAGCCTAGCAGCACCATCATCAGACAGAGAAGGAGGAAACAAAAGGATTCTTTTGTGTGGGAGTATTTTACTTTTCCAGAGGGGCAGAAAAAGGTCAGTGCTCCATTGGTCACTTGCAGACTTTGTGAGCGTGTTTTATCTAGAGGAGATCCAAGGAAGAAGTATTCCTTTGGAAATCACTCACCTCAGTAAACATCCCAGGACCTTTGCTCAACATACTGAAGAAAACTCTTCAGTAAGTCACCGGAGCCCAACCTCAGAAGCTCAGCCGAGTACATCATCGGCAGCTCAGCTGAGCCCTTCCTCTGAGGTGGGAGCATCACCTTCTTCAGCTCCTCTGGACATTAACCCTCGATTTCGGAGGGTTTCAATGAGGTGTACAACGTGTTGTGGTCTTATTGTTTTTGGGGAGACCAGTGTTTCCTTTATTAACAATAAGATAGACCAGCACGTTTGTAGACGTTCATAATATTCCCATTCTTTCTTTCCTCTATCCCTGTATTAACCCAACGGCTCTTTTAAGAGCCAACCTTACCTCACAATTTTTTTAATTTTTTTTTAAGCTTTCCTTTTTGAAAAATTTTTTTTGCCGTGCGCGTACGGTACGTGTAATCGCGGAATAGTTACGCGAAGTTCGCGGAATTTTTCTCGTGGAATTTTTCCGTTTACGCCGTGCGCGTACGCTGCGCGCATTCCGTGATTTTTCTGTCCACCCTGCCCCCTTTTCACGTTCTCCACCTTTGTTTTTCACCCCCTCAGACTGCGAGAGACAAAATGGCGGCCGACACTTCCTGGTTTCGACCGATTCGAATGTTTACTAAGATCTAACAACCAATCAGAATCGCGCTCGTGCACGGCGGCGTGCGCGTACGGTAAGCTTACGGTACGCGCTCGGAGCGCGCCTATAGATATTTATATTGATTTAAATGCTATTTTCTCAGGAAATACTGAACAGATTTACACGAGACCTTCAAAAGGCACATCCCTGACCTAAGGGCTACCTCTCTGCCAAATTTCAAGTAATTCTGTTCAGCCGTTCGCGCACGGTGAAAAACCTTAAAAATAAATAAATAAATAAATACATAACTTAGCATTTAAAAAACCGTACAAATTCACTGAAAAAAACCATAGGTTTCACACACGTTATAGTTAGGAATTAGCATTTAAAAAACCTTGCAAATTCACTTAAAAAACCATAGGTTTCACACATGTTATAGTTAGCTGGGCATTTCACTCGTGAAAAACCAATGAAATTCCCCCGTTATAGTTAGTGCAGGCAACTATAACTCACGCGACCGCAATCCTCTGCTGATGACGTCAGATATTACATCACTGATGACATATGTGTTTTTCTGGAAAAAAAATATTTGTAATATATGCATAGCTAAAAATTAATGGAAGAAGACATGGGTAAATAAGTGTCTAAATACAGTGATGTAATACCTGACGTCATCAGCAGAGGATTGCGGTCGCGTGAGTTATAGTTGCCTGCACTAACTATAACGGGGGAATTTCATTGGTTTTTCACGAGTGAAATGCCCAGCTAACTATAACATGTGTGAAACCTATGGTTTTTTAAGTGAATATATATATCTATACAATACATGGACGAGCGGGGATCATCTGGCGAGGACCTCTTGGAGAACATCCATTAAAATTAGATCAAGAACACATCATCTTGAAGTGCAAAGTGCTTTTTTATTGATAAGCACATAAAAATCCAGAGATTACTCAGACATAGTGCCCGCCACTGACGCGTTTCGCTCGCATCCGCGAGCTTGATCAAATGACACGCTTGAGGACAGGAAGTGCTAAATACAAAAAGACGCACTATCTCCTGTGAAAAGGTGACTACAATGTGCATGGCAATAAACAACAGACTTAAAATACTCAAAAGTGCCGAGAAACTACCAACAGTTCATTGTACGAACGAAATTGTATATACAAAATTTAGCGGTTGTATCTGCAAACGATCGCATAGATTGTAACAACAAAAATCACATTGCTTATAATGTTCCCGCATAGACAAACTGCACATTGTAAATATAAACACAATACATCTTCAAAATTACCAACGTAAATATGCGTGCTGCCTATTCCCGATTCTCATAGATTCCTCTCGCATATATCAGACAGTTATCAGTGCATTTTTAAATACAAGCAAAAACATGCAAATGTCCACAATAATACAATAAATGAGAAGTTATATAAACACATGTATTAGATAGACTGTCATACCAGGGAATGTAAAATACATTATACTTACTAAAATACCGAAGGGACATTAGCTAAAGTGCAAGTGCAACCTTGAATATTACAGTACTGAGGATACAGTGAGAACCACTGATAAAGTGCAAGTGCATTGGAGTGTTAGAGAATCGAGTAATTAGAGATGTAAAATAATGTGTAAGGACTCCAGCTGGGAAAAATAAAACAGCTTTCAAACAAAGAAAGGCATTGTGTTGTTGTGAAAATGTGCAAATAAGTGTATTAAGTAGCAATGTGCAAAATAACGCAGATTTAAATATATGCCTAAAATAGATCTGAATGAGGGCTGTCTGGTCTAACATTCAACATAATTACCTAATGAGTCTATAAGTGCTCTAGTGCCTAAAAATATATGAAAATAGTGCAAAAGCATCTAAAGTTGAAATACCAAAATTGAATAAAGCAGCTAATAAGGTCTATTCAAGCCTAAACAGACATTCCTAAAATGCCATTAAATGACAGGCGGCTAACCTAAAATACATAATGAAATACATATTTACACAAGATCGACTGCATCTCAACAAAGTTTATCTCTCAATTATATATCGAAAACTTGAGAAAGGCTCTTTATGCTGTAAGGAGATCGAAATACACATAGTGCATCATAAGAGATTGTAGAGGTCCTCGCTGTTGTCGAGGCCATTAGGCATTTTGGTATCGAGGGACAGTATAAAGTGAGTGTCCAGCTGGCGGAGAGTTTTTTCACAATTCCCACCCCGTCCGGAAATGGGAACTGCCCCATGAACAGTGTATTCGAAATTCTTGTGTTTATTGTCGTGAACCAGTTTGAAATGCCTAGCCACTGGATAATTAGGATCCGAGTTGACAATGGCCCTCACATGCTGTAAAATACGCTTATGAACGGGGAGTTTCGTACTTCCGATGTAATTGAGACCACAAGTACAGCGGAGTTTGTATATAGCAAATTCCGTACGGCATGTCAAGTGTTCCTTAATAGGAATTCTTTTGTTGTTAAATGCCGTGGTATAATCAACACTGTTGGTAGCAAACGTACATGAGCGGCAGGAATTACACTTAAAAAAGCCCTTTTTAGCCAACCAAGTGGTTTTAGGAATGATTTCTGGGCTTGATTTAACAAGTGGATCCCTCATGGAGGGTGCTCTTCTGCATGTAATAGCAGGTGTTTCTGGCAAAATAGATTTAAGTGTTAGTACAATAGGCCACTGTGAATATATAATGTTGCGTATCTTGCTTTCCTGCTGACTAATGGTGGTGATAAATCTCACATTCTTTTTGTCGGTCTCTACATCAGGATTAGATAAGGCAAGAGATACTGCCTGATCTTTTTTGCAAATAAATAATTCCTCCCTAGCTGGCAAGTTGGCTTTCATGAGTGCTTGGTTCAGAATATCTCTAGTGTAACCTCGCTCAAGGAAACGAAGAAAGGCCTCATGTTGGCATGTAGTGCATTCTGATTCCTCACTGCAAATACGGCGAATTCAAAGGAATTTGCCGTACGGAATGCTACGAATTGTATGGTGGGCACTATCTGCATGCAGAATAGAATTCCCTGCGGTGACATTACGAAGTAGTTTGGTATGCAATTTGCCCTCACTGACATGCAGAGACACATCAAGAAATTCGACATTGGAATCATCGATATTAGCAGTAAATTTGAGATTCAAATTATTGACATTGATGGAATCAACAAACTCACTAGCCGATTGTCATGCAGATATCATCAATGTAGCGCCAAAAATACATTACATTACTACCCCATTCTGTCTGGTAATTGGCCCTGAGGACATGCTCCTCCCACCAGCCTACATGCAAGCATGAATAGCTGGGGGAGAAGCATGCCCCCATCACCACACCCCTCAGCTGCTGGTAGATTTCACTGCCAAAGAGAAAATAGTTATTGTGGAGGCACAGTTCAATCATTTTCATCAGCATGGTATTATGTTCTCTCATTCCTATTCCTCTTTCTGAAATATAGTACTTGACAGCTGACAGACCATCTGTGTGGTTGATGCTAGTATATAATGATTCAATGCCCTGGAAGTGTGCAGCGGACCACAGCTCCAAGCCTGCTTTGAGGCTTCTCACGCTGCCGATGCTCACGCTGCGCCAGGAGGCGCTTGCAACTCTGCCCAGGGCTCCCGCAGCGAGGTACCCCGTCCTTACAGGTACCAGAGGGGAGCGAGGGGGAGCAGCAGGCCACAGCTCCAAGCCTGCTTTTTGGCTTATCACGACGCTTACGCTTACGCTGTGCCAGGAGGCACTTGAAATTCAGCCTGTGTTCCCACAGCGCGGGACCCCGTCCTTACTGGCACCAGAGGGGAGCGAGGGGGAGCAGCGGACCACAGCTCCCAGCCTGCTTTGCGGCTTTTCATGCCATCGATGCTCACGCTGCGCCAGGAGGCACTTGAAATTCTGCTGGGGGAGTGCACGTCTAAAGCCCCCGTCAGAGCCTGGAGGAGCCCGGGCTGGATCTATCCTCTTGTTTTTTTCTGCCTTTCCTCTTTTGTCTCTGCACTTTTGGCGTTGCGGTGTTTGTGCTGTCTGCGGTGTTGTGATCCAGCCCTGTGAGCCCACCTGAAGGTTAAGATACCAGTGGTGAATTGGGGGAGACGCTTCGTTGGACCAGGGGCATTCAGTGGAGGCAAGTGGACATAACTACGTGTCCCAGAAGGCTGAGGGACTGGACCCGTGACAGAGATCCCGCCCCCTGTGACCGGGGATTGTTGAAATACAGCTCGGGCGGGGGCCGGGCGAAGCCCGGGCAAAGGGCGGGCCGTCTGAGGCCGTCGGAGGCAGACTGAGGCAGGGCTGGGCCAGGACTCTTTTGCTAATGTCTGGTAGAGGTACCCCTTGACCACTATTTATTATCTGGCTCTCCCTGAGTTGTCCCTATAGTTGTGTCCGGTTGTTCAGAGGAAGCATTGTTACTAGCCCATCACAGAGTATTAGTGTTTGGTGAAGGTACTGTAGGGGGGTCTTAATCAGGACTGATGGGGAAGAGGAAAGCCATGGAGGGAATGGTTGCCCACAATACTTCTACCTCTATCCAGAGTAAGAAAAAGAGGTTAAAGAAATCGGCTAAAGGTGCTGCTGCCAATCGTGTGATGGACAGAATTGATACTGTTATTGAAGAGTGCGAGAGTATCTTAGAAAATGCCCCCAGTCCCAACCCAGAGGAAGCCACCAAAAAAGTCGCTGTATCCCCTCCCAAGAGCCTAGTGATACCTGAGTTATTCCTTAAACATAAGAAAAGAGGGGTAAAGCGGACAGCGGGGGATTCTTATGTGTCTGTAGACTTAAATGAAAGCAACAAGGGAGACGCTCAGGTCGAGGGCGAGAGCAGTTGTGAACCGATCCCAAATGTAATCTGCTCTAATAGATTTGCCCCTCTAGCCCCAATAAGTGTTAACCATGATGTTACCCCTTTTGTGTCCGGTCAGAACCATTCTAGTCCGGGACACTGTTGTAGTTGTAATTGTTCCCATGCAATTGGAGAATTAGAAAGGGTCATTATGGAGCTTAGAGGGGAGGTCATGGGTATTAGGAGACTATTAAAGGACCTCTTGGATCGTACCCAACACAAATATTCAGAAAACTTACATCACATTGTGGACGGTCCTATATCTACAAATGGAAATGACCTTGCCCCTACTGGTGGGGGTAATTTGAACAACACTCTAGCAGGGGTTGAGACTTGGAAGCAGTTCCCTAGGGGGGACGGGGTAGCTCCCAAGACCATTCGTAAAGATCATATTACCATCCCCAGCTGGAGAGGAGGTCACCAACAGGGCCCTATGCCCAGAACATCACATTTAGGGCTAATTGAGATGCCTAGACCCCCTGTGGACCGAGACCTAATGGCCCCTGGCCAGAGATCACCTAACATTATTTTCATGACTAATGTTACAAAAATATCCTCCCTAGGCTCTTATGAGTCTAGCGACTCACTAATTAATAAATCAATCCATTGGATCCGCCATGTACGAGGGTGTCGTTCAATTATTAGGGAGGACATTGTGAAGGCTAAGGGATGTTCTATCCCAGATTCTTAACTTTGATACGATTGAGCTAACCTTGGTGGATGCCTTATTGGTTGAGAATCTGGTTGCACTGGAATATAGAACCTCTTCCCCAGACCATTCTAGAATTCAGTTCAGGTGATGGACAGTGACTTCTCCTAATACTATACCTAAAAGAGGAGTCCCACTCTTATCCTCCCTTGATAAAAATGATTGACTCCCTATGCCCCATTTAGATGAGAACACAATTAGTTTGAGTTCTACTGTCCAGGGCTCCTTCCCCTTACTTAATTCTAAATTCCCATCTTCCCAGACATTACATGCCCAACCACCCATTCCACTCAATCCTGCTAGCTTATCCGCGACAAATGAATTAAAAATACTGTCCTGGAATATAGCAGGCCTTAAGAAAAATATGAATATTCCGTCTTGGGTTGAGTTTGTGAGCACGCATGACGTCTGTGTTTTTCAGGAGACATGGAGCATGGAAGCGCTCTCGATCTCAGGGTTTGCCACCTATTTTATCCCTGCAATCTCTAGTGGCAAGGGTAGACCCTCAGGTGGACTCCTAATATGGATTAACCTCGATCTGGGATGGTCTATTACTTCTAAAGAAAGTAATAATCATGACATCTTGTGGCTATCTATCAAGGCCCGAAAAAAAGGTGAATCACTTAACCTCTTTAATGTCTACATCAGGGGAACAGTGAGTGGCAGGTCTTCGGCCATCTTGAGTGAATTAGAACTCCTCTTAGCACACTGCCCTCCCTCCTCAAAAACCATCCTAGCCGGGGACTTCAATTGTACATTCGAGCACTTGGGTTCCGAGGACCCCCTGAACTTAGATGGAGAAGACATTAGATGGGGAGTGCCTCCTCTTTCCTTGGCCCCAATTAAAAAATGGACTGAGATTGTCATGCAGGTTAACGCCCTCACACTGGAATACGGCTTAAGAGCCGTAAATGGAAGAACCTTGTCAGACCTTAAGGGGGCGAACACTTTTAACAAGCTGACATGTCCTTCCCGTATTGATTATATTCTGCTGGATCTATGTCTCTGGGAAAGTCTAGTCGATATGGAGGTTAGTTTAACAGTAGACAGTGATCACAATCCTTTATCCCTAACCTTGCAGAACCGTTGGGCTGCTTCGCTGACAATAGCATCTGTATGTGATGCTGACCCCCTTCTTTCCAAAGAGGTAGTACCTTCCAATTGCGGCAGGCGGTTAAGGTTGCCTAGAGTACTAGCAGACAAAAAGAAGATCTCCTCTATATCTTTAATATTGACCGAAAAAACTAGAGATCTTGAGGAAGCCATGGCCTCGATCCAGACGAGAGGCAAGATCCCTATAATTCACCAGGAAACTATTTCCTTGATTGCGGAACAATTTCTTGGTAGCACTAGCTTAGGAAAAAGGAGATCTGGAAAAAACACCCTTAACCCTTGGTTCACAGATCTCTGTAAAGAGAAAAGAAAAGCACTAATAGCTGCGGTCAAGGAGAAAAATAACATCAGGGTTAAATTAGCAAGGAAAGATTATAACTCATCCTTGACATTAGCTAAGCATGCTTGGGAAGAGGACCACTGGGATGAGCTGAAAATAACGGCTTCTAAGAGAAATTCTGCCTCCTTCTGGTCACTAATTAGCATTAAAAGTAGGGCAGGCACTGTCCCAATCCCAAACCATATAGACAGCCAGAATTGGTGGGACCACTTTGCAAACTTATATGCCGTTGACGTAGAGGGAGAGCGAGTGTCTAGTAGGGTTAATCAATATTTACTCAATCCGGACCATATAATTCCTTTTAGTTGGGAGGAGGTTTTAAGTGCTATTAATAGCATTGTTCCAGCTAAAGCCGCAGGACCTGATGCATCCCAGGTGATTTGTTCCGTTTGGAACCAGGCGGTTGGGCTAATTATATCCAACACCTGATTAATAGCTTGTTAGAAGGTGGTGAAGTCCCCCCATCCTGGAAACAAGCCGAAGTTATTCCTATTTTTAAGAAAGGTGACCGCCAAGTCCCTGCCTACTACAGGCCTATTAGCCTTGTAGACTCTATGCAAAAAGTGGTAGGACGTACTCTCCTTAATAGAATTCACCTTTGGATGGAGGAAGGGGGAATCTTATCTAAATGTCAAGCGGGTTTCAGGAAAGCTACTGGTACCATAGACCAAGTCTTCCGTCTATTAATATTATACTGGAAAGTGGTTGTTATTGCAAAGGGGAGCTTATATCTTGCTTTCATCGATCTCAAGACGGCATTTGATCTAGTTCCACGCGCTAAGTTGTGGGCCGTCTTGCAGGAAATGGGCATACCCCCCTATATTTTATCCCTTTTAGTTCGCTTCCATGACGGTACCTCCGCAAGAATTAGATGGGGAGATCAAGGGCAGACTACTGAGAGTATCCCAGTAAAGAGAGGGGTCCGCCAGGGCTGTGTTTTGGCTCCCACACTCTTCTCGCTTTATGTGAATGGTGTGGTGGATTTTTTGAGCCACATTCCAGCTGATGCACCAGCCCTGGCGGGGGAAAAAATAGCTACACTTCTCTTTGCTGACGATACTCTCTTGATCTCCAAATCCCCCATGGGTCTTCAATTACTACTCACCCGTTTCCAGGAGTTCTGTACTCAAAGGGGCCTTATTATTAATATTTCTAAAACAAAATTTATGGCTTTTAACCCTATAAAACAGTTTAGACCGAAACTCATCCTTAATGGCTCTCATCTTGAGCAAGTTCACTGCTTTGATTATTTGGGGATGAGGCTATCGGACCAATTGTCATGGAGACCACACTTGAATAAAATGCTACTAAATCATAAAAGGGTAGCAGGGGCAATTGTAAGAGAACAGCGCCTGTCTATTTCTAGACTAGTCTCCCCTGCCCTGGCTGTTTATGAGGGTAAGGCAGTTAGCGCGGCAACCTATGGAGCAGAACTTTGGGGGTTCGAAAAAATAGCTGAAATTCAAAAGTCAGAGAATGAGTTTTTAAGAGATATCCTCTCTGTCCCCCAATGCACTCCATTAACCCCCTTATTCCTCGATACTGGGAGGCGCAGGGTGAGTGACACGAATAGAATATGCCCCCTCTTATACTGGGCAAGATTAAGATCCACCCCGGAACTATCACATTACGCGGCAGGTCTCAGTGAACTGATTTCTCTGGATATGGGCAAAAGGGTAAAATGGCTCACCGAACTGAAGGAACTCCTAGTCTCGTTGGGTTTAGCTGACGCATGGAGGAACCAAGCCCAGCGCGCCAAGGCTGAGTTAAAAAAGATCTACTGGAACTGGATACTCCAGCGTCATCTATCCTATCCGAGGCATGGGAAACTCTCAGAAGACTTTTTACTGTTTAAACATGTTGGTCATCTGGAACCCTATCTTGACTTCATTCGAGTCCCTATGGATAGAAAGCTGTATATACTTTTCCGGTTTGGGTCATTGTATCTCAATGTTTCAGTTGCTCAGAGGGATACAGCTAAAAATCTCTCTCCTAGTTGCCCGTGTTGCGAAGCTCCCCACGAAACAATAGCTCATTGCCTATTTGCATGCCCGGCTTATCAGCAGGCCAGGAATAAATGGCTTAAACCTATTTGTGTTCAGCTAGGAACAAGGAACCATCTAGTTGCACTACGCATCTTGAGATCAGATGCGTCTAGACCAGTAATTGTGTGCGGAGTTGCCAAATTTTTGGGTCGGGCTTGGATCATTCGCACGAAAGCCATTTCCAAAGCCACAAAATTAGCCAATGTTGCTATCGATTAAATTTTGAACCCACTTTCTAGTGTAAGAGGTCTAAAGGAATGAACTGTGATTTTGAGACCCCTTGTTGATTATAGTAATTTGTTTTTAAAGGGAACTTTTATGAATTGCTATTTCCTTTTATTGTTGTTATACCATGTACTCTTAAATATTTTATCCTTTTTAACTATTACAAAAATTTGACTTATATAATATTGACCGTATTGTATGAAAGCTTTTATGATAGTAATTATCGAATAAAGCAAAATTGATTGATTCAATGCCCATTACAACTAGTAGATAATCAGGTTGCCATGATACATTCTTGATTTTATTCAGAAAGTCAGGAGCGTCCTAACAAACGATGGTAAAGCAGAGACAAATGGCTGAAGAAAATGGTCCACATATTTAGAGATTTTTCCCATTAGTCTTTTCTGAGCAGATATAATTGGCCTACCTGCGGTCGCCAGTAGGTAGTTATAGTTACAACCTAGTTTCCAATCTTTGCGAAATTCTCCCCAAAAAAAGTCTATCCTAGTCAGCTCCTGTCCTGAAAGTTTTGGGGTGATTCGTCAAGGGGGTGCTGAAAAAAAAAGGGGGTCCCAAAACACGTTTTCCCCATGTTAAATTCCATAGGAAATTTTGCAACGAGCTACAGCCCGAACTGCTGAACGGAATTACCCCAAATTTGGTAGAGTTTGGTTCAGAAAGCGACCTTTTTTTTTAAATGGTGTAAATCTGTTCAGTAGTTTTTGAGAAATACAAAAAATAAGAGTCAAAAAATCAATTTCCCAAACTTTGTGCAAGGCTACAGCTGAAACTACTGAACGGAATTACCACAAATTTGGCACAAAGGTAGTGCGTGGGTCAGAAAGCGATCTTTTTTTTAATCGTGTAAATCCGTTCAGTAGTTGCTGGTTAGTTAGAAAAATAAAAGTTTCGATATTTGGGCGGAGCCTGAATCCTGTGCACGAGCTTCACTGTGATTGGCTGCCAACACTCCAAACCAGGAAGTGTTGGAGCCGTCTTGTGGCTCGTTAGAAGCGAGTCGCTAGAAAACAGAGAAACAAAGGTAGAAAACAAGAAAAGGGCGCAGGGTAGAAACACCCTGACCCCTAGACCTGCTCAGGGAGTCCCAGAAGGCTAATAAAAAATGGCGAAAAATTAATCAGCGTAATTCGTGCTGGGGTCGCGGGTTCCCGTGGGCATTTCTTAAAAATATAATAGCGGGGGCTCGCTGGGGCTGTGGGGGCACACTGAGGCTCCCGCAGTCTCGGGGCTTCACTCATGTTGGAAGGGGGGTTGCGCGGCCCCCCTTCTGGGCCCCTCCATCTGCTTATAACTTTGGCGTTGTTTGACGATTCTTTACAAAACTTTCCAAAAAGTTCAACTTTTTTGATCAGCTCCTATCTTGAGAGTTTAGGGGTGATTGGTCAAGGGGGGGGCTGAGAAAAAAGGGGGTCTAAAAAAGTGTTTTCTCAATGCATTTTCCATAGGAAACTTTAGACAAGGCTACAGGTCAAACTGCTGAACGGAATTACGCCAAATCTGGCAGGGAGAAAGGTCTTGGTCCAGAAAGCACGGTTTTGTAGAAATGGTGTCAATCTGATTAGTAGTTTTTGAGATATTAAAGGAAAAAAATATATATATATATCTGGTCAGTGCCTAACTCCCAAGCACAAGCTTGCCTCTGATTGGCTGCTAACACTTCAAAGCAGGAAGTGTCCTCTGATTGGCTGCTAACACTTCAAACCAGGAACTGTTAGCAGCCATCTTGTGCCTCGCATCGAGTGAAATGATATGAAAGAAATGTTCCGGGAGCAATTTAATATAGGGGAGCTCTGTGTTATGATGATTTGGACGCAGTGAAGGTTTAAGATTTATTAACAATAAAGGAGAAACAGGTGAGCGCCAGGCAGCACGACTTCCACTTCAGGACACCAAAAGGAAGATAACCCTTTCACGCTCCCTGTGCCCAACATCACCACTTCGCAGCTATGCCTTTATAAGCCAGTCCGTCGGGTCGCAGCTGTCTACCACTGTGAGCTAGTACGCTGCTGTGCCTCTACCTCTTTGAGCTACTACGCTGCTGTTTCTTTGGGAGCGGACGGCTCGTAGTTCTGCCTCTGTGAGTCGAGCAGACGGGCAGCAGTTGTCCCTCTGCGAGCCTGGGGGCAAACTGTTCATAAGTCACACTATATGAGCATTGAAAAGCCATTTTGTGATTCAGTCCGTCAGCTGGCATTTGTCCGAGGCATTTCTGAAAACATACCGGAGCTCTTTCTGTGAGAGATACCCCTTTCACACTGCGTCTCCCCACATTAGCAGGTAATGCACCCTCTTCCCACCCTCACCAGCATATCCCCAACAACTTCTTGGGCCCAGAAATGTCCCTCAGCGAACTATTTATAGAAAGATGCTTATGAAGTTGGAGAAATAAGAATCTTAGTCATGTATAGATTTACATATAAAACATTTTAATAAAACAAAACAACAACAAATAAAACTATGTACAGCCGTGGCGTGTCATTGCTGGTCCATTTGTGATTCACAGCCTGCAAGACAAAAAGAAAGATAAGATGGTGCGTCATGCGTCCAGCAAAGGAGATAGAGAGAGAGAAAAAGAGTGAGAGAGAGGAAGAGAGAGAGAGTAAGAGAGAAAGCGAGAGAGAGGAAGACAGAGAAAGAGAGAAAGAGTGAGAGAGAGAAAGAGAGAAAGAGTAAGATACAAGAAAGAGAGAGAGAGAGAAACAGTGTGAGAGAGAGGAAGACAGAGAGAGAAAGAGTGTGAGAGAGGAAGAGAGAGAGAGAAAAAGAGTGAGAGAGAGGAAGAGAGAAAGAGTGAGCTACAAGGAAGAGATAAACAGTTTGAGAGAGAGGAAGACAGAGAAAGAGAGAGAAAGAGAGAAAGAGTGAGATACGAGGAAGAGAGAAAGAGAGAACCAGTGTGAGAGAGAGGAAGAGAGAGAAAAATAGTGAGAGAGAGAAAGAGTGAGAGAGGAAGAGAGAGGAAGCCAGACAAAGAGAGAAAGAGTGAGACAGAGTGGAAGACAACGAGAGAAACAGTGTGAGAGAGAGGAAGAGAGAGATAAAATGAGAAACTGTGTGAGAGAGAGGAAGAGAGAGAGATAAAGGGAGAGAGAGGAAGAGAGAGAGAGAAAGTGAGACAGGGAGAGAGAGAAAGAGTGAGAGAGAGAAAGAGAGAAAGAATGAGAGAGAGAGGAAGAGACAGAGAAATATAGAAAGTGTGAGAGTGAGGAAGAGAGAGAGAGAGAAAGTGAGAGAGGAAGAGAGAAAGAGTGAGAGAGAGAGGAAGACAGACAAAGAGAGAAAGAGTGAGAGAGGAGGAGAAAGAGTGAGAGAAAAAGAGAGAAAGAGTGAGAGAGGAAAAGAGAAAGAGTGAGAGAGAGGAAGCCAGATAAAGAGAGAAAGAGTGAGACAGAGAGGAAGACAACAAGAGAAGCAGTGTGAGAGAGAGGAATAGAGAGATAAAGAGAGAAACAGTGTGAGAGAGAGGAAGAGAGAGAGATAAAGAGAGAGAGAGAGAGGACGAGAGAGAGAGAAAGTGAGACAGGGAGAGAGAGAGAGAGTGAGAGAGAGAAACAAAGAGAGAAAGAATGAGAGAGAGAGGAAGAGAAAGAGAAATAGAGAAAGTGTGAGACAGAGAAAGGAAGAGATGGAGAGGGAGTGTTGACGCTGGAGAAAATCTTCGCAGTTCACCTTTGTGCCACCGGTGCATCTCCAACCACGTGCCGGGACATAGTGCACCATCAAGTTTATTGATCTGAAAGATAGTATAGATTTAGTTATTGCAGAGTACATACAACAGCACACGCGTAATTCTCTGTTTCAAGGAAGAGAGAAAGAGAGAAAGGGTGAGAGTGAGGAAGAGAGAGAGAGAGAAAGTGAGAGAGGAAGAGAGAAAGAGTGAGAGGGAGGAAGACAGACAAAGAGAGAAAGAGTGAGACAGAGAGGAAGACAACGAGAGAAACAGTGTGAGAGAGAGGAAGAGAGAAAGAAAGAATGAGAGAGAGAGTAAGAGACAGAGAAAGAGAGAAACTGTGAGAGAGATAGGAAGAGATGGGGAGGGAGTGTTGACACTGGAGAAAATCTTCGCAGCTCACCTTTGTACCACCGGTGTGTCTCCAACCACGTGCAGGGAGATAGTGCAGCCCTCAAGTTTAGTGATCTGAAAGATAGTATAGAATTAGTAATTGCAGAGTACATACAACTGCACACGTGTAATTCTGTATTTCGCTAATGAGCAATGAGGCTGGTGCACCCCATCCACTCCCACTGCTCGGAGGTGTCTGTGCGCTTTTGTGTACCCAGACTGCTGCACACTATCCACTCCCACCACCCAGAAGTGACTGCCCACTTCTTCGGAAAGAAGTCTCTCTGCTCACCTCCCGCCACCGGCGTGTGTGTAAGAGGGTTCACCACATGCCGAAGTAACTTTGTCATGCGTTGAGGATGGCCACGCATCATCGCAGATTTTTCGTGCGTTCAGCTTTGGTGGAGTTGGGGGGGTGAACGTCGATTCGTGATTCACAGCCTGTTAGATAAAAAAGCAAGATGAGATTGTGCGTCATGCGTCCATCAAAGGACATAGGAAGAGAGAGAGAAAGAAATAAAGAGTGAGCAGAAGACAGAGAGAAAGAGAAACAGTGAGAGTGAGAGAAAGAGAGAGTGAAAAAGAAAGAAAGTGAGAAGAAGACAGAGAGAAAGAGTGAGAAAGACGAAGAGAGAGAGAGAAATAGTGAGAGAGAGGAAGAAAGAGAGAGAAAGAGTGAGAGAGGAAAAGAGAAAGAGTGAGAGAGAGGAAGCCAGATAAAGAGAGAAAGAGTGAGACAGAGAGGAAGACAACGAGAGAAACAGTGTGAGAGAGAGGAAGAGAGAGATAAAGAGAGAAACAGTGTGAGAGAGAGGAAGAGAGAGAGATAAAGAGAGAGAGAGGACGAGAGAGAGAGAGAAAGTGAGACAGGGAGAGAGAGAAAGAGTGAGAGAGAGAAAGAATGAGAGAGAGAGGAAGCGACAGAGAAATAGAGAAAGTGTGAGACAGAGAAAGGAAGAGATGGAGAGGGAGTTTTGACACTGGAGAAAATCTTCGCAGTTCACCTTTGTGCCACCGGTGCGTCTCCAACCACGTGCCGGGACATAGTGCACCATCAAGTTTATTGATCTGAAAGATAGTATAGATTTAGTTATTGCAGAGTACATACAACTGCAAACGCGTAATTCTCTGTTTCAAGAAAGAGAGAAAGGGTGAGAGTGAGGAAGAGAGAGAGAGAGAAAGTGAGAGAGGAAGAGAGAAAGAGTGAGAGAGAGGAAGACAGACAAAGAGAGAAAGAGTGAGAGAGGAAGAGAGAAAGAGTGAGGGAGAGGAAGCCAGACAAAGAGAGAAAGAGTGAGACAGAGAGGAAGACAACGAGAGAAACAGTGTGAGAGAGAGGAAGAGAAAAAGAAAGAATGAGAGAGAGAGTAAGAGACAGAGAAAGAGAGAAACTGTGAGAGAGATAGGAAGAGATGGAGAGGGAGTGTTGACACTGGAGAAAATCTTCGCAGCTCACCTTTGTGCCACCGGTGTGTCTCCAACCACGTGCAGGGAGATAGTGCAGCCCTCAAGTTTAGTGATCTGAAAGATAGTATAGAATTAGTAATTGCAGAGTACATACAACTGCACACGTGTAATTCTCTATTTTGCTAATGCGCAATGAGGCTGGTGCAACCCATCAACTCCCACTGCTCGGAGGTGTCTGTGCGCATTTGTGTGCCCAGACTGCTGCACACTATCCACTCCCACCGCCCAGAGGTGACTGCCCACTGCTGCGGAAAGAAGTCTCTCTGCTCACCTTCCGCCACCGGCATGTGTGTAAGAGGGTTCACCATGTGCCGAAGTAACTTTGTCATGCGTTGAGGATAGCCACGCATCATCGCAGATTTTTCGCGCGTTCAGCTTTGGTGGTGTTGGGGGGGTGAACGTCAATTTGTGATTCACAGCCTGTTAGATAAAAGAGCAAGATGAGATTGTGTGTCATGCGTCCATCAAAGGACATAGGAAGAGAGAGAGAAAGAAATAAAGAGTGAGCAGAAGACAGAGAGAAAGAGAAACAGTGAGAGTGAGAGAAAGAGAGAGTGAAAAAGAAAGAAAGTGAGAAGAAGACAGAGAGAAAGAGTGAGAAAGACAAAGAGAGAGAGAGAAACAAGGAGAGAGAGGAAGAGAGAGAAGAAGAGAGAGAGAAAGAGTGTGAGAAAGAGGAACAGAGAAACAGAGGCAGAGTGAGAGAGAGATAAACAGAGAGAGAGGAAGAGAGCGTGAGAGAAAGAGACAAATAGTGTAAGAGGAAGAGGGAGACAGAAAGAGTGTGAGGGAGAGAAAGGAAGAGATGAGGAGGGACACTGAGTGCCCACACTGTGTACAAAACTGTCACAGCTTACCTTTATGCCACTGCTCTGTCTCCAACCACGTGCCGCAACCTAGTGGAACTCTCAAGCTCCCACATCTGAAAGATAGTACAGAATGAGTAATGGCAGAGCAGGGTTGGATTAGGATTCAAAATCGGCCCGGGCACGCTAAAAAAAAGTGGCCCACATTTGCATATTGCCTTTCCTCAAAACACTGCTTCGGAGAAATTTTATTTAAAAAAGGGGGGGAGATACAAAAAAAGCATTGGCATAGCCAATAGGTCTCACCTTTGGGACCTCATAAGTGTTTAGCCATGCAACAGTTGATGTTGTTGCACCAATGATATTGTGCTGCATAACTAAATACTTATAAGGTCCCAAAGGCAAGACCTATTTGGCTATGCCAATGCTTTTTGAATGAAGCACTTGAGGGGTTCAGTCTTATTTCAGGGGGCAGGGAGTTCCAGGGTCTCGGGAAATACCTGTCAGGGTCCGTTTGTATGTTTTCTATTTATAACATTTCTGTGGGTTCAACAATATGGTGCTGGCGCTTCTAGAGGATCTGCAGCCGCTCAAGAGCTCCAATTGCTTTGCAATTTATCGTGTGAATGCAATTTTAGCAGCTGAATGATGTAATGTGCCTCGAAGTCCATTTTAGGAGCATCACTGATTAAAGAAAGCCATGTGTCTTTCTGCTCCTCTGTGTAGGGGCAGCTCATAGGTGGACATGAACTGACGGTCACAGGCTGCCTCACTCCACTGACTGGGTGGTACTCACTCACAAGTCTATTGAGACTGGTAGAGGAGGGGGAGTGAAGAGGGAAGAACAACATGAAGAGGAGGGTGAGGGAACTGAAAGATGGCAGAGAGAGAAAGGGAGAGGTGTCTCTGAGGGGGAGAGTAAAGGGAGAGATGAGAACGATACAGAAAAGGAGGCATAATGAGAGGGAGTAAGAAGAGAGAGAGAGACAATGAGGGAGATATGATGGATAGAGTGAGTGACAGATGACGGAAAAGAGAGAGAAGAGAGTGAGGGATGCTGAGAGTGAGAGATGAAGGAACGAGTAGAAGAAAAGGGAGAGACAATGGAAATTGAGCGAGAAGGGCAAAGATGGTGAAGATGAGGGAGAGTTGACCGAGAGAGGGAGAGAGAGGGAGTGCTGTGACCTCTGACCCACTTGTGATGCAGCAGGCTTGGTCCTTCTCACCCACTGCAGAGGACCTTCTACACCTCTTGTCTGTGCCATTGTGACACTGTTGATGTCTCACTCCGGCCGTGCCTTCAACGGCTCGTGTCTCTCTCTTCACTCCTTCTTCTTTTCAAATCTCTCGCATTCGTCCATGTTTGTCCTTTCATGCCTCTTGCGCGGGCACTCCCCCTTTATTTTCACTGTTTAGAATCCTGCTGAATGACATCAGACACCACTTCACTTGTGGAGGAGACATTCTTCTTCTGTTACCAAAACTTGAGGCTCTCAGAGGCCCGGGGACCAGACTGACTCTTTCCCAGAGTGACTGAGGTCTCATGGTAGCTGGGGCCTGCCAGGTGTCTGCCCCTTCCCCCCCAACCCAACTGGACTCTCAGCTGACATGCTCTTGTTTATTGCATAATAAAACATTCCTCAGTTTAAAACGTTGTGTCCAGCCTATAGAAAGATAAGTAAAATCTGACGTAAAGTCAGTTACAGAATGAACACACGTGTCTCCTTCTCATAATCTCTCTTACGTTCTGTTTATACTTACTCACTCATGTCACTCACATTCAACCAACACTGCTCCCATCGGGATACTATGTTATGAATTAGTAAACCTGTTTAGTCTGATGGACAGAATCTGACATTTTAGAGGCGAGTCTGACATCTGACTGACTCTTTCCCAGCCCTTCCGATCTGCCAGGGTAGAATCTGTCATAGATTGCCAACTTGAACCCTTCGACCCGTAACAGATTGAGCCTGTCTTCTGGTGATATCCATCCCTGCAGGTCCTCTCAGAAGACAGCAGTCTGTGTGACTGACTCTTTCCCAGCCCTTCCGATCTGCCACGCTAGAATGAATCTGTCATAGACTGACAACCTGAGCCCTTCGACCCTTAAGAGATTGAGCCTGTCCTCTGGTGATATCCATCCGTCCATGTCCCTTTCGCACTCTCCCCCAGCCCCACCTTCATTTTAGTGTGCCAGGCATGGGGTTGGCAGCCCCTGACTCTAGGAGTTAGCACCTGATAGGACGGTCTTAGCCGGGATGGTTTACCCACAGAGCCTGTCACAGAACACAGTCACAGAACACAGATCAGTGGGAGCCCGGTCAGAGATCCGCCAATCCGCGCACAAGTGCTTCCGGAGCCATAAATCAGAAGAAAACACTGTCTCTGCGGGAGATGAATTACTTGCGTAGCACAACTCTTTCAACTGCTTCGCATCGAGGTGCCACCTGCCATTCCGCTCAATTATGCCCAAAATGGGTATCGGTAAAGTACTAAACTGTATTTCTCCAATGGAGTAAAGGTGTGGTCTCGTAGGCAGAGTCCCAAAATCCTACAAAATATCACACGAAAAATGACTTTACACAATACAAATAGTTTTCCCCAAGTCCAACCGGAAGTCTAATGCCTGCCAAGATAAACACGAATAGCAAAGCAAGCACTGGCAACGCCTTTTCTGTGACAATCCTCCGGTGATTTTTTTCATTTTTGCAAGCATATGCAATCAACAATAAAGGTGTAAAAGTAATAAAAAGTAAAAATGCCAACATCCAAAAGTGTCGTGGATATGGTTGCAAAAAAGTAAAAAAAATAACTTCTCACAATAATAAACAAGCGTGGACCCGCGGCCGCGAAAGTTAAAGCGACGCTGAGGGCATCACTCAAAGGGATTTCAGTGGCTCGTTTCCCTTGCGGGAGCTAGCAGGACCATCTGTTTGCGAATTAATTACAAAAAGATGTTTCAAAGCTCGCTCCCGCAAGGGAATCGCCAAACGTGCATGTGTTGCCATTGAAAGCAATGCAAAGCGTGCACGTTTTTGGTGAATCCATTCCTAAAGGTCTCCTCCTATGCAGTGCATGCACGCTTCTAGGCGAGACCTAAAAATGCACGGATTCGTTTACACTGGTGACTTAAAAACAAGTGAGACCACTTCTGCTCAGGCCCCCTGCCCTGCTAGGTATGCATACTTTAATGGGCGGCCTTGCGAGAGAAAGAAAGTGACACCTCTGCCTGTTGCTAAACGTGAGGTAATGATGCCCATCTGCCTCCAGAAAGGCCATTCAGACACCCACTGGGCTGCTGGCTGTATCGAAACAACAGCGACACCGCCCAAATCTTCCCCCCAGACTGCTCCAAAAAGCATCCCACAGTTGGAACTCGGCACCGGCTCCTCGGGCATTGCACCAGTGCCCGTGTTACCAATCTGACGCTGTGGCAGAGTATATACAAGTACGTACATCTAAATCGCTCTTCCGTCTTTCTGCATTCAGGCTGCTGTACCCTATCCACTCCCGCCGCCCGGAGGTATATGCCCGATGCTAAGCTCCAAGGCCTCACTGCTCACCTTTTCGCCGTCACGGCACCCTCCACATCATGCAGTTCGGTTCTGCAAGCTTATAGGTCTCACATTTGGAACTGAGTCTTGATATCGCCATGGCAGAGGACATACTAGTGCACCTATCATCATCGCAGGTTGTACACCTGCTCAGTGCTTGTGGTGCTACTAACTCAGTGAGAAGTGAGGCCACACACGTGGCGGTAGGCCCTCGCTGTTGGGATCAGGCCTACACTGCAGTGCAGCAGAGCACACAAAACATCAAGTGTCCGGTCCACTGGGACGGGCCATCACCGTGGCGGTGTGACTGTGCCGGCCGCAGTGCATGCGTTGGAAGCAACTCTAAAATGGCGTAGAGCACGTGCACCCGTTCTTTTTTATTAGTAGGGTCACGTGTCCTTTGACGCCTGTGCTGGATGGGTGTGGTGTGGGTGTATACCAGCCGTGAGGGAGTGGCTGTGGCATCAGTGTTGCCAGATTGGGTTAGATCACGCACAATTGGGCTATATTTTGCCGGTTGAGTGAAACAATTTTGGTTTGTGCTAGTTGCCAGATTATAAATGTATATACAGCGCTCCAGCAAAGTAGTATGTTAACGCTCTTTATTAGACAAATATTTACTTGGCATCCTGCTGCAACATCAATTCCAAAGCATTACCCGCCTGCTTGACGCTGTCCCTGCCCCTCCTTCCTTAAAGTAGCAATATTGGGCTACTTTTGCTAATTTTTGGTTGGCTTTGGGCTATAGAAAGCTTAAAAAATCTGACAACACTGGTTCCGGTTGTCCTTGTTGGAGTGCTACCGTCACCCGGGTTGCAAAAGCCAAAGTGTCACTCTGTGATCCAAGTCCAACAATATGGCCAACATGGAAGGCACGGGAAATTACTGACCCTATATTCATCCATAGTTCCACACAAGAAAGATGGTGGACATGAGACATCTGTGTGGATATGAATGTTTATTGCACATTCAGTGGAGTGTTGCAGCTGTAGCAATATAGGGCCATGGAAAGTTGAAGTTTCAGTTTTTGGCACGTGGAGGGCAGCCAATTAGAGACAGCTCATTGTCGGAGTTAGGCTGCGCCAACATATGTACTTATACAATCACTGCGACGATCCTCACGCACTTATAAATTCACTATACACTCTGCTTGCAGTACTCTAATGATGCAGTCTCTACGTATGTACTTGTACAATGACCGAGACAAAGTTACATAACTAAAGTTTTTCCCCACTGTCAAAGGTAAGATGGTTGCATACGCTGTCCAGAGCACTATGTAATGTGGTAGGGCCTAGGGGCAGTATGTTGCATACATAATGAACACAGGATCACATGTCCAGTGACGTCTGTGGTGGATGCGTGTGGGGTGATTGTAAGTTAACCCTCCGGGAATGGTTGGTGCTGGCAACAAGTACAACAGTAATCATTGGATCAGACACATAGATTCAATCATAAAGGGTCAATGAATTGAGCTGCACTAAGGTACGGGTACCAGATATGAAATCATACAGAAAAGATTCTATTGTAAAGGGTTCATGACGTGATACACTGAGGTAGGATAGCAGATGTGAAATTATACACAAAATATTGTATCAGAAAGGGTGCATGAGTTGTGCTGCACTGAGATAGGGGCATCAGAAGCATTTAGCGTCAGCGCAGCCAGCGATGATGCGTGGTGCGGGCGAGCCATAGAATCACAACTCAATGTGAATTGTGAGCCCTGCTATCTCTAGTGTACATCGAAGGCAGTAGTCAGCACAGACATGGAGGAATGTTTTTAGTCACTTCCTCTTGACAAAGTTCGAGGACATAGAGTACAATTCTCTCTAATAAATAAATCATGTTTCAATTTAAATTGTGAGCTCTGCTCCTGCAGTGTAGGTGTATGGAACAAAAGATGAAACATTTATGGAATGCACTGACAAAATCTTGTCGTAAATAAAGTATTACGCACTCAGAATTTCTATAATATCAATATGATCATGCAAGAGGCTGAGTCTGTGGTATCAGGTTCAAAAGGGCTTTATTCCAATAACTCGAGTTATAGGGAGAGTTCCATCACCACAAGGGATCAGGAAGGGACTTCTCTGCACTTTATTCACAGAGTACAGTATTTATACAATCAATATTATACGTAAGCAGGAGCGCTTCAGGCAGAGCAAGAGAGAATGAGATAAGAGCATGTGGGCGTGTAAGTAGGCGTGAAGGTGGGCGTCCATGTGGGCGTCCACTTGATGAGTCATAGGTGAGTGTCATAGGTGGGTGGATACCTGGAGGGGGTTGCGTGATCTGCTGGAACTTTACTGGAACTTTGCCTTACTTGTGCTCAACTCGAGCATGACGTGTAACTGACGTGGGGAAGGGTTGCTGTGCAACCGGGGAGTCTGGAAGTGAGGCCTTCAGTGTCAGGACGACCAGCACATCTTGTACTTGTCTGATATCTGAAGTCTGGAGCCGGGACTGGTCTGTGACATAGGTTGCCCATCACCAAGAGCCGATGTGGCATCTATTTTTTCATTCACTGCGTAGGCCTTACATGGGGGCTATGGGCTTTTCACTGACGTGAGCTTTGCAATCACACAAAAAGAGACAGAAAGGCTAGGCTTTCTCCTTTGCAGACGGGTGGTGTTTATTCCTCCTTCTCCAGGCAGGAATGTGGTTCAGTAGGAGTAAGCAGATAACCGTGCTCAATACTGTCTCGGCACCCCGGACTGGGCCCCTTTGGATGAGGCCCAAGTGTGCAAGGCCAAGGATACGCAGCTGCAGCTCTCAGAGCGTCTGAGGCCCTGGCTGAGCCACTAAAACGGGCTTTCGTGAAATGACACGAGTACAGGAAAACATGATGCAAAACGTGTAGGCCTCAATGCAGAGTTGTCGTTTCTCTCATGGGAGACTGGATGCATAAAAATCCGTTGGGAGGGGCACATGGGGGACACATAGGCCTCATAATTTTTATTTCCTCATTCCCTCCTTGTCCCCTAGTGGACCCTCATGTCACATCTATTCTCATGAGACAGTTGATCTGTTCTTGCAACATTATTTTTCCATTTTCAATGCTTTGTCTATGGGGATGTGGAACACATGCAGTAGCACATAGGCCGCAATGGCCGGGCCACACTGCAGACATAGACAACAACTGAATATCATTTAGTAGTATTAACCCACAGACGGTCAACACTTTCCATCCCCATGCCGATATTATTCCCCAGAGCCAACCGTACCAAGTCCACGTGCCTGGGTCTTGGTGTATGCTTTGGGAAATCTTGTGGAGCCTTGTTATTGCTTTGTATACAGACGGTGCGTTATTAGGAATACAAGAAATGATATGTAGCACGTCCCACCCCAGTCTAAGGGCAGCTGTACATAGGCTGTCTGGCCACAAATAAAGTAGGTGTGTCGTGATGCTCTGAAATAGGACTTTCCTATGTCTTTAAACACTATTATAGTATTACACTCGCTGTGCCCCAAATGTACTGAGCCTTCTTTTCTGACACACAAGTTCCCTTTTACTGGCAGGACTGTAATTGAGGATGGACCTAAATTGTGTATGGGCTTAACATTCAACACTATAAAGTCGAGGGTCGCATTACCTTGCAGATACTCTTCATTTTCTAGATCTGTACCTTTTCTTTGGGGAAGACCTTCTTCATCTGGGAAACATACTTCATTCATGACTTTATTCAAGTTACCCCATACCCAGTCGCCTCTACACTCCTTGTCTTGACATTCTTTGGCATCACCGTTGTTGGATGTCATTAAGGCAAACCATGCTTCGCAAGAACCATTATGGGAGAACGGAAAAGGGAAAAGAGGCAACACTCCCTTCACCTTCTGATACGGGGGAAGTCGGCCACAGACCCAGCAGTCTGTAGCATTGCTAGTCTGATGTGAATGGTGCAGCATCTGAATAAAGGTATTGTTGCGTAAGGCAAGTCGATATGATAGCTCATGGGATGGCAGATCACTAAATGTGTGCTTTATGGTATCATTAGTGGAGGAGTGTAAGAGTGAGGCAATAGGAGGAAAAATAGCATGTAGTATTAAGCTGATACATATTATCGTGATGCACAGAAGAGATAGAAAAATCAAAGTCACTATACATCTACTACGTAATATTTTACAGTATTTGTTTTTCATCTTGCTCTTTTTATCATTATCATTGTCCAAGATCTTATGCAAGCCAGAATACATGTTCAACCGCTTCACCACCTAGTGGACTTAATTGATCAAACGGGTTCTGACTTTTTAGATCTAAGTTTAGCTTTGTACTCCTGCTGGGGAGTCTCCTCTAGAAAATGGTGCTCAAAGTCTGAAAAGTTCTTTTCCTTTGTAAAAGAGTGGTGAAGGTGCAACCATCCTTTCCGACCTTTGACTTTACCGGCTGTCCTCGTGGTCCAGAGCACTGACTTCGGCGCCTTCCATCCAGGAGCGATGGAGTGTTCCCTGACCTGGGTGTTGTCAGGGAAGGCGGCAGCAACCTGCGAACGACAAGAGAGTAGTGCAGACATCAAGGAAGCCAGGTAATCTGTCAGCATGTTACTATCAACATCAGTAATCTTTTTAGGCATCGGAGTGCCCCACATATTCGGTGGTCTACCAAAGACCACTTCATAGGGAGATAAGCCTGTTCTAGAATGGGCTACCATTCGCATGTAAAAGAGGGCAACCGGCAGGGCTACCATCCAATCTACACCTTTGTCTGCGCAAATCTTTGCTAGTTTTATCTTTAAGGTCTGATTGTGTCTTTCTACAAGGCCTGCTGCCTCAGGATGTCGCACACAATGAAACTTCCAGGTATACCCTAACAGAAGGGACACCTGTTTCATGAGTTCAGAGGAGAAAGGCTGACCGTTGTCGGAATATACGACACGCGGTAATCCATAACGTGGGAAAAACTCTCGCACCAATTGTCTGGCGGTAGTTACAGCAGTATAATCAGGGACTGGATAAGCCTCTGTCCATCTTGATAGTGAACATACTACTACCAGGACATATTTGTAACCTCTACATCTGTTCATTAGGATATAATCCATTTGAAGGATTTCAAAAGGATGGTCAGGTGGATGGAATCCACCTTGTTCCATCGGAATGCCTTTACCTGGATTGAATTGGCAACAGATCATACATGTTCTGACCTTTTGTTTCGCTGCTGCACGCAGGTGCTTGTTGAACCATATATTCTGTAAGCTGTCTAGCATTGCTTTCTCTCCTAAGTGTGCAGGACTATGTGCGGTATTTATGATCACTTGTACCATTGAATCAGGAAGAAACCATGTTTCTTTGCCCTTAGTCATCCAACCCTCATCAGTCAGTACCCCTCCTTGTTCCGACCATTTCTTTAATTCGTCTAGAGTAGCATGTGTCTGTATGTCTTGTACATCCCTGGAAGGATCCCTGACTGTCATGGCTTTGGACATTGATGGTATCTGTGAGTTCGTCATGTCTAGTGGGGTCTGAGCTGTCTGTTTAGCAGTTCGGTCTGCCAGATCATTGCCTTGAGAAATGGTATCTGTGGCTTTAGTATGTGCTTTGCATTTCAGGATAGCTATGGCTGTCGATAAATGTATCGCTTCCAGAAGGGCTTGTATAAGGGGGCCATGCTGTAGCTTGGCCCCGTGAGAGGTCAAGAAACCTCTTTCTCTCCACAGTACTCCGAAATCATGAACTACCCCAAATGCATATTGTGAATCGGTGTAAATGTTTACTCTCAAGTGCTTAGCTCTTATGCACGCTTGTGTCAGAGCGATGAGCTCTGCTGCTTGTGCTGACAGTATGTCTATTCTTTTAGTCTCTATGATTTCAGTAGCAGTGGTCACTGCATATGCTGCTACTAATTCTCCCGCCCCCGTCCTCATGCATGAGCCGTCAACATAGAGTGTTAGGTCAGGATCTGGGAGTGCAACGTCTGTCAAGTCTTGTCTTGGCTTAGTCACGGTATGTATTACTTCAACACAGTCATGTGGGGAAACGTTTTCTGTACTGGAGGGCAAAAGAGTAGCAGGATTCAATATGTTGCATCGTCTGATCTCTATGTGTGGTTGAAATAACGTCAGCTCATAACCTGTCAGTCTCGCTACAGTCAGGTGTTGGGTTTGTATTCGGTTCAAGAGAACCTCCACTGCGTGTGGTACTTGTACTGTCAGGGGGTGGCCCAGCACTATCGAGTCACTTTGTCTTATGGCTAAGGCTGTTTCTGCAACAGATTTTAGGCACGCAGGCAAAGCCTGTGCTACTGGGTCCAATGTACTAGAAAAATAAGCACAGGGCTTGTGTTTTCCTGCATGATCTTGTGTTAGGACAGATAGTGCTGTTCCATCTCGCTCTGTCACAAAAAGCATAAAAGATTTGTTGTAATCAGGGATCGCTAAAACTGGTGCTTGACATAAAGCTCTTTTTAATTCTTCAAATGCCACAGTGTGTTCTTGTGTCCAAGGGAGGACATTAGTAGAAGCTGTCTCCTGTGTTGTCAACTGTATTAGGGGCTTGGCTATGTAAGCATACTGGGGAATCCACTGCCTGCAATATGAAGTGAGGCCAATGAATGCACGTACCTCCTTTTGTGTCTTGGGCTGTGAAAGGCCAGAAATCAATTGAATACGTTCTGGTGTCAGTCGCCTAAGCTTAGTAGAACAAAAAAAACTGCCCACAACTAATTCCCCTGAAAGATCACAATAAAACATGAGAAAAGGGAAGAGCAACATACCTATTTCCTCGGCTTAATTTCTAAGGGGCTAGCGGGAAGCGAACCTCCTCAGGGGCCAGCAGGAAGCCAATATTCTCCTCAAGAAGCCAATATTCTCCACCTTCCCCCCTTTTTGACAGGAGGAAATCTGAAACAGATTTCACTGCTGTCAAACACTATCAAACCCTGTGTCTTGTCAACACTATTAATCCCTGTGTGTAGCTACTGGGCGTTAGCAAAATTATAGGAGATACACAGCGTATTTGAAATGGCGAGAGATCCTTCTAACAAATGTACAAACCTCATTGTGTCAGCTCATAGGCTGGCCAAATGACATCTCATATGCAAATGTCCCTATTATGTGAACCTACACCAACCTGAAGTCAATATTAATGCTAGGAGGCCCTAATAGGAATGCTAAGCTTCCTAAATATTTGGAAAACCAAGTTTAAGAACACTTATTAATGTTGATAATTTCATAATTAATAATTTATCTGCTAAAGAAACCAGTCATTTTGCAATAATTTCCACCTATACAATAAGCTGCATCCCTCGCCTTTCATATTCAAACGTCTCCCTTCAGAAGCCCAAACCCAATAGCGTAATTTAAAAACATGTCAACTTTTGGCGCCACCATTTACAAGAATGAGTTTACTAAAGCAAACTTTAAAAATTAAATCCTGTCAGATATTTTCTCATTACCCTAAATACCGAGCCTCATTTGTGGAAACCCATTTACAACATTCTAAAAGGCAGAGTTGTCACTCTGGGGTGGCAGTCCTTATTTAAAACAGGCATTTCAAGTGTTAAGATGCCAGTGTACAGATCATAATTGTTCCTTAATGTCCAATCTGGAAACATATGACCGAGGCTGCCTCTCTATAAGAGAAGGGCAGTCATGTGACACATATTTTAGTCTTGCATAACCTTTTTCTTCTTTTATTAATCTCCAATACCAATTAGACATACACTGATAACGTGTTGTCTGCTATTTTGACAGCATGATAATGGTAATATCATGTCTGTGAAATTTAGTAATAACTAATAACATATATAAATGAGCAGTGATGCGCAATTACCGTACCTACAGCTCAGAGGCGAACATTCTGGCCTGCTTAATTTGTCAGGCTTATTATCAATAACTGATTTTCCTGCCCTATTCACCCCCATCTGACAGAAGCTCATCCTAATGATGAGCAGCTGTCAGCTGGACTGACTGCGTTATTTCTAACACACAGGACCAGCAACAATAATCAAAAATGAAAAACACACAAACATTTCTTTTTGGAAAGGTGTTATGCATCTATTTCAACACAATGTACCCTGATTTCCTATTTGAAGGCGCATATCTCATGTGTCTTCTCATACTTGTAACCTTTGGATCATTTTGCCAATCCAACTGGTGGCAGCTTTGGGCCACAATTTAAAATTGTCTGAATTTGAAAATCGTTTTTATATAGGCATATAGCCCTTAAAATTTCAAGCAAGAGCATCATTTTACTTTTTGTCTAGAAGCAATGTAACATTTGCTAAAAAATAAAACATAGACATTTCCTCGGGGCACTGGTCTTGCACAGAATCGAACAAAGGAAGGCTTCTCGAGTTTCGTTTCTCAGCTGCCCTGTCTTATCAGAGAAGCTAAAAATAGCCCCTCAGCGCGGCTTGAGCCTGGGCTGCCAGCCATCTGGTTTTTTTATCTACTCCTGGCCCTCAAGGCTCTCCGGCCGCAGGCATTACACAGATGCTATGTCAGAGAAGCTTTCTAAGCAGTGCCTATGTTCTGCTCCTTTTCCGGCCCCCACCTTACTTGCTTCAAGGTCAGAATCTGTCTCCGATTTCTGTTACACATTCTGCTCTATTCAGCCCCCACCTTCTCCTCACTCTGAAGGTGTCAAAGACAAAAAGTCTTCTCAATTCCATATAAACTGCAATAATTCGCCCTATTGAAAGATCGTTTTTATATACAATTTGTTCTCAGGGGGTCGTAATCTTATTTTTCTAATCTCAGTTTAGTAGAAACGCTCACTGTGAATAATGTACTGCACATAATTTACTAGCACAGAGCAGAGATTGGGTATTACTTCGCACAATGGTACTTATTTTATCAACCTCTAATAGGTGGCAGTCTCTGCATGTTCAGCGTGAATCAGGACCCACAACCGTCTGGACCCAGCACATTGGCTCACTGAACCACCAAGAACACAAACCTGTAATCTTGTACAATTTGCAAATTCGAAATACCCACAATTTTTCTCAAGCTAAACTTTTAACCGACCACTAATTATTTTTTCGTTAACACTTTGTACATTAGGGGTGTCATCAAATCACAGGGGTTGCTCCTTCTCTAGCTACACCCCTCTCAATTTCCTTTTGACAACGTAATCAAATGTTGGACCATGTAAACACCAGCTATGCGCTGTTCGTTTGGTGGGAGGCTCAAGAACCTTTGGGCTACTATATCATTATTATATGTATCGGGGTACTTGCGGTGGCACTCTAACTGGTCTTTCTACTGGGGCCACTCTTGCTAGTTCCTCTGAAAGGACGTGATAAATACCCGTAACGACAGTATTTTTTTCTCTTTCAGCCTGTTCTCTTTTTACCCGCTCCCCTTCCTCCTGTAACTTCTTTTCTTTGGCTTTTTCAGACTCCTGTCTACTTTTCTCTGCTTTGTGAAACACTTACTCTGTCCTTCTATGTGACTCCTTGCGCCATAATTCAATGGCATCTTTCTGAGCAGGTCTACATTTTCTCTTCCATAACTCTTCCTCTACCTTCATAATGCATTCCGCATCCCACGTTCCCGTGATAGGCCATCTATACTTTGTCTCTAAATCCTTCGTGTAATCCACCCATAGTTCTAAAAACAACACGGCATCTAAACCATGCTTACAGTACATGAAATGTCCAGGTGTGTCTCTAGGCGGAATGTTAACTGGTTCCTCTAGTACACCTTTTCTGGTACATATCTTACGCAGTTTTGAAAACAACGGCATGTTGGAATGTAACCGAAAACAAAAATCACAATGACCCTAAAACAAAAATCACAATGAAACAAACTTACATAAAAACCTGACACATTCAAACCTAACTGAACCTGACTAAGACAATAACATTCATACAGTTATATCGGTGCACCTGAAAACTTGGATTACTTTAATTCTTTAATACTTTAATACTTGATGCATGCTCTTGAACATACCGGTCTCACAAGTGAGACACGTCTTTACCGTGTTCATTAAATGAACCCGTCTTTATTGCAACCCCCATGAAAAACTCACCGGGAAGCAGAACTTGAAGGCCTCGGACACTTGACGCTGCGCAGGGAATGGCGTATCTTTGGTGGATCTCTAGAAACCTCGGACACAGCTCTCTTGCAGGGTGGGCTCTGGGTTGGGACGATCCGCAATCCTCACCGTCTCGTATGGATGCCTGGTCGCAGTCCGTCTCCTTCGTTGGCCTGAGGGAGTTGGCGGGAAAACCCGCGACGTGCGCACTTGAAGTCCGTCACGGCTGTGGAAGGGGGCAAAACTGGACCTTCATCTCCGGCGCGTGGGGAAAGAGATTCGTCCCTGTTCGGGCGCCATTAAATGTCGTAAATAAAGTATTACGCACTCAGAATTTCTATAATATCAATATGATCATGCATAAAGCAAGAGGCTGAGTCTGTGGTATCAGGTTCAAAAGGGCTTTATTCCAATAACTCGAGTTATAGGGAGAGTTCCATCACCACAAGGGATCAGGAAGGGACTTCTCTGCACTTTATTCACAGAGTACAGTATTTATACATTCAATATTATACGTAAGCAGGAGCGCTTCAGGCAGAGCAAGAGAGAATGAGATAAGAGCATGTGGGCGTGTAAGTAGGCGTGAAGGTGGGCGTCCATGTGGGCGTCCACTTGATGAGTCATAGGTGAGTGTCATAGGTGGGTGGATACCTGGAGGGGGTTGCGTGATCAGCTGGAACTTTACTGGAACTTTGCCTTACTTGTGCTCAACTCGAGTATGACGTGTAACTGACGTGGGGAAGGGTTGCTGTGCAACCGGGGAGTCTGGAAGTGAGGCCTTCAGTGTCAGGACGACCAGCACATCTTGTACTTGTCTGATATCTGAAGTCTGGAGCAGGGACTGATCTGTGACATAGGTTGCCCATCACCAAGAGCCGATGTGGCATCTATTTCTTCATTCACTGCGTAGGCCTTACATGGGGGCTATGGGCTTTTCACTGACGTGAGCTTTGCAATCACACAAAAAGAGACAGAAAGGCTAGGCTTTCTCCTTTGCAGACGGGTGGTGTTTATTCCTCCTTCTCCAGGCAGGAATGTGGTTCAGTAGGAGTAAGCAGATAACCGTGCTCAATACTGTCTCGGCACCCCGGACTGGGCCCCTTTGGATGAGGCCCAAGTGTGCAAGGCCAAGGATACACAGCTGCAGCTCTCAGAGCGTCTGAGGCCCTGGCTGAGCCACTAAAACGGGCTTTCATGAAATGACACGAGTACAGGAAAACATGATGCAAAACGTGTAGGCCTCAATGCAGAGTTGTCGTTTCTCTCATGGGAGACTGGATGCTGGCAGGCCACGTTATAGCATAAGCATCATGGTTGATAGGTTGATAGGCCATGGAGGGAGAATGCATGTCATACATGCATGTGCATAAAAATCCGTTGGGAGGGGCTCATGGGGGACACATAGGCCTCATAATTTTTATTTCCTCACTGAGTACACTTGTAAAGTACGGTATTCTGAAGCTAGAATCTGAACTGGTCGTTCATCATATCGTCTACCTTTTTCAGTAGTGAAGAGCTGTGGAAAACAACGAGCTTCCAAACTTGTTTCCCACACACTCATGGGAGTTCGTTTTGCTTTTTTCATCAGGAACAATCCAATAGTATATCCTATCAGTTATTTTGAATGTAGAGGATGTATAGTATAATGTTCATAAATTTCTTCTTTTCTTGAATTCTCCACTTTTTCTATTTGTCCACTTGAAATATCTGTTTCATCTTCTAAAGTAATTTCTTCTTCTTCTACATTTACACTTTTATAGTAAATATTGTTTTGCACCAGATATAATGTAGCCTTTTGGACTTTCCTCACATCTACTAACTCTTGCCATATTATCTGACTCTTTGTGGGTACACCATTAACAAGAATGACTACAGCTTCAGTATCCTCTCTTTCTACACCAACAGTTTCAAAAACATTCTTCCTTTTAAACCTCTTTGTAGATCTGTTGGAGGCAGCTTACATGTTTTAGGCTCCATACGAATTATAGCCTGAAAAGGGTGCACAGATTGAATAAGGATGGCCTCATATGTATTTAAATCTTTAAGTTCAGGTGGTACAGCTACTAATTCTAAGTCATTAAAGACAGCTCTAGCTGGCATTTTGTTTTCTTCTAACTTATTTAACAATATGTACAAATACATTGTACAGTACCTAACTCAAAACGACCTTCCACAAACAGATAAGCAGCAAATTCTTTCCATTTTTGAACTATCTCTAGCAATTTCAGCTGCCATAGTTTTTTTTTTATTAATCTCTTCTTCAACATTTGGAGATACTTTGGAAAAATTGTACATTCAATGCTATCTTTACATGCATTGAAAGAATCTTCATAGCAGTCAAAATCTCCAAGTAATTCCGTTTCAGTCCGCCAAGGTTTGAAGAGTTGCAGAAGAGCTAAATAGAAAAACTCTCTCTTATCTGGAGTATCACAACCTAATTTCCTGTGATTAATCAAATTTCCTTTGGCATGCTTTACCAAACATCCATCAGATCCAATTACAGCATATTTTCCTTCATTTATTTTTTCTGTAACATTTTTTTAAAAACTATAATGTTGCAGTATTTCATATAGACATATGTTTTCCAGGTATGGACTTCTATTTGGATAGTATGTATCCAACATATTTGATTTCAGAATATCTGTACTTTCTGGTTCATTCAGTGCCAAGTATTCAATTTCTTGTACAGATTTCAAAACTCGATTTCATGCCGCAGCAAGACCTAGACTTATCCAGATGATTCCTCTTGACTTTGAATATAAACTCGCAGATGTCTCTCAATGCGAACATTTGTAGGATCCATTTTCTCGATGTGAAAGCATCTTCAAGCTGAAGCTGTACAATTTTTTGCTAAGTGTCTTCTCCTGTGAAATTTGTTCCCCCTTTTCTTCCAATTCTGTCTTCTCAGACTTGGTAATATATGACGTGACATAGCGAGAAACAGCAATTGAGTTATCTGCAACATATTGTATGTCCATATTTTCATTCCACATCTTCAAAATCACCGGATTGTAATCATTAATGTACTTCGATTCTTCTGTTCTTTTTATATTATAAGTATTTTTGGGTGATTTTTGAGTGATAGTATGCCTCACTGCTGACATGAAACTGTTCACTCTTCCTTGCGATGACTTATGGTGCACTGAGTTTGTAGTACCTTTGGCGCTCAGCGTGTATGTACCCTGCGATGATGCGTGGTCCGGGAGGGCCGCACTCGGACCAATGTCTTTTGTCTATTGAATTCTGCCTCAATAAGGCCACGTGATGATAACTTATGGTGCACTCAGTTAGTAGTACCTTTGGCGCTCAGCGAGTACGTACCCTGCGATGATGCGTGGTCCGGGGGGGCCGCACTCGGACCAATGTCTTTTGTCTATTGAATTCTGCCTCAATAAGGCCACGTGGAGATGGCTTATGGTGCACTGAGTTAGTAGTACCTTTGAGGCTCAGCGTGTACGTACCCTGCGGTGATGCGTGGTCCGGGGGGGGGCGCACTCAGACCAATGTCTTTTGTCTATTGAATTCTGCCTCAATAAGGCCACGTGGCGATGACTTATGGTGCACTGAGTTTGTAGTACCTTTGGCGCTCAGCGTGTACGTACTCTGCGATGATGCGTGGTCCTGGGTGGCCGCACTCAGACCAATGTCTTTTGTCTATTGAATTCTGCCTGAATAAGGCCACGTGGCGATAACTTATGGTGCACTGAGTTAGTAGTACCTTTGGCGCTCAGTGTGTACGTACCCTGCAAAGATGCGTGGTCCGGGGGGGCCGCACTCGGAGCAATATCTTTTGTCTATTGAATTCTGCCTCAATAAGGCCACGTGGCGATGGCTTACGGTGCACTGAGTTAGTAGTACCTTTGGCGCTCAGCGTGTACGTACCCTGTGATGATCCATGGTCTGGGGGGGCGCACTCGGAGCAATGTCTTTTGTCTATTGAATTCTGCCTCAATAAGGCTACGTGGTGATGACTCATGGTGCCCTGAGTTAGTAGTACCTTTGGCACTGAGCGTGTACGTACCCTGCGATGATGCATGGTCCGGGGGAGCCGCACTTGGACCACTGCCTTTTGCCTATTGAATTCTGCCTCAATAAGGCCACGTGATGATGACTTATGGTGCACTGAGTTAGCAGTAACTTTGGCGCTCAGCCATTTACGTACCCTGCGATGATGCATGGTCCGGTGGGGGCAGCACTCGGAGCAATGTCTTTTGTCTATTGAATTCTGCCTCAATAAGGCCACGTGGCGATGACTTATGGTGCACTGAGTTAGTAGTACCTTTGGCGCTCAGCGTGTACGTATCCTGCGATGATGCGTGGTCAGGGGGGCCGCACTCGGACCAATGTCTTTGGAATTCAGTCTTAATAAGGCCACGTGGCGATGGCTTGTGGTTCACTGAGTTAGTGGCACCTGAAGCACTCAGCGTGTGCACACCCTGCGATGATGATTGGTCCGAGAGGGCCGCACTGGGAGCAATGTATCTTGCGTACTGGACTGCGTCATCTGCAATCGCTACTCCATCTGAATTGTGATGCCTGCTGTCTGCAGTGTAGATCGAAGGCAGTAGTCTGTACAGACATAAGTCTGCGGTGCTGTGCGGCTGGGTTCGCAGGGGGCCTGTGTCAAGGAGACCCGCGGTCATGGCAGCAGCCACATGGCAGGGTGAGGCCCACCGCTCTGGCAGACTCGTTGGTCTTCACAGTTCACAAGTGAACCACGCCCAGAGCCCCAGCTTATTTATTCATACTCCTACGCTGGAGTGGCGTACATTGGACCAGCTTCCAGGGGAGGACAACACAGCTGCAGGTCCGAGATCTTCCCCACTGCCTGAGGTAACATGGTTACGTCTATTGTTGCACAACACTACAAGCACCAGCAGTATATGTACAGATGGAGAGGTTTATGATCTGTATAGTGAGGTCTGTCCAGCACATCACCGCTACACTTGGTATTGTGTGCATTATTATTATTGATGGATGAGTTGCGTCCTTCACTCATATTTGCTTGCCATATCTGCCAACATTCAAGTATTGTGTGGCAGAGGGACCATGCCATTTTTGGATGGTCCGCTGTCCTGTTCAGCGCTGCCTCTGTGGTAGTAGGGAGGAGGGGTGGTCCGAGGGGGACGTCCTGAGGCTGGTTGCAGTGAGTGTTGTGGCCTTCATGGGTGTTTAAGCTGCGTGATCAGTAAGTAACTCTATGACATATGTTGTGCATCAGATGTGATTCTGGGCTGCGTTCCCTTTCACATTGTAGATAGTCGTCCTGGTTTACACCAGTAAAATGCGGATGTTAGATATCTACTGCAAACTTGGCTTATTCCCTGTTTTTGGATCGCACCCCAGATTTGGCTGCTCGTTGAAAATATCGGGAACTGGTGCTTTTGTGTTAATTTTTGCATGGGGACGTCTACTCTGTATATTATCACCGTTAGTTGTTCTCATTTGTGACAAATTTTTTTGGTGGAAGCTATTGCTGGAAAACCAGGAATATTGGCTGTTTTCACTAGGTTGACAATGAAGTGATAATTTAAAATCACTGAAAAGCATTTAAAAAACCTTTGAAATTCACTGAAAAAAACAGAGTTTCCATGGACGTTATAGTTAGTTGGACATTTCACACATACAAAACCATAGAAATTCTGCCGTTATAGTTAGTTGAGCTAACTATAACTCGTGCCCCCGCAATGCACTGCTGGTGACGTCACATATTACATCATTCATGACATGGTCAGTGACATCACTGATGACATCTCAAATGACATCACTGATGACATCGAAGTATTGGGTGGCATTGAGGCTTCCAACAATATTAAAAGGTAATTAAGAAAAATAGTTCTAAAAGCATTCTTGCTTAAAGTGCCCTGGGGGCGCAACGGGCATTTGCGCCCGCTTTGCTTTCCTCCGGAGCACTTTGGTGTTACAGAAGGGGCTGCAGACACTTGTGCGGCCCCTTCTGTAACACCAATAACGCTAGCGCACATAAAGTGCTATCTTCAAGGCGGCGTTCCCTCATTTGCATGGTTACATGGCCCATGCAAATGAGAGAATCCCTTTGCCTCTGCGCCTGTGCCGTATGACCAACGTGGGTGCAGAAGCAACCTAAGACACCCCGCAGACATCCCCTTGCAGGGGGGTGTAGTCACTTACTGCATCCGCCTACAAGGTGATCTTGTAGGCGAGTCAGGATGGAGCAGCCTCTCTGTTTTTCACCTGAACGTGCTACCCCAAGGGCAGCACAAGTTCGCAGCTGCCCTGGGGCAGTGCATTCATCGTAAAAGGGTGCATTTTCATTGTTTACACCGGGCACACCTTTTTAAAGGGGCGACCGGCGCAAACAATGAATATGCACTTAATGTGTCCCCAGGAGTTATTATAACCCAAAGAGGATGTCGTTAAAAAGAGCAGAGAGATTTTTGGGGGAAAATGTCTTACATAAATTGGTATAGGAGTTCATGATAGTCTTGTCAGGTGTTGAGATGTAAGAGTGGATTAATTGGAAGAGAACTCTGGAAGGGTTCTGTGAGATCTGAAGTTGTAAGTGAAAAGAGGGCTTTAACTAGCTGAACGTGCTGTTTATAATGTTTTCTTAATTATTTCAGCTTTGTGCGAATTATTGGTGAGTTGGAAGTCTCCATTGTTTTTTGAGTGAATATATTTCTTTCCTTTGTTATTTAACTCATGGGTAAACCATGGCAGAGATGAATTGACACATAAACATGTTAGTTGAAAGGGAACGTATTGTCAACAGTTCAAGAAATATTAGAGTTCTATCTGTCAAGAAGTGCATTGACATCAGTGTTACCAGTAAGAGTATGCAGTTCACATGAGACTATCTCCTCAATTAGATCAGGAGAGAGTTTTTTGAAGGAACGCTTCATAATGATGGGGGCAGAACCTTGGAAAAAATGGGTGAGGGAGGAAGAATGAATGAAAACGGGATGGAGGAATGGTAAGGCCAGTCAGTCTTAATTGGATTTTTGTAATTGACCATATTTCGCTGGTTATTATGAGATCAAGGGTAAAACCTTTTCAGTGAGTGGGGATGGAAGGATGTTGTTTTAGGTGATGTGTTTACATAATGGCATTCAGGGAATAATGGGATTGCATTTGGTATTACCCGACTCGATATTGAGATCTCCAAGGAAAGTGAACAAATACTAGCTCTAAACAACAGAGGCAATAAAATCAGTTATTTGTTATAGGCCCCCTAATTTAAGATTTGGTAGATGATGGATGATGTGGGGGTAGTAAAGATTGAGGGGGCGATTTTAATAGTGACTTTGAGACATTTGAAGATTGCTGTGTTAGTTACTGGTATTTCAATGTACATGAGGGATTTTATGTTTGTTTGTTAAGTCTGTCTTTGCAACAAATCTCCTCATTATGAGGTATTAAGGAGTGCAGAATAGGATTTGAGAACTCATTCAGCCACAATTCCGCAATACATATGAGATCAAAGTTGCGCATAGTGATAAGGTCAGCTTTATAAGCATGGTTGGCTTTAGCAGATCGTGAAGCACGCAGGATACTTTGAAGTGGGTAGGTGTGGTCGAGGTAGTTGCTTGAGGAGCAGGAGAGTACAGGAGTCTTCAAATGTGGATGAGGTGTAAGAAGGGGGCTGTTAGAAATAGGGATCTCTAGTTGGCAGAGGTAGGTACCTTTGTCCAAATAAGGACCTTTGCTTCTAGTCATGGTAAGGGGGATACATTCTTCAGATAACCTGTGCTCACCCCCTGGGTAGCTTGGCACGAGCAGACGGACTTATCCCAAAGGCAATGTGAAAAGCGTTTGTACTCAAAACACATAGTAATACAGTGATAACACCACAAATGGACACCACACCAGTTTAGAAAAATAAAGTATCTTTATCTAAACTCAACAAGACCAAAATGACAAAAATCCAACATACATGTACTTAGAATATGACTTTAAAAATGTTTCAAACTGGGTCCATAGAAAACTATGGATGCAGGATTTCTCACGAAGTACCTGTAGATGTGTACAGAATTCAGAGGGCCAAACAGCCGCAGAGATGGGAAGTGTCGAGAAACAATGAGATGCCTCAGTTCCTGAGACCATGAGGAGGTGATGCAACAGTTCTGCTGCACGCAAGAGAAGTGATGCATCGAATCCTGTCTGTAGGAGGAAGTGATGTGTCGACTCCAAAACGGTTCTGGTCTGCGGGTGATGCGTCAGGAAAACTTGCTGCACAGGTACGATGTGTGGAAATCCGGGATGTGTCGGCGAGCGATGCAGCAGTGTTGAGCGGTGCTGTGCCGGTTTCTTCAGCCACGATCCCTTGATGCGTTTTTTCTTGCAGTGGCGACAGGTGCTGCGTTGGTTCGACAGCGACACAGCGATGCATGGAGATTCTTCTCGCACTGTGGTGCTGCTTCGGAAAGGCCCTTGGAGATCTTCTTTAAACAAGTTTAAAGCAAAGTTCCAGTATTTGTCCTTTCCTTAGCAGAAACAGCAACTGCAGGCCAGCCCCACACAGCACACAGCAAAGGGGCAGTACTCCTCCTCCCAGCTCTTCAGCTCTTCTCCTTGCCAAAGGTTCCGCTTGAGTCCAGAAGTAATCTAAAGTTCTGGGGTTTCAGGTGTACTATTTATACCCCAAAATGTCTTTGTTCTCTTTGTGCAAGGGTCTCTGAGCCAAGTCCATACCAGTTCTGTCCTCACTGGTGCACTATGACCACAGGGGGTGGAGACAGCATTGTGCAAGAGAGACAGGTGCAAAGGAATCTCCTCCCACTATTCTAAATTTGGCCAAGTTCTATTCAGCTCAGCGTCATCCAGGAAGGACCAGGCACACCTCAACCCCCGTGTCTGTCTACAGTGAATGTACATCCCTGGCCCCTGTCACTCCAAAACCAGACAGTCATTACACAGCCAGGCTCAGGCACACAGACTGGTTAAACAATAAAATGCCTACTTTCTAAAAGTGGAATTTTCAAACACACAATTTAAAAACCATCTTTACTAAAGGATGTGTTATTAAATTCTGAGTTCAGAGAGCCTAAACTTTATTTCTCTATCTTGTCCCAATGGGAAGTTATACTTGTAAGATGTTAGAAAGTATTTCCCATTCTATCCTATGGGGCAGATGGCCTTTCAATAGTGAAAAATGAAATTGGCAGTATTTCACTATCAGGACATGTCACACACACCAGTACATGTCCTACCTTTCACATACATTGCACTCTGCCTCTCTGCCCAGGGGGTTACCTTGGGCCTACCATAGGGGTGCCTTACATGTAAGAAAAGGGAGGGTTAGGCCCAGGCAAGTGGGTGCACTTGCCAGGTCGACATGACAGTTAACAAACTGCACACAGACACTACAGTGACAGGTCTGAGATACCTTTTCAGGGCTACTCATGTGGGTGGCACAAGCAGTGCTGCAGGCCCACTAGTAGCATTTGATTTACAGGCCCTGGCACACTCAGTGCACTTTACTAGGGGCTTACCAGTACATTAAATATGCCAATCAGAGAGAACCAACTGTAACCACAATTTACAGAGGGAGCACTTGCACTTTGACACTGATCAGCAGTGGGAAAATGTCCAAAGCATCTAAACCAGCAAAAAACGAAATCCAGCACAGTATCAAAAATACAGGAGGTAGGGGCAAAAAGTCAGGGGAAACCATGCCAAAGATGCCAAGTCTAACAGGGGCTTCATCATGGTGCAATGATAGAGACCTTGCAGTGCTTGTGAATATGCATTAAACCTGTACGCGGGAGGTATTTCATGATAGAAATGGATTGTGGCTTTGGATGCAAATACATGTTGAATAGAGAGCTTGATGCTGAATTTGGTAGTCAAGATTTTGTTTTGTTAATGTAATGTGCCAAGGACTACTAATAACTGTGTTTAGTTGAAGCTGGCCATGAGATATATAGAAAGTAATCCATCAAACTGAGTTAGTATCAGATTGTAGCTCTCATTAGAGTTGTTTCTACAATTTTCATATATGAAGTCTGTAGTTCACTGCTAGGGAGAGTCTTCCTCTCAGTCACTGTGCTGTTTTGCATTTGGCAGGGTCCAAACTGGAGTGACATGGTGGGCAAAAGAACGATGGATTAAACCCAGCACTGCTGACTGGGGGTGAATGTTTGTATTGTTCAGCATGCCATCCATCACTTGTTCCTTTTTTTTATGGACTTGGTGGTCCTATTTCTTTTTTTTGCTCATTTGAAGGCTTGGGTGAGGTCAAGATAACTATTTTGGGTCATATTCTCAAGGAGCCATTGCCGAGTTAATGGCACTTTAGCGCACCCAAAGTCGCGATAAATCCATCGCCCCTTTCACAAGCCGGTGCAAACTGCCTATACCACCAGTTTCCCTGCGATAGCACCCTCAAAAAACATTGCCACGGGTGATCCCGGCCACTATCGCTAATGAGATGCAGTGTAGGCGTTCCTGAGCAAAAAGCCGCGCCAACACCACTCTGCAACATTGCCAATGACCAGCCACATCGGCGATAAGATCACAAAACATGCAAGAAGGCGCAATAGCAGCAGGAAACTAACATCTGCTCCGACCTGGTGCAAAGTCAGACGACAACCGGCAACAGAAAAGGGAGCCCAGAGCACAGCCACAGCTGAAGACCAACAGACACCATGGAGCCACTGATAATGCAGCTCGGAGCCCCAACAGGGACACAACACCCCCTGCCACCACACCCAGGACAGCCTCCCCCCCCCCCCCGGTCGACCACAGAGGCAGCGTGGACAAAGACAGCAGACCCCCAGGACACGCACCAGCCTCACAGGCCCAACACCTGACAATTACATTGCAAACTACAGGCTCAGAAGGACAACCATCCACGCATCCTGACTATCATCGCCCAACATATTGACGGCCCCAACACAGCGGACAACATCCCACCTCAGACAAAGTTGCTGGCTGTGCTACAACTGGTGGCCACTGGTATCTCCCAAACAACACCCGCCAGAGTCGGAGGAGTCTCACAGCCTGCCACATCCGAGTCCCTCACACCTGCCCGGGATGCCATCATCAGCCTGATACCCCAGTACCCATACGTCCACCGCAATGTGCTGGAACCACTGGAGACCAAGCCAGGACCATATGCCATAGCTGGATGCACGCATGTGTTGTGGGCAATTGGCAGCACACATGTCCCACTTGTGCCCCCTGCTGACACAGCACACAAGTAACCCAACAGAAGGCACACACCTCCCATCAATGTGCAGGCAATATCCCAACACAGTTGAATCACCACCAATGTCGTCGCCAACTACCCAGGCAGTGTGCATGAGACCTACAACTTCCGGCAGTCCTACAACAACCAGCACTTCCAGGATGGCACCAATGGAAATGCACAGCCTGTTGGCAACTACCAAATGAACACCCCACACACCTCAACTCCACAACCATGCAACTCACAACTCTGGCAATGCCCATGTCACATATTCACATGCAACATGCCAAACACCATGCCCACCTACCAGACATGACAGCACAACTTGCCATGGTAACCTGGGCTAGCAGTGAACATGAGCCGTCAACGTCATGGCACACCAGCCACACAATAGCGGTATTTGGGGAGAAGTGGGAACCAGGGATGTGTGAAATAGGCAAGAGAACCATGTATGTGAAAGTACACAATGCCAAGTGTGGGGGAGATGTGCTGGACAGACTGCAGTATGCAGAACACACCCTTATCAATGGCGACATACACCGCAGGTGTATAGAGTGTAGGGGACAGTGGACGCAACCACATCAACCCAGCCAGTGGGGAAGTTTGTGGAAATGTAACCTGTTACGTCCCCCCATAAGAGTGTGCGTACGCCAGGCCAGCGTAGGGGTGTGAATAAAAAGCATGTAGCCCTGGGTGTGGTTCTCTTGTGGAATGCCCAACATCTCTGCCAGGGCGGCGCCTCTTACCCTGCCACGAAGCCAATGCCATCGTCATGAGCGGAGTTGCCTGTGATCCTGTGTGCCTGCTGTAACCCGGGCCGCTGGACCCTGAACCTGTCGGGCCCACCCCTGCGCAGCCAGGCCACACTGCCCACCTGCCGACACCGGCGTGTGTCAAAGAGGGCCCACCACGTGCTTGCGCAAGCTCCAAGCTCGAGGCCTGCGACCTTGGCAGCCTCCTCAGACCATCACGACCTCCGCGACACATGCCCACTTTACTCCTTTCTCGTTGACGTACTCTACTTCTGCCTACGGCCTACACTACAGTCAAGTAGGTCACACATTTGGAACTGAGTCTTGATTATGCAATGGCCGAGTACTCACGTCATGGCTGAGTCATATCTGTGTTCTCCCTTCTATGTTGGGCCACCAACTCTGTGCATAGCATTCGAACGACTGTCTGTGGTCCCTTGCTGACTACTGCCTTCGGCTTACACTGAGTCTGAGTAGGTCACACACTTGGAACTGAGTCTTGATTCATGTATATCAGAGTTCATATCATTGCACGCAGGGAGAGGTGTAAGAGGAAGACGCGGTTCAGGAGAAAAGGAGCAACATTATGGAGGGGATCGAACACTGCAGACAACTGCTCTGGTGTCACTGACTCTGTGCATCGCGTGTCGACGATACGTGGCTGTGTGCCCCTGCTGACCGCTGCCTCGGGCCTACACTGCGGTGCAGTAAGTCACACATATGGAACTGTGTCCTTACATACATGGCAGCCTTACTTCACTGTACACCCTTCGATCAGTTGGCAGCACTCTGCATGTCATCCCAACGACACGTGGCTGTGGGCTCATGCGGACAGCTGTCTCCGGCCTACACTGTGATCCAGCATTCCTCACTCCAATACAATCCAGTCCGTAGCAGGCAGGATACGGCATCGTCGCTGACTGAACACCCGCTCAGCTATGGTGCCACTGAGTCTGTTCCACAACATCAATGGATACTTTCTGGATGAACCGTGGTGGGGAATGGGTCTATGGCATTGGGATTGTCGTCATCATCATGTCTGTGATACTGACTTTGTGGCGAAAACGAGGCAGTAGCATTCCACTCCTCCATTTGCTGCTACCGCACAGCTTGTACCCTCTGTATCCTGCCCTGGAGGACACCTTCCACTGGCTCCCTCAACCCTACACCTCGTTCACCTTGGACATTGATGAGGACCCGCTCAGCACTTCGCGTGGCCCGATCTCAGTGCGCCCTAAGTCACCGTCCCTTGCGGGTGTGCCTGTGCTGCCGCAGTGCATCCGGGGCCACTAACTCTGTGCAGCTCAAGTCAGGGACCCTGTCTGCTGAGATATTGGATGGCCTCTGAGACGGTGGCCTTGGGTCCTCAATGCCATGTGTCTGTGGCCCTGCGCTGTCCGCTGCCTCCAGCATCATCAGCGGTCCAGCATCATCAGCGGTCCACCAGGGCTCACACATCAATTCGAGTCCTGACCGGCCCGGATGACTCATCACCGCAGGAGGCACACAACACCACTGCCAGGACCAACTCCAGACAACAACAACCAGACTTGTATGTGTCTTACTGCCAGACTGTCAGAGTTGGTCTGACCTGTCGTGGATGGCATCATGATGCCCTGTAATAATCAAACTGGAGGGAGAAGGAAGAACTTCTGATCCACTCAGCTTCCTTGTCACAAGTATACAATAAATCAAAAGGGAGTGGATCACTAGTCCCAAAGAACCAGGGTGTGCAAAAGCAGTAAAGGTACTGTTTAAAAAAACCCTCAATCACGTTATAAATGTTTCGGATGTTAGCGGTATATTTTCATTCTCCGCTTCGTTATTGGTAACGTGACAGCATCATCATTGGGCTTGTTGTAATGCTTTCTCCACCTGGAGATCGTACCACTGGTTTTGTTGGTAGTGATCGTAAATGAAAAAGAGTGAGTTTGGTGAAGTGTTCAGTGGTGAAAAAATGGAAGTATTTAAAATCCAACAGAGCTAGTAAAAAATCTTTAATTGTACTAGATGTCGGAGAGTTTTGTAGATTCCTCAGTGTGCACTCAGGGGTGAGTTAGGACCCTGTGCTTTCTAAAAAAGTGTCATAAAAAAGGTCGACATGTTTCAGCCCTTGTTGTGCCCATAGGGTCACACGGGCTTTCTTCAGGACCTAGGAGGTGAGATAAAGACCTGAATATTCACAGGATCTTTAGGGTGAAAGGATTTTGGGTTAATTAATCCCAAAGGTAACTGTTCATTTGAACCTGTAGTTGTAGTTCCAATTAGTAAGGTGGGGAAGGAAAATAAGGGGAAGAAAAACAGACCTTGTTAGAACAAAAAACTTATTAGTGAGGTTAAAATACAGTTTTCTTTAAATTAAGAACAGACAGCGAACAGTCCGAAATTATTGATTTTTCCTCAGACCATAAGGATGTCTGCAGCAACTGGAAAATGGCAATTTCTATTAGTTTGGAGTCAAGACACTAAGAAGCGTCCCGTCTCTCATATGGCAAAATTCGTCCCTTCATTCAAATACTAGTAAGAGAATCCACATTCCATCTTGTCATATATGGTGTATTGAGCGCTCATATGTAATAACACCATTTTAAGTTTGTAATAGCAAAATGCATCTAAACGTATCAACATAATCATTATTGTGACAGGCTGGTTTGTAGATGTTAATGGTGTCAATATTAAATGGAATAGATAGCCTGTAAGGTACAAAAATAGCTTACGCGCGTAAATACGACTTAGCATAAAAAGATGCAAGGAGCGCGTAATAATGGCAGTGGTTATTTTCTTACTCGAAACAGTAGAGCTTATGTGTTTACGAGTGGCTTAAAAACGCATCGTGTTTTTAGCAGATAGGTTTATGAAACAAAGGGAGCGGCATAGTATTTTCCGTAACAATGGCAGCAGTTATGTTCTTACTTAGAGCAGTAGAGCTTATGAGTTATGAGTGGCTTAGAAACGCAGATAGGCTCTTAAAACAAGGGGAGCGGCACAATATGCTCCATTTACATAAGCGTAGTATTGTAATGATCTAAATACAAAGGATACACAAGTGGAAATGTAGTTGTTAAAAGCTTAAGCCGAATGGATGGGGCAAAAAGTAGTTACTGACGCCAAAAGCGATGTAAGAGAGCTTCCATACCTGTTTCCCGTTTCTGTGGGCAACAGCGGGTATAAAGTAGGGCGGTCGCTTGCGCTCTTCAGAAGTAATAGAAAAACAGAGGGAAAAAGGAACTGTCAAAGTTTTGACCAAATAATACATTACGGTTCTGCCGTGAGGTTGAGTCCGCCATCTTGCTAACCTCTTCGGCGCTGAACGAGGCTTCTGTGCTGACTCTGCCCTAGTTGACCCGGTACTGCCGGTAGGGTCTGGGAGGTCGCGTTATATGTGATGTAGAGCGCATGGAAATAGTGGAAGGACCACTACGAGGTGATAAATGTTAAACGAAAATACCTTAATTGGCACACAGACACCCCAAATGCCCTTTACACCATTCAACCCCAACCTTCCAGGCTGGGCTAACCCTTTCTATCCAGGTCCTCCACCTATGGGCCCTCCAGTAATGTCTGACATTGGATCCAACTACACGCATAGACCGCCTTTTTTAGGGAGAGGCCAGACAACCAACAGGTCAAGGCGCAAAGGGGTCACCTGGTCAGACCAGCAACACCAAGTCCACACGAGGAGCATGACGGGCGCAAAACCAGGGACCAGCACAACAACCTGATCTTCAACCTCACTAATGTAACACTCACCAAAGAACAAGAAGATGTTCTTAATAAAGGTCTTAGTTACGTACCCACACCACCCTTAGACATCTTCAGACTCCAGTGTGAAATGGCGGAATTCTGCAGGAAGATCAAGCTGAAAGCCTTCTTCAATGGAAAAGAAGAAATAACAAAGGACGGCGACACGACGCTCCGCCGGAAATCCAACTTCTGTCCACTTAACCACCAGGTTCCAGTAGAAGTACTAGCCTTTGAACAGGCAATAATGAAAGAAGTGGGGGATCTGAAAGACCAAACTAGAAGACCTTTCATGAATATATCTAACGCTGAACAAAGAGCACTAGACACATTACGACAAGACGAAGAACTAATAATCAAACCAGCGGATAAAGGAGGTGGTATTGTACTTCTCAGCAAAGAAGGGTACCATCAACAGTGCATTGAATTACTTTCTGACGAAAAGTTCTATGAAATCATCAGGATAGACCCAACCCAACGCTTACAGAACACCATCGCTATCATGGTTGATGAAGCAGAAACCAACAATTGGGTCTCCAAGACTGAAGCAGAATTCTTGATAACCAAGACACCAAGAATGCCTTACTTTTATTCTTTACCGAAAATCCACAAAGAACGACGCCCGCCACCCGGACGTCCGATTGTTTCTGGAATTGGTTCTATTTTAGAACCGCTGTCACAATTTGCTGACCACTACTTGAGACCATTGGTACAGAAAACTCCCACCTATTTAAAGGACACGAAAGACCTCCTGAACCTCCTACAGAATCTACAATACTCACAGAACAGTATGTTACTAGTGGGGCTTGATATCGAAAGTTTGTATACGAGCCTCCCACAACAGAAAACTCTGGAAACTTTAGAGACACTCCTCTTCGACCAACAATGGGAACACAGGACACCGAGACATTTCGTACTTGAGTGCTGTAGGTTAGCACTTACAGAAAACCACTTTGAATACAATAAGATCATGTATAAACAGCGCCATGGTACTTCAATGGGCAGTACCTTTGCGCCGAGTGTAGCGGGGCTCTATGTCAGCAATTTTGAAACCACCTACATCCATGACCCCTCTAATCCCTTCCTGAGTCACATCGTCTTCTGGAAGCGCTATATAGATGACGTCCTCCTGATATGGGAAGGAGATAATGAAGATCTGTACGAATTCCACCAATGGCTCAATACCAGGGATGACTGTTTGAAGTTTACGTACACAGCAGATCCAAACAAACTGGACTTCCTAGATGTCACAATCTTCATCGAAGGGGACAAATTACAAACAAAGACCTATTTCAAACCTACAGCCAAAAACAGCCTGTTATCATATAAAAGCTTTCATCCACGCCCATTGAGGGAAAACCTCCCGTATGGACAGTTCCTTCGACTCAGACGAAATTGCAGTAACATCAGAGACTACAAAAGTCAAGCAATGGAACTAAGTGATAAACTACAAACCAGGGACTACCCCATGCACATCATTAAAAAATGTCAGAAAAGGGCAAGGAACCAACAAAGGGAGACCCTTCTAGACATCACAACGAAAGAACCCACTATGGATCTGATGACATGCGTGAGCACTTACAGTACTGTGACAAATGATATCAAGAAAATCGTCAACAAGAACTGGCGAATTCTAACTTCTGGAAACTTGAAATGGCCAAAACCCAGATTCTCAAATAAAAGGAATAGGAACCTTAAAGACATCCTCGTACACACGAGACCTTTGGATAAACCAGCTACGAAGACCCAACAGGGCCTTTGGCACAACACACCGGTTACAGGACATTTCCCATGCGGATCATGCTCAGTCTGCCACCTGACAACGGCAACCAAAAACTTACAATTATCACCCAATCTGAATTGGACGATAAGAACGCACACTAACTGCAATACCACCCACGCTATCTACATGATCACATGCCCATGCGGTTTGCGCTACATCGGAATGACCTGTAGGAAGGTGAAACAGAGACTCTGCGAACATCGCAGTAACATCAAGTGCAAGAGAAGCACTACAAAGATGAGTAATCACTTCCTGGAACAAGGACATACTGTCAACGATCTACGTTGGGTAATCTTGGAAACCCTTACTATCAAGAACAACCACGCTGAGAAGGTATTGTTCGAAAAAGAACAAAGATGGGTCCATCGACTTTGTACGAATACCCAAGGTTTAAATGACAATATACCATGGTTGAGCGTCTTGAGGAAATGAAAATCCGATTTTTTTGTTTAAACTTTATTGACAAAAAAACAGACACACCCTATATACAAAACCATGCCAAACATATACCACCCTCATTAATGCTCAGGGGATGGTACACCCAATCATTGCACTACCGATGCATTCTGAGATTTTATGTTCCAACTACATACTGTCTTGTCAGAGGATACCTCCTTCTGACTATGAGGTACAGGTCACTATCAGGCGTTATTATAGTCCTATTTAGCTTCAATAACTACTTTTTTGCATACATCTAAAGCAACCTGCCTCTATGTCACCATTTCCACTTTTTTGTTTCCATTGAATCGCTGAAGACGACTACATACCATTAAGGTATTTTCGTTTAACATTTATCACCTCGTAGTGGTCCTTCCACTATTTCCATGCGCTCTACATCGCATATAACGCGACCTCCCAGACCCTACCGGCAGTACCGGGTCAACTAGGGCAGAGTCAGCACAGAAGCCTCGTTCAGCGCCGAAGAGGTTAGCAAGATGGCGGACTCAACCTCACGGCAGAACCGTAATGTATTATTTGGTCAAAACTTTGACAGTTCCTTTTTCCCTCTGTTTTTCTATTACTTCTGAAGAGCGCGAGCGACCGCCCTACTTTATACCCGCTGTTGCCCACAGAAACGGAAAACAGGTATGGAAGCTCTCTTACATCGCTTTTGGCGTCAGTAACTACTTTTTGCCCCATCCATTCGGCTTAAGCTTTTAACAACTACATTTCCACTTGTGTATCCTTTGTATTTAGATCATTACAATACTACGCTTATGTAAATGGAGCATATTGTGCCGCTCCCCTTGTTTTAAGAGCCTATCTGCGTTTCTAAGCCACTCATAACTCATAAGCTCTACTGCTCTAAGTAAGAACATAACTGCTGCCATTGTTACGGAAAATACTATGCCGCTCCCTTTGTTTCATAAACCTATCTGCTAAAAACACGATGCGTTTTTAAGCCACTCGTAAACACATAAGCTCTACTGTTTCGAGTAAGAAAATAACCACTGCCATTATTACGCGCTCCTTGCATCTTTTTATGCTAAGTCGTATTTACGCGCGTAAGCTATTTTTGTACCTTACAGGCTATCTATTCCATTTAATATTGACACCATTAACATCTACAAACCAGCCTGTCACAATAATGATTATGTTGATACGTTCAGATGCATTTTGCTATTACAAACTTAAAATGGTGTTATTACATATGAGCGCTCAATACACCATATATGACAAGATGGAATGTGGATTCTCTTACTAGTATTTGAATGAAGGGACGAATTTTGCCATATGAGAGACGGGACGCTTCTTAGTGTCTTGACTCCAAACTAATAGAAATTGCCATTTTCCAGTTGCTGCAGACATCCTTATGGTCTGAGGAAAAATCAATAATTTCGGACTGTTCGCTGTCTGTTCTTAATTTAAAGAAAACTGTATTTTAACCTCACTAATACGTTTTTTGTTCTAACAAGGTCTGTTTTTCTTCCCCTTATTTTCCTTCCCCACCTTACTAATTGGAACTACAACTACAGGTTCAAATGAACAGTTACCTTTGGGATTAATTAACCCAAAATCCTTTCACCCTAAAGATCCTGTGAATATTCAGGTCTTTATCTCACCTCCTAGGTCCTGAAGAAACCCGTGTGACCCTATGGGCACAACAAGGGCTGAAACATGTCGACCTTTTTTATGACACTTTTTTAGAATGCACAGGGTCCTAACTCACCCCTGAGTGCACACTGAGGAATCTACAAAACTCTCCGACATCTAGTACAATTAAAGATTTTTTACTAGCTCTGTTGGATTTTAAATACTTCCATTTTTTCACCACTGAACACTTCACCAAACTCACTCTTTTTCATTTACGATCACTACCAACAAAACCAGTGGTACGATCTCCAGGTGGAGAAAGCATTACAACAAGCCCAATGATGATGCTGTCACGTTACCAATAACGAAGCGGAGAATGAAAATATACCGCTAACATCCGAAACATTTATAACGTGATTGAGGTTTTTTTTAAACAGTACCTTTACTGCTTTTGCACACCCTGGTTCTTTGGGACTAGAGATCCACTCCCTTTTGATTTATTGTATCATGATGCCCTGGTCAGCACTCGAGGTGCCACTGACTCAGAGCACCACGACTCATGGACCATTTCTGATTGGGTCGTGTACTGTGGAGAGCTCACGCAGCAAGCTCAGGCAGTGTGGGAGACCAGGGACGATGTGGAGGGAGATGATGCAGGTGTGACACACCCCACTGCAGCTGCATCAGGTATTTCCTGAAGGAACACAATCCTTGACATTTTCTTCACATGAGCGAGCTCAGCTCTGATGCCCCAACATCGGTGCACTGCAACTCACAGACACATCTGTTTGCATGTCTTTTTTACCTCTGTACTTGCTCCGGCTACCAACATGATGCTCCACAGTAGTCTCTGTAATGCTGGTGTTTACTGTTTTCGTTTTCATGGTGTTCACTGTTCAAGTTGTTGCCAGCATCAGCAACTCTGTGCTGGCTGGCTTACACTCACCCCACACACATCCAGCACAGGCGTCACTGGACATGTGTCCCTGCCAATAAAGGAGCCGGGCGCTAGAGCCCATGGCGAGTTCCACGAACTATCTCAGTGTGTCCGTGTGGTCATGATGCATGCATGAGCGTCCCTGGGCCTACAACATTAAATTGTGCTGTGTACATCGTGCGCAACCATGTTACCTTTGGCAGTGGGTAAGACCTTGGAAAAACAGCTTTGTCGTCATCTGCTCAATGCTTGGGAGGAGTGGACTGGGCCGTTGTATGAAGGTCCAGCATGGGGGTGTGTATGGTGATTCCTGGGCTCTGGGAGTGGTTCTTTGCAGGAACTATGCATGTGTCTCTATAGAGGTGTGGGTCTCTTTTGTGGGGTGTGGTGGGTCCTTGGTGGGCGCTTGGCCTCCATTTCCTCCGGCTCTTCCTGTGGCGCAGGACTCCCACCTCCTGTCACCTTTGCTGCCTTCCTGCTGACAGCGGGTTTGTACTTAGTTTGTCTTTTCACATCGTGCCATCGCCTCTTGTCCTCCTCCATAGGCCTCCTCAACATTCCAACTGCCTTCACGTTTGTCATGTTGACGTTCAGTGGATGGTGGTGTTCTGTCACCTCTGTGACGCTGATCTTGTTTTCCTGCGGACTGCACCCCGTCTTCCTCTTCTCCTTGCCCTTCCCCGACCCCGAGGTTCCTTTGTTGTGTCCTGTGGGGCTGGTGGGGTTCCCGTTGGCCTCTGCACTCGGTCAGGGGCCATCCATGGTGCTACGCAGTTTCTATTTTTTATACTTTTTTTTTAGTTGCTTTTATGGCGCATTTTCTTGCATGACTTGTGGGTATTGCATGCCTGTCGCTATTTATCGCTGATTTCTGTATCGCGGTTGACCTCATTGCTACTTTTTTTGCGTTGGTGTTTCGCATTTTTGCGGCGTCGCATTGACTTTATCGCAGACATGTGATGCGTTGTCGTGGGACTATCGCATGGTGCCGCCGACTTGTGAATGCCACGTTAACATGGTGTTGTTTTCCCACGATAGACTGCGATATGCAAAGTTACGGTACGCTAAATTTGTGATGGTTATCACACGTTCTTGAGAATATACCCTTTTGTTTCTTGAGCTGTTAGTTTGATTGATGCATTTATGCAGTGGACTACTGTCACACTGTACATTTGTACCATCCTGAGGCAATTCTGTTCATTTCACATAAGGTCATAATCAAGCATGTTATCCTCTAGTAAACAAAATTCGCCTTTCATTTTCAATAACATTCATACACTTATCATTAACAACATTGACTTATGTAAAAACTCTCTCATAGCACAATCATGTTTTAGGTCCAACACACCAAAAACCATGCTTTACACACATGCATTAGGTCAGGCTTCTCCAACGAGTAGCTCATGAGGTACTGGTAGCTCTCCAGCTACCTGCAAGTAATTCTTCACTGTGAAGCCCAACTTACTAATGCAGACACTTAGCTGAATTAATATATGTATACCAAAATTGAGAAGTGTATTCGAGATTGAATTGTGTGTATTTTCTTAACTCATAAGTTTATATTTGCAGAAAAAGGGTTGAATTGCCTAAATATATTGAAAACTCATATTTCAATGGTAAAATAATGTGGCACATGGGAGACCTATTACTAGTATAGTTACATTAGTACAAGGGGCATTGCAGCAATGGATGTTATGTATTACCCATGTAGAGGCATTCTCAATTGATAAAGTATTTTTTACATTACTGCTGACAACCCTGCCTGATGCACAGAGGCAAACACTACAGGTAATCTTGAGAAGGGTAGCTGCTAATGTAATCTCGTCTAACGTGGCTAATATTATAATACTAATAATAGCAATAGTTTGGGATGATTTTAATTGAACTTAAGTATTTATTACAGAAACTGTCGGAGACTGCTGCATCAGGTACAAAAACATTCCCTATTATTAGTTTTGCGAGTCTATCAATTTAGGGGTCTTCCTGCATGTATATGTATATGTATCTCCTCTGCATGCAGAGAGATCCTTCCAGCATGTGGAGAGTCTGCCTTGCACACAGAGGGGGATATGTACAAGGAAGTGGCCGAGCGTGTTGTTAGCCTCTTTACAACACGCTCCGCCACTTCTGATACGCAAGGCTGCACCATATTAACAAGAATGTGGTGCAGCCTTGCGTTTCTCCTTGAGATGGCGCTAAGTTTAGCAACCTAGCGCCAATGCAGGCACACTTGCACCAGAGTGCAAGGGTGTCTGCGTGCAGGGGAGGATTATTTATGTGTAGGAATGTGTCCCTTCCTGCACACAAACAATCCTAAAATGCAATTTTGTCACTTTCATGTGTGCTGCTGTCACTTTCATGTGTGCTGCTTCATGCAGCACACATGAAAGTGAGAAAATTGCATTTTTATAAAGGGTTGATTCTGTACAGTAATGGACACCTTCCTGTACATAAACAAACCATGGCATTTTACTTTTTCCATATGTGCTGCACAAGGCAGCACACATGGAGAAAGAAAAAACGAGGAGAAATTATGCCTTTCTCCTCGTTTTGTCAACTTAAAACCAGGGTTTTCCTGGTCTTAATTTTGGCGCTGCCTCCTATGTATGCCCCCATTGTACATAGGGGGCAGTGTCAAAATGAATGGGTGTTGCGGTGGAACGCCCACCGCAACACCCACTGCACACCCCTTTCACGCTAACCATACCGTGAAAGGGGGCCTTATGTACAAGGCAGATTTAAGCCACGTTAAGTGGCTTACTGCTGCCTTGTACATAAGGCAAGGCCCTTATTGCCACGGGAACATCACAAAAAGTGATGTGCCCGTGGTGATAGGGTCTTGTACATATGTCCCAGAGTCTCTACCTTGCATTATGGGTGAAAAAGTCTGCATCTGGGGCAGAGATCTCTGCAAATTGCAAAAAACAGAATTTCATACAGGCAGAGGAAGTTGGCCATTTTGTGGTCATTCTGAGCCATCCTCTTAAAACCGCAACACCATCCTCCTCCATCCTGCTGCTCCTTTACCCCAACATGGCTGAGGGACATAATGAGAGGGCCCCAACTAATGAGGAATTGAAGCTTATTTGTGAGGGTCCCTCCACAAATACATTCAGTTTTAGTGGGTCCTGAGACCTAGCTTAGCAATGCAGCACCGGCCCAAAGTTGGCATGAAATTGCAACGTGCTGCATGGCAGTGGGCGCCCACAGCTAGGGGGAAGTTCTGCCATAAGCATTCATTGGATAGTGACAAATTTCATCAAGACTGCTTAGTTTCAGCTCTTGCATTCAGGGATATAATAACCCTTTTAAATGAAGTCATTCCTCAGACCACGCTGGCTAAGGATCATCAAAGCAGGACCTAGAGCAAGAAGAATATCCGCAGCTGTAAGATGAGCACAGCCATTTTCCACCAGCAGCGAGCGGAGGACGTCACCACCAACAACAGTTGTGCGCCCATCCAGATGTAATCAAGAGCTATCAGCAAAAAACTCAAAGTGGAGTCTGAGAAGGCAATTGGGGCATAGGGATGTGGACACCACCAGCCAGGAGGAAGCATATCTTGGGACCCCTCCTGGCCATGAGCAACAACAAACAGTAGGGTCTGTAGTGCAGGCCCCACACCCATCTGGTCCTGCACCCACCCACTACTTCACTGCGGAGGCCCCCATAGCATTGAGACCCCCAGTTGTAACCCCTACACAGGCATCAAACTCCTCCTCCCAGTGCCTGGCAAGAAGAACACTTGCAGTCAAGGGACACCTCATCCCCGACATCCCTCTCATAAAGCTCACTCTCTTTCCCCAGAATTTGCTTCCTTTGCTGCTCTCAAGGAGGTCCTGATGCCAATTGGAAAGGTTCAGGGAGTGATTCTCCAAGACACTGTCACTGAACCGATCTGAACCTTATGTGGCATCAGGATCTCGTTGATAGGAGGTCTTACGTATTGTCTGCTTCCCCAATCTGCCCTACCACCTGTTATCCTGTCTCCAAGTTCATCTGTCCTCCCTGTTTCCCCTGCTACTCCTGTATTCCTCCTTCCTGTGTGGTGTTTGGTCCTGACACAGCTATCCATTTAATGTCCACATCTGACAAGGGCTTCACCACCATTGAAGACAGAGAACAAGTATGTCAGGAACCTTTGCCCCCAAGCCAGGGAAATCACTCATACATGCCATCTAGCTTGGGGGAGAGACTTTATTATGTTTTCAGGCACTGGGCTATTTGTATGGATATTTATGGACTTTCTGCTTTCATAGCTACCCTTTGTATATAGACTTCTTCCCTTGACATATCCTAGCATGCTTTTATCATATCCCCACCCCTTCCAAATTTGCATTTCGGTTTGCGTTATGACTCCATTTTATTACATTTGCCTATTTCCCAGGTCAGTTTTGAGTTTCTCCCAAATAAATGTATTTTTCAGCCAAATCTAAATCTACTTATCTATTGAAAGAAATTAGGTTATTAGGTGTTTAGGATGTGAATACGGCACAAGTAATAGCTCAATAATTATCTTCTTACTGGGAACCAAGTACCCCAGTGTAGCTCTTGACGTTCTCAGGGTAGTTAAGCAGAGCAATCCGAGGCCTACTCAGGGGAGGTAGTGTGGGCTAGTATTCTTCATCCGGTGGCATGCAACAGCACTCAATAAATCTTTGTCAAGTCAGTGCTTCTACTTTGAAAAATTAAAAGTGCAGTTATTACACACTCTACTAAATACTACACAACAATTTACAGATATATACATCTATATACATCAGGTAGCTAGAAGTACCGTAGTGGGTCATTTCCCATAATCACAAAAACCCTCCACCTATACCAGATGCAACATCGCAATATAAAAGTGGTGTCATTTTGATTAAAGCCTTATACCTTTGTCAGTAGGTCACCACATCAATTTATAAGACGAAGCTTTTGGCTCTGTGAAGGGGTCACCACATTAAACTATATGGCAAACCTATTGGTTTTGTCGAGGGGTCAACACATTAAAATATGAGATACCCCTTAATGGCTTTGTCAAGGGGTCCATACATTATAAGAACAATAATCATGTTAGAAATCATCATCATACCATATGTAAATGCAATCATTGTCATTAATAAAAGCAGTTCAATGTTTCTCAACGACCATTGTCACTAAAACACTTTCAATAAAGAACTGCAAACCAAAAAGGCAGCTAGATAACCAATCTCTAGGGGTCCCAATACTCCCAAGCTTTAGAACAAAAGCTTCATCTCCATAAAGGCTTGAAATCAACACACCCCTCTTCTGGGTCACGGATTCCATATCCTAGATGACAAAGGGTTAAGATTTGTCAACATTTCTAGGGCAGTTGCTGCCCTTCCTGCAGCCCCTCACACCACGCAGAACCCCCATTGGTGGTGCCCCTGTATCTCCTTGGGGGACCTCAAGGAGAAAAAATATTCAAATAGGCCTCTTGTGTTAGGGTAAAATGGAAAAATGTAAATGTTGCACCCTACTCCAGGAACACACACTATTAGAAGCATAACATTTTGCAAAGCTTTTGCAAGATGCTTCTCTTCTCATCTCCCGACAGCCAATCTGCTCTCCTGGGAAAAGTATCACTCCTCATCTTCTCACATGAATACAATAGTACTAAGACAGCAATGTTACATTTGAACTATTTTATAACAGCTACGGATTAACGTGGGGTTTTCCTCTCTCAGGTCTACTTTCCCACATATAATCTGCATTTTTAAACTTCTAATATCAATTCTTCATCCAATAGTTCATGTAGAAGTCAAAACATCTATATTAATGAAAAAGAAGACATTTTGCTATTTCACCATTTAATGATAAAACAAGTTGATTAGAAAGTGAATTCCACATTTTAATCACTTTGTTTTAATGAATTAACTCTTCATTATTCTATTAAACGACAATATGAATCAAGTGTTAACAGTGATCTTTGTATAAGTAGAAACTTTTACGGAAATACTTGAAAATATATAAGCAGCTTATTAATTATTACAAAAACATGGCCATGGAGAGGTCAAAAATCTACTTTTCATATGCATAGTAAGCATTTTCTATTCAAACTTGCTTTTAAGCAGTGCTGTTTTAATAAATTGTGAGCACTGATACGAATAAATAAAAACATTCTACAATTGTATGCATTCTAAATACAATGTTTTCGTCAAAGTTGCATGTTAACTCTGCACGTTTAATTAAAGCCAGCATTATTTCTTGTTAATTTTAAAACTGCCTTTACATGTATATGCGGGGGATTCGTGTGAGGCAGAAAGAAGTGGAATGTAGGTGTCTGGAAGGTTGGTGGATTTTAAGTTGATAGTTAAGGTAGGCTGGTCTTGTGTTGTTGAGGGCTTTGTAGGCTTGAATCTGCAGCATTTCTGGATGGGTAGCCAGTGCAGTTCTGTGAGGTAGGGTGTGATGTGTACCCTTCTGGGGATGTCTAGGATGAGTCTGGCAGTGATGTTTTGAATGGTTTGGAGTCTTTGAGTGAGGTGGCTGGAGATGCCAACATATAGTGTGTTGCCGTAGTTGAATCTGCTGGTGAGGAGGGCTTGGGTGAAACTCCGTCTGGTGTGTTTGGGGAGACATTTGAAGATTTTGCGAAGCATTCTGAAGATGTGACTGCAAGATGATATCACAGTGTTGACTTATTTGTTCATCAAGAGCTTGTTCTCAAGGATGATGCTGGGGTTTAAGGCATGGTCTGTGGGGGTGGGTTCAGGACCCAAGTCAGGTGGCCACCGGGAGGAGTCCCAGGGTAGTTCTTATTTCCGGAGATAAGGACCTCTGTTTTATCCATGCTGAGTTTGAGGGTCTCTCTCGCATCCACATTTTTATACGTTGAACAAGCAGGCGGAGAAATTGTTCCCGGTGGTATTGTTCTTGACGGCAAAGGAGAGAATGAGCAGAGAGTCATCAGCATAGGAGACGATGTTGACATTGTGGGTTCTTATGTTGCGGGCAAGATGTGCAATGTAAATGTTAAATAGTGTCAGGCTGAGGGATGAGCCCTGGGGGATTCCACAGATCAGCTTCTTGCGTTTTAGGTGAAAGTAGAGAGTCTGACCTGTTGTGTCCTGTTGGAGAGGCAGGAGGAGGGAGATCCAACTGAGGGCGAGTCCTTGGGCTCCTGATTCTGGAAGTCTTTCAATGAGGGTGCTATAGGAGACAGCTTGTTGGCGCAATCTGAGGTCCAGTCGTAGAATTTCAGTAGGTCTTTCTGTATGTTGCCAGTGAGGGTTAAATGGTTGGATCTGAGGGCATTGGTCTAGTCTGATTTTGGTATGTTGCTCCAGTTGGAGCTGAGTTTGAGGGTCGGTTTCAATACATTGGGGTGGGGGCGCTGATGTAGAAGTGTATGATGGAGTGGTCTGTCCAAGTGGGTGGGGAGGTGTGGCTGAAGGTGATCTTATTGCTGGTTGTAAAGGTAGGGTTAAGTGGGTGTCCAGTGCCATGAGTTGGGCCCTGTACAAACTGCGTGAGGCAGACGTTGAGGCTTTGTCGGAGGTCAGTGGTGTTTTGGTCCGAGGGGTTGTCATGCTGAATGTTGAGGTCGCTGAGTAGGAGAAAGTTGGAGGCTACTGAAGGTGGTGCGGAGACCTGGCTGCCGGTAGGCAAGGGTGCCATTGGTGGTCTCCAAGTGGCTGATCAGTCCCATGCCACAATCTTTAGCTCCTTATGCTCCTGGTATCAAGTTCTAGCCACCTGGAGCGGTTCCAACATGCCTCCTGGTCTTAAAAGGGCAGACTTTGTGGGGAGTTGGATTTGCTGGCTCCCTGGGCAAGCCTTCTTCACTCCTGGCTTCTGGTGCTCCTCTCCTACTGATAGGGACATCACGTGCAGACCCTCCACTACCAGTCAGCAAAACACCCACCTGTCTACACTCCCAAGATTCAGAGCCTCTTGAGAATCTTGTAGGGCACTTTTAGTGGCAGTGGAGTCCAGATCTTCCCCCAACTGATACTCAGGGTGCATAAGGAGGCCTGCACCACTGGTCATGGAGAAACCCATCTAGTCCTGGGGGTCAGTTAGAGACAGAGTCCATGACAGGGCATCAGGTGAATGCTCCTTTCAGCTGTCCATGATTCTGTTGTTGTTGCCATTTGGGTCTTTGGTCTTGCTCATTGTCTCTCCTTTGTGTGGGGGGGGAATATAAGTGTGGGTGGAAAGTTCTAGATGTCAGTCACTCATGGCCAAGCCTATAATGCTACATCACTCCCCCATCCATGTTCCAACCCTCCTGTAAAGCATTGTGTGCCCACCCAGTGGTGTGAGTATGATAATTGGCAAACCCTGCCTCAACTCAAAATGAATTTGAGGGCAGCTCCCCCTTCCACTGGATTTGGAGCCAAGCTGGGTAGAGGGATAAAGAAAGTGGCAGGCCTGGTGTGATTATCATCTGGGTATTACTGGTAGGCCTCTTGGAAGTATAACAGGTCCTGGGCTGCAGCCCCTAGGCCATACTGTGAAAGAAAGGCCAGCACCTCCCCACACCTAAGCCCTTTGTCCTCTGTCTCGAAGCAATCCACATCTCATCACAGGGGAGCCATCGAGCTGCCAGGTGAACAGTTAAATACTTACAAACATTAAACAAGGAAAATTGTAACTTTTTAAAAGTATCAACACACGGATATAGTGGGATCTATCAGAGCCAAGAAGTACTGATCTCTTCACAAATTAGAATTCACACTAGAGTACGACTGGCTCAGTCTTTGTGACAGGAGCATAAGAGGGTGAGTGTTCTATGGAAAACGTGTAAGGGGGAAATATCCCTGAATGAATGAATGATGAATGAATGAATGAAAGAGCATTTGTAGAGCGCAATGGCTACCCTGAGGCGTCCCAGCGCTATGTACAGTTGAGTGTGAATAAACGGAGAGAGGACCTAGTCTGAGGTATTAAACAACAGTGTTTTTAGCCCCTTTCGGAAGGATAGATGATTAGATTCTGAGCGTAAGTGTAGGGGAAGAGAGTTCCAGAGTTTGGCTGAGTTGTAGGAGAACGACTGGCCTCCGGATCTGGCTCTCTTGATTTTGGGCACCGTGGTCAGAAACATGGAAGCTGATCTGAGTTGTCTAGTGGGTAAATGAGGAGAAATCAGGGAGTGGTTGATAGTGGCGCCCGTTTTCCAGAAGGCGCGATGAGCGATACATAGGCTCTTGAAGGATATTCTTTCCCTTATTGGGAGCCAGTGAAGTTTCCTTAATTCAGATTTAACCGAAAGATGGCGGGGAATCTGAAGGAGAGTTCGTGCTGCACAGTTCTGGATGACCTGGAGCTTATTTAGAGTAGCCTGGGGAGCCCCCAGGTAGAGGGCATTCCCAAAGTCCAGACGAGATAATATGAGGCCTTGGGTCATGATTTGTCTGGCTTTAAAGGGAAGTAGGGGAAGAATTTTCCGGATGAGCCTAAGAATGCCGACACAGGTTGCTGAGTGTTTAGCTGCCTGGTGGGTGAAGTTAAGAGATTTATCCAACCAGATACCCAGGCTCTTGATTGAGTCCTTGGGAATAGGAGTTGGTCCAAGGCACACTGGCCAGAGGAAGTTGATGATGGTATTGGAGGAGTTACCTAGGAGCATCAGCTCTGTCTTGTCCCCATTTAGTTTGAGACAAGAAGAAGTCATCCAAGAAGTAACTGCTTCTAAGCAGTCCCTCAGGTTGTTGTTTGTCTGGGTGTGCGGATGATTTAGGGCTACCACTAACTGGGTATCGTCCGCATAGGTAACAATTTTTATCCCAAAGGGGCAAACGATCGCAGCCAGGGGGGTCATATAAATGTTAAAGAGCGTAGGACTCAAAGAAGAGCCCTGCGGCACACCACATCCGAGCGGTTTGCTGGGAGAGGTGGCATCGCTCTCAAAGACCTGGAAGGAGCGGTCAGACAGGAAGGATTCAAACCATCTGAGAACATTAGTTGAAATTCCTAAGTTGGTAAGCCTCTGTAATAGGATGCTATGATTTACAGTGTCAAAGGCGGCACTAAGGTCCAGGAGGAAGATGGCTACAGTCCCTCCCTGATCCATAATCCTCCTGGCCTCTTCAGTCACGGTAACAAGGGCGGTCTCAATTCCATGCAAAGGTCGAAAACCTGTCTGGGAAGGGTCAAGAAGATGATTGGTCTCGAGAAACTCCGTCAATGTCTTGTTGACGTGTTTCTCTAAGATCTTGCTGAGCCAGGGCAGTAAGGAAATTGGACGATAGTTCCCAGCGTTATTTCTGTCCAGGTTTGGTTTTTTTAAGAGAGCTTTAACCATAGCCCGTTTCCAGGGGAGCGGGACTATACCGGTGGCTAGGGAAGCATTGAGCAGATCCAGAATAGTGGGTAAAATATGTGAGGTGACTGACAACAGAGAGCGCGGGGGTTCTGGATCGTTGGGGGAACCAGACTTGACCTGAAACATGATGGACTGTAACATGGAACAGTCGAGAGAGGGGCGTTTATCAAGTGTTGCTAGGGGATGAAGCTCTGTCTCACCAGGTTCAGCAGCCAATGTGGGAGTCTGGGTGTGTAAATAGTTTGAATTTTATTGTAGAAGAACTCTGCCAGGTCATTGCAGCGGGATTGGGCGTTGAGGGGGTTAGGAGGCTTTTCTGGGAGTTTAAGAAGAGTTTTTGCGATTTGATAAATTTCCCTAGGCTTGGAGGCTGCTGCGTTGATCTTATTTTCGAAAAAAGCAGCTTGCGTGGTTATAATTTCCTTTTTGTAAGACTTTATCGCAGCTCTATATGCGATTTTCCTAGGGAGTGAATAGTCCAAACGCCATTTCCTCTCCAGTTTTTGCAATGACGCTTGCTTTCTCGCAAGTCTTGGGAGTACCAGGGGGCAGTCTTAGTGCCACGCTGGGGTTTAGTGCATTTTATGGGGAGTACAGAGTCTAAAGAATTTAAAATCCAACTGTTATAGTTTCGGTTGGCTAGATCAGGGTTAGAGGTTGGTCTGGACGCTTCGAGGGTCAATGCCCAATCAGCCCTGGAGAGTTTCGACCAATTACGTTCCTTCCGAGTAACTGTAAAAGAAGGAAGAGGGCTATATGCGGTGGCCCAGAGGAAGGGGATCAGGGAATGATCCGTCCATGGCAGCGGGGAGGGATTTCCCACCAAGAAATCCGTGCAATTGCTAAAGATATGATCCAAGAGAAGACCCTTAGAATGAGTGGGTTTCATTACTAATTGCTGAAGTTGTAACGCAGCAAGACTCGTAGACAGATCTGAAGCATTACGGTCCGTGGTGTCATCAAAGTGGATATTAAAATCCCCTAAAAGTGTGTAGTTTGCTGAACTGCACACACAACTGGCTAGCGAAGAGGACAGGGCATTGAGAAATTGTCCCATGGGCCCAGGTGGGCAGTATACAAGTGTCCCCGAAAAGGTACTAGTGGGGGAGAAGTCGAGAGAGAAAGCTAAGCTTTCGCAGTTGGGTGGAGAATTAGGCAGACTGCGACAACTGTAGCAGTGCTTGTAAATAATTGCTAATCCACCCCCTCTCCCAGTGGGGCGGTCTGCCCGTAGGATTTGGTATTCTTTTGGCAGTGTCTGGATAATGCCAGGTTCTGATTCAGAGTGGAGCCAAGATTCTGTCAGGAAAAGGGCATCTGGGTTTATTTTATCTAGAAGCAGAGAAATCTCTGTAACATGTTTAGGAAGCGATCTACAGTTCAGTAGATACATGCTACGTTGGGTATTTTTGGCTGTGAGATTGAAAAAGGGTTGGAAACCGCAGTGTGGGCAGGCTGACCCTGGTTCTACTGGGTTGCACATGGGGGGGCATAAGGGTGAGGCCTTTCTTCTTAATTTGTGTAAGACATTAGAGCCGTACGTCCTTATAGTGGTTTTGGAAGGAGCAGGGGTCATGGCCCCTGGCCCCGGCCGGCCGCGGACGGGCGCAGATGGGCTTGCCTTTGGCACACCTTTGGAGCGCCGCTGGCGTGCCCGCTACGCGCACGCTGCGCACTTGTGCCATTCCCCGGTTATAGCGTGTGGGAGTCAGACGCTAGACTGCTCCCCACGCTACTCCCAAGATGGCGGGCGAACGAGGAGTCAGGTAATTCGCCGCTTTTTAGGAATTATGTTAAGAATTTGGCACAGATATATGGCTGTCTGAATTAAAATACACAGTAAAAGTTATTTATTTAAAAAGCCCAGCTTAATACAACACAACAAAAGTAAAAACTACCGTTTTCAAAAGGAGCCAAATAAAGTGTCTCCGGCGCTCCACACACACAAAGTCAGCCTCGATCTCCCGGCTCAAGCCTCAAGAGATGTGACGCTGCGCGCTTGCGCCAATGCCCCGGTTATAGCGTGTGGGAGTCAGACGCTAGACTGCTCCCCAAGCTACTCCCAAGATGGCGGGCGCAGGAGGAGTCAGGTAATTTGCCGCTTTTTAGAAATTATGTTAAGAATTTGGCACAGATATATGGGTGTCTGAATTAAAATGCACAGTAAAAGTTATTTATTTAAAAAGCCCAGCTTAAAACAACACAAGGAAAGTAAAAACTACCGTTTTCAAAAGGAGCCAAATAAAGTGTCTCCGGCGCTCCACACACACACAGTCAGCCTCGATCTCCCGGCTCAAGCCTCAAGAGATGGGACGCTGCGAGCTTGCGCCAATGCCCCGGTTATAGCGTGTGGGAGTCAGACGCTAGACTGCTCCCCACGCTACTCCCAAGATGGCGGGCGCACGAGGAGTAAGGTAATTCGCCGCTTTTTAGGAATTATGTTAAGAATTTGGCACAGATATATGGGTGTCTGAATTAAAATGCACAGTAAAAGGTATTTATTTAGAAAGCCCAGCTTAAAACAACACAAGAAAAGTAAAAACTACCGTTTTCAAAAGGAGCCAAATAAAGTGTCTCCGGTGCTCCACACACACACAGTCAGCCTCGATCTCCCGGCTCAAGCCTCAACATCGTCAATGTAACGGAGAAATAATAGTTTGTGTGATTTCCATGGGTCTGTGTTGATGATATTGTCAAGTTCAAACTTGTGCATGAACAGATTTGCGTAGCTGGGAGCTGCACAATTGCCCATAGAAGTGCCGTTGAGTTGTAGATAATACTGATTGTTGTGACAAAAATAGCTGTGATATAAAGTAAAGTGAAGAAGTTCAAGTAAAAAAACTTTCTACTACAAAGAGAGACTGCATGGATTTATAAAATGAATACATTGGTACCGCACGGACTCAATGACCGGGTTGAATTCAGTTGTTTTTTCTAAAACAACCATTGTTCTCTGTACAGTGTTCCGGTTCCTTCTCTATTCTCCACTTCTGATCTTGAGCATTTTTATGTGTTTTATTTTCCATCTTTCAAGACTATTCACTCTCCTGTTTTCAATTCAATTTTCTTATACACTTCACCACAGACCTTTTTCTTTTTCTTTTGTATCTATTCACTTTCATCTTCAACTTTTCACTCTCTATCTATCAAACCCCTCTTTTGTTTCATGCCCTGAACACATTCATCATTCATTCGTTTTATTTTCATTTCTTTTCACATACAAATCATATTTATTTTAATTTTAATTATATTCATTCCAATTTTCCTAACTTTGTCAATTTTCTTTAGTACTTTTCTCAACCACCTTCCGTCATTACCTACCCGTCACTTATAGTATTTTATGTGTTCCTCGTTTATGACTACGTTTGCCTTATGAACCTGTTTTTTTCTACTGTTTGTTCTACTGTTTATCACATTCTAATGAGATCTGATTGTAATTTTTTTGTCATCTTTTTGTTATTCTTACAATGTATTTGATTTTTGCTTTGAATTCTTTTCTATTTTTTGTTCGTAAACTTTATCAACACGACTCTCCCTATCCAACATGGCCGCCATACCGATAGCTTTCATTTAACCGATCCGCTCTCACTGTCCATTACCATAGCTTTCCACGGCTGCTAAGCGTACGGTTCATTCGGGAGCATGCTGAATTTTTGTTTTCCACTTCACCGAGGTACGTGATTTTTCCTGTCACGAATTACTTTATATTGATTCTCTTTTAGCTACATAGTTACTCAATCCACTGGGTGATAAGTATTACTGCTACGTTACGTTCCGAACGTGGTTACACCACGGCATTTTGGTATTCAAGGGCATCGCTTCCATTAACCTTTCTAGTCATCGTTCTTAGCACATATTATTATTTCACTAACGCGGACACGACACTCTCGTCATCCATCGGTTTTCTCCCTTATTGTTTTGGCAACATCACTAACACACAACTCATTTGATTTTTCACCGCTAATATGATCACCAACTTTTAGGACACGTAGACACTAATAACCATGCTATTAAACAGGTCGTTTCGACTTACTCCTTACTTATCATGTTCTTTCAGGATTCCTCCTGATGAAGGGTAATTGCATACCCGAAATGCATTGAGGATTGTTTTCCAAGTTGCTTCAAACTGAGGATTGTTTTCCCGGTTGCTTCAAACTACGTAAATTTCGAAAATTGAAAATCTCATGATTACAATAAAGATTATTATTTTGATGGACTATCATCAATAAATCTATTATTTTCAACTTACTGCTTTAACTTTTTGACTCACGCCATTGCAACGCTGTTGCACACACAGGCTGTGCTACAAGAGGGACACCACTCAATTGGGATTGGTGCAACTGACCTTTGAATTTCTACGTCTTGGTTTAGAGGACGACTCCTCTTCAGCACGCCCATAAAACATTAACTTGTCAAATCATTGGTTCAACTCTAGGTGTGCGTGGTATTCCACATTGAACAATTCATTTTGCTAAACCACTACCACAGCACCCTTCATCAACATGGCATACCAAGACATCACCAATTTAACGGATAAACAAGCTGATACTTTTGCCTACGGCAATGAGGAAGCACAACGGATTTACTCGTTAATAGGAGAAATGGAAACGACCACAGCTGGAACCGGCACTGCACAAAGCAACATCAAACAACTCATTTATCTCACCAAACGTGAAATCAATCAAAGATTGCAAGCCAGCACCCTTATCCAATATCATCGCGCACAACGCATTCCCAGAGGTTTAAGAATTTCATTGAAACCTTCATTATGCAAAAACGATCCCAAATTTGTTGAGAGATGGTATGGCATTTTAAATAAATGCTCATTGGATCTTATTCTTTTAATAATTGAAGAGCTATCAAACATATTGGAAGAACTCAATACTGTAATTATCCAACTCAAACGTGAATTGTCTTCTAAGATGTCGCCTGAAGAACTCACACAAACATTGTCAGACATAAACGAACAACTCAAGAAGCATACACAAGAGATCAACGAAAGGAAACTCCGGAAGTTTCGCAGAGACACCATTGATTACAAATTAGGGGAAGTTTACAACTGGCCTGAAATATATGCACGTAGGCGGCAGCTCAAACCATTTGGTAAACCATCTGATACCGACACTTCACCCGCCAGTAGTGATTCAGACACTACCAGAAACAGATCCAGACGCAACATCCACAAGGAACAACCATCTATGGATTTGACTCAAACTTCTGATCTTCCATCCACTTCCACTTCAGCTTCAACTTCTGCGGTTCCTTTTTTAGGAACAGGCCACCCAGACAGCGCAGACCCAGGAGGGGTAAGAAAAGGAACATCGACCGAACTTCCCACCGACAAGCGGGTTACAAGGAGTCAACGCTAACGGATTCTGATAATCTCGTTATCAACATTTCTTCAATTTCTTTGGATCACCAAGAAACTAAACTTCTTCAAAAAGGGTCTTCATTCGTTCCTACATATTCCTCCAATCATTTGGAGGCTGAAGTTAGTTTTCACAAATGTATGCGTACTCTAAGATTGAGGCACTTTTTTGACAATGTACTTACTGAACAATCTTCACAACCTGATAACACCCTGGCCGGTTTAAAACCCAAAAGTTCTTATAAGGCTCCAGTGAGTCACAAAGTTTTGGATACTTTCGAAACTCTTGTTAAAAGTGACCTACAAAAGATCTTCAGACAGCACAAAATCTCTCAACCGAATCTGACACTCAAAACAAAGCACTTCTAAAAAATCTGGCTGACAATTGCGACATTATATTTCTTAATACGGACAAAGGGGGAGCTCTTGTAATAATGAACTCTGCACATTACAACTGCAAATTGGAGGAACATGTATAAGACACCACGGTTTACTCCTTACTTGAATTCAATCCAACATCTCAAATTCAATTAACATTACAAAACATCGTGGACAAAGCAGTCCGTCAAGGTACCATTGGTGAAAAAGAACGCAAGTTTTTTACTCAAGACTTTCCAACATGTCCCACGTTGAAAATGCTACCAAAGATTCATAAAAATCTCGTTGATCCACCTATGAGACCGATTGTCTCGACCCGGGGTTCCCTTCACGAATCCGTGGGTAAATATCTAGATAGGCACCTCCAACCATTGGTGCAAATAATGTCCACCTACATCAGAGACACCACTGACTTTTTGAACACACTTCACAATTTCAAAACAGAATGGGGTGAAGACATGTATTTTTGCACCATTGATGTCACAGCTCTCTACACTTCCATTCCACACAAGTTAGGAATGGAAGCTATTGAATTTTTTTTACTACAATCACAATTACCACAGGATCACAACATTTTTTTACTTGAACTTCTTCACTTTACTTTATATCACAGCTATTTTTGTCACAACAATCAGTATTATCTACAACTCAACGGCACTTCTATGGGCAATTGTGCAGCTCCCAGCTACGCAAATCTGTTCATGCACAAGTTTGAACTTGACAATACCATCAACACAGACCCATGGAAATCACACTCACTATTATTTCTCCGTTACATTGACGATATTTTTTTGATTTGGAGCGGTTCACAACAACTATTAATCCACGCCATTGATCAACTCAATAACGTTGATGAACGTCTAAAATTCACTTTCAACATTCACAAATCTCAAATCAACTATTTGGATGTGTTAGTATACATTAAAGATGATCGGATTGAAACAAACTTGTATAGAAAAAACACCGATAGGAACAATCTGTTACACTTTTCTAGTTTCCACCAGCCAGCTCTCAAGAGTCATCTTCCATACTCAAAGCTGCTGAGAATCAAGAGGATCATCTCTGAATCCACTCAATTAGCACAACAAATTTCAATCATGCAAAACCGTTTTCTTGACCGTGGGTATCCTCAAGAAATACTCACCACAGCCATTGAACGGGTATCCACCAAATCCAGATCTCAACCACTGGACATCAAGAGCAGCATTAAAACATCATCTAGGCCGGTGATGGTTTCTAAATTCTCCACTGAAAGTTTCAACATCAAGAAAGCAATTTTAAAACACTGGCCTATGTTACAGGTGGAACCTGATTTCAAAAATATTTTTGTGGATAGACCTCTTTTTGCCTATGAAAGAAGCAAAAACCTCATGGAACTATTGAAGCCTAAACCTCCCACCAAATCAGTATTGTCACACAAAGGCACAGTTCCTTGCCACAACTGTGGCAATTGCAATAACATTATCAAGGGGAATTGCATTCAGCATCCCACACGGGGGTTCAACATCAAGCTATATGTCACTGCTACCTGTGATTCCAAGAATCTCATATATATGTTAAAATGCCCGTGTGGCCTCGCATATACAGGTAAAACAGAGAGAAAAATCAAAGTTCGACTAAATGAACACAAGAGTAACATTCGCAACAGAAACTTGAAATCTATTGTGGCAGCACATTTCCAAGATTATAACCACAACATTAGCCAATTGAGATTTGTGGTATGTGAAATAGTACCCATTAAGGATGGCAGAGACAATCGAAAATTTCTACTACAAAGAGAGACTGCATGGATTTATAAAATGAATACATTGGTACCGCACGGACTGAATGACCGGGTTGAATTCAGTTGTTTTCTGTAAAACAACCATTGTTCTCTGTACAGTGTTCCGGTTCCTTCTCTATTTTCCACTTCTGATCTTGAGCATTTTTATGTGTTTTATTTTCCAGCTTTCAAGACTATTCACTCTGCTGTATTCAATTCAATTTTCTTATACACTTCACCACAGACCTTTTTCTTTTACTTTTGTATCTATTCACTTTCATCTTCAACTTTTCACTTTCTATCTATCAAACCCCTCTTTTGTTTCCTGCCCTGAACACATTCATCATTCATTCATCGTTTTATTTTCATTTCTTTTCACATACAAATCATATTTATTTTAATTTTAATTATATTCATTCCAATTTTCCTCACTTTGTCAATTTTCTTTAGTACTTTTCTCAACCACCTTCCGTCATTACCTACACGTCACTTATAGTATTTTATGTGTTCCTCGTTTATGACTACGTTTGCCTTATGAACCTGTTTTTTTCTACTGTTTGTTCTACTGTTTATCACATTCTAATAAGATCTGATTGTAATTTTTTTGTCATCTTTTTGTTATCCTTACAATGTATTTGATTTTTGCTTTGAATTCTTTTCTATTTTTTGTTCGTAAACTTTATCAACACGACTCTCCCTATCTAACATGGCCGCCATGCCGATAGCTTTCATTTAACCGATCCGCTCTCACTGTCCATTACCATAGCGGTCCACGGCTGCTAAGCGTACGGTCCATTCGGGAGCATGCTGAATTTTTTCTTTTCCACTTCACCGAGGTACGTGGTTTTTCCTGTCACGAATTACTTCATATTGATTCTCTTTTAGCTACATAGTTACTCAATCCACTGGGTGATAAGTATTACTGCTACGTTACGTTCCGAACGTGGTTACACCACGGCATTTTGGTATTCAAGGGCATCGCTTCCATTAACCTTTCTAGTCATCGTTTTTAGCACATATTATTATTTCACTAACGCGGACATGACACTCTCGTCATCCATCAGTTTTCTCCCTTATTGTTTTGGCAACATCAGTAACACACAACTCACTTGATTTTTCACCGCTAATATGATCACCAACTTTTAGGACACGTAGACACTAATAACCATGCTATTAAACAGGTTGTTTCGACTTACTCCTTACTTATCATGTTCTTTCAGGATTCCTCCTGATGAAGGGTAATTGCATACCTGAAATGCATTGAGGATTGTTTTCCAAGTTGCTTCAAACTGAGGATTGTTTTCCCGGTTGCTTCAAACTACGTAAATTTCGAAAATTGAAAATCTCATGATTACAATAAAGATTATTATTTTGATGGACTATCATCAATAAATCTATTATTTTCAACTTACTGCTTTAACTTTTTGACTCACGCCATTGCAACGCTGTTGCACACACAGGCTGTGCTACAAGAGGGACACCACTCAATTGGGATTGGTGCAACTGACCTTTGAATTTCTACGTCTTGGTTTAGAGGACGACTCCTCTTCAGCACGCCCATAAAACATTAACTTGTCAAATCATTGGTTCAACTCTAGGTGTGCGTGGTATTCCACATTGAACAATTCATTTTGCTAAACCACTACCACAGCACCCTTCATCAACATGGCATACCAAGACATCACCAATTTAACGGATAAACGAGCTGATACTTTTGCCTACGGCAATGAGGAAGCACAACGGATTTACTCGTTAATAGGAGAAATGGAAATGACCACAGCTGGAACCGGCACTGCACAAAGCAACATCAAACAACTCATTTATCTCATCAAATGTGAAATCAATCAAAGATTGCAAGCCAGCACCCTTATCCAATATCATCGCGCACAACGCATTCCCAGAGGTTTAAGAATTTCATTGAAACCTTCATTATGCAAAAACGATCCCAAATTTGTTGAGAGATGGTATGGCATTTTAAATAAATGCTCATTGGATCTTATTCTTTTAATAATTGAAGAGCTATCAAACATATTGGAAGAACTCAATACTGTAATTATCCAACTCAAACGTGAATTGTCTTCTAAGATGTCGCCTGAAGAACTCACACAAACATTGTCAGACATAAACGAACAACTCAAGAAGCATACACAAGAGATCAACGAAAGGAAACTCCGGAAGTTTCGCAGAGACACCATTGATTACAAATTAGGGGAAGTTTACAACTGGCCTGAAATATATGCACGTAGGCGGCAGCTCAAACCATTTGGTAAACCATCTGATACCGACACTTCACCCGCCAGTAGTGATTCAGACACTACCAGAAACAGATCCAGACGCAACATCCACAAGGAACAACCATCTATGGATTTGACTCAAACTTCTGATCTTCCATCCACTTCCACTTCAGCTTCAACTTCTGCGGTTCCTTTTTTAGGAACAGGCCACCCAGACAGCGCTGACCCAGGAGGGGTAAGAAAAGGACCATCGACCAAACTTCCCACCGACAAGCGGGTTACAAGGAGTCAACGCCAACGGATTCTGATAATCTCGTTATCAACATTTCTTCAATTTCTTTGGATCACCAAGAAACTAAACTTCTTCAAAAAGGGTCTTCACTCGTTCCTACATATTCCTCCAATCATTTGGAGGCTGAAGTTAGTTTTCACAAATTTATGCGTACTCTAAGATTGAGGCACTTTTTTGACAATGTACTTACTGAACCATCTTCACAACCTGATAACACCCTGGCCGGTTTAAAACCCAAATGTTCTTATATGGCTCCAGTGAGTCACAAAGTTTGGGATACTTTCGAAACTCTTGTTAAAAGTGACCTACAAAAGATCTTCAGACAACACAAAATCTCTCAACCGAATCTGACACTCAAAGACAAAGCACTTCTAAAAAACCTGGCTGACAATTTCGATATTATATTTCTTAATGCGGACAAAGGGGGAGCTCTTGTAATAATGAACTCTGTACATTACAACCGCAAATTGGAGGAACATGTATAAGACACCACGGTTTACTCCTTACTTGAATTCAATCCAACATCTCAAATTCAATTAACATTACAAAACATCATGGACAAAGCAGTCCGTCAAGGTACCATTGGTGAAAAAGAACGCAAGTTTTTTACTCAAGACTTTCCAACATGTCCCACGTTGAAAATGCTACCAAAGATTCATAAAAATCTCGTTGATCCACCTATGAGACCGATTGTCTCGACCCGGGGTTCCCTTCACGAATCCGTGGGTAAATATCTAGATAGGCACCTCCAACCATTGGTGCAAAAAATGTCCACCTACATCAGAGACACCACTGACTTTTTGAACACACTTCACAATTTCAAAACAGAATGGGGTGAAGACATGTATTTTTGCACCATCGATGTCACAGCTCTCTACAATTCCATTCCACACAAGTTGGTTGGGAATGGAAGCTATTGATTTTTTTTTATTACAATCACAATTACCACAGGATCACAACATTTTTTTACTTGAACTTCTTCACTTTACTTTATATCACAGCTATTTTTGTCACAACAATCAGTATTATCTACAACTCAACGGCACTTCTATGGGCAATTGTGCAGCTCCCAGCTACGCAAATCTGTTCATGCACAAGTTTGAACTTGACAATATCATCAACACAGACCCATGGAAATCACACTCACTATTATTTCTCCGTTACATTGACGATATTTTTTTGATTTGGAGCGGTTCACAACAACTGTTAATCCAAGCCATTGATCAACTTAATAACGTTGATGAACGTCTAAAATTCACTTTCAACATTCACAAATCTCAAATCAACTATTTGGATGTGTTAGTATACATTAAAGATGATCGGATTGAAACAAACTTGTATAGAAAAAACACCGATAGGAAGAATCTGTTACACTTTTCTAGTTTCCACCAGCCAGCTCTCAAGAGTCATCTTCCATACTCACAGCTGCTGAGAATCAAGAAGATCATCTCTGAATCCACTCAATTAGCACAACAAATTTCAATCATGCAAAACCGTTTTCTTGACCGTGGGTATCCTCAAGAAATACTCACCACAGCCATTGAACGGGTATCCACCAAATCCAGATCTCAACCACTGGACATCAAGAGCAGCATTAAAAGATCATCTAGGCCGGTGATGGTTTTTAAATTCTCCACTGAAAGTTTCAACATCAAGAAAGCAATTTTAAAACACTGGCCTATGTTACAGGTGGAACCTGATTTCAAAAATATTTTTCTGGATAGACCTCTTTTTGCCTATTAAAGAAGCAAAAACCTCATGGAACTATTGAAGCCTAAACCTCCCACCAAATCAGTATTGTCACACAAAGGCACAGTTCCTTGCCACAACTGTGGCAATTGCAATAACATTATCAAGGGGAATTGCATTCAGCATCCCACACGGGGGTTCAACATCAAGCTATATGTCACTGCTACCTGTGATTCCAAGAATCTCATATATATGTTAAAATGCCCGTGTGGTCTCGCATATATAGGTAAAACAGAGAGAAAAATCAAAGTTCGACTAAATGAACACAAGAGCAACATTCGCAACAGAAACTTGAAATCTACTGTGGCAGCACATTTCCAAGATTATAACCACAACATTAGCCAATTGAGATTTGTGGTATGTGAAATAGTACCCATTAAGGATGGCAGAGACAATCGAAAATTTCTACTACAAAGAGAGACTGCATGGATTTATAAAATGAATACATTGGTACCGCACAGACTCAATGACCGGGTTGAATTCAGTTGTTTTCTGTAAAACAACCATTGTTCTCTGTACAGTGTTCCGGTTCCTTCTCTATTCTCCACTTCTGATCTTGAGCATTTTTATGTGTTTTATTTTCCATCTTTCAAGACTATTCACTCTGCTGTATTCAATTCAATTTTCTTATACACTTCACCACAGACCTTTTTTTTTTTTCTTTTGTATCTATTCACTTTCATCTTCAACTTTTCACTTTCTATCTATCAAACCCCTCTTTTGTTTCCTGCCCTGAACACATTCATCATTCATTCATCGTTTCATTTTCATTTCTTTTCACATACAAATCATATTTATTTTAATTTTAATTATATTCATTCCAATTTTCCTCACTTTGTCAATTTTCTTTAGTACTTTTCTCAACCACCTTCCGTCATTACCTATCCGTCACTTATAGTATTTTATGTGTTCCTCGTTTATGACTACGTTTGCCTTATGAACCTGTTTTTTTCTACTGTTTGTTCTACTGTTTATCACATTCTAATGAGATCTGATTGTAATTTTTTTGTCATCTTTTTGTTATCCTTACAATGTATTTGATTTTTGCTTTGAATTCTTTTCTATTTTTTGTTCGTAAACTTTATCAACACGACTCTCCCTATCCAACATGGCTGCCATGCCGATAGCTTTCATTTAACCGATCCGCTCTCACTGTCCATTACCATAGCGGTCCACGGCTGCTAAGCGTACGGTTCATTCGGGAGCATGCTGAATTTTTGTTTTCCACTTCACCGAGGTACGTGGTTTTTCCTGTCACGAATTACTTCATATTGATTCTCTTTTAGCTACATAGTTACTCAATCCACTGGCTGATAAGTATTACTGCTACGTTACGTTCCGAACGTGGTTACACCACGGCATTTTGGTATTCAAGGGCATCGCTTCCATTAACCTTTCTAGTCATCGTTCTTAGCAGATATTATTATTTCACTAACGCGGACACGACACTCTCGTCATCCATCGGTTTTCTCCCTTATTGTTTTGGCAACATCACTAACACACAACTCACTTGACTTTTTTACCGCTAATATGATCACCAACTTTTAGGACACATAGACACTAATAACCATGCTATTTAACAGGTCGTTTCGACTTACTCCTTACTTATCATGTTCTTTCAGGATTCCTCCTGATGAAGGGTAATTGCATACCCGAAATGCATTGAGGATTGTTTTCCCGGTTGCTTCAAACTGAGGATTGTTTTCCCGGTTGCTTCAAACTACGTAAATTTCGAAAATTGAAAATCTCATGATTACAATGAAGATTATTATTTTGATGGACTATCATCAATAAATCTATTATTTTCAAATTACTGCTTTAACTTTTTGACTCACGTCATTGCAATGCTGTTGCACACACAGGCTGTGCTACAAGAGGGACACCACTCAATTGGGATTGGTGCAACTGACCTTTGAATTTCTACGTCTTGGTTTAGAGGACGACTCCTCTACAGCACGCCCATAAAACATTAACTTGTCAAATCATTGGTTCAACTCTAGGTGTGCGTGGTATTCCACATTGAACAATTCATTTTGCTAAACCACTACCACAGCACCCTTCATCAACATGGCATACCAAGACATCACCAATTTAACGGATAAACGAGCTGATACTTTTGCCTACGGCAATGACGAAACACAACGGATTTACTCGTTAATAGGAGAAATGGAAACGACCACAGCTGGAACTGGCACTGCACAAAGCAACATCAAACAACTAATTTATCTCACCAAACGTGAAATCAATCAAAGATTGCAAGCCAGCACCCTTATCCAATATCATCACGCACAACGCATTCCAGGAGGTTTAAGAATTTCATTGAAACCTTCATTATGCAAAAACGATCCCAAATTTGTTGATAGATGGTATGGCATTTTAAATAAATGCTCATTGGATCTTATTCTTTTAATAATTGAAGAGCTATCAAACATATTGGAAGAACTCAATACTGAAATTATCCAACTCAAACGTGAATTGTGTTCTAAGATGACGCCTGAAGAACTCACACAAACATTGTCAGACATAAACGAACAACTCAAGAAGCATACACAAGAGATCAACGAAAGGAAACTCCGGAAGTTTCGCAGAGACACCATTGATTACAAATTAGGGGAAGTTTACAACTGGCCTTAAACATATGCACGTAGGCGGCAGCTCAAACCATTTGGTAAACCATCCTTTACCGACACTTCACCCACCAGTAGTGATTCAGACACTACCAGAAACAGATCCAGACGCAACATCCACATGGAACAACCACCTATGGATTTGACTCAAACTTCTGATCTTCCATCCACTTCCACTTCAGCTTCAACTTCTGCGGTTCCTTTTTTAGGAACAGGCCACCCAGACAGCGCAGACCCAGGAGGGGTAAGAAAAGGAACATCGACCGAACTTCCCACCGACAAGCGGGTTACAAGGAGTCAACGCTAACGGATTCTGATAATCTCGTTATCAACATTTCTTCAATTTCTTTGGATCACCAAGAAACTAAACTTCTTCAAAAAGGGTCTTCATTCGTTCCTACATATTCCTCCAATCATTTGGAGGCTGAAGTTAGTTTTCACAAATTTATGCGTACTCTAAGATTGAGGCACTTTTTTGACAATGTACTTACTGAACAATCTTCACAACCTGATAACACCCTGGCCGGTTTAAAACCCAAAAGTTCTTATAAGGCTCCAGTGAGTCACAAAGTTTTGGATACTTTCGAAACTCTTGTTAAAAGTGACCTACAAAAGATCTTCAGACAGCACAAAATCTCTCAACCGAATCTGACACTCAAAACAAAGCACTTCTAAAAAATCTGGCTGACAATTGCGACATTATATTTCTTAATGCGGACAAAGGGGGAGCTCTTGTAATAATGAACTCTGCACATTACAACTGCAAATTGGAGGAACATGTATAAGACACCACGGTTTACTCCTTACTTGAATTCAATCCAACATCTCAAATTCAATTAACATTACAAAACATCGTGGACAAAGCAGTCCGTCAAGGTACCATTGGTGAAAAAGAACGCAAGTTTTTTACTCAAGACTTTCCAACATGTCCCACGTTGAAAATGCTACCAAAGATTCATAAAAATCTCGTTGATCCACCTATGAGACCGAGTGTCTCGACCCGGGGTTCCCTTCACGAATCCGTGGGTAAATATCTAGATAGGCACCTCCAACCATTGGTGCAAATAATGTCCACCTACATCAGAGACACCACTGACTTTTTGAACACACTTCACAATTTCAAAACAGAATGGGGTGAAGACATGTATTTTTGCACCATTGATGTCACAGCTCTCTACACTTCCATTCCACACAAGTTAGGAATGGAAGCTATTGAATTTTTTTTACTACAATCACAATTACCACAGGATCACAACATTTTTTTACTTGAACTTCTTCACTTTACTTTATATCACAGCTATTTTTGTCACAACAATCAGTATTATCTACAACTCAACGGCACTTCTATGGGCAATTGTACAGCTCCCAGCTACGCAAATCTGTTCATGCACAAGTTTGAACTTGACAATACCATCAACACAGACCCATGGAAATCACACTCACTATTATTTCTCCGTTACATTGACGATATTTTTTTGATTTGGAGCGGTTCACAACAACTATTAATCCACGCCATTGATCAACTCAATAACGTTGATGAACGTCTAAAATTCACTTTCAACATTCACAAATCTCAAATCAACTATTTGGATGTGTTAGTATACATTAAAGATGATCGGATTGAAACAAACTTGTATAGAAAAAACACCGATAGGAACAATCTGTTACACTTTTCTAGTTTCCACCAGCCAGCTCTCAAGAGTCATCTTCCATACTCAAAGCTGCTGAGAATCAAGAGGATCATCTCTGAATCCACTCAATTAGCACAACAAATTTCAATCATGCAAAACCGTTTTCTTGACCGTGGGTATCCTCAAGAAATACTCACCACAGCCATTGAACGGGTATCCACCAAATCCAGATCTCAACCACTGGACATCAAGAGCAGCATTAAAACATCATCTAGGCCGGTGATGGTTTCTAAATTCTCCACTGAAAGTTTCAACATCAAGAAAGCAATTTTAAAACACTGGCCTATGTTACAGGTGGAACCTGATTTCAAAAATATTTTTGTGGATAGACCTCTTTTTGCCTATGAAAGAAGCAAAAACCTCATGGAACTATTGAAGCCTAAACCTCCCACCAAATCAGTATTGTCACACAAAGGCACAGTTCCTTGCCACAACTGTGGCAATTGCAATAACATTATCAAGGGGAATTGCATTCAGCATCCCACACGGGGGTTCAACATCAAGCTATATGTCACTGCTACCTGTGATTCCAAGAATCTCATATATATGTTAAAATGCCCGTGTGGCCTCGCATATACAGGTAAAACAGAGAGAAAAATCAAAGTTCGACTAAATGAACACAAGAGTAACATTCGCAACAGAAACTTGAAATCTACTGTGGCAGCACATTTCCAAGATTATAACCACAACATTAGCCAATTGAGATTTGTGGTATGTGAAATAGTACCCATTAAGGATGGCAGAGACAATCGAAAATTTCTACTACAAAGAGAGACTGCATGGATTTATAAAATGAATACATTGGTACCGCACGGACTCAATGACCGGGTTGAATTCAGTTGTTTTCTGTAAAACAACCATTGTTCTCTGTACAGTGTTCCGGTTCCTTCTCTATTTTCCACTTCTGATCTTGAACATTTTTATGTGTTTTATTTTCCAGCTTTCAAGACTATTCACTCTGCTGTATTCAATTCAATTTTCTTATACACTTCACCACAGACCTTTTTCTTTTTCTTTTGTATCTATTCACTTTCATCTTCAACTTTTCACTTTCTATCTATCAAACCCCTCTTTTGTTTCCTGCCCTGAACACATTCATCATTCATTCATCGTTTTATTTTCATTTCTTTTCACATACAAATCATATTTATTTTAATTTTAATTATATTCATTCCAATTTTCCTCACTTTGTCAATTTTCTTTAGTACTTTTCTCAACCACCTTCCGTCATTACCTACCCGTCACTTATAGTATTTTATGTGTTCCTCGTTTATGACTACGTTTGCCTTATGAACCTGTTTTTTTCTACTGTTTGTTCTACTGTTTATCACATTCTAATAAGATCTGATTGTAATTTTTTTGTCATCTTTTTGTTATCCTTACAATGTATTTGATTTTTGCTTTGAATTCTTTTCTATTTTTTGTTCGTAAACTTTATCAACACGACTCTCCCTATCCAACATGGCCGCCATGCCGATAGCTTTCATTTAACCGATCCGCTCTCACTGTCCATTACCATAGCGGTCCACGGCTGCTAAGCGTACGGTCCATTCGGGAGCATGCTGAATTTTTTCTTTTCCACTTCACCGAGGTACGTGGTTTTTCCTGTCACGAATTACTTCATATTGATTCTCTTTTAGCTACATAGTTACTCAATCCACTGGGTGATAAGTATTACTGCTACGTTACGTTCTGAACGTGGTTACACCACGGCATTTTGGTATTCAAGGGCATCACTTCCATTAATCTTTCTAGTCATAGTTCTTAGCAGATATTATTATTTCACTAACGCGGACACGACACTCTCGTCATCCATCGGTTTTCTCCCTTATTGTTTTGGCAACATCACTAACACACAACTCACTTGACTTTTTCACCGCTAATATGATCACCAACTTTTAGGACACATAGACACTAATAACCATTCTATTAAACAGGTCGTTTCGACTTACTCCTTACTTATCATGTTCTTTCAGGATTCCTCCTGATGAAGGGTAATTGCATACCCGAAATGCATTGAGGATTGTTTTCCCGGTTGCTTCAAACTGAGGATTGTTTTCCCGGTTGCTTCAAACTACGTAAATTTCGAAAATTGAAAATCTCATGATTACAATGAAGATTATTATTTTGATGGACTATCATCAATAAATCTATCATTTTCAAATTACTGCTTTAACTTTTTGACTCACGTCATTGCAATGCTGTTGCACACACAGGCTGTGCTACAAGAGGGACACCACTCAATTGGGATTGGTGCAACTGACCTTTGAATTTCTACGTCTTGGTTTAGAGGACGACTCCTCTACAGCACGCCCATAAAACATTAACTTGTCAAATCATTGGTTCAACTCTAGGTGTGCGTGGTATTCCACATTGAACAATTCATTTTGCTAAACCACTACCACAGCACCCTTCATCAACATGGCATACCAAGACATCACCAATTTAACGGATAAACGAGCTGATACTTTTGCCTACGGCAATGAGGAAACACAACGGATTTACTCGTTAATAGGAGAAATGGAAACGACCACAGCTGGAACCGGCACTGCACAAAGCAACATCAAACAACTAATCTATCTCACCAAACGTGAAATCAATCAAAGATTGCAAGCCAGCACCCTTATCCAATATCATCACGCACAACGCATTCCCAGAGGTTTAAGAATTTCATTGAAACCTTCATTATGCAAAAACGATCCCAAATTTGTTGAGAGATGGTATGGCATTTTAAATAAATGCTCATTGGATCTTATTCTTTTAATAATTGAAGAGCTATCAAACATATTGGAAGAACTCAATACTGAAATTATCCAACTCAAACGTGAATTGTGTTCTAAGATGACGCCTGAAGAACTCACACAAACATTGTCAGACATAAACGAACAACTCAAGAAGCATACACAAGAGATCAACGAAAGGAAACTCCGGAAGTTTCGCAGAGACACCATTGATTACAAATTAGGGGAAGTTTACAACTGGCCTGAAACATATGCACGTAGGCGGCAGCTCAAACCATTTGGTAAACCATCTGATACCGACACTTCACCCACCAGTAGTGATTCAGACACTACCAGAAACAGATCCAGACGCAACATCCACATGGAACAACCATCTATGGATTTGACTCAAACTTCTGATCTTCCTTCCACTTCCACTTCAGCTTCAACTTCTGCGGTTCCTTTTTTAGGAACAGGCCACCCAGACATCGCAGACCCAGGAGGGGTAAGAAAAGGAACATCGACCGAACTTCCCACCGACAAGCGGGTTACAAGGAGTCAACGCTAACGGATTCTGATAATCTCGTTATCAACATTTCTTCAATTTCTTTGGATCACCAAGAAACTAAACTTCTTCAAAAAGGGTCTTCATTCGTTCCTACATATTCCTCCAATCATTTGGAGGCTGAAGTTAGTTTTCACAAATTTATGCGTACTCTAAGATTGAGGCACTTTTTTGACAATGTACTTACTGAACGATCTTCACAACCTGATAACACCCTGGCCGGTTTAAAACCCAAAAGTTCTTATAAGGCTCCAGTGAGTCACAAAGTTTTGGATACTTTCGAAACTCTTGTTAAAAGTGACCTACAAAAGATCTTCAGACAACACAAAATCTCTCAACCGAATCTGACACTCAAAACAAAGCACTTCTAAAAAATCTGGCTGACAATTGCGACATTATATTTCTTAATGCGGACAAAGGGGGAGCTCTTGTAATAATGAACTCTGCACATTACAACTGCAAATTGGAGGAACATGTATAAGACACCACGGTTTACTCCTTACTTGAATTCAATCCAACATCTCAAATTCAATTAACATTACAAAACATCGTGGACAAAGCAGTCCGTCAAGGTACCATTGGTGAAAAAGAACGCAAGTTTTTTACTCAAGACTTTCCAACATGTCCCACGTTGAAAATGCTACCAAAGATTCATAAAAATCTCGTTGATCCACCTATGAGACCGATTGTCTCGACCCGGGGTTCCCTTCACAAATCCGTGGGTAAATATCTAGATAGGCACCTCCAACCATTGGTGCAAATAATGTCCACCTACATCAAAGACACCACTGACTTTTTGAACACACTTCACAATTTCAAAACAGAATGGGGTGAAGACATGTATTTTTGCACCATCGATGTCACAGCTCTCTACACTTCCATTCCACACAAGTTAGGAATGGAAGCTATTGAAGTTTTTTTACTACAATCACAATTACCACAGGATCACAACATTTTTTTACTTGAACTTCTTCACTTTACTTTATATCACAGCTATTTTTGTCACAACAATTAGTATTATCTACAACTCAACGGCACTTCTATGGGCAATTGTGCAGCTCCCAGCTACGCAAATCTGTTCATGCACAAGTTTGAACTTGACAATATCATCAACACAGACCCATGGATATCACACTCACTATTATTTCTCCGTTACATTGACGATATTTTTTTGATTTGGAGCGGTTCACACCAACTATTAATCCACGCCATTGATCAACTCAATAACGTTGATGAACGTCTAAAATTCACTTTCAACATTCACAAATCTCAAATCAACTATTTGGATGTGTTAGTATACATTAAAGATGATCGGATTGAAACAAACTTGTATAGAAAAAACACCGATAGGAACAATCTGTTACACTTTTCTAGTTTCCACCAGCCAGCTCTCAAGAGTCATCTTCCATACTCACAGCTGCTGAGAATCAAGAGGATCATCTCTGAATCAACTCAATTAGCACAACAAATTTCAATCATGCAAAACCGTTTTCTTGACCGTGGGTATCCTCAAGAAATACTCACCACAGCCATTGAACGGGAATCCACCAAATCCAGATCTCAACCACTGGACATCAAGAGCAGCATTAAAACATCATCTAGGCCGGTGATGGTTTCTAAATTCTCCACTGAAAGTTTCAACATCAAGAAAGCAATTTTAAAACACTGGCCTATGTTACAGGTGGAACCTGATTTCAAAAATATTTTTGTGGATAGACCTCTTTTTGCCTATGAAAGAAGCAAAAACCTCATGGAACTATTGAAGCCTAAACCTCCCACCAAATCAGTATTGTCACACAAAGGCACAGTTCCTTGCCACAACTGTGGCAATTGCAATAACATTATCAAGGGGAATTGCATTCAGCATCCCACACGGGGGTTCAACATCAAGCTATATGTCACTGCTACCTGTGATTCCAAGAATCTCATATACATGTTAAAATGCCCGTATGGCCTCGCATATATAGGTAAAACAGAGAGAAAAATCAAAGTTCGACTAAATGAACACAAGAGTAACATTCGCAACAGAAACTTGAAATCTACTGTGGCAGCACATTTCCAAGATTATAACCACAACATTAGCCAATTGAGATTTGTGGTATGTGAAATAGTACCCATTAAGGATGGCAGAGACAATCGAAAATTTCTACTACAAAGAGAGACTGCATGGATTTATAAAATGAATACATTGGTACCGCACGGACTCAATGACCGGGTTGAATTCAGTTGTTTTCTGTAAAACAACCATTGTTCTCTGTACAGTGTTCCGGTTCCTTCTCTATTTTCCACTTCTGATCTTGAGCATTTTTATGTGTTTTATTTTCCAGCTTTCAAGACTATTCACTCTGCTGTATTCAATTCAATTTTCTTATACACTTCACCACAGACCTTTTTCTTTTTCTTTTGTATCTATTCACTTTCATCTTCAACTTTTCACTTTCTATCTATCAAACCCCTCTTTTGTTTCCTGCCCTGAACACATTCATCATTCATTCATCGTTTTATTTTCATTTCTTTTCACATACAAATCATATTTATTTTAATTTTAATTATATTCATTCCAATTTTCCTCACTTTGTCAATTTTCTTTAGTACTTTTCTCAACCACCTTCCGTCATTACCTACCCGTCACTTATAGTATTTTATGTGTTCCTCGTTTATGACTACGTTTGCCTTATGAACCTGTTTTTTTCTACTGTTTGTTCTACTGTTTATCACATTCTAATGAGATCTGATTGTAATTTTTTTGTCATCTTTTTGTTATCCTTACAATGTATTTGATTTTTGCTTTGAATTCTTTTCTATTTTTTGTTCGTAAACTTTATCAACATGACTCTCCCTATCCAACATGGCTGCCATGCCGATAGCTTTCATTTAACCGATCCGCTCTCACTGTCCATTACCATAGCGGTCCACGGCTGCTAAGCGTACGGTTCATTCGGGAGCATGCTGAATTTTTGTTTTCCACTTCACCGAGGTACGTGGTTTTTCCTGTCACGAATTACTTCATATTGATTCTCTTTTAGCTACATAGTTACTTAATCCACTGGCTGATAAGTATTACTGCTACGTTACGTTCCGAACGTGGTTACACCACGGCATTTTGGTATTCAAGGGCATCGCTTCCATTAACCTTTCTAGTCATCGTTCTTAGCAGATATTATTATTTCACTAACGCGGACACGACACTCTCGTCATCCATCGGTTTTCTCCCTTATTGTTTTGGCAACATCACTAACACACAACTCACTTGACTTTTTTACCGCTAATATGATCACCAACTTTTAGGACACATAGACACTAATAACCATGCTATTTAACAGGTCGTTTCGACTTACTCCTTACTTATCATGTTCTTTCAGGATTCCTCCTGATGAAGGGTAATTGCATACCCGAAATGCATTGAGGATTGTTTTCCCGGTTGCTTCAAACTGAGGATTGTTTTCCCGGTTGCTTCAAACTACGTAAATTTCGAAAATTGAAAATCTCATGATTACAATGAAGATTATTATTTTGATGGACTATCATCAATAAATCTATTATTTTCAAATTACTGCTTTAACTTTTTGACTCACGTCATTGCAATGCTGTTGCACACACAGGCTGTGCTACAAGAGGGACACCACTCAATTGGGATTGGTGCAACTGACCTTTGAATTTCTACGTCTTGGTTTAGAGGACGACTCCTCTACAGCACGCCCATAAAACATTAACTTGTCAAATCATTGGTTCAACTCTAGGTGTGCGTGGTATTCCACATTGAACAATTCATTTTGCTAAACCACTACCACAGCACCCTTCATCAACATGGCATACCAAGACATCACCAATTTAACGGATAAACGAGCTGATACTTTTGCCTACGGCAATGAGGAAACACAACGGATTTACTCGTTAATAGGAGAAATGGAAACGACCACAGCTGGAACTGGCACTGCACAAAGCAACATCAAACAACTAATTTATCTCACCAAACGTGAAATCAATCAAAGATTGCAAGCCAGCACCCTTATCCAATATCATCACGCACAACGCATTCCAGGAGGTTTAAGAATTTCATTGAAACCTTCATTATGCAAAAACGATCCCAAATTTGTTGAGAGATGGTATGGCATTTTAAATAAATGCTCATTGGATCTTATTCTTTTAATAATTGAAGAGCTATCAAACATATTGGAAGAACTCAATACTGAAATTATCCAACTCAAACGTGAATTGTGTTCTAAGATGACGCCTGAAGAACTCACACAAACATTGTCAGACATAAACGAACAACTCAAGAAGCATACACAAGAGATCAACGAAAGGAAACTCCGGAAGTTTCGCAGAGACACCATTGATTACAAATTAGGGGAAGTTTACAACTGGCCTTAAACATATGCACGTAGGCGGCAGCTCAAACCATTTGGTAAACCATCCTTTACCGACACTTCACCCACCAGTAGTGATTCAGACACTACCAGAAACAGATCCAGACGCAACATCCACATGGAACAACCACCTATGGATTTGACTCAAACTTCTGATCTTCCATCCACTTCCACTTCAGCTTCAACTTCTGGGGTTCCTTTTTTAGGAACAGGCCACCCAGACAGCGTAGACCCAGGAGGGGTAAGAAAAGGAACATCGACCGAACTTCCCACCGACAAGCGGGTTACAAGGAGTCAACGCTAACGGATTCTGATAATCTCGTTATCAACATTTCTTCAATTTCTTTGGATCACCAAGAAACTAAACTTCTTCAAAAAGGGTCTTCATTCGTTCCTACATATTCCTCCAATCATTTGGAGGCTGAAGTTAGTTTTCACAAATTTATGCGTACTCTAAGATTGAGGCACTTTTTTGACAATGTACTTACTGAACGATCTTCACAACCTGATAACACCCTGGCCGGTTTAAAACCCAAAAGTTCTTATAAGGCTCCAGTGAGTCACAAAGTTTTGGATACTTTCGAAACTCTTGTTAAAAGTGACCTACAAAAGATCTTCAGACAACACAAAATCTCTCAACCGAATCTGACACTCAAAACAAAGCACTTCTAAAAAATCTGGCTGACAATTGCGACATTATATTTCTTAATGCGGACAAAGGGGGAGCTCTTGTAATAATGAACTCTGCACATTACAACTGCAAATTGGAGGAACATGTATAAGACACCACGGTTTACTCCTTACTTGAATTCAATCCAACATCTCAAATTCAATTAACATTACAAAACATCGTGGACAAAGCAGTCCGTCAAGGTACCATTGGTGAAAAAGAACGCAAGTTTTTTACTCAAGACTTTCCAACATGTCCCACGTTGAAAATGCTACCAAAGATTCATAAAAATCTCGTTGATCCACCTATGAGACCGATTGTCTCGACCCGGGGTTCCCTTCACAAATCCGTGGGTAAATATCTAGATAGGCACCTCCAACCATTGGTGCAAATAATGTCCACCTACATCAAAGACACCACTGACTTTTTGAACACACTTCACAATTTCAAAACAGAATGGGGTGAAGACATGTATTTTTGCACCATCGATGTCACAGCTCTCTACACTTCCATTCCACACAAGTTAGGAATGGAAGCTATTGAAGTTTTTTTACTACAATCACAATTACCACAGGATCACAACATTTTTTTACTTGAACTTCTTCACTTTACTTTATATCACAGCTATTTTTGTCACAACAATCAGTATTATCTACAACTCAACGGCACTTCTATGGGCAATTGTACAGCTCCCAGCTACGCAAATCTGTTCATGCACAAGTTTGAACTTGACAATACCATCAACACAGACCCATGGAAATCACACTCACTATTATTTCTCCGTTACATTGACGATATTTTTTTGATTTGGAGCGGTTCACAACAACTATTAATCCACGCCATTGATCAACTCAATAACGTTGATGAACGTCTAAAATTCACTTTCAACATTCACAAATCTCAAATCAACTATTTGGATGTGTTAGTATACATTAAAGATGATCGGATTGAAACAAACTTGTATAGAAAAAACACCGATAGGAACAATCTGTTACACTTTTCTAGTTTCCACCAGCCAGCTCTCAAGAGTCATCTTCCATACTCAAAGCTGCTGAGAATCAAGAGGATCATCTCTGAATCCACTCAATTAGCACAACAAATTTCAATCATGCAAAACCGTTTTCTTGACCGTGGGTATCCTCAAGAAATACTCACCACAGCCATTGAACGGGTATCCACCAAATCCAGATCTCAACCACTGGACATCAAGAGCAGCATTAAAACATCATCTAGGCCGGTGATGGTTTCTAAATTCTCCACTGAAAGTTTCAACATCAAGAAAGCAATTTTAAAACACTGGCCTATGTTACAGGTGGAACCTGATTTCAAAAATATTTTTGTGGATAGACCTCTTTTTGCCTATGAAAGAAGCAAAAACCTCATGGAACTATTGAAGCCTAAACCTCCCACCAAATCAGTATTGTCACACAAAGGCACAGTTCCTTGCCACAACTGTGGCAATTGCAATAACATTATCAAGGGGAATTGCATTCAGCATCCCACACGGGGGTTCAACATCAAGCTATATGTCACTGCTACCTGTGATTCCAAGAATCTCATATATATGTTAAAATGCCCGTGTGGCCTCGCATATACAGGTAAAACAGAGAGAAAAATCAAAGTTCGACTAAATGAACACAAGAGTAACATTCGCAACAGAAACTTGAAATCTACTGTGGCAGCACATTTCCAAGATTATAACCACAACATTAGCCAATTGAGATTTGTGGTATGTGAAATAGTACCCATTAAGGATGGCAGAGACAATCGAAAATTTCTACTACAAAGAGAGACTGCATGGATTTATAAAATGAATACATTGGTACCGCACGGACTCAATGACCGGGTTGAATTCAGTTGTTTTCTGTAAAACAACCATTGTTCTCTGTACAGTGTTCCGGTTCCTTCTCTATTTTCCACTTCTGATCTTGAACATTTTTATGTGTTTTATTTTCCAGCTTTCAAGACTATTCACTCTGCTGTATTCAATTCAATTTTCTTATACACTTCACCACAGACCTTTTTCTTTTTCTTTTGTATCTATTCACTTTCATCTTCAACTTTTCACTTTCTATCTATCAAACCCCTCTTTTGTTTCCTGCCCTGAACACATTCATCATTCATTCATCGTTTTATTTTCATTTCTTTTCACATACAAATCATATTTATTTTAATTTTAATTATATTCATTCCAATTTTCCTCACTTTGTCAATTTTCTTTAGTACTTTTCTCAACCACCTTCCGTCATTACCTACCCGTCACTTATAGTATTTTATGTGTTCCTCGTTTATGACTACGTTTGCCTTATGAACCTGTTTTTTTCTACTGTTTGTTCTACTGTTTATCACATTCTAATAAGATCTGATTGTAATTTTTTTGTCATCTTTTTGTTATCCTTACAATGTATTTGATTTTTGCTTTGAATTCTTTTCTATTTTTTGTTCGTAAACTTTATCAACACGACTCTCCCTATCCAACATGGCCGCCATGCCGATAGCTTTCATTTAACCGATCCGCTCTCACTGTCCATTACCATAGCGGTCCACGGCTGCTAAGCGTACGGTCCATTCGGGAGCATGCTGAATTTTTTCTTTTCCACTTCACCGAGGTACGTGGTTTTTCCTGTCACGAATTACTTCATATTGATTCTCTTTTAGCTACATAGTTACTCAATCCACTGGGTGATAAGTATTACTGCTACGTTACGTTCTGAACGTGGTTACACCACGGCATTTTGGTATTCAAGGGCATCACTTCCATTAATCTTTCTAGTCATAGTTCTTAGCAGATATTATTATTTCACTAACGCGGACACGACACTCTCGTCATCCATCGGTTTTCTCCCTTATTGTTTTGGCAACATCACTAACACACAACTCACTTGACTTTTTCACCGCTAATATGATCACCAACTTTTAGGACACATAGACACTAATAACCATTCTATTAAACAGGTCGTTTCGACTTACTCCTTACTTATCATGTTCTTTCAGGATTCCTCCTGATGAAGGGTAATTGCATACCCGAAATGCATTGAGGATTGTTTTCCCGGTTGCTTCAAACTGAGGATTGTTTTCCCGGTTGCTTCAAACTACGTAAATTTCGAAAATTGAAAATCTCATGATTACAATGAAGATTATTATTTTGATGGACTATCATCAATAAATCTATCATTTTCAAATTACTGCTTTAACTTTTTGACTCACGTCATTGCAATGCTGTTGCACACACAGGCTGTGCTACAAGAGGGACACCACTCAATTGGGATTGGTGCAACTGACCTTTGAATTTCTACGTCTTGGTTTAGAGGACGACTCCTCTACAGCACGCCCATAAAACATTAACTTGTCAAATCATTGGTTCAACTCTAGGTGTGCGTGGTATTCCACATTGAACAATTCATTTTGCTAAACCACTACCACAGCACCCTTCATCAACATGGCATACCAAGACATCACCAATTTAACGGATAAACGAGCTGATACTTTTGCCTACGGCAATGAGGAAACACAACGGATTTACTCGTTAATAGGAGAAATGGAAACGACCACAGCTGGAACCGGCACTGCACAAAGCAACATCAAACAACTAATCTATCTCACCAAACGTGAAATCAATCAAAGATTGCAAGCCAGCACCCTTATCCAATATCATCACGCACAACGCATTCCCAGAGGTTTAAGAATTTCATTGAAACCTTCATTATGCAAAAACGATCCCAAATTTGTTGAGAGATGGTATGGCATTTTAAATAAATGCTCATTGGATCTTATTCTTTTAATAATTGAAGAGCTATCAAACATATTGGAAGAACTCAATACTGAAATTATCCAACTCAAACGTGAATTGTGTTCTAAGATGACGCCTGAAGAACTCACACAAACATTGTCAGACATAAACGAACAACTCAAGAAGCATACACAAGAGATCAACGAAAGGAAACTCCGGAAGTTTCGCAGAGACACCATTGATTACAAATTAGGGGAAGTTTACAACTGGCCTGAAACATATGCACGTAGGCGGCAGCTCAAACCATTTGGTAAACCATCTGATACCGACACTTCACCCACCAGTAGTGATTCAGACACTACCAGAAACAGATCCAGACGCAACATCCACATGGAACAACCATCTATGGATTTGACTCAAACTTCTGATCTTCCTTCCACTTCCACTTCAGCTTCAACTTCTGCGGTTCCTTTTTTAGGAACAGGCCACCCAGACATCGCAGACCCAGGAGGGGTAAGAAAAGGAACATCGACCGAACTTCCCACCGACAAGCGGGTTACAAGGAGTCAACGCTAACGGATTCTGATAATCTCGTTATCAACATTTCTTCAATTTCTTTGGATCACCAAGAAACTAAACTTCTTCAAAAAGGGTCTTCATTCGTTCCTACATATTCCTCCAATCATTTGGAGGCTGAAGTTAGTTTTCACAAATTTATGCGTACTCTAAGATTGAGGCACTTTTTTGACAATGTACTTACTGAACGATCTTCACAACCTGATAACACCCTGGCCGGTTTAAAACCCAAAAGTTCTTATAAGGCTCCAGTGAGTCACAAAGTTTTGGATACTTTCGAAACTCTTGTTAAAAGTGACCTACAAAAGATCTTCAGACAACACAAAATCTCTCAACCGAATCTGACACTCAAAACAAAGCACTTCTAAAAAATCTGGCTGACAATTGCGACATTATATTTCTTAATGCGGACAAAGGGGGAGCTCTTGTAATAATGAACTCTGCACATTACAACTGCAAATTGGAGGAACATGTATAAGACACCACGGTTTACTCCTTACTTGAATTCAATCCAACATCTCAAATTCAATTAACATTACAAAACATCGTGGACAAAGCAGTCCGTCAAGGTACCATTGGTGAAAAAGAACGCAAGTTTTTTACTCAAGACTTTCCAACATGTCCCACGTTGAAAATGCTACCAAAGATTCATAAAAATCTCGTTGATCCACCTATGAGACCGATTGTCTCGACCCGGGGTTCCCTTCACAAATCCGTGGGTAAATATCTAGATAGGCACCTCCAACCATTGGTGCAAATAATGTCCACCTACATCAAAGACACCACTGACTTTTTGAACACACTTCACAATTTCAAAACAGAATGGGGTGAAGACATGTATTTTTGCACCATCGATGTCACAGCTCTCTACACTTCCATTCCACACAAGTTAGGAATGGAAGCTATTGAAGTTTTTTTACTACAATCACAATTACCACAGGATCACAACATTTTTTTACTTGAACTTCTTCACTTTACTTTATATCACAGCTATTTTTGTCACAACAATTAGTATTATCTACAACTCAACGGCACTTCTATGGGCAATTGTGCAGCTCCCAGCTACGCAAATCTGTTCATGCACAAGTTTGAACTTGACAATATCATCAACACAGACCCATGGATATCACACTCACTATTATTTCTCCGTTACATTGACGATATTTTTTTGATTTGGAGCGGTTCACACCAACTATTAATCCACGCCATTGATCAACTCAATAACGTTGATGAACGTCTAAAATTCACTTTCAACATTCACAAATCTCAAATCAACTATTTGGATGTGTTAGTATACATTAAAGATGATCGGATTGAAACAAACTTGTATAGAAAAAACACCGATAGGAACAATCTGTTACACTTTTCTAGTTTCCACCAGCCAGCTCTCAAGAGTCATCTTCCATACTCACAGCTGCTGAGAATCAAGAGGATCATCTCTGAATCAACTCAATTAGCACAACAAATTTCAATCATGCAAAACCGTTTTCTTGACCGTGGGTATCCTCAAGAAATACTCACCACAGCCATTGAACGGGAATCCACCAAATCCAGATCTCAACCACTGGACATCAAGAGCAGCATTAAAACATCATCTAGGCCGGTGATGGTTTCTAAATTCTCCACTGAAAGTTTCAACATCAAGAAAGCAATTTTAAAACACTGGCCTATGTTACAGGTGGAACCTGATTTCAAAAATATTTTTGTGGATAGACCTCTTTTTGCCTATGAAAGAAGCAAAAACCTCATGGAACTATTGAAGCCTAAACCTCCCACCAAATCAGTATTGTCACACAAAGGCACAGTTCCTTGCCACAACTGTGGCAATTGCAATAACATTATCAAGGGGAATTGCATTCAGCATCCCACACGGGGGTTCAACATCAAGCTATATGTCACTGCTACCTGTGATTCCAAGAATCTCATATACATGTTAAAATGCCCGTATGGCCTCGCATATATAGGTAAAACAGAGAGAAAAATCAAAGTTCGACTAAATGAACACAAGAGTAACATTCGCAACAGAAACTTGAAATCTACTGTGGCAGCACATTTCCAAGATTATAACCACAACATTAGCCAATTGAGATTTGTGGTATGTGAAATAGTACCCATTAAGGATGGCAGAGACAATCGAAAATTTCTACTACAAAGAGAGACTGCATGGATTTATAAAATGAATACATTGGTACCGCACGGACTCAATGACCGGGTTGAATTCAGTTGTTTTCTGTAAAACAACCATTGTTCTCTGTACAGTGTTCCGGTTCCTTCTCTATTTTCCACTTCTGATCTTGAGCATTTTTATGTGTTTTATTTTCCAGCTTTCAAGACTATTCACTCTGCTGTATTCAATTCAATTTTCTTATACACTTCACCACAGACCTTTTTCTTTTTCTTTTGTATCTATTCACTTTCATCTTCAACTTTTCACTTTCTATCTATCAAACCCCTCTTTTGTTTCCTGCCCTGAACACATTCATCATTCATTCATCGTTTTATTTTCATTTCTTTTCACATACAAATCATATTTATTTTAATTTTAATTATATTCATTCCAATTTTCCTCACTTTGTCAATTTTCTTTAGTACTTTTCTCAACCACCTTCCGTCATTACCTACCCGTCACTTATAGTATTTTATGTGTTCCTCGTTTATGACTACGTTTGCCTTATGAACCTGTTTTTTTCTACTGTTTGTTCTACTGTTTATCACATTCTAATGAGATCTGATTGTAATTTTTTTGTCATCTTTTTGTTATCCTTACAATGTATTTGATTTTTGCTTTGAATTCTTTTCTATTTTTTGTTCGTAAACTTTATCAACATGACTCTCCCTATCCAACATGGCTGCCATGCCGATAGCTTTCATTTAACCGATCCGCTCTCACTGTCCATTACCATAGCGGTCCACGGCTGCTAAGCGTACGGTTCATTCGGGAGCATGCTGAATTTTTGTTTTCCACTTCACCGAGGTACGTGGTTTTTCCTGTCACGAATTACTTCATATTGATTCTCTTTTAGCTACATAGTTACTTAATCCACTGGCTGATAAGTATTACTGCTACGTTACGTTCCGAACGTGGTTACACCACGGCATTTTGGTATTCAAGGGCATCGCTTCCATTAACCTTTCTAGTCATCGTTCTTAGCAGATATTATTATTTCACTAACGCGGACACGACACTCTCGTCATCCATCGGTTTTCTCCCTTATTGTTTTGGCAACATCACTAACACACAACTCACTTGACTTTTTTACCGCTAATATGATCACCAACTTTTAGGACACATAGACACTAATAACCATGCTATTTAACAGGTCGTTTCGACTTACTCCTTACTTATCATGTTCTTTCAGGATTCCTCCTGATGAAGGGTAATTGCATACCCGAAATGCATTGAGGATTGTTTTCCCGGTTGCTTCAAACTGAGGATTGTTTTCCCGGTTGCTTCAAACTACGTAAATTTCGAAAATTGAAAATCTCATGATTACAATGAAGATTATTATTTTGATGGACTATCATCAATAAATCTATTATTTTCAAATTACTGCTTTAACTTTTTGACTCACGTCATTGCAATGCTGTTGCACACACAGGCTGTGCTACAAGAGGGACACCACTCAATTGGGATTGGTGCAACTGACCTTTGAATTTCTACGTCTTGGTTTAGAGGACGACTCCTCTACAGCACGCCCATAAAACATTAACTTGTCAAATCATTGGTTCAACTCTAGGTGTGCGTGGTATTCCACATTGAACAATTCATTTTGCTAAACCACTACCACAGCACCCTTCATCAACATGGCATACCAAGACATCACCAATTTAACGGATAAACGAGCTGATACTTTTGCCTACGGCAATGAGGAAACACAACGGATTTACTCGTTAATAGGAGAAATGGAAACGACCACAGCTGGAACTGGCACTGCACAAAGCAACATCAAACAACTAATTTATCTCACCAAACGTGAAATCAATCAAAGATTGCAAGCCAGCACCCTTATCCAATATCATCACGCACAACGCATTCCAGGAGGTTTAAGAATTTCATTGAAACCTTCATTATGCAAAAACGATCCCAAATTTGTTGAGAGATGGTATGGCATTTTAAATAAATGCTCATTGGATCTTATTCTTTTAATAATTGAAGAGCTATCAAACATATTGGAAGAACTCAATACTGAAATTATCCAACTCAAACGTGAATTGTGTTCTAAGATGACGCCTGAAGAACTCACACAAACATTGTCAGACATAAACGAACAACTCAAGAAGCATACACAAGAGATCAACGAAAGGAAACTCCGGAAGTTTCGCAGAGACACCATTGATTACAAATTAGGGGAAGTTTACAACTGGCCTTAAACATATGCACGTAGGCGGCAGCTCAAACCATTTGGTAAACCATCCTTTACCGACACTTCACCCACCAGTAGTGATTCAGACACTACCAGAAACAGATCCAGACGCAACATCCACATGGAACAACCACCTATGGATTTGACTCAAACTTCTGATCTTCCATCCACTTCCACTTCAGCTTCAACTTCTGGGGTTCCTTTTTTAGGAACAGGCCACCCAGACAGCGTAGACCCAGGAGGGGTAAGAAAAGGAACATCGACCGAACTTCCCACCGACAAGCGGGTTACAAGGAGTCAACGCTAACGGATTCTGATAATCTCGTTATCAACATTTCTTCAATTTCTTTGGATCACCAAGAAACTAAACTTCTTCAAAAAGGGTCTTCATTCGTTCCTACATATTCCTCCAATCATTTGGAGGCTGAAGTTAGTTTTCACAAATTTATGCGTACTCTAAGATTGAGGCACTTTTTTGACAATGTACTTACTGAACGATCTTCACAACCTGATAACACCCTGGCCGGTTTAAAACCCAAAAGTTCTTATAAGGCTCCAGTGAGTCACAAAGTTTTGGATACTTTCGAAACTCTTGTTAAAAGTGACCTACAAAAGATCTTCAGACAACACAAAATCTCTCAACCGAATCTGACACTCAAAACAAAGCACTTCTAAAAAATCTGGCTGACAATTGCGACATTATATTTCTTAATGCGGACAAAGGGGGAGCTCTTGTAATAATGAACTCTGCACATTACAACTGCAAATTGGAGGAACATGTATAAGACACCACGGTTTACTCCTTACTTGAATTCAATCCAACATCTCAAATTCAATTAACATTACAAAATATCGTGGACAAAGCAGTCCGTCAAGGTACCATTGGTGAAAAAGAACGCAAGTTTTTTACTCAAGACTTTCCAACATGTCCCACGTTGAAAATGCTACCAAAGATTCATAAAAATCTCATTGATCCACCTATGAGACCGATTGTCTCGACCCGGGGTTCCCTTCACAAATCCGTGGGTAAATATCTAGATAGGCACCTCCAACCATTGGTGCAAATAATGTCCACCTACATCAAAGACACCACTGACTTTTTGAACACACTTCACAATTTCAAAACAGAATGGGGTGAAGACATGTATTTTTGCACCATCGATGTCACAGCTCTCTACACTTCCATTCCACACAAGTTAGGAATGGAAGCTATTGAAGTTTTTTTACTACAATCACAATTACCACAGGATCACAACATTTTTTTACTTGAACTTCTTCACTTTACTTTATATCACAGCTATTTTTGTCACAACAATTAGTATTATCTACAACTCAACGGCACTTCTATGGGCAATTGTGCAGCTCCCAGCTACGCAAATCTGTTCATGCACAAGTTTGAACTTGACAATATCATCAACACAGACCCATGGATATCACACTCACTATTATTTCTCCGTTACATTGACGATATTTTTTTGATTTGGAGCGGTTCACACCAACTATTAATCCACGCCATTGATCAACTCAATAACGTTGATGAACGTCTAAAATTCACTTTCAACATTCACAAATCTCAAATCAACTATTTGGATGTGTTAGTATACATTAAAGATGATCGGATTGAAACAAACTTGTATAGAAAAAACACCGATAGGAACAATCTGTTACACTTTTCTAGTTTCCACCAGCCAGCTCTCAAGAGTCATCTTCCATACTCACAGCTGCTGAGAATCAAGAGGATCATCTCTGAATCAACTCAATTAGCACAACAAATTTCAATCATGCAAAACCGTTTTCTTGACCGTGGGTATCCTCAAGAAATACTCACCACAGCCATTGAACGGGTATCCACCAAATCTAGATCTCAACCACTGGACATCAAGAGCAGCATTAAAACATCATCTAGGCCGGTGATGGTTTCTAAATTCTCCACTGAAAGTTTCAACATCAAGAAAGCAATTTTAAAACACTGGCCTATGTTACAGGTGGAACCTGATTTCAAAAATATTTTTGTGGATAGACCTCTTTTTGCCTATGAAAGAAGCAAAAACCTCATGGAACTATTGAAGCCTAAACCTCCCACCAAATCAGTATTGTCACACAAAGGCACAGTTCCTTGCCACAACTGTGGCAATTGCAATAACATTATCAAGGGGAATTGCATTCAGCATCCCACACGGGGGTTCAACATCAAGCTATATGTCACTGCTACCTGTGATTCCAAGAATCTCATATACATGTTAAAATGCCCGTATGGCCTCGCATATATAGGTAAAACAGAGAGAAAAATCAAAGTTCGACTAAATGAACACAAGAGTAACATTCGCAACAGAAACTTGAAATCTACTGTGGCAGCACATTTCCAAGATTATAACCACAACATTAGCCAATTGAGATTTGTGGTATGTGAAATAGTACCCATTAAGGATGGCAGAGACAATCGAAAATTTCTACTACAAAGAGAGACTGCATGGATTTATAAAATGAATACATTGGTACCGCACGGACTCAATGACCGGGTTGAATTCAGTTGTTTTCTGTAAAACAACCATTGTTCTCTGTACAGTGTTCCGGTTCCTTCTCTATTTTCCACTTCTGATCTTGAGCATTTTTATGTGTTTTATTTTCCAGCTTTCAAGACTATTCACTCTGCTGTATTCAATTCAATTTTCTTATACACTTCACCACAGACCTTTTTCTTTTTCTTTTGTATCTATTCACTTTCATCTTCAACTTTTCACTTTCTATCTATCAAACCCCTCTTTTGTTTCCTGCCCTGAACACATTCATCATTCATTCATCGTTTTATTTTCATTTCTTTTCACATACAAATCATATTTATTTTAATTTTAATTATATTCATTCCAATTTTCCTCACTTTGTCAATTTTCTTTAGTACTTTTCTCAACCACCTTCCGTCATTACCTACCCGTCACTTATAGTATTTTATGTGTTCCTCGTTTATGACTACGTTTGCCTTATGAACCTGTTTTTTTCTACTGTTTGTTCTACTGTTTATCACATTCTAATGAGATCTGATTGTAATTTTGTTGTCATCTTTTTGTTATCCTTACAATGTATTTGATTTTTGCTTTGAATTCTTTTCTATTTTTTGTTCGTAAACTTTATCAACACGACTCTCCCTATCCAACATGGCTGCCATGCCGATAGCTTTCATTTAACCGATCCGCTCTCACTGTCCATTACCATAGCGGTCCACGGCTGCTAAGCGTACGGTTCATTCGGGAGCATGCTGAATTTTTGTTTTCCACTTCACCGAGGTACGTGGTTTTTCCTGTCACGAATTACTTCATATTGATTCTCTTTTAGCTACATAGTTACTCAATCCACTGGCTGATAAGTATTACTGCTACGTTACGTTCCGAACGTGGTTACACCACGGCATTTTGGTATTCAAGGGCATCGCTTCCATTAACCTTTCTAGTCATCGTTCTTAGCAGATATTATTATTTCACTAACGCGGACACGACACTCTCGTCATCCATCGGTTTTCTCCCTTATTGTTTTGGCAACATCACTAACACACAACTCACTTGACTTTTTTACCGCTAATATGATCACCAACTTTTAGGACACATAGACACTAATAACCATGCTATTTAACAGGTCGTTTCGACTTACTCCTTACTTATCATGTTCTTTCAGGATTCCTCCTGATGAAGGGTAATTGCATACCCGAAATGCATTGAGGATTGTTTTCCCGGTTGCTTCAAACTGAGGATTGTTTTCCCGGTTGCTTCAAACTACGTAAATTTCGAAAATTGAAAATCTCATGATTACAATGAAGATTATTATTTTGATGGACTATCATCAATAAATCTATTATTTTCAAATTACTGCTTTAACTTTTTGACTCACGTCATTGCAATGCTGTTGCACACACAGGCTGTGCTACAAGAGGGACACCACTCAATTGGGATTGGTGCAACTGACCTTTGAATTTCTACGTCTTGGTTTAGAGGACGACTCCTCTACAGCACGCCCATAAAACATTAACTTGTCAAATCATTGGTTCAACTCTAGGTGTGCGTGGTATTCCACATTGAACAATTCATTTTGCTAAACCACTACCACAGCACCCTTCATCAACATGGCATACCAAGACATCACCAATTTAACGGATAAACGAGCTGATACTTTTGCCTACGGCAATGAGGAAACACAACGGATTTACTCGTTAATAGGAGAAATGGAAACGACCACAGCTGGAACTGGCACTGCACAAAGCAACATCAAACAACTAATTTATCTCACCAAACGTGAAATCAATCAAAGATTGCAAGCCAGCACCCTTATCCAATATCATCACGCACAACGCATTCCAGGAGGTTTAAGAATTTCATTGAAACCTTCATTATGCAAAAACGATCCCAAATTTGTTGAGAGATGGTATGGCATTTTAAATAAATGCTCATTGGATCTTATTCTTTTAATAATTGAAGAGCTATCAAACATATTGGAAGAACTCAATACTGAAATTATCCAACTCAAACGTGAATTGTGTTCTAAGATGACGCCTGAAGAACTCACACAAACATTGTCAGACATAAACGAACAACTCAAGAAGCATACACAAGAGATCAACGAAAGGAAACTCCGGAAGTTTCGCAGAGACACCATTGATTACAAATTAGGGGAAGTTTACAACTGGCCTTAAACATATGCACGTAGGCGGCAGCTCAAACCATTTGGTAAACCATCCTTTACCGACACTTCACCCACCAGTAGTGATTCAGACACTACCAGAAACAGATCCAGACGCAACATCCACATGGAACAACCACCTATGGATTTGACTCAAACTTCTGATCTTCCATCCACTTCCACTTCAGCTTCAACTTCTGCGGTTCCTTTTTTAGGAACAGGCCACCCAGACAGCGCAGACCCAGGAGGGGTAAGAAAAGGAACATCGACCGAACTTCCCACCGACAAGCGGGTTACAAGGAGTCAACGCTAACGGATTCTGATAATCTCGTTATCAACATTTCTTCAATTTCTTTGGATCACCAAGAAACTAAACTTCTTCAAAAAGGGTCTTCATTCGTTCCTACATATTCCTCCAATCATTTGGAGGCTGAAGTTAGTTTTCACAAATTTATGCGTACTCTAAGATTGAGGCACTTTTTTGACAATGTACTTACTGAACAATCTTCACAACCTGATAACACCCTGGCCGGTTTAAAACCCAAAAGTTCTTATAAGGCTCCAGTGAGTCACAAAGTTTTGGATACTTTCGAAACTCTTGTTAAAAGTGACCTACAAAAGATCTTCAGACAGCACAAAATCTCTCAACCGAATCTGACACTCAAAACAAAGCACTTCTAAAAAATCTGGCTGACAATTGCGACATTATATTTCTTAATGCGGACAAAGGGGTAGCTCTTGTAATAATGAACTCTGCACATTACAACTGCAAATTGGAGGAACATGTATAAGACACCACGGTTTACTCCTTACTTGAATTCAATCCAACATCTCAAATTCAATTAACATTACAAAACATCATGGACAAAGCAGTCCGTCAAGGTACCATTGGTGAAAAAGAACGCAAGTTTTTTACTCAAGACTTTCCAACATGTCCCACGTTGAAAATGCTACCAAAGATTCATAAAAATCTCGTTGATCCACCTATGAGACCGATTGTCTCGACCCGGGGTTCCCTTCACGAATCCGTGGGTAAATATCTAGATAGGCACCTCCAACCATTGGTGCAAATAATGTCCACCTACATCAGAGACACCACTGACTTTTTGAACACACTTCACAATTTCAAAACAGAATGGGGTGAAGACATGTATTTTTGCACCATTGATGTCACAGCTCTCTACACTTCCATTCCACACAAGTTAGGAATGGAAGCTATTGAATTTTTTTTACTACAATCACAATTACCACAGGATCACAACATTTTTTTACTTGAACTTCTTCACTTTACTTTATATCACAGCTATTTTTGTCACAACAATCAGTATTATCTACAACTCAACGGCACTTCTATGGGCAATTGTACAGCTCCCAGCTACGCAAATCTGTTCATGCACAAGTTTGAACTTGACAATACCATCAACACAGACCCATGGAAATCACACTCACTATTATTTCTCCGTTACATTGACGATATTTTTTTGATTTGGAGCGGTTCACAACAACTATTAATCCACGCCATTGATCAACTCAATAACGTTGATGAACGTCTAAAATTCACTTTCAACATTCACAAATCTCAAATCAACTATTTGGATGTGTTAGTATACATTAAAGATGATCGGATTGAAACAAACTTGTATAGAAAAAACACCGATAGGAACAATCTGTTACACTTTTCTAGTTTCCACCAGCCAGCTCTCAAGAGTCATCTTCCATACTCAAAGCTGCTGAGAATCAAGAGGATCATCTCTGAATCCACTCAATTAGCACAACAAATTTCAATCATGCAAAACCGTTTTCTTGACCGTGGGTATCCTCAAGAAATACTCACCACAGCCATTGAACGGGTATCCACCAAATCCAGATCTCAACCACTGGACATCAAGAGCAGCATTAAAACATCATCTAGGCCGGTGATGGTTTCTAAATTCTCCACTGAAAGTTTCAACATCAAGAAAGCAATTTTAAAACACTGGCCTATGTTACAGGTGGAACCTGATTTCAAAAATATTTTTGTGGATAGACCTCTTTTTGCCTATGAAAGAAGCAAAAACCTCATGGAACTATTGAAGCCTAAACCTCCCACCAAATCAGTATTGTCACACAAAGGCACAGTTCCTTGCCACAACTGTGGCAATTGCAATAACATTATCAAGGGGAATTGCATTCAGCATCCCACACGGGGGTTCAACATCAAGCTATATGTCACTGCTACCTGTGATTCCAAGAATCTCATATATATGTTAAAATGCCCGTGTGGCCTCGCATATACAGGTAAAACAGAGAGAAAAATCAAAGTTCGACTAAATGAACACAAGAGTAACATTCGCAACAGAAACTTGAAATCTACTGTGGCAGCACATTTCCAAGATTATAACCACAACATTAGCCAATTGAGATTTGTGGTATGTGAAATAGTACCCATTAAGGATGGCAGAGACAATCGAAAATTTCTACTACAAAGAGAGACTGCATGGATTTATAAAATGAATACATTGGTACCGCACGGACTCAATGACCGGGTTGAATTCAGTTGTTTTCTGTAAAACAACCATTGTTCTCTGTACAGTGTTCCGGTTCCTTCTCTATTTTCCACTTCTGATCTTGAGCATTTTTATGTGTTTTATTTTCCAGCTTTCAAGACTATTCACTCTGCTGTATTCAATTCAATTTTCTTATACACTTCACCACAGACCTTTTTCTTTTTCTTTTGTATCTATTCACTTTCATCTTCAACTTTTCACTTTCTATCTATCAAACCCCTCTTTTGTTTCCTGCCCTGAACACATTCATCATTCATTCATCGTTTTATTTTCATTTCTTTTCACATACAAATCATATTTATTTTAATTTTAATTATATTCATTCCAATTTTCCTCACTTTGTCAATTTTCTTTAGTACTTTTCTCAACCACCTTCCGTCATTACCTACCCGTCACTTATAGTATTTTATGTGTTCCTCGTTTATGACTACGTTTGCCTTATGAACCTGTTTTTTTCTACTGTTTGTTCTACTGTTTATCACATTCTAATAAGATCTGATTGTAATTTTTTTGTCATCTTTTTGTTATCCTTACAATGTATTTGATTTTTGCTTTGAATTCTTTTCTATTTTTTGTTCGTAAACTTTATCAACACGACTCTCCCTATCCAACATGGCCGCCATGCCGATAGCTTTCATTTAACCGATCCGCTCTCACTGTCCATTACCATAGCGGTCCACGGCTGCTAAGCGTACGGTCCATTCGGGAGCATGCTGAATTTTTTCTTTTCCACTTCACCGAGGTACGTGGTTTTTCCTGTCACGAATTACTTCATATTGATTCTCTTTTAGCTACATAGTTACTCAATCCACTGGGTGATAAGTATTACTGCTACGTTACGTTCTGAACGTGGTTACACCACGGCATTTTGGTATTCAAGGGCATCACTTCCATTAATCTTTCTAGTCATCGTTCTTAGCAGATATTATTATTTCACTAACGCGGACACGACACTCTCGTCATCCATCGGTTTTCTCCCTTATTGTTTTGGCAACATCACTAACACACAACTCACTTGACTTTTTCACCGCTAATATGATCACCAACTTTTAGGACACATAGACACTAATAACCATTCTATTAAACAGGTCGTTTCGACTTACTCCTTACTTATCATGTTCTTTCAGGATTCCTCCTGATGAAGGGTAATTGCATACCCGAAATGCATTGAGGATTGTTTTCCCGGTTGCTTCAAACTGAGGATTGTTTTCCCGGTTGCTTCAAACTACGTAAATTTCGAAAATTGAAAATCTCATGATTACAATGAAGATTATTATTTTGATGGACTATCATCAATAAATCTATCATTTTCAAATTACTGCTTTAACTTTTTGACTCACGTCATTGCAATGCTGTTGCACACACAGGCTGTGCTACAAGAGGGATACCACTCAATTGGGATTGGTGCAACTGACCTTTGAATTTCTACGTCTTGGTTTAGAGGACGACTCCTCTACAGCACGCCCATAAAACATTAACTTGTCAAATCATTGGTTCAACTCTAGGTGTGCGTGGTATTCCACATTGAACAATTCATTTTGCTAAACCACTACCACAGCACCCTTCATCAACATGGCATACCAAGACATCACCAATTTAACGGATAAACGAGCTGATACTTTTGCCTACGGCAATGAGGAAACACAACGGATTTACTCGTTAATAGGAGAAATGGAAACGACCACAGCTGGAACCGGCACTGCACAAAGCAACATCAAACAACTAATCTATCTCACCAAACGTGAAATCAATCAAAGATTGCAAGCCAGCACCCTTATCCAATATCATCACGCACAACGCATTCCCAGAGGTTTAAGAATTTCATTGAAACCTTCATTATGCAAAAACGATCCCAAATTTGTTGAGAGATGGTATGGCATTTTAAATAAATGCTCATTGGATCTTATTCTTTTAATAATTGAAGAGCTATCAAACATATTGGAAGAACTCAATACTGAAATTATCCAACTCAAACGTGAATTGTGTTCTAAGATGACGCCTGAAGAACTCACACAAACATTGTCAGACATAAACGAACAACTCAAGAAGCATACACAAGAGATCAACGAAAGGAAACTCCGGAAGTTTCGCAGAGACACCATTGATTACAAATTAGGGGAAGTTTACAACTGGCCTGAAACATATGCACGTAGGCGGCAGCTCAAACCATTTGGTAAACCATCTGATACCGACACTTCACCCACCAGTAGTGATTCAGACACTACCAGAAACAGATCCAGACGCAACATCCACATGGAACAACCATCTATGGATTTGACTCAAACTTCTGATCTTCCTTCCACTTCCACTTCAGCTTCAACTTCTGCGGTTCCTTTTTTAGGAACAGGCCACCCAGACAGCGCAGACCCAGGAGGGGTAAGAAAAGGAACATCGACCGAACTTCCCACCGACAAGCGGGTTACAAGGAGTCAACGCTAACGGATTCTGATAATCTCGTTATCAACATTTCTTCAATTTCTTTGGATCACCAAGAAACTAAACTTCTTCAAAAAGGGTCTTCATTCGTTCCTACATATTCCTCCAATCATTTGGAGGCTGAAGTTAGTTTTCACAAATTTATGCGTACTCTAAGATTGAGGCACTTTTTTGACAATGTACTTACTGAACGATCTTCACAACCTGATAACACCCTGGCCGGTTTAAAACCCAAAAGTTCTTATAAGGTTCCAGTGAGTCACAAAGTTTTGGATACTTTCGAAACTCTTGTTAAAAGTGACCTACAAAAGATCTTCAGACAACACAAAATCTCTCAACCGAATCTGACACTCAAAACAAAGCACTTCTAAAAAATCTGGCTGACAATTGCGACATTATATTTCTTAATGCGGACAAAGGGGGAGCTCTTGTAATAATGAACTCTGCACATTATAACTGCAAATTGGAGGAACATGTATAAGACACCACGGTTTACTCCTTACTTGAATTCAATCCAACATCTCAAATTCAATTAACATTACAAAACATCGTGGACAAAGCAGTCCGTCAAGGTACCATTGGTGAAAAAGAACGCAAGTTTTTTACTCAAGACTTTCCAACATGTCCCACGTTGAAAATGCTACCAAAGATTCATAAAAATCTCGTTGATCCACCTATGAGACCGATTGTCTCGACCCGGGGTTCCCTTCACAAATCCGTGGGTAAATATCTAGATAGGCACCTCCAACCATTGGTGCAAATAATGTCCACCTACATCAAAGACACCACTGACTTTTTGAACACACTTCACAATTTCAAAACAGAATGGGGTGAAGACATGTATTTTTGCACCATCGATGTCACAGCTCTCTACACTTCCATTCCACACAAGTTAGGAATGGAAGCTATTGAAGTTTTTTTACTACAATCACAATTACCACAGGATCACAACATTTTTTTACTTGAACTTCTTCACTTTACTTTATATCACAGCTATTTTTGTCACAACAATTAGTATTATCTACAACTCAACGGCACTTCTATGGGCAATTGTGCAGCTCCCAGCTACGCAAATCTGTTCATGCACAAGTTTGAACTTGACAATATCATCAACACAGACCCATGGATATCACACTCACTATTATTTCTCCGTTACATTGACGATATTTTTTTGATTTGGAGCGGTTCACACCAACTATTAATCCACGCCATTGATCAACTCAATAACGTTGATGAACGTCTAAAATTCACTTTCAACATTCACAAATCTCAAATCAACTATTTGGATGTGTTAGTATACATTAAAGATGATCGGATTGAAACAAACTTGTATAGAAAAAACACCGATAGGAACAATCTGTTACACTTTTCTAGTTTCCACCAGCCAGCTCTCAAGAGTCATCTTCCATACTCACAGCTGCTGAGAATCAAGAGGATCATCTCTGAATCAACTCAATTAGCACAACAAATTTCAATCATGCAAAACCGTTTTCTTGACCGTGGGTATCCTCAAGAAATACTCACCACAGCCATTGAACGGGTATCCACCAAATCCAGATCTCAACCACTGGACATCAAGAGCAGCATTAAAACATCATCTAGGCCGGTGATGGTTTCTAAATTCTCCACTGAAAGTTTCAACATCAAGAAAGCAATTTTAAAACACTGGCCTATGTTACAGGTGGAACCTGATTTCAAAAATATTTTTGTGGATAGACCTCTTTTTGCCTATGAAAGAAGCAAAAACCTCATGGAACTATTGAAGCCTAAACCTCCCACCAAATCAGTATTGTCACACAAAGGCACAGTTCCTTGCCACAACTGTGGCAATTGCAATAACATTATCAAGGGGAATTGCATTCAGCATCCCACACGGGGGTTCAACATCAAGCTATATGTCACTGCTACCTGTGATTCCAAGAATCTCATATACATGTTAAAATGCCCGTATGGCCTCGCATATATAGGTAAAACAGAGAGAAAAATCAAAGTTCGACTAAATGAACACAAGAGTAACATTCGCAACAGAAACTTGAAATCTACTGTGGCAGCACATTTCCAAGATTATAACCACAACATTAGCCAATTGAGATTTGTGGTATGTGAAATAGTACCCATTAAGGATGGCAGAGACAATCGAAAATTTCTACTACAAAGAGAGACTGCATGGATTTATAAAATGAATACATTGGTACCGCACGGACTCAATGACCGGGTTGAATTCAGTTGTTTTCTGTAAAACAACCATTGTTCTCTGTACAGTGTTCCGGTTCCTTCTCTATTTTCCACTTCTGATCTTGAGCATTTTTATGTGTTTTATTTTCCAGCTTTCAAGACTATTCACTCTGCTGTATTCAATTCAATTTTCTTATACACTTCACCACAGACCTTTTTCTTTTTCTTTTGTATCTATTCACTTTCATCTTCAACTTTTCACTTTCTATCTATCAAACCCCTCTTTTGTTTCCTGCCCTGAACACATTCATCATTCATTCATCGTTTTATTTTCATTTATTTTCACATACAAATCATATTTATTTTAATTTTAATTATATTCATTCCAATTTTCCTCACTTTGTCAATTTTCTTTAGTACTTTTCTCAACCACCTTCCGTCATTACCTACCCGTCACTTATAGTATTTTATGTGTTCCTCGTTTATGACTACGTTTGCCTTATGAACCTGTTTTTTTCTACTGTTTGTTCTACTGTTTATCACATTCTAATGAGATCTGATTGTAATTTTTTTGTCATCTTTTTGTTATCCTTACAATGTATTTGATTTTTGCTTTGAATTCTTTTCTATTTTTTGTTCGTAAACTTTATCAACATGACTCTCCCTATCCAACATGGCTGCCATGCCGATAGCTTTCATTTAACCGATCCGCTCTCACTGTCCATTACCATAGCGGTCCACGGCTGCTAAGCGTACGGTTCATTCGGGAGCATGCTGAATTTTTGTTTTCCACTTCACCGAGGTACGTGGTTTTTCCTGTCACGAATTACTTCATATTGATTCTCTTTTAGCTACATAGTTACTCAATCCACTGGCTGATAAGTATTACTGCTACGTTACGTTCCGAACGTGGTTACACCACGGCATTTTGGTATTCAAGGGCATCGCTTCCATTCACCTTTCTAGTCATCGTTCTTAGCAGATATTATTATTTCACTAACGCGGACACGACACTCTCGTCATCCATCGGTTTTCTCCCTTATTGTTTTGGCAACATCACTAACACACAACTCACTTGACTTTTTTACCGCTAATATGATCACCAACTTTTAGGACACATAGACACTAATAACCATGCTATTTAACAGGTCGTTTCGACTTACTCCTTACTTATCATGTTCTTTCAGGATTCCTCCTGATGAAGGGTAATTGCATACCCGAAATGCATTGAGGATTGTTTTCCCGGTTGCTTCAAACTGAGGATTGTTTTCCCGGTTGCTTCAAACTACGTAAATTTCGAAAATTTAAAATCTCATGATTACAATGAAGATTATTATTTTGATGGACTATCATCAATAAATCTATTATTTTCAAATTACTGCTTTAACTTTTTGACTCACGTCATTGCAATGCTGTTGCACACACAGGCTGTGCTACAAGAGGGACACCACTCAATTGGGATTGGTGCAACTGACCTTTGAATTTCTACGTCTTGGTTTAGAGGACGACTCCTCTACAGCACGCCCATAAAACATTAACTTGTCAAATCATTGGTTCAACTCTAGGTGTGCGTGGTATTCCACATTGAACAATTCATTTTGCTAAACCACTACCACAGCACCCTTCATCAACATGGCATACCAAGACATCACCAATTTAACGGATAAACGAGCTGATACTTTTGCCTACGGCAATGAGGAAACACAACGGATTTACTCGTTAATAGGAGAAATGGAAACGACCACAGCTGGAACTGGCACTGCACAAAGCAACATCAAACAACTAATTTATCTCACCAAACGTGAAATCAATCAAAGATTGCAAGCCAGCACCCTTATCCAATATCATCACGCACAACGCATTCCAGGAGGTTTAAGAATTTCATTGAAACCTTCATTATGCAAAAACGATCCCAAATTTGTTGAGAGATGGTATGGCATTTTAAATAAATGCTCATTGGATCTTATTCTTTTAATAATTGAAGAGCTATCAAACATATTGGAAGAACTCAATACTGAAATTATCCAACTCAAACGTGAATTGTGTTCTAAGATGACGCCTGAAGAACTCACACAAACATTGTCAGACATAAACGAACAACTCAAGAAGCATACACAAGAGATCAACGAAAGGAAACTCCGGAAGTTTCGCAGAGACACCATTGATTACAAATTAGGGGAAGTTTACAACTGGCCTTAAACATATGCACGTAGGCGGCAGCTCAAACCATTTGGTAAACCATCCTTTACCGACACTTCACCCACCAGTAGTGATTCAGACACTACCAGAAACAGATCCAGACGCAACATCCACATGGAACAACCACCTATGGATTTGACTCAAACTTCTGATCTTCCATCCACTTCCACTTCAGCTTCAACTTCTGCGGTTCCTTTTTTAGGAACAGGCCACCCAGACAGCGCAGACCCAGGAGGGGTAAGAAAAGGAACATCGACCGAACTTCCCACCGACAAGCGGGTTACAAGGAGTCAACGCTAACGGATTCTGATAATCTCGTTATCAACATTTCTTCAATTTCTTTGGATCACCAAGAAACTAAACTTCTTCAAAAAGGGTCTTCATTCGTTCCTACATATTCCTCCAATCATTTGGAGGCTGAAGTTAGTTTTCACAAATTTATGCGTACTCTAAGATTGAGGCACTTTTTTGACAATGTACTTACTGAACAATCTTCACAACCTGATAACACCCTGGCCGGTTTAAAACCCAAAAGTTCTTATAAGGCTCCAGTGAGTCACAAAGTTTTGGATACTTTCGAAACTCTTGTTAAAAGTGACCTACAAAAGATCTTCAGACAGCACAAAATCTCTCAACCGAATCTGACACTCAAAACAAAGCACTTCTAAAAAATCTGGCTGACAATTGCGACATTATATTTCTTAATGCGGACAAAGGGGGAGCTCTTGTAATAATGAACTCTGCACATTACAACTGCAAATTGGAGGAACATGTATAAGACACCACGGTTTACTCCTTACTTGAATTCAATCCAACATCTCAAATTCAATTAACATTACAAAACATCGTGGACAAAGCAGTCCGTCAAGGTACCATTGGTGAAAAAGAACGCAAGTTTTTTACTCAAGACTTTCCAACATGTCCCACGTTGAAAATGCTACCAAAGATTCATAAAAATCTCGTTGATCCACCTATGAGACCGATTGTCTCGACCCGGGGTTCCCTTCACGAATCCGTGGGTAAATATCTAGATAGGCACCTCCAACCATTGGTGCAAATAATGTCCACCTACATCAGAGACACCACTGACTTTTTGAACACACTTCACAATTTCAAAACAGAATGGGGTGAAGACATGTATTTTTGCACCATTGATGTCACAGCTCTCTACACTTCCATTCCACACAAGTTAGGAATGGAAGCTATTGAATTTTTTTTACTACAATCACAATTACCACAGGATCACAACATTTTTTTACTTGAACTTCTTCACTTTACTTTATATCACAGCTATTTTTGTCACAACAATCAGTATTATCTACAACTCAACGGCACTTCTATGGGCAATTGTACAGCTCCCAGCTACGCAAATCTGTTCATGCACAAGTTTGAACTTGACAATACCATCAACACAGACCCATGGAAATCACACTCACTATTATTTCTCCGTTACATTGACGATATTTTTTTGATTTGGAGCGGTTCACAACAACTATTAATCCACGCCATTGATCAACTCAATAACGTTGATGAACGTCTAAAATTCACTTTCAACATTCACAAATCTCAAATCAACTATTTGGATGTGTTAGTATACATTAAAGATGATCGGATTGAAACAAACTTGTATAGAAAAAACACCGATAGGAACAATCTGTTACACTTTTCTAGTTTCCACCAGCCAGCTCTCAAGAGTCATCTTCCATACTCAAAGCTGCTGAGAATCAAGAGGATCATCTCTGAATCCACTCAATTAGCACAACAAATTTCAATCATGCAAAACCGTTTTCTTGACCGTGGGTATCCTCAAGAAATACTCACCACAGCCATTGAACGGGTATCCACCAAATCCAGATCTCAACCACTGGACATCAAGAGCAGCATTAAAACATCATCTAGGCCGGTGATGGTTTCTAAATTCTCCACTGAAAGTTTCAACATCAAGAAAGCAATTTTAAAACACTGGCCTATGTTACAGGTGGAACCTGATTTCAAAAATATTTTTGTGGATAGACCTCTTTTTGCCTATGAAAGAAGCAAAAACCTCATGGAACTATTGAAGCCTAAACCTCCCACCAAATCAGTATTGTCACACAAAGGCACAGTTCCTTGCCACAACTGTGGCAATTGCAATAACATTATCAAGGGGAATTGCATTCAGCATCCCACACGGGGGTTCAACATCAAGCTATATGTCACTGCTACCTGTGATTCCAAGAATCTCATATATATGTTAAAATGCCCGTGTGGCCTCGCATATACAGGTAAAACAGAGAGAAAAATCAAAGTTCGACTAAATGAACACAAGAGTAACATTCGCAACAGAAACTTGAAATCTACTGTGGCAGCACATTTCCAAGATTATAACCACAACATTAGCCAATTGAGATTTGTGGTATGTGAAATAGTACCCATTAAGGATGGCAGAGACAATCGAAAATTTCTACTACAAAGAGAGACTGCATGGATTTATAAAATGAATACATTGGTACCGCACGGACTCAATGACCGGGTTGAATTCAGTTGTTTTCTGTAAAACAACCATTGTTCTCTGTACAGTGTTCCGGTTCCTTCTCTATTTTCCACTTCTGATCTTGAGCATTTTTATGTGTTTTATTTTCCAGCTTTCAAGACTATTCACTCTGCTGTATTCAATTCAATTTTCTTATACACTTCACCACAGACCTTTTTCTTTTTCTTTTGTATCTATTCACTTTCATCTTCAACTTTTCACTTTCTATCTATCAAACCCCTCTTTTGTTTCCTGCCCTGAACACATTCATCATTCATTCATCGTTTTATTTTCATTTCTTTTCACATACAAATCATATTTATTTTAATTTTAATTATATTCATTCCAATTTTCCTCACTTTGTCAATTTTCTTTAGTACTTTTCTCAACCACCTTCCGTCATTACCTACCCGTCACTTATAGTATTTTATGTGTTCCTCGTTTATGACTACGTTTGCCTTATGAACCTGTTTTTTTCTACTGTTTGTTCTACTGTTTATCACATTCTAATAAGATCTGATTGTAATTTTTTTGTCATCTTTTTGTTATCCTTACAATGTATTTGATTTTTGCTTTGAATTCTTTTCTATTTTTTGTTCGTAAACTTTATCAACACGACTCTCCCTATCCAACATGGCCGCCATGCCGATAGCTTTCATTTAACCGATCCGCTCTCACTGTCCATTACCATAGCGGTCCACGGCTGCTAAGCGTACGGTCCATTCGGGAGCATGCTGAATTTTTTCTTTTCCACTTCACCGAGGTACGTGGTTTTTCCTGTCACGAATTACTTCATATTGATTCTCTTTTAGCTACATAGTTACTCAATCCACTGGGTGATAAGTATTACTGCTACGTTACGTTCTGAACGTGGTTACACCACGGCATTTTGGTATTCAAGGGCATCACTTCCATTAATCTTTCTAGTCATCGTTCTTAGCAGATATTATTATTTCACTAACGCGGACACGACACTCTCGTCATCCATCGGTTTTCTCCCTTATTGTTTTGGCAACATCACTAACACACAACTCACTTGACTTTTTCACCGCTAATATGATCACCAACTTTTAGGACACATAGACACTAATAACCATTCTATTAAACAGGTCGTTTCGACTTACTCCTTACTTATCATGTTCTTTCAGGATTCCTCCTGATGAAGGGTAATTGCATACCCGAAATGCATTGAGGATTGTTTTCCCGGTTGCTTCAAACTGAGGATTGTTTTCCCGGTTGCTTCAAACTACGTAAATTTCGAAAATTGAAAATCTCATGATTACAATGAAGATTATTATTTTGATGGACTATCATCAATAAATCTATCATTTTCAAATTACTGCTTTAACTTTTTGACTCACGTCATTACAATGCTGTTGCACACACAGGCTGTGCTACAAGAGGGATACCACTCAATTGAGATTGGTGCAACTGACCTTTGAATTTCTACGTCTTGGTTTAGAGGACGACTCCTCTACAGCACGCCCATAAAACATTAACTTGTCAAATCATTGGTTCAACTCTAGGTGTGCGTGGTATTCCACATTGAACAATTCATTTTGCTAAACCACTACCACAGCACCCTTCATCAACATGGCATACCAAGACATCACCAATTTAACGGATAAACGAGCTGATACTTTTGCCTACGGCAATGAGGAAACACAACGGATTTACTCGTTAATAGGAGAAATGGAAACGACCACAGCTGGAACCGGCACTGCACAAAGCAACATCAAACAACTAATCTATCTCACCAAACGTGAAATCAATCAAAGATTGCAAGCCAGCACCCTTATCCAATATCATCACGCACAACGCATTCCCAGAGGTTTAAGAATTTCATTGAAACCTTCATTATGCAAAAACGATCCCAAATTTGTTGAGAGATGGTATGGCATTTTAAATAAATGCTCATTGGATCTTATTCTTTTAATAATTGAAGAGCTATCAAACATATTGGAAGAACTCAATACTGAAATTATCCAACTCAAACGTGAATTGTGTTCTAAGATGACGCCTGAAGAACTCACACAAACATTGTCAGACATAAACGAACAACTCAAGAAGCATACACAAGAGATCAACGAAAGGAAACTCCGGAAGTTTCGCAGAGACACCATTGATTACAAATTAGGGGAAGTTTACAACTGGCCTGAAACATATGCACGTAGGCGGCAGCTCAAACCATTTGGTAAACCATCTGATACCGACACTTCACCCACCAGTAGTGATTCAGACACTACCAGAAACAGATCCAGACGCAACATCCACATGGAACAACCATCTATGGATTTGACTCAAACTTCTGATCTTCCTTCCACTTCCACTTCAGCTTCAACTTCTGCGGTTCCTTTTTTAGGAACAGGCCACCCAGACAGCGCAGACCCAGGAGGGGTAAGAAAAGGAACATCGACCGAACTTCCCACCGACAAGCGGGTTACAAGGAGTCAACGCTAACGGATTCTGATAATCTCGTTATCAACATTTCTTCAATTTCTTTGGATCACCAAGAAACTAAACTTCTTCAAAAAGGGTCTTCATTCGTTCCTACATATTCCTCCAATCATTTGGAGGCTGAAGTTAGTTTTCACAAATTTATGCGTACTCTAAGATTGAGGTACTTTTTTGACAATGTACTTACTGAACGATCTTCACAACCTGATAACACCCTGGCCGGTTTAAAACCCAAAAGTTCTTATAAGGCTCCAGTGAGTCACAAAGTTTTGGATACTTTCGAAACTCTTGTTAAAAGTGACCTACAAAAGATCTTCAGACAACACAACATCTCTCAACCGAATCTGACACTCAAAACAAAGCACTTCTAAAAAATCTGGCTGACAATTGCGACATTATATTTCTTAATGCGGACAAAGGGGGAGCTCTTGTAATAATGAACTCTGCACATTACAACTGCAAATTGGAGGAACATGTATAAGACACCACGGTTTACTCCTTACTTGAATTCAATCCAACATCTCAAATTCAATTAACATTACAAAAGATCGTGGACAAAGCAGTCCGTCAAGGTACCATTGGTGAAAAAGAACGCAAGTTTTTTACTCAAGACTTTCCAACATGTCCCACGTTGAAAATGCTACCAAAGATTCATAAAAATCTCGTTGATCCACCTATGAGACCGATTGTCTCGACCCGGGGTTCCCTTCACAAATCCGTGGGTAAATATCTAGATAGGCACCTCCAACCATTGGTGCAAATAATGTCCACCTACATCAAAGACACCACTGACTTTTTGAACACACTTCACAATTTCAAAACAGAATGGGGTGAAGACATGTATTTTTGCACCATCGATGTCACAGCTCTCTACACTTCCATTCCACACAAGTTAGGAATGGAAGCTATTGAAGTTTTTTTACTACAATCACAATTACCACAGGATCACAACATTTTTTTACTTGAACTTCTTCACTTTACTTTATATCACAGCTATTTTTGTCACAACAATTAGTATTATCTACAACTCAACGGCACTTCTATGGGCAATTGTGCAGCTCCCAGCTACGCAAATCTGTTCATGCACAAGTTTGAACTTGACAATATCATCAACACAGACCCATGGATATCACACTCACTATTATTTCTCCGTTACATTGACGATATTTTTTTGATTTGGAGCGGTTCACACCAACTATTAATCCACGCCATTGATCAACTCAATAACGTTGATGAACGTCTAAAATTCACTTTCAACATTCACAAATCTCAAATCAACTATTTGGATGTGTTAGTATACATTAAAGATGATCGGATTGAAACAAACTTGTATAGAAAAAACACCGATAGGAACAATCTGTTACACTTTTCTAGTTTCCACCAGCCAGCTCTCAAGAGTCATCTTCCATACTCACAGCTGCTGAGAATCAAGAGGATCATCTCTGAATCAACTCAATTAGCACAACAAATTTCAATCATGCAAAACCGTTTTCTTGACCGTGGGTATCCTCAAGAAATACTCACCACAGCCATTGAACGGGTATCCACCAAATCCAGATCTCAACCACTGGACATCAAGAGCAGCATTAAAACATCATCTAGGCCGTTGATGGTTTCTAAATTCTCCACTGAAAGTTTCAACATCAAGAAAGCAATTTTAAAACACTGGCCTATGTTACAGGTGGAACCTGATTTCAAAAATATTTTTGTGGATAGACCTCTTTTTGCCTATGAAAGAAGCAAAAACCTCATGGAACTATTGAAGCCTAAACCTCCCACCAAATCAGTATTGTCACACAAAGGCACAGTTCCTTGCCACAACTGTGGCAATTGCAATAACATTATCAAGGGGAATTGCATTCAGCATCCCACACGGGGGTTCAACATCAAGCTATATGTCACTGCTACCTGTGATTCCAAGAATCTCATATACATGTTAAAATGCCCGTATGGCCTCGCATATATAGGTAAAACAGAGAGAAAAATCAAAGTTCGACTAAATGAACACAAGAGTAACATTCGCAACAGAAACTTGAAATCTACTGTGGCAGCACATTTCCAAGATTATAACCACAACATTAGCCAATTGAGATTTGTGGTATGTGAAATAGTACCCATTAAGGATGGCAGAGACAATCGAAAATTTCTACTACAAAGAGAGACTGCATGGATTTATAAAATGAATACATTGGTACCGCACGGACTCAATGACCGGGTTGAATTCAGTTGTTTTCTGTAAAACAACCATTGTTCTCTGTACAGTGTTCCGGTTCCTTCTCTATTTTCCACTTCTGATCTTGAGCATTTTTATGTGTTTTATTTTCCAGCTTTCAAGACTATTCACTCTGCTGTATTCAATTCAATTTTCTTATACACTTCACCACAGACCTTTTTCTTTTTCTTTTGTATCTATTCACTTTCATCTTCAACTTTTCACTTTCTATCTATCAAACCCCTCTTTTGTTTCCTGCCCTGAACACATTCATCATTCATTCATCGTTTTATTTTCATTTCTTTTCACATACAAATCATATTTATTTTAATTTTAATTATATTCATTCCAATTTTCCTCACTTTGTCAATTTTCTTTAGTACTTTTCTCAACCACCTTCCGTCATTACCTACCCGTCACTTATAGTATTTTATGTGTTCCTCGTTTATGACTACGTTTGCCTTATGAACCTGTTTTTTTCTACTGTTTGTTCTACTGTTTATCACATTCTAATAAGATCTGATTGTAATTTTTTTGTCATCTTTTTGTTATCCTTACAATGTATTTGATTTTTGCTTTTAATTCTTTTCTATTTTTTGTTCGTAAACTTTATCAACACGACTCTCCCTATCCAACATGGCCGCCATGCCGATAGCTTTCATTTAACCGATCCGCTCTCACTGTCCATTACCATAGCGGTCCACGGCTGCTAAGCGTACGGTCCATTCGGGAGCATGCTGAATTTTTTCTTTTCCACTTCACCGAGGTACGTGGTTTTTCCTGTCACGAATTACTTCATATTGATTCTCTTTTAGCTACATAGTTACTCAATCCACTGAGTGATAAGTATTACTGCTACGTTACGTTCCGAACGTGGTTACACCACGGCATTTTGGTATTCAAGGGCATCGCTTCCATTAACCTTTCTAGTCATCGTTTTTAGCACATATTATTATTTCACTAACGCGGACATGACACTCTCGTCATCAATCAGTTTTCTCCCTTATTGTTTTGGCAACATCACTAACACACAACTCACTTGATTTTTCACCGCTAATATGATCACCAACTTTTAGGACACGTAGACACTAATAACCATGCTATTAAACAGGTTGTTTCGACTTACTCCTTACTTATCATGTTCTTTCAGGATTCCTCCTGATGAAGGGTAATTGCATACCCGAAATGCATTGAGGATTGTTTCCCGGTTGCTTCAAACTGAGGATTGTTTTCCCGGTTGCTTCAAACTACGTAAATTTCGAAATTGAAAATCTCATGATTACAATGAAGATTATTATTTTGATGGACTATCATCAATAAATCTATTATTTTCAACTTACTGCTTTAACTTTTTGACTCACGTCATTGCAACGCTGTTGCACACACAGGCTGTGCTACAAGAGGGACACCACTCAATTGGGATTGGTGCAACTGATATTTGAATTTCTACGTCTTGGTTTGGAGGACGACACCTCTTCAGCACGCCCATAAAACATTAACTTGTCAAATCATTGGTTCAACTCTAGGTGTGCGTGGTATTCCACATTGCTCATATATACATGTGTATAGGTGCTTACCTATTGTGCAAACAAGTTACGTGCACTCTCCATGCTCTTGGACCATCTAATGTTGTTCAGCTATAAGTTCACACACCATACCTTTAGTGAAGAACCAGTTTATGTCTACCTTCATAAGCAAAACAGACATGGCAAATAATGCAGTTTAAAACCATGGGTAGGTAGAGTGTCTCTCCTCAGCCCTGATGGTGAATCAGGCTGTGTTGCCTGTATTCTGTAAACCCCTTCTAAACAAGACCCCAATTTCTGTATCCTCTGCCTGGCTTATTGGGTCTGCAGTGTCCCAGAGGAAGTGGCACAAGTCAATCAGCCCTAAGGGAGTTTCTCTTACTGTAATGTGCTATCCAGCTATACAGCTACCGAGGGGTGTTGGTAGTGCTGCCTCCTCCCCCTCTAGGAGCTAGGTCCACTAGCCTGTTCTGTAATCTGTTCAGTGGACAGTACAGACCCAGAACTGCCAAGATGTGGGAAGGGAGCCTTATCCTATGTGGAGACCCACAAGCTGGCCTCTCTGAAACACCAACGCAACTCGCTCAGCCGCAGTTGCGCTCTAGCTGTTATTATAGTTAAGATTTCGTAGAGCATTTAAATTTGAATTAGAAGTATCATTCGTAATATCCTCAGTATGTTTGACTGCACAAACGTCTTCCGACTTGTCAGACTTGTTATTCACATTCCTTACAGTATGCATCCATTTTTCTGACTATTCGAAAGCCTTGGCAGTGGAAATAGCTTCCGAAAGTTTAGGATCACCCATAACTGTTCTTGTGTTTTTTTACACTTCACATGAACAATAATTTGGTCCCTTATCATTTCGTCACACGTTTCCAAAGTTACATTGAATACTTAAAGTTCGCAATGATGTTAAAAAGTCATCAAACAATTCATTTTCCTCTTGTATCCTGGTATAAAACTTGAATCTGTTCAAAGCTATATTGCTTGTGGGTTTACATCTTTTCTCCATCCTGAGTAAAGCCTCATTGTATACATTAGTTGCCTTTCCATTTTCTGCAATTCCAATTTGGGGTAATTCTCTGAAAGTCATCTGCCCTTCTGATCCTAAGCAATGTAAGAAAATACTTATTTTTCTTTCTGCACCTATTCTTTCACCGTCAATAGCCTTCATATAATTAATGAATTCCTCCTTCTAACTTGACCATGCTAATGGAGGGTCACCTTTAGTTTGTAAAAACTTTGTAGGGGGTTCAAATTTATTTTTTGTAGTTGTAATGCCAAATGAATGATACTCCAATAAATATTATAATTGTTTTTGTTTGTTGTTTTGAAAAAAAAAACCAAATAATAATAATTGAGATATTTTTTTAATTTCCTTTCAAACAATTCTCACTGTCCCCTGTAATCTAAATAACTTCAACTTACTTGGAGTCCAAACGTGATGTAAATAGTTGTTCCCAAGTGCTGTGGGTTGTGTGAGATGTATTTCAGTCACAAATGATTGAGCGCGTACTGGTTGCTATGCGCGTAGTCAAGTACACTAAAAGATGGCCGCCACGTTGCGTGCTTCATGTCTGTTCGTCACTCGTTAGTAATCAGTGACGTTGCGTGAACATGTAGAAGAAACATCACTCTCCACAGAACTCCGGTGACGATTGCAGTACAGCGCGGCTCTATTCCATTCCAGGACACGCGAAGACTCAGCGCGCTCGGCCCAGGTGATTATTTTTTAAATATGCGCTCGCACAGTAGTAAAACGCTTACCCTGTATCCTGTTTTGGCAAAACTTTCCAAAAATCACCGCGACCACACAGTTGGGCATACGCTGATCAGGTCTTCTTCCTTGTGCAATAAAACTCTTTTCCTTTCTTCCTTTGTTGAAAAAGCTTTAAATTCCAATTTTTGGGTTCAGGAACACGGCGCTTCTGTGCTGCAGCTCTTAGTTGAGTGAAGTGTTCCTCATCTCGTCACCAATTGTAGAAGGTATACAATCCAGGATAAATATTTAAAGTTTTATTATCAATTGCAGCACAGCAACATAGAGCAGTCAGATCATCATTACGGCTCAGTGCAACTGACCTTTCAGATACCAGCAGTTCTAAACAAGGATTCTGAGTGGAATCAGAATGCAGAACATAAAATAACATAGTATGCATGACACAATTAAAAGATAGAATATAACAACACTTTCTTGAGAAAGGACACACAGCGAATGACATTTTCTGCATAGTTCTGGATAAACCCAACTATAGCAATAATATGGGCCCACTAGAGAGGGTTCTCTTTTACAGAGAGCAACAATGGGTTTTCCGTCTCAAAAGTGACAGGAAGGAGCTCAATGACAAAATCCCCTGGCCCTCCCTGTTCCAATGATGATTTTTCCCTGACCGAACATATACTGGGTTTTTGCTTGGCTGGCTTTACATTTGCATTTGGGTTGTCAGAGAATGGGGCACGTTTCAATTTTATCCTCCACCTAGACCTACCACAGATGCAGGCTGGGGGCCCGCCTTTACCCCCAACCTCCCGGGCTTTATGTTACCTCCCTCCTAGGCAAGGTAGAGACCATCCCATTGACTACTGTGCCTGTCCTTTTCCCCCATGACTCTCCCACAACTAGGAGAGACATTGCGAGACAAGGCCACAACATCACGCCAAGGGAGCTGGGTGACATTAGGTTGACATCAACACAGTCGCTTCCTGTCTATCTGCCCTGCCCAGCTACTACCACACTTGCCCATCTTTGGTACGGATGATACTCAAATGTGAGCACTCAGCTCATCTGGTAGTGGGACCCCTCCAACCCCAGTGAGCTGAGTCTAGTATGTCATTTCTGGCATAAGAAAGGTACAATGCACTCGGACCTGAGATATCCCCATGGTTTGTCTTATGCACTGCATTAGGCCCTTTATGAGCCCGCCAGGGGGGTTCCCTCCCCCAACCTCACGGTGCACATTAGCCAGTCCCTAGGGGTCCAGGCACCACGTTTTGAGACCTGGGCCCCCTGCACCCGCACAGCATTGGCCCGCTAAGGAGTTTTAAACTACAATTCCCAGCATGCCCTAGGTCACGTGACGGGATGCCTCAAGGGTCAGCACGCTCCATCTAAACCTCAAAAGAGACAGGGCAGAGCGGCTCGCTTACTCTCACCTGCCATCTCCCATGGGGACGTTCCAAGCGGTCACAGGTAAGCTTATTTTTAACCTGGACCAGCCTTAGTTCCCCGCGCTCTTTCTCTGTCAACCCCCTCGACCCCACCACCTGCACTGAATCGCGGGGGGAACAAGCATGTTCCTCGTCGGTAGGTTCTTCCTGGTTGGGCAATAGGTTCAGCTTACCCACCCGCCTGTTAGATTTTACAGGCAGGCGCACTGGATGGTAGGAGCGCTTTTCTTGCTGGCGACAGTGTCCATGCTCCCCCGCCAGCCTGTACCTAAGGTTAGGCTCTTCCCCTCTCCTAGGTTTCGCCCTGCCATTTGAGTTTTGAGGGCGGGTGCGCGCGATGTCGGAGCTCCCTTCCAGTGGGCAGTCTGGCTCAGCTCCCCCGCTAGCTCTACACGCTAGGAGGGAGGGCCTGCTCGCCTCACTTCGACCCTTGACTTCACAATAAGGTACAGTACGGCATGCCCAACAGCTAGTGTGGGACCGCAGCTGGGTGAGTTGCGTTGGTGTTTCAGAGAGGCCCGCTTGTGGGTCTCCACATAGGATATCGCTCCCCTCCCACATCTTGGCAGTTCTGGGTCAATACTATCCACTGAACAGATTACAGAACAGGCTAGTGGACCTAGCTCCTAGAGGGGGAGGAGGCAGCACTACTGACACCCCTCGGTAGCTGGATAGCACATTACAGTAAGAGAAACCCCCTTAGGGCTGATTGACTGGTACCACTTCCTCTGGGACACTGCAGACCCAATAAGCCAGGCAGAGGATACAGAAATTGGGGCCTTGTTTAGAAGAGGTTTGCACAATACAGGCAACAAAGCCTGGAGAGACACTCTACCTACCCATGGTTTTGGACAGCATTATTTGCCATGTCTGTTTTGCTTATGAAGGTATACGTAAACTGGTTCTTCACTAAAGGTATGTTATGTGCAGTTACATCTGGACACCATTTATTTATTTAATGCATTTTTATATAGCGCAGACTTTACCCGAAGGTCTCAGAGCGCTGTACAATAGAACCAGTTATGTTACATGAGAGAAATGTTACAAAATAGAACATTACAAAAATAAACAGGAGAATAGAATGGGTAGGATAAAACCATAGAAGGCAAGAACACAATATCAAACACATCAAGGAAGGGTGAAGAATGTACAAGAAAATATAAAAAATTTACAATGATGAACAAACATCCTAGAGGTTCTGAGAATGAAGGTATCAGTTCTGAAAGTGTCTTTGGAAGAGAAGAGATTTGAGGTCAGCTTTGAAGATCCGGATGGAGGTGGTGGCATGGAGCAATGGAGGAAGCGAGTTCCAGATTCTCACTGCATTACCTGAGAACGATTGTGCAATTGATCTTTCCCTTTTGAAGGAGGGGGACTCAAGCATAAACTTTTCCGCATTCTGAGAAGGTCTTCAACCTCCAGACATGTTCAGTTTATTCACCAGGTAACGAGGGGAGGAAGTGTGCAAGGCTTTTTGGGTGATGCAGGCAGTTTTGTAAATAGATCTTGCCTCGATGGGAAGCCATTGAAGAGAAGACAGGATAGGAGTGATGTGGTCACTTCGTTTGGACCCTGAAATAAAGCGAGCTGCTGAATGGAGGACGGATTTGAGAGGTGAGATTTGGGTAGGCCAGTCAGAAGAGAATTGCAGAAATCCAGTCTAGGGAGAACGAGCTATTGGACCAAGGTTTTTAGGTCTTTCTCCGGGGAAATACCGACGAATCCCCCACAGAAGGCACAGCTGGTAACGTGCATTCTTAGCAATGGAATTGATGTGGGAGATTAGGTTGAGTCTTTTGTTAAGTATGACACCTAGGGTTTTAGAGCTGTCAACAATGATGGGTTTATTGTTGAATAAATTCAGCTGATCCATCCAGAATTGAACAGTAGGAGGGGAGAGAGAGGTAGATAGGAGGAGGAATACAGTTTTGGAGGGATTGAGAATGAGTTGGTGAACTAACATCCAGTTGCGAATTGAGTTGAGAGTAGAGTTAAGTAGTGAGAGATCGTGTGCGGAAGACACCTTGAGGTAGATTTGAGTGTCATCCACATATAGATGGTAGTGGATCCCAGCTTTACTTCGGAGGTTCCCTAATGGTTCCAGATAGAGATTAAACAAAGTGAGAGCTAAGATAGAACCTTGAGGGATGCCTTGACCTACCGCCAATGGAGACAAAAGACTGTTTGCTACCTTGATCATTTGGGATCCGTCCGAGAGGAATGAGGCAAACCATTTAGGCACTGTGCCTTCCACACCCATTCTCTGTTGAAGAGTGTTAAGGAAGTTGTTGTGAATAACAGTGTCAAAGGCTGCAGAGAGGTCAAGAGAAGGCACGATTCCCCAGAATCGAGTATGTGCAGCGCATCATCAATCACTTGCAGCAGGGCTGTTTCAGTGCTGCAATTTTGAATGAAACCAGACTGGAACAAGTCAAGGAGAATATTGTCCATAATATGTAGGGAAAGTTGTTTCGCCACACATTTTTCTGTGATTTTCTAAAGAAAAGAGAGGTTGATCATGGGGCGGAAGTTGTTGAGGTCGTTCGCATCTGTCCTGTTTTGAGGGCAGCAGGGAGGGAGCCTTGACTGAGGAAGAGATTAACTAGCCTGGTCCAGTAAGAGAGAGTATTGGTGTAGAAATCAATGTTGATGACAATAGGGATGGGGTCAGAAGAATGGTTGGAGGGTTTGGTTTCGAGGATGCATTTTAGGAGGTCATCTTCCGAGATGGCGGTAAAGTTCTGCCAAGTGACTAAGGATTTTCGCTCCTCAATGGGGTTGGGGTGAGAGACCTGATCCACCAGTGATTTGACCTTTTCATCAAAGAATATAGTGAATTCTGCTGCTTTCTTTGAAGAATCCTCAGTCTTGATGGTTTGTGGAGAGCAGTTTGGGTTTTGATGAGGTCAAAAAGTTTCTGGGTTCTGTTTTTGGCTGAGTCGAGGAGGGATCTGAAATGTGAAGCTTTTTCATGGAAGATGTGGTTGTGGTATTTGGATCTTGCTGACCTTAAATGAGAGAGATTGGAGGTGGATGGAGATTGCCTCCAATGTTTCTCCAAGATTCTAAGGTTCTTCCTTTCATCATAGAGAGCTTTATTGAACCAAGGTGCTGAGGGAGTGAGTCTTTTCCTTTTGCTTTGGAGTGGAGCAACATTATCGATTTTGACTGCTAGGACTGAGAGGCCATGGGAGGTGAGATCGTTGACATCCATGTTTGGGTCTAGTCTAGGAAGTGGACGGATAGCAGAATCACACAGAGTGTCAAGATCAATGTTTTTAATGTTGCGGAACCAGGGAGAAGCCCTTTTAGGTTGGCTGAGAGTTATAACGTGCAGTAGGTGGAAACGGAAGGGAATGAGGAAGTGGTCTGACCAGTCTACATGGTTAGGGGGAGCAATAGTAAGCAGGTCTGCTTTAGATATAACAAGGTTCAGAATTGGGCCCTTAGAGTGTGTAATTTCCGAGCAGTGTTGGAAAAGATCATTGGCTGAGAGAAAGGTGGCAAGCTTGTTGGCAGCCGAGTCTTCCAAAGAGCCCCAGTGGAGATTGAAGTCACCCAGGAAGATCTGTCTGTCACTTTGAGAATATTGGTCACTGATGAAGTCGGTGAGTTCATCCAAAAAGGAAGAGCAGTTACCGGGCGGGTGGTAGATGGCATGAATCCTGAAGGGAGAGCTGTGATGTACTTGTAGTTCTAGGAATAGGCATTCGAATGTACGGAAGAAGATGGTAGGAAAGGCTTTAATTTGTAGGGAGTTTCTGAAGATGATAGCGACACCTACCCCAATTTTTTCTGTTCTTTCGTTTCTGAGGATAGAGTAGTCAGTAGGTATCAGAAGATCAAACAAAGTATGAGAGGAGTCATTCAACCAGGTCTCAGTGAGGAAGAGCATGTCAAGATTGTAGTGGGTGATAGTGTCAGAAATGTCCAGTTTGTGTTTGATTGCCGATCTGCAGTTGTGGAGCAAACAGTGCAGCTCTGACGCAACTGTTTTGGTGATGGGGTGTTTGGGCTGTTATGGGAGATAGGGATAAGATTCTTGTATAAGGGTGCCAGGGAAGAAGAAGGCTGGTTGGTTCTGACAGAAGAGATGGTCTGAATAGTGAATTGAGTAGAATTATGAGGAGAGGAAAGTGGAGGGGGATTGACGTTGTTACTCTTGTAGCTAGCCAGTAAGTTGGCGATGTCTGCGGAGATCGTCCAAGAGCATGGAGAGTGCACGTGACTTGTTTGCACAATAGGTAAGCACCTATACACATGTATATATGTAGCACGGGTGTTTTATGGTTTATAATGTCCTAAATAAGGTCTGATGCTAATAATATGACCTTTTCTCAACAGTTTCACGTTACCCTCTGAAAAGAAGAGGGACGCTAAACATCGGGCCACACAGTAACAGTGGTGGCTTGTATTATTATTATTATTATTATTATTATTATTTAACTTTATTTTCCATGTATATCTTACAAAAGAATCACAGTTACATGTTCGTACATCATGTCTTGGTCATTAATTGTCACATCATACCGAGCTAGTGTCTTGTTCCGTGCGCAAATATATTCAACCAGTTACCAAATAAAATAATAATTTGCAATATTAATCGTACATTATGTAAGGGCCCCTCTGATTCAATCCCATGCATTGTATAACAACAAAAAAGCATCAACAGAACATTTACACTCCCAGAAATCAACATGTCATTGCTTGATTCACTAACTTGTATACATAAGAATCCAGACAGCTGTGAATGTTCGATCACCCTACCCCCTCAGGGGTTATGCCATGTTCTATTTGGGATTCAGACTCCTGCCTAAGTGCTTCGACATAGGCCTTGTAGGGCTCCCAGATGTCTTTGAGGCGGGATGTGCTGGGTATCAGACTTGCAAAAAGTTCACTGTTTACATTGCAATAGGCGAGACTCCGTAACCAACCCTGAACATTTGGGGAAGTCTTACGCCCCCAGTGGATAGCCACTTCTCTCTTGTCTAATAAAAGGCTAAGTGACGTAAACCTGCAGATTTTCTTGGGGAAGGTAAGTATATATCCTAATAGTGCCGCTTCCGGAATTGGGGCCAGGGGAACGTGTAACATCTGGCCTAACGTGTGGTGGTGGCTTGTATTATTATTTTCATATTCACTTTTATCACTTGTTGCAGAGTGACTGGATATATAGGTCCTAACGAATGCCTGGTGGCAGAAACATGTTGACCTAATGTACTAGGGTATATCTGGTGAATCCCTAACTGTCTTGCATTTTAACCATGTCGCTGTGACCACCTAATAAAATTTCAGTGGACTCAGACAGACATTTTTATACCACACCCCTCACAACTTTATGCACTCTGCCCCTTACTCACCCCCTACCAATGCTCATCCTCAGAGAAAACACCTCAGCTCCTCCCCTAGGGGGGGTTGTAGCCCACACTTCGGTGTGAGGAGGGAAACAATATGATGAAGCATATCACCTAATGGTGAGTGAGGGTTCTTGTCCTGAGGGACATCTCCCCCTTACAGGTTTTCCATGGAACACTTGCCCTCTTATTCTCCTCTGACAAAGACTGAGCCAGTCGTACTCTAGTGTGAATTGTAACTTTTTAAAAGTACCTGTTGCCTAATAGGTAGACAAAATCCAATCTTACCATTAAATTAGATTTTGGATAACTATAGAAATGAGTCCTTGAATTATTACACATTTATTAAATGTAACAATGAAGCACAGTGTCCCTATGGAAGCGGCCACCCTTACTGCACTGAAAATCGCTTCTACGGCTATTTCACCGTAAGGACATGCTCAGCATTAACTTTTACTTGTCCTACTTTTAAATACCACGCACCTTGTCTTTTTGGGCAAAAAACGGCCTATTTAGGGGCCACTTTATAATATATAAAAGGAATGTTTAGGTCTGTCAAAAAGGGTTATTTTGACAAGTCGAATTCGCAATATAAAACTATACCATAAACATAGTACTTTTATGAAGTTACCAGGCAGTGCATGATAGTAGTCTCTCACCTGTAGCCCGCACATGTGAACACATGAGTGCACATGGGTTTGCATGTAACCTATTCAGTGCCTCTTTGCCTGGCCTGCATCACCCTTATCTTAAAAGGCTAAGACTGGCGGTAAACACGCTCAGTCAAATATCTATGAAATCACAGTGAGACATAAGCAAGGGGTTAGCAAATACCTGTCCCTTTCTCCCATATAAAGGACAGGCCTTGGCATTTCCCAGGACCCGAGGTGCTCTTATTGAATAGTCTTTAATGAGGTGGTTGGAATCAGCATAATACAAACAAAGGCCAGCCCTGCGTCTTCACTCCTTTTCTGCCTTGCATTGGTTCCTCTGGTGGTAACTTTGCTTTGTCTGGGGATGGACTGAATGTCTAGAGAACTGAGTCATGAGGTTGTTTTTGTGCTACACCTTTCCAATCTTCATTCTCAAAGCCTCTGCTTGATTAGCAACACGTGGACAGAGGTTGTGTGGAGATGAGTGTTGAATAGCTGAATAAGAATCTATGGCTGCTTAGCTATTAGATGGGGGCTGGCAATCCTCAGCACTGATTTAGGGCGAAGACGTCTACCCTTCTGTATAGTGGCCTTCTTAGAGATGTTCAGTATGGTGGCAACAAAACACTGCCCTCTGGTAGATGGTAGGGATGAGGGTTGGGACTGTAGATTCTGTTATGCAAGGTGAAGGGGACCTTAGATGATGCCTAGCCTTTTTGCCCTCCTTGATCACACTTTCCATTGGGCTTTGTGACAGTTAGGTGCCGAAACCTCACCACCTCTTTGGGCCTCTGTTTTGGGTGCTCTAGGCTGGTGACTACCCTGCAGTGAGGGCATCACTCCATATGAAGGCTGTGTTTGGAGAACAGCCTGGAAAGTACACTTGCCAAACCAGCCCAGCCGTAGATCCACTTGCATCATGAATCAAGTTAAAATTCTGTAGAAATAAAGCGGTAAAAATAATACAAGCTGGTACAGTGAAACATATGTGCCACACAGGCTGGACAAACTGAACTATTCATGCAAAAATAAACAGCATGTTTAACATTAGTAGGTCTTCATCTGCAGAGCAAAATAAACGCACATCCACATACTGATTAACACTCAACTCAGAATCTGTGTACCTACTATTTCATTTTAGTATGATGGATGCAACTCATTATGAAATTGCCTGCTGTATGGTGAAAGGAAACCAAAATCTTAAAAAAGCTTACAATCATAATGTATTAAGCAACAATTTCAATAATCGCACCATGAACACTAATAAAGCAAACATACCTTGAGCAAAGAACAATAGTGTAAACATCAAAGTAAAAACAAATAGAATCTTATGATCCAGTCCAAGCCTTAAGGGGTTTGTATTAAAGGTTTTTCCTAATAAGGACATAAACTTAGTATTGCTTAAAGCCGCTGAAATAGGTATTTGGCACGCCAGTAGTGGGTGCATAAAGTTGCTACTAATTACGCGATCTACCCATTCATGTCTAATCGCTTGGAATGCAGACAGATGAGTCTCTTGAATAAGGGCGATATTTCCTCCTTTGGTGTTTAAGTAATGGGGTCGTACAAATTTACATCCAAGGATGATATTTTTGCAGGGTGTATAGAGTGATGTCTCATAGCCATGTACATTTTTAAGAAAGTGTGAAAGGGGATGACAGCATTAGTCAGGGACCCTGATAAATGTGTAGGATGGTCGGGAGGATGGAGAGAATCCTATAACACTATAATGAGATGGCCAAAGGGTCACTTTGAAGTACATTCGCTCACAAGAATCTAAATGAGTGTTAATTCATTAGCTAATGTCTAACTACTACAGCAGTAGGTCGCTTATCTAAACTTATGCTGACTCTACATTATCTACATTGGCTACCCATCCCTTAAGATGTGCATTTAAAGTTGGTTGCCTTATTTTTAAAACCTTGCATGGTGCTAGCCCAAAATCTATATCCAGACTTGTCCAGAAATACCTACCTGCACGGAGCTTACGCTCTGCCCACAAGAACCTTCTAACCATTCCTTCCTACATACGGAGACGAATAGGTGGATGCAGGTTTGCAGAATTGGCCCCTAACTTCTGGAACACTCTCCCTTTAAATATAGGAACCTGCACTGAATTTGTTAGATTCCGTAGACTTCTTAAGACTTGGCTATTTACCCAAGCTTAAAACTAGATTCTGTTGACAACTAAACACATGAGGTCCCAGCAAAACTCTTAAGTTCAGCGCCAAGAAACCAATCGGTGTACGAGCGCTTTTTAAGAAATTTTAACATAACACATAATATTGCAGTACCCATCCACAAGATATATAACATGAGAGGGAAAGCTTACTAACAAATCAGAAGAAAATTACAGACTAGTACAGACAGGAGGAAGTCAGCTATAGAAACATGCACTATAGAAAAAAGGATAATGCAGGGAGAATAGGAATTTAACAAACATTAGATAGAAGAGGAGATGAAAAAGAGGAGACAGTATAAAAAAATTATAAAGATGCCAAAATTATTTTAATAGTGTGTAGAGGTAAAAGGTAGGGGTAAAAAAACAACAGGAGTTACTGTGGACAACAGAACCATTACCACAGCGCTGTTTGAGTGGGCAGCCCCTTCACAATGACTCACCTTCAACGATGCTCTCTTCTTGCTGTTATGTGCAGATGTAAGAAATAAAGATGATTAAATAAATAGATTAGTGCAACAGTTAATCTCTCAAAAAATATTTTAACAGGCAAAGTCAAACGCAGTACATTGTACTTTTCTAAATCAGATCGTCTATAATACTAGTATTGAGTTGACCTATTCCTTATTTCCTAAACCTAAACTACATTTGGAACTACTAATGCATTGCAACAAATGATCTTTGCTTTCAACTTCCTTAGATGGGTTAACTCAGTCTTCCTTTTCAATGCAAAGATGCATGCTACACATCACTGGGAGAGTGGGACTGTATGAGCTACATAAAGAAATGGAAAGAGAATGCTAACTCACTGATATTGCTACTACCGCTATGTTAGTGACAGGACAGAAGAGTCTGCATGACATCTTGAATAATCAGCCCAAGCGAAAGCCGATAGGTGCTATTAGATAGCGCCCAGCACCTGGCTAGCTCAAACTGGATCACATAATGTTCATCACATAAACGTAACGTACCTCTCAGTGTGAGCAGCATGCTGTTTGAAAAAAACTATTAGCATTGTAGAACATAAAATAAATAATTCCTCATTGAGCCTTGCAACTTCGACGCCCAGCAGGTCAAGCAGGTCCTGTTCCCGATTGAGTACATCGGCACAGCGGTGCCTCAGCTGTGGCATGGTGTGCTGCACTCCAGTGCACTGGGGCACTCACTGGCACACTCTCCCCCACAACAATCGATGCTCCCGCACGGTGTAGCCCTTCCCAGGCCTGCCTCCTGGCGCTTGCCACCAGCATGGATGGGAAGGTGTGCTGCACATTAAAAATAAGGGCCGCCACTTCTTCCTCAGAAAAATTAGGGCGAGGCTGCACCCCTTGGAGGCAATGGTGGCCAAAAGATGTGTGGTTAGCTGCTGCACTGGCACTGCCGCTTCCACTCTGGCGCTGCTCCCGAACATGGCGCTGGGTACGAAAGGAATAGGAAAGATTGGACGGACGAGAAGAAAGGAAGAACTGAGAAAGTAGAAACAAAAAACATAAAACAGTACAAAAGTCATGGAAAAAGGAAAGAATAGATAAAAATTTGAAAAACACAAACACAAATACACATACTGATTAAATAAAGGTAAATGAGAGGTGGATGAGTTAGATAGGGGGATGATTAGTAGGATATTAGAGGAATATAAAAAATCAGGCCCAGCACCATGTAGAGAACAGAAAGCAGGTAAAAAAATTAGCCATGCCCATGCGGACTGGGTGGTGTAATTTGTGCTGATTTTTCAGTAATGAAATGCACTACTGGCCCGAAAAAGCAGCACAAACTGGCAGCCGATCATCCATTCATTCATTCACAGAGTTCTGCAGAATCTCACTCAGTTTTTCTGGAACTCCACTGAATTCCATGGAGCAAACCTCTGCAAGTTTCGCCCAGGCCTAAGACAGATCCATCCTCTTGGTGGTGTCCAAATTACTGTAAACTTGTCCCCAAAAAGGTCTGATTATAGGGCATTCTCGTGTTATATGATACCAGGTACCGACTGACCGTTCACACCATGTACAATGACCACTATTATTGTTAGAGAACATATACAGCCATTCCAGGAAGTAATCCTATCTGTAATGTCATCAATATTGAATTTAGAAAAAATAGTGATAGTAAAATGATGCATATCCTAAATCAGTTTATCATTTAGGGTTTGGGGAATGGGTACTTTATCACAAATGTGACATATGTCCTGTTTGCTTGTTTTGGAAGGGCCTTTGGGTATAAAGCATTCGTAATAAATCTGATGAGATAACTGTCACAATTGTGAAGGAGTACCTGTCAACCCAATTCAAAACCAGGCACTTAGGGCCAGATGTTAGCGACCCGTTTGCGCATGCAAAAACGAATGGGGACATGTACAGTTCCTAATTAGCGAGTCACAATGTATTTAAGACTTGCTAAATAGGAATTGCGACTCGCTATTAGGAAGGGGCATCCCATCCTAATAGCGACTGCCTATCCCATGTATGAATGTTGTGGTACCGCAATTGCAGTCGCAAAACACTCGCAGATTACCGCCCTCTTCAAGAGGGACCCCTTCCCCTTTGCAAGTGCTAAGGTAAATATTTTTTAGGGGCAAGCAGTTTCATTTTCTTTTTTTAAATGCATCCTGTTTTCATTTAAAAAACAAAAAACTGCTTTATTTAAAAGTAGTTCCAGACATGGAGGTCTGCTGAGCCCAGCAGGCCACCATCCCTGGGAAGGCCAGCCATTCCCAATGGGGTCGCAAATTGCGAGTGCCTCATGAATATTCATGAGGCATGCAATTTTTGACGCCATTGGGAATCGCAAACAGTGTCTCAGACACTGTTGTACACTGCATTTCGCGACTCGCAAATTGAGACTCGAAATCAAGCGCCATTTGCGAGTCGCAAATTGTCATGGTCATACATCTGGCCCTTAGCATTTACATAGCTAGCTGTAAATGTAGAAGCCAGACAAGAACTTATTATTTTCTGATTTGTGCATAAATAAAATTAAAAGAGGCCAGACCTCCCATTCTCTCTGGTCATGCCCAAAAACTTGTAAAATGCGTTATTGGAGACAATCCTGTCAATTACATAAATTAATAACATTTGGACAGTAGTGATGTCTATTTTACAGAAGGAAAACTACAGAAAGAATTGAGGTTTGCTATGCAGTAATATTTTATGCACAGGAACAGCGAGTGCTTTTTTGAATTGGAAGGCTTTTAAAGAATAATTGTGGGTGGGCAGGGTAATAGCCAAAAGTCTGTGGATCAAGGAACAGGAAAGAGAGGGTGTGCTCGATAGAATGGTGGTGCAGGTGCTCATATCTAGAAAAACGCAATATTGAAAAAGCTGAGAGAAGCAAATATTTTGGCCTGGAAGATAAAAATAACATATAGATCAATCACTAAATAAAGGATATTAGTCAAAAAATTAGATTGAGGTTTTACCAAAAGATTAAGATCCCATTGCTAAAATACTCCTGAAAGTTGATAAGATCTTTATAAGAAAACATTGTTCCCCTTAAAAGTGGAGGTAGGGACGTTTCACAGAGGAGTTTGGAATTGACAAGTTAACTGCATAGGAGCACGAAACGCTTAGTAAACCTTTTGCTCAAATTGAGATCAGGGAAGCAATTAAATTCATACATTCTGCAAACAACTCCAGCACACAATGGGCTATCTGCTGAAATGTATGAGATGTACACAATACTCCTTGCTCCACAACTTTAAAGTAACATTTGAAATCATATTAGTAGAAGAATGACCTCACCATCCTTTAAGGATGGGATACTGAGAAACCTTTTAAAATCAGATAAAACCCAGGATAAATGTGGTTCATATAAGCCTACAACCTGATTTAATGTTGAATATATAGAATCTTCATGGAAGACTATGAGAAAATGGGTTGTTAGTTGAATGGGGGGTGACTCCTGTTCAAGCAACAGCCACAATCCCTGGCAGGGTGAACCATAAAAAGGACGTTAAATTAACCTGTGCTTAACCCTGGGCAGCTTGTCATAAAAGTAGTCAAATTTAAAGGTAATATGTAAAGTATTTATGCAGCACACAAACAGAAATAAGGTAAAAACACAATGCAAGAAAAATTCTACGCCAATTTAGAAAATTAGAGTACATTTGTATAAATTATTTGATACCAAAACAACAGAAATCCAATCTGTAGAACAGGAATGATTAATTTTTAAGTGAAATCTAGCACCTAAAAGATCAAAGCACCAACCTTGGGCATCTGATCCCAGGAGACCGGTTCAAAGTCTAAAAATATGGCTGACTGCGATGGAGTCTGGGTTGGATACAAGAAATGGATTGGGCCTGGTGAACATTTACCTTCGGACTTAGAAGACATTTTGAAGAAAAAGTTCTGACAAGGTAAAAGATCAGCAGGGCAAGGCTGGACGAAGCTGTGGTGAAGATTTCTAAGTTTGGACGTAGTCACTTTTTTGGAAGTCAAAAATCTCCAGCAAGATGAGGTAGGAGGCTGTAGCTGATGGGAGTTCCAGGAGGTCGGATACTCCTTTGGCGAAGGACCTTGTTCTTCTGCAGCGAAGAATGTAGGGAGAGCAACTGTGATGTCAGGCCGACCGGCGATGCACATTGGGCAGGTAGACGAGCAGGTTGGTCCCAGTTTTCCCTAATTTCTCAGAACAGTTTGTAGCCAAAAACTTTCCAAGTCCCAAGCTTTGGATTTTGGCTATGTGGGCATCTATAGCACCACCACCGAGGGTCTAGGACTGGAGGGGCACCACTTGGGGAGTAAGGACTCTCTCAGGCTGGGTGCAGGTGCAGGTTTAAGATGGTGGGAGCCTGTATGTCCCTGTGGCTCTGAGTAGGAGACCAACAATCTAGCCTGTGGAGTCACTCTGGTAGCCCTGTGCTCTGGTGTTGATGCAGGGTTCAAGCATCAGGGCAAGGCTTTGAGGGCTCAAGGTAGGCTCCATGCAGAAATGCAGTCCTTCCAGGTGCAGTAAAGCAGTCTTGTGGAGTAAACAGCAGTCCTCAGCAGCAGTCAATCCTTTAAGAGTTCTTTTAAAGGAATAGAGAGGAAACAGAAGAGTGGGCCTGATGGCCCTATTTTTATACCTGGTGCCTCCTTGGAGGTTAAGGAGAAGTTTGTACAGGTTGCTCTTTATAGTGTTTAGAAATTCTTGACTCCCCTGTCCTGGCTCCAAGCTGGCTGCAGGAACAATGCAGTGGTGACAAGCCCTTTGTGTGAAGGCAGAGCACAGTCTATTTATTTGCAAGTAGGACTGTGCCCAGCTCCACCTTCCATCTGCATTCAGATTGCCAATTCAGGCACACCTAATCTTCTTTTGACTGAGAAGAATTCACAAAGTATAACTGCCAACTACATCCAGTCATGTGACCTAATGCACCAAAAGCCTAAAGGCAGGAAAATGTCAACTTTCTAAAAGTGGCATTTTCAAAATTGTAATTTAAAATGTGACTTTATCATTAAAGAGGATATTTAATTACAAGGTCATAGCTACCGAACATGAAATGCGCCTCTGTCCCAAATCAAAAGTTAGCACTTATTAAATGTAATAAGGCAGCCCAATGTTATCCTATGGGACAGGTGGGCCTCACAGTAGTGAAAACTAAATTAGGAGTTTTACTCTACCAGGACAAGTACAACTTAAAAGTCATGTCCAACCTTTTAATTACATTGTACCCTCCCCTATAGGATACTCGGAGTCTATCTTATGGGTGACTTTTATGCAATAAAGAGTTTAAGGATTGGCAAGGGAATTATATTGCAAAGTGGAATTGGCAGTTTAAAACTGCACTCAGTCTGCAATGGCAGGCCTGGTATAAGTTTTAAGGTGCAACTTGAGTGGGTGGCATAACAAGAGCTGCAGGCCCACTAGTAGTATTTAATTTGCAGGCCTTGAGTATATGGTATACCACTCTAGAGGGCACTTATGAGTAGGTTTAATATGCCAATCAGGTGTTAACCATTTTACCATGTTTGGTGAAGTAGGCACAAGCACTTTAGCACTGGTTAGCAGTGGTAAAGTGTGCTTTCATTATACTGGGTGAATTAAATTTCACAACTGCATGTGTGAAGTTGGTATGTTGCTTATTTCTCTGTTATCTTGGACCACAAGATGCTACAACATGAACTGGTTACCTTTGTTTCAAAGTGGAATATCTGAAATGTTTTAAAGAAGTTAGATATAAGATGGTATGGTCTCACTGTAAAGTATACACTCTCTAGACAAAAATAAATTTAAATGATGAAGCCGTCTGTGTGTCACTTTGGGAGAATACAGCCCAATCATCCAAATCGCCACTGTAGTGAAGAAATGGAGAAATAGTGAATCTGGAAACTTGATCCAATTGACTGATGACTCCCATTTTCAGAATTACAAAACAAATTTGGAATGAGGCGCAGAGATGTTGTTTAGATGCTCAGAATGAAAAATTATTTCTCAGGGTTTAGAAGAAGGAGGTTAAAGGTTTGTTTGATATGCTGTTTTGTTGCAGTTCCTGTTTGATATGCTGTTTTGTTGCTGTTCCTCCAGGAATAACATAGTGTAGCTATACAACATTCTATCCCCATTTAACATTTCATATCACACTAAAATCAGAAACATCTGGCAATTAACATTAAAATTTTGGATTACCAAAGAGGAATGGAGGGATTAAGGGCCAGGTGTCCAACCCTTGTTTGCAGCCGCAAACGGGAGATCCTTCCCCTTTGGGAGTATGTGAGATATTTTTAAGAGCAGGCAGTGGTCACGGGGACCATTGCCTGTCCTTAAAAAAATTAAACTGAAAAGTTTCATTTTTTTAAATACAGCTCATTTTTCATTAAGGAAAAGGGGCTGCATTTTTTTTAAAAAAATACTGCTTTATATTAAAGCAGTCCCAGACATGGTCGTCTGCTGACCCCAGCAGGCCACCATCCCTGTGAGTGCTAGCCATTCCTAATGGGGTCATAGTTAGAGCCTGCCTCATTATTATTCATGAGGCATGTAATTTGCGACCCCATTAGGAATCGCAAACAGTGTCTGAGACACTGTTATACACCCAATTTGCGAGTCGCAAATGCGACGCAATTTGCGAGTCGCAAATTTGTGGGTCGTACATCTGGCCCTATGTTTCTTGCAGAAGATACTTTTTCCTTTAACTTATTGAATGCCTTCTCATAATTTTCAGTCCATTTGAAAATATGCCCCCTTCTAGTTAATTTACACAATGGTGCACTGATTGCTGCAAACTGAGGAATATAATGAAAACAGTAGCTCGCCATCCCTAGAAAAATGTATACCTCTAGTACCGCTTGTGGAATCCTTTTTTGTGTGAATAGTTTCAGTCTTGTTGGGGTCTGGATTCATGTCTTCGCTTGAAAACACGTTCTCTCTTGTTAAGTTCACATTTTTCTGCATTCAATGTCAATCCCCCTTCTAGGAGTTTTATGCATACTTCTGAAGATGCTTTGTCATGCTCTGCTGTGTCTTCCTGAAATCCAGGATGTCATCACTGGAGTACAAACTATTCTTCACAGGCCTTCCCACTTTACTGAACATTTCTTGAAATATTTGAGCTGCCAAAATGAGCCGTTTATACTGAAATAATCCTAGATGTATTGAAAAGACTCTCATAGATCATGATGGTTCATACAATTGAAGCAGGTGATATCCCTTATATACATCGTGTGGCATATTTACAAGCCCCTAAAGCCATCAGAGCTCCGGAGGCATTGCGCCTTTGCCTATATTTACAAGGTGGCAAAACAGCGGGCAATGGGTATTAAAGTGGGCATTCTTACTCAACACTCATTCATTTTTGACACTGCCCCAGATTTACAAAGTCTTAGAATGGTGATAGGAGGATAAATTATTTATTTAGCCTGGTTTTTTCTCTTTCTATGGGTTCTGCATTCTGCAGCACACATAGAAAGAGCAAATCAACATTATTGATTGTTTATGTGCACCATGGTGCTAGGGTGTCTACACAGACGCTTCACCGTTTATTTAACGCCAGTTCAAGATGAATCCCTGCGTTTTCAGAGTGCGGCTTTTGTCAAATTTGGCGTAACACCGAGCTCCAGCAGTTTCTTGTAAATATTCCCCCTCATTCGGAAAAAACAACACAGTTGAAGGAACTAATCATGTTTGTCAATAGAGGTCCACGATGTAATTCTCACTCAGTGGAAGTTTTTGTTAAGTGCATATCGATACATACACAAATATTGTCTTTTTCTTTTGTTTGCACTGCCAAAATTTTGGACACCCAAGGGGTGGATCCTTTAACTGGTTATATCACATCTTGCTCCTACAAACTTTCAATGTATTCTTCAATCTTGCGTTGAAGAGATATTTGCACTCTTTTGTGATGTTGTGTTGTGGGTAGCAGTGCTTTCAGAGCGGCTGGATACCCTCACAGGTGAATAGCTGCGCTCTACATAATCCCATAACATTTGGGAATGCTTGAATTTCCCCAAATCTTGTGATAATTGAGGTTGTTGCTTCATTGTTTGATTCACCATTTTTCTATAGAGCATGGCTACAAGACCCATTACGTGTGCAGCTACATTACTTAGTAGACAATTTGAGACCATCACAAGGAATTTAGTCATAAACTTGTCAGGGTAAAACACTTTCAATAATTTAAATCTTGGCTTACCTCCCTGGTAGTTATGGCACAAAGAAGAACTGCTCAATTTAGGAAAATGTGTAAAGCATTTATCAGTCACAATACAGTTAAAAAGTCAAAACATAATACAAAATAGTCCCATAACCATCTTAGAAAAGTAGAGAAAAATGTCATGAGAAAATGACACCAAAACAACCAAAATCCAATTAGGAGAACCAGAGATATGAATCAAACAAATTTAAGGCAAACAGCTTCAAGAAAAAGTAAAGCACTAATCAATTGGGGAGGCAGGAGTTTTATTACCTGTGCCTCTAGAGCATGGAACGAGCTTCCTTTTCATCTTAGGAATGCCCTGGATCTCCTCTCCTTCAGGAAGGGTTTGAAGACATGGCTCTTCTCCCAGTAGCATACACTCTAGTTTCCCCGGTAACCAGTACTTAGCGCCAGGACACCCCAGGGTAACAGTGCGCTCTACAAGTGCGACTAACATAACATAACATAATCAGTAGTCACTGTTCGCGTTTGACCCGGACCTAGGTGTGATTTCAAGTTGATCATGATGGAAAGTGGGTCAGATAGATCAAGCGAGTTTGTCCGGTCAGAGATTTTACCTCTAACTTATCATAATTTCACGCAGTGCCACGCAGCAAGCCACCTTGCTGTGTACGGCTGTGTGAAAGGGAACGGCCAAGAATATGCCATATTTAACATCATAAGGCGTATACCCTCCTTTCTTTGGGCGCTGGTGCACTTTTAGCTGCCTATCGCCAATGCAGGCACCCTGCGTTGAAAGTAGGATTGTTTTTTGTGCATGAAGATCACCTTCTTGCATAAAACAATCCTGAGAGGCATTTTTCTCTTTATATGTGGCTGTAGAATACAGCACACATACAAAGAGGAAAGAATGACAAGAAGTAAAGATATTTCTCCTCGTTATGCCTCCCCTAGGGTGGCATAGCCTTTGGACACATTGCCAGGTCTGCCACTAATGGTAAATCTGAGAATGCCCCAAAATCCATGGGTGGATGCGTGGGAACACCCACGCCCCACCCATAGAATGCCTCAGAGGGGTAGAGTAATGCAAGAAAGGAAATTGTGCTGAAGATTTCCACCTTTGGATTTAGTTTTGTTTTTATGGAGCTTAAAATCCTCTGTCAAAGCAGGTATTGGAAGTCCAAAAAATGTTCTAAGCTCCAACTTTCAGAATTTCTGGAGAAACTCCTCTTGGTCACTCCTAAGGCTCCTGGGCTGCCAGCCATTTCAGGAGAAAGGCTTTTTGCAGATAGTTGTGGCAATGTCATTAGGATGGCAAACGGTGAAGGAGCTCCCACAGGAGTTTCCTAAGGCTGGGGATCGCCATTGGGATAAATCCCTCCTGAAGCCCTGTCATCGAGGACCACCACCCCGCTGGAATATAGCAAATGAACAGTGACTTATCAACTATTAACTTCTGATTACCTTTTGTGATTGAAATGGCAAGAGACCACTGGCAGGATTTGCCTGCACGACACACCAACCTCCACACAAACAACCATCCTCAGTACACCTGTACAACTCAGTCCCCGATCACTGGAAGAGGGGCTTGACCAAGCAACGGTTGCTAGACAACAACTGACATTGTCTTGTAAGGACCCCCTCCAACAAAGGCCCCTTGAGCCCGGGAAGTGCTGTGACTGGGTGGTAGGTGGTGATGTGATCCCGTAGCCCCCGGTCTTAGTAGCCAGCAACCTGCTTCACATGACCATTCCTCTCTTGGACTCCCTCAAGCCAGTGGCACCGCGAGCCTGGGGAGTGCTGCAACTTGGTGGTGGGTGGCTACAGTGAGCCCTCTGCCCTCCATTCTTGGTGGCCAATGACCTGCTTTGCCTGACCAGGCCCGCCACACGATCTTCCTGCAGCAGCTCACATTGCGCTCTAGCAGAAACTGTGACTATGTTCTCCCTTGCTGCTGAGGCCTATAGTGCATCTTGAAGGCCCTCCACCTGCCTTGCCAGAACGGCTCCTGCTGATTGCACCCACTCCATGTCAGGCGGAAACTGACACCAAGCACCGGTAAGTCGATCCAATTACCTGCCTGCACTGTCTTTCCTCAGGGAAGCACCTCTCTCCCTGTTAAGACGAACTATTCCCGCTCCTCAGGGGGAGTTCACCTCTTGCTCGAAGTGCCCAAACACATGGAGCAACAAGGACCACCAATTTGGGACCCCCTCCCTCATCCTCCACATCAACCCTGTGTCCTGCATATCAATCACTAACACAAAAGAAGCACCAAGGACACCATGGGGCTTCTATTTCCCAGGCACATGAAACAGAGATAGACTGAAGTCCCCCTTGGCTCATCTACCACTACATTCCAATAGAAAGGTAACTGCAAAAAGCCTGGCTCCTCAGTCTCCACCAGCTTGGTGGCCATCTTGGAATGGGCTCGCTTCCAAGGCAAATTATACAGAAAGGACTCAGAAAAGGTCTTAGTCCCTCTTCCATCCCCTTGACCCCCCCCCCGCAATACAACAAAATTAGAAAGGGTACTCCCTGAAACCAGACTCCCCACTCACCACCAGCTAGGAAGCGCCTCTACCACTACACTCCAAAAGAAAGGGGACTACAAGAACCCTAGCTCCTCACTCTCTACCAGTTTGGAGGCCATCCTGGAATGGGTTCACTCTGGCAAATTGAACAGAAAGAGCTTGGAAGAGGTTGCAGTCCCTCCTCGACTCACTTACCTCCCAAAGCATACCACAGGAATAGAAAGGGGAGTCCCTAAACCCAGGCTCCCCACTCACTGCCAGCTCAGAGGCCATCTTGGAATGGGCTGGCTCTAATCCAACTCCACTCAATTACACTACTAGGAGTGGCAACTGCTTACCCTGTTGACACCAAAAGACAATAAGGGAGAGCTTTCCTCATACCCTTCACTCTTTTAGAGTGGCCTGCTCAGCAGAGTAAATCAAAGGTCACATGCCACCACCCACAAAACGTCTTCAGGCCCACATAATAATGAAGCTAGACCCTATAGCGGTGAAGAATCTCAAACGCAATTTTGATTAAACAACACCCCAAATTATTCATTGCTGATCCCTACTACAATGAATCCAAATGCATAAAGATGACAAATATCATCTTTCACACTACGCGCCCTAAGAAATGGAACACTATCCTTAAACAGCACCTTCACATAAGGAAAACCACCAACATCCTGTACAGATAGAAACTGACAATCGCAAACTCACCTACGTTCACCTACGTTCAAAAGCTACTATATCCATCTTCAGAAAAGGAACGTTCATAATACAAGCCAGCAATGCCAACCTAAACACTTTTGGATCCATTTACCCAACTCTAAAAAACAACATTTCACTTTCACTGTCACAAGCCCTTAACCCCTCTAGACACTTTCCCCTAAGCACACCACATATAATGAAACATGCAAGAGCCCCACCATCAACTCCAATCCCTCTATCCCTTCTCGCCTTGCCCTCACCCCAATCGGGACTGAACATAGCGTTCCTGGGAAACCACTATCCCACACCACCAACCTTCGCTTGCATAACTTGATCTGCTCACCTTCCAACACACCTACAAGCCCAGCCCTGAACAACTGGTCAGCTCAAAATATATCACCACTATCACTACCCCCTTCCAAACAATTCCTTCATCTAACACCCCTCTAAACAAACCACACCCCCTTCTTCTCCCGCACCGACCTGTTGGAGTGTCAACAAAGCTGCTCTTGCCCCAACTCCTATTACCTACCCTCTACAATCATCAACACATTGGTGACACCTTCTCAGAGGGGCCTATACAGCTTTTCCAACAGACCTGTTACCAACAGTAAAGGACTTAGCAACCTCTCCAATCATACCCCGACTAACATCTCGAATGTCACTCCTACTAAGGGGTTCAACTAGACCCACATTTTTGGCTAACACTTCAAATGCTGGAGGCGGAGCGAAATTCAGAGTCAAACTGAAAATTGCTTGTGCGTCATTCTGTCATTGTAGTTATTTTTTTGCGGATACATCACATCTCAATTCAAAGCACGCTTGGCTCTAACATTAATGTATTCACAATAGTATTTAACATTGTTTGCAGAAAGTTTAGGGCTCTCCTTAAAGGAATTCTAGTAGAACAAATGGTAAATGTTGTATTTTAGTACACATTTAATGAGTTTACCTATTCTCACATGACATTTATTTTTATAATTATAGTTTTTCCAACAAGTAGTGAAAATTATGCAGAGCAAAACACCTGCGGTCAATTGCATTGGCCTCAAGCCATTAGTCCTTCAAAATACTTTTAGAAGATATTTGGGTCCCTTCATCTTCCCACCTCCCATGGTATTTTGAAAAATTCTGGCGAATAGTGCAGTTTAGGCCCATTTCTATAGTAATTATTCCATTGAATCAAATGAATGATTGAAAATAATTAATAAATTGCACTTTTACCCTAACCAAGCAGCCTGGTGCTGAGCAGTAATTGAAGGAGAGGTGAAGACTGCACTAATGTGGAAAAGGCAAGTTTTAGTATTTTGCCGAAGTACAGAAGACTGGAGTTCCTGGCGCTTTGGAGACAAAGCCAGAGAGTTCCTTTGCTTTGATGCCGAAAAGAATAAGCATCAGCGTCCAATAGGTACTAGCCTAATATTAGGATGATGCAGGAAGCTGACTACTGCAAAGCATAGGATTTTGGAAAGAATATAAAGAGTGATACAGTGGTGAAGAAGCAGAGAACCTATTTTATGGAGAGCGCCAAGATGTAGGCACAACCCTTTGATGTTACATCATTTCACGTTTAAAAGACTATAGACAGTAGAACAGTGAGTGAGAAGAAATTGTTAAGCAAGGGGGCAGTCCTCAGATGAGGCATGCAGGAGGATTTTGAATGATTTTCAAACAGGAAGTCCAAGATAGACTTCCATTATCTAGTTGTGAGAAGATAATTGAATTTACAGCATTCCTATGATTGTGGGATGGGATGATTTTGCATAGCATGAGGAGGTTGTTAATGCAAATAGAAAACATGCCTGATTTGTTGAAAGATTGAGAAAAAGTAGTTTAAAATTAATATAGAATTTTTTGCTGAGTCAACCCTGAGTGGTCAAGCTCCACCACCACCAAAGTGAAGACCATATCTATTCAGTTAAGGTTCCATAAAGATGAGGCCCTCTGTGTTGTCAATATTGAGTTTCAATTTGACTTGATCCTGGAGGCAACTGCGAAAAAGCAAGATCATAATTTCTCTTGGGCAGAACCCAGATCATTGCTGAAGAAAATGATCCTTATGATATCACCTGCATATGTCATCACTGAGAAACCAAAGGGTTGTATAAATAAAACTAACATAATAAGATAAAGAGAAAACAATGAAGGGCTCAGAGAAAAGCCCTGTGGGATTCTGCAAGTGAGAGGTCTCGAACATGACTAGAAGAGGGGGATGTGGACTGTTTTTGCCTTCTCAGATAAAAAAAAAAGGTAATCCAGTCCGGGGCAGTACCTGCAATGCTACATTGCTCCAAATAAAGGATATTTAAAAAAAAAACGTTTTTATAAAGTTTTAAAACCATCATGTTATTACAGTGCATATGAATATCACCTTAAGCACATACATTGTTATTTTAAAATGTACTCTTTATGTGACATAGCCTATCCTTTTTATAAGTGCAGACAATAGATGTATACCTCAGTGAACAATACAAAGAAACTGTGTCGGAGTCAGCTGTAACCTGTGTTTAGACGGGTGATCACAATTATGAAATACTATAGCATACTTATTTGCACCCCGAGTAAACTTGGTCTCTCACTGGTGGTAAGTCTATTTAACTCAACGTTGTGTCTGCTCTTCCGGTGAGAAGTGTGTATCATTCTTTGATTGTCTTCTGCCTCTTATACAGTCTCTATTTAATTGTTAACCACACACCAGTATAGTGTTTTATGCAGTTGGGAGGGCCTGTCTTTTAGGGTGGCCTATAATCAGAAAGCCTTTTAGTCTCCAACACTATTGCTTCCCTCTATCTGTTCTATGAGTGTGTATAACTGAGTTTCTCATTGTTGTCCACCAATTTCTTTGTCTCCCTTAAACAGTTTTTTTTGTTAAGTGCTATTGTTGCTCTTCATGACATATCTGCACAACATGTTGCTACCCCAATGTTCAATTATGCACACCTGCTAATTCTTCTTTCTTTTGGCTCTTGGCATTAAGACCATTATGCTCACCCTCCGAGTACAGTCTGTTCTCCCACCCACTACATTTGCTATTGTTTGAGTCATGTTTCCATTAGTCTAATAGATTTGAGCACTCCAAAAGACAGATTGTGATAAAATCTCTCTTTAGACCCTCATGTTTGAAAGATTAATCTTTAATCTCCATATTGTTCTGAGCTTCCTTGGGGTGAGATAGTTTTGATATAGAAATTTAAATTGTATTCAATTAGAGGGTAATGATGACACTGCTGGTGAGTGTAAAGCATTGAAGGAGGGCTGCCATCGAGTAGACCACTCTCTTAGAGTTCAAAAAAGTTTAACTGCCTAAAATGAAGCAATTTTGATCATGAGCTGAGACAGAGAGCAAGGGCAACAATCTATTTGCTAGCACCTTTCCCAGGAATTTATAGTGTATATTTATCATAGAGAGTGGCCGCTTCAAAAGTTCTAGCAAAACTATCACAGCTAGATTGCAGAATTAATACTAGAATCTCTGTCATTTGCGGATGCATGAGTAAAGTTTGAGCCTGGTTATAGACATCCAAGACCTGAGGAGTCAGCAGTCTTTTGTAAGTTGTTTAAAATGTGTTCAGCATGCCACCCGACCCTGGGTTCTGGCCCTTAGTTATCACTTCTATAGCTTGAGTAGTTTCAGCCAGGGGTGCCTCCAGAGCAAGTCTTTGATGTTCTGATGAAATGGGAAGAGCCTGATGTTCTTAGAACGTCACTAAATGCACCCTATAGCTCACATGGCAGCGCATCCAAGGAGGTGTAGTAATTAACAAAAATGTCATTGTTGTTGGTCTGTGCATAGTACACGCTCCGGGTTCTCTCCTCACAGCATCACCCCTGGAATGTGGAGGACCTCCTCGGTCAGGAAGCTTGCTAACAACTTGCCTGATTTATCACCCTCTCAGAGTATGTAAATTGCTTGAAAACAAATAGGATCAATCTATGTTTGATCGTCTTGTACCTTTCCCTACTGTTGCGGGGATTCTTCTCATGCACAGAACTATGCACAGGAAACCAGGACCTCAGTGAATTGTGGTGTACCAAAAAACTCACCTCAGTACCCAGAACCCCTATCCGACTAGCATCAGTGTCTCATTCGTTCTCCGTATCATCTCGAAGCAACCAATGATTAGACAACCCAGAACAAGTGACTTAGAGTACTCTCAGGAATGGTGGGAATCAGAAACACCTTTTCATTATTATTCTCATATCAGTCCACAACAAGAGTAATCAGAGACACGGTAAAGATTAAAATGTTTATTTTTAACTACGTGCTCTAAGGTGCAGTACTTTGGCTAATATAAGCAGGCAAATGATTAAAAACAAAACCGTCAGCATTGTTACAATACCATAGAAAATGAAGGGAGAAATCATATTACAAATGATAGTGGATAACAAGTCCTATAATACTTTGCGAACCGCCCTCTCTTGATTGGTAAATTAGTTTTATAAACTAATAGAAGGTCTCTAGGTTTGAATGGGGAGCCCCATACCGTAAATATCAGCTGAAGTGAATCACATCACAGGATCAGCTCTGCTCTGTGTCTGGAAAAGGTTTTCTCCAAGTGTCTGAATCATGCATGCAAATGAAATATTAAAGGCACCCGAGTTTCAGATATGTGCAGCTGTGTGCGTGTTATGTCTAGAGCGGGGGCCGATCAAACTGAATTCAACAGCATACATTGTTATTTGACCTTGACGGCTTCTGCACACAGTGTTCAGACTAAGGTCGCGGTGCACGTCTAGGGATGTGAACAACAGACCGTTCTCATTTGAAGAAAAGGCAAGCAAGCAGTTTTACATATAATAACAGCTACCTGTAGTGTTGTGTGCAAAAGCAGCAAAGTGGCAAGATGGCGTTTTACTTCTAAAGCGCTTATGCTAACATAGCAATGTGTGGACATAAAACCCCGCCTCCACTACACTACATGCTAGTAATCGATCATTGCTCTGAATATCAACCCCATAATCCCTCAGAGGAGTACGAACAGCAGTCTCTTTCATGCATACTTCCCCCTCTAGCAGCACTCGAGCCCCAATTACTATCCTGATACACACTACCCAAATCATTAGCTTTAACACTTGTAATTGTCAGCTTGCTCCCTAATGTACCTGCACTGTCCCTACAATAGTTCACATTGGCAGCCCTCACAGCCCCCCAAAAAGCTGCATCTCACAGCGCTGCCACCTAATGTTTCCATGGGAGAATGCTAACAGTCTATATACCCGAGCCCAGGTTAAGTAAGAGCAGCCAGTGGCCCTTATTATTTTGCACATGTACTGAGCTTCAGCCACGAGTCCCATATTCAGGAAGGTTTCTGGGTCATCTGTGTTGCCACTAATCATTAATGTGCTGTCTCCTAAGCCACTGGTGACAATCAAGCCCAAAGATTAATGGAGTGCCTACGCTTCTGCAGCAGCCCACTCAGCATGTGTAGACTAGTGAATTGGTCTGTCAACCATTTGTGTTTTTCTCCTTTCTTCTGGTCTGGATTTCAATCTGTTCTGGGTTCCAAGGGTTTGCAGAGCTTCAGCCCATTTCCATGCTTCTGATGTATAAGTATAGACATGAGATTTCCCATTGTACAAGATTTTCAGGTCCACTTGGAATGAAAACATGTACTTGAGGTGTGATTCAGGGAGTTGTTTCTTAACTTCCAGATATGGTCTCCTCTGTTGTTGCACCAGTGGAGTGTAATCTAGAAAAATCTGTACTTTTTCATCATCAATTGTGTATAGCCCATCCAGGCCAGTCTGGAGCTTCTGTGGTGCCCTGACCCAAAGGATCTGGCTATCTATAATGCCTAAACTGTGTGACCCTGGGCAATTGCTTTCCTTCGCTGTGAATTCTTTTCCATGATCATTATATTTTAGGGCACCTTGAAATAATTGTTCAGGATGCAAACGGTAGAAACCACTCTTGTATACTGTTACTATGCCATAATGTTGCTCAATCCATAACAATAAAGGCTCAAAACACCTGCCTAGGCATGCTTGCCTTCCACAACCAGGCAACTGCCAGCCAGGCTTTTGTCATGGGAATGGTCTATTTCATAGCACGAACATGATTACAGTTAACCCTTCACCCTGTGAAAAATGCTGCACATCATGCCAACAGTGTCACACATAGCGCATTGCATGGCCTCTTCAAGGAGCAGAACTCGAAGAAAATTGCCCTGCCTGCCCACTTTTTGGCAGTGCTGGGGTCATCTTGCCTAGCACACTGCAGGATTATGCCACTGTGGCTGTAGTTTAAAAATGTACCGTCTATAGACCTGGTTGGCCCTTTCGAAGGCTGTAGTTAAAATATGGTTCTGTGCCTGTGCAACTGAGAAGAATTTTGCTGGGGCAATAGGTTGTAAGTGTTGCATTTAGTGACCCTTCCAAAAAACATTCAATGCTAAAGCTCTTAGTTCGTACAGTGAGGTCCCCTATCTAAATGTTGGTCCTCATAGCTTTTCTTTCTGCATCTTCGGCATAGTATTCAAGGAATGAGATTCTGTCTTGCATGTTCTCAAAGTGCTTCCAGAGCACTCACATCGCGTTGTCAGGTTTCCTTCGGCTTCTGATAGTAACACTGCCAGTTTCTTCTGTCTGAGTTGACCCTACATCCAGCACTAGAATATTTGCTACCAGAGTTACATGAGTATGCTTCAAAGTGAGCACTATAGATTCAATATGTGAGCAGTGCCTGCAGTTGCAGTTCACCCCTTACCTCCATGCCCTAATCTTCAACTGTTAGCTCTCTCCTGTCTCTTACCTTCTCTTGCGTGTTCTGCCAATCTTCCACACATATCTTCAGTTCCTCTTTCTTTCTGAGCATTACTTTTTCTCACTGATTATTTCCCTTGTACACTCACCTTTCCCCCTGCTCCCTCCCTCACTCCTATAGCCTGTTACTTTCGCTCAGTGGCTGTGCCCCATTTTCATCCATTTTTCCACCCATGCTGTAACTTCCCATAGGATTGCCACCTGGTCAGTCTGTTACCTAAATAGTGGATATTTTTAAATAACAGCCGGTAAAAATACCCTTGGAACTCAACAAAAGCTCAAAGTTACTCTTGTTTGAAATACAAGGTCCTAGCAGTTAATACAAGTATATATCCAGGACCACTGGAGTTATGCAACTGTATGGCTGTGGTGTTTTTCGCATAGTTGTATATTTGCTGCATTTGTCACATAAACTATCATCTGCCTCATAATCTGCAGATTTTAGCAGAAAAAATTGCTTTTACCTTAAACAGTTCAAATGTTATTAAAAACGCAGCGACGTGTTGCCACACAGTGGAAGGACCTTTGCAAATGGTGACTGGTCACCTTTCTGTTGCTTATTTCTGTATTTTGGGTTTTAAACTAGTATTAATTAGATGCAACCAATGCTTAGACAGTGTTAGCAAGTGTAAAAATTACAAAATAGTATATTACTGCTATCACACAATGTGCAGCATCATGCCACATAATTTACTCAACCTCGCTCCATAATTTGGCTCTCCTCTGCTGAGGAATTTCAGTGGCCCTGCATATTTCCCATCGAAATTATTTCCAAGCAACATACATAATTCCTAAATTACTATTAAAACTGTTTAACCTTTTTCTCCACACATTTCTGATGTTCTGACTTGATGACTTCGATACTCAGCTGTTTAATGCAGTAACTGCTGGCTTCACATTCACTCTGCTCCAGATGAGGTCTTATTTTTGTTTTTAATTCCGAGTGTGTATTGTGAACTCTTCAGGGCTAGTATACTTTCCATAACAATCACTGTACCTTGTTCATTTTAAACCACACTGTCATTTTAGTTTGGTGACACAAAATAAAATGAAATAGTTTGAGCAAAAAGTTAACAGTTGTGATTGAATTTTTTTTTCAAAAAGGCTAATAGCTGATGTTTCCATAAGTTGCTATTCACTTACCAGCCTCATCCTCATTTGTATCTGAAAATGTGGCAACGCTAGGTACATCTATCATATGTCCACTTTAAATTCACCTCTTTCCTACATTCTCTGCAAAAGCATGTTGTGATGTGATGTGGGTGTATTCCTTTATGTTTGCAGGATGCTCTGTTCATTCCTGGACGGGGAGGGCTTGCTTTACTTCACACCTTTAAACCCTTTAACTTTGCCAGTCCTGCCGCTGTTGTCAGGAAGATACAATGATTAAGCAATGAAAGGGCCATGAAAGGGAGTCTGCTAAAAGAAAGAAAGAGGTAAAAAAGGCAAACACAGAGGAAAACTATGAACAGCAGGGCTTTAGGATGGACTGAGTAATTCCCTCGATGAACCTTGATTACTGCCTGGCAGCCTCATCCCAGCCCATGGCACCTGATGGGGGTCTGAAGCCCTTTCAGCCCAATGATTGTTGCGCGCCTGCCCCTACTGACAGACATTCAATGTCTCTGGACCGCTTTACCCCATACAATCTGATACAAACACCTGCACGTCCTCCCCCACTAAATCAAATGCAACTGTCCAAGCTTAATGAGTTACTAACTCACGTGGAATACCAACTAGAGAAAGTAATACAAGGCCTCAACAAAATTATAATTAACCAAAATATGTTTCTGGACAGTGCCCATCACCCTCCCCCCCACATGCAGCAACGGACAACTCCTAAGACGAACCAAGACACAATCACACATCTGGACCACAACACCCATCAGAAACAAAGCCCAGAGACCTTGACGAATGATTGCCATAATATCTCTGAGTGAAGCGGAGGAACTAGCTAACTCATATAACTCGGAACCTCTTAGATTCAACCCCTCCTCTAAGATTCAGGTTTTCATGGGAATGGAAAGAACCCCCACATCAACGAAAAAGACCAGAACCCCAGCACACCTCATTAACATCCCTGTGACTTCGTCCCCTAAAGAACCCAAGATCTGCAAAGAAACCAAATGAATACTCATAAACTGCAGATCGGCAAACAAGCATGCAACAGAAATAGCAGAAACCATCCTAAACTACGACATTGACATCGCATTCGTCACAGACACGTAGCTAAAGGAATCCTCTGTCTTGATTATGAACATGTTAGACCCACCAGGGTTTTCAATCATCAAGAAAGACGGGAAGGACTGCCACGGTGGGGGCATCACCATTATCCCCAAGAACAACATCAGCATGGGTGAAACAAATACCTTCACCTATAACACATTTGAACATCTCAGCACCACCAGAAAGATAAACCACAACATGACATTAAACTGTCACAAACTTCACAACCCACCAGGTAAAGTACACTCCTTCGGTGAACACCTAGTAGATCTGAACACTCACTGCTCACTCTCTCATGGCAAAGATATTATCCTAGGGGACCTCAGCCTTCACTGGAATGATGAAAGCAATACCCTAATCCAATCTCTAAAACATATCTTACTCAGTAAAACTTCTCCCAGCTTTGCAAAGGTTAAACCCAGCCCAAGGGATCTGCTCTGGATGCTATCATAGCTAAGGAAGAAACACTAACAATTAACAACATCTTCCCCATCAACTGGTCAGATCACCACATCGTTTTGTTTCACATCAACAATACTTGTCACCACCCAATGCCCACACATAAAACCCTTCGATGGGCGGGAAACATAAGGCAAATTCCTGTTGCGGAAAATGGGATCACTACTCCCCCACACATCAGAAAACCTTTCAACAAGCAAACGCACCACCCAGTACAACTCAACAATGTCCTCCATACTGGACAAAGTAGCCCCTGTGCAGCTGAAAAGAGTAAGAAACACCCTCAAGATCATGGTTCAGTAAAGACTTTAAGATTTAGAACAGCAGAAAGACTCTGGTGAACAATTCCATCCACAACCCACATAGAACAACTCAGAAGCGAACAGGGGAAGATCAAGCTTTCCCTTGCAGATAACAACCAGTCATCCATCGGGAACCCCCCTTCCGTAAAGGAAGCCAACAACCTCCCTTCTCACCGAACGACCTCAATAACTTTAGACCTGTCTTCAATCTCCCCTTCTAGCCAAAACGCTGGAGAGATGTGTTCTCTCACAATTTAACCAACACAACAACGACAACATTCTCCTGAATTCTCATCAGTCAGGGTTCAGAAAAGGATGCAGCATGGAAACATCTATTTTGAACACTTTAGATAACCTTCACCAATCCCTGGATGCAGACCTATGATGTCTGCTCATACTCCTTGACCTACCGGAGGCCTTCGACATGGTCAACCACAAGATCCTCTTGGAGTCCCTCCAAAAAAGGACTGGCACAGAAGAAGTGGTCCTATACTGGTTCACATCTTTTCTATGAAACCAATCTCAACAAATAAAAATAAATAACCTGCCCTCTGACACAACCGCAATTACCCGGGCGTCCCCCAAGCCTCAGTCCTCTCGCTCACACTGTTCAATGGCTACGTGGAGCCCCTCACAGTCATTCTCAACCAAGCAAATATCCCCTTCCATCAATGCAGATAACACCCAGCTCTACATGGAAATCTCTTCACTTGACAACATACACCGGTTAAATGCCACCCTCAAACAAGTCCAACACTGGCTGGCCCACAACCTCCTAAAATTCAACCAAGATAAGATTGAAATTCTGCTTATATAAAAAACAGAACCGTCCCCACAGGATGGCTAAACTCCATTAATGCTCTGAACTGCAACCTATCCCTAGCTGACTCCACCAAATCTCTAGGAATCACACTGCACCCTAAATTGACTATGAAAGATCATATAAAGAATAGTGCGAAGAGTGCATTCTACAAACTAAAACTACTGAACAAAATCAAACGCTACCTACTGCCGAATTATCTCAAATCTGCGGCACAAGCCCTGGTGTTGTCTAGATTAGACTGTGGAAATGCCACCCTCACAGGAATTGCAAAATCCCACCTCAGCACCCTTCGAACCACAATAAATGCAGCAGCTAGAATGATCACAGGATCAAAACATGTGACCACATCTCCCCTGCCCTGAAAGAACTATACTGGTTCCCAATTGAAGCTTGCTGCAGTTTTAGAACAGCATGCCTATCTCACAAAGCCCTTCACATGGGAAAACCAGCTTACCTCACCTCTAAACTCAAAAAGGCAGGCAAAGGAAGAAACCTAAGGAGCTCAAACACCCTACTCCTCATTCCGCCGAAAACTCACAAGGAAAAAACCCTGGTATGCTCCTCGAGCAATGCTCCACATATCTGGAACTCCATCTCAATACATATCTGGACTAACCACTCCTTCCTGAGGTTCAAAAGACAGCTTAAGGATCTCTTCCTAAAAGAACATCTCAACTAGCAGGACATTAATCACCCACAAAGACTTGACCCCAACCCTAACAGAACAAAACATAACATGTACATTTGTAAAGCACTCTGATACCCCCGGGCTTTGTCAGCACTATTTAAAACCCTTAAATACATACATAAATAAATAAATAGATAGATAAATAAATAAGTGTAGCCACACAGGAAGTCTTCAAATTGAACCTCGGAGTCCACTTCTCAGTCCTATGTATAAGTGGAAGCAAGGGGAGTCCTTCAGGTCTTCACAAAGGTCTCAACCAGCAGGTCCAGTCCTCGATTTTGCTTCTGCCGCTCCAGAGAGTGTTCTTATGAGCTGTGGGCAAGGTACCAGCTCTGTAGGGTTCAATCGTCAAAGAGAGGGTGTGAATCCTGGACACTCCCTAACCAATGAGAAAAGGGTTCCCAGTTGCAGCCTTTCCTTTAGCAGCACAACCTGTCTGCCTTACTGCAAACTAGCCCATAGTACACTATTCTGAGGCAAGTTAGACCTGACAGAATCTTTCTACCTTTGGAGGGAGCTGGTGTGTCAGCCACAGGTTTGTTTAGGGAAATTAGCAGTTCCCTCCTTTTCAAATTCACCAAATTGCTTTTGGGACCACCCACCCTTCCCATGAGTCTGGTGCAAAGCTGGTGGCAGATGGCCTAAGGAAGAATAAGCTTTTTTCCCTCATGTCTCCCTTTACAGTTAAGAATATGCAGACCGTATGCTGGTCCCTTTCAAATTAATTAATTCCTTGGACCCTCTCCTGCTTCCCTTCCTGTTATGAGAAGTGTCACAATCCTTGCCACTAGAGGTTCCTTTCAAAAGGCTAAACCTTTTTATCCAGTTCTGGGAACAGTTTTCATACTTCATGAAGGTGCAGCATCAACAAGGTCCAGATGCTGGCTAATGTGAACTAGCTTACTGGAGGTCAGGTAGGTAAAGTGTAACTTTTCTTTAAAAAAATTAGACTTTACCAATCAATTGGATTTAAATACGTATTTAAAATAGTGGTTTAATCATTTCTAAAGCTTATCCCAAAGCAGAGTTAGGAGTCTTATGATTTTATCTGATTTTAGTGTTTTTCATCGGACAATTACAGGACTAACAGTGAAAATCCCTTTTCTGGGGCAAGTCAATGTATATACATGCCAACATTAAGGGGCATATTTACAACGAGGCGATAAAAAATTATCGCCGCTTTAGCGGCCGTTTTCGGAAGAAAAGCAGCGATAATTGTATCGCTATATTAGCAAGGCCACGCTAACGCGTGAAACCTTGCTTTAGCGTAGGGAGGTCTAACGCCCAGCTTTGCATCTGTAATGAGATGCAAAGTGGGCGTTCCTGACCTGACATGATAGGAGAAATGTCGCTAAGCGACATTTCTCCTATCATCAAGCCCCACACTATGAGGCATAGCGTCAGGAAAAGTAGCGATAACACCTGTAATCGCTACTTCCCTAACACCTGCTTCAGGACTGACTTACCCATGATATCCTATGAAAGGTGGATATCATGGCTAAGTTTGTGAGTCCCTATCAACTAGCTAAAGTGAGATTATCGCTGGGTTTCCAGCGATAATCTCACGTTAGCCAGTTAGCGCTAGGATTTTTATCGCTGATGAGATAAGCGTTGCTAATAGCACGCTATCTCAGCGATAAAAATAGGCGCTAGCTGGCGATAATTATCCGAGCGCTAAGTGCGCTCAGCGATAATTATCGCCAGTTGTTGTTGATATGCCCCTAAATTCTTACAGGTAGCACTTTTAAATACTAGGCACGCTATTTTGGGTGGCTCATAATAGTCCAACCCATGCATAAAGTACCATTTACGCATGTGCTGGAATTACAAGTTTGAAGATTTTTAACACATCTGATAGTTATCGGATGTGTTAAATACCTCAACCTTCATTAAATTTAGCAGGTCAAATCTGCCGAACTTTAACAGGGGATAACATACAGTATTTACAGTCGCATGCTGATTTTGATGCGTTAAACACCAAAATGTGCATGTTATTCCCCCATGAACTCGTAATAGATGTAACTTATCGTACCTGACAAATAACTTATCCTGTGGCATCGTTATTTATCATGAGTGATAAATAACACCTTCACTTGAAACTAGGCCCTTTGTGTGCTTCAAGCGAGTTAGAGGTGACTTATTAAATATTTAAAACTAGGGTTCCTTTCTTCCAAAGAGGGTTATTTTGACAGGTTCGCTCACAGGATCATAAGCTGGAGGAGCTAATCTCAGGTATGTCTGAAGCCATGTTTTTGTCACTTTAGAGAATGGCACCATACATTCTGTAGGTGACAATTAACTTTCCATGATTTTGATGTTTTGTCTTGCACCATATTCTACGGCCTTACTGTAAAGGTACATTTATCAGTTGGGGATTATCAAATGTCACCATTCTTTAGGGATAAGAGCTCACACCCTGAGGCATGGGCAGCAGTGGGCCACTGCGCAGAATTAAAAAACAACCAGCGGTACCAGTCAGAAAAATGGGAGTGACAACTCAGAAAGAGGCACGTTCTTACATATGGCTTTTGAGAAGTGCCAAAAGTTGGCAATGTGAGTATACATTCATGTTGTGAGGTCTGTGATGGTGTGAGGAACAAAGTGGTCTTCCCAATTTCACCGAGCCCTACATGTTTTTGACAAATTCCCATTTTCCATTACCCTTCCCTCTGTGGTCTATCTTCCTCTTTTTAAGTGCTACTGGAGTATTACAAACAAGACCTCTGGGAGCAAGACATTGTATTTATGTCTTGAGGACAAAAGAGAGTGGTTACAAAAATATTTGTTTAACTCGAAATCTAATGTGGTTGACTGCTTACATGTTGCAAACCCTTCTACAATGACTGTGATATTTGTGAGGAACTTTACCTGGACGCCGCCACTTGCCGACTAAGTGAACTGGGAAACCGCCAACTCATCTTGTAACCTCCCCGTGTCCCTGGAGGGATTGACCGCCATATCGCCGTTTAACAACTTGCAGCACCCGCATCGCGGGTGCCGCTGCGCGGCATTTGGCGTGGGGTCGAGGCTGCAGGAGCGCCGGAGAGCACCCGGAAGGAGGAGGGAACAACAGCGTGAGGTAACTGAGGGCGCGTGCTGCAGGGACTCTCTAGACCAGGAGTCCCTGCGCTGCACAGGGGTGCACGGCCGCGCCCCCAGCAAGACACGCCCCCGGCCGCAACGCCTCCTTTAAGAACAGCGCTCTTCCGCTCAGCGGGACGCGAGCAGGACGCCGAGCGAAGCCCGGGCAAAGGGCGGGCCCTCTGTGGCCCTCAGAGGCCAGAAGAGGCTGGACTGGGCCACAAACCCTGGTCGGTTACACTTAGCTCCTTTTTGCTACTACTGCTAGGAAATACGGGTTATGAACTGTCGCGAAACTAGAAGTATGGCCGCTGTAGGAGCTAAAAAACTCACTGGAACTCTGGACGATTTTATCACCCGCACTCATGCGTTAATCGACGAGGGAATAATACTAATGGATAGGAGAGTGTCCCAAGACTTGGCCATGGCCAAGCGATCCTCCCTGGGCCTTATTGCACAGGCACAGACACCTAACATTGACTCTCGGACAGATATACAGGCCCTAGTACATAGCACTGGAGAGACTGGGGATCTTGATGCTTCAAACACTTTACAGGATCTGGAGGCTTCTCCTAACCTTCATCTCCTAACAGAGAGTGGAGCGCAACAAAGTGAGTCAAACACCTCTAACACCATATCCGCTACAAAAGAAAGGGGCCGGATAGAAGGGGCAATCCCCAAGCAAAATCGAAAGGCCAATAAACCATCCATTCCTAAAGGAAAGAAGGTTCGAATTCCCCCTAACCACCCTAACATGGATAAATTGCCAGTAGTTTTACCTAGTCCCACAGGGGGACCGCATTCTATTAAGAGTGGTTTACCCTTGAGCCTTCCAGACGACACTATCATCGACCAAAGTCTGGAGGAAATTCTGGAGCTGAGCGGGGAAGTTGGTAATTTAGCAAAATCACCATCACAGGAGGGGAATGGTTCAAGCATAAATAACACCACTATTTTTAATATGTTAAAAGTATTGCTGGAACCCATAGAGGCTAGATTACGCTGCCTGGAAACTGTCCTAAAAAACATACATAAGGATATAAGTGCCCCTAGTTTTACCTTGAACAACAAAACCGCCCAGGTCACCATCCCACCTAATACGGCCAACAAGCCTTTGGTGGTTGTTAACAGAACGTTGGAGACCAAAAATGTGGCCCCCAAGGAACCTAGTAACACTCCAAACCAGGTTGGCACCAAAACAAAGCCCTCTGTAATTGACCAAACTCAGAAAACAGATCAAACCCAGAAAACAATTAAAATTAATCCAACCCCTCAGGCTACATCAAGTGATTGCTTATCACAGCCTCTAAATCTTGATGCACCCGACAGAGCCAAGGGCATGGCCCGCAGAAATATTCACCTTCCCCCTGATGCCTGTCCCTACGTGATCATTCTCACTGGTGTTACTGAAATCCCTCCATCAGAAGTAGAATCGTACCAGGCTCTTAAAAACAAAGTATGTCACTGGCTATCCAAAAATTATCCCCTCCCGCCAAACATACCGAGCAATATTCTAATGATAGAGAGAGTTCCGTGGGTGGGAGGCAACAGAAAAAACCTACAAGGGGACTGCTTAGTGGTCACCTTTGAGAATACGGAGGTTGTAGATTTTATTTGTAGTAGTGGATCCCCTAGATATCAGGCGAGCACGGTGACTGCTAGACCTCTTTCCTACTTTTATCTACCACAAAATCAAGCTGATAATCGATGGAGCTGGTTAAAAGGACCACATGACCGTAAATCCAGACAGAGACTTAATCCCCCCTGGGAAATACAATCCCTTGGGTGGGAGGAGGGGTGGGATGCGGGATGGAACCTGGCAAGGAGCAGAAGAGGTAGACCGCGCCAAGGCGGTCCTCTTGTTGGTCCACATCACATCCAACCTTATTATTACCACCAGCTTACAAATGGTCTAGACAATCCCTTGCACTTTCCAATAGCCAATCGCTTTGAATGCCTGTCAACCACAGACTGGGTTGACTGACAAACACAGGGCTCGTCAATTGGACGGAGTTATCAGATTATTCCTATTCAACCATGTAAGGATGTTGCTACGGAGGACTTGATTAAATTAAACTTATCTCCTACGCCTGACAAAGGCCCGGCGGAGGGCGAGTGCCGGGGAGCGCTTACCCCTCCTAACGTAGATTCACTATATTGTAAATTTCTCACCTGGAATGTGGCGGGTTTAAATGTAAAGGCTCTAGATCCCATTTGGCAAGGGTTCGTAAAACAATACGACATCCTGGCAATCCAAGAAACATGGGACACCACCACAAGTTTTTCATTGGATGGTTTCCGCAGTTTTTCTACTCCAGCAGTTCCAGGAGCAAGAGGGAGAGCAAAGGGTGGCCTACTCACACTGTGTTCTCTGGACTTGGTGGGGGTTTTTAAAAAATTAGATTCCGCACCCATGAACACGTTAGTTGTGGAGTGGACTCTACCTGATTCAAAAAAATTTTTGCTTATTAATTTCTATAATTCCAAGGAGGTTTCCTACGCGAATGAGCATTTGACCTCCCTGTTAGACTTCCTGTCAGTCTATAGACAAGATTGCATTTCCGTCCCAGAGATGGTAATCCTGGGTGATTTTAACATTCACCCTTGTGAGGGAGATTGCTATAACGATAGATATGGGGGTTTACCGACCGAGGGCATTCCCCATTTCGAACACACGAACGAGGGTGAGTGTCTTGAGACTTTCCTTGCGAACTTAAACCTATTTGAATTTGATCAGTGCAAAAATGAACCCAGAGCCCCAACCTTTATTGGGAGAGACGCCAACACCGTCATAGACTATATTTTTGTATCAACCGGGGTCCTGTTAAAGGCATGTGAGTATAGGGTTGTTACTGCTAGTTTCAGTGATCATCATCCTGTCCTCCTAATGCTGGACCTAGACTGTTTCCGGACCAGTAGATTGACAGGCGTGGCAGCTTCAAAAGACTTGACGACTAAGGACCAGGGAAGGCGTCTAAAATGGGGGATGATTGTCCCTGATCAATTCTTCCAAACATTAGCCCAAGAGTCGGAGGCTAATATGGCAGTGTGCTTAGATCCAACCGCCCTGGGCTCCGATGTAGTGGCTGCATAGGAGGAGATATGTGTAAGGATCTCTAAGAACCTGGAGCCAAGGCCAGGCGCACAAAGGAATAAGAAGATTTACAAATGGTTTAACAAGGAATGCTCGCTAAAACACAGTGCCCTGCTGAAAGCACTAAAATATAAACCCAGAGACAGGCCCTTAGTGGCTAACCTAAGGAAGGAATACAAAATTGCAGTTATTAATCGCAAAACCCAAATTAAGGAGGAAGCTTGGGATAGTTTACTATCCATTGATGTATTGAGAGACAGCAAAAACTTTTGGGCCACTGTGAACCAGCCTTTTTTTTCCGAGGATGGGAAAACTGATATGGACTGTGCGATCGAAGACGATAGATGGCTAGGCCACTTCAAACAGATTTATGAATCCACAGCATTAACTTCACCAGTCAGTGCCCATGCTTCATCCCACCTGGTTATGGAGTTTAACACCACCGAGGTTGAAAGGGCGATTACAGACACAAGTAAACACAAGGCCCCGGGACCTGATGGGGTCCCCGCAGATCTCTACATCCAGTATCCGCAATTTTGGTCAAAAATATTAACCAATGTTTTCAATGCGATACCTGCAGCTGGTTTTCCTTCCTCCTGGTCTACCTCTATTATTGTGCCCATCTTCAAGAAAGGGAACAGGGGGGACCCTGCCTGCTACAGGCCAATCTCCCTGTTGGACTCTGCCGTTAAGATCCTGGGCAGAGTCATTCTGCAAAGACTGGGGGATTGGCTTGTGGAGAGCGGGATCCTTTCGGAACTACAGTATGGTTTCAGAGCACATAGAGGGACCATGGACCAATGTTTAAACCTTCACCTCATTATTAGCAAATACACCGTGGTGAAGGGGGGGGCTTCTTTATTTGGGATTTATGGACTTATCTTCTGCTTTTGATTTGGTTAACCGTTCAAAATTGTGGATTATTTTGCGTGACTTGGGTTTGGACACTACTCTGGTTAATTTTTTGCACGACCTCCATCAAAACTTGTCCGCCTCTGTTAGGGTAACAAGGGAAGGAAGATGCACGGTGAAGTTTAGGTCAGGGAGAGGGGTCAGACAAGGCTGCATCCTGGCCCCTCTCCTCTTCACACTGTATATTAACTCCTTGGGGAAATCCCTGAACTCAGCTACCTTGGACATGCCGCGTATGGGGGGGCTACCTATTCCGGTCCTCCTATACGCGGACGACGCTGTCCTTATAGCTCGGACTGGTACGGGCCTGCAAAGACTATTAGATCACTTTGGTGGTTTTATGGAAGCCTTGGACCTAAAGATTAACACTGCTAAATCTCATGTTATGGTTACAGGTTCACGGAAGAAAAATATGAAGGTTAGGTCCTTCAGCTGTAACAGTTCTCCAATTTCGAGGGTACCCTTCTTTTGCTATTTGGGAGTCACCTTTGACGAGAAAGGAACTTGGGGTGCCCAACTGAAACTAAAGGAGAATGGAGTTAGCAGATCCACCACAGCTCTTATGCATTTCTCCAAAAGATTGGGTTCGAGACCCATGGAAGCCATGACTCGTATTTATAGAGCCAAATGTGTGGCAATTGCATCCTATGGGGCAGATATTTGGGGCTACGTTTCAGCCCCAGGTATCCAAATTGCAGAAAACAATTTTATACGAGCCTTGTTATCACTCCCGAAATCATCTCCTACATATTCAATCCATAACGAAATAGGCTTGGGACATGTCACTGATCTCTTAAAAATGTCCCCACTGTTATGTTGGATTAAAACCTGGACAAATGAGGAGATCACATTGAATCATTGCATTCTCAAAGATTGTATGACTCTGGATAAAGCAGACAGCATACCGTGGCTGGCGTATGTTAGAGCGGCATGCGCTAGGCTAGGGCGCCCGGATATGTACTCTTTTCCACAGAATCTTAAGAAAGAGGATGTAAGGTGGGTCAAGCAGCACTTTCGAAATATGTTGGAGGCTGAGAGGGAAACGGTTGAGCTTTGTAAACCAATGGTAAGATCATTTTACCAACTTTCGTCGTCCATGGCTATGGAACCTTATTTAAAATATGTAACCAAACCATATCATCGTTTCCTACTTATAAGGTTCAGGTTCAACCTGATACATCTTGTGCTTGGCTCGTACACAAAGTGGGGTACTCCAGAAGATTCCCCACCCTGCACCTGCGATTTTTTTTCCACACAGGACACTCTGCACCTAGTTATGCTTTGTGAACATTATTTGGTGGCCCGTAAAAAATTTCTTTTCCCTATCTTGAAAGACTTAAACTTTGCTCAGGTACGGCCGGCTCTATTATACCTACAGATGTTAAACTCGGTACAGGTCACATATGGTGTAGCTTGTTGTTTGGTAGCAGCCGTTAGACAAAATAAAACAAGACTTGTCCCAAAAATCAACCACCAAACCTGACACTTGCAAAAAAAAAAATAAAAAAAAATTGGTGGGAATGTTTAAAATATACTGAAATGGGTACTCCCTATATCTATTTTTTAAACTTGTTCTTGTAAATCCTTTTTTAACATGTTTTTTATCCAGGATTGGCAATCACCTTTAAACTTGTTTAATTGTATTTTAACCTTGTTTTATGTACTATGTATTGCTTTTATGGTTTTAATTACCCGAATAAAGTTCTTTGACTGACTGACTGACTGACTGTGATAGCTAAGCGTGGGACTCATTGTATTTAGTTTTACATCTAAGTAATCAGAGAATTTCATGTTTTTTATTATCATGTGAGGTTTCTATGGCACCAATGCATGAAGGACATGGTAGTGGTGCTAGACATGTTTCCCATTTATTTGTGCATTTGTCAGTCTTTCTTTTCTTTGCCAAGTATTAGGCTGCAACCTCTAAATTGGTTGCCGTAAGCGGGACTAAGTCATAAAATGAATCTATTGTTACTCTGATAGCTTACTTGATTTCCTTCGTGTTTTGGAGGCTTTTTGTTTACATTTTCAGGTTCTTTCCTGAGTGTTTTGATGAGTGTATTCCTAATCCATATTATGGATTTGTGGGTTCTGAGTTAGTTTATTTCATGCTTATTCCACCATAACTCTTTCTGATGCCCATTTTTATTTTTCTTATTCTGGGTATGATTATTGGAATGTTTATGAATGGATGAATGGATGAAATCACCATTTTCTGTCTTCACACTGTGGATCATAAGGTGGATGTGAGTTTCCCTTGCTTTCCTTAATGGAAAAGAAATGGACATGCAGATAGAGGCTGGGATCGCTCAGAGGGTTTTTGGTTGCATGAAGCAGTGGGGTAACGAAAGTTCAAAGGGCCCCCCTGCAATATACACGGAGGGGCCCCCGCTCCGGATTTATTCCGGAGCGCTCAGGCATAAGTACTGTGCAGAGGGGGCCCTCTGCAGCTCGGGGGCCTGTGTTACGCCCCTGGCATGAAGATTTCCTTTCCTCAGCTGCCTTGCCCATTTGACTTAGGAGATGAGACAATGCTTGCCTTCTTGGATCTTACACTGCCATAGAGAGTGTGGGCTGCAGCAGCTATTTTGGTTTGCTGCCTATAAGCCCACCAGCGAAAGAATAGTATACATACAGAGACCATTTATTGTTGATTGTTTGAGTGGTGTTCATTCAAGATTCTTGAAACAACCTAAGATTTCAGGAATTTATTTTGCCACTCTTGACCTAATTAGATGTGTTGAGCTATTTTGCAGTCCACTGAGGCACAGACAGCGCTAAGAGTTTTCTGTCTTTGGCCATGAAATCCACCGTCATCAGGATAACCCTCACTCCACTTTTTGACATTGTCAACACTTCACTCCACCCAAGGCATTTTCCTAAAAGTCTTCAAGTCTGGCCAATTCCCCTCACTTCTGAAGAAACTCACCAGCAACCCAAAAGATCTGGCCCACCTAAAGCTCACCACTCACCCACTCTTTCATGACAAGTTTATTTAAAACAGCAATCTATGTCCAACATCAAGTACCCATCAACCTCAACCACTTTTATTTTGACTACCAATCAAGGTTCAGGAAGCATAACACCACTAAAATCCCGCCAACAAACTTTTAATGTTGCCCTTCGTCTGACTTCAACAACATCTGCCACTGGAAGGTCATCTGCACCCTGACTTCATCTGTTAGATTCATGGGAAACGTCTTCCACTGGTGTTCCTGTTTCCTCTCCATTTGATGACTGTTCATCTACATAGGCTTCCCCTGACATTCGAATCTTCCCAGTGACCCATTCTGCACTCTGTCGTCTTCAACCTCAACATGGAGACCCTTGGAAGCACACTCACAAAGAACAACAACAAAATCCACCAAAACACCAGTGACACCCAACTGTACTAAAATATCCCCTCCACTCTCATCACTGAGTGACCCAAGCACTGCTCACACCTCAGCATGGTACCACAGTATCGTGTTCAGGATATTGTCTGCCATATACATTGTGTCCTAAACACTGTTTACGAAAATATTGCTCAAGTTAAAACCTGAAAATCTATACACAAGGATATATTTGTAAAAAATATCTAGGATGCAATACTTTTGTGAATACAGATTTCAGGTGATTATACGCAATCCTACAAAATCTAAGCCTGGATGTCCAGTGCCTGCCTGAAACCACACTAAAATCAAATTCCTACTATTTACTAACAACAACAAAAAATAAGCAAACGCCACTCAATGACATGAACCTAAACAGTTTCAGCTCCCAACTATCTTCTAAGGCGAGATCAGTCAGATTTACATTAGATATCACGTTATCCCTCAAGGAAAACTTCATCAAGATCACAGCTCTCGCTACTGGAAACATGAAGCTGTTTCTCTCTGAAAATAACTCTGTAACAATTGTGCAGGTGGAAATAAAAATCAAAAGAAATGATGGACGGAGTGTTGAACATTGCAAGCACTCACCCCCAGTCAACTGATCTGGGTTTAATCCATCACCGTTCTTTAGCCCACTCTGCCACCCCAGTTCAGACATGGCCATATGCAAATCAGTCTGACCCTGTGCCTCATGGGAACAATCCAGCCCGAACTGCCAAGCCATGTCTTCCCTGGACCGGAAACAAGCTTCCTAGGACCGGTTTCTGGCATTTCAGCCGTCTTCAGCCAGGCTTGCTTGAATCCAGTGGCAAAGTGAGCAAGGGACCCACGTCTGAGCATACCCTGCCAACTTATGGCGAGCAAAGCAAAAATCAAAAGAAATGATGGACGGAGTGTTGAACATTGCAAGCACTCACCCCCAGTCAACTGATCTGGGTTTAATCCATCAGCGTTCTTTAGCCCACTCTGCCACCCCAGTTCAGACATGGCCATATGCAAATCAGTCTGACCCTGTGCCTCATGGGAACAGTCCAGCCCGAACTGCCAAGCCATGTCTTCCCTGGACCGGAAACAAGCTTCCTAGGACCGGTTTCTGGCATTTCAGCCGTCTTCAGACAGGCTTGCTTGAATCCAGCGGCAAAGTGAGCAAGGGACCCACGTCTGAGCATACCCTGCCAACTTATGGCGAGCAAAGCAAAAATCAAAAGAAATGATGGACGGAGTGTTGAACATTGCAAGCACTCACCCCCAGTCAACTGATCTGGGTTTAATCCATCACCGTTCTTTAGCCCACTCTGCCACCCCAGTTTGTTTCCGGTCCAGGGAAGACATGGCTTGGCAGTTCGGGCTGGACTGTTCCCATGAGGCACAGGGTCAGACTGATTTGCATATGGCCATGTCTGAACTGGAGTGGGCTAAAGAACGGTGATGGATTAAACCCAGATCAGTTGACTGGGGGTGAGTGCTTGCAATGTTCAACACTCCGTCCACCATTTCCTTTGGTTTTGCTTTGTTCGCCATAAGTTGGCATGGTATGCTCAGACGTGAGTCCCTTGCTCACTTTGCCACTGGATTCAAGCAAGCCTGGTTGAAGACGGCTGAAATGCCAGAAACCGGTCCTAGGAAGCTTGTTTCCAGTCCAGGGAAGACATGGCTTGGCAGTTCGGGCTGGACTGTTCCTATGAGGCACAGGGTCAGACTGATTTGCATATGGCCATGTCTGAACTGGGGTGGCAGAGTGGGCTAAAGAACGGTGATGGATTAAACCCAGATCAGTTGACTGGGGGTGAGTGCTTGCAATGTTCAACACTCCGTCCATCATTTCCTTTGGTTTTGCTTTGTTCGCCATAAGTTGGCAGGGTATGCTCAGACGTGAGTCCCTTGCTCACTTTGCCACCGGATTCAAGCAAGCCTGGTTGAAGACGGCTGAAATGCCAGAAACCGGTCCTAGGAAGCTTGTTTCCGGTCCAGGGAAGACATGGCTTGGCAGTTCGGGCTGGACTGTTCCCATGAGGCACAGGGTCAGACTGATTTGCATATGGCCATGTCTGAACTGGGGTGGCAGAGTGGGCTAAAGAACGGTGATGGATTAAACCCAGATCAGTTGACTGGGGGTGAGTGCTTGCAATGTTCAACACTCCGTCCATCATTTCCTTTAGTTTTGCTTTGTTCGCCATAAGTTGGCAGGGTATGCTCAGATGTGAGTCCCTTGCTCACTTTGCCACTGGATTCAAGCAAGCCTGGTTAAAGACGGCTGAAATGCCAGAAACCGGTCCTAGGAAGCTTGTTTCCGGTCCAGGGAAGACATGGCTTGGCAGTTCGGGCTGGACTGTTCCCATGAGGCACAGGGTCAGACTGATTTGCATATGGCCATGTCTGAACTGGGGTGGCAGAGTGGGCTAAAGAACGGTGATGGATTAAACCCAGATCAGTTGACTGGGGGTGAGTGCTTGCAATGTTCAACACTCCGTCCATCATTTCCTTTGGTTTTGCTTTGTTCGCCATAAGTTGGCAGGGTATGCTCAGACGTGAGTCCCTTGCTCACTTTGCCACTGGATTCAAGCAAGCCTGGTTGAAGACGGCTGAAATGCCAGAAACCGGTCCTAGGAAGCTTGTTTCCGGTCCAGGGAAGACATGGCTTGGCAGTTCGGGCTGGACTGTTCCCATGAGGCACAGGGTCAGACTGATTTGCATATGGCCATGTCTGAACTGGGGTGGCAGAGTGGGCTAAAGAACGGTGAAGGATTAAACCCAGATCAGTTGACTGGGGGTGAGTGCTTGCAATGTTCAACACTCCGTCCATCATTTCCTTTGGTTTTGCTTTGTTCGCCATAAGTTGGCAGGGTATGCTCAGACGTGAGTCCCTTGCTCACTTTGCCACTGGATTCAAGCAAGCCTGGTTGAAGACGGCTGAAATGCCAGAAACCGGTCCTAGGAAGCTTGTTTCCGGTCCAGGGAAGACATGGCTTGGCAGTTCGGGCTGGACTGTTCCCATGAGGCACAGGGTCAGACTGATTTGCATATGGCCATGTCTGAACTGGGGTGGCAGAGTGGGCTAAAGAACGGTGATGGATTAAACCCAGATCAGTTGACTGGGGGTGAGTGCTTGCAATGTTCAACACTCCATCCATCATTTCCTTTGATTTTACAATTGTGCAGGTGGTTCTGCATCTGGACAGATGGAATGGTCTGTTCTACTGCCTCCTAGATGCAACTCTTGTCCTTCGGAAACGCATCCTCATTTTTACTGCTTGCCTCATCGAGGATCTGAATAAATTTGCCCTTACTCACTGCACCCTTTAACAATATCGGCTGCGTGGTCTACAAAGTTATCACCAATGGCACACCTGCATACCTGCCTGGTAACCTGACCATATCCGGTGGCCCTCGAACACAGCCAGACTAGAGATGAAAAAATCCAAGAAGGATGAAACCAGGAGATTTGCCCAGGATCTCGAACAACATCCTCGCAACTGTGAGATCAGCTATAATCCTCTAGCAAATTCAGCAAGCTTTGTAGACATGTCTATTTAACTAACACTACATCTCACTACCTTAGACGGCCCCCCACTCAGGGCCTGATTCACAAAGGTAATCTTACACTTTTGTGTTAGTTTATGATTGTTTGGTTCATAAAGGGATTTACAAGTAGTATCTTTATGAGCATGGAGTTTCCACACGTAAAAAGACCTTTCTTTAAAAAGATCTATCTTTTTATGTGCGGGGACTCCGCACTGGTAAAGGTAATACTCGTAAATCCCTTTGTGAATAACAAACAATCATAAGCTTACACAAAAGTGTACGTTTACCTTTGTGAATCAAACCCTCAGTTCTAATATCACTTGCTGCCCCACACCACCACTCTGTTGAGACCACAGATCATATTTTTGGCTTCTAGCTGTGTACAGTGCTCCATTGCCCATAGTAAGGGTTGTGCTGCATAATTACCCTCATACATGCATGTAGCCCTCATTATGTACCCGAACCAGTGGGTCCTGGCGAATTTCCCCTTATTTCATCAGGCCCCATGTAGCCTTCTCCACGCCCCTGTGCAGTTAGTGTCTCGGCAGCCTTGCCTTTATTGTGAAATTGTTTTCCTGTGCCTCGTGAACATCTTCTGTTCGGAAAGACCTGCATAATTTCAGCAAATACAATATTTAGTAAGCAACATGTATCTTTGTGGCATTTAACGTTAATGCGGCATTTAAAGTTATCATGTTTTCCATCTCGCAAGCCTTTAGATTGAAAATGGAAAATCCTAGTGCGCGCGAGACTCAATTTTAATGCATCAGTAGATAGACCAGAGGCATTTAGACTCCAAATCAGACAAGCTTTCTGAATTTTGACCGGTCTCATTGCCCGACTGTCAAATGTGCCTCGTGAATAACGCATGAAATGCATTAATGAAACAATTTCACATCACAGAAATGCAGCCGGGTTTAGCGAAGAGCCACCGGAAGACTCCCCTTGGGTCACAGGCCACCCTAATGTTCAACAAATGAAAACGACTACGCTTTTGTGTGGTGCTTCCTGGCGCTAAACACAAAAGGCGGGATGCTTGCAATGTGACACTTAACTACAATCAGTGCATTGGAGAACAGAGAATGAAGAATCCGACGCATTGTGGCTGAGCAATAGGCGAAATGCTATGCAGATGCAAGAGTGGTTGAAATCGTAGACTCTAGTTAAAGCGATTCCCAAACAGTGCTGGGAAGTATGCGGATCCCGCTGGACCCCAGTTATGGCAGGTATTCCTTGTCCGGATCTGCGACCCGGCCAACAGAGGGAAACATGCTGAATTTCTCCAGGTGTCACTCTTACGACACCAGGACATAATCCTGCAGCGTCACTTTGCTGTGCTGGGCTACCCGGCGTGAAAGCCAGAGGGAACGAATGTGCCATATCTGTCAAGATAAAGCACCTTCCTGCTTTCTCCTTGAGCTGGCGCACTTTTGGCTGCCTAGTGCCGGCACAGGCACCCTTGCATCATGGTGCAAGGGTCCCTGTGTTGCAAGGAGAATCGTTTTTGTGCAGGAAGGGAAATCTTCCTGCACAAAAACAATCCTTTGAGGCTGTTTCGTCTTTCTACATGTGCTGCTGAATGTAGCACACATACAAAGAGGAAAAAATGAGGAGAAATAAAGATATACCTCCTCGTTATGCCTCACCTGGGAAGGCGTTGCATTTTGATGCATCTCCAGGTCTACCACTCATGGTAACTCTGGGAATTTGCCAAATTCCATGGGTGGATGCGTGGGAACACCAATGTTCCACCCATGGAATGCCTCCCTGGGGCACAGCAAAGCAAGCCAGTGACTTGCAGTGCCTTGCGTTACTCCAGATCTACCAAGCCACTCAAGGTAGCCTTGTGTGGCTCAGTAAATGCAATATTAGATTTTTATGGCACCCTTTGCCTCCTTGCGTGTCACATGGGCGATTAAAAACCATAATAAATATGCCCCCTTATCTGCATTCCATTCCATGCAGCAACCTGCAGGCAGCATGGCGTGTTCTTATTTTCACTTATGATCGGGCACAAGCAAAAACCTGATTCAAAGCGCCACGAGCCACTCTTTTGTTCAAGTATCATCCTAGCTGGGAGCCATGTGGCGATTAACACCTAGATGCCAATGCAATGGCTTAACAGAAGTGCAAAGCATATTATTATCACTTCACAATTTCTTAAGAGAAGCTATGATTTGAACACAGCTTTTCAACTTTTTTCATCTCCCTATGTAAAAGATGCACTTACACTGTAATAATGCAAGATGTTTCTGTCTACATGAGTAATTACACAAATACTGTTTAAATGGCTCCTACTTACTTTTTTAACTTAAATCTTTTGTAGTGCTACTCATCCTAGTATAGGGAGTCACACTCAGAGGCACAATAAATCATACAAGTGTGCAAATCATCATACAGGAAATGTAAGAAAACCGTCACGTACACATCCGCTTCAAGTTGCTATAGCCCGCAGATGCATGATGAGGATACACCGCATGTCGAGGGGCCAGCCAATATATTCCCCTCTGCTCCCCCTTGTGGGCTTCCCCCGACGGAGCGGATACTACACCGCGGAGGCCCTCCGGGTGTGGACGGATCACGGGGTCACTGAGATGGAGGCGCTGTTCCAAGAAGGACAACTGCGGACGTACGCACAGCTGGTGGAGTGGCATGACCTCCCCCAAGGGCAGTTTTTGAAACACAGACAGCTGCTGGAGAGTGGCGGCCAATTCTGGCACACACGCGATGGGGAACCACCGACGCATCCGGTGCTGCACACAGTGCTGCGGATGGGGGCGGGCAGCCACCTCATCACCTGGCTATATAAAGCGATTCGGGAGCTCACGGAAGTCTCCCTAGACAAACTCCGAGAAACATGGGAAAACGACGCCGGCAGAGTATTCAACGACGCGGAATGGCGTAAAGCCCTGGAATCTCCTAAAAAGGTGTCCAGGAACGCGCGTTTTAAAAATATCCAATTTAATATCCTACACCGGGCATACCTCACCCCAGACAGGCTCCACCGATTTTACCCCGATACGCGATTCGAATGTCCCCGATGCCACCAGGTAGACGCCGATTTCAAACATATGTTCTGGGCCTGCCCGTCCATACAATGTTTCTGGGGGGGAGTACACCAAGCCCTTCAAGCAACGACCGAACTCCCGCCCGCCACCACCTGGGAGGAATGCACGTTGGGGATGACCCCGAGGAGAAAATCCGCGAAGGTACCCGGGAAGTTCATTTCCTTGGCCCTTCTCCTCGCAAATAGGAACATCGCGATGCATTGGAGGGCCCCGGAGGGACCCTCCAGCCCGGCATGGGTGGGCGCGGTGCTCAAGTGGGGTGCAGCAGAGGAGGAGCTGCTGCGAGAGGAGGAGGCGAACGGCGCCCGCAAACACCCGATATCTATGGAGTGGGCTCAGCTCCTCATCCTTTTTAAGCAAACAGGAGCAACGGGGGAAACCCCAGACCTGCCACATTCCGCCCCCCACGCCCCAGTGCCCCCCCCGACTGCCCCGATGCGACAGGAGACACAGGCGACCCATAAGGCAGACAACATGCCTAGACGCGAGGGCAAGTATGAACCCGACCCCCCCGCCTCATGCCAAGTAGCGGGCCCGCCGCCCCCCCACCCAGGAATACCCGGGACACGCCACACACACCTACCACCAGTCCATACCTAATCTACCACGAGATTCTCTCGTCTGCCGACCCCGCACTCCCTCTTCCCCCCATACTTCCCCCATCACCTCCTTCCCTCCCCTACTCTACCCAGTTCCGAGACCCCTCCCCTACTCAAGGGCCCTGTTCAAGCCGCCCCGTAAGCAGCAAGAGCCCCAGTTAGCGGTTTCAACACCGTTGTTTGTAGTTACATGACATGACAGGGAATCCAGGAAGGAAGGGACCGCAGCTCGGACCTCGATGGGAAGGTACAGCCGACCCCCGACCGAGGCCGAAAAATGTAGGCACGACCAGGACGACATACATGGGGGCCAGATGGAGCCGACCACTGGGAAGACGAGTCTCTCAAGACACCACGGGAGATCTTAGCCACTGACGGACTACAGCACACGCACACGCTAACTTCCTTACAGATCCCTAATGTTATGTTGTGCCGTGGTACAATAACTTACGCTTATATTGATGATTATTACTTGTAATGCATTACATGAAAAACCCTAATAAAAACATGTCAATTAAAAAAATACAGGAAATGTAAGACAAAAAAGGGAGGGCTCGGAATCACATATCATGCATATTTGTAGACACTGTATGTTAAGAATGAAAGGTGGGAGAAACATAAAGTCAGGATATAAAACATAACAAAGTGATTGTGGTTGTCTGTACTAACAAGACTTTATTCCTTCCCAAAGGAACCCTTTTTTGCAGTCTTAGAATAGCAACGGATTGGGAAAAAGATAAGGATCTAAACCCATGACTTACAATTTCCATGCAGCTCCTTGATGTCGGTAAGTAGACCAATTTGCTATATTAGAAAGCTTGTAACTTATGAATTGAAAGTAACAAAATGACCTCAGTGTCAAAAGCAGTAACCCACTTACCCATCTAAATAAACTACAAATCGGTGATCTGCATGTTACACGATGTGCTTTGCAGCAGGTGCATTAACATTTCCTGCTACAGAACAAAACACAGAACTCTTCCAGAACCAGTTATCTTATGCTATCATAATCCCCTCAAATTGCTGGACACACAATGATCTCTACAGCAGGTGTCTTAACCCGGTATTATATTTGAAAATGTAGCCTGTTTGTAATGAAGTATGGATCTACTGTCACAAATGTACTTGTTGCCAATTTCTCTCTCAGCAGAAGAATTTTTAAAAATAAATGTCTAACTTGACCGTCAACCTCTGCCCTGCAGGCTGTGTCCATCTTGACTCCACCTCCCTTTCACTGCCACACCTTATCCCTAATGTATGGGTTCCAGGAGTAAAATGTTTCCAATTCCAGCACCAGTGCCAATGTTTCTACTACATACGCTTGCAGTGACTGTTTTTAGGGTGTGTACCATTAGAGCTGGGGCATGTTTTTCTGTTTCACTCTTTTTCTCACAAAGCATTAAAATGTCATGTTGGTTAAAAAAATATATATATAAAGATTAATACGACAATACTTTATACTTGATCTGGTAAGTTCTGAAGTCAGTCTGAGAGACGAAGCAAGACTAGGAAACCCAGCAGAGAGCGCTGAGGCCTTTACCGGGCGAGAAGCTTGAATGAGGAGCAGAAGTCTCTCCAAAAACAGCTCAATCTGGCAGTAAATCCAGCTGACAGAAAATCAGCGCAACACAGGAGTCAGTCAGGCAGAGGTCATTTCACATGGAAGACAACTGTGCAACCCAGAGAGAAGGTCAAATAGGCAGAGTTCATTCCGAATAATAGGAGCAGCAACGCCAGAGGATAGCTGTGGATCAGTGGAGGAGGCGTGTGTGCCTCAATTGCAGGGCCTAGAGCAGCTTATCATATGGTGAAGTATAGTTCTCTCAGGTTCAGCATGCAGATTGCTGACACACTTGACATCTTTCTCTCCAGTCAGCACCCCCTGATGCCTTACACATCGCTTTTACCTGACAAGTCTTTCTATACCTCACTCCTGATTGTGCTCTACTCTCTACATCAGCACTCTCTACCTTGCATCTTTCTCGATTCCTCTCAGTACTTGATGTCTTTCTGTCTTGCCTCTCTACAGCTCTTCTTACTGCAAACCCCACACCTCTCTCTGCATTTCGTCCTCTCTGTTTCTGTCTACCTCACACTATAACCATTCCAAGCTCGCTGCTTATTTTTCGCTCCCCATCTCATTCTTTCTGGCTATCTCATTTTTCTCCCATCCTCTTATGCCTCTCCCTACCTCACATTCTACCTTATGTATCTCCCTACGTCACTTATCTCACATCATCCATGTCTTTCAGTCCCTTCTCTCTCTACTTTACTTCTCCTGCTGGACCTTTCTCTTTGTTTCCCTGTCCTTCTCCTGCCTCCTCACTGTCTAACCAAAGACGTGTGCACACCCAAAAAAGATAGGCGAGGCAAGGGAAGGAAATACAAGAGAAAATGATCAGATTTCACCCTAATATTTTGGTTGTCACTGCTGCAGCAAGAATGCCATTATACAGGTGGATTTACTTGAGCTTTTGAGCATACAGCAATTAAAGTAAAACGGTATCCTTTAGCTGTACACGCCTAATTTAATATTATGTACTCATTCACGAAACATCCACCAAATCAGCCTTACCTAGCTTTCATACAATGGGAGGAACAGGCTGGCTAGGCACTACATAACATGTTGAAAGATAAAACAAATGTAGAAACAAGTGCAACAAAATGGTGTTATCAATGGTTGCTCAGACATTAACTGGCTGGCAGAGGGTGCACAGCAGTAGCTCTCGTCTGAAGTTGCATGCCACCGTTTCTGAAGGTTTAATATATAATAAAGTATGCTGTGGCATCCAGAAGGATTGACTTAAATTAAAAATGGGTAACCAATTCAAAAGTAGTTTTAAAAAGGGGCCCTAAAATGCGCCTGGCCTAAGGCCCCACAAATCTTTCAGACAGACTGCTTCAACACCTTTGTATTTTTGCCAATGTGACTTCATACCTTGCTTCCTGTCAACTCTTTTCAGTCCCTGGTAATTTATGTTAACTAGCACTATCAATGGGCAGGCCAGAACCCTGGGAGGGAGAGAGGCCAGAGGGGAGCCCAAGCCCTAAGTGTTCCATGGCTTCAAGAGCCATACTGTGTGCAGAGCCAGAGGCCACGCGCAGGGGACACATTCAAAGGCTGCTTTCTAAGATGCCACCTATACAGAAATTGTACCTCTGAAATAGGGATACCACAAGTGTAATGAATTTCTCCACAGAAGAACGTGCTTTTCTCAATTCCGCTTTACATTTTTTATCAACTTTTTGTGACATTTCGTGCATTAGCAAGCTGGGCGTGCCCTGTCTCTCAGACATTTGGCTCACACCAACATTTCCTTGTCCATCTTCATGGCTCTTGTAGTCTTGTTCTGATTCCATTGAATTAACTAGACTGCAACTCTTGATAGCAATGACTTTCAGATAAATAACTAAGACTGAAAATGGTGTCAGTGACCACACAGCACTAACAACCACTCTCTGATCATCACGCCCTCCTAGTATCTGACCCTCTAATGTTTCTGCTATCCCCACATCAGAGACTTCACACCACGCCTTGGGGCATATTTACAAGGAATTGGCATAAGGTATTGTCGCAAGTCATTTTTCTGCGCTTCCCTATGCCAATTAGAAAGGACAGGAAGTTGCCCCCTCCACTCTTGCAGCACCTCTCCTCCAACTGGGGGGAGGTAGGTTTCCGTGGGCTTCCTACAGCGCACCCCAAAGCCCGCCAAAATTCTAAATTCCAATGGCATTGCCATTGGTGAACCCTCCCCATACTTTCAGGGTACCACCTGATGGGGCCTCTTCGAGCTAGTGGTGTTCGTATTGGTCAGTCTCTGTGAACCAGGAACCATATGAGACCAGGCACATTGCTCCCGGAGATACACTCTTACATGAACCAGCCAGAACTGTCCCCGCCTGAATGAAAACAAGACAGAATTTCTCCTCTTAGTTTCTTACAAGCAAAAAACCTTAAACCATTTTACAAAAACGTTCTACTTGGAAGTGCTCTTATCTACTCAGCCAATTATGGAAAAGCTCTCTGATTTATATCTGAATCTGAGTCGGCAGACTGCGTAGGCTGTGGCGGCATCATCCAATTACCCCTCCCAGCCACTTAGGAGAATTGGCAAGTTTCTCTGTGAATAGCTGGATACTAAACATTCAAAAGCGTCCGGTTCCGCAGAATCCTGCCCCTTGGCCAGATGCAATGACAGCAAGGAAGGACACCGGAAGTCCGAGGGAGACTGCACTGCTGCTCACTCAGGACAGAAGCAAACTGGAGAGTCTATACGGTGAGACGTCTCTTTATTTGAAAAAGTGACACAAATGGTTTCTCCTCATATTTTAAGAGCATGTGGAAAGATGTTATGGGAGAAGCAAAGAGTGAAACAGACTCACCAGCTTAGAAGTGTGTTTTTAATGTAAGCATGCTTTCTGGTTCTCAGTGGGCAATACCATCTCTCATCGTTTTTATGAAGCGGGTCAAAACATCTCTTTCAATATTGACCTGACATCTGGCTTCGATTCTGAAAGTGGGCACAATAAGAGTTGATATTGATGAAGATATTGAAAATAGTGATAATTGGAACAAAAAGCTAAAGGGTGCCTGATTTCAAAGTGCACACTTCCAGGGATCCAGACTTCCTTTGGTGAAGTTGGGTAATTCGTAGTGCGAGATAGGCATGGTCTGACTTTGACAGAGGAAGAGCAGAGGCCCGGATTAATATGTCAGTAACAACGGGACCCAAGTGGCACAGCAGTCAGTGTTGCAATGGGCACTCATGTAAGCACATTAATTCAGCAGTGTTGCAATGGGCACTCATGTAAGCAAATTAATTCAGCAGTGTTGCAATGGTCACTAATGTAAGCACATTAATTCAGCAGTGTTGCACTGGTCACTCATGTAAGCAAGGGAGGCTCACCTATCCCTGGTTGGGTAGTAAAGGACATCCATAATTGGGGTGAAATGGACCCCTCACTCCTAGGCTGTGCCTCTGCACCTCTTGCACGAATCATAGCTATGCCCATCCATATAGAGCACCATTCCTCCCCTCCATCATACAGAAAGGCAGTGCAGGCTGCCACTGAACCCTCAGATGGGTGTCGAGAGGTAAGGAGGAATCTGGGGCCCTCTGGCAGAAACCAGAAGTCTGGGGAAATCCACAGGCAATGGTGGCGAGAGGTTACGGCTAGCACAAGCATGCTGTGGCGAGAGGGGAGGTTGTGCCTTTTACTTAACATTAAGATCAACAGAGTTCTCATAAGACTGAATTTACCATGATACAGAGGAGGTGCTTACATCCGTTTGATTATCACCGCTATAGAATGAAAAATGCTGCATGGGCTTGACCTAATCACAGCACAGCTGGATTACTGCAACCCCTTGGGGCAGATTCAATAACTTTTAGCGCAACGCAGGGCCATAATGAGGGGCATATTTACCAACAAGTCACACAGTGGAGCAAGTCCCTCTGCTGCGCTGTGCTGTGTGACAGGTAAATGGCAGGAATGCACCATATTTAACATAATACAGCGTATTCCTGTCTTTTTCCAGTGCTGGTGCACAATGTGCTGCCTAGCACCAATGCAGGCACCCTTGCGCTGTGGTGCAAGGGTGCATGCATTGTAAGCAGGATTGTTTTTGTGCAGGAAGGGACCCCTTTCTTCACGAAAACATTCCCCTGTGGCATATTCCTCTTTCTATGTGTGTTGCAGAATGCACACATAGGAAGAAGAAAACAAGAGGAGAAATAAAGATATTTCTCCTCGTTGTGCCTCCCCTGAGGATTTGTAGCAGTTATGATGTATTCCCGGGTCTACCACTAATAGTAAATCTGTGAATGCACCAAAATCCATGGGTTTTGCTTGGGAACACCCCCACACTACCAATGGAATGCCTCCTCAGGGACACATATGGTGGCCTTGTGCAGCTTGATAAATCAAACTTAAGGATTGCGTTCCTTTTGCACCCTGTTATGTGGCACAAAAGCAACACAACCCTTTGTTAAATATAACCCTCAAAGTTGATGTGCTGCATTGCGCCAAGGGGGCGAAAGCAGCGCAGAGACTTATGTATTAAATATGGCCTGCTGCTGCTGTCTTCCCCTGTGCTGGTGCACATACAGGCTGCTTAGCTCTGCACACACCTCTGCACCATGGTACAAAGGTGCTTGCATGATGTCTAGAGTAGGTGTTTTTCAGGATGTATATTCTCCCAGTACAAAATCCCATGCCCAGTAAATGTTTAAAACATTTTGGACATTGAATGTGGTCTGTACAGTGCAGCACACATGTGACATGTGAAGTGTTTAATTAAACAGTATTTATATAGAGCAGCACTATCACCCCTAGGAGTATCTGAGCACTGAGGGTGTTGTGTCTCTGTTGAAGAGCCTGGTCTTGAGCTTCTTTCTGAAGTCTGAAGGGTGTAGTTCTGAGGTGGGGTGGCAAGTCGTTCCATTTATTGGCAGCGATGTAGGAGAAGGAGAGGCCCCTCTGCATCAAAGACAGATGTTGGGGGTCTTAGCAAGGGCAAATGAGAAGGAACGAAGGTGTCTTGCAGGTAGATGGAAGTTCAGTTGATGGCTGATGTAGGATGGTCCTTGATTGTGTAGTGCTTTATAGGTGTGTGTGAGGATCTTGATCTAGCCTCTTTTCTGTAAGTGGAGCCAGTGGAGGTTTCTGAGTTGGGCGCTGATGTGGGTCTGTTTGAGAAGGTCCAGGATGAGTCAGGCTGGGTGGATATGCCAGCGTAGAAATCATTGCATTAGTCGAGGCATCTGGTGACGAGGGCTTGTTTGACGGTTTTTCTAGTGTTGAGTGGAATTTATCTGATGATTCTGCAGAGCATGTGGAGGGTGTGGAAGCAGGAGGAGGCAACTGCGTTGACCTGTCATTTCATGGTCAGTTCGCTGTCCAGGATGATGCCTGCGTTGTGTGCATTGTCTATCGGTGTGGGTGCTGGTCTGAGTTCTGCTGGCCAGCAGCTGTGGTCCCAAACAGAGGTGCTCTTTCCAAAGATCAGTACTTCTGTTTTATCGGAGTTAAGATTGAGGCAGTTATCTCTCATCCAGTCGATTATGTTGGTCATGGCATCACAGAAGTTGGTTTGGCACTGCAGGGATCCTCAGTGAGCGAGAGGTTTAGTTGAGTGCCTTCTGCATAGGAGAATATGTTGAGGTCATGGGGATCTGAGGACGTCAGTGATGGCGGCCATGAAGGTGTTGAATGGGGTGGGACTGAGGGATGATCCTTGGGGCACGCCGCATATGATGCCCTTAGGCTCAGAGGTGAAGGAATGCAGTTGGATGCTCTGTGTGCATCGTGTGAGAAAAGAGGTAATCCACTTGAGTCCCTTTTGCTATATGCCAATCTTGTGGAGTCTGTCAATGAGGGTGTGGTGGGAGCCAGTGTTGAATGCATCAGAAAGGTCGAGAAGGAACTGGGCCACAGTTTCTCTGTGGTTGATGTTCTGATGTTGCCTGTGGCAGTGATCAGCTCAGTCTCAGTGTTGTGGTTGGCATGGAGTTCTGATTGCAAGGGATTGAGAAGGTGGGTCTATTCCAGGAAATGGGTGACTTTTAGGTTGACGGCTGTCTGAAGTATTTTGGCTGGGTAGGGAAGCAGGGAGATTGGTTGATAATTTTTTAGGTCGCTGGGGTCTGCAGAGGGTTTCTTTAGGAGGGGTCTGACCCCTGTGTGTTTCTATTTGCCCCGGGAGGCTGCTGTGAAGATGGAGGTGCTGATAAAGTTGGTGAGTTACGTGCTGATAGCGTTGGTTCCAAAATTGAACAGACGTTGGGGAAAGGAGGTCAGTGGGCACCTCACAGTGTACTGAAGACATGATGGCTGAGGTGGTCTGGGTGATGAGGGGTGCCCAGGTGGTGATCACACGGCTCGTGTGTTCTAGTTGTTTGAGGTTTTTGAGGTTCAGAGCAGTGGGTTGGGGGTTATTAAAGGTGTTGTAGATGGAGGCCATCTTGCTGTGGAAGTAGTCTGAGACTGTGTTGCAGAATTCTTTGGAGGGGTGGATGGTGTTCTCTGTAGCTCCCAGGTTGGAGAATTCCTTGACTTTTTTGAAGAGTTCCTTTGTGTTGTGGGCCACAGTGTCGATGCAGGCTGTGATGCCTGCTTTCTTGGTTTCTTTGACGGGCAGGTGGTAGCTGTTGAGGGCTGCTTTGTAAGTGGCTCTGTCGGAGAGGTCCCTTGTGGCGCGCCATCATTTCTTGAGTCTGTAGCCGTTACGTTTGGTGGTTCTGAATTCTGGGGTGTACTAGCTGGATTTTTTTCAGGTTCTGTTGGTTTACACTGATTTCAGTGGGGCAACTCTGTTGGCACATTTGGTGATCCATGAAGAGAAATTCTGGACAGCTTGGTCATGGTCTGATGAAACTTCCAGTTAGGAGCTGCTGAGGGCCTGTGTCCACTGTGTTTCCGTTACTTTGCCCCAGGTACGGTAGGAGAAGCTGTGATGCATGTGATGGTGTGTTGGGTGTCAGTAGCATGGTTGGTCCTAGTGAGTTCTGTAACGTGGCTGAATATGATTCTGTCGCTGAAGGTAAGGATGGAGTCAAGTGTGTGTCCTGCTATGTGCATTGGTTCAGTGACAAGTTAAGTGATGCCAAAGTTGTTCAGGTTTTCCTGGAGGGAGGTGGAGTTGGCAACATTGGGGTCATTAACGTGGAAATTGAGGTCGCTGAATAGGACGTAGTGGTGGGAGTCGATTGCAAGGGGGCAATGAGGTTGAAGATGGCATCACAGAAGGCTGGTTGTGGTTTTTGTGGTCTGTAGATGAGGGTGCATCTTAGTGTGGTCTTGGCATCGTTATGCAATAGGAAATTAAGGTGCTCATGAGAGGTGTGGGGCTGCCGCTGGTGATGGTGCATCGAAGGGTTTCCTTGAAGATGACAATAATGCCCCTGCCGAGCTTGTTGGTGTGGACTCGGTGTGGTATCTTGTAGCCATCAGATGTTACAGTGGTGATGTTGGGGTTTGAGGAGGGGTTAAGTGATATTTCCGTGACAAAGGCCACATCAGAAGATGGTGACCCAGGTCTCCGTGGTGTGTTCCCGGAGGGACCGGACGCTGAGCTGCATGAATTGGAGCAGTTCTGGGTTATTCGTGGTCTTCTGAGTGAAAGCAGCGCGGCGTGCAGTGCCAGCTGGCAGTCCTGTATTGCAGGAGAAGCGGCACTAACGGCAGGTGAAAGTTCCTTTGGTTGATCGCGGGGAGGAAGTGCAGCAGCTGTAGTTTCAGTGTCTGGGGTCCAAGACCAGGAGCTCCTCAGTGGTGTAACAGCAGATGGCGGGAGGGCCAGGGTTCCTGGAGCTGGGTGCAGACGGCCCTCTTTAACTAGGTCTTGTGGGAGGGAGAAGTGCTCGGGGGCAGGAGACAACTGGCAACAAAGTGGCAGAAAAAGGAGTGGCACGAGAATGCGTGGGCTGACTGATACAGAAGCAGGAGCGGCTCGTGCAGGTAAAACTCTTAGTGGGGCAGTGGGGCCGGGTAGGGGGGGACTTGACAGACACCGCCGAGGGAAAATTATTTATTTATTTTTATGTTGCCATGTTTTTTGTCTAGTCCTCCCCACCCCGCCCCACTGCTCTTACCTGCACGAATCGCTCCTCTACAGAAGGCAAGGGCTAACTAACAATGCAAGCGGCTGACTAACATTACCAGAGGCCAGCTAACCTTACGGGTGATACCAGTAAATACAGTGGGACAAAACACAGTGACAGTGACTAACAGCATACAAACACACAAGTAGGAGCGTGAGGCAGTCGGGCGAAGGAACGAGCAGAGCACCTGCTCGCTAGCTCAGTGCTCAACGTGAAGAGGAGCTGGCACAGGACCTTCTTAATGGGGTTGAGCTGCGACCTCCATTAAGTTGGTCCTTGGGAGGGAGGGTCACTGGGTGTTAGGAGTGTTTGGAGAAATAAATATATTTCCCCAAATTTGGACTGCCTCAAGGAGGCTTTTTTTTTTTTGCAAAGCTCGGTCTAACAAAATTGGTAAACAGGGTTTGCATCAAAAAACATGGGTGCTTATGCTGGAACGCACATGTACCACCCAAGTAACGCCCCCTTCATGCAAATTGTACAAAGAAACACAAAGTCCTATTTGTACTAAAACATGGTATTTTTCCAGTGCAAAAAAAGTTTTGTGTAATGGAATGTAAATATCCTTTCAAGAATTTCCACCACGTTGCTTCACTTTGCATGACTTTGCGCTGGTGCCTAATTGTACCTTAGATGACCAAGACATGTCTGAAGAAAAGCGACTTAGTACATAATTCTGTAATAAAACTTGCAGAATGGGTTATATCTCACCTATTTGGTGAATGGCGTTTGCTAGACAACTGGAGCTCATACAGTACATACCTCCACAATTCACGGAACCACGGGGCATATTATCAAGGACGGTGTTAAAATTATCGCCGGTTTAGCGGCAGAAAACTGCAGCTAAAACGGCGATTTTGGGCTTGATAATATGCCCTGGAGAATTCCAATAGAAGCCCATGTTCAGACCAGAACATGGGCTTCTATGGGAATTCTCAAGGGCATATTATCAAGCCCATTATCGCCGCTTTAGCTGCAGTTTTCTTCCGCTAAAGCGGCGATAATTGTAACGCCGTTTCTTGATAATATTCCGCCTAGTTCGTTCTTGAAGCTGCTCCTAGAGGGGATTCCTCGTGCAAAGTGTACTATACGTTTCCCAGGCAAATGCAGTCCTGTAAATCGTCAATGATTTTAGCCGGATTAACAAAGCTGCATGCAGAAAGACTGCAGACAATATTGCTCCTCTTGTAATAAGGAAAGTTGTACCCTAGAGGGAGCATTTTGTTCAGAAATAGTCAGTGGTATGTCACTAATTGAACTAACAATTAAACGAATCATTTCCTACGATTAACCTAACGCAAATCCTGGGTCATCCTGATGCAGTGACAGTCCATTATACAGCGGCGAGTCCGACGATCACCCACCTCAGCAAAAGGGACCATTTTCTCGCAAAGTGAATCCACTACATATATAAAGACCTGAACCTGCTGGCGGGATAACCCCAGAATTTACTTTCTCCACACCAAAGCTAAGTCAGGGGCAGATTTACAAGCCCCGTGCACCACTTTTGCGTCACTGTTACCATGTTAAAAGTGACGCAAAATTGGCGCAAGGGGCTTGTAAATCTGCCGCTCAGTCTTTTGCCTCAGTCCTTTCTCGTTTCAGGCAGAGTCGAGCATCCTCTAAAGCACCCGTGACTGAACTCCCCAAAGTAACGAAGAGTGCTGAGGTGCTGTCCACGAACAGTAGCTTTTTCATACCTTCGTGTCATTGAATAAACTCTCTCAGCCAATTTGAATTCTGTGGTATAATGTACAGGGGCACAGCTAGCACTAGTGCAGCGGGTTCAGCGGTACCTGTGTCCAGAGATGTGAGAGGTCCACTGCACCTGAATGATGTACGCATGTATGTGGAATGTTTGTAGCACCAACAAGCAACAGAACACGGGGTCAAAGCAAAAGATGCAGTCAACAAATAGACGGAGGTTGTAAGACAGAGGCACACATGGCTAAACAACGCATGCCTCTACTACACGGCCCCAACAAACGAATACATCTAAACAGTGTATTCCTTTACCACGCAATTTCATGGTAAGAGCATGACTGGTAAATGGATATGTGGTAAAGGTCACACCCCAGAGCCCTAAATACGACCCCAATCCTTCAAGCCCTAAACACTACCGAGCCCTAAATACTACTCCGACCCCACGAGCCCTAAACACGATCCCGACCCCCCAGCCCTAAACACTACCCCGATTCCTCCAAGCCCTAAACACTACCCCAACTCCCCTCTGAGCCCACAACACTACCTCAACACCCCTGACCCATAAACACTAACCCCAACCCCAAGCCCTAAAAACTACCTCAACCTCCCTGAGCCCTAAAAATGACTCGACCCCCTCTTCAGCCCTAAAAATTAACCTGACCCCCTTGAGCCTTAAAAACTACCCCACCCCCTCCACAACCCATCCCCACTTACCTCACTGCATCCTCTCCCGATCTTTCCTGTTCCTGGGCCCGCCCATCCCAGCATCTGGACTGCGCACTGTCTTAACCATGCACATGCATGGTAAAGGCATATGGGGGCATATCAACAAGGGCTTTATCTCTGCTTTTTTGGCTTTAAAAGCCAAAAAAGGAGAGATAAAACTAGCACCCTATCAACAACAGGGTGCTAACATGCAAATTTGCATGTTAGCACCCTTTTACTCTACGCTTCCCCTTGCATCTCTAATGAGATGCAAAGGGGGCGTTCCAGAGTAAAATAATAGGAGAAATGTCGCTAAGCGACATTTCTCCTATTATCAAGAATGTCGCTAACCCTGTTAGAGACAAAAAAAGCAGCGCTAACCGCGGTTAGCGCTGCTTTTTTACGTCTGGTATTTTTCTGACTTAGCCATGATATCCTATGGAAGGAGGATATCATGGCTAAGTTTGCCTGTCCCTATCAACAAGCTAACGTCAGATTATCGCTGGGTTTCCAGCGATAATCTCACGTTAGCCTGTTAGCGTGAGAATTTTTATCGCTATTGAGATAAGCGTTGCTAATAGCACGCTATCTCAGCGATAAAAATTCACGCTAGCCGGCGATAATTATCCTAGCGCTAAGTGCGCTTAGAGATAATTATCGCCGGTTGTTGTTGATATGCCCCATGCATGGTTGAACTTGAGGGGAAACGGCACGCGTGGCTCTGCTTGCGTTGTAAAGGCTGCTTCCCTTGGACGGAGGTGTAGCAGAGTTCTGAGAGCAGGTAATGGACTGTTACTGCATTTTGCTGTAGTACTCTTTAAGGAGGCTTGTCATCAGCTCTTTCCTAAATTAGAGCAGGGTTGCAGCAGTGCTGATACATTAAAAAAAGTTGTTCCAAATCCTGGATCGACAAATGAAGTAGGCCTGTTGTCTTGTTAGTTTCTTTTTTGCATTTCTTTGTCTCCATTATACTGGTGTCCTGCTGCAGTGGGTGGGTTGGAGGGGTGTGTGAGTGTGTATGGGTGTAGACATCCGTTTTACTCATTTCACCAAAGGCGCCAAACCCTTTAGGCGCTCCTGCTCCACTCGTGACCTCATGTATAAATCCAAAGAGTGCTACAAAAAAGCAGAACGGGCACTCACGGGGTAAAAATGCAGTTTCTTTGTGTTTATCGTGAGCAAACGCGTTTTGGCTGTATGACTTCATCAATGCTCGTTGTTGTAAAATCATCCCCATAACACATTCATTTAAATCCATCAAGTTGCTCTCTCATTGGAGTTACATATGAACACTAAAGAAGGACTCGCTCTCTGAGTTTGAATACTATGTGTGAGGCTGCTATCAAAGCATGTAAAATGTCCAACTGGCACCAAAGGGCAGTCTTTGTATTTCCTGGCTGATGTTAGGCAACTGCTTGAAAAAACACAAAATTACAGTACATAAATATATACCCAGAAAACATCAAAGAACTGATGCTTTTTGCCTAAACGCTCATGGTTATTTGTCAGTCCTTCCTCAGAATTACATCCCTTTATGGGCTCTGACTCAGGTGCAGCTCTCAATCGTGGACACATGGGTAATTCAAGTCAGGATCCTCTTTCCATAGGCAATTCGTTTTTCATTTTGCTAATATAGTTGGCCCTGTTTGGTGAATCTCCACAAAACTTTCTAAAAAAAAGTGCACATTTTTGACCAGTTTGTGCATGGAAAGTTTCAAGGCGTCAAGCGGGGGCAGAGAAAAAGCAGGGGTCCCAAAATGTGTTTTCCTGATTCATTTCTCCATAGGAACTTTAGACACCGCTACAACCCAAACCACTCGACAGATTCACACAAACTTTGGCAGAAAGCTAGATCTTAGTGCAGAAAAAGTGCTTTTTGTCATTTGGACAAAATCCGTTCAGTAGTTCGCCGATCCAACAGACCTCCTACTGAGATCTGATTGGCGGCCATGCATCGAAAAGGAAGAGGTGGCAGCCAACGTAGGACTTGGGACTCAGTTTCGAGTCCAAAAAAACAAAACAAAAATATAAAGGAGCATGTTGGAGATACTCTAACCTCCTAGGCCTAATGGTGGGTCCCAGAGGGCTGGCCACAGGCCCTGTGGCCAACCCCGCCATGCACGACTGAAGGCCCTGTGCAGCATGGAGTTGGCTGCCTTAGGGTGGGGTTGGCCACATGCCCTCACCATGCACTGCTAATTACCCTACATATTACATCACTCATGACATCTTCCATGACATGATGATATTATCACTGAACATTTGCACTTACATTATTGATGAGAAAATTGGGCATGGCATGGCAGAAGCGCGAGTTATAGTTATGTTTAGGGCATGTCTCATACTTGAGATTACTATAACCATAACTGGTGAATTTCGTGGTTTGTAAGATTTTAAAACATTTTGGTGTTACTGAACATTTGACCTAACTATAACATTACTTTAACCTTTGTTTTTTTCTGTGAATATATGTATCTTGAAATTAAGAAGACTTGAATCTAGGTACATACTCAAATTGAACAGTAAGATACCTACAGAATTAAACACAGAAGAAGAATTGTATGTGCATTTGTAAAGATTATTCTTCAGTGTGTGTCTGATCGACTTTGCACTGAACTGAAAAAATAAAGCGCTTCACTGGGTACTAAGCTTACAAAGTTGTCTGTATCTCTTTGTGTGCATGACTGCACGTTGGAGCTGTAATCGATGTATACATATATTGAGGAGTGAGAAAAATAAAACAACTTGCCGCATTTATCCTGGTGTTCGTTTTCTCTTAGTTCGCCGCAAGGAGGTTCTGAGAGTATCGCTTTGGTGCATATATATCTATATATGTATCCTCTGTCAAATTAACCATTATTAGACAATTATCTTGAATTATCATTTATTTGTTTGCAAATCCCATTTTTTAATTTTTCTTATATTTTTATGATCATAGCACCAGTGGTGGCTCATCCGCTATGACGGAGGAGCGTCGCCCCCAACCCTCCAGTTGCCTCAAAACCTCAGGAAAGGAAAAAGAAAACTATAATAAACATGTTTTATTATCAGTTTATTTTTCCTTTCCTGATGAGTTTTTGAGGGCAAGGCCATGGGGATGACAGTCTGCAGGAGGCGTGGTAAGTGCACTGCGATCAGTGCGCAAGACGGTTTGGCAGGCCGTCTTCGACCGGTCAGACTGTCATGAGCACTGAAGCTGTCTCCAAACCCAGCTTTGTTTCCGGGTTGGAGACAGCAGGAACAGGCTTCCAGTCTCACTGGGAGTGCAAATTCAGAGTGCTCAGGCCAACCCTGATGCTGCTCTCATGCTGCCAGCAGCATGAGAGCAGCGTCAGGATTGGCCGCAGCGGAGTCTGGGATCCTGTGCCTGCTGAGAAGAGGATGTCATTTGAGATGTCATCAGTAATGTCACTGACCATGTCGTGAGTGATGTAATATGTGAGGTCATAAGCAGTGCATTGCGGGAGGGTGAGTTATAGTTAGTGTCAGAGACCTGCTCTCTCCCCCAGCAGCTCCGCTGCTGCTGCCCTGTGGGCGTAAGTGTTCAGGGCCCTCCTCCAACCGCAGGCTCCTGCCTGCACCTCATTCCTGGTGGTCCAGTGGTAGAGCCTTGCTCTTCTGTTCTGCTGTGGTCTGTATTGTGCCCGTTGTCTGTCTTTTGTTATTGTGCGCGTTTTCTGTCTTGCTGTTATTGTGCCTCTGTTATTTTTTATTTTTTATTTTTTGTTTTGTTATTTCTGCCCCTTATTTGTTATTCTGCCCAATCCTTTCCCACCGCTGCTGTCCCCGCGGCCCCTCCCCCCTGCCGGTCCCCGCTGCCGCCTGACAGCTGCCCTTCCCTCCCCTATTTAATGGCAGCTGCTGAGCAGCCGCGCAGCGGATGCTCTCAGTGAGCACGCTGCTGGCGCCCATCTGCACTCATCCATGACCCGATTAGCACCAGGGACCCTGGCTCTCTGACCACACACCACACATCTCAGCTGACCTCCTCGCACTCAACCCTGGATGGAACCGACGGCCAGTTCTCCTGCCGACACTGCTGACAATCCTTCACCATCCTCTGCACCCCTAAGGCCGCGGCACCCATGCCAGACGCCAGCACCCCAAAAGCCCTGAGGTGCATCCTCCTCAACATACTCTCCCTGCACAGACATGCTGTAGAGATCTGGGACCTCCTCGACACCCTCACGCCAGACGTCGCCTTTTTCACGGAAACATGGACCAACCCCGCCTTCAGCCCTGACTTCGCCACTGCCATCCCTAACAGATACAAGATCCAGTGGAAGGACCGACACAACCACCCAGGAGGAGGACTTGCCATCGCACACAAGAGCGCCCTCTGACTCAACACCTCCAGCTCGAATGACAGCCCGCCCACCACCGAACACCTCCACTTCCAGATCCAGACCAGCCCCAGAATTACCCTACAAGGCACCCTCACCTACAGACGTCCTGGACCTCGAACCGTGTTCACCACTAACATCGCCGACCTCATCGCACTGCACACCTCCAGAGACTACATACTCATCAGAGACCTCAACTTCCACCTGGACAACCTCAACAACCCCAACTCCAGCACCCTCCTGGACAACCTCGCCAACCTCAGACTGAAACAACTTGTCACCACCCCCACAAACAAGACAGGACACACCCTCGACCCCATCTTCGCAGGAGGTAACATCCATTTCAGCCACACCATGCAACCCCCCTGGACAGACCACCTCTGCATACACTTCCATGTCAACTAACCCACCACCCCCAAACCTGCATCCCGCCCTTCACGAAGAAACTAGGGCAAGGTCACAGAGGAGCAGCTGAACTCCACCCTCAACCGCGATGCCCCCTCCACCTTGACCGACGCCAACCTCGCAGCCAAAGAACTTCACAGATGGATCACCAACTGCGCAGACGAGCTCACACCTACGTAACCCCAAAAGACAGCACCTCAGAAAGGCCACCTGGTTCACCACCGACCTCCAAGAATCCAGACTCACCTGCAAACGTTTCAAGAAGAATTGGAGAAACAGCAAATCCCCGGAAGACCGCACCATCTACAAGAATACCATGACAGAATACCACCAACGCCTCAGATACACCAAAAGGACCTTCATCCAGAACAAGATCCTTGCCAACTCCAGAAACTCAGAGGAACTCTTCAGCATCATCCAGGAATTCACCAAACCCCCCAGTGAAATATGGATATCACCCCTTCCCACGATCTCTGCAACAAGCTTGGCTCCTACTTCCATCTGAAAATCAAGTGCTTCTACAACAACTTCAATGACCAGACACCTGACTCCGAAACCACTACCTCCTCTAGCAATGCCAGCCAGACCACCATCTCCTCCTGGAACCCTGTCACCACCGAAGACACCTCATCAACCATGAAAGGCATTCACTCAGGATCGCCCATGGACCCCTGCCCTCCGAACATCTTCCACAGTGCCGCTGCTGCCATTGCACCGGAACTACAACACACCATCAACGTCACCTTCGAAACCGGCACTTTCCACAATGACTGGCTGCTACTCAAGCACCCCTCAGCAGACCCTATGGACCTCAACAACTACCAACCCATCTCCTTGCCCCCCTTTGCGTCCAAAGTCACAGAGAAGACCGTCAATGTCCAACTAACAAAATTCATCTAAGAGAACACCATCCTTGACCTCTCCCAATCTGGTTTCCGCAGCAACCACAGCACTGAGAATGCTCTACTCGCCGCTACAGATGACATCCGCACCCTCCTCGACCAAGGACACACCGCGGCCCTGATTCTACTTGACCTTTCTGCAGCCTTCGACACCATCTCCCCCTCACACTCACTGCCAGACTCCACGACCCCAGCATACAGGGAACCACCCTCAACTGGCTCTGCACCTTTCACACCGGCAAAACCCATGAATCAAACTTCCACCCTTCCTCTCCAATTCCACCGAGATCAACTGCGGAGTACCCCAAGGATCATCGCTCAGCCCTACGCTCATCACCATCTACACGGCCCCCCTCGAAGCCATCATCAGACATCACAGACTCAGCATAGTATCCTACGCCGATGACAGCCAGCTCATCCTCTCCCTCACCGAGGAACCCATCACCACCAGACTCAACTTCCAGGAAGGAAGGAAGGACATCGCATCCTGGATGAGCACCAGCTGCCTGAAGCTCAAGTCGGAAAAGACCAAGGTCATCGTCCTGGGACCCTCGCCCTCTGCATGGGACAACACCTGGTGGCCCACCACCCTTGGCAGTACCCCAACCCCAGCCCCTCAGACCATTCCCAGAACCTCAGCATTGTACTCGACTCCTCCCTCTCCATGACACGACAGGTCAACGCCATCACCTCCACCTGTTTCAACACCCTCCAAATCCTTAGGAAGACCTTCAAATGGATCCCCCCCGAATCAAGGAAGACTGTCACCTATGCACTCATAACCAGCAGACTGGACTACAGCAACGCCCTCTACGCCGGGATCAACAAGTCTCTGCTCTGCAAACTACAGACCATACAGAACACTGCAGCAGACTAATCCTCGGCATCCTTCGACACAAACACATCACCCAAAAGCTGCAAAACCTCCCCTGGCTCCCTATCAAGAAGACAGTAGCTTTCAAAATACTCACCCAGACCTACAAATGCCTCCACAACACCGGATCCTAATATCTCAACAATAGAATCTCCTTCACGTACCCAAGAGAAACCTCTGATCTGCCGACCTCGCCCTCGCCGAACCCACCGCTCATCCACAGAGCAAGTACGGGTGGAAGAACCTTCTCCTACATCGCAGCAAAGACCTGGAACGAACTCCCGGTCAACATCAGACACGCCCCCACCCTACACATCTTCAGGAAGACCCTCAAGACCTGGCTCTTTGACTGACCGGAGCTGCTCCCACCCCCCAGCGCCTTGAGACCCTCACGGGTGAGTAGCATGATACAAAATTCCCTGATTGATTGATTAGCTCAGCTACCTATAACTGCTGAATTTCTCTGGTTTTGTGCATGTGAAATTTGAGCCTTACTAAAATGTCCCTGTAACCTTTGCTTTTTGTTGTGATTATGTAAGGTTGTTTAAATTATATTTCCTAATTATAACAGCCCTGTAACCTTTGGTTTCTTTAAGTGAATTTCCATGGTTTTTTAAGTAGCAGTGGTGTTTGCAGAATTGCGTGTAAAGGGGGCGGGCATCTGACCAGCTCTTAGGAATCCCGCTGTGTAGGACTTTACAGAAAGTACGAGGGGGCTTCTTGGTCCCCAAGGTCCTTTAGCATCCAAGAGAACTTTATTCCCCAACCAGTAGTGTGCCAGGAGACGTGTTTGCAGAGTGGTGCAGAAAGAGGAATTGGCCTCCAAAGACCTCTTAGCAAACTGACTGTGTGGGACTTGCTGGAAGTGACAGGAGGAATAGCTGGCCCCCAAATACCCTCACTAACCCAGGGGACTTCATCCCCCAACTAGTACAGGCCAGGAGACACATTTGTAGAGTGGTGGAGGAAGGACATCCTTGATTATTGCACAGGTAGTGTCTGTTTTATGATTCTATGAGTGCCATTGCCAAGGACACACTGCGGATACTGGGTGTTTTTAACAAAGTGTAAAACACATATATAGGCATATTTTACATAAGGTTTCAGTGTAGCTATTTAGTAAGATACTAATTTAACCTTCCCTTTGCATTCATTTGTCAAAATAACTAAATATAAAATACATTTTCCTTCTGCACAGCAACACCTGAGGTCGCAATGACATCAGTAGTCCCAAATACAAATGACAAAGTGCAAGACAGATATATAGACATATTTTACACAAAGTTTGAGTCTAACTGTTTGGTAACATATTGGTTTACCTTTATTTTTACAACATATTTATAAAAAAAAACAACAGTTTAAAAAAATAACTCAACATTTGAACTCATGAATAGAACATAACTACCAAACACCCATCACACTATCCATTGTTACCCAAATTCGTGGGAATTAAAAACTGCTGCAAAACTAGACCAATGCACAATCTGCGAACATCACACAACCGGGAAAGTAAGGAATATCACTGGATAATATACTTTTCAGTACAATGAATATGAAGTACACACCCACTCCTCCTTCTTGAATCTTCTTTTCCAGAACTTCATTGTGAGCAGGTGGTAGATTTTGGCTGGAGACCTTCTTTGGACTTATGTGGGATGACGTTCATGTTATATCATAAAACTTATCATAGAAAACATCTCCAACTGCCGATCACGCAGAGGGAAGCTGGAGGATCATCTACATTAGTGGCAGCAGCAATAACTCCTGGCCTTCAGAGGTACAGACTACTACAACAGATATGGCTCCACAAGCAGAGAGCCCATTCAAAAGTCCAATCTCAAGTTCAAGATTTGGCTCCATAGCTTTCCCCGATGGCATCATACTGCATGGATTGTGGAGTTGTAGTGAGTGCCGGGAAACAGTCTATAATGGCCCTTCGCAATACTGCAAACAATAATAAATGTTGATTTATGTTGGGCCTTTCATACTTTTTCTACATTAGCAGGAATTTTATTAGCTCACAAAATGGGTATCTAATTTCTATGTGTTGTTCATTATCATTCCAGCTACATATTGAACTATATTAGTACCTATTCATATAAACTTTATGAAAGAAAGTGCCTAAAATATCTTATATAATGGAATAATACCCACCTGTCCAACCTGTGTAAAGTGCTAGTGCTAATTTAAGACGGCATGTCCAGTTGCCAAGATCAGTACAATATTAGTATAATATCTCATGATTTGCTGTTCTGGCAACTTAAACATTGTGCTGCAGACAACATGTGCAAAATAAGTCAAGGGAAAAAAGCTTAATGTTTTACTGTACTGAGACAAATAATTCCCACAATCATAAATATGTTTCCATAAATGTGTAAATAAATAAATACATATATAGTCCTATAAATTCAATTCCTTCATCTGAAAAACCCAGTAAAAAAGTATTGCTTAAAATTTTTTTTATGTAAAAGACATCATTATCAAAAAACTTAATTGTGAGAAATGCGCAAATGTTCAGACTTCAAATAATTCAATTATGTACGGGTGAAAGATAAAACTGTAATTTAAATGATCTAAGACCCATTAGTGAATTAAAATAAGTTTGGATAGCATCTCTCCAATGCTGTCATTCTGTAATAGCCATTTGGACATGTATGGGAGACCCGTAAACTTGATAGGGATGGCAGAGACATCTTGGATTAGCTGCTTTTTGCACGCATTTCTTCAGAGGGTGATGGTCTGCTAAAATATTTATAAATAAGTGTGCAAATCCTCACTCGTGTTAAATCCCCCTGGCTGCTTAGTATCTAGCTCAAGAATGTAATGCGTTTCTAGATGTCTCATCTTCCCTTCTCGGTCTCCCCTCTCCTTGTGGAGAAGAGATTACAAACTTTAACATTCATTTATTGGGCTGTGAGTGGGCAGGTCAGATATTCTGTGGATGATGTCATCAGTGATGTGATTTGAGATGTCATCAATGATGTCACTGACCATATCATGAGGGATGTACTATGTATAAGCAGTGCATTGCAGGGGAGCAAGTTGTAGTTAGCTCAGCTAATTGTAACTGCTGAATTTCACTGGTTTTGTACAAGTGAAACCTGAGCCAAACTATAAAGTCTCTTTAACTTTTGTTTTTTTCAGTGAATTTCTATGGTTTTATCAATTATATTTACTAACTATAATGTCCCTGTAACCTTTGTTTATATATATATATATATATATATATATATATATATATATATATATATATATATATATATATACATATTATCTACTGGCGGTCGCCAGTAGATAGTTATAGTTAGGACCTATTTTCCATAGGAAATCCGCAGCATTCTATTGGGAATATCTTTGGCGCCGGTTGACGAATCCTCGCGAAATTCTCCAAACTTTTGGCCAGCTCCGCTCTGCTCCTACCCTGAGATTTTCGTGGTGATTCGTTAAGCGGGGGCCGAGAAAAAAGGGGGGTCCCAAAACGCGTTTTCCCCATGCAATTTCCCATAGGATCTGTTGTCGCAGCTACAGCCCGAACCGCTGAACGGAATGACACCAAATTTGGCAAAGAGGTAGTCCTCAGTTTGGACTCGTGCCTTTTGCATATTTGGTGTGAATCTGTTCAGTCGTTCCTGAGAAAATTAGGGTAAAAAAGTTAGTGATATCTATGGCCGCGGAGGATCCGCGGACCCTACCCGCACCGTACGCGAACCCTCCCCGAACCGAGCACGCACCCTCCCGATCGTGCGCTGAATGCTAATTGGCTGTCGAGCGTCTCTCTACATTCGAAACCAGGAACTGTTGGCGGCCATTTTCTGCCTCGGTAGAAGCGAGGCTGAAGAAGCAAGGGGAATAAGTGCGTAAAACATATAAAGGGGGCAGAGTGGAAATACTCTGACCCTCTAGAGGTGCTTAGGGGGTCCCAGAAGGAACCCCTGCGGCCCCCCTTTTAAAAAAAAAAAAAGCGGCGAAATGCGCGCACGGTGCGCGCATCCTATCGTGCTGAATGCACGGATCCTCTCGCGGTGGGTGTGCGGATCCAAAAACATAGAAAAAAATATATAAAATAAAGTTTTGCACATATAGTTAAAAAAATATTTTGAAAAATATAAAAAAATATGTTTGAAAAACCCATTAGGTTCAAATAATATTTTTTAATTTTTAAAAGTATTAATTGAAAAAATAAGTTTAAAAAATGGTGATAAAAAAGTATTTTAAAAAACATGTAATTAATGAAATGACACACTGAATTTGAAAAATATAGAAATCCAATCAAAATCATTAAACATGATATCTTCAGAGATAAGTTATAGATAGGAATTAGCATTTAAAAAGCCTTTGAAATTCACTGAAAACAACATAGGTTTCAGGCCTGATATAGTTAGGAATTAGCATTTAAAAAACCTTTGAAATTCACTGAAAGAACCATAGGTTTCATGCACGTTATAGTTAGGAATTGGCATTTAAAAAACCTTTGAAATTCACTGAAAAAAACAAAGGTTTCAGGGGCGTTATAGTTAGGAATTGGCATTTAAAAAACCTTAGAAATTCACTGAAAAAACCATAGGTTTCAGGGGCGTTATAGTTAGCTGGACATTTCCCTCGTACAAAACCCTAGAAATTCCCCTGTTATAGTTAGTTCAGCTAACTATAACTCGCGCCTTCGCAATGCACTGCTGATGACGTCACATATTACATCACTCATGACATGGTCAGTGACATCACTGATGACATCACTGATGACATCTCAAATGACATCACTGATGACATCACTGATGACGTCATCCATGTGATAAATTAGTGCATCTTCTCACACCCTAATATAACCTTTGATACACCGACTCAAAATTTCAGATGGCCATTTTGACAACCATAGATACTCCAATACCAATAACTACTCACCCACTCATTGACTTTTAGGTCTACTTACATCTCCACTCACTCACCTGTACAGTCACTCATACTTACAGTCACTCTGTGCATTTATACACCTATATAGACCCTCACACACCGCCAATCATCCATTGAGGTACTGACACATCTAGTCAGTCATGCAAATAATTAATCACAGGAACATTTACTCACTTACACAGTTAAAAACACTCAAGTTCACTTACTCATAAAATACTAACAAATTCTGTCTTCCTGCAGAAAAACACACAGCACATGACACAGATTTCCTTGCACTATGGCGCATACAGCCACTCCCAAAATCACACACTCTCCCATATAGATAGTTATATACTCTTACAGACATATACACTGCGTTTCACATATGTAGTTACTGACACATGTACAACTGAGATATACATTCAATCCCTAACACACCCATACATACACTCACCCAACCATGCAGTCCATCACAGATGCACTCTTAAAAACATGCACCCACTGAATTACCCACTCACACAGCTATGTACGGAGTGACACACACCCCACCCACACAAACACTCAGGCACCCATACAGATACTCAGACAACCAATCAATAACCCATACAGACACTCATGTAGTTATTCGCAAACCCATGCAGCTGCTTACACACCAACAGACAGACGGATACAGACATTCACACAGTATACTCACTAATCCATGAATTCAGTAAGATAAGTTTAATCACTCAATTATAGAGTCAGTCATGCACCTACTAGATGATCTATTCAGACACTTATACACCCACTCATTCTTCAATATGCCTTTCCCTATATATATTAAACATATTTAAACTTTACAGAAAGACAGTCACTGGATGATGTCATCAGTGATGTCATCAGTGATGTCATTTGAGATGTCATCAGTGATGTCACTGACCATGTCATGAGTGATGTATTATGTGACGTCATCAGCAGTGCATTGCGGGCGCGCGAGTTATAGTTAGCTGAACTAACTATAACGGGCGAATTTCTATGGTTTTGTATGAGTGAAATGTCCAACTAACTATGAACTTTCTCTAAAACCTATGTTTTTTTCAGTGAATTTCTAAGGTTTTTTAAATGCTAATTTCTAACTATAACGTGCCTGAAACCTATGGTTTTTTCAGTGAATATATATATATATATAATTGCATAATTTATTCGTCACTCTATGCCTGAAAGGGTATTCTTTTGACTTATACTGGGTGCTCCCTTGTGTCTGGACAAAGCTATACCTCTCTGAAGAGCTCTAAGTAGAGCGAAACACTGTGTCAGGGGTTGCTTTTACTCATTTCAGGTTGGCTTGGTTGGTATTTTACCAATTCAAAGTTGTAATAATGTGCCTGGAGTGGTAAATGGCTTTTGTCATTTTACAGCTCGGCAAGGACAGCACTGTGCTAGTCCTGTGCTTAAAGACTTTGCTGTAAAAATGGCAAAAGACTTTGTCCATTTCTATCTCGGCGTGGATAGCACTGTGCTAATCCTGTGCTTGAAAACTTTGATAGAAAAGCAGTCATTTCAGGTGAGCAGATCTAGAGTGTCGCTGGTGTTGAGAGTGCTCTATACAGGAGCTGCTCTCCACCTAAACTTGAGAACTACCCAGAGTTCTCTGCTTCTTTTTTTGCATAATGTATTTGTCACTCTATGCCTGAAAGGGTATGTTTTTGACTTATACTGGGTGCTACCTTGTGTCTGGACAAAGCTATACCTCTCTGAAGAGCTCTAATTAGAGCGAAACACTGTGTCAGGGGTTGTTTTTACTCATTTCAGGTTGGCTTGGTTGGTATTTTACCAATTCAAAGCTGTAATACTGTGCCTGGAGTGGTAAATGGCTTTTGTCATTTTACAGCTCGGCAAGGACAGCACTGTGCTAGTCCTATGCTTAAAGACTTTGCTGTAAAAATGGCAAAAGACTTTGTCCATTTCTATCTCGGCGTGGATAGCACTGTGCTAATCCTATGCTTAAAAACTTTGATAGAAAAGCAGACATTTGAGGTGAGCAGATCTAGAGTGTCGCTGGTGTTGAGAGTGCTCTATACAGGAGCTGCTCTCCACCTAAACTTGAGAACTACCCAGAGTTCTCTGCTTCTTTTTTTGCATATATATATATATATATATATATGTGATCAAGTCCCCAGGGAGGGACGAAACGCGTAATGGCTGCCGTTCCTGTTGTGTAACTACGAAAATAAACTGAGCGGTATTACGAAAGGATTTTGTGGTCCGTGCTCTTTTGTATCCAGTATCCAGTATCCAGATGGAAGGAAATGTGGTGCAAGAGTATTAAAGCGATATATATATATATATATATATATATATATATATCTGCGCCCCACTTGCACCGTGCCAGAGTCACTCGCGGTTGGGTGCTATTGTTACGGCGATGCCAGCCGCAAAATATTAAGGCTCAAATATTCCTCACATTCAAGGAAATAAAAGCACTCACGGGTAACGTGTTGACAGGTCTTTATTGCCAGAACAAACGCGTTTCGGCGGTCTGCCATCTTCGGTGTTACCGGCACACTGTAAGCAGCCATCATTTAAACACACCTATGTGTAATGAACATAAACAGTGGACAACTCCAACACTACAAAAGCGATAACGCCATCTTGTAATGTGTAAACATTGTTGCTCATATGCTAAAGCATTAAAAATCAAAACAATACAAATGCATATTATTTCAATTCATTAACTAACAGTGAAAGCATACTATCACGGTAATACTGTTATTCAGTAATCACCAATTTCCAACAATTTTCACCATGATTTAAGCCCCATTTTCGGTAATATTTTTACTTACTATTATCTTGGCATCATAACATCTTGCCGTGAATCGGCAACTGTCCATTACACATTACTTAATTGTGTGAAAAAAAGGATTAAAAAAAGGACTTTTCTTGTTAACACAGCAACCATTTCATATACAAAACAATATTGCTTACAGATAAATCTATTATTGCAACCATGTATTCTTGAAATTCAAGTACCCAAATGTGAAGCTAACTCCTCATTACTGTTCAAACCTTTGGGAAACATAGTTTGTAAATCAATTATATAACGTGATTCCAACCTTCGTAATTTCTTAAGGCGATCACCCCTCTGATGTTTTCTGGGACATGATCAAGGCCAAAGTATTGTAGCACATTTCTACTGCTAGAATGTTTTTCATCATAGTGCATTGCTACAGGATACGATGCATCGCTTTTTGCAATTGCCCTCCTATGTTCAAGTATCCTGATTTTCAAAGGATGAATGGTGCTGCCTATATAGCAAAGGCCACAAGGCCATACCAAGCAATAAACCGCATAGGAAGTACTGCAAGTCAGAAACTTCTTAATTGGTCTTTTTAGATTGATATTTGGTACTGAGTACGTTAAAACTCTTTTGCTATTTGAACAGGCTTTGCACTTGCCACATGGGAAAAAGCCCTGCATATCTTTCAAAGTTCCCATCACTAGAGGTTCCTTAGTCAGATGACTATTTACTAACCTATCTTTTAAGGATCTCGCCTTTTTAAAAGTTACCAATGGATAGGCTGGAATGTCCTCACTTATGTCATTGTCCGTTTTTAAAATATGCCAATTCTTTCTAAGCATATGTTTCAGAAAGTTAGCTTCTGCAGAGTATGTTGTAACCATTCTGAACTTGCCTCCATTCGAGTCATCCGACTCTCGCCTTGCTTTCTTACTATCTTCTAACAAATGTTGTCTAGGGATCCCCCTAACCTTTTGCAATGTTTTCTCTAAATGGGCCGATTCGTATCCCCTCACTTGAAATCTAGATACACAATCCTTAGCAGCTGCTTCAAAATCACATGTTCTAGAGCTGTTCCTTTTTAATCTTAAAAGTTCCCCATACGGAATACTTTGTATCAATTTATGCGGGTGATTGGTGGTCACAAACAGAGTTGAATTGCCAGCAATGCTTTTACGGTAGAGGGCTGTTTCTAACTTGCCTTCTGATACAAACACTTTCAGGTCAAGATAGTCCACTGCCACTGGACTTACTGTGCCCAAAAAGTGCAAATTCAGATTATTCTTATTTAGATCCTCAATGTATCCTCTAGCGGACTCAGAAGTTCCCTCCCACACAATGAAAAGGTTGTCAATATATCGGTGCCATGCTGCCACTCTACCTTTAATGTCACCCTTTTCATAGGTTCTGGACACCTGCTCCTCCCACCAGCCAAAGAATAAATTTGCACAGCTGGGAGCAAAGCAGGTGCCCATCGCCGCACCTGAGATCTGTTTAAAGTACTTGTCCTCAAAAACAAAGATGTTATTAGTAAGACAAAATCTTGTAAATTCAATCAACATAGAATTATGTTCTGCAAAACGCAGTTGCCTTTTGTTCAGATAGAACTGTACAGCTTTCACACCATCATCATGATTGATGCAGGTGTATACACTAGTAATATCTAATACTAGTAGTCGGTACGCAGGATCCCAAGTTAAACTCTTAATCTTACACAAAAAATATTTGGTGTCTTTCACATACGATTCAAGTTCAATCACAAATGGAGACAGATAATAGTCAATGAACATGGACATGTGCTCAGTTAAGCTACCCTGTGAGGACACTATTGGCCTGCCTGGCGGTCTCACATTGTCCTTGTGAAGTTTTGGAATATGATAAAAGGTTGCCACCACTGAAGTAGTATTTCTTAAAAACAGATGTTCTTCCGTCCCCAACATTGATCTGCTGTACCATTTCTTGATTAAGGTCTCATAACTGTGCACACTTGCTTGATAAATCTCTTGTGTAGTCTTCAAATAATATTTACTGTCTGACAACTGTCTCAAAGCTTCTTCACAGTATTGTTCCCTGGTTTGTAACACTACATTTCCGCCTTTATCAGAAGGCTTGATCATAATTGATGTATCATGTAGTAAATCATCAAGAGCTTGCTTCTCATCCTTCGTCAGATTATTACAGTTGTAGCTCCTCTGATTATTGCATCTAAATTTCAATAAATCACTGACCATCGCATCAGAAAAAACATCAATGGCATCAAAAGGCATTTGTGGTACAAACGTTGATTTCAGTTTGAATGGACTTTCATCAAGTTCTTGGTTAATTCCCACAGCTGTTGCTCTCTGGACCATATCATCCATGATGTTTGGCTGAGCATTCGCATCCATGTGTAGATTGTGTAGGAGTTCTACTCCTGGTAGATCATTACAGGTAAGTAGATCTGTTACTGTCATTCTTGCCCCTGACGTTTTAGTTCTGTTTATTATGGGTCTTAGTTTGAAGTACTTATGTAGCTTTAATTTTCGTATGAAATTGTAAAGGTCAATCCTGGTCTGTGTGAACTCTAGTTTACTAGTTGGACAAAAGGTTAGTCCCAGAGTAAGTACTTTGACTTCGTTAACAGATAGCTGTTTGGAAGTGAGATTGACCACTGTTAAAATTGTATTTTCTATTAGCGCTTGTTGTTTCTCTTCTTGCGTGACAACCACACGGGTGCTTTGCCTCTGCCTCTTCCGGCCCCACCCTGATCGGCGTGTTCTCCGGATGGTTGTTCGGGTGGTTTGTTCTGCCGCCCCGTAGCCATGATTGTCTTATTATTTGGAACTCATCGTGAAAAGGGGTCATCATTCTTGCCCCTCCCAATGTCATCACAGCATGTTCATCTCCTGACTCATTTTCAGTTAAGTCAGATTCTGATGTTTCCACTCGTGAACTTGCTGTTTTTGTTGTTCTTTGCGTCAATTTCTCCCTTGGACCATCAAACTTTCGTGCAAATGTTAGCACTCTCCCTTGTAAATAGTCCTTCTCATCGCACTCAAATTTTTCTTTTTTTCTTAACTTTATTTTGTTTTCATACTTCAACAGCCGTACTTTCATCTGTCTCAATAATTCATCTACTTTATTCTTATCTTCTTCCTTGGATAATGTCTCCTCCAAGTCCTTGATTTCCACTAATGCCTTCTCACGGTCACTCCAAGCATATTTGACTAAAATGCCTAGAATGCCCTGACAATATATGTATATATATATATATATATATATATATATATATATATATATATATATATATATATATATATATTCACTTAAAAAACCATAGGTTTCACACATGTTATAGTTAAGTGGATATTTCACTCGTAAAAAACCAATGAAATTCCCCCGTTATAGTTAGTTCAGATAACTATAACTCGCGTGCCCGCAATCCTGCTCATGACGTCACATATTACATCACTCATGACATGGTCAGTGGCATCACTCATGACATCACTGATGACATCATCCTTGTGATAGATTGGCGGTCGCGCGAGTTATAGTTATCTGAACTAACTATAACGGGGGAATTTTATTGGTTTTTTACGAGTGAAATATCCATCTAACTATAACATGTGTGAAACCTATGGTTTTTTAAGTGAATTTGCAAGGTTTTTTAAATGCTAATTCCTAACTATAACGTGTGTGAAACCTATGGTTTTTTCAGTGAATTTGTATGGTTTTTTAAATGCTAAGTTATGTATGTATTATTTTTTTATATATATTTATTTTACAATAAACTACGTATTAAAAATGATTTTTTATTTTTTTTGGTTTTTCACCGTGCACCCCCGCGATTTTTTTTAAAAAAAATTAAAATGTTTTTTTCTGCCTTCGGGGTCCTTCAGGGACCCCCTGACAAAGGCTAGGGGGTCAGGAACTCTCTACCCTGCCCCCTTTTCACGTTAGCCACCTTCCTTTTTCACTCTCGCACTGAAAACAAACAAAATGGCGGCCGACACTTCCTGATTTCGACCGATTCGAACGTTGACTAACATGTAACCACCAATCAGAATTACGCTCGCGCACGTTAGGGTGCTCGCACGGTGCGCGCACGGTGCGTGCACGGTGCGCGGCTATAGATATGTATGTGCTTTTAACTGCAATTTTCTCAGGAACTACTGAACAGATTGACTCCATATATGCAAAAGGCTCATCCCTGACCTGAGGACTACCTCTCTGCCAAATTTCAAGTAATTCTGTTCAGCCGTTCGGGCTGTACCTTCGACTAAAGGTCCTATGGGAAAATGCATGGGAAAAATGCGTTTTTCTCGGCCCCCGCTTGACGAATCCCCCCGAGACTTTCAGGGTAGGAGCTGAGCGGAGCGCCCCATTAGTTTTGAAAATTTCGCGAAGATTCGTCAACCGGCGCCAAAGTTATTCAAAATAGAATTTTCAGATTTCCTATGGAAACACGGTCCTAACCATAACTATCTACTGGCGACCGCCAGTAGATAATATATATATATATATTCACTTAAAAAACCATAGGTTTCACACATGTTATAGTTAGCTGGACATTTCCCTCGTAAAAAAACAATGAAATTCCCCCGTTATAGTTAGTGCAGGCAACTATAACTCACGCGACCGCAATCCTCTGCTGATGACGTCAGATATTACATCACTGATTACATATGTGTCTTCCTGAAAAATAAATATTTGTAATATATGTATAGCTAAAGATTAATGGAAGAAGACATGGGTAAATAGGTGTCTAAATACAGTGATGTAATATCTGACGTCATCAGCAGAGGATTGCGGTCGCGTGAGTTATAGTTGCCTGCACTAACTATAACGGGGAAATTTCATTGTTTTTTTACGAGGGAAATGTCCAGCTAACTATAACATGTGTGAAACCTATGGTTTTTTAAGTGAATATATATCCATATATATCCATAGTGTGGCTTTGCTGGTGAAGCTTGCACTCAGGTATGGGAAATCCTGATTTTATTTAGCAGCACTTGCTTCATAACAAGATATCAAGTAAGTGCTGCTAAATAAAATTTAGCAGCACTTGCTTGATATATATTTTGATATATATATTAATATGTATATATATCCACATATATATATACACACACACACACATATATATATGCACATGTATATTTAAATGTGTTTTAAAAAGCGTGGGTTTATTCACTTATTTATTCACTGAGATTATCCTCACCTGTGAGCAAGGCCATGACTAACGGCCGAAACGTGTAAGGATGGATGTTCTGCCTTTCTTGTGACACAATAAAAGCCAACAGTTACCAAGTTGGGCTTCACTACTTCTTGTTTACTTTGGTGTGCCAAATCACGGGAATCTCCATGCCCGTGAAGCCGCCCTGTAGGGATGGTGGCTCCCTTGGTTGGAGAAATCTCTTTGGATATATATATATATATATATATATATATATTCAGTGAAAAAACCATAGGTTTCACACATGTTATAGTTAGCTGGACATTTTACTCGTAAAAAACCAATGAAATTGCCCCGTTATAGTTAGTTCAGCTAACTATAACTCGCGCGCCCGCAATGCACTGCTGATGACGTCACATATTACATCACTCATGACATGGTCAGTGACATCACTCATGACTTCACTGATGACATCTCAAATGACATCACTGATGACATCACTGATGACATCATCCTTGTGATAGAGTGGCAGACCTCCTCTCACCTTAATATAAGCTTTGATACACACATTCAAAAATAGAGACTAAAAATTTCAAAACAATGGACATACCAATACCAGTTACAACAACCTCTTCAGTAATTCAAAGATCCACATACACATCCACTCATTCACCAACAGTCCTACACAGTCACTCATACATGTACTCACTCATCATATGTACTCATACATCTATACATCCTGTTACACAATGCCACTCATCCATAGAGTTACTCACACACATAGTCACTCATGCTAAAAAAGAATAAAACATACATTTACTTGCATATACAGTAATACACACACCACCATACTTACTTCTACGGAAACTTACACATACTTAGTCTTTTAAACAATCACTTATAGAAACACATACTTATTCATACAGGAACTCTTTCAATCTCTCCCTCTCATATATACTCACATATATACACCAATACTCACATATACTAGTTTAAAACATATGTAGTTACTCCTGAAGACACTATTGAGACAGTCATTCACTCACTAACACACCCATACACACACTCATCCACCCATACAGTCCTGCACACATGCTGTCTTCAACACATACAAACAGTGAGTCACTCATTCATGCATCTATGCACTACGTAATACCCCCCACCGTACCATGCAGACACTCAGACTGATACTCAAAAAAACAACTAATAACTTATATAGACACCCATGTAGCTACTCACCAACCCATGCAGCCACTTATACACAAAGTGAGAGATACACTTAATCAGTCAGTTACACAATCAATTTTTCAAAAACAAATCATCCATTTAGACACTTATATACCCATTTATTCTTCCATCGACCTTGAGATATACATATATAAAACATATTTATTTTTCAGAAAAACACACATTCACTGGATGATGTCATCAGTGATGTCATCAGTGATGTCATTTGAGATGTCATCAGTGATGTCATGAGTGATGTCACTGACCATGTCATGAGTGATGTAATATGTGACGTCATCAGCAGTGCATTGCGGGCGCGCGAGTTATAGTTAGCTGAACTAACTATAACGGGGCAATTTCATTGGTTTTTTACGAGTAAAATGTCCAGCTAACTATAACATGTGTGAAACCTATGGTTTTTTCACTGAATTTCTAAGGTTTTTTAAATGCTAATTCCTAACTATAACGTGTGTGAAACCTATGATTTTTTTCACTGAATTTCTAAGGTTTTTTAAATGCTAATTCCTAACTATAACGTGTGTGAAACCTATGGTTTTTTCAGTGAATTTCTAAGGTTTTTTAAATGCTAATTCCTAACTATAACGTGTGTGAAACCTATGGTTTTTTCAGTGAATTTCTAAGGTTTTTTAAATGCTAATTCCTAACTATAACGTGTGTGAAACCCATGTTTTTTTCAGTGAATTTGCAAGGTTTTTTAAATGCTATTTTTTTTTTTTTTTCTTCATTTTTTTCAAACATATTTTTAATTTAATTTTTTACCTTTTATAAAGACTATGCTTAATTTTTTAAAATCATTAAATATTTATTTTATATAAATTTTTTAAAATAAACAAGTAAAATTTATTTCCAGATTATTATTTTTTTTTTTTTTTTTTTTTTTATAGTACGCGTACCGTAAGCTCACGGTAAGCGTACGGTTTACGCAACGTCCGTAATCTATCTACGCTGCTTGCGTATAGTTACGTACTTTGCGTAGCGCGCGTACTGCGCGTGGGACGCGTGCGCGCTTACGCAACACGCGCACGTTACGCGGAAGTGCCGGGAAATGACTGTTATGCGCATGCGCGCAAGCGCGTGTCTTTTTTACGCGCACGCGTACTTTTTGCCGTAAGCGTACCGTAAGCGTACCGTAAGCGTACGGTTGGTCATGTGATCATGAAACACAACTTTTGATTGGTTGAAACTACTTTCAGTTCTAGAACTCTCCTACACCACACCCATTCCCCTCATTTCTGCTTGTGATCCCTTGGGAGAAGGAGCTGGTTTGTCTTTGGGATACGATGGCAGAACAGCAGAGCTCTTCTGAGAGTGAGGCTAGCACCAGCAGCACTGTCTTGAGGCAGAGAGCGAGGAAAGTAAAGCCTTCTTATGTTTGGGATTATTTTACTTTTCCAGAAGGCCAGCAAAAGGTGAATGCACCCTTAGTTACTTGCAAGCTGTGTCAGCGTGTACTTTCTAGAGGTAATCCTGACAGGAAGTATTCCTTTGGGAATCACACCATGATGAGGCACCTCAAGGATGTACACAAAAGGACACATGCTCAACTTTTTGGAGGTAACTCTTCAGAAAGACGAGCCAGTACATCCACAGCAGCTCAGCCTGGACCATCACCTGCAGAGCTTACTCCTTCTTCTGCAGCTCAGGTGAGCCCTTCATCTGTGGGGGGAGAATCTCCTTTTGCTGGCCCTCTGGAAATGAACCCTCGATTTCGGAAGGTTGATATTCATTGCACATTTTGTAAAGCTCTAATTTGTTATAGGGAGACCAGTGTTTCCCTAGTGAATAACAAAATAGATCAGCACATTTGTAGCTTTGAATGATTTTCCCATGGTTCCTTTCCTCTGTCCCTGCATGAACACAACGGTTCTTTTAAGAGCCAACCTTATCTTTCATCTTTTTTTTACATTTTTTTTAAAAAACTTTTTTTTTTTTTTTTACCGTACGCGTACCTTTTTTTTTATTTTTTAAAAAAAACACTAAAAATCATTTTTCACATTACAAGGTCCTTGAGAGACTACAATTATTACTATTGACTTACCATACTCACTGAAAAAAATATTTATTCATTTGTTTTTTTAAAAAATAGTTTTTTAAATGGTTGTAGTTTACGAAAATTTTCTATATCGATCTGAAAAAAAAGAAAAAAGTATTAATATTTTTAAACCATTTTATAATACAGTACACATATTTACATTTTTTACCAAAAAATATTTTTGCCTTATTTTTGCTGTTTTCAGAATATATTGCATTTCACTATAAATTGTGAAAGCAATTGCATTCATCATTTTACAGCGGGCAAAAAAAAATAACAATCTCAAAGATTGTATTAAAAAAGCCCAGAATCTCTTCTCACTTAAACTTATCATTACAGAAATGCATATTATTCTAAAAAAATATCATCTAAAAACAATACTTTTTTCTTTAAAATACCGTCTGATATTTTTGTTTCAGGAGTATAATCACAATATTATATCTCAAATAACTCCAAAATACATCTGATTTTATTTCCTTTAGGCCAAATTGTATTTTTTTTTTTTCCCTGGAATAAATTTCCAAGGGAAAACCATTAAAATTCTAAAGTTTAATCTGTCCAGATCTCACCGATTCTCTGTAACATTTTGGTTCACAAAAATTTTTTGAATAATTTATTTAGTCCACAATAGAATTGGTTACTTTTCCACATGGCCAAATAGTAATTTTTTAAATCATTTTTGTAAAAATTTCCAATGGCAGTCCAATAGCATTCCAAAATTTAAAATGTGCAGAAGTTACCGATTATCTCTAAATTATTGGTTTTTCAAAATTGCATTAAAAATTTAAAAAGTCCACATTACAATTGGTTATCTTTCCTTTAGGCCAAATGATAATTTTAAAAAATATTTTTTCTACAAAATTGCAATGGTAATCCAGTAAAATGGTAAAATTATTTTGTCCAGATCTTGCCAAGTATCTCTAAAATTTAGGTTTCAGAAAGATTAGATAGGAATTTGCTAAATCAAAAGGCAAACGTTGTTTGAAAATCAATTGGGAATCATTACACAGTGTCCAGCCTTTTTCACATTTAAGATAAACTGTGTAATGTCCAGAAGTAACAGTAGGTCCATCATGGAAAATTATTGCAACAGTTACAAAAGTTTTTCCTGAAATTGATAATTGCTGTCCTGTAAACTTCTTTATTAAAGTATCCAATTTTGAACCATCAGCTCTACATCGTTGCATCATTAAAATTACATACTGTCCGTATTCCCTTAAAATTAATGTTGAAAACATGTCAGAATTACACTCACCACATTTCATGCTATGATTAGCATCTTTTACTAATTTTGCAAAAGTGACTGTTTTACTCTCTGGCAATGTCAAATAAATAAACCTTTCATTATCAACAATAGAGCCACATATATTATAACAATTTTCACAACTATGTTCCCATTTATAAGAGAGACCAAAAAAAATGTCAATGGGAACTCCTTCTTCTTCCACTACCTGAAGAAAAAACAACAAGAATTCCTGTGCGTCTTGCTGTACATTTTGAGAAAACTGTGTTCGTCCTGAACATACATCTAAAAGTTTTCTAATGTCAGTAGCACTTTCTATTTGAGTTTTATCTTTACTCAGCTTTTGAAAAAGGAGACTGAGCTCTGAACAGAATCTTTTTCCCTGATTTACTATTATCTGCTCTTGCAAACTTTCCAGATAAAATACAACATTCAGCACTACATTAGCGTAGCAGTTGACACCAGAGCTATTTTCAAAATGACATCCTACAACCTGTTCTTCATTTTCCTTATTCTTTTTGCTTGCAATTACATCACTCCTCTTTTTTTTCCTCTTCTCTACATCTTCATTACAGATATTCTCATTTCTCCTTTTACGAGAAACTACACGTTTCTCCAACACAGGATACTGACCTAAATGAGGAGCATAGGTTCTTCTTAATCTATTATACTCCTTTACACAGTTTGTATCAGCACTAACTTTTGAATCATCAAAGTCAATCATGAATAAACCTGATAATGTTTTGACTCGTGACAAAGCTACATATGCCATACCTTCTTTGAACACAGTTGAACCAATGTTCACAAATGCACAATCTACAGTCAATCCTTGAGACTTGTGGATAGTTACAGCATATGCTAGTGAAAACGGAAACTGCTTCCTACGTACATATAAGTCTTTCACAAGCATGAAACGAACTGAACAACGACAAATGTCTTTAACTTCCTCTATCTGATCAAATTTTATTTTTAAACATTCAATTCCATCTTTTTTCTGATAATTAATAAAACCCACAACTCTTCCCATCGCTCCATTCACTAAGCCTTTTTCAACATCCAAATTTCTCCTTAAAAACACTCTACAGTTCATGCAAACATATAGATTTTTTTCTAATCCTGCTGTTTTGGAGATATTCTTCTCTAGTGAGTCCAATTTATTTTTCAGTTTGCCTGTTACTGTGACAGTAATTCTTCCATCCTCAATTTTGTCCACTGCTTCCAATTTCATGATGTCTTCATTTTCCAATTTCAAAAGCTCCTCATTAAATATTGAGCATTCACGTAGAGTTGGCATTAAGCAGATGACACTTTTGTTTTCTGCAATATTCTTGTATATTTTCTCTGCAACTATTTCTTCCTTTGGAAATAAGTTATGTAACAGCCGACTCTGTAATGCTTTTTTGCCAACTTCTGTGAGTAGTCCAATTCTGATATCTTTCAGAATACTTCCATATTCTTCATCGTTTGCTTGCCTCATATTAGTTGTAAGTTCCTTGTACTCAAAGAAGGACCAAATATTTGTATTTCCAATGCTTCCCAATGACTTCTTTGTGTCTTCATGTGTCACAGTATTAAACACTGGTTGTCCTTTAACTGGAGTAAGTTGCAAAAGATCCCCAAAAACTATGACGTGTTTTCCACCAAATAACACGTCATAGTCTGTCTTCAAAATTTGCTGCATTCTTAAATGCACAAAGGCAAGCATTAAGTTTGATACCATGCTCACCTCATCAATAATGAGAACTTGCATCTTCTTCAATACTCTTGACACTTCTAAGGATGCTTCTCCAGTTAGCTTGTTGAATTGTATTTTGTTCTCATGCTCCACTGGTAACATTAGCAAACGATGTAAGGTGATTCCTTTTATGTTATATGCTGCTAACCCAGTTGGAGCAGTAACCACACAAGACAAAGTAGAATCCGTTTTTTGCTTTAGGTAGCTTCTGATGACTTTAATTAGGAAACTTTTTCCAGTGCCAGCTTGTCCGCTTACATACATCCTGATTGGATGAAATGATGTGCATGAGCACTCTTTTTTGATATGTAGAAATCCGTGATCAATTTTGTTTTTGATCTCTTCATAAATTTGTTGCTGCTCTTGATTCAGTTGTCTTTCCAAATTTTCTAAGTCTATAAATTCTTCTTGAGCTTGATTCATAGCCGTTTCCACTTCATTCATGGCTATTGATGCTTCATTTTCAACGATTGGTTGTCCTAGGGGATCTTGACTGTATGTTCCTGAACTTTGGCTGTCCTGAGAACTGTCTCTAGCTATTTCTGCTGCAATTGTAGTTTCCTGTTCAATTTCTTCATTTAACATTTGCAGATAAGTTGAGAATGTACTGCATTGTATGCTGTCTTTGCAAGCATTAAAAGAATCTTCATAGCTCTGGAATTCTCCCAGTAGTTCATCCTCTGTACGCCATGGTTTAAACAACTGTAAAAGAGCCAAGTAGTAAAATTCTTTCTTGTCGGTAGTGTCGCAACTCAGCTTCCGGTGATTTATCAAACTTCCTTTGGTTTGCTTCACCAAACATCCTTCTTCACCAACAACTTTATATTTTCCACTGTTGATGTCTTCTGCAGCTTTCCGTGAATAAATGTAGTTCTGCAGCACTTCATAGAGACACATGTTCTCCAGATGATGACTTCTCTTGGGATAATATGTGTCCAACATGTTTGTTTTCAATATGTCTGTACTTTCTGGGTCATTCTCAGCCAAATATTCAATTTCTCCAACAGATTTCAGTACCCGATTTCTCATTGCTGCAAGGCCTAAACTTGCCCAAATTATTCTTCTTGACTTCGAGTAGAGACTTGCAGAAGATAACCTATCTGAACATTCGTAGGATCCAATTTCTCGATGCGATAACATCTTCAAACTGAAACTGTACAGCTTCTTACTGACAGTCTTCTCGTGAGAAATCTCTTCCCACATTTCCTTCAATTCTGTTTTTTCTGATTTCGTAATGTAAGACGTTACATATTGAGCAACAGCAATGGAATTGTCAGCAACATACTGTATATCCATGTTAGCGTTCCACATGGATAAAATGACTGGGTTGTAGTCATTTATATTTTTTGATTCTTCTTTTCTTTTAAGGTTGTAGGTATTCTTAGGTGATTTTCTTGTGATAGTATGTCTCACAGCTGACATAAAACTGTTGACTCTTCCATTTGTAAGAACAGGTCTAGGAAATCCAAATCGACATTTAGTGTAGTATTTTTCTTTGCTCTTGTATTTCCGTCGACAGTATTTTCCACACCGATGACTTTGGAAACGTAGAACTTGCTCCTTTAACTTGTTCTCTTCTGTGCTTTTAGGTATAGCACATGTTGCATATTCTTCAATGTAAGATAACACTGCTTCATCAGTATCTGTTCCAAACTTTGGGGCATCCTTGATCCACAGCAGCATATGAATATGAGGAGCACCTCTTGCCTGGTACTCTTTTCTCCAAAAGAAATCCACTACTTCTCCAAGGGGTGGATTTTTTTTATTGCAGATGAAGGACATCATAGCCTCAAATCTATGATTGAAATATCTGCAAACATTAACCGGATCCAATGAGCACAGTTCTCCTGCTGTCTTGTATTCGATGTTTTCAATGTTTGAATTGGCCTCTCGTAGAAAATCCAGTAAATCATCCCAAGCGTACTCGGCGCAGCTTAGGGTAAGGAACCATGTTGGTGTTCCTAAGTTGCGTAACATGCATTTTAGTTCACCATGGCGTCGGTACCAATATTCATTTGTCCCACGCTGACAAGCCATCAGATTGATCAGTTGTGTTTCCAAATGATCATCTCGGTGCTGCACTTTCTCCATAAAATCCTTAGCAGACACATTTTGTAAATGTACTCCACTTTTTAAAATGTGATTTACTGCATAAGACAGTGCAGACAAGTCGCTTTCAAATAAAAGATGGAACAAATAAGGGATACTTTGTCGAAATCTGGGATCTTCAGCATATAGTCTTGTAGTCCGATACTCAGAAGCTGGAATCTGTTCTGGACGTTCATCGTATCGTCCTCCTTTTCCTGTAGGAAACAGCTGGGGAAAACATCGAGCTTCCAAGCTCTCCTCCCATACACTCACGGGATTTCCTTTTGCTTTCTTCATCTGAAAGAGATCAATATTGTCTCCCATAACTTCTTTCGAATGGAGAGGATGTATGCTAAAATGTTCATAAATTTCTTCTTCCTTTGACTTGTCCACTTTTTCAATTTATCCAGTTGGTGTTTCTGTGTCTCCTTGTAAATCTTCTTCTTCTTCTTCTTCTTCTTGTATATAAATTGATTCATACCATTTGTTATTTTTTTTCAAATACAAATTTGCTCTTTGTACTTTCCGCACATCTACCAGCTCCTGCCAAATCTTCTTATTCTTTGTAGGGACACCATTAACCAGAATAATTAATGGTTCAGTTTCCAAAGTATCTGCATCAATAGTTTCCATATTTTTTTTCAAATCCAAGGGCAAATACACCACTCTACCTTTTAAACCTCTCAGTAAATCTGAAGGAGGTAATTTACCAGTTTTGGGCTCCATACGTACTATGGTCTGGAACGGATGAACACATTGAATGAGTATAGACTCATATGTATTTAATTCAGAAAGTTCAGCAGGAATAGCATCCAATTCTAAATTATTATGTACAGCTCTGGTCGGCATTCTATTTTCCTCTAACTTGTTGTAGCAGTATTTACAAATACGCTGATCTTCACCCAATTCAAAACAATTTTCAAGAAATATATATGTGGCAAAATCCATCCACTTATAATTATCTTCATTTTCACTCTTTCTGTAGAGATCAACATTCCTAGTTTGTTTTCTATAATGAGTTCTGCGGCAACAAATACAAGTAACATTTGGTCTTTCATTAGAGACTATTGCAAATTTTGTTATGTGATCATTAAATGTGTTACTTACAGAGGGTTCTACATTCTCTTCCACTTCTGCCTCATTTACTGTGTCCTTCTCTGCACTGTTTTGTTCAGGACCAAAGTAACAAAACTGAATTTCATCAACAACCTTCTCTACATCTGATACCGTTCCTCGGAACAGAGCCCTATTCAATTCATTTAACTTTATTGCTGGACTTTTGGCAAAATACAACCGTCTCACAAACTTTCTCATTTCAGTATGATGAACAGCCAGCATCCTAAAATGATGGAAAACACTATTGCACACTTTTCTAGATAGACAAGCAAGAGAATGACCCTGCAAACCAGTATTCTCTCTCACTCTGCATGGATCCAGACTTTGAAGCACCTTAATCTTTTGTTTTACACTTTTTTTACTATATTCTCTTAGAAACTCTCGAAATCTGTCAATAGATTCCTGACGCACAGTGCAAATACTACTACAATTCCAAGTGTACACTGGGGCTTTAGGACGTCTCCCCATTGCCTCATCTGCCATCACTTGTACCTCATCTCTTGGAACCATTATCTCCTTCTCCATTATGCAACCATTTTTTACTTCGTATGAACGACCTCTGGTGTCAACTGCATGCAGCAAACTATTACTTTGAAAATAGCTTTCTTCATTAAAAAAAGGTTCACTACTTGAACTATGCATCCACTTTCCTAAAAACACTTTACAAAAGTTTGTTCTGTTCACTACTCTTTTGCTTTTGCTTTGTGATTTCAGTACATTAACCATTTTATCTAATGTACGCATCCTATTCAAAATTAATATGAATAGTTTCCTTTTTAATTCTAATGCTTTTGCTGCAATGGCTTCAATTTCTTTTTTTCTCTTATAATATTTAGCCTTTTGCTTATATTTCTTTATATCCTTTATCAAATTGGACATAACTCTTCTCTGAAACATTTTTCTACGTATCTCTTTAAATGCTGTTTTTCTGTTTATGTTAAACTTTTCAATTGCAGAAGGTATATTTGCATTAACTAAATCCTCAATTTTTTGCTGTTCTGTAGGTTTTGTTACATTTTTCCGAGAACAGACATTTTGTACATTTTTGTTTGTTTTCAATATTTTGTTTAGGAATTGTTTTTTTTGCTTACCAGAAGATTTTTTCTTTTTCCCAACATCAGCATCTTCTACTAACTTTGGTCCTCCAGTTGTCCTCAAATATAGTTTTTTTTTTAGCGTTTTTTGAACTCGAGATTTTGTAGGCATCTTAAATTTTGTTCACTGTTCTTCAGCAATACCTGAAAAAAACTAAAAAAAAAAATCCTTTATTGTATTTAAATATATTACTACATTTCTTTTCACAACAGTCACAAAACGAAATTTCTTTGCCATTTTGAATGCACACAAACTGCTCTTTTTTAAAAATTTATTTAAATGCACATGTCCAAGCTTTTTTTTTTTTTCAGATCACCACCGTGTGTATTCTCTGTGACTGCCTACACTCCAGCAGGGGCAACCAGCCTTAGTGATGCTGAATATATTTGCATTACAGACTTAAACCTGAAAACCCCACTCGCTTCTAATTACTGTGCATGACTATACATGGCAAGCACATGGGTGTGTGCTAAGCCTCTGCTTTTTCCCCCAAAAATTCGCTCCTCTTTTCCATCTACTGCAACTGTGAAATCACCAGAGGAAGACGCAATAAATTTCTGCCTATAATTCTTCTATGCACACAGAGTCATGTTATCACATTAGTGCCAAAACGAAATTTCTTTGCCAATTTGAAAGCACACTTACTGCTCTTTTTTTTTCGGGCCAAGTGAAAATCTCTTTTTACACTTTGAAATCACTTTTACAGACTGACACATTCTGAAACCTTTTTTTTAAATTTATTTAAATGCACATGTCCAAGCTGTTTTTTTTTCAGACCACCACCGTGTGTATTCTCTGTGACTGCCTACACTCCAGCAGGGGCAACCAGCCTTAGTGATGCTGAATATATTTGCATTACAGACTTAAACCTGAAAACCCCACTCGCTTCTAATTACTGTGCATGACTATACATGGCAAGCACATGGGTGTGTGCTAAGCCTCTGCTTCTTCCCCCAAAAATTCGCTCCTCTTTTCCATCTACTGCAACTGTGAAATCACCAGAGCAAAACGCAATAAATTTCTGCCTATAATTCTTCTATGCACACAGAGTCATGTTTTCACATTAGTGCCAAAACGAAATTTCTTTGCCAATTTGAAAGCACACTTACTGCTCTTTTTTTTTCGGGCCAAGTGATAATCTCTTTTTACACTTTGAAATCACTTTTACAGACTGACACATTCTGAAACCTTTTTTTTAAATTTATTTAAATGCACATGTCCAAGCTGTTTTTTTTTCAGACCACCACCGTGTGTATTCTCTGTGACTGCCTACACTCCAGCAGGGGCAACCAGCCTTAGTGATGCTGAATGTATTTGCATTACAGACTTAAACCTGAAAACCCCACTCGCTTCTAATTACTGTGCATGACTATACATGGCAAGCACATGGGTGTGTGCTAAGCCTCTGCTTCTTCCCCCAAAAATTCGCTCCTCTTTTCCATCTACTGCAACTGTGAAATCACCAGAGCAAGACGCAATAAATTTCTGCCTATAATTCTTCTATGCACACAGAGTCATGTTTTCACATTAGTGCCAAAACGAAATTTCTTTGCCAATTTGAAAGCACACTTACTGCTCTTTTTTTTTTGGGCCAAGTGAAAATCTCTTTTTACACTTTGAAATCACTTTTACAGACTGACACATTCTGAAACCTTTTTTTTAAATTTATTTAAATGCACATGTCCAAGCTGTTTTTTTTTCAGACCACCACCGTGTGTATTCTCTGTGACTGCCTACACTCCAGCAGGGGCAACCAGCCTTAGTGATGCTGAATGTATTTGCATTACAGACTTAAACCTGAAAACCCCACTCGCTTCTAATTACTGTGCATGACTATACATGGCAAGCACATGGGTGTGTGCTAACCCTCTGCTTCTTCCCCCAAAAATTCGCTCCTCTTTTCCATCTACTGCAACTGTGAAATCACCAGAGCAAGACGCAATAAATTTCTGCCTATAATTCTTCTATGCACACAGAGTCATGTTTTCACATTAGTGCCAAAACGAAATTTCTTTGCCAATTTGAAAGCACACTTACTGCTCTTTTTTTTTTGGGCCAAGTGAAAATCTCTTTTTACACTTTGAAATCACTTTTACAGACTGACACATTCTGAAACCTTTTTTTTAAATTTATTTAAATGCACATGTCCAAGCTGTTTTTTTTTCAGACCACCACCGTGTGTATTCTCTGTGACTGCCTACACTCCAGCAGGAGCAACCAGCCTTAGTGATGCTGAATGTATTTGCATTACAGACTTAAACCTGAAAACCCCACTCGCTTCTAATTACTGTGCATGACTATACATGGCAAGCACATGGGTGTGTGCTAAGCCTCTGCTTCTTCCCCCAAAAATTCGCTCCTCTTTTCCATCTACTGCAACTGTGAAATCACCAGAGCAAGACGCAATAAATTTCTGCCTATAATTCTTCTATGCACACAGAGTCATGTTTTCACATTAGTGCCAAAACGAAATTTCTTTGCCAATTTGAAAGCACACTTACTGCTCTTTTTTTTTTGGGCCAAGTGAAAATCTCTTTTTACACTTTGAAATCACTTTTACAGACTGACACATTCTGAAACCTTTTTTTTAAATTTATTTAAATGCACATGTCCAAGCTGTTTTTTTTTCAGACCACCACCGTGTGTATTCTCTGTGACTGCCTACACTCCAGCAGGGGCAACCAGCCTTAGTGATGCTGAATGTATTTGCATTACAGACTTAAACCTGAAAACCCCACTCGCTTCTAATTACTGTGCATGACTATACATGGCAAGCACATGGGTGTGTGCTAACCCTCTGCTTCTTCCCCCAAAAATTCGCTCCTCTTTTCCATCTACTGCAACTGTGAAATCACCAGAGCAAGACGCACTAAATTTCTGCCTATAATTCTTCTATGCACACAGAGTCATGTTTTCACATTAGTGCCAAAACGAAATTTCTTTGCCAATTTGAAAGCACACTTACTGCTCTTTTTTTTTTGGGCCAAGTGAAAATCTCTTTTTACACTTTGAAATCACTTTTACAGACTGACACATTCTGAAACCTTTTTTTTAAATTTATTTAAATGCACATGTCCAAGCTGTTTTTTTTTCAGACCACCACCGTGTGTATTCTCTGTGACTGCCTACACTCCAGCAGGGGCAACCAGCCTTAGTGATGCTGAATGTATTTGCATTACAGACTTAAACCTGAAAACCCCACTCGCTTCTAATTACTGTACATGACTATACATGGCAAGCACATGGGTGTGTTCTAACCCTCTGCTTCTTCCCCCAAAAATTCGCTCCTCTTTTCCATCTACTGCAACTGTGAAATCACCAGAGCAAGACGCAATAAATTTCTGCCTATAATTCTTCTATGCACACAGAGTCATGTTTTCACATTAGTGCCAAAACGAAATTTCTTTGCCAATTTGAAAGCACACTTACTGCTCTTTTTTTTTTGGGCCAAGTGAAAATCTCTTTTTACACTTTGAAATCACTTTTACAGACTGACACATTCTGAAACCTTTTTTTTAAATTTATTTAAATGCACATGTCCAAGCTGTTTTTTTTTCAGACCACCACCGTGTGTATTCTCTGTGACTGCCTACACTCCAGCAGGGGCAACCAGCCTTAGTGATGCTGAATGTATTTGCATTACAGACTTAAACCTGAAAACCCCACTCGCTTCTAATTACTGTGCATGACTATACATGGCAAGCACATGGGTGTGTGCTAAGCCTCTGCTTCTTCCCCCAAAAATTCGCTCCTCTTTTCCATCTACTGCAACTGTGAAATCACCAGAGCAAGACGCAATAAATTTCTGCCTATAATTCTTCTATGCACACAGAGTCATGTTTTCACATTAGTGCCAAAACGAAATTTCTTTGCCAATTTGAAAGCACACTTACTGCTCTTTTTTTTTTGGGCCAAGTGAAAATCTCTTTTTACACTTTGAAATCACTTTTACAGACTGACACATTCTGAAACCTTTTTTTAAAATTTATTTAAATGCACATGTCCAAGCTGTTTTTTTTTCAGACCACCACCGTGTGTATTCTCTGTGACTGCCTACACTCCAGCAGGAGCAACCAGCCTTAGTGATGCTGAATGTATTTGCATTACAGACTTAAACCTGAAAACCCCACTCGCTTCTAATTTACTGTGCATGACTATACATGGCAAGCACATGGGTGTGTGCTAAGCCTCTGCTTCTTCCCCCAAAAATTCGCTCCTCTTTTCCATCTACTGCAACTGTGAAATCACCAGAGCAAGACGCAATAAATTTCTGCCTATAATTCTTCTATGGACACAGAGTCATGTTTTCACATTAGTGCCAAAACGAAATTTCTTTGCCAATTTGAAAGCACACTTACTGCTCTTTTTTTTTCGGGCCAAGTGAAAATCTCTTTTACAGACTGACACATTATGAATCCACCATGTGTAACTACAACAAAAACAATTCCCATTTCTATTATTCATTTCTTAAGTTACCACATACATCCCCTCTCAAACTGTAAACTCACCTTTAAAATTAGTTAGTTGTGAAAGAAATGTGTCACTCAAACAGCAGATTATCAGAGCCAGGATCTCTGTTCTGTACACCTCTCTCCTCTCAGCAGAACCAGATAATGGCAAACTTTCCCTCTATTTTTCCACACATATACATGTAAGTTTCAAATCTCAGTGCTTCCCCCTTTTTTTCAAATGTAATGACACATTTCTATTGGTTGAAAACCAACCCTTTTCCAAAAGTACCCTGCCCCCAACTTGACTTCTGCCTAGTACCCTTCCCCCAACTTGACTTCTGCCTGCTACCATAGCAACAGCTCATGGAACACTGCTGTGTGCAGTTAGGTCAGAAGTTCGACACACAATGTTTCAATTCCACAGAGCAAGAGTGCTTGACTTTTCAATCCTAACTGCAAATCCATAGTACTGTTCTTTGGTTACACATTTTTTTGTACCAATACAAAACATGCTTCTATTAATTTTCACATACAGCCTAGTTTTTTTTCTAGAATGGTATGAAACAGCCAATCAGTTCTTTTTGTTTTGTTAAAAATATGTATGCCTCCATTTCCAAACTGTCTTTCTTTTCATATTGCCATTCTACTGAAAGACACCTCCTGAGTGCATCCAGTTCTCCTTTGAAGATGTTCACAGTGTGGATTGTAGGGCACAGCTATGTCTTCTGGAGTGAAAAGTTTGCAGAGAAAACAGATATGGTGTGAGACCTTGCTTTGCCAAATGTAGACATTAAATGGATTGGTCAGAGAGGGTTAAAGTGGCACCAATTGATGCCATTGGTGAAATCCTTCATGCAAATCCAACACCCTGACCTCATAATAGTGCACTGTGGTGGCAATGACCTAGGCACTTTGACTGGGGTAGGTCTGGAAATGCTTATGAAGGACACCTTTGCACAACTGTTTACACTTTTCCCTAAAACTGCCTTTGTGTTTTCCAACATATGCCAAAGGCAAAAATGGAACTGGTCCAATCATTTCTGTCCACAGATTGACAAAGCAAGAAAGCACGTCAACAAATCTGTTTCTGCTTTCCTCCGTGACTATGGTATGGGTGCCATTTACCACAACAACTTGCGTTACGACATGCAAGACATTTATAGAGGAGATGGTGTGCACTTCAATGATGAAGGGAACAGAGTCTTCCTCTTGAACCTTAGACTCTGCATCGGTACTTACTTGTAGGTACCACTAAAAAAATGACTCCATAAACACAACAGCTCTTTTTAGAGCTCCCTAATTTCTAAACTCTTAAATCTGATTTTCATTTATTTATTTTTATTTTTTTTACCGTACGCTTACCGTGAGCTTACCGTACGCGTACCCCGTGATTTTTTTTAAAATCAATAAATGTTTTTTTTGTACTTTTCTGTCCTTCTTTGACCCCCTTACAATTGTTAGGGGGTCTGTAACTCTCCTCATTGCCCCCTTTCCTTGTTTTCACTCTTTTTTTTCAGAGTGAAATACACAAAATGGCGGCCGCCGCTTCCTGGTTTCGGCCGATTCGAATGTTTACTAAGATCTAAGAGCCAATCAGAATCGCGCTCGCGCACGCCACCGTACGCTTACCGTAAGCGTACGGTAAGCGTACCGTAAGCTGGCTCAGATATATATATATTGATTTAAAGGCTATTTTCTCAAAATCTACTGAACTGATTTACACCAAACCTACAAAAGGCACTTCCTTGACCTACGGACTACCTCTCTGCCAAATTTCTAGTAATTCTGTTCAGCCGTTCGGGCTGTAGGTCGTTCTAAAGGTCCTATGGAAAAATGCATGGGAAAAACGCGTTTTGGGACCCCCCTTTTATCTCAGCCCCCGCTTGACGGATCCCCCCGAGACTTTCAGGGTAGGAGCGGACCGTAGCGCCCCACCTATTTTGAGAAATTCGCGAGGATTCGTCGACCGGCGCCAAAGTTATTCAAAATAGAATGTTGAGGTTTTCCTATGGAAACGTGGTCCTAACTATAACTACCTACTGGCGACCGCCAGTAGGTAATATATATATATATATATATATATATGTGTGTATATATATATATATATCCGAAGCAATTTCCCAACTCTTCCCGCTTCCCGTCCGGCAAACAGAGAAGAGAGAGTCACGGACACCAGTTTCATTTGTGGCAGGTCAGGTCTTTATTTCAATTACAGCTCTTCTGACGCGTTTCAGATAACACAGTATCCTTGTTCACATGCGGAAGCGCAGTCCGCCTACAGTTTTTATACCCGTGTTGCTTTTTTTTGTGTGTGTTTTTTTCTTTTGTGTCATGTGATACTAGACATGGAAAACATCCTTAGTAAGCGCTAGTCTGCTTTTCTTGGTCTACAATAATTGCGATGTTGCACAGAGTCCCCTAGAAGATATATTTTCTTTTTGATCCAATATGATACTGAATATTTTGTTTATAACAACATAAATGCTATATCCAGACATAATCATCCAAGAATAAAAAATAAATATAAAAAATCCATAAATATTAGTGCAAAGAAAAACATGATAAAAACACATTTTGTTGACTGCCAAAGTTTTTGTGCATATATATATATATATATATATATATATATATATATATATATATATATATATATATATATAACCTACTGGCGGTCACCAGTAGGTAGATATAGTTACGACCTATTTTCCATAGGAAATCTGCAACATTCTATTTGGAATAACTTTGGCGCCGATTGACGAATGTTTGCGAAATTTTCCAAACTTTTGGCCAGCTCCGGTCCGCTCCTATCCTGAATGTTTCACGGTGATTCATCAAGCGGGGGCCAAGAAAAAAGGGGGGTCCCAAAACGCGATTTCCCCATGCATTTTCCCATAGGACCTTTAGTCGCAGCAACAGCCCGAACTGCTGAACAGAATTACACCAAATTTGGCAAAGAGGTAGTCCTCAGTTCAGACTCGTGCCTTTTGCTTAAATGGTGTAAATCCGTTCAGTAGTTCCTAAGAAAATTAGAGTTAAAAGTACATATATATCTATGGCCTCGGAGGATCCGCGCACCCTCCCGATCACGAGCTGAATTTTAATTGGCTGCTAACACTCTGAATCAGGAAGTGTTGGCAGCCATCTTGTGCCTCGGTAGAACCGAGGCACAAGACACCCAAAAATAAACGTCGCAAAATGCGAAAAGGGGGCAGGGTAGAAACACCCTGACCCCCTAGGCCTGCTCAGGGGGTCCCTTTTTAAACAGAAGGATGCACGCTGGATGCGCGCATCCTGCTGATAGAAAAAAAAATCAGCAAGGGCTCCCGCGCTACATAGGCTAATTTGCCCCCGGGGGGCCAAATCCTGGGGGCATATTGAAAAATTAAGTGTGGGGGGGTCCCAATCCCCCCCACACTGCACCGGGGACTGCCACACCCTGGGGGCTCTAACATAATATAGGCAAGGGGGCTCACAGCCCCCCGCAGCCCCGGGGACTGCCGTCCCCGGGGCTTCTTTAAAATGGGTAGGGGGCTCTCAGGCCCCCCCAGCCCTGAGGACCGCCACCCCCTGGGGCTTCAAAATATTCAGTGAGGGGGATTCTCAGGCCCCCCAGCCCCGGGGACCGTCACCCCGGGGCTTCTTTAAAATGGGTGGGGGGCTCTTAGGCCCCCCAGCCCCCTGGACCGCCACCCCTGGGGCAACTTTAAAATGTGGGAGGGGGGCCCCGTGGCCCCCCTCCTGGTGCCTTGTACAGGACCTGGGGACCGCCACCCCCCAGGGCCTGCTCCTGCAGTGTCCCGGGGTGCCCACCCCGGGACACTGCTGTTTGCAATGGAAGGGCGGGAGCCTCGCGGCTCCCACCCTGCCATTGCAAACTGCTTTGCTTCATTGAAGCGAGAGCAGGGAAACCTGCTCTCGCTTCAATGAAGCAAAGCAGATTGCTAATATGCTGCTCCCCATGTGAAAAAGAAATGCCGGCTCCTGCAGGAGGCAGGAGGCCGGCTGGGACCGTGGGGGGATTGGGGACCCCCCACGCTCCCCAAAGAGAGCCAGGCCCCGGGGGATGCGGTCACCGGGGCCATAAGTGGCCCGGGAGGGGGCTACGCGGCCCCCCTCCCCATTAATAAAAAAAAAAAAATGGCCGGCCACGGGGGACGGGGTCCCTGGGGCCCGGAATTGACCACGAGAGGGGGGCCGCGCGGCCCGCTTCCCGTAATTTTTTTAAAAAACATTTTTATTTGGGGGTGAGGCCCTGGGGGATGGGGTCCCCAGGGCCACTAAAAAGTAAAAGGAAGGGGGGTCACACAGCCCCACTTTAAAAAAAAAAAAAAAAAAAAGATGCTAGGCCCCGCCCCCTCACAAGCACACTCTGAAAACACGCCCTGTGGCGCGTTTTAAATTGGGGAATTAATTCCCCTTCAATACTGGGGGTTCCTGGGGGCCAACTAGCCCACCAGTAACGTCCAGTAAGCGCCACAGGGCTGCGTTGCAGAGAGGTGCTCCAGGCCACGCCCCTTTTTACACCTCTCTGCAACGCAGCCTTGTGGCGCTTACTGGAGGTACCTGGTGTGCTAGTTGGACCCCAGGGACCCTCAGGATTCAAAGGGACTTAATCCCCCAACTTAAAACACGCCACAGGGCGCGTTTGCACAATGGTGAAGGTAGGGGGCGGGGCCCCAGGGGACCTCTTCAATCCTGAGGTCCCCTGGGGCCAACTAGCCCACCAGGTACCTCCAGTAAGCGCCACAGAGCTGCGTTGCAGAGTGTTGTAAAAAGGGGCGTGGCCTCTGAACAACTCTCTGCAACCCAGCTCCCTGGCGCATACTGGAGGTACCTGGTGGACTAGTTGGCCCCCAGGGGACCTCAGGATTGAGGAGGAATTAATTCCCCAACTTAAAACGCGCCACAGGGCGTGTTTGCACACATATCACCTCAGGCCCCGCCCCCTTCCTTCACCATTGTGCAAATATTCCTCTAAAATCAGCCGAACAACGAATTCCAATTTACTCACCTGTTATCAGGAGAGGACCTAGTGCTGGATCTTTTAGCCCAGCACTGACCCTGAAAAGTAATTCTAAGCGTACTTACCAGTAACTTGTATTTCCTTCCATAGGAATCCATTGTGTGGTTTTCACCAGAAAAGTTTCTCTGTCCTTTTTTGAAATGTACAAATATTCCTCTAAAATCAGCCGACCTACGAATTCCGATTTACTCACCTGTTATCAGGAGAGAACCCAGTGCTGCATCTTTTAGCCCAGCACTGACCCTGAAAAGTAATTCTAAGCGTACTTACCAGTAACTTGTATTTCCTTCCATAGGAATCCATTGTGTGGTTTTCAGTAGAAAAGTTTCTAAGTGTCCTTTTTTGAAACGTACAAATATTCCTCTAAAATCAGCCGAACTACAAATTCCGATATACTCACCTGTTATCAGGAGAGAACCCAGTGCTGCATCTTTTAGACCAGCACTGACCCTGAAAAGTAATTCTAAGCGTACTTACCAGTAACTTGTATTTCCTTCCATAGGAATCCATTGTGTGGTTTTCAGCAGAAAAGTTTCTAAGTGTCTATTTTCACAAACTAAAAATATTCCTAAAAAATCGTCTGTATGACTTAAACACATTCTTTCAACTGTTTACAGGAGATTCACCAGTGCTGGATCCAGGCTCCACCACTGAGTAAGAAAAAGTAACGATAACACTTCTTACCTGGTCCAGTGAACAGCGGACGCAGCAGCAGGCAGAACCGGGACCCTGACGTTGTTTGTTCCCTCGCCGCCACTTTCCATACTGGCCGCAGCAGAGGGGAACTACAACTCCCGCCATTCCCTGCCTTCCACCGGACTTCCTGCCGGACACCAGCGCGCCCGGAGGCGCTATTTAATCTGAGGCTCCCTCGGCAGAGCGGGGGGTTCTTACCTGGTCCAGTGAACAGCGGACGCAGCAGCAGGCAGAACCGGGACCCTGACGTTGTTTGTTCCCTCGCCGCCACTTTCCATACTGGCCGCAGCAGAGGGGAACTACAACTCCCGCCATTCCCTGCCTTCCACCGGACTTCCTGCCGGACACCAGCGCGCCCGGAGGCGCTATTTAATCTGAGGCTCCCTCCCCGTCGCGGGACGCGCGTGGGCGGCGCCGGGCTGAGCCCGGGCAGAGGGCGGGCCGTCTGTGGCCGTCAGGGGACAGAAGAGGCTGGGCTGGGCCACCCCCCCTTTGATTTGCGGTTTGGACAAGTGCTCTCCTCATCTGGATTAAAGGTTAGTGGGTGCATTTATTCACCATGGGGAAGGCATCTGCAAACCCCTCTGGTTCGGGCCCTAGGAGTCCTCCCATCATCACGTCGGCCCTGGAAAGCATGATAGAGGATGCTTTTCTGTTGGTCACATCGGAAATCGAGGCCACCGAACGGAGACTTTCATTGGGTCAAAATACTCTTATTAACGAAACAGTCGATCTACCTTTGTCCCGTGGTGTGGTTAATACTGACTCTCGGACCCCTGTGCCGCTCTTACCTAACATAATAGTTGCAAACCCTACCCAACATAAAAGTTCTTCTGGATTAATAGAGGTCAATCAGTTTGCCACCCCAATTATTGAAATAGCAGACTCACAGCAGGAAACGGATGCTGTTCCCACCACCGCTAAATCAGCTCCAGTTCCTAAGACCACTGGAGGAAAAAGAAAGAGTGGCATTACTAAAGCTCCTATTGCCAAAAGGAAACAACCCCCACGCAGCAATAAAACTCAACCCACTCCTTTGAGTTTGTGGACACGTGGGAAATCTATAGTAAATACGGGACCGGTTAATGTAAGCACACACTTACAGGGCCCAATCAATAGCACTGATGCCTCATTGACCATTACCGCAGCAACTAACTCATCGTGTATACAAACACAAACTGAGCCTACACTTGTACATGGCATGCCGGGTCGGCCATTTGAAAACTTAATTGATACTATTGTGGACTCAACTTTTAATCAACTGAAAAGTCTAATGGATAAACAATTTAATCTTATTTTTAAACGTCTGGATAGACTGGAAAGCCTAGTTAAGAAGGAAGATGCAAAAAGGAAAGGAACTTTTATCATTGATCATTGCAGGGGGGAACGGTTACTGAAAGACATAGAGGCCACCATTAAGGGGACTCAAGAAGGAAGTGGCAAATGCACCTTAACTGCAGCAGATAACATATGTGATAAATGTGATGGCAATAGGATGTGCTTGCCCAGCGATTCCGCTTCAAGTAATTTGGTTAGCACCCCATTTTTGTCAGCAACATCTGTGATCGCCAATCCCCCCCGTCTCCCCCTACATCCAACAGCAGCTCCCCCCGAGATAGTACCACCCAATCTAACTACACCTACTAACCATGAGTTAACCATCCCTACCCGGCCTACAAAACATGCCACCCCGGTACTTAACCTACCGCCGGAGGCATGTCCTTATGTTTTAATTTTAGCCGGGGCACCTCCCCTAAAAGAGAACCAAAGTGAGTCTTGGGATCAACTCAAGAATAAGTGTATTGATTGGTTATGTAGGTTCAAGGGGGTGGGCATGGAGACTGCTAATGCAATTCTGATGGTGAGACGGGTGGGATGGGTTGGTCCCCTGATGAAAAATATTGAGGGTGACTGCATAGTCATAAATTTCAGGTACCCCCCCCTGGTAAAAAAGATTCTAAAATGTAACACTTTTCATCCTAATACTGCTACGGCTATAACTGCCTTACCACTGGGCTTCTTCTACAGACCACCTCAAAGTAATCATCACCCTATTTTACCAACTTATCCCGTACATAATCGGTTCAATGTTTTGACCGATTTGGAGGGCCAGGACTGACTTCCGTGTAAATCTTCAAACACTGCATCACTGCCTAGGGAGGTATTATCAGTTAATCGGGCTATGTCCAATCCCAGTCCTACCGAGAACCCTCAAGTGGCTAGCTTGGCAGAGCGTATCCCCTCAAGTACTTCCAATTGTACTCACGTGCCCTTTGCCCAACATTTAAAAATATTAAGTTGGAACATCGCTGGCCTAAAATCAAAAATGAACATAGTAGAATGGACCAATATGGTCAGCAATTTCGACGTTCTAATGTTCCAGGAGACCTGGTGCACCAGTAGCTTGCTACTTGAGGGTTTTGTCTGTTTTAATAGTACTGCCCCAATTCCTGAAGCTGGTCGACCCAGCGGGGGCCTATCCACATGGATAAAGATTACCGCAGGATGTACCACTAAACCCTTATGGACAAACGATAGCCATCTTCAGGCCACAATATACTCAAACGGGATTACGTTATGTTTTATTAATTTTTATAATAATGATTTTAAATCACTCCCGAATAAGAATTTTATCGTTTTATTTGATTTTATCGATGATTTGCTAGCAGGCAACAAGTTTGGGAAATTGGACGGCATCTGCTTAGGGGGAGACTTTAATGCACATTTATATAATAGAATGGCGAAAACCATAGCCCCATCCTACGTGACTATTTTATGTAAAAGAGGGGAAGAACTGTTCAACTATTTATCCTCTAGGGATCTAACCGATGTAATGGCAAAAGCCGGTGGATCTCCCGATACTGATCAGTTGCCCACCTATATAGGTCGTGGCTGTTCTTCCACCATTGATTATGTTTTTATATCATCGACCCTTGAGAATTGTCTTGTCAAAGCTGAGGTCCTATCAACTTGTTACAGTGACCATAACCCCATTCTGACAACGATCAAATTTGTTAATAAATCTACTAAAAGGAAAGAAATTGGGGCAAGGGATTTGGTCGCATCCACTGACAAATGCAGAGTAATTTGGAAAGGCATTAACAATAAAATCTTACTTGAAAGAATCATAAAATCTCACCCCACAATTGTGGAAACATGTTTGTCCTGCGATTGCCAGGACACAGAGATTGTTGAGGCTTTTGTTGGCCTTTGTTCTGCCATCAAGCAGGAAATTTCTAAGCCCATTAGACATCACAATAAGAGCCAAAGATGGTTTGATGGGGCCTGTTCACGGGCCAATCGGGATCTGCGTAAGGCACTTGCCGATAAACCTCGGAACATGACACTGGTTAAGGCCTTGAGAAAAAGTTATAAACAAGCCACAAAACTACGCTCTGATGAGATTTTAAAGGAGAGGTGGGATTTACTGGCACGTACCGCAGCACTGAAAGATGTGACTGGGTTCTGGGGCGAAGTAAAAGCTCTGAGGTCCATGGGATCCAATTTAACCCCCATTAACTGCAATATACCAACTAAATCATGGGAGGAGCATTTTGCTAAAATATACACAGCCCCAGTAACAACCACAGATTTTTTCTGTACAGATATCAAGGTTGTCATTTCCATCTCCGAAGTAGAAGATGCCATTAATCAAAGCGCAGGGAATAAAGCCCCTGGTCCTGATGGACTATCAATCGACTTGATTAAATCTGAACCAGATTTTTGGTCTCCTTTGCTGTGCAATGTCTTCAACAATTTGTCCAATACTAAAATCCCTGATACTTGGTCAAGTAGTGTTATTGTGCCCATCTTTAAAAAAGACGATAGATTAAACCCTAGTTGCTACCGCCCCATATCTCTAATAGATAACACACTGAAGATTCTGGGCAGGGTGATTTTTAACAGAATCAGACTTTGGGCAGAGGAAAATCACATTCTCCATCCCTGCCAGCTGGGTTTCAGAAGCAAAGTGGGAACAGTTGAACAATGCTTGAATTTAAATCTCATTTTAAGTAAGTATACCGTCGCTAAAAAAGTCCCCCTGTATTTGGGTTTTATGGACCTATCGTCAGCGTTTGATTTCGTAAACCGTTCGAAACTCTGGGAGATTCTTTTAAATTATGGATTAGATGAGTCACTAGTTCATTTTCTGGCACATTTGCATAGAGACCTAAAAGCACGAGTTAGGATAAATAAGGAGGGAGAGGTCTCCGGAGATATTTTAATTGGCAGAGGGGTCAGACAAGGTTGTGTCTTGGCCCCTCTACTTTTTATTCTGTATATAAATGAATTAAATAAATCCCTGTCTAATCTTTCATGCGATGTGCCGAATATCAACGGCAACTCACTCCCAGTACTCTTATACGCTGACGATGCGGTCCTGATGGGCCGCACACCCAAAGCACTACGCACTTTAATTACGGGATTTGTCTCTTTTATGGCGGGTTTGGATTTGTGTACCAACTTTAAGAAGTCATATATTATGTCTTGCGGGCCCAATAAATACCGCATCAATCATATAGTTTCTGGTGATAACATCTTAAAAAGCACAAGCACTTTTCCGTATTTGGGCTTGATTTTTTCAGAAACGGGCTCGTGGTTGGCTCACGCAGCACACGGCAGAAACAAACTTGCCAAGGCAGTTAATTCAATTATCAGCCTACAACAGCCGAAGAGGGCAGAGGTTATGTTGCCCCTAATACAAATTTACAAATCTCAATGCCTACCAACCGCTACTTATGGTGCCGAAGTGTGGGGGTACGCTAATAGCAGTGGCATCCAAACTGAAGAAAACAGATTTTGTAGGAAGGCTCTGGGGGCCCAAATATCTTCACCCACTTATATCTGTCACAAAGAGCTAAACCTGCAGTATGTTGAGGACTTCATTAAATCTCGGCCAGCTCTTTTTTGGTTGAAGATTTGGCAAAACCCGGCAGCAACCCTAACACAGGAAATAATCAGTGACTGCCTTAAATGCGATAGGGGTAGGTCAATACCATGGTTGAATGCTGTAAAAGAAAGCTTATCTAGTGTGGATTTGGAACACATCTTTTACCATCACCACAATGCAGAGAACACGAATATTAAAACAGTGAGAGAGCTACTATATGACTCATTCCGAAGGGATCGAGAACGCTCAGAGTTTCCTAAACCATCAATAATTAGATATATTTCCATTCTGTCCTGTCCGGGATATAACATAACCTCCCCACAGGAATATTTGAAAAGGAATATCGGTAGATGGAACAGGAGCATTCTCTTTCGCCTTAGGGATGGGAGCATAAAATACTCACTTTGCTTTCCACTTGGTTTTAATAAAAATCTTGAACATTTGTCCTGCCCCTGTGGTAATGGTTTAAAACAAACAACCATACATTTTTTGCTTTTTTGTAATTTTTACACTCGATACACAAAACAGTATTTTATCCCCTACTTCAGGTCACAAGCTATTACTGACTATAAACTGGCATATATCGAAATATTACAGCTAGGAAGTGATGGGATGATTTTCAGAGCAAGTTCATTTTTGCAGGTGGCGATACGTTCGCGGAATACGATGGTTATTATATAAGACTGCATCTATTAGCTGTCTTTGTTCATCTATGGCCATCATTAGATTACCATTTGCCCGGTATATCTATTGATATCGTCAGTCTGTACATCTCCTCATGACCCCGATTATATGTCTGGATAAGTCTGATCTATTCGATTTTGGGTGGACAACTCGCACTAATATACTTAGAACATGTTTTTGACTGTTTTTGACTGTTGCTTGCCAAATGATATAACTGTTGATGTTTCATTGAATATACCTGCACTTTATTTGCTCTTCCTGTATTTCTCTGCCTATACCTGCACTTAGAACTTTGGATTTGCTCTTGTTTTTATTACTGTTTTTAAACTGTATACTTTTAATTTCTTGGTGTTGATGAACTGTACTTTTATGGATATTTTTTATCCGAATAAAGACCATTTGACTTGACTACTTACCTGCTAAGTGAATTTTCTGCCATAGGATAACATTGGTGATTCTATGTGAAATAATTTGTGTCAACTTTTAAAATACAATAATATTCCTTAAAAATCACTACTGTAACCAAAATGCTTTTACTCAACTGTTTACAGGAGATGTCCAAGGATTGAATCTAGTATCCGGTCCTGTGGTTAGAAAAGTAATCCATAAAGTAACTAATTGCATTTGACTAGAAATTCACATTGAGCTCAATGTTGCATTGTGTTTGAAATTGTGTTGGCCATTGCAGCAACTGTAACTACTGTACTTAAAAGTCTATTGCCTATTTGTAAAGTATTTAAACTCAAGTAATTCATTCTGAGAAAGTATGTTTTGTATTGTAATGTATAATGTAATTATAATGTAATTAAAAAAATAAAATATCTAAAAATAAATAGTTTTAAAAATGTACTAAATCAGTATCAAAAAAACCAGTATAACAATTAATACATTAAAAATTGTCATTAACAAAACCTTTGAAATTCACTGAAAAAACCATAGGTTTCAGGCCTGATATAGTTAGGAATTAGCATTAAAAAAACCTTTGAAATTCACTGAAAAAACCATAGGTTTCAGGCCTGATATAGTTAGGGATTAGCATTTAAAAAACCTTTGAAATTCACTGAAAAAACCATAGGTTTCAGGCCTGATATAGTTAGGAATTAGCATTTAAAAAACCTTAGAAATTCACTGAAAAAGACATAGGTTTTAGGGGTATTATAGTTAACTGGACAATCTCGCTCGAACAAAACCATTGAAATTCCTCCGATATAGTTAGTTGTACTAACTACATCTCGCGCGCCCTCAATCCACTGCTGATGATGTCACATATTACATCATTCATGACATGGTCAGTGACATCACTCATGACATCTCAAATGACATCACTGATGACATCACTGATGACATCATCCACGTGACAATCAGATACACCTCATCATACACTAGTATAACCTTTCATCACTCACTGTAAAATACAGAGTGCCATATTTGAAACAATTGACACACCAATACAAGTTTCCAAACACCCACTCAGGGATTCCTAGATCTATACACACATCTAATCACTTACCTAAAGATTCACTCATACATGCTGTCAATGATCAATAGAACACTATCAAATATACTTATACACCTATTTCGACATTACACACCAGCACACATCCTAATCACTTATGAAGTCATCCTACTGACTTATGCAAACAATGGATCATACTTACTTTTACTTAGCTATACACTTATACAAACACCACTTCATCTATTCATATAGATAGTAACTCATACTTAGTGTGTTAGAAAATCACTATTACAAGTATACAGTTATCCATACAGTCACTCATACAATCATTGAGTCTAATGTATACTTATTCATATACAACAACTGACACACACACTGGCTTTTATTTTTCTAGTTTGTTGGTTATGTACCATTGAGACATATATTTGCTCATCACCACACCCATAAAGATATTCACTCACCCAAACAACTGTCATAACATGTAGTTTGAACTTCATATACCTACTCAATCAACTATTCACACATCTTTGGGCTGTCACACACCCCCTACCGAACCCCACACACATTCACTCTCCCATACAAATACTTGGTTAACTAATCAATAACTAATATAGACTTTCACGTAGCTAGTAACCAACTGGTGCAGCAGTTTACATAACAACTGACAAAGTGATACAGATATTCACACAGTTTAGTCACTATCCAATATATTTAGTGAGACACTATAAATTAGTCAAGGAAACAGTCAATCACACTGCTACTAAATCCTCCATCCAGATATTTATATTTATATATCCACTCATTCTTCAATGCAAATTGCTATATATATAATACATATTTAAATAACGAACCAAACCACATTCACTGGATGATGTCATCAGTGATGTCATCAGTGATGTCATTTGAGATGTCATCAGTGATGTCACTGACCATGTCATGAATGATGTAATATGTGACATCATCAGCAGTGGATTGCGGGTGCGCGAGATGTAGTTAGTGGAACTAACTATATCGGAGGAATTTCAATAGTTTTGTTCGAGCGAAATGTCCAGCTAACTATAACACCCCTAAAACCTATGTTTTTTTCAGTGAATTTCTAAGGTTTTTTAAATGCTAATTCCTAACTGTATCAGGCCTGAAAACTATGTTTTTTCCAGTGAAAATATATATATATATATATATATATATATATATATATATATATATATATATATATATATATATATATATATATATATATTACCTACTGGCGGTCGCCAGTAGGTAGTTATAGTTAGGACCACGTTTCCATAGGAAAACCTCAACATTCTATTTTGAATAACTTTGGCGCCGGTCGACGAATCCTCGCGAATTTCTCAAAATAGGTGGGGCGCTACGCTCCGCTCCTACCCTGAAAGTCTCGGGGGGATCCGTCAAGCGGGGGCTGAGATAAAAGGGGGGTCCCAAAACGCGTTTTTCCCATGCATTTTTCCATAGGACCTTTAGAACGAGCTACAGCCCGAACGGCTGAACAGAATTACTCAAAATTCGGCAGAGAGGTAGTCCCTAGGTCAAGGAAGTGCCTTTTGTAGGTTTGGTGTAAATCTGTTCAGTAGATTCTGAGAAAATAGCCTTTAAATCAATATATATATCTGAGCCCGCTTACGGTACGCTTACCGTACGCTTACGGTAAGCGTACGGTGGCGTGCGCGAGCGCGATTCTGATTGGCTCTTAGATCTTAGTAAACATTCGAATCGGTCGAAACCAGGAAGCGGCGGCCGCCATTTTGTGTATTTCACTCTGAAAAAAAAGAGTGAAAACAAGGAAAGGGGGCAATGAGGAGAGTTACAGACCCCCTAACATTTGTAAGGGGGTCAAAGAAGGACAGAAAAGTACAAAAAAAACATTTATTGATTTTAAAAAAAATCACGGGGTACGCGTACGGTAAGCTTACGGTAAGCGTACGGTAAAAAAATAAAAATAAATAAATGAAAAGCAGATTTAAGAGTTTAGAAATTAGGGAGCTCTAAAAAGAGCTGTTGTGTTTATGAAGTCATTTTTTTAGTGGTACCTACAAGTAAGTACCGATGCAGAGTCTAAGGTTCAAGAGGAAGACTCTGTTCCCTTCATCATTGAAGTGCACACCATCTCCTCTATAAATGTCTTGCATGTCATAACGCAAGTTGTTGTGGTAAATGGCACCCATACCATAGTCACGGAGGAAAACAGAAACAGATTTGTTGACGTGCTTTCTTGCTTTGTCAATCTGTGGACAGAAATGATTGGACCAGTTCCATTTTTGCCTTTGGCATATGTTGGAAAACACAAAGGCAGTTTTAGGGAAAAGTGTAAACAGTTGTGCAAAGGTGTCCTTCATAAGCATTTCCAGACCTACCCCAGTCAAAGTGCCTAGGTCATTGCCACCACAGTGCACTATTATGAGGTCAGGGTGTTGGATTTGAATGAAGGATTTCACCAATGGCATCAATTGGTGCCACTTTAACCCTCTCTGACCAATCCATTTAATGTCTACATTTGGCAAAGCAAGGTCTCTCACCATACCTGTTTTCTCTGCAAACTTTTCACTCCAGAAGACATAGCTGTGCCCTACAATCCACACTGTGAACATCTTCAAAGGAGAACTGGATGCACTCAGGAGGTGTCTTTCAGTAGAATGGCAATATGAAAAGAAAGACAGTTTGGAAATGGAGGCATACATATTTTTTTCAAAACAAAAAGAACTGATTGGCTGTTTCATACCATTCTAGAATAAAAACTAGGCTGTATGTGTAAATTAATAGAAGCATGTTTTATATTGGTAAAAAAAAATGTGTAACCAAAGAACAGTACTATGGATTTGCTGTTAGGTTTGAAAAGTCAAGCACTCTTGCTCTGTGGAATTGAAACATTGTTTGGCGAACTTCTGACCTAACTCAACACAGCAGTGTTCCATGAGCTGTTGCTATGGTAGCAGGCAGAAGTCAAGTTGGGGGAAGGGTACTAGGCAGAAGTCAAGTTGGGGGAAGGGTACTTTTGGAAAAGGGTTGGTTTTCAACCAATAGAAATGTGTGATTACATTTGAAAAAAAGGGGGAAGCACTGAGATTTGAAACTTACAAGTATATGTGTGGAAAAATAGAGGGAAAGTTTGCCATTATCTGGTTCTGCTGAGAGGAGAGAGGTGAACACAACAGAGATCCTGGCTCTGATAATCTGCTGTTTGAGTGTCACATTTCTTTCACAACTAACTAATTTTAAAGGTGAGTTTACAGTTTGAGAGGGGATGTATGTGGTAACTTAAGAAATGAATAATAGAAATGGAAATTGTTTTTGTTGTAGTTACACATGGTGGTTTCATAATGTGTCAGTCTGTAAAAGTGATTTTCACTTGCCCCGAAAAAAAAAAGAGCAGTAAGTGTGCTTTCAAATTGGCAAAGAAATTTCGTTTTGGGACTAATGTGAAAACATGACTCTGTGTGCAGAGAGGAATTATAGGCAGAGATTTATTGCGTCTTGCTCTGGTGATTTCACAGTTGCATTAGATGGAAAGGGGGAGCGAATTTTTGGGGGAAGAAGCAGAGTCTTAGCACACACCCATGTGCTTGCCATGTATAGTCATGCACAGTATTTACAAGCGAGTGGGGTTTTCAGGTTTCAGTCTGTAATGCAAATACATTCAGCATCACTAAGGCTGGTTGCCCTTGCTGTAGTGTAGCAGTCTGGACATGGGCTTTTTAAAAAATCTGAAAAGTGGTTTCATAATGTGACAGTTTGTAAAAGTGATTTTCACTTGCCCAAAAAAAAGAGCAGTTAGTGTGCATTCAAATTGGCATAGAAATTTCGTTTTGTGACTATTGTGAAAAGAAATGTAGTAATATATTTAAATACAATAAAGGAATTGTTACAGAGAATCGGTGAGATCTGTACAAATAAAACTTTAGAATTTTATTGGATTACCATTGGAAATTTAATCAAAAAAGAATTTTAAAATTACTATTTGGTCTAAAGGAAATGAAATCAGATGTATTTTGGAGTTATTTGAGATATAATATTGTGATTATACTTCTGAAACAAACATATCAGACGGTATTTTAAAGAAATAAGTATTGGTATTAGATGATATTTTTTTAGAATATTATGCATTTCTATAATGTTAAGTTTAAGTAAAAAAAGAATCAGGGCTTTTTTAATACAATCTTTGTGATTGTTATGTTTTTTTTGCCCGCTGTAAAATGATGAATGCAATTGCTTTCACAATTTATAGTGAAATGCAATATATTCTGAAAACAGCAAAAATAAGGCAAAAATATTTTATGGAAAAAAATGTAAATGTGTACTGTATTATAAAATGTTTTAAAAATATTAATACTTTTTTCTTTTTTTCCAGATAGATATAGAAAATTTTCGAAAACAACAAACATTTTTAAAACTATTTTTAAAAAAAACAAATGAATAAATATTTTTTCAGTGAGTATGGTAAGTCAATAATAATAATTGTAGTCTCTCAAGGACCTTGTAATGTGTTTATTGATTTTTAGTGTTTTTTAAAAAAAAAAAAAAAAAAGTACGCGCACCGTACGCGTACGGTAAAAAAAAATAAAAAAAAGTTTTTAAAAACATATGTAAAAAAAAGATGAAAGATAAGGTTGGCTCTTAAAAGAACCGTTGTGTTCATGCAGGGACAGAGGAAAGGAAGCATGGGAAAATTATTCAAAGCGACAAATGTGTTGATCTATTTTGTTGTTCACTAGGGAAACACTGGTCTCCCTATAGCAAATTAGATCTTGACAAAATGTGCATCGAATATCAACCTTCCGAAATCGAGGGTTGATTTCCAGAGGGCCAGCAAAAGGAGATTCTCCCCCCACAGATGAAGGGCTCACCTGACCTGCAGAAGAAGGAGTCAGCCCTGCAGATGATGGTTCAGGCTGAGCTGCTGTGGATGTACTGGCTTGTCTTTCTGAAGAGTTACCTCCAAAAAGATGACCATGTGTCCTTCTGTGTACATCCTGGAGGTGTCTCTTCATGGTGTGATTCCCAAAGGAATACTTCCTGTTAGGATTACCTCTAGAAAGTACACGCTTACACAGCTTACAAGTCACTAAGGGTGCATTTACCTTTTGCTGGCCTTCAGGAAAAGTAAAATAATCCCATACATAAGAGGGCTTTTGTTTCCTCGATCTCTGCCTCAAGACAGTGCTGCTAGTGCTAGCCTCACTCTCAGAAGAGCTCTGCTGTTCTGCCATCGTATCCCAAAGACAAACCAGCTCCTTCTCCCAAGGGATCACAAGCAGAAATGAGGGGAATGGGTGTGGTGTAGGAGAGTTCTAGAACTGAAAGTAGTTTCAACCAATCAAAAGTTGTGTTTCATGATCACATGACCTACCGTACGCTTACGGTACGCTTACGGTACGCTTACGGCAAAAGTGCGCATGCGCGTAAAAAAGACACGCGCTTGCGCGCATGCGCATAACAGTCACTCCCGGCACTTCCGCGTAACGTGCGCGTGTAGCGTACACGCGTACGCGTCCCACGCGGAGTACGCGCGGCTACGCAAATTGCGTAACTATACGCAAGCAGCGTAGGAAAATTACGGACGTTGCGTAAACCGTACGCTTACCGTGAGCTTACGGTACGCGTACTAAAAAAATTACAAAAAAAATAGAAAAAAAGTACTGCAAATAAATTTTAAATGTTTATTTTAAAAAATATATAAAAAAAAACATATTTAAGAATTTTAAAAATTTAATCATAGTCTTTATAAAAGGTAAGAAAATAAAAATATGTTAGAAAAAATAGAAGAAAAAAAAAAATTAGCATTTAAAAAACCTTGCAAATTCACTGAAAAAACCATGGGTTTCACACACGTTATAGTTAGGAATTAGCATTTAAAAAACCTTGCAAATTCACTGAAAAAACCATGGGTTTCACACACGTTATAGTTAGGAATTAGCATTTAAAAAACCTTAGAAATTCAGTGAAAAAACCAAAGGTTTCACACACGTTATAGTTAGGAATTAGCATTTAAAAAACCTTAGAAATTCAGTGAAAAAACCATAGGTTTCACACATGTTATAGTTAGCTGGACATTTTACTCGTAAAAACCAATGAAATTCCCCCGTTATAGTTAGTTCAGCTAACTATAACTCGCGCGCCCGCAATGAACTGCTGATGACGTCACATATTACATCACTCATGACATGGTCAGTGACATCACTCATGACATCACTGATGACATCTCAAATGACATCACTGATGACCTCACTGATGACATCATCCTTGTGATAGAGTGGCAGACCTCCTCTTCCCCTAATAAAACCTTTGATACACACATTCAAAAATAGAGACTAAAATTTACAAAACAATGGACATACCAATAACAGTTACAACAACCTCTTCAGTAATTCTAAGATCCACATACACATCCACTCATTCACCAACAGTCCAATACAGTCACTCATACATGTACTCACTTATCATATGTACTCATACACCTATACATCCTGTAACACAATGCCACTCATCCATAGAGCTACTCACACACATAGTCACTCATGCTAATAAAGAATCAAACATACATTTACTTGCATATACAGTTATACACACACCACCACACTTACTTCTACGGAAACTTACACATACTTAGTCTTTTAAACAATCACTTATGGAAATACATACTTATTCATACAGGAACTCTTTCAATCTCTCACTCTCACATATACTCACATATATAAACCAATAGTCACATATACTAGTTTTAAACATATGTAGTTACTCATAAAGACACTATTGAGACAGTCATTCACTCACTAACACACCCATACACACACTCATCCACCCATGCAGTCCTGCACACATGCTCTGTTCAACACATACAAACAGTGAGTCACTCATTCATGCACCTATGCACTACGTCATACCCCCCACCGAACCATGCAGACACTCAGACTGATACTCAAAAAACCAACTAATAACCTATATAGACACCCATGTAGCTACTCACCAACCCATGCAGCCACTTATACACAAAGTGAAAAAATGATACAGATATTTATATATTTAAACATTACTCACTAAGCCATGTATTCACTATGATACACTTAATCAGTCAGTTACATAATCAATTTTTCAAAAAGAAATCATCCATTTAGACAGTAATATACCCATTTATTCTTCCATCAACCTTGAGATATACATATATAAAACATATTTAATTTTCAGAAAAACACACATTCACTGGATGATGTCATCAGTGAGGTCATCAGTGATGTCATTTGAGATGTCATCAGTGATGTCATGAGTGATGTCACTGACCATGTCATGAGTGATGTAATATGTGACGTCATCAGCAGTTCATTGCGGGCGCGCGAGTTATAGTTAGCTGAACTAACTATAACGGGGGAATTTCATTGGTTTTTTACGAGTAAAATGTCCAGCTAACTATAACATGTGTGAAACCTATGGTTTTTTCACTGAATTTCTAAGGTTTTTTAAATGCTAATTCCTAACTATAACGTGTGTGAAACCTTTGGTTTTTTCACTGAATTTCTAAGGTTTTTTAAATGCTAATTCCTAACTATAACGTGTGTGAAACCCATGGTTTTTTCAGTGAATTTGCAAGGTTTTTTAAATGCTAATTCCTAACTATAACGTGTGTGAAACCCATGGTTTTTTCAGTGAATATATATATATATATATATATATTACCTACTGGCGGTCGCCAGTAGGTAGTTATAGTTAGGACCACGTTTCCATAGGAAAACCTCAACATTCTATTTTGGATAACTTTGGCGCCGGTCGACGAATCCTCGCGAATTTCTCAAAATAGGTGGGGCGCTACGCTCCGCTCCTACCCTGAAAGTCTCGGGGGGATTCGTCAAGCGGGGGCTGAGATAAAAGGGGGGTCCCAAAACGCGTTTTTCCCATGCATTTTTCCATAGGACCTTTAGAACGAGCTACAGCCCGAACGGCTGAACAGAATTACTAGAAATTTGGCAGAGAGGTAGTCCCTAGGTCAAGGAAGTGCCTTTTGTAGGTTTGGTGTAAATCTGTTCAGTAGATTCTGAGAAAATAGCCTTTAAATCAATATATATATCTGAGCCCGCTTACGGTACGCTTACCGTACGCTTACCGTACGCTTACCGTAAGCTTACGGTGGCGTGCGCGAGCGCGATTCTGATTGGCTCTTAGATCTTAGTAAACATTCGAATCGGCCGAAACCAGGAAGCGGCGTCCGCCATTTTGTCTCTCGCACTGAGTGTTGTTTATCAAACATGATGGCCAAAAACATGTTACGGGGCTGTTTTGACAACTCCCTCCCACATAGTCATGTTGAGGGAGTCCCCAAACATCCCCCAAGAGCAAAAACGGTTTTATTTTTTTTTCGGCATTTTCGCGGGGTACGCTTACCGTACGCTTACCGTACGCTTACCGTAAGCTTACCGTACGCTTACGGTAAAAAAATAAAAATAAAAAAAACACTATCCACACTTACCCCACCCCCTGTGCTTTTGGTGGCCGCAGGCCACCAAATGTGCAGGGCTTATTAATAGAGAAAAAAAACGTAATTTTGGCAACATGAAATTATAAAATCGAAATAAAAAAAACACTATCCACATTGACCTCACCCCCTGTGCTTTTGGTGGCCGAAGGCCACCAAATGTACAGGGCTTATTAAAGTTGATAAAAACCGTGCACGGAACGAACTGCGTTAAGTGGGCGCGCACGCCACAAATGGCGTAAAGTAACTTAGCATTTAAAAAAACGTACAAATTCCCTGAAAAAACCATAGGTTTCACACACGTTATAGTTAGGAAATAGCATTTAAAAAACCTTGCTAATTCACTGAAAAAACCATAGGTTTCACACATGTTATAGTTAGCTGGACATTTTACTGATAAAAAACCAATGAAATTCCCCCGTTATAGTTACTGTAGGCAACTATAACTCACGCGACCGTAATCCTCTGCTGATGACATATGTGTCTTTATGAAAAAAAAATATTTGTAATATATGTATAGCTAAAATTTAATGGAAGAAGATATGGGCAAATAAGTGTCTAAATACAGTATTAGCATCAGCAGAGGATTACGGTCGCGTGAGTTATAGTTGCCTACAGTAACTATAACGGGGGAATTTCATTGGTTTTTTATCAGTAAAATGTCCAGCTAACTATAACATGTGTGAAACCTATGGTTTTTTCAGTGAATATATATATATATATATATATAATATCAAATCAATACCCTTTCAGGCATTGAGTGATGCATAAATTATGCAAAAAAGATTCAGAGAACTCTGGATGGTTCCCAAGTTTCAGTGTATAGAGTACCCTCAACACCAGCGCCACTCTAAATTTGCTCACCTCAAATATCTGCTCTTCTATGAAAGTCTTTAAGCATAGGATTAGCACAGTGCCATCCACACCGAGATAGAAATGGGTAAAGTCTTTTGCCATTTCTACAGCAAAGACTTAAAGCATAGGATCAGCACAGTGCTATCTATGCTGAGCTGTAAAATGACAAAAGTATTTTACCACTCCAGGCACAGTATTACACCTTGAAATTGGCAAAATACCAACCAAGCCACCCTAAAATAAATAAAAGCAGCCCTGACACATGTTTTTGCTATCATTATAACTCTTCAAAGAGATTGAGCTTTGTCCAGATACAAGGGAGCACCCAGTATAAGTTAAAACAATACCCTTTCAGGCATAGAGTGACTCAGAAATTATGCAAAAAAGAAGCAGAGAACTCTGGGTAGTTCCCACGTTTAGGTGAAGAACAGCTCCTGTAAAGAGCACCCTCAAAACCAGCTACACTAAATTTGAACACCTCAAATGTCTGCTTTTCTATCAAGGTCTTTAAGCATAGGATGAGTACAGTGCCATGCACGCCGAGATAGAAAGGGACAAAGCCTTTTGCCATTTCCACAGCAACGTTTTTAAGTATAGGATTAGCACGGTGCTATCTATGATGAGCTGTAAAATGAAAAAAGTATTTTATCACTCCAGGCACAGTATTGCAGCATCTGCTTTGACTCCAAGCATTCGTTTGACAGTCAGATCATGGTTTTAACGGGAAAGTGTTTTGGGATCTTAAAAACATCTTTGGAGTTCTGCCAGATGCTACCAGGAAGATTGTAGTCTAGGCCTTGGTAATATCCAGGCTGGAGATCTGCAATATCCTGTATTTGGGTGTCTCACAGTTTCGGCTAATGAGACTTCAGCGTGTGCAGAATGCAGCAGCTCATCGGCTGCTGAATTTCCCAAGACGGGTATCCATGGGCTCTGCACTCTCACAACTGCACTGGCTACACCTGCAGAAAAGGCTCTACTTCAAAGCTGTGGGCTTCAGCTATAGGGCCCTTAAATATAGAGGCTCTAGTTACTTGCATCAGTTTTTTTAAGCCTTATTCTCCTACTAGGAACTTAGGGGCAGATTTACAAGGACTGGCGCATCCCTGCATATTAGCAGGGATGCACCAGTAAAGATGCGACACGCAGGAATACCCTTGCGCCACCACAGATTAGCCGTATTTACAATGCGACGCACCGTGGCACAAGGATAGTCAGATGCGTGTCGCATCTTCTGGCGTAAGGGCAGCGCATTGCTGGAGTCATGTCGCAAGTGTGACGCAACTCCAGCAATGCTCAGGGGCGCCCTATGCCTAACATGCTGCATCACTCCTTACGCCTGCTTTAAGCAGGCGTAAGGTTTTGATGCAGCATGGACGTAAAAGTGACTCAGTGAAATCTTGAAGATTTCATTTTACGGGGCTTTGTCGTGAAGGAACGCCCAACCTGCATACATTATACGTGACGCAGGTATAATGTAGCATAGGGCTTTACAACATGACGCATCTCACTAGATGCGTCAGGTTGTAAATCTGTCACATGGTAGAGCATTGTTTACGACGACGCTGCATCACAGAAGTGATGCAACAGTGTCGTAAACTTGTCGCAAGGGGCTTGTAAATCTGCCCCTCAATCTGCTGGAGCCTCATTGGCATTCATCCCAACTGTAAAACAAGCATTGGCGTAGCCAATAGGTCTCGCCTTTGGGGCCGTATAAGTTCCTAAAAACAAATAGATCATTGCCAGTAAGCAGTTTGTGTGACAATTTCATATTTCCTCTGCCTTTGTGTGACATTTCAGTGCCTTACGTGTGAGATTTTATCATGAGCGGATGAAGGGAGGTTAATGCTTAGGCTCTTTTTACTACATACAACTCCTGACCCAATCCGAGTGACTGCTGACACGATGGCCTGGCGGAAGGGCATCCACAGACCAAAAAGGACTGTTATGTGCCTGAATTGCAACCTACACCACACACACTGCTTCTCTTGTAGCAGATCCCTGTTCTGACAAATTAACCCTAAATCTATTCCAGTAATATAGCGCCATCCACTTTGACCCGAAACCAGCAAGGCATTTCGAATGGGGACCAGTACCATTTTAAAGATGTGTAAAATCTTAGACAGTTGGCAGTCTAGGCAGAGACACGCATGGGCAGCCAGGGTGACAGCAGCAATACGGATGGCAGGAATGGGGTAAATGCGCCAGCACTGCGGCCAACACGTCAGCAGTTAAAGTTGGGGATGCTAAACACTTCCAGTGGTTCACCTGTGCATGCTTAGTCAAAGTAAAACTTCTCTTTAGCACGACTACACTTCTGCTGTTTGAACGCTAGGTGGCATGGCTCCCCTTGAAAATGCTCAAATCAGACATGAAGTGATCTGACTGGAAAAGAAGCAAAGATGATATTGCATCCTATTGTAACATAAACCACATTTTAAGTTTGTGTGTGCTTTAAGTGGCTCACACACATTTTGGTGCGATTGTGAACTGTTATTTTTTAAATATATGCAACCATTGACCAAATAAATGGACGTTTAAGAGGTTTCCAACCTCATAAGCTGCGACAGTGGTGGCACAATTTAGACGTGAGATAGCGTTCGAGTGAGAGAGAATGTGTGAGCGAGAGTATCTGTGTGTGAGCGAAAGTGTGCGTGTGTGCGTGAGTTAGTGTGTGTGAGAGAGAGCGCAAGCCAGAACAGCGCGTGCCAGAAGATAACAAGCGTGGCAAACGGAGAAATAAGTCAGGTGCCAGAGGAGGGAGTGATTTAGGATGAGGAAGAGGTTATGAGAGAGAGGGGGAGCAGGAGGTGAGCTTGCGAGTGGTGCGTGCACGCGCTTGGGAGAGCAGTCTTCACTTTTAATGCACTGCACTCGTGCTTGTGGCACGCCACTGCTCGCTCCCGCAAGGTGGATGCCGCCACAAGCACGAGTGCAGTGCATGAAAAGTGAAGACCGATGGCTAAAGGCCCTCATAGAGGAGCGCATGCATTCTGCCTAGGCAAGACCTAAAAATGACTGCCATCTCTGTGCACAAAATATGATTTGTTTTCCATGTGATGTATTAACAAATGTGCACTTTTGTTCGTTGTTCTGGCTATGTCCATGTTGGAAAAGGAACGTATTTTCCTCAACACTTAACCCCCACATACTATTTTTTGTGGCGAAAATGAAGTGTGGAAATCCTCCACACACCATATAAACTGAAGGCTAGCAGTGGCGTCACCAGTGGCAGCTCTCACAGGTAACACTGTGGGGCAGCGAGGCTGGGTGGGCGGGGGTAGTGGAGTGTGACATACGACGGGAAAGCACAGAGGAAATAAATAAATCAATAAAAGCACTTACTTTGAGCTTGAAGCATCACCGACTGATTTATTTCTTTATACACACACACACACACACACACATGTATATACATAAATGTACTATTTACTGAATATTAAAATCTTCGCCTTTATCTTAAACCTAGGTACTGATGACAAGAAATACACTCTATCTATTACTCTTTTTTAATTGTAATGTTAAGCTCAGTTTTATATCACACTTTTTCTGAGATTTATCCTGTTTCTAAGAGCTCCAAATTCTGCAAATTAGCAAACTGAGGCACAGGGAATTAAAGGTGTGTGAACTAGATGGCATCATTTGGTAAAGTGGAGAAGCCAAGATTTGAACTTAGGTCTCCTGGCCCCACACACCAAAATTAAGTTAACAAAGTACATCACATGTCTATTACCAAAGGTAAGAGACTTCTGTGACCAGCACACAGTAATGCCTAATGCGTCATTAGACATTCTGATGTGTGGCCGCTCAGAATAATCTTTATTTCTACACAAATTTACATATATTTTGTGTCACGGTGTTTTAAACAAGCAATGTAGCTTAAAAAAAAGCAGTAAGACGATTTCATGATCCAGGTGGTACTGAAGGGTCTCTTTTTCTAGCATACGAGTGCCCATGTGTTCCTATACCAGGATGGGGAGGGCTTCTATCACGACAGTACAATTGTCACTGCTGAGATCTCTGCCATAGATTAAATAAATGGTTTAGATGAAGCGCATGTATAGATGTTAGAGAGTAAAGGCCTATTAGACGGCATAGAAGAGTTGGAGAAAATGTATAAGGAAGATTTGGGCGAGGAGGTACACCACTCAAGTAAAACTGCCGAGCTCAATAATACACATTGAATGTAAAATATCTTCATAGTAGGCGCACACGTGACATTCACTCTTCCCATTTGCCCAATGACTCTCAGAAACTGAGCGTGTTGTTCATGGCGTAGCCTTTTATTCATGAAAACCGGTAATTCACCAATGACCAACACGAGAGTAACAGTATCCCTTTTGGATATAAAATTAGCAAAGCATCACTCTTTAGCGGTATTAACTTGGCGAAGGCTGCCGGGCAATTAGGCCCACACTTCACACTTGAACTTGAACTTGGCCGTACACTTTAGTGGCCTTGGCCTGTCAAAGGCAGTAAAGAAGATATGCACCACATTACATTTGAACTCTTGAACTTGGCCATACACTTGAACTTGGCCCAAGTCCCCAATCTGCTGTGCACATTGTGCCAGCAGGCCCCAACGCGCTACAGCGAACAGTTGCACTACTTGTAAACCAGGGCCCCGCATGGCACTCTGGCATGCCCACCGGGTACCTGCACTCAGGCAGTCTCCCCAGGGTTCACCTCAGTCCATAGGTTGTGGGCTAGGGCAGAAGAGTCAGGGACCACCAGCAGGCCAATCCCCCCTTCCGCCTACCCTCTGCACACGTGGCTCCCACCCCTTTCTGGGGCCATCCAGTTGTTTAACCGCCCTTGTTGTGCTTGTTTGCTGTTAACTGTCGCCGTTCCGCCCTTGTTCTCTTGCCGGGTGGGTGGGTGGTTGACGATGTGCCCCTGCAGCTTGCCGGAGGTTCGAAGGGACAAAGAGGCTGATGATCGCTGGGCGCAGATTTAAATAGCCTTCGGCGCACCCCGATGACATCACTTCATTCACCCCCCTTTTCCGGTCCTGGGGAAGGTCTCGTCCCGCGGCGCTACTAAGGGCGCCCCTCCTCTAGGCGCGGGGGGCGCCGGTCATAGTAGGCGCACACGTGACATTCACTCTTCCCATTTGCCCAATGACTCTCAGAAACTGAGCGTGTTGTTCATGGCGTAGCCTTTTATTCATGAAAACCGGTAATTCACCAATGACCAACACGAGAGTAACAGTATCCCTTTTGGATATAAAATTAGCAAAGCATCACTCTTTAGCGGTATTAACTTGGCGAAGGCTGCCGGGCAATTAGGCCCACACTTCACACTTGAACTTGAACTTGGCCGTACACTTTAGTGGCCTTGGCCTGTCAAAGGCAGTAAAGAAGATATGCACCACATTACATTTGAACTCTTGAACTTGGCCATACACTTGAACTTGGCCCAAGCCCCCAATCTGCTGTGCACATTGTGCCAGCAGGCCCCAACGCGCTACAGCGAACAGTTGCACTACTTGTAAACCAGGGCCCCGCATGGCACTCTGGCATGCCCACCGGGTACCTGCACTCAGGCAGTCTCCCCAGGGTTCACCTCAGTCCATAGGTTGTGGGCTAGGGCAGAAGAGTCAGGGACCACCAGCAGGCCAATCCCCCCTTCCGCCTACCCTCTGCACACGTGGCTCCTACCCCTTTCTGGGGCCATCCAGTTGTTTAACCGCCACAGGGCGAGGAGCTCACTGGCGCGCTCGCCCTCCCCTTGCGCTAACTGTGCTCCCCAAATGGCCCCTAGCATTGTTTGTATGAGCCACTGTCCGTCTACCGAAATTATGACCTCCATCCTGATTACACATCTCTCTTTTGTTATCTGGGCCGTCCTGTGATACCTTACCTTTCCCCTTTCAGTAACCTTCGAGTTGTGAAGAGCCTAGTTTACCCCATCTCCTGTTTCCCTTGAATTAATCCCTAACACCCTGCTAGGGACCTGTCACCCGCTGTATTCCCACTACCGTTATCCTAAAAGGAACAACTACCCAGGCCCTCCATAAATTTTCCGCCCGTACGGGTGCCTAGCTGCTAGCGCAACCTAATTAGACTCCCCTGGTCTCCTGGGACTGCGGAGGTAGTGTTGGACCCACTGCCCTCCTCTTACTAGTCACCCGTCACACTTTCTTCCCCAGTTTGTCCTTGGCCTTAACCCGAACCCCCTTCACTTATACTGCCTGCGTTATCCTACTGACCACGATCAATATTTCCCTTCGGACCATCGGGCATTGAGCAGTGGCGCAATAATGCACCCACTTACCGCCTTGTGACAATTTACCAGGCCCAATAATGCGTTAGATAAATATTTTGGCAACTAACCTCTGTAGCAGGCGCATTGTCCCGAAGCCTCTCTTATGCCCACTGAGTTGGGGAGGCCCAACCTTATCGCCCATTTTCAATTTAAGACATCCACCTCCCTCCCCAAGGATACTAGTCCTCTTAGGGCTTCCAATAGCTAAACTGCCCCCTGGGATGCCTGCAACCTTAGTGCAACCTTAAGTGTACTCTCCCGAGCCTCTCCGGTATACCACATCGATATGCCCATGAAGTCCAGGACCCCCAGGGGTCCGAACTCTGTCACCAGCCAGGTGACGTCCAGGACCACCGGCAGGTCAGTCCCGTTTGTCGCCAGCCCAACAAAGAAGCACTACTGCCCCATACCGTTACCTGCTGACATCAGTCATAGTTAACTTACCAACCAGGCACCTCCTTGTGTCTAGCAACCACTCCACTATGCTACCTATTTTGTGTCCATCACAAGACCTTCTTAAGCCGGACTTGCATTGGGCTGGACTCCTGCACTGTCACCCTCTGAGCCATTGCTCTCCCCACTGACAAGGCTGCTCCCTTTGTGAGTGGTGTTAATTTGCCTTTTCCTGGTTAGGACCTGTGGTTATAGGCCGCCACATGGGTATAAAAGGCCTGTTTTGTTTCGCCCCGTACTGTTAAGACCTGTGGTTGCAGGCTGCCACAGGAGTATAATTGGCTGGGTTACCATGATAATGTATCACCCGCCGGGCAATTACCCTGTGCCCGATGCGAAGTTTGTAAAATTGTACTCCATAACCACCTTTACCAGGGAGCCTCTGGGTACCGTATCCTCTGCTATATGCCTCTTTATTATAAATCCTCCCACCCCCGCATGGCCAACACTATGTGAAGATGGTGTTACCCTTGGTCGAGGGAAGCAGGGGCTGGATGATTTAATTTATAGCCTGGTAACTAGCCAGACCCGGTAGCCCACGCCACAATACTCACCGTTCGGCTCGAAACTGCCTACTACCTTAACGTTTAATATGTCCCTCGCCAAAGAACCCCTACGTGCAAGGAATAAATACTGTTCCATATCGGCACTAAACACTTGGGTTTTGTAAGGGGTCCTCCTGCAACCAGGCCTTGAGAATGTTTTTTTTTTTTTTTTTTTTTGCACTGTCTCCTCTCACTTATTGGCATCACCGTGAAAAACAAGAAACTACATCCCTGCCAGAATTGATTCCCCCGCACTAGCGGCTAAAGGATAATTGTAGCAGAAAAAGTTTCATCTGTTTCCTGACTTCATAGTAATACCATGAGCACCTGATGAGACGTTCTCCTACGGGCCAAGGCTGATTCCCCTTATACTATGTTGGCGAGACAGAGTTTATGTCCCTTGTGCTGAACTAACCATAGCGTTTCGGGATAACTGGAAGAAGGTCAAAGTTTTGAACTGGTGGTTGTAAACTTGGGTTTGGGTGGGGGGTCCTCTTGGAACAAAATGCCTTGAGAATGTTTTTTACACCGTCGCCTCATACTTATTAGCATCCCCGTGAGAACCTAATGAGAAACCACACTCATGCCCGAATTGGTTCCCCAGCACTAATGGCTCAAGGGAAATTGTAAGAAGACAAAATTTCAACTGTTTTCTGACTTTTTAGCAGCTCCAAGAGCATGTAATGAGCAACTCCATCCAGGCCAAGTCTGTTTTCCTACCTATGCTAGCACACCAGTCATGTGATTATGTTGGCGGTACAGAGTTTATGTCCCTTATGCTGAACTGACCAGGACGTCACACGGATGAATGGAAGAAGGCATTATTTTATAACTGTGTTAGGAGTGGAATTACGGGTTGAATGTCCAACCCTGTGCGGGACCATTATGGCTGATCATTTTAATCAGACCGTGTTGCCCCCCGGAAAATTAGTTATGGCCACTGACGGGAGTATTGGGACCAAACGTACTGAATGTGACGGACACTAATGGCCGATTTCCTTACTGCTGGTAACGTTAAATCGGAAGTGAGTATTTGCTGTCCTTACCATAACAACATTGTCTGGTTTTAGATCTCCAGAATTCTGAGCACATGTTACATTGCAGAGGGTCAACCGGAAGTATGTACGTGCTGCCTTTCCCTTAACAGCATTGTCTGGATTTAGATCTACAGAGTTCTGAGCCTATGCTACATTGCCGAGGGTCAACCGGAAGTATGTACGTGCTGCCTTTCCCTTAACCGCATTGTCTGGATTTAGATCTACAGAGTTATGAGCATATGTTACATTGCAGAGAGTCACTGCCACCTCGAACTACCCAGTGGAGTCGCTGGTGTCTACTCGGGGTCAGTGAGTAATTGATGGGTCGGATGAGACTTGCACCATTAACTGCCTGTGAGGGCGACTGCAGAGCTAGCAAGGGTTGAGAACCCATTCTTGCCTCCCATGACCTTAATGGAGTTGGTGAAATGCATTTAATGTATTCATTTGTAGCGCCGCCCCATTTGGGAGCTCCCATTCCACCAGTAGTCTTCATGGTGCCCGAATTTGCCCATGGTAAAGCGCTAACTTCCTACATAATGAAACTCCTACCCTAGGCGCAGGGAGATGTACCCTGCGCCCGTCAGTTGCCATCCCCTGGGACCTCCTTATTTAATGCAGACCGGACACTCCTACATCCCATTCCGTTACCTCATTACGTGTACAAATGTCTACTTTATTTACGTACTTGAGGTTCTCAGATCGTTCCTTTATGTTGCCATCTAGACACTTCCAGAACCATGTGTTTACCCGGATCCAGAAGATCTAAAATTACTTCATAAACTCTTATTAACTTACTTTATTCAAAAGCATTCCTCCATCCCGTGGCATTAACCCCAACCTGCCTTTTCTTTAAGGACAAATCGGACCCTCACAAAGCTTGCACGTGTTACGTTAGCTTGATCTGAAATGCTAGCCAGTATTAACGTACAGTCGTCGCATTCTCCACCGAGCAATCTGAATGGAACCAACTAATTAAACGCACAGAAACCTCCGCTACCAGCCCTTCCACACGGACAACATCCATCAGAGCTGGCTGGATGCTCACCTAATCACATTATTTTAAGTTACATGGTCGTACCGAATCCTCTAATCCCCGTCCTTCTTCAAGGACGAACATATCTCAACGCTGACCCGAGTGCTCACGCAGTCCCTGTAATAGTATAATATAATATAATAGTATTTGCGTGTATTTCCTTTCAAACGTGCCCATTCGACCTCAGTGTCATGATCAACCGGCCTGTTAACCTAATGAAATACGGAATATAAGCCATGCCATAATATGTTCCCCCGGACACAATGTCACGTTACCTAGTCGTACTGAAACCCCCCCTACCATTCTTTCATGGACAAACCTAAATCAGCGCTGACCGGGTGTTCACTGAGTCCCCATATTTCACTATACAGAGCCCTGTGGCGCGCTCGAGTTTGAAGATTTCCATTGAATTTAAAACAGCCGTTAGTTCACTTGCCATCTGCGCGCTAATAATAGTATCGCGCGTAGTTCCTTTCAAAACGCGCCAATTCGACCTCATTGTCATGTTCGACCTGCGAGTAACATACTGACATACCGAATATAATCCATGCCATAATCTATTCACCTGGTCACAAGACTTAAAGAAATAGGAATATAGAAAACCATGACCTGATATGTTCACTCGACCACATAATTTCACGTTACATAATCGTATAAACCTGCCGTAGCATTCCTTCTTTGACCAACCAAAATTCAGCGCTGACTCGGTGCTCACGAGGCCCCAGTATCTCTATATACAGAGCATTGTGGCGCGCTCGAGTCCAAACATTCTTACCGTGTTTAAAAACCACCGTCCTAACAACTTGCCATCTACGCGCTAGGGATAAAATGCATATATTTCGATTCCAACGCGGGTCTTTTGACCTCATTGCTTCTACCATTCCTTCCTCTAAAACAAACATAACCCGGTGCCGATCGGGTGCTCGCTGTACTATGCTGAATGCGCACTATATGTTACCGCGCCTTATTTTTTACCCGGTTTACTTAAATACAAGAGATGAAAGCCCTCACCCTAGAGTCACTATCGCCCCTACATCATGCGACCCCGCGTCCGTGAAAACAGCTGCGAGCCGCCATTACCGCGCCCGTCCTACATAAGGCCGCCTTAATGAAAACTTTCGAACATCACTGCCGCTCTGCGAACCGAGTCGCGCGCGTCCACACATACGCCGCAGGACCTAGCTAACTAACCATTGCTCTCCGCACTCCCGCCTGCAGCGACCTCAAAATCTCTTAAAACATCTTATCTATTTAACGATTACTACTCTATAAAGACCTACACGCTACGCCTAGGCCCCCTCAAACCTCCTGTGCCACAATGTACGCCGCCGACCGGAAACCTCCGGAAACCTCGCTCCACCTTGACGATGTGCCCCTGCAGCTTGCCGGAGGTTCGAAGGGACAAAGAGGCTGATGATCGCTGGGCTCAGATTTAAATAGCCTTCGGCGCGCCCCGATGACGTCACTTCATTCACCCCCCTTTTCCGGTCCTGGGGAAGGTCTCGTCCCGCGGCGCTACTAAGGGCGCCCCTCCTCTAGGCGCGGGGGGCGCCGGTCAATTCTCTTTCAACAGTATTTTCTTTTAAACCAAGCCACACTGTTATTCGTATGAATTGTATGTAACATGTTTCCCATATCTATGTGCAGATGTACACCTTCAGGTATGAAGAGGCCCCTCCCTTATAAATCAGTTGTCTGTCTGACCATAGATTGGTAAAGAGACGCACTTGGCTTTAATCTACCACATGGTTTAGTTTCCCCAAACACCAGACCAAATCCACCTTCAGCCTCCCTAAAGGGAGACCGACTGGCTCCGCTTTCTATGAGTGACTGAAGGGCGGGCGGGTGCCAGACGTTACCTGTCCGGCAGTTTCCCGCCATGATAGCCCAGTCAAAGGCACCTTTGTGAGCATGCTCTGGAAGCGGGCCAATCAGATGATCTTGTTGTCTGTCTCCGAAGAAAATATGTGCCCTGTCCGCGAGCCGAGGCCGGTTCCTGCAGACAGAGCGCCCGCAGTCCCCTCCGTCTCAGCTGATTGCGCGGCAACACGCTGAAGGGAAAATGTCCCACTTGGCTCCAGCGCAGCCTGCTTTTTCAAACACACAGGCACCTTTGCAATTCCTGTTAAAAGTTAAGGCCTCTCTGATACCGTGCTAAAGCAAACTCGATAGGGGTGAGTATTAGTCCCAACGCAGAAAAGGACAGCATTATTAAAAGCAAAATAATTAATTTTGCACTTGAAGAGCAACTCTCGCACATGACTACTGTTGACCCAGTTTTGGATACTCTAAGTAGCTAACTTCTAGAAACTAGTTAATTTCATAATCGACTCCTTTCTCAATTTTATCTGATGAATGCAATATTGTGCTTGAGAGGTGCAACCCAAGTCTGTTACAGTGGCTAAAATAAACCATAATGTTTTAAACTTCAAGCAACAGTGCTACAAAAAAGCATCACATGTAATCTCACCAATCACTGATGGGTACTGTGGTGAAAACATTAATATTACCAAAAGCTCTTCTGAAAAATTCCAAACCTCAAATGCACCGGAGCGAAGTGCCAATGGAGGCTGCCAAAAAGCAGTACTCACATGGCAGTGTGAATGGGCATTGGGCAGCAGCTACGGGAAAGATTTGCGCTGCTGTGTCCTCCGTCCCGCCTGCTATTGATTCTACTTGGGATGTGTGAGACACAATACTCCCACTGCTCTTCCAGTGCAGCAGGGAGAACTGTAACTGTGGCCGCTGTAACTCTAAAAAAACGTACCGCTAGTGGCCAGCCCGCGGATGCAATACTTGGATGCAGCGCTCCTCTCCACGGCCCCATCTGGTTTGGCCATCTTCTCAGAATCCGGACCCTCGCCGAGGATTTCTGGGAAGGCTATGTTTTTCCCAAGGCAAGATGGTCTCCGCCATTGTAGACTCAACAGGTCTGTTCCTAAGCCAATATGAAGAAGTCATTGCAACTTCCTTTTTCAAGCCTATTAAAAGGGGAGAATTTTTACTAACCTTTGTGTCGCAACACTTCCAGTTCAGAGCATCTCTTGACCCTATTGGACAGCAAGATTATTTTCCACTGGATCTAAATATATTTTCTCAGCTTGGTTGCAATACCGGAGTCAAAGAAATGCATTTACAAATTTCCAGGTGAGCAGATTCTAAACTAGAAGCGTACCCTATTTTCCATAAGCAATCCACAATTTGAATTACATGACATAGAGTAGTGTCTCAAGAGATAGTGTTTTAAGGCTTTGGGGCGCTAAACGTGGTTGGTTGGGTAGATGCTCGGGTACCTCAAAAGAACCTGTAACATGTATTCATGACCAAAAGTGACAGATTTCACTGTGACTTTACTGTTCAGACACTGTTCATAAGTACACTATAAAGATGTAATGGTTTGTTACTTCCTGCACTTAGGACAGCTCTGTGGCTGGCCATGGTGCTGAAATCATACGGGACAACACTTCCCAATCTTGTCCTAGAAGAAAAGAATATATAAAAGACATGGAATGTAAACAAACAGTGATTCTAAAAAATGCATTGCTTGTGAACCTTAGCTGAAGTTATAACTGAACAGTTATGTCTTCCAATTTTCACTATATGACAATGTTAACGTGTTATTAAATTGTGGTTCTTTTTCAGTCAGAGATCAAGTGCCCTATGCCATGGTGAGTGGGGAACACAAGCTGGCTCGCCATTAATACTGCTAGGTGGGCCGTACACTTCACGGGTCTTGGTGAAAGCCAGACAGTAGTGTGAGGACACCTGCAATATCGAACCTGGGACTGAGGAATAGTTGTGACATCAGCTGCTGAGGGGTTTTCCACATTCTCTGCATGTGGCTTCTACGGTATCATAAATAAACGTGTATAGAATAAGTCTTGGATTCTCAACTCCACCTCGGGGGATTTCTGCAAGTTACTCTGTGGAGCCAGTTCTAGATTCGTCCCAAGCAGAGGGTACAATAAGATGCTTGGAATGACCTACCGACTACATTCCTTTCCTAAGGGCAAGTTGTTGTTATCATGAAATGCAGATGTTCTTATGCGAGTGGGCATGCAGAGAAGTGAGCTCAGTACAATCCTCCATGTTTTAACTGGAGTGAATGATTTAGATTTAGTTCAGTTTCAGCATTAATGCGGAAAATTGGAATTCATGTTGCCAGTTCATTTGAAGGCAGCAGAACATACAAAGCCATCGAAATATTTGACTGCTGAATATACATTGTCAAACAAGTATGGGTCACAAGAATGCCACATCTTTCAGAAAGAATTCAGTAAAATATATGTTCTTCTCTGGAACTAGGTCAAAAAGCGCGCTACCGACATTTGATGTGGAATGGAAATATTGGGCAATAATGCGGAAGCATTTGCGGATTTAAGGGCTACAAAACCCGGACAATGACCCTCCATATGGTTGGACTCTCACCACTGCAGCTTGTACCACTAACCACTCTGGTTTGGCAGTCACAAAGAAAGGAAGGAGCAGGTCGACTACCATCCCTTGATGCTGGCGTAGTATTGACCAATAGTAAAGAAACAGTAGAGGAGCGGGTGACCAAGAGTAGCAATCACCGCACAGGTAACACCTGACTACTACCTACTGGGACTCTTCTGCAACAGAAAATCAGCATAAATGGAGATGGCGAATTAAGCATAAAGGGTAATTCAAATCTCTCAGCCAAGCCGTGCATCCTCCAGGAGGAAGCCTCCAGAGAGTAGTGCTTGCACAACAGATGTTCTGCAAATCTCTGCCAGGACCGAGACAGGGTAGGTTACAGGTGCCAAGCTGGGTCTGGTAGAACGGGCTTGGACATTGATAGAAGAGCTTTCCAATGTACAGCGCAACATAATATTACAACTACTTGCTGATTTTAAGCACTGTTATTCTTAAGTGTTAATACTGCTTAATTTAATAGCCCTCCAGTTATCGGCCTTCAGAGCATGAACGGCTGAGTTGGCCCAGTCAGGAAATACATTCGGGAAATGCAAATGTATCACGTGGCAGGAGCATTTAGGGCCATATTAGCAACAACTTTTTTAACGCCTCCTATCGCTGGATTCTATTGCGGAGATAACGCTGTATTACCAACGTTTATCTCCACGGCGATAAAAATCCAGCGATAGCGGCGAATCCCATCTTCAACGTGAGATTTCCAGCGATAAAAATCCTATCGCTAAGGAAAATCTCACTAATAGGCAGGTGGGGACTTAGCCGTAGAATCCACCTCCCATTGACTATTATGGCAAAGTCAGGATTTTACCAGGTGTAAAATCCTGGCGCTAATCGCGGTTAGCGCACATTTTTTTCTCCCGCTGCGGGTATTGCTAATAGGCGATAGCTGTATGCCCACTTTGCATGTCATTAGCGATAAATATCGCTGACATGCAAAGCGGGCCCCAAACCGGTCGCTATCGCCTGGAAGCTGTTGCTAACTGCTGTTAACGACAACTTGGTAATTGGGCGATAAAAAAATCGCTGCTTTATCGGCAAAAAGTGCCCATAAAGCGGCTATCTGGCCCTTGCTAATATGACCCTTAGTACTTAACTCGCTCTGGCTGTAGGGTCTTATGTTGCAGACTTGTCTTTAGCTGAGCCATTGTAGGCATTAAACTGCTTGTCACTACAACACTGTATGGGTGTGGGAAAAACTGCTAGAAACAACTCTTTGAAATACATTTCAGCCATTAAGGTTTGAGTGGAGGGCAGGTGCGTCCCAGGCATCACGATGTTTGGATGGAAATGTGCACATGTTAAAAGTATGTTCAAACCTATGTTCGGCTTCTACATCAAGAGCGCTTCTCGCAGACGGTATGGTATGGCCAACATAAAGCATGCCGCCCTTGGTTTATGCGGGCTCTGCTTAAGATGGGATGCGACATCGTACAGCCCGCCTTAGAAGGAAACAGATGAAAGATTGAATCAATGGGGTCTGAACTCCTCTTTGGCGGAAGAAATGGATCCAAGGATTTATTGCTGAAGGTCACAATTATCACAGTCTGAGTCTGCTTGTACAACTCATTTTAAAAAGAGATGATGACAAAGTTCACAAGTGCCTGTAACAGGTAGAAGGAAAAAAATATTTTAGAGAACTGCTGTTAAAAGGCCTTTCACTGCTTGGGAATGCGGCCAACCCATGGTGAATTAAGGTGTGCTTCAAAATATTTGGTCACATGACCGGTAAGAAAATGACAACTGGCTTAGAGAGAATCCACAGGTGGCTTTTATTCTCGAAGTTATTTCTACATGCAGGCCCTTCTTCTCGTCTTATTTCTCTCTGTGGCTAAGAACGGCTGACTATAACTATTGCATTAAATAGTCCCACACTGCAAGCCTCGTTCTAATGATGTGAAGCAGAAGTGAATTGTAAACTAGAAACCACAAATCTCACACTGCAGGTCATACTAAAAAGCAATGAAGCAAAACATCACACCAAGTTCCTCTTTGCTCAGAAACTATGCGACCCATGACTCCTTTGCTGTTCCTTCTTTGGGTGGGATGAGGCGCCAGTCAGTCTTGTTGTCTCATGGGAGCCGGCAGGCAGTTTTGCTGTGTCATGGGTGTTGCTGTCAGCAGTTCTTCACACACAATGGCGAAGGTGAATTGCCAAGTTTGCATGGGGGTGTTACAGCGATCTCTGGTGCTTACTACAGACGTTCAGTAGCCTTGGTTGGTATCCGCTTGGCAATGCTCACACAGTGCCCCACTCATATTATGTTATGGTGATTTTATGAGGCGCTGCAATGTCCCCTGAGCTACATCTCGAGGTACACAGTTCATATTCTCTGAAAGAAAATCCATTTTGGGTTCCGAAGCAGCCCAACTCGAACCATTGTGGGTTCAGAAGCAGACCAAACTCAAACCTGTACAGCAGAAATCCAAAAAGGGTTCCCTTGGTGAAAATGCAAGCACATCAGATGACTGGCACCCTTTTGGAGAACATACCTGCCGAACACCATGTTTGTAATATCGACCCACACATGACAAATGCAGACTTGTGAACTTGTCATGGCCCATTGAGACTCTACAGAGTTAGATCCTGGAAAAAAACGTGAAATGTACTTCGTAAAACATCAAGACCTTTGAACTGCCTGGATGTATGAGAAGGGGGTCCAAGAACCACATGTCAACGAGGTGGTCCGAAGGACAATGAAAAAGAGGGACTCTTTAAAGTAATGATAGGAACAGTTGTCTCTTGGGACCTAGAAAAACAGAGCTCTTTTGGGCACTGACAGAATAAGTGATTGTTACGGGCAGCTCATGTAGCAGTAACGAACATCACAGGAAAATAAAGGAAGCAATTGGTTTTAGGAGTATTTTGCTGGGTGTGCCCCAGCGCGAAAGTATTTTTCTTCTTACGTATTGCAGCATTCTAGATCCGCAGTCATCGCAGTGCGTGTCAGTGACGCACATTCGTGGCATTCCTGATCAAGTGACTGAAGGCCCTGCTGTGCAACGCACTGTGCGCAGGCGCATACTAACCAATCTATGGCAGTCCTTGGAAGTATGTAGTTTCTGTGTTTCAGTGATGTTCGTCCGTGGCTTTCCAGTTTATGGGTGTGTTGTTTCCAAGCCCCTGCTGTGCAACATGCTGTACGCATTTAAAGCAATAGAGAAATAAAGAAAAAAAGCAAAGAAAACAAACACGTGCGCGTGACTTTCAAGAAGGAGGCAGCAGGGGGAGGGAAGGCAGGAGGGGGCCTGCGCCTGTTTCCCTTCCGGGAACGAGCAGGGGCACCATATGTTTGCAAGTTAATTACAAACATATGGTGTCAAAGCTCGCTCCCGAATGGAAATCGCCACAAGTGCACGCGTTCCTATTCAAAGCAATGGAATGCGTGCACGTTTTTGGCAGCAAGGCTGAAGCGATGGCTAAAGGTCTTTTCCTACGCAGCACATGCGCGCTGCTAAGCGAGACCTGAAGAGCTCGCATATGGGGCTGCTCCTTTACTTTCGTAGCAGCTAAGTTGTGGAACTCTCTATTTCGTCGACAGGAAAAAACTGAACTTTCTTTCCGCAAAATTCTACAAACCTGGCTGTTCAGGTCGGCCTGAATTGTGATGTTTCACTAGCTGTTTATCTGGATATGACCTCTGGGAGTTAGACCATCACGCTGGGACACTTCAATAAAAGTAACTTTGCACTCTAAAAATCACTTTATCATTATTATTACTCTATGTGGCTTTATCTTGCCTGAGATCTGGCTTTAATGTAAAATGTTTCTGACGACAAGCTGATTGATGAACTCATAATCAATTTTAATCGGCCTTGTTAAGTTCTGGGCCCTAGGCCCACATAATGGTAAAAGGACGACACGGACACTTAGATAGGGTACTGTAGACTAGCCTCGAGCACGTGCACTCAGGCTCTTTTATTTGCGGGGTCACCTGACTGATGACCCCCATGTTGGATGGGCGAAGGGTGTGTGTGGGCCAGCCCTCAGGGGAGTGGCTGGCAGAAACACTAGACTGTGTCCAGCAGGACACACCAGGCTTCATCTCGTCAAGCCTTCGGATTTCTCATGCTGTTATTTCTTCTGATCACCTGGCGAGTCATACACTGGTATTTGGGGGCCATTTGTGCTGCACTCATTCTTGTGCCGCTTCCACTCAATGGCCACTCTCTCCTCTCCTCACACTTATGACGCTCAAAAGCAAAGCTGGACATTGGACGGTGACTGCGGATATCCAGATCGATTTTGCGGTGCACGGCTCCTGTTCTCACAGTTGGATACTTTTGATGAAGATTTGGAAACACACTTGCTATTGGCTCATGAGTTGATTGTCTGATTCAGGCTCAATGTGGATTGGTTCTTAGCTTTGTGAACTCTACTGCCATTGGCTTACAATGTGACTAGTTTACAAACTCTACAGGTTTTATAAAACTTTTGGCAGCAATATTCTCTCTTGAAGCACACCTATTAAGTGCATACCGCTTAATGTTACTCTATTTACATTTCACAACCATTTTTCCTTAGTGCCTCGTTGATTTTAGGTATTCCAACATGCAGAATGCGAACATTCCTACAGCGTTTCTGGCTGAACTAGGTGTAATGACAATAACATGGAAACAGTGGTTTACATCGTTTGATAATTCTCTTATTGCAATTGACGTTTCTAAGGGGGAACCTGCAAGGAAACTGCTTACAATTGCTTAGGGTCGGAAGGCCAAAGGATTTTTGTTCATTTGCCAAAAGCACACAAAACCGCTAAGGTTGAATGGGATATTTATACTGAAGTTGTTCACAGGCTGCAAAATAATTTCAAGGAGGACACAAGTATAATTGTCCAGAGACACATATTTTTCACTCATAGTCTATTGCAACATGAATCTGTTCACATTTGTTTTGGCTGAACCCAGAAGTTTGTCCTCCACTTATGAGTCTGATGGCAATCTAAATAACTATTTAAGAGATTAAAGAGTTGTTAACTGTTCAGATAAAAAGACTCAGGAGAAACTATTAGGTTGTTGCAATCTAAGCCTAGAAGAAACGTTGGAGGTAGGCATTTAATGATCTCTAATGGCATCAAGGGAATTAAAGAAGTTTGAAAACTTGTTAGGTTTGGAATCTATCAATTCTATTACTTCAAGGCTTGAATTCAGCAATTTAAAGGAGAATAAGAAGGTAGAAAAATCCACAATGAATACTGACAATTCATGGTTCAGATGTAGCTCCAACACACATTTTGTCAATTCAACATGTTCAGCTTTAGTGGAAAACCTGCATGAAATGTAAAACGGTTGGGCATTTTGCCATTGTATTCAGAAAAGCTCAGAAGAGAGTGTTGATTAAATTGTGTTTCTTTTACAGGTACTAGCAATGAATCTACTCAGTGTATGAACAATGTAGTATTATCCTGAGATGGTGGAAACAGTGCTTAATCCTAGGTGAGCAGATTATCCAGTATGTACCATTAGTATGGGTGGTGTTGAAGTAAAAGTGACCATGGAGTCTGGCTCATCTATAACTATTGTGACTGAATAGATGTATTTAAGAGAGTGGGGTTCTGTACACCTACAACCTTCTGACATTTGTACAGTAGCTTTCGGGGGATTTAACATTGATATGTTGGGTTGTTTCGTGGATAAGATTAGATACGAAGACAGGCCGATTTACACAAAGGTATATGTTGCCAAAAAGGTACAATATTTTAGGTTGGAGAGATCATGGAGCTATTGGGATGATTTTGAGACCTGACACCTAATCTTTTCCTTGGTTGATGTTTCTTTGTCTGTATCAGCTTCTTTAGTCAATTGCTGGATGTGCACAAACCTTTGGTTGAGGACAAATTGGGAATTGTCAGACGATTTGAACATACAATTATTTTCAGGACAATGCCAATCCAGTTATCCATTGTGATCCTGTTAATCTTATGGAGTGTTCCATTGGGTATTAGAAGTCAACTGAAGGAACATTTACAAAAGCCATGTTCAGAGAAAGGCATAGAACAAGTAAATAGTTCTCGGTTGATATCTTCTACCTTTGTAGCTAAGAAAAACAGGAGCTATAAGATTACGTTTGAACAATAGGTCTTTAAATAAGAACATCTTGGTCGACTGTTTTCCTCTTGACAAGACTCAGGAGATGATGTTCCAATTGGGTGATGCAAAAATGTTTTGCTTGCTAGACTTAAAAGCAGCATGCCACCAGGTAGAACTGAGTGAGTATTCTCAATCTTAAACTGCCTTTAACACTCCTTTTAGGGCATTCAGATTATTACAAATGCAATTTGGCTTGGCATCAGCAGTATCAGTGTTCCAAAGGTTGAGGTTTAACATGTTTAGGGCCATGAAGAATGTGATGCCATACCAAGAAGACATTCTAATCTTTATTGACACAGCGGAAAGTGTTGTATTGAAGATTTTGCAGGATCATGGCATCACATTCAAAAGAGAAAGTTGTATGTTTTTGATGAAGGAAATTGAAAAGTTAGGTCATCATATTTCTGGTGAGGGTATTAGACCCAAAGCAGATTTAGTGGACACAATCAAACATAATCCTACACCAAAAAATAAGGATCAGTTAAGATTTTTGTTAGACCTGGCACCATTGGCGTGGGTCTCCCCTGAATTTTTTTGCCTTTGCCTCCTGTGTTTTGCTGCATGTTGGACTTCGTTTTGGCTGGTCTAGATGCTTTGGGCACTTTGCCACTGCTGTTCAGTGCCAAAGTGCAAGTGAACCCCTTATAAATTGTATTTATGGATTGGTGGTTCCATGATTGGCTGATTTGAATTACTAGTCAGTCCCTAGTCCAGAGCACTGTGTGTGCCCAGGGCCTGTATTTAAATGCTGCTAGTGGGCTGCAGCACTGATTGTGCCATCCACATAAGCAGCCTGTAAATGTAACTCTGGCCTGCCATTGCAGAGCCTGTGAGCAGTCTAGGGCTGCCATGTCGATTTGGCAAGTGCACCCACTTGCCAGGCCCTAACCTTCCCTTTTCTTACATGTTAGTCACCCCTAAGTTAGGCCCACGGTGCCCCTGTGGGCAGGGTGCAGTGTATGTGAAAGGTAGGACATGCCCTGGTGTGTGTGGCATGTCCTGATAGTGAATTACTGCCAATTTCATTTTTCACTATTGCAAGGCTACCTGTTCCCATAGGATAGGATGTGGAGTTTGTTTATAACATCTTATAAACATAACTACCCCTGGGAACAAGGTAGGAAAATAAAGTTTGATTAACTGAACTCAGAATGTTAAAATGCATCTTTTAGTGTGGGTGATTTTTTACATTCTGTGTTTGAAAATACCACTTTTAAAAAGTAGGTATTTTCTTGCATAGCCATCCAGTATGCCTCTGCCTGGTTTGTGTATTGCATGTATGGCTTTTGGATGACAGGGGCTAGGGAGGAGCAGTTGCTCCAGAGAGCCTGGTGAGTCAGGGCTGGGCTGAATAGACCTGGGCTGCATTTAGAGTAGGGGAGGTGATTTCCTTTCACCTGAATGTGCCTGGTCTGCCAAGGACAATGCTGTCTCTACCTTCTGCCAGGAATCTGCACCAGAAAAGACAGAACCGGTTTTGACCAAGCACAGGGCTTCTCTGCCACCAGAGAACAAGGGATTTTTGTAGTATAACTATTGGGGCCCAGACCCCAGAACTTTAGATCAGTTTTGGGAATCAACCGGAACCTTTGCCAAGGAGAAGAGCCAGAGAAGCTGAGGAGGAATATTGCCCGAGTGCTGTTTGTTGTCTGAGGTTGGCCTGCAGTGGCTACTTGCTACCAAGGAAAGGAGAAAGGACTTTGCTGTTTGCTGGGTCCCCTGCTTGAGGAAGATCTCCAAAGGCTTGAATTGAGCTTGCTCCCTGTTCACAAGGTCTCAGGAACATCAAAGACCTCACCAAACTTCTGGGCACCATCTCTGGAACTGCTGGTTTCAGTTGCCTGGAGAAGAAAAGGGTAACCATCTCTGTCATCAAATCCGTCACAGGATTCTGTCTCCTGAAGGCCCTGTAGAGGGCACCACCTCATTTCACAACGCAACCTTAATCTCACTGACTCAGTCAACGAGCCGCTGCTTGCACTACATCCTGTGGGCATTGCACTCCATAATGCTTTGCTACTTGCTGCACTGACGTCACTGACTCAGTCCCTGCCCGACTCGAACATCGACCAGCTACGTCGCCCCATCACGACCTGCCAGCACCGCATCAAGCACTGCCTCACCCTGCAATGCAAGCCTTGGTCTCACCGACTCTGTCAACGGGCCGCTGCCAGCACCGAGCTGTGAGGACACTGCACGCTGCAACTCTTCCATCTCACATCGCAACTGCGACGGTTGCCCCGGACGGGCTCGTACCATTGTGTCGGCTGCAACAACAAAAGGTACTGTCTCTGAGTCTGTCGACGGTTTTGCTAACCCATATCGACGCAGTTGGCCGGAATTGTTAGACTCTGTCGTATTCAGTATCGCTGTAGCCCTGAACGGAGCTGCCGAGTTGGAGGAACTGTATTTTCACATTTTTCCTACAATTTAAAGGTTATTTTGCACAGTAACTATTTTAAAGAGTATTGTATGTTGGGTGTTTGTTGTTTTGGATCTTGTTGGTTTAGATAAAGATTACTTATTTGTCTAAACTGGCGTGGTGTCCATTTGTAGTGTTTTCACTGTATTACTGTATGTGTTCACAAATGATTTACACACTGCCTCTGAGATAAGCCTGTCTGCTCGTGCCAAGCTACCAAGGGGGTGAGCAGGGGTTATTTTAGAAGTGTATCTCCCTTACCCTGACTAGGAAGAAGGGTCCCTACTTGGACAAGGGTATCTACCTTTGCAACATAGAGACCCCCATTTCTAAAAATCTTTCATGGGTTTTGTCTATAATGTTGCTCTACAAACTAAACAGTTAAGGAAACGACTGCGCAACGATGTATATTTTTAGTGGGGTTCTGAACAGAAAAGTGCATTCAAGGGGTTAAAGAATTTAATCATAAGTGTCCCAGCTCTTTGTGAGTTTAGAGATGATATGTGTTCTGTTGACATTGATGCTGCTAGTGGTGTGAACCTCGGAGAGTTCTGACTCATATAATAAAAGAGAAAGAAAACACTGTTGCTTTTGCCTCTAGATGTCTCCCAAAGACAGAGCGTAACTAAGGCACTTTAGAAAGGGAGGCACCAGCTTGTATTTCGTGACACAACACTATTTATGTGGAAAAATGTTTTATCTTTTTGCTAAACCTTTATTTTGTAGCTAAGGTTTACAGCTGATCTTTTGAAATTTGGCAAGACATGGCACTTTGAATTTGAGATTTATTGCAGCCATGAGTAGAACAGAAGTAGAGTTCCAAGATGTCAAAGTAAGGATAGAGGAGGACAAGATTAATACCACACCATTCAGGAAGCCCATCTCAAACAACAGCTAATTACATGCCAGTAGTTTTCACTCTATCCCATTAAAAGAAAGTATTTCTTATGGCGAATTAACAAGAGCACAGAGAAATTGTAGTACTGTAAGTGCTTTTGAGACAGTTAGTACAGAAATGAAATTTAGGTTTAAGGTCATGGGATATAAGGAGAGTACGATTAACAGGACGTGGAACAGAATCACAGAAAAGAAGGGAGGTTATTCTGTTTGAGAGGAAAGAATTGGTAAATCAGAGTTAAGAAACAAATAGACTAAGTATTACTTATAATACAGAGCACACAACAATACGGAACATCATGTGCATGTACTGGCATATACTTAAGAAGGTTCCAGAAATCGGACAAGGGGTACTGAAAAATACAATGTTTACATTTAGAAGAGCCGAATCTGCTATGGATTACCTAGTAAAAAGTCAAATGAACGGAGTGAAATGGCAATGGTTACTACTGAGACCTGGATTTTATAAATAGAAGAAATCTAAAGCCTGTAAGAATGATTACAATTTTCAAACAATAAGTAATCTCATTACAAATAAGAGTAGACCACTAAGGAGGGTATATAATTATGCAAAGAGGCACATAGGAAGTACAAAGGTACCTATACACAAGAGAATACTCCAACACACAACGGCAATAGAAAATAGACAACACGTATCCAGTGGAAAGACACTTTTGGCAACATCATAATGGTGATTAGAGGGGTTGAGAGATAGTGTGATTGACACATTGACATATAATGTAGGAGGAGGTGACACGGAAAATGCCCTACGGAGACATAATAATACGGGACGCGAAGGAACCCAACAGGTTGAATATGGATGAGGAATTATTTGTACACCTTGGACAATAAAAGGAAAGTTATTTGAATTGGATCAGAAGCCAAGAGTTACAATTTTTAATAATTTTTGTTTATATGGATGTCAATATAGAGGTGGAGGATACAAAACTTTGACTGACCATACATGAATTAATAAAGGACAGTAAGAATTATATTGAACAAAAGCAACTGAAAAGTAATGAGATGCAATAAGTTAACCCACTGGGGCAAGGATGTAAAAGGAGGAATTTTTGTTTAATTTTGTTTGAGAAATGTTCTGTCTATTTTTTATGCGTTATCATTGTTGATATGTACATTATATTTATGAATAGTGCTAATTTCCCAATTCTGATTATGCATTGCTATTTATTTTATGTTATGTAAAATATTTCTTCATACTGAGTAGACATGGTGGCCACTAGTTGCTACTACCAACTGAGACATGGTTTTAAGTCTGTTCTTTATATTTATGAGCATGTATCACAAAGGGTGCTTTACAAAATGGTGTTGGAAAAAGGCAACCGTTTGTTGTGAACAATGCTATGTAAGTAGCTGAAATGCGTCCAAGTCCTGTATACTTTGTATTTCACTAAATAGATGGAGTGCCAGAGCCTTTTATCTGTAAGGGAGATGTGGTATTTGTTGACTTGAGGGCAGCAGCCGTTAAGGAGTTCGAGCACTGTCTCCATTCGAAAGCTCGTCAATGAAGCCGACGGTCAAATCAATTGATCTTACATCTGATCAGCCCCCACGCTTGGATTTATTTACTGCCGATGTTTGAGGATTGAGGACTCATCTGAGGATGCTCAGAGCCTTTTATTGTGAGACATGGGATTCGAATCCTTGCAAGACTGCTAACAGGGACCAATCACATGTGGTGAAACCCACAATAAGTATATTGTCAACAGGGACTAAACAGGCGTGTGAAGAGGCAGCGATTTTAATCTTTGTTGAAACTGTGGCATCAATCAATCACTGATGACTCAAGGTAGCACAGACCATAAGCTGATCCTAAAAAACAAAATTGCACTCATTAGAAAAATTGTCGAGAAGAGAGTTTTCAAAGGGGTGGGAATGTGCATATTTGAGGAAGTATTTTGAATTAGGCAGAGTACCAAGGGACTTATGTATAATGAGAACGCCAAGTTATGAGAGCCCAAATCCAAAAATGCTGAAAGAATGGGCAATTAATAACTTTAATTCTTCTTTAATTCTTCAGCCAATATGATGGCGATTTTGGTTTATGTAAAATATTTTTTCATACTAAGTAGATATGGTGGACACAACTTGCTAATACCGACTGAGACATGGTTCTAAGTCTGTTGTTTATGTTTATGAGCATGTATCACACAGAGTGTTTTATACAATGGTGTTGTAAAATGGCACCCATTTGTTGTGAATATGTCCCGTATAAATTGCATTTCAATAAATACACTGAGCATCAGTCAGCTTTTTATCAGTAAGGGAGTTCTTGAATATATATGTGTGTGTGTGTGTGTGTGTGTGTGTGTGTGTGTATGCGTGTGTGTGCGTGTGTGTGTGTGAGAAGAACAATTAGGTATGAGAATGATGTTGCAGTTGCATTTAGTTAGATCCGTAGACTCTTGGAGATTAGGAACACATTATTTTTCCCAAAAAGCATAAAGAGGTGGGTCATTAAACGTTTTCTGAAGGTGATTAATGTTGGCTGAGTTCTTAAGGCCTATGGTGGGACGTTCCAGAGAGGTGAAGCTACCCCAGAAAATTACTGGCTTTGTGCTTCTGAAAATGAAAACTTTGAAATTGCGAGAAAAGGCAGAATGTGCAGAAAAGGCTTACTCTTCTCTCTTGTGTGAGACTGAAGCCTTTCGACCATGCTCAGTACCGGGCAACAAGGTAGTTTCTGTGTGAGTAGACCCTCTGTACATGCTAATACACACCTATGAAAACATGCAGTACCAGAGCCGGCCTTTCTCCATGACCACTAAGGCAATGCCTAGCTGCACATGGAGAATGTGAGAGAAGATGTCCCATATCTTATAGTTATCTTTCGCCCCACTGTCCATGTTGACGAATATATGCCTATCAGTGCTTGTGCAATGCAATATTAACAAAGCCCTGGTCCTGGTGATGCAAGAGCTAATTAAGACAACATCTATGAATACCAATGTGCACACTGGCACGAGTTGGTAATGTTGTTTCATTGTGTTCTTTTTCTTTAGCGAATTTTATTCATCTCATATTCTGTCCTCTCTGAAATATCAGTTTAATTTCGTGACAATGTGTTTAAGACTGTCTTTCAGTTCACTGACATACCTGTTATTTTTCTACCAGAAAAAAAGCAAGAGGAAGTCAGAATAGGACGGGAAAGGACCGACTGTAGTTTCAGCCATAAAGATTTGTTTACAGCTGAAAAATACCCAATTACTGCTGGACACAAAGGGAACCTTCCTAGCAGGCATAAATTGCTGTACTACTGCACGTTTTTACCACAAATAAGATGAAATTCGGAGTAGTACATTTCATGCAAATGGTGGGAAGTGGGCATTTCAATTATAGGTAGCCTTGTCCACAAACTTGTACATTTGTGGTTATACACAAAGGGAAATCGGACCTTTTTAAATCCTGGAAATGGTCGTGAATTCGAGGCCCCTTTCTCAGAAACGAGCAGGTTCTCTGATGCAGAATATCTTCACTTCTATTTTGCAGTTCAAGCATTGACTACTCCCGTTGAAGGATGGGAAGGGGAACAGATCACCCCCAGATTTGTCGAGGGTGTAGTGAAGATCTTACAAAACAGGAAAAATGTTTTGGTGGTGGTGGTAAAAAAAGAAAATAATTAGGTATGTGCATAGGGTACTCCATTCCCCTTGCTTAAAATATGCTAGGTAGATTTCCACTCAAGGGAAATGGGAGCCCATGGAACATCACGTGACATTGCCAGTGGAATATCTGGAAATCTGCACCTGATGCCCCGCAGCCCCTTCCTAATGTACTACCCGAAAAGGTTGTGAATTCCCCAAACTCGAACATTTGCAAATGTATTGCCACCGATGTACTTCTTTTTCGCAAACAGAGCCCTTTGTGTTTGTAATGTTTCGTGGTGAAGCTTCAACTCACTAGTCTAGGCTGTTCTTAATCGTGAATATTTTGTTTCACATTGTGTAATCAGCACTCGCATTAAATAGACGCCCAGAGAGTGTGCTCCGGCCATTTGTCATACCTGAATAAAATGGCAAACACACGCGGTGTCATTTTTTTGGAAGCGTGGGTTCATGAAGGTCCATTGACGCCTTAGGCATCACGCAAACCCCGTCCAGACGGCGAGCACTCCCTCCCCACTCCCCCATGTTTGTTGCCATCGCTGCGCGCTTTTCCCTTAATTAGTACTTGACCACTTCTCGGTGCCTGAAAAGGTCGCAGTTTTATTTTCACAACAAACATTTTGTTAACAGGAAATCTTCATATTTCAAATTTCAACACTCATGGTCTTATTATAGTCCTTCAATGACCATGTTTCATTTTTATCCATTGTTCATCATTTTTTCTATTCGCATTCTGGACCCAGCCGCCTCAATTGCCTGGGAGAGGAGAGAGGGGCCCCAATCCCTGTGTTTCGATTCACGGGTCTAGGCTTCAACTTGCTACCGACTTGGCGGGTGTCCCTTTCTGGGCATGCCCGGGCTGCAAGTGCCGTCCCGCTCGTCCGGTATCCTTTCGGGGCCCTCCCTTCTCCCAGCGGTCTCTGCCGTTTGGCATCCCAAGGACCTTACTTGAGCATCTACTCTATTTTCTTGCGGCGGGGTCCTCGTCATCTTCTCCGTCTGTACCCCTGCCGTAAGGCATCCCCGGGGTACTGCGGGAGTGTCATCTTTGTTCTTTGTCTGGCGGCACGCCGCCCAATGGCTCCCCCAGTGCCCCTGCCGTGAGTCATGACAAGGACACCATGCGAGCCTTTCATCTATCTCCTAGTAATTTTGTTCTCTACTAGGTTCCTCGTGTCAGCTCCGCTACCCTTCCCCCCTACGGCTGCGACGCCCGTATCCTTAGGTGTGGGTGGGTGGGCTTCTCTTCTCCTTTTGCGGGGGGGGAAATTCGAAATGTGGTTTCCCGGGCCGTTGGCCCTACTTAACCCCCTCCTCGCCTATCTTTCTCGCCCCCTGATTGGGGGGGGAGCTTCCTTTGTTTGTGGGCCTATCCCTGCCCTCCCCGGCCTAGCCGGGTCTTCTAATTGCGGGGGGTGTGGCGTGGGGGGGTCCCGCCGCCGGCCGGCCGGCGTTTTACCCGGGCCTCCATCGGGTCCGGCTTTGCCTTCCCCGGCCCGGGTCCTAACCCCGTCCAGGCGGCGAGCACTCCCTCCCCACTCCCCCATGTTTGTTGCCATCGCTGCGCGCTTTTCCCTTAATTAGTACTTGACCACTTCTTGGTGCCTGAAAAGGTCGCAGTTTTATTTTCACAACAAACATTTTGTTAACAGGAAATCTTCATATTTCAAATTTCAACACTCATGGTCTTATTATAGTCCTTCAATAACCATGTTTCATTTTTATCCATTGTTCATCATTTTTTCTATTCGCATTCTGGACCCAGCCGCCTCAATTGCCTGGGAGAGGAGAGAGGGGCCCCAATCCCTGTGTTTCGATTCACGGGTCTAGGCTTCAACTTGCTACCGATTTGGCGGGTGTCCCTTTCTGGGCATGCCCGGGCTGCAAGTGCCGTCCCGCTCGTCCGGTATCCTTTCGGGGCCCTCCCTTCTCCCAGCGGTCTCTGCCGTTTGGCATCCCAAGGACCTTACTTGAGCATCTACTCTATTTTCTTGCGGCGGGGTCCTCGTCATCTTCTCCGTCTGTACCCCTGCCGTAAGGCATCCCCGGGGTACTGCGGGAGTGTCATCTTTGTTCTTTGTCTGGCGGCACGCCGCCCAATGGCTCCCCCAGTGCCCCTGCCGTGAGTCATGACAAGGACACCATGCGAGCCTTTCATCTATCTCCTAGTAATTTTGTTCTCTACTAGGTTCCTCGTGTCAGCTCCGCCACGCTCCCTACGGTTTTTCGATCGGAGGGAGCTCCCCCCTTAGCTCGACCTAGCCTCGCGACCTACTTGCCCCCTCCTAGCTCGAATATGCCCACGATGTTCCGCGTGAACTTGTCTATTCCTATCCCCGAGTGGTGTACCCCCTCCTCCAGGTGTTATCCCAACTACCAGTTTATCGGCCCCTGCTGCCTGACGTCCACCTCGGGGCCTTGCAGGCTTTGGCCCTGGTGGTGTGTAGCTCTCTTCTGGATTTTTCTATGCCTTCTAGCTTCACCCTCTCCACTATGCTCAGTGTGTGGAGCAGGTATAATGGACTATCTATTCGTAATTGACACTAGGGGAATTGGTTTGCCCATTTTTGCCACCAGGCTGGTTGATTGGTGGCGTGTGCCTCAGCGCAAATTGCAGGAATATGTCGTTGTGCCTTTGACCGTAAGCGAATGGTTATGCCTCTCGCGGGCAGGGCTTGCCAGCCTCAATTTGCAGAAATCCCTCACTATGCAGACTAATTGTTTCGTTGCTCGCCAGAGCCGCACCTGTTTTCTGTCTCCAAGCACGTCTCTACTACCCTTCAGCCGCTGGGGAGGCCGTATACCCCACTTCCCGTCCGTTTACGCGGTATTTGGAGCTGTATGGTCAACATTTGCTCTCTTTACCACCTCCGCCCTGCTTTTTTCCTTAGTTCAGTCGGGCGTTCCTGAGGTTGGCCATTTTGCTCCTGTGTGCCATGAGTGGTGCGTGCCCCGATGAGGCCTTGCAGGATGCCGCCCTCCCATCACCAGGCCTTTTTGCTGGCATCTGGCCATGGCTGTGTATTTGCGTCTTGGTACCTTTCTGCTGTTTTTCTAGGCCAGCTTGGTGTACTTTTCTTACGGGGGCCCTCCTCTACCCGAACGGTAGCTCTTGTCCCGCCCTGTCCGGGTCCTGCTCAACTCGAAATGTCTAGTATTTAATATGACACCCAGAGTTGGGTTGTCCTACCCACCTCGGGAAAGCCTCGCCCGCACTGCCTGTCTGCCCCCACTATACCTGGTACCACCACTCTGCTTATTTTCCGCTCTGATGTTTCTTGCCAACTTGTCTTTTATCTGCAGTGACCTGCCACTCCCAGTCTTTGTTTAGTACGAAAGAAAATCATACTGTTCTCCTTGTGTAACTGAATGGTATTCTGTCGGGTGCTGGGGCTTGTGAGGTAGTTGGGTCATTTGTCATGCTGTGTCAAACCAGCCTCGAATTTGATGCCAAGCTTCACAACCAGGTGCTTTAGCGCTGACCTTGTTAAGCGAGCCAACCGTTGAACCCCTCTCTTTATCTGCTGGAGGTTGATGGATTGGTTTGGCCTTGCCCCTCCGGTGGGGCAAAGCCGGGTGGGCGCCTTGCAGCATAATGCCGCTCCTGACTGCGTCACCCTCTGTTTGAGACACATGCTTGCCTCCCCGTGCGTACGTGCGTGGTGCTCAACCCCACTCACATTAGCTTACTGGGCTAACTGCGCAGCGGGTTAATATGCCTGCTGCAAGGCACGTTTACCAAGTACATTACCGACTGTGTATGATGTAAACGGGTCCGCCGATTACTGCAGTCGAAAGATACCTCCTTTCGTTACTTGCGATTTATCCTTAAAGTCCCCATGAGGCATAGCGAGCTATTAACTTTCCTCCCAGAACTGCATAACCCCCACCATATTCACCTTATTATAGCATCCGTTAATGTCGCCACAGGGTTTTATTATGGCTATAGATCGATTCTTATCTTTAAAGACAAGCTCCCGCCGATGCTGTTTCTTTTCGACTCTGCGTGCGTGCTTCTCCACCCTGCGCACTCTTAACTATACTGCCTACCGGTCTGAATGACCTGTGACTCCTACCCTTTCCGTCCCTTGGCTTATGTGTCCTTACCTAAACGCGGATTTGCTCCTATGATTGATTGCCTCTGACACAGCATTCATAACCGCTGTTCGTAACCGCTATACCATCTCCATTCCTTGTAAGTCGTGTGCGGTGTGAAGTGCTCGGGCCCCTATCGTGGTACGGTAGGGCGGTGCGACCGGTGCCACCGCACCGGGTGCTGGCTTCCTAAAGGCGCCGTGTTTGAATGTTTACGCTTTTTAAGCACCTGCTTTACGCTTTTTAAGCACCTGCTGAAGGTTTACTCTTTTTAAGCACCAGCACCTGCTGCCGCGTTTCTCAGCGTGTCTTCCCGCCGGCAATTACCCGGCCTCACATAATTGTCAAGAAAACTCGTGTGATTAATTCTCTTCTTGCCGAGAGAACGGTGCTTTGTAACATTGAGGATTTGCCTTAGGGGACGGTAGTGCAGAGGGCTAACACGCCTGCTGCAAAGCGCGTGTACCAATTAGATTGCCGACTGCATATGATGGAAACCGATCAGCAGACTGCTGTGTTCCAACGAGCCCTCTTTTGTTACTTGGAATTTATACCTTAAACTCCCCATATAGAATAGTGAGCTAGTAACTTTCATCCCGGAACTGCATATATCCCGCAACATATAGCTTATCAGAACCTTCATTACTGATGCAAAAGGGTTACTTTGGCTAGAAATCCATTCTTATTATTCACTACAAACTCCCAACTATGCCGTTTGTCCGGCCCTGTGTGTATGCTTCCCCACGCCAAGCGCTCTTAAACTATACTGCCTAACTTAAAGTTATTGGTCTTGTACATTTTACGTATCCCCTAAATTGCTGTATACCTGTAATTTAGATGGTATTTGTTCACTGCACCATCCACTTCAGGATTTCAAAGAATGTTTGTGGGGATTCCTAGCGGGGAAGATCAAGGCAGGAGGCGGCAGTCACAAATCATTAAATCTTCAGTAGTGATCAGTTAGGGGCCAGAGATGATTTGAAGTTACTGATAAGGTATAATTGGGAATCTTTACACAGCACAGTATTTGGAGAGCACAAACTTGTCTGTCCTTTTGAACAGGTCAACTGTCAGAGCAGAATACGTTCTAAGTGTGGCATATTTATACAGTATTTTAACGTGAATTTTAGGGACTCACTGAGTTTGATAATGCGTAGATTCCAGTATAGACCTCGACTTACGCCAGACCCTCTTCATGTTAAATACAGGCCATCTGGATCTCTGGACTGTGTTTGCTTCCTGATAGAAATGAAACGTGTAAGTAGTGCCATTGGCGGCGTCCAGCATCAGATTCGTTATGAGTTTTTTGTTGATAGAGAATACCCGCAATTCAGAACGGAATATTGAGTTCCTAAAACGTTTCGCTTTCGTGTTTCCGGCGCTGCTCTTTAAATGTGCACTCGTGTGGCACACGAGAAAATCTTTGCCTGGCTGTGTTTGCACTCACCGTTTGAACCCCCGTGTACCTTTCGTTTTGCATTGATCTGCTAGGCTTGACTGAGCTGATACGCCTTCAGTCAGGCCTGCTACTGATGCGATAAACTGAACTCTGGCTCCGCACTTAAACTCTCGGCACTCGAAAGGTCACGAATAACAAGAAGCTAGAGGTAAACCCATTTGAATCCGTAGTTCAATTAGAAATTGCAAGAGACTTTCATCCCTTAATGAGAGGGAAACAATCTAGTCACGCTTCAGTACGTAATTAGGGCAGCATTGTTGTACGTGCCCCGCTTTAAACCACGGCTGCCTGCTGAAGAATAATACCACGGCTGCCTGCTGAAGAATAATGATCTCGCCCCGTCTTTTTCTATTGGTATGTGGGGGAGTAGCGCACCAGTAAATAGCGGGGCGCCTTCTCCTCCCGGAAACAAATTCTTGAAGGGCTTCTCCGGTTTTCAAGAACCAGGCAGAAATGCTGCGTTTAATTAAAATTCATCTGGGGCCGCGATGCAGGACGGGAAGATCATTAACGCTGGCTCGAGATGAGGACAGGCCCGAGGAAAGGCACCGCGTGCTCGTTGGCCACCTCTGATCACACCAGTAATTTAACCCTTTCTTCCCAAATTGAGTCGGCCGTACCCCTGCTTCGCGCAGCCCCGCTCCTTACCTTTTTCTTTTAATCTTGCTTCCGGGCTCGCTAAGGGGGCACTGCCGCCCGCACCCGTCTTCCTCCGTTCGGGGGCACCGCCGCCCGCACCGACCCCCGCGTGGTTCGTGTACGCCAGTTGCCTGCTCACAATCTGCTCCTGTTGCTCCGGGCACCGCTGTATTGGCTCCAAGTGCCCTTGAGCCTGAGTCTGTGGTGGACCCTGCCCGTACCCTCGCCGACAGATGGGACAGGGGTGAATGGCCGCATATTTTCCTTCCGACCAAACGGCGCGAAATGCCGTGTAGCGTCCTTGCGTCCCCTTCTCCGGTCCGGTCTGTCAGCTTCCCCGGCTTTCCTTTCCGCCTCTTCAGCTTGGATCATCCCGTCGCCTGGAGCCTGTCGCCTGCAGGGGCCTTTGTCCGGCCGGTCTTTGGCGCGAAAGGTCGATGATCTCCGCTCGATCTTCTCTTCTCCTTTTGCGGGGGGGGAAATTCGAAATGTGGTTTCCCGGGCCGTTGGCCCTACTTAACCCCCCCCTCGCCTATCTTTCTCGCCCCCTGATTGGGGGGGGGAGCTTCCTTTGTTTGTGGGCCTATCCCTGCCCTCCCCGGCCTAGCCGGGTCTTCTAATTGCGGGGGGCGTGGCGTGGGGGGGTCCCGCCGCCGGCCGGCGTTTTACCCGGGCCTCCATCGGGTCCGGCTTTGCCTTCCCCGGCCCGGGTCCTGAGGGAACGCATCAAGCTGTTCGGAATTTCCCCAATATAAGTGCATGAGAATTTGGAATACTTGTAGGCTGTTTGATAATAATGAATTGCCTAAAATCAGAGCTGCCATTAAAATATCTTTCGTTAATGCACATGAACGCCAAAAGAGTAATTCAGGGCTGGACAAAGTTTTTTTTTTAATCGTGCCGAGTACTAGCGTCATAGCCCAGACTATGGTGCCAAAATCCGCTGCGGCTCTGTAGCAATAATATGGCAATTGGACGCACCATGCGGGCTCTAAATGTCATCTCAAAATGGAGCGTTTGGACTAGTTTCATTGGTGCTCTTTGGAAGCACTGCTGGCTGCCAGGACTGCTGCGTATTCCTCATCTGATGAGTCACAATAATATGCTGCACCAGAGAGGAACCATTTCTCTCTCCTCCTGCCACCGAATGTATGCTTCTTTCATCGCACTGAGAGGTGGGCATTGTATTAAATGCAGCAGGCGAGAAGAGATGGCTAAAACGACACTTTCATCCTCTGTGATTCGCTTCATGTTACTCTCGTGGCTCATTTACAGCACAGCGGGACTCCCCACTTTCCCCCAGACCGGCTTGAGGGCACTGGGTAGACTACCGTCTGACACCACTACCAGAGAGATCTTATTGCCTCACTACGTCTCCCAGTCCTATAGTTATGTACAAAAGTGATCTGTATGCACCTCAACGCTACATTATAGCCTGTGGTAAAATATGCAGCCGTGGCTGCTCCCAATACGCAATGGCAGGGCAGCAGCAGTGGCGTTTGGGGAGGGTTGAATTAAAATGATAAAATAAAACGTGATCCTGCGACTGCCTCGCGCTCCAGTTCTCCTCTGTTCTCCTTGTGCTCCCGGTAGTCCCTGGGACAAACTCCCCATCCAATCCAATCGAGATGCATGAGAGCAGTGCCGGGACTGGTCTGACCGAGCAGGTTTGACACTCCGCTCAGGCACAGGGAATCTGTGCTGTTTCTCCACCCAGCTGTACGACAAAGTCGGGTTAGGGAAACCTAAGTGCACATGTCTGTTTGGGCCAATAAGACATGCACACTTAAAAGTGCACAAAGCACTCCAGGCCACATCCCTCCCATTGTCCCACCCCTTCCTACACATGATGGCTCAGCCAGAAGCTAAAAAATAAAATGACAGTAAAATTTTGTTTTATTTTTCAGCTTCTGCCTCTGAGTCAGTGGGGCGACGCTCCTCCACCATTGTAGAGGAGCCGCCACTGAAAATGTCCCCTCATCTCTTCACGCAATTCTGTTATTGCTTACTCTTCTGCATGTCCCACCTTCTTTGTTGCTTTCCTTTTCCTCTAAGAACCTATTTTGTGCTCCGGTTTCCTTCTTTAATTATTTCTATATATTTTATCAAATGTAAGTATAGTGCCGTGAAGGTGCACTAGCTGGTTGTCTGGGATATTGATGCTTGTCAGAGTCTGTGCCTGACTTTTTGTTTAAGGCCGGAAGTGCCTTTGGGTCAGGTTCAAATGTTTTGGACGCATATGTCCTGACTGGGGATTCTGCGTCAATATTTCTATTACTTACTGGTAATTCAACTACTCTTAGTCCATTTTTCCTTGTTAAAGTCATTACAGATATGAAGTGAGTTAACCTCTGCAGACAAGCACTGTGTTGCCTTATTTCCTTTTCAAAATTAAATAAGTTGTGCCTTCACCCTCCAGTAGGACTGTGTAAGTACGATCTGAAGACACCTGAGACAAATTTACTTGAAGTCATGTGACTCTGCGGAGCTACCAAACGTGCTGCACTGCACTGCACTGCTTTGAGTGAAAGGGAAAGAGCAGGACAATACCATATCTGGTAAGATATCGTGCTGTTCACTTCTCAGCGCTGGTGCACTTTAGACTGCCTATGCTTAGACATAGTTTAAAACTTTTCCAACGTTGTATGCGTGCTGTACAGTGCATCGCACATGTAAAGTTTGAATAGTTTGGGAAAAAAACGTTACAAAACTTTATGCCTGCCTCAAAGAGGCATTCATTTTTGGTGCAAATACCTGTCCACAAATATTAGTGTACAGGGCATTGTGTCAAGATACATCAGTGGTTGCAAGTGAACGCCCATGTACTACCCATGGGGCACCCACTTAACATAAACTGCAACAAATCAGCACATTGAGCTGTTCCATTACTTTAGGGCTACTTTCCAGGACAAAACATGCGATTGTGCTGAAAGTAAATCCTCGTGTGTAACTAGATAACTGAATTCCTTCCTGTACATAGTAATCAGTGGATTTATTGATTATATTTACAGCACACCTGGATTGTTTATCCCAAAATGCATTGGGAACATCATGTGAGAGAAGAAGGATTCTGTCCATAGATTGCTCATTGAAAACATGAATTGTTAATGTTGCATACGCAGTCATTTAAGTAAATTGATGTATCATAAATCATGATTATGCATCAGCGTATAGAAATCCGCAGAGAATACAAATATGATAATGATATTTTGATGTATGATTGCATTTGTAAAAAGCACATATAAGCTCATTGTTAAAATTGTACAAGTTTTTTGGAATGCCCTATTTAAGCTTTGCGGTCAGGGTCTAGTGCACCGTTACACTTGCGATTTAGTTAGCAATCACAGTGGATTGTCATGGCGGAACTGGTTAAGAAGTAGGGTTTACTCTTTAGATGCACAACGTTGATTCATCCAATTACTTTGTCTGGTAAACTGATGGAACATTCCCATGATGATCATTTCACTGCTAAACAAAAGAAAGGTTTGTATTTCTAGTGGTCAGCAATGGATTTGGAGATGGAGAGGCTAATTAGGAGATGTTTCACTATAATATTGTTTCCAATATATTAATTGAAGCAGATATTGTGTGTCAAAAATATTGGAAAATCAAGAAGACCATGGGACAGAATATTAAAGATAAAAATATAATTTTTTTAGGAACTTTATATATTTTGTAAGTAAATTGCCCAAAATAGTATTTTAGAATTATTTTGTTGTGTTTTATTAATCTTTGTCTAAGAAGTTCACATTTGTCTCATATTTAGTATATTGAATTCTTTTTTTGACTAGTTTTGTTTTATTTTGTTTGTATTATATTTAAAGATTTTTTTAATTATTTTTATTGAATGCATTTATTTATTTGCCAGGTGTTGGGTTTATGGTGAATGAATAGTGTGAGAATTGTTTTTTAATATTTATGTTTTAATTGTTTAAAATCATGTATTTACTTTATATCTTTGGGTTTGGTAATGTGACTATTTAATAATGTTTTATTTTGTAATTATTTTATGGATTTATTTTTTTTTTTTTTTATATTAATTCGGTAATTAGGTAATTGATTTTGTATATTATGTAATGGTTTTTAAGAACTTGCATATTCATTAACGGTAAAATTAATGAGAATAGGTACGATATAGCACTATTTCTGATTGTTTTTGTGGAGTTTTGTATGGTAGCCGTGATGGGAAAGGATTTACATGTATTTTTTTATGTTTTTCATTTGTACATTGTTAATATATAGTTTTTAGTTCAAAATTACTTTATTTGGATAAGACCGTATCCATAAAAGCACAATCACATTACAACAAGCTGTACTGGATACTAGCGCGACAGTTGACTCGCGCATTTAGATCTGCTGTAAGCGCGCTTTGTGTGCCTCATTTTAAATACCCTGTTTTGTATTTCGATTGGTTTAATTTATTCTTCCCTGGTTTTAATGCTGGGGCCGCCCTCTTACCTGCATCATAAATCTGTTTTCCACCGCTGTTAGAGCGGGCCCTGTCCCTGGGGTCGGGTCGTTGTGATCTCGGCGGCCATTTTGGATCGAGATCTGTGGGGGACGATATTGGACGCCATCTTTAGCATCGTAGCGACGCTTTCTAGACGCTGCCTACCTTACTTAAGGCGGTACTTTCTGGGGGTCAGTCTTGACAAGCTATACTGGACACTAGTGCGACAGTTGACTCGCGCATTTAGATCTGCTGTAAGCGCGCTTTGTGTGCCTCATTTTAAATACCCTGTTTTGTATTTCGATTGGTTTAATTTATTCTTCCCTGGCTTTAATGCTGGGGCTGCCCTCTTACCTGCATCATAAATCTGTTTTCCACCGCTGTTAGAGCGGGCCCTGTCCCTGGGGTCGGGTCGTTGTGATCTCGGCGGCCATTTTGGATCGGGATCTGTGGGGGACGATATTGGACGCCATCTTTAGCGTCGTAGCGACGCTTTCTAGACGCTGCCTACCTTACTTAAGGCGGTACTTTCTGGGGGTCAGTCTTGACAAGCTATACTGGACACCAGCGCGACAGTTGACTCACGCATTTAGATCTGCTGTAAGCGCGCTTTGTGTGCCTCATTTTAAATACCCTGTTTTGTATTTCGATTGGTTTAATTTATTCTTCCCTGGTTTTAATGCTGGGGCTGCCCTCTTACATGCATCATAAATCTGTTTTCCACCGCTGTTAGAGCGGGCCCTGTCCCTGGGGTCGGGTCGTTGTGATCTCGGCAGCCATTTTGGATCGGGATCTGTGGGGGACGATATTGGACGCCATCTTTAGCGTCGTAGCGACGCTTTCTAGACGCTGCCTACCTTACTTAAGCCAGCCCTTTCAGCGCGCAGCGGTGACGCGCAGCGGGTGCGCCTTCCCTGCGCCTGAGTCGTGCCAGAGTCCTGCCCGTCTGCGCTCGTCCTCGCCGAGGCAGGGCTCGAGGCAGGCCTTATAGGTGTTTTCCTGGTGCTACCGTGATCGGATAGGCCAATGCGGACTTATACGCGCAAGGAGCTGTTGCGGCTCCGCGATACTCCGCACTGTGCTCAAGTACATCTACATCCCCTCTCTGGTCCTTATCAGTGTCAGGAATGCGTCTTTAGATTACCATCTCCTGCTCTTACTCATAGTCTCAGGATGGCTTCCCGTGAGTGCCTAGATCGACCAACTACACCACGAACTATTCCACAGGCCCGCTATGATTTGAAGGTCTGTCATCTTAATGTGAGATCGTTGGTCAAACATCACTTGGATATCCATACTCTACTTACGGAAGAAAGCCCTGACATTCTTTTTATGTCAGAGACATGGCTGCATGATGATGCTTTGGCCGTGGTCAATCTAGCCCTTCCTGCAGAGTATGTGATTTATACACATAACCGTAACTCACGAGGTGGCGGTATTGCGGCCGTGGTCAAATCTTGTTATACCTGCCTATGGACGGGGTTGCAAATAGCTGGCTGCGAATGTGCCCATTTTCGCATTTTTGTTAGTCCGCATTTGACCTTTTCTGGACTACTTATTTATCGCCCACCAGGGCCGGACGCGGCTTTTAGATCTGCTCTACCTGAAGCTGTTAGTGCTTTAGCTTTAAAGGCTGACAATTTCAGTATCTTAGGTGATCTAAATCTGCATCTGGATACTCCCCATTCTTCTGCGGTCTGTAGCATCCTCGCCGATCTGGAAGCTCTTCAGCTATCTCAGCTGATTAATCACAGTTCTCACACTGGTGGGCACATTTTAGATCCTTTTTTCACTAATTTATCTATGGTGAAAGTGTTGCCCCCCAGGCCTATGGCTTGGACTGACCACCATCTTATAGAACTGCACCTTCGGATCGAGGACTCTCCTCTTAGAGCAGCTGCGCCTGCGTCTCTCAGGCGCCCATGGAAAAAACTAAACTTAGTTGACTTCCATCGGCATCTTAGTCTACATCCTTTGGGCCCTTTTACTGATATTGCAGCGGGTTATGATCACTTTTGTAGCTGGCTGACGGGAGCTTTAGACTGCTTGATTCCCATGACTGAGTGTAAGTGCCGATGCGCCGGACCCAGCCCTTGGTATGACGACTCACTTCGGCTCCTAAGGAAATCTTGTAAACAAGCTGAAAGAGCCTGGCGTAAGTCATATCAGCCTGATCAAAAGTTACTGTATCTTGCCAAGATAAAAATCTATCATAGGGCGATCTGTAAAGCCCGTGCCGCCTACTTCTCTCGTGAAATTAACTCGAGCTCTAACCCCACTAAACTAATATTTAAGGTGCTCAAGGACCTTACTGCCAGCAGAGTTCCAGCTGCTGATATTTGTTCAGCTAGTCATTGTGAGGGTTTGGCAGCCTTCTTTGTGGAAAAGGTGGAGGCTATCTATTGCTCCTTCCTTAGTTCATCTATCCCTTCAGAGAAACTGGCTTCTGTTTCAAAAACTACCAAGGTTTTGTGCTCCTTTCCTGAGCTTTCGATGCACGAATTTGATAAGATCGCAGGGAAAGTTAAATCGGGGTCTCCTATGGATCCTCTTCGGCCTGCTCAATTCAGGGAATCTGCAACACTTTGCTTTCCTTGGCTTCGCGATCTTGTCAACTTATCTCTGAAGTCGGGCTCCGTCCCGGACAGTTGGAAACAAGCACAGGTGATACCTATTTTAAAAAAACCTGCTCTTGATCCGTTAAAGTTTGAGAACTATCGCCCCATCTCTCTCCTTCCTTGGGTGGCAAAATTGACGAAGACCTATGTAAATACCATCCTATGTAATCATATCCTCTCTGCTAATATTTTAGATCCTTCACAGAATGGTTTCCGGCCTGGCCATAGTACTGAGACCGCGCTTCTTTCTATGGTCGAATACCTGTGAACTTTGGTGGACTCTGGTCAAACGGCGGCTCTAGTACTTCTAGATCTTAGTGCCGCGTTCGACACCATCTCCCACGCAATTCTATTGCAGCGTTTGGTTGAGGCTGGTGTCGATCATGTGGCACTTGAATGGTTTCGATCGTTCTTATCTGGTCGGACTTTTAGGGTCGTCGCCCCTCCTTACCAGTCTGAGCCCCATTCCATCATACAGGGTGTTCCACAGGGGTCAGCTCTTAGCCCCACACTCTTTAATATCTATGTTCAGCCGCTGGCTGCTGTCATCAAGCGTTGTAATCTGACTATGGTGTCCTATGCTGATGACACGCAGCTAGCGGTTGCAATAAGTGGGGCATCTGACCTAGAGGCCACCAAGTTCTGTGAGGGAATCAGGTCAGTGGCCTGTTGGTTGACTGATAATTGCCTGCAACTAAACGCAAAGAAAACCGAAGTACTGATTGTTGGCAATCAGAGCCACGTATGGGGAGATGGTTGGTGGCCATCCGAGATTGGTCCCACCCCCCTTCCGGTCACGGAGGTAAAGAATCTAGGCATTTGGCTAGATTCCAAACTTAGTTTTGTCTCCCATACCAAGAAAACTGCCGCCATTTGCTTCGGGATTCTCCGTAGGCTCAGACCTACCCTCAAATTTTTCGATGCTCCAACCAGACAGCTTATTGTACAAGCTACCATTTTGTCTCGGTTGGATTATGCGAGCTCCCTTTTGCTTGGAGCCAATCAGGCCGAACTTTGTAGACTCCAACGAGTTCAAAATGCTGCAGCCAGGGCTCTTGTTGGTTTGCCTAGATTTTGTTCGGCAAAAAAATCTATTTTTAGACTTCATTGGCTCCCTGTCTCCCAGAGGATTACGTTTAAGTCTCTTTGCCTCTTGTTTAAAATTTTGAAACATTCTTCCCCCCAGATTTTGGAACATTTTATTTCACCATATGTACCACCGCAGTCCTTAACCCCTTGTGTGCCCCGCCCTTTCCCCGCCCTGTGCCGGGCGTTGAATTAGCGGGCGGGGTTCATGACGAGATAGTCTCGTCATGGGCACAGCGCAACCGCTGCCCATGACGAGACCATCTCGTCATGGGCACTCAAGGGGTTAAGATCTTCAGGTTTACATCTGGTTACAGTTCCACGCTTTAAAAGGGTTAGGGCCGGTGGCCGCTCTTTCAGTGTGCTCGCTGCCAAGCTGTGGAACTCACTTCCTGCCCATATTCGCGCCATTGATGAACTTCTGACTTTCAGGAAAGCCGTTAAGACCCTTTTGTTCTCTTCGGGTGCTTAGCTTTGATCTGGCTTTTCTTGTATTGCTTATGTGCCGGTTCCTTGTTTAAGAAGCGCCGGGACGCCCCTTTGCTGGGGCAGCTGTGCGCTATATAAATCCGGGTAACATAACATAACATAACATAACATAACATAACATAACATAACATAACATAACATAACAAGTTAAAAAATGCACAACTTTATATTAAAAAAAAAACAATTTCAATAACATTAGTCACAGGTGCAAAATATGTTAAATACAGCACATTTCAAGATAACCATTTAAAAACCTGAACAAAAACGCATTCTTCATAAGTTACACAACATTTTGTGAGCCCGTACTGTAGTTCTCAAAACAGTGCCAACTCAAAAAACTAATTCATCATCTTCCAGTTTAAGTATGTTCCTATATGCATCTTCTAAGTGAATAGGCCAACTTTTTTTTTAAAACAGTATTAAAAGCCACTTTGCATATTTTATATAAAACTTACAGAAGAATAAAAGATGTAAAATTGTTTACCACTCCCACCATCGCACAGCCATGGCAAAGAGTCTACTTTAGCGTTGTGCCCAAGGGGAAAAGAGAGCAGGAATTTTACAGTACCAGCCCTTAAATGGAAAAAGAGTCCCCTCTCCCAATGACATATAGGTTTTGTGAGAGAGCTAGGCGGCAAGTACGAGGTGTGCTCGACGGTCATAAAATTTGCAACAGTTGGTTTCTTAGACTCCCTCTCAAATCTTGCCTTGCAATGAAGTGTGTATAATGGCGTCCTAAGGGCTTTTTCATGTACAGTCTCAGTTTTGTTTGGAATTAAAAAGAGCCAGCCATAATTAGCACTACTTAGACTCTGACTCACCACGGCAAGCCACAGAATATCCATCCCCTTCTCACAATTGAGGGAATCTCCTATTATCTCTCTTTTGAGGGACGCTTCTGAATTTTTCCAAATAGCTAATCAAAATTAAGTTTGGGCGAGCCCTTATAAAATCCTCAATGTAGGTGGTGATCGGCACACCCAATATTTTCCGACAAAATCTGTTTTCCTCGCACTGGATACTGTATCTTTTTGCAGTGCCCCAAACCTCTGCACCATAAGTAGCAGTAGGTACCCACTGAGATTTAAAAACAATTTAAATCGCTAAAATGGCCCCTGTCCTCTTTGGCCGGGGAAGGCTAAGAATTGAATTGGTGGCCTTTGAGAACTTGTTCTTACAAAACACCACATGATCAGACCAGGTTCCGTTTGCAGCAAAGACCAACCCAAGAGAAGGAAAAGTGCTATTGCATTGTAACTTTTGGTGACCCAGAGATATAGAATTAAGGGAATGTTGTATCGGCCCACAAGACATTATAAAATATTGTAAATGATTTTTTTAAATTGGTGCACAGGTCTAGACTGGCCATAAAATCAACAAACCCCCACACTCGGGTGTGTAAGAAATTGGGTGTGTGGCCCATTAAGAATATATTTTTAAAATGTTTATTTGGTAATATAGTAATTTTAGTTTTTCATTGTTCATATAAATTGGTAAAATATTATCTAAAAATATATGTGTACGAAAATTTTTGTTTATATTGTTGAAATATATTTTAGCTTTATTAATTCGGGTTCTATTTGGTTTTTTAAAACATTTTTGAGTGGAAATAGTAAATATGACTCCTCCAAAGTACAACATTTTCCATACTGTTCCCTTACTGTTGCGCAGGTTGTAGTGTGAATAATAAATTTGCCCCTTCCAAATTGGAAATTTGACCACTTCAAAGCACTACGTTTTCCTTTCTGTTGCTCAGTGTGAAGTGGAGCTGCTAAACCTGACCCCTCCAAAGTCAACAACTTTCCCTACAGTTGCTAAGGTTGGAGTAGGAATCTCAAATTTGACACTTCAAAGTCCTTTCCATACTGGTGCTTATATTGGAAGACCTTAACTACTGTTTCTAACATTGGAGTGGGAATAGTAAGTCTAATACCTCAATAGTTCCACACGTTATCTACTGTTGCTCATGTTGGAATGGGAATAGTAAATCTTACCCATTCAATGTCCAACACTTAGCCCCCTGTTGCTTTTATTGGGGTGGGAAAAGTATCTGACCTATCCAAAGTCCAAAACTTTACCTGCTATTGATCACGTTGGAATGAAAATAGTAAACCTGACCACTCCAAAGTCTAGCACTTTACCTACTGTCTCTCAAGTTGGACTGGGAATAATAAATTCGACCAAACAAACACAAAAATTGGCAGGATACCCTCAAAGAAATGCTGTTTGCTTCAGCAAGTCAGCAGAACATTACCAGAGACCCAATGAGTTCTCGGTGTGCTGCTAGTTGTTTGTTTCCTAAATTCAAGGCCATTCCAAGAATTGGATGATGATGGCTCACTCACTTAATGTGACATGCTTCATCATTCGCCACCTCGTCCCACCTTGGTAAGATGATACTGCCAGGGCAGACTTGACCTCAGAATGGTGCTTTTCTGAGGGAGTTCTTAGATATTTCTTCTCTCAGGACAATGATTTAGGTCATGTTTATGACTTTAAAAAAACCATGTGATAATCAACTAAAGTTTCCTTTAATTTGGTAGTATCCCTGGTTGATTAAAAGATTACTAAGGGGTAAGTACAGGAGGCATAATTAGGTGTAATGATCTATATGCCTCACTGTACAAATAATTATGCCAACATGTTTCTGCCTCTAATTAGCCGTGGGTCTAAGGCATTCGACAGGGCCATGTCTATGCCTCCTACACTGCATTTAGTAAGTACTGAGTGGGCTTAGATACAAACAGAAGACCTACCTCTCAACTGGTATCATAATTAGTTATAAGCTATGAGATAAACACAAAAAGCAGTAAACGTTGTTCATGAAATAGGTGAACAAGGAGTTACAGTTGACCTAACTTAGCACAATATTCTACCAGAGAGATGGTCGCTTTTACCAAAAACATTTAAAATATGTAGCACTATATGACACACATTAATTAACAACAGACGAGTGATTAGGGTGAGTAGACTAAATCTAGCCTTTGGTGACATAGATAAGGTTAGTCTCATGCATATCAGATAACAATGCAGAGATCAAAATGAAGAAAGCAGACAAAATTAAATACCTAGAACTATTTAGCTAGGTGCTTCATGGTCTGTTCGGGATGGGTCTCTCCTGTAGTCACACTCTTGAGTCACGAATACATATAAGATAGAGTTTAGAGAGATATACTCTCTATGGAAAACACCAGGGAATGTTTTAAAAATATATATATATTGCCCTACTGTTGTTAGAACAGCAATGGTAGGCAAAATATTCAGGCCCCACATGTAGTGTAAGTTATCTATGGAAGCACAACAGCGCTTGAGATACACTTAAAACATAAAACAACACCCCTGTTCTCTTTTGTAATAGGAGCGATTTACAAGGATACCAAAATATCCTGTTTCACTGCCCGATGAAGGGCTTGCATTCTAACAATCCTCAAAACAGTCCATACAAGACTTACTTCACCTATCTTACCCCATCAAACGACCGCCTGGTGCTGGGGTTCTTTGCCTGGAAGGTCCCGCTTTTAAGCTTCCAGGCCATGGTAAAATTAGATGATCATTTGTATCTGTGTCTGCAGGCCATAGCCAAGGGGCAGGTGAGAAAATCCGGACCGGAGCCAAAATCCTTGCCTAGCATTCGTCAAGATCCGAGAGTCCCACCCCGCAGCCTGACATGCCTGCACCTTGCCCCTCAATCGTACGTTGATTTGAGGGTTTCCCCAAGGCCTATGGCACGTAAGTATACATGTGGAAGGAGGTGATCTAACCCAAAATCCAGTTTGTTTAACCCGGGATTGACTTTTAGCCTCATGTGACGATCTCTTTTGTGCTGCATTATGGGACATGAAGTCCCTGATCGTATAGATAGCTGGACAACCTGTAGTTTTCTTAACAAAAAAATATATTTATAGTGAGTCAAACAGAGTATCAAGACATTATACGTCTGCTCAATGTCAGAATTACTGAGATCTAGAACCCCTCCGGAACATTTCTGTATAACAATTGGGACAGAGCCCTCATTTTCTAAAAGGAAAATTATATATTTTCCTGGATTTTTACATGTAGATCACATTATTTGAGTTACAATTTGTTAGATGTTTTAATTTACAGGGTCCGGAAAGGCCCACATACACCTTGGTGCATTTCGTTGTGAATGTACATACTCCACAGCTTCCACATGGGTTGTGGCCCATGGGTGGCGGGAGATTCCAGAGTCTCTGTTGTGACTCCACTCTCCTCATTTTTGGGCGTGTATGCACAACTGCGCCTCTGATGTTCTGAATACATTTAAATGCAAACATGGGTCGTGACACCTTTAGATTTCTAGTGTTCAGTATAGTTTTAGGAGGCCACACCCACTTCCCCGGCTCCGCCCACTTCCCCCAGAGGCTGCACCCACTTCCTTTATTGGTTCCACCCACATCCACAAGCCTCAACACAGTAAGAAGACCTGGCTCTTCACGTAAGCACCTCGGGGACCTCAGACCTATACACCTTCCCAAGTGTATCGGGTGATGAGTGTGATGTACAAATCAATATATAATAAAATAATATAACATTTGGGAAGCCTATGACAACAACTTAAAAGTGAGATCAAATTAGAGAATGTGTGTAATTCTCAAATGCAGCTTTAGGAAAGGTCAATGGAGAACTTGAGGCACCTTTGCAAACTAAAGAGAATGTGCTTTTACTGTGCTGTTTAAAAGATAGGAAAGGGTGAAGGAAGGAATACATTAAAGAAGGCAGCAACAAATGCAGGCAGGAAGGGGATTACTGGAGTAAGGACATATATGAGTAATGGATGAAAGAAGGAGGAAATAAGAAAAGAATGTGAAAGGAAGAACTGAAGGAATAGAGGGAGAAAAGAAGTGAATGATGAGTGATAAATAAATAGCAAGAAGAAAGGAAAGGAGCAAGATAAGCATAAGGAAGGGTTGATGATAAGAAAGGAGGAAATTAAAAAAGAGGTGAAGGAAGGAGCACGAAAAAAAGAAGGTAAGGAAAGAATGGAGGAAGAAGGAATAAATGCACCAAGGGAGGAAGGATGGGAAATTAATCAGGGCGTACAGAAGGAAGCAAGAATGGAATGAGGGTGTAAGGAAGCAAGAGGGGAAAGGAGGCATGGCTGGAGGTGCTGAGGAAGAGAAAAAGGGAAAAGAAAAAGATGGGACGAAGGAAAGAAAGGAGGTCAGAGGAATGGATACAAATATGAAAGGTACTGGGTCAAGGAGGGACAGAGAGAATAATAACAGTGTAATATTGCAAAGAAATTGAAAAACAAAAGATTAAAATACATATGTGTGCTTAACATACCATGTATGTTTGTAAAACACATATTTCACCAAAGGAGGCCTTGACACCGAATTTAAAATGTTGTTATCCAGCTCATAGGCACAAATTTTATCGACCTCAGAAAGATGAAAGACTGAGTTGCATACCAAGATTAAAATGTATGACCCCGAGAACAAACACTGATTCCTGGAGTGGATATACAGAAATGTGCAAGAAGGAAAAACATAAAAGGGAGAGTGAGGAAGGAGGAGAGGTCTGAAGGCAAATATAGATACAGTAGACAAAGAATGTGAAGAGAAGTGAGGAAAGCAGAGATAGGGAGTGCAAGACTGAAGTGGAACATGAGAATGAAAGAAGGAAAGAGGATAAAGGGAAGAAGAGCAGACAGAAGTGGGGTGCATGAAAAGATAGTGCAAGGGAAAGATGAGAAGGTGAAAAATGATAAGCAGTTAATGAGGGGAGGTGGTGATTAAAAGGAAATGTGGACGTAGGGCAGAAAGTGAAAAGAGAATGGAGAGAAGGGAAGGAGTAAGGTGTGAAGGGTAGGAAGAAAAGCAGATACTTAGGAACAGCAAGAAAAGAGTACACCTCAGCTTTATTAAAAATAGAGTAATTGATTATGTATAGTTAAGAGGTGTATCGTTCCTGGTCTGCCTCATGAATGCATAGCTGTGCTGTCCAAGACACACAATAGCAATTTAGGGCAGCATATCACTGAGTGGCAAACTTGGGGGCGTGCCATTTGCGCATGCAGTGTGAGAGCACAAGCCATTGTTAGTTCTAAGACCTAGTTCTTTCAGAGTGAACATGGTGCTCCCCCCTTCTGGCAGACCGTGCCACCGATTTAAGGCATGATCTGAGCATTGCTTCTTGGCCAGAGCAACCCAGTCCCTGGAAGGATGACTCTAGGAGAGCCAATATTGAGGTCAAGCTCACAAAGGCTGCAGATTCGGGGGTCCCAAAGCCCGCGTGCGAAACACTATCGCCTTCTGCCAACCAGGGGCTGGTAAAGTTAACTGGCTCGTGATCTCGACCGTGCAGCGGCAGAAAATGCAGTACAAGCAAGGAGGGTAGGCGAAGCACCGGATTAACAGCAAGAGATGAGCCAAACCAAACTTTGCGCAATGAGCTTGTCCGAACAACGAGAAAAAGTGAGCTGAGCAATTGATATGCCGACGTGAAATTTGGGCCAATGATGGGCTGAGGCATGCACTGCCTAAAGAGCTCAAACGAACTTTAAGCATACGACGAGATAACTGGGAACTTCAAGAGAACTTTGAGAGATTATTAGTCAAAGTGAACTTTGTGCGTGCAATAAATGAGCTAACGTGAACTTTGAACTTGAATGAGTAGTGCAGGGCGGTTCTCGGAAGCACAAAAGATGCTTTATTTCGTAATTTAAGTACGTTTAATGTCAACAGTCTCAGTGCGCCTCTGGAGAGTGTTAAAAATAAAATGTGCCTTATATTATAGCACTTGCTGCAAAGTACTTGAATTATCACAGCTTTCTGGCTCACTGAGCGGCTGCGCTATGTGTGTGCGTGTCTCTCAGCCTCTTGCCCCCTAATGAATGCCTGGTGCTCTCTGCCGCCATGGATGTTAGTCTGTGAGTTTTTAGGGTGTGTGGCCTCATCAACACAACTCATCTGGGCTGTTGGCTGCGCTGGGGCTGCGCTGGGGCTGGGCATGTAGTGGCAGGCTGACTGGGCCCCAGACCACTTACTTCTGGGTAACTTTTTTAGGGTTAACTACCTGCTTTTGAAATACCATTGCAAAAGCTGGGGTTGCAAAGAGCCAGGCTACCCTACCAACTTTACCCCACACCCCGGGCGCTCACCCACATCTCCTGAACCACAAAATCCACGAGAACGTCTCCCAAGAATATTTCCAGGGGAACACCTCCATCCTCTACTCCAGGAACGCATCTAGTGATTGTGGGTGCAGAGTGATTCTCAGGAGCACAAAGAATGCTATATTTCGAATTGTCCTTTCTTTTTATGACATCCCGGCGCTCCCCACCGGCCAGCGTGTACATATCCCTTTTGCGACTCTAGCTGCTTTTATGAAGCATGTAAATCCAATGTATAAAATGTATACCTGTGTTGATTGTTGGCGCTCGTATATAACTATAACTACGTAGATAACTTGGACCCTCCTGAGGCGCAGCCGGGAGTAGAAGGAGACAGAACTATTCACTGTTTTTAAAACTTAAAATACTGTATTTTTGTCACTTGGATTTTAACTCACTCACCCCTCCTGGGACACATCCTCTGTGTGCAGGCACCCTTCCACGCTGAAAACGAGCGCTGGGAAGGGCGAAATCGCCGCTTTTCCCGCCTAATTATCTCCCCTCGCCCTGATTGGGCACGCCCACTAGAGGCCACGCCCCCTTAGTCCTAGCTATAAATACGCCCTGAACTACAAGCGAGTCAGATAACTTGGACCCTCCTGAGGCGCAGCCGGGAGTAGAAGGAGACAGAACTATTCACTGTTTTTAAAACTTAAAATACTGTATTTTTGTCTCTTGGATTTTTAACTCACTCACCCCTCCTGGGACACATCCTCTGTGTGCAGGCACCCTTCCACGCTGAAAACGAGCGCTGGGAAGGACGAAATCGCTGCATTTCCCGCCTAATTATCTCCCCTCGCCCTGATTGGGCACGCTCACTAGAGGCCATGCCTTCACCTATCCCCTTCTTCGAAACATGTGCATGTACCGGAAGCGCAGTGGACGAGCGCAGCGGGCGCGAGGATTGCTCGCCGAAGGCGCGCATAAGGCAAGCTCGTCTGTGCTCGTCCGTGCCGAGACCGGGCCTAGGGCCACCCCCCTATATCCCCGGCTATAAAACTCAGACATTACAACTCGGAAACTCTCATGGGATTAAGACCCACCGGCAGAGATTGCCTTCAGTCCCAGTTTCATGCAGAAAACATCCCACATTCCTGCCCCTCCTGCCAATCAACCCTTAAACCTAAGCCGGCTCCAGACCATTCACATGAGTACCGCATGTTCCTGCTCAACTGCAGATCCCTGCCCAAACACAGGGCAGAGTTCGCATTATTGCTGGAAGAACGTATGCCAGGCATTGTCTTCCTAACAGAAACATGGCTGACCACAGATTCGGACCCCGCGGTAATCACAGCCCTTCCTCCCGGCTTCCAAATCATTCGGCAGGACCGCCCTGAGGGCAGAGGAGGAGGTCTAGCTATTATCTATAAAGACCAATTCCTCTGTCGAGTAATTCCGGAGACCATCCCTGACTGCGAGAGCCTAGCCTTCTGCCTCGAACTCTCCTCTAACACCTGCTTCACAGGTACTCTAATTTACCGCCCTCCAGGCCCTCCCAAACAATTCCACAATCTTCTCGCCTCTATTGTGGCGGAACGCGTCAGTACTTCCTCGAACTTCACCCTGTTAGGGGATCTTAACTGCCACTTTGACTCTACAACTGATCACATAGCCACTATGATGATAAATGACCTAGCAGCGCTGCAGCTAACCCAAATCGTTAGGTCCTCCACTCACGTCAAAGGCCATTTGCTGGACCCTGTGTTCAGCAATTGCGCTGATCTTACATCTAGCCTACCAATCCCCCTTCCATGGACTGACCATTTACTAGTCCCCTTCACCTGGACCACACTCAAACCCCCAACCATTAAACCCACAGTACGAATAGCCAGAGCCTGGTCCCGCCTTCCAGTCGACAAATGGATGAGCAAACTCGCTAGCAACCCTCCTCTCCATAATAAGGATCCACGCCTAGCTGACCAGACCTATGAAGACTGGATCACCCAATCCCTTGACAACACTCTCCCCAAAAGAAAAACCACTCTAAAACGTTCCCACAAATCGGCACCATGGTATTCAGAGGCCCTTAGGGCAAAGAAACGCCTATGCAGGAAAGCTGAAAGGAAATGGCGTCTGGACTTCTCTCCAATAGAAAAAACCCAATACCGAACGCTACTTAAAGAGTACAAAGAAGAAATCAAAGCCACTCAAGCGGCATATTTTTCTAACAAAATCATGTCAGCCAAATCAAAACCTAAGGAGATTTTCCTAATAGTAAAAAATCTCTCCAAGCTACCACCCAGCCTACCTGTAACCACATCCACAGAGCATTGCAACAATGTGGCAGCCTTTTTCCACCAAAAAATTGACAAAATCTACGCCTCCTTTCCCCCCCTGGCCACCTCCGTTCCAGCCTCGACTAACACAGTCTTGGCACACCCTACCTTACAGACTCCCACTACACTAGCTCACTTCCCCCCCCTAGATCTGGCGTCTCTGGAAACTGTAGCCCGGAAAGTCAAATCTGGCTCTCCCAACGACCCAGCACCACCAGACATTATAATGTCGGCATCTCAGGTCACCCTACCCATCATAATGGACCTCCTGAATGCCTCTATCTCCTCCAGCACGGTCCCTCCTGGATGGAAACGGGCCATGGTTAAAGCACTGCTGAAGAAACCCAGTTTGGACCCATTAGACTTTAGCAACTATCGGCCATTCTCCCTGCTTCCCTGGCTGAGCAAGGTGTTGGAGAAATACATCAACAGCCTTCTGGTCACCTTCCTAGAAACCAACCAACTGCTAGACTCCACCCAGACAGGCTTCCGACCCAAGCACGGAACCGAGACCGCCCTCCTCAAGGTCACCGAGGAATCCAGAAAAATCTTGGACCAAGGAGGATCAGTGGCAGTGATCCTCCTTGACCTCAGCGCGGCCTTTGACACGGTCAGCCATGACATCCTGCTGAACCGTCTGTCTAATGTGGGCGTCAAGCACCAGGCTTGGCTATGGTTGGAGTCCTTCCTGAAAGACAGATCCTTTCAGGTATTCGACGGTGAATCAGTATCTACCAGCAGACCTTTAAGGTGTGGGGTCCCACAAGGCTCCTCTTTAAGCCCGGCGCTATTTAACATCTATATGAGGCCACTGGCTGAGGTTGTTCGTCCGTATGGAGTTAAGATCATCTCCTATGCGGACGACACCCAGCTGGTGGTCTCACTGGCACATGAGGCCAACATTCCCATGAGCGGGGGACTCCTTAAATGCCTTGAGGAAGTAAAGAGCTGGATGTCTTCCTCATCACTCAAGCTAAATGGGGACAAGACGGAGCTGATGCTTCTAGGTCCCGCGAATCCTAGCTCCTTCAATTCCCTGTGGCCACCCTGTCTGGGCACCCCCCCAACACCCAAGGACAATATCAGGAGTGTTGGGGTGTGGCTCGATAAATCCCTGTCATTCGACACACAAGCTACCAAACTTTCCGCCACCTGTTTTGGCCTTTTTAAAATGCTCAAAAAAATTCTTCATCTTTTACCCATGGAGGCAAAACAAGTGGCCATCCAGGGTCTGATCCAGTCCCGCCTGGACTTCAATAACGTCCTATACCTCGCTGCACCAGACTACACACTGCGGAGACTTCAAACAGTGCAGAACTGTGCAGCTCGGACACTGCTCCAGCTCCCACGTCGACAATCCGTCAGAGCTAGTCTGACCAGTCTACACTGGCTGCCAGTCTGCCAAAGAATCCACTTCAAAGCCTTGTGTATTGCCCACCTGGCTTTCTGGGACAAAGGCCCAATCATCACCCGCGACCTAATCTCTCACCACCATCCAAGCAGAAACCTACGGTCAAACCAGACTTTTCTGGCCACCGCACCCAGAATAAAAAGAGCCAGAGCAGGCGGTAGGACCTTCACCCATAACGCTTCCAAGCTATGGAACGCCCTTCCTCTTCATCTGAGAGCCAATTCTAATCTTACCTCATTCCGGAAACAGCTCAAGACTCTTCTTTTCAACTCCCCACAATAATTCTGGTATCTATCCCCACCTCTGCCTATACATCTGTCGGTCCCTCAGCGCTTGGACGCCCCCGGGCATCAATCGCGCTTAATAAAACCACATACAAATACAAATACAAATATATTCACTTCTGCTGGGCTTTGTATATTGTACAATGTTTATTGGCAGTCCTGCGCACATCAAGCCTGGCATGCCCAGCTCAGCCAAAATCCCGCCCTCAGCCATTCTTCAATGGAAATGAAACAATGTTCCGTGAAAGGCAGGCGTGATCTGGTGCAGTGACAACACCAACGTGATGACGACATGATCTTTGAATATGCCTGGGCCAGGGTGGACTTCCCATGAGAACATACCAGGCAGCAGCCACAGAAGGAGAGCAGGAATTAATTTAAATAATTACCGGGCCATCAATCTGCCAAAGGAAAGGAGGACAATCGTATGGACCCGGCCCGGTGAAATAGCACCGGAAAGCACCTGCACAAATTAAGCACTGGGTATACATAATTACACAAATGTATCACTTAGTATCTCAGCATGTTCTTTGTATTTTCTGGTTTCTGTGCAATTTCATTGTAGCCTCAGGAATTGTCCAATTGGTAAAACTTCTCTTAGTAAGCGGGGGTGATAGCTTTCAGATCTTAGGAGGCTATGTCTGTCTGTAGGTTTATAATAAACCTCTGTTTTCAAAAGGCCTTCATCATGGTAGATCCGTAAATCCAAAAAGGCCATCTCTTTTTCGCTCATCGTCATCGTAAATCAGATAAACGGATCCAGATTGTTGAGCCAAAGTGAAAACTCGATGGCTTTTTCTCTGGTGCCCCTCCAGATCATCAAGATATCGTCAATGTACCTTTTCCACAACGTAATCTGGTTGTGATAATGGTTCTCATTCATGTAGATATTTTTAATGTTGAAATCGCGTACGTAAAGGCATGCTAGACTCAGGCACAAGTGCTCCCCATGGAAGTCCCATAGATGTGTAGGAAACATTCTCCCTCATAATCAAAAATGTTCCGAGTCAGGACCATATGTGCACAATCCAGAATAAAACCCACTGGTGTTTGTTGGTTTACCTGTCTTGGTGTGAGAATATTTTTAATGACCTCTTGAGTGGCTTTTTGTGCAATATTAGTATAGAGGGATTCTACATCTAGGATCAATAAAAACTCCCTTTCTTGATCAAAAGGCATGTCCTTCAGTTTTTTAAGAATATCCTTTTTATCTTTCAGATGTGAATGCATTTCTGTGACCAAAGATTTCAAAAAGAAATCACAGAAATTGGGACAGAGGTTCCAGTGCAGATCGTATGCCCAACACTATCCGTCAGCCTGGAGGGGCAAATTTGTTTTTATGTACTTTGGGCAGAATATAAAAATACAGTGTTTTAGGTTCTTTTTCGACTAAAATAAGGGCCTCATTGTCAGTGATCCATCCATACGTTCTCTTGTCTTTCTCTCACTAGGAAGGTGCTTTCCTCCATTATGTCTGATGTTGGATTTTTGTCAGTTTTTTTGTGTTTTTTGTTCTCTAGGAGTTTCATACATTTTGTGTGGTACATCTTCTTGGGCATAATCACTATCCTTCCACCTTTGACTCCCTCAATGACCAAGACATTTCCTCATTGTTGCTTATGTTGGAGTGGAAATAGTAAATATGAATCCTCCAAAATCCAAGACTTTCCCTACTTTTGTTTATGTTGGAGTGGAAATAGTAAATGTGACTTCTCCAAAGTTGAGCACCTTCCCTACCTTTGTTTATGTTGGAACCTGAAAAGTAAGTTGACCTCTCTAACAGCCAAAACGTTCCCTACTGTTGCTAATGTTGGAGTTGGAATGGAAATCCTGCCTCTCCAAAGAGAAACACTTTACCTCCTTTTGCTCAAGTTGGAGTGGGAAATGTAAATTTGCCCCTTCAAAGCCAAACACTTTTGACTACCATTGCTTATGTTGGAGTTGGAATAGCAAATTTGACCCCTTCGAAGTCCAAAACCTTCTCTACTGTTGCTCAGGTTGGAGTGGCAGTAGTAAATTTGACTCGCCAAATTTGATTTTTTGTATGTCAATTTTGAAAAATCTTTTTAACATTCAATATTTATATGTATAATGTTTTATTTATTTGACAAAGTTATTCTATTTTCAATCTTTTTTCTATTAATTTATTGGAGTAATATTTTTATGTGATTTTGAAAACTGTAATATTTGTATTATATATTTTGCTTAATTTCAATATTTAGTAGTTATTGTTAAATGATAAATGTTATTAGTGTTTTTATTTTATCATTTAGCTTTAATAATAACTGTATTTACTTTATACATAGTATGTACATTATTATTTTTACATTTAAAATGTTTTAAAGTTAATTTAATGTTATAAATTCTATACACATACATTTTTTATGACCATGCCATGGTCTATATTTTTGCAGTCGATATTTTTTACTTTATGTAAAAAGTATGTGAAGTTGAAATGTTGGTCTTAAATTGTTTGGAACTTTTTTTATCACTATATTTTTACTGGTGATATTCCGTCACCCAACCAATCAGACATTGTACAGAATGTTGTAATAGTGATAATATTTGTAAGCTGAGAACACCACTCATGCAGTGTCTTTCTCTGCCAAGCGGTCAATGTGAAGAAGTTGCACTTCAAATTGTGGGACCCTTAAGGAAAGAACAAGCTATGCCTTGCCTCATAGTATTGGTGGGCTAATTCTCAAGATGGCCTTGGTGTAATGTGTTAGTGACATCTGTTGTAGAAGAGCCATCAGGTTTCTGGAGGGAAGGGCCTTTTTTTTAGTGTATTAGTGACATCTGTTGTTGAAGAGTCATTAGGTTTCTGGAGGGAATGTTTCAAATAGTCGTTCTAGAACAATTTTTACTGGCGATGGAGTACAATTCTGTTGGGAGGAAGTGAAAAGGTTTTTGTGTGTTGCCAGATTTCTCAGAACACATATATGGAGTATCATCAAAAAAATGAACAATGTTGTGAATAGAATGTATTAGATTTTAAAACGTATAAGCTGGCTAAGGCAATCAGGTCGAACTGTAAGAATGAGTTGCATATTGAAAGTCAGGACATTCTACGACTGTGAAGATGCTCTTCAAATAGTTCAGGGGAACAAAACAAAACAACAAAACTCACAACAGCATGAACACAGAGGTTTAATGAATATGTGGAAGTATCTGTTGAAGATGAGTGGAAAAGAAGGGAAGTAAGCTTACAAGAAACAAGAAATAGTTATGATGTGAAGAAAACAATCAAAGAAATAGATGTGAAAGTGAGTGATTTTGTCAAGATAAGAGTGTGATTGGTGCACAAAGACAGCTCTAAGTTCATTAAAGCTTGTTGAGTGGTAAAACATTTCAGGAGCACAGTCAAAATGCATGATGATAAAATTTGGATATTAATTTGTGTGTGTTTGTCTGTGCATGTGTGTGTGCATGAAGACATGCAGGGGAGGATAGGCGAAATGTTTTGGAGAGGATGAAAGCAAAGTACTGATTGTGAGCTGAGCAGTACAGAATTCCCACATTACAGCCCACTAGGAGGAGGAGAAGAATGTCAGGAAAACCTGAGTACTTCTGATATATTCTCTCTTTCTAAAATGTTGTCCAGTGCATTAACTTACATGTCGTACTCGTATTTATTCTTGTAAGGAAACATTTCTCCCATTTGTGATTATTTATATTTTGTATATAGTTTTACTATCTTGTAACTCAATTTGTAATTTGCCTATGGCATTTCTTTATGCAGTTCTTACTTCATCTTACATGTCGTCGTTTTTTTCTAGTTTTTTTGTTTTAGAAAGTAATATGGGGCATATTATCAAGCCAGGCGATAAAATTATCGCCGCTTCAGTGGCAGAAAATTGCCGCTAAAACAGCGATAATGGTCTTGATAATATGCTCTATGGATTTCTAATTGAAGCCCATGTTAGATGTCCTTCACATCTAACATGGGCTTCAATTGGAATTCCATAGAGCATATTATCAAGCCCATTATCGCTGTTTTAGCGGCAGTTTTCTGCACTAAAGCGGTGATAGTTTTATCGCCTGGCTTGATAATATGCCCCTTAGTGTGGTGTCTTCCTCATGGAGTTCCATTGTAGAATGGAGGCTCAGAAGTAAGTGGTTGGTTTTCTAGGTTTGGCACTATGCCAAGGTACTAAGGAATAGTGACTTGCTACAATACGGAAGTGGTGAAAATGTCTTATTTACATAAACCAATTTTGTATTTAATATGCCCATGTATCCCGTTTCCAAATGCTCTCAAAAATACAATAGGACCTCAAGAAGATATACTGTTTTTTCCAAAAACCTCAAGTTTCTGTTACCTATAAAGCAACCTAAGCCCGAGTAACCTAGCGCCTGATTTATATCTGATCCTGACTCACTGTCAAATATCGACTGTCCATCCGTCCGCCATCGGAGCCATACTGCCATTTGATCTATATGTTGGCAGTTTGATGGACCATCCCTGCTGAGTGCAGACTCCTCCATCAGTGGAGTCGAAAGCCAAAAAGTGGCAGATGTGTTTTCTTACGGTAAACTTTCACCAGAACATGAAAAAACACTAAACTATTGTTATGTGCCTGTCCTGAAGAAAACTGTAATGTCCAAAGTAATTTTAATTTAAATGTACTGTGGGTATATGCCCATACACTCTGGACATATCAAATGCACTTAAAACCATGTTTGTTGTGTCACTGTTTGTCATCATGAAGGTACTGCATAATGGGAAGCTAGTGCAACTTGCAGCACTACCTTCCCATAATAATAATAACAAATCATAAGGAAAACTTAACTATGATGGACTCCTACAATATGCATGTCATATACACTAGACCTTACATTTGTTCTAACAATAGCTCTCAGAAAATCTAAAAGTTAAACACCTATCAAGACATATATAAGGGTGCAGTTCATTGTAAGATAGATAGTGCTGTCCATATTCCAAATTCCTGGTTCCTTTTGAAGGCTGAGCAAAATAAATGCTCACCATCCCCTCTATGGCATCTCAACATACCTGTCATTTGTTAGAAATATTGATCCTTCACCAATGTAATTCCAGGACAATAATGTAAGCTACATTATTTTTCCTAACACCTATCATGAATCTCACATTGACACTTAAAAGTCCATTGTATATTAAAATAAATGTAGGTATGGCATATGCATCTAAACTCGCATGTGTAAGAAAAACACTTGCAGTAGATACTACAGTATGAATATGGAAAATTGGATATTATGTCCCCAATACATGATAATATAACTCAAGTGTATAAATAAGAATGGAAGTCCCATCACTAAGGCTTAAAGACCTTAATCTCACAGGACACCTTACATATTAAATAGTATGATTATGGGACCCTATTTCTTATTATTTACAAAAAATATATTTTTGAACATTGATATGTTTGTACTCCATTAGAAAATATAAATTAGGCGGAAAATAAAATGTATTGCAAAATGAGATTTCTCTCTCATAGAATGACAAAACTCTTGTCACATGTTCCTATATAGGAACCTTGCCTCCAGACTCACTGGTACACTAAAGACCTCCTGCAAAAGGGACATGTTCGGCCATGAATAGGATGGAATCCAGGCACTCCGGTTACCAATCAGGAGGAGGTGTGGGTCATTTTCTTCAAGCGCTTGGGTGTAGGAGGTGTGTGGGAAGTGGAGGGTGTAGGAACAGTTGCAGTGGTGGAGGGTGGGTATTGTTGTTCAGGTGAGTGTGTGTCTGGAGTGCTATGGCAAGGTGTGGTTGTGCATTTGGGTGTGTTGAGTGTTGTTTCCTGCAGTGCATGTGTAATTGTAATTGTAATGGATGTCTTGGTGTAGTGAAAGTTGTTGCTTTGGGTGTATGCTTTGGTGGTTTGTGTTTGGCAGATGCAGTTTGCTTATCTGTAGGTCTGTCATTTTATGGTGTATGTGTTGGTGATGTTGAGTGCTGGTCTGTGGGTTTGTGTTTGGGTGGTGTTAATTTTGCTAATGTTGTTTGCTTGTCTGTGGGTTTGTCCTTTTGTGGTGTATGTGTTGCTTATTTTGGGTGCTTGCCTGCTGGTTAGTGTTTCTGTGGTGTTGATGATTTATGTGAGGTTGTGTGCTGTGATGAATGTGTCCTTTTCGATGATGTTGTGATGGGTGTGGTGCTTTCTGCGAGGGTGGTGGTAGGTGAAGTGATAATGGGTGTAGTGGTTGTTGTGGTGGGTGGTGTGGTGGTGGGTGTGGGTTTGGTTATGGCTGTTGTTCTGGTGGTGGTGGGTGTTGTGGGGGTGGGCATGGTGGTGGGGTGGCTATGGAGGTGGTGATGGGTTTGGGTGTGATGGTGATGGTTGTTGTGGTACTGACGTTGTCTATATGTTTAGGTTTGTGAGTATGTTTATGATGTGTTGTCTGACTATCTGTGTGTTTTTGTTTGGCAGATTGTATGGCTGTTAGTGTGGATGTACTGGGAGAAGGATGAATGGAGATGGATAGTGATGGCATGGAGGGGTAGAAGGGGTTATGGTAGCGGAAGGGTCAATAACAGAGGGGCAGGGGTTGTTGGGTAGGAAACATTGAGGTCTGATACGTGCCATGCTCCTTTGTATGGCACACACTGCACTGTGGATGCCATCCTGGAAAGCCAGTAATTGAGTCACTGTTTACTGACCCCTGGATGGCAACCAACAGTACAGTCTGCTCAACTAAAATACTGTGAAGCACATCCAGAACCTACACAGTCATCACTGCAGGATGGCCTGGGGCAGTAGCAGAGGTTAACTGGGGTGGAAGAGACTCCAGCCCTTTTTTGGGCTGGGTGTTGACCAACATATGAGGAAACAGAAGGGAGGTGTAAATCTTCCTGGTGGTGATGGATGGTGCTTTAGGTGCAGGAGATGTTGGGTCCACTACCACTTGTGGCTGGTTTGGGGTTGAGGCCTCTGAGTACGAGGACGTTGAGTCCACCTTTCCAGCCCCATCACCCACTATGCCGCTGGGTCCTTCAGCTTTGGTTGTACCACCTTCGGATACCCAGCGAGCATCTGCTTCCCCACCATCCTTGCCAAAGTCTCTCTCACTTGTCATGGAATATAGTGCTATGTGAATAAAAGTCATAATTAGTTTGCATGCAATAGGTTGTTAATTAAGTCACAACAAACAAATGATGGACGGAATGCTGACAATGCAGACATTCTCCCCCAGTCAAGAGATCTGGGTTAAATCCATCGTTCTTTTGCCCACTACACCACCCCAGATTAGACATGGCCATATGCAAATCAGTCTTGACCCTGTGCCTCATGGGAACAGTCCAGCCCGAACTGCCAAGCCATGTCTTCCCTGGACCGGGATCAAGCATCCTAGGACCGGTTTCTGGCTATCAGCCGTCATCAGCCAGGATAGCTTGACTCCAGTGGCGTAGTGAGCACGGGTCCCACGTCTGGGAATACCCATCCCACTTAGGGCGAAAAGCGTTACAACAAACAAATGATGGACGGAATGCTGACAATGCAGACATTCTCCCCCAGTCAAGAGATCTGGGTTAAATCCATCGTTCTTTTGCCCACTACACCACCCCAGATTAGACATGGCCATATGCAAATCAGTCTTGACCCTGTGCCTCATGGGAACAGTCCAGCCCGAACTGCCAAGCCATGTCTTCCCTGGACCGGAATCAAGCATCCTAGGACCGGTTTCTGGCTATCAGCCGTCATCAGCCAGGATAGCTTGACTCCAGTGGCGTAGTGAGCACGGGTCCCACGTCTGGGAATACCCATCCCACTTAGGGCGAAAAGCGTTACAACAAACAAATGATGGACGGAATGCTGACAATGCAGACATTCTCCCCCAGTCAAGAGATCTGGGTTAAATCCATCGTTCTTTTGCCCACTACACCACCCCAGATTAGACATGGCCATATGCAAATCAGTCTTGACCCTGTGCCTCATGGGAACAGTCCAGCCCGAACTGCCAAGCCATGTCTTCCCTGGACCGGAATCAAGCATCCTAGGACCGGTTTCTGGCTATCAGCCGTCATCAGCCAGGATAGCTTGACTCCAGTGGCGTAGTGAGCACGGGTCCCACGTCTGGGAATACCCATCCCACTTAGGGCGAAAAGCGTTACAACAAACAAATGATGGACGGAATGCTGACAATGCAGACATTCTCCCCCAGTCAAGAGATCTGGGTTAAATCCATCGTTCTTTTGCCCACTACACCACCCCAGATTAGACATGGCCATATGCAAATCAGTCTTGACCCTGTGCCTCATGGGAACAGTCCAGCCCGAACTGCCAAGCCATGTCTTCCCTGGACCGGAATCAAGCATCCTAGGACCGGTTTCTGGCTATCAGCCGTCATCAGCCAGGATAGCTTGACTCCAGTGGCGTAGTGAGCACGGGTCCCACGTCTGGGAATACCCATCCCACTTAGGGCGAAAAGCGTTACAACAAACAAATGATGGACGGAATGCTGACAATGCAGACATTCTCCCCCAGTCAAGAGATCTGGGTTAAATCCATCGTTCTTTTGCCCACTACACCACCCCAGATTAGACATGGCCATATGCAAATCAGTCTTGACCCTGTGCCTCATGGGAACAGTCCAGCCCGAACTGCCAAGCCATGTCTTCCCTGGACCGGAATCAAGCATCCTAGGACCGGTTTCTGGCTATCAGCCGTCATCAGCCAGGATAGCTTGACTCCAGTGGCGTAGTGAGCACGGGTCCCACGTCTGGGAATACCCATCCCACTTAGGGCGAAAAGCGTTACAACAAACAAATGATGGACGGAATGCTGACAATGCAGACATTCTCCCCCAGTCAAGAGATCTGGGTTAAATCCATCGTTCTTTTGCCCACTACACCACCCCAGATTAGACATGGCCATATGCAAATCAGTCTTGACCCTGTGCCTCATGGGAACAGTCCAGCCCGAACTGCCAAGCCATGTCTTCCCTGGACCGGAATCAAGCATCCTAGGACCGGTTTCTGGCTATCAGCCGTCATCAGCCAGGATAGCTTGACTCCAGTGGCGTAGTGAGCACGGGTCCCACGTCTGGGAATACCCATCCCACTTAGGGCGAAAAGCGTTACAACAAACAAATGATGGACGGAATGCTGACAATGCAGACATTCTCCCCCAGTCAAGAGATCTGGGTTAAATCCATCGTTCTTTTGCCCACTACACCACCCCAGATTAGACATGGCCATATGCAAATCAGTCTTGACCCTGTGCCTCATGGGAACAGTCCAGCCCGAACTGCCAAGCCATGTCTTCCCTGGACCGGAATCAAGCATCCTAGGACCGGTTTCTGGCTATCAGCCGTCATCAGCCAGGATAGCTTGACTCCAGTGGCGTAGTGAGCACGGGTCCCACGTCTGGGAATACCCATCCCACTTAGGGCGAAAAGCGTTACAACAAACAAATGATGGACGGAATGCTGACAATGCAGACATTCTCCCCCAGTCAAGAGATCTGGGTTAAATCCATCGTTCTTTTGCCCACTACACCACCCCAGATTAGACATGGCCATATGCAAATCAGTCTTGACCCTGTGCCTCATGGGAACAGTCCAGCCCGAACTGCCAAGCCATGTCTTCCCTGGACCGGAATCAAGCATCCTAGGACCGGTTTCTGGCTATCAGCCGTCATCAGCCAGGATAGCTTGACTCCAGTGGCGTAGTGAGCACGGGTCCCACGTCTGGGAATACCCATCCCACTTAGGGCGAAAAGCGTTACAACAAACAAATGATGGACGGAATGCTGACAATGCAGACATTCTCCCCCAGTCAAGAGATCTGGGTTAAATCCATCGTTCTTTTGCCCACTACACCACCCCAGATTAGACATGGCCATATGCAAATCAGTCTTGACCCTGTGCCTCATGGGAACAGTCCAGCCCGAACTGCCAAGCCATGTCTTCCCTGGACCGGAATCAAGCATCCTAGGACCGGTTTCTGGCTATCAGCCGTCATCAGCCAGGATAGCTTGACTCCAGTGGCGTAGTGAGCACGGGTCCCACGTCTGGGAATACCCATCCCACTTAGGGCGAAAAGCGTTACAACAAACAAATGATGGACGGAATGCTGACAATGCAGACATTCTCCCCCAGTCAAGAGATCTGGGTTAAATCCATCGTTCTTTTGCCCACTACACCACCCCAGATTAGACATGGCCATATGCAAATCAGTCTTGACCCTGTGCCTCATGGGAACAGTCCAGCCCGAACTGCCAAGCCATGTCTTCCCTGGACCGGAATCAAGCATCCTAGGACCGGTTTCTGGCTATCAGCCGTCATCAGCCAGGATAGCTTGACTCCAGTGGCGTAGTGAGCACGGGTCCCACGTCTGGGAATACCCATCCCACTTAGGGCGAAAAGCGTTACAACAAACAAATGATGGACGGAATGCTGACAATGCAGACATTCTCCCCCAGTCAAGAGATCTGGGTTAAATCCATCGTTCTTTTGCCCACTACACCACCCCAGATTAGACATGGCCATATGCAAATCAGTCTTGACCCTGTGCCTCATGGGAACAGTCCAGCCCGAACTGCCAAGCCATGTCTTCCCTGGACCGGAATCAAGCATCCTAGGACCGGTTTCTGGCTATCAGCCGTCATCAGCCAGGATAGCTTGACTCCAGTGGCGTAGTGAGCACGGGTCCCACGTCTGGGAATACCCATCCCACTTAGGGCGAAAAGCGTTACAACAAACAAATGATGGACGGAATGCTGACAATGCAGACATTCTCCCCCAGTCAAGAGATCTGGGTTAAATCCATCGTTCTTTTGCCCACTACACCACCCCAGATTAGACATGGCCATATGCAAATCAGTCTTGACCCTGTGCCTCATGGGAACAGTCCAGCCCGAACTGCCAAGCCATGTCTTCCCTGGACCGGAATCAAGCATCCTAGGACCGGTTTCTGGCTATCAGCCGTCATCAGCCAGGATAGCTTGACTCCAGTGGCGTAGTGAGCACGGGTCCCACGTCTGGGAATACCCATCCCACTTAGGGCGAAAAGCGTTACAACAAACAAATGATGGACGGAATGCTGACAATGCAGACATTCTCCCCCAGTCAAGAGATCTGGGTTAAATCCATCGTTCTTTTGCCCACTACACCACCCCAGATTAGACATGGCCATATGCAAATCAGTCTTGACCCTGTGCCTCATGGGAACAGTCCAGCCCGAACTGCCAAGCCATGTCTTCCCTGGACCGGAATCAAGCATCCTAGGACCGGTTTCTGGCTATCAGCCGTCATCAGCCAGGATAGCTTGACTCCAGTGGCGTAGTGAGCACGGGTCCCACGTCTGGGAATACCCATCCCACTTAGGGCGAAAAGCGTTACAACAAACAAATGATGGACGGAATGCTGACAATGCAGACATTCTCCCCCAGTCAAGAGATCTGGGTTAAATCCATCGTTCTTTTGCCCACTACACCACCCCAGATTAGACATGGCCATATGCAAATCAGTCTTGACCCTGTGCCTCATGGGAACAGTCCAGCCCGAACTGCCAAGCCATGTCTTCCCTGGACCGGAATCAAGCATCCTAGGACCGGTTTCTGGCTATCAGCCGTCATCAGCCAGGATAGCTTGACTCCAGTGGCGTAGTGAGCACGGGTCCCAAGTCTGGGAATACCCATCCCACTTAGGGCGAAAAGCATTACAACAAACAAATGATGGACGGAATGCTGACAATGCAGACATTCTCCCCCAGTCAAGAGATCTGGGTTAAATCCATCGTTCTTTTGCCCACTACACCACCCCAGATTAGACATGGCCATATGCAAATCAGTCTTGACCCTGTGCCTCATGGGAACAGTCCAGCCCGAACTGCCAAGCCATGTCTTCCCTGGACCGGAATCAAGCATCCTAGTACCGGTTTCTGGCTATCAGCTGTCATCAGCCAGGATAGATTGACTCCAGTGGCGTAGTGAGCACGGGTCCCACGTCTGGGAATACCCATCCCACTTAGGGCGAAAAGCGTTACAACAAACAAATGATGGACGGAATGCTGACAATGCAGACATTCTCCCCCAGTCAAGAGATCTGGGTTAAATCCATCGTTCTTTTGCCCACTACACCACCCCAGATTAGACATGGCCATATGCAAATCAGTCTTGACCCTGTGCCTCATGGGAACAGTCCAGCCCGAACTGCCAAGCCATGTCTTCCCTGGACCGGAATCAAGCATCCTAGGACCGGTTTCTGGCTATCAGCCGTCATCAGCCAGGATAGCTTGACTCCAGTGGCGTAGTGAGCACGGGTCCCACGTCTGGGAATACCCATCCCACTTAGGGCGAAAAGCGTTACAACAAACAAATGATGGACGGAATGCTGACAATGCAGACATTCTCCCCCAGTCAAGAGATCTGGGTTAAATCCATCGTTCTTTTGCCCACTACACCACCCCAGATTAGACATGGCCATATGCAAATCAGTCTTGACCCTGTGCCTCATGGGAACAGTCCAGCCCGAACTGCCAAGCCATGTCTTCCCTGGACCGGAATCAAGCATCCTAGGACCGGTTTCTGGCTATCAGCCGTCATCAGCCAGGATAGCTTGACTCCAGTGGCGTAGTGAGCACGGGTCCCACGTCTGGGAATACCCATCCCACTTAGGGCGAAAAGCGTTACAACAAACAAATGATGGACGGAATGCTGACAATGCAGACATTCTCCCCCAGTCAAGAGATCTGGGTTAAATCCATCGTTCTTTTGCCCACTACACCACCCCAGATTAGACATGGCCATATGCAAATCAGTCTTGACCCTGTGCCTCATGGGAACAGTCCAGCCCGAACTGCCAAGCCATGTCTTCCCTGGACCGGAATCAAGCATCCTAGGACCGGTTTCTGGCTATCAGCCGTCATCAGCCAGGATAGCTTGACTCCAGTGGCGTAGTGAGCACGGGTCCCACGTCTGGGAATACCCATCCCACTTAGGGCGAAAAGCGTTACAACAAACAAATGATGGACGGAATGCTGACAATGCAGACATTCTCCCCCAGTCAAGAGATCTGGGTTAAATCCATCGTTCTTTTGCCCACTACACCACCCCAGATTAGACATGGCCATATGCAAATCAGTCTTGACCCTGTGCCTCATGGGAACAGTCCAGCCCGAACTGCCAAGCCATGTCTTCCCTGGACCGGAATCAAGCATCCTAGGACCGGTTTCTGGCTATCAGCCGTCATCAGCCAGGATAGCTTGACTCCAGTGGCGTAGTGAGCACGGGTCCCAAGTCTGGGAATACCCATCCCACTTAGGGCGAAAAGCGTTACAACAAACAAATGATGGACGGAATGCTGACAATGCAGACATTCTCCCCCAGTCAAGAGATCTGGGTTAAAAAACGATAGATTTAACCCAGATCTCTTGACTGGGGGAGAATGTCTGCATTGTCAGCATTCCGTCCATCATTTGTTTGTTGTAACGCTTTTCGCCCTAAGTGGGATGGGTATTCCCAGACGTGGGACCCGTGCTCACTACGCCACTGGAGTCAAGCTATCCTGGCTGATGACGGCTGATAGCCAGAAACCGGTCCTAGGATGCTTGATTCCGGTCCAGGGAAGACATGGCTTGGCAGTTCGGGCTGGACTGTTCCCATGAGGCACAGGGTCAAGACTGATTTGCATATGGCCATGTCTAAACTGGGGTGGTGTAGTGGGCAAAAAAACGATGGATTTAACCCAGATCTCTTGACTGGGGGAGAATGTCTGCATTGTCAGCATTCCGTCCATCATTTGTTTGTTGTAACGCTTTTCGCCCTAAGTGGGATGGGTATTCCCAGACGTGGGACCCGTGCTCACTACGCCACTGGAGTCAAGCTATCCTGGCTGATGACGGCTGATAGCCAGAAACCGGTCCTAGGATGCTTGATTCCGGTCCAGGGAAGACATGGCTTGGCAGTTCGGGCTGGACTGTTCCCATGAGGCACAGGGTCAAGACTGATTTGCATATGGCCATGTCTAAAGTGGGGTGGTGTAGTGGGCAAAAAAACGATGGATTTAACCCAGATCTCTTGACTGGGGGAGAATGTCTGCATTGTCAGCATTCCGTCCATCATTTGTTTGTTGTAACGCTTTTCGCCCTAAGTGGGATGGGTATTCCCAGACGTGGGACCCGTGCTCACTACGCCACTAGAGTCAAGCTATCCTGGCTGATGACGGCTGATAGCCAGAAACCGGTCCTAGGATGCTTGATTCCGGTCCAGGGAAGACATGGCTTGGCAGTTCGGGCTGGACTGTTCCCATGAGGCACAGGGTCAAGACTGATTTGCATATGGCCATGTCTAAACTGGGGTGGTGTAGTGGGCAAAAAAACGATGGATTTAACCCAGATCTCTTGACTGGGGGAGAATGTCTGCATTGTCAGCATTTCGTCCATCATTTGTTTGTTGTAACGCTTTTCGCCCTAAGTGGGATGGGTATTCCCAGACGTGGGACCCGTGCTCACTACGCCACTGGAGTCAAGCTATCCTGGCTGATGACGGCTGATAGCCAGAAACCGGTCCTAGGATGCTTGATTCCGGTCCAGGGAAGACATGGCTTGGCAGTTCGGGCTGGACTGTTCCCATGAGGCACAGGGTCAAGACTGATTTGCATATGGCCATGTCTAAACTGGGGTGGTGTAGTGGGCAAAAAAAAGATGGATTTAACCCAGATCTCTTGACTGGGGGAGAATGTCTGCATTGTCAGCATTCCGTCCATCATTTGTTTGTTGTAACGCTTTTCGCCCTAAGTGGGATGGGTATTCCCAGATGTGGGACCCGTGCTCACTACGCCACTGGAGTCAAGCTATCCTGGCTGATGACGGCTGATAGCCAGAAACCGGTCCTAGGATGCTTGATTCCGGTCCAGGGAAGACATGGCTTGGCAGTTCGGGCTGGACTGTTCCCATGAGGCACAGGGTCAAGACTGATTTGCATATAGCCATGTATAAACTGGGGTGGTGTAGTGGGCAAAAAAACGATGGATTTAACCCAGATCTCTTGACTGGGGGAGAATGTCTGCATTGTCAGCATTCCGTCCATCATTTGTTTGTTGTAACGCTTTTCGCCCTAAGTGGGATGGGTATTCCCAGACGTGGGACCCGTGCTCACTACGCCACTGGAGTCAAGCTATCCTGGCTGATGACGGCTGATAGCCAGAAACCGGTCCTAGGATGCTTGATTCCGGTCCAGGGAAGACATGGCTTGGCAGTTCGGGCTGGACTGTTCCCATGAGGCACAGGGTCAAGACTGATTTGCATATGGCCATGTCTAAACTGGGGTGGTGTAGTGGGCAAAAAAACGATGGATTTAATCCAGATCTCTTGACTGGGGGAGAATGTCTGCATTGTCAGCATTCCGTCCATCATTTGTTTGTTGTAACGTTAATTAAGTCACAGCATGAATCCAATCTAAATAACGTGTTACATGTAACTGCTGTGCATAACAATCCTGTACCATGATACTATCTGTCAGTGAACAGTATAACCGCTGACCATTGGCATTGTGCTATGGCAATGTCTGTAAAACCTGAAAAAATCCTAAATATGCTCCATCACATTATGAGCATTGTTTCATCTGTCCAAGTATGTACACAATCCCAGACTACATATTACAAAAGTACCTCCAGCACTTCAGCTCCATTACATCTCAGATGATTTGCTATACATGTGTTTCAGCCAACATGTTCCTGCTCTGTAAAACAAAATGATTTATATAGCAGCTGCCAGAAAGATACAAACCCTTAAGCAAATTGAATACTTACCATAAGCCTCACATATTCAATAAAACTGTTCTCCATAGTAAACATTCATGCATGTCGCTGCTCAATCTCATTTATGAATGACTGTAAGGTGTAGCTGTATGCAGCACTTATGAAATGGCCATGTGTATTACAACTATAACCATATGTGAGACATACCCATTTTTTAGCTGCAGGCCTTGTCCTATAACAACTAACACACAACAGTAGGATATCTCAGATATTTCATTATATAAATTAAATAGGGGTTAGTGCTTTATGGCTATGAGTCAGAAGACCATCTTGGATGGGTATCTGCTTAAACTGTTAATTTGACTAAAGCAGTCTTCCAGAGTGCACAGCACGTCACAGCAGCAGGCAGTCCTTTGAGAGTCCTTCCGCAGGCCCAGGAGAGAACTCTTGAGTGGGTGAAGGTCCTATATAATCATATTAGGGTGTATTTCTTCTGTAAGGTGGAAGAAGCTTCTAGAAAGGTTCTTTCAAGTGCATGGAATTTCCTGACTCCCCTGCCCGGGCTCAACGTTGGCTGCAGGTACAATGTGGGATTGTTAAGCCCTTTTTGTGAACGCAGAGCACACACAATTCAGTTGCGAGTGGGGCTGTGCTCAGCTCCACACCCCCATCCTGCCTGCAGATTGGTGATTAAGGTACAACTCTTTTGTGTGACTGGGAGGACTTCATAAAGATTGTCAGCAACACCCAGTGTTGTGACCAAAGACAGGCTGCAGTAATTAAAGAGCTAAAATCAGGAAATGGCAACTTTCTAAAAGTGGCAATTTCAAAATTGTAATGAAAATTCCAACATTATCCTTAAACAGTATTCATCATTACAATTCCATAGATACCAAACACGAAATAGGTACCTGCACCCAATTGGAAATTACAGTTTATTAATTGTAATAAAGAATCACCAGTGTTATCTATAGGAGGTTAGGCATCACAATAGGAGTTTTTCACTAGCAGGATATTTAAAATGTAAAAGTACATGCCCACTCTTTACATTACATAACACCCTGCCCTATGAGCTACCTTGGGCCTACCTTACGGGTGACTTATATGTAATAAAAGGGGAGTTTAAGAGTTGGCAAGGGGATGTAAATGTCAAGTCGACATGGCAGTTTAAAACTGCATTCAGACTGGCCTGGGACATGTTTTAAGGTGCTACTTGAGTAGGTGGCACAATAAGTGCTTCAGGCGTGGTAGGGGATGCTAAGGATACGTTTTTTGCAGCATTTAAGGTGGTCCTATTTATGCATAGAGTCCCGGGGTAAGACTGGGATGATAGTCCATGGAAGCGTATGCCTATTGCATACGCTGCATAATTTGATCCTCCACCATTGCATATTTCTAATAGCCTTGATTATAGCGCCGCTGTTACTTCTTGGGTCCTAAACTGTCATTATAATTTACTGCAATAATGTACTTGCTGTTCCTACAAACGGCGGATTCAGAAGTTCAAATCTTGCTATTCAATCTTCCATTTCTGATAAAAGAGTGAGACAGGGTAATGCCTTTTTTGCATGGCTCCTGTAGAAGTAGCTAACCAGATGAAGTATGCTCCATAATGGAAGCCCTTATCTGTAGGTTTGGGAAGTATCGCCTGAGTTTCAAGAATAGCCAGAAGTCATGGGTAGATTTTTGTGATTCTTATAGTAAAGTATGGGATAGTTGGATGAAGGGCAGCAAAGTAAATGATTATGATGGGCTGTATAATGTGATTATGAGGGAGCATGTTTTAAGCAATTGCTTTTACAAAGTTACACCAGTAATTGATAGACACCAGGCTCACTGTGCTTAGGGAGCTGGAGAAGGAAGCTGACCTCTGGATTAGCACCAGAGTTTCAAATAATGTACCTAGGTAGGAACCCCGAGGAAGGTGGACCGGTTCCCCACCAGCGAAAAAGGAGAAGGCACAGATAACCAAAGAGAATACTCTAAAGAACTACAGAATACGTTTCTGGGAAGGGATTAGTATTCTTCTTCTGAGAGTAAGAGGGTAGGCTTTAGTGGGAAGACACCAATTGGGCATTACCAACTACAGTGCTAGGACTGTATCCTGTTAGGGCTCAAGATGGACAATACCATCTGTCCTAAGTAGAAGCCTCCCACTGATGGGCCCACACTTGGGAATGCTAGTGTAGTGCTGGAGCAAGAGATTGTTCCAGTTACCATCAGGAACAGAGCAGAGATAACCCTAGTAGCCCTGGGTGACAAAGAGATGGCATCATAAACCCTTATGTCTGCTAACACTAAATATATATGGGTGTGAGAAGTTGGCCTGGTATATGCTGGTCACTAGTTAAAGTGGCCACCTTGCACCAGTACAATTCAACTCTTATGGTAGTATGTTTAAGACAACCTTTTAAAGAAAGCTATCCTAGTAGTAGCTGTGGAGAGCAGCCTTCAGGCTAAGTCTTTAGAGGAATGTAAAACAGCTTGTTTTACCTTATAATCTCTTGAATTAATAAATGAAAGGACACCACACAGGTATATATATAAAATATATATGTATTTATTACTAGACACACTCTACTAATCTCTGTATGAGATTAGAAGTCAAGGACATATGCACAAATCAACATTTCACAACAAGCTAAGCACAAATATGGCTGGGGCCCTAAGGGCGTAACAGACCATATACTAAAAAAAGAGACTTAGAGATAATGACTTGCAAGGGGACAAGGCCTAGGGCCTTCAGAAGTGCTGGGGCCTCACTAATCCACCCAAGTCAGGTAAGTAAAGGACCCACGGGAGACGCATGCAGTGTGAGAACACAGCCGCGGATCCCAGTTGACTTCAATGGAGCAAGTCGCGATTGGAAATTTAGAGTTTTAGGATAGATAGTTCTAGAGCCAACACCCACAGGAGCACCGTAGTGCTGCAGTTATCACACCCAGGGAAGCCAGGTGCGCAGGTGTCTTTTGGTGTCGGGTCGTGGCGTCGTTTTCAATGGGAGTCAAAGAAGACTTGCTGCTTGTGAAGACAGGAGAAGTGTCCGGTGGAATCCAAGCCTGGATTCAGAAGAAGGAAGACCTGAAAGCAGAGGGGACAGTGTTCAAAGTCACTTGGCAGTGACCCGCGGCAAGGAAGATGGATGCCCACAGTCGTCGGGTGATTTCAGGACATCCACGGGTGTCTTGACTCTTCAGCCACGAGGTCTAGGAGGCATTGACGACAACCAGGAGCTGGATTCGGCGTGTCCCACGAAGTCTGCAGCTTACTGGGGTGTCGGCGACCAGATTGGAGCCAACAAGCCTTGACAACAGCAAGTCTCGTGGAAAGTGTAAAAAGTCAGCGGTGCAGACCAGCAAGGTCTGAGGGACTCACCCAGCGAGGATAAGTCAGGGCAGGCCTGGAGCAACCAGGGGAGCCCTTTGGAATTGTAGAAAAGTCTTCTGGGGACCCACAAGCCAACCGGCAAGGGATCGCGAAGACTCCTCGGGAGGATTCACTCAATAGGGGCCAACGGTCACTCGGGACGGGGTAGGCCTCTGATCTTCGGTGGAAATCCTGCTGGAGGCTCGGACCACACATGGTAGAACGTCGTAAAGGGGTTGCACTCGAAAATAGTGCATGGTACCCAGGGATTGCGGTTCCTCGTCACACGTGGGGTCCACTTGCCTCAGCGTCCCTGGGGACTCACGATGGCCTTGGAGAAGTCAGGAAACCCTCTTCCTAGGATGAAGGGACTTCGAACTCCGGCGGGAGCGGGAACATTTGCGACCGTTGATTGCAAGATTGGGTGCCTGCCAAGCAGGGGAGTCACTCCTTGACTCCAAGGGAGATTCTTCAGTCTTCCAGAGGTAGTGGAACGTCGAAGGTCCAGGATTCTTCTTCAGAGCGTCGTCCAGGGATATCTAGATGGCAATGGCAAGGGTTCCCTAACGTATACTGAAAGGAAGGGAGGGACTAGCTCTATGACCCCACCTATGGGAGGGTCAGGGGAATGGGTAGTTACACCCACTTCCCTTTGTCCAGTTTTGCACCAGAACAGGGGCAGGTAGCCCCTGAGCCGGTTTGAACTGGTGTATGTACAGAGGAGCCTACTGCTCCCCCAGTGCAGGACTTCAAAGCACTCTAGGAGTGCACCCACCCAGCCCCAATACACTAAACCCTGTCTGGGAGGTGACCACACCTACCTGTGACAGGATGCCTATTGTTGGGCCTCCTCCACTGTGAGTTTCGGTCATCAGCAGGAGGGCAGCCCAGTGTCTGTGACTGGTGGCATCCATTTTGTGATGCCAGGGCTCTTCAGGATTCTACCGTGTTTCCACAGTGGGTACATGTCTATCCCTCTAGAAGGGTGGGATCATACTCCCACACCAGTTACTGGTGTGGGGATATGATTCCAAAGCATTTGACACCAAACACGACATGTTTTGATGCAGCCATCCCAAAGTTATCATTAACTGCGAGGTTATAATGCACTTAAGAGTATATGGTTTGACCGCATTCACAAACAGCCCCAGAGAATGGACTCTGAGAGCTGCGGAGGGGCCTTGCTCAGGCAAAGGCACCCCCTCACATGGAAACCAAGCACTCTGCCCTCAGGATTGATAGGGCCTGCCTTAGGGGTGACTGATAGGTTTAAATGTGTGTGCAGGGAGAGATATAGGAAACCTATATCTCAGTGAGGAGTGCTAACACTACCTCACCCAGGCTGCAGTAGCAGGCGTAAGGTGTCAGGTTTAGTCTACTTCCCAGGGGTGGCATAATACATGCTTCAGCCCCTGGTAGGCCTGTGAAGTACCTATGCCCTTGGTACCTAAGATACCATATACTAGGGACTCATAAGGTACCACAGTATCCAATCACTAGTGCACCTAATATGCACTCCAAGTTGTTTAGAGAGAACAGAGAGGTTGGGGCCCTGGTTAGCAGGGTCCCAGCCAGACTATAGCCAGAAACCAGTGTAAACATCAGAAAGAAAGTGGGGGCAACATAAGGTGCAGATCCTACTCTCCTACAATGAGCATTGGCTTATCATCAACGGACAGAGGGTGGAGAATCTCTGAGACACAGAGCGCAGTATGACAATTGTCAGGTGCCATTTGGTGTCTGCCCAAAAGGTTGTCCCTAATGTAATCCACCTAGTAGTGACAGCTGAAAACCAGGTGAGCCCCTACCCCATGATGATTTGTTGTCCCCTAGTGGGATTGGGTCTCTTTCTGAAGGTAGCTGTAAGTCCAGCTAATGCTTGCGGACTGTCTGCTAGGGAAAGACTGTTAGACGTGACATCTTTTGGCGTGTTTCCCCTGAGTTTTTGCCTTCTGACCTCCCGGTTTTGACTTTTCTGGTGTAATGATTCTGCCCACTTTTCTCACTGCTGATCAGTGGTAAAGTGCAAGTGCTCCTGTGGTAAAATGTGTTATGGATTGGTGTTTCCATGATTGGCCTATTTGATTTATGTGTCAGTCCCTAGTAAAGAGCACTGTGAGTGCCAGGGCCCATAAATCAAATGCTGTTGGTGGGCTGCAGCACTGGATTATGCCACCACGCAAACAGCCCATAAAGTGTAACTCTGGCCTGCCATTGCATTGCATGTGTGCAATCTGGGACTGCCATGTCGACTTGGCAAGTGCACCCACTTGCCAGTCCCTAAACCTTCCCTTTTCTACATGTTAGTCACCCCTAGGGTAGTACCCCTGTTGGCAGGGTGCATTGTATGTGAAAGGTATGACATGCCCTGGTGTGTGTGGCATGTCCTGATAGTAAATGACAGCCTACTTCGTTTTTCACTATTGCAAGGCTACCTGTTCCCCATAGGCCAGAATGGGCAGTTTGAGTATAACATCCTATAGTCCTAACTGACCCAGGGAACATGGTAGAGATTCGAGTGTAGTATACCTAAACTCAGAATGATAAAATACATCTTTTAGTGAAGATGGTTTTAACATTCTGTGTTTGAAAATACCACTTTTAGAAAGTAGGGGGCAGATTTGCAAGCCACTTGCGACACTTTTACGCCGCCGTTGTGTCACTTTGTGATGCAGCGGAGGCGTAAACAATGCGCCACTATGCGACATATTTACAACGTGACGCATCTAGTGAGATGCGTCACGTTGTAAAGCCCTGCGCTACATTATACCTGCATCAGGTATAATGTATGCAGGGTGGGCGTTCCATCGCAAGGAAGCCCGGTAAAAGTGACGCAGTGAAATCTACAAGATTTCACTAAGTTACTTTTACGTCCCTGCTGCGTCAAATACTTACGCCTGCTTGAAGCAGGCGTAAGAAGTGGCACAACATATTAGGTATAGGGCACCCCTGAGCAGTGCTGGAGTTGTGTCGCGCTTGCGACACAACTCCAGCACTGTGTCACCCTTAAGACAACAGATGCGTCACGCATCTGTCTATCCTTGCGCCACGGTGCGCCGCATTGTAAATGCGGTGCATCCATGGTGGAGCAAAGGGGTTTTTGAGTCACGCAAAATAACTGGTGCATTCCTGCTAATATGCAGGGATGCACCAGTTATTGTACATCTGGCCCTAGGTATTTTCTTACCTAACCATCCAGACTGCCTCTGCTAGCTTGTGTATTGTCTGTCTGGGTTGTGAGTGACAGTGGCTGGGGGAGACTCGAGGAGACAGGGTGAGTCAGCAAAGGGCTGAATAGACCTATCTGCATGTAGATGGGTGGGAGGAGTGGCACCTGGGTCTGAATAGGGCTGTGCCGGCCTTCCACAATGCTGGCTCCACCCCCTGTGGTGCGTCTGAGGACCCTGGTCCACATTGACAAAGGAAGAAGGTGCACACTGGCAGAATGCACCCACAACTGGTTTGAACTAGGTACTGGACCCTTTGCCTTCAGAGGACAAAGGATTTGCTGGTATAAATATTGGGACCCAGACCCCAAGATTTCAGAACTCTTTTGGATCAAGAAGACTGCCAAGAAGAAGAGCTGGAGAAGCTGTGAGGAGGAACTACCACTTTGCTGTGTGCCTTGCTGTGTTGGCCTGCAGTGGCTGCTTCTGTCTTGGGCAGTGAAAGGACTGGACTGAACTTTCTTCAGTCTACTTTTGTGAGTTTCTCCAAGGGCTTGAGGTAGAGCTTGCCCCCTGTTCAAGAAGTCTCAGGAACAGCAAAGACTTCAAGCCCGACACCGTCTACAACGCCGCTGTCGACTCCGTGTCCTGAAGGCACTCCAGAGGGCACTGCCGCAACGCCACACCGTGACCATGGTCTCATCGACGACGGCTGCTGACACCGCCACCGAGCCGCTGCTCGCACAGCGACCTGTGGACACCGCATTCCACACTGCCTCATTTCACCACGACGCCTTGGTATCCCCGACGACGCCGCTCCACGCCGGACTTGATGCCGCTGCTTGCACCGTGGTTCGAGGGCACCACTCGTAAAGTTACACAATGCACCACCCTCATCCCACACCACAGCCTTGGCCTACCGATGCCGGTGCCATCGACTCCAGTTCGTCAGTCAACAACAGGGCTTCAGCAATGACGACGACGCTGCTTGCACCGTGACCTGCCAGCACCGTGACGAGCACCGCCCTCATCTCACACTGCGACCTGGTCTCACCAACGACGCCATCTGATGCCGCAACCGAGTCGCTGCTTGCACCTAAGGGCACCGCACCGCTGCACTTCGCACCGCTGTGTCTGACGCCTGCCGATGCCAGCGCTCCTGACTTCAATAAAGAGGAGTTCAATCTGCAATGCGTGTTACTTCAAGGGCCCCGACGACTCCTGCACCGACCTCCGGAACCTCCGCCTGCGGATGCCGTGTCTTTGGAAGCTCCACGAGAATTCATCGACACCCTGCATTTCTGAAAGGTACTGTTTGCGGGTCTTCCCGACACCGTAGCTGGCCCGCGACGCCGCGGTCACCAAGAACTGTTTGGATTTGTTTGCTCACGATGCCGTGATAGCCCCGGACGGAGCTATCACCATCAAGTAGCTGTTTTTCAAGGATACTTTGATAACTGAAGATTTTTAAGTACTGTATTGTGGCTTTTTATCGTTTTGGTCTTGTCTAAAGTATATAAAAATATTGGATATTTTCCTAAACTGGTGGTGGGTCCTTTTGTAATGCTTACACTGCATTACTGTTGGTTATGTGCAAATGCTTTACACACTGCCTCTAAGATAAACCTGACTGCTCGTGCCAAGCTACCAAGGGGGTGAGCAGGGGTTATTTTAGGCGTATAACTCCTTTACCCGGACTAGGAAGAAGGGTCCCTATTTGGACAAAGGGTCAAGCCCTTGCCAACTAGAGACCCCCATTTCTAACAATGACCTAGTGCAAACTATCTGGATAGAGGTAGAGCTCAGGTCACATGTTGACATTTTGGGATTACCTGAGTGGCAGCTCATGACCATATAGTCCATAGCAGCCCTGCAGAGGAGTTGGAAGGACCTGGAGAACGAAACAGTGGTTCACGTTCAAGTGAAGAGGAGGCATGAGGAGTGGGAAACAAGCACAGAAGATTCCACCAGTCTGGGAGGAGTCCAACCCTAAGGGGGAGTATCTGGTACCAGCACTGGAGGAAGTATTTGCCCTGGGAAACCTCTCTGAGCTGGGGCACTTTTTAGGAGTCCCGTGCAGGCACAGAATGGGGCGTACCCCATTTTCAAGTCTTAGACAACCACCAAAGGTCCCGAAAAATGTAGACACCCCTGATAATCACCTCATTTATAGGGAGAGTGGGTTCCTGTATAGCGAGCCTAAGGTACCTGAGTCAACTAGAGTGTTGATGGTGTCCCAGTAGTACAGGGCCTTCTTTTTGGAGCTAGCTCATAACATTCCCTAGGAAGGATATTTGGGGCAGGTGAAATCTTTGAGTACATGATCACCCACTTTTACTGGCCCCAGATGAGAACCACATCATATGTGTACTGAAGGTCCTGGGTGACTTTCCTGGCCAGTGGCATGTTATGTGGAAAGTGCAAGGCTCCACTCCAGAACTTCCTAGAGGTCTGAACACTGTTTGAGGGGGTAGGAGTGGGTCTCTAGATCCCAAGACAGCTCTAAGAAACTGGTTTATCCAGGAGTTGGTAGACCATGTTACCCGGTACCCTGAGGCAATATACCTGAGAACAGTGATTGCACCAATGGTGGACAGCGCTCTGAAGGGAATATTTACCCAGGTGGAGTTTCCCAAGTAGGTAATGTCAGAGAGAGGCATCAGCTTCATTTCAGTGTAAATGAATGCCATGTGGGATGAGTGTGGGGTGACCAATGGGCTCTAAGTACGATACCATGCCCAAACCAATGGGCTTGTTGAGAGATTCAACCAGACCTTTAAGGGTATGATTATGGGCCTGTCTGTACACTTAAGATGTAAGTGGGGCAACGTCTTACAATGCTTGTTGTTTGCTTACAAGAAGATACCCCAGAAAGAAGTGTGCTTCAGCCCCTTGATTGGACACTGTAAGAGGATCTCTCAGTTATGGGAGACATCCGTTACAACGTGGTCTTTACACCGCAATACTTTTACATCGCGGGCATTACAACGCAAGTAGTTACAACGACTTGTGCTGGATGGCAGTATGCACTAAGGAATAGTATGATTTGCTATTGCAACACCTTCCCTGCTGTTACATAGGCTGGAGTTGGAATAATAAATCATACTATTCCTAAATCCAGCGCCCTCCAGTGCAAGTCGTTGTAACGACTTGCGTTGTAATGCCTGCGTTGTAAACGTATCGTGGTGTGAAGACCGCGATGTAACGTCATATATTCCTCAGTTATATGAAGGAAGGGAGGAGAACGCTCCCAGGAAACTCACAACATATTGTTTATTACAAGTTAGCCCAAAAAGCCAAGATGGGGTGGTAAATGAAACAGGCTACTGAGAATTTAGAGGTCAGCCAGGGGTTTATAAAGCTGTGGTATAACTAGAAGGCCACCCTGATCAAATACCATTGAAACAAAGGAAAGGGTAGTAGTGGTTTACTAGTCACACTTCATCAGCGTTCATTATAGGTAGTGGGTATAGTATTTATAACACAATTACTTGTGAGACAGAATGGTATTTTTGGGATATATACTCCTTACTACCCAAGGTGTGATATTACATACTGGATCCTAGGAGCCAGAATGCATACAAATATTGAAAAATGAAACCAAAGCACTCAAACAGTATGAAAATAACTAGACAGTCCAAATGCTAAGAACTTGTTTGTACAATCGTACAGTTTATTATTGTGCACGAAACGCTTGTATAGTCGTCGGTGCAATCATAAAGTTTGACAATTTCTTTCTTCAGAAAACAGGTAACAAGTGTTTCATCACAATGTGACTTTTTCAAGCCTGTGAAAGGTATTTTAAACAGAAATAGAGTAATGTTAAAATCTATCATTTCATTAGAACAAGTAAACAGATAAAAAATAAATTGGAAGTATAAAGCTAATAATGAAGAAAAAGGGACAGGTAGGGAAGGTCAAAGGAATTCCTTCACCAATTTTAGAGTTTTCAAATAGTATATGGTTTAAGTGGTAAAAGTAAGAGAATCCGATACTCACGTTAAGACCAATAGTGTAGTGACATAGTGAAGTAATGAAGATGCAGGAAACAGATGACAGGAACAAGGTAAGCTTTGTAGGTTCTTTATTGTAGGAGATATGCAAGAGACCCCATCCTTCAACTCCTAACAGCAACTGACTTTCTGTATTCAAGAGGTAACATTCTCCTTCAGATGCATTCCACACTAGAATGCATCAACCCAGCATGACATAGCCAGGTGACATATACACACTCTAGAATGCCACATTGCCTCCCTCTTTTCACTTAGAACTCTACATCACCTCCCTCTTTTCCAAACGAAACAAACCCAAAGCCAAAATTACCACGCAAACAAAAAGTACCATACAAAATAATAAAACTTAATCTTGAAATCGTTGAGGAACTCTCCTCAACCTGACAGGTCTCGACAATACCGGGAGTGAGGGAAGAGAGGGAACCGGCAATGCATGAGACAAACCTTCTTCCACACAACTAGAAGGACATTTTGCAATCCTGTTAAGATTCCAAACTTTATGATCTCGAGTTCTGACAGCATTACCTAAAAGTCTGGTTACTTTAATAGGTTGACCAAACTTAGACTTCCCAAACTTCCTTTCAGGCAGCTTTACTCTGACCCAATCACCCACTTGAATAACAGTTTTTTTAACACCCTTCCTGGTGTCATACAACTCCTTTCTTTTATCATTTTATCCATCTCACGATCCCTCCAACCTTCAGTTTTGTCAATAACACCACCTGTTTCCAACCTTCTTGATGTCACCCAAAGAGGATTCACCTGCGTGCTAGGCACCCTTCCTCTAAAAAGAGTAAAAGGAGATACTCCAGTAGAGGAATGAGGAGTGACCCTATACTCATATACTTTTTTATTGACCGCCTCCTCCCAGTCATACTCAGACATTAACGCCAATTGCATGGCCTCCTTGAGCACCCTCACAAACCTCTCAATCATTCGGGATGATACAAGGAAGCCCGTTTATGTGTAATTCCTCTTTCACTGAGAAACTCCTCCACAATCCTGGACACAAACTGCACACCATTGTCAGTCAACACAGATGCTGGCAAACCCTCACCAGAAAATAGGTCATCGAGAAAGTTAATGACCGCAGCAGAATCCACACTGTTTACTATCTTAATGACTGGCCACCTCGAGAACATATCCACACAGACCAAAACATACTGATCTCGAGATTTCACCTTGACCGGCCCAAGAATATCAACAGCTATGTCAGTCCAAGGACCACTCGCCTGCTTCCTGATAATCATAGGTTGAGTCCTGCATTTAAGAACTTTGTCACTCCCCGCACACTGAGGACACGCGCGCACCAATCTTTCAACCATTGTGTCCATTGCAGGCCACCAATAAACCTCCCTCAGTCTCTCCTTTGTTTTTGCAATGCCCATATGACTGGAATGTGCACTCTCAACTAACTTTTGGCGCACTGCCCCAGGAACGACCAGTCTACTTCCTCTAAAGAGAAGCCCATTTGAAAAAGATAACTCTTCTTTAACATTCCAAAAACCTTTAATCTCCTCATCACACATGTGTTTTTCACACCACCCATCACGGACAAAACAGACCACACGCTGAAGAACAGCATCATCCCTCATTACTGCATTCCATTCTTCTTCAGTAACCACCCCCTGGGTGACTAAACACACACTCCATTCATCCCCAGAACATTCGCCAAGAAAGTAATCTTCCTCATCATCATTTTCATCAGAGACCGTGGTGCCACCAAGTCTTGACAAACAATCAGCAAGAATATTGTTAGCCCCTGGCAAATAATGAACATCAAATTCAAACTCCTGCAACGCCACAACCCATCTCCTTATCCTATGTGACACACGGTCAATCCCCTTTTTTCCAAAAACTTCTTTCAACGGTTTGTGGTCAGTCAGTCAGTCAGTCAGTCAGTCAAAGGCTTTATTTCGATAAAAACATATCATAAAAGCATAACAGTTAAAAATGGAATAAGTTAATTTCATTAAGAAAGAAAAAAAAAATCTATTTTTACAATAGAGAGCAAAACAGGTCATAAATAGTTGTTTAAGAGTGAATTAAACAATTAAACAATTTCCTTGAGCCTTTTACTTCTGATACGCCATGCCCAGGATAAGAATTTTGCAAGGGCACAAACGTATAATGGGCGAACGTCTGACGTTAAAATGCGGAGTGCCACAATATGGTGTCTAGTTCCCAAGGAGCGGCACAGTTGCTTAAGCCATCTTTTCCTTGGGAGGGCGTACTCATGGCATTCAAATAAAAAGTGAGCCACAGACTCACGCCTGGATGTGCAAAAGGGACAAAGATCAGAGGTCTGGGGAAAGGAATTCCATCGTGATGTAAAACTATAGAGTAGGAGGGTCCCGGACCTAAACTTAAAATACAAAGCTCTATCAAAGGGGCTCTCGATGATGTCGAGATATAGTTCCCGGATTGGATGATCCTTAAAATTCAGGAAGTCCTCAGTAAGTCTCCCCAATGACGTGTTCGTGTTCCGTTGGGTCGCAATCCAGTTCCAATATAAGAGCTTAAGCGTGGCTTTCGGAGGGGAAGATCTATTTTCCCATGCTGCATTTAGCCCCAGATTATACAAAAGGGCTTTCATGTCACGCAACCATTTTATCCTATGCCATCCTGGGAGTGACATGATTTCCGAGAGACCTTTGGCATATTTGGCTAGTTCCGGGACCCGCCACAAACGAGCCCATAGCAATAGAGGGCGAAATTTCGCCAAATCACCGATGGGGCGACAACCAAGATCGAGCATTAATGGAATCGTGGGGGTACCTTGGGGAAGTGACATAATGACCCTGAAGAACTTCCTCTCTGCTCTTGATAAGTCACCAATATCACAAGAGCCCCAAAGCTCGGCTCCATAAAGGGCAGAGCTAACTCCTCTTGCTGCGTAAATATCAATAATGGGGGCTATCGGTCTTATAGCACAGGAGCGCTGCTCCTTCACAAGAGCCCCTGTAACTCTTTTGTGAGATAACAGCATCTTGCATAAATGGGGGCCCCACTGCATATTATGGGATAAACGAATCCCTAAGTAGTCAAACACATCCACCCTCCCCAGAGGTTCGTCATTCAATTTTGGGGGGCGTATAGATTTTTTAGGGGGATTTAACACAAGATACTTTGTTTTGTCTCCATTGATTACCAGGCCCCGCTCTGTACAGAAGAGCTGGAAGTTGTTTAAGAGTTTTTGGAGGCCCATTGGGGTTTTGGAGAGCAAGAGTGTATCATCCGCGAAGAGGAGGGTGGGGATACGTTCCCCCGCCAGGGATGGTTCATCTGAGGGGTCTTTCAATAGATGCTCTACTACACCGTTAATATATAGAGAGAAAAGGGTGGGAGCTAGAACACATCCCTGGCGTACCCCTCTCTCTACCGGAATTCTGTTAGTTTTCTCACCATTTCTCCCCCACCTAACCTGGGCAAAGGTGTTTACATGCAGCCTTACCAATAGCAGGAGTAAGTAGTTGGGCACCCCCATGGCAGCAAGGACTTTCCAAAGAGCCTCCCTAGGTACTAGGTCAAAGGCAGTCTTCAGGTCGATAAAGGCGAGGTAAAGACTGCCGTTGCCCAAGACCACCACCTTCCAATACACAAGCAACAATCTGAACGCTTGCTCGATTGTACCGGTGCCTGCTCTGAAGCCAGCCTGGTAGTCGGAGAGGATGCCGTTTTCGTCGATCCATTGTAATAATCTGACCAACAACACCTTCCCGACCACCTTTTGCGTTATATCTAGCAGGCTTATGGGTCTGTAATTTGATGGGTCGTCCCTGGCCCCCTTTTTAAAGATGGGGACGACCTCCGCCCCTTTCCAGGATGCCGGGATTGGCGCTCCCCCGCTAATAGCATTAAGCAAACAGTTAATAAATTTACCCCATTTCGGGATATCTGCTCGCAGCAGATCCCCGGGTAAGCCGTCTGGGCCAGCTGCTTTTTGGGGCCTGATGGTAGTAATTGCATACTCCACTTCTTGAATCGAGAAAATGGAGTCTGCCACCCTGTTGTTTAATGGCAAAGCTGTACATAGCCTTCCAGTTGCTAGATCATCACTCCTTGTTGGCAAATCCGGAGTTGCTGGTGCCACCTCCCTTATATGTTTTTCATTAGAAATGTCCATGGAGAGGGCATTAGAGGTAGCACCTGATTGACTTGCATATAATTTAGAGAAGTGGTTGACCCAAGCTTGGCTGGTGATATTGCATGTAATGAAGTCAGCGTCAGGTCTATTTTTGGCTCTAATTATGTCCCAAAAACGCCTTGAGTCTTTCCCCAAACTTGCCTCTTTTAGAGAGCGCCAATGTTCTATTTCCCACTCCTTTTTAGCACTAGCCAGGGTTTTCTTATAATTTAGCCTAGCTCCCTGAATATCTCCTTGTGTTTTGCTTTTGACGGCCTTAATCAAAAGCGATTTGGCGTGCCTACAAGCAGGTGTGTACCACTCATGCTTTCCCTTAAGGAGCCCACTTGCCGCATTTTTGCCTACTTGATTCATTTTTAGGAATACATTCCCAATAGACTTGATGGTCTCCTCAAAAATAGGGGTAACCCGACCGAGATTTAGCTCACCCTTGTCTGAGCTATCCAGTTCCAATTCCAACTGTGCGTCTGTGAGTACTGAATTGATTGTATTTAACTTAGCTTCATCCTTCGCAACCATGTTCCATTTTAGGCGTTTCCCACACGAGGATACAGAAATTTTGTGGGCTGGGTTAAGGGATTTTGCGGTCTTTTCGTGAGGACATGGATTCCTGAGGGACAGTGAAAGCGAGTTATGATCGCTTTCAACTGTGGGCAGGACTACCATGTCCTGAACAAAACTCCAGAGAATGAAATCTAGCATGATGTAATCGATCCTAGAGGTATGGTTGACTCTATTAAACGTGGCCGCACCCAAAGGATCAGAACGCGTGCGGCCATTAGCTGCTCTTAGCCCGAATTCCAGCGTTAGGGCATTGAGCTGAATAGCAGTTTTGGACCATTTTTTAATCGGAGGGATGGTTAAAATCGGGATACCCCATCTATCATCATCCTCACTTGGGTCATAGATGTCGTCCTGTATAAGGGGCTCATAGGTGCAGTTGAAATCACCCGCAACCAAAACTTGGGATCCAGCTAAATTTTCATTCAGTGCCATTTCGAGGATAGATACTGTCGGGGATGAAGAGCCATATTTGGTACCTCTGGCGTATACATTATATAAGTCAAGGATGGGTCCTCTTTGGGAGCCTCTCAAAGAGATTTTTAAAATATCTGGAGAATTGATTAGCTTTGACTCAGTCTGGAGATTTAAGGCAATGCTTACCCAGGTGAGTAGGCCTCCCGAGGGACGGCCTGACCCATTTCTTGGAAGTACTGCAGGAACAAAGTGGGTAATATAGCCTACCCGATACACGGGTTCCAGGCTCCAAGTCTCTTGGAATAGGCAAATCGTATGTGCCTCTACTAGGGCATTCCACTCGGGCAGTTGAAGTTTCCTGTGGATGCCAGCTACATTCCAGCTTAGGATCTTTATAGTATCGCCCTGTTTAATACGAGTGTTTTTTTTTTGGAATACTGGAGCATTCAGGTCGCAGCAGAAAAACATCATGGCTCACAGGCTCAATGCAGGGCACAAGTGGTGCCTTCCCAGACCCTAATACAAGGGTAGGACGTAGGCAGTGGGAGGGGGTCTGCAGAGCTTCTTGAGGAGTAGGGTTAAGGGAGGATATAGGCTGGATAGGAGTTAAGCAGTTATTGGGTAGAAAGCAGTCTACGATTTGGACTGGGTTGGGGCTAGTGCATTCATTGTCCTCAGGGACAGATCCAGAACCCAATAATGGTCAGTCTACTTCTTCTAAGCAGCTGAATCTGTTAGCAAGTGGTATACCACTCCAGCCTTCAGAAAGAGCTGTTTCTCTACCCTCATAGCCTGGCCAAGCCTCCCTCTCCCTTCTGTTGTTCCAAGGTCTTACTTCAGACGTACCCCTATCGGGAGTGTCGTCACAACAATTTATAGGTGGATAAAAGGAAGAGAGTCTCCTCACCTTTATTCCGTCAATTTTGGGCCATGTATTACGACGGCAGATATAATCAGCCGTTCGAGAATTATCAAAGTTGACAATAATACAATCTCCCTGGATCTTTTTCTTCTCACTACCTATCCAAGGAACCCTACGCACCATAAGGATCCTGCTACTACAAGAGTGAGGGAGTGGTCTATTAACATTGAGCCAATGCTGTACCTTATTTTTTAAGGACCACGTTGGTTCTTCTTTGTGTGGCCTTAGCTCAGGAATACCAGTCATGATAACAACATATGGGTCGCTTTCTGGAGGTAAGTGTATAGGATGACCAAACTCACCCCTGAATTTGTCATTTTGAACTACTGACCCCATGGGTTTAGGTAAATTATTTTGGTGAACTGGCCCCGGTGTTTTTGCTACAGTATTTTGGTGTACTGACCCCGGGCATTTAGGTAGCGTGTTTTCTAAGGTTACACCAGAGGTAGGGGGTTTGGAGGGTTCACCAGCTTTCCTAGATGCAGCTGGCAAAGATTTTGCTGGCAAAGATTTTGATAGCGGATTTAAATCAACCGAGGGAGCGCTCGCCACTACCCGCTCCATCCTCAAGGTCGAGGGAGTAGCCCGCAACTCCTGATGGTTGGCCGATCCATCGCTCTTGGGTGCATTCAGAGATAAATTCATGGAGAATAGGTGCTTTTCGATGTTAGAAAGAGAAAGTACAATAGGTTGCACATATTCTCTAAAAAGTTCACCTAGTACACTTAAATGTTGGTTGTTAGCCTCACAAACTTTGCAACCCATGCCCAAAATGCTTGGATCACTAGGGGCCGGTGGAGTCGTTAGAGGGACTGCTGTATCTATGACTGCTTTATATAGGGCACTCTGGACAGGATTACTTTTGTTTTTCCCTGCTGCCTGGGTAATCAGAGTTTTATTCGGAACTTTGGAGTTACATTTTTTCGAAACCCTAGGCTTCTTCCGTTTGGGGATGGCACCCTCCCTTGCCCCCTTGGGTGATTTGAACTGGGCCCCTCCTGTCTTGGGCTTGAAAACAGGTTAGGCGTCCTCTCAAGATCTTTGCTTGAGTGCATATCTGAGAGGGCTAAGGAAGCTGACAGATCAACCGTATTAGGTACACCGTGTGTTTCGACCTGGACTTCAATGAGAGGCCTGATGGAGTTTGAGCTTATAGGTGTCTTAGCTAAAGCCATAGGGCCTAACGAGGAGCGTCTTGCTAATTCTAGATCTTGCGAAACTCTTCGCTCCAGGAGTGATATACCTTGATTAATGGCTTCATTTGCCCTAGATATATATTGGTCAATCGGGCCAGATGTACGCGCTACCCCCTGAGCGTTTTTGCTCCTAGCACCCCTCGTCATCCTGACAGACATGTACTAATATGTGGGACCTTCACACAGTTTGAGCTGAGCAGTTGGCAATTTGCCAGAAGGATTTCGGGCTGTATGTGTCTAGGTAGAATAACTGCAATACCACATCAAGATATAAATGTCAATGGGGTGGCCCAGTCCAGTCTTACCCGGTCTTTAACGGGCTTAAACGGGCCCGCCCTTGGCCCGGGCTTCGCCCGGGCGCTGCCCGCGCGCGTCCCGCGCTGCGGGAAGCGCCCTGGTCAGATAAGGGCTACCAGCTGCTCCTCGTGATGCGCGTCAGGCGTCAAGCGCGCTAGGGCCTCTGGGGGTTGTAGTTTTCCTCCTCGTTCTGTCGTTCCCCTCACGGCTTCGCTGGAGAAAGTACCAGGCAGTATGTGGGGTCAGGGAGATGTTCTGCGTGCCAGCCGTTCCCCTCACGGCGATTGCAGGAGTCTCAATGCGCGTCCCGCGCTGCGGGAAGCGCCCTGGTCAGATAAGGGCTACCAGCTGCTCCTCGTGATGCGCGTCAGGCGTCAAGCGCGCTAGGGCCTCTGGGGGTTGTAGTTTTCCTCCTCGTTCTGTCGTTCCCCTCACGGCTTCGCTGGAGAAAGTACCAGGCAGTATGTGGGGTCAGGGAGATGTTCTGCGTGCCAGCCGTTCCCCTCACGGCGATTGCAGGAGTCTCAATGTGGTCAGAGACTACAATAAACTCTTTACCCCACAAAAATTTCCTCAGTTTACGAACAGCCCAGTACACCGCTAGAGCCTCTTTCTCAACCACAGAATAGTTACACTCTGCGCCTCTAAGAGGCCTGGATATGAATAAAATAGTATTATCCCTTGCTTCACCAGACTGTAGTAACACCGCACCCAGTCCTTTTGAGCTGGCATCAGTCATCACATAAGACTCTTTCATAGGGTCAAAACTGGAAAGGTCTGGAGCTCTATTCAGACACTCCTTAATCAAATCAAACTCAGCATTACAAGATTCATCCCACTTGAACTCACTCCCTTTCTTTAGCAATGCCCTGATCTTTTCAGTATTCTGAGCAAAACCGGGAACAAACTTATTATAAAACTCAGCCATCCCCAAAAATTTTGTGAGTTCATCTCTACTCGTAGGATAATTCAACTTACAAATGGCTTCTACCAGAGAAGGTTTTGGCTTGATTCCTGACCCTGAAATCACATGCCCCAGGTACTCAATCTCTTTTACATCAAATTTGCACTTGTCCAATCTGAGGGTGAGACCAGAATCCTCCAACCTAGAGAGAACTTGATTCATCCTTTCATTGTGTTCTCTCAAACTCGACCCATACACAAGAACGTCATCTTGATAAATTTTGACTCCACCAACATCCCTTAACGCATTCTCCATCACCCTTTGAAACACTGATGCAGCTGATATTAGACCAAAAGGCATTCTAAGAAATTTAAAGGTGCCAAACGGCGTGATGAAAGCCGTCAAATCTTGGCACGAGGGGTGGAGTCTGACCTGATGGTAGGCTGAAGATAGGTCTAGCGTAGAAAAGTGTGTGGCCCCATTTAACGAGGATAACATTTCAGTAATGTTTGGAAGAGGATAATGATCCACAATCACAGCTTTATTCAATTGTCTCAAATCAATACACAATCTGGCTTCTCCGTTGGCCTTCCGGGCCATAACTACCGGAGAAACCCACTCTGTGGCTTCAATCTCTTGAATGACCCCACCATCAAGCAATTTCTTCAACTCATCTTTCCTCTTGTCTCTTACCAATAAAGGAACATTCCTGACTTTGGCCACGACAGGAATGGAATCCTTTCTTAGTTTAATAAGATGTACATATTTTCTAAGGCACCCTAGTTTTTTCTCAAAAACTTTAGGAAATTTACTTATCCATACACTGTTATCAGAGATGGAAGCAACCTTGGGTAGATCTCTCAAGCACACCGAAGGAGATTCATTAGGATCTAAATAAACTCCAAGATTACGTTGGTGTGACCAACTGATCAAAGAGTCCCCTTTCATTGAGACATAAATCTTCCCCGCGGTGATCCTTCCTTTAAAATCTATTGTTCCCATAAAATATCCCAATAGATTTATAACTTGACCACCATAACCTCTAGGGACAATATCTGGTTTCAATAGCTTCACTTTAGTGGATAGACATTTTTCATAAAAGATTTTTGGTACTAAAGTGATCTTGGCACCAGAATCAAACAACATGTCTACGTGATTATCATTAACCAGCACTTCCTCTATAGGTCCATCTGCCCCTTGACTGCATATCTGAGATACAATCAGATCAGCCTCATCTTGCTCATAGATGCCAACCTCCCTCACATTTTTTGTATTTTTGCTAGACCTACAGCACTTGGACAAATGCCCCTTTCTTTTACAAATGGAACATATGGTTTTCCATCCGGGACAGTCTTTGAAATTAGCTACATGTTCTGTGTTTCCACACCTAAAGCACTTTACAGGAAATTTGGGATTCCAGTTTTGACGTATGACTTTGGAGGAACCTTCACCAGTTTGTAACGATGACCTGACTAGTTTGTCAGAATCCACGGATGACTTCGCTTTAATTTCTTTGACATCAGTGCTTGCGCTTTTGTCAGTGTCCGAACCCTTTTTTATAGCTTCTGAACATGCCTTAGAGTGTTCATGCATTTTTAATGTGGTGATAACTTCTTCTAAAAGTGGATTGTCTTTTTGCCAAAGAGCATCTTTCGCCTTCTCAATCGAAGAACCCAACATGAGCTGGTCCCTAAGTCTTTCCTCCAGACTACCAGCGAACGAACAAGTGGAAGCCAGTTTGCGCAATGCGGTAACATACTGCTCCACAGATTCATCATGCCTTTGAACTCTCTTACCAAAATGATATCTCTCTAAAATCATGCTCATTTTTGGAAGGTAATGCAAATCCATTTTCTTAATACAGATTTCGTACTCATTGAGGGAGTCCCCATCAGGTAGATCTGGGAGATGTTCAAAGACTTCCTGGCCCTCTGAGCCTAGGCAATGTAAGAATAGAGCGGATTTTCTTTCTGCACTCAGAGACGTACCGCACACCCTGGCGTAATTGGCAAAAACCTTTTTCCATTTTATCCATGGAATAGTGGGATCACCAGGAGCGGACAGAAAGAAAGGCGGAGCAGTGACATTCTGCATGACCGCAAAGAGAAGAAGTGAATAGCAAAAAACAAAAGATAGAATGTAAAATATGTGATCACGCAACAAAACCTCTTCTTTATCTAAAATAAACAGTTGCCTTTGTCTGCATCACTTAAGGTACCTAAGCATATTGTAAAACAATGAGGCATGCACATCAACACCTTGTAACCCCTAAACGCCTCAATCAAGCAAAACAGAAAATGATCTGCAAATGAAGAGAGCTGAGCAGATCAGCGCAGGGAGAGAAAACGAGGCTGTGCAGATCAGCGCTGTCACTAAATGTCCAGAAAAGTCATTGTAATCCCAAAAACGATCTGCCATGAAAAACCATAAAGCTGTGCAGATCAGCGTTGCCAAAATGTGTAAATACAAGACAGTACCTTGTTTTTCAGCCTTGGAACCTCTAATTGCCTCCGCTTGCGTGTGCTCCGTAAGCGGAAATAGCTGTTTCCAAACGCAGAGTGAGTTGCCAGGTAACCCTGCGAAAGACGGCGGAGACTGCGACGTGTACGGACTGACGTCAAAGCTTCCCCCGTTGCTTGGTGACTGTAAACAACAGCGGAGACTGCAGCATGTACGGAGCAACGTCAAAGCTTCCGACGTTACTTGCTGACAATAAACAGCTTGCGCCCAGCGCGGGGTGAGTTGCTAGGCAACGCTGCGACTGCGCACAAGCTTCCAGAAGTTAAAAAAAAAAAAAAAAAACTTTATTCATGCCTGCGAGTGTCCGACCCCTTTCTTCAGGATTCTTCGGGGCAGAAGCAAACGGCACGGCACAGTGGGCAGCTGCACCACAGACGCTCTCCAAAGGCCAGGCAAATCACCGCGGCAGCAATCGTGGTCCCGATAGGACCTCTCACACGCCTCGATGATCGGCAGTGAAAGCCTCAGCAGATGAGTGCGCAAAATGAATCCGAGGCAGCCCAAAGTCCAAAGAAAACGTCGTGAGGAGATAGCAGCGAGTTGGGGTCTCTTGACGATTTCCAGTCGTCGCCACACATGTGTTTTGCTTCCATCTCTGATAACAGTGTATGGATAAGTAAATTTCCTAAAGTTTTTGAGAAAAAACTAGGGTGCCTTAGAAAATATGTACATCTTATTAAACTAAGAAAGGATTCCATTCCTGTCGTGGCCAAAGTCAGGAATGTTCCTTTATTGGTAAGAGACAAGATGAAAGATGAGTTGAAGAAATTGCTTGATGGTGGGGTCATTCAAGAGATTGAAGCCACAGAGTGGGTTTCTCCGGTAGTTATGGCCCGGAAGGCCAACGGAGAAGCCAGATTGTGTATTGATTTGAGAGAATTAAATAAAGCTGTGATTGTGGATCATTATCCTCTTCCAAACATTACTGAAATGTTATCCTCGTTAAATGGGGCCACACACTTTTCTACGCTAGACCTATCTTCAGCCTACCATCAGGTCAGACTCCACCCCTCGTGCCAAGATTTGACGGCTTTCATCACGCCGTTTGGCACCTTTAAATTTCTTAGAATGCCTTTTGGTCTAATATCAGCTGCATCAGTGTTTCAAAGGGTGATGGAGAATGCGTTAAGGGATGTTGGTGGAGTCAAAATTTATCAAGATGACGTTCTTGTGTATGGGTCGAGTTTGAGAGAACACAATGAAAGGATGAATCAAGTTCTCTCTAGGTTGGAGGATTCTGGTCTCACCCTCAGATTGGACAAGTGCAAATTTGATGTAAAAGAGATTGAGTACCTGGGGCATGTGATTTCAGGGTCAGGAATCAAGCCAAAACCTTCTCTGGTAGAAGCCATTTGTAAGTTGAATTATCCTACGAGTAGAGATGAACTCACAAAATTTTTGGGGATGGCTGAGTTTTATAATAAGTTTGTTCCCGGTTTTGCTCAGAATACTGAAAAGATCAGGGCATTGCTAAAGAAAGGGAGTGAGTTCAAGTGGGATGAATCTTGTAATGCTGAGTTTGATTTGATTAAGGAGTGTCTGAATAGAGCTCCAGACCTTTTCAGTTTTGACCCTATGAAAGAGTCTTATGTGATGACTGATGCCAGCTCAAAAGGACTGGGTGCGGTGTTACTACAGTCTGGTGAAGCAAGGGACAATACTATTTTATTCATATCCAGGCCTCTTAGAGGCGCAGAGTGTAACTATTCTGTGGTTGAGAAAGAGGCTCTAGCGGTGTACTGGGCTGTTCGTAAACTGAGGAAATTTTTGTGGGGTAAAGAGTTTGTTGTAGTCTCTGACCACAAACCGTTGAAAGAAGTTTTTGGAAAAAAGGGGATTGACCGTGTGTCACATAGGATAAGGAGATGGGTTGTGGTGTTGCAGGAGTTTGAATTTGATGTTCATTATTTGCCAGGGGCTAACAATATTCTTGCTGATTGTTTGTCAAGACTTGGTGGCACCACGGTCTCTGATGAAAATGATGATGAGGAAGATTACTTTCTTGGCGAATGTTCTGGGGATGAATGGAGTGTGTGTTTAGTCACCCAGGGGGTGGTTACTGAAGAAGAATGGAATGCAGTAATGAGGGATGATGCTGTTCTTCAGCATGTGGTCTGTTTTGTCCGTGATGGGTGGTGTGAAAAACACATGTGTGACATAGCTGTTGATGTTCTTGGGCCGGTCAAGGTGAAATCTCGAGATCAGTATGTTTTGGTCTGTGTGGATATGTTCTCGAGGTGGCCAGTCATTAAGATAGTAAACAGTGTGGATTCTGCTGCGGTCATTAACTTTCTCGATGACCTATTTTCTGGTGAGGGTTTGCCAGCATCTGTGTTGACTGACAATGGTGTGCAGTTTGTGTCCAGAATTGTGGAGGAGTTTCTCAGTGAAAGAGGAATTAAACATAAACGGGCTTCCTTGTATCATCCTGATTGTAATGGTGTGGTTGAGAGGTTTGTGAGGGTGCTCAAGGAGGCCATGCAATTGGCGTTAATGTCTGAGTATGACTGGGAGGAGGCGGTCAATAAAAAAGTATATGAGTATAGGGTCACTCCTCATTCCTCTACTGGAGTATCTCCTTTTACTCTTTTTAGAGGAAGGGTGCCTAGCACGCAGGTGAATCCTCTTTGGGTGACATCAAGAAGGTTGGAAACAGGTGGTGTTATTGACAAAACTGAAGGTTGGAGGGATCGTGAGATGGATAAAATGATAAAAAGAAAAGAGTTGTATGACACCAGGAAGGGTGTTAAAAAAACTGTTATTCAAGTGGGTGATTGGGTCAGAGTAAAGCTGCCTGAAAGGAAGTTTGGGAAGTCTAAGTTTGGTCAACCTATTAGGTGTAACCAGACTTTTAGGTAATGCTGTCAGAACTCAAGATCATAGAGTTTGGAATCTTAACAGGATTGCAAAATGTCCTTCTAGTTGTGTGGAAGAAGGTTTGTCTCATGCATTGCCGGTTCCCTCTCTTCCCTCACTCCCGGTATTGTCGAGACCTGTCAGGTTGAGGAGAGTTCCTCAACGATTTCAAGATTAAGTTTTATTATTTTGTATGGTACTTTTTGTTTGCGTGGTAATTTTGGCTTTGGGTTTGTTTCGTTTGGAAAAGAGGGAGGTGATGTAGAGTTCTAAGTGAAAAGAGGGAGGCAATGTGGCATTCTAGAGTGTGTATATGTCACCTGGCTATGTCATGCTGGGTTGATGCATTCTAGTGTGGAATGCATCTGAAGGAGAATGTTACCTCTTGAAGACAGAAAGTCAGTTGCTGTTAGGAGTTGAAGGATGGGGTCTCTTGCATATCTCCTACAATAAAGAACCTACAAAGCTTACCTTGTTCCTGTCATCTGTTTCCTGCATCTTCATTACTTCATTTTGGCGACGACTGGAAATCGTCAAGAGACCCCAACTCGCTGCTATCTTCTCACGACGTTTTCTTTGGACTTTGGGCTGCCTCGGATTCATTTCGCGCACTCCTCTGCTGAGGCTTTCACTGCCGATCATCGAGGCGTGTGGGAGGTCCTATCGGGACCACGATTGCTGCCGCGGTGATTTGCCTGGCCGTTGGAGAGCGTCTGTGGTGCAGCTGCCCACTGTGCCGTGCCGTTTGCTTCTGCCCCGAAGAATCCTGAAGAAAGGGGTCGGACACTCGCAGGCATGAATAAAGATTTTTTTGTTTTTTTTTTAACTTCTGGAAGCTTGTGCGCAGTCGCAGCGTTGCCTAGCAACTCACCCCGCGCTGGGCGCAAGCTGTTTATTGTCACCAAGTAACGTCGGAAGCTTTGACGTCGCTCCATACACGCTGCAGTCTCCGCTATTGTTTACAGTCACCAAGCAACGGGGGAAGCTTTGACGTCAGTCCGTACACGTCGCAGTCTCCGCCGTCTTTCGCAGGGTTACCTGGCAACTCACTCTGCGTTTGGAAACAGCTATTTCCGCTTACGGAGCACACGCAAGCGGAGGCAATTAGAGGTTCCAAGGCTGAAAAACAAGGTACTGTCTCGTATTTACACATTTTGGCAACGCTGATCTGCACAGCTTTATGGTTTTTCATTGCAGATCGTTCGCAGATCGTTTTAACATTACCAAGGTGCTGCCAGTTATCTATTCATATTGACAACGCTGTTCTGCACAGCTTTATGGTCTTTCATGGCAGATCGTTTTTGGGATTACAATGACTTTTCTGGACATTTAGTGACAGCGCTGATCTGCACAGCCTCGTTTTCTCTCCCTGCGCTGATCTGCTCAGCTCTCTTCATTTGCAGATCATTTTCTGTTTTGCTTGATTGAGGAGTTTAGGGGTTACAAGGTGTTGATGTGCATGCCTCATTGTTTTACAATATGCTTAGGTACCTTAAGTGATGCAGACAAAGGCAACTGTTTATTTTAGATAAAAGAAGAGGTTTTGTTGCGTGATCACATATTTTACATTCTATCTTTTGTTTTTTGCTATTCACTTCTTCTCTTTGCGGTCATGCAGAACGTCACTGCTCCGCCTTTCTTTCTGTCAGCTCCTGGTGATCCCACTATTCCATGGATAAAATGGAAAAAGGTTTTTGCCAATTACGCCAGGGTGTGCGGTACGTCTCTGAGTGCAGAAAGAAAATCCGCTCTATTCTTACATTGCCTAGGCTCAGAGGGCCAGGAAGTCTTTGAACATCTCCCAGATCTACCTGATGGGGACTCCCTCAATGAGTACGAAATCTGTATTAAGAAAATGGATTTGCATTACCTTCCAAAAATGAGCATGATTTTAGAGAGATATCATTTTGGTAAGAGAGTTCAAAGGCATGATGAATCTGTGGAGCAGTCTGTTACCGCATTGCGCAAACTGGCTTCCACTTGTTCGTTCGCTGGTAGTCTGGAGGAAAGACTTAGGGACCAGCTCATGTTGGGTTCTTCGATTGAGAAGGCGAAAGATGCTCTTTGGCAAAAAGACAATCCACTTTTAGAAGAAGTTATCACCACATTAAAAATGCATGAACACTCTAAGGCATGTTCAGAAGCTATAAAAAAGGGTTCGGACACTGACAAAAGCGCAAGCACTGATGTCAAAGAAATTAAAGCGAAGTCATCCGTGGATTCTGTCAAACTAGTCAGGTCATCGTTACAAACTGGTGAAGGTTCCTCCATCCTCGTCGCCAAAATGAAGTAATGAAGATGCAGGAAACAGATGACAGGAACAAGGTAAGCTTTGTAGGTTCTTTATTGTAGGAGATATGCAAGAGACCCCATCCTTCAACTCCTAACAGCAACTGACTTTCTGTATTCAAGAGTATTCAAGAGGTAACATTCTCCTTCAGATGCATTCCACACTAGAATGCATCAACCCAGCATGACATAGCCAGGTGACATATACACACTCTAGAATGCCACATTGCCTCCCTCTTTTCACTTAGAACTCCTCAAGAAATCCTCAAATATGAGAAAGGAAAGCAAGTATTATAGAGCCGCCAGAACATGGAATCAAAACTAAGAGTGAGGAACAAATGAGTGAAGGAATACGCAGAAATTGAGAATCTCAGTGAAAAAGAGGGTTTGAAAACTGACCCGATGTTTAAAATTGGACCAACCTCAATAAAGTAGATATCAAAGAGCAAACGTCCAAATGATAGAATCAAAAAAGCGGTTGGTTGTCTGTAGCAGAACATCAGAGATTGCTAGTTTTGCTTGTAAAAATCATACTCACATGATATCAACGGTGGCAAACTGCGCAGACCGTTAGAGAACTATGGTAAAAAGTCGCTGCTAAGAGTTGTTGTGGAATCCGCTCACTCATATGATCCGAACAAAAGACCAATGTCCCAGTAGTAAGTTTCAAGCCCGGAATGTCGGTATCTGCTGTATTGTCTCTATAATCTATGTGTTCCACACATTATAATATGTAAATCTTTGAGAATGGAGTCAAAAGGTGGCGTGCTGCTTGAGCCGTGAAACAGTATGTTCTAATAATACTATTTTATGATCTGCTTACACTTCAGATATAGAAGGTAAAATTATCTCCAAGCCGTTGCACACAAATGTGTGAAAATGCAATGGATTAACCAACTAGATAGGTTGTTCCCAAAGTGAACATTCTAGGTGTGTCCATAGTAAGCTCTGATCTATGTAACATGTTGTCGTCTGTGTATGACATACCTATACATATCCAACTTCTCCAACCCAAGATTCAGATCATCCTGGTTTAAGAGCGTCCCAAGACACAGACCCAAATGAGAGCATTTCTGGGCCTCACTGGGTATCAGATGAGGTTTGAGAAGAAATATGGAAACATTGTTTACCACTGACTAAGCTGACTTCAACTAGACAGGTTGTTCCCAAAGTAAACATTCTAGGTATGTCCATAGTAAGCTCTGATCTGTGTAACATGTTGTCGTCTGTGTGTGACATACCTATACATATCCAACTTCTCCAACCCAAGATTCAGATCATCCTGGATTAAGAGCGTCCCAAAACACAGACCCATATGAGAGCATTTCTGGGCCTCACTGGGTATCAGATGAGGTTTGGGAAGAAGTATGGAAACATTGTTTCCCCCTGACTAAGCTGACTTCCAAAAAAGCAACCTAGGAATGTAATCTGAACAGAAGTATGTTAGAAGGCATTTGACACTTTGAAGGAGGCCATGACCAGAGCATCTTTTGACTTGACCAGATTAAAAAATGCAATTTGGCCCATCGAAAGATTTTTTTGCAGGTCTAAACACTCCTTTTAAATGTTAATGAGTCACCGCTAAGCAGGCCTTATTGCCCATAAGGAAGGGTGCAGGGAATTTGAAAATAGGACATGTACCAAGCTAATGCTAAACATATCCTTACAGTGACTAGCACCTAAAAACTTTCACTGTAGCAAGGCTTGCTGTCCGTAGAGAACCACTGGGATGCATTATTACATTTTTTAGTGATATATTTGGCTAGGAGACATTAGAATTGTCATTCAAAAATTCTTTGTAATATTTATTAAAGTCTGTTTCAATGGTGAAATCAGATTTGTAATAAATTGAAGGCGAGGGTACTTTTAGAAAGCTTCTTGTCCCTGCGTAAAGCCTCCGGAGGCTAATTTTTATTAGCCTCCAACTGCTGCCCACTGAGTGCTCAAGCCGTGAATGAGGTGAAAAAACCGCTTCCACAGCAGAGACAAAGGCCTGGATCTGGGGAGGTGTTTCTTATTTTGGCAGGATGACCATTTGGCCAGTGCCTATGAGTTTAATTTATTCAAAAAGACCCCCCTCATCAAAGGAAGATGTCTGATCACACATAGGCAGGCAACTTGTTTTGTTTTCCAGTCAGGCAGGCACCAATCCCAGTGGAATATATCACAACAGGAGAGGCAACTCTCCTCATTATATCTTATTTTCTTTTTCAAATTTCAGTAGTTCAGTGAAAGAAGCAGGATTCTTCAGCAATTGTAGAAAGATTATTAGTTAAATTGATCATAAAATAAGACGACAACCAATGTTTTTCACTTCCACATCAAAAGAACTTCTTCAGGGCTAAGAGGTACAAACCTTTGGAATCTCCAGTGTCAGCATTTGGACTATAGATTGTCTCCCTATCTGTTATTAATTAGTAGTGGCTATTAAAGGACTGTTACACCTGTTACCCTTAGGAGGCTCCTCCCCCAAACTTTTCACCTTCATCCTCCTATGTTTTTTATTTTGTTTTTTACTGACCATAATACTTTGTGCACTTTAACATTGCTAACCAGTATTAAAGTGCTTGTTCTCACTCCCTACAACACAGGGTAAAGTTGACTTACACCTGATTGTCATATTCAATTTACTTTTAATTCCCTAGTAAAGTGGTATAACATATTTTCAGGGTCTGTAAATTAAATGCTACTGTTGGGCCTGCAGCACTTATTATGCCATCCACTTCAGTAGCTCCTTAAAACATGTCCCAGGTCGGCCATTGCAGCCTGTATGCAGTTTTGAAGATTGCAGTTTGCTTGGCAATATAATACATTTGCAAAGCCAAAAACATCTTTTTTATAATAAATAAGTCACACAGAAGACAGGCCCTAGAGAGCACGTAGGGCAGGGTGCATTGTAATTAAAAGGTTAGTCAAATACTTTTAGGTTTTACATGTCCTGGTAGTGAAAAACTCTAATTCATTTTTCACTACTGTGAGGCCTACCTCTCTCATAGGATGACACAGGGTTACTTTATTATATTTAGTTAGTGCTAACCATTGATTAGGAACAGGTAGGAATGTCATGCTTGCTATCTGAGGAATTGTAATTTAAAATCCTCTTTAATGGTAAAATCAGATTTTAAGTCACAATTCTGAAAATGACACTTTTAGGAAGTTGTACAAAAGGGGGTGGTGATGGACAGAGCATCAGAACCAATCAAACACTCACACCCAGTCAACAGATCTGGGTTTGATCCATCACCGTTCTTTAGCCCACTCTGCCACCCCAGTTCAGACATGGCCATATGCAAATCAGACTGACCCTGTGCCTCATGGGAACAGTCCAGCCCGAACTGCCAAGCCATGCCTTTCCTGGACCGGAAACAAGCTTCCTAGGACCGGTTTCTGGCATTTCAGCCGTCTTCAGCCAGGCTTGCTTGAATCCAGTGGCAAAGTGAGCAAGGGACTCACGTCTGAGCATACCCTGCCAACTTATGGCAAACAAAGCGGTACAAAAGGGGGTGGTGATGGACAGAGCATCAGAACCAATCAAACACTCACACCCAGTCAACAGATCTGGGTTTGATCCATCACCGTTCTTTAGCCCACTCTGCCACCCCAGTTCAGACATGGCCATATGCAAATCAGTCTGACCCTGTGCCTCATGGGAACAGTCCAGCCCGAACTGCCAAGCCATGCCTTTCCTGGACCGGAAACAAGCTTCCTAGGTCCGGTTTCTGGCATTTCAGCCGTCTTCAGCCAGGCTTGCTTGAATCCAGTGGCAAAGTGAGCAAAGGACTCACGTCTGAGCATACCCTGCCAACTTATGGCGAACAAAGCGGTACAAAAGGGGGTGGTGGTGATGGACAGAGCATCAGAACCAATCAAACACTCACACCCAGTCAACAGATCTGGGTTTGATCCATCACCGTTCTTTAGCCCACTCTGCCACCCCAGTTCAGACATGGCCATATGCAAATCAGTCTGACCCTGTGCCTCATGGGAACAGTCCAGCCCGAACTGCCAAGCCATGCCTTTCCTGGACCGGAAACAAGCTTCCTAGGACCGGTTTCTGGCATTTCAGCCGTCTTCAGCCAGGCTTGCTTGAATCCAGTGGCAAAGTGAGCAAGGGACTCACGTCTGAGCATACCCTGCCAACTTATGGCGAACAAAGCGGTACAAAAGGGGGTGGTGATGGACAGAGCATCAGAACCAATCAAACACTCACACCCAGTCAACAGAACCGGGTTTGATCCATCACCGTTCTTTAGCCCACTCTGCCACCCCAGTTCAGACATGGCCATATGCAAATCAGTCTGACCCTGTGCCTCATGGGAACAGTCCAGCCCGAACTGCCAAGCCATGCCTTTCATGGACCGGAAACAAGCTTCCTAGGACCGGTTTCTGGCATTTCAGCCGTCTTCAGCCAGGCTTGCTTGAATCCAGTGGCAAAGTGAGCAAGGGACTCACGTCTGAGCATACCCTGCCAACTTATGCCGAACAAAGCGGTACAAAAGGGGGTGGTGATGGACAGAGCATCAGAACCAATCAAACACTCACACCCAGTCAACAGATCTGGGTTTGATCCATCACCGTTCTTTAGCCCACTCTGCCACCCCAGTTCAGACATGGCCATATGCAAATCAGTCTGACCCTGTGCCTCATGGGAGCAGTCCAGCCCGAACTGCCAAGCCATGCCTTTCCTGGACCGGAAACAAGCTTCCTAGGACCGGTTTCTGGCATTTCAGCCGTCTTCAGCCAGGCTTCCTTGAATCCAGTGGCAAAGTGAGCAAGGGACTCACGTCTGAGCATACCCTGCCAACTTATGGCGAACAAAGCGGTACAAAAGGGGGTGGTGATGGACAGAGCATCAGAACCAATCAAACACTCACACCCAGTCAACAGATCTGGGTTTGATCCATCACCGTTCTTTAGCCCACTCTGCCACCCCAGTTCAGACATGGCCATATGCAAATCAGTCTGACCCTGTGCCTCATGGGAACAGTCCAGCCCGAACTGCCAAGCCATGCCTTTCCTGGACCGGAAACAAGCTTCCTGGGTGTGAGTGTTTGATTGGTTCTGATGCTCCGTCCATCACCACCCCCTTATGTACCACTTTTAGGAAGTTGGCCTTTTCTTATCCCAAAGATTTGGTGCCTGCAGCCTATTCCTGAGCCACATGACTAGGTGTGAGTGACAGTTAGCCTTATATTTTCCTCCTAGACAACCACATAATATAGGCCTGAATGACCAGCACAGGTAGCTTGGGAGGTGGCAGAGCTAGGCACAGACCCACTCTCACATCAATAGGACTGAGGCCTGCTCTTACACAAAGAAATTCACACAAGTACATTGTGCCTGTAGCTAGGATGGGGCTAGGGTAGGGCATTCCTAGCAACTTTAAAGGGCACCTTCTAGAAACTTCTCCCACTTCAAAGGTGGCACCAGGGATAACATGGGGACTCTCAGGCCCATTATTCAGTTCATTCCTGGACCTGTGGAAGGACTCTCAGAGGCCTGCCTTCTGCTGTGGCGTGCTGTGTACTTCAGAGGGACTTATTTGCTGAACCAAGAAGAACTGCTCTGCTGCCTGAAGCCTGCTTGGAGCCCCAGAATTCAAGTTATTCTCCGGAACCCAGGACTTCCAGAAGTTAATCTAGGGCTAGTTGGCTGGGCTCCTAATCAGAGCCTCAGGGACAGAAAAGGCACCAACCATTTTGGAGCCATACTGGACCTTGTCTGAGTGAGTCCTCTCCCTTCAAGTGGTACCTCACCAGTCTTGGACGCTTGGATGTGGTGCTAAAGGAGCCCAGATTGCCAAAATCCAAAAATTAGGACTTTTTTGGCTAAAAAGACTGGGATGTACCTGCTCGTCAATCATCACCAGGAATTGCCTGTTGATGTGACTTTGTGTCAGCACCCATTACATTCTTCTCTGCAGCAGCAAATCCGTATGAGTGGCTCTTTGCAAAAGGAGCATCCGGCCTTGTGGACTCCTTGTTGGCTACAGCCTGAAGCTTGTCCTGCTAGAGATTTTCAACTTCCAAAAAAAGAGGCTAATTCCGAATGGAGAAATCTTCACCGTGACTTTGTCCAGCGGCTGCCAAGCAATAATGCCTCTTCCTCGGACACCTCCAGCCACCTTGTCCTGGTGAACTTTTGCTTGCAAGTCCGAAGGTGAGCTGGGACCAAGCCCAATCCACTCTTTGAATCCAAACCATGCTCCAACGCGGTTGGCCATAACTTTCATCTTCACCAAGGTCAAGGGTGACCAGATGCTGCTGTTGGCGCTTTGATCTTCTAGGTGCTAGTTTTCACTATAAACTTTCAAAATTCATAACTCCAGTTCTAGTGATTGGATTTTGGCCATTTTGGTGTCGAATATTGGATTAAAATGCACTCTTAGTTAAGCCTGACTGCTTTTGTGCCAAGTTACCAGAGGGATTAGACAGGCTAATTTTGTTCCTTTTTTTGGTTCACTCTGACAGAGATTGTGGCTGCTCCTTCTCCCCCCCTCAAGCAGCAGCCCAATTTCTTTCAAGGACTACACAATCCTCAAGAGTGATAGTCCAATGTTCTGCTGTGGTCATGAATAGAAGTGTAGGGCACCAAAATTGGACCCTTATTGACATTTCCTAGGTATATTCTTAGTGGTGACGTTATATGTTGGAGTTTAATAATCGGATTCTCAATACAGTGACTTGCAATTTTTGAGCTGCAACATGTTTACATGATTTTTATGTTTCAACAGTTTTTTGGCCATAGTTGTATTGAAAGAGACACAGCAAGTGGTGCTGAAATGTTACTCTGCAATGTGAAATGACTGTAACAAATGTATGCAACAAACTTGAAACAATATGTCTGATGTCAACATAAGAACCAGCACAGCACCAGTACATTTTTGTCTTTTGAAAGAGATTGTTAACGGACCTGTATTCAAGATGCAACTAACTGCTATTGACGTCCTTTGCTGGCAACTTCCTTACCAGCCCTAGCACCTGGATTTCTGTTTCAATTGTATGAGTATCCCAGAACATGCTATGCCCAGAAAACAACAGCAACATGGTTCAGTTGCATACCCATGATACCACAGGTTTAAATGACACAGGTGTGCTATTCGCTTTCTCTCAATTGTCATTTAGCAGCACAAACAAAGCATTTCAAAGATGCAAGGGGGTGTGGCACAAGGCAAGTTCTGTACTTCTTATATTCTCAATTCCACCCCTTGTTTGAAATATTTTGGGAGTAAAGATTTCGATACCACACTTTTTTACCTACACCCTAATTTCTATTGTATATGCTTTGTGGAAGAAGATCATTTTCAAATCATCGCTGCAATGTGAGTAAGCGCACAACACTCCTATGAGCTGATTCAAAATGTAAAAGACTCTTCAAATAAGTAATAACTAAAGGGGGTAATCCAAAGCTGACTGTTTCTGTTTTTGTACATGTTGATGACAAGCCTTCTTGTAGATAGCCACATTTAAAATATTGCCAAATACAGGTAAAGTCACTATGATGGATAGTACCTACGTTCCGCCAACATAAAGTGGAACATCTTGCTGTCTTTTACTGCGGCCTGAATCGGATTTATTTTAATCCAAAATAGTTTTTTCCTGTATTGAGAAGAAATTTTGGCCAATAAAAAACCGTAGGGAAAGGGAAAAGCAATGAAGATATTTAAATAAAATATTAACATTTTGATTAGTAGTTTGTTTTATTGTAGGAAAAAATTATTTCTCATTGAACCCTATACCTCCCAAATATCAAGAACCAGTTAGAGGTTTACCATTTTGTTATGTTGTTATGTTGGACCTATGTATATATAACGTGCATAGTACAATCAGTCTGGGAGATTTAATAAATAATAACTTTAATATACTTTACATTCATTATTACCTATATTTATCATAGACATTGGTTATCATGGTTTGTTAGAGACTACAGTGGCAAGGCTCACAAAGAAACTGTGATGAACTAGACAGCATATTTACAATAAGCACAGGCAACGCAAATATGTCTGGCATTGGCATGCAGACTCAATGGTTAAATTAAAGTTTTTTTTATTGCAAGCATATTCTGCAAAAAGAAACAAGCATTGGCAGAGCCAAATAGGTCTGGCATTGTCGGTCAGAATTTTGGCAATTCTTGTTTTGCCATGGTTTTTGCAAATCTTTATCACTTGGGGGGCTGGCAGGGTGTCTGCCAGTCTGGAAAAAAACACTTATTAAAGGCAAAAATGTTTTTGGGTCTCAAAAAAGCACACATTACCATAGTACTACCTGGCATTGAAGGGAACTTCTTTGTGTATGGAAGTGTTCCTTGTGAAAGGGTGACATGCCGTAACTCAAAGTGAAATCAGCCAATCGCTTAAGTGGGGTGATGTGTTGCCCCTTGATGTGTGCTTGGTTGTGCTGGAGAAAAATGTGAATGACACAACCACAGACTAATAGATGAAGTGTGGCTGAAAATCTCTACATGTAATTATCCAATATACATTAGTTTAGTAAAATGAAAAGGTCTTGGCTAACACAGATCTAAAAAATCTATTCCAGTCATTGCACCTTTCACGGCCAGCCTCTTTGCTGTGAGAAAGAAAGAAGAGAAGATGAAAGAGAGAAAACAGGAAATATAAAGATAATGGAAGAAAAGAAATAAAGAAATAAGAAAAGAAGGAAGTCAAGAATGAAATAAGAAATCAAGAAATATGGGAGGCAACAAAGAAGGAAAGAAGGATGGCAAAAACGAAAGGAGGAAAAAGGGAAGGGAAGAAAGAAGAAAGTGAAGAAAAAAGCAAAGAAAGAAGAAAAGAACAATTGCAGAACATGTACAGGAAAAAAAAGAAACAAAGAAAGAAAGAGAGACAGAGAGAGAATGAAGGAAAGAAGGAAGTAAAAATGCAAAACAGAAAAGGAGGAATCCAAGCAGTAAAGATAGAAAGAAAGTATATAAGAATAAGAAAGAAAGAAAGAATGAAAGAAAAGGAGATAGAATGAAATAAAAGGAGAAAGAAAGCAAGAAAGAGGAAAGGAAGAAAGAAAGAAAGAAGGTAAGAGAGACAAAGAAGGAAGGAGTGTAAAAAGAAAAGAAGGAATCAAATCAAGAAAGAAGGAATGAAAGCAATCAAGAAGGAATGAAAACACAAAACAAGGCAAAAAAGAATCAAAACAAGAAAGGAAAAGGAAATGAAAGAAGCAAGAAAGAAAGAATGAAAGTGGTAAAGAAAGAAGACAAGAAAGAAAGAAACAAGAAGAGTAGAAATTAAAGAAAAGTAAAGAAAGAAAGATAGAAAAAAGGAAATCATGAAAAAAGCAAGGAGAAATTAAATGAAATGAAAAAAGAAAGAAAAAAGGCATGAAATGATCAAAGAAAAAAGAAAAGAAGGAAATATTAAAAAGTGGTACAAATGCTGCAAATTAAACATGATAAAGGCTGGTTTTCTTCTTGGGCAAAGTTTATTAAAGAGCCATTCTTAAAATTGAATGATCATGTTATGAAGAATTGCCTGCTTATTAATTCACATGTATAATAGTGGAGCTTTTGATATCTTAATAAGAACAGTTTCAAATAGACACAATCTGTTATGCTGTGAAATGCCAGCATTCATAAAGAACAATCTAAAAGGAATTTACAATAGGATTGACAGGATACAGGAGCCGGTAAAGTTTGGAATGTGGCCTGGGCTCACATCTGGTATAAAATGTCCTCCTATCACTTCAGACTTTAAACGCAAAGGCAACATTTAAGTAATAAAGTAAAAATAAAAACATTGGAGCAGAAGAGAACTAGTTTATGTGTGGATGTGCTCCTTGTGAAAGAGCAAAATGCAGCCACTCAAAATACTGTATGCTTTAATAGGTGAAAGCAACATTTGATTGACACATCAACAGACCAATGGATGAAGAAAATTGGCTGAAAAACCCATTGAAATAAGTAGATTGTACATATATTTTTATTTTTTTAAATCAAAAGGTCTTAGTTATGCCAGACCTAAAAAAGAAACATGGTGCCTTCTAAATGTGCCGAAACCATGCATGCAATAAAGATTTTACATTAAAAAACATTCATTGATGTGAATGTATTTCATTGATACTTATATACTTTTTAACAGCAAACTTAAAAAGAAGACAGGGAAGTAGACCATCATCTAACTTTTCACCCAAAGTGCAGGCAAAATTAACAGCAAAAGTAATAAAAAAGCACACCTTTAGAGAGCTTTGTCCCTGGAGAGAAAGGAACCATTTTTAAGTGTATGTGAACAATGTGCACACACTTTATGCAGTCGCCCAAATGAAAAGAGCAAATAAATAAAGTAGGTTAACCCATTCACCACGAAATATGCTTTGATGGGCAGCGGCAAAATATGAATGAAAATTTTGCAGGCCAATAGAGAAAGTTGACTCGCCAAATGTCCCTCTATGTCCCTCTATGTATATACAGTATGTCTGGAAGTTTTCAAAAACAATAATCTAGTGAGGCAGAAGTCTTGAAGGCCATACTTAAAAACAAAACTTCCCTTGGAGTTGATAACATAGCTGCTTTTTATGAGTGTAAAGCACTGTTTATTTCAAGAGAATTCATGCTGAGTTCTTTTTTCTGTGCTTCATTTGCTCTTCTGCTGCACTGAACTTCCCAAGTAAATTTTTTATACGTCATAGAAATGTCACTTGAAGGCAGAAGTACCCTACCTTTTATAACCATCCACACAATTTACTGAAAAGATTGCCGCATTAGAAAGAAATACACTTCATGAGAAATAGCGACATAAAGCTAGAAGGGCCATTGTATACTTAATTGATCAAAATGGAAACCACTGTGACTTTTTCAAAGACATTGAAACTCTCTACTTCACTTAACTTTATAGCAACTGGCTTACACTGAGTTTATGTAAGGTGGTATTTTTAAATATATTAAAATATCCTTCTGCTGTACCAGCATTCTAAGGACCTGATTTAGAGTTCGGCGGATGGGTTACCCTATCACAAACAGCAACAAATGAGTGTCCGAGCACAATCCGAAGTTGAGGTTATGATTTCAACAGGTCTTTTATTTAATTCCTATTTTAAACGCCCCTTCACCAACACGTGTTTCGTCTCTGGCTGTTCCAGTCACAGCAGACTTCATCAGGATTTACATTCATTTCAGCCACTATCTTCCAGTAAAGTAACATATGATCCCCAAGCAAGCCCGCATACTTTGCAGCACCTGATACAGTACGTAAAGACACACTTTTGATATGATCCCACCAGTCATCAGTCTACCTAATCAATTAAAGTCCAACACATAGTATGAAGACACTGTGAGAATACAGTGCGGTACACTCGTGTAAGTGTCCTGTAAAGACATTTGTTAATAATAGTCCAACTAAACTAAATGTAAAGTGCTGAGGAAGTCTGCTGTGACTGGAAATGTCAAAGACGAAACACGTGTTGGCAAAGGGGTGAGTAAAATAGGAATGAAATAAAAGAACGGTTGAAACCACGGCCTCAACTTCAGATTTCTGTGTGCTCGGAGACTCTTTTTTGTTTACTTCTGGACTTTTTCCAATTGAGAAAGAATGGATGGCTCTTTTTCCAACTGAGCACCAGAAGATATATGAACAGTAAATGAATAAGACATTTTATCCTTATTGGACTAGTGAGGTTGAGTGCGGCTTCTAACCCAGCCATCGCTTCTATTGTTGTCTTCCATCACAGATGTCATGGGTTTTTGATAGATATCAAGTCCACTATATTACAAGCGCCATTAGTATAATGCACTTGCAGTACAGCAGACAGGATATCCATCACGTTTGTGATGGAGTACTTGTTTGCCAAACTTTAAATCAGGCCCCAAGTACTAGTACAGCAACAACAGTTATTTATTTATATTAAAGAGTTTTAAATTGCATCTCCTGCCCACCTTTCACCTGCTGTGGAGCAACATGCTATACGTCTTCACATCCAGGCAGGACTCTACATAGGTAGGCTATAGGCTACCATGCTGAGTTTGTATCAGATTTACTTAGCAATGGTCGAGTGGGGTCATTACTAGTGGTGGTGGTGCACCTTTCAAACTTAGATTGTACCCTGTATCGCGTTTTGACTTTCCTACCTCATTGATAAAATATAGGATGGAGGCTATTTGTAATTTAATTTATTTATTTTTCTTGCAAATAACAAATTCTATGCCTAAAAGTTCAGGGAGATGTATAAAACATATATGTGATATATTTCAATTATGACACATTATAAAAGAGATGAAAGACATATAAAATCATATCCTGAGTCATTAAATTATCTAAATTACTCAAGATTTGAATATCATTCAATAATCCTGATTTCAACAGAAATGGCTGTGATTAAAGGACTATGGCAACATGGCTTTAATGCATTATTTCTCCAAATTTTGTAGAATAAAACAATGCTGCAGTATTCAAAAATATTACCTAGAATTTATTCAAGATTGTGGGTTCTAAGCCTAAAAAGGTTAGCATTTTATTTGCAGCTTTTGAGAAACTGGATGATAAAGGGTTTAATTTTAAAGTTGGTGTTACCTTTATGTACCTCTCAGCTAATAACATTCTAGAAACGATGGCTTGTTGCAGGGAAAAGAGGCACTGAATACGTCTTTACACCTTCATCAAAGTGCTGCCCGTGTGAACAAACATAACCACTCTTTTTTGCACCACTAATATGCCCTGGAGAAAATACCTGCTGGCTGAGGTGCCCACACATGTTGATAAATTGTTATAGAGTGAAGGAGGTCATTATGTTACTTTACTGGAAAATAATGGCTAATCACCCTGAAAAAATAGCCACTTCGGGAGCGTGCTCTGCAGCCCCTGTAATAAAACGACTGAAAGTTAAGTTGTTTCTTTCTCGAGGGGCGTGGCTTCGGCGCCGGACAGAATGGCCACCTAAGGGTAGAGCTCCGCCGCACCGGGACGTTTTCAGGACTGCTGGCGCGTTTCCAGTGCCGGTTTCTTATGGACATTAACATCCTCGCACGTCAAAACATGCGAGGATCCCGGTGAGCCCACTCTTATCACCGAGCGCATCGTGCATTTCGCGCTCACCTCAGTTTCTTCCTAACGCTCTCTTCTGCCTCGGAGCGCCCGCCATTTTGGGAATGTGCGCGTCTTCTCAGAAGTGCACCGCGTAGTGGCATAAATCCCTGCTGTCACACTGAAGCCTCTGTTAACCCCCTAAAGGCTTCCTGAATGTATTTTAAAGTGGCATACACGCATTTTCTTCAACTACGAGACCATGGGCCATATGTAGGAAGCCAAATTGCGATCGCAAATGCTGAAATTCGCCGAATTTCAGCGTTTGCGATCGCAATTTGGGCAGTTTGCTATTGTGCGATTTTGCCTTAAGGAATCGCATATTACCACCAACTTCAGGTTGGTGGTAATTTGCGATTTCTTTGAAAAATGCACTTTTTTGCATTTTTCAAAGTGCCATGTGGCGCACATACATGCCCTTAGCGGATGTATGTGCGCCACATGTGCACACATGTTTATTTCAGGGGTGCAAAAGGGTGTCCTATTGACACCCTTGCAACCTTGAAATTGCATTCTCAATTTGTGATTCTCTAATTGAGAATTGCAAATTGAGAATGTCTTCCTGTTCATTCCTATGGGCCTTCTAGCCCATAGGAATGAATGGCAAGTTATTCCTTATTTGCGAATCTCAATTTGGGATTCGCAAATAAGGAATAGGTGGGAATCGCAAAATATTTTGCTAATCCTACCTACATTGCGTTTTGCAATTCTCTAATTGCGATTCCCTAAAAATTGCAATTTGAGAATCGCAAAACGCGTTTTACCTACATATGGCCCCATATCTTTTGTTGTATGTGTATCCTGGATTCTGACTTGGGGTTCCTTCTTCCTCATATGTTTCCTGTCATGAGGCCTTCTCAGCTTACTCTTTCAAGGAATTGAACACTCTTCATTTCAAGGACTTTCTACTTTCATGTGATATATTATGACTGCATTTCTTCTTTATCGCCACAAGCTCCACTTTTTAGCTTGACTTTTCTCAAAGACTTACTACATTTTTCCAATACATTTTTCCTTCCTTGGTGCAGCTGCTGCCTGACTTAATATGCCTCATTAATTACTCTGCACTTTTATAACCAGGTAAATTCTTCAAATGTCAATCTACTGAATGTTTTATAATTACCTGGTTATTATTTGATTTGATATGACTGGAGTCTTTCTTTTCGCCTTTCCATTTGCATAATACAGTGTCACTTCTGTCTCTCTACCAAATGGCCAACATGTTACCTTCTTTAAGGTATGTGTCATTATAATTGTTGGAATTTATGCGCCAATGTGCTTCTTCTCATCTTACACTGCAGCTGGTTAAACTATTGACTGTTTCTTCTGGAAAATTTTCATTATCACGGTTCTCCCAAGGCCCGTGCATCGTTTATTCTACTCACTGGTAGATAGCTTTTTATGGGAAAATTGCGCAAACCGAAATTTGTCTTTGTTCCATCACAACAAAGACTGTTGGTAACTTCCTCACTGGTGTCAACACCAGACTCTTCTTCTACTACCTTTCAGATGGTTGGAGTAACTCCTAATCGTAGCGCCTCATCTTCACAGGCCGCCTCAAGCAAATAATCTCCCTCCACCTCCTCAACTAAACACTTGAAACACGATCCTCTGTCTCCTGATAAAGCTTCATCCTCCATATCTATGGAACTACTTTTGGAGGAGATACGTGCTTTGCGTCTGTTTGTGGAAGAGACCAACAATAAGATGCAATTGTTAGAGAAAAGATGGTCTACAATGGAAAACAGAGTGACTTCATTGGAATCCCAAATACCACAGGTACAGGATAACTCTCAACAAATTTCTTCCTTCGAGACAACGGTCCACAGTCTTCAACAACACACTGAAGATTTAGAAAATAGAAATAGGAGGAACAACCTTCGTGTTTATGGTTTGCCTGAGTCTTTGGAAGGCGACGACTCTGTCTCTTTCTTCTCCTCCTTTCTGTCGAAGCTCCTGGATATGCCTTCTACTACTTCACTTAGCATTCAAAGAGCTCATAGGCTCGGTCCTCGCCCACCTCTCTCAACAGCTCCAGTTAAACCACGTTCACTTGCTAGCGAGATGGTGTGGATTGTGGTTGTACCTTCTTTTTTGTGGAGACAGGCAGCTGGTGCACTCATATCAAGGAGTAAGCACGCCTCTTATTACAAGAACTTTATTGAAAAACTTCTGCTTATCTAATTGGAATGGACAACTTTCTACTTCTATTGATGGTATGATTTTTCATGCGCTATAGTGACTTTGGATACCTTGCACTTCGTGTTTTTGAACTTCTACAGAGTACTACGAACACATTCAATACAACCTTCTACAATTTGTGCCTTGAAAAAGTCTTTGTAAGACAAAACACGTGTCGGCTGGTCCGTGTATTGGAACTTGCAATCCTATTAAAAAAAATAAAGATGACAAGCAACTAAAATCTGAAGGGTCTTGGATTTGTTACCAGACAAGACGACCAACTAATGGAACTGATCCTCTTATCTTCTTCCTTGACAAGCATATGTGACTTGAACATAGTTTGCGATTTATATCAGTGGTTAATTTAACCTTTATACCGTGTAGGAGTGCCATTTAAGTCTTTTCTTTTGTAAAAACCATGTGGTTGAAATTCACTGACCTGCTCTCAGTCCTTTCTGCAGCTAGATCTAAAAAACAAATTACTTGGCTTGGTCAGAAGGTGATTTTGTCTCAAGATGTCTCCAACGCCACAGCTTCCAGACGGAAAGAATTCCTGAATCTTCGTCCTCCTCTACGAGCTATTGGAGCTAGATACGGTTTGTTTCATCCCTGTATCTTCAAAGTGACATTCCAAAACCAAACGTGGACTTTTCAAGATCCTGCAGAACTTAAGAATTTTATTCATATTCACACCACTAATGTTATGGATACTACTAGTTCGTCAAATGGTTCTTCACATGGTTAAATATTTAAAAAAAATTCCTGCAGAAGTATCTGTGATTGTCTCTCCGTTGGCTCTGTTTCCCTCTTGATGTTTCTTCATTGGCTCTGTTAGTTAAGTAGTTGCTTTGTTCTCTGATGTTTTCCTCTTTTCTTCTTCTTCATGTTTACTATATTGCCGGTCATATGCTAATTAGTTAGATATATATCTCTATACATTATATCACCGTTAATTGTGTCTTTGTTTTATTCATACAGATGTGTTTTTGTATCTTCATTTCGTATGGTCCCTCTCCTACTTCCCTCAAGTCCTGATGCGGTTGGACTCCCCACGTTGGGTGGTTCATTTTGTCGTGCGTTGTACCTGCCCCACTGTCTGTTCTTTCTCCCCTCAAGTATGTTATTTTCAGTCATCCTTTTTGGATATGTACTGTCTCCTCTTTTACCTTTTCTCACTTTCCTTTTCCCTTTTTTCCTCCCTTTAATTTCTCCTCTAATTATTCTTTTCTCCTTTCTCTTCCCCATGCTTGACTTACCTTGTTCTATGTATGATTCCATCACCTGTTTCTCTACTTTTCCTCCTCTCTTTCTCCTTTTTTCCTCTTCTCTTACGATCCTTTTTCTCTTATATCCATTGTTATTATCTATGATGTTCCTAGTACTGTAAATGTTGTTCTTGTCAGAATTGTAACGTTTTTGCATTCAGAGTTATCTTCTGGAATGTAAGGGGTTTTATCAATCCTATTAAAAGACAGAGAATCCTTTCCCACCTCGCTTCTTATAATCCTGATATAGTCTTCGTGCAGGAGACCCTCCTTACAGAAACTGAATCTCTTAAGTTAAGAAGAAGCTGGGTGGGTACGGTCTTATTCTCTCCATCTACTAATAAAACAAATGGGGTTGTCATTCTGGTTCATAAGAAATTAAAATGTAAAGTCTTATTGCATGAAAATGATACTGTTGGTAGATGGATTCTAGCTAAATTGTCAATTAATTCTGTCCCTTTAACTGTTTTTAATATTTATGGTCCTACACATCCTGATTGTTCTTTTTGGCCTTTGATTACTCAAAAATGTATTCAATTTCGACATGATTTGTTTATTCTGGGAAGAGACTGCAACCAAATAGTAGACCCTTTTTTGGATCGTAAATCTACAGTTCGTTTTATTCCAAGCAAGACTCACAAGCACTTCCTTGATACTATTTCTCAATCACATCTCATTGATTCTTGGCGACTTTCTCATCCTGACACTCTTGACTACTCCTTTTTCTCTCCCCCTCATTCGTCCCTTTCTGATCTAAACTACATCTTTCTTTCTCAATCTTTGTCTCAAAACGTACTGTCTTCATCTATCGAACCTATAGTTATCTCGGCCCACGCTCCAATTGTAACAGGTCTTGACTAATCCCATCCACATCCAAAGTCTTCCCGATGGCGTTTCAATAATTCCCGTCTAACTCATCCCCTATTTCCCTCCTCTTTTCGCTCTTTCGCCAATGAATTCTTTCTCCTAAATTGTGATTCTAGTACTTCCCCCCACATTATCTGGGATTCTTTTAAAGCTACTGCACAAGGTTTCATTATTGATTTTGTTTCTAAGAAAAAGAAACGTTTTCTTCAGAAACGAAAAACTATATTAGCTCAAATAAAACTTTTGGAACGCAAATTTTACACATCTTCACAAACTTCCATTTCACCAGAATTGATACGAGCTAAGCTGGAGTTTAACAAATCTTAGACTGATAATGCTTCTTCAATACTCCTTCGCAGTAGTGCTCATTTTTATGGCGGTCAAAATAAGGCAGGGAAACTTCTAGCAAATTACCTTAAAACGTGCAAAGAATGCACTTTCATTGATTGGATTTATTCCTCTGATAATTCCCTTCTTCATAAAGATCAAGAAATACTTGATGAATTTAACATTTTTTACCAAAACCTTTACACACCAGTATCTCCCCCCACTTCTTCTCTCATTCATACTTATCTTGACACATTCCCTCCTCCTTCTTCTTCCCATCTTAATCTCCTTGATCTTGATAATGACCTTTCCCTTACTGAACTTTCCAATGCTTTAAATACCCTCACTAAAGGTAAATCACCTGGTCCAGATGGTTTCTCAGTTGAATTTTATTTGCACTTTTCTGATTTGTTACTCCCTAAACTTTTGGAACTTTTTAACTCATTTTATTCATCTGGTAAGACAGAAGGCACTTTTCAAGAGGCGACCATCTGCCTCATTCCCAAAGATGGTCGGGACCCTAAATTTTCCGAAAATTATCGCCTGATCTCTTTAGTTAATGTTGATTGTAAATTATTTGCTAAATTAACTAACTATTTGCTTTACGTTTGGATCCTATCATGCCCCATCTTATTGGTAAGGAGCAATGTGGTTTTGTCAAAGGTAGACTAACTTCCAAAAATTCTCGTCTTTTTCTCAATGTTTTAAATAAAGTTTCCTCCCTGTCTATTCCCCTAGCTGCTATCTCTGTTGACGCAGAGAAAGCTTTCGATAGAGTCGATTGGTCCTTTCTGTTCGCGTCATTATGCTGGCACGGTTTTGGTCCTAAATTTATATCACTTATCTCTTTATTATACTCTGCTCCCAAAGACTCGGTTCTTGTTAATGGTTGCGTTTCATCTTCCTTTCCTCTCCAACGTGGCGTTCGTCAAAAATGTCCCTTATCCCCTCTTCTCTGCGTTTTAGCTCTTGAACCCTTTTTGACCTCTATCCGTAACAACGTTTCTATTTCCGGGTTTCCTTATGGTGATCACCAATTGAAACTTTCTGCTTACGCAGACGATATCCTTTTATTCATCTCTGCCCCCGAGGTTTCTATTCCTCCTTTACTTCTTGAATTTAATTCATTTTCGCAGGTTTCTGGCTATAAGATTAATTCTGACAAGAAGAAATTCTCCCTCTCACGAAATTCTGTCTTCCCCATTTTTTCTTTTCCACCGGTTTTGCCTGGAATAGTTAAAAAATAAAGGGGCATATTTACAATAACTGGCGCATCCCTGCATATCAGCAGGGATGCGCCAGCAATTGTGCGCCACAGCTCCGCCACCATGGATGCGCCGAATTTACAATGCGGCGCACCATGGGGCAAAAATGGCACAGATGCGTGACGCATCTGTGCCGTAAAAGTGGCGCATTGCTGGAGTTGCATCTAAAGCGCGACGCAGCTCCAGCAATGGTCTGGGGGGCCCTATCATGTTAATGCTGTGTCAATCCTTACGGCTGCTTCAGGCAGGGGCAGGGTTTTGACGCAGCGTGGGCCTAAAAGTGACTGAGTGAAATCTTGTAGATTTCACTCAGCCATTTTTAGGAGGCGTTCCTGTGCCGGAACGCCGCCCCCCTGCGCAGGAACGCCTACATGTGGCGCAGGGCTTTACAACATGACGCATCTCCCAGATGCGTCACGTTGTAAGTACCCCGCACCATGGCGCAGGATCTGCGTCACCGCTGCGTCACAAAAGTGACGCAACGGCAGCGTAAATGAGGCGCAAGGGGCTTGTAAATCTACCCCAAAGTATTTTGGCATTTGGTTCGCCAATTCTATCACCTCTTCTATTAAACTGAATATGTCTGCTGCCCTTTCTCGAATTGAGAAATTATTCACCTCCTGGAATCCCCTTTTTCTTTCCTGGTGGGGCCGGCTGGATTCGATTAAGATGATGATTGCCCCAATTTGAATTTATATTCTCTCCATGCTTCCCGTTCATATGCTCTCTATTTACTTTAAACATATTGATTCGTGTCTCTCTAGATCCCTTTGGAAGAATAAAAAATCCAGAATTGCCCTATCTTCTGTTCGGAAATCAAAATCTAATGGCAGTGTGAATTTCCCAGATTTTCGTCTTTATCATAAATCCTTCTCTTTACGACAGGCCTCACGTTGGCTTACATCGGACCCTTCCTCCTTTTCTCCCCTTTGGCTCTACATTGAACAAACCTTATTATTACCCTTTTCCTTCAAACAAGCTATACGTTTTTCTGCTAAAAATTCTCATACTTCCCTCCCCTTGTTTCGACATACTTGTCTCCTCCTAAAACCTTTAGTTCATCTCTCTACCGTTTCCCATGCATCTTTCTTAGATTCTCCTATTAGGCATAATTCGCTTATCCTACTTAACAACAGACCCATTTTTTGGAATACTTGGAGGTCAAAAGGAAATTTATGGGTTAATCAGCTTTTTGATGGCGTTTCACCTTGCTCCTTTCCTCAATTTCAATCCTTGTTTTGTTGCCCTCGTTCATTTTTACAGAGATTTACTACTCTTATGGCACTTATTCTCGACATATATTATTCCCTTCCTCATTCTTCTGTATCTGATATCCAAAACCCCCTTCTAAATATACTTCTTACTCTCCCCAAAGGCTCTCTTATATACAATTTTTTTCTGTCCCTTTCCCTGATCGAGCTAAGTCCAAATTGGAACTTTCTTGGGAGTCGGATCTTGGATGTGACTGGCCTACCACTTTCTGGGATAAACTTTGGTCCAGATCTTTAAAAATGTCCAGCTCTGCTTCTCTTTCCCAATCTATGTTCTTCCTTTATCATAGACTTTATCTCTCCCCTGTCTCCCTTGCTCGTTTTTCTTCCTCTACTGAGTCTAACTGTTGGACTTGTGGTTCTTCTAATGCTGACCTTTTTCATCTCTACTTTCTCTGTCCTTCAGTCTCCAAATATTGGGAAAGAGTTTAGTCTTACATCTCTCGTTTGTTTACACTTTCCATTCCTTATTCTATACCTCTTCTCTTTGCTGAAAGTCTTTCCGATTCTTTAGATCTTCCCCCACATGATCATGGTCTTTTTGACCTCATGCTTGCTCTGGACTTTCAACACATTTCCTTTAACTGGAAAAATCTTGACAAATTGTCCATACAGCATTGGTGGAATACTCTCTGTCATTTCCATACACTTGATATTGCTTTTGCTTCTTCTTGCAAACCACTTATGAGTAGGGATCTATTTGGTTGCCTCTTACCTCCTATTTGGACTGCATTGTTTTAAAAAATACTCTGCATATAACTTCTGAAAATTTCAAACCCCCTTGAAACATTTTTAGTCTCTCTTCTTTATTATACACCCTGTTAAGCTAATGTATATATTGTTATACTCATTAGATGTATTTATATTTACTTATTCATTTGCAGTGTTTTATCTAGTATATTTCTCTCTGTTTTCTTTCTTCATATTACAGCATTAGTTTTTCCTTTCCTCCCCCTTCTCTCCCCTCTCCTGTTCCTCCTTCCCCTTTTCTCCCCCTCTTTACCTTATATAAACCCCACGAATTGCTTTTACTCTTTTCTTCCAGGCATCAGCTAATTTCTTTTTTTTTTCTTATATTGTTGAATTTGAATTCTTATAATTATTGCTGTTGTCTTTATTTATTTCAAATTGCTAATAAAGTTTTTCAAACACAAAAAAAGTTGTTTCTTTCTCTCCAACAACATTTAGGACCCCATTTATGTTTGATTGCCGTAGGGCAGTGCAGCAGGCCTTGCTGCTGCGCTGCCCTATGGGAAAAGAAAAAGGCATGAAATAGATACAGCGCATTCCAGTCCATTTCCCCTGTGCCGGCTCACAATGTGCTGCCGTGCGCCAATGCAGACACCTTTGAACCATGGTGCAAGGGTGCCTGCACTGCAGGGATGATTATTTTTTTGCAGGAAGGGAAACCTTTCTGCACAAAAACAACCACAAGAGGCTTTTTCTTTTTTCTATGTGTGCCGCAAAATGCAGCACACGGAGGTTGTTTGTAAAAAGATTCTTTGAGACACAATAATATCGCCACTGGGGCAACATGCCCTAGATCAAAGTCCAGTGCCATCAGGGTTTGATCCACAATTCCCCCTTCCAAAATGTTGCAATCCCTCAGTACCACTAAAGTAGGGTGGCTCTGGAGAAAATAGTAAATCATGGAACAATACCCATGTGCTGAGGATGCAAAACTGTAATCCCTCTCCTGGGGTTCTCTGAGGCGGCAGGGGTCCGTGAGGCCATGCTCAGACATAACATCCATCAGGAGTGGACAATCTCTCGCATTTGCTTTATCATAGCTTTGCATCCTGTCTATGTAGAGGTTTGAGGTCAGGCTCCAGTTCTCTTCCCCCACCAGTCAGGAGCATCCAAATTCCACAAGAGTCTTGATAGAGAAGACATAAAATCAGCTATGTTCATGTTTGGTGCATATACCGATCCTACCACCATCGATCGTTGTACCCAGGGTATTAAGTTTTGCGAATACATAGCACCCCTCAGTGTTAATCCAGGTTTTTTTGCACTGTGCATTGCAATTAGCAGTATAGCAACCCCATGCTTTTTAGGAGCGGGTCGTGCTCACCAGCGTGGTCAACTGTCGCACCTGTGTAACTTGCTCTAATGACCCTCCCTACCCACTCCTGTGCCATTTTGTTCGATTCCAATTATGTGAGGTGGGTCTCTGCACAAGAGCAATATCAGGACATTTTGAGGCAATAGAGGCCATTACCTTTTTGCGTTTGACAAAATGGGTAAGTCCATTCACATTAAATGACATCCACAACCAGTGGTTCTGAAGCTACAGGAGATGTAATTAGAGAGGAGGTGAAAAACAATGAGAGGAAGGGGAAGGGAGGGAAGGAGAGACGGAGAAGCATGACAAGGGATGTCTGGTTGTGTTGTTCTGATGCCATAGATAATGTATCACAAAGGAGGGGCTACATCAGTGGGCCACTACAGCAGACCTTAGATGGCTAATATGCCCCCTAAAGACACAGTAGTGCTATCCTGGAATGTTTTGCAGCCTACCCACCGTAGGCATGACCTCGGAGAATAGATATCTGGACTGTCAAAGAAAAGGTTCACCAAATGAATACAGAAAAAGACAAAAATAGAAAAAGTACAAACAAATAAACTGAGTACTCTGCCAGAAAAGAGTATGTCAGTAACCGCCTGTGATCAAGGAACTAACTGTGTCTGGCACCCCTCTTTTATCCAACTTTAAACCGGCAGGTTACTGTCCCACTGAGTTACCCCCAGTGTCCTCTGGCTCTTCATACATATCACAATAAGTATTATAAAAACTTTAGAACTTCCCAGGCAGCAATTTAAAAAGAAAGAAGAGAGTTGATAACAAATAGGCACAGTCAAATCAGAGTCCTGAGCATCCTTAAGTAAGGGTTTACAAGACCCAGTGATCCATCACAGTGTCCCCCAAGTTCCCTCCCATCGTGGGTTCGGTTGGGTCTTACCTATAACAGTGATGGAGTGTAGGTTGTAGTATCCAGTCCTCTAGCCAGCCCCCTCATAGTTTAAGCCACCCACATGCACCCTTACATTTATAGGGGGAGCAAGATTTGTCTCTGCTTTGTCCACAACAGTCGGAAAAACTCTGCTTGCCTTCCTCTCTCATCACCGAAGTACCGACTCCAGCCAACGGTGCTCCGTCCCAGATGTCTCCTGCTCTTCTTTGAAAGCCTCTTCTCTCAGGCTCCTGATCAACATATTGGTCGCCATTGATGACCCTGATGTCTCCATCTCCTTAGCGTCTAGCTGGTCCAGAAAGTGTTAAGAAAAGTGTATCCAGCTCCGTAAATTCCCTGTGAGTGCCAGTGATAGTAATCAGCATTGTGGCTGGCCCCAGGAGGCCAAACCAAATTTCCAATTTCTGAAGGTATGGTCACAGAGCGAGGAATTTCTTTCACCTGAGTGTTGCATCCTGGAAGACGTCGGCAGCAATGTGTATCTTAAACAGTATTGGGCCATTATTGCATTTCACTGCCGCCATAAGCTGTTGGTTGAGCCTGTTGATGGTGAAACAGACAGGCACTGATGGGCCGCAGCATCAGACAGGCAGTGATGGGCAGCAGCGTAAGACCAAGTCTGGCAGTATACAGTTCCTGTGGGCCCTCTGAAATTCATAAGGGGGAGAATGTCAGGCCAGTAATTTCAAGAAGAAAGGACATCATAAAGCTTTCTAAGTTCTCTTTCTCTAGTCCTTCTGGTGTTCCCAGGAAACATACATTTAATGTGGCAACTGCAATCCTCCATGTCCACCAACTATCACCTTAGATGCCACAATGTCTGTCCTAGATCCAGCTCCTTTTGCAGCGTTGACAGATGGCCACTCAGGACAGTGACTCGCTGGTCCGTCATCTCCAACTGAGTTTTAAACCTATTCAGATCCACCCGTATAGTCTTAAGTTCAGTGGACGTTGACCCTGTATCTTCCCTAACCCAGTCCAATGTATTTTATATAGCAGTCAGTTCTCTAAGTATGGTGTCTAGGGTGATTTCAGACATATCATCTTGGTGTGGGGTCTGCTTCCCACCCACTGCTTTGGAGAACAGTAACTGGTGAATAGCTTTGCCCTTGTACATCTGTGTACAGCAGGAGTACTTTTTTTATTATGAGGAGGCTGGTGGGAGGTGTTTTGAGTTGTACAGGAGGGAAAGAGCAATGGCTAGTGGCCTCAGCAACAGGGGTCGCTGAGCACTCGATGCAGCAGCACCTAAGAAAAGATGGGGAAATGATCTAGTCAGCCTAGCACAGGGGGGGTCTAATGCCTAAGTCAGGCCTTAGGAGTTCAAAACAACCCAGCCAGTTTTCAGTGTCCCAAGATATAGTTTCTTCGTTCACCCTTCTCATGGTCGCCACCTGGCATAGATTGGCTTTAGGAATCCAGCCCCCATTGAGTTCATTACACACAATAGGGGGGGGCTGTATCTATGGCCAGTGTACATGGAGTCTGGTGTTGAATCTGCTGTTATCAGATGGAGGAGGGTGAGCTGGCAGGAATGAGGCCTATTCAGGCTGCGTGGTTGGATCCTGGTCTGTGTGAGAGCTCTGGTTCTGGGATAAGCCTCATGCACCAGCGACACCCTTCCCCTTTGTGGGCTGTTATAGGCCTCTCTGGCTTGTACAGGGATCAGTCTACTGCTGAAGTTGGGTTGTTCTTGCAGGCTAGGCTGCCAACATCAAAGCTGCCCATGATGGGCCTTAATAGCACTGCGCTGGTCTTCCAGGGCCTTGGGGCCATTACTGGCAGGAGACTATCAGGCTTGTGCTGGCACTCACTTCAGGGTCATGTACTCTGGGGCGAAGCTCGACCCCCGCCTGGTGTGTCACCCGTCTCGTCCACAAAAGTATCATCTTAGCTGCGTCCACGTACCTGAGACCCTGGCTGAGACCCATATCTCCTACAGTCATGGGCGCCGGGGAAACAGAAGTGCCGGGGGCTCGATGAGCCAATGGTGTGGAGCTTCTGCATGTTCCCTTATCCCTCCAATGACAGTACTGTATGGTTGCAGTTGTTAGGGCTGCCCGGAAGCCTCAGGATATGCTGCAGGACGGCCATGCTCAGCCCCCCTCGCTGTCAACTTTACACTACCAATATGTTGACCCAGGAAAAGGAGGAAGAGACAAGAGAGCAAAACAAAGACACTGGATATCGTAATACTGCCTGGTTGTACAGCTGGACTTGGTATGTACTGCTGGAATGTTGAAATCTAAAGACAATAGCAAACATTTAGTAAAGTTATCATACAAATTCCAGCACCTAACCTGTGACTTTATATCTAATATACCTTTGGAAAATCTTTGTAGTTCCAACTTTCTGTGGTTGAAGTAAGCTCTCTATCTTTCTAGGGCGGAAACACAATTAGAATATATTATTTTTATTTTATTGTATTTATGAATATTTCCAAGATAATGTTTTAGAATTATAAAACCTCAAATACAAACCAATGCTTGACATTTAAAAACTTCCAACAAGAGCCATTTTATCTATTATTCTAACATCTACAGCTACAGATATTATAATATCAATAGAGTTAATCTAAAAGTCTTGTGACTTCTGATTGATTTCTCACCCCATGATTTTACAATATCGGCCGCAGTATTAGTTTCGACTTGTTTGGGAAAAAAAACATTCAAATAGTATATGAGTTACATTAAGTTTTAACTTGAAAGAACAGAAACAATACCCTCAGTTACATTTGATCCGCTGGGTTGATTCCCGTTCTAAAGTACCTAACTTGAGTGTGCTTTTTTAAATTAGGATTTTTATATACGCAGGGAAACGTTTCTCTAGAATCCAACTTTATCAACAAGAGAGTTGCTGACTTCTTGTTTTGTAAATATCCTCTATCACTGAGACTGCTCAAATTCATAGATTTCTCCTTTAAAATGTATTTCTTACTGGGGAGAGTGGAATATGCTACTAATAATGAAATATCACCCCAACTACAGTGAATTCTTATGAAGTTTGATAATAAAATGGTTAATATTCCATTCCCTTCTCTTACAGAGTACAGCATATTATAGAAAGTTTATGACCATTTTTACTACCATTTTGGGAATGAAAGATCCCAGCTTCTTGATTAGGCAACTATATCCCACACTATTGGATTAATTTCAAGCCTCATAGCCTGAACTATAGCATTAAAGTGAACAGTTACTTTAAACAACAATATTCAATAGGTGGCCAATTTACTCCTAGGTATCTATCTATTGCAATATATGTAAATATATTTTACACCTGCTGTGATCTCTCAAGGCGGAGAATGATAAGATGTCTGGAGCATGCTGCACACTGTACATGGTGTGTGTACAGCGCGGCTGCCCTGATTGGTAGAGTAGTTCAGGCTTCAACTGCAGCCTAGTCAGGACGCGAGTGGACCAAGGCAAGCACCGGTGGAATCTGGAAGCAGTTAATGGACAGTGGATATGGGGCAAATAGGGAGAAGGACACTGTTAAGAGGCGGAGGCTTCCTGCTCCCGTATGAAGAAGGTATATTGACCCTCTCCTAGCACAAGAGATAAGAGGTGAGAGAATCAGGAGCCTAGTTTAGCTTTTTTCCTCTGTCCACCACAATAACAGTACACTTGATCCACCAAAATGGCCAACGCTTAAAGTAATGGAGATAGAAAGAGAACTGTTGATCATTGGATTTAATCACACATGAAGGGCAGCCATTTTGGAGTGGTGCTTTTCTGGTTGGCTCCTTGCAATATGAACTGAGAGAGAACTTGATTCTCTCCTACATTCAAGTTAATAGAAAGAGGACTGTTGACCATCAGCTTCACCCACAAATGAGAAGCAGTCATCTTGGAGTGACATTTTTCTGGCTTGCTCCTTGCAATAAAAAAATGAGAGAGGACTGGGTTCTCTCCTACATTCAAGTTAATAGAAAGAAGACTGTTGACTATAAACTTCACCCACAAATGAGAAGCAGTCATCTTGGAGAGGTATTTTTCTGGCTTGCCCCTTGCAATAAAAAACAAGCATTTGCAATGCAATCGGTCGTTTTCTATCAAGACAGTTAAATAGAGGCAGTTGAACAAGCATAAAGCAATTCTCGTATTTTACTGATCTATAATGGTCATTTTCTATCAAGACAGTTAAATAGAGGCAGTTGAACAGAAAACAATTCCCTAACTGGAAGCATACACGTCCTAGGGTTGATCTCCAAAGCCCACAAAGTGCATACACATATAAGTATAAACTAAAGTAAATACAAGAGGTCTTGAACGCTCGACCTAATGAGAGAGGACTGGGCGCTCTCCTACATTCAAGATAATGTATCTGTTTGTGGCAGCAACACTGTAATAAGCAATTACAGATTACCACCCTGCCTCGCCCCAAGGTCTCTTGAAATAGCCAATTGAGGGGAAGACTATGCCTCTTCCTAAAACATAATAATCTGTTCTAGAATCCCTAAATCCCTAAATCCAGGAAAACCCTATCCAGTGTGGCCTGTTTTAGACAAAAAACACAAACTTACAGGAAGTAGGATACGTCCATAGACTGCAAGTGGCAAACAAAAAAGAATTGAAAACAATTGTACCTCAATCCTCTTTGCTGTTTGTCACTTATGAACAGTATAGGCCTGGTCCTTTACCCCATTTGACAGGAACCAACATTGGCACCACTAAGATAGAAAGATGTTGGGACACAACAATGAAAATGCTCCCACTCTGTCTCCCTCAGGTATTAACTCATTCAGAATCAACTACCCACTTCACTTATCTAAAAATGGAGCAAAAAAACTTCAAACACAATATTTTAAGATGTATGCCTTAGTTGTCTCCTTTCATTGTTAATGTATTAGTTGAACCACAGTACTGACGGATTTATCTTTTGCCTTTTTAGACGTAGTGGAGCAACCTTTTGAACTATGTTGGTCATTTTGCTATTGTAGAGCTGTCAGTTCTAGAACCGATGTTTGATCACTCTGAGGTGCTAAGGAGGTTTGGCACAGAACCACAGTTTTGTTTACGCCGCTGTAATCCCTCATCCACATCAAAGTTTTTTCCTTTCTTATTTGAAGCTTTATTTTTGTTTCTTATGTGGATATTTGAAGAAGAATTTGGTGGTGGTCTGACCAGTCTGTTGGTGTGATGTCTACGTATACACACTTGAGAGGGAGGGACAAGGAGCATAGAAGAAGAGAGAGGGGTAGGTCCTGTACCGATGCTCCTAGAGTAAGTACACGTACAAATGAGGTAACAGTTCCTAAGGAAAACAGTGCCACTATGGTCTACTGTGAGGCGAGAGAGGGACAGAGCAAGGGGTGGGCTGAAAATAGGTTCGAGGATAAAGGTGTAGTGAAGACCAGATACTCCTGGGTGGTACTAGAAGTGCCCTCACACACCCTTGCGGGTGCAAAGCATCATCATCGGGCGGTGCTCCTCGTGGGGGTGGCGCTGCAGTCCCTCACGGGCCCTTCAGGAGGGTTCTTTGTCGGAGATCTTTTGGTGGAGTCGCCGTAGTTGTGCATGCGGGTGTGTGGGGTAGGGGAAAAATAAACAAGTGTAGTGGTGAGGCTAAACAGACCGTGTGGTACCCCAACAATTTATTAGTGGGTCCGTAGGGTCTATTAAAATCTAACGGGGGATAGTGTATAAATGACACTCTGAGTAGGGGAAGGCTAGATGTAAACAAGTCCCACTGCTCTCGACCCGTAAGTGTGAGGGTTAAAGTGAGAGAGAGGGTGTAAAAGGGGTGGTCAACATGTTTCGCGCTGCCCGCGGTCCCTAGTGGATCCTTAGTCAGGACCTTGGTGAAAAAGTAAAACATAAAGGCAGGGATTCAGGACAAAAAGGAGAGTAACCTATAATCCCAACATAGAAAAAAGGAAGGAACACGTGTTATTCGTGTCCTTGGCGTCGAACCCGCAAAAGTCAGGGTCCAGGCTGTACCGGGTGTGGACCGTCTGGGGCGGGGACTACAGATCTGCCCCGGTAGTTCCAAGTCGTTAACCTAGGGTGCCTCCAGAGTCGCCGGTGTGATGTCTACCCCATTTACTGATCCCGGTTTAGTGATGATGAGGTCAAAAGTTGCACATTTGATATTACTTGATAAATCACTAGACCAAAACGTATCCTCTCTTCTAGTACTTCTGGATTTATCAGCGGCGTTTGACAGGGTTAGCCACAAACAACTCAGAGAAACTCCCGAAGTCAGAATGGGACTATCGAGAGCCATCCTTAACTGGTACAATTCCTTCTTGCAGAACTGACAGCAAAGAGTCAAAATTGGCGTGGCGTGGCCACACAAAATGGATGACAGGACGTGTCTCTAAAGAGCTCCCGACCGACCCCAGCTAATCCCTTGGTATCCAGCTGTATTTTAGGGATCTCTGCAGTCAAATGTATAGCAGCTGCCCCTTGGATGCCTACACTCGCTGATTCCTGCTGACCTGGCCAGAAACTGCCGCAGGGAGCCACCGTAGAGTGGTGGCTCCGGAGAACAGCAAGCTGGGGCCTAGGCTTGATGGGCTGCCATGGCCACCGTGTGCGAAGTGAGGCTGAGGGGGTGACGCTCTTTCCTCTCTGAGAATGCTTTTTTTGCAGGTTAGACAGGCTGTTGGTTTGCCTCATATGGGCGAGATATCACAGTAGAGTGGCACTGACAACTCTCAAGTGTGACATGGAGGAGGGTGGACTAGCCGTCCTGAATATGCAATGCTATTTTTACTCTACGCACCTGCAGTATGCATCCCATTGGTTCACAGAAATTGATAATTCAGAAAAGCAGCTAGTGGGGTGGAGTGACTTGTTGCCGCAGCTACTGATGAGTGGGGGCAGGTCCAAAATTCCAATCCCTTAAGTAATAAAAATCATGGCGGTGAACGAAATTCCGGGCAGGGCTCCCTTCAGCATGAAGCTGCAGTTGTGGGACTTAACGCCCTTTAAGAACATAGACATGTCTATGGAACATTGTATGGGGGGATGTCTGGTCGCAGGGGACATATATCCTGGAGAAATGTTTATTACATTTCAAGAGGCTCAGGACACATTTGAGGTTGGGCCAGCACACTTTCTGCACTATGCTAAAGTGGAGAGTGTCACTGGGGAGCTCTGGGCAGACTTCCCGGCTGCACAGAGGCCCTCCAGGGTGCTTGACAGGTTTCTCCAGTGGGGTAGAGGAAGCACCTGATTACAATTTTCTACAGAGTGCTTGAGGGCGACATGATGCACAAACAGAATGTGGCTCAAGCGGCAAGGGACCAGGAACTGGGTATGCCCATTTCAGATGTAGACTGGCTGAGGGCATTGAAACTGGTAGAGCAAGTTTGCATGCAATACTAGATTTAAATTGCTGCGTTTTCACTTCTACATCACACTTGTATCAACCCATACAAATTGAATAAAATGGACACCACCAGGGAGGTGAAATGCACTAGGTGTGTTGTGGTTGTCACTACGTTTCTACATCTAGCCTGGAATGTGCTCAAGTCCAGGGTTACTGGGACAGGTTCTGCCATGCGTGGAGAGTGCCACTGGCTTAAGTATTCCCCAAACACTATTGGCATACTTGCTGGGCGTGGTGATTTGGCCAAAAGGTTGCAAAATCCCCCACGAATTACCTCACCTGCCCCTCTTGTTGGCAAAATGCTGAGTGGCCATCAGGTGGCTGGGGGCAGGAGTGCTGACTCTGGGCTGCTGGCTGAGGGATTTACTAGAGTGGGGAGTGGCGAAAGAGCAACATCTGAGAGTGTCGTGCACAGATGAAGGTGCAGCTGATGAGATATTGTTGTGGGCACAACTACTTCCTAAGTTTCAAACTAGTGATGAATTAAATTCCGATAGCAGCTCTGAAGCATCTGAGTGACCATAGGAAGGCCACGGATGTGGCAGACACTTCATGAAGCTTGATTAAGTCTGTGTGAAATTCCTCATTGTGTGAGGTACTTGCTGATTTAGTTTCCTTCCATTTTATGTCATGTATGCACAGCACCAGGAGCCCAATCGATGGCCCCTGTCTATGATGCCCCATGTTTAGAATGCTTGTACAGTTTTATGACACTGTCTTACTGAACCTCTCCTAATTGCTAGACAACAAACTGTATGTGAATTGGCTCACTTGCACTGTATGTTCTTTCTTGGTTCTGAGAAACCAATAGAGTTTTTTTTAAAAGAGTCAAAATTGGCAACTCTCTGTTTGATGTGCAGGCATCAACAGGGCCATTCCTTCCACAAGAATCTACAATTTCGCCAATGCTCTTCAATCTATGCATGGAACCACTCACTGAATTCTTAAACAATCAAAAACCTCATACTACATGTTTCCTGACAACACGCAACTCTACATCAAACTCTCCTCTCAAGAGGATATTCAGAGACTAGATGATACACTGAGGAAAAGACAGGACTGGCTGGCACACAACCTTCTAAAACGAAATCTGCTGAAAACCAAACTAATTCTCTTCTCCTCACTTGTTAGACCCCTACAACCTCAATTATGTTCCCTTAACATCAAATCGCTAGGCTGCACCTCAACCATCTGTGACTCTGTAAAATCTCTAGATATTACAATAGACTCAAATTTAAACATGTGAGCGCACATACAAGCTGCAAGAAGAAACACTAACCTACATCTTCACTTTCTAAGAAAACGAAAAGCCTTCATACTACAAGGAGACCTCAAAATGGCAGTTCAATCTCTAGTGCGCTCAAGACTGGATTATGGAAATGCCACACTTATATGTCTACCTAAGGCCACCCAGCAATAAATGCAGCAGCAACACTCTTACCAGGCACATGTCTCTATGATCACATGTTCCCATCACTCAGAGCCCTCAACTGGCTGCCAGTTGAAGCTGGGATCCAACTGAAGATAGCTTGCATAACACACAAAGCTCTCCACAAGTATCCTGGGTTCATAAGACCTCCATGTCTGGGACTGCTTATCAATAAAGCAGGTTTTCTTTTTTAAATGCAGCCCATTTTCCTTAGAGGAAAACGGGCTGCATTTTGAAAAAAAGAAATGAAACGTTTTCGTTCCGATTTTAAGAGCTCTGGGACCACTGCCTACCCCTAAAAAATATTTTCCCCTGCATTTGCAAAGGGGAAGGGGTCGCGTGGGGACCCCTTCCCATTTGCGAGTGCGTTTCCACCCTCTTGAAGAGGGCGGTAAATCACAAGTGTTTTGCGACCAGGTTTTGTGGGTTGTACATCTGGCTCTATATCCCTAAACTCAAGTGTTAAAAATACTTCTCTGAATCCATTTCAGTCTCTCGTTGACTTCCAAAGTAACAGACTGTGAGATTTTCGAAACAGAAACAAGGTTCCGGCTGCACCAACTATGTAACTTGATTGCCTAGCAATGACTCTGTGGCTCACATGAACCCTACGCTCTAAGGGGCAGATTTACAATGAAACAGACTCAGTGCATTCCGCAAGCCATTTGGCTGCACCGCACTGAGTCACTTTCAAAGCACAGGGGTGCGACATATTTACAACAATATGTCGCATCTCTGAGCTTCCCCCTGTGCCTGTGCACAAACTGCAGCAATGCGCCAGCGCAGGCACCCTTGCACCATAGTGCAAGGATGCCTGCGTCGTGGGGAGATTGTTTTTGTGCAGGAAGGGGCACCTTCCTGAACCAAAATAATCACTACAGGCATTTTCCTCTTTCAATGCAAGCTGCAGAATGCAGCACGCATTGAAAGAGGAGAAACGAGGAGAAATGGTAACATTTCTCCTTGTTGCGCCTCCCTTTGCCTCTCCTGGGGAGGCGTAGCATTTACACGCATTTCCGGATTCAAGATTCCTCTTAAGTCTGGAAATGAGTCTTGTTCCATGGGTGTTGCGTGGGACCACCCACTGCAAACCCATGGAACGCCCCTTACACTCAAAGTGCTGCGTGTAAAGGGTCATATTTACAAGGACATGAAAAAAGCCACGCAGGGTGGCTTTTCCTGTCCTTGTAAATATGGAGCAGTAAGATACGCCACCAGTACGTCACGAAAAGTGACGTACTGGTGGCGCACGGGGCTTGTAAATCTGCCCCTAAGAATTCAAGACGCTACCACCTTTTACAAGTCTTATGATACTCCTGTCTGGCCATGGGACATCTAGTCCTGCTTATCTTCACTTGTGTTTAATTGTAAACACAAAGTATCTTTCTAGGCAGTATCCACATTCTGTGCACCCCACAAGCCTCTTCTGCTCCTGAGTGTTCAAGCAGTTTAGAGTAACGCGTCTCCACGTAGAGCCGACATGCAAAGATACGCAGGTCCAGAGCATCATGACAGGTATATCCATCTAGACTATGTAATGGGGACTTAACAGTGGTGCCTGTGCTTGCAAGTGCCATCTAGACCATGTTAGAAGTGTGCCAGGGCCAGTTATGGGCTGTCATAGCCTGCCAGTGTTTCCTAGGAAGGCCCTTATGGTGGCCATGTCTGCAGTTCATCTAGTTGCATCGTTTTACAGACACCAAATACTAGCAGCAGGGTAGATGCCCTTAAAAAATATACAAACTTGACATGAGCCTCTTGCTCCTTTTAGGGTTGTCCATATACCCTGAGTACCAGACTAAGGTAAAAAGCAGCATCTAGTGGCAAATGTAAGCAAATGTTCTACTGTTCAAATATTTCTTTGTTCAACATGTTTAATGAACACATTCTGAGGTGTCATAGGTTTGATGCCCGAACAATTCTTGATCTCCTGGAAACAATTAAGGCTTACCTATTACTTAAATAACTTGTACTAGAGTAACACTGTAAATGATGCATAGATTAAATAAAAGCTAGTAAACTGATGACTGCTATGGGTATTTATGGTATATATTATACCTCTTGTGGACCGATTCACAAAGCTATTTGTGCCCAAATATCTACATTAAGAGTGTATATTCACACAACGTGGTTATACTTCTACAAGCACCGTTCACTTAATATTGCACCCCTTTGGTGTAGTATTACATGTTCATAAACGTGCCTACAAGTTATTGCTACTTGCACAGCAACAAGAGAACAGCCAACCCATACAAAAACAAGTTTTTGTGATGCACCTCCCTCTTTATGCAATATCCCTCCTTATTTGAAACAAAAAAAGAGCCTGTGTGCAACTCCACTGCCCCTGCCGTTCCTCTGGGGCGGTTAGAACAACCAAGATACACTTTATCAACTGTAGGTTGCACCACCTTATTAAGAAGTCCACAAAAATAACTGTACAAATGTCCATCCAATGTTGAGAAAAGTCAAAATCCTTTATTCTTCTTTTCAAAATCCAAAAATGTACACCTAACAGCCAAACAGCCAACGCTTTTCGTTCTATACGAAGAACTTCATCAGGGCTGTAAAACACATTTAAAAACACATATATAATACATCTAAATACATACACATATAATTGATTGTACACCCACAATAAATAACATTACAAAAAACAGGAGAGCCTGACATGTTATCGGAGAGTGAGAATAATCCCACATATTTGACCCTCACACTTATTCACATATGTTTACAAAGTTAACACCAATCACTTTTGTTTGTTAAACACTACTTGTGACTAGCATACTTCTTACTTGTTGGTAAGATCACAAAGTTACCCATTTGTTCACTAGGACCTTGTCCTTTATATATATCCATCCTCACAAAAAGATTCTTAATGACATTATAACATAATAATTGAAGATGTTCCATCACAAACTAGAAAACTTGAACATCACTTGAAAAGGAGATAGAAAAAATCCCATTTCCAGTCACCCAAACAGGCAATAACACTTGATAAAATCATTGTAGATACAGTGTAACCCTCTTATTGCAATTCAGACTTCCATTGTATAGAGCAACATCATTGCACCTACCAAGTCAAGTTTTTATTGGTGGGAAAATTTGCAAATGCGGATAACAACTCACAAAGTTTTAGGGTTTTAGCTGGTCGTATTCTTTGCGCACATTTTCACATAATGAACTTGCTCCTACATTTCCTCCTACCAAGACCAGGTTTAAATGCATATTTACGGGAGAAAGTTGAGGAAATGCCCTATCAACAATTGGTGTTGGTGTTGGTGTAGGTGACGTGGTTTTGCCACACACTAAAATATCTTCCCCCTGAGAAATAATACAAATTCACTTTAGTGTTACATTTCTACCAGGTACATTTGCACATTTTTAAATGACAATGCATTTAAGTATATAGACTTTAAAAACAAATTCCATATCTGTTGCTGGGAATCTGCGACTGCCAGAGATTGTAGGGAGGTGTTGTTGGAGCAAAAGTTGAAGGTAAACATATTTCAGTTCAATTCAATTCAATAATTTTATTTGATTCAGATCTCAATTGAGGTCAACAAATACAGTTACATAAAAATAGAGCATGTTAAATTATGTTTTTAAAAGCGGTTTTAGAAGGCTCTTAATAGGATTAAACAGGTTAAAATAGTTTATGGTCCACGAGAACAAAATACATTAATTAAAACTATTAGATTTGTGCATTCAAAAAAAAAAAAATTAAATAGGTTTAAGAAACTCTTAAAAAACTTAAACAAGTTATAGCATACAAATTCATTAGGGGGAGACTTACACACCGTGATTAGATCTTGACCTAAAATAGCGTTGTATCTTAAATGGATTAGCTTTATGAATCGATGGTGTTCTATGCACACTTTGCCGCCGTGAGGGGAACGGCCATCACCAGCATTACCTACCTACCTTGCCTGACATCTTCCCGCCGTGAGGGGAACGGCAACCAGGAGACTACATCTCCCAGCGGCCCTGCTGCGGTGCCGGCCGTGCCTGGAGGCACGATAAGAGCGTTGCTGGCCTCCCGCAGCGCAGGACGCTGTTCTATGCACACTTTGCCTCCGTGAGGGGAAGGGCCATCGCCAGCATTACCTACCTACCTTGCCTGACATCTTCCTGCCATAAGGGGAACGGTAACCAGGAGACTATATCTCCCAGCAGCTCTGCTGCGGCGCCGACCGTGACGCTACCGCCTGCGCCCGGAGGCGCGATAAGAGCGCTTCTGGCCACTCCGCAGCACGGAAGCCCGGGCCAAGGGCAGGCCCGTCCACGCCCGTCGGATCCCGGAGATGGCTGGGCTGGGCACCCTCTCTAACAACATGCCCCCCGCAATCCTTCTCTGATCCCCAGGTACTGGAATGTTTCTCGATTTCCTTTTCTGCCTCCGTGTTTTGCGCGCACTGTGATTTGTATTTATTTTTTTGGCAGAGAGACTTATATTGACAACCTAACCATGAGCATCCCTGCAGTGATTAAGAGCAAGGGAGCCAAGGGGACTTTGGATGCCTCCATAATGAGGGCAGAATCACTGCTCTGTCACGAAATTGAATTAACAGAGAGGCGGCTGTCTCTAGAACCCTAATTTCTGCCAAGGCGATCTTCACTAGGAACACACATCTTGGGTGGTATTCTCCAAAATCAAACTTGCTCATCTCCCCTCATTTCGGGTGCGGCACTGGCCGCCCTGGATACCCTGGCCCTCGCACATGGTGAACTGACAGCACCACATATGGATACCATTAACGGGCCCGGTATAGCCTCTAGAACCTGGACTTCCCACCTCCCCACAGATGGCACAAAGGCTAAGACGAAGGCATCTGTGAATCGCAAGAGGCGTGTGGGCTCACTGAAGCAAAAACAACAAAAAGGGCCTCAGTGTAACCGTCAGTGCAATCCTTAGGTGACAACCTGTCCCATAGGTACACAGACTACGAACACTTCTTTGTTAATGCAGCCTTGCCCTCTGGAGGATAAAACTGCCACCATTGCTGCCGGCATGACCGCATTGGACATCGTCCTTGAACGGATTAAGGAATCCATAGACAAACATTTTGCTCTATTGCACGGTCGCCTAGACCATCTGGATGGCGTATTGACTAACTTGTTTGTACGTTTAGAGTTGTCTTCCACCCCCGTGAACCCCCAGGTGTCGAGGGAGGGCCAGGGGTCCAGCAATGTTTCTGATCATCAAAAGTCAGCCCTGGTTCCCCTAGAGAAATTGTTGGCCATGACATCGGTCATTGAGGACCTGTTGAGTAAAGGACAGGGTTTAGGCTCTAACAACACACTGCATACCTGCCCAGTGAGCATACTGAATGACGGCAGGGCAGCTTAGCCCCCCCGGCAGATATCTTAAAATCAGTCCCCGGGGCATGTGTTGGCTCTAAGAACACTCCTAATTTAAACCACAACAAAGCACCAGCCCAATTAGTGCCCAGTGATTCTCTAAGGATGCCTAACCTGTGTACTATTCCAAGGGAAAGGGACAGGGTAAACGGGGAGGAGGTTGAAGAACCGGGCTATTTAAGCCTGGCGGCGCAGGGTACGCCTGAAATCTTCTGAGTTCGCCTTCCAAATTACAGAGACACGGAACACTCTGTCTGGCATAGGAACTTCAATTTATTAGCTGCAGCTAGGTACAGTTGTCCTAGAAGTACATCAGTGGTAGGTTCTCAGGAGACTGCCACTTCAATCCGTGGCTCACAGTCTTTTGTAGCGCTTGAATCCCCTAAAGCAACAACCCCCTCCATGTACAATAAAAATACAAAGCATCCACAAGAAAACATTCTTTGTGCAAGATATAGGATAATGGGTAATAGAAATTCCTTCCCTAAGGTCGTGTTCTCTACTCGACCCTATAGGTCAGGTGGCATAATTAATTTACGACAGGACGTGTTTGCGTGTTGAAGATGGTGATTCGTAAAACAACTGGAGAGGCCGAGAACGGTCACCAAGGGTCAATAGATGGTTATCTCGGGGATTAGTTGCTTCGAGCGGGGTCTCAGAATGGACTTAGCTCAGGGAAATAGGAAAGGTCGTGTAATATGTGCAACAGTATAGAACGTGAAAGAAGCGCTATGAAGGTTGAAGGGGCCTGAGTGAGGGCAACAGCATAATGGTGTTACAAGGAAAGACGGGGCCGTATTTGAATTTCCTCAGACCCTCCTTTTGCCATTACTCAGGCAAAGAAACCAGAGGCTGTTGTTAATCTGAATCGACTTCAATAGCCATGAAATCTACAAGCTGTTGTTGCAGCATTACCTTTGTGTCCGCTGCTTTCTGTGCCACCGGATTTGGAACACACAGGGTGGCGCAGAGCCCGCATATAGCTGGACCACATTGTAGGCAAAGGCAACAGGAGAAGAGAATAGCCAAAGTCGCTCCGACAAAGGTAAGAATCTTCCATCCCCATGTAGACAGTAGTCCCCCAAACCATCCCATTAGAGACCAATTCCCTTCATCCTGGTGAACGGACTCAGCGATCTTATGTAGCTTAGATATGGCTTGGTATACTGTAGGGGCGTTGTCTGGAATAAAAATGCAGCAGCTAGATCCGATCAATCTGCATAAGCCCCCACGGTCAGCAAGGATGATATCTAATACCATCCTGTTCTGAAGCGTGACAAGGCGGTCAGCAGCGAGTTCTGCAGTGATGTTACTCAAAGCTCCAGCTGTGTCATTGACAGTGGCTTCTACAACTCGAATTAGTTGTCTTATGTCTCTACTGTTGGCTATTGAGCCCCAGAATGGAAGGAGTCCTTTCAAGACATCCCCGACTTCTTGTCCTGACGTATCCTGGCCAGACGCCACCCCTCTTTTCTGTAAATGATGCTTGGCGTCTGCTATATATGTAGGGGGCACCAACCAAGCGATATAACAAGTGCCTCTCCAATTACCAGGTAGAGAAGTGTAAGCCTTATTTCCACACACAAAGTATGTATTACGTGAGGGAACCATGCGAGGCCAATCTGTCCCATTCAATGTCACAATATGTTGGCAATTGTTTGTACCTTTATATTCTAACCCTCCTTTCCTAATACAGAATGGTGCTTGTCCAGGTACCACTAGAAAAGTTTGTCCTTTTCGAGAGGTTCTATTAGAGGGCAGAAAATCCGTAGATTTGGTTTGGCGATCAGCATATTCTGACTACTCACTATCCGTCCCATATATCCTTTTTCTGTCTCGCCAACATAAATGGTATAGATGTACTCCCAAGCTCCTTACTTCTCGAGTATCCCCATCTCCGGAAAATACCCAACTGGCGGTCAATTCCCACCATGCACTACAAGAGCCATTAAATGAAAAAGGAAGGGTAATGTATGGCATTCCAGTATTCACCGAACTTGGCAGAAGACCACAAACCCAACAGTTCATTGCATTAGTGGCCAATTGATGTTGGTGTAGCATGGAAACAAATGTATTGTTGCGGAATTCACTCCTTCTTGACTCAACATGAGGGGGTAGAGTGCCATGTGTATGCATTTCAACCGTAACTTTGGGAGTAGGCTGTGTAAAAACGACATGTAGTCCCCATCCTATACAAGACAATATAATACATATCAAAATCAATATTATTAAAGTCACTATAAAACGATTATGCATTAATTTACAATGCTTTGTGCTCCTTGTTTGTATTTTGTCCATTCCCTTGTTAACAGTCATTTCCAGCTCTAAATATTGCCCGTGACGGGAGGTTGCTTCACTCAGCTGAGATTGTCTGTAGTTCTTTATACTTTCCTACAAGTCCCACAGGCCTAGAGCCAGATCTTGAGTCACAAGTCTGAGACTTACGATCACGGCCATGCAATCATGTGGAAATCGGGATAAAGACAAAGTCAATGAAGCACTATTGAGGTATTGTGTTCAGTCTGGCCCTCAAATCGTACCTCCGGGAACCAGGTACAGTTTGCTCTTGGAAAAGGAGATGTGGTTCAGTAGTGTCCGATTTCACTGCCGGTGGTATAGCTGTCTGGAGGACCTCGTCGTTGTCTTGTCCTGCTCCGTCAGAGTCTAGGCGTGCATCGCTGAATAGTCCAAATCTTGGTGTTCTTCCGGTTTCAGAGTCACTAATAAGTTTATGAACCCATTGATCATAAGGCAATGGTAGGGGCACTTTCTTGCAATGTACCTCATGTACCCAGTTCTTTTTGCCGACCACCTTTACTGCAGTACGCATTGTCAGTAGCACCTGACGAGGTTCTCGCCAGCGAGGTTCCAAGTTCTTTGACCTCTGGAAGTTTTTGACGCAGACCCAGTCTCCCGGCCGTATGGTGTGACCAGGATCCGTTGAAGCCTGGGGCAAAGAATCTTGTACCTGTTGGTGAAGGACACGTAACTTAGTGGTTAGATCATGTAAATAGTCAATTAACAATGGATGGTCTATCTCTGAGTATTTCTTTGGCCTTGGGACTCCCCAAACATTTGCAGGGCGTCCAAAGACAACCTCATAAGGACTAAGTCCCATACGGGAATGGGTGGTTGTTCTGGTGGATAAGAGAGCCAAGGGCAAGGCATCAGGCCAGGCAAGACCCGTGCTGGCTTGTATTTTCGCCAGGTTAAGCTTAAGGGTGCCATTATAGCATTCCACCAAACCTGCTGACTGAGGATGGTTTGCTGCGTGGAATTTTTGCTGAATGCCAAGGCCTGTACATACTTTCTGCATGATCTAACCCACAAATTCACTCCCGTTGTCACTCCAAATATTTCTGGGTAACCCAAATCTTGGCAGAAACTCCTTCAAAAGGACTTTTGCCGTGGATAGAGCAGTATTATCTTTCAGGGGATAGGCCTCTACCCATCGGGAGAAGGCACATACCACAACAAGAACGTACTTCAGTTTGTTACATCGTTCCATGTGGATGTAATCTATTTGTAAAACCTCAAAAGGGTAAGTTGGGGGGGCAAAGTGTCCTGCTGGTGTTGGTGTTCCCTTCCCAGGGTTATGCATCACGCATACAATACAATGCTTAACTAGATTGTCTGCACATTTAGGGATCCCCACATTCTTCCATACCGGAGCCAGAACCTTGCATATACCTTTAGCGCTAATATGGGCTGGACCATGTGCCATGGTAACTACTGGGAGTACATAAGCATCTGGTAACAACCAGCGTTGATGTTCTGACAAGTCTGTCCAGCACCCTGTCACATCCAATCTTCCTATACTTTCTTTCCACATACTCAGTTCTTTCTCTGTGGCCTCTGCCTGGATCGTTTTCACACTGTCCACAGTATTCTCACACATCCCTCCTTGTGCAACCCATCTAGCAGAGCCCACAACATACATGCGGCTTGTAGTGTTTCTAGCTGTCTCTTTTGCTATGTGGTCTGCGAAAGCATTTCCTTGACCTACATCATCAGTGATCTTCTTATGGGCACTACACTTCACAATCGCTATCTGAGTGGGCAAGGTGAGTGATTCAAGGAGGTCATTTACCAATTTGCCATGCTGTATCTTAGTGCCATGGGATGTGAGAAACCCTCTTTCCTTCCACAGGCGGCCAAAACTATGGGCCACTCCAAACGCATACTGACTTTCAGTATACACATTCACCCTTTTTCCTTCAGCCAACACACAAGCTCTAGTCAGTGCTATCAATTCAGCTGCCTGGGCTGAGTTATGTACAATATGCGCTGTTTCGACAACAGTGTATAAGGTAGTGACTGCATAGGCTGAGGTCGTTTCACCATTGGGAAGCTTAAAACAAGAACCGTCCACCCATAAGGTCCCATCCGGGTCCGGGAGTGGAGTATCCTTTAAATCAACTCTGCCTTTTGTCTCTTCCTCCGTGCGGAGGAAGCAGTCGTGTTGCTCCTGAGTGTCATTTTCTACTGGAATTGGCAGCAATGTTGCTGGGTTCAAGGTATTACATCGCTTAATGTGTACGTGGCTAGCCAAGAGCGTCAATTCGTACCCCGAAAGGCGGGCACTCGTGAGGTGTTGAGTCTTTGTTCTGTTTAGGAGGGTGTCTACTGCATGCGGTACCATGACAATAAGGGTATTATCTAATACCAATCCAGCAGACTGGCGAATGGAAACTGCTGCTGCTGCTGTAGCCCTCAAACAGCTAGGTAATGCCTTGGCCACTGGATCTAACGTGGCCGAAAAATAGGCACAGGGGCGTTGCTTGTCCCCAAATCGTTGCGTTAAAACTGATAACACGCAACCTTCTTTCTCATGAACATAGAGTGTGAAAGGCTTACTGTAATCAGGAGTACCTAACACAGGGGCAGAGCACAAGGCAGTGCGTAAATCAGTGAAACTTTTCTGACATTTCGCAGTCCATTGAAGCGGGTGTGGTGTATCTTTAAGAGTGAGTGCCAACAAAGATTTTGCCAGAAGGGAAAAATTGGGGATCCATTGTCTACAATAAGAGGTAATACCTAAAAAGGCACGCACCTCTTTTTGCGTACATGGAATAGGCATTTGGGCAATTGCTTGGATACGTTCTGGGGTCAATCGCCGTCCCTCCTTTGACAAGAGATGACCTAGATAGGTAACCCCTTTCAGCAATATTGCAATTTTGATGGTGAAACCTTGTGGTTGTGGTCAGATAAGTGGCGTAACAGTGAAATGGTAGCCTTTTTACAAGTGTCTTCAGAATCTGCTGCGACCAACAGGTCATCCACATATTGAATGAGAGTGGCCCCTGGTGGTAAACACAGAGTATCGAGCTGTGATTTCAATGCTTGACTATAAATGGAGGGGCTCTCGCAATAGCCTTGAGGAGCTCGCTTGAACCGGAAGCTTCGGCCTGCTAAGGAGAAGCCAAAAATATCCCTACTTTCCTCAGCAATGGGAATGCTGAAGAAAGCATTTTTGAGGTCAATGACAGAAAACCAGGAAGCTGAGGCTGGTATCATTGTCAGCAGGGCATTAATATCCGGGACAACAGGGAATTGAGGTACCACAATCTTGTTGACCTCTCTGAGATCAATCACAAAACGATAGACAGGTGGCTGGAAAGGGATGGTTCGTTTAAAAACAGGCAGAACAGGGCTATTGCATACATTTCCCCTAGTCTCTTCGACTACATCGTTTTGTACCAAATCATGAACTATAGTCAAAAGAGCTTTTTCGCCGTCACTGGAAATTTTATACTGTGGAATGCGAGGAAATTTAGTATTAGGCTTGAGTGTTACAATGTAGGGCGGAATCCGTAGGAGGCCCACATCATTGGGGCTGGTGGCCCAGAGGGTTGCTGGAAGAGATTGTAATTCAGGGGAAAGATGATCTTTAGACAAGTAGATCGGTGAGGTCAATTTCTTACCTAAGGTAAGAGGTACACCAGAAGGGGAACAATGTAATGTTGCATACAATCTCTTCAATAAATCCAAGCCCAACAAATTTTCACCACAACCAGTTGTTAAAAGGAGCGGGGCCTCCAATTTGTAAGGACCAATTGAAATGGGCAAAGGGCATGAAACCGGGTTTTGAACTGGGGCGCCAGAAAAACCTACAGAAACATTTGTACAGCCAGACAAAGGTGCCCCAGGGAGTTTAGAGTGAATCACAGAGCTCTTTGTTGCACCAGTGTCTAATAGGAATGGCTCTGTAACACCTAGTGCTTCCACGTCAACATAAGGCCCACTTTGGTCCACTGGAACTGATACTACTCCCTTACTTTGTCCATGGCTGTCCTAGCTAGGTTGGGAATTCTGACTCTCATCCTCAGTATAGTAATCACTGTTGTAATAGTTGGTAGACTGAACATTTTGCTGATCAAAATAATTTGTGGAGTTTCCAGGGGGCATGGAACGTTGGTTATTAGGCTGCGTACCTTGTCCTCTACCTCTTGGCGCTGACTGATAACCACCCTGGCCTCGTGACGCGGGAATACCGCTCGTGCGCTGTAACAAAACCGGGCAATTATACTTTAAATGGCCTTCTTCTTTACAGTAGGCGCATTGATTTTGGCCCAGTGGAGGTCCGGGAACGAAAGGCCCAGGCCTCTGCAACTGTCTCTGGAATTGTGGAGACGGTTGATATTCACGTTGGGCAGGGCGAGGAGGATAAGCTTGTTGCAAAAGAACTTTTGTTGTCAACTCTTTGGTCTTTTTATCAAGTTTCTCTCTTTCCTCTTTATCTCTATTTTCATAATACTGGGCAGTAGTCAATATCTGGGCTGAAGAGGAGACCGCCCACGCGCTTTCGGAATTCTTCAACTTATTAGATATTTCCGGAACCAAATTTGACACAAATTTGTCTACAAACAATCGTTGGCCACCTTCCGTGCTCATATCCTGACCACTATGATCGATGAACGTCTCCCCGAAACGAGTGAAGAAATCAGAGACGTTTTCATCCGCTTTCTGCTTACAAGCTACTAACTTATCCCAATTAACTCGCAGAGGGGGCATCATAGTTTTCAGTAAGGCAATGATTCTAGCTGGGAGTTCTGTAATTAGAGGCTCAGGTTTGGCACCACCCACTTGGAGTCTGTCCGCGGCGAGTATGGCAGCCCAATCACCCCCCAGTTCCCTCACATGGTCCTCCTTCCGAATCCTAGCCCATAACGGTTGTGGGACCACATTACCCATTAGCATGTCTATATCAGCCAAATCCATAATACATGCTTCGACAGTTTGGGACAACTCTTTGTAGTACTCAGCAGGATTTTTACGGGGGTCCGGTAACGACTGCTTAAGGGCCAATACCTCAGATCGTTTCCAAGGAACGTGTACCCACACACGTTGAAAGTGAGCAGGTATAAGAGGATTACCACCCTGAGCTGCAACCTCCTCTCCCCACACTGGGGGAACCTCTCTCATGGGATAGTGTTTTAGTTTTCGCCTGACGGAGGAATCGCGTTTTGGCAAGGACCGGCAGGCAAGCATCATTCTAAAAGTGACAAGCGTTCCTACCGCGTCCTAGACCTCTGCACCCACAATCAGCCCTTTATCAAACTCGGCCTGTACATCGAGCAGGCCCTGAGGGGCTCGTCCCAATCCCATATCCTCCCACTCTTGTCTTAAAATATTACACATAGTATCAAAAACATATCTCTGCGTTGGTGCTTCCCACTGCCGAAAGGTGACCATAATATCTTGCACACTATACTGGGGGCCATTCGTGATCCACCTTCGGGCTTGAAGATCTAGCACTTCCCATTCCTCCGGACCTGGTAGCTGACTACGAGTTTGTCTACGAGGAGGAGCTGGGCTCATTTGAAATGTCCCAAAGAGAGGTGACAAAAGGCCAGAAACGGTATCGATCATTTGCCTCCGAGCGGAGGGAGAATTCGTCATTAGGACAGGAGACAGAATATTAGGCGGGGCAGAAGAGGAAGTAACATTTACGGAGGGAGCCGAAGGTAAGGGAGAGCTCAGCAATGTCGGAGAAAGCTGTGGTGGGGGTGCAGGAACCGGTTGGGGAGCGACAGGTGGGACAACAGGCGGAACAGGCGGGGCAGGTGCTAACAATAAAGGTGCATTCGCGCCGGGGGCAGGCGGTAATCCAAAAGGTACATTAGCTCCCTGCGCATAGGGCGTGGGTAATCTCAACAGATGGGACATTAAAGGATCCTTCTCAGGGTCCACATCTTTCTCCGTAGGGGAAGTCGGCAACACTGGATAACATTTATCTACCGCTATACGATGTTGCCTATCTGAGACCTCAATCGCATGATCGGTTTCATTATTTTTAAACTGTTGCGCAGCTTGTAAAATAGACATATCCCTCCTATCTCTTTTAGCTTGTTTTATTTCTTTCTGTTTGGCCTCCTTACGCCATAGGCGAAAAGAGTCAAACATAGCCGGCCGGGCTTTTCGCTTAAACAAAGTGTTCTCCAAATTATCTAAAATATTGAGCTCAAAACTGCCGTTCTGTGGCCATCGTAAAACACCATCTTTCCTAGTATAGCGAACCGATGCCTCATTAAAAGCTATGGGGCCAATACCATGTTTAGAATATACTTCATAAGTGGGAGTTCCGGCCGTAGGAATTGGACAAGAGTCCTCCAGTCGGGAAGCCCTATCGCGATTACAACAAAACCATTTTCCAAACTTACTGAAACTAGGCATCGCTACCACAATAGTTTCTTTACAAACTTCAAGGGGTTAATTAGTCACTTTATAGTACAAAAACTGCACTCACCCCTTGGTTTCGGCTTTTGCAAAAGTCGAACAAAGACAAAACAAAGACAAAGGAGTGGCCACTATACTTAACTTAACCAGATGTTTCCGTACGCCAACAGAGGTCCGTCTAATGTCTCGCGATACCAATTACCAAGGGAGCCAAAGCGTGGCCGCAGTCAGGGCAGCAGGTCTTTGCAGCCGTTGGAAGGGAGAAGCCACACGGTAAAAAACCTTCGGTCCACTTACGACATGCAGGGGTCGATCACGTGGTGCGCGTCCTCCGGAATTTCCCTGCGGGGCTCCTCACGATCCTCGGGCTGGACCCATAACCTCTGAAGCGGCCTCACAGAGGGCACCAAATTGAAGAACCGGGCTATTTAAGCCTGGCGGCGCAGGGTATGCCTGAAATCTTCTAAGTTCGCCTTCCAAGTACAGAGACACGGAAACTCTGTCTGGCATAGGAACTTCAATTTATTAGCTGCAGCTAGGTACAGTTGTCCTAGAAGTACATCAGTGGTAGGTTCTCAGGAGACTGCCACTTCAGTCCGTGGCTCACAGTCTTTTGTAGCGCTTGAATGCCCTAAAGCAACAACCCCCTCCATGTGCAATAAAAATACAAATCATCCACAAGAAAACATTCTTTGTACAAGATACAGGATAATGGGTAATAGAAATTCCTTCCCTAAGGTCGTGTTCTCTACCCGACCCTATAGGTCAGGTGGCATAGCCATTCCTGGGTCAAATTAATTTACGACAGGACATGTTTGCGTGTTGAAGATGGTGATTCGTAAAACAACTGGAGAGGCCGAGAACGGTCACCACGGGTCAATAGATGGTTATCTCGGGGATTAGTTGCTTCGAGCGGGGTCTCAGAATGGACTTAGCTCAGGGAAATAGGAAAGGTCGTGTAATATGTGCAACAGTATAGAACGTGAAAGAAACGCTATGAAGGTTGAAGGGGCCTGAGTGAGGGCAACATCATAATGGTGTTACAAGGAAAGACGGGCCGTATTTAAATTTCCTCAAGGTGACCTTAAATTTACCACCAGAGGCCACACCATACACAAAAATATTGGCGAATGTACCACAACTCACCTCAAAGTCAACTGAATTTTGGGAGTCCTTATGAAATAAGGCCCTCTGTTGGCTCGGATCCAAATCCGGCCTAACCGTATCCTATTTAGGCAGTTTAAAATGGCAAGGAGAGTAGGATGGGTGGGAAAAAGAGATAAAAGGTTCCCTGGCGACTGCATTGTTCTTACATTTAGAAATCCAAACCTAACACAAGAGATTTTGCTCCGACAGGGTTCCAATCATGTGATCAATCATGGTATAAATGTACTGCCCTTGGGTTATTTCTACCCTCCTATAAACCATATTTCTAATGTATCACAGCAGACCCCGGCTTACCCCATGAACCATTCCCAACTCAGACTTCCCTTGTTTAACAGATTTGAGATGCTTTCTTCCCTGGAGGACATTGATTGACTTTGAAATAGTAGTAGTAATGTGGCTCAATCCCAAACCCCGAGAAATAACTCACTGGGTCCAACCTCGCCATGTATAATCCCCATGGCTAACGTCGAGCAAGCTGACACTGATGCAGGAGATGTTCCCAATAACTATAATACTCAGAACGGAACAACTCAATTTATCATAAATACTTTCCACAGTGACGTATCGAATAGCCTTGCTCATCACCTTGATGGCCCCTATGCCGTCCTCTCCCCTATCGACTGTGCTTCTCAGCCTGTGCCTAGAACTAATGAAATTGAAATTCTGTTTTGGAATGTGGCAGGCCTTAGATCCAAATTGACTAACCCTGCCTGGCTGGAATTTATTCAAAAATTCGATATTATATGTACTCAAGAAGCCTGGACTGATGATATACAACATATTAATGGTTATAAAACATTCTTCTCCCCGGCAGTTTCTTCGAGCCAGGGGAGGAATAAGGGTGGCCTTTGTACCTACATTTCCTATAGGTTAAATGCACACAAGATAGACTTTGTGGAGTCCAAGACCTATTATCAGGTGCTTAAAATTAATATAGACAATATTCATTATCTAGTTCTATTAAATTTCTATAATAATATACCCGCCGTGGCTTTGAACAAACTCTAACACATCTGCAGAGAGACTTGGATAATATTCAAAAGAGGACTGCCAAAGACTACTGCATAATTTGGGGAGGGGACTTTAATTGTGGACCCTGCCCACATACCGTCGTAGGTGTTTGTGGTATTGAATTTGATGATGATAATGACTCGTCCCATTTTTTACACTCTGCTCCTGGCGACCAATTCAATTTATTAAAATATATTCTGGATCTGGGCTATTCTAATAATGTATGTCTATCCCCAATTCCTTTTAGTAGCACTTTTAATGGCCGTGGCCTGTCCTCAGTCATAGACCACATACTATTATCAAATAGATACGCTGACAGAATACACTATTTTAAAATACATCCTGTTGCTTTTAGCAACCATTAACCTGTTAGTGTTCTTCTAGATCTTCCTGCCAAGGTGGTAACTAGTAAAACATTGGCTACCCATCCAGCGGAAGATATTGTTATTAATAGACAAAATGCCTATACAGTTAAGTGGGCAGGTGTCAACACATTACAACTATTTAAGCACCTTTTAACTAGCTGTAAAGACGACTTCATGGTCTGCCTTGATGAAACTGCTAACAAGTCTGACATTCTTAGCTCCTTCATAAATATATCTCAGTCTATGCAAAATAGATTACGGGTAAAAAGCAAAAATTGGGCAGATAAGAAGAGTGGGTGGTTTGACTCCAAATGTTCAAAACCTCACGCAGCCCTGATAACTGCCTTACATAAGCCCATAAAAGACAGAGGAGCAATAAAAAGCACTAGATTAGCGTACAAGATGTCCCTTAAGGAACGCAAGTCGGCCATAAAGATAGAACTATGGCAAAATCTAAAACGAGCATCAGATCTGCAAGACATGAAAGGTTTTTGGAAGGCCATGAATGCCCCCTTTCTTGCCTCGGGTAATACACACAGCATTGAAATAACAATAGGGGAGGATAAATGGGTGACTCACTTTTCTAGCCTTTATAATAGATCCCCAAAAGGAAGAGGTCTTAGGCGTAAACTCCTCAAATTATCTTCCGATTGAGATTGATTTTGATGCCCAGGAGGTGATTTTAGCCATAAATACGAGTACGGGTGGTAAAGCCCCGGGCCCAGACAGCATACCAGTGGATCTATTTAAATCAAGTCCAGTGCTCTGGGTACCCCTGCTAGCAATTGTTTTAAAGGCCTGCTGCACCTTTGCATTCACAGCCACCTGGACGGAGTCCATACTCGTCCCTATCTATAAGAAAGGCAATCGCGACGACCAGTCCTATTATAGACCGATATCACTACTCGACTCTTTTGCAAGGTCGCCTCCAGCTTTGGGTGGAGGGAAAGGGCATAATCTCAGAGTTACAGTATGGTTTCCGTCAAGGTTTGGGCACTGTTGAACAGAGCCTGAACCTGAATCCCCTGCTGGGAAAATATCTACAGGCCAAAAGGAGGAGTCTATTTTTGTATTTTGTTGATTTGAGTTCAGCCTTTGATTGTGTCAACCACCAGAGGCTATGGAGTATTTTAGAGACCATGGGGGTTGATTCACCTATCCTAATTTTTTTTAAACAGTCCTACCTAGATGCCAGGGCCCGAGTGCGCTATGGAAGAGGCGGCAAACTCAGCCACAGCTTCCCTGTAAAGAAGGGGGTGCGGCAGGGGTGCGTGCTAGCAACCCTCCTGTTCACCCTTTATATTAACAGCCTGGGAGTAAAACTGAGTAGTGACTGTCAGGTTCTACCATGTATTGATAGACGACCAATTGGAGCATTGTTTTATGCGGATGATGCTGTCTTACTGGCTTGTACCCCCCTTGGCCTACAAAAAGTTATCTCTATCTTTTCTGCCTACATGTCAAATCTTGATCTTCATGTAAACATTAACCAATCATTTACAATGAAATGCTGTAAGTCTAGTATCAAGTGTTGAGATTTCTTCATTAATAATAGGAAACTCGAACTCACTAATCACTTTTCATACTTGAGCATTGTATTTGAAAGAAGGGGCCTATGGGCGAAAGCTATAGAATCTAGAAAATTATTATTTTGCAAGGCAACTGGTGCATTGATTCACTTTGCTAGAAAGCTAGGAAAGCTGATTTACTAACAATCTACAAAGCTAAATGTATACCGATTGCTATGTATGGAGCTGGCATCTGGGGTTATGCTAACATTGAGTGCTTGCAGCTAGTAGAAAATAGGTTCTTATGATATCTCCTAGCGGTCCCAAACAGCACAGCCACATTCATATGCCACGCTGAGCTGGGTCTGCCCTACCTGTCCGATCAGATTAAAATGCAGCCTATCCTACTGTGGCATGAGGTTTGGACTGGAATTTCTACTAGCTTGAACAGGGACTTGATCAACGATTGCTTGTCTCCTGATGGGGCAGAACGCATCTCTTGGTTGTCCCACGTTAAAAGTTTCCTACAGGACCTAGGACACCCCGAGTATTATGCCAATCCTGACAGTTTGAATAATGTCACTAGGAACAAATTAAAATCATTATGTCCACCAGGAGGCTCCGTTTGGAGTGACAGTTGCTCTATATAAACTCACCTTTCATTCATTCATGTCTAGATCATTTGAAGTCTATTAATCTAGTTACTAATATTGTAAAACCGGCAGTAAGAGCACACCAACTAATCCTGACTCAATCAGGAACGCAAATATACTTAATGGATCTCATAGGAGCCTATGACAGGCTGTTACTGACCCGCTTACGCCTTCAAGTTTTTCACATCAGGGTCACTTTTCCAAATATTAACGACTGGTCTTGCTCCCTATGTTTATGTCCATGCGACAATATCTCTGCTCAGTCGACAATTCATGTTATGTTTTTCTGCAAATTCTATTCCACGCTTTAGGATAAAATGGATTTTACTTATTTTAAAGTTGTATGGCCTGAGACAATGTTGACCTGCCTTTTTAGAGTTGCAATATCTGAATGATGGAACCGTGACTGATCATATAGCCAAATACTTGAAAGGGGTGGTTAGATACCAGACGACAATGGATGGTCCTCCCCTTTCTTAAATTGTCTGAGCTCTTTTTATTCATTTTTTACTCAAATTATGTATGTTTGTTTAATATGTATTGTGCTTTTATGGTTTAACATCTTTTAAATCGAATAAAGCGTATTCTGATCTTATCTGAATTGATGCCAAGCCTCTACAAAAGTCAGATTAGGACAAATTAGTAGTACGTGAGGGAGATCTTGTGTTCCTCCATTGCACCAGTCACATTTACCTACAGACTTTTTAGCCATCGTAATGACCCCCTACGTTTTCCACAAATTTTCTAAAATACTTTAATTGTATACAATATTCTTTGACCTGTTCATAGCTTATTCTCTGTGTCATATGTTTTAAAAAGAGCTTCAGATGTGCTGGGGACCAGGTCTGCAAAAGTGCAACAGTGCATTGTGACACCTCAAGGGCTTTTATGAGGTTACTATTAAAAGTGTGCTGAGCCGATTCATCTCTAAAAGTCTCCAGTTTTGATATATGCCTTAGTGTGCCTGGAACTGCATGAAAGCTATTATAGGCCCACCTGATAATACTGGAGACAACTCTGGTAAAAATGCTCATTAGAGAGAGCTCGAGGCTTAAAGCTTGTACAGGGACTGATTGGGATGCTTTTAACAGTTTCCGAAGAATGATCCCTTCCTTTACTTTTATCGATTGCCATGCTTTAATTTGTGTATATTCCAAGGCATAAGAGAGAATGGGTGGGATTTTCATGCTGTAAACCTTCAGCAGGGATTTAAAATATGTATTGCCAGTTGAGCAATAAAATCTCTATAGTACCGCGACATGAGAGTCTGCCTTTCACCCAAGATGTTGGACATTGGGGGGCGTCTTGTAGATTATACGTAAAGATACGGCCCAAGTAGACATATTCTTTCACTGTCTCAATTGGGCTGCCTCCCAATGACCATGTAAAAGGCAGAGATTTCCTTCTTCCACTAAAAGGTAAGATTGTGGTTTTAGATATGTTTGGTACCACAAAAAATTATTTTGCATATTGGTTTAGTTTATTTAAATTTCAAATAGAACAATATCGTCAGCACACATTAAGCAGTGGATATCATACTGTGCTAATTTGGGTGGGGAGTTATTAATTTGGGAAAAACACCCCGGTAGATCACTTATGTGAATGGAGAATAACATGGGTGCTAGAAGGCATCACTGTTTCAATCCATTCATCATGGGGATTGTATTGGTTAAACCCTTTTCTCCCCCCATTTGAACTCTACACCATGTTGCCGTGTGCAGGGAGATAATTACTGTGAGAAGATCAGTAGGAATCTCTAGACTCTTTAGATTTTTCGATAATGTTGGTCTGTCCACACTATCAAAAGCAGTTGAAAAATCAATAAAAGCACAATAAACTATTTGTGAATTTAACGTAACAATTTTATCAAGGACAGTCTGCAGAACTGCAATATTGTCCCAAGTTGAGTGTTTTGGGCGGAAGCCAGCCTGTGTCATAGGAATCACATTATTCGAGAAAGCCCAGTCTTTTAGATGATCTAAAACGCATGCTGCGAAGATCTTTCCTTTAGCATCTAGGAGGGCTATTTGTCTGTAGTTGGATGGATTCAATATTGAGCCTTTTTTTAGGAGCGGGACTTCTATACTCCATCCACCAAGATTTTGGAACTTTCCCAGTCTCTAAACAGTATTGGAAAAGTGGGGCTAGAAATGTACTCCAGTCATCGGTGTTTGTTTGTAGGACTTTGATTGGAATATTGTCCGAGCCCATCGCTGCAGATGATCTAACAGCTTTTATGAAAGCAGAGATCTGTGTAGCCGAAATATTTGACAAGACCTGATCGATTTGGCCCTTTTGGATGGAATGCAGGCCGGCAGAAACTTGGATATGAGAATTAGATTTATATAGTCTAAGGATGTGCTTTTCCCACTCTGATGATGAGGCTGGTGTTGCTTTGATTGATTTTCTTATCCCCATTTGTGCGGCAATTATGTTCCAGAATTCCTTATTGTTTCTGTGTTTCACTGCAATTTGGATATCAACCCAGGTTCTGTCTTTTTGTTCTTGCTTTTCTTTCTCTTTTTTTCATTGGCAGAGTTTTTTCAGCTTTCTTATTTCTTCTTGTCTTGCAGCACAGAAAGATTGAAATTGCATTCTGGTTAGGATGTTTAAATGTTGAGAATGATGATCAATTTGTTTTCTTTTTGGATTGATTTTGCCATTTTCTCGTCTTGTTGTCTTTGCCTGAAGAAAAACCACTACTGAATATATTATATCTTTGTATCTGGATATGGGGTCACCTTCTCCTTTTATAGAGGTTGGCGGAGAGAGAGAAATTGCAGAGTTTATTTTATTAATTGCTTTGGAGTTCCAGTGAATCCTGCATGTTTTTTGGTTTATGTCTGCCCGGCCATCTAAAATACCTAAAGACCATGAGGAATTGGTTTGTGTAAAAATATCGATTCCCATGATCAAATATGCATGATCGCTTTCATATGTATACTGGATGGATAGTGATTGAACTTTCCTGAACAAACCTAAACTGCAGATTAGATCATCTAAAATAGAAGAGTCCAAGGAGCCCAAGCAAGAGAATGCGGCCAGAATATCTCCATCTGCCCTCCCGTTTAAGATAACGCCATTGGTAAACACAATGAGAGACAGAAGCAGTTTCCCTCATTTATCTGCTGTTATCTTATCTGGGAATACAGGGGTTGGAATTGAACATGCTGTTTCTTGAGATGTCTTCCCCCTGTCGTTAAATATGGCGTTGTAGATTTTCCCGTTGAAGTCCCCTGCTATTATCATCAGATGATACCCCCAGGATTCTAAAATTTGTTCGATTTTCGAAAAGGCTTTTTCCAAGAGATGGTCATTTGAAGAACAGGAGGAATGTATATATTAAAGAGCAGTAGTTCTAGAGCAGGCTCCGTTCTTTCTTTCCAGCACTTGATGTTGATGCATTGCACATTTGGGAAAGAAAGCTCTGTTTCTTCTTGGTCCTAGTCAATTGCTTCTGTTAGTAAGATCGCTAGGCCCCCTTTTGAGCGTCCTCTCCTTGAAGCCTCTGCTGCAGTGACAAACACGAAATAATATTTTTGAGAGAACGGCACCAAGGACCAGGTTTCTTGCAGTAACACGATAGATGTTGAATTTTCCAGTATAAAAGATAACTTTTCTGGAGTTTTTCCAGCTATGTTCCATGGTACTATTTTTAAGTTACTGCTAAAAAGGGAGTTTTAAATCTTTGCCCGATTTATTACAATTTAAAGAGCCTGCGATCCACGGCCAAGAATTTTCATCCGAGTGAGGCTGTTTTTTTGTGTCTGAACAGTCCCAGATTCTGCACAGTCCATCTTTAATAGAGATCGTCAGAGGGCTGTCCTGCTTGTGTTTCGAATTTTTACGGTCCATGTGTTGCTGGCTGTAGTTATTGAGGGGGACCTCAGCGCCTTCTGGTTCTTTTGTCTGTTTATAGGAAGCACAGATTTCTTTAACTATGGATATGTTGACTCCGTTTTTGTGAAGAGTATCTCTTTCTTTAATTATTATAGCAGGAATTACATGTAAATGTGTAAATGTGCAGATATTTATATAGCGCAAATCACCAACCGGTCTCTAAGCGCTTGCTTAGGGAACCCATCCTGGTATTCCCCTGTGAGATAACCCAGCAGGGCATCCACAAGGTGAAAGCCAGGCATCCCGCCGCGAGGGGCCATTGGACCAGAACCCAACAATTGTCACCGAGCAGAGGGATTTATTTGGAAAAGAGACTAATTTTATTTCCGCCATGGTAAGGGATTGAAGAGATTGAATTTTTTGTAATAAAATGACTATTCTTCCGCGGTTAAGTGGAATATTGCCGCTGGGGAACAAATCTGTTAATTCTAGGGCACTAGATGCTGGATATTCTTAACTGCCCCCGGTGTACTGATTGGCAAGATGATTTACTGAATCAGGGATGTTATGTCCTGGAAATTTTGTTATGATGTTTAGTGCCTGAGGGTTTAGGACTTTAAAATCTGCTTGGGTTACAAAAGAAGCAGAATGCTGGCATATGGTTTGAGTTGTGTTACACACTTTCATGGCATAGCTAATTTCTTCATCTGCTTGCTCTGTGGAGCATACTTGAGGGAACTTTGCTTTTCTTGAAGATCTTCTCGTTACTCTTCACTTGGTTCTTTTCTTTTTGTTATTATTTTAATTAGATTTCCCTTGGTTGTGTTTCCCTTTTTTTAATTGGTGGTGTTGTAGACTCTATTTGAGTTAGCATATTGTTTTTGAACTATTTTACTATTGTATTGAAGTAGAGAATATTAATTACTTTAATATTGTTTTTTTAGATAACCCTATTTGATTGTCTTGTTTTTTTTAACTAAAATATTGCAGAATTTATATTTTTTCACATGTAATTTTTGTCTTATTTTTGTAATGGATACCCTTTTTTAGGTCTCGCCTGGCGAAAGCAGCGCATGCGCTGCTCTCGCCATTGCATGGACCTTTTGGAATCAATTCTGCCGAGGGCTTTCATGCACGCGTCTGCATGGACAAACATGGCTGCTCTTGCCATTTGTCCATTGCAAACAGCATGCGCATGTCCATAAGGACTGTGGACAGTCCCACGCCATTTTGTTGCCATTGCAACGAAAATGCCGCTTCGCCTGTGCTTTTAATTAGTGTCGCTTTCGCGATCGCTTTCACTTTCGCGGCTGCTTGTTTTTATTGGCGCTTTTTAAACCAACATTTTTCTTATGATGGACCTCGTGCAACAAGCAGGGCAAAGACTGCTCTTAAGTCACCCATCCTCTCATAGCCAGAAACGCTTTTCCTCCTTTGTTAGTGCCCCTTTTATGACGTTATGCCCAGCCCTCTTTCTCTGTTTCTTGTTTGAGCGTTCCTTGCCGGAGCCCACTGAAAGCGTTCTCTGTAGTATCAGGAGATCATAGTATTTAAAGAACAGCGACCCAGGTAGGGACCGGAGCGATGTTAAGTGGCAGCGCTAATATTTCAAGCATGTTAGAGGATGTTAGAGGAGACTGGGGCGTCTTCATGGTGTGGTACAGAACAGGCTGCAGAGAGAGAGATCAGCTTGCGAGCCGAGACATGGTGCAAGGAGAAAGGCTCACCTCTTAGGCACAAGATGCCGTCATGTATGTATGGCTCTGGAGTGTCGACCGGAGTACTCATATAGTAGGGGGTCTCATGTGTTATACACTTCTGAAATGCCTGCTTAAAGTGGGGTCGCAGAGGCCACAGAGGCAGATCAGCATGCGCGTTGAAGCATGGCGCAGAAAGAAAGGCTTATCTGGCAGGCATAGGATTTCGGTGTATATGGTGTGCTTGCAGAGGCCTCTGGAGTGTCTGCTGGAGGTCTCTGGTATCATGTAAAAGGGTGATCAATTTGTTTTCTTTTTGGATTGATTTTGCCATTTTCTCGTCTTGTTGTCTTTGCCTGAAGAAAAACCACTACTGAATATATTATATCTTTGTATCTGGATATGGGGTCACCTTCTCCTTTTATAGAGGTTGGCGGAGAGAGAGAAATTGCAGAGTTTATTTTATTAATTGCTTTGGAGTTCCAGTGAATCCTGCATGTTTTTTGGTTTATGTCTGCCCGGCCATCTAAAATACCTAAAGACCATGAGGAATTGGTCTGTGTAAAAATATCGATTCCCATGATCAAATATGCATGATCGCTTTCATGTGTATACTGGATGGATAGTGATTGAACTTTCCTGAACAAACCTAAACTGCAGATTAGATCATCTAAAATAGAAGAGTCAAAGGAGCCCAAGCAAGAGAATGCGGCCAGAATATCTCCATCTGCCCTCCCGTTTAAGATAACGCCATTGGTAAACACAATGAGAGACAGAAGCAGTTTCCCTCATTTATCTGCTGTTATCTTATCTGGGAATACAGGGGTTGGAATTGAACATGCTGTTTCTTGAGATGTCTTCCCCCTGTCGTTAAATATGGCGTTGTAGATTTTCCCGTTGAAGTCCCCTGCTATTATCATCAGATGATACCCCCAGGATTCTAAAATTTGTTCGATTTTCGAAAAGGCGTTTTCCAAGAGATGGTCATTTGAAGAACAGGAGGAATGTATATATTAAAGAGCAGTAGTTCTAGAGCAGGCTCCGTTCTTTCTTTCCAGCACTTGATGTTGATGCATTGCACATTTGGGAAAGAAAGCTCTGTTTCTTCTTGGTCCTAGTCAATTGCTTCTGTTAGTAAGATCGCTAGGCCCCCTTTTGAGCGTCCTCTCCTTGAAGCCTCTGCTGCAGTGACAAACACGAAATAATATTTTTGAGAGAACGGCACCAAGGACCAGGTTTCTTGCAGTAACACGATAGATGTTGAATTTTCCAGTATAAAAGATAACTTTTCTGGAGTTTTTCCAGCTATGTTCCATGGTACTATTTTTAAGTTACTGCTAAAAAGGGAGTTTTAAATCTTTGCCCGATTTATTACAATTTAAAGAGCCTGCGATCCACGGCCAAGAATTTTCATCCGAGTGAGGCTGTTTTTTTGTGTCTGAACAGTCCCAGATTCTGCACAGTCCATCTTTAATAGAGATCGTCAGAGGGCTGTCCTGCTTGTGTTTCGAATTTTTACGGCCCATGTGTTGCTGGCTGTAGTTATTGAGGGGGACCTCAGCGCCTTTTGGTTCTTTTGTCTGTTTATAGGAAGCACAGATTTCTTTAACTATGGATATGTTGACTCCGTTTTTGTGAAGAGTATCTCTTTCTTTAATTATTATAGCAGGAATTACATTGGACCAGAACCCAACAATTGTCACCGAGCAGAGGGATTTATTTGGAAAAGAGACTAATTTTATTTCCGCCATGGTAAGGGATTGAAGAGATTGAATTTTTTGTAATAAAATGACTATTCTTCCGCGGTTAAGTGGAATATTGCCGCTGGGGAACAAATCTGTTAATTCTAGGGCACTAGATGCTGGATATTCTTAACTGCCCCCGGTGTACTGATTGGCAAGATGATTTACTGAATCAGGGATGTTATGTCCTGGAAATGTTGTTATGAAGTTTAGTGCCTGAGGGTTTAGGTCTTTAGAATCTGCTTGGGTTACAAAAGAAGCAGAATGCTGGCATATGGTTTGAGTTGTGTTACAAACTTTCATGGCATAGCTAATTTCTTCATCTGCTTGCTCTGTGGAGCATACTTGAGGGAACTTTGCTTTTCTTGAAGATCTTCTCGTTACTCTTCACTTGGTTCTTTTCTTTTTGTTATTATTTTAATTAGATTTCCCTTGGTTGTGTTTCCCTTTTTTTAATTGGTGGTGTTGTAGACTCTATTTGAGTTAGCATATTGTTTTTGAACTATTTTACTATTGTATTGAAGTAGAGAATATTAATTACTTTAATATTGTTTTTTTAGATAACCCTATATGATTGTCTTGTTTTTTTTAACTAAAATATTGCAGAATTTATATTTTTTCACATGTAATTTTTGTCTTATTTTTGTAATGGATACCCTTTTTTAGGTCTCGCCTGGCGAAAGCAGCGCATGCGCTGCTCTCGCCATTGCATGGACCTTTTGGAATCAGTTCTGCCGAGGGCTTTCATGCACGTGTCTGCATGGACAAACATGGCTGCTCTTGCCATTTGTCCATTGCAAACAGCATGCGCATGTCCGTAGGGACTGTGGACAGTCCCACGCCATTTTGTTGCCATTGCAACGAAAATGCCGCTTCGCCTGTGCTTTTAATTAGTGTCGCTTTCGCGATCGCTTTCACTTTCGCGGCTGCTTGTTTTTATTGGCGCTTTTTAAACCAACATTTTTCTTATGATGGACCTCGTGCAACAAGCAGGGCAAAGACTGCTCTTAAGTCACCCATCCTCTCATAGCCAGAAACGCTTTTCCTCCTTTGTTAGTGCCCCTTTTATGACGTTATGCCCAGCCCTCTTTCTCTGTTTCTTGTTTGAGCGTTCCTTGCCGGAGCCCACTGAAAGCGTTCTCTGTAGTATCAGGAGATCATAGTATTTAAAGAACAGCGACCCAGGTAGGGACCGGAGCGATGTTAAGTGGCAGCGCTAATATTTCAAGCATGTTAGAGGATGTTAGAGGAGACTGGTGTGTCTTCATGGTGTGGTACAGAACAGGCTGCAGAGAGAGAGATCAGCTTGCGAGCCGAGACATGGTGCAAGGAGAAAGGCTCACCTCTTAGGCACAAGATGCCGTCATGTATGTATGGCTCTGGAGTGTCGACCGGAGTACTCATATAGTAGGGGGTCTCATGTGTTATACACTTCTGAAATGCCTGCTTAAAGTGGGGTCGCAGAGGCCACAGAGGCAGATCAGCATGCGCGTTGAAGCATGGCGCAGAAAGAAAGGCTTATCTGGCAGGCATAGGATTTCGGTGTATATGGTGTGCTTGCAGAGGCCTCTGGAGTGTCTGCTGGAGGTCTCTGGTATCATGTAAAAGGGTGAATACTGGTGCTGCACACTCGCACAGTGTTCGCATTCAGTTGCCTTGGAGAGCCCGTGAAGCAGGCTTCTAAGGCGAGTCGGGGAAACAGACTCTGCAAGGTCCCAGGTGCACAAAGCCCCTCAATAAAGTTGCTCCTGCATAACACTGCACTAATCCTCGCAGCACGAGGTCCAGAAGCTGCTCAGGGCCTGGAAAACAGCTTATGAAGTGGCAAGGTCAGCAGAGGTTTAGAGTAGGGACGCTATCTTGGGTGGACACTCGCAACGCCCCCGTTATGCAAAAAAAAATTGACATTTTCTTGGTAAATCTAAAGCCCACTCTACAAAATGTAGCCACAGATGCACTGGTGAGAAATGTTCCATTCTTTACATTTGTATGGCTGCTATTTGAAGGTCAGTCCATGGCTTTGCTCAGCATCATTGCTGGAGTACTTTCTTTTGTTGAGATTGGAGTGTCTCAATGGTACTTCGAATTCATTACCCCCCCCCCAAAGTTCATTGTGTTGCGCAGTCACCCATTTCCTGTGCTGTCTATAGCATTGTGACGAGATAACGCGATTTACATCCCTATTTACAACGTCACTAAGTTAGTTGCTCTCGCACCCTCACTGTACATCATACAGTCAGACGCCAGTGCTCCAGCGCACCCCAGGCTGCAGCCATCAGAGATATCTGCTGTCGGGAAGAGCCGCTGCCCAACTCACCAAGGACTTAGTGCTGCTCGTGATTTTATCTTACACCCACGAATAGCCAGCTTATACGTTTAAAGACATGCTAATGAGGCACAAAACGCGAGGATTCCATCCTATATTCTACATCAAGTTGCGGTCTAATAGTAATAACAAAACGATTTAAACATGGTATTGTGTACAGCAGTGTTGCCGTTTTTATTGGCTCTACAAGCAATGCCTAATTTACCAGGACTTTGCAGCGCTCACATGACCTCAGTCAGTAGACTACGACCTGTTGCTGAGCTCAGCAGATGTCAGCCAAGAGCGTTTAACTTGCCCGGCCATTACAATGCCAAGTAACATTTTCAATATGAAGCTGTTTTCCAACCTCCTCTCCCCCGTTATTTATGTCCCACTCCCCCATAACAGAACAAGCATTACGAATACAATAGGCCTCGCCTTTGATTAAGTAAAAGCCATTTGCTTTGCTATACAATACCATTAGCAAAGAAAATGGCTTTAACTTAATCAAAGGTGAGACCTATTACATTTTCAATGCTTGTTGGGTTGTTGGGTTCATTGGGGGATTGGGTAAGCAGTACCTTTTTACATTTAGGGGTCGATTCCGATCCTGTAAAAAGGCCCTACGAATAGTCGTACGGAGCGTTTTCTCCGTACGACTCGTACCAGGTAAACTCATTTCACAACCTAGGAAGTACATTCGTACAGAAAGCCTTTTTCTGTACGAATCGTAAAAAAGACCATACAGCAAAAAAATACCCACGATTCCGATCCGGAAATGCTTGTACGTGACGTCCGTACGTATTTCGCCAGCGTTTTCCGGCCCAGCAAGTACGATTCGTACCGACGTCACTCCGTACGGCTCATTTTTTACGGGAGGCAAACACAGCCGGAAAAGCAGAGTCCGACGCGAACCGCTACGCCACGGAGCCCCGGTACACGACGTACAGCCATGAACCCCATCGTACGTGTCATCCCGGTCCTCTTGGCCTACGACCTGGTGCACCGCACCCGAGGCACACGCCGCAGAAGGTGAGAACAACATGTGTGGGTACGGTGCGTACCACACGTACCCCTACGGCGCAATGACAACAGTGGTATGGACCGTACCCATGCATTAATACGTGGGTACGGTGCGTACCCCTACGGCCCCATGAGAACTCAGGTACGGACCGTACCCACGCATGAATGCGTGGGTATGGTGCGTACCACACATACCCCTATGGCGTCATGACAACAGTGGTACGGACCGTACCCACGAATTAATACGTGGGTACGGTGCGTACGCCTACGGCCCCATGAGTACTCAGGTACGGACCGTACCCACGCATGAATGCGTGGGTATGGTACATACTATATGTACCCCTACGGCACCATGACAACAGTGGTACGGACCGTACCCACGCATTAATATGTGGGTACGGTGCGTACCCCTACGGCCCCATGAGTACTCAGGTATGGACCGTACCAACGCATACATGCGTGGGTACGGTGTGTACCCCTACGGCCCCATGAGTACTCAGGTATGGACCGTACCCATGCATACATGCGTGGGTACAGTCCGTACCACACGTACCCCGTTACGGCAGCAGGAAAAATTGGATACGAGGCGTACACACACCAGGAATGTGGGCATAGAGGACTGGCCCAGCATGTTACCTCCAAATTGTTGTGTGTGTAGGTCCTGGCCAGCAGTGTACAGCTCCAAGGGGGTGCGTGGGTGGGTGCAGAGGCCTCCCAGCAGTGGACAGACATATGAGGGGTGGGTGCAGAGGACTCCCAGCAGTGGACAGACATATGAGGGGAGGGTGCAGAGGACTCCCAGCAGTACCCAGACATATGAGGGGTGGGTGCACATCACAACCAGCAGTGGACAGACATATGAGGGGTGGGTGCAGAGGACTCCCAGCAGTGTCCAGACATATGAGGGGTGGGTGCAGAGGACTCCCAGCAGTGCCCAGACATATGAGGGGTGGGTGCAGAGGACTCCCAGTAGTGGACAGAGATATGAGGGGTGGGTGCAGAGGACTTCCAGCAGTGCCCAGACATATGAGGGGTGGGTGCAGAGGACTCCCAGCAGTGGACAGACATATGAGGGGTGGGTGTAGAGGACTCCCAGCAGTGGACAGACATATGAGGGCTGGGTGCATATCACTACCACCAGTGGACAGACATATGAGGGGTGGGTGCAGAGGACTCCCAGCAGTGCCCAGACATATGAGGGGTGGGTGCATATCACTACCAGCAGTGGACAGACATATTAGGGGTGGGTGCATATCACTACCAGCAGTGTCCAGACATATGAGGGGTGGGTGCAGAGGACTCCCAGCAGTGTCCAGACATATGAGGGGTGGGTGCATATCACTACCAGCAGTGGACAGACATATGAGGGGTGGGTGCATATCACTTTCAGCAGTGCCCAGACATATGAGTGGTGGGTGCAGAGGACTCCCAGCAGTGGACAGACATATGAGGGGTGGGTGGATATCACTCCCAGCAGTGGACAGACATATGAGGGGTGGGTGCAGAGGACTCCCAGCAGTGCCCAGACATATGAGGGGTGGGTGCATATCACTACCAGCAGTGGACAGATATATGAGGGGTGGGTGCAGAGGACTCCCAGCAGTGCCCCACTCCCAGGAGGATGGATGTCATTCACACACTGCATGACACACCACATGTGGGTGTGAGGACATACAACACATGCATGTCCTCCCATGGCGGATGCCCCACAATACACACCCTGATTTCATGCCAACAGACTGTATAGTCATGGAAATGCATACTAAAATAAGTTTGCCAAGGGGAACACACACTGTCACGCACATCACAGGAGTGATAGGAATGTCCAGGTGCTGGTCCAGCCACCCAGATGTTGTCTCTCATGTAAGGAATAGGGTTCACTGCGACTAGATACAATGCCCACAATTGTGAGTCAGGTGCCCAAATACCCCGCATTACACGTGCCATTTGTGTGTTAGGCCGTGATTACACACATGCATAGTGCTGAAAAGGGGCAATTGGTCCCTGATGCCATTCCTACATACACAAAACACAAGTACAGTGACTGGCAAGGATGGCACAGACGATTCAGCAGGAGACATCGGTGAGCATGCATGGCCATTGTTGAAGGGATCCGTCACCAACAAAGGATATGTTGACACAGGTCAGCACAACAATTGTGCAACTGTTTGCAGGGAACATGTCAGGTGCCACAGAGGAAGGAACACTCCTTGGGACAATGTCTCACAATCCAAAGGAACACACACTACCAATTAATATTTTCAGAGACATTGTGATGGCACACAGATACCATGGTCCACCTCATGACCATCATACTAAAACATTTCTCAGAACCCTAACACATTACCAGAACACCAACTTCATGGGCCTCATCACCAACATCAAGTACCTGAAATGCAATAGAGTGGAAACTAAATGAAAAGGCTTTATTCAGCACACAAAAATAAAATTGATAGAATACACTATTTACAAAGGCCAATGGCCAGTCCATAGTTCGAGTCCAAGGGTGGACGTATGCGACTGTGTCCACCCCTACCTTGCCTGCACAAAGTCACCTCAAGGTTTGTCGACCGGTGGCTTAAAACCTTTAAATCCGTGCTGCTATTTGTACTATTCTGTTGCTTATTTGCATATTTGCACAGACTTCGGTACCTCACTTTTATCTGATGATATTATGTGGTCTATTTTTTTTATATATAATAAGATCTTACAAAGCGCTCTCCATCTTTTGCATATTTGCACATTGAAATTTAGACTTTTTATGTATTGTTTCTTACTGTTATATACATATATATTATTATCTATTTGTTATATATGCTGCTGTCGTTGCCTGTATATTTGCACACTTGCCCATTTGCACATTCGAATTCTAGCTGAAGGTTACATCCAACATCTTGAATATCAAACAACATGGTGAAATTTATTTCCCTAAATGTCAATGGCCTGAATAACGTTCGTAAAAGGAATGCTATTGAGTGCTGGTTGAAAAACCTTGTACCAGACGTCATCTACTTCCAAGAAACCCATCATAAAGATCAGGTAGAGTCAGCTAAACTCTTTAAAAGCTGGGTGGGATATAACATCTCTGCTCCTGCCGGGATGGCCCAGAGAGGGGTTTCCATATTAATAGGGAGACATGTAGGTTTCAACCTCGAACGGACGCGCATCTACCCCAGAGGCAGATGGGCAGTTGCACACGGTAAATTAAACAATGTTAATGTTATCCTCGCCACAATCTATGCACCAATTGTGGACGACCCTCAAGCTATACTACAGGTTAAGCAGGCATTAACCTGTCTTTCTGGGCCAATAATTTGGGGGGCGATTTTAATTTATTACTAAATCCTCGATTGGATTCTTCTAAGAAAGACCGTCGTCAGTATAAACCCCAAGTTGCCTTAGCTGTCCAAAGTTGCAAAATTGACCTAGATGTCACTGACCATTGGCGTAACTTAAATCCTTCCAAGCACGAGTATACATGTTATTCAGCAAAATATAATTCGGCGTCAAGGCTCGATTTTTTTATATCATCCCATGACCTAGAAGTATATAATCACGTTTATCTACCTAATGCTTTTTCAGATCATGTAGCTCTCACCATGGAGATTAATTTGCGGGAATTAAAAACAAAAAAGAAAAAAAAGGTTTGTCGACCGGGGGGGGGGGCATCATCAGTGGGAGTACCAGGCACCGCAGGGACAGGAGTGGGTTGGGTAGGTGTGGTGGGTGCAGGGCTGGACGTATCCACCACAGAGGGTGGGGCAGCTCCAAAGGTGGTGAGCAGCTCGCTGCACACTGCTGCCAGGGCGTCCAGAGGAACCCCTGCACCGGAAGGAACACCAGGGTCAACGGAGGGAGGGGTGTCTGAGGGATGGGGTGCAGTGCTCTCGGGGGAGGTGGTGGACATGGGGGGGACTCAACTCCCCTGGCCGTAGACTTCCTCAACCGCTTGCGGGGTGGTGTCACAGTGGGGCTGAGGGACAGACTAGCCATGTAGGTCTCTTTGGGTGATATCTTGGCAGGGGAGCTAAGGGGAGTGGATTTGGAGGAAGTGGGTCGTGAGGACTGCGGACTCTGACTGTGGCTGCATGTCTGCCATTTGCCCCCAGACCCTGTGGGTGTGACTACATCCCCCTGAGTGTGCGTGCCAGGAGGTGTGCGCTGTGCCTTAGTTGGGGGTGTGCTGGATGTGTCTGTTGTGGTGTGTGCCTGTGACTGTCTGTGTGTGCTTTGGACAGGCATGGGAGAGGGCAGTTGGATTGGTCCGGGGTAGGGGGGAAGGAGCGCCGCAGGAGAGACACTGCTTCCGTCAGTGAAGAGTCCATGGACCGCAGAAACCTGCGTTGCTCAGTCATCGTTGATGACATGCCCTCCACGAACGACACCAACTGTTTGAACAGTCTAGTGTGGTCATGGAGGACATGCAGCATCGATGCCTGACCAACCTGCAACTGGTGCAGTGTGTCCACAGACTCTTCACCGAGGGCAGCAGGGGTGACAGGGGCAGGGGCTGCGGTGCCTGGTCCGAAGGAGACACGGTGGGACCGTGCACGGACAGAAGGGACGGGAGCAACTGGGAGGGCGGAGATGGCAATGGAGGAGGAGGGTACAGATGGTGGGATGCTGCCAGATGTTGTTGCTTCCTCCGCCTCCTCAAGGATGTCAGCCTGGGACCCATCGGTGTCGTACATGCTCTCGCCTCCGGACAGGTCCTCCGGCTGACTCCCCTTGCCCTCCGTGCCACTGTCTCCTGCTGACTCCACAGCACTGGTGGCACTGTCGCTGGGTCCCTCCTCAAGGTCCATGCCGGTGTCTCCCTCGCTTGTGGATGATGATGCTGTGGGCAAGGAGAAGAAACCAGAAAGCATCAGTCACCTGTATACATCTGACACATGAGCACAAGAACAATTGGTCACCGTGCATATCAGGCAAAGCATCATGAGTAACAGCTGGATTACTCCGCACATATGTAAGCCCTGTACTGCCCAGTTGGTAGACCCACCATGCCACTTTGACACCAGGAAACTCAATACACAAAAGGCCACAACTTGAATGAGCAATACACTGAGAAGCTAGTGTCTGTGAACCGGTGAGCACAGCAATAGAATGAAGTCATGACACCTCTTGTTTACCCTGAAATAAACAGGAGTGGTGCACTCAAGGTTAACTAACACACCTAAATACTCAAGGAATTACCACACTCAGAGACCTGTAAGTCCCTTGGAACACAAAACGAACAAATGTTGGTACCTTGGGACTCACAATACTTTAACCAATCTACATGTTTGGGATGTGCCAATTGGCCATTTCATGAAAAGAACACTGATGTGCCTGCATGCAAGATGTTGCACAAGGCAGTGCACACAAAAGTACATTGACACTGTAATTGAAGAAGCTGGCACCTTTTCGGAGGAGCCACTGTTAGAAATAGATGGTGTTGCAGAAAGTACATATACATGGGCCCACGGAGGTCTTGACGTCTTGACACACGTTAGTTTGTATCAACGACAACTAATGAGTCTCACAAAATCAAGACCACCGTGGGAACATGTATATGGAAAATCTGCAACACCATTTATTTATAACAGTGGCTTCTTTGAAAAGGTGCCAGCTTATTCCATGACAGTGTCAATGTACTTTTGTGTGCACTGCCTTGTGCGACATATTGCATGCAGGCACATTAGTGTTCTTAACACAAATCATCAAATTTCCACATGTGAAACATGAACAACTGTTGACAAGTGCTGTGAGTGCCAAGGTACAATTCATGAAGAATAACAACTTGAATCCTGTCAGTTGTCACCAGGCCATCCGTCACCTGATTACAAAGTTGGCTACACTGCCTGTCATCTGGAGTGGCACACATGTCCACACCCAGGACAATGCATAAGCTAATGGGCCTGCAATTGGGTGGTAAAAAAGACCAGCTGTACTGTCGGGACACCCTCATGGCAAGCCTGAATGTACACACAGATGTCAGCACACAAAGTCCAAACTGCGTTGCTTCTGAAACACACACGTGCCAAAAATGTATGAGCAGGATTATTGTTGGTAAAAAAATGACACAGGCTGCAAAGCACGTACATTAAGCACTGGCCAGCATCACTGGGGCACTGCCCAGTGTATTTTAGTCCAAGCAATTCTCACGCACAAGTCAGACCTGGCAATGAAAAATCAGAGTTGCACATGTATGCCTCTCCCGCACCCCCCCCCATCCCCAATACCTGAGACAATGTGATTTATACAGATCAAGAAGTGACACCTCTTATTCAGGGTTACAACAACTGTGCTTGCAAAATTGCTTCATTGACACCACATCACCTCGTGGGGCTGACAACACATATTTGTGACAAACAACCATCAACAGATTGTTGTGAATAGCCACACAGGCACTGCCCAGTGTGAGTATGCACAAGCAAAATGTTGTATCCCTGTCCAGTGGACACATGTAGCACACATTAACCAAATCCAAACTAGGCCAGGGAACAATGCCACAGAGGCAGACCTATGCAGCACACACAGAGAATGTGCACTGTGTTGGATGACACACATGATTCGGAGGCCAGGGTGTCTCAGGGGACTGTAGTGGGTACACTGCTCCATGGTCATGGACTGAGCTGACTCTACCATGTACAACCGTCATGGCACTATGCATATCTCACACTCATGCACATCATGTCTGAGGCCACAACATTGCTCATGCATGCTGCAAGGGTGTCCAGTTGAAAGCTCACACTCCTATGTTGAGAATCAGCATCAGTGACAACAACTATGGACCCCCTACATAGTGAACAGGTCATGGCATAGGCAAGGTACCAACACAAGTCACAGACCACCCTCCCACATGATGCAGAAAGCAATGTGCACTTAGATGTACTGGCACCCTAGATGACCATGTGCAAATGTGATTACACACACACCAGGGGACACATGTCAAGGAGAGGAAGGGATGAAAAAGATCCCAAGGTGACATTTGGGAACAGAAAATGCACTGCACATATGAACTCTGGGAGTGTATTCATGCAAAGTAGCACTTCCTAAAGCTGGCGACACATAACACAACAAAAAGCCATGTACCTACCCCCTCCTTGCTGCAATCTCTCCTCTAACTGCCTATCGAGGTCAGGGAAGACCACCGCCAGGACACGTTTCATGTGGTGGGTCAGGTGTCGGCGGCCGCCGTGGGGGCAAGGTGGAGAGAGCTTGAGCTGGACCCGGGCAATCTGCCGGGTCCAGCACCGGATGTCCTGCCACCTCTTGCGGACCTGGGCCAGCTGCCGATCACGCCCCCCGCAGTCCTCGCGGCCCTGACGACGTTGGTCTAGATGACCCCCTTCTCGTAGGCAGTTACCTGTCAGGATGACAAAGTGACACAACATCAATACTCCTGCTCCATGTCCCAGAGACACACATTAGAACATCTTTGAAATGTTGAACAGGGCATAGGATGCTGACAGGAATAGCCTCATTCACAACATGCAATTGGCCTGTGTGCAAGCGCCAATGCAGTACATGACATTGAAAGGCTACAGGTGGCATGAGGGGTGCAAAACACTCAATGAACATGCCACACACTGTGCAGCACATGCAACAGCAGGCTGATGGGCAGCACGTGCCATGCAGTCACATGTCCCACTCCACTGACGCACCCTCAGCAGACTAGACAGACACACCCAGCCACTGATCACTGGCCTGTCATTGACTACAGCGGATACAACCCTCACTCTGCACATGTGCCATTTGCCAGGGGGGGTCACAGGTGTCGTGCTAGCTCTGCAAGTCAGACACAAAGCACGGCTCACTTATCACAGCAGATGGTTAGATCAGTAGCCTTCAACATGCAGCTGTGGTGCAACACTTCACATAGACACTCACCCACATGACAAGGAACATTCACACACATCAATGTCCATGAGGTAGTACACGTCATTTGGACACTCTCACCACAGGTTCACCCAACTCATACACATCTGTGGGTACAGTCACCTGTCACACCGGGGGGACCACTGAATCACCTCAGGACAACATGAATAAAAGCCCCCAAGGATTAGCCAGGCTGAATGTCTCATGCACTCTGCAGTGAAAGTCACTGTAAGCACCATGCAAGTGAGGAGTGCATACAGGAACTACATGATGCACTGCATGAGAGACATAAGCATGCCCCCCCCCCGGGACACACTGTACAACATTGCATGTCAGTCCCACCTGGACACAATATTGACAGTCACACAACAGGTGCATAGGCAAAGGTAGTGGACTCAGCACTCACCTGCTCCCCTGGTCTCCCATACAGGCTAGTGTACTGTGGGAGGAGCATGTCCAGCAGGGCCTGATTCTCCTCCATGGTGAATGGCTGGGCCCTCTCCACAGCACGAGACATGGTCCAGGGAAGCAGAGGCAGCAACAATTTTGTTGACAGGAAAGTTGTGCAGGCAAGTGCCCTCTCATGGCTTCTGGCTGCCTTATATCTGTCTTGCTGAGGGCCATTCATTTTGAGGAGTACATAGTGATCGGTCAGAATCATTTGCATCTTACGTTTACTCCAATCCCTTTAAACATACACCAGTGACAGCATTTGCATCGTTCAAATTTAGAGCATCATGTCAAGTCAACAACCACTTTGCAACATTGTATTTTGTGGCCAACTGACTTTTCCAGGACACCTGATGGAAAAATTGGAAGAGAAAACTCGGTATCCATGACAACCAGCATGCATATAGGGCCTAATACTTGTCCCTTATGTGTCCCCTATGTAATTTTGAAAGCCACACAGGTACGGTGCGTTTCACACGTACCCCTACGGCACCAGTTGCACAGTGCGTTTGACACGTACGTGTAGGCACTGGTAGTACACGTACGTGTACAACTAGTGCATACACGTACGTGTACAAGTACGTGTACGCCCTGGTAGTACACGGTCATGTACTACCAGTGCCTACACATACGTACGTATACTACCAGTGCCTACATGTACGTGTACGTAGTACATGTACGTGTAGGCACTGGTAGAACATGTACGTGTACAACTAGTGCCTACACGTACGTGTACACTTATGTGTAGGCACTGGTAGTACACGTACGTGTAGGCACTGGTAGTACACGTACATGTAGGTACTGGTAGTACACGTACGCGTACTACCAGGGCGTACACGTACTTGTACACATACGTGTACGCACTAGTTGTACAGGTATATGTACTACCAGTGCCTACACGTATGTGTACACGTACGTTTACGCACTGGTAGTACACATACGTGTAGGCACTGGTAGTACACGTACGTGTACAACTAGTGCCTACACGTACATGTACACGTACATGTAGGCACTGGTAGTACACATACGTGTACTACCAGGGCGTACACGTACTTGTACACGTATGTGTACGCACTAGTTGTACAGGTACGTGTACTACCATTGCCTACACGTACATGTACACGTACGTGTAGGCACTGGTAGTACACGTACGTGTACTACCAGGGCGTACACGTACTTTTACACGTACGTGTACGCACTGGTAGTACACGTACGTGTAGGCACTGGTAGTACACGTACGTGTACTGCCAGGGCGTACACGTACTTGTACACATACGTGTACGCACTAGTTGTACAGGTACGTTTACTACCAGTGCCTACATGTATGTGTACACGTACGTGTATGCACTGGTAGTACACGTACGTGTAGGCACTGGCACATACGTGCACTACCAGTGCGTACACGTACGTGTACAAGTACGTGTATGCACTAGTTGTACACATACGTGTAGGCACTGGTAGTACACGTACGTGTAATACCAGTGCCTACACGTACTTGTACTACCAGTGCGTACATGTACTTGTACACGTACGTGTATGCACTGGTAGTACACGTACGTGTACTACCAGTGCCTACACGTACGGGTACACATTTCACACGCTTACAATGGTGATACAGCCGTACACATGCCAGGAATGGAGGGCTACGAGTCGCACATGGATGTCCATCAAGTACTTGTCATTGCATACTTTCATGTGCAGGCCCTAGGTGTGTTAGCCAGTGATATTGCACAGGTCCTCTCATCTAGTTGCACAATTGATGTGTTCTGACCTGTGGACACATGTCATGTGTGATGGGGCACACATCACCTTGACACTTGTGTGTCTGTAGTCCAACTGTGTCATGCATAGCAGCAGTGGGTGGCACAGTCATCAACACCCGCACCTGTCTCCTGATGCCAGGGACAGGGACACTTTATCAACTGACCTGTCATGATCAGCGTGCCCCTTTGGGACTATGTCGGGTGTGTGTCATGTGTTCACATGAGCTTCATGTCAGTTTCCCGTCAACGGCATCTGCTGTTGGTGCATGCAACAGGGGTCTGTGTGGAGATGGGCATGTAACACATCTACGCACACCATGCCACATGTGGATTCCCAAGGCTGTAGGGTCTGTGTGCATGGGACATCATATATTTTCAGTCATACATGTGTTCGTTGTCTCAATGGCTGTGTCTTTGTGTTGTCACGTGTACCCCTTCATTGCACTGTGTTTGACATGTACATTTGACATTCCATGTGACCTGTGCGTGTGCCTTGCAGTCAGCTGTCTGGATGAGATGATATCCTTCAAATGCAGCTATGTGGTTGTGTGTCACTCCGGTGATATATGTGGCTCTTCACTCAGACTGGTCCCCAAATAATTTCAGGGCATGTCATGTTGACTTGACAATCAACAGGTGTATCAGGCATTTTGTAGGAGTGCCAGCAAGCTGCCATCTGTGTCCTGGATGTATTGCACACACCCAACTCCATAGTTACCTGATGTGTATTAGCAGTGTAGCATGTGCTATGTTCATTGACATTGATGTTTTCCGACTCTCAATCTTCATTCTTCAAAACTATGTTTTGCAGGGCACCACCTGTCCCAAGACTAATGCCAGACTTGGGTGCCATGAGGGAACGTGCCTGCATCCGCCGTTACAGATTGACTCAACAGTTGATTGAGGACCTGACAAACAAGCTGGCACCACACCTCCAACCGCAACACAGGTATCCTACTGCGCTGACCCCCAAGATGAAGGTGATGGCAGCCTTACATTTTTTGCCACAGGTACATTTCAATTGACCATAGCTGATGTGGGTGGGATGTCCCAGACTATGTTCAGCCGTGTCCTGCGTCATGTTTTAGCAGCCATGTTGGAGCACCTTGATGAATTCATCAAATTTCTGACTCCAGAGGGGTTGAGGGATGTCAAGGGGGATTTCTATGCCCTGGGTGGGATGCCCCATGTAATTGGGTCCATTGATGGTACACATGTGGCTTTTGTACCACCACAGGTACAGGAACAAGCCTATCGCAACCGCAAACATTACCACTCGATAAATGCCCTTGTGGTGTGTCTTGCTAACATGCTGATTTCACATGTCTGTGCACGTTTTCCAGGATCAGTACACGATGCCTACATCATGAGGTGTAGCAGGGTGCCACAAATGATGCTGCGGCTGCACAACGAACGAGCATGTCTTGTTGGTGGGTATAGTCTTTTTGTCCTATGTGTTGCGGTATCTTTGTCTCTTACGGCATCTTGTGACCCACTTATTTACATGATGTTTCCGTGTAGGGGACTCTGGCTATCCCAGCATGCCATGGCTGCTGACACCTCTCCGCAACCCAAGAACAGCTGCAGATCACCAGTACAACGATGCACACGGTCAGACCAGGCGAGTGAATGAGAGGACTCCAGAAGAGCCGATTACGGTGCCTGGACAAGACAGGCAGGTCCCTCCCTTATGCCCCGGAGAAGGTCTGCACAATCTTCATTGTGTGCTGCATGCTGCACAACATGGCAGTTGAGAAGGCAGTGCCACTCATCCTGGATCCAGATGAGCAGGAGCATCCACCCGTGGAGGATCAAGGGCTTGGTCACGAGGCTAGTGATGATGAGGAGGAGGGGGATGATATCCGGAGTCAACTCATACGCAACTTCTTCTCATAATGGTGAGTCACTGGCTATGAGTGTGTAAGCTTGTAGCATTGAGTGGCATGTGTTGCAATGTGTGTGTCCAGCTGACTGAATGCAAAGTGACTTGGATGTGTGTTCTGATGTGTCACTCGAGTGATGATGTCATGCAACACAGTTTTGCCGAGAGACTTGATTGGCAATTTTCATGTGTCCAACATTGTTCATGTTTTGTACACTTCCATGTGTGCGTTGAGAATTTTTTTAGGTGACTTCTCGTGTGTCTGTCATTCCCAGGTATTTTGCACCTGCTGTCTGGTCGTGTCATCGTTGTCCTCCTGCTATTCCTCGTGTGGATTGCAACGTGTGCTGAATCAGCGTTCCATGCACGGACATGTGGAAATGTCAGTTTGGGTAAGTATTGCAGCAAGGCTTTTTGATGGTGGTACAGGTTGGGAATGTGTGGTGACTGCTTCTGTGCATGTTGTGGTACCATGCATACATGTCTTCTCACCATGGAGCATATGACATGTAGCATCACTCCCATGACATGATAGTCAGCCTTCTTGACAGTCATTTGTAGTGGAATATGGCGTCTGATGAAGGCATCAATGTGTGTGTACCTTGGCTCTGAAACATTGCAGATGCTAGAGGTGGACATAGTGGGGGACATCACAACAACATGCTCTATGGGGAATTGCAGCCTCTCTGTGTGCAGCAGGATGTATTTTGCTCATCCCCTTACCTTGTGTGCCAGTTCATTGGGATTGACATCATCCGTGTTGTGAAGGGAGGGTCCAGCGTATGTACCACATGTTCTGTCAACTGACCTGTGAGTCTGTTAATATGGAGGCATATCCCTTTGTGTGTGTATGTGGAATAAAGGTGTTCAGCACAATCCAAAGTGCCTCATCTCGGTCACTGCAGATCTCTTACCAGTTTGCATGCGTCATCTATGGCAGAATTTACAGAGATTGAGCATATGAGTGTATGTGTACTTTGGCAACATGCATGCAGTGCTTCATGGCTAATGATCTCTATTGTGCATGAAGTACCTGGTTGTGTATGTATTTATGCAGGTTGCTGCCCACAACGGGACGTGAATGCCTGCTGATGGTGTGTCTCCTTTGCGCATCTCCGCATTTTGTTACCTGACACAGTGGCTGTAATTTATGGTGATTGATCATACACTTTCTGGGAGTGACCCATGAGTGAGCTGACACTCCTTCCTTGACATACAACTGTTGCACTGTGCCTTGCAGACCTCCTTGTCTTTGTGTGTTGATTTTTGCATGATTTCTAACCCTTTCCGCCTGCTGCTGCCTCACCTGCGGCCCCGCCACTCCGAGTGCCCTGATTCTGCAACCCCCACGCCTCACAAATGCTCAGCCCTTCCCCCTCCACCCATTTGTAATGTAGCCAGCAGCTTTTCTGTGCCACTGTAGCCCCAGCGCCGTGCCAAAGGCTGGACCGTCTGCGCCTGCAACATGCACAGTGCACGACCCTCTAGTCATTGCATGACCCACGTCACACAACAGGCTCATGCTGCAGTCACTCTCCAAGCAATGTCCTTGTGACAATCATCCTCCTGCCATCAGGCAACCCCTAAGCACACACACGACACCTTCGCATGCTGAGTGTGCTACTCCAACTGCCTACACAGCGCTGCCCAGCCTACCAGACCCTGTCAGTACAACCAGGTTATGTGCCTCCTACTCCACACCCGCTTCCATCCACCAGCACGCCATTGGACTCTGTTACCTCCTCAACACTACAGCCCCACACATCCCCTTCATGACCGTAACCTGGACAAAAGCATCCTCAGCACATGACGTCTTCATTGCCATCTCAGACGGATGCAAGAGCACCCGCAGGGACGCCAACACCAATCCCGGGGCTGAATTGCTAATTATTCACAAGTACACCCTCAGAGTCACAAGTCCGGGTTCGCAGCAACTCCCTAGCAACCCTCGGAGTAACACTCATCTACAGATCTACAGGCCTACATCCACAATTCCGCTAAGCCATCAACACGTACATCTGCACGCAGGCCCTCACCTCCACAGGCTACATGTGGCTGGGGGCCAGTAACTTCTTGCTGGAGGGGACACACACCACCATCCATCATTGGTCCATCGACATTTGAATCCACGTCTCCAACAAGCAACACAGTGCCACTCACCCCGCTACCGATCCCCCAAAGATGCTTGATGTAAGTCGCCACAGACAAGCTGTGTGGGACACTCAAAACAACACCACCGCCAAACCCTGCAAACTCACACACTGGATCAGCAACTGATCCAACAATCTTGCCACATTGACGGACTTTCCTGTGAAGCACAACAACAGTTAAGGCACCTGGGAAAAGGCAGACCTACTGGATTCCTACAGACCTAGCCGGACTCTTGTGCAAACCTTGCAACACAAAGAAACATCATTTTCCTTACAGCCCTGGAAAACACCACACACAGGCATCACCATATCATCAGTAAGACCAAGTGGAGATCCTTCAGATAGTGCCAAGACACCCAAACACACAACATCAAGGAGCTCATCAGCATTGTGAGTGAACTGACAGCAGATCTCCAGCCAAGACACCCCACCCTTGCCAGGCAGATCCCATCCCTTGCTACTTTGTACCACTGCAAGCTCATGGCCATACACAACAGCCTTGGCACACAGAGGCAGACAGCACTATTATCCGCTGGACAAACCCCCCCTCAGGTCATGGACTCCCGTCAGCAGCAAGTACACAACCGGGATCATGTGCACCATCCACCCTGGCTCTCCATCAGGCCCCTTCCCACACAACATCTCAACCACATCATTCGCCATCCTTGAAACCCACGTCCTGCGCCTCATGAATGTCTCCTTTGAGTTAGCCACATTCCATGGCTGCAGGAGGCATGCAGAGCCCCAGGCCCTTCTTGAACAACGGACGGCAGTACCGCAGGATCTCCTGGTACATCACCCTACTTCCCTACCCAGCAAATGTCACCAGGAAGACACTCAACAAGCAACTGACCAATTTCCTAAATGCAACCAGCTCCAGCCAACTGGCACCCGACCGTTTTACACAGTAATCACACCACTGCAACTGTCATCATTGCCACCACCAACGACTACTTTGCCCTGCTCGACAATGGTGAGGCCACCACCCTTGACCTCTCAACGGCATTCTACACCATGTGCTACCACACTGTCAGCTCACACATCTCCAACACTGGTATCCAGAGGAGGGCCCAGGATTCAATCAGGAAGTAGCTCACCAGCAAGGCCCAGGGAGTCTGCCTCCACCCTGCAACATGTAGTACACTGGGGTCATCTGGCCCATGCCACAGGGCTCTTCTCTCAGCGTGACGATCTTCAATGTCTCCATGACCCCCCTCTCCACCATCACATGCACACACAACCTCATCATCATCTGGTATGCCATTGACACCCAGCTGCTCCTCAAACTCACCAAAGAGCCAGCCATTGCCAGATCCAAACTTCAAGAAGGCATGAGATCCGTTGATGAATGGCTGAACATCAGCCATCTGAGGCAGTACTTGGACAGGACAGAGGTCATCTTCTGAGGATTGTCCCCTTACGGCTGGGTCAACTCCTTGCGTCCCACTGGTCTGTGCACCGCACCAGCACCCAGTGGCCACGCAGGCAAGCTGGTGTTCATCATGGACCCATCGCTCACAATTAACATGCAACTCACCAACATCTGTACCTCATGCTGCAACACCCTCCACATGCTGCTGATGACCCCCAGATAGATCCACTCCAAGGCAAGACAGACCGTCCCCCTGGTCCAGGACACCAGCCGGCTCAAATAAAGCACCGGCCTCTACAGAGGACAACAGCAAACATGCAGGAGAACTTATCCACATCCAGGGTGCATCCGCACACCTCATCTGCAACATCCCCCGCCCCAGCCACATCACCGTCCACCTGAGAGAGGTACAATGGCTCACTGTGTGCTGTGGGATCACTTTCAGACTCCTCAACCACACTCAGGAGGCAGTCCACAACCCCAGACCCAAACCGACCTTGGACGTGTGTCCTCCAACACCCCGTTGGCCCTACTCCATGCAGCCCACCTTGCCCTGGCCACCATTCATCACATCCACATAACCTCTGCATGCAGGAGATAGTTCTCTCACCACGCAAAACAGACCTGGTACTCCCTCCCCGGGCACATCAACATGACCCATGACCTCTACACCTTCATGTAACTCTTCCATATTGGTCTGTCAGAGCAATATTGCAAGCCCCCCCTCAGCAGCTTGAGGCCATCACGGGTGAGTGTTGGGCTCCATGTCTGTATTTTGTGATATATTGTGAGCCATGTGTGTCCTCGACCGGACTCAGATCCAAGTGTATGGATGGCTGGAGTTAGTTCCACACTCAGGCATACTTTGACATATCCCCACACGTATGTTGTGGACTCATGCTAAATGACTGCAACATGAAATTTCAATTATTCATTTTTTAATTTCGAGCTCTGGAGCGTGATCTGTGCACAGAAAATTGGGAAATGCAGGGACCATAGAATCCAAAGTTCACAGGGGGAGATGGGATCCTTGGCATTTTAAGTCATCAGAGTCCAGCCCACAGTGTTTGGCATCATTGGTGAGACTGTGACCAGCAAGTCCATGTGGCAGATGATGTCAATCAATGAGGTGATGCTGTCGCACATGAAGGCCAGGTGCCAGGCCAGGTGACCTGGGAGATGTGGATGACCCGCTGCCTCTCACGGTCTTTTCCGTGGATGACCAACCTTCCTCCGGGGACCCTTGACGATGTTTGGGACGCTCCGTCGGACGAATCCTCCTCCTCCTCCTCCCTCCCTGTGGCTGGTGCTGGTCTGCGCCTGGTGTCACAGAGAGGGTTGCCCATGTTGTCGGCGATCCGACGGAGTGAATGGCTCATGTCCCTTTGCACCGCCAGGAGCTCAGCCAGTCTTGCCTCAATCCGTCCCTGGTGTTGTTGTTGACTGGCGTGTTGCTCGGCCTGCTGGTTTTTGATCTCTGTGAGGGTCACCACTACCTGTCTGATCTCCCTGGTGTCACGCCGGTATGCCTCCATGATGTTGCGAATGTGTGACATACCGGTCCCTTCAGCTGGCTGGTCAGGTTCTTGCCTCCGCCTGCCTCCACTTCCGCCACCCCTGCCCACACGAGCCGGGCCTGCCGTTGTGGGCACATCGGGTCGACGGGACCCCTGAGGGATGGCAGTGGCGGTGTTGTCTGCCTCCTCCTGGGTGCCCGCCGCACCTTGTCCCTCCTGGACAGACTGGCTCTGTTCACTGCGGGCAGGGCTCCTGGGTGTCTCCTGAGATGTGGCAGGAATGGGGGTGGTGGTTGGCACAAATGTTCCTGAACCAGGTGCTGCAGGGGCTTGGACACCAGAGGGTCCAGGTCGGTCGGGGTCATCCACGGAGTGTTGAGAGGCGTTGCTGCTGGTGGAATCCGGTTCCTCCTGAGCCTGTGACTGTGATTCTTCCCCCCCATTGTTGGGGGGATGTTCATCGCGTTGCCCTGTGTGTGAGAGAGAGACAATGTTAAAGCTGTTTAATGCAACATGCATGTTTCATACACATTCAAGTTGGCACAGTTCCTCCAGGTAGTTGTATGTGCCTTGCATTCTCCTCAATGTACACTTGTGTATGGGTATGTTGCGGGGCACAGATTGATATGTTCTCCTGAGTCTTTGACATGTCCATTTGTGGCTTGGGTGATTCTTCGGCTATGTATTGGTCTTGTTGTGTTACATGTCCATTGTGGCAGTGGGTAAATCCATTGCCTGTCCTGGTGGTGTCTGCTTGTGTAAGGGGTGTGTGTGACAGGGCCTGCTGGTGGGTGTAGTGTGATTTGCCACTGGGGCTCCCAGGTGATGTAGCTGTCCCCCCATGGAGCATGCTGCCATGACAGTGAGTGTGAGTTCCTGTCCTAGATTTATGACCTTGTTGTGTTGGTGTTTGTGTTTGCACTGGTCACAGGAGGGCCTTGTGCTGCCTACACCAGGGCCAAGTGTGAGCTATCTTGTCAGTACTTTCCCAATCCCTGGGCATTGCGCATGGTGCATGGGTATGTAGCTGGGCCATATGGGATGAGGGCAATTGTGTCTGATTTGGAATTCAAACATGCGTTTTGGTGCACCCACCCTCCCAGCATACGGGACATCCATTATTGGGTTGGTGCTTCGTGTAGCATGGGACATAGCATGGCCTTGCTTTCTCAATGGGGCATACACATGTTATTGGCATTCGCGTTGTTTGTGACTGTGGTTCTGGCGGGTGAGGGCTTGGGGATAGTTGCGTGCATTTGGTGTAGTTGCGGTGTGGATGCCATTACCCCCATGTTACGTAAGTTGTTTGTGTACTCACCAGGCTCTGGAGGTCCTTGGAGTCCATGTACTCCCACCGGCGGAAGCATGGCTATCCCCTTCTCCTCCCAGGGATGGTAATGTACTGGTCTGCGGGGCGCACCACCTCCAGTGATGTTGGTCTGGGCGTGCTCTTCATTAATTTTTCTCTTGACAGCCCTCCCCAGATGGTACCACCTGGCTTGGCATGCATTCCTGGTCCTTCTGTTGGGTGCAACAGCATTCACCCTCTCGACAATCCACTGCCACAGGCGTGATTTTTCAGCTATGCTGGTCTGTCTGACCAATGTTCCAAACAGCTGTGGCTCGACTCTGATGACTTCGTTGACAAGGATCTCCAGCTCCTCCCTTGTGAACTTTGGATTCTTATCGGTGGGCATGGTGTGGGGTGAGGGTGTGGATGGTTGTGGGTGTGTGGGTCTGAATGTGACGGTGTGTGTGTGAATGTGGAGAGGGGGTATGTGTGAAGGGGTGTGTGTGAAGGTGTATACGTTATGGTGGATGGGTGCAGTGGTTTGTGTGTGCTCTGTAGCAGTAGTGAGTCTGTTGCTAAGGCTCATGGTTTGTGTGTGTGGTCCCTTTTTATTGGTCCATTTGTGGGTGGGGCTCAGTTTGAATTTTTGGTGGGTGTGTTAAGGGGTGGTTGTGAGGTTGCCCCTCTGTTTGCCTGTTTGGATGTGTCCAGGTTAGTCCTTTTCATTTTATGTGCAGTGTAGACGTGTTTTGTGGTGTTGTGCGAGTCGAATAGGCCCTCCTTGTGCTGTTTTACAGTGTCCGTGGTTCAGTACGGTACAGGGGTACGAGTCGTACAGCCACACACCCCCATGGTAGTGGATGTGAGGTGCGTACACGGACATTGCTATGTACGGTGCGTACACCCCATTGCTTCTGTACGGTGCGGGTGCGTAGACCGCCATCGCGTATGTACGGTGCATACCCGCAACATCGCGTACCCGCAACATCCGCCGTACATACGCGATGTTGGGGGTACGCACCGTACATTCGCAATGGGGGTACGGTGCGTACCTACGCGCTGGGGGTACGGTGCGTACCTACACGGGGGGAGTATGGTGCGTACCTATGTGCTGGGGGTACGGTGCATACCTACGCGCTGGGGGTACGCACCATACATTCGCACGGTGGGGTACGGTGCGTACCTACACGCTGGGGGTATGGTGCATACCTACACGCTGGGGGTACGCACTGTACATTCGCACTGGGGGTACAGTGCATACCTACTTGCTGGGGGTACTGTGCAAACCTACGCGCTGGGGGTACGCACCATAAATTCGCACTGGGGTACGGTGCGTACAAACTTCGCTTCATGGCGGCCAAAGTCATTCCCCGTGTACGGGACGTTTTCCGTACGAATCGTAAATTGTAACGCCGGTCCGGATCGTACTAGTATGGTCGGACTTCATTTTTACGATTTGTACAGAGAAGTGTCCGGGTCCATCTCGTACTAATTTTCCCGCTACGATTCGTACAGATCGGGCCGATCCGTATGTACATTTTCCCGTACGGATCGTACTTCACGGGTCGGACGTGACTTGTACGATTTGTACGGAAAAAAATACGGATACGAGTTGTCCGGGAAAAAAAAATACAGGATCGGAATCGGCCCCTTAATGTTGATTTATGTTATTTTGCTAGTTATGTTATATCACCTAAAAGTTACTTCTTTTTTTAATTGCCTAATGATATTTCAAATTATGTATTACATTGCTATTTAAGATTGATGGGTGTATTGAGGACTTTGGTGGATAGTGTTTTTTGCTTTAATTACATATTTTTTTAATGGTACTTCATTCTGTTTTCGTTTAATTGTTTATTAAAGTTTTTAATAATGAATTATTTAAAATTTTTGGTTTGTGAGATTTATTGGGTTGTTGGGTGAGTGGGAATTTTAAACTATATTTTCTGAAATTAATTGATCAAATTTCTATTTTGTAAAAATCTTTACATTGATATGTATGTGCTTACATTTTCTGTAATTTGATGTATTATGTAATAAGTTTTAATTCAGAGAGTGTGTTTTATTTGGGTATTGGATAGTAGTTGTTTATGAAATATTTGCAAACTGAGATTAATTAATTATTATGTTAATTATATTACTTTTTAACTTGGCACATTAATGAGTTTTTTAAACTAATTTCTAAATGGAAAATTAGTATTTTACATAATCTTTATATACTGTTCCCTTATTGAGTTGTGTGGTATTTTGTGTATGTGATTGGGTTTTTTTAAATATATTATAGTTAATGAAATCTTTACATTTATACATTTTAAAGGTAAGGTTTTTTGTGTTGCAAATAATTATTTTATGTCATAGGGAAGTTTAATATTTGTGTATTTGATTGGTGAGTTTGTGATATACATTTTCTTTTTATATATTTGTATTGTATGCTTTATTACATATTTTAATTCATTAAACTAAAACAAATTAAATTAAACTGTAGTTAGACTAATAAACCCCTCACTACCAAAGTTGTTGGACTGGAATAAAAGTAGTAGATTTGACTCCCCAAAACATGCACTTCCTCCAATATTTGTTGGACTGGAATTAGAATAGTAAAACAGCCTACTGAAAATATGTACTTTTATTAATGTTTGCAGGACTATAACTTGAATTGTGGATATATCCTCCAAAAATATGCACTTTCCCCAATATTTCTTGGATGGAAATAAGAATAGTACATCTGAACTTCAACCCCTAGATGTATGCACTTTTGATATAGAATAGTCATTCTCTCCACAAAATATGCACTTCCCCATATGCTTGATTAAGTGGAGTTACAACAGTAAATGTGCTCCCCACCCCATATATGATTTTTTTTGTGGATGATTTTCTGACATACAACTGCCCAAAATAGTCTACATAAGACCTAAATCCCCGCTGTAATCTAGTGCAGCTGTTAGTTTCTAATATTGTACCATTGCAATAAATTCGTACATGATTTTCACAAATGATATGTTAATGACTTAATCTTCTTTACATGCATACTGTTCCTGTTGGGTAATTCTAAAGGGGTTTATATTTAATTTACTGTATTCCTAGTTCTGCACTTTCATTGTCCTCTCACTGTGTACATTTGATTAGAAAAGCATTTCTGTGACTTTTCTTTAGGGGAATTGCTTGAAGTATCACAAAATATAGTGTTCTGTTTTCCTGTCACCTTTTGCGGAGAGTGAGAAACCGAGAGCATCGTCTGTGCTTGCCGCTTTCCACAAGAAGAAGTGGGAAGGTAATAAGAGACGTTATTAGAGAAAGTTGTTGGTTTCAATATAAATCACGAAACACACATCTGGTTATAATCAGACACGCGAATTGGTGCCGTGTACACATTGATATGTCAGTCTCTTTACCCTGGAGTCTGCACATACATTCCAGACAGAAGTGAAATGAGGGTTGAGACATGCAGTGGGGGTTTCAGAAGGCGGTTGTGTCTTTCTGAGTCTTGGAAGCATACTGTGGAGGGCCACTGAATCTGTTGTGTATCATCTGAACAAGGATGGTATGTGAGACCTGGCGTGCCTTTCGTTGGCCGGTGGCCAACAGCATGTGCGTTTTATGTGTGAATATTTGCAAGCGTCATTTTAAAGAAATTGTACGGAAGAACACATACACACCAATTATGCTTATACCATTATACGTGAAAGTGTTGCAAAATAAATCTCCATTTGACTTTGAAAACATGAAAAGGGCAAGCTGCTGCAACTAGGGCTGGCACAATAATGGTCAAATGGAAACTCCTACAAATCAAGCATGAATGATACGTGAGGTTTTGGGAGTAGAAACTGTGCATTAATCAAATGTCGGTTTTACTTGCAGCTTTCTTTTTGTCGCGAGCATTCCCGCCAGCACGTAAGCAGTTGGGCTGAACACACACACTACAGAGATGAGAAAGCGATAGCAAAAATCAGCGGATGGGTTAAGAGGTTCAGGGAGTTTCGATTTGGACAGAAGAAAGCTTCACTGTAAACATCAGAAGCATAAAATGCACAAACACCATCTTTGCCCGCACTGCGATCTTTTAATTTCCTCCTAAAGCCTGTCTACTGGTAAGGTGGAGAAACGAGTTAAACTAGATGCTGAACGCATCAGACTTGGGACAGCTACACTTCTTCTCCCCATAGAATAATTGGGAGGCACTTCTGCTGACACTGAAGGTCCCTGCATGCTGAGAAATTACCACGCACCGGTCTGACATTCCGTGAGGGGTGTCCAACTCGAGACGTGGTCCTCTCTCCTATCAGTTAATGGGGTTGGATCGTCCCTTGGGGTGATTCTTGGCTCTATACCCATACACACTCTAGGCACACTTAGTGTGCGGTCCGCATCGTAGGAGTACGTTAGATTACCATACTGCATATATGCTTCAGCACCATGGTAGAAATGGATCTAATGCTAGTAATCTCCGTTATTTGCTTCTGTTTCCTAATAATTGCAGCACATGTATTTTATACAAGAATAACGTTGGTTCAATAAATGTATTGAAAACGATCCACTGTGTGTTCTGTATACTTCTCTGGGAGACAGAAAGCACGAGTGACTGAGCGAAAGATTCTGTACTATTTCCATGATCCCGGATGGTCAGGGTTGTCATTTTCACTGGTTGCCAGGAACAGCTTGCTCCCTGTTAGGTTAGGGAGGCTTACAGTGGCACTGTGAGCTAGCTGGTCTATAGGCCAACATATCCTGCAGGGGTGTCCTGAACGAGTCTAGGCACCAAGCCCTTAGTTTATGTTGTCCAAACATTGCACAGAACCTATGGATTAGTAGGAGCTACACTCTTCTCCCCAAAGAATAATTGGTAATAGTTCATTTTATGTTTTTATGCCAAGCACAGGGTCATGGAGATGGTGTAGGATGGGCCATACCCACCCTCTGAACACCCCAAAAAATCGAATCTGGTGCAATCTGCAACCTTTCCAGTTGATTGAGATATTTTACTGACTGTCTGTACATCAAACGTGACTTAAAATACAATTCTAAATAAAGTATGCTTGCTATCTTACAGCGTCTTTTTTTTCTGTTGGCTATAATTGTTTACTCAACTTTTCACAAATAGGAACATAGAGACTCATTACGATGGCAGACATCGTCTCAGGGAGTGGGGCCTACAAGGCCTACAAGGCAGCGGTCCCACAAGGGATATTAGAATGCGACCGCCACGTGGCTGTTGCACTCGCCATACTTTGCATTGCGGCAGGTGCTTCTGGTGGCTGCAGCACCTGCCGCAATGCAAAAAAGGCACAGTTTACATTTCCCTGCACTAAGTGGCAGGCACCATGCAGGGAAATGCCCCCCTATCCCCAAACGAAAGTGCCCATGATGAAGGGGTGCCCGCTACGGGCCCCCAAGTGACCTGCCATGCAAAGGCTGGAGAGGATGGACCATCGTAATTCCAACGGCGGTGCCTGGTAGGCACCGCTGCCATTTATGGGATTGTGAGGGCCTGCACAGCACCGGTGGACTCAAGGAACTACGACAGCCACAGACTCACCAGCCATTATAATATGGCGGGTGGGTAATGGCCTCATGATGGCTGTGAGCCATCGTAATCAGCCCCTTAGTTAAAAAAATACCCTTTAAAATAGATACAAATCTTGAATGATGATTGAAAAACTATTGAGGATATTATGGAAAAATATGTATTGCCAAGGTGTAGGGTGCTATTTACAGGAAAAGCGAGGAAAAGCAAAAAAGATCTATGTCACAGTACATTACAGGTGCTCTCGGATACCTTTGCAGATGTGGCGCAAATCACTTCCAGACGCGGCCGTCCAGGTAACAGCGGTTGGGAGGTGGGGCCACATGAGGGGGGATTTCGAGGGACGATGCTGAGGGAAACTTAATAATTTATTTAATTTTCCCTCAGCATCGTCCCTCGAAATCCCCACCACGCGGCCACACCGCCCCACAACTGTTACCTCCATGGACTACAGTTGATCATATCCTTTTAAAAGGTTGCTTTATTGCAGATGCAGAATAGATCTAGCTATTTGCAACCTCTGTCCCATTTGACAAATGATATCGGACCAGATGTGCGATTGTTTTTAGCAGACACAAATGGAAAATCGGCCTGTTTGCAACCACTAAAAAGGGTTGTGGTATGTACAAACCTTTTTTTGCAAGTCAGTGACTCGCAGAATAGGGTTTGTGAGTTGCTAGTAGGAAGGGGCGTGCCAAGGGCGTCCATTCCTAATTGTGAGTTGCAATGGCATGTACAATTGTTTTGCAACCGCATTTGGGCTCGTAAAACACTTGCAGCTTACCACCTACTTGAAGTAGGTGGTAAGCCACTAACAAACAGAAGGGGTACTGAGGGGACCGCTTCCCCTTTGTGAATGGTTGAGAAAATATTTCTTAAGAGCAGGCAGTGGTTCCCCGGGCCACTGCCTGCCCTTAAAAATATAAAAGTTTTTTGTTTTTTAAAACGCATCCCGTTTTCCTTGAAGGAAAACGGGCGCGTTTGGAAAAAAAAGTTGGTTTATTGAAAAGGCTGTCCCCTGCAGGCCACCATCCCTGTGTTTGTGGGACATTCCCAATGGATTCGCAAAGTAGAATGGTCGTTTATCTGGCCCATTATGTCTCTACCGTTAATTGACTTATATGAGCAGGGGCGTAACATACAACCCTGAAGCCCCTGCAGTACGGGGAGGGGCATCGATCCTTCAGAGGGCCCCCCATTTGCCTAAAGCATACGAATTTTTATGAGACTACAGTTGTGACTCCACGCCCTTCAAGCAAATCAACTCAGCCCAATTTATCTCTAGCAGCCCTCCACATATCTGCTATTTTCTTTCATTTTCTTAATTGTCTCCATTTTGTATGCTTACAACTCATATATCAAGCCTAGCACCACCTTTATCTCCAGCGAACCTGCTGGCCCGTCATGGAATCGGACCTGCTGTCTCCATAATAGCCTGCTTGCACCTATGTTCTTTATTCCCTTTGAACAACTTAGAAGAACCTATACCATTTCACCTTTTATCTTGTAGTATAGAAGCCCTACAAATCATTCAGTTGCAGGTATGATTCTTCTTGTGTTTTGGTCAGAGCAAACATAAAATCAGCTACAGATGCTTCAATGGTTATGAGGTATTGGGGTGGGGGGATGGGGGGTGTTTGAGGGAGTTGGGGTTCGTTATGCACTGTCTTTTCTCTTCTGCCATTGATTTATGTTCCTTGATTAATATTGCTCACCTACATGGCGTTCGCATCCACCTCCTGTACACTGTATCTATTATTGCATTCCCAGTGTGCTGCCTTAACGTAACAGATACTTGCGGTTTGCCCCCTGCTTTGGATACTCCAGTAATGGCAATCGTGAATGTCTTCTCCTATGGTGGGTCGGCAGACTAACACTGCAGGTCTTCGCATAATTAGCTGGAATGTACGGTGGCACTTGATAAAATCAAAAGGGGCGCTATCCTCCGGCAGGCCAAGCGTGATAAAGCTGATGTCCTGATGCTCCAGGAAACACATTTATTGGGTACCAAGGCCCCCTGTCGTCTCCGTTATGGCTTTGCACAGGCCTTCCACTCCGGCTTTTCTAGGGGCTCCAGGGGGGTGGCCATCCTTATCAACCAATGGGTCCAATATCTACACTCCAGGGCATGGGTGGATCCACAGGGCAGGTACGTTATACTTCAGGGGTCCATCTATGGGGAACAAGTTATACTAGGTTCTGTCTACTCTCCTCCCTCCTTGTCTTGGACCCTGGTTGAACGCCTTTTGATGCTCTGGGAAGAGATCCCCCTGGAATTGCTGTTATTGGTGGCGACTGGAATGATGTGATGGATGTGTCTCGGGACCTTTGGAGATGGGGTGGCCTTCCCATGGGCTGCCCCACAACCAAACTGAGCTCCCTTGTGACTGGTCTGGGGTGGACAGACACCTGGCGCGTACTACACAGCATGGACAGGGAGAAAACTTATTTTTCCTCAGTCCATGAATCCTTTTCCCGCCTGGATTATCTGTTTGTTCCTGGGGGAGATATCCGAGGGGCCTTTCTGGCCATTCCCCGGTAGCCCTAATACTGCAACTTGGCCCGGCGCGACCACCTTTCCGGTGGCGTCTCTCATGGAACATACAGGACGAGCAATATTGTGCACATATTGATAAGGCCATAGACCAGTACTTGGAAATAAATATTGGGTCTGTGGAGGCAGCCGAGCCCCTTTGGGAGGCTATGAAGTCCACGATACGTGGGGTAGATATTTCTTATTGTACGGCAGCCCGCCAGACATGGAAGGATGAGTTGCTGAAATCTGAGTCTCACCTGATCGCCTCGGAGCGGTCGAGGAGGGAGGAAAGCAGTGCCTTGTGCGCCAAACCTATGCAGACTTACTGCTGGAAGAGGCCCAGTTGGTGTGGTTGGCTACCCGTAACAGAAGTCGAGTAAATTACTACACCGTCTCTGCCAGGGAGCTGTCTGTCCTCTGACTCTCCCCGCCATAGTGGGGCCGGACGGCGGACCTTTGGTCAGCCCCCATGCCATTGCCGAAAACTTTGCACAATACTATGCCACACTCTATGCCCCTCGGGAGATTGTATCCGAGGTACAGATCCATCAGTTCTTGGATGCCATCCCACCCCAGCACTTCTCTGATGAGGCTCGAGATAGCCTTGATTTCCCGCTTACAGCGGATGAAGTGGGGGTCGCATTGGCCGGCCTTAACTCAGGTAAGGAACCGGGCCCTAACAGGTATCCATCTGAATTCTATAAGCGATACTCTACTAAATTAGGTCCCCACCTCCTCAATACTATAGAGGAGGCCAGGGAGATTGGTTGTCTGCCTCTAGATTGGCGACTTGCCAAAATAGTGGTTTTCCACAAACCAGGTCGACCCCCGGATTGTCATGCCTCATATCGCCCTATTTCGTTACTTAACATCGAAGCCAAGATATTGGCCAAGGCCTTGGCCAATAGGCTCGCATCTTATATTGCCTCGGTGGTTCACCCAGACCAGGCTGGTTTCATGCCCCAACAGGCGACACAACATAATATACGTCATGCCCATGTCACAATCGATACTATCCGACGACTCAACATCTCAGGTGCCCCCCTCCTCGCGGACATGGATCAGGCATTCGATTCACTTAGTTGGACGTATCTGTTTGCCCTCCTTGACCGACTGAATTTAGGTCTGCGGTTTCTATCTTATTTAAGACTCTTGTATACGAATATTACAGCTTCAGTTCGTATTGCAGAATCCGTTTCGTCAATGTTCTAGAACGGTAGGGGAACTAGACAGGGATGCCCGCTGTCACCGTTTCTGTTTGCCCTAGCTATGGAACCCCTGGCAGCATGGGTACGAATAGACGCGCAGGTGGCAGGCTTGGAGTGGGCACATGGGCTGTCAGATCGTATTGCTTTATATGCTGACGATGTCCTCTTCTTTCTGACTGATGTTAACAGGACCGGCCCTAGATTGCTCCGGATCATGGAGATCTTTGGAGAGACCTCTGGTCTATATATCAACCCTGGTAAGTCCACCCTTTGGGTTCTTGGCCCTCAGCACGCCCTTGGTCCTTGGGCCTCTATGATACAGACGACCACGCTTGGGATGAAATATCTGGGGGTCTTTTTGTCATCCTCTGCCGAGACTTCATGGGAACGCAACATCCAAGCGATATGGACGCGGGTGCAGGATGAATTGAAAACCTGGTCCCATATGCCCCTTTCCCTGCCGGGCCGCTCGGCTATCTTCAAGATGGTCTCCCTGCCACGCTTACTACATCAACTGCAAAACTATCCTTTTCGTATCCCCCCGTCGTGGTTTCGTCAGGTCAACTCGTGTAGGGGCTATTTCTGTGGGCTGGGAATTCTTCTAGGGTGGCTTTACATACATGCTTCCAGTCCACTTACTGTGGCGGCTTGGCCACATCCGATATACTGTCCTACTATATGGCCTCACACCTGCTAGTGCTGAATGAGTGGTGGTATGGGGATCGCACAGACCCGGCCTGCTTATCAGAGCGGACACTCATGGGAACCCACTCCTTGCATACTATACTCTTCTCTGCACCGCTGCTTTGGGCCTTTACCTCTAATACCACAGTAGTGTTCCAGGTTTGGAAACAGGCCTTGCATAAAATTGGATGGTGGGGTAGACTCACTAAGGAGACCCCATTGTGGTCAAATGGGATGCTGTCCCAGTTGGCGGGCCTTGCGGGTCTCCGAGACTGGGATGCCATAGGGATCTCCACCCTTGGGGATGTGATGGAGGTTACGACCCTTAAGTCCTTTGCGCAGCTAGAACGGGACTTCATGATGTCCAAGTCTCAATTCTATAAATATCTGAAGCTCCGACATGCCCTTCTCCCCAGTGTCGCCAACCTGGAGTCACTCCCCGACTTCAGCCCCATTGAGGCCAAGTTGTTTATGGGGGATCTACAGGATCACAAAATCTCCAAAATGTAGCAGTCCCTGGTGACTAATAGTCCCACTACATTGGATCGACTCCGGGGGTCCTGGTAGGGTGATCTGGGCCCATTAGAAAGCGAAGATTGGACATAGGCTCTTTATTCCCCCAGAGAAGCTGCTATAGCTATGAGGCTTCGCTTAATTCAGTTTAATTGTCTACATCGGGTGTACTATACCCATGCTGGCCTATGCAGGGCCGGCTTGATAGCCTCTCCGCTCTGCCTATATTGTGGACGAGATGATGGTACCTTTTTTCATACGATATGGCAATGTGAGGTGATTGTGCTATTCTGGCAAAGAGTGTTGGCTTGCCTGTCGGATGTACTGGGATGGGACCTTCCCTACTCACCCAAGTTGGTACTCCTGCACATCATGGAAGGGATTGGTGGCAATATATACAAGCGTCACATAATGTTTTTGGGCCTTACGTTAGCCAAACGTGACATTGCACGCCATTGGAAGGCTACTACCTCACCCCACTTAGCAGCGTGGAAGAATGGCTTAGACTTCAATATGGGCCTAGAGCTTCCTATATTTAAGGCCAGGGGATTTCCGCGTAAGCACACAAAGATATGGAAACGGTGGGCTGAATATAGGGGTCTTCCATTAGAACCCGCCTCACTTGGCGTCGACACACACTGAGGATAGTATGTTGAAATTTAGTTCAGGAGTAGCTCTGCTTAGCCAAGATCTTCTTCTTTTCTCCTTTTTTGTTCTCTCTCTTTTTCGTTCCATGAGGGGTGAGCAGTAACTTGTGGGGGAGGGTTTACTGACAGTGAATCAGGGAGGGTGGGGGGTGGGGCATTGTTACTCTTTCTCATTGTTATTTTTCAGTTGTAATTTGCATGTCATAAACGTCAATGCCCTTACTGTATCATATATGTGGCAGAAGTTCTCTGGGTTACAGAGCTCTGCAGAATATTTGTTACTTGATGCAATAAAAAAAAACAATTTTAAATAAAAAACATAAAATCAGCGGACATTCCCTGGTTGGTGAGGAGGAAAGTCACTCGCCAGAGACTGTTAATCTTTAACCCATTACATGCAATCTGACACATGTCAGAAGATAGATTCATTATAGCACTAGACCCTGGCTGAAAACAACAGTTCTCCTGTACCTTTTTGCTGCCATACTTGCCTCCTATGATAAAATAATGTTTACAGTTCTGTGATCGCTGTTCCATCCTACCAAAACAATGCATTCCTCTGAACCTAAGTTTGTGGTTGGGAGGTGAGCTTCTTTACAACACAAGTGGGGAGTATTGTGCCTTTTGGTACGTTCATGTATGGGCTTTCTGTGCAGAGCTTGTCGGCCTTATGACCAGCCTATCATTGATCAACTTCTCTTCTGTGCTCTCAGTCCCTCCTCAAACACCCACTTTGGAGAGAGATGTCCCTTTTCTTGCTCTCAGGGATCCTTTCCGGAACCAGATGTAAATCTCATGCGAGTGACTTAAGCTGTTGAAAAGTACATTTTTGCAGAGGTGAGGTAGAACATGCAACTATTCTAATACCAAGCCTACCAGCTTCTTTCCCTCTACCCAGCCTTGCAGTTCTCTACCAACCAGGACATATCTGACTTTCATATCTGACTTTCAGTAAGGTTTCACACAACTGGATCAGGGCTGGCAGTCTCACCCGTATCCTTTATTCCTTACACACCTTGTCATCAACTCAACCTATAACATAACTCCCACAATAGTTTTATTTACACCTGCTAGAAGCATCCCCAAATAGTCTTCATTCTGTACTCGCACATTATCTCTCTCCTCTTCACCAATTCTTCCACCAACTCATCAAATTTATAAATACATTTCTGGGTCCAGTAACAACAGTTCTACCTTGAACTTCCTTAACAATAAATGATGCTTCTAAGCAAAGTTACTATGGCAAAACCCAGATGTTTCCTTACTCACTGTTGGAAAGTGGATTATTAGTAATGCTAAATATGCATCTACCGCTGGCAATAATACCACTAACACAATACAAGGCTCACAATAATTAATTATGACCATGCTAAGCCCTTGGTAGCTTGGTTATGCCATTTTATAAAAAATAGAGAACGTTTTTATCTTTAAAATGACACCCAAATAAAATAAATCCAATATAGTGACCGGAGATATGAATTTTTAAAGATTTAGCACAATAAGCACATAGAAACCTATAGCCCCTATTGGGACATCTGGTCGTGCTAGACAGGGAAAAAGTCAAAGTTTCAGGTTGACCGTGATAGAGCCCTTTCGTGGCTACCCCTCACGGTAGGTCTCGGTCAAGGTTTTTACTAGGGGTGGGCAGAATTTGCATAGTCACGCTACGCAAAGCTCCGCAAAACGGTAAAAAATCTCCGCGAGCACGCAAAAATTCCGCGAGCATGCGGAATTGCTTGTTCGCAATGCTTTCTTCCTGTTCGCGAACACTGTTTGTGTGCTCGGGAAAAATATCTCGTGAACATGCATTTTGAGAACGCGAACAAGCAAAAAATTCCGCGAAGCCGCGAAACACAGAATTTTGGGCAATTCCGCGTTCTCCGCGGAACGCGAAATTACCCAAATTCCGCAAATTCCACGAGCAGAACTAAATTTACCACTCAGGCCTAGTTTTTTCCTGCTGACTTAGAAACTTTGCTGGAGCTTTTCTTCCCAGGGTTCCTCGAAGCTCTCCACCAGTCCAGATTCAGTGAGGGTTGGGATGAGCTCCCGGTCAAACTAATGGAAGTTTGACCTCCAGGTGTTTTCAGTGCTATGAACCAGAGATCCAGGATGGCCTGCGGTTGAAGGTGGGCGGCTTGACTCATGCGGTTGGTCCCGGTCACCTTTTCTGCGTTCGGACTTAGAAACATTTACGGAGCTCTTCCCCAGGCTGGATTCGTTGAAGGTTCGCTGACTTGGATTTCGGCCAGCTACCGGTCAAACTCTGAAAGTCGGTCCTCCAGAGCTTTTCACTGGGACGAACCTGACGGGCAGGCCGGCTCGTGCTTGAGGTACGCCGGCTTGGCTGGCCAGGTTGAGTCGATCCACTTATGGAGCTTTTTCTCAGAGTTGCTCCAAACTTCTTAACATTTCTGGAACTTCTTTCTGAAGTTCCCTTGAGAGTCCCAAAGTGTCTAAAACTTGCTTCAAGGGTTTGGAAGCTCCAAAATGGTCCTTGAAAGTTTAGGACTTTAATTTGCACATCCATCTGGATAAAACCCTCACAAATCCATTGGTAGTACTCCAGGCTGGGGATTCTTGGTGGTGATGGTCCAGTTAAACTGAAGCTTGCAAGGAGTGCACCTTTGAAGCAGGTTTGATCAACAGGGCTGTAGTTCCAGATTTTGCAGCAGGTGCAGTCAGTCAGAGTGCAGGGCCTGGATGGTGCAAATCAAACTTCCTTCATGGAACCTTCTTCTTCTGTAGTTTCAAGCATCAGATCTGAGAGGCACTGCCCCCCTCAGGTACTTGTTCAGTGTTCTCTAGGGTCACACAGGAGGGCACTCCTGTCCAATGAGGTGCAGGTCAACACCCCAGAGCATGACCATTTTCTCCAAAGTGTGGAACAATGGTCTCCCAGAAAGCACTATTTCTCCAAACTTCTATATGGCTGAAGTCCCAGCAGAGAGGCAAGAGCTGACTAAAGCAACTTCGGGGGTGGCTCATCTCCATATTATCCCCCATGGCAACTGCACATTCTTCCTTAAGCCTGTCATCTGCCTGGGTTCAAAAAGTAGGGGTGTAAATGAAACTGTTTTCTCCTGCCTGTCTCCTGCTATTGAAGAATATTGTTTATGACACCTCCCCCTGGCTATGGCATTCCTATATAGCAGAGCTCACTCCTGCCAGAATGGCTTCTTCACCTCATCAAAGCAGTCTGGCTAGCCACTTAACTAAATCAGGACCGATCACTGGAAGGCTGAATTCTTGGCTTGCAGACAACAAAGTATTTTAACTTCTTGTCTGTACATTTTAGGATAAATTCAACAATAACATATTGTTGGATTTATCAATACCCTTCTAGTGAGTCCTTGAATTATATTTCTATGATTCTCCTGGCAGGAATTTTTAGTTAATAACTTCTTGACATGTTAACCTATGTGGCTGTGGATCTGCAATAGGTAAAATGAACTGTGCAATTTATCCAACACCAGGGCTTATAAAACAACTTTTATAAGGACTCTGCCAATATCTACAGGACCACTCGCCCATAGAACACCTAGGAAGACTTTAGGGGTTCTGAATATGCAAACATATCACAGATCCTCACTCCACAGTGCTCCTAGTACAAACGTTTATTTTGGGAAGCACTTTAACACAATGTAGGAAGTGAAATGTGCAATTTCACTAAACTCAAGGCATATAAAACCCATTTTATAAGGGTCTTCTATACAAATACCTGACTGCCCCGACCCCCACCACTGGGACACCTAGGAGAGAACCTGGGGGTACCTTGTATGCCAAAATATTGTAGTCTAATAATTTTTAAGTGGCCCAAACACCAAAGTAGAGTTTGGGCACAATCTACATGTTAAAAGTAGTGTTGCAACACAAGGCTGCTTTTAAACTGACTTCAGGCCTCAGCAGTGCACAAATGCAAGTGCAGAAAGGGTGCTGGCCTCTAATCTGCCATGCTCCTATTATATACTAGGAACTTAAAGGTAGTTTCAGCCCCCCTGCCCTAATATGTACTAGGGCCTTATAAGGGAGGTCATGCCAATCATAAGAGTACCCTAACCCATAGTATACCCTAGTGTATGTAGGTGTTTTTACTGTATTCTAAGTGTGTTTTCAGCATAGCACTGGCCCTGGGCCTGGTTAATCAGAGCCCAGGGACAGTTAGAGTCAGTTACCACCAGTAACAGGCAAAAATAAATGGGGGTGCCCAGGGCACAACACTGATTTTGCAACATACCCCCTCCCCACCAAACAAAAGGTGATGGGTAGGCCTCATCAGCAAAGTGGAAAAACCTTGAAAGTCCATCAGCATTTGCATGGGTAACACCAGATCTGTGTTCCACTGTAAAGTCGATTCTCTGTAGGGTAATGGACCACTTTAACAGCTTGGGATTCTCCCCTCTCATCAGCATGAGCCATATGAGAGGCCTGTGGTCAGTTTGAACATGCTAATGAGTCCCACACAAATATGGTCTCAACTTTTTCAGGGACCAAACAACAGCAAAAGCCTCTTTCTCAATGACACTCCACCTCTGCTCTCTGTGAAGAAGCTGCCTTCTAATAAAGGCAACTGGCTGGTCAAGGCTTTCTTCATTTAGATATGACAACACTACCCCAGTCCCTTGCGCTGAAGCATCTGTCTGAACCACAAATTCCTTTGTGTAGTCAGGGGCCAGCAGCACTGGCACTACTCATTTGACAGCTTTCTGAGTGTCAAAAGCCTTCTGACACTCTGGTATCCAATACACCTTCTTGGGCTTCTTCTTAGAAGTCAGTTCTGTTAGGGGCCCCACAATGGTCCCAGCATTTTGAACAAACCTTCTATAGTACCCAGTCTGTCCAAGGAATACCCTGACCTGAGTCTGAGTAACACGAGCTGTCTAGCCCAAAATAGTTTGAATCTTGGCCTGGAGAGGCTGTACATGGCCTCCACCTACCAGGTGGACCAGATACACCACAGAACTCTGCCCTATTTTTCACTTGCTTGCCTTAATAGTCAGGCCTGCCTGCTGCATGAAGCACTACACTCAGGTGGCTTAAGTGACCCCCCCCCCCCCAGGTAGATCTGTATACAGCTATATCATCCAGATAAGCTGCACTGAACTGCTCTAACCCAGACAAGACCCAGTTCACCAAACTTTGGAAGGTGGCAGATGCATTCTTTAACCCAGAGGGCACTACTTTGAACTAATAAAGCCCCTCTGGTGTGGAGAAGGCTGACCTCTCCTTTGCTCCATCTGCGAGGGCAATCCACCAGCAGCCTGAAGTCAAATCAAAAGTACTCAGGTATTTGACAGCCCCTAACCTGTCAGTGAGCTCATCAGCGCTAGGTAGAGGGTGAGCATCAATCTTCAACCCTCTGGTCCACACAGAACCTTAACTCTTTTGGTCCCCCTTGGGGATTATGTTTGGGCACCTGCACCCCTGGACTAGGCCAAGGACTTTCAGACTTCCTCAGGGCTGGAGAAGGGTACTAATGAAATCAAAGTCACTTCAAAAAGGAAACGGCGACTCTCTCCAATCAAGACAACACTTGAATCTGGATAACGGGGCAATCCCCCACAGATTTACTATGCCCATACAGGGACGGAATTACAACCGGCTTTCAGATATTCTTTGAAAAGCAAACAGCCCTGAGGAAATCACAGGTTTAATCCTTTCATGTGATGAAACATGTGTTGGCTTTGTGGCTAAGTACCAGTGGACTGTACATTGTGGTTAAGGACTAAAGAAGTGAACAAAAGATTGCAACAATAAAGGAATCTTTGAAAATGTTTCAACAAATATTAATGAACTTATTGCATTCTGGTAATAGCGTGTGCTGGAGGACAAGAGTGTACCTCATGAATTAACAAGGCAACCTCCTAGAAAAATAACTTGACAGGCCAGGGAGCAGGGGGAAAAGAAAAGACCAAACAAAACTACAAAAGTAGCATTCCCTCAAGACCTAGATTTCTTTAAATAGTGGCTTCTCAAAGCTCAAACATGGGGCATAATGAACATTATTCTCCACACAGAATAGTTACTTGTTATTACATGTTTTATTTCATACATTGCAGGATACTATAATAAAAGATATTTGAAAGACCTTACCCGGTGAAGCGAGGCCTAGTATAGGCGTCTATACAACCAATTTCCCATTGAGCATACAAGTATCTTCATAGAATACGATGCAGATAGTAGTCACAAAACTTTCTACCCCCTCCTTCCACCCATTGCAAAGTAATAAATAACAGGTCCTGAAGAAGATGGTTTTCAAATAATTATACCATTGAAACGTACGTCGACCAGAGAGAGAGTGCGACACCCCAGCTACCAGCACAGCAATCAAGGGTTGATTTTATCACCTGGTTTTTCCATCTGTGCATGCAGTGTTGTTCTGGGGTGTAGAGTGTGAATGCATTGAGTGCAAGAGATATGTTTGTAGAGTTGAGAGAGGTGAGAGTGTGTGTGGGGATGTGTTGAATTAATTTGATATTATCTCATTGGATGTAACTTCAAAAGTGCTGAAATTATGTGTGTTTAATGCACAGCATTATTTCAAAAATGATGATAGTCACTTTGTTGTAATTGAAAAGATATACATATATAAAAAACTTTCTAAGATATGAAATAGCAAAAGCAAAAAAAGAAAAAAATGAAATAAAACATGTAATAGCAAGTAACTACTCTGTGTGGAGAATAATGTTCATTATGCACCATGTTTGAGCTTTGAGAAGCAGCTATTAAAAGAAATCGAGGTCTTGAGGGAATGCTACTTTTGTAGTTTTGTTTGGCAAGAGTGTACCTCAGCTTTAATGCTGGTTCTGGCATGGTCAGACAAACTATATAATTTGTTTTTGACAGGTAGGCTGTCACCAATGCCATTGTGGCACACACACCACCCAGCGATGCCTGGGGTCAAAGAGAACTGTCCAGCAAACTGCTCCAGCACCTGACTGCAGTCTCTGTGTTGCTGGTTTTCAATTTGGGAGACAGCACAACTCCTTCCACTGACCCATCTTGCACATTATTGGAGAGGAGGTCAGGCATTGGCTCAGTTTCCTCCCCCACTCCCTCATCAGTGACCAGTAATATGTTCATATTTGCCATGTTGTGGTAGGTTTAATTCTATTTACATGCAGGAACCTATGAAGGTTCCTGGGGATGCCAACCAAGGTCAACTAGATAAGCAAACTTCCCCTTCTTCTATAACATTGGATAGGGCCCACTCCACTTGTCTTAGAGGGCCCTGGGAGCCACATGCTCCAACACCAACCGTCCTGGAGAATACACAGGCATAGTAGCCTTCTGATCATACCGGTGCTTTATGAGCTACTGACTAGCCTCCAGTTTGCCTTGTAAAATTACTCTGCCATTCTTGTACTCAGGACTAGCACATAATCAAGCACATTGTCCTTTGTTTTTTGAGAGGCTTCTCCAAATGCTCTCTCAGCAGACACAATGCCCCCCTCACAGGGTGTCCAACCAACAACTCAAAGGGACTGGACCCAACCCCTGTCTGTGTAACCTCCCTGTAAGCAAACAGTAGGCATGGGAGGAGAACATCCCATCTCCTCCTGAGTTTCTCAGACAACCAATTGATCATCCAGTCCGGGGTCTTATTGAACCTCTGCACCAGACCATTTGTCTGGGGGTGGGCGGGAGTGGGGAACCTGTAGTGGAAACTACATTCATCCCACATAGCAGTCAGATAGTTGGATAGAAAGAGTGTGCCCCTGTCTGACACCACCTCTTTTGGAAAACCCACTCTGTCCAGGGGAAAAACAATGGCCATCCCCAGAATTTCAAAAGGAACCCAAACCACTGGTAGTGGTATTAGGGGAGCCATTGTCTTGCCCCCTGCCTTGCCACCGGCCTGACAGATGGCACAGGAGCTGCACAACTCTCTTTCCGTTTCGGACATATGGGGCCAGTCGAAATTGTTCACCAACAGATTCCAAATGTTTGTCTGTTCCAAATGTCCTGCAAAGGTCAAAATGAACTATCTGTACTTCTGGGGCACCACTAACCTCCTGGTGGCCCCCTCCTTGAGGTTTCTGGCCTCAGCATAAAGCACTCAATCTTCCCAGTAGATTCTGTGAAACCCACTGGCATCCCCTTCTTCCTGCCTACAGGCAATCTGCCGCAAACTCTCAAGGGTGGAATAGCTCCTCTCTGGAAGGTCTACCTGCTCATGTCAGTTCTGCCAAATTAAACAGCTCTGGCAGGGATGGAGTCCCTCCATTAGAGGCCAGATCCTCCCCAACAGGGTTAGATTCTTACTGCACCTCTGGAGTTCCCTGGGCTGGCTTACCAGGCCCAGTACCCTTGTCCTTGGATTCTTGACCCTTTATTTCAGGGTCCAAGTGTCCAGCCTTTCCCTTCTGGATAGTCTGTGGCCTAGTCACAGCACATACCCACTCAGGGAGCTCCAACATTTTCATTTGGAGATCTCTCTCCACCTCTGACCACTCAGATGCTTCGAGATCATTGCCCAGTAAAGACTGGACTGGGAGCACCAGAGCTACAGCTATCTTCACAGAGCCTGTGCCACCTCCCCATTCCAAATCCACCATAGCCATACGATGGAGTTTGGTAGTGCTGACTGCATAGGTAACCTGGTCAAACTCACCAGGTAACAACCTTCCTTTATGCACCAGCTTTTCCAGGACCATCGTTACACTAGCCCCTGTGTCTCTGATAGGCCCCACCTCAGTCCCATTAACTTTAGGCCACTGCCTGTACTTATCCATTTTTGGAGGTAAGGCAGCAAGGGTGGCAATATTCATCCCACCCAGGGGCACTAAGATTACTTCTACCACCTGCCTACCCCTCTATGGGGCATCACTCTCCACTCCCACATGTACACTGGCAATTCCTGGGGATGGCATGTTAGTGGGGAGCTTATTGGTGCAGACAGCACATCCCTTTTGTGCCCTGGCAGATTATAGTCAAAGCACTTACTTTGAGGGATCAAAGAACCCACCATTCTTTTCTTGATACCCCCTCTCTTTAAATTTGGGTTGGCTCGGAGCCTCCCCTCCTAGATCAGGTTTTTGTGAGTCTTTGGAGCTTTTTTCCCCTGGGCTTTCACCTGGGGAGGGACCTGTCATCCTTTCTTCTGGTCACCCCCCTGGTGCTGATTGGAAACCCTGGTTCTCATCCACTCATCAGCTGCTTCCCTCAGCTCTCTGGGGTCTGTCCGCTTAGAGTCTGGTGTAACTTGTCTTCTGAACAAAATATGTTCTTTCAACAACAAATTATACAATCCCTCATATGTGTCAACTTTGTTACCACCAATCCAGCCTTCTAGTGCCTTCACTGAAATGTCCACAAAGTCTACCCAAGACTTTGCACTCACTTTTTAGGTGTCTCTGAACTTCACTCTCTACTGTTCTGGAGTCAGACCAAATCTCTTGACCAAGCATGCCTTCATCTGCTAGTATGATTCTGCCTCCTCCCCTAGCAGGGGCAGGAACCTATCCCTCCCAGCTACTAGAATCAACTCCCAATACTTAGAGTGCACCCTACTCATCCTTAGGGCCCTCTCAAAGACTGCTAGCCTATTATCAATGGTGTCCGCCTCTGTGTACTTGGGTACTATACCCTTGGGAAGTTTGTGATCAAATCCAGCACCCGTGGACATCTCAAACTCTTCATCATTTTCACCGCCGCCATTTCTTTTGTCCTCCTCCCATCTCTTCTTAGCTAATTCCAGCTTCTCCCTTTCCAAGGCCATGGAAGCTAATTGGGCCTCAAGCTGCCCGTCTGCAAGGGACAGTGATGGTTCCTTAGCAGCGGACCCAGCCCTCCAACCACCATCTGGAATCATATGGCTACCACTGGAAAAAATGAAAGAGGAACCATCCTAACCCTCCTTTTGCGTGACGTTGGGGGGGAACACCCTCCATCTCCCCTTGAATCTTCTCAGCTACTCCAGCCCAAGCCCTAAGGGACTTAAGCAACCCTGCCTTCCTAACCTTGTTGGAAGCAGACAGCCTCCTAAGCCTACACTGCACTCTAAGATCAGCCACCCGGAGCATAGTCTGTTTAGTCAGGTGTAGCTCCATGGTTCTCTAGTTTTGGTTCCCAAAAACTAGCCCAACAGACTTAGAACACTTTTGGAAAAATTCAAACAATAGATTAAAAACAGTTTAGTCCAAATTCCAAAAATCAAAATCAAACTCAAACATTTTGTTCTAAGACAATATAAAGGATTTTTGAAATCTTAATTTACTTTACTGAAAGGTGTACTTTTTAAACACAAGTCCTCATCCACACCGCTGAACACCAAATATTGGAAAGTGGATTATTAGTAGTGACAAATATGGCTCTAACACTGGCAATAATACCACTAACCCAATATATGGCTCAAAAGAGGTCCTAGAAAATGATTCCCATGATCGACCCTTGGTAGCTTGGCTGCAAGCAGGCAGACTTAACTTCAAAGACAGGTATGTAAAACATTTAGGAACACCAATTCAGTAAATAATTAAGACACAACTCACAATAAAAATACAACACTCACCTTTTATTTTAGCTGTAATAAAGAGAAGGTTCCACCAAAAATATTTTAGAGGACGAGGGGCAGTTCTACCAGAATATCTAGAATTTAATATCGACGTGCCAAAATATCGAGTACCATACTATCCTAAAGGTAAGGATATATAGGTAACTGTAGATTTACTACTCCTACCTCCACATATATGTATCTTGACCATATATGTATGGACAATGCAAGTTGATGTGGTGTCAAGGATAGTTAATCTAAACTTACTTGCACAAGACAATAGTAGTCTATATTTTGGCCATGATATTTTGGCGGATCAATATTTTGATGCTCATTTTCTGACATGTAATCTTTTAGGGCACTGACTTCCTCTAAAGAATTCCCCAGAATTATTCAAGTATTTAATTTTTTCCAATGTGTGAGCTTTAGGTCAAAATATCATCACAGAAGTATTGTCTGTTTACAATATTTATGTCAAACGATAAGTCCTGACAACAAAAATCCTATATCATACAAAGGTAAAAGCTGTCCCTTTTTAGGTCGCACCTAGACAGCGCTTGCATTGTTAGGCGAGCTGTTGTCTGTACTTTGTGAGGTCTGACTCCTCCCATGCTTTGGATTGGGTTTTTGTGTGTGTCAGTTAAAAATTGTACCCTGCAGATGGCTACTGGTGGGTAAATGTCCCTCCTTTTCTTGCAAGTTCACTCCCATGGAGTTTTGCCGCTGGAGGGAGCAGCGACACGCATGCGGTCCATACTTGCAGTGCTGACCTAGGAGTGCAGCTGATGAGTGCTTGTTTCATGAGGGGCCAGTCTGCCTAACACACCCGGAGACGTCAGAGAACACACCCAACCGCGTCTGGTCATAAACAGGGTTTGACAAAGACATCCCAGCGTGCACACCTCCTCTGACACCAGAAGCCATGCCTCTTCCGATTGACCTTTTAGTTGATGCTGGGAAGAACCGGTTCCACACTGAAAGAAAACGGCAAGAAGAGGAAGTGGAGACCAAAAGAAGCGAAGATCGAGCATCCGGAGGAGCATAATCTACGGAAGGCCGGCTGAAAGAGCTAAGAGGAACCATGAGCCAGCGGGATACCTTGCTGCACCTTTTTGCTGGAGGGTGAGGATGATCCCCTATCACCACAAACACTGCTTCACAGACCAGTCGCTACTCACCACATGCCAAAACGGTACCACTTTGATGGTGCCTACTCCCCGAGAGACCATGACCTTGAGAATCACATCCTGAAATGGCCCTTCCCTCTGAGTGTACCAACCCACTAATAATAGTGCCTTCTCATCAAAGTCTGTCTCCCCAAGATTACCTCCCTCACGCTGGCAAAAACCTGCCTCCCTCCCCCCGCACAAGCCTGCCTACCCTACTTTCGCACGTTACATTCCCCCCATGATTGTCTTCCCTCACTCCATGGTCTGCACCCCCCCACGTCTGCCTTCCGCCTCACTGCTCCCATGAGTCTGCCTTCCCCTTCAGTCCCCCCGAGAGTCTGCCTTCCTCTTCAGTCCCCCGTGAGTCTGCCTTCCCCTTGACACACACCTATGAGCCTGCCTTCCGCTTCAACCCAGCGAGCCTGTCTTTCCCTCCGCCCTGTGAATCTGATTTCCCTCTCACCCCCTTGAGCCTGGATTTCCTTCCATTAAACACCCCTCCCTTTGCGTCTGCTTTTCTTCCAACCCCGTGAGTCTCCCTTACCCCTGAGTGAGTCAGATTGCCCCAGCCCCATTCACAACCTCACAAGATTTCCAGCTTCCTTTTGTGGAGACTGCTGCCTCTAGCAATTATCTATTCCAGTGGCGACAGCCCTTAGACTGCCTCCTCCTTCCCACCTATGAAACCCATTCCTCCCCCCAATTCTGTTACCCACTGCCATCTCCCAAGACTGCATCAGTGTTAGACGTAAGGTTCATTTTTTCATGCTGTTTAACTTCATCCTGCTGCTAATTGAAGCATACAGGGCTTTTTGTTTTAAGCCATATGCTTTATCACAGTTGCTGTTCTGTGAATTAGAGGCAGTTAGCTAACTTGTTTTCTAAACCCAGCTTCAACCCGGGCATGCGAACAAAAGCAATTTGCAAAGAAATATTCTCAATTCTTGATTCACACAATCAGAATTTCTATTGAATGTGGGCAATTTGCCAGTATGGCAGAACCCGCACACCTGAGGTTCTGCCCAACACATGTGTGTGTTTGTGGTCATTATGGATGGGTCTGCCTGTAAGATTTGGTGTATGTCGAATGTCCTCAAACTCCCCTGTTGTGTTTACTTGCATAGCATTTACAGCTAATTTACATGCATACCTTTCCTTCACTGAAGTATTCAAGGGAAGCGAACATTTTGGTAGGCTGCATTAAGCACACTTGTGATCTTCCATTAATCCAATGAAAGAAAGGAATTTGATCTAAAATGAAGAATAATTGTAGGGGAATAACTTTTTGACTTTGTGAATCTGGCGGCCATTTTCAGTCAATGGTGCCAGATTGACTAGCTTTATCCTTATAGTATATGTTGGAAGCAAAATAAAAGTCTGTTTATTTATTCGATTTCTTAGGAGTACAGTTAAGATAATTTATGTGGGTCTGTTTGTGATGCAGATCCCCTTTTCGGTCTTGTGCAACTCATTGCTGAGGAGGGATGTATTACCCCTTAACTTATTAAACAGCAGAAACTATTGCTGATCCTCCTTTTAGAGCAGCTCCTATGTAACAATATGAATCGAGGGTGTTCCTGTCTGTGTACATTTTAGGTTGAACTTTTCTTCCTGGACCTCATGACTGTGGCCTTATGCAAGTTTTAGTGTTTTATGAATTTACCTCTTGTTTCTGTTTGTTTGGTCTATCTCAATGTGATCTACAGTGTTGTCTTTGAGCATCTGTATAGGGGCACCACACCACTAGTAACTTTCTTCAATAGAATTTTGACAGGCCGCATCAGTTGCTCTCCGGGTCTGTTTGATGTTGATGGAACTCGTGAGTCTTGAGTTGTGTTTGGTGACTGGTAGGTTGGGATTTCGTTGTGTGGGTGGAAATTTCAATGGATAAAAGTCTGTTTCTCATGTCTAACCAAATGGAGTGTTGAAGCAAGCAGTATGGGTGAGCCTTGAGTTGTTTCCTGAAGGTCAGCAGTTTCGGTTATTGGGGTCCGGTGGGCCACTGGGTTCTTTTCCGAAGGTTTTAGTTTGGATTTCTTGTGTAGCCCTTGAGGAAAACGTAAAAAATACAGGGGCAGATTACAAGAAACTGACGCATCTTCACAGATTCTTCAGTTTCCCTGCTCCTCCATGCGAAACCCTTGAACCACCACGGATGCGCCGTATTTACAATATACAACAGGAAAAGGTGGGGAATCCAATTGACCCTTGGAGGCTTGGGAAATGTATTTATTGATAGGTAACTGTGCCTGCAAGGGATTTCTTACAATATACTTAATTCAACAATTTAAAACATACAGCAATGTTGGTAAGTCCCAGCCGGTGACTTAATATTAAACAATCAGTAAATCAATTAGTTCATTTGTATCACAATTAATCTTCCAGAGATACTCTCAAGATGGGTTTGAGTTGTAAACAAGAAAGGGTACAAAAGACTGGAACAATACACAATGACCGAGATTGACAGATGATACACAATGATTAATACCTCAGGGTCATTAGTGTGAGCATCTATTCCAAACAAATACATAAACGGAAAAAGAGTCTGGTCAATACAGAAATCAATTCCTTTAGAAAATGAATCACTGGAGAAATAGATGAGATTGTCGAAGTTTCGATCTTTTTGGTGTATGCATCCTTTAGACCATCTTCAGGACGGTGAGTTAAAAGTGTTGTATGCCCCTTATATGTATTTCAAATGGAAATCCTAATCCTCAGTAAAAGGTTAAATTCTTCCTAGACATTGACTCCGGAACGAAAGCTATTAAAAAGCTTGATATATGTCCAACATTGCTGTATGTTTTAAATTGTTGAACTAAGTATATTGAAAGAAATCCCTTGCAGGCACAGTTACCTATCAACAGTATTTACAATATGGTGCATCATGGCACAAGGATTGACAGATGCATCACAAATTCTGACACATCTGTTGGCGCAAAAGTCACGCACTGCTGGAGTTGTCTCGCAAGCACAATGCTGCTCCAGCAATGCACTGGGAGGTCATTCCTAATTCACTGGATCACTCCTTACGTCTGCTCCAAGCAGGCGTAGGGTTTTGACGCAGTGGCGTCCTAGAAGTGGCACAGTGAAATCTTGTAGATTTCACTGCGTCACTTCTATGAGGCTTTCCTGCATGGGAATGCACACCATGCATACATTACACCTGACACAGATATTATGTGGTGCAGAGCTTTACAAGGTGACGCATCTCCCTTAATGCGTCACGTTGTAAATGGACCGCAACGTGGCGCATTGTTTACTCCCCTCAATCCCTACTCAGGAATGTGGGCACCACCATTCACCACATGTATCAGCAAATGCTTGACTTGCTCACAGTTGCAACTGTTCTCCCAGTTTCTGTGGTTTCTTTTGCTGTTTCTTTTTTATGCACCATAACCTATTCACCACTTACAATGCAAACTTCAGTATCTGACTCCTTTTCATAAAGCAATTAATTAGTTGTAACATCTATAAATGTAATCGATGGTAGAGTTTAACTTGTCTAATGTAGTTTGTTCAGCATAGGGCCCTACTTCCAGCAGCCACGGTATTATAAACCCAGATTGTTGCTTTAATATGGATTGTCTTTCTAGGACAGTTAGGGCAACTACACAAAGTGGCCCAACTGTTTCCAAGCACTTCCACTAACAAAACCCCACCCCTCTTGGCTTTGCCATTGCTTGTATGTGTGTTTCAAGCTGCTGCACCGAACAGCATGGCTGAAAGACTCGCGAGGCAAACTTTAAAGTGTGTGTCTTTGTGCCAGCGTGAGGGGCTCCTTCTATGAATAACTGAACGTCTCCTGAAATAAGAGGGCTCATTAACAGTCAAGTAAGTTATGCGCGTGAGCAGGAGAGGTAACAATGTGCCTCCTCCTCACTGGCTTCAAGGCTGCGTTAGTTGATGGCACTGTTAGTTCTTGGTACCCCCCCCCCCCCCCCTTCCTACCAGGAAAGTGCAAAGGGATAGTCATAGGCCCATGACATGGAGGCTGCACATAGATCGCAGAACGAACGTCCCTCATTGACCCGAGGCATGTTCGGCAGTATCCTACCTCGCTTACTCCTGCTATTACGTTCTCCTTCCTCTCCAGTATGCTTCATAATTTTTTTGATATATCTTTTTTTCTGTCTTTTACAAGCATTTGCATCGTGCCTCGATCTAACCTCGCACTGTTTTTAGCCTTTGTTTAACGCTGTTCCTGTGGGTCTGGCATTGTCTTCTCTCTGGTTGCTGATCCGCTGCACTGACCTCACCTGGCACTCTTGGTGCACAGTCTGCTTTACCTTCATCGCTGGCATCAGCCTGGGTACACTGAAGGTGACGCTACATTTTCTGTTGGTGTTTGTTTGTGTCACTCACTTCTCACTGTAATTCTGGGTTTTTGCTTTGTTACTACTTCGGCATCAACTAAGCTTTTAGTTGTCTGTGAAAAGAAGAGGCAGTAGGGTCATTAGGGTCGATTCAGTGACCTCTGCATAGCTGGCCTGTTGAGAAAATCTGTTTAATTCTTTACCCACGGTATTGTCTATATATGCCTGGGCGAGGAACAGCAGAAGTGGGGCAGTGGATCCAGTAGGCAAGAGTGACTACAGGGAACACTCCAGAGAAAGCGAGCCGTCTGAGGCAGTGACTCTGCCAGAAGGGCAGGTTTACTTCCCTGACCTAATGTGAAACGCCTCGATACTCCAGGGGGCTGCTTGCCCTTCTCTTAGCACACAACATTCTCTCTTGATGGAATCAACATAGTGCTTGTGACTACCCTGGTGTGCTTGTTATCAAGCTCCACCACTTAAGTTTACCATCAGATCAAATTGTGACCTTCTAGTGTCTCTTTTTAGAACATCTGTTTTCCGGGGCAGTCCAAACAGTTGGTGGCATTTCAGCCACGCTGCCATGGTCGGCAGGGGAATGAACCTATATTGCAAAATACCCCCTCGCACGTCACAATTACAAGGCTTGCTCCTTCTGTTGCAAAGGTAAGTAATGCCCTTGTATATATAATTCGGTCAGACTTGTCCAGTGTGAGGCCGATACCAGGAGCTGCATGCTTGTATGGAAATGGTCGGGTTTCAAGACGGTTCAATGCATTTGAGATCTTGAGATCTGGCGGTGAAGTTCCAGCTTTCTCTTTCAAAAACACTCGCTCTCCACTTGACGGCAGGCCGTAGCGCTACATGCTTGGTAAGAGTTTGAAATGATTCGCTTTATCCTTAAGCAACCATGCACCTTAACTTTTAGAAATAATGATTCACGTGCTATATGAAATGATGGATTTATTCGAGTGTTTAAAATAGGGTGCACAAAACTGATCGGTATCACCTGAAGATTCAGCAAATGCATGGGGAACAAGTTGCTTTAGCAACGATATCACACACTGTCCCACAGTTAATCGCTGGCATCTGCCTTTGTTTTGCACTCGAGCACGCACTACAGTGTATGGGCTTTACTCCAGTCCTTCCCACTCACTGCCTGTACTCTCACAATTGCAACAACTCCAAAAAGTGAGATCAGTGCTTAAACAGCCACACGCATACGCTTTATGCACCAGGGTCTTCTTATGGCCTCCCCGTCTGTCTGTAGGTTAGTACATCTGTACATCACTTCTGGAATGTGCGTGTCTCTCTCATGCTTCCAGTTTCACAGGTGTTTGTTTTAAACAGCTCAGGGTCAGATTGCACACCCTGTGCCTAAATCTAGACATCATTGGCAAAGCATCACAGGAGCAAAAACAAACAACCAGCCCTCCTAAAGGACAGGTTTTGTTTTGCATATTTAAGCTTTTCAATAACCTGAATTGGTCTTAAGTTAAAAACATTTAAATTGCAGTGCAAATAGCTCTAACTCTAAAAAATGCAAGACCTATTGCATCGCAAATGCTTGTTTCTGGGTGGATGCATTTCTGACAAAATGCATACTTAAAGAAATTGGTTCTGATGATTTTTCTATATTAATGTTTTTATCCAGTTTGACAAAACCAAGCTGAGAAAAACATTTTAATGGAAATTTTGGATTTCTCCATTTTTTTTTTATTGTTTACAAGGAGTTTCATTACCCTTTTACCCTCCATTTTTAAGGGGTTCTCCCCGTATCAACTTTCACCATCCCTTTCATTAATAACCATACCTGTTTGTCGAGTGAGGGCTTCATGTTCACGCTTCCTCTGTACACAATGAGGTAAAGACCCGTAAGGGTAGGTGCTAGGTAGGGAATTTTATTGTGTTTATACAAGAATAAAAGAAAAATCCACGGTAACACAGCTCCTCCTGGTTGGGATTTTCCCGTGTTCACTAAGAGAACCATCTGACTGGGAGCGAAGAATGCTTGCTTCTGCCGCCGTCCCAAGACTCGCAACCGAAAGGGGAAAACAGAATAACACCGGGTCAGTTCAACCGAAAGGGGATACCTCCTGGCAGTAGGAAAGGGAGTGAAGGAAGGAGCACCTAAAACCCCGCACTGAGTGACTCCTAGCGTGTCCTCCCTCTAAACATATTCCCTCCCCTGCCCGTGCCCTGAAAACCCCAGGAATTTCGCCCGTACCTTGTGGAGCCACCCTCCTCCGGGAGGGTGGCTGGGCGAGGAGCGGTCTCGTTGGCCTCCTGGCTTGACGGTCATCTCGTGGGCCGCGTCTTCCGTCAATTCTCTCCCCGGCTCGTCTGTTTCCCTCGGCTTCCGCGTCTGTGGGTCTTCTCCGGATGGGGACCTCGCTTCCGCCTCCGTTGGCTGTGCCTCTCCTCTTGTGGCACCGTGCCTCTCATCCGATAGGCCAGTTGTGGGATACGTCATCAGCTCTGCTTCTTGGAGATCGCCAGGAAGGATTCCCTTAAAGAGCTCCAGGCCAGCCTGTGGACAGGACGAGAGTACGCCGGTAAAAGTCTCTGTGGGGAAATATGGAAGCTGCGTCGGGGATTCGTCATCGGGATCCTGACACATAATCCGCCTAGGATTTCCCCGATCAGGAGAAAGAGGGAAACGAGAGAGATAGTCAACGTTGCCCTGTTCACTGCCTTTCCGGTGGAGGACCTCAAAGTGGAACAGTTGCAGGACCAGGAACCAACAAAGAACCCTGTTGTTACAGCCCATATTCCTATGCAACCAGGTGAGGAGGGCGTTTCTGTATACAGAGTAAAGAAGCGTCCTTCCAAGTAATATCGTAGTTTCTCTATACTCCACTTCAGGGCCAAGCACTCATTCTCTATCGTAGGATATGCTCGCTCTCTAGGGAAGAGTTTCCTACTTATGTAAAGTACAGGTTTACCCTGCCCTTAACTGTCTAACTGGGAAAGGACAGCACCAATTCCTACCCCTGATGCATCAGTTTGAAGTAAAAAGGGGAGTTGGAAGTTTGAAGTGAGTAACACTGGGGAAGTGGTGAGTGTGGTTTTTAGGGTCTGGAAGGCGTGGAGTTCTTGTGCAGATGGAGACCTAAGGCAGGAGGGTGCAGTTGTTTTTTTAAGCAACTCCGTGAGAGGCGCAGCGATGTCTGAAAAAAGCGGGATGAAGCGTCTGTAATAGCCGACAAGACCAAGGAAAGCCCTCAACTCCTTTTTATTGGTAGGGAACGGAGTATCTTGTATAGCACTGACTTTTTCGGCTTGGGGTTCTATCAGCCCTCTTCTCAACACGTACCACAGATAGTTCACTTTTTGAAATGCAAATCTGGATTTTTTTGCATTGATATGTAGGTTAGCTTTCCGGAGTTCAGACAGGATGGCAGTAAGATGGGATTGAAGTTCAGCCCAGGTTTTGCTGTACACAATGATATCATCAAAATATGCTGAGGAGTACCCCAGATGATTTCTCAGGAGGGTATCCATGAGCCTCTGAAAGCTAGCAGGGGCCCCATGGAGGCCAAAGGGCAGTACTGTAAAATGGAATAACTCGTCAGGGGTGGCAAATGCTGTTTTCTCTTGATCCCCTGGGTGCAATGGAACCTGCCTGTAACCTTTGGTGAGGTCGATGGTGGATATATAACGAGCCTCACCTAGGCACTCGATTAGTTCGTGTACTCGGGGAAGTGGATACCCGTCCTGTTTCGATATATGGGTTACCGCCCTGAAATCAATCCAAAATCGTGTACTGCCATCGGGTTTGGGGACTAGGACAATTGGTGAGCACCAGTTGAACTTTGAGGGCACCACGACTCCTAAGGCTAACATGTCTTCAACTTCTTTTCTTAGGGCTGTTCTGCTTGCTTCGGGGACCCAGTAAGGTTTTTGTTTAACTACGACTCTCTCAACAGTGGGTATACAGTGGGTTGCCAAGGTGGTCCTACTGGGTCGATCCGAAAATATGTCAGAAAAGGAACATAGGAGAACCCTTATCTCCTCTTCCTCTGTAGCTCGTAATTCAGCGTTAAGGAGAGTGTTATCTACCGTGGTGGGGATTGGAGCACCCAGCGACAAGGTACAGGATTTGTTAGGGGCTGGACCCAACCACTTCTTCAACAGGTTTACATGGTACTTTTTTTTTTTTAGGAGATAGGGAAGACCACTTACGTGCTGGTGCTGAACCTATCTTCCTTATCGCCTCATACGCCCTTGCCACTCTTTCCTTAATTTATGCGTAGAGGAAGGGAGAAGGACCAAGACTCAATCCCCCGTTTGGAATTCCCTCCACTTTTTGCCCTTGTCATAGTGGTATCTTTGCTGACCCTGAGCTAGATTGTCATGAGCGATCGTTCTCAATTTATGCAGTCTTGCCTTGACTTGATTGGCATAATCGAGTAGGGCTTGTGCTTCAGTTACGCCCTGTTCTTCCCAGCTCTCTTTTGTGATTTCTAAAAGGGTGCGTGGTTTCCTGCCAAATAAAAGTTTGAATGGGGAGACACCCAGACTGCTTTGGACCGTGATGCGAATGACAAACAAAGCAAGAGGAAGGAGTTGGTCCCAGTTCCTTCCGTCCCCTGTTAACAGCTTTTTAAGGGTAAGCTTTAGGTTTCCATTGTACCTCTCTATGAGCCCGTCCGTTTGGGGGTGGTATACAGATGTTTTGATGTGTTTAATGTCTAGCTGCTTACAGACCTCCTTAATTGGTCGGGAAACGAATGGGGTTCCCTGGTCTGTGAGTATCTCACGGGGAAACCCCATCCTGGAAAACACTTCGATGAGCTTTTGGGCTATGGTCGTAGAGGTGGCAGTTCGGAGGGGAAAAGCCTCAGGATAGTGTGTGGCATAGTCTACGATCATAAGGACATATTGATAGCCCTTGGTGGACTTAGGGAGAGGACCTATAAGGTCCATACCTATTCTTTCGCAGGGGCGGCTGATAATAGGGAGGGGCTGGAGGGGTACCTTGGAGGGACGTATGGGTTCCACTTCTGACAGATGACACACTCCTGACAGTACTTCTTGATTTGGAGAAATATCCCTGGCCAGTAAAAATTACTTAGAATCGCCTGACTGGTTTTCTCTGCCCCACAGTGGCCTGCTAGACGATGGGAATTGGCGAAAAACAACACCTGGTCACAGAAACTAGCCGGAGCCAGTAGCTGGGGATCTGCTCCTTCTCTAGCTATCCTATAAAGCTGTCTCTTTTGTTCAATAAATCGAGGGTAGATTTTTCTTGCGTTGTTTTTTGTCTCCTGCGCTCTCTGCCATGCGTTACTAAGGGTACTATCATTTAACTGAGCTACCCTGAAGTTTTTGTCCATAGCCCAAGGTTCAGAAGCCAGTAGGTCGTTGTGAGGGTAGGGTATTGAGAAAGAGGCTGCTTGGGCCTTGTTTAGGAGTGAGGGAAAGCAAGGATTATCTACCCCTATGATGAGTGGTTCGGGAAGAAAATGGAGAACCCCTACGTTAACCGTGGTCTCTAGTCCTGTCTTGGTTTGTATGGTTAACAGGGCAACAGGGTACTCCCTAACGTCCCCATGCACACAACGTATGTTGACTGTCTTTCCGGGTAAGATCTGGGAGGCAGGGACTATGTATTCCCGGGCTAACGAGCGTTTACATTCTGAATCAAGCAGGGCTGTTACTCCTTGTTGGTTTAGCATGACACTCACGTAGTAGATAGGTCCCATCTCTTGGGCGTATAGGACGGTCCGAGGAGCATAGCTCACGTCCATGGGTTCTTCTTCGTTTTTATCCCATTTCTTCTGGCAGAAACGGGCTATGTGGCCCCACTCGCCACACTCGAAACACTGTGGGCTGGACATACCCAAATGGTCAGGCCTCGTGGGTCGTGGTCTGAAAGGCTCCATGATGGGTTTGATGGGCCTTCTCTCGGTTTTAGATGGTGGGGGTCCCCTTTGCGGTTTCTCTGGCTCTCTGGTCAAAGTACAGTTTTGTGCTTGGGTAAAAGAGTTAGCCATTTCAACAGCATGCTCCACAGTCAGATCGGGATGCTGGCGAAGCCATCTCTGGGTTACATAGGGCAGAGCCTCTAGGTACTGTTCCAGGTAGATATTGTTCATGACCTCCTCCATACCCATCTCCGTTGGCTAAAGGCAGAGTCCTTTATTTTATAAAACAGTCTTTGGGGTGTCTCCGGGCAGTCCCCGCTCCTGTTTTGGGGCAATGGGTCTCATCGTCCACCCGAAGGCGATCCAGTATGTATTGTTTGACCACCCCGTATACTGCAGTGCCATCCCTGTTAACTACCTGGTATGCAGCTTGTGCTTCAGCAGTGAGCAAAGGAGCCAAGTAGAAGAGCCACCGATCTGTTGGCCACCCACTGGCCCTTGCGGCCCTTTCGAAATTCAAGAAGATCGACACAGGGTCCTCACCGGGGACGTATTTCTGTAAAGGGACCACGGTACCTGGAGGAGCAGGGCTTCTCCCTTGCCCAAGACCCAGGATAAGGTGGTTCTGTCCCTTTATTGTGTTTATGCAAGAATATAAGTAAAGTCCACAGTAACACAGTTCCTCCTGGTTGGGATTCTCCCGTCTTCACCAACAGCACCGTCTGACTAGGAGCGAAAATTGCTTGCCTCTGCCGCCGTCCCAAGACTCACAACTGAAAGGGGAAAACAGAATAACACCGGGTCAGTTCAACCGAAAGGGGACGCCTCCTGGCAGTAGGAAAGGGAGTGAAGGAAGGAGCACCTAAAACCGAGTGACTCCTAGGGTGTCCTCCCTCTAAACTAATTCCCTCCCCTGCCCGTGCCCTGAAAGCCCCTGGAATTTCACCCATACCTTGTGGTGCCACCCTGCTTTGGGAGGGTGGCGGGGCGAGGAGCGGTCTCGTTGGCCTCCTGCCTTGACTTTCGTCTCGGGAGTCTTCAGTCAGTTCTCTCCTCGGCTCGGCTGTTTCCCTCGGCTTCCGCATCTCTGGGTCTTCTCCGGAGGGGGAACTCGCTTCCACCTACGTCATCTGTGTCTCTCCTCTTGTGGCGCCGTGCCTCTCATCCAATAGGCCAATTGTGGGATACGTCATTGTTATGTTTGGCTTTTACTTAAATGTTTTCTGGGGTATGGTGCTTTAAATGCACATTCTAATTTCGTGTTCCAAGGTTGCCATGGCATGTATTGTAGATGTGTTCCTTCTCAGGCAGTTGTTTGCTGGCTGCATTGGGAACACCAACGCTACTCCTGTGCTCGCAATAAAGTATATATATCCTGGTATCACGACTACTCTGATGGTGCTTATTTGAGATTACAACATTGGCGACAGTCGGCCAGCAAGTACTGCACGGAGTGGAAGCGGCGTTGGTAGATTGGAACTCACGCGGTGTTATGGAATCGACCTAACACGACGAAGCCTTGGGAAAATAAGTAAATCGTGTGGAAGGTGAAGGTGTTGACAGTATTTGAAGAGGTGAGAACCCTGTTCAATATTTCACCCGAGTTGATTTACTAATTTTGTGTGTGTCCAAGGAGGAAATCGGAGCGAGTGATTCGACTTTGAAACTGTGGAAGTGGCTCAATGGTCTGAGGCAATTTGTATGGTGATTTCGACGGATTTCGTGGATTGGGAAAAAGGCGATGTGCTGGTAAAACGATTTAATTTTAAACAAACTACGAGTGCAACCGTTACCTGGATTCTTGAAAGACAACATCGGCGCGTGGATTAAAAGTTCGACGAGAGGAATCTTACGAGTGTCTTCACACCGGAGTTCTCAAGTTGCTGTGACGTTTGGAGAGTCACTGGAACGCATACGCTTAAGCGTGAATACGTGATCACGTAAGGTGTGCAGCCATATTTGTTGTGTCGTATCCTAGGAAACGAATCTTGTCGGCGCGTTCACGCAAGTGTTACGGATACATTGGTGTGACTAAAGGAAAACAAACAAAGAAACGGCACTACGCGGACATCACTCGTATTCAAGACTGAGGAGTATTTGAGAACGTGGAGTCATCGGTATTTGCACAGTTTGGCGAGAGTGTGTGAATTGGTTTGTCTTACACCATATTCACCATATGACTATAGTGAAACAACTGGTGGAAACGAATATAGTATACTATTTGTGTTTAAAAAAAAGCATTGGTAAAGGAAATAATTTTTTTTCCTCCCCTTTTCTCTATTTTTTTTTTTCTATTCTTGATTGTGTAATTGCTGCAAAACATTGTACGGGGTGATTGTTGTAATTTAACTTTATCATACAGTATAATGGATAATCCCACTGTAATAGCGCCACCGTTATTTTTACAACAACCTGGAGATCCTCCCATCGAGTGGGATGAGTGGATAGAAATATTTGAAAATTATATAGAAGCTCTGGATGGGAAAGATTTCAGTGCTTCAAGGAAGAAAGCGTTGTTATTAAGCACATTAGGAAAAGAGGGACAGCATGCTTTTAAATTCTTGCCAGTTGGGGTGGATGCAGAAGGAAGGGTTTTAACTAATGTTTATTTAGAAGCGAAAGAAAGACTTAAGAAACAGTACGCTAAAGAAATAAACATAGTAATGTGTAGGCACAAATTCTATACGCAACCACAAAAATGTGATGAAACAATTGATCAATTTGTAACGCGATTACGAGAATTGTCTCTAAATTGTCAATTTGGTGGCATGAGGGAAGAGATGATACGTGATCAATTTATTGTACAATGTAGGAACAAAAAAATGCAGGAAAGGTTATGGGCGGCTAAGAATCCTACATTGTCCAATGCTATTGATATCGTTAAAGTGGTAGAACAATCTGAGACGTGCATGAAGGAGATGGAAAAGAAAGAATGCTCGGTGGAAGTAACATTCATAGATAAAGTTGATTTGGCAGCATTAGGTGCTAGTAAAAATACGGATGTCAATAGTAAAAAGGGTGTATATGGGAAGAAATACACTAATAGCTCGAGTTCAAACTCGGACACTAGTAAATTGAATGAAAAAATGTGTGCTAGATGTGGAAGCACTTACCATACAGCAGATTATAAGAGATGCTATGCCATTGACAAGGAATGTAAGAAATGTGGTCGTAAAGGTCATTTCTACAAGATGTGCAAAATGTACAAACCCAAGGTATCAATAGTGCAGAGTGAGGTAGGAAATATTACATCACTGTGTGATGTGGAAGGGAGAAATAAAATCCTGTGTGTAGATGATGAGAATGTTGTAGACCCGGTGGGAAGAAGAATAAGACCAAAGGCTGTATTCATTATTCACGGAAGGGAAGTGGAATTAATGGTGGATTGAGGGTCCTTCTGGACGATTATTCCCCGGGTATTGTTTGAACAAAATTGGCCTGATGAAAAATTACTTCCAAAAGATATCAACCCAGGGGGGTACCAAGGGGAGAAAATAGATATCATTGGATTTATGGTTGCGGATATTCATTTTCAAGAAAGATGGGTAAAGGGGAAAGTGTATGTGGCTCACAGTGGACCACCTATCCTGGGTTGGGCACACCAGTACGACTTACACATAATTTTAAACCCGAGAGCGGAGCACCAAGTGATGATTGTGGATGAGATTACAACGAATACCATTGTGGAAGGTATGAGTAGTGTATTTGCAGATAGGATTGGTGAACTTAAAGGGTATGTTCACAAAATTATGCTGAAACCTGATACTATACCAATGCAACACAAGGTTAGGAAGGTACCTATCATTGCGAGACAAGAGGTCAAACGGATGTTAGGTGAGATGGTAGAACAGGGCATCATAGAACAGATTGAGACATCAAGATGGATTTCACCCGTTGTTATCACAGGCAAGCCTGATGGAAGTTACAGATTTTGTGTGGACTTGCGCACACTAAATCAGAACATTGTAGTGGATAGTTACCCGTTACCAAACATAAATGAACTTATTCTCTCTCTCAAAGGAGGGAAGTATTTCTCAAAATTAGATCTTCGCAGTGCGTATCACCAAATAAAATTACACGCAGAATCGAAACCACTGACAGCATTCATCACGACTGAAGGGATTTTCCAGTTCACGAGGATGCCGTTTGGATTGCCATCCGCTGCTGGTGTGTTCCAACGAATGATGGGTTCAGTTTTGGGAGATACAAAAAATGTGGTTTATTTTCAAGATGATGTTTTGGTATTCGGGGAAACAAAAGAACAACATGATTTGTTCTTGAAAGAGGTATTGCACAAAATGGATAATGCGGGTTTAACACTTAAAAAAGAAAAGTGCAAATTTGGTGTAGAAGAAGTGGAGTATTTAGGTTATACCTTGTCTTGTGATTGTATTAAACCAAAACGTGATTTGGTGGAAGCTATAAGGAAAGCTCCGGCACCATCAGACAAAGATCAGCTCAGATCCTTCTTAGGACTCATTGAGTACTATGCTAAATTTGTACAGAATTTTGCGGAGAAGACAGAGAAAATTAAAATACTTCTAAGGAAGGGCCACAAATTTGTTTGGGATATAGACCAACAAAGTACCTTTGACATGATTAAAAAAGAGATTTGTGAAGCAAAGATTCTAACACCATTTGACACAAAATTGAAATCAGTTCTCACGGTAGACGCTAGTGCGGTGGGTGTAGGAGCTGTATTGGCACAGGTACATACATCTGGTATTAAAACAGTGGCATTTGCTTCAAGATCCTTGACAAATTCTGAAAGAAATTACTCGGTAATTGAGAGAGAGGCTTTGGCGGCGGCCTGGGGTGCTGAGTATTTTCGGATGTATTTGTGGGGATTTCAGTTTACGTTGCAGACGGATCACAAACCTCTTATTAAGATCTTATCTCCTGGTGGGGCAGGCAAGGGATCGGCAAGACTAGCTAGACTTGCAGCTCGTTTACAGGAATACTTGTACAGGATTGAGTATATTCCGGGATGGAGAAATTGTCAGGCGGATGGGTTGTCCAGATTATCTTTACCTTGGAAGGAAGTGGACAAAATGAAGGTGGAGGCATTCCAATATGAAGGTGCGGTTGCAGCTGTTGACGAGCTGGTGGAACTATGTAATGGTGCTATAGGTAGGGAGCAATGGAATGACTATATGGTGAAGGATGGAGTCCTTCAGGGAGTTAAAGATTTAATTACCAAGGGAAATAGGAGGGAGAGCACAGTTTCAATTGGTGTGAGGCCTTTTGTGAAGGTTTTGGAAGAACTTTCGTTGTTTGATAAAGAAGGTTTTATCATCATGAAGGATGACAAATTTATTCCTCCGCAAGGTTTGAGGCTTTCTTTGTTTAAATTAGCTCATGAACGTCATATGGGGCAAACTCTTACAAAGAAAAGGTTAAGGGAGCATTTTTGGTGGCCTGCAATGGATCAGCAAGTATCTGATTGGGTTGAGAGGTGTCCTGACTGTATAGAAAGTGACAAAAGGTAGGTAAAATAGATGTCCCAGAGTTACCGTGGCACACTATTTGTTTGGACTTTATTGGTCCATTTGTTGGTCTGGGTACAGAATTAAAATTTGGGGTAGTGATTGTTGATGTGATGTCCAAATGGTTGATTGTGGAGTTTGTAAGGGAGATTACTACGAAGAATACCATTAGTGTTTTGTCCAATATTTTCAAAGAAGAAGGGTACCCTGTTAGGTTAATCACGGACAATGGCACGCAATTGACGTCTCATGAGATGACTCATTACTTGAAGTCTTGTGGGATAGTCCACACTAGAACATCCTTTTATAACCCACAGGGAAATGGGGTGGTGGAGAGAGCGAACCGCATGGTGAAAGGTGTTATTCAAATGGCAATAGTTAACAGGAAGGATGTGAGATCTATGGTGAATGATTTGGTGTGGGCATATCGCACAACAGTGAATACGGTGTCAGGGAAAGTTCCGTTTGCTGTCATGAGAGGGCGTCCTGCCAGTACCAAATTAACTCCGGCATGGATGAAGGAACGTATTGGTTTAGCTAATTCTGATTACGACAGAGGGGTGGAGTGTAGAAAATCTCCGCATAATACTTCTATAAGACCCAATGATTGGGTAAAGGTTAAGCCTGGACGGATTGGGGCTGGGTTTGCCAAATTTAGAGGTCCATATAAGGTTAAAAATGTGCACAGTAGGCATGTTACTTTGTACAATGGAGAGAATTGGAATCTGAGAAGAGTTGCTTTGTACAGAAAAAATGTCAATCAAGGAAAAGATGTGATAGTGGAAAACAAGGGTGATTTAAATCCTTATCTATTTATTAGTGATGAGGAAATGTGTAAAACTCAATCTTCTCTGACTAGTCAGGATCGGGGTGATGGTATCAATAATAGAGTGGGGCTGCAGAGATCTAGGTGCCCACCAAGGTACCTTCAAGACTATGTATGTGGGGATAGATAAGTTTTCAACTTACTTGTGTAATGTAGCAGCTCATGTGATGTTTATAGTTTTTTTTGTGTTATGTTGTAGCTCATATGATGTTATAGCTTTTTGAGAAAAGTCATGAAGGGAAGAGGATATGTTATGTTTTAAAAGTGATAAAGGTTTGGGAAAGTGATAAAGGGAGGAGGATATGTTATGTTTGGCTTTTACTTAAATGTTTTCTGGGGTATGGTGCTTTAAATGCACATTCTAATTTCGTGTTCCAAGGTTGCCATGGCATGTATTGTAGATGTGTTCCTTCTCAGGCAGTTGTTTGCTGGCTGCATTGGGAACACCAACGCTACTGGAGGAGTGTGGCTCAATGGTTAGAGCGGCAGACCCTGAAGCAGAGTTCTGGCCAGGGACCAGGGTTCGATTCCCGCCTCGGCGGGGCTCGGGCACAATTTCCTCTGACCTGTCTATTCTCGCCTCGGTGCCTATTCTAATCACGGGCCCCACGCTGCAACTCTGGGCAATAGCTTGCTTAGCCTCCACACCGGCCCCAACAGCGCTAAGGATGCCTGGCTTCACCCTGGGGGTGCCCAGGAGTGGACACTTCACAGGGAAAGCCAGGAGGGGTTCCACAGCGGTATGAGTATCAGCGCCAGGAAACCGCAAAGGTGACACTGCAAGGTGGCCGTCTGGTGACAGTGCGCTCTATAAGTACCTTGACATTTACATTTACATTTACATTTACTCCTGTGCTCGCAATAAAGTATATATATCCTGGTATCACGACTACTCTGATGGTGCTTATTTGAGATTACAACAGTCATCAGCTCCGCCCCTTGGAGATCGTCAGGAAGGATTCCCTTAGAGGGCTTCAGGCCAGCCTGTTGACAGGACGAGATTACGCCGGTAAAAGCCTCTGTGGGGAAATATGGAAGCTCTGTATGGGATTCGTCATCGGGATCCTGACACTGTTGTACCAACCTGCTCTACTCCTTTGTTTCCCCTCATCCTATACACCCTTCCCGTTAACTTCACCCTTGTGGGCCTTCTAATATTTTACTTCTTGGTCTTTCATACCATACCTCTTCACCCCCCCTGCCCCCGCTTTACTCCTTTTTAAAGTTTTGCATTTATTACTTCCCCTGACCGCTTTTATGTTTCCCAATCATATAATATCTTTCCAGCTACGTTCCCCTTTTTTACTTCCCCTTCCTTTTTAAAATACCCACACATCTAGTACCCGCCACTTTGCTCTTTTTTCAACTTTTACTACTTTTTCTACTTTTCCCTACCCATTTACTTCTTTCCTCTCTATACACCTTCCCCTTGTTACCTTCCCCCTTTTACTCCACTCTGTTCTTTACCTGCCAATCCCTTTCTTCAATTCCCATATGTCTTCTACCCTCCCTCTTTACTCCTTACTTTTAGTACTTGCCCATCTCTTCTGCGTTTCCCCATCCTAGGCCCTCTCCTCGTTATCGTTTCATCTTTTCACTTCCTCTTCCTTTTCTTTAATACATATATATGTATGTGCTTTACTTCTTTATTTACTTTTACTACTTTACCATCCCATCACAATTCTCCCATCCCCTGTTTCTTTTCCCCTTTTTACTTTCTTTAATTTTTTTACTTTCACTATAATACCTGTACATATTCTAACCTCCTACTTTACTCATTTCTTTAGTTTACCTTTTATTACTTCTCTAATTCTTTTCTGCTTTTTACTTCCCCTTCCTTTTCTTTAATACCTATATGCCTCATACCTTCCTGCTTTACACTTTTTTACTTTTACTACCTGCCTTTACCCCATTTGTGTTTCCCCATCCTACACATCCGGTTACCTTCTCCCCTTTGACTACCTTCTATTCTTTTAACTCCCCTTCCCTTTCTTTAAGACTATATGTCTTCTACCCTCCCACTTTAGTCCTTTCTTAATTTTACTTCTATTACTTTCACGTCCCCTTCTACATTTACCCACCATTTATCTACCTTATACCATCTCCCCTGCTGTATATTCCCCCTTTTACTTTCCCTTCCATTTTTTTACTACCCATATTCTTATACCATATTTTTCTACTTTTTTACCTTTACTACTTACCCCTCCTCCATTTATCTTTTCCCCATGTTACACATCCTCCGTTACCTTTCTCCCTTTTCCCTATTCCATTATTTTGCCTCCTGCCCTTCCGCTAATACCCATACGGATTCTAACCTCCTGCATTATTCCTTTTTCATTTTAATTTTATTACTCCCCCCTACCATTCTGTTTCCACATGCTATGCTCTCTCCACTTTTACTTTTCCCCCTTTCTTTTCATTAATACCCAGAGGTCTTGTACCTCTCCACTTTACTCCTTTATTATGTGTACTGCTTACTTTTACCCGATTTACATTTTCCAATCCTATACACCAAAGTTACCTTTCGCCCTTATACTCCCTTCTATTATATTACCTCTCTTTCCCATTTCTGTAATACCTATATATCTTCTACCCTCCCTTTTACTCCGTTCTTCAAATTTACTTTCATTACTTCCCCTTACCCCTTAACACATTTCCCCCATCCTATACGTTCTCCCCTGCTACCTTTCACCAAGCACTCCATTTGATAAATATGGCAATTAAACTGGCGAACGAACCTACACTCATATGGCACTTTCTTTTGTTCTATACCCAATGAGTATTTAATCAAATAAAATCTTACAGTGCTGCTTACTGGTATGGGCTTGTAATCCCCCTCTCTTCTTTCACAGAAATTGCAGTTGTCCCCTACCATTTTGGCACTGATCTCAAGCTTTCAGCCCATGTCCATTTCCCTATTTGAGGTGTGGTATCCAAAAACTGAACTTAACCCTTCTGTAGTTCTCCTCACCACTTCTCAGTCCCGGTAGTGGACCAACCGTTCAGCCATGTAACTTAATCAGAATACAGCGCTTTCTCAACTACTACTTAGCCCTCTGCAGGCTTTTACTAGTGGTCTCACGAAGTTTGAGAATCTTTCAGTTGGTCTGTGCTCGGACTCACAGTCCAGTGTGAACTTTCCTTGCATGTGCTTTGGCCTCTGAAGCATCTTGTACCTTTCCTGCATTTGGAAGGTAACGTTCTGGATCTCTCTGTCCCTTTTTCCTTCCACGATTCTGCCATTCTGTGCCGACCACCTTAATCTTGATTTTGGAGGAAGAAGGTGTGCTATTACCAACACACACTTTCCTTTCTCCCCGACTGCACTGCCTCATGCAACACTTGTCTTTTCAAATATGCCTTAGATATCGCCTCCTCCATATTCTCCGGGGAAGGATGCACTTTTCTTATTCTTCTCTGCTCTTTTTTGGGTGGATGTGGGATCAGCAGCCAGGTTATCTCTCCGCCAAGCCTTTCTCACATTACATTGCAAAGCATTTCTGAACTTCTCCGCATCCTTCTTGTCTTTGCTGTCCTGTTTATCCAGTATCCCAGCATCTCTTTAAGAATTCCCTGCCCATCACCGCACTTTGTCTGAATGGTTTCGGCCAAAATCCCTCTGGCATACCATTTTCTTATAGTACTTCCTAGTCACTTGTGTTGTATCGTTTCTGTTGGTGCTGCCCACAAAGCTGTTCCAGAGGATGCCTTCTCCACCCCCTGTGTGTCCTTTTATGTCGCCCATGGCCCCCTCCTTCATTTTTCCATTTAATTTTATTGCTGTTTTTCTCTCCTCTTCTTTTGTGATGCCCTCTTCTTACAGCACTCCTTCCCCACAAGGAGGGAAGATATGTGTGTCAATACTGCCTCTAGCTCCCATTTGCATTGCCCTCTTTTGCCCTCATGGTCCTTCATGCACCACAGAAGTGCCTTCACTATGCCACAGGAGCCACTCTACAGCTCAAAGAACGGACATCACCTCTGTGATTGCACTCTCAAGAGAAGCTCTACCATCAGGCGTATCATGCAAGGGAATGACCGGTTACTTACCGGTAATATTAATTACTCCGAGTCGTAGTCCTCCCCGTCACAGTTATTACCATATGATCAATAGCTCCTCCCAAGAACTTCCAAGCAAAACTCCTTACCCCATCCCTACCCTCCAGGCCACTCCCACATCCTGTGGCATATAACCCTTGACCCAAGGAAGAACATCCTGTACCCCCATGCACAAGAAGCTGAACAGAGAGAGAGGGATGGGAACCCGGACTGTGATGGGGAGGTCTACAACTCGGAGTAATGAATATTACTGGTAAGTAACCGGTCATTACCTCCTCATCAGACCTCCCCATCACAGTCATTACCATATGAGCAGATACCAAAGCAGGAATCGGCTACACAGATAGCAGGAAACAGACTATATGAACACAAACAGAAAGTCACCCAACCGGAACAGAACTCAACACAGCGTCCCCAAACCCAGCTGATCCAGTCCTAAACCCCCAAACAATAATGGGACAGAAAGGTGTGAGGAGCACTCCAAAAAGCCACAGAGCAGATCTCAGCCATAGATGCCCCCTGAAAACAAGCCTAGGAAGAAGCCATACCCTGTGTCGATCACTCCAGCACCAACCCAGGCGCCATCACTACAAAAGCCTCAAGGGACACCCCACAGTCCACCCCAGCCACCGACTGAGAGTAGTACCAAAAGGCGTCAGACTCAGCCCAGTCAGGCCAAAGGTCAGAAAAAGTGAATCCACATTATGAAAATACTGAGTAAGCACCAAGTACACCAAGAGCCCGCCTAACGTCCAAACAGTGCAGCCACACCTCAACCTCCGTAAGAGGAACAGGACAGAACACGGGCAAAACCTGAATCCCCGAGCAGTGAAACGAGGAAGGGACTTCGGGAACAAAGGAAGGAACCCGACTCCCCAACCCACTGGGCTGAGGCAACAGCGATAAAAAAACTGCCTCAATCATCAAAAAACGCAGAGGCACCTCACCCAGAGGCTCAAAGGGAGCCGACTGCAAAGTCACAGCACAACGGAAGACCACAACCAGGCACCAAGGTCTCACACATGAGCTTCTGGAGGAAACAACTTTGCAACAACCGGCCCAGGAAACCAAAAAAGAACTACGAGGGCAAGAGGCAGTAAGCCGCAAACATGACAGCACAGTCCCACTATAGCACGGACTTGACCCCTAACAACTTCACAACGGATGCTAGAGCAGACCTCTGCACACTCACCTGTAAACAGTGTGAAGTCTTGCAAGGAGCAGTTCGCAGAAAAAAACAACAGATGTGCTTCCTTGGGTCAAGGGTTATATACCACAGGATGTGGGAGTGGCCTGGAGTGTAGGGATGGGCTAAGGAGTTTTTCTTAGAAGTTCTGGGGAGGAACTATTGCTCATATGATAATTACTGTGACAGGGAGGTCTGAGGAGGAGGTAATGATTGTTCCTTATGTATGTGCATGCAAGGTCATACTTCTTCCCAGGTGCACTGGCCCACAATTGGCCTGTTTCTCCTATGTGCCCCCACCATGCCCTCAACTTCCACAGGTAGAAGGACATCTGTAGCCCTCCGCCAACTAGCCCCATTTAACAATCAATGCAGCTGTCAGGCAGAAGCTGTCAGGGTGAGCTATGGTAATCTGTCCAGGGATAGAGCAGGATATGTTTGAAAGTCAGGTATCCCCTGTCTGAGCAATCAAAGGAAAGCCCTGGTGGTTGTCGTCCTTTCATCATTTAGCACAAGAGAGGAACTCAAGTAATACAGAGCATCTTAGATAGCTTCATTGGAGGCAACCTAGAGACACAAATGACATTTGATGTTCTTGAGGGTGGGTTTTTCTGGCTCTGAAGGAACGGATAACCCCCACAATTCAATAAAAACATTTGCACATATGAATATTTTATTAAATGACCCCTTTTTCCAGTGTATTTCAGACATTTCTGTCATTTGATTATGATTGTAAATCACTGTAAGGGGGTGATAAGAGGCTGTTGCCAGAAGACAGTAATATACAGTAACTTTGTAGCCCGCTGTAGCAGGTTATACAGGTCATTTAAAGACCAGCTACAGTGTTCAGCTCTGAACTTTAACATGGGAGGGGGCCTTTAATGGCTGGTATAGTCCAGCTAAGGTTTACTATAAAGCTATTAGAACATTCCACCCCATCAGGGCAGAAGTAAAACAAAGGCCTCAAGGAGCCCTGGGGGTTGTGGAGAAGTGTGGCTCAATGGTTAGAGCGGCAGACCCTGATGCAGAGTTCTGGCCTGGGACCAGAGTTCAATCCCCTGCCTCGGCGGGTCTTGGATTCAATTTCCTTGGACCTGATAATTCTCGCCTCGGTCCCTATTCTAATCATGGGTCCCACGCTGCAACTCTGGGCAATAGCTTGCTTAATCTCCACAACAGCCCCAGCAGCGCTGGGATGCCTGGCTTCACCATGGGGGTGCCCAGGAGTGGACATTTCACAGGGAAAGGCCAGGAAGGGTTCCACAGCGGTATGAGTAAAAGCGCCAGGATACCCCCGTTGGGGGTGGCAGTGCGCTATACTAGTACATACACATTTACATTTGAAATACCATTGGCTCTGTGATGCCTTTATTCACAGCTGTTGCTGAGAATGTTCTATAGCTAACACCCGCTCACGGGGCCATGGTTGCTAGCTTTGAACATTCACAGCAAGAACTGTGAAATGGGGCTGAAGTCAGCCCCTGGTTCTCCCCTGTTTGGCTGAACTGCTTTTTGTGGTTCAGTCAAACCAGGGAGACCCAGGAGTTGAGCAGCATTCCCACTCCCTCCTTCTGATGCTCAAGTGACTCTGAGCTAAGAAGGAGAGAGGAGGCAGGGGGAAGGCTCTGGTGTGCCCTGCAGCACAGCTTCTGCCTTTCGCTTTCTTCCTCCCACTCTATGTATTTTGGAGAGGCAGGGAAAGAGAAAGGCAGAGGCTGTTTATTAGAACTTTGAAATGTTGAGCACAGCCAGCCTATACCAGCTCATATAGACTGCTCCTTTGTCTTCAAAGGAGCCCTCAACATTCTAATGTTCTAATTGAGCTTTAGAGCCTGACGTAGTGAGCTCTACCGGCCATTAAAGGCCCGCTCCAGCGTTAAAGGGCTGCGCAGAATAAGAGGGCCTTTAACAAGGGAGTAGGCCTTTAATGGCCAGTAGAGCCCCCTTCAGAGGGCTCTAAGGCTATTAGAACATTCCACCACCAGAGGGAAGAATGTTCTAATTTGAAAAACAAGGCTTTGCAAAGCCTGAGGAGGTTGAAATGCCCTTGGGTTCTGTGATGCCTTTGTTCACAAGAACAGCTGTGAACAAACATTGGAATGTTGGAGGTCCTGGCAACTACCAGCCATTAGAAGACCGGAGCACTCCATTGTTTTCAATGGAGCGCTCATAATTCCAATTTCTAATAGGTGTCACATAGCTACAACAATTGCATGTCGCATAATACTCTAAATAGGAGCTGAGTTTTGTTCCTACCAGTGTCAGCACGCCAACAATAAAAACAAGAGGTATTAAATTACCATGTGAAAAAGCCAAATGCCATTCCTAAGGCACTAAGCTTCCATGCCACTGTCACTTGTCGCAAAGGCAGCAAATAACATACAAACACGTGGGTCACTAAATGTAAGGTACATGTAACAATTTGCCATGAAAGACACAAGCACCATTATGTTAACACATGAACAGTAGGATGTCCGCCAACAGGCCACCTAGGTTCCAGTCAAGGAGGCTAAAGAACAATGGGATCATAGAATGCGTTTCCGTTTGATTGGCTTGCTGAAGTAACACCAGTAGCCCCGAGTTAAAAGGTCTCAGTAGGAAGTAGCCCAAGGCAGCACAAAGGCCCTGTATTGTAAGGTGTATTCTTATTTTTTGGGTGAATAAGTTGTGATTGCCATCCCCGCATAATTAGATAACCGCACCTTCTCAAAAAGTATTTTGCATAGACTCCCAACTTAAATTCAAGTGGAGGACGGACTCCTGCTGGTGGGTGTGGAGAGTTCGGCATAAGTAGGCCGCACCATCAGAAGAGTTGGGATGTTCCCCATCTGGGGCTTTGACAGAGATATTTCATGTTAGATCCATTCTTTGAGTCTTTAAGTCACGTGCTACAACCATTTGATGAATTGCTGCTTGGTGACAGTTGCTAGGCTGTGAGAGGGGTAGTAAAGCCTGTGTAAATTCTTTCCTCTCTGCCTTTCTCCTGTCTGCTTGCTCTATGGTCCTTTGCCCAGTCTCCACACTTGATTCATAACAATAGACCCTAACTATGTAGTGTGAATTGCTTGCCTAGCTTTCATTTAGGCTACCTCTTTACCAGGTGTACGTACAACTAGCATTTACTGTTTTAAATATATAGTATTCTTATAAGTAAACCAAGGACGAAGGGAGATTTTTGTTTTGATATCGACGCGTAATGCTATTTTAAGACACTGAAGTATACTTTACATTAAGGAGGTCATGAAATCTCATTCCTAGCAAGCTCAGACCTTATTTTTCGTTCTTTCTGTAGCGGTGTAGTAGCTGCATCAGGAGGCTGCCCTAAACCCCTGGCCCGGAAGGGCCTTCACACTTGTAGCACTCTCTGGCTAGGTGTGGCTAGAGAGTATGAATAAACGGGCACAGGTCACACAGGACTTCCGGCCCATACCACAAGCACTGTGTGAGGTGTCCTATCTTTGCTGCTCCCCAAAGCTGTGGCTCGTGGCCACGCAACACTGGCGACAAGGGTGGGTGTCTGCCCACGGTGGTTGTTTCGCCCCATACTGCCTCCTTATTGTGACCGAGGAACCTGCATTCGACGGTGTGTCAGGAACCGTCTTTGACCATCGCTGTGGCCGGCTGGCCCTATGTGTGTCTGCCGGCTGCCGCAAGCGTGGTGCTGAGGATCCGGAGTGATGCGGATGCCCAGCGGACTGCTGCACCTCTGAAGGTACTGTGCACCTCCAGCGGCCCACTCCTTGTCTGCTGCCATGCATCGCCTCAAACTGAAGCTCCAGCACGGCCTCGGAGTGTCTCCGGCAGAGTTTTGGGTGCGCGTATACGCAGTGTCACCAGCCACTAGCGGCGGCCTTCTGCTGTTCAGCAGCAGCCTCCACTGCTTCCCGAAGCGGCTGAACAGCCAACAGCAGGGCGCGGCCCTGCTCTACAGCCTACCGCACCCCGTGCTACTACTGGCAGTCTGCACTCAAGAAGGAGGAGAGACTGAGGAGTGAAGGAGAGGGGGTGAGACGATAACAGGACTGGGTACTTAAAAGGCAAAGGAAAAAAAAGAAAAAAGAAAATAAATAAAAGGAGGGAAAGAGGAAAAGCAAGCATAGGACTGTATACCTATAAGGTATAGGAACAAAAAAAAAAAAAAAAAAGGAGAAAAGGGGACAAGCAAACAAAAACACAAAGATAAAGACAAGTACCTCCTTACACCAAAGCATGAAGGATTACAGGAGGAGCAGCACCAAAGGGTGTGTCTAGCCAAGTGTTCTGCATTCTGTCCATCCCGAAACCGGTCCCAGGATGCTTGTTTCCAGTCCAGAGAGGACCTGGCCTGGCAGTTCAGGCTGGACTGATCCCATTGGGCGCAGGATCAAGACTGATTTGCATATGGCTGGGTCCAAACTGGAATGGCATGGTGAGCAAAAAACCGATGGATTTAGGCCCACATCTCTGTACTGGGGTGAATGTATGGCATTGTTCTGCATTCTGTCCATCAATTGTTCTTTTTGCATTTGTCACCCCGAGTGGGACGGGTATGCCCAGACGTGGGTCCCCTGCTCTCCATGCCATTGGAGTCAAGCTGTTCTTGCTGATGAGGGCTGAAAGCCCAAAACCGGTCCTAGGATGCTTGTTTAGAGTCCAGAGCGGACCTGGCCTGGCAGTTCAGGCTGGACTGTTCCCATTAGGCGCAGGATCAAGACTGATTTGCATATGGCTGGGTCCAAACTGGAATGGCATGGTGAGCAAAAAAACGATGGATTTAGGCCCAGATCTCTGTACTGGGTGAATGTATGGCATTGTTCTGCATTCTGTCCATCAATTGTTCTTTTTGCATTTGTCACCCCGAGTGGGACGGGTATGCCCAGACGTGGGCCCCGTGCTCTCCATGCCACTGGAGTCAAGCTATCCTGGCTGATGAGGGCTGAAAGCCCGAAACCGGTCCTAGGATGCTTGTTTCCAGTATAGAGAGGACCTGGCCTGGCAGTTCAGGCTGGACTGTTCCCATTGGGTGCAGGGTCAAGACTGATTTGCATATTGCTGGTTCCAAACTGGAATGGCATGGTGAGCAAAAAAACAATGGATTTAGGCCCAGATCTCTGTACTGGGGTGACTGTATGACTTTGTTCTGCATTATCCATCAATTGTTCTTTTTGCATTTGTCACCCCGAGTGGGACGGGTATACCCAGACGTGGGTCCCTTGCTCTCCATGCCACTGGAGTCAAGCTATCCTGGCTGATGAGGGCTGAACACCCAAAACCCGTCCGAGGATGCTTGTTTCCAGTCCAGGGAGGACCTGGCCTGGCAGTTCAGGCTGGACTGTTCCCATTGGGCGCAGGGTCAAGACTGATTTGCATATGGCTGGGTCCAAACTGGAATGGCATGGTGAGCAAAAAAACTATGGATTTAGGCCCAGATCTCTGTACTGGGGTGAATGTATGACATTGTTCTGCATTATGTCCATCAATTGTTCTTTTTGCATTAGCCATGTGAGAGGGTGCTCACACGTGGACACACATACATACAGCCCTCAAACATGTCAGACCCAGCAGCAGCACAAGCCGCCCCTCTAAATGGACCACTGATAAAACCAGCAGCGCAGCAGGCATCCCAACACACCCAGATCAGCACCCTGCCCCCATTCAGTGAACTAATTGACCCAGCCACTGCGTCCCCCAGATGGACTGTCTGGATTGGCAGACTAAACAACTACTTTACTGCCACAAGGGAAACGGATGGCGCAGTCAACAGATCCCTACTGCTACACTTTGCAGGAGAAGAGATCTACAAGCTGTTTGCGCACCTGCCAGACACAGGGGCGCCCACCGACTACGATGCTTCAGTCAGAGTATTGAACACACATTTTGATCCTCAACGATGCCCCGACTACGAGCGCTTCAAGCTCCGACAAGCGTGTCAGAGAGAAGGGGAGTCGATGGATGCATTCCACGCTCGCCTAAGGGAACTGGCTAGCACATGTACCGATGATGACCAAAACCTCATCCTAAGGCAGCCAGGGATCACTCTTGAAAATATCCTTATCCTGGCACGATCCCATGATCTATCGGAAGCCTGTCTCGATATAAACCATGCTGGATTTATCCCCTTTTGGTCTTCAAGCCCCATGGCACTGGCCAATATACCTTATTGGAATAATCCTGAATTTTCCACAAGCCACAGGACTTCTGCCTAGCATCATCTATGCTGTTCCTTTTATCACTCATTTGATTGTGCCTACTTGCGTCTTCCCTGACACATGCAGATCCATCTGGCAGCTCCCATTCTGCGCGGGATGCCTTTCCACGTCTGGGGCTGTCCCCCTGTCCTGAAGTAGACCCGCTACGACACATCATTTATGTGTTGTCAGGTTCAGGGTCAAAACGTCGACGCTTAACTTTGGTTCAGCCTTTACATATCTCTGGTTTCTACTGTAGAGCAACCTTGCCACTACCAGAGAGATTCCTTTAATCTTTGTTCTGACCGTTCCTGGAAATTGTATATACTTGTACATAGCTTCACAATTGTATATATACACCTTGTCATCAGCACTGAGCACTCATGTCACTTTAAAACACCTGTCACCTTTATACTCCATTTTTACTTGGACAGCCCTGCAATATGTTTATCTGTGATATCTGATGGAACAACTTAATAACAGAAATTCTTGTTGCAAAGTACCTTTGGGTCTTTTATTTGTACCGGGGTGTTCATACACTTACTTTTGCTTTATTGCGCGTGCTGATTTGTTCTACTTACAGTATCACTTGACTCACTGAGTACACTTATGCATCTATACTCCTTAATGATTTCTCCTTGTGAAACAAAGCAATTGTTGCTCCCCGACAGAGCCATTGTGGTTTGCTATATACTCACCCAGGCTCTGAGGGACACTGGGTTACCCCATTGTGTTAAACCTATCGGAAGCCAGAGCAACCACAATCACCCAACAGAGGGAGAAGTCGTTGGCAGTCAAGACCGGAAGGGCGGATGCCGTGCGCACGCAGAACAGGGGCCCCCATGGGAGGTGGCCGACCAGAAGCTCACGTAAGTCGCAGTACGGGTACTATGGAAAAGATGAACACCCCCAACATGAGTGCCCAGCACAAGGCAGGACGTGCACGAAATTCGGCATCCCCAATCATTTTGCGAGCATATGTAGAGGAGGATCCCGGAACCGCGGAAGAAGGCCATCGTTCAAGGCAGTGAGGTAACTGTCGCTAGAGGCGTCAGACTATTCAAAGACCCCCAAAGCACTGTCGCAGCGCAGACAATACTTAGAAGACTCATCCACTGAAGACGACGGGGAATGCTACCTCATCTCATTTGCCAGTGATCTCAAACGCAGGAGGCGCCCACAGCCCACGTGTGCCATCGAGATTGCAGGATCGCCAGTTACGGCGCTAATCGACACGGGGGCATCCGTGAACGTGATGGGTTGCCAGCAATACAAACGAATGAATCCAAGACCCATATTGACCCTGTCGCTCATAAAAATCCTGACGTACGGCAGCCAGACGCCGTTACTCCTCAAGGGCAAGATGACGGTACAGGTCAAATCAGAGAATCACGATATCACCACAGTATTCCACGTGGGAGATCGAGAGGCGGACATATTAGTGGGAAGTCACACGACAGAAGACCTTGTCCTGGTCACTTTTGCCAATGCGGTCAAGACACTGCAAACCGAGGATATACTAGAAATGTTCCCGCAGTTGTTCAAAGGTCTTGGGAGCATGAAGAGACCACCCGTGAAACTTCATATTGATAAAGCGGTTGCCTTGTGACACCGGCGCATACGGTTTCACCTTCGACCGCTCGTGGAGCAAGAGTTGCAGAACCTTGATCAGCAAGAAGTCACAGAGAAAGTCACGGGGCCAACACCATGGGTCTCGCCCATGGTGATAGCTGAAAAGCCGAAGCAGCCAGGAAAAATCAGGCTCTGCATTGACATTCGCATGTCCAACCAAGCGATAAAATGAGAGGCACCTGACACCGACAGTTGACGACATCCTAGCTGAATTCAATGGGTCCGGCTGGTTCTCCAAGCTGGACCTCAACGCCGGATACCATCAGTTGAGGCTAGCAGAGGAGAGCCGATACATTACCACTTTCTCAACACATCTGGGGTTACGTCGATAAAAAAGACTGAACTTTGGTATATCCTCTGCAGCGGAGATCTTCCAGAATGCAGTCAGAGAGGTGCTGTCGGGACTCCAGGGAGTGTTGAATATCAGTGATGATATATTGATACACTCTGCAACAATGGAAGATCACCATTGTCACCTCTGCGCCATCCTCCAATGCCTCGCCGATCACGGAGTAACCCTTCTCTGAGAAAAGTGCCAGTTCTTCCAGAAATCCATCGAGTGTTTTGGCTACGTATTCAGCCAAGAAGGAGTGAAGGTAGATCCCAGGAAGTCACAAGCCATTTTGCGGGCCCCCACGCCCACTACAAAGTCTGAAATCCGAAGCTTCTTCGGCATGGCCACATACTGTGGGCGTTTCATACCCAACCTGGCCACCGTATCTGTACCTCTGCGGGCCCTAACAAAGAAAAACGCAGTCTGGTAGTGGGGAAAGGAAGAGGAAGAGGCTTTTCAAAAGGTGAAATCAGCACTGTTGGGGAAGACCACAATGGCCTATTTCGATACCACCCTGCCGACAGAACTAGTCGTGGATGCTAGCCCCGTGGGGCTGGGAGCGCTCCTCGCCCAAGAGACTGAACCAGGGAAAATGGGCCCCCTAGCATTTGCGAGTAAGGCCCTCACCCCAACTGAGGCCCGTTACTCCCAAATCGAACGGGAAGCACTGGCAGTCAAGTGGGCCTGCAACCACTTCCATCTGTACGTTAGTGGCCATCCCTTCAGGGTCGTGACGGACCACCAACCGCTGCTTCCTTTATTCAAGGGCACCGCTCCACATCCCCCACCATGGATCGAGCAGTGGGCGATACAGTTGCAGCATTACCAAATGGAGCTTGTATATAGACCTGGAGCGAAGAATCCTGCCGACTTTTTTTCACGACATCCCCCGACATGACAGAGGAAAATTCCGAACAAGAACAACAGACTGAAGAGTACGTCTGCATGGTGTCCCAATGGGCTTGTCCACGAGCTCTATCCGTGGAGGAAATCAAGACCGAGACCAGCACCGATGTAGTGCTCCAGAAGGTGATGGAAGACCTGCAGAATGGGTCATGGAACAGTTTCCTTCACGGCGTCAACGGATAGAATGAACCAAACCGGGCCCGGCTAGGGAAAGTCTGGCGAGTCCGAGATGAGCTGTGTGCCGCTGCAATCGACTTAGTGCTAAGGGGATCACGAACCGTCATCCCAGCGAGTCTCCAGGAGCGAGCTACCATTCTAGCACACAAAGGTCATCAGGGGACAGTGAGGATGAAGGCGAGAATGAGAGAGAAGGTGTGGTTCCCTGGCCTGGAGGCAGCCGTGGATACAGTGGTCAGGAACTGCCGAGCCTGCCAGCTCACCAGCACCTCGGAAGCCCCAGCACCCGTAATAACAGAGAATCCTGCACCGTCTCCATGGTCGTGGGTGAGCCTAGACTTTGAGAGTTTCCCAGATGGACGAGTAACCGCTGTCCTGGTCGACAGTTACACAAAGTACCCAATAGTTGAAGTTTTACCGTCCACCTCTTTCAGCCACCGGCAGCCAGTGCTGTAAAAGAAATTTGCTCTTTTTGGACTGCTGCATGTTATCAAGGCTGACAATGGGCCCCCGTTCCAAGGAGGAGAATTTAAAGGCTTGCTAACTCGATTGGGAGTGAAACACCATCGCATCACTCCACAATGGCCACAGGCCAATGGCGAAGCAGAACGCTTCATGCGAACTCTGAACAAGATTCTTCTATTATCAGTAGCAGAGCAGTCAGACCCAGAGATAGCACTCCAACAATTCCTGCAAGAGTACCGTAGCACCCCACACTGCAGAACCCAGAAGTCGCCTTGGTCGTTGATGCTCGCTGGGCCCTGGCATGATACTATTCCCGTAACCGACAACTAGGCACCTGAACCATATGACCCAGTCCACACACAAACTCGGCGGACAGTGTCCAACAACAAGGCTAGCAGGTGGAGAAGAGCGAAAATCCGCGTCATAGTGCCAGGGTGCACTGTCCTGGAATCAAATCGCCGCAGCAAGGGAAGTTCCGCACGGCGTACGAGCCTGGGCTGTGGACTGTGCAGAAGCTAAATGGGACTGCCCTCACAGCAAAGAAAGGAGGGGAGATCATTACCTGGAATGTATCCTGGTTCAAATGAGTCCAAGCGTCAGACGTCGAAGTGCCACAGTCGGGCCAACCAGAAGATAGCGAGACTGCGAGCGGAGAGATGTCCTCATACATGGAAGAAGACCAGACAGTACTCCACGTGACCCCGTCTCAAAGTGTGGGTGATGACCCGAGTTTTGTCTCAAGAACCCCAGAGAACACCACCCCGATGGGACGCCGAGAAGTTCATCAGCGCCAATACAACCTGAGGCCAAATCTCAGACCTAGCCAAAGACTTGCAGATTTTTTTGTGTTACTTTGTTTTGTGATTTTGTTTGAACACTGACTTGGACTGACTCAGGAGGCTGTCCTAAACCCCTCGCCCGGAAGGACCTTCACACTTTGTAGAACTCTCTGGCCAGGCGTGGCTAGAAAGCATAAATAAACGGGCGGAGGTCGAACGGGACTTCCCTTCCGTCCCCTACCACAAGCACTGTGTGTGGTGTCCTGTTTTTGATGCTCCCCAAGACCGTGGCTTGTGGCCACGCAACACTTTCCATCTTTGTTTAGCTTTTAAAAAGAACATCCCTATGATGTTTGTTAGGAATAATCCACAAGGATACATATTAGATGTTGCCAGGAAAAAAGGACAAAGAGAGGTATTAGAGCTTATTGTAATCAAGCTATGCTTTGAATCTCTCTCTGGAATGGAGGTGTCTGCATACCTTTGAGATCCGGAGGAGATCTAGTCCATAGCTTAGGAAGCAGGTAGGAGAATGAAAGTCTTCTCATTTTAGATCCATTATTTCTAGAAATTAGAAATAAGTTATGCTCCAGCGATTTCTATTTTCAAATAGACGTAGTTAATGATTTCAGATTTTTTCAAAGCAAGGCCATAATCGGTTTTTGTACAGTGGGCAATGCATCAAGTTTTAAACGCTATCTTTTGGCTATAGGAAGCCGATGGAGGCCATCCAAATGTTGAGTAATTTGCTCTCTATCGGGAAGTTGCAATAGCAGAAGAGCTTCTGTGCGTAGGACAACCTAGGGGTGTCTTAGATGTTTGGGGGACGCAAACAGAAGGAGTTGCCATATCCAATCTTGAATATTCCACAGGAACAATTTGTACAGATGCTTGTATACTTTTCATCAAGTATCTATTATTTGCAATTTATTTTTGCTTACAGTTCTTGTTCCACAGAGTCGCCAGGTTTCTCCCCAGAAGAAGCCCATGTGTATGATGTTTTTTCAATATCTTGGGCCAGGAATAGAATCCATGTGGATTTGGTTTGTCTCAGGCTTGTCTTTCATATTCGGGGTCATATTGATCTTTAGCGTATTTGATTGTAAGCTCTGCAAAGGAAAAAGACGTGGGTTAGTGATTCTAGTCTGTTGCCACCACTTGGCATTCTGATGATTTTGCTTGGGATCTTTTGGACAATAGATTGATCCGAGGAAGGGTACCTCAAAGAATAGTTGTTTTTGAGATAAAGTAATGATAAGATAATTGTTTGGTACTTTTTTAAAAATGAAGATTTCTGAGAAAGGCATACTCTTCTTTGTTTCAATAATAGCACCGTTTGTATGAGCAATACTTTTCTGAAGTCAATGCTTCAACTTTGGCACCACGTTTGCTAAATTTTGTGCAGGCTGAAGGATACAGAAGTTCTTCTAAGTTTAGGCAAGTGAGAGCTCTGGATAGATGCTTCATGAGGTGATTGTTACCTTTACGGCCTCCTGTCATGTGCCGCAGATGAGATGATTAGACTTGTTGAATTTTCTCTTGACAGCACGCTCTTTCATTGGCTCGTATCTGATGTCAGTTTCCCGCAGCGCAATTAGTAATAACTTGGGGAGATCCATGAATTTTTTCCATAGGCACCTCTCCACGTGGCCTATTGCTGACGGGTCCTTCTCAACACCCCAAATTGCGGCAGTAATTTTTTCTCCCATTTCCATTTGCACCATCTTTATATGCTTTGAAGATGCCTGTTGACATGATTTTGGTGAATTGTACAACCCTTAGCACTAGCTAGAGAATCATTAAGGTGGTTCTTCCATATTAGTGAGTTGGACATAGCCACTGCCAGGTACTTGAATATTTTTACTATACAAATTGGCAGCTTTCACCTCTCAGGCCCCAAATCTCAGCATTAAATTTGGTAGACTACTCTTGAGATGGATTATGGGGCATTGTCTTTCCTTCTGATTCAGTTGGGCCGGAAGAGCATTTAGTGCCCTTTCCATTAGATTGCTCTCACCAGCATAGAGGAGCAGAGGGATTTGTGCTTTGGTGAGTTTCAGATCATCTCGAAAGGCTTTGTGTATAGCCTGACTAACAAAGCTGCAATGATACAATCTTCCTTTACTCCTCTGATGGAGGCAATCAGTTTGCTTTAGTTCTATTTATGCCTATTCTGAATTGTACCTTCAAGTCTGAATAATAAGGTCCTCAGGGCCAACAGGCATGCATCTAGAACACTATTAGAAGAGAAACCCATACCGATTTAGGCATGGAAAGGACAGCCCTGTGGCAATAATAGCTAAAGGCTCTGATAGCAAGGCACTGAATGCAATTCAAAAACTTAACCCGCAGATAGGTCACTGCAACATTTAAACTCAGACGTCCAATTCATAGTTGAGTGAAGTTTTAATTATGCCTGCATAGTCGGGGAAATTTGGTACTTAGTGAAGAAGGGCGAAGTTTGTCTACTTATCCCAAGAATGATGTAGTTTCATTGGGACTGGGACATTTATCAGCGGGAAAAAAAAAGAGGTAAGGACAAGGTGCTCTGAAATAAAAGGTAAGCAGCTGCTGAGTGGCACAATCCCTCCCATCTTCAGTAAGGGAACCATTGCTATATCAGGGCAGTTCCTCCTTTTTGTCCTCAATTAGAATTTTTTTTAAACTTCTCCAGCTTCACGATATACTAAACCAGTGTACATAAAAAAAAACATTGACATGCGGATTTAAAGTTTGGCAGCTGGTACTGTGTCCATCAGGGTGGCGAAGAACATTTTGTCTACCACCCTGATGGACTATGCCATCTGTCAAATTTAGAGATCCCTTCTGGCCCAGCAGTCATGACAACAATCATGGTGATTGCTGACAAGGTACAAAACGTTTGGCAGACATATATCATTAGTTGTGATGGCGGTATATCAAACTTTTGCAGTGTTCGTGTTTTTTAAAACAAACACCTGAAGCGGTAGCTTGTTATTGAAAAAAAAAATGAATGACACCCTACCATATCCAGGAAGAATTTTCTTGTCCTCAGTGTGGCGGTCATTATTCATTTATTTTCGTCCTCCACTGCCAGGTTTGATGAGCACAAAAAAAGGACTTCACTCCATCTACCATAAATAGGACAGACAGTGTAATGTCCTTCCTCCGAAGGCCCCATCTCTATTGAACCATCAGAACTTTGCTACGATTGTGACAACGAGGGATCTGTCTATGAAACATTGATGGGCCTCCCGACCCTAAATAGGGTGGGTGGACTGTCAAAAAAGCAGACAAGGTACTCCATCTCAAGGTCAATACCTGCACAACTTGCCCAGAGTTTTAAAAAATACCATCCTTTGTGACACAATTTAACATGAGAGAAATGTTATTATTCCAAATGTGCCTGATATATTGTGGGGAACCCTAGCAAATGCTCAGGAAAAACATCTAAGAATGGATATCAGAAAAGGTTTGTGCAGAACTGATCCAACTGCAAGCGGCTGCGACCATCCGTGACCGCCCGCGTTGAGAAATGTCGCTTGGAGGTGGTCTAGCGTTGGATTTTCCTCCCTCGTGCTCACCAACTTAATGCTGGTGAGCGTAAGTGAGGAAAAAGTCCGCTCCGTGAAACTCTGCGTGCTCCGCTGAGCGCGGAGGGCGGAAAACTCAACAAACTGTGTAAAGGGAGCAGAGTTCACCGGGCCAGGCCTCATAAAAAGCCAAGGAGGTGTTGAGCTACTACTTTGAAGAGGTGCACACACTGTCACCCTGGCAGCTCGATTTCATGCTTCAGACCTCTCATTTCTTACATCTCACCCCCAAAACTGGAATTTTCCTCGGTTAGTGTGAATATTTTTAAACACTGTTGTGTCGGTATGCATGTCAAAATTGTCGTTATATGCATTCAACGTATTTCATGCGCTCTGTATCAGTCAAGCATCCAAATCCAACCATATTACTGTACAATTGACAGGCGCCCATGGCGGTGGCGGCGGTGCACACTCATTGCACATGGAGTGGGGTAGAAATGCACTCACCACTGTTGGAAAGTCAGCGGGGCAAGGTGGTCTGTACCCTGATCGTGTTCTAGATTAAGAAGCAGCTTAAACTCTTTTTCAATACCACTTCTGTTCAATTGTGTCCAAGGGGAAATGTAGCAAGCAGAGTGAAGCTATCACAATGCTACACTTACAATCGTGAAATAGAAATTCTACTTGCACAGCAATGCCAGAGACTGCATAATTATGTTAATTGTGTTCAAAATAGCCACAAGTACCACTCGCTTATTAAACTCGCCAGTAATGCCTATGTCCAGCGGCTACGCGGAGACTCCATACAGGGTACACAATTACTTTCCAGCCTACCCACACAGGCAATTACCCTATAATCATTTTACAGCTGCGTTAACCAGTGGCAGCGCTCTATTCACCCTCACGCTCACCGGGGCGCACAGGATGAAAAGCTTAGGCATAGGCACATGCATGTCTGTGTCGCTTTAAGAACAACTAAACTGAAAACTGCCAGGCCCCCTCCAAAAAAAATACAAACACACTCATGTAAATGCTAAACGCATAATGTTACCTTCAGCAAAACCAAGGATTTGTATCTACGGCGTCCACTTTAAAAAAGAAAGCATTGGCAATTCCAATTGATCTCGGCCCAAAAAACCTGAGCATTTGTTTCCATTTGCATGTGAGTGAACATGCCCAGATGTATGTGCACAGAAGGCCACCATTATTGCAATGAGTTCACATTACTGAAAGGTTATTCCAAAGTGGCTGCCAATGTGCACGTTTGCTTCGTGACGCATGTGCACCCTTGCCGTGTACCGTTCGTGGGTCGTGACGCATACATTGCATACATCGTAATGCATGATGGCTACTTTTTCTACTATTCTATCCTGACAGATGACTATAATTGAACAGTGGATACATGAAGAGTTTCAAGAAAAGGAAGTGTGCGGAAAGAAAAAACGGCACCTTGCTGCTGCAGGCCCTCAGGAAAAAATACATGGGAAAAAACGAACTCACGGGAAGCAGGACAAGGAGCGCGGCTGGGAGCACTGAGAAGCAGGGGAGGTAAGTGAGAGAAGTGCATATGTGGGAAAGAGGGAAGAAATGGAATAGTAAGTGATGGGAATGGGTGGGAAGTGGAAAAGGATCATCTGGGAGCAGGGAAGGGGAGAAGAGAGTAGAATCAATCAAACAAGATTTACAGAGCGCAGCTAATCACCGCAGGGGTATCCAGGTGCTGAGAGCTGAGCTTTCGGGTGAATAGCTAGGTCTTGAATTCCCTGCTGAATTCCTGGAGAGAGAGTGAGATCTGGAGTTGGAGGGGGAAGCTGTTCCAGGACTTCGCAATTCGGTATGAGAAGGAGTGTCCTCCACTGTTGCCTTAGTGGATGCAGGGCAGTAAGCGAGGGAGGCGGAGCACATGTGTCTGGAGGCTTGGTGGAAGCTCGGGCAGTGGTTGATGTATGCAGGTCCTTGGTTGTGCAGGGTTTTGTAGACATGGGTCTCAATCTTGAATTGCCATCTATTGTGGAAAGGGTGACATTGGAGTTTCTTCAGGTAAGGAGTGATATGGGGGTGCCTGGTGAGTTTGAGGATGAGTCTGGCTGCTGAGTTGTGAATGGCCTGCAGTCTCTTCAGGAGGTGTGTGGTAATTCCTGCGTAGTGTGCGCTGCCATTGTCCAAGCAGCTGGTGACGAGGACTTGAATGACAGTGCATCTGGTGGAGACTGGGAGCCATTTGAAGATCTTTCAGAGCATGCGCAGAGTGAGGAATCAGGCGGAGGAGACTGCTTTGATCTGATTCTTTAAGGTGAGTTTGCTGCCCAAGATGATGCCGTGATTCTGGGCGTGGTCCGTGGGGGTGGAAGAGAGTCCCAGTTCAGCATGCCAAAAGGAGCCATTCCATGGGAAGGTGTTGTTCAAGAAGATCAGTACTTCTGCCTTGTCTGTGTTGAGTTGAGGCAGTTGCATCCAGTCAGCGACGCTGGTAATACACAGGTGGAAGTTGGCCTTCAGGGTGGATGGGTCTTCAGCTAGAGAGAGGATGAGCTAGGTCCCCTCTGTGTAGCAGATGATGCTCAATCCATGGTTTCTGACGATGTTGTCCAGGGGAGTCATGTTGAATAGAGTAGGGCTGAGGGATGAACCTTAAGGGATGCCACAGATGATGTTCTTGGGTTCCAAGGTGAATGATGGAAGGTGGATTCTCTGGGTCCCCCTGCTGAGGAAGGATGCAATCCATATGAGGTCATCCTCTTGGATTCCAATCTGATGAAGCATCTTGATCAGGGTGTAGTGGGACATAGTGTCGAAGACACCTGAAAGGACGCAGCGGATCAGGGCATCTGCTTCTCCCCAGTCTAGGAGGTTTCTGATGTCATCGGTGGCTGGGATCAGAGTGATTTTGCTGCTGTGGTTCATGCAGAATCTGGATTGGGATGCATCCTGAAGGTCATTGTTCTCAAGGTATTCCGAGTTGGTGGTGGGTGGCCTTTTCGACAACTTCAGCGGGACAGGGGAGTAGGGAGATTGGCTGATAGTTCTTGAACTCATTGGTGTCGACAGACAGCTTCTTGAGGAGGGGTTACTTCAGCATTTTCCACTCATCTGGGAATTAATGTTTTGAAGATCGCTGTGAGCTTATTGCTGATGGTCCTGTTGTGGAGGTTGAAAATGTGGTGGGGGCAGGGGTACGTGGGTGCTTCTGAGTGGATGGAGTGCATGAAGTCTGTGGTGCTCTGCGTGGTGAGCTGGTCCCAAGCAGTGATCCGGTTGTCAGAAATTGCAATTGTGGAAGCGAGGAGGCTGACGATGTCAGCGGGTTGGGGTTCAAAGTGTTTGAAGATGGTTGTGATCTTGTCGTGGAATAAGTCTGCCAGGGAGTCTTGGGAGGGGGTGATGATGTTTTCCGTTGCTGAGTGATTTGAGAACTCCTTGATGATGCTGAAGAGGTCTTGCTTGTGGTTGGAGATGGCTTCGATGCAGTCAGCTTTGGCGTTCCTTATCATCTCTTTCAGGAGTTGGTGAGAGTGGTTGAGCGAAGTCTTGAAGGTGGTCCAGTCAGTGGGTTTCTTGCGGGTGCGCCACCTTTCCAGTTGCTTGCAGTTGCGTTTCATATTTTTCAGTTCCGAGGTGTACCAGCTGGCATGTCTGGTAGATCACTTGAGTTTGCTGCGGGCAACTCTGTAGCGGTACCAAAGGGCAACTCTGTAGGCACAGTCATAGATCCAGGTGGTGAAGTTCTTGACAAACTGTTCCATGGTGGTAGTGGTTTCAGGGTGGGAGGTGGTAAGGGTGTTGGTCCATTGGGTTTCGGATACTTTGTTCCAGTTGCAGTGAGAGGTGCTGCGTGGTCTGGTGGTAGCGTTGGGGGCTGCTGTGAAGGTGAAGTGGATGATTGAATGATCCATCCAGCTGAGCTTGATGACGTGGCTGTACTTGCCTCTGTTGCTGGCTGTGAAGATAGGGTGCAGCATGTGCTCTGCGATGTGGGTGAGGTCATTGACTACCTGGGTGAGGCAGGTGTTGTTCATGCTTTCGAGGAGGTTGGCTGTGTTGATTGTCCTTGGGGTTCTCGAGGTGAAGGTTGAGGTCTACGAGGAAGATGTTGTGTTCAATGTTGATGGCTTGAGGAGCCATAAATTTGGGATGGTGTCACAAAAAACCAGGGCATGGTACTGGAGGTCTGTAGGCGAGGGTGCCAATGATAGTGGTTTTGCCGTCTGTTCTGAGTTGTTAGTTGAGGTGCTCCGTGATCGAGGTGGTGTTGTCCGCAGTGGTGATGTAGTGGATGGATTCCTCTTGGATGATGGTGATCCCACCTCCCTGTTTGTTGATGCAGTTCCAGTGTGCAATCTTGGAGCGTGTTGGGCATGGCTGTGGCAATGTCAGGTGCAGATGCAGGGTTAAGGCAGATCTCGGTGAGGAAGACAACATCGAGGGTGAGGGAGGTGATGGTGTCCCAGATCTCTGTGGCTTGTTTGCAGAGCATTGAGCAGGAGGCAGTGGCGTATTCCAGGCACAGTTGTAGTTGGCTTTGTGGTGGTGGCTGTATGTACGGGTGCTCCATTATTGCAAGAGAAGTGGCAGCATGCAAAAGGTCCCACTGTTGAGTGTGGAGAGGTGTGCCTGCATTTTTGGTGGAGTCTAGAGTCCAAGGATGTGAGCTTGGGGCAGTGTAGCTGCGGGTGATGGGAAAGCCAGGGTTCCTGGCACTGGATGTGGTCCAGAAGCAGATGGGCGCATTCGGGCCTTAGCGAACCTTCAGCACTCCTTCAGCGCCGAGACGGCGTGGCTGCACTGCGGCCTCAATTAAGTAGGTCCTGGGAGGGGTGCTAGGAGGCAGGAAGCGGGAGGCAGGAGCGGTGGGAAAGAGGGCAGCGAGGCGGGCCATCTGCAAAAGGAAAATTACAAATTTTACCAATTAACAAGGCTCCAACTGCAAATAATAAGGCACAAGATACAACAACAAAGGGAGGCTGGAAAAAAGAAAATCACTGGTAAACACAGGTAAACACAAGATAAGATGACATGCTAACAAGGCTTAAAACTACAAGTAATAGGCACAGCAACAGTGACAGTTATGGAAGGAAAGAGAAGCACAGGGGCAACCAGGAGAATAAATACTGGGCTTAGGCCAGTGAGGGGGAGCTGGCACATGGACCTACAAGAAGTACAGGAGAGAAGAGAAAAGGCAAGAGGTCGAGAGCAACAAACAGCATGCATTCCAATTTAGTGTCAAATGGAAAATAAAAAAAGTTCCATCAGGTATGCAGTAGAAGGATACAATGCGTACAGTCAGAACAGTGACGCCAAAATACTCCTGAGCGTGGCAAAGACAGGAATAAGGAAGAAAGCCATGGAATCAAGAGTAGATAGCTGGGCTCAGCTAAACAACAAAACCATCTAATCAAGAGGCTAACTGAAAACCCACTGTAAGCAAATGTCATGTATTGTAAACAATGGATGCTGTAAGAGATGGATTCGAGGGAAGAAGGGGAGAGAGAGAGAGAGTGTGTGTGTGTGTGTGTGTGTGTAATGCAATTGTCACAAAGATAAATGAGGTCATTATCAGTAGACAAATACAGGGTTGAAAATGTTCCTTTGCATAATTTGCACAGTCACAAAAGTGAATACCCAAGCTGCCTCCCTGCCACTTCCATTATGCGAGGGACCCTGCACTGCAGTCCTCAAAGCCACAAAATAGCTGCTAACAAATCTCCTATTTAAAGAACGACTTCAAAAACATTCAGTAGTGCTCAAACTCCTAAGCTCACTGTTGAAACCTCGAACATCTGAACTAACTCTGGAAACCTGACCCCTCTGATTGACGTAAAAAATATAATTACTGCCTTTTTATGAAGCGATTATCTGTGGTCTGTGGTGTGGTGTGAGGGTTGAATGCCTGTATGGTGTAACAAATGTTTGGATAGTCTACCCTCGATGAGGAGAGTTAAAAGTTAAATCACAGAGATAGACAAGTGGACCAATCACATTTCAGTGAAGATGGCACAGCATCTATGCAAGACAGTGTCAAAGAACGGTCTGTAACATAGGAGATATTGTAGAAAAAAGTGAGGTATAGAGGGCACCAAAGCAAGTTGTGGAAGGGAGTGGGTGTGGAGCAGTGCCTTAGGGTAGAGTATATACCTTGTGAGGGCAAGAGATATTGTCCCATAGCTCTTTACATTCACCATAGGGGTTTGCATGTCATTGAGGGTTGGAGGCACCGGTAGGTCGTGTGGTTGACGGTGAGTAGATAAATATACTTTTAGATGACCAGAAACAAGCAGGTCTGGATTGTCTTTTGGGCTGCAGGGTATGAGTAGTTTATGATACACAAGATTGCTAGTGAATGGCCTGACATTTTAATGTCACCTTTAATGATGAAATACTGGGGCACCATACAGGTCCTCTGGCTGCCATGTAGGTCTGCTCCCCAAGCACTGTAAAGCTTTGAAACATCTGAGGCTACCAGTGCTGGTACCACTCTGCCATATTTATACCTTGTAATGCAAAAAGGCAATCAAGACCTGATGGTTCCCAGCCTGCTAAAAGTGGATTCACTTACTGTTTTCAAACACTTACCTAGGTATGAACAACTTATGAAACCCTTGCAAGAATCACTTTATGAACAAAACTCTGAGAAACCTTAAGTTGTCCCTTTTTCTTTGTGCCAAATCTCACTTTATATTTTGTTCACTTTCAAATTTCATTTCCTATGCCTCTGACAATCTCTCTCCTTGTGTGAAAACGGTTACATGACTATTGCCCCTGCTATTTTATTTTAATTTTACATTACTTACCTTCTGATGTGTGCATGTTGTTGAGTCCTGCAGCCTATTTTCCCTGGGAGTGGTCTTCAAACAAAAAGAAAACTTGTAAATAATTATAAAAAATAAACAAATAAGCAAATATATACATATTGTTTAATTCTGACCCTGAAAATATTCTGTGCAAGCGTTTCATGGTGCTGGCAGTGCTTAATTTGGGGAGGCGTTTGCGGGTCTTTTGAGGACCAGGCACTTATTTTTCTTCATTAGACATTTACCAAAGCTGTCATGAAAAAGACGTTGCAAGCGTGTGGAAAGCAGACTGTTAGTGTGGAGTGTAATCTAGACCGGACAGATTGGGTGTGCGCCGCCACCAGCACTTGGCAGCTGAAGGCTCTACGACATGTTTTGGAGCTCTGGACTTATTTTACAATCAGGCACTGGATTCCAGTGATATCCACCTAACACGAAACCAAACGTACCACACAGAACGAGTTTCATGACGAATGCGTCGGTATTCTCTTAATTAAACTTATCGACAACTGGAAAACAAAGAGCCCATGCTTCTGAAAAAACCACACGTGAAAGCGATTATGTGAGTGTTGAATGACTTAGAAAATCACACAATTCCCGCGGTTATCTCTTGCCGGCCTGGTTTCCATAAACGATCCTGTTGCATTAGTTAGTGCGCTAAACAAAAGCTATACACAGGCCGTGCCTTCCCTGTTTTCACTGAGGCTTCAGTGAGCTGTGGCCGCGCTATTTCCCCAGCATGGCTCTGGCTGCGCTTGTGCTACTTACACATCACGGGCCGTTCGCCTCGCCTCTTATACTTTCTGCGGTTTATTGAATATATCTTCCGCTTCGAAAATTGTCTGACATTATAAATTAGAATTCCTCCAGGAATGACAAAACGGCAATTAAGATGATTACGAAAAATGAAATTAAATTCTGCTTCATTCTTTGAGAAAGTGCATCCATAAATTAGAGTGCCGGATTCCCTGTGGAAATCTTTCAAACAGGGTGTGCATAAAACATGAGCAATAAAGCATCGGTGTCTGCGGTCTTGGAATACAGCAGCGCTTCCTCCCGTAAGCGAATCCGCAAGTAATGCTATGGACGAATCTGAGACAAGCGTTTTGATTAATTTTACCTCTGCTAGGCGTTCATGGGCTCGCTTACGTTACTAGTATGACGGTAATGGTGTCAAGTACCATATCCCAGTCATCGTTTAGACAGTGCTTGAAATGGGAAAATAGAAGTGCAGGTACTCCGTACCAGAGTACCTGCCTGTTTCTGAGAAGTGCTGGTACTCTCCAATCGAAAGTATTACGTCTCTCTTGAGAAGTGCCAGTACTCTCCCTCTCAAAATAGAAAAGTGCGGTACTCAGTACCGGACAGTACTGGCCCATTTAAACGTAAAGCACTGGTTTTAGACGGATATAGTAACTATCACACTCAATACCCTTCCGCCCGCTCTCTCCGAATGGGTACCTAGGCACGGATGCGCATCGCAACGTTTCGTGGACTCCTGGGAGGCGGCGCTTAATGTGAGCGGCGAGGCCTGCCAGCTCTCACTTTTTAGGTCTCGCCTACGCAGCGCACTTGCGCCGCATAGGAGGAGACCTCTTGATATCGATTCGCTTTCTGGGCCAAAAACGTGCACGCGTTGCATTGCTTTCAATGGCAACGCGTGCACGTTTGGCAATTCCCTTGTGGGAGCGAGCTTTGAAACCATCGGTTTGTAATCAACAGATGGTTCCTGATCGCTCCCGCAAGGGAAACAGATGCAGGCGCCCTCATCTCTCCCCTCCCCCTGTTGCCTCCTCCTCTCCTCGTGAAACATGTTTTTTTTTTTTACTTTCAGCGTGAGGAGCGCGCTTGTTTTCTTTATATTTGATGCATGGCCCACCTCCGCAATATGAAACATTAAGATTTGGTATTATAAGGCATGTTGTCATACAGTGAGGTCCAACACGGTGATGGTCAGATACTTTTTCCATTTCCATTCGCATAATCAATGAAACAAATATTTTTATTTTGTATATGAACCAAAGGAAAAATATGCTAGATAACATGAAATGTAGATGATGTCGGAAATACCTCCTTTAAACCATTGACTCTTTGAGCAGAACGTATTTACCAAAGTTGTCGATCAGAGAAAATGTGCGCATATGACAGAATAGAAGCTTACTTCAAACCCTACAGCGTTGGAGGGTGGATACTAGTTCTGAACAGTTTAACCGCACAGCCTCACACAGCAGATGCCAGCCTGGCCATATTTGTAGTTTTTACCCCTTTCAGGCCACAGTGGAAGACGAGCAACAGACCCACCCAGAAAATCAAATACAGTGAAGTTGTTTTAAGGAGCATAACATGAAAAATGCCATTGCTCGCTCACAAGTTGCAATTCCAGAACCAAGTAGAATTTACTTAAAAGCGCAAATGGTGCATTTTGTTTAAAACAAAAAAACAAACAAAGCACAAAGCCCGAAGCACAGTACATGAATTGGTCTCTAGTAGAAGGTATGGATTATGTGCCCACCAACTGGTTGATTCGATTCCTAGGAAAATGGGGAGTTTCCGCATGATTTATTTTGGGCTTCGGGTACCAGTAAACTGGCCTATTATAAAAAATATAAATAAAATTGGTTGATTTTTCCATTGCTTGCTTTTTTATTTTTGCATTACCCGGTAATCGCAGAAGTGTAGTCTGTATGGTCAGGACTCAGAGTTAATGTTTTTTTCTTCCACATCTTTTGTTCTACATCTTTTTCATCCGTAGAAAATACGATATGACTATGTGTTTGCCGCATTTGAATTATCAACTGCCTTCACTACTGAATATTACCTCTACGGTGGCGAATGGGGTGGGCGGGAAATGGGCGTAACCTTTCCTCCCCTTCCGACACCCTTCCACACCGGCATTAGATGGTAAACTGTTTTCTGTCACCACCTCATTTCTCTTAAATTCTGGATTCACCCCACCTTCCTGACACATGGAGGTTTAATCATATGACTTTCACCCCATGTCCTGAGGACACCCTCGCTACTTCAAACACAGCATTATGTCTAATTTTAAAGTAATTTAAGATGTTGTAGCACGGGCAGCTCAGTGGCTAATATTGCAGTGCGCCGTTCGCTGAGGTGGTAAACAGCCGGACTTGGCTGCCTGCCCGCTCCTGTCGAACTAAAGAGGTGTTCTGCCTCGTGCTGCCTGCAAAGCCCGGTTGTTTATCTGTACACACGTTTGAGCTGGCAGCGAGGCACTCATGGTCTGGTGTCCATAAACATGGGTAGTTTGTGGCAGGGCTTTAGTTAATTAAACAAGCATTGGCATAGCCAATAGGTCTAGCCTTTGGGACCTTATAAGTGTTTAGCCATAAAACAGTTGACATTGTTGCACCAAAGATATTGTGCTGTATAACTAAATATTTATAAGGTCCCAAAAGAGAGACCTATTGGCTATGCCAATGCTTGTTTAGATTGCCACTTATTTTTTCTCCATAACCTTAAATCCAGAGCAAGAAGGTAGAGTAAAACATAAAAGAGGGAAAGAAGGATTAGAAAGACGAAAAACGACATTTGATTACTGCAGATGGTATTCCTCCTGCAGAGGACCTAGTTAATATCATAAACGCTATGCCGAGTCCCAATACCAAAGATGAACTGGAGAAATTCTTAGGGACTGCAGAATTTTACAGCAAATGTATTCCCATTTTTCTGAAGGTTGTAATAGTATGAGAAAACTTTTAAAGAAAGAAATGGAGTTTGGTCACAAGAGAATGAAAAGGAATTTGTGCAAGTAAAGTGAAAGCAGTCTATGGCGGCAAACCTGGGTAGTTTTGAGCCAGTAGCGAAGACCATTCTGAGAACTGACGCCAACGCAATAGGTTTAGGTGCGGTGTTAGAACAAGTTACTGGAGAGAAGATGTGGCAGGATTTTATTTCCAACTAGATTGTTGCAAGGAGCTGAAACCAACTATCCGGTCATAGACAAGGAAGCATTGGCTGTTTTTTGGGTGACGAGAAGGCTAAAAAAAGTTCTTGGGGGTTGTATCTCTTTTGAGACTAAAACAGCCCCTCAGCCTTTGACGGAAGTCTTTAGTGAGAAGGGTATTGATGCTATGTCCAATAGAATAAGAGGATGATTTGTAGCATTGCAGAAATTTAACTTTGTCATTTCAAATGTTGCGGGTGCGATGAACATCATTGCTGATTGTTGCTCCAGATTATGTGTAGATGGGGAAAGCAATAAAAATAGTTTTGATATGGAAGATGAGTTTGGTGATGAGACAGGTAAAGTCTGTGTGGTGTCAGATGGTATTGTACAAGAAGAGGAATGGAAAAAAGCTTTGGAAGGGAACACTTTGTTGCAAAAGGTAAACTGCAGGGTAGAGGATGGATGGACTGTAAACGATAATATGTGCGATGTTTTAAAAGGTTATTGGCAGGTAAGAGATGAGCTGTCTTTGGAAAATTGTTTGGTGCTGAAAGAGGGAAGATTAATTCTGCCTGAGAAGGTAAGGATGAGATTGATTAGTTGGGCTCATGAAAGTCACCCTGGGATAGCTAAGACCAAGGAGAGAGTGAGGGAAAATTACTGGTAGGCATGAATGGATATATTGATCTGAAGGAGTGGTACTTAATTGTTTTGAGTGTGGAAAGAGTGACAAGATTTTGGAGTGCAGGATGCAGCCTATGGTAATCAGTGAATTGGCTTCAGGTCCTTGGATTGATCTAGCACTCAACATTTTAGGTCCCATTAGGGTGTTGGGTAGTGAAGTATGTATAATCACATGCGTAGACATGTTCTCTAGATTAGATAGCCTAAGTTTAAAGTGGTAAACTCAGTGGAAATATGTAATTTCATACTGTTTTTGGAGGAGTTATTTGGATGAGAGGAATTTCCAATATCACTCTTAACAGACAATGGGGTCCAGCTGACTTCCAAGTTGTCGGAAGAGTTCTTAGAGGAGAAGGGCATTAAATACAAAAGGGCATCACTATATCATGCAGAGGTGAACGGCATGATTGAATGGTCAAGGACTGTATACAGCATGCGCTGGCCAATGGTCTGAATTGGACGGAAGAGCTAAAAAGGAACATTTTCATGTGTAGGCTAACGTTTAAAGTTTCATTTGTGGGGATGTTGACCTATGTATAATTAGTGTTTAGTAACGTTCATATTGTTTGGACTTTACTTGTGCCTTATTGTCTTTTTTTGTAAGCAAAATCCATAGAAATTAACCTGTGTGATTACTGTTAAGGGGGAGGTGTGTGTTTGTTGGAATACTTAGCATGGAACCGTAATGTGTTGACCACTCCAGGAGTAGAATACGTTCATTCAAAAGAACAGTCGTTGGAGCTGAGTAGCTGGAGTGGTCAGACCTCTGATGAATGGGGTCTCTAGATTGGAACTTCATTCAAGAAGATAACTATATCCGTGAGTCAGATCGTCTTTACAGTGCCTTTAAAATCCACTTTGAGTTAAGCATGCCAAATGCCTACAGAAGCTTCTTTGAAGCTTTCTCTGTCTCTTTCTGTCTCTCACATATACACTATCTCTTGCTTTCTGACTGTCTTTCTCCCACTCGCTCTTCCCCACCTTTCTATTGGTTCACTCTTCTCATCTTTCCACCAAGACTCCCCTTTATAATGCTTTTGCTCTAACATTCTGTTCCAGGACTGTAACTGCTGCATTCTGATTACATATTTCTTATTTCTACTGGCTATAGTAACACAAGTCACATAATATATGGAATAAAGTACCCCTCGCCACCATATATAGCAAGTCACTGAGGTGTTCAGTGAACAGTAGCGGCTTGTGGTGGGAGTGCTGAGAGGCGGGGGAGGAGCAGGGTGGGGGTAGTAAACTAAGGCATACAGCCGAACAGAGGTAAGTAAACAAATAAATAAATAAAACAAATTTCATTGTGAGTGCTGCATTGCCAAATACGATGCTGCACGCGCAACAAAATTAATTTTATTTATTTGTTTACTTACCTCCGTTGGGCGTTATTCCGTAGTTCACTACCCCCCACCCTGCTCCTCCCCCGCCCACCGCCCTGCAGCACTCCCACCACAAGCCGCTACTGTCCGTGAACATATATGGGAACAAGGCTGACAGTGGAGAGCCTTTATTTTTTTGTTTAAACCATCTTTATCAGCAATTTGATGTTCTTACTGGCAACATAACAACAACAATTTAGCATAGTGTCAAGTTCACCAGACAGTGAAATACTGAGTGTTAGACCTGGCATTTCTTGGCATGATTACCCGTGACTTTTCGCCTCTACCTCCTCTATTTTTGATGCTGTTTTACTGGCTTAGATGCTTTGGGAACTTTGCCACTGCTGATCAGTGTCAAAGTGCAAGTGCTCCCTGTGTAAAGTGTAATGTTAATTGGTTGTCCATGATTGGTATGTTTGCCTTACTTGTAAAGTCCCTAGTAAAGTGCAAGTGCAAGTGTGCCAGGGCTGGTAATGCAAATGCTACTAGTGGGCCTGCAGCACTAATTGTGCCACCCACACAAGTAGCCCTAAAGAGAGAACTCAGGCCTGCCACTGCAGTGCCTGCGTGCAGTTTGTTAAACTGCCATGTTGTCCTGACAAGTGCACCCACTTGCCAGGCCTTACCCTTCCCTTTTTATACACAACAGACACCCCTATGGTAGGTCCAAGGTACCCCCCTGGGCAGTGCACAGTGTATGTGAAATGTAGGACATGTACTGAGGTGTGTACCATGTCCTAACAGTGAAATACTCTCAATTTCGTTTTTCACTGTTGAAAGGCGATCTTGCCCATAGGACAGACTTGAGAAGGCTGTGTAATATGTTTCCTGCCTATCTTCCCATAGTCTTAAGATGAAGAGGTGAAGTTTAGTGTGCCTGAACCCACAATTTAATAACACATCTTTTTCTGAAGGTGGCTTTTGCATTGTGTGTTTGGAAACCACTCTTTTAGAAGTGGCTAGTTTTTTGTGTTCTAACAATTCTGTGTGTCTCTGCCTGGTTGTGGATTGACTGTCTGGATTCAAAAGCAATAGGATCTGGGGAATGTCTTGACCCAGAGGAGGAGGTGAGACAGCAACAGGCTGACCTGCAACTGGAGTGCGGGGGGAAGGAGTAGCCCCTGGAGGTGAAGAGGCCTGGGCTGCTTCCATAAAACAATGGCTGGATCTCCTGCTGAGTGATTAAGGATCCAGACCCCCACTATCAAAGGAAGAAGGTGTCACTGGCAGGAAGACACACAGAACTGGTTTGGACAGGGGTCAGTACCCCCCTGAACACAAAGACTTCAAAGACATTTAAGTGTATAACTATGAGAACTGAAACCCCTGAACGTTGGAATGGAACTGTTCAAGACCGTGAAGGATTGAAACTATTTCGTGGTCAAGAGGAACCTCCGCCAAGGAAGAAACAGCTGAAGAGACTGAAGGAAAGGACTGACCCTTGCTGTGTGTTCTGGGGCTGGCCTGCAGTTTGCTGATTTAACCAAGGAGAGGCTAAAGGGACTTTGCTGTGTGCTGGGTCCCCCTGCTTGAAAGGACTTTGCTGTGTGCTGTGTCCTGAAGTAACTTATCCCCAAGGGCCCGAGGAGAGCTGGCTCGCTGTTGTGGAAACTCAGGAACACAAAAGTTTTCAGGTGTGTCTCAGCAACGCTGTGTGCATTTGCATTTTGCAGCCTAAGACCCTCGTAAGAATTGCCCTGTGATCGTGGGCACCTGGAATCCAAGTGAGTCTCAGCGACGCAGTGTGCGTGTGCTTTGTGCAGCCTGAGACCTTCATGAGAATTGCCCTGTGACCGTGCACACCCGGAATCCAAGTGAGTCTCAGCGACGCTGTGTGCGTTTGCTTTGTGCAGCCTGAGACCTTCGTGAGGATTGCCCTGTGACCGTGCACACCCGGAGTCCAAGTGAGTATCAGCGATTCTGTGTGTGTGCATTGTGCAGCCTGAGACCTTCGTGAGGATTGCCCTGTGATCGTGTGCACCCGGAACTTAAGTGAGTCTCAGCGACGCTGGGTGTGGGTGCTTCGTGCAGTCTGAGACCTTCGTGAGGATTGCCCTGTGACCGTGCACACCCGGAGTCCAAGTGAGTCTAAGCGACGCTGTGTGCGTGTGCTTTGTGCAGCCCGAAACCTTAGTCAGGATTGCCCTGTGATCGTGTGCACCCGTAACTCAAGTGAATCTCAGCTACCCTGGGTGCAGGTGCTTCGTGCAGCCTGAGACCTTCGTGAGGATTGCCCTGTGACCGTGCACACCCGGAGCGCAAGTGAGTCTCAGCAATGCTGTGTGTGTGTGCCCTGTTGCAGCCTGAGACCTTCGTCATTGCCATCGGTCCGGACTGGCATCCCTAGAGGGGCTGTGCCTCTGGCCTGAGCCTGCCTTTGCCAAGGAGGGACCTCAAAACGGCCCGAGTTCCACTGCCCGAAATCAACAAAGTCACATCGGAGGCACAAGTCGCGAGGAGAGGAGAGGTCGCACCCCCAGGTAACGCTCAGCGAGCATGCGTGTATCGCCGTCTGGGGCGGGATGCGGGCTCCAAGAGAAACTCTCTCTGCCTTTCCCATTCTCGCAGCGTGAGCCTCCGCTCAAGCTCGTATCGCAGGCCGTACTTGCCGAGGAGTGGCAGTACCGGGGCGGGAGTGTGAAGCTGCACTTTGTTTTCCGCCATACCCGTGTTAGTGGCATATTTTGGCAGAAGCTGACCGCGGGTAAGTAAGAGTGGCATAGAGACCGACCAGAGCACCGTGATCGGTGCCAGTCTACATTATTGTTGCATCACGCATTGCATTATTTTTGCATTACGAACTGCCTGATTGTTGCATTTTTCTTGCATTACGATCTGCCTGATTGTTGCATTACGCATTGTATTATTTTTGCATTACGATCTGCCTGATTGTTGCATTACGCATTGCATTATTTTTGCATTACAAACTGCCTGATTGTTGCATTACGAACTGCATTATTTTGGCATTACGAACTGCCTGACTGTTGCATAACGGACTGCTTTATTTTGACATTACAAAATGCCTGATTCTTGCATTACGAACTGCATAGCATTGCATTAGGACTGCATTGGTTCATAGAGAATTGCTCATTAATACTGAAAGAACCTACCAGGGCTAGCTGGCCTAGTAACCAGCAAGGTGAAATATTACAAATGCGTATATGTTGTATTTTTATCGTGTGGTCTCCAGGTATTTCTTTTTATATAAACATATAATTGTTTTTATGAAACTCGTGTGGAGTCCATTTGTGGTGTTACCATTGGGTTACTGAGAGCGAGGTTGCAAATACTTTACACATTTGCCTTGAAGATAAGCCTGGCTGCTCGTACCAAGCTACCGAGGGGGTGAGCAGGGGCTATCTGAGAAGGTGTCCTTCTTTTTCCTGACTTAGAAGCAAGGGTCTCCATTTGGACTAAGGTACCTACCTCAGCCAACTAGAGACCCCCCAGTTCTAACACTGAGGAAGTTACATGAATCTTAATCTCAAAGCAGGATCCATCCACAGGGTGGGTCCTAATTGCTATACAAGTTGATATATCAAGCACCTTCGAAACCAGATAAAATTGCGGTATAGTTTTAGTAAGTAGCTACATAGAATAATAGTCAAAATAGCTTTATTCAATTGAACATAGCAAATCATAAGAGTACAATTGTTAGACCTGGCACCATTGGCGTGGGTCTCCCTTCCATTTTTCGCTGTTGTCTCCTCTGTGTTTGCTGGTAATAGATGCTCTTGGAGCTGTGCCGCTGCCATTCAGTGCCACAGCGCGAATGCTCCCTGTGTAAAGATGACATGTGAATTGGTATATTCATGATTGGCCTATTTGGTTTACCTGTTAGTCCCTAGTAGCCTGGCCTGTGTGTCCCAGGGCTGGTAAACCAAATGCTGCTGGTGGGCCTGCAGCGCTGGTTTGCGCCACCCACAGAAACAGCTTGTAAAGTGTGTCTCAGACCTGCCACTGCAGTGTCTGTGTGCAGTCTAGAACTGCCATCTTGGCTGTGAAGTGTACCCACTTCCCAGCCCCTGAACCTTCCCTTGGCATCATGTAAGCCACCCCTATGGTAGGGTGCATTGTATGTGTAAGGTAGGACATGCTCTGATGTGTGTAGCATGTCCTGGTAGTGAATTACACCCAATTTCATTTTTCACTACTGTAAGGCTACCTGTTCTCCACAGGCCAGAATGGGAGGTTTGGCTATTACATTCTATAGTCCTAACTGACCCCAAACAAATGGTAGAAAAACGAATTTAGTATGTCTGAGCTCAGAATATTAAAATACATCTTTTAGTGAAGGTTATTTTTATATTCTGTGTTTGAAAATACCACTTTTAGAAAGTGGGTATTTTCTTGCCTAAGACTTCCAGTGTGCTCTGCTGTTATGTGTATTGGCTGTCTGGTTTTGGAGGGACCGGGCAGGCTGAGTCAGACCTGGATTGAATAGAGAGATCTGCATTGGAGTATGTGGAGGGGTAGCTCCTATACCTGAATAGGGCTGTGCCTGGCAAGGTGAATGCTGGCTCCACCTCCCACTGTGTGTCTGATGGCAGACCCCCTCTTTCTGAAAGGAAGGATACAGCCGCGTAAACAGAGTGCTCCAGGACTGGGCAGAACTGGTTCTGGCTGGGTTCAGTGACTTGTAGCTTCTGAGAACAAAGACTTTTGGGGTATAAATATCTGGGCTGTTGTCCAGGAGCAATTTGTATTGCTCCTGGACAACAACAAAAACCTCTGTCTGTGTAACTGAAGGAATCTGCAGGAGATGACTGTCCTTGTGCTTGTGTGCTGTTTCTTGAACTGGCCTGCAGTGGTTACTATTGGACTTGGAAGAAGAGATAAATGACTTTTTTAAAGGAACTTTTATTTTGCTACAGCAATCACCCAAGGGCTAGAAGAGAGCTAGCCTTCTGCTGGAGTCTCAGGCACATCAGACTCCACCACCAGCCTCCTGTGTCCTCCCAGCGAGGATTTCTATCTGCAGGTGAGGCTCCTGTGAGTTCCAGGGCCTCTAGTTCTACTACAGAGAAAAGAGTGCTGAAAATTGTTGCTAACGCCTGTTAGCGAGCCGCCGCAGCTGAAGCGCGTATGAAAAATCATCGTGCTGCTGCCGCTGAGTGCTCGCTACCGGAGATCATCACATCACACGTTTGCGGGTTGCCAAATGCTCGCTGACCTCAAGATTATCGCATCGCACGTTTGCAGGCTGCCAAAGGCTCGCTAACCCGTAGATCATCGCATGTTTGCGGGCCTCCAAGCGCTCGCTAACCAAAGATCTTCGCATCCAGTTCATCCATTCATGACATCGCAGCGCGGACACCGGGCGTCCACCATTTTTATCGCATTACATCAGGATCGTCGCTCCCTCGCGGAGCGCCATTTCTTTTAATCGCAACAAGATCGCACACACAACAGGCTCGGCGCATCATCCTCCCTTGCGGCAAGGATTTCAACGCATCGCCGGCTTAGCGTGGAGAAGTTTGTCACTTTGTCTTGCACACAGATCAGCGCATCATCCTCCCTTGAAGCAAGGATTCAACGCATCGCTGGTCACGCATGAGGAAAATCATCGCTACAACTCCTTAGCAACATTTTGGTTGCTTTGCTACAGAATCCAGGTATCTTGTGAGTAAAAGGGTCGCAGAGAAAACTGCCTTGAACTGAACTCCTCTTTGCACTCTTTGAACTATTTTTGCAGCATTTTGAGAGTAACCCTATTTTCCTAGTATTGTGGATGTTTACTGTTATTGGTCTTGTGTTAAGTCTATATATTAAGACACTTATTTTTATAACTACTTTTGTGGTGTCCCTTTGTAGTGTTCCTCACTGTGTTACTGTGTATGGTCATAAATGCTTCACACACTGCCTCTGAGATAAGCCTAACTGCTCGTGCTACATTACCACAGGGTTGAGCAGGGGTTATCAAAGGGTGTAGCCCGCTTACTCTGACTTAGGAAGAAGGGTCCCTTCTTGGACAGTGGCCAGACATTGCCAACTAGAGAACCCCATTTCTAACAACAATAAATATAATTCAATTTCTTCATTAAAATCAATGCCAATTATTAAAATACAATGTCATACATGAGAGCAAAACACCCCTACTAAAACCACAATGCATAGTAGTTTTCTTGTTTGAAATCCAGAGGCAGAAACAGGGGCCAATATACTTGTGTCTTAAACTAAACTATTTGGGGCAAGTGAAGTTAATATGTTACGCGTCCAGTGCAGTAGCCGTGTCACATGAGTATAACGGAGGGTCTGATGGTCCACTAATCATTGTGGAAACAGATACAGACGGAAATACGTTAAAAGTCTTCTATGTATACCATTCAATGAGATACCACCCGTATACACAAAGTTATCACTGCAAAACATGGCATTTGAGTAAAGAAATCACCGTGAAAATTATCTTAATCTCCTGTAATGCATTGCTTATAGAATGCTATGTCCTCTGTGGTACACCTGTATTGTATTGTATTATCTCTTAGGACATATGTGAAAATTGTGTTTGATTGACCACCTGTTTTTCTTTTCAACCTCACTGCAACTACTTCACTGCGACTTCCATGGTAATACACTTGAGTAACTTGCTGTTTTTTACTTCCTTTGTATTTCTCATGGTTTTTTATTATTTGTCAGTATTCTTGTGCTCATTATCATATTACCATTGTGTTATTACTTATCTGTTTGTTTGTTTGTTTGAAAATTTAATTAAAAACGATTTGAGATTTAAAAAAAAGTCTATGTGAAACCGGCATGTCAAGCATTAAATAGAAGTTCGTCTTGCTCGAAGATTTCACCAAAGCATAATGGATGCATAGTTTTTTTACGGTGAACATTTGGCCTTTTTTTCTTGCATGTCTCTAAAAAAGGACCCCTTTACCCAAGCAACATCTGATTTAGAAATCGAGCCTGGATCACTAAAATACTGCGATTTACCCAGTTCAGCCAAAATGGTTTTGATATCATTCAACAATGATATATGACGAAAGTGATCCAGGTTCAAGCAGTCTCTTAATATCCTTCTGTTAAACTCAAATTCCCTTTTTAGCCAAACTGAAAACCACAAAAGTAAGGGGCAGATTCCTATATGATATGAAATAAAGCCATCACCCAATTCATTGTGCACAATCTCTGCAGGTACACTCTGGGATTTCCCCAATATCCTCCTAAAGAATTTGTTTTCTACTAGTTGTGTTGGTGGACGTGGCTTATACCCCCTGATCTCTGCTCCGAATGACATGGTAAGCTAACACTTTGCTTTGTAGAGGGGGAATATGGACTTTATAGGGCTATATCCTAGGCACCTAGAGAAAGCATCGATACAGCGATCTACCCTGTTGAACGATTGAACATGTGATCTCATCAAGGGATGTCCAACAAAATGCCCAAGTAGCAAAATGTATCCACTTAGCCAATATGATTCTCTTTAATTACATATGTTTTGGTTTGGGCATTTTTCTGGCCTAATGTCATTGTGTAGGATTGATTGATCTAATAAAAGCTGCAAGCAGTTTGCTGTACAAGCTATTAGGATGATGTCATTTGCATACAGTAATGTTGGGACCAATCTATTTCCTACCATCAGTATGTCTTTACAATAACTTCCTAAAAACTGCTCTAGCCAGATAATATAAAGAATAAAAAGCATAGGAGCAAATATACAGCCCTCCCGGACCCAGTTCTCTAACTGAAAGTGCATAGTGCATTCACCATGTGGCCCAAATCTTACTTTAGCTTCTAGTCTCATTTGCAAATCATGCAGAAAAGCTACAAGAGCATCATCCACCCCCATGTCCCTCAGCGTGACCCACAGTTTTGATCTATCCACTATGTCAAATGCTGTGCTGAGGTGTATGAAGGCCAAATTCTGCTTCACTGTACCTCATCCTTATTTAAAACCATATTGAGGTTTTGACATGATTTCCTTTGCGATCTACCTACTCAATTAGCCGATTAAGTAGGACCCTGCCAAGAACTTTCACTTCAACGTCTATCAAAGAAATTGGTCGATAGCATCCAGGATCTGCTTGGTTCCCTTTTTTGAAAATTGGGACCATAACTGATTGCTTCCACAATGTGGGAATACGGCCATGCGCTACTGCATTTAAATGTTGAGTAATTAATGGTCAACAAAGGTCAACACATGATTTAAAAAGGCCCCCAGGGATGCCATCCCAGCCCGCACTTTTCCTGAAGTAAGACCCACAATTTCTTGCTTCACTTCCGCCAGGTCAAAATGTAGTTCTAACTCCCTACCTGAAAATGCGATGGGGGTTAGGGGGCTATAATTTGCATAAATAGCTTTGAAGTGAGCTACCCAATTCTGGGCGGGGATAGTTTGGGCCATGTCTGGTGCTGCTACCTCATTGAAGAGTGACTGGTTCACTACTTTCCAAAAGGCTGAGGTATCTCTGGAGCTGCAGGCCTCCTTTAACTCTTCCCAGGCTTCTCTTTTAAGGGCACTCTTCCGGTTCCTACGTTCCAGCGCACACTGCCTTCTGGCCTCTTTTGCAGCTTTTATCGGCCTTGGCTTTTGTTGGAGGGTCAACTTTAAATCTTTTTAAGCTTTAGTACAACTCTTGTCGAACCATTTAGGACAATGACTGTCTGGTCTTATCTCTTTCCTGCCTAGGGCAGTCTGAACCTCTTTGCAGATAGTGGAGAAAGAATCCACAAAATCTTGGTCAGCGGAATGTAGATGCAAGCACACTTCAAATTCAGAACTGCACCTTTGAAATAAATTCAGAACTGCACCTTTGAATCAAATTCCTCGTAAAACCCTCTGGGATGATCTTGCCTCAACCAATTTCCCAAACTTGTTAGTTAGTTAAAAGGGTTTCTTTAGGAATGTTATTGATCTTGTCCCTAAAACTCTACCAGCAGAACTCGGCTATGAGTCGGTTATGATCACTATGAGCACTGCACTCTGCCTTAAAGTTAATAAGAAAGGGAATCATGTCATGAGACACAAAGATAAAATCTATAGCGCAATTGATACCTCTACCCTTAAACGTAGGTTTTAAACCAGGGGACTCAAACTCGTCTTTAGTCAAAAGGTTGGTAAGATTAAATTCAGATAGCATGAGGTTTAAAATATCTCCCTGGCAGGAATCACTAAAATGGACATGTTCTTCTCCCTCACAATGGCCTTCTTTCCCCCTTTCTAGGACTGCACAAGGAACATGGGTGTATGGTAAAGACCCCCTATTAGCAAGATTATAAGCACAAAAGACCAAACAAGCAGGGTCTCTTCCCAGCATTTTCTTAGCTTAGCTTCTAGCAGGAGCTCTGATAAGGGTGAGAGATAGATGTTAATTACCAAGACCCTATTCTTGTGCAGGAAAGATAGGAGGACGCCCAGGATGATTCCTGAATCAAAGGGAACTTGCTACGTGTCACAACCTAACCCCAAGTACACAAATGTCGGAAAACCTACCATGTGGTGAGGGTGTTGCATTGGCCCTAAATACCATGAACCCATCAATAAAAGAGGTTCCCTCCACGTCCCAGGTCTCCGGGAAGCACATTATCCCAAATGATTTGCAAAACCTGAATCCCTGATCATCAGCCAGCAAAGATCTTATCCCTGCTACATTCCAGCTGAGTACTCCCAAGTTATTCTTATGCGTCCCCTTACAGTTCCCCCCTCTGAACCTCTTTTGTGCTGGCTTCTTCTGTGCTCACATTCTCACTGGCATCCAAATATGGAGAGCTGGCCTCCCTCTTTTAAGTCAATCTATCTCTGCTAAAACATCGAATTGATTATACATGTAATTCACAACTGATGTAGCACATCCAATGTTTGTCACTATTGGGGCTCTAACTGGTTGGCTATAAGCCCAAACAGGAACCCAAACTGCTTGTGGATTTGATTTATAGAAGTAGCCCAAGAGCAATAATACATATGACTATGTTCAAGCTGAGTACTCATATGCCCAAAGGGCAAACTTTTGGCCAAGTGAGGTGAATTAAACTTGACAATAACACAATCCCCTTAATGGTCCACCTTTGACAGACCACCTGTCCGGTGCCGGTCCTACCCACCCTCCTTGCCAACAAAATAATGTTAGCCCAAATTGGTGGAACATTTCTGTGATGCCCTAACCAGTTCACAGTCTTCTTGAGCAGCTCTTCATGGGTCTCCTTTTGGCCTTCCCTCAGACCAGGATCTCCCACAAGGATAATGACACATGGGCAGGAGGGGTGCGATAAGCCTATTACCATCTGCTTTTCAGTTTAGAAAGCCTCCCCCTTTGGCATTTTTTCCAATTCCTCTTCCCTGTCACATGTTAATGGGCTGGCCCTCAGGCTGAGCACTGATGTTACCTACTGCGGTGCCACCAAGGCTGAGTGGATTAGCATGGGTATTTGGGCCAATGCTTGGGAAATTTGGTGAGGATTTTGAAATGGGGGTAGGCAAACGATGGAGAGGGAATCCAGAAGAGTTCAGATGATGTGAACTTTGAGACTCAGCCTTCCCTGTAACAGCCATAGCTGTGGTGGCAGAGTCATGTTCCGCTATCTCCTTCAGCTTTTTAAGGTCCAGCAATGGGCGATCTAGGGAATCCAATCAAGAGACAATCAGGGGCAATTCAGCCTGCAAAAGCTTCATAATGTTAGCCAAATCCTCACCCGCCAGGGTCCTTTATCCACTGCTGGCCTGACTGTCCTTATCCGCCTCGTTCCCTACTGGTATGAGGATTGGGTCAGCTTCTTCTGGTATGGCTGGATTCAGCAGTGCACTGGGTTGCCTTTTTGGTTGCCTTATGTCTGGTTAGACATTTGTAGCATTTAGCCATCATCTGCAGGGTGGGTTATCAGGGGAACGTGAGCTCAAAACCGGGGGATGTGATGCTATATTTGGGGAGTGGGAGACCAGGAGGGATGGTTGCGAAATGTTCAATGATAGGGCTGAGGAGCAGGAAGAATAAGGGGTTTGTTTTTAGGGCCCGGCCCAACCACTGCCACAAGGGTCAGCCTCTTTTCAGTGTGGTCTATTTCAATGCAAATGGCAGTCATAGATTGTTGGAACATTCTATCAAGTGAGGTGAAGACAAGGGTGGGGGTGTTGCAGTGTTCGGGCCACCTCCCAATTTCCTTTTGCCTACTGTGGATGCACGCTAAAGTTCTCTCCTCTCCCACAAACCAAGTCCAAACACGTACTTCAAACGTGGAAGGCTGTCAAACTAAGACAGGTGGCCCAACTCAGCCGCCTCCAGGCTCTGATGGGCCCGCCCGTGGCCCAGGATTCACCCTGGCGCGTACTGATTGCACACTTCTCACGCGGTGAGAGTCCCTAGGTGCTTAAGTGTTATCAGCGCCTGGTCCCTCCTCTATTGACAGGATGAATGCTGGGGGACTGAGTCCCACCTTAGCAGGGCCACAAAGAGGAACCACCAGACAGATAGACGCTGCAGGCCTGGGGCAGCCCAATATTAGATCCCACACTGCAGGGGTCCCTGGGCACCTAGGTAGTGTCAGCATCTGGCCCCTCCTCTACTGCCAGAGTGAATATGAGGGGACCAAGTCCCACCCCAGCAGGGCTGCATACAGAAACCACCAGGTAGGTAGACGTTACGGGCCCTGGACGTCCCAGCATGAGACCCCCAGTGCAGAATAATAAGAAAGAACAATAAACAGAACATGCTTATCCAGGATTCAGGGAGCCAGTCCTGATGGGAGGGAGAGATTTGTTCAGGGAGGTGCAAGCTTGTTGCAATGTATCGCTCTTTGGAATGTAAATAAGGGGTATGCTGTTGGGGGAAGTTGCCTGTGTCAGAAGGTGGGGTAAGAAGGATTAACATAGTATAGACTGTACATCAAGGAATTAGATCTGAGTAAGTCAGACAACCCTGGAGGTTCATGGTGGTGGGGTATCATCATTGGTGACATCCTAAAGGGTCAGTATCAGGTCATCTTAATCACTGGCTATTGGGGGCTTCCATAGGCCTCTGACCTGCTCTCTGTGTAGGGCTCTGCTTTCTGCCTTGTCCCATTTTATGATGTGTATTGCAATTAGGTTTCACCCAGTTAGTAAACTCAGATTGTTTACTTTTTAAATCACCGGTCTTGGACTCACTTAGGTGGGTGAGTCTCACTACATGTGTCTCACCCACGGTAATCAAATGGGAAACTGACTGGTCGTGTTTACTGCCAGTGCAAGGGTAAGAGGCACTTGGCTGGTTACAAATGAACATCTGTGCACATGCATGTGCACACATGTCGGGCTGCACATGGGCGACTACTGTTGTGCACAGCCTGTTAATTGCATACAGGTAGCCTGGTGCAATGAGGACTCCGCAGGTTAGATATTCTCCTGGGATAGGCCTTATAATGTTAGTGTACACTAAATAGGAAAGTTGGTGTGATTTACAGTTTTGTGTATAGTGACACTCTATTATACACATAGGGAGAGAACTGTCTTAGAGTGCAGTTTTGCTCCCCTTCGGCCTACCAAGACCATTGATGTCTTGAATTAGAGTGTAACTTGTACAGGAAAATAAATTATTTAACTTCCAAAATTAGATCTGTACAACTTATGGGTCTGCCTGAGTCTTCATATTTCCCTGGCTCTGCTCAGTATCCGAGCCCAGGCCTTTTGTCACCCTGCTGTGCCCAGTTAATTACATTTCTCTCCAACAGCGGGAACAATGGCCGCCCCACACAAAAGGAGCAATTAACAGTACCTCATCCAGCTCCTGAGGTGGAAAGGGGTGGGGCGAAATGATCTACATTAATAGCTCAGCTGTCACACTGCACCAGGGATGGGACAGCCCAATCCTACTGATCAAAGAAGAGAGCCCAGACCACTGGGGCCAGCCCAGAAGGAGGCTCTCTTTAAACTTCTGGTGTGCCAGTGCCTGGCAGTAATGGCCGGGGTAACAACCTTTACAACGCATCATTTACAACGCATGCATTTACAACGCAATTTGTTACTATGATGTGTTGTCATATCGCATGCCATTACAACGCAAGTCTTTACAATGACTTGTGGTAGGAGGTGGAAGCTGTTAGATTTGTTGGATTTTCAATCCAACACCTTCCCTACTGTTGCACACACTGGAGGTGGAATAGTAAATTATACTATTCCAAACTTCAGCGCCCCCCACCGCAAGTCATTGTAACGACTTGCATTGTAATGCATGCGATGTAACAACGCGTCATTGTAACAACTTGCGTTGTAAACGCATGCGCTGTAAAGAGTGCTAGTCGATGTGAGTGATGGGCAGAGCTGAGACCACAGGAGCCAATGTGGCTCGTGCCTCCTAGATGACGCCATTTTGGACTGCCCTAGAATGCTGTGAAGGAGGGTTGGGACAGAGGTGGAGAGGTGGCATGGCACCCTAGGATTGGCCATGGGTACCTGACTTTTGGAATCTTCCTCTCCTCTTTAAAAATACTTGCACAAACGGATTTTTCTACACTTTGCTGCTGGCTCCTGGGACCGCCATGGAGAACTGGAAGGAGGAAGCCCTTGACCCCCACTCAGGATCAAGGACTCTGTCCAGTTGACCCTAGGACCAGTGTGTTTCCCCAAGGGCCAGCGAGGCTGGCTTCCTTACCCCCCCTGAGACCAGTTGAGGGAAAACCCTGGAGTTTTCTGTACCCAGAAACCAAGAGCAGGAGGAAAGCTGGCACAGGGAACCAGGCAAATCAGCTCTTTTGGGAACTGTACCACTTTGGAGGTCAGGAGGGTTGTTGCCACTGCCCCTGGTGGATATGGATGGAGCTTGCCACCAGGAGTAAAATGAGCAAAGATTCGACCAAAGTGGCCCAACGGGACTCGAGTTATCGCATTTTAAAGTTTTGTGACCTTTGATCTTTTCCTGCTTGGGAGCAAGTGAGGCTCTACTGTCTGACTGGTAAATTCCCTTGCGGTGGGCAACGACCCATCACAAAACAATTATACTTTTAGTCTCAGGGAGAAGGAGTGAAAGGGGTCCCGGGTCCCCTCTCTCATTTCCTCTCCGAGGCTGGGACCCAATAGGGGAGAGGATGTGGTCTGACAGCTAGACTGCCAACTTTGGTGCTGGAAACCAAGGTTTCAGCCTCGGGGTCGCGTCCACATCCTGTGATTCTGGGCAAATCAATTAATCTCCCCATGCCTACCAAAAAAATGAATGTGTCCTTGTGTAACGTAACCGGTGCTCATGTAAAACGCTCCAATACCTTCGGGTCGAGTTCGCGCTGTATAAATCTGCAAAAAAATAAAAATAAAATAAATGCCCCATGCATATTTTTATCTAATGGGGGCTGGGACCCCATCCCCGGCCTGATTCCTCCTGGCTTGGCAGTTCGGGCTGGACTGTTCCCATGAGGCACAGGGTCAAGACTGATTTGCATATGGCCATGTCTGAACTGGGGTGGCGTAGTGGGCAAAAGAACGATGGATTTAACCCAGATCTCTTGACTGGGGGAGAATGTCTGCATTGTCAGCATTCCGTCCATCATTTGTTTGTTGTAACACTTTTCGCCCTAAGTGGGATGGGTATGCCCAGACGTGGGTCCCGTGCTCACTACGCCACTGGGGTCAAGCTATCCTGGCTGATGATGGCTGATAGCCAGAAACCGGTCCTAGGATGCTTGATTCCGGTCCAGGGAAGACATGGCTTGGCAGTTAGGGCTGGACTGTTCCCATGAGGCACAGGGTCAAGACTGATTTGCATATGGCCATGTCTGAACTGGGGTGGCGTAGTGGGCAAAAGAACGATGGATTTAACCCAGATCTCTTGACTGGGGGAGAATGTCTGCATTGTCAGCATTCCGTCCATCATTTGTTTGTTGTAACGCTTTTCGCCCTAAGTGGGATGGGTATGCCCAGACGTGGGTCCCGTGCTCACTACGCCACTGGGGTCAAGCTATCCTGGCTGATGATGGCTGATAGCCAGAAACCGGTCCTAGGATGCTTGATTCCGGTCCAGGGAAGACATGGCTTGGCAGTTCGGGCTGGACTGTTCCCATGAGGCACAGGGTCAAGACTGATTTGCATATGGCCATGTCTGAACTGGGGTGGCGTAGTGGGCAAAAGAACGATGGATTTAACCCAGATCTCTTGACTGGGGGAGAATGTCTGCATTGTCAGCATTCCGTCCATCATTTGTTTGTTGTAACGCTTTTCGCCCTAAGTGGGATGGGTATGCCCAGACGTGGGTCCCGTGCTCACTACGCCACTGGGGTCAAGCTATCCTGGCTGATGATGGCTGATAGCCAGAAACCGGTCCTAGGATGCTTGATTCCGGTCCAGGGAAGACATGGCTTGGCAGTTCGGGCTGGACTGTTCCCATGAGGCACAGGGTCAAGACTGATTTGCATATGGCCATGTCTGAACTGGGGTGGCGTAGTGGGCAAAAGAACGATGGATTTAACCCAGATCTCTTGACTGGGGGAGAATGTCTGCATTGTCAGCATTCCGTCCATCATTTGTTTGTTGTAACGCTTTTCGCCCTAAGTGGGATGGGTATGCCCAGACGTGGGTCCCGTGCTCACTACGCCACTGGGGTCAAGCTATCCTGGCTGATGATGGCTGATAGCCAGAAACCGGTCCTAGGATGCTTGACTCCGGTCCAGGGAAGACATGGCTTGGCAGTTCGGGCTGGACTGTTCCCATGAGGCACAGGGTCAAGACTGATTTGCATATGGCCATGTCTGAACTGGGGTGGCGTAGTGGGCAAAAGAATGATGGATTTAACCCAGATCTCTTGACTGGGGGAGAATGTCTGCATTGTCAGCATTCCGTCCATCATTTGTTTGTTGTAATGCTTTTCGCCCTAAGTGGGATGGGTATGCCCAGACGTGGGTCCCGTGCTCACTACGCCACTGGGGTCAAGCTATCCTGGCTGATGATGGCTGATAGCCAGAAACCGGTCCTAGGATGCTTGATTCCGGTCCAGGGAAGACATGGCTTGGCAGTTCGGGCTGGACTGTTCCCATGAGGCACAGGGTCAAGACTGATTTGCATATGGCCATGTCTGAACTGGGGTGGCGTAGTGGGCAAAAGAACGATGGATTTAACCCAGATCTCTTGACTGGGGGAGAATGTCTGCATTGTCAGCATTCCGTCCATCATTTGTTTGTTGTAACGCTTTTCGCCCTAAGTGGGATGGGTATGCCCAGACGTGGGTCCCGTGCTCACTACGCCACTGGGGTCAAGCTATCCTGGCTGATGATGGCTGATAGCCAGAAACCGGTCCTAGGATGCTTGATTCCGGTCCAGGGAAGACATGGCTTGGCAGTTCGGGCTGGACTGTTCCCATGAGGCACAGGGTCAAGACTGATTTGCATATGGCCATGTCTGAACTGGGGTGGCGTAGTGGGCAAAAGAACGATGGATTTAACCCAGATCTCTTGACTGGGGGAGAATGTCTGCATTGTCAGCATTCCGTCCATCATTTGTTTGTTGTAACGCTTTTCGCCCTAAGTGGGATGGGTATGCCCAGACGTGGGTCCCGTGCTCACTACGCCATTGGGGTCAAGCTATCCTGGCTGATGATGGCTGATAGCCAGAAACCGGTCCTAGGATGCTTGATTCCGGTCCAGGGAAGACATGGCTTGGCAGTTCGGGCTGGACTGTTCCCATGAGGCACAGGGTCAAGACTGATTTGCATATGGCCATGTCTGAACTGGGGTGGCGTAGTGGGCAAAAGAACGATGGATTTAACCCAGATCTCTTGACTGGGGGAGAATGTCTGCATTGTCAGCATTCCGTCCATCATTTGTTTGTTGTAACGCTTTTCGCCCTAAGTGGGATGGGTATGCCCAGACGTGGGTCCCGTGCTCACTACGCCACTGGGGTCAAGCTATCCTGGCTGATGATGGCTGATAGCCAGAAACCGGTCCTAGGATTCTTGATTCTGGTCCAGGGAAGACATGGCTTGGCAGTTCGGGCTGGACTGTTCCCATGAGGCACAGGGTCAAGACTGATTTGCATATGGCCATGTCTGAACTGGGGTGGCGTAGTGGGCAAAAGAACAATGGATTTAACCCAGATCTCTTGACTGGGGGAGAATGTCTGCATTGTCAGCATTCCGTCCATCATTTGTTTGTTGTAACGCTGATTCCTCCTGAGGCAGGAGAACAAACAAGGACAGCGAGGGAGCACCGTTGTGCTCCCCCACGATAAGATAAGAGACTGGGGACATAAGTCAGGGAAGGCCAGCCACCAGTGACACTACTGCAGGTGAGCAGACTGCTGCCGACTCCAGCAGCAGAACACTGGAATGCTGCCAGTGTGGGGAGTCTCCATGTTGGGGGACAGCTCGGGGAGCCAACCCCTGGCTTCCTCCCCCAACATGGAGATTCCGCACACCATGTGCAAGGCCGCCAGTTAAAAACATAAGGGAAAAAGCACCAAGGCTCTCCCGGCTCAGTGGGAGAGCCGATTCTAAATTATTTACTGCACTACCGGAGGAGAAGCCCATAATGCGGGGCGAAAGTGTTCCGCCCACATTTTCTAGCCATTTCTCCTCTTGTGTTGGGCCCAGGACGACGGGGTCACCACCAACAAGTTCAGGAAGGCACAGCCTTTCCCCTATACAGCTTTGAGGAGTCCCCACCCTGAGTTGGGGGGACCCCAATACATTCACCATCCTTGGATTTTCATTGCATTCCAAAGCACTCCCAAGGCTAGAGCTTGTGCTCTACAGTTGGGAGTGCTGTTCTCTCTAAGACTTGTGTGTATGGTTGTTAGCATTATGGCCTGAAAGACCTAAAGATGGTTAACGGCTGTACTTATATTAAGGCACCCTTCAGGGGCCAAGTGTATGGTAGCAATGCAGTATCACTGCAATATGATGCCCTTTTAGGGCTGCTGTTATCAGTGCAGTTTGATGGTGAAAAACGTATAAAAAATACACAGACACAGGTTTTACTCATTCTACATGCTTTTTTGGTTCACCACAATGATGTCAGTGACTTCTGCTCAAGGTATACATGTTCTATCAATATTAATAAGTGCAATCATGTTGGAACATTATTTTTGATCATTACATTTAAGTACACCATGATGATTATAACATATGGTTTGTTGCTCTTTAAACGTGACAAAACCAATAGACCCACTTGATATGACGGTGTGACCCCTTTAGAGGGTCACAGGTAAATACACAATGTCATAGATGGTATTTTCTACCTGCCAATGTACAGATTTTTAATGCATTGCTTAGTATTTAGTAGTCTGTGTGTCATAAATGTACTTCTACTTTTTCTAAAGAAAAAGTACTGCCTGCACGATCGTTTATTGAGTGTTAATATTGCGTACCAGTGGATGGTGTACTAACCCACACCACCTCCCCTGAGTAGGCCTTGGACTGCTCTTCCTCGCTACCCTGAGAGAGTTAAGCACTACAATGGGGTGCTTGGTTCCCAGGAAGGACAATCGAAGACCTATTACTTGTGCAGATAGTACAACTAATATAGTATAACTAACATTGTTTACAATGTGCTTGGCACCACCTCTCAAACCTGAGAGGTTTTACTGCCTTTCATCGCATCATAATCACCCTTTTAGTCACCAACAGGGTGAGATCCAGGAAGGGAATTACAATTTTGTTTTTTAGGTCTCTTGTATAAATCCTGGGTGCATCTTTCCTGGATTCCATGGTTCACTAGCCCTGTAATGTTTGTCAGTCTGCCTAGAACTTTGGATCAGAAGAGAGCTACTGCCATGCAGTTCCAGAGCGTGCAGTGGAAGTCAGCTGAGGCTTCAGTGCAACATGCACAGGAGGTGTTAGCACTGGCCTAAATTATGTTAATTTATGTTGGAGATAAATAAGCCTGATGTTAGACGTGGAACTGAATGAGTTTGAATGTACCATTTCATATGAGGATGTGCAAATATAATATCCCATTCCTAATCATGGACCACCCATTGTATATCAGCATCCCAAATTTGTTGGACAGTTCATAGGGATATGTGTGTGTGATGTTGGAGAGCATTATTTCACCAGCTAACATATTTTCTACCGTTCAAAAACGGTTGAATAAGGAAGTGTGTGCCGGATTATATGTCAGTGGTGAACCATGTAGTTTGTAGGATGTGGGTGTATATCATGAATTGTCCTCTGTCGATGTCAAATTGGTTCACTAAGGAGGAGAAGGATAACAGATTCTAATCTGGAGGTAGATCACTCAAGAGCATGATTCCTGTGACATCCCCTGGCGCATTTCTGCAGAAAATGTACTGCAACAACTGAGAAAGCTGAATGAAAGTTAAATCATAGTGTAGCGGATGACATATTTGGTGACAGATGGGATCTGAGTATAGCAAGTGAATGCAATAAACATTTGCAGCTTGGCCAGTTCCTCCCTGTTTTATCCATTACACCAGGTCAACTCCCAGAGTAATTTGTCTGTGTTTCAGAAGATTTTTTGGGGAAGGAGATTTGGAATATTAGTGAAATAATAGAGGGTCTTAGGTGGCATACCATTTTCAACAGGGTGACACACTCTATAACTTAAAGTGGAAGGGCCCGATTCACAAAAGTAATCTGAGAAAAATCCTAACTTTACGACTTTCGGTATTCACAAAAGGCATTAAGGAGTAGTGTCTTAAAACATAATCCTACCTTAAGTTTAACTACTCCTAAATTCCTTTTGTGAATACCGAAAGTCATAAAGTTAGGATTTTGTCTCAGATTACTTTTGTGAATCGGTCCCAAAGAGTTTTGCAAAAGATCACTTTTGTCCTGAGGATAGTCATTGTCTTTGTGTACTTCCCATTCAGCAGGTCTTTGTAAAAGTGATATATAGGGCTACCCATTTCACCGAAGGGGGCCATAACCCAGGTCATGGCGTATTGGGATAACACTGGGGCATAGTGGGAATATACAGGACTTTTGCAGGTTAACTTTTAGTCTGGAAACAGTGCCAAACTCAATGAGTGTCTGAGGAATATTTGCCAGATCCTGCCAGATCCTCCTCAACATCGTTGATGTATAGCAGGATGTCACTTGTGTACAGCAACACAGAATGTGTCTGGCCAGTGAGAGGGATGCCCCATGTAAGACCTTCCTGTCTACAATGTGTGGTGAATCCATGGCGATCTCAAACAGAAGACAGAAGAGGGAGCATCCCTGATGCATCCCTCTGCCAACCTTCAACAACTGTGATATCAGTGTACTAACTCAGACACTCGCTGTAATGTCTGTATAAAGTAAGCAGATGATCTGTATGGCATGTCTCCTGAAACCAAACTTAGTCAATACATTGAAGAGATAATCTCTTCGCAGGGTACTGAATGCTTTTTCTTGGTCGAGGACCAAGCAGGCAAATCGGGGCCATGTTGGTAGGCTGCTTTCATTAATTTCTATAGCCTGCTTATGTCCATGTAGTGTAATCACATGGAAATACCCAAGAATTCCACAAAATTATGTGCAAATATGCAAGAATAGTAATTCTACATTTCACGCTATTTTCTTAAGGCGAAAAATTGTCCCCACATCCAAAATGGACATGAGGTTACATTCTGTGCTAAGAAAGAGCTTTAAATGCAACAGAAGTTAAATAGTGAGCATGAGCAGTCGCTCATGCTCGCTAAATGGGCTCTTACAGTAGGATTATTATCGGTAATTGTGCATCAAACTCAATGCACACTGCCTGCCTAACCATTTGCATGGTAAAGGAACTCATGGTAACGTCGCAGTCGGGGTGGTGACTTGCATTAGGAAATGCAGTGTGGACTGGTGTTGAATTTTAAGTCCAACACTTTCCCTACTGATACACTGGCTGGAGTTAAAATAGCAATTTATACTATTCCAAAGTCCAGTGCTCCCCTAAGGCAAGTCATTGTAATGACTTGCGTGGTAAGGAATGCATGGTAATATTGCAGTCGGGATGCTGACTGCGTTGTAAAGGCATGCATGGTTAATGCATGCGTGGTTCCATCATACAACCCATGGTCACACCATCAACCTTACCACAAAGCGCTTAATTACTTTGTATCTTGCTTTTCCATAAAAAAGATGATATGGCAGTAGACATAAAGAATAAAGTGGAGTGTGTAGTGCAAAATTAAGCGCTCCCTTAAGGAGCGAGTATTTCAAATCAAAAGGATATTAGCATCCATTTAATGTATGTCCGATTAAGAAAAAAAGCTATAGCTCAGAATTTGTAGAAATATGCAGAGAGATTTTTTGCTTCCTGTAATGACCTATAATGTGTAAAAAATGAAGATGTTTAAATAAATATCTGCTTTCAACATATCACTGTTGATTTTAGACAAACAAATCAGGAGAATGAAATAGAAGTTCAGGTTTGTGGTTTAAACTGGAGGATTAAATTACATTTATATATAATTTATTTATTTTTAAAAAGTCCAATGAAAAGGGTGGCAGCAATGCAGCTAAGGAGGCCCTAACAGGGCCCCAGGGTGAATCTGGCCATGGTGGTGCATGCACGGGGGAACATGTTGTGTCCCCCAACAATTGCACCCTCGTGCGTGCACTGTGTGGCATGCAGGACATAGTGCATGCCACACCAAGCAAGTACGTACCGCAGGCTCGCTCACAGTAGTGTTAGGCTGTTTAGGCTCTTCTATGTGCCTAACATACCCACCACTGTGACACCACTGCCACACCGCCCACCCGTACTGTATTTAACTCATGATCCGACAGAAGGATTCACCAAGGGCTTGGTGGTCTTCCTGGGACCACCGCAGTGGAGGTCCCAGAGGAAGACCGCCAAACTCGCACTAAGGCCCTAAGTTGTGTGAGGCAGAATGTCCTTAATTAATGATAAACACAGGTGTGAAAGTCTATGTAGCAATATGGATAAAGTGTGAGGTTCTTAGTCTTCCCGCGAAAAGTAACACATGACATTATGCTAGGGAAGAACATTTATGATCAGGTGATAGGTTTCGTAATAGTTATGGATTTGACAAAGGAGGATTTTTATCAGTGGATGCAGAATAATTATTTGCCCACTTGCTCATGATAATGCCCCAAAATGAATAAAATGGCTATCCTTGTAGACTCTAAATAGAAGACATGTATTCCCATTTGAACATTATAAAGATTTTGCAAGAAACCGAAGAGTTCCATGACCTCATAGAGGCACAAGGCTGCAGGCCATATATTCTATAGTTTGAGTGCCCGATTCACAGAACTAACTTAAGACAGAATCCTAAACTTACTACCATTTTGGTATTCACAGAAGGCACTTACTCATTTTGGTATTCACAGAAGGCACTTACTCATTTCGGTATTCACAGAAGTTAGGAGTCCTAACTTTAGGACTCCTAAATACCTTCTGTGAATACCGAAAGTCTTAAAGTTAGGATTTTTCTCAGTTTAGGAGTAGTAAAGTTAGGACTTTACTTTACTACTCCTAAACTGAGAAAAATCCTAACTTTAAGACTTTCGGTATTCACAGAAGGCATTTAGGAGTCCTAACTTTACTACTCCTAAACTGAGAAAAATCATAACGTTAAGGCTTGCGGTATTCACAGAAGGCATTTAGGAGTCCTAAAGTTAGGAGTCCTAACTTCTGTGAATACCGAAATGAGTAAGTGCCTTCTGTGAATACCAAAATGAGTAAGTGCCTTCTGTGAATACCAAAATGGTAGTAAGTTTAGGACTTTGTCTTAAATTAGTTCTGTGAATCGGGCCCTTAGTTTTGCAAAAACATATAGATATACCATTAAATGAATTATTTCTGTGGTAATCTAAAAAAAAAAATGAATATAGCATTCCAAGACATACCAATGCAAGTTAAGTGAGCCATTCATGATATCACCAAATGTAAAGTTGTGCCTCGCCATATCACAATACATTTATAGTAAAACTAGATGGTCTAAATAGCGTAACATTTTACAAAAAAGTATGTGCTTATCGAACTACTGCCACCTCAAGCAAGGGCAGATAAACTTATTCGTATGAACTTTAGCATTTTAGTTAGACAAATCAATAGTTGATATTGACTGATACAAGGTTCTCCTTTGTGAAACTTAGAATACTAGTGGTAGGATTTATTATTTTCCAGTAACCTTAGGCCTGCACTCATTGAAAGCTTATACACAGTAGCCCAAATATTTATATGAGTTGTTTTGGATCTATGGATTTCAATTATTAAACAAGTGCCATTTAAATGTGCTCTCCCCCAAAATCATTGCCTGACTCTTGTTACGGGTAATGAATCCTTAAGGCATTACTTTGGTTGTAATTAGATGGTATGTCAAACAGCCACTACAACCCCACAGCTGAAAAATCACGTAAAAGTAGATCACCTGCACAGTGTAACTCTTTCACACTGAGGCAGGTGCCCAACGCCCATTGGGCTAAAAGGGCATTAGCCTCCTCCGTTGTGCTCTGTAGCCCGGGCAGCTGCAACCTCAGGTCACAGGATTCTTTCAGCATTCATGTACGCTGGGGCTATTGTACTTCACCGGCCATCCAAACACCTTTGAAAAGGGGAGGAGACATAGGGCCTGATTACTTTCTTGGCAGATGGAATACTTCATCACAAACGTGACGGATATCCTATCCGCCTATTACAAGGATGTAATGAAATTGTAATACAGCTGTTGAGATAGCTATCAAGTTTGGTACGGAGAAGCTCTGTCTGCCAGGATCATAATCAGGGCCTTTGTTTTAAAAAAAATATTCTTCTTGTGCTGCTTGCAGCGAACCTCTCTTCAACCTATTTGCAAGATGTCAAAGACTTTGTTGGGACGTGGGGACAGATGATAGGCCTCATTAGCATAATTTTCCACTTTCCCCATTGACAAATACACTGCAGCAGTTACTTGTCACAGCTTAACTTCTAAAAAGAGGAAATACCATGCATAGCTTTGTTTAAAAATGTAATTCAGCAAGACAGTTAGTTATATTGTGTTGTATTGTCATTTGTATAGTGCTTTCCCAGTGTGTGTGAGGCCCAAGACGCTATTACAGTAGAAAGAAAAAACAAGAGATCAGGAAGAGGTAAAAACAAAGCCTTAATATAGGAAATGATTGAGAGACACCCATTTTCAGGCTGAGTTGTACAAAGTAAAACCAGAAAACCTGGATAAATTGAGGCTTCATCTGTAAAATTGTGTGATTTTAGGCAAATATTTTATTTCACCAACGCTCTTTGTTTCTTCACATCTTTTAATAAGTATTTCTCAGTGCAGTGCTATAATGTGAAATATTAATGTCAACACGTCATATGTTAACAAAATACACTTTTGGGGATTTTGAACATAGTTGTGTTATTTACATAGCAAAACATTTTAGAGCTCTGCTCAAGCGTTGACTCTAATATCCGAGCCATGCCATTGACTCGGCTCTGACTCAGCTCTTCCTACAAGTAGCAACAACACATGGTAAGAGCACTCTCTGAACATCATGTACAACATGTACACAACCTTTATAGGTTGCATGACAAACACACTCCATCCATAGCACTCTCACAGAGAAGCTAGCTTCAGCGTCTCATAAGCAGTTTTAAGCCTAACAGAAATACAATTAAAATACAGTACAATATTCTTGCACCCTACAGCACTACCGAGCCATACAAATAGCACCACAGACATAAACAATTCTCTGTTAACATACCGTATCCCTATCTTCTACAACCTTGAATGACTAAATGAGCAATTTATTAAGTGCGAATGAATGCTGAGGGCATCAAGGTACTAATGTGGTTAGTCTACTACAGAAAGGGAAAATTACAGGGTCCTACATAGCCCTGCAGGATACATTACAGAGTAAAGAGCCAGGTTTTCAAAGCCTTCCGAAAAGGGATATGGGCTTGCAGACAGCAAATGGAGTGAGGAAGAGATTTCCAGAGCTTAGACACACTACTTAGAAGGCTCTCCATCCCACATTGCCAATCAAAACTTAGGAGTAACCAAATGATTTTTCGCCGCAGGTCGCAGGTTTTCCAGATGGAATGAACTGTTAGAACACATTTTTAATACCGTCATGGCCAGTATTGTGTAATGCCTTGTGAACAAAGTACAAGGCATTAAAAATAATTTGTTTACTGTGTGTCATCAGTGTAGGACAAAGCCTGCAGCCCAAATGGCCTTTTAAGTTTCACCAAAGGGGAAATATATACGTTAAACAATCTAGGGCTCATGGAGAAGTCCTGAGAAACCCCACATGGAGTAGTTAAGGGCTCTGAATAGAACTGGTCAACAATTACTGTCGACGACCAACCCATCAGGAAGGATGACAAGAGCTTCAGAGCTGAGTCTGCAACCCCAATTTTGTGCAGGTTGTCAACAAGCTGGGTGGGAAAGATGGTATCAGAGGCTGTGGATAGATCCAAGAGGATCAACGCCACAGCCTGTCTTACATCCACCATAAAATGGATGTTATTGACTACTGATACCAATGTAGTCTCTGTGGTTACTGCTGAATCCAAAATGAGAAACATCAAGCAGAAGTTGTTGTTCCAGATACATCATCAGCTGGATATTCAGATGTTTCTCCAAGATCTTTGAGGGTACCAGTAGCAGGTAGATGGGCAGATAGTTCTTTAAATCAGAAGGGCCTAGGAGAGGCTTGAAAACCAAAATGTTCCAAATTTGAGAGTAGCAGCCAGAATTAATAGCTTTTTTTTAAGGTTGATGTGAGGTGGGGAATGATGACATTGGCTCTCAACTGCATCGCCTTAGGCAATCAGGGTGTTGTATCCTTTATTGCATATTTATTTATGGAACGTCAATGTTGGAGCGTGCTTTTGTTCTATTGCATACATGCATTCCTGCTCGATGTTTGGGAGTTGGCGGTTCACAGTTGGAGCTGATCTGCATGGATGCAGGCTGATGGGCTCACTCTTAATTCTTACTAAGTGTCTAATAAAAGATAAAATACTCACCTGAGCCTCCATCAACTCATTACATATTTGCGACAATCTTGGGAGCAGTAAGTAGCAGCTCATCAGCTCTGTGGCACTAACGGCTGTTGCAGAGATCTCCGTGTGCCGATGAAGTTTAATGCACATCGGACAATTTTCTCCTGGAGGTCATCGCGCACCAGGGGTGAAGACTAGATGACATATCAAACTGCGTTTTTGGCAGAAGAAGTAATTTCAGTATCAGCTGTGACATTAGGGCCAGCCCTGCGTGTCGGCCGTCAGGTATCTAACGAGTGTGACACTTCAGGCTTGCATGCAGCTGGTATTCTGCACTTCATTCATCAGGCATCTCGCATCAGCATCTATGAAGGTTGGCAGCCATTTTGTGTGTACCCGACATCCTAAATCGCACCAGTTTCTCTGTGGTGTGCTATGATGCGTTTCAATACATGATACGTGGTGGCCATCTTTGGTGCATACTTTCCTTTTTGGATACACAGAGCAGCATTAGTATATTAACGAAGCTGTGCTCCACATGCATTTTTACAAGGTAAATATTTATTGACTTCCAATACTTCACTGAGCTGCATTTTTCTGAGAGTTCATTGGAAGTGTTGTGGGCACTATGATTGTTGTGCATTTACTCTATTCTAAAGTGGAACTTTTTTATTTAATTTATTTATTGAAAGCGATTTTATATAGCGCGAACATTACCCGAAGGTGTCAGAGTGCTGTACAAAAGAACCAGTTGCGTTACATAAGGACATTGGATTGCATGAGTTACATAAGCGATACAAACAGAAAAAAATTGCAAATGTACAAGTTGTAAAGTCATTCAAGGAAAAGATACAAACAAAAGAAAATTGCAAATGTACAAGTTGTAAAGTCACTCTAGGAAGAGATACAAACAGAAAAACTCAAAATAACATAGGAATGGTAGCAAAGACAAAGGTCTACTACATACACTAGCAGTTAGAGTTCTATATATACAAATAGTAAATTCACACAGGATCACAGATTACTCAGCAATCGTGTTGCAACTTTGCTTCTGTAATTTATTTGTGTGGGTGCTGGTTTTCTATCACCATAGTTAATAGTCATTATGGCTAGTGGTGGTCATCCTGGCAAACCTGCACTAGAGTGGAAAAGGTAGATCAGAGTTTTCCAAAATTATTTGACAGCTATAGATGTTTGTGAATACTCCCCCCATCAGGAAGTTTGCCCTGTTGTTCAATTTGATGGGAAATGAAGGGCAAAGAGTATTTGACCCTCTTCCGGAAGTGCAACCACTGAGTGATGATTCTAGAGATGATGGACATTAGACTGTGTTTGTGGAAGTGGAGAAAAGATTAGTATCATCTTAGAATGCTTCAATTTAAAGTACAGCAAACAAGACTCGGTGGAATCAATATGTTGTGGCCCTGAGAATCCTGGCAAGTACATGCAAATTTGAGAATACAGTGGATCAGTACATTAGGCGCCAAATTGTTTTGAATTGTTATATAAAGAAACTACAGGAGCCTTTATTGTGCTGTACTAATGCCTCTCTTGATCAAATGATAAAAATAGCCAAGGGCATAGAATATTCTTTGGAATTTGTTAAAATTTTAGAAAATGCTGGTCAATATGAGTAGTCAGACAAGGTGAATGTTAGTTTGGTTAAAAAAACAGGATACTGCTAAAACTGGTAATGTTTTGTCTCATGGGTGTGCATGTTATAGTTGTGGCTCACGTTATCATTTGAGTAACAATGTAAAGTGTCCTCCTCAAGGAAAGAAGAGCAGTAAGTGCAATAAAGTGGGGCATTTCATGAGAGTGTGTAAAAATGTGCACACTGGTGTGAATGCAGGTTGTTTCTCTGAGATGGAGCAACAGGAAGCTAGCAATTTTGAATTTCAGGGTGTTGTGAATATTTCCACCACTGCAACAGTGGATGTGAATCTGGATGTGGGTGATATGGCTAGTGAGAATGGACCGTACTGTGATGTGACAATTGGTGGTGTCAGTATGAATATTATGGTAGATTCTGGTTCTCCGGTGACAATGTTTTCAAGCCTTTATAGAGGCATGTGAAACTTACTTACCTGATATTAAAGCAGTAGCCTTTGGTGACACTCAATTTTAGCCCTTTGGTTTTCTCAAGGAAAGTTTGATTTCTCAGGACAGAGTTATTCATACTAAAGTGTATGTTGCTGTAAAAGGAACGGATATTTTGGGATGGGTCAATCATGGGAGGTTGGGGGTGATATTGAGGTCTTGTTGCATTCCGCTTTAGGTGTCCGTATATAGGTTTTCCTGATGCATGTCCTTATATAGGCACAATTCGCATTGCCCTTATATAGGCATAAGATCCCAGTCCTTATTTAGGCACTAGCCATGCCATCCAAATACAGGCATGGTCACCTACATCCATCCACCGAACGTCACAAGGATTTCTTAGAAACCAGACCCTTCAGCTCTTGGGAGTTTCCCCTAGCACAGGAATATTGATTTCTCCAAGAACTCATTTATTATGCATGCACCACTATTCCTTAAGCGTTCATTCCTGATGTCTGCCTCTTCCCGACTTTACGTCAATGGTAACATTCCAAGGCACCTACTAGGTATAAATATACCCTCCCTTGCCCAAGCAAGTAGGAGGAGAGCTCGACTTTAGAAGAGCCTGTGTCCCGGCCTGACTCTCTTACGCTGTCATCCCTACTCGCAGAGAATCCAGCTTCCAGTGTTCTGACTCCCTTTGCAGGGTGTTAGAGTTTGAGACCCGGATAGAGATTCCCACCCATCTCAGACTCAAGGTATGGAGCTGACTAGAACCTAGAGGGACTCTTGGCATACTAAACTTAGCATACCAGACTTGCCATACTATACTAAGCTATAGAATAACATCCTATAGAATACCGCACCTACTTCTTACCTTGTACTACACTTAGGTTAAGTACACTGGGGTAGAACTAGTAAGAGAAGCATCTTATGAGCACTCGCATTTTTAGCTTATGTTATTTATGTATATGAATATATGTGCATAACTAAAAGATAATGCTAGAGCAGTATTATTTTTTTCTACTGCTTACACTGTACATAATATATATCTGATACTGTCTTGTGATTATAATGGCTCATATCTCTTACACGATAAAAAAGACTGTTCAATAAATCCTTTTATTGAAACATCCATCTATTCTTTCTGTGTAACTCTGAAGAAACTAAGCATGCATGATTAGCTGAGTGAAACTGTTATCTGTTGTTTCCACAACTCTGAGAGTGTTTCGATTCTAAAGGGAAACAAAGTTGTCATGTTTATGCGGTTGCCAGAAACTACTCCCTTCTTGTTTACAAGGAGTTTCTAGTGGCCTCAGAGTTAGCTGGTATAAATTAATTAAGTTTAATATACTCAATAGGGGCATACTGACCTCAGTCCTATGCCAAATCTATAGGGTATATTATTCCAATGCGCAGAGCCTATTAGGGAAATAGGAACTACACTACAGTCTGGTATGCATCTTCCTATTATGTTGGTTGATGGTGTGTGTGACAATGTTTGTGATGTGGGTGTGTTCTTTACAAAATATCCACAGGTTTTTGAAGATAAGATTTGTGTTGTGAAAGGATCTGAGTATGAGATTGTTTTAAAGCAGAATGTTACACCTGTACTGCACAAAGTACAGGAAGTACCTTTATGTGTCAGAGAGGAGTTGAAGAAACATCTTCATCAACTGTGTGTGGACAGGAGTATTAAATCTTTGAAAGCAGCTGAGTGGGTAAGTGCGGTGGTTGTAGCGAAAAAAAAATTGTAGTATTCCTCTATGTGCGGATTTACTCGCATTAAACAAAAATATTGTTGTGGATTGCCACCCATTACCAGAAATTCTTGAGGTCTTGACAACTTTAGGGGGAGGCAAAGTGTTTTAGCACTATAAACCTTAACGCTGTGTACCATCAAGTGCTTGTGAAGAAAGAATCTCAAATCCTAACTACATTTATTATTCCGTTTGGAGCATTTAAGTATTTGCGTTTATGGTTTGGCCTAGCATCCTCTGCTAGTGTATTCCAGAAGTTGATGTTTGTTTATTTAAATATGTTTCTGGTGTACAAACCTTCCAGGACGATATTTTGATCTTTGCTAAAACAATTGAACCGGACAATTGCATTTTAGATAAAGATTTGTCCATTCTTTGTGATTATGGGATGACGATATAATTTAATAAATGCACATTTTTGCGAAATCTGTTGATTGTTTGGGTCATTTCATAACTTCAGAGGTGTGAAACCCAAGGATGATTTAATCAAAGCCTTTAGGAATATACCATGCCCGCAGAATAAGGATGCGGTCAAGTCATTCATTAGGCTGAGTGATTATTACTCTTGGTTTGTGAGTGGTTATGCTACTCTCATAAAGCCTTTAGGGAAGCTGTTGAGAATGAAGAAAACGTTTGTTTGGGAGAATGAGCAGAAAAAAGTATTTGACAAAATTAAAACAGTGCTTGCTAATGTGCCAGAATTGAAACTCTTTGTAAGTGGTGCTACTTGTGTCAAAGCGGCTGATGCCAATGCTGTGGGTTTAGGTGCTGTTCTTTGCCAAAGGGTAGGTTCTGAGGAACATAATTACAGGTTTCACCCTGAGGATACTCGCAGAAGTGTAAAAGAGATACAGCACGATACAGAGAGAGGCATTAGCATGTGCTTGGGTCACTGAAGTGTAAAAAACTATGATTGGGGTACAAATGTTATCTTGTGTAGAGATCATAAGCCTTAGATGTATCGGCTTGATGACAAAGGATGGTCTGCAGCTTTTTCCAGACTTATTCATAATATGTCTAGGTTACAAGAATACAACTTTGATATTAGATACATACCAGGAGGAACTAATGCCCAGGCAGGTTCTTTGTAAAGATTGTCCTTAGAAGGAGAAATAGATGAGTCTGTTGGTTTGGATCAATGCCACTGAAGAACTTCTTGTCAACTCCCTCAGCACTACCACTCCGCCAAAAAGCCAACACCGCAGCACGCAACCTCCATCGATGGATCTCCAACTGCGCCGACACCCTGGCACCCCTCAAGAAAAGACCAGGCAAGCAAGACTCGAAGAAAGCTAGCTGGTTCACTCCCGCCCTCCACAGGCCAGACATACCGTCAGACGACTCAAGAAGAGATGGAGTAACAACAAAACCGTGGAAACTCATGCAACCTTCAAATCCGCCCTCAGTGCACCACACTTCCTCTTCAAAAACACAAAGAAAACAGACCTCCAAGACAGTATCAATGACAATGCACAAAACAGCAAATAACTCATCCCCATCACCAAGGAGTTCGCTAGGCCCAACAGTGAGACCACAGACATTCCTCCCTCCCAAGACCTATGCAGCAAACTTGGCACCTTCTTCCAGGACAGCTTTGAGACCCTAGACCCGACCACTAAGCCCACATTCATTGCACACAACCACACTGCACCCCAACAGACTGTACTCTGCTGGACCCCGCTAACAACAGAGGACACACTCAAGACCCTAAAGAGCATCCATGCAAGAGCCCTGATGTATCCTTGCCCATACCACATCTGCCAAAGAGCAGCTGCCGCCATCGCCCCCCAGCTTCACCACACCATCAACTGCTCCATTGAAACCACCACCTTCTTTGATGACTGGAAACAAGCTGGGATCCACCCCCTGCTGAAGAAGCTGTCCTCAGATTCAACAGACCTCAAGAACTTCATACCCATCTCCCTCCTCTCCTTCCCAGCTAAGGTCATCAAGAAGGCCATCAACGTCCAACTCTCTGAGTTCATCGAAGCGAACCACGTCGTGGACACCTCCCAATCTGGCATCCAAAGCAGCCACAGCACAGAGACTGCACTCCTCTCTGCCACCAATGCAATACTCTCCCTCCTTGGCTGGGGCAAGACTGCAGCCCTCATCCTGCTAGACCTCTCAGCTGCCTTTGACTCCGTCTCCAACCGCACCCTAATCACAAGACTCCACGATGCTGGCATCCAGGACAAGGCACTGGACTTCTTCTTCACCGGCTGGACTCAGCGAGTTAGACTACCACTGTGACGCTCAGAACCCATAGAGATATCAGTGGTAGAGTGCCCCAGGGTTCCTCCCTGAGACCTACCCTCTTCAACGTCTACATGGACCCCCGCTGCCATCATCAGAAGCCACAAACTCAACATTGTCTCCTACACTGACAACACTCAGCTGATCCTCTCCCACATCAATGAACCCACAACTGCCAGACCCATCTTCCACAGTGGAATGAAGGACATTGCCACCTAGATAAAAGACAGCTGCCTCAAGCTCAACTCAGACAAGACCAAAGTACTCAGTCTGGGATCCACCCGTTTGGCCTGGGAGGACTCCTGGTGGCCGGCTGCTCTGAGATCCCCCCTCACCGTGATGGATCACGCATGCAAACTCGGCATCAAACTGGACTCATCGCTCACAATGAACTGCCAAATCAATGCAGTTTCCCCAGCCTACTGACACTTGCTCTGCCTGCTTCGAAAGACTTTCAGATGGATCCCCACAGAATCCAGAAAGATGGTCACCCACGCACTCATCACCAGCAGACTTGATTACGGCAACACCCTTTATTCTGGCATCACCCAGAAACTAGCGGCAGACCGTGCAGGTAAGAGCAGTGGGGCGGTGGGTCCGGGTTGGGAGGGGGAGTCGACAGACGATCACGAGGGAAAATTAAATAAATAATTAATTTTCCCTCAATGTCGTCCCCTCCACCCGGCCCAACCACCCCACAGCTCTTACCTGCAAGGGCCACGGCTGCCAGAAACAGCTCAAGAAACTATAGAACGTTCAAAATGCTGAGCCAGACCGGTCCTCCACATCCCTGGCCGCAGCCACATCATGCAACACCTGCGACAACTCCACTGGCTCCCAGCCAACAAGAGAATCACCTTGAAGCTCCTCACTCATGCCTACAAAGCTCTACACGAAAGACCTGCATACCTGCACCACTGCCTCACATTCCACGTACCTGCCAGACAACTCCGCTTCACCCAACTCGTCCTAGCCTCTGTCCTCAGGATCCACAAGACCAGAATCGGAGGAAGTTCATTCTCCTACTTCGCCGCCAAGACATGGAACACCCTGGCCCTCCACCTCAGGCAATCCGTGTTGCCAACCCAATTCAAGAAGGACCTCAAAAACTGGCTCTTAGAATGATCCTCCACCCAGTGCGACCAGCAGCGCTCCAGCATCTAGAGACCCTCACGGGTAAGTAGCCACGCTATACAAGATTGATTGATTGATTGATTGATTCATTGATTGATTGATGTGACTTCAGGTCATGCAGAAAATCTGGAGGTTGTGCCTCTAGCAAACTCTCATAACGAGAAGAGTGCTGCAGTTCAGGGTAATGCTGTTATTACTACTAGATGTGGTTGAGTGTCTAAGAAACCAAGCTATTTACAGGAATATGATGTTTGATTATTTTGATTATTTATTTATTTTAGTGCAGAAAATATGTATTTGGTATAATCTTGTTTAGCTGTTTTTCTCTTAAGTTATGTTTTATTTTTATTTTGAAAGAGTTAATTGAGTTCATTATATTTGCATGACATATGTTGTATTTACAAGTTATTCTATGTTCATTTGAATGAGGGGAGATGTTGTATCCTTTATTGCATATTTCTTTATTGAATGTCAATATTGGAGTGTGCCTTTGTTCTATTGCATACATGCATTCCAGCTCGATATTCTAGAGATGGCGGTTCACAGTTGGAGCTGGTCTACATGGATGCAGGCGGATGGGCCCGCTCTTTATACTTACTTAATGGCTAATATAAGACATAATACTCACCTGAGCCTCTGCCAACTTATCACACATGGTTCCAGTGGGGATAGGGTGACCAGGCGTCCCGGAATTGCCAGGACGGTCCCTGTTTTTCACCAGCTGTCTGGGCAGATTTCGAGAAATTTAGCTCATGTCCCGGTTTTGGAGAGGGTCGACTAAAAACCCCGGGGCGGTTTTTTTATTTTTTACAAAGCAGGGATAGTTAGCAGTTGTTCCAAGAAAGCAATTTAATTCACAGGCAAGCTACTGGGTTTAAAAATTGCCTCTTATGTATGTTCTTACTAACTGTTTTGTAATTCTCTGCTGAGGAGCGCTGTCATTCTGTGCGCTCACTTGACGTAAAATTTTAGTCCTTCTATTTTTGTGAAATGTCCCGGTTTTTTTATTTAGAATTCTGGTCACCCTAAGTGGGGAGCATGATGTCATGCTGAAAAAATACTGCTCTGTCAATTCCAGAGTTAGAGGGGAAAAGGCAGACAAACGACAGTCTGCGCTCTTGCTCGTACTTCTGGGCTGAGACATTTTGGAATGGAAAACAATGTGGCATCCGATTACAAAAGGCCTGGGAGCTCTCAGTACTGGAGGAGACTGTTAGTGAAGATAAGAGAATATTCAACTTAAAAAGACCCCTTGAGGAATTGACCGATGCGAGTTTATTATGATATAGAGAGGGTTCTCTTGCCTAATAGCCATTTTATATTCTGCCAGAATGGCTTTGTATCTGGCTCTTTCATGCGGTTCATAACCTTTACGCCAGGCACGTTCTTGGTGACGATAGGCCGGTCTATGCAGTTTCAATCTCTCAGAAAACCAAGGAGAAGTGAGCTTTTTTCTCAGTGTATAGGTTTCCTTCAGTGGGGCAAGAGAGTCAATGGGCGAAGTAAGCCATGAAGGGAATTCTATGACTGCCGATTCTGTGTCATCGTGAACTGTCCATTTTGAGTCATTCACAACCCGGATTAACGGTTTTTAGACAGCCCTTCTCAATTTCTTTTGAGAGTCTTATTACTTTCACCATACACATTCTCATGTGTGGTGGGCAAGGAGAGAGAGAGAAGGGAGCCACATGATGGTCATACCAAACGAAGAGAAAAGGTTTATCAACCCGAATACGGCTATCATCATTAGAAACAATGCCATCCAGGATATGGCCTGCCATATGAGTAGATAACTTTACTAATTGCGAGAATACACAGCATGACATCATGTCTTTGAGGGTCTGTGAATCCCTACACAACTCACTATCCAATTGGAAGATTAAATCTCCCAAGAGGGAGAAATTGTGTTTCTGTAGATGGGGTACAATTAAGTGAGCAAACTCAGAGGTAAAGGCAGGCCTAGGTGCAGCAGGACTATAAACAAGTATCCTTGCAAACGATTCAGTGAGGGACACTTTTAAAGAAAAGTATAATGCTTCACAGGGAGATGTAGAGTTATGAAACAGCATGAGACATGTATACGAAGTTTTATATGAGATTTCCAGGCCCGCCCCCGTTCTGCCTGTCCAATCGAGCCGAGTAATGGTTGTAGCCGCGAGAAATAGCATCCACCAAATCAGGACCAGATGAGTCCTTATCCCAGGTCTGTGTCCGGCTCATGGGTTATAATAAAATCTGCCACCTCTATTTTATTTTTAACAAAGGATGAGGCATTGATAAGAAATTAAAGGTGGCTGGTCGAATTTAGCTCTAAAGGAGAAGGGGCCAGGGAAGAATCATGGGATGTACTTGGGCCCAGTATCAGGGAAGTTAGCTGAAAGTTACAACAGCAGGACAGCTAGCAATATTATCGTTCTAACGTCACTGAAGCCAAAAGGAGAGTGCCAAGATTCTCTGTTGCCATGTGTCGATTTGCAGTAAGTAGGAGACCAGGCAGGAGTACATGCACAACCTTTCTTTATTGATCTCCTCTCCTGACTCTGCGCGTGCCTCCTCCGCAGTCTGCCCTACCACTTCCTCCTCTCTCCCTCTCCTCCCCCCAGCATCTCATCCTACTTGGTCCTAGCGCTGCCCGCCGGAGTCAGGTATGACGATATCACATCTCCCCCCTTCTTAAAGTCCTATGTTCACTCAGTCGTAGTTCTTTGATGAGTCTGGTGGGTCTCCGAATGATCCTCTGCGGCTTGCGCGGAAGGGGTGTTCTCTAGACCCTCTTGAGCTTGGTACTGTCTTGAATCTTTCATGGGTCTCGATTTCTTGACTTGAGTGATCTGTGTCCTGTTCTGACTCTACTGCGTGGGTATAAGCTGCTGGATTGCACTTCTTGAATTGCGACACATTTTGTGTGATTCTCTTGTTCTCAGAGGTGGCCATGACCATGGTTCCTTTCCTACTCGTCACTCGTAGGGGCTGGTCACGGTATCAACTGTCCCTCTTTGCCTTCTGTTCTTGTCTGGCCAGCACCCTGTCCCCTTCTTGGATGTCGGATGTTCTAGCGTTGCGGCGTTCATCTGCATATTCTTTCATCTTCGCTTTCTTGGCTTTATCAACTTCTGCCAACGTCATGTGGTTATGGGGTTGGAAGCTGGAACACACAACGGTGTCTGTGACAGGTATTCTGGTGTGGGGGGTCCTTCCCAGCATCAGAATGGCTGGGCATTTATTGGTGGTGCTGCTTGAGGTGATGCTCTCAACACCTCATTGAGTGAAAGTTGGGTGTCTCGCCGGTCCAGTTCTGCTTGTTGTATAGTTTTCTTTACTGTAGCCATAAACCTTTTTACCATCCCATTGGCTTGAGGCCCCATGGTAGTGATCTTCCGGTGCTTGAAATTGAGGTGTCTGGCAAATTCTGTGAAGTTCTGTCCATTGAATGGCAGGCCATTGTCTATATTGGCTACCGTGGGGATTCCCCATTCAGCAAATGCTTCGCCCAGAATTGGTATGATGGTGGTGGCTCTTGTTGATGAAACTTGGTGCATGATGGGGAATCTGGAGTACTCATCCATGATGACGATATATTTCCCGGACTTCAACGGCCACCTGTTGCCATACGCTGTCTGGGAGGTCAGACATCTGGAGCGGGGGCGCGGTTCTACTCGCCCTACCAGTTGGCATTGAGGGCAGTCTCGAAGCATGGTTTCTACCATGTGATCAAGGAATGGGAACCAGAGACGCTCTCCCGTAGCGCTTTCTTCATTGCCACTACACCTCTGTATCCCTCATGTGCCAAGTTGACACTCTTTGACGTAACTGCTGTGGAATGACTATCCGACTATCTCTTAGAAGTAGTTCGCTGTTGCTGATTGTAAGGTCATCTTTGAGATGCCAGAAGGACACTAGTTCCTGTGCATTGACGCTTTCGTTAGTTGGCGTTTCCTCCAGGTGTCTCCATGAATTTGTGTGCATGCAGTGCATGATCTTTTGAAGCATGGCGTCTTTTGCAGTGGCTTCCAACGGGACGGGTGTTGGTGTCACCTGATCGATGACAAAGTGGATATATTCTGCCAGAGAGGGCCTCATTTGTGTTGAGGCCTTGGTTGTCTCGATATGTAGTCCGCTGGGTTTTCCACTTTTTCTGGCTTGTGGATGATCGTGTAGGTGTATTCTTGGAGGCATGATCGTGTAGGTGTATTCTTGGAGACGAATGCCCCAGCGCTCAAACCTTGGTGGCATCTTCACTCGGGGGTTTCAAAATATGGTTATTAGGCCTTGGTGGTCGGTGATCAGTGTGAAGTGCTTCCCATAGAAAAGATGTGAAAATGCTGATAATGTCTGGCGTGTCGTCTACTTTGTATAGGATCTCTACTAGTTTTAGGCATTCAGTTGTGGGCAGACTGAGCTGCTTCGTGTCCTTCTATGACGTGAATCTGTGCGTGGACTGGTCTGTCTTTGTATGTTAGAGACGTGCAAAACTGTCCCAGACAGGGTAGGGGATCTTTGGACATATATGTGAAGATGCGTACAGCAGCCTTCTGTAATTTGGGTTTTGGATTCATTTTCTTGTCTTCTGTTACACATATGTAGTTGAGCGACGCTCCGGTGTCTAGGACAAATTTTGCTGGGTGATATTGATGCAGCGCAGTACGTCAAATTCGCCTTAGGCACAGACCAACTACCTTCTTCATCCAATTCACTCACATATATTCATTGGTGGGGCCCGTAACACCAATATACTTACACTCGGTTGGCCTGTTTTCTGAGGGAAAATACGGTTCACAACGCTGACATGAGAGGAATACCTTTACTTTACCCTAAACACATTGACATTAAACCTAAGATATCCCTCCCATACGGAGATAGATCATTTAGTTGAATTGGTAATTGATGATTAACTCGTCTACCTTTGCTCTATTACTTTTCTTTTAATCTTTTCTTCAAATAATCGACACAACACATTTGTCAATTAATCAATTATTCTTTATCTAAGAAATATTGAAAGAAATGTTAGAAATCATAATCAGCATTTCAGAGCATCATATTTACCTATTCTGGCTAAAGCCGTCCTCTAAGTCAGTCAGTCGAAGAGAATTTATTCAGCAAAGTTAGGCCACAATTCAGTCTCTCATAGATTCAGGATAACAGCTGCCCAGCAGTGTCACCGTCCTCTCCGTCAGCATAACGTCAGGAAATTGAGTTCGTCAAAGAAGAGCGTTAGCAATTTGTTCAATTCCCTACCTACTTTTATAATGAAAATAATGTCAAAAAGCATCAAGATCGGGGTTTAGAGAGTTCTTATTGGTCAATCTTGTCTTGCGAGATACAGTTCTCAGGGTGTCGAATAATTAAGTCATCCAACTTGCTTATTCCGGCTTTTAAATTGAGCATTGTCCTTTATTTTGGATGGGTTCCCGGAACGACCTTGGAGGGTACATGTTCTCCCAGGGTCGGGTCCAGGCCACTGTTGCTGGCGGTGACGCATGCACACTTCACCCAGAACCTCGTGTTGTCAGGGTAGTCACGTTTAACGTCTCGTTCAGCCATCTTGTTTAGGCCGAAATGGTCAACTTAAGCAAAAGAAACACAAAAACGTAATTAAAACATAGAAATGGCTAATTAAATGTTATCCCCTTGCTAATACCCATATGTGTGTGTATTTATCTAGCAGAAGCAACACTCAAAGCGGTTTATACTTACTGAATAAAGCACAAATCACAAATACATCACTTAAAGCAACATATAACATGTAATATTCTAATTTTCTATGATTAATATGCGTACACTAGTTAATTCATAATTAATATAGCCATGCAAAGTGCAATTCCCACGTGTAATTCTCTTGTTAATATAGTTGGTGAGTTATCACTTCAAACAGATTAATAATGTTACAATTAATTGATTATTCGGATTAATATAAACATGCAGAATTGGTGGGGTATACAAAATTTTGTACTACCCGCTCCAGAAATCCCCCCTTTGGTGATTATATCACCACACCAATATCAAATTTTGTAACCCTTTTATGGAAATTTCGAATTGATTTCTTGTTTCATTCATATTTCAGTTTCCCCTGTTTCTTCTCTTTTTGCTGTTTTATACATGCTATCCTTTAACTCTTCCAGTTCTATTTCTTCTAATTCTCTTTCTTGTTTCTTATCCCTTATCCTTAAGTTTTCACTTTTTATTCTTTTCAGGTTTTTATTCTTTCTACAACAAATACAACCTAGGGTCAGGAGGAAGATGGCGGCCGGCTAACACGCTCGGTCGGGAGCTCCGACTCACCAGCCAAATGAAAATCAAAGATTAACCTTTCCGTAACGTTTTTACGCACTCTTGAAAAGAGGGATTAAAGCAACTGGAAACTCTCGACGAAAGGAGTTGAAACTAAAAAAAGAACGTTCGAACAGCACACAGAAATACACAGAGGTGCCGATCACGATCCGGCAAAAACCGGGTACGAACCGTCGGACGGAGCATAATCTCCGCCCGACGCGTACCCGGTCGTCAATTCTTACAAACAAGGAATTACGATTCGCACGGGTACACCATTACCGTACGATTCGTAAAAAAGCCCGACCGAACAAAAAACACCTACCAATGCGATCCGGGAAAGCGCCGACCTGACGTCGGGACGCTCGCAGCCAGCCATTCACGACCCAGGAATCACGATTCGCACCGACGTCACCCCGCACGGTGAATATTTTGCGGCAGCCAAAAACTGCCGGGAAATCAGGACGACGCGAACAAGGACCACCAGTACGCGACGGACAGACGACGACGCGAACAAGGAGGACCAGTACGCGACGGACAGACATAGACCCGAACCTACGAGTCATCCCTGCCCTCATAGCAGTACACCTCCTCTACAGGTTACGCCGCAGACGCCGCAGAAGGTCAGAATAACTAAGGGAGGGGGGAAAGTGGGGTGGGGTGGGGGTGGCACGACCAGGGCAGGCCACAAAACAACCACATAAGTCACACACCACACATGGCCTGGACATACCTGACTCCCATGCCCTGGTCACCACGAGGGGGTGGGGGCGTGTCCTGATAAGCCAGCGACCGCCACAACGGAAGTCCGTCACCACGCGAACCGGCAACACAACCAGACAGGTACGTCCCGTACCCACGCCTGAAGAGCGTGGGTACGAGTCGGACCACGCCCACACACGTCACCCCAACAATGGCGGGACGGATCGCACCCACGTGGCAAAGGCCTGGGTACGGGCCGCACAAACATCACATAGCGTGGGGACGGATATGTACGGACCCTACCCCCACCCCGTATGCAAGGAGCGTACCCCCCACCCCAACAGTGAAAGTACGACCCGTACCCCCACCCGCGTATGCATGGAGCGTACCCCCACCCCAACAGTGTAAGTTCGACCCGTACCCTCACCCGCGTATGCATGCAGTGTACCCCCATGCCAACAGTGTAAGTACGACTCGAACCCCCACCCACGAATGCAAGGAGCGTACCCCCCAGCCCAACAGTGTAAGTACGACCCGTACCCCCACCCGCGGACGTACGGAGCGTACCCCCACCCCAACAGTGTAAGTCCGACCCGTACCCTCACCCGCGTATGCATGGAGCGTACCCCCCATGCCAACAGTGGAAGTACGACTCGAACCCCCACCCACGAATGCAAGGAGCATACCCCCCAGCCCAACAGTGTAAGTACGACCCGTACCCCCACCCGCAAATGCAAGGAGCGTACCCCCCCAGCCCAACAGTGTAAGTACGACCCGTACCCCCACCCGCGAATGCAAGGAGCATACCCCCCAGCCCAACAGTGAAAGTACGACCCGTACCCCCACCCGCGTATGCATGGAGCGTACCCCCACCCCAACAGTGTAAGTTCGACCCGTACCCTCACCCGCGTATGCATGCAGCGTACCCCCCATGCCAACAGTGTAAGTACGACTCGAACCCCCACCCACGAATGCAAGGAGCGTACCCCCCAGCCCAACAGTGTAAGTACGACCCATACCCCCACCCGCAAATGCAAGGAGCGTACCCCCCAGCCCAACAGTGTAAGTACGACCCGTACCCCCACCCGCAAATGCAAGGAGCGTACCCCCCAGCCCAACAGTGTAAGTACGACCCGTACCCCCACCCGCGGACGTACGGAGCGTACCCCCACCACACCAGTGTCAGTAGACTCGTACCCTCACCTCGAATGCATTGTGCGTACCCCCACCGTGTATGTGCCAAGCGCACATATCCTGAAATCGGAGGTGTGTGTGCAGAGTCCACCCAGCAGTGCCCTGAGACAGGAGGGGTGGGTGTGGAGTCCTCCCAGCAGTGCCCTGAGACAGGAGGGGTGGGTGCCCATCACTCCCAGCAGTGCCCTGAGACAGGAGGGGTGGGTGTGGAGTCCTCCCAGCAGTGCCCTGACACAGGAGGGGTGTGTGCAGAGTCCTCCCAGCAGTGCCCTGAGACAGGAGGGGTGGGTGCCCATCACTCCCAGCAGTGCCCTGAGACAGGAGGGGTGGGTGTGGAGTCCTCCCAGCAGTGCCCTGACACAGGAGGGGTGTGTGCAGAGTCCTCCCAGCAGTGCCCTGAGACAGGAGGGGTGGGTGTGGAGTCCTCCCAGCAGTGCCCTGAGACAGGAGGGGTGGGTGTGGAGTCCTCCCAGCAGTGCCCTGAGACAGGAGGGGTGGGTGCAGAGTCCTCCCAGCAGTGCCCTGAGACAGGAGGGGTGGGTGTGGAGTCCTCCCAGCAGTGCCCTGACACAGGAGGGGTGTGTGCAGAGTCCTCCCAGCAGTGCCCTGAGACAGGAGGGGTGGGTGCCCATCACTCCCAGCAGTGCCCTGAGACAGGAGGGGTGGGTGTGGAGTCCTCCCAGCAGTGCCCTGACACAGGAGGGGTGGGTGCAGAGTCCTCCCAGCAGTGCCCTGACACAGGAGGGGTGGGTGTGGAGTCCTCCCAGCAGTGCCCTGACACAGGAGGGGTGGGTGCAGAGTCCTCCCAGCAGTGCCCTGACACAGGAGGGGTGTGTGCCGAGTCCTCCCAGCAGTGCCCTGAGACAGGAGGGGTGGGTGCCCATCACTCCCAGCAGTGCCCTGAGACAGGAGGGGTGGGTGTGGAGTCCTCCCAGCAGTGCCCTGACACAGGAGGGGTGGGTGCAGAGTCCTCCCAGCAGTGCCCTGAGACAGGAGGGGTGGGTGTGGAGTCCTCCCAGCAGTGCCCTGACACAGGAGGGGTGTAACACATGTGTGTGAGGCCAGAATTATCCACATGCATACTGGCTACAAGGGAACATGTCCCCATGAACTCATGTCAACAGACTCCACACACAAGTACAGTGATCACCAAGGATGCCACGATTGTCGCAGGTGGAGACATGGCCCTGCATGCATGGCCAAAGTAGAAGGGCTCCGTCACACACACAGCTCATGTAGACACAGCTCTGCGCTAAACATTGGGAACACCCTGCAGGGAAGAAAGCTGGGTACACAGAGGAAGGAATACACCCTGGGACAAGTGCACCATGCAGTAACTGCTTACATGAACAAAGAAAGTTAGCCAACACCTTGTGATGGCACACAGATCACAGGGTCCCACCAATGAGCAGTACACTACTACATATCCCACACACCCAAACCCTTACACACCACCCAAAACCATGTAGCAGCCCCACCAACACCAATACCAGCATAGCAGTAGTGTGATAATGAAAACAAAATTAAGCTTTATTCAGCATGAGCACAATGTCCGTGGATTGCAGGCAGTTCAATCTTCACAAAGCCCATAGGGCAGTCAATGATTCTCAGCTGGATGGGGGACACAGTGGGATGCGTGTCCCCTACCTTGCCTGCACAGTCAAATGGCATCGTCTTCCACACTGGTGAGGGCATCAGGGGGGGGGGGAGCAACAGGCACCGCAGGGACATCAGGGCAAAGGGGCGGCGTTGTGGGTGCAGGGATGGAGGACTCCACCACAGGGGGTGGGTCAGTGCCAAAGGCGGAGGCCAGGATGGCACTACACACCTTTGCAAGGTCATCCAGGGAGTCCCCTGCACCCAAAGGGACCTCAGGCCCCAAGGAGGGGGGGGGGGTCAGAGGGATGGGTCGCAGCGCCACCGGGGGAGGGTGGAGACAGGGGGGGAGACTCAACCACCCTGACCGGGGACCTCCTTGACCGCTTGCGTGGTGGTGTAACTGTGGGGCTCAGGGACAGAGCGGCCATGAAGGAGTCCTTGGGGGAGATGTGGCCAGGAGAGCTGAGGGGAGGGGATTTGGAGGGAGTGGACTGGGTGGAATGCGGACTCCCACTATGGCTGCGTGTCACACGTTTGCCCCCCGACCCAGTGGGTGTGCCTACCTCACCCTGTGTGTGCGTGTCAGGAGGAGTGCGGTGGACCTTCCCTGCTGGTGTGGTGCCCGTGTCCGTTGATGTGGGTGCATGCCGACGTCTGGGTGTACGTGTGACAGGCATGGGAGTGGGAAGTGTGGATGGGGCAGGGGTAGGTGGGGGGAGGTCACGCTGCAGGAGACCCACTGCTGCAGTCAGTGTGGAGTCGATGGACCTCAGCAAGTTGCGTTGGTCAGCCTGCGATGAATGAATGCCCTCCAAGAAAGCCTCGATGTTGGTGAGGGTTTTGCCGTGGGCATGGAGGACATTAAGGATCGCAGCCTGACCAACCTGCAGTTGCCGCTGGATGTCCACAGACTCTGCATTGGCGGCAGCAGTGGAGACAGGGGCAGGGGGTGCGGTGCCTGGCAGGAAGGAGACATGCTGTGACCGGGCACGCTGGGAAGGGACACGAGCAAGTGGGAGGCGGCTGGTGGAAACTGAGGGGGCGGTGCGAGGTGTTGTTCCGCTGTCAGCTGCTGGTGCAGCCTCCGCCCACTCGGAGACATCGTCCCCGGACCTGTCAGCTTCGTAGTCTGATGTGCCAGTCGACAGGTCCTCGGCCACACTCTCCTCCGCCTCTGTCCCACTCGATGTGCCAGACCCGATGTCACGGCTGGCACTGGTGCTCGGTCCCTCCGCCTGGTCTGTGTCCATGTCTCCCTCTGTGTCCCCCGACGATGCTGTGGGTAGGGTGGAGAGACAGAAATTATTCAGACACCTGTACACATCTGTCACATGAGTCCAATCTACATAGGTAACATTGCATGGCCTGAAAAGGAAGATCCCTAACATCTACTGAACAGGGTACCGATGTAGGGCATGAAACACACAGTTGGTTGAGCCACCATGCCACTGAAATACCATGGAGAGCATGAGACAATAGCTAAACACAGGAAAAGGAGTCTGACATAGCACCCAGGCCCTGGGGACAATCCAGCACTGCATCTGCACCACACAGCGTTGGCGAAAATACCGATGACCAGGGACCATATCCATGAACTTGAGACACATGCTGCATAGGTAATGCTGAAAACATGCACAACATGACTCGGTCACTGCACATTGCGTGTGTGTCCAGGCACATCACACACTGCCCAGACCCAGCAAGTGGTAATCAGGATTTAACACATAGGCATTGCCCGCCCCAACAAGACCCTACACGAGGCAAATTGTTGAGACACAGGTGGCACCAACATCTCATAGTCTGGGTGATACACACAGGGGCAGGCAAAAAGCAAGATTGGACGCCAAACAGCCAAGGTGCGCCTGTACAAATAATGAGGTACCAGTGCCCATCCTCAGATGAGTATAACAAGACACACAGGCACTGGCAACTGTGAGTATGAAGAAGGACAATCAGGTCAGGCTGCACAGTGGATACCTGTACAAAATAGCACGTCTATATACATGGTGACAGGGGACAATGGCACAGAGCACAACTTACGCTGTAGACACTGACAGTGGCCACGTTTATGATGACACATACACCACTGAGGAAAAGGTGCCCCAGGGGACAGTAGTGGGCACGCAACTACATGCTACTGAATGGTAATGACTGCAACACACGTCACCATCCCTGCACTATGTGTATCGCACACTCATGCACATCATGTCACAGGCCACTACATAGGACATGCGCGCTGTAAGGCATGACACATGAGAGACCAACTCCCATGTCTGGAGTCAGCATCAGTGCCAACTGACATGGAACCCACATGCAGTGAACTTGACAGTGCACAGGCAAGGTCCCACAACCTGTTACACACCACCCCCACACATGATGCTACAGACATTGTTTCCGTGGACAAAGCGCCAGCCTACATTACCCTGTGAAGGAGTGACTACACACAGACCAGGGAACACATTGCAAGGAGGGGAAGGGTGGCAGGGGCACAGCGCTATACTGGGGCAAACAGGATCTGCACAGCACCTTTAAACCCTGCCAGTGGATTCATGCTACTGTGCCCTTACAAATGCCGGTGACACACAACAAACACACATGTACCTACCCCCTTCCGGCTGCTGCATCGCCTGTAAGCGCCTCTCCAGGTCTGGAAAGACCACCGGCAGCACACGCCTGTGGAGGTGGCTCAGACGGCGGCGGCCGCGGTTCTTGTGGCTCTCAGGTGAGTCCCCCAGCAGGAGCCGTGCAATCCTCCGCGTCCAGCACCGGATATCCTGCCAGCGTTTCCTCACCTGGGGCAGGCTCCGCCTCCGACCATCCACACCCCTCACGGCACTGACGGCGGTCAGCCAGATCTGCTCCTTGGCAGTGGCGCCTACCTGTGAGGAGGAACAAGTGACACCACATCAATACACCAGCCACATGTCACAGAGAGACATATGGGTACAAATTAGCTGGTTACAACAAGGCATGTCATGCAGCCAACGCATTGCACCTTTGTCATAGGGACATCATCCCCTGGTGAGGGAAAAAGCACTGCGTGCCACAGTGGGTACACAGGTGGAATGATGGCAATGTCACAATCAATGATCAAGGCTCACACTGTGCATCACACCCACCCCTCCTGTCTCAGGGCACTGCTGGGAGTGATAGGCCCCCACCCCTCCTGTCTCAGGGCACTGCTGGGAGGACTCTGCACACACCCCTCCTGTGTCAGGGCACTGCTGGGAGGACTCCACACCCACCCCTCCTGTGTCAGGGCACTGCTGGGAGGACTCTGCACCCACCCCTCCTGTGTCAGGGCACTGCTGGGAGGACTCTGCACCCACCCCTCCTGTCTCAGGGCACTGCTGGGAGGACTCTGCACCCACCCCTCCTGTGTCAGGGCACTGCTGGGAGACATCAGGCACCCCCCCCCTGGGACCCCCCCGACAGTACATGGCATGTGTGTTACACCTGGACGCAATGGCAGAAGTCACAGTCACCACATAGGGACAGTCTGTGGCAGTGGCCTATGCACTCACCTGATAACCTGGTCGCCCATACAGCATGGAGTACTGTGGGAGGATCACATCCAGCAGAGCCATGTTCTCCTCCAGGGTGAATGGCTGTGTCCTCTCCACAGCCCTTGACATGGTTCCAGGGAATCAGTAGCAGCAGCTGGGTCGACGAATGCAAAGATGTGCAGGCAAGTGCTCCCTCATGGGACCTGGCTGCCTTATATGTGCCCTTCTGCCCAGTCTCATGCACAGGAGTACAGAGAGATTGGTCACTCACATTTGCATCCTATGTTTCCACCAATCCCTTCAAACCTAGCAGTCTGTGGGTTCTCTATCGGTTTCATTCTCCTGCATGATGTCAGCCCCACAAACACATTGCAACAAAGTAGACAAATCCCAACTAACTTCTGCTGTGCACCTTCCAGAACAATTTCGAATTTTGAACTTGGTCTCCATGACAACCAGCATGCATGTAGGCCTTAATACTTGTCCCCTATGTAATTTGGAGCATCACACACAGGTACGGTGCGTGTGGGGGCCCTAGGGCACCCCAAATGCATGGCAACGGCCCGTACATGCATGCATACGCTCTCCATCACTTTTGGTCTGCACGCGTATGCGTACCCGTAGTGGTACGGACCGTACAATCGCATCTACGCTCTCCATCACTATGGGTCTGCACGCGTATGCGTACTCGTAGTGATAGTGAGCGTAGATGTGAGTGTACGGTCCGTACCACTACGGGTACGCATACGCGTGCAGACCCATAGTGATAGTGAGCGTAGATGTGAGTGTACGGTCCGTACCACTACGGGTACGCATACGCGTGCAGACCCATAGTGATAGTGAGCGTAGATGTGAGTGTACGGTCCGTACCACTACGGGTACGCATACGCGTGCAGACCCATAGTGATAGTGAGCGTAGATGTGAGTGTACGGTCCGTACCACTACGGGTACGCATACGCGTGCAGACCCATAGTGATAGTGAGCGTAGATGTGAGTGTACGGTCCGTACCACTACGGGTACGCATACGCGTGCAGACCCATAGTGATAGTGTGCGTAGATGTGAGTGTACGGTCCGTACCACTACGGGTACGCATACGCGTGCAGACCCATAGTGATAGTGAGCGTAGATGTGAGTGTACGGTCCGTACCACTACGGGTACGCATACGCGTGCAGACCCATAGTGATAGTGAGCGTAGATGTGAGTGTACGGTCCGTACCACTACGGGTACGCATACGCGTGCAGACCCATAGTGATAGTGAGCGTAGATGCGAGTGTACGGTCCGTACCACTACGGGTACGCATACGCGTGCAGACCCATAGTGATAGAGAGCGTAGATGCGAGTGTACGGTCCGTACCACTACGGGTACGCATACGCGTGCAGACCCATAGTGATAGGGCTGTACACTCGCATCTACGCTCTCTATCACTATGGGTCTGCACGCGTATGCGTACTCGTAGTGGTACGGACCGTACACTCGCATCTACGCTCGCCATCACGATGGGTACACATACGGCAGCACTCCCACAGTGATTTGGGAACATGCACAGGCCCTCTCAGCAGCAGTACGGCGGATTTTACACATCACTGTGGTGATAGGCGACACACATGTGGGAATAGGGCGGACATACTTGCCCATGGATGGACATACTTGTCCAGGAATGGACATCAAGGCATCGTCTGTGCATTACCACATGTGTGGGGCACAGGTGTCACAGGCTGTGATGTGGAACATGCCTCCTGAGTGGAGAAGGCACCAGATGTATGATGAGATGTGTACATGTGTACTGTGTGAGGGTGCGATGTGTGCCAGGCATGCCCTTGACTCCTTTGACATGTGTGCATGTGGGACTGCGAACTTGGGGTGAGCGTCACTGGCATGGCACGGGCACCAACACACGGAAGTGTCCCATGATGCCCGGTACAGGGGTCATGACACATGACTTATCACTACCCACAGTGCACAATGTGACTATGCCATATATGTGTCCGGGATTTACATCAGGTTGATGTTGTAGCACCCTCAAAAGCTGCAGCCGTTGCAGCAACCAACATGTGGCTGTGTGTAGATTGTCATTGCACACTGTTCCCAACACCATGCCACATGTGTTCTCGGATGTGAGGTGCACATGTATGCAAGGGACACGGAGTAGCGTGACAAGGCCATGTCAGCAAACTCACAAGGAATGTGTGGTGAGTCATGACATGTGCACCTTCATGGCAAGGTGTGTGGGCTGGACTAGTGTAATGTCATGTGACCTGTGGCTCAAGTGTTCCGCTGCCAGTCTCTGCAATCGGCATCACACTTCTGCTGATGTGTGGGTGTATGTCACTCCTGTCTTGCGTCGGGCAGTGCACTTGCACTGGGACACAGCTATTTCCATGGCGTGGCATGGGGAGGTTCTCAATCACCGTGTGTAGCTGGGTCTTGGAAGGAGTGTCACCTTGCATCCATACGTGTCCTGGGCATGTAGCACATGCCTGACTCCCTATGTGGCATGTGTGTATTGCCAGATTTACATGTGCTCAGTAGACATGAGTTGTTCTCGTAGTGCACTCACTCTTCCTTGTCACTTCCAAATTACTGCAGCGCGCCTCCTGTTGCCCGAAGAATTCCAGACTTGGCCACCATGCAGGAGAATGACAGGATCCGGCTCTACCGCTTCACCCAACCGTTGATTCTGGAGCTGACGGCGAGACTGGCACCACACCTGCAACCGCAGCACAGGTATCCTACGGCACTGACACCCCAGCTGAAGGTAATGGCTGCCCTACATTTCCTTGCCACGGGTACCTTCCAAAATACCATAGCTCATGTTGGTGGCATGTCCCAGAGCATGTTCAGCGGTGTGCTGCATGATTTCTTGGAGGCCATGTTGATTCACCTGGATGACTTCATCAAGTTCCCAACCCCTGAACAGATGACTGAGGTCAAGCGTGGTTTCTATGCCCTGGGAGGGATGCCCCATGTCATTGGGTCCATAGATGGGACACATGTAGGTTTGGTACCACCACACGCACGGGAGGTGGCGTACCGCAATCGGAAGCACTACCACTCCATCAATGCCCTTGTGGTGTGTCTGTCCAACATGGTGATTTCACATGTCTGTGCTCGTTTCCCAGGATCAGCACACGATGCCTACATCATGAGGCGTAGCGGGATGCCTGATATGATGATGCAGCTGCGCAACGAACGAGCATGTGTTGTTGGTGGGTACAGTCTGTCTGTCCTGTATTCTGTTTGGCCGAGCAGCACTACCGCTTCGCCAGTTCTAACGATATCCATGTGCTTTCCATTTAGGGGACGCTGGCTATCCCAACATGCCTTGGCTGCTGACACCTCTCCGCAACCCCATCACGCCGGCCCAGCTCCGCTACAACACCGCCCATGGCCGGACAAGGCGAGTGATAGAGAGGACGTTTGGCATGCTGAAGAGCCGATTCCGGTGCCTCCACAAGACCGGCGGCGCAATCCCATATGCCCCGGCAAAGGTTTGCAAGATCTTCATGGTCTGCTGCATGCTGCACAACATGGCAGTTGAAAGAGCTGTGCCACTCATCCTGAATCAACATGACGAGGACCATCCACCCGTGGAGGACGAAGGTCTTGGCAATGGGGCTAGTGATGTGGAGGATGTGGAGCCGCAAGAGGACATCCGGACTCGGCTCATACGCGACTTCTTTGCTTAGTGGTGAGTACCAGTGTCTGAGTGTGCACGCCTTGGTCCCCGTGTGGCATGTGTTGTGATGCGTGTCTCCACCTGCATGTATGGCACGTGAGTCAGAGGTGTGCGTGGGTGTGTCACTGGAGTGATGGTGGCAGTGATGGTAGTATTTCCCCACTCATAATTGTGACCTAGCATTTTTTCATCCATACATGTGTCGAGTCAATGCACATGCAAGTGGCTGTGCTTTTTGTGGCTGACTTCTTGTGCGTCTCTCTTCCCCAGGTACCTGCGCATGCCGTCTTCTGGTTGCATTGTTGTGGCACTGCTATTCCTCATGGACATGGCATCGTGGGCTGACTCAGCGTTACAGGCACGGACACGTTTGGAAGTCTCCATGGGGTAAGGGATGCATCTGGGGTGTATTGGGTGTGGCAGTTGTTCACGATGTGTGCACACTGCCCCGGTCGGGGTGTGGTTCCTCTGCAGACATGTGGCATCCCCATGGGACACAACATGCAGCTGGGTACACCTGAATAGATGGGCTGCCTGGTTGTCAGTCATCAGTGATGGGATAGTGGATTGTGATGAAGGCATCAATGTGTGTGACACTGCCCTCGGACACATACGGTTAACATTGTCTTGACATGGCGTGGGACTTCCACATCAGCGGATGTATGGTGTATGGCAGTCTCTCCGTGAGCAGCTGTGGGTATTTAGCTGTTAGCCGACACTTGTGTGCCAGTTCCATGGCTATCACGCATTTGTGCTGCAGAAGGGGGGTGCCAGTGTTTGAGCCACATGTTACTCCACATGATGTGTTCATGTGTACTTCAAGTTGCCTCTGCAATCCCAAAAACATGACTATTAAAGGTGTCCCTATGCCTCCAAGGTGCCTCTTCTCAGTCAATGCTGGTGTGTTGGCACGGTGCATCCTGCATGTCTGGCATGGTATTCCCTGATTGTGGCTATGTGTCAATGTGTCGAGTGGCAAGATGCAAGCTGTGTGTGTGTGCTGAGACTGTGTATTGGGCATGAAGTCCATGACTGTGTGGGTAGTGTGACATGTGCCATCCCCATGCATCCAACGTTGTCCAGGCCCCCATTCTCTGCATCCACCGGACTCAAGCTTGCAGGACATGGTTCTGCCACCTGTCTACACGTACCTGGGTGCCCCCCAGGACACGGGCCAGGATCCCTGACCTCTGCGCATGACTGTTGCTGTACTCAATGTGTCTGTCAGCACGGTTGTTCGGCCACCCCCTCAGCTGGTACTGACCATCACGGGTGTGTATGGTGCTCCATGTCTGTCTTGCCTAATAAACTGTGACCCATGTGTCCTGTGCCAGACTCAGGCCCCAGGGTGTGGATGGTTGAAGTGAACAGATGACTCAGGCATGTTTAGACTGTACAAGACACATGTTAGGTGATAATGATACCAGCAGGCATCTACTCTTAATAGTGTGATTTATTATTGGGGGGGGGGGGGCAAAGTGAGGGGCTTTCCGGGATTAGGGAATCCAAAGTTCAGTAGGGGAGTTGGTGTCCTTGCCATAGGAAATCCTCAGAGTCCATGCCACAGTCTTTGTCAACATTGGTCAGCCAGTGACCAGCAGGGCCATGTGGCAGAGAATGTCTCTTGATGCTGTGATGCTGTTGCTCCTGTGGGCCAGGTGCCAGGCCAGGTGTCCTGGGAGATGGTGATGTAGCAGCCACCCTCACGGTCCTTTCCGTGGACGACCCGGCTTCCTGCGGGGAACCTCAGCAGCAGGCCGTGACGACGTCTGGGATGCTCCGTCGGATGTTTCCTCCTCCTCCTCATGATCCCTCCCTGTGGGTGGTGATGTTCTCCGCCTTCTGGCACAGGGAGGGTCGGCCATGGTGTCGGCCATCCGACGGAGTTCAGCGTGAATCCCCTGGGACGCCGTCACTTGCTGAGCCTGTCTGTCCTCCATCCTCCGTTGGTGTAGCTGTAGACAGGCTATTAGCTCCGCATGTTGCTGGGCCTGCTGGACCTTGATCCCCTCGAGGACGGACACAACCTGGGCCATGCCCGTGGTGTCCTGCCGGTATGAGTCCAGGATGTTACGGACATGGGAGAATACCGGATCCCCAGCCAACTGGTCAGGCTCGTGCCTCCGCCGTCCTCCACTCCCACCACCCCTGCCCACTTGCGTCTGGCCTGCACTTGTGGGCACATGGGGTCTCCGGGACCCCTGAGGGGTGGCATTGGCGTTGTCGCCTGCCTCCTCCTGGGTGCCCGGGACACCGTGTCCCTCCTGGCGAGCCTGGCTGCATTTTGGTGTTGGGGCAGGGATCCTGGGTGTCTCCTGGGATGTGGCAGGAGTGGGGGTGGTGGTTGGCACGGTTGTACCTGACGCAGGTGCTGCAGGTGGTTGGACACCAGAGGGGCCAGGTCGGTCGGGGTCGTCCGCAGAGTGGTGAGAGTGGTCGCTGCCGGTGGGATCGGTCTCCTGCAGATCCGGGTCCTGTGAGTGTTCCCCCCCAGTGTTGGGGGGTGCAGCACGACGTTGACCTGTGTGTGAGAGAGAAAATGTTAATTTTGATCCATGCAACATCCATGTTTCATCCGTTACAAAGTTGGCACATTTCCTCTTGGAATTAGGATCTGTCTTGCATTCCACTCACAGTGCACTTGTGCATGTGTGTGTCCCTTGGGCACCAATTTGGCCCCTTTAACTATGTGTGGCACAGTCTTACTTGCTGCGTCAAGTGTGACTGCAGTCAGCAGTGGAGTGTGCATGTGTGCCGAGCTATGCATTTGCGCCTTCCTTGTAGCACTGTACATGTGCACATGGAGTGGATCCACACACTTATATGATGCAGGTGGCTGTCCTTGTGCTCGTGTACAGGTTGTGACATGGCCCTGCGTTTTGCCATGATGAAGAGGGGGGGTTCTGGCACTGGCCACCCTTGTCTACATGCACGCAGTCCACCTGCTGACGAGCAGACATTCCCACACACCACAGGACTGATTTGCTCTCCCTGTGTCTCCCTCCTTCTCTGTCCCCCTCTCCCTCCCTCTCTGTCCCCCTCTCCCTCCCTCTGTGTGTCAGCCTCCTCCCTGTGTCCATCTTCCTGTGTCTCCCTCCCTCTCTGTCCCCCTCTCCCTCCCTCTCTGTCCCCCTCTCCCTCCCTCTGTGTGTCAGCCTCCTCCCTCTGTCCGTCTCCCTCCCTCTCAGTCCCCCTCTCCCTCCCTCTGTGTGTCAGCCTCCTCCCTGTGTCCATCTTCCTGTGTCTCCCTCCCTCTCTGTCCCCCTCTCCCTCCCTCTCTGTCCCCCTCTCCCTCCCTCTGTGTGTCAGCCTCCTCCCTCTGTCCGTCTCCCTCCCTCTCAGTCCCCCTCTCCCTCCCTCTGTGTGTCAGCCTCCTCCCTCTGTCCGTCTCCCTCCCTCTCAGTCCCCCTCTCCCTCCCTCTCAGTCCCCCTCTCCCTCCCTCTGTGTCCCCCTCTCCCTCCCTCTCAGTCCCCCTCTCCCTCCCTCTCTGTCCCCCTCTCCCTCCCTCTGTGTCCCCCTCTCCCTCCCTCTCTGTCCCCCTCTCCCTCCCTCTGTGTGTCAGCCTCCTCCCTCTGTCCGTCTCCCTCCCTCTCAGTCCCCCTCTCCCTCCCTCTGTGTGTCAGCCTCCTCCCTCTGTCCGTCTCCCTCCCTCTCAGTCCCCCTCTCCCTCCCTCTCTGTCCCCCTCTCCCTCCCTCTCTGTCCCCCTCTCCCTCCCTCTCTGTCCCCCTCTCCCTCCCTCTGTGTGTCAGCCTCCTCCCTCTGTCCGTCTCCCTCCCTCTCAGTCCCCCTCTCCCTCCCTCTGTGTCCCCCTCTCCCTCCCTCTCAGTCCCCCTCTCCCTCCCTCTCTGTCCCCCTCTCCCTCCCTCTGTGTCCCCCTCTCCCTCCCTCTCTGTCCCCCTCTCCCTCCCTCTGTGTGTCAGCCTCCTCCCTCTGTCCGTCTCCCTCCCTCTCAGTCCCCCTCTCCCTCCCTCTGTGTCCCCCTCTCCCTCCCTCTCTGTCCCCCTCTCCCTCCCTCTCTGTCCCCCTCTCCCTCCCTCTGTGTCCCCCTCTCCCTCCCTCTCTGTCCCCCTCTCCCTCCCTCTGTGTGTCAGCCTCCTCCCTCTGTCCGTCTCCCTCCCTCTCAGTCCCCCTCTCCCTCCCTCTGTGTGTCAGCCTCCTCCCTCTGTCCGTCTCCCTCCCTCTCAGTCCCCCTCTCCCTCCCTCTGTGTCCCCCTCTCCCTCCCTCCGTGTGTCACCCTCTGTCACCTTGGCCCAGCTTCCTGGGCACACACTGTTAGCAGATCTTTGAGTGGCCCTTGGCCTGTTGATGTGAGTTTGTTTCTGATCTCCAGGCACCCATTTTGTCTGCTGTGTGTCTGTGCGCTGCTGCTGTGGTGGTGTGTGCTGCCACTCTTTCACACTGTTGGCTGTTCATTAGCTGCTGGCATGTGCAAAACAGTGCCTTCACCCCCATGTGTTGATGCAAGGCGTCCGCCATTTGCTGGCAAGTCATTCCTGTGTTGGGACACAGTGTTTGTCTGGCTGTGACCTAGGCCATATGGGCAGAGGGCATTGTTGTCTGCTTTGGAGTCGCACTATGTGATTCTTGGTGCCCAGCCTCCCGCCATCCGGGTTACCGTGTCATGTGTTGTTGTCTTCTGTGGCCTGTGACTTGACATTGTCCAGCTGGGTGCATGGGGCATGGTGGCAGCAGTGGCATGTGCCTGCTCATGGAGTGTGGTTGAGTAATGCGATGGCTTGTGGTGGTTGCGTGCCTGTTATTAATTTTGGTTGTGGTTGCAGTTCCCCCCATGTGAGGTGCGTTGTTTGTGTACTCACCCGGGTCTCGGAGTCCTTCTACTCCTTCAACTGCCTCCACCGGCAGTATGGCCATCACCCTCTCCTCCCAGGGATGGTACTGTACGGCTCTGCGGGAGGGCCCTCCTCCGGTGGCGTTGGCCTGGTCGTGTTCCTCCTGTCTCTTGGCTCTGACCCTCCTCCGCAGATCGTACCACCTGTTCTGGCAATCCTGCTTGGTCCTCCTGGTGTCCGCAACAGCATTCACAGCATCGACGATGGTCTGCCACATGGCTGTTTTGGCTGCCTGGCTGGTGCTTCTGACCAATGTTCCAAAGATCTGTGGCTCGACTCTGAGGATTTGATCAACAAGGACCTCCAACTCTCGGTGACTGAACTTTGGATTCTTGGTAGTGGGCATGGTGAGGGGTGTGGGTGGGGATGGTGTGGGTGTGGGGGGGGTGTGGATGTTGGGGGGGGGTGTGGATGGTTGTGTGTGTGTGTGAATGTGATGAGAGGGTGTTTGTGAGGGTGGTCGTGTGAAGGTGTGCAAGTGTAAGATGTGGTGTTGCTTGTAGTCTGGTTCTGTGGTGTCTGGCAGCAGTGGGTCTGTTGCAAAGGCTCATGGTTTGTGTGTGTGGGCCCTTTTCATTGGTCCATGGGTGGGTGTGGCAGTGTTTGAATTTTGGGTGGGTGTGTTATAAGGAGTGGTGGTGTATTGGGCCTCTGTTTGTTTTTGACAGTTGCAGGTCAGTGATTGTGTTATTTTAGTGGTTGTTGGCCATGTTTAGTGGCTGTGTGCCTTTCGAATGGTGTATTGTTGAGTTGTTTTGTTTTGTCCTTGTTGTGTACGTGCGTTTTGAGCGTGTGTACGGTGTGTACATGGGCCATTTGGTTGTACGATTTTGTCCTTGTGTGTGGCTTTGTAAGACTCGTACATGCGGTTGGGATGTTGGGGCATGGGGTGCGCTCCGTACTTAGGAGGTTGTGTTGGGGGTGCGCCAGGAACGTACTGGGGTGGGGGTACGACTGGAACGTACTGGGGTGTGGGTACGACTGGAACGTACTCGGGTGTGGGTAGACGGGGCTATGACACGTCCTGGGGTGGGGGTGTGGCTCGCACGTACTGGGGTGTAGGTACACGGGGGGTACGACACGTACAGGGGTGGGGGGGTGTACATGGACGGTGGTACGACACGTACTGGGGTGGGGGGGTGTACATTGACGGTGGTACGACACGTACTGGGGTGGGGGGGTGTACATTGACGGTGGTACGACACGTACTGGGGTGGGGGTACGACTGGAACGTACTGGGGTGTGGGTAGACGGGGCTATGACACGTCCTGGGGTGGGGGTGTGGCTCGCACGTACTGGGGTGTAGGTACACGGGGGGTACGACACGTACAGGGGTGGGGGGGTGTACATGGACGGTGGTACGACACGTACTGGGGTGGGGGGGTGTACATTGACGGTGGTACGACACGTACTGGGGTGGGGGGGTGTACATTGACGGTGGTACGACACGTACTGGGGTGGGAGTACGACTGGAACGTACTGGGGTGTGGGTAGACGGGGCTATGACACGTCCTGGGGTGGGGGTGTGGCTCGCACGTACTGGGGTGTAGGTACACGGGGGGTACGACACGTACAGGGGTGGGGGGGTGTACATGGACGGTGGTACGACACGTACTGGGGTGGGGGGGTGTACATTGACGGTGGTACGACACGTACTGGGGTGGGGGGGTGTACATTGACGGTGGTAGGACACGTACTGGGGTGGGGGTACGACTGGAACGTACTGGGGTGTGGGTAGACGGGGCTATGACACGTCCTGGGGTGGGGGTGTGGCTCGCACGTACTGGGGTGTAGGTACACGGGGGGTACGACACGTACAGGGGTGGGGGGGTGTACATGGACGGTGGTACGACACGTACTGGGGTGGGGGGGTGTACATTGATGGTGGTACGACACGTACTGGGGTGGGGGGGTGTACATTGACGGTGGTACGACACGTACTGGGGTGGGAGTACGACTGGAACGTACTGGGGTGTGGGTAGACGGGGCTATGACACGTCCTGGGGTGGGGGTGTGGCTCGCACGTACTGGGGTGTAGGTACACGGGGGGTACGACACGTACAGGGGTGGGGGGGTGTACATGGACGGTGGTACGACACGTACTGGGGTGGGGGGGTGTACATTGACGGTGGTACGACACGTACTGGGGTGGGGGGGTGTACATTGACGGTGGTACGACACGTACTGGGGTGGGAGTACGACTGGAACGTACTGGGGTGTGGGTAGACGGGGCTATGACACGTCCTGGGGTGGGGGTGTGGCTCGCACGTACTGGGGTGTAGGTACACGGGGGGTACGACACGTACAGGGGTGGGGGGGTGTACATGGACGGTGGTACGACACGTACAGGGGTGGGGGGGTGTACATTGACGGTGGTACGACACGTACTGGGGTGGGGGGGTGTACATTGACGGTGGTACGACACGTACTGGGGTGGGGGTACGACTGGAACGTACTGGGGTGTGGGTAGACGGGGCTATGACACGTCTTGGGGTGGGGGTGTGGCTCGCACGTACTGGGGTGTAGGTACACGGGGGGTACGACACGTACTGGGGTGGGGGTACGACTGGAACGTACTGGGGTGTGGGTAGACGGGGCTATGACACGTCCTGGGGTGGGGGTGTGGCTCGCACGTACTGGGGTGTAGGTACACGGGGGGTGCGACACGTACTGGGGTGGGGGTACGACTGGAACGTACTGGGGTGTGGGTAGACGGGGCTATGACACGTCCTGGGGTGGGGGTGTGGCTCGCACGTACTGGGGTGTAGGTACACGGGGGGTACGACACGTACTGGGTGGGGGTACGACTGGAACGTACTGGGGTGTGGGTAGACGGGGCTATGACACGTCCTGGGGTGGGGGTGTGGCTCGCACGTACTGGGGTGTAGGTACACGGGGGTACGACACGTACTGGGGTGGGGGTACGACTGGAACGTACTGGGGTGTGGGTAGACGGGGCTATGACACGTCCTGGGGTGGGGGTTCGACTTGAACGTACTGGGGTGTACCTAGACGGGTGGGGGTATACATATACGGGGGGTACGTGTCGGACGTACGGGGGCTGGGGGGAGTGTTGGGCGCGTATGCGGGCACATGTCTCCATGGTTGCTGTAGGAGTTCGGTGCGGACGGTGTTTTTTCCATACGGTTGTTACCTCGGACGCACGGGAGGGATCGTGATTCCTAGGTCGGACTTGGTTTTTCACGTTTGTATGGTAAATCGTCCGAGGACGTGTCAGACACATTTTCCGACCCGGGGACGTGTGGGGAATGATTCCCAGTGCGGTTCGTATGGACTTTTTACCATGCGAATCGTGATTGCCAGTTCGTACGGCACTTGTACGATTCGTACGGTAAAAAGACCCGATACGAGTCGCACGGGGACATTTTTTACCGGATCGTGATCGGCACCAGAGAGATATGGTAAATAGAAATCGGCTGAACCTGAGCATACCGTTGAAGCTGGGACTCCCGCAACAGTCTTTCCCGAACACCGGAGCCTGGGTGAGTGCACGAAGAGCGACGTGGAGCTGCCGGAGGGCGTTCCAGAGAGCCACTTTCCAGTTCCGGGGCACGAGCAGCAGGGTCAGCGGGGGAGAAACCGATAGACAGAGGGCCACACAAAGCAGCGAGCCGAGCGGGCAGAATAAGACTCTGAACCCAAATCAAACAGCAGGGGAACCGAAAGGAGAAAATAAAGAGCATATTACAACATCAATTTGCAAGCTGTAAACTTAGAACACCCTTGGCTAATGAACTCTAAGAAGGACATTTCGCTACTGATAACTGAGGGAAAAGCGTTTTCCTCTGTTTCACAGATTAACAGAGACCAGGGAGTTTCAGAAAATCTGACAAAATCACAGAACATTACCAACGCAAAAAGCATACCCAGTGGTGGGGCGGGCAGATTGGAGAGAACAGCGCCAGACTTAATTGCAAGCTGTTTTAATCAAGAGGACATTGGAAAGAGCAAAGAGGAGAGACACACCCAAGCAAAACCTAAAACGAGGGTGTATAATACAAGATCCAGGAAAATAGAAAGAAACCCTGATTCAAGTGCAATAACAGAGGCAGAGAAAGACAAAGATCTTGAAGGAGGAGGAAAATCCTCTTATTGCTTAAGGAATCGCAAATTAGTACCACAGTTTGAACCGATAAAAAAGGGTGTGTCTCCAGGAACAACTAAACGAAAACAGAGAGTATTACCTAAACTAGCAGAACTGTCTGAAAATGTTAAATTAAGATCTACGAGATCAAAGCTCTCCACGAATCAAAAAATTAGAGTTACTCCCTCCCTGCGGTCTTACTTTAAGGTTCAACAATCAGTGCAAGTAAGAGGTGGCCATTTCTCTATACAGAGCGAGCCCACTGAACCACCAATAAGCACCGGAGCTCATTTAGACAGATCACCTACACATAAGAAGGACTTAGGCAATGGGAGTGGTGAGGAGACTTCGAAGATTACCAGAAGAGAAAGGTCAACTATCCTGGTTAACGCAACCCCGATAACTATACATTTAATGGAGGTAACATTACCACAAACTAAACCCACAGAGAGACCTATAGAACAAGAAGCATTAGCAACAGCAACAGAGCAAGAATTAATCACAACCGAAAAAGTCATGGAGGTATTTGCTGAAAAAATAATGGCAGCAATGACAGAAAAATTCTCAGTCTCTGAGGAGAATCAAAACAAGATATGCGAAGTATGTGAAGGTTTAGACCAAAAATTAAATGTCTTGGGAGAGAGATTTACCGCAGTAGAAGCAGCAGTGGAATCCCTTAGTAAAAAGGTTAGCACGAATCAAAAAGAAATTCGAAAACTAAACGACAACGAGAAAACAATCAAAGAAAAGTTGGAATCACTGGAAAACCAAGGGAGAAAAAATAACCTTAGGATTTTAAATGTACCGGAAAATATGGAAGGATCGGATATAAAATCGTTTATTGTCTCTCTTCTTGAAGAATTTTTCCCTTGGGCCAAAAGCTGCAACTTGATGGTGGACATTCAGAGGGTCCACAGGGATACTTTCAGAAAAAGTAAAGAAAAGAAAAATCCAAGAAAAATTTTGGTCAATTTTATGACCTACACTCTTAAAGAAAAAATACTGAGTGAGGGTTTAAAAAATGGAACACTAAACAAAGACAACTGGTCATTCAAAATCTGCTCAGATATATGTAAAGCCACACAAGATAGACAGTGGGAATTGGGACAACATATGCAGGAGTTGAAAACATTGGGGGCAACTGTCCAGATGAAATTCCCAGCAGCATTAAGAATCATGTGGCGAAACAAAATGCACAATATTAGAGAACCTCAAGAAGCAGAAAACCTTATAAATCAGATAAAAGATCAGATCCAAAGGGAGAAATCAAATTAATTTAAACACAAGAGATATCCCTCCAGAATAATCTAATCGAAGACGGAAAGAAAATCTTAAAACATTTTTAAGTAAGAAAACTGGTGAACCGGAGCTCGATTCGGGTGGAAAATTCCATCCAAAAGAAGAAGGGAGGCTTCCTCAGTGGGGGAAAAACGAACCTCGCAGAAACACTATAATGTAAAAAGAAATACACGGGTGGGGAGCAAATTAGGGAAAAAATCTAGAAAAAATATCGTCATAAACCAAAAATGGAGTCAAAAGGATGTCAAACAAAATACATACAAGAATGCCTTAACACAGCCCTCTCTATAAAACTCTTTAAGAAGAAATGACGAGAGAAAAAACAGTAAATGTTCTCTTATGGAACGTTAATGGACTAAGAACTCCCAACAGAAGGAGAAAAATTATGGAATATATAAAAGAGACAGAGAGTGAGATTATTATACTTCAAGAAACTCACCTTGTTAGTACTGAGTGGGAACAGATAATAAAAAGATTAAATTGGGTAGAAACATGTATATATACTACCCAAGACTGTAATGTGAAGGGGGTAGCAATTATCTTAAAAAAATCCTTAAAGGCAAAAGTGATAAGTAAGAAAGTAGACTATAAAGGAAGATGGGCCATAGCGAAAATAAGAATAGAAGGAAACATACTTAACATAGTAGGATACTATGGCCCAAACATAGATGACCCTACTCCTCTCCAAAATCTATACTCGGAACTTCTATCAACATCTGATCCCATAATAATAGGAGGAGACTATAATATAATACTGGATCCAAAAAAAGATAGATCACCCCCAAACAAACACCTCAACCTACCCAAGATTAGGGAATGGCTAAGCATATACAAAAAAGATTTAGATTTGGAAGATATGTGGCCACAAAAAGGAGATAAAGTATATCCCTTCACCTTCCACAATAAGAAATTAGGACACAAATCAAGGATAGACTTTTTCCTCTTAAATAGGTCCTTACAGAATATAGTTAATTGTATTGAACACATTCCTGCACACTTATCTGACCACTCAGCGGTAAAATTAACTTTGCTTCTTCCCAAAGATATAACTCCTTCTAGATGGACAGTAGATCGATCTTTACTACACAACCAACAATACATCAGCCAGCTAGAAACGGTTTCACTACACTATTTTGAAGACAATGCAACAGGCACCTCAAAACAAACAACCTGGGACGCTTACAAAGCCGTGATAAGGGGTAAATTACTCAGCTTAGGAGCACATAAAGTAAAAGCTAAGAAACTGGAAATCAACAAAATGGAATTAGACATTAAAAATGCGGAGTTACAACTAGAGAACGAAACCTCCCCAGAAAAAAAGGAAGATTTAGAGATAAAACATCGAAGATTAAAAGAAAAGCTAGCAAATTATTTAGAAACCATTGTGAGAGAAAAATGGGAAAACAGTAAACTAGCAAATTATGAATATGGGGAAAGGTGCGGAAAACTATTGGCATGGAAAACAAAATGTGAACAATCTAGGAATAATATACCATGCATCCAGATATCAGAACAATCACTAGAAACATTCGAAGATAATATAATAAGACAGGAGTTCTCAAAATTTTACTCTGGCATATATAAAGAAGATATAAATCCAACCAAAGAACAAATCGGTAAATATTTAGAAGCTATTCCCCTTCCAAAATTAACAAATGAAGAAAAGACAGAGATAAATCAAAGGATTAAACCTGAGGAAGTCAGAGAAGCGATAAGCAATCTAAAAAGAGGAAAAGCCGCTGGGCCAGATGCCCTTCCAAATGAATTCTATATAACACTAAAAGAGCACCTAGGTAATAAACTAACAGACCTAATGAATAGCATATATATAGATCATGAAAAGATCCCAGATTCCTGGAACGATGCGATAATCAGTATTATTTTAAAGCCCGGGAAAAACCCCAAAACATGCGAGTCATATAGACCAATATCGCTACTTAACTGCGACTATAAAATTTTCACACTAGTCATAGCAAAACGACTCGCTAAGGTTATGCCTGGATTGATTAATTTAGATCAGAAAGGATTTATAAAAGGGCGGCAAATTCATGAAATTACTCATGAGTTGTTTGCAGCAATTGATATCGCCACCTCCAAAAAACTTCCCCTCACTATAATCACCTACGACGCCGCTAAAGCGTTCGATAGGGTAAATTGGGCTTTCCTAAACGAAGCAATAGGAAAATATGATCTGGGGGAAAGTGTCGCTCATGCGATAAAAGAAATATACAAGAATCCAAGGGCTAAAATAATAGTCAACGGCAATCTGACTAACAACATTAAAATACAACGTGGTACAAGGCAAGGTTGCCCGTTGTCGCCGTTACTTTTTAATCTTTATATCGAACCACTGGCCACTCTGATTAGGGACCACCCACAGATCTCTGCTTTTAAACATCAAAACTGGTCAAAGAAAATAGCATTATATGCTGATGACTTAATGGTATTTACAACAAGCTACGAAAGTGCCTACCGAGCATTGGATAAGATGATGAGTGACTTTGGTAAAGTCTCAGGCTATCTAACAAACAAAGAAAAAACTGAAGCAATGAGCAGGAATTGTAATCCACTTTCACCGTATAGTAGGGACAAACTAAAATATCTAGGAATCACCCTGGTAAAAGAAATGGACAAAGTCCCGCAACTAAATTTAACGATAATTGCTAAAGAAATGAGAAGACTACTTAAAACATGGTCAAGCCTACCATTAACTTTCCTGGGAAGATCCAATGTAATAAAAATGTCTATTATCCCAAAATTCACATACCTTTTCAATACCATACCATTGGATTTTAAAAAAGAACTCATGAAGAAGATTCAAGGCGAAATTGCAAGTTTTATCTGGGCCTCAAAAGGAACGAGAATAGCCTGGAGTAAACTCAGGAGGAAGAAAGATCAAGGAGGGATAGCTAGTCCTGATTTATTTGAATATTATAGATCCTTCCAATTTAAGAATTTTAGATCATTATTGAGAAAGTATCAAGACTACCCAAATTTCTTGCAAAACATGACCGAGAAAACAGACCACTTCCTGTTTAAATTCGGACATCCAACATTTTTCAAAAAAATAAAACTGAAGATTTTATATAACGCTGCTAGACTTTGGTTCCAAATAAGAAGCTCAGTAAATATACCGTATTACAGTACAAAATCACCAATATGGGATTCTCCAGGGTCACCGGAATGCTTAAAAGACTCTTTAGCAGTGCCACTTAAAGCAGCAGGAATAGTACTATGGGGACAAATATTAAAAGGAAATGAGATAATCCCATGGAACTTGCTATATGAACTAACAGACGGTAAGATATCGAAATTTAAATATTACCAGCTATCAAATTGGGCCAAGTCGCTACAAGAGAAAAATACCGGAAACGAGACACTTGAAAGCGAAATGATAAGAACCACACTAATAAGCAAAGAAATATCAAAGTGGTATTGGACACTTATTGAATCAGGAGAGGAAGATTTCTCAATCCCGGAAAAATTTTGGAGGAAAGACATACCAGATCAAGAGATAGATCTACAACTGATATGGCAAGAATCTATGGGGAAATGCTGGTCCTGTATAAAATCAGCACCATTAAGAAGGAATCACTTGTTTACAGTTCACCGGGCTTACTGGACCCCAAAGAAACTGTCTAAATTCAAAGGATCCAATATTAAGCTCTGTCCCAAGTGCGGAGAAGCAAGAGCGGATGACATCCATATGTTTCAAAAATGCCCCGCAATAACCAACTATTGGGAGGAGATTGGTAAGACAGTGAATACGATACTAAGAACCAACATAACTGTAAGTACCTCTCTCATTTTTTTTGGGATACACAGTAACACAGGTGCTGATAGAAATAAGTTAAATAAAAAACAGGAAAATTTACTCTTTGTATTAATGCTATTAGCCCGGAGAGAAATCTGCATTAATTGGGTTAAACCGGTCGCTCCAAGTTACACAAACTGGTTAAATTACACCATTAAAATCAACAACCTCGATAGAAACAGGGGCTATACGAAGAGAACAAATTTTTGGGAAATTTGGGAACAACATTTTCAAAGTAACTAAAATCTTTTACTGGGTCATGAACAACAAATCCAATTATTAACGCGATAAACCATAATACGAGGCAGAAATGATTTCTGTCGAGTAGTCAAACTGGCTAGCTCCCCCCCACCAACCAATGGTAATATTGGAAATGATAAAGGGTAAGTGGAGAAAAACTGATGGATCAAAACAATGAAAGGGATACTCCCCAAAAATGCAATCTCGGAAAGTGATGGGGCTGTGAAGGCAAAGATTAACAAAAAAGATCATCAGACTCCAGAAACCTCCTTATCTATACAATCGCAAAATGAGGTTTAAAAAAACAACAAAAAAAACTAATACAACCTAGTCTGATTATTAATACTAAGGAAATCACACAGGTTAATGGAAATAATATCTTACCTATAAACGTACTACCTAGTTTTACTACAAAGTCTTTAATAACTGATATTTTCTTACTAATCTTCTCCCAAACACCTTCAACCTCCAGTGATACAATTGCGTCATGCAATTCTGTAATATTCTTAATATAAATTTTCAAATTTCTACTTTCGTCAGGTATGTAAGCATAACAATGTTGAACTTTCAGCATTTCACAGACTCCGCCCTCTTTAGCCAATAGAATATCAAGGGCAAGTCGATTTTACATTACCATAGCACGCAAGGCAACCATTTCGGTATTTACCAATAAGAATCCTCCAGCGGTGCTTGTTGACAAGCGATCCACTACTGTTGAAAGTTTTCTCATTTTGTTCGCATTCAGAGATATTCCCACTGCGGGTATCAATGCTCCAAAAATGTCACCCACAATTTCAGCACAAGATTCTATCTTACTACGTGCTAAATGATTACCTAAACTATGTACACCATCTTCTCCTCTATCCATGTGAAAAATCTTTGGAAAAACCAGGCCAACATAACATGTGCCATACCAATGGTCTGGCAAACGATAATATGCCCTGTTCCCACAAATGAAATACAGTCCTGGAAAGACTGGATCTCTTCCACCTTTAAATCCCCATCCTCCCATGATCCGGTATGTATCATGGCACTCACTATTCCCTAGAAAATAATTGTCATACGCCGTCTGATTCCTTCTTATACACAATTTCCCTTTCTGAGGCCAATCTAAAGCCATAGTTGGACTCGATTCCCCTCTTAAATGTTTCTCCGTTTCTACATCCCAAACCATTTTCTCCACTTTCCCTTCTGAGACTTTCCTTTGCATTTTCAATCTCCTTTCTTCAACCATATCCAAAAATGTCTTCTCCTCTTATCTTAAAATGCAAGTCAAGTTATTTCTAAATATATATTCTAACGTTAGTTCATTTGTCTCTAAGAAAAATTCACCTAATACTTTTGCAGGTTTTACTTTGTTTAGTTTGTTAATTGCTGGTACTTGTGAAAATATAGTATCTACATCTGAAAAATAATACTCTAATTTACCTGTTTGATAAAACAAGCTAGCTATTACACTACATGTTATTCCATATGTTACAGGAAGGTGATGAAAAGTCACTCCTTCAGATACAGATGCAGGTAATTGCATAGAAACGTAGCAATCCCTTACGTCCATTGTTTTTACATATTCATACAACAGCTTTGAAAACACATTGTTAGAAAAATCTGTTATTGACCTGTCTTTATGTAAATAGTTTTTATCTATTCTAGTTGGAACTACCTTTTGAACTTTCCCTATATTAGTTATGTTATCACTATGTCCTTCTAATGTATCTACAGTAACTATAAATGAAATTAGTAGAGCAAGAATACTCCAAAGAAGCATTAATAATCCTGTACAACAACAACACATTTTGCACCATCTTCTAAGGAAGGTACATCTACTTTTGCTACTTTATATGTTTGTCATCTTTCTAAAATGAGCCGTGTCTTTTGACTTAGCCTCTTCTACTTCACAACTAGTTTCTAACCCTAGGCTTCTAAGCACCTACGTGGTTCTACCAGTTTTTGTCTTTTTCAGTATTTTATAGTTTTTCCATCAGTAACTTTCTTGTCTCATTCAGTTTGGCATCTCATCATCTTTCACCTTCCCATCGTTTTCAACATACAGGTTGTCCTGAACATCCGCTTGTTCTCCAATATCGGACAAGATAACTCTCAGGATTTCCGATTCTTCGTCTTCCTCAACCACTTCCGGTACAACCACCTCTGGATTTCCTTGGCTATCCGCCTCTTCCTTCACTTCAGGCAGGGCCACACATGTCCATTCCGGTGATTTATACTTCTGGTTAGGTTTTCTTGTTCTTTTGCTTTCTTTGACTACTGTCTGTTCTTCTTCTTTCGATTTTCCCTGACTCGTTACTTCATTCACCTGTTCAGCTCTTGGCAAATTTACACGTGTCAGCCGATATCTCAGTCCCTTTATTTTGTTTGGCCACACCTCGTCTTTGGCCGCTCTTTTCAATTTACTCCCTTTATCATTCTTTTCAGTTCTCCAAGCTCTCTTTCTCAGAACTCGGCCTTCTGGTATCTCGTCTTCGCTTTCCTCAGATTCTGTTTCAACTTGTTTTTTACTTTCAACGAGTTCTTTTTCCACCTCTTTTGTTTTCCCTACTTCTGTCCCTCCTCGAATCTCCGTCACCCAATCTTACTGCTGACTACTTGTCCCTGCTTCTAACTGGATGTTGGAGTTCCCTACACCTCCTCGGGGGTCTTCCGCAATAATCTTTCCCTCTCTCTCTGTATCTGGCACCTGTTCATCTAAAGGTGTTGTTTCAGGTGGAATTTATCTCAATCTTTCATCCTGTACTCCCTTCTCACAGATTTCTTTTATTGTCTCTCCACTGTCCTTTTCTTTGTTCTTCCTTTGTTCTTTCTTGGCTGAATGGGCTCTTTGTTCTGTCTCTGAGTCTGAACTGGATTCAGAAATCTGCAATCTTTTCCTTAGGGAGTTGCTTCTGGGGACCAAAGTTAACCTTGGATCTGTCTCCCCGCTTTCAGAGTTTTCTCCTTCTTTATCCTTTGGCTCTCCGTCATCTGACTCAGTACTGGATTCTGATTCATCAAAATACTCCTTTTCTTTACAGTCAACTGGATTTGGAATTCTCAAGGTATGACTTGCATGGATCCAGTTCTTCAATCCAGCGCACTTCACAGCTGCTGTTGTAGTCAAGATGACTTGCCTTGGTTTTCCCCACCTGGGAACCAAACAGTTTCTTCTTCTGCGCATTTTTATCCTTACCCAGTCCCCTGGGCATAGATCATGAGCTGGCTTCCAGTAGTTCTGTCTGTATTGATCTAATAGTCATGAGTACTAGAGGCAAGACATCGGGCCATTTCATTCCTGTGGCTAAACACATTTTCTTCCCTATTCTGTTTTTGATAGTACCATTCATTTGTTCTACTACACAAGAAGCCTCTGGTCGGTAGGCACAATGCAGTTTTTGTCGTACATTCAATGCTTCACAAATCAATTTTATGATCTCATTATGGAAATGCCCTCCTCTGTCTGATTCAATTGTTACTGGGAATCCAAACCTAGGTATAAATTCCCTCAACAATAACTTTGCCACTGTCATTCCATCATTTCTTCTTGTTGGGAACGCCTCTACCCACCTGGAGAATAGGCATACCATTACCAAAACATACCTCAACCGGTTACAAGGAGGCATCTCAATGAAATCTACTTGCATTCTTCTGGTGAAAGGTCCTCCCTCTCGACCTATTGTTCCTAGACTCACCACTGTCTTTCTTCCTGGATTGTACTGTTGACAAATTAGACATCTTTGACAGATACTTTCCGCCACAAGCCTAAACTTGGCATTATACCAAGTCTGTTTAAAAGACCCAATCATGGCGTCTCTCCCTATATGTCCCTAACCATGATACATCCGTGCCATGGCAGACATCATGCTATCAGGCATTACTGGTCTTCCATCTCGATAGACCCACACATGATCTTTCTCTCTTGGTGCACATCCTGCTTTTACCCACTGTTTTACTTCTTCCTCTCCTGCTTCTTCCTGTAATTGTCTTACCTCATCCCATGTTCCCACAGTGCTAGTAAACATTGGGAAACAAGAAACCAATTCTCTTTCCTTTGCCCGATTGATTAAATTCTGATTATGTGCACAATACTGTGCCATGTCATTGGCAAATTTATTTCCAGTGGCAATATAATCACCACTGCGACTATGAGCAGCACATTTTACCACAGCCAATTTCCATGAGCAGCTGTATTGTCTCAAGCAACCTTCCAACCACCTCAGCATTCTTAATGGGAGTCCCACTTGAGGTCAGGAAACCTCTTTGCAGCCAAATTTGGCCGAAATCATGGACCACCCCGTAGCCATACTGGCTATCAGTTATCACAATCACTCTCACACTTTTCCCAATCTTACAGGCACTGGTCAGGGCAATAAGTTCAGCTACTTGGGCCGACCTTACTCCTAGTGGACTAGTTGGACCCTAGGGACCCTCAGGATTCAAGGGGACTTAAACTCCCAACTTAAAACAGCCACAGGGCGTGTTTACACAGTGGTGAAGGGAGGGGATGGGGTCTGAGGTGACGTGTGAAAACATACCCTGTGGTGCGTTTTAAGTTGGGGAATAATTCCCCTTCAATCCTGAGAGCCCCAGGGGGCCAACTAGCCCACCAGGTGCTTCCTTAAGCGCCACTGCGCTGTGTTTCAGAGAGGTGGCCCAGGCCGTGCCCCTTTTTACACCTCTCTGCAACGTAGCTCTGTGGCGCTTACTGGAGGTACCTAGTGGGCTAGTTTGCTAGTTGGACCCAAGGGACACTCAGGATTCAAGGGGACTTTATTTCCCAACTTAAAACGGCACCGGGCGCGTTTACACAGTGGTGAAGAGAGGGGATGGGGCCTGAGGTGACGTGTGAAAACACGCCCTGTGGCGCGTTTTAAGCAGGGGAAGTAATTTCCCTTCAATCTTGAGGGCCCCTGGGGGCCAACTAGCCCACCAGGTGCTTCCAGTAAGCGCCACTGCGGTGTATTTCTGAGAGGTGGCCCAGGCCATGCCCCTTTGTACACCTCTCTGCAACGCAGCTCTGTGGCGCCTACTGGAGGTACCTAGTGGGCTACTTGGACCCTAGGGACACTCAGGATTCAAGGAGACTTAATCTCCCAAATTAAAACTGACACAGGGCGCGTTTACACAGTGGTGAAGGGAGTGGATGGAGCCTGAGGTGACGTGTGCAAACACGTCCTGTGGCGGGTTTTAAGATGGGGAAATAATTCCCCTTCAATCCTGAGGGACCCTGGGGGCCAACTAGTCCACCAGGTGCTACCAGTAAGCGCCACTGCGCTGTGTTTCTGAGAGGTGGCCCAGGCCGGGCCCCTTTTTACACCTCTCTGCAACGCAGCTCTGTGGCGCTTACTGGAGGTACCTAGTGGGCTACTTGGACCCTAGGGACACTTAGGATTCAAGGGGACTTAATCTCCCAAATTAAAACGGACACAGGGCGAGTTTACACAGTGGTGAAGTGAGGGGTTGGTGTAGGAAAGTGGCTCTATATATACTGGACCAAAGCAAGGTACAGTGTGTATAGAGTCCCCAGTCCCCAGAGGTTTGGCATAGGTTAAAGTTAGATATAACCTTACTCTGTAAAGTGGTAGCTTGGTCGAGCAGTTAGGCAGTATCAGAGGACAGTGTAAAGCATTTGTTGTACACACTTAGTCAGCAAATGGTCTCACACACTCAAGAACTGAACTCTAGGCCAATTGTTTTGTATCAAAAGATATAGTTGTTTTATTTTAGAACCAACAAGGTCTAGCTAAAACAGGCAAGTAATTACGTTTTTATCGTTGGCATGATTTTTAGAGAATATTTGTAAGTTTCAAAAATCCACACTTTACAAACTTTTTCAGCAAAAAGCAGGCAATGATATCCTATGGAAGGAAATTCAAGTTACTGGTAAGTACGGTTAGAATTACATTTCAGGATCAGTACTGGGCTCAAAGATGCAGCACTGAGGTCTCTCCTGATAACAGGTGAGTAAATCGGAATTCGTAGTTTGGCTGATTTTAGAGGAATATTTGCACGTTTCAAAAATCAACACTTAGAAGAATTTCCAAGTGAAACCAGTCAATGTTAGCCTATGGAAGAAAAGTGAGTTATCGGCTTTTACGTAACTACTCGACTGGCAGAGTTAAGGTTCTGGTCATAGACTCAGGGGTCTCCCAGGGTCAGCTAGGTACAGTTGGTACTCAGCGGCACAGGGGCAGCCGGGTGCAGAGGTAGTTAGGCCCAATGTTATCCAATGAGAGGGGGGGCCTTTGGTTGATGGCTGCTGGCTAGCAGGCCAGGCGGCTGTGGGAGCTGAGCTCCTGGTCACTTGCTCAGGGCAAATGGGGAAGTAGGATAGGACAAAGGTTGCACTGCCAGGGGCACTCGGGCGGCTGGGTGCAGGGTGCTTTTGAGCCGTCGGGCGCTCAATGTTATTCAATGGAGATCTATAAAAGGGAACAAAGGCTGCAGGCTCGGGGACGGTGGATCTTCTAGAGCGACAAACACTTCGAGGGGTAAGTTGGGATCTTGGAGGGTAGGTAGGCACCCAGGAGTTGGGCACAGGGGGCCGGGGCCGCCGGGTGCAGGGGTGTCTTTGGACATCGGGAAATCTTACCCTCTGCTGGTCGCAGTTGGAGGGGTCCCTGGTTCGGAGTCTTCAGGCGTGGTCTGGGTCGTCGAGGAGGGTCCTTGGGCACTGGATTCCAGGTCAGAATCGCCGGGGGGACATCCTCAGGGTCTTTGTCCACTTGGGCACATGCCGGGCTCGGCGGGTGCAGAGTGGGCTGGATTCGCGGTTCCTGGCTGGCACCAGGGGTGTTGCTGTTTGAGCAGAGCCACTGCTCATGGGAGTCCCAGTCTCTAAGAGGGTCAAGGCAGGCAGGTCCTCCGGGGTTCTTGAGGTTGCTGTCCAAAGGAGACACCGGAATTTAGCAGGAGCAGGTTCAAGGATCAACAGGCCTGTAGGGCTGGGGCCAAGTCAGTTGGTGTTGTCCTCTTGTTAGCAGCTGTACGACAGGTCTTCATCTTCTTCTTGGTCTTCTTTCTTGTTTCTAAATCTGGATCTGAGGAAGGAAGGTTCAGGGTGCCCCTAAATACTAAATTTAGGGGCGTTACAGGTAGGGGAAGGGCAGGGACCAATAGATCCCTGTCCTGGGGTGAGTACACCCCCTATGCTGCTCCTCTCCTGTGGGAGGGGGGCAGGAGCCTATCTCTGATTGGGCAGGGCTACCCATCCTCAAGATGGCCGGGGCCTGGAGTTATGCTTCACCTCGCCTCTCCCACCTGAGCGGTGGAGTTGGCACAGGCTGGCACACCTCCTTTCCTCACCTAGGGTTTCCTGCCAGCCTTCCCGCCAGAGTAGGGGTCAGAACCGGTGGGGGCCAGTTGCAAAGTACAGCAAGTGGTCTGGAGAAGCTCACAAAGGCGGTATGCCTTTGAAGCTTCCCCCTGCCCATCCTGGGGGAGGAGACCTAGCACCTCGCCCAGAATGTGCATTGTTGTAGGCCTAGGAGAGCGGGGGCTCTCCACCCAGGGGTCCAGCAACATGTCTTCTGTGTGGAAGCCTAGGCAGCCTCTAAGACAAGACGTGGATTGTAGGTTAGGTTTCAGGGGGCATCTCTAAGATGCCCTCTGTAGTGCATTTTACATTAAATCCCACACCGGCATCAGTGTGGATTTAATGTGCTGAGAAGTTTGATATCAAACTTGTCAGTCTTCAATGTAGCCATTATGGTGCTGTAATGACAACCTCCCAGCACCATATACTCTTAATGGCATCACTGCACATACAGTGCCCAGGAATGGCCCTGGGTACTGTAGGAGCACAGGGATCATGCACCTGTGCCCACACCACTGGCATAGGGCACCTAGCTAGAGGGGTGACTGATGTATGCCAGGGCAGTGGGTTTGTGGGCATGGCACACGTCCCTGTGTGCCATGTCGACTCTTTATTTAGTTCTGCACCGGACACTCAGTCTGCATAGACAGTGTGTGGGTGTCAGGGTGCAGGGCCCCTAAGGGTGGCACAATAAGTGCTGCAGCCCCTAGGGGTCTTCTCTGGTCACAATGCCCTGGGTACCTAGGGTACCATTTACCAGGGGCTGACATGTGGCCAGAGATGCCAACTGGGTTTCAGCTTCAATACAGTTTTAGGGAAGGAACACAGGCACTGGGCACCTGGTTGGCAGGAGCCCAGGGCACACTCAGTCAAAGCACATCAGCAATTCAGCAAAAAGTGGCGGCATACCATGCAAGAAAGATGGCACTTTCTCACAGATGGGGCCTGAGGTGACGTGTGCAAACACGCCCTGTGGCGGGTTTTAAGATGGGGAAATAATTCCCCTTCAATCCTGAGGGTCCCTGGGGGCCAACTAGTCCACCAGGTGCTTCCAGTAAGTGCCACTGTGCGGAGTTGCACAGAGGTGGTCCAGGCCATGCCCTTTTTTACACCTCTCTGCAATGCAGCTGTGTGGCACTTACTGGAGGTACCTAGTGGGCTACTTGGACCCTAGGGACCCTCAGGATTCAAGGGGACTTAATCTCCCAAATTAAAATGGCCACAGGGCGCGTTTACACAGTGGGCAAGGGAGGGGATGGGGCCTGAGGTGACGTGTGCAAACATGCCGTGTGGCACGTTTTAAGATGGGGAAATAATTCGCCTTCAATCCTGAGGGCCACTGGGGGCTAACTAGTCCACCAGGTGCTTTCAGTAAGCGCCACTGCACTGCGTTACAGAGAGGTGGTCCAGGCCGTGCCACTTTTTACACCTCTCTGCAACTTAGTTCGGTGGCGCTAACTGGAGAGACCTGGTGAGCTAGTTGGACCCAAGGGACACTCAGGATTCAAGGGGACTTTATCCCCCAAATTAAAACGGCCACAGGGGGTGTTTGCACATGTCAGCTCAGCCCCCCCTTCCTTCACCAGTGTGCAAACGCGCCCTGAGGCGCGTTTTAAGAGGTAGTTTTAATCCCCCTGCCCTATTATGTACTAGGGGCTTACAGAGGAGGTCATTCTAATCACAGCGGTACCCCAACTCATAGTGTTCCCTAGTGTATGTAGGTGTTTTAACTCTAGAACTGGTTAGTCAGAGTCAGTTACCACCAGTACCCATCTGAATTTTTTTTTAAAACTGCACCAAAACCCAAACACTTATAAATTCACCCAGGTACTCTCCTTGCAGTATTCTAATCATTCAGTCACTACTCAAGTACTCATGCACTGAGCCAGGCCTTAGCACATGGACTGCTTCAAACCCCTATCGACTATGCATGCAGTCCTCTAACCACCTACACACTTGTCTTTCACACCTTGAATTCCCCAGTCAGTATACATACACTTCCAGCAAACACCCTGTCAATCCCTTTGCACTTCTCTAGTGACCCATTCCGCACCATGTACTAATCCATTCACTGCGCGAAAACCCAAACACTTATAAATTCACCCAGGAACTCACTCTCCTTGCAGTACTCTTAATCATTCAATCAGTACCCAAGTACTCATGCAGTGAGCCAGGCCTTAGCACATGGACTGCTTCAAATGCCTATACACTAAGCATGCAGTCCTCTAACCACCTACACACTTGTCTTTAACACCTTTAATTCCCCATTCAGTATACATACACTCCAGCAAACCCCCTGTCACTCCCCTTGCACTCCTCCAGTGACCCATTCAGCACCATGTACTAATCCATTCACTGTGCCAAAACCCAAACACTTATAAATTCACCCAGGCACTCTCCTTGCAGTACTCTAATCATTCAGACAGTACCCAAGTACTCATTCACTGAGCCAGGCCTTAGCACATGGACTGCTTCAACCACCTATACACTATGCATGCAGTCCTCTAACCACCTACACACTTGTCTTTCACACCTTCAATTCCCCAGTCAGTATCCATACACTTCCAACAAACACCCTGTCACTCCCCTTGCACTCCTCTAGTGACCCATTCAGCACCATCTACTAATCCATTCACTGCGCCAAAACCCAAACACTTATAAATTCACCCAGGCACTCTCCTTGCAGTACTCTAATCATTCAGACAGTACCCAAGTACTCATTCACTGAGCCAGGCCTTAGCACATGGACTGCTTCAAACACCTATACACTATGCATGCAGTCCTCTAACCACCTATACACTTATCTTTCACACCTTCAATTCCCCAGTCAGTATCCATACACTTCCAGCAAAACACCCTGTCACTCCCCTTGCACTCCTGTAGTGACCCATTCAGCACCATGTACTAATCCATTCACTGCGCCAAAACCCAAACACTTATAAATTCACCCAGGAACTCTCCTTGCAGTACTCTAATCATTCAGTCAGTACCCAAGTACTCATCCAGTGAGCCAGGCCTTAGCACATGGACTGCTTCAAACTCATATCCACTATGCATGCAGTCCCCTAACTAACCAACACACTTATAGTTCTGCACTTATACATTCAACAAAAAACCAATATTTCAGTATTTTAAAAACATTTTTATTTCCATTTATATAAAAAAAATATAATGTAATTAAAAAAAATAAAATATGTAAAAATACACAGTTAAAAAACTAGAAAATCAATATAAAAAATACATATAACTATTATTACATTTAAAAATTATCATTTAAAAAACCTTCGAAATTCACTGAAAAAACCATAGGTTTCAGACTTGTTACAGTTAGGATTTAGCATTTTAAAAACCTTAGAAATTCACTGAAGAACCATAGGTTTCAGGGCTGTTATAGTCAGCTGGACATTTCACTCGTACAAAACCATTGAAATTCCTCCGTTATTGTTAGTTCTGCGAACTAAAACTCGCGCGCCCGCAATCCACTACGGATGATGTCACATATTACATCATTCATGACATGGTCAGTGACATCACTGATGACATCACTGATGACATCTCAAATGACATCACTGATGACATCATCCAGTGAATGTGGTTTGGTTCGTTATTTAAATATGTATTATATATATAGCATGCTAATGCTAATTCCTAACTATAACATGTCTGAAACCTATGTTTTTTTCAGTGAATATATATAGATATTTATATAAATGTATATATATATATACATCACTTCACTGTGCACCAGTATCAACCATCAAGATGGGATAAGGGCTATCCAATATTATTTAAACAGAAGACCCCCAGAACAAGATCAACACAACAAAATGCTAATTCAAATGATTGAGTATTGTTTACACAACAATATTTTTATCTTTCAGAGTTCTCTATTCCAACACATTCGTGGAGTAGCTATGGGGGCCAGCTTTTCCCCCAGCTATGCCTGTTTGCATATGGGCTGGTGGGAAGAGCTGGTCCTCAAAAACAAATATGAGCCTACTCTTCGTAAAAATGTAAAACTGTGGCTGAGATATATCGACGATTTGTTTGTGGTTTGGGACGGTACAATAGCCGAAGCTAAAGAGTTTGTCAATATTCTGAACACTAATGACCTCAATCTAGAATTTACTGCCAACATAAATCTTGAAAAAGTCATCTTTCTAGATGTAGAAATTTACATCAATGAGGGAACACTAGTTACAAAAGCATACAGAAAACCCACAGTGTTACACGCCTCTAGTGCCCACCCTCAACACCTAATCCAAAGTATCCCCTATGGTGAAATGATAAGGCTGCGGAGAATCTGTAGTAATTCTAGCGATTTATTGACGGCACAGCAAGCCAGTAAAGACAGATTCTTAGAGAGGGGGTACTCTCAAAAATGCATTGGCAAGGCAATTCAAAAAAGCATGAAACACACTAGGGCCCAATTGCTCTTAGCCAAACCGCTACCTATCGAACCTAATAGGTTATCTCAAAATGCTGACACCCAAAATGGCGATTTCAGGATTATTTTGGGCTACAGTCAACAAGAAAAAGAAATCTATCAAATCATTAAAAGAAATTGGCCTATTCTAACTAACGATCCAGTGATAGGCCATTTGTTGCCCAAAAAACCGACCATAACCTACAGTAAAGCACCTTCAATGAATGATGAACTGGTTCAGAATAACCCCATTGATAAACCGCAAAGCAATTGGCTCTCCAGCAGAAAAGGCTTTGTTAAATGTAGAACATGCAAGGCCTGTTTGAATGGTATAAATAAAACATCTTACGCCACACCCTTTAATTCGCACGAAATCAAAATTGACAAGGCCCTAACTTGCAAAACGGATCACGATGTCTATGTTCTCGAATGTCCCTGTGGTTTGAAGTATGTGGGCAGCACAAAACTTCAGGGACATAAAAGAATATTACAGCACATCCGGGCGATTAAGAACGCTGATCAAACATACCCAGTGGCCCGCCACTTCAAAGACATGCATCAATCAGATCCCAAGTTTCTAACTTTCTATGCGATTGATGCTATACCCATTACTAAAAGAGGTGGCGACAGGGAAAAGGCCCTGCACAGACTTGAAACTAGATATATTTTGGAATTAGATTCCAAGCATCCGGGAGGCCTTAACATGACCGAAGACCTCCACACATATCTCTAGTTTTATTAGGCCCGATTTTACATTACATTAAGGTATTATACCAATAACAACAAAGTATTAGCAAAAACATCAAACATCTAGGCAGCTGATCTTTTGAGTCACGTACCAACACAACCATTATGGTGCTTATTAGACTATATCAAATGTTTTTAACTCCATTGTCTATTATTATTCATATAATAGAAAATGCTATTTTACACCTGCACGTTATTTATATTTACATATTTTCTTAACACTTTTTTGGGGTGAATAACAATGCCTTTTAATTCTGCAATCGCCTTGAGAACCAAATATTATTGTAAACCCTGACCTATAAAAAAAATTTCCATACCTACAAGGGAAAAACATAATGCTCTAAAAAAATGTCTTTTAACTATTTAAGAGTGTTTTTATGTAAACAGCAAACAATGAGCAGCAGTTTATCACGTGGGGTAAAGTACCTATTTTACATCAAGATTTGAAATGTTTGGTAACATAAGGTTTCTTTTATGAGGCATTGAAGCCAGAATTTTAAAGAAACCAGTAAACTAAGGTCAAATCTGTTTTACTTGCCATCTTTGCACAGTTCATCTTAATGGTATTTGCACACAAATATATGTTCTATTTGCACTGCTTTGCTATTTTGCACAATGTTGGCGTTTTTGGGTCTCTAATGGACACCAACAAACAGATTAAAAGTATATGGGTCATCTAACATATGTACAAGTCTGAATGCAGAAACTTGGCGCGTTGTTGTCAATGTATCAAATGGGTATAAAGCACTGTCACTTTAAACAAACTTGCACAAAAAAAGACGTAAAAAAAAGCAAGGAAAAAATGGTTTAAAAGTCATGTGATTATTGTTGGGCACGTCATGTGATCAAGGCCCTCCGGGGCTGAAACGCGTAATGGCTGTTCCATCGCTTTGCTGAGGAAACAATACATTATTTTAACCGCTAAAGCTTTGTGGTCTGCGCTCCTTCTGTCACAGGATTGGACCAACTTTAAGAGAAGTACGAGTCATATATATATATCACGTTGTAACCGTTTGAAGATTCGCTGCTTGCTTTCTCCAAAGTAACGGACACGGACCCAAACTGGTGCTTAGAAGGTCTTTATTTCACCGTCGCCATTACGCGTTTCAGCTCCGTAGAGCCTTGATCACATGACGTGGTCGCTACCAATCATAACTTAAATACCATAATACACAACTACTACGAGAAGTCAAATGGTCATGAACATAGAAGACAAACGTCAGTGTATATTTTAAAACAAATGTAAAAACAGTTAAATAACTTTCACATTGTGACGTTTGTTGAAAAATATTTCACAGTTGGTGATACATTTTTGTTTGTTCTGTTTGATCAATTTGTGGAAAAATTAGTCTCTCACTTTGTGTATAAGTGGCTGCATGGGTTGGTGAGTAGCTACATGGGTGTTTATATAGGTTATTCGTTGTTTTTTTTAGTATCAGTGTGAGTGTGTGTATGGTTCGGTGGGGGGTATTACGTAGTGCATAGGTGCATGAATGAGTGACTCACTGTTTGTATGTGTTGAAGACAGCATGTCTGCAGGACTGTATGGGTGGATGAGTGTGTGTATGGGTGTGTTAGTGAGTGAATGACTGTCTCAATAGTGTCTCTATGAGTAACTACATATGTTTTAAACTAGTATATGTGACTATTGGTGTATATAACTGAGTATATGTGAGAGTGAGAGATTGAAAGAGTTCCTGTATGAATAAGTATGTGTTTCTATAAGTGATTGTTTAAAAGACTAAGTATGTGTAAGTTCCCGTAGAAGTAAGTGTGGTGGTGTGTGTATAACTGTATATGCAAGTAAATGTATGTTTGTTTCTTTATTTTCATGAGTGACTATGTGTGTCAGTAACTCTGTGGATGAGAGGCATTGTGTAACAGGATGCATAGGTGTATGAGTACATATGATGAGTGAGTACATGTATGAGTGACTGTACAGGACTGTTGGTGAATGAGTGGATGTGTATGTGGATCTTAGAATTACTGAAGAGGTTGTTGTAACTGGTATTGGTATGTCCATTGTTTTGAAAATTTTATTCTCTATTTTTGAATGTGTGTATCAAAGGTTATATTAGGGTGAGAGGAGGTCTGCCACTCTATCACAAGGATGATGTCATCAGTGATGTCATCAGTGATGTCATTTGAGATGTCATCAGTGATGTCATCAGTGATGTCACTGACCATGTCATGAGTGATGTAATATGTGACGTCATCAGCAGTGCTTTGCGGGGGCGCGAGTTATAGTTAGCTGAACTAACTATAACGGGGGAATTTCATTGGTTTTGTATGAGAGAAATGTCCAGCTAACTATAACATGTGTGAAACCTATGTTTTTTTCAGTGAATTTGCAAGGTTTTTTAAATGCTAATTCCTAACTATAACGTGTGTGAAACCTTTGGTTTTTTCAGTGAATTTGTACGGTTTTTTTAATGCTAATTTTTGAATTATTTAATTAAAAAAAAAAAATGATTTTAAAAATAAAATTCCTATTTATCCATTTATATATTATCTGTATCCTTTTATTTGTTTTTACTTTTTAAAAACAATTTCAAATAGGATAAAGTTGAACAGTTTTTTTAATTTTTGCAATTAATTTTTCTCCACTTTTTTTTTTAATATAAATTCTTGGGGTGCGCGCTCTGAGCGCGCTCCTAGTACAATTTCGTAAGTTTTTTATGAATACCGTCGTACATTATTTTCGTACGCATATATACGTCATAGTGCGCGCTGGGAGCGCGCACCCAGTACGTATGCGTACGTACATACGCATGCGTGCGTGCGTCCTACGCGCTCCACGCGGTTTACTTCCGCATACGCTTAAATTACGCGCAATAACGTTCGCGTATACGCGTGTTCAACGTATGCGTGCTACGTACGCGCATATGACGTATGCACATGCGCACCTACGCGTTCGCGCATGCGTAATCACAAGGTGCGCGCTCGGAGCTTGCGCAGTGCGCGCACCTCGGGTTATATGCATAATAAAACAACACTTCTTATTGGTTATCATTACTTTCAGTTTCTGATTGTTTCAACACCACACCCAATCCCCTCATGGCAAGTCATGTGATCAAGAATCATCACTTTTGATTGGTTTGAAGTACTTTCAGTTCCAGATTCTTCCCAAACCACAACTACTCCCCTCATTATTAGTTCTGATTCCTTTGGAGAAGGAGCTATTCTGTTGTTGAGAGACAATGGCTGAACAGCAACCATCTTCAGACAGTGACCAGGACACTCTTGAGAGGCAGAGGAGCAGGAAGCAGAAAGACAGCTTTATATGGCAGTTTTTCACTTTTCCAGAGGGACAAAAAAAGGTAAATGCACCTAAAGTTACATGTGTACTTTGTCAAAAAGTCTTGTCACGTGGGAATCCTAACAAGAAGTATTCTTTTAGCATTCACACTATGTTGAGGCATGTTGACAGAATGCATCCAGTGACTTTTCGTCGAGCTTCTGGAGCAAACCCTCCACCTGCTCAACCGACGACGTCTGCAGCAGCTCAGCCGAGCACATCTTCGGCAGCTCAGCCGAGCACTTCTTCTGCAGTGGTGCCTTTGCCTTCTTCCACACCTCGTTTTGGACCACCTTGTTTTGCGAGGTTGTCCACACGCTGCACTGATTGCGGTAAACTTATTTCTGTGTGTGAGACCAGTCTTGATCTCATTCAGAGAAAATTTGATGCCCATGAGTGCAGTAGGCCATAGATGTTTTTTCTTTTTTTTCGTTTTTCTCTTCCTGTTTCCCTCCATTAACTCAAGGGCTCTTTTAAGAGCCACTTAAAAACTAAACCCCAAAAATATTTGGGGAGGATTTATTTTTTTTTGGGGTGCGCGCAAATTTAATGTACAAAAAGAGGTGAAGAAATGGAAGCATGAAAAGGGAGGATTGAGTAATACTAATATTTTTCACTTATTTTTTTAAAAAAAAATAATAATTTTGAAAAAAAAAATTTTAAAGTATTTTGCAAGGGAACAGAATTTTTTTTTTTCTTTCCAGTTCTGCAAAAAAAGAAAAAAAGTATTAATATTCAATCATACATTACAAAAAGCATTACATGTTTTTACATGTTTTACAAAGCAATTTTTTGCCCTTTTTTTGCTGTTTTCAGAATTTTTTATTTTTCACTTAAAATAGTGAAAACAATTGTATTCATCATTTAACAGCGGGCAAAAAAAAAACAATCTGAAAGATTGTTTAAAAAAAGCCCTAAAACTTTCCTCACTAAAATATACCTTGTTAGAAATATTACATATATATTACAAGTACTTTTCTAGATGAATAAAAATTTTCTAGACAAACCGCCTTTAAACCTTGTCGCAAAAGCACACATGCCAAAATAATTTCTGTCAAAGGAGTCCACAATTGTTTTTATTACTTTTCCTTTAGGCCAAATAGTAATTTCAAAATCCTTTTTAAGTGATATCTTCAATTATAATCCTTTAAAATTACAAAAAATGCTTTGTTCAGATGCAGTTTTTAGTTTTCAAAATTTAGGTTTCAGAATTTTTTTTTTTACTTTTTTTGTTTTTAAAAATGTTTCGGGTGCGCGCTGGGTGCGCGCACTCGGCGATATTTTAAAAAAAAATATAAATCTTTTTTTTTGCCCTACTGTGACCACCTTACAATGCCTAGTGGGTCAATATCTCCCCACTCTGCCCCCTTTTCAAGTTCTCCCCCTTTGTTTCTCACCCCCTCTTTATGCGACAGACAAAATGGCGGCCACCGCTTTCTGATTTCCACCGATTCGAATGTTTACTGACATCTAACAACCAATCAGAAGTGCGCTCGCGCACGGCAAGGTGCGCGCACAGGACTTGCTCAGTGCACGCACGCTGCGCGCATACAGTTATATATATTGATTTAAATGCTAATTTCTCAGGAAATACTGAACAGATTTACACCAAACCTGCAAAAGGCACTTCATGGACCTTATGGCTACCTCTCTGCCAAATTTCACATAATTCTGTTCAGCCGTTCGGGCTGTAGCTGCGACTAAAGTCCCTATGGAAAAATGCATGGGGAAAACGCGTTTTGGGACCCCCCTTTTTTCTCGGCCCCCGCTTGACGAATCACCCCGAAACTTTCAGGGTAGGAGCGGAGCGGAGCGCCCCATTAGTTTTGAAAATTTTGCAAAGATTCGTCAACCGGCGCCAAAGTTATTCAAAATAGAATTTTGAGATTTCCTATGGAAACTCGGTCCTAACTATAACTACCTACTGGCAACCGCCAGTAGGTAATATATATATATATATATATATATATATATATATATATATATATATATATATATATATATATATTACCGCCAGTAGGTAATATATAAATATATAAAATCGCGGGGTACGCGTACGGTAAGCTTACCGTACGCGTACGGTAAAAAAAAAAATTAAAAATGAAATTAAATGCAGATTTAAGTGTTTAGATATTAGGGGGCTCTAAAAAGAGCCGTTGTGTTTATTGTGATTTTTTAGTGGTACCTACAAGTAAGTACCGATGCAGAGTCTAAGGTTCAAGAGGAAGACTCTGTTCCCTTCATCACTGAAGTGTACACCATCTCCTCTATAAATGTCTTGCATGTCGTAACGCAAGTTGTTGTGGTAAATGGAACCCATACCATAGTCACGGAGGAAAGCAGAAACAGATTTGTTGACGTGCTTTCTTGCTTTGTCAATCTGCGGACAGAAATGATTGGACCAGTTCCATTTTTGCCTTTGGCATATGTTAGAAAACACAAAGGCAGTTTTTGGGAAAAGTGAAAACAGTTGTGCAAAGGTCTCCTTCATAAGCATTTCCAGACCTACCCCAGTCAAAGTGCCTAGGTCATTGCCACCACAGTGCACTATTATGAGGTCAGGGTGTTGGATTTGCATGAAGGATTTCACCAATGGCATCAATTGGTGCCACTTTAACCCTCTCTGACCAATCCATTTAATGTCTACATTTGGTAAAGCAAGGTCTCTCACCATACCTGTTTTCTCTGCATACTTTTCACTCCAGAAGACATAGCTGTGCCCTACAATCCACACTGTGAACATCTTCAAAGGAGAACTGGATGCACTCAGGAGGTGTAATTCAGTAGAATGGTAAAAAGAAATGAAAGACAGCTTGGAAATGGAGGCATACATATTTTTTTCATAAAAAAAGAACTGATTGGCTGTTTCATACCATTCTAGAATAAAAACTAGGCTGTATGTGTAAATTAATAGAAGCATGTTTTGTATTGGTACAGAAAAATGTGTTACCAAAGAACAGTACTATGGATTTGCTGTTAGGTTTGAAAAGTCAAGCACTCTTGCTCTGTGGAATTGAAACATTGTTTGGTGAACTTCTGACCTAACTCCACACAGCAGTGTTCCATGAGCTGTTGCTATGGTAGCAGGCAGAAGTCAAGTTGGGGGAAGGGTACTAGGCAGAAGTTAAGTTGGGGGAAGGGTACTTTTGGAAAAGGGTTGGTTTTCAAATAATAGAAATGTGTGATTACATTTGAAAAAAAGGGGGAAGCACTGAGATTTGAAACTTACATGTATATGTGTGGAAAAAGAGAGGGAAACTTTGCCATTATCTGGATCTGCTGAGATGAGAGAGGTGTAAAGAACAGAGATCCTGGCTCTGATAATCTGCTGTTTGAGTGCCACATTTCTTTCACAGCTAACTAATTTTAAAGGTGAGTTTAGAGTTTGAGAGGGGATGTATATGGTAAATTAAGAAATGAATAATAGAAATGGAATTCCTTTTGTTGAAGTTGTGTTTATTATTTTCTGTTTTGGGAGAAATTTAAATGTGAGGAACATGTAAAATAATATGGACTATGTTTTCACCATAAATTAAGGTGTACTGGTAAAAATAAAGAATACTTTAAGGGTTTGAGGTTGGACTCAGTAATGCAAATACATACAGCATCAGTAAGGCTGGTTGCCCTTGCTGGAGTGTAGGCAGTCACCCAGGTTACACATGGTGCTGGTCTGAAAAAGCAGTTTGGACATGTGCTTTTTTAAGAATCTGAAAAGTGGATTCATAATGTGTCAGTCTGTAAAAGTGTTTATCACTTGCCAAAAAAAAAGAGTAGTAAGTGTGCTTTCAAATTGGCAAAGAAATTTCGTTTTGTGACTAATGTGAAAACATGAATCTGTGTGCAAATAGGAATTACAGGCAGAGATTTATTGCGTATTGCTCTGGTGATTTCACAGTTGCATTAGATGGAAAGGGGGAGCCATTTTTTGGTGCAGAAGCAGACTCTTAGCACACACCCAGCTGCTTACCCTGTGGAATCATGCACAGTATTCACAAGCGAGTGGGGTTTGAGGTTTCAGTCAGTAATGGCAATACATTCAGCATCACTAAGGCTGGTTGCCCTTGCTTGAGTGTAGGCAGTTACCCAGGTTACACATGGTGCTGGTCTGAAAAAGCAGTTTGGACATGTGCTTTTTTAAGAATCTGAAAAGTGGATTCAAAATGTGACAGACTGTAAAAGTGTTTATCACTTGCCAAAAAAAAGAGTAGTAAATGTGCTTTCAAAATGGCAAAGAAATTTCGTTTTGTGACTAATGTGAAAACATGACTCTGTGTGCATATAGGAATTACAGGCAGAGATTTATTGCGTATTGCTCTGGTGATTTCACAGTTGCATTAGATGAAAAGGGGGAGCCATTTTTTGGTGCAGAAGCAGACTCTTAGCACACACCCAGCTGCTTACCCTGTGGAATCATGCACAGTATTCACAAGCGAGTGGGGTTTGAGGTTTCAGTCAGTAATGCAAATACATTCAGCATCACTAAGGCTGGTTGCCCTTGCTTGAGTGTAGGCAGTTACCCAGGTTACACATGGTGCTGGTCTGAAAAAGCAGTTTGGACATGTGCTTTTTTAAGAATCTGAAAAGTGGATTCAAAATGTGACAGACTGTAAAAGTGTTTATCACTTGCCAAAAAAAAGAGTAGTAAGTGTGCTTTCAAAATGGCAAAGAAATTTCGTTTTGTGACTAATGTGAAAACATGACTCTGTGTGCATATAGGAATTACAGGCAGAGATGTATTGCGTATTGCTCTGGTGATTTCACAGTTGCATTAGATGGAAAGGGGGAGCCATTTTTTGGTTCAGAAGCAGACTCTTAGCACACACCCAGCTGCTTACCCTGTGGAATCATGCACAGTATTCACAAGCGAGTGGGGTTTGAGGTTTCAGTCAGTAATGCAAATACATTCAGCATCACTAAGGCTGGTTGCCCTTGCTTGAGTGTAGGCAGTTACCCAGGTTACACATGGTGCTGGTCTGAAAAAGCAGTTTGGACATGTGCTTTTTTAAGAATCTGAAAAGTGGATTCAAAATGTGACAGACTGTAAAAGTGTTTATCACTTGCCAAAAAAAAAGAGTAGTAAGTGTGCTTTCAAAATGGCAAAGAAATTTCGTTTTGTGACTAATGTGAAAACATGACTCTGTGTGCAAATAGGAATTACAGGCAGAGATTTATTGCGTATTGCTCTGGTGATTTCACAGTTGCATTAGATGGAAAGGGGGAGCCATTTTTTGGTGCAGAAGCAGACTCTTAGCACACACCCAGCTGCTTACCCTGTGGAATCATGCACAGTATTCACAAGCGAGTGGGGTTTGAGGTTTCAGTCAGTAATGCAAATACATTCAGCATCACTAAGGCTGGTTGCCCTTGCTGGAGTGTAGGCAGTCACCCAGGTTACACATGGTGCTGGTCTGAAAAAGCAGTTTGGACATGTGCTTTTTTAAGAATCTGAAAAGTGGATTCAAAATGTGACAGACTGTAAAAGTGTTTATCACTTGCCAAAAAAAAGAGTAGTAAGTGTGCTTTCAAAATGGCAAAGAAATTTCGTTTTGTGACTAATGTGAAAACATGACTTTGTGTGCATATAGGAATTACAGGCAGAGATTTATTGCGTATTGCTCTGGTGATTTCACAGTTGCATTAGATGGAAAGGGGGAGCCATTTTTTGGTGCAGAAGCAGACTCTTAGCACACACCCAGCTGCTTACCCTGTGGAATCATGCACAGTATTCACAAGCGAGTGGGGTTTGAGGTTTCAGTCAGTAATGCAAATACATTCAGCATCACTAAGGCTGGTTGCCCTTGCTTGAGTGTAGGCAGTTACCCAGGTTACACATGGTGCTGGTCTGAAAAAGCAGTTTGGACATGTGCTTTTTTAAGAATCTGAAAAGTGGATTCAAAATGTGACAGACTGTAAAAGTGTTTATCACTTGCCAAAAAAAAGAGTAGTAAGTGTGCTTTCAAAATGGCAAAGAAATTTCGTTTTGTGACTAATGTGAAAACATGACTCTGTGTGCATATAGGAATTACAGGCAGAGATGTATTGCGTATTGCTCTGGTGATTTCACAGTTGCATTAGATGGAAAGGGGGAGCCATTTTTTGGTTCAGAAGCAGACTCTTAGCACACACCCAGCTGCTTACCCTGTGGAATCATGCACAGTATTCACAAGCGAGTGGGGTTTGAGGTTTCAGTCAGTAATGCAAATACATTCAGCATCACTAAGGCTGGTTGCCCTTGCTTGAGTGTAGGCAGTTACCCAGGTTACACATGGTGCTGGTCTGAAAAAGCAGTTTGGACATGTGCTTTTTTAAGAATCTGAAAAGTGGATTCAAAATGTGACAGACTGTAAAAGTGTTTATCACTTGCCAAAAAAAAAGAGTAGTAAGTGTGCTTTCAAAATGGCAAAGAAATTTCGTTTTGTGACTAATGTGAAAACATGACTCTGTGTGCAAATAGGAATTACAGGCAGAGATTTATTGCGTATTGCTCTGGTGATTTCACAGTTGCATTAGATGGAAAGGGGGAGCCATTTTTTGGTGCAGAAGCAGACTCTTAGCACACACCCAGCTGCTTACCCTGTGGAATCATGCACAGTATTCACAAGCGAGTGGGGTTTGAGGTTTCAGTCAGTTATGCAAATACATTCAGCATCACTAAGGCTGGTTGCCCTTGCTGGAGTGTAGGCAGTCACCCAGGTTACACATGGTGCTGGTCTGAAAAAGCAGTTTGGACATGTGCTTTTTTAAGAATCTGAAAAGTGGATTCAAAATGTGACAGACTGTAAAAGTGTTTATCACTTGCCAAAAAAAAGAGTAGTAAGTGTGCTTTCAAAATGGCAAAGAAATTTCGTTTTGTGACTAATGTGAAAACATGACTTTGTGTGCATATAGGAATTACAGGCAGAGATTTATTGCGTATTGCTCTGGTGATTTCACAGTTGCATTAGATGGAAAGGGGGAGCCATTTTTTGGTGCAGAAGCAGACTCTTAGCACACACCCAGCTGCTTACCCTGTGGAATCATGCACAGTATTCACAAGCGAGTGGGGTTTGAGGTTTCAGTCAGTAATGCAAATACATTCAGCATCACTAAGGCTGGTTGCCCTTGCTTGAGTGTAGGCAGTTACCCAGGTTACACATGGTGCTGGTCTGAAAAAGCAGTTTGGACATGTGCTTTTTTAAGAATCTGAAAAGTGGATTCAAAATGTGACAGACTGTAAAAGTGTTTATCACTTGCCAAAAAAAAGAGTAGTAAGTGTGCTTTCAAAATGGCAAAGAAATTTCGTTTTGTGACTAATGTGAAAACATGACTCTGTGTGCATATAGGAATTACAGGCAGAGATTTATTGCGTATTGCTCTGGTGATTTCACAGTTGCGTTAGATGGAAAGGGGGAGCCATTTTTTGGTGCAGAAGCAGACTCTTAGCACACACCCAGCTGCTTACCCTGTGGAATCATGCACAGTATTCACAAGCGAGTGGGGTTTGAGGTTTCAGTCAGTAATGCAAATACATTCAGCATCACTAAGGCTGGTTGCCCTTGCTGGAGTGTAGGCAGTCACCCAGGTTACACATGGTGCTGGTCTGAAAAAGCAGTTTGGACATGTGCTTTTTTAAGAATCTGAAAACTGGATTCAAAATGTGACAGACTGTAAAAGTGTTTATCACTTGCCAAAAAAAGAGAGTAGTAAGTGTGCTTTCAAAATGGCAAAGAAATTCCGTTTTGTGACTAATGTGAAAACATGACTCTGTGTGCAAATAGGAATTACAGGCAGAGATTTATTGCGTATTGTTCTGGGGATTTCACAGTTGCATTAGATGGAAAGGGGGAGCCATTTTTTGGTGCAGAAGCAGACTCTTAGCACACACCCAGCTGCTTACCCTGTGGAATCATGCACAGTATTCACAAGCGAGTGGGGTTTGAGGTTTCAGTCAGTAATGCAAATACATTCAGCATCACTAAGGCTGGTTGCCCTTGCTGGAGTGTAGGCAGTCACCCAGGTTACACATGGTGCTGGTCTGAAAAAGCAGTTTGGACATGTGCTTTTTTAAGAATCTGAAAAGTGGATTCAAAATGTGACAGACTGTAAAAGTGTTTATCACTTGCCAAAAAAAAGAGTAGTAAGTCTGCTTTCAAAATGGCAAAGAAATTTCGTTTTGTGACTAATGTGAAAACATGACTCTGTGTGCATATAGGAATTACAGGCAGAGATTTATTGCGTATTGCTCTGGTGATTTCACAGTTGCATTAGATGGAAAGGGGGAGCCATTTTTTGGTGCAGAAGCAGACTCTTAGCACACACCCAGCTGCTTACCCTGTGGAATCATGCACAGTATTCACAAGCGAGTGGGGTTTGAGGTTTCAGTCAGTAATGCAAATACATTCAGCATCACTAAGGCTGGTTGCCCTTGCTGGAGTGTAGGCAGTCACCCAGGTTACACATGGTGCTGGTCTGAAAAAGCAGTTTGGACATGTGCTTTTTTAAGAATCTGAAAAGTGGATTCAAAATGTGACAGACTGTAAAAGTGTTTATCACTTGCCAAAAAAAAGAGTAGTAAGTGTGCTTTCAAAATGGCAAAGAAATTTCGTTTTGTGACTAATGTGAAAACATGACTCTGTGTGCATATAGGAATTACAGGCAGAGATTTATTGCGTATTGCTCTGGTGATTTCACAGTTGCATTAGATGGAAATGGGGAGCCATTTTTTGGTGCAGAAGCAGACTCTTAGCACACACCCAGCTGCTTACCCTGTGGAATCATGCACAGTATTCACAAGCGAGTGGGGTTTGAGGTTTCAGTCAGTAATGCAAATACATTCAGCATCACTAAGGCTGGTTGCCCTTGCTTGAGTGTAGGCAGTTACCCAGTTTACACATGGTGCTGGTCTGAAAAAGCAGTTTGGACATGTGCTTTTTTAAGAATCTGAAAAGTGGATTCAAAATGTGACAGACTGTAAAAGTGTTTATCACTTGCCAAAAAAAAGAGTAGTAAGTGTGCTTTCAAAATGGCAAAGAAATTTCGTTTTGTGACTAATGTGAAAACATGACTCTGTGTGCATATAGGAATTACAGGCAGAGATTTATTGCGTATTGCTCTGGTGATTTCACAGTTGCATTAGATGGAAAGGGGGAGCCATTTTTTGGTGCAGAAGCAGACTCTTAGCACACACCCAGCTGCTTACCCTGTGGAATCATGCACAGTATTCACAAGCGAGTGGGGTTTGAGGTTTCAGTCAGTAATGCAAATACATTCAGCATCACTAAGGCTGGTTGCCCTTGCTGGAGTGTAGGCAGTCACCCAGGTTACACATGGTGCTGGTCTGAAAAAGCAGTTTGGACATGTGCTTTTTTAAGAATCTGAAAAGTGGATTCAAAATGTGACAGACTGTAAAAGTGTTTATCACTTGCCAAAAAAAGAGAGTAGTAAGTGTGCTTTCAAAATGGCAAAGAAATTTCGTTTTGTGACTAATGTGAAAACATGACTCTGTGTGCAAATAGGAATTACAGGCAGAGATTTATTGCGTATTGTTCTGGGGATTTCACAGTTGCATTAGATGGAAAGGGGGAGCCATTTTTTGGTGCAGAAGCAGACTCTTAGCACACACCCAGCTGCTTACCCTGTGGAATCATGCACAGTATTCACAAGCGAGTGGGGTTTGAGGTTTCAGTCAGTAATGCAAATACATTCAGCATCACTAAGGCTGGTTGCCCTTGCTGGAGTGTAGGCAGTCACCCAGGTTACACATGGTGCTGGTCTGAAAAAGCAGTTTGGACATGTGCTTTTTTAAGAATCTGAAAAGTGGATTCAAAATGTGACAGACTGTAAAAGTGTTTATCACTTGCCAAAAAAAAGAGTAGTAAGTGTGCTTTCAAAATGGCAAAGAAATTTCGTTTTGTGACTAATGTGAAAACATGACTCTGTGTGCATATAGGAATTACAGGCAGAGATTTATTGCGTATTGCTCTGGTGATTTCACAGTTGCATTAGATGGAAAGGGGGAGCCATTTTTTGGTGCAGAAGCAGACTCTTAGCACACACCCAGCTGCTTACCCTGTGGAATCATGCACAGTATTCACAAGCGAGTGGGGTTTGAGGTTTCAGTCAGTAATGCAAATACATTCAGCATCACTAAGGCTGGTTGCCCTTGCTGGAGTGTAGGCAGTCACCCAGGTTACACATGGTGCTGGTCTGAAAAAGCAGTTTGGACATGTGCTTTTTTAAGAATCTAAAAAGTGGATTCAAAATGTGTCAGACTGTAAAAGTGTTTATCACTTGCCAAAAAAAAGAGTAGTAAGTGTGCTTTCAAATTGGCAAAGAAATTTCGTTTTGTGACTAATATGAAAACATGACTCTGTGTGCAAAGAGGAATTACAGGCAGAGATTTATTGCGTATTGCTCTGGTGATTTTACATTTGCATTAGATGGAAAGGGGGAGCCATTTTTTGGTGCAGAAGCAGAGTCTTAGCACACACCCAGCTGCTTACCCTGTGGAATCATGCACAGTATTCACAAGCGAGTGGGGTTTGAGGTTTCAGTCAGTAATGGAAATACATTCAGCATCACTAAGGCTGGTTGCCCTTGCTGGAGTGTAGTCAGTCACCCAGGTTACACATGGTGCTGGTCTGAAAAAGCTGTTTGGACATGTGCTTTTATCAGAATCTGAAAAGTGGATTCATAATGTGTCAGTCTGTAAAAGTACTTTTCACTTGCCTAAAAAGTAGTAGAAAGTATGCTTTGCAATTGGCAAAGAAATTTCGTTTTCTGCCTAATTTCAAAGCATGACTTTGTGTGCACACAGGAATTATTTTTAGAAATTTAATTTGTGAAGGTGTTATTGTGATTTTCATTTATAGGAAAGGGGTTTATAGTATTTTAAGATTTCTAAAGAACATAAAAAATGTAGTAATATATTTAAATAAAATAAAGGAATTTTTTTTTAGTTTTTTTCAGGTATTGCTGAAGAGCAGTGAACAAAATTTAAGATGCCTACAAAATCCAGAGTAAAGAAAGACCACAAAAAAAACCTATATTTGAAGACAACTGGAGGACCTAAGTTAGTTGGAGATGCTCATGTTGGGAAAAAGAAAAAATCTTCTGGTAAGGAAAAATGTACAAAATGTCTGTACTGGAAAGAATGTTTTCAATAGAAAAGGAGAGGAAAAAATTGAGCATTTAGATAATGCAAATATACCTTCTGCAACTAAAAAGATTAACTTAAACAGAAAAACAGCGTTTAAAGAGATACGTAGAAAAATGTTTCAGAGAAGAGTTATGTCCAATTTGATAAAGGATGTGAAGAAATATAAGCAAAAGGCTAAGTTTTATAAGAGAAAAAAAGAAATTGAAGCCATTGCAGCAAAGGCATTAGAATTAAAAAGGAAACTATTCATTTTAATTTTGAATAGGATGCGTACATTAGATAAAATGGTTAATGTACTGAAATCACAAAGTAAAAGGAAAAGAGTAGTGAACAGAACAAACTTTTGTAAAGTGTTTTTAGGAAAATGGATGCATAGTTCAAGTAGTGAACCTTTTTTTAATGAAGAGAGCTATTTTCAAAGTAATAGTTTTCTGCATGCAGTTGACACCAGAGGTCGTGCTTACGAAGTGAAAAATGGTTGCATAATGGAGAAGGAGATAATGGTTCCTAGAGATGAGGTACAAGTGATGGCGGATGAGGCTATGGGGAGACGTCCTAAAGCCCCAGTGTACACTTGGAATTGTAGTAGTATTTGCACTGTGCGTCAGGAATCTATTGATAAATTTCGTGAGTTTCTAAGAGAATATAGTAAAAAAAGTGTAAAACAGAAGATTAAGGTGCTTCAAAGTCTAGATCCATGCAGAGTGAGAGAGAATACTGGTTTGCAGGGTCATTCTCTGGCTTGTCTATCTAGAAAAGTGTGTATTAGTGTTTTCCATCATTTTAGAATGCTGGCTGTTCATCATACTGAAATGAGAAAGTTTGTGAGACGGTTGTATTTTGCTAAAAGTCCAGCAATAAAGTTAGATGAATTGAATAGGGCTCTGTTCCGTGGGTCAGTATCAGATGTAGAGAAGGTTGTTGATGAAATTCAGTTTTGTTACTTTGGTCCTGAACAAAACAGTGCAGAAAAGGACACAGTAAATGAGGAAGAAGTGGAAGAGAATGTACAACCATTTGTAAGTAAGACATTTAATGATCAGATAACAAAATTTGAAAAAATCTCTAATGAAAGACCAAATATTACTTGTATTTGTTGCCGCAGAACTCATTATAGAAAACAAACCAGGTATGTTGATCTCTATAGAAAAAGTGAAAATGAAGATAATTATAAGTGGAAGGATTTTGCCACATATATATTTCTTGAAAATTGTTTTGAATTGGGTGAAGTTCAGCGTATTTGTAAATACTGTTATAATAAGTTAGAAGAAAATAGAATGCCGACCAGAGCTGTACATAATAATTTAGAATTGGATGCTATTCCTGCTGAACTTTCTGAATTAAATACATATGAGTCTATACTCATTCAATGTGTTCATCCGTTCCAGACCATAGTACGTATGGAGCCCAAAACTGGTAAATTACCTCCTTCAGATTTACTGAGAGGTTTAAAAGGTAGAGTGGTGTATTTGCCCTTGGATTTGAAAAAAAATATGGAAACTATTGATGCGGATACTTTGGAAACTGAACCATTAATTATTCTGGTTAATGGTGTACCTACAAAGAATAAGAAGATTTGGCAGGAGCTGGTAGATGTACGGAAAGTACAAAGAGCAAATTTGTATTTGAAAAGGAATAACAAATGGTATGAATCAATTTATATAGAAGAAGAAGAAGAAGAAGATTTACAAGAAGACACAGAAACACCAACTGGACAAATTGAAAAAGTGGACAAGTCAAAGGAAGAAGAAATTTATGAACATTTTAGCATACATCCTCTTCATTCAAAAGAAGTTATGGGAGACAATATTGATCTGTTTCAGATGAAGAAAGCAAAAGGAACTCCCGTGAGTGTATGGGAGGAGAGCTTGGAAGCTCGATGTTTTCCCCAGCTGTTTCCTAAAGGAAAAGGAGGACGATATGATGAACGTCCGGAACAGATTCCAGCTTCGGACTACAAGACTATATGCTGAAGATCCCAGATTTCGACAAAGTATTCCTTATTTATTCCATCTTTTATTTGAAAGCGACTTGTCTGCACTGTCTTATGCAGTAAATCACATTTTAAAAAGTGGAGTACATTTACAAAATGTGTCTGCTAAGGATTTTATGGAGAAAGTGCAGCACCGAGATGATCATTTGGAAACACAACTGATCAATCTGATGGCTTGTCAGCGTGGGACAAATGAATATTGGTACCGACGCCATGGTGAATTAAAATGCATGTTACGAAATTTAGGAACACCAACATGGTTCCTTACCCTAAGCTGTGCTGAGTACGCTTGGGAAGATTTACTGGATTTTCTACGAGAGGCAAATTCAAACATTAAAAACATCGAATACAAGACAGCAGGAGAACTATGCTCATTGGATCCGGTTAATGTTTGCAGATATTTCAATCATAGATTTGAGGCTATGATGTCCTTCATCTGCAATAAAAAAAATCCACCTCTAGGAGAAGTAGTGGATTTCTTTTGGAGAAAAGAGTACCAGGCAAGAGGTACTCCTCATATTCATATGCTGTTGTGGATCAAGGATGCCCCAAAGTTTGGAACAGATACTGATGAAGCAGTGTTATCTTACATTGAAGAATATGCAACATGTGCTATACCAAAAAGCACAGAAGAGAAAAAGTTAAAGGAGCAAGTTTTACGTTTCCAAAGTCATCGGTGTGGAAAATACTGTCGACGGAAATACAAGAGCAAAGATAAATACTACACTAAATGTCGATTTGGATTTCCAAGACCTGTTCTTTCAAATGGAAGAGTAAACAGTTTTATGTCATCTGTGAGACATACTATCACAAGAAAATCACCTAAGAATACCTACAACCTTAAAAGAAAAGAAGAATCAAAAAATATAAATGACTACAACCCAGTCATTTTATCCATGTGGAATGCTAACATGGATATACAGTATGTAGCTGACAATTCCATTGCTGTTGCTCGATATGTAACGTCTTACATTACGAAATCAGAAAAAACAGAATTGAAGGAAATGTGGGAAGAGATTTCTCACGAGAAGACTGTCAGTAAGAAGCTGTACAGTTTCAGTTTGAAGATGTTATCGCATCGAGAAATTGGATCCTACGAATGTTCAGATAGGTTATCTTCTGCAAGTCTCTACTCGAAATCAAGAAGAATAATTTGGGCAAGTTTAGGCCTTGCAGCAATGAGAAATCGGGTACTGAAATCTGTTGGAGAAATTGAATATTTGGCCGAGAATGACCCAGAAAGTACAGATATTTTGAAATCAAACATGTTGGACACATATTATCCCAAGAGAAGTCATCATCTGGAGAACATGTGTCTCTATGAAGTGCTGCAGAACACCATTTATTCACGGAAAGCCACAGAAGACATCAACAATGGAAAATATAAAGTCATTGGTGAGGAAGGATGTTTGGTGAAGCAAACAAAAAGAAGTTTGATAAATCACAGGAAGCTGAGTTGCGACACTACTGACAAAAAGGAATTTTACTACTTGGCTCTTTTACAGCTGTTTAAACCATGGCGTACAGAGGATGAACTACTGGGAGAATTTCAAAGCTATGAAGATTCTTTTAATGCTTGCAAAGACAGCATAAAATGCAGTACATTCTCAACTTATCTGCAAATGTTAAATGAAGAAATTGAACAGGAAACTACAATTGCAGCAGAAATAGCTAGAGACAGTTCTCAGGACAGCCAAAGTTCAGGAACACTCAGTCAAGATCCCCTAGGACAACCAATCGTTGAAAATGAAGCATCAATAGCCATGAATGAAGTGGAAACGGCTATGAATCAAGCTCAAGAAGAATTTATAGACTTACAAAATTTGGAAAGACAACTGAACGGAGAGCAGCAACAAATTTATGAAGAGATCAGAAACAAAATTGATCACGGATTTCTACATGAAAAAAAAGAGTGCTCATGCACATCATTTCATCCAATCAGGATGTATGTAAGCGGACAAGCTGGAACTGGAAAAAGTTTCCTTATAAAAGTCATCAGAAGCTACCTACAGCAAAAAACAGATTCTACTTTGTCTTGTGTGGTTACTGCTCCAACTGGGTTAGCAGCATATAACATAAAAGGAATCACTTTACATCGTTTGCTAATGTTACCAGTGGAGCATGAGAACAAAATACAATACAACAAGCTAACTGGAGAAGCATGCTTGGAAGTTTCAAGAGTATTGAAGAAGATGCAAGTTCTCATTATTGATGAGGTGAGCATGGTATCAAACTTAATGCTTGCCTTTGTGCATTTAAGAATGCAGCAAATTCTGAAGACAGACTATGACGTGTTATTTGGAGGAAAACACGTCATAGTTTTTGGAGATCTTTTGCAACTTACTCCAGTTAAAGGACAACCAGTGTTTAATACTGTGACACATGAAGACACGAAGAAGTCATTGGGAAGCATCGGTAATGCAAATATTTGGTCCTTCTTTGAGTACAAGAAACTTACTACTAATATGAGGCAAGCAAACGATGAAGAATATGGAAGTATTCTGAAAGATATCAGAATTGGACTACTCACTGAAGCTGGCACAAAAGCATTACAGAGTCGGCTGCTACATAATTTATTTCCAAAGGAAGAAATAGTTGCAGAGAAGATATACAAGAACATTGCAGAAAAGAAAAGTGTCATCTGCTTAATGCCAACTCTACGTGAATGCTCAATATTCAATGAGGAGCTTTTGAAATTGGAAAAGGAAGATATCAGGAAATTGGAAGCAGTGGACAAAATTGAGGATGGAAGAATTACTGTCACATTAACAGGCACACTGAAAAATAAATTGGATTCACTAGAGAAGAACATTTCCAAAACAGCTGGATTAGAAAAAAATCTATATGTTTGCATGAACTGTAGAGTATTTTTAAGGAAAAATTTGGATGTTGAAAAAGGTTTAGTTAATGGAGCTATGGGAAGAGTTGTGGGTTTTATTAATTATCAGAAAAAAGATGGAATTGAATGTTTAAAAATAAAATGTGATCAGATAGAAGAAGTTAAAGACATTTGTCGTTGTTCAGTTCGTTTCATGCTTGTGAAAGATTTATATGTACGTAGGAAGCAGTTTCCGTTTTCTCTAGCATATGCTGTAACTATTCACAAGTCTCAAGGATTGACTGTAGATTGTGCTTTTGTGAACATTGGTTCAACTGTGTTCAAAGAAGGTATGGCATATGTTGCTTTGTCACGAGTGAAAACATTATCAGGTTTATTCATGATAGACTTTGATGACTCAAAAGTTAGTGCTGATGCAAATTGTGTAAAGGAGTATAATAGATTAAGAAGAAGCTATGCTCCTCATTTAGGTCAGTATCCTGTGTTGGAAAAACGTGTAGTTTCTCGTAAAAGGAGAAATGAGAATATCTGTAATGAAGATGTAGAGAGGAGGAAAAAAAAGAGGAGTGATGTAATTGCAAGCAAAAAGAAAAAGGAAAATGAAGAACAGGTTGTAGGATGTCATTTTGAAAATAGCTCTGGTGTCAACTGCTACGCTAATGTAGTGCTGAATGTTGCATTTTATCTGGAAAGTGTGCAAGAGCAGATAATAGTAAATCAGGGAAAAAGATTCTGTTCTGGGTTGAGTCTCCTTTTTCAAAAGCTGAGTAATGATAAAACTCAAATAGAAAGTGCTACTGAAATTAGAAAACTTTTAGATGTATGTTCAGGACGAACACAGTTTTCTCAAAATGTACAGCAAGACGCACAGGAATTCTTGATGTTTTTTCTTCAGGTACTGGAAGAAGAAGGGGTTCCCATTAAAAATGTATTTGGTCTCTCTTATAAATGGGAACATAGTTGTGAAAACTGTTATAATATATGTGGCTCTAATGTTGATTCTGAAAGGTTTATTTATTTAACATTGCCAGAAAGTAAAACAGTCACTTTTGCTAAATTAGTTAAAGATGCTAATCATAGCATGGAATGCAGTGAGTGTCAATCTGACATGTTTTCAACGTTAATTTTAAAGGAATACGGACAGTATGTAATTTTAATGATGCAACGCTGTAAAGCTGATGGTTCAAAATTAGATACTTTAATAAAGAAGTTTACAGGACAGCAATTATCAATTTCAGGAAAAACTTTTGTAACAGTTGCAATAATTTTCCATGATGGACCTACTGTAACTTCTGGTCATTACACAGTTTATCTTAAATGTGAAAAAGGCTGGACACTGTGTAATGATTCCCAACTGATTTTTAAGCAACGTTTGCCTTTTGATTTAGCAAATTCCTATCTAATCTTCCTGAAACCTAAATTTTAGAGAGATTTGGCAACATCTGGACAAAACAATTTTACCATTTTATTGGATTACCATTGGAATTTATAAAAAAAATGATTTTACAAATTACCATTTGGCCTAATGGAAAGGTAACCAATTGTAATGTGGACTTTTTCAATTTTTAATAAAACTTTGGAAAACCAAAAATTACGAAAAAATCGGTAACATCTGCACAATTTAAATTTTGGAATGTTATTGGATTGCCATTGGAAATGTATTCAAAAAAGATTTTTAAAATTACTATTTGGCCATGCGGAAAGGTAAACAATTCTATTGTGGACTTATTTAATTATTAATAAATCTTTCGGAAACCAAAATGTTACAGAGAATTGGTGAGATCTGTACAATTTAAACTTTAGATTTTTATTGGATTAACATTGGAAATTTAATCAAAAAAGAATTTTAAAATTACTATTTGGCCTAAAGGAAATGGAACCAGATGTATTGTGGAGTTATTTGAGATATATTTTTGTGATTATACTTCTGAAACTAAAATATCAGACGGTATTTTAAAGAAATAAGTATTGATATTAGATGATATTTTTTAAGAATATTATGCATTTCTATAAAGTTATGTTTATGCAAAAAGAGATTGTGGGCTTTTTTAAAACAATCTTTGAGATTGTTAATTTTTTTTTTGCCCGCTGTTAAATGATGAATGCAATTGCTTTCACAATTTATAGTGAAATGCAATATATTCTGAAAACAGCAAAAAAAAGGCAAAACATTTTTTTGATAAATATGTAAATATGTGTACTGTATTATAAAATGTTTTATTAAATATTAATACTTTTTTCTTTTTTTTCAGATTGAGATAGAAAATTTTCGAAAACTAGAACCATTTTTAAAGCAATTAAAAAAAATTTAAATGAATAAATATTTTTTTGAGTGGGTATGGTAAGTCAAAAATATCATGGTCCCTTTTTTCCACTTCTCCACAATCACATTTTCAGTTTTTCATTGTAGTCTCTCAAGGACCTTGTAATGTGATAATTGATTTTTAGTGTTTTTAAAAAAAAAAAATAATAATTACGCGTACCGTACGCGTACGGTAAAAAAAAAATCAAAAAAAAGTTTTAAAAACATATATAAAAAATAGATGAAAGGTAAGGTTGGCTCTTAAAAGAGCCGTTGTGTTCATGCAGGGACAGAGGAAAGAAAGAATGGGAATATTAGACGGTACGACAAGTGTGCTGATCTATTTTATTGTTCACTAGGGAAATACTGGTCTCCATATAACAAATTAGATCATGACAAGTGGCGCACCGTATTTCAACCCTCAGAAACCGAGGGTTGGTTTCCTGAGGACGAGAAAAAGGAGATGCTCCCCCCACAGATGAAGGGCTCACCTGACCTGCAGAAGAAGGACTCGGCCCTGCAGATGATGGTCCAGGCTGAGCTGCTGTGGATGTGCTTGGTTGACTTACTGAAGGGTTACCTTCAGTATGTCGAGCATGTGTCCTTTTGTGTACATCCTTAAGGTGTCTCAACATGGTGTGATTCCCGAAGGAATACTTCCTGTCGGGATTCCCTCTTGAAAGTACACGGCCACACAGCTTACAAGTCACTAAGGGTGCATTTACCTTTTGCTGGCCCTCTGGAAAAGAAAAATACTCCCATATGAAAGAGGTCTTTTGTTTCCTCGTTCTCTGCCTCAAGGTAGTGCTGCTAGCCTCACTCTCAGAAGGGCTCTGCTGTTCTGCCATCGTATCACAAAGACAACCCAGCTCCTTCTCCTAAGGGATCACAAGCAGAAATGAGGGTAATGGGTGTGGTGTAGGAGAGTTCTAGAACTGAAAGTAGTTTCAACCAATCAAAAGTTGTGTTTCATGATCACATGACCCACCGTACGCTTACGGTGCGCTTACGGCAAAAGTACGCATGCGCGTAAAAAAGACACGCGCACGCGCGCATGCGCAAAACAGGCACGCCCCTTCACTTCCGCGTAACGTGCGCGTGCAGCGTACGCGTTACGCGCTGTGCGCGCGTGACGTGCGTCTACGCAAATTGCGTAAATGAACGCAAACAGCGTAGAAATCTAACGTAATTACAGCAAGACGTGCGCTTACCGTACGCGCACGGTAAAAAAAAAAAAAAAAACGAAAAAAAAAAAAGTATGTAATACTAATACATTTTACCTGTTTATTTTAAAAAAATGGTAAAATAAAAACATATTGTAGAATTTTTAAAATTTAACCATAGTCTTTAAAAAAGGATAAAAAATTAAAATAAAAATATGTAAAAAAAAAAGAAGAAAAAAAAAAAAATTAGCATTTAAAAAACCTTGCAAATTCACTGAAAAAACCATGGGTTTCACTCACGTTATAGTTAGGAATTAGCATTTAAAAAACCTTGCAAATTCACTGAAAAAACCATGGGTTTCACGCACGTTATAGTTAGGAATTAGCATTTAAAAAACCTTAGAAATTCAATGAAAAAACCAAAGGTTTCACACATGTTATAGTTAGCTGGACATTTCACTCGTAAAAAACCATTGAAATTCCCCCGTTATAGTTAGTTCAGCTAACTATAACTCGCGCGCCCGCAATGCACTACTGATGACGTCACATATTACATCACTCATGACATGGTCAGTGACATCACTCATGACATCACTGATGACATCTCAAATGACATCACTGATGACATCATCCTTGTGACAGAGTGGTAGACCTCCTCTCACCCTAATATAACCTTTGATACAAACATTCAAAAAAAGAGACTGAAATTTTCAAAAAAATGGACATACCAATACCAATTACAACATCCTCTTCAATATTTCTAAGATCCACATAAACATCCACTCATTCACCAACAGTCCTATACAGTCACTCATACATGTACTCACACATCATATGTACTCATACACCTAAACATCCTGTAACACAATGCCACTCATCCATAGAGTTACTCACACATAGTCACTCATGCTAATAAAGAATCAAACATCCATTTACTTGCATATACAGTTATACACACACCACCACACTTACTTTTACAGAAACTTACACATACTTAGTCTTTTAAACAATCACTTATAGAAACACATACTTATTCATACAGGAACTCTTCCAATCTCTCACTCTCACATATACTCACTTATAAACACCAATAGTCACATATACTAGTTTAAAACATATGTAGTTACTCATAAAGACACTATTGAGACAGTCTATCACTCACTAACACACCCATGCACACACTCATCTACCCATACAGTCCTGCACACATGCTGTCTTCAACACATACAAACAGTGAGTCACTCATTCATGCACCTATGCACTACGTAATACCCCCCACCGAACCATACAGACACTCAGACTGATACTCAAAAAAACAACTAATAACCCATATAAACACTCATGTAGCTACTCACCAACCCACGCAGCCACTTATACACAAAGTGAGAGACTGATACAGATATTTACATATTTAAACATTACTCACTAACCCATGTATTCACTAAGATACACTTAATCAGTCAGTTACACAATAAATTTTTCAAAAACAAAGCATCCATTTAGACACTTATATACCCATTTATTCTTCCATCGACCTTGAGATATACATATATTAAACATATTTAATTTTCAGAAAAACACACATTCACTGGATGATGTCATCAGTGATGTCATTTGAGATGTCATCAGTGATGTCATGAGTGATGTCACTGACCATGTCATGAGTGATGTAATATGTGACGTCATCAGTAGTGCATTGCGGGCGCGCGAGTTATAGTTAGCTGAACTAACTGTAACGGGGGAATTTCAATGTTTTTTTACGAGTGAAATGTCCAGCTAACTATAACATGTGTGAAACCTTTGGTTTTTTCATTGAATTTCTAAGGTTTTTTAAATGCTAATTCCTAAGTATAACGTGTGTGAAACCCATGGTTTTTTCAGTGAATATATATATATATATATCTATATATATATATGTATATATGTATATATATATATTACCTGCTGGCAATCGCCAGTAGGTAGGTATAGTTAGGACCTATTTTCCATAGGAAATCCGCAACATTCTATTTGGAATAACATTGGTGCTGATCGACGAATCTTCGCGAAATGTTCCAAACTTTTGGCCAGCTCCGGTACGCTCCTATCCTGAAAATTTCACGGTGATTCGTCAAGCGGGGGCTGAGAAAAAGGGGGGTCCTAAAATGCGTTTTCCCCATATATTTTCCCATAGGACCTGTTGACGCAGCTACAGCCCGAACTGCAGAACGGAATTACACCAAATTTGGCAAAGAGGTAGTCCTCAGTTCAGACTCATGCCTTTTGCTTAAATGGTGTAAATCCGTTAAGTAGTTCCTGAGAAAATTAGAGTTAAAAAGATAGATATATCTGGGCGGAGCCTAACCACACATCTCATCGTGAGATCTGATTGGCTGTCAGTACTTCATCCAAGAAGTGTTGGCAGCCATCTTGGGACCAATATACATGATAGCACCTCATTAAAAAGCATTGCAGTTTATAGAAGGTTTTAAGACTTTAGTTACATTATAAATCATTTGTTGATGGTACCATACTCATTTTAGGAATCGTGGTGTGTTCTAAGGTGATTTTACCATGTGAAAAAGCCTTCTGCTGTGATATCATGTTTGAGAGAAAACAATTTTCTCATGCTTTTCCCACAGAGGTTTGGAAGGTGATCTATAAGCTAAACTGAGAGCATATTTTCTGTAAATTCACATTATCTTTCTAAGTCATGTGAGAATGAAGTCTGACATTCTCAGTAAAACATGTACATCCAACAAGGGCAGAGACTGTCAGTTGATTCCTTTGTGTTCTACTGCAGCTTCCCAGAGTATTCTAAAGAACAACTAGAGCGCTAACAGTCCTACTTATGACAAACGTATTGCACACCTGAAGCCATCTTGATTGGAATAAAGTGGTAACTCTTAAAACATTTAATTTAAAAAGGAACAACATGAGGGGGTTCATTTTGCCATAGAAAGTATGATTAGTGCTGCAGAAAGGAAAATTAGGTAACATTTTGAGTGACTTCTCAAATCCTCTTGTATTTCATTAAAAGATTCTGACATGCAGACTGAAACATGCACTTTCACTACCAGCAGCAGACTTCCCTGGTGAGCAGTAGCTTTACTATGGTGATCTAATAAGTAACTAGAGTGCTAACATTCTGAATTTATGGCAAATGTGTGACACAGCTGAATGCCTTCTTGATGGAATCAAAATAAAAAACTGAAAGTATTTCCTACTGTGGAGACTGTAGCAAATGAGGAAATTAGGAAACTTCATAACAAATATGTCTCCCAAAATGGCCACCAGAGACATAAGAGCCCAAATGTAGCACAAATATCACCCAGATGTAGCCCAAGAATAGCCCAATGACAGAATGTCCCAGAGTGTTCTAACGAACAACTAGAGCGCTAACAGTCTTACTTATGACCAAAGTATGGCACACCTGAAGCCATCTTGATTGGAATAAAGTGGTAACGCTTAAAACATTTAATTTACAAAGGAACAAAATGAGGGGGTTCAGTTTGCCATAGAAATTATGATTAGTGCTGTAGAAAGAAAAATTAGGGCACATTTTGACTTCTCAAATCCTCTTCTATTTCATAAAAAAATTCTGACATGCAGACTGAAACATGCACTTTGAATACCAGCAGCAGACTTCCCTGGTGAGCAGTAGCTTTACTACAGTGATCTAATGAGCAACTAGAGTGCTAGCATTCAGAATTTATGGCAAATGTGTGACACATTTGAATGCCTTCTTGATGGAACCAAAGTAACAAACTGAAAGTATTTCATACTGAGGAGACTGCAGTAAATGAGGAAATTAGGAAACTTCATAACAAATAAATCTCCCAAGATGGCCATCAGAGACAAAAGAGCCCAAATGTAACCCAAATATCACCCAGATGTAGTCCAAGTATAGCGCAATGACAGAATGTCCCAGAGGGTTCTTAAGAACAACTAGAGCGCTTACTGTCTTACTTATGACAAAAGTATGGCACACCTGAAGCCATCTTGATTGGAATAAACTGGTAACACTTACAACATTTAATTTAAAAAGGAACACAATGAGGGGGTTCATTTTGCCATAGAAATTATGATTAGTGCTGAAACAAGAAAAATTAGGGCACATTTTGAGTGACTTTTCAAATCCTCTTCTATTTCATTAAAAAATTCTGATATGCAGACTGAAACATGCACTTTTAATACCAGCAGCAGACTTCCGTGGTGAGCAGTAGCTTTACTATAGTGATCTAATGAGCAACTAGAGTGCTAACATTCAGAATTTATGGCAAATGTGTGACATATCTGTATACCTTCTTGATGGGATCAAAGTAAAAAACTGAAAGCATTTCCTACTGAGGACTGCAGTAAATGCGAAATTAGGAAACTTCATAACAAATAAATCTCCCAAGATGGCCACCAGAGACAAAAGAGCCCAACTGCAGCACAAATATCATCCAGATGTAGCCCAAATGTAGCCCAATGACAGAAGTGTGCAAAACACCTATTTTTTGTGTATTTGCAGTTTTATATAGTGCAGACTTGTCAGATATTGGAGTGCTTTACATGAGCATTGGTTACATCACACAAGATCACATTTATTTTGGTTGTAGACATGGGGAGATTATGTGATTTGAACAGAATCACAGAATGTTGAGCTGGAGCAGAAACTCCAACCTGGTTCCCCAGTTGCATAGTCTGCAGCTCTGGAAGTAACACCACATCCTCTCCCCTAAGTGCAACATTTAATCAAGTGGTTAACTGGATAAAAAAACATAAAGATTACAAATAAATTAAAAGTTTCTTTATTCTCTATTTGAAAACTCAGAAAATATGTCCTCATTTTAGTTTTTTAGAGCACTATCTATAATTATGATGCTAATAAGACCCTCTCATATATGTAATTTCTAAAGGAAATGCTCTAGGTATTACAGTTTTGATTACATCAAGATGACGTCAGGCGTTCCACACTTTTGTAATAAATATAGAATGTTAGCAATCTAGTTGTTCATTGGGATACTGTTGAGAGGCAGAGGCCAGGGGCACGGACTCTGAAAATTGAAGACAGGTAGGAGAGTGCAGAGGCAACAATTTGACCACACTGGGCAGGCAGGAAGGGCAGTGGCAGCACAACAGACTATGGAGGGCAGTGGAAAGGGGGCCAGGGGCAACAAACCAACAATACAGGACTGGCAAGAGAGGCTGTGGCAATATAATAGACCATTGTGGGCAGAAGGAAGAGGCAGTGGTAGTACAACCATACATGCCAACAGACCCGTTTCAGCCAGGAAACGTCCAATGTTTTTAAGCTCAAATGGGCTTTATTTGATCTGTTTCCTGTCTACAATCTCCTCTTTTTCAATGTAACTCAAAGGGGAACATCCATACCCCAGTTTTTTTTCAAAATCTCCCTCTTACCAAGTTCAAAATGTTCGCAAGTATGGTACATTGGATCATGGTAGGCAGGAGGAATTGGGGTAGGGACATGGACTTGGATAACAGAGGACAGGAGGGACATGGAGAGGTGCACCAAACTAACCCTACAGGGCAGGCATCAGGGTTTGCAGCAGCACAATACACCACTCAGGGTATGCGGGACGGGAGTGCAGCACAACAATCCATAGAAAGCAATAGGGAGGGGACAGGACCATGCACATGGACAACAGAGAACAGAGGGGAAAGAGGCAATGGTAGCTAGCTGACCATAATGGACAGACAGGAGAGAAATCTGCAGCATAACAGACCATAAAGGGCAGGAGGGATGGATCAGGGGCATTACAATGGAACAGACAAGCCAGGAGGGAGGGAATAGGGGTCTGCACATGGAAACAGAGGGCTGGGGGCAAGGGTGCAGGGCAGGAGCAGCAAGATGACCATGGAGGTCAGGCAGGATGGGCACTAGAAACAAGACACACCATGGAGAGCAACAGTGAGACTATGATGGCATACACACAGACTATGGAGGGAAGGTGGGAGGGTGTCAGGGGCAGCTAGCTGAACACACAGGGAAGGTGGGAGGGGCCATGGTAGCACAGAAGACCATGCATGGCAAGCGGGAGTGTTAGTAGCAGCACAATGGCTATGAATGGCAAGAAGGAGGGTGCAGGGGCCATGGAGGATAGAAGGGAGGGTCAGGACCTGGGCACAGACAAGAGAGTTCAGGGGAAGTGGCCTCACAACAGACCGCGCAGGGCAGGCAGGAGGAGCAGTAGCAGCACAACAGACCAGGGAGGGCAGAAGGGTGTGGCAGTAAAATGGACTATGGAGGACAGGAGGAAGGGGATAGGGGCATGGCATGTGGACAGGCAGGGTGGAGGGGGTAGGGACAGGTTACAGTCATCTGACAATGCTAGGCAGGTGGGAGGGGAGTGGCAGCTCAACAGAACACTCAGAGTAGATAGGAGTGGCAGGTCCATGGAACATGGTGGGCAAAAAGGAAGGAGCAGGGGGAGGCACAAAGACATCGGAGAGCAGGGTGAAGGAGAATAGGGGCAGCAACCTAAGCACAGAGGCTAAGCAGGAGGTCAATGATGGGCCATAGAATTGGGCAATGGAGGGCAGGAGGAGTGGACTGGTACATCATGCTAAATGGAGGGCAGTGGCAGCACATCAGACTATGCATGGCAGGAAGGAGGAGGCTAGTCCATGGATTCAGGCAACAGAGGATAGGGAGGAGGTGGATGGGGCAGCAAGCTAACTGTTCAGAGAAGGTGGGTATTAGGAACTTTATTGTTTTTAAAATGTGTGTCTGTGCGAACTACTTAAAATATGAACAAGTATGCAGCATAATCTCACTTTCATTCAGGAAGAAGAGGACGTTTGTGACTCTGGGCTCACTTGGCAGAAACACCCCCTGACCCTCCACCCTTCCATCGCAAAATGTAATGCCCGTGAAAAGGGTAGGTGGACGCAGTGTTATATAGAACATAGTCCTGAGAGCACGATTGAAAATGAAAACTACATATAGTATATGGTATAAACTATGCACCAAAAAGTGTGATATAAGATGAACCGGGGCGTGAAATATAATACGCAATGACAGATTCATTGGAGAGCGCGAGATAGCACAGGCACTAGCCCGTGCTATGCGATATGCGCCTTGGAGTATAATATGCACAGGGCAGTGTTGTGTAACCTAACTAGTCTCTAAAGTTGTAATATAAAATATGTGCTGGGGAGTGTAACGTTGCATATGCACTGTGACAAAGATATGGATCCTAGATTGTAATATGTATGGCATAGCGCTGTGCGTTATAACATAGGCATCGAGGAAGGCACGTTAGATGGGGCAATATAACCCGTGCGAAGGCAAGTATGGCATGACATATTCACGGGGTGGTGTTACCGTGCACATGGGCTAGAGAGTGTCATAGCATACGCACTGGCTGGTGGAATACAACACAGAGGTGTGTGGCACTCGGCGGGCACTGGTGGGTGTAACACAGCATTGGGCTCAGCCAGGAGCACGCTGTGACTCTCAAGTGAGGTTCGTCTCCTTTCCGGAGAGTAAAATAAAACGTATTACACATCCGGCGGTGGATGTGTGTTTAATTAACCGTGAGCGGGGTTTCTTGCATTGTTTGGTCGAATTTTTGTCGAATCCCCTTTGAATGGCTTGGTGTGCGTGTGTATTAAATGTGCCCGTCAATAGCTACCCATGTTTGTATAAGTAAACGACAAGGGTGTCTTCTTGGAGAGTACCCACTGGCGGGGGCGCCGGGATAAGGCACGGTAGGGTGTCAGACACGCCAGAGCTTCACTAGCGGTGTAAATACATTCCACGTGGATTCATTGTATGCATAGTCACCTTTTAATGAATATCACGCAAATCGTCATGGTGATAGATACATACGGTTTGTCCAGCATGTCCTAGGTGTTTCTATAAATATATATTTTTTTTAAATAATAAAAAACAAAGGCCGGCCCCGGGGGATGGGGATTTTTTTTTTTTAAAAGCCCATGACCCGGGGGTTGGGGTCCCCGGGGACGATTAAGGCCTTGGGAGGGGGGTCACGCGGCCCCCTTCCATATTTTTTTTTTTCAACAATAAAAATTAGGGTGCAGACCCTGGGGAATGGGGTCCCCAGGGCCAATAAATTAGAAAAAGAAGGGGGGCCACACAGCCCTCCTTCTTAAAAAAATAAAATAAATAAAAGACCGGCATTGCGCCGGAGGCCACGCCCCCTCCTTACAGCACTCTGCAAACGCGCCCCCTGGCCAGTTGTAAGTTGGGGAATTAATTCCACTTCAATACTGAGGGTCCCTGAGGGCCAACTAGCCCAACAGGTATCTCCAGTATGCGCCAGGGAGCTGCGTTGCAGACAGGTGGTCTGAGGCCACGCCCCTTTTTATACCTCTATGCAACGCAGCTACTGGAGGTACCTAGTGGGCTAGTTTGACCCTAGGGGCCCTTAGGATTCAAGGGGACTTAATCTCTCAACTTAGAATGGCCACAGGGTGCGTTTACACAGTGGTGAAGGGAGGGGACGGGGCCTGAGGTGACGTGTGCAAACACGCCCTGTGGCACGTTTTAAGTTGGGGAAATAATTCCCTTTCAATCCTGAGGGACCCTGGGGGCCAACTAGTCCACCAGGTGCTTCCAGTGAGCGCCACTGCTCTGCGTTGCAGAGAGGTGGTGCAGGCCATGCCCCTTTTTACACCTCTCTGCAATGGCGCTTACTGGACGTACCTAGTGGGCTATTTTGCCCCTAGGGACCCTCAGGATTAAAGGGACCTAATCTCCCAACTTAAAATGGCCACAGGGCGTGTTTACACAATGGGGAAGGGAGGGGACGGGGCCTGAGGTGACGTGTGCAAACACGCCCTATGGCGCGTTTTAAGTTGGGGAAATAATTCCCCTTCAATCCTGAGGGCCCCTGGGGGCTAACTAGCCCACCAGGTGCTTCCAGTAAGCACCACTGAGCTGCGTTGCAGAGAGGTGGTCCAGTCCGTGCCACTTTTTACACCTCTCTGCAACGCAGCTCTGTGGCGCTTACTGGAGGTACCTAGTGGGCTAGTTGGACCCTAGGGACCCTCAGGATTCAAGTGTGCAAACACGCCCTGTGGCGCGTTTTAAGAGGTAGTTTTAATCCCCTGCCCTATTATATACTTGGGGCTTACAGAGGAGGTCATGCTAATCACAGGGGGACCCCAACGCATAGTGTTCCCTAGTGTATGTAGGTGTTTTCACTGTATTCTGAGTGTCTTTTAACATAGCACTGGCTCTAGGACTGGTTAGTCAGACTCAGTTACCACCAGTATCCATCTGAAAAAGTTGAGGGTACAAGATGATTTTGCAACAAGGCTTCTTTCTGCTCTTTCTGCATGGTATCCTTCTTCCTACACTTTTCTTCGTCTTTGAGGACTTCTGTTGCTTCTTACTGCATTTCTTTTTTTTCTTTCTGTGCGTTTTTACTTCTTTCTTCACATGTCCTATCTCTGTAGGCATAGTTAGAAATTAGCATTTAAAAAACCTTTGAAATTCACTGAAAAAACCATAGGTTTCAGGCACGTTATAGTTAGGAATTAGCATTTAAAAAACCTTAAAAATTTACTGAAAAAAACACAGGTTTCAGGGGCGTTATAGTTAGCTGGACTTTTCACTCATACAAAACCATTGAAATTCCCCCGTTATAGTTAGTTCAGCTAACTATGACTCGCGCGCCCGCAATGCACTGCTGATGCCGTCACATCACTCATGACATGGTCAGTGACATCACTCATGACATCACTGATGACATCTCAAATGACATCACTGATGACATCATCCTTGTGATAAAGTGGCAGACCTCCTCTCCCTAATATAACCTTTGATACACACATTCAAAAATAGAAACTAAAATTTTCAAAACAATAGACATACCAATACCAGTTACAACAACCTATTCAGTAATTCTAAGATCCACATACACATACACTCATTCCCCAACAGTCCTATACAGTCCCTCATACATGTACTCACTCATCATATGTACTCATACACCTGTGCATCCTGTTACACAACGCCACTCATCCATAGAGTTACTCACACACATAGTCACTCATGCTAATAAAGGATCAAACATCCATTTACTTGCATATACAGTTATACACACACCACCGTACTTACATCTACAGAAACTTACACATACTTAGTCTTTTAAACAATCACTTATAGAAACACATACTTATTCATACAGGAACTCTTCCAATCTCTCACTCTCACATATACTCACTTATATACACCAATAGTCACATATACCAGTTTAAAACATATGTAGTTACTCATAAAGACAGTATTGAGACAGTCATTCACTCACGAACACACCCATGCACACACTCATCCACCCATACAGTCCTGCACACATGCTGTCTTCAACACATACAAACAGTGAGTCACTCATTCATGCACCTATGCACTACGTAATACCCCCCACTGAACCATACAGACACTCAGACACTCATACTGATACTCAAAAAAACAACTAATAACCTATATAGACACTCATATAGCTACTCACCAACCCATGCAGCCACTTATACACAAAGTGAGAGACTGATACAGATATTTACATATTTAAACATTACTCACTAAGCCATGTATTCACTAAGATACACTTAATCAGTCAGTTATAAAATCAATTTTTCAAAAACAAATCATCCATTTAGACACTTATATACCCATTTATTCTTCCATCGACCTTGAGATATACATATATAAAACATATGTAATTTTCAGAAAAACACACATTCACTGGATGATGTCATCAGTGATGTCATTTGAGATGTCATCAGTGATGTCATGAGTGATGTCACTGACCATGTCATGAGTGATGTAATATGTGTGCATTGCGGGCGCGCGAGTTATAGTTAGCTGAACTAACTATAACGGGGGAATTTCAATGGTTTTTATACGAGTGAAAAGTCCAGCTAACTATAACGCCCCTGAAACCTATGGTTTTTTCAGTGAATATATATATACACACACAAACATATATATATATATATATATATATATATATATATATATATATATATATATATATATATATATATATATATATATATTCACTGAAAAAACCATAGGTTTCACACATGTTATAGTTAGCTGTACATTTTACTGATAAAAAACCAATGAAATTCCCCCGTTATAGTTACTGTAGGCAACTATAACTCACGCGACCGTAATCCTCTGCTGATGCTAATACTGTATTTAGACACTTATTTGCCCATGTCTTCTTCCATTAAATTTTAGCTATACATATATTACAAATATTTTTTTTTCATAAAGACACATATGTCATCAGCAGAGGATTACGGTCGCGTGAGTTATAGTTGCCTACAGTAACTATAACGGGGGAATTTCATTGGTTTTTTATCAGTAAAATGTACAGCTAACTATAACATGTGTGAAACCTATGGTTTTTTCAGTGAATTTGCAAGGTTTTTTAAATGCTAATTCCTAACTATAACGTGTGTGAAACCTATGGTTTCACACACCGTGCGCGCACAGTGAGCACGCGGTGCGCTTCGCGCACCGCGCGCCCACTTTACGCAGTTAGTGCCATGCATGCACAGTGGTCACGCGGTGCGCTGCGCGCACCGCGTGCCCACATTATGCGGGATGGGCCATGTACGCACGACGCGCTTCGCGCACCGTGCGCACATGGGGGACATATTATGCGCATCGTTGTGAAATGTTTTGTTTATTATTTTCATTTGTTTGATATGCCATGCACAAATGGTGCCCTTAGGGCACCATTTGCACTTGGGGTGGGGAGAGTGTGGATTTTTTTTTTTTTAAAACAATTTTTACCGTACGCGTACGGTAAGCGTAAACGGCGATTTTTCGAAAAAAAATTTTTTGGGCCTTGTGGGTTGTTTGGGGGCCCGTATATCACTGCTGGGTGAATATTATCTCAATAAACTGCCCCTTTACACATTTTTGGGCTTCATTTATGCTGCCCCACTCAGAGTGCGAGAGAGAAAATGGCGGCCGCCGCTTCCTGGTTTCGGCCGAATCGAATGTTTAATAAGATCTAAGAGCCAATCAGAATTGCGCTCGCGCACGTCACCGTACGCGTACGGTAAGCGCACCGTAAGCGCACCGTAAGCTGGCTCAGATATATATATTGATTTAAAGGCTATTTTCTCAGAATCTACTGAACAGATTTACACCAAACCTACAAAAGGCACTTCCTTGACCTGAGGACTACCTCTCTGCCAAATTTCAAGTAATTCTGTTCAGCCGTTCGGGCTGTAGCTGTGTCTAAAGGTCCTATGGAAAAATGCATGGGAAAAACGCGTTTTGGGACCCCCCTTTTATCTCAGCCCCCGCTTGACGAATCCCCCCGAGACTTTCAGGGTAGGAGCGGAGCGTAGCGCCCCACCTATTTTGAAATATTCGCGAGGAATCGTCGACCGGCGCAAAAGTTATTCAAAATAGAATGTTGCGGATTTCCTATGGAAACGTGGTCCTAACTATAACTACCTACTGGCGACCGCCAGTAGGTAATATAGATATATATATATATATATATATAGATATATATATATATAGATATATATAGATGTATATATATATATATATATATTAAAGCTCCGTGAGGGTCCAACGATTTGAGCCGCACTCGAAACCACAGACGCTTTTTTCCCCTTAAAAGCATTTATTGGTGCGAGCTGTAACACACTCCAGTCCTTTACAAGCAGTAGCCTCCACCTGACGCGTTTCGAGATTTTCTCTTCTTCAAAGGTAGTCGCGGTTAAAAAGGAGCATGAGACTGCAGCGTTCTAAATATCTTCGAGCCAGCACCACCCTGGAAGAAGGGGGCCATAGAGTCCGATGTTACGGGACTCAAAGTGGAACACAGACTTCTGGATAGGAGTTCGAAGGCACTCTGGGGCTCATCTGCGAGATTTATCTCAGCAGAGATTACAAAAGGACATCCATCTAAGGATAGTAAAAGACTGCATAATCCACAATGCAACGTGTTGCCTCATCATGAGCGGCCCAATCAGGGCGCACGATAGTGATATTTAGGACGCTGCAGTCTCATGCTCCTTTTTAACCGCGACTACCTTTGAAGAAGAGAAAATCTCGAAACGCGTCAGGTGGCGGCTACTGCTTGTAAAGGACTGGAGTGTGTTACAGCTCGCACCAATAAATGCTTTTAAGGGGAAAAAAGCGTCTGTGGTTTCGAGTGCGGCTCAAATCGTTGGACCCCCACGGAGCTTTAATATATATATATATGTTTCCACAACGGTGGACAGTCCAAGTCGACCGGAAAGCAGGAAGGCACTCACATGAATTCAGTCAACTGAAATTTTTACTGTGCAGAACCTCTCCCGCAATAACAGATGCATTTCGGTATTACCACCTTCCTCCATGTCACTGAGTGTATAAATAAAACACCATTATAAAGTGAATTGTGATGACGTAAAAAAAGAAATTCATGAACATCGAAGATGGCCAAATAACTCATACCACAACAATATGTTACTACAATGGCGGCCATCTTATAGCACGTCTCCGGCAGTAATGCATAATGCAACCATAATATATACACATCATATATACACAGTATAAGAAGGCAGGTATTAACATGATAATGTTACGAAAGATGAATGCAACGCAGAGAAAATCTCTATGTATATACATTTGTCACTTTCGTAAGATATATTGATAATTCATTGAATAAGATTTGTTCTGTTTTAAAAGTAATACCTTGCCTTCTAATTTGTAAGCACAAAAAATAAAGCCCTGAATGGGCAAACCATGTACCTCTCACAAGAGCGAATCGAGGCTGCAGAACAAAAGTGAGTTAAATCTCAAATGTGTCAACCAACAGTTTTGCCATTATAAAAACAGATATGTAAGTAAGGTAAAGCCTATAATGGACTTACTTAAATGATGGCAACAGTTTTTACTCCATTCTACAAAAAGGCTTTAAACCATTTAAAAACATATATACACAAATATAAGGCCTATAATGGGCTTACTTCAATAATGGCAACAGGTTTCACTCCACTTTACAGAAAGGCTGAGATGATCTAAGGACAGAGAATCATGAATACTGGTTGTTTACAGTGGTATTAATCTAAGTGAACCCATAGTTCTTCTTCATTATTTAAACCTGTTGGTGCCATAGTATTCAGGTCAATAATATATTTGGCTTCCATTAATTGTAAATTTCTGACTCTGTCACCACCGCTATATATATAAAATACTGGCGGTTGCTGTAGTTAGAACCTAGTTTCCATACGAAAAGGGTTTTTTGATTTGCCAATATCTTTGGCGCCATTTGAGGAATCTTCAAAAATTTTCAAAATGAATGGGACGCTCAGGTCAGCGCCAGTCTTGAAAGTTTCGAGGTGATTCGTCAAGCAGTGGGCGAGAAAAAAGGGGGTCCCAAAACACGTTTTCTCCATGTTAATTTCCTATAGGATCATTTAGACAAGGCTACAGCCCGAACTGCTGAATGGAATTACACCAAATTTGGCAAAAAGGTAGCTCTTGGTTCAGAATGCATTCTTTTTGTTAAATGGTGTAAATCCATTGAGTAGTTCCTGAGAAATTCAAATATTTACAAATAATATTATCTGGTGGCTGCAGAGGATCCGCAAACCCTCCCGATCTCGAGCCTGACTTCTGATTGGCTGCCAAAACTTCAAACCAGGAAGTGTTGGCAGCCATCTTGTGACTCAGATGAACTGAGTCACAAGAAAAAAGGTTAAAAAAGCATTTTTTGTTTTAATTTTCAGCAGGAGGTGCGTAGGGTCCGCGTATCCCACTGAAGATGTTAAACAAAACGAAGCGCGTTCTCACACTCTTCTTTTTCTTTAATCCCCCGGGTGTGCCAGGTCAAGGGGGGAATGGTTAATTTTGATGTGGGGTCTGCGACCGCCACCTCCCCAGGGCTATACTCAATAAAAGCAGGGAGCCACACGCCCTCCTGCAGCCCCAGGCACCACCACCTCTCCAGGGCTATTTATAAAAAAATTAAGTGTGTGGGGGCTTGAGCCCCCCCACACTGCCCCGGGGACCACCACCTCCCGGGGCACACATTATTTAAATGCGGGCGTCCTTTGCAGACCCCCTGCCCCAGAGACTACCACCTCCCCGGGGCTACGCACATGTTAGAGCGGGGCTACATGGCCCCCCTCGTGGAGTCCTCCAAGGTCCTGGGGACCGAGACCCCCCCCCCAGTACCGTCTCCAGCAATGTCCCTGGGTGGCCACCCCAGGACATTGCAGTTTTCTATGGCATAGCGGGAGCACTGCTTCCACCATGCCATAGCAAACTTCTGCTTCACTTCATGGAAGCGAGAGCAGGAAAACTGCTCTTACTTCCATGAAGAGAAGCAGAATTGCTTTTGGGCAAAGAGAGCTGCATGTTAGCAGCTTTGTTTGTCTAAAAGCAGTGCCGGCTCCTACAGGAGGCAGGGGGTCGGCAGGAACCACGGGGCATTGGGGCTCCCCCTGTGGTCCCCAGCATGTGGCCATGCCCCAGGGGATGGGGTTCCCATGGGCAAAAATGGCCTGGGAGGGGGCAAAGTGGTCCACCTCCCTTTTTTTAATAAAAACAAATGACTGGGGCCGTAAATGGCCTGGGGAGGAGGGCAGCCCGAACACCTCCCTTAAGAAAACTAGGCATTGTTAAAAATGGCAGGGCCTCGAGGATGGGGTCCCCGGGACTGAAAAGGGCCCCTGGAACTGGGGGGGCAATAATTATTATGTTTTTTTCTCTCGTGGTAGGTGTCACAACCCTATCATGGCTCTCAGTGTAGCCTTCTTGTAATGTCATGGTGGATTTGCGGATCCTTCTTAAATAAATAATTAAATAGTATTTGATTTATAAAGTAGTGTTGTAGTTGTGAAGTTTTTTGTAGAGCTAGTGAGATTGAAGTTCATAATAACATTAAAATTGAGAGAGTTAGAAATAATATTAAAAAAGATAAATTAAAAGTTGAAATTGAAAAGTAAAATGTGTTGTAGTACTTTTAATTTGTGTTTTATTTGCGGATTCACAACGGATTTGTGAATCCGAGAAATATTTTGAAAGAGTATACATGCTTACAAATATATATCTTTCACTGTTGGGTTATAGGTTGGCTCTAAGAAGAGCCATTGTGTTCATTAAGACTCTGTTCGAGCTCCATGTAAGGCCGGATGCACAGCTTAAGGTTGTTCAGAAACACTCTTTTTCCTTCATCTGTGAAGTGAACTTCATCACTTCTGTAGATGTTATGCATGTAAGAACTAAGGTTGTTGCTATAAATAGAGCCCATGTTGCAGTTTCTGGGGTAAGCCGAAACAGCTTTATTGACTTTCTTCCTAACTTTCTCAATCTGTGGACAGAATTGATTTGACCACTTCCAGTTCTGTCTTTGGCATATATTAGAGTATACAAAGACAGTGTGAGGGAAAAGTGTCATCAGTTGTGAAAAGGTATCCTTCATTAGGATTTCCAATCCTACCCCAGTCAATGTGCCAAGGTCATTGACACCACAGTGCACAATTATGAGGTCAAGGTTTGAAGATGCAAAAATGTTTTAACCAAAGGCATCAATTGGTGCCACTTTAATTCTCTCTGTGCAAACCATTTAATATCCACATTTTGCAAACCTAGGTCTTTGTCAATACCTCTGTGTTCAGCAAAACTTTTGCACCAGAATATATAGCTGTGCCCTACAATCCATACTGTAAGCTTTTTGAAGGGATGTCTGGAAGGAATCAAAAGATGTCTGTAGCTGAGGTAGTCAGTTGGTAGAATGAGAGGTATCTAGAGTGGTGGGAAACGGTGCTGGTTGGCTATTCATTAACATTGTGCACTGAAAATTAGGATGCATGTTACTTTGCCGAACAAGTATGTTTCTGATTGGTAATGGAAAAAAGTTTGAAAGGTACAGTAGAGTGGATATGCTTATATTTTGCATAAGTCAACCCCACTTGTTGTTTGCATTTGTAAGCTTGTGTAGTGCATTTCAAAATATTGTGAACGTGTGACCTTCTGGTACAGTTGAATGTAGCAGAAAGTGTTACTAAACTATTATTAAACAGAATGGGGGAGGGTTGAAACTTAATTGTGGTTTTAAAATATGAAATTCTAGGTTATATTTAAGTGATATGCTACTGAAGTAAGATTTCCCAAATCAGTACTATGTTTAGAAGAGGTGTGTTTTTTCTTTTTTGTCCTCCTTGTGCAATGATTTTTGGAGAGGGAGGTATCAGGGGCCCCTAACCCTTCTGTTCTGGTATGGTTTACTCCCTTGATGGCAAACCTGGGTTGGGAGGTGGCGTTCCTATCTTTTTCGAGTGTGGGGGCCCCCTTGTTTCCGCTTCCATATTTTGCCACTTACGGGGGGAGCTAGCAATTATGACTACTCATTCAGGCCCTTGCTTGAAATACATTGCCATTGCCTAATCATTGGATGATCATGGTTGTATCAAGATGGTCTTCAAGTGTTGTTCCCAGATGTCCCAAAACTTATATCTCTTACTTACCCTCCCGCTTTTGTCTAGTTTATGTACTCTCAGAATTGAGGCTAGCCATTCTCTATGTGTTTGAGGTACAGATTTCACCCACTTAATACATATTTCTCTTCTAGCCAACAATATCAAGAGAAATAGAAGGTTCTCGCGATCTTTGTTTAGTTCCAGAAAACCTGTGGTGGTGTGGCCAATCCCAAAAATAGCAAAGTCTATGCTTACCTCAACTCTATGCTTACCAACTGCTTGACCCCATTTTTACAAATTGGGGTGATTTAGTGGTCAATCCACCTTGGCCAATGGCATGGACAGATCATTTCCTGGTCCCGTTTGTAATGCGGTTGCCAAGGCCTAAGGTGCAGGAGGAATCGAAGGGGGGAATAACATGCCGGAAGTGGACTGAATTTTCGTCGGGCAAGTTTAATAGCGCCCTCTTGCAGGGGGGCTACCTGGGGGAACGGATGCTGATAGTGCCTGTGTAAATCTGGACAGGAGCATTGCTGAGGCACTAGATAGCACGGCCCCCTGGTCACAGAAATTACCGGGTAGAGCACAAAAATCTGCCCCTTGGTTTAATGCCGTTCTGAGAAATGCGAAGGCTGACTGCAAAAGCATGGAGAGGCAATGGAGGAAGGAGCAAATATAGTGCTATGCTGAAGGGCTACCATGGGCTTATTAGAAGAACGAAGGCAGCATATTATCTGGAAAGAATTGGGTCAGCAGGTAACTCGACAAGGGAACTATTCAGAGTTAATAAGGAAATATTGTCCCTAGCTACAGCGGCAGCACCTTTAATAGGTTCGGTAGAGCTATGTAACTGCGTGGCGGTCTTCTTTTCAGACAAGGTGGAGAAAATCTACTCCACCTTCCCGGATTCTGCCCAAGTAGGCCAGGATATCTTGGAAAAGGCAGGGCACGCTCATGAGGGTGAGGAACTGGACAGTTTTACTGTCCCCCCTGTGAAGTGCTAATTAAAATTTGCCTGAGTGTAAAGTCGTGCTCTCCCAGAGACCCGGCCTCCCAAAAAGTGCTTAGAGGGAGCATAGAAACACTGGATCCATTTATTAGACATCTGGTGGAAGTTTCTTTCAGGACATGCACAGTTCCAGGAAGATGGAAGGAAGCAGTGGTCCTTCCTCTACCCAAAAAGCCACACCTAGGTCCAGACTGCCTTGATAACCTGCGCCCAATTTCTCTATTGCCATACTTCGCAAAGATTGCGGAGAAAGTGGTGAACAGGCAACTCACGACGCATATTGGGAAATTTAACGTCTTACATCCCACTCAATCTGGGTTCCGGGTGTGCCACTCGACAGAGTCTGCCCTGCTCTTAGCCACGGAAACTATTAGGCAATATGTGGATGCGGGTCAGACGGCAGCCTTGATCCTGTTGGATCAAAGTGCCACCTTTGACACGGTCGCCCATCACACTCTGGTGCACCGGCTGAGGAAAGGAAGCGTTTCTGCTAGGGCACTAAGTTGGATGGACTCATTCCTGGCGGAGCGTAGTTTTCAGGTGAGGCAGGGTGTTCACTATTCCAAGGTCATCGAACTGAAGCAGGGGGTACCACAGGGCTCGATCTTGAGCCTGACCCTGTTCAACCTGTATGTGGCTCCTCTGGCGGAAATTGCTGATGGTTTCAGGATCGGGGTTGTGTCCTATGCCGACGACACCCAGCTGGTGGTCTCCCTGACACATGAACAGGACTCAGCAGCCTCCAACTTCGTGGCATGTTTGCAAGAGCTAGCATCATGGATAGCTAATAACTGCCTGAAGTTGAATGGCGATCAGACCGAGGTGCTTGTGATGGGGAGAGCGCCATCGGTGTGGTCGTCGGCTTGGTGGCCGCAGAGCGTGGGTCCTACCCCGGTTCCCTGTGCCCAGGCAAAAAACCTGGGGGTGTGGATGGACACGAAACTCTCCTTTGAGTACCAGACTAGTCGAGTTGTGGGTGCCTGCTTTGGAGTTTTGAGGCGCCTTCGTAAAACTCTGGATACACTGCCTACAACAGCCAGGAAGACCTTGGTTCATGCCCTGGTGATGTCCCCCCTCGATTATGGTAACATCTTGTATCTGGGTGCAACGGGGAAATGTTTGCAGAGACTCCAGGGTGTGCAGAATGCAGCAGCTCGTCTAGTTCTCATGGGTCCAAGGAGAGCCCCCTCGAGGGCGGCACTCTCTTCTCTCCACTGGTTACCGATACGAGAATGTGTTCGGTTCAAAGCGTTGTGCGTTTGCCATCGCATTATTCAGGGGACTGCCCGATCCTATCTGCTCGATCTTCTCACTCCTTATGTTCCAACTTGCCGCCTCAGATCTGAGGGGAGAGGCCTGGTATGTGTTCCGGTTGTTAGGAGAGCTAGGATGGGGGGACGGTCCTTTCACCTTCTGGCCGCACAGCTCTGGAACAAACTCCCTCTGAGCCTGCGGTTGGAGCCCATGGATGGCACCTTTAGGAAACACTTGAAGAACTACTTATTCCCTGCATGATAACGAGGTCTGGGGGGGCTGGGACGTTAGCTTACCAAGGCAGCTTGCACTGCAGCGCGGGTACACACTGGCTGAGTGTAACCAGGCGCTTTATAAATGTGCTAAAAAAACTTTTTTTTTTTAAACTGGTTGGCCCAAGAGATTTGAGAGGACCTATCCTGCTTCATTCCAAAACTGCTCGTGCTGGGGGCACTGCCGGAACATGTGTAGATCATCCGCTCTTTCTTCCCCATATTTTGGACAGCTTCTCACTTTCTGTTTGTTAAGCTTGGATAGCTTCTTCGGTGTCCAGTATACGCTGTGTGTGGTAAACAGGTGATTTTTTCTCAAAGGGGCGGATTTCACAATGTGCCAACATGTACCTATAGATACTTGCCATCTGTGTGATACATCCAGCGTTGGCAGCTCTTTCCCCCATATCTCACTCGGGATCGTGTAGTCCTTTTCCCCTGCCTGAATAAGAGCCCAGTGCCAGTGAGAGGTTTATTTTTTGGGTATCTTGTCTCCCTTGAATGATTTCTAGATTTCCTTAGTTCCTCTTCCCTGAGGCTCCTAACCCAGCTATGTAATTGGTAGTATTTGGATTTTGCCAAGGTACCCTTGGTCTTGGTTACGAGGTCATCCCAGTTAATGATTGAGTATTGCTCTATTAGTTGGCCCCATTTGTTTATGCCGCCTTCCCTCAGAGGGATAGCTAATTTATCCTTAAGACATTCCGGGGTACCAGGAGATTCCCATATGGGAGCAAAGTCACTGTAGTAGGGTATTTTTTTAGGGTACTCCTTATCAGAAACCTTAGCTTTGGGGCTGACCGGCGAGTCTTCAGTTTTATTTTTTTAAAGAACTTGAGGTGACCAAATTTGTAGAAGTGACTACAGTCTATGTCGACTAGTGTCTGTAGGTGTGCGGGGTTAGAAGAGGTGTGTTCTTAAAAAATAAGAGTAGTAATATTGAAAATAGGTTTTTGAACTCCTGTAAGGGTTTGCAACTCCTTCACGATGCTACACTGCGGCACCGTAGTGGAGTTGCGACTCCAATAAATTACAGAAGCACATCTGGTAGTTTTAGAAGAGAGTATTAAAGGATTAATATGTGTAACCTATAGAAATGGGTTTTAGAATTTGAAATAGTGAAGGGAGCATCCTGATTTGTTACTCACATTCATTTGTGTCCAAAATGAGAGGGAAGGTTTGCCATTACTGGTTTTACATTGTTGAGAGACTAGTGCAGTACATTTATTGTATTGGAAAGAAAATCTTTTAGGAGATTCTGACATTTTCACAATTTGTATTAGTATTTCAGAGTTGAGTTACATATGTGTAAGGTGTGTTATGTATTGCGTAGGAATGGTTCAGTGTTTGTAATGATATTTGTAACTTTGTGGTGCATTATTTATAAAAGTTCCAAAGCATTAGATAAATGTGATGTTTGAAATATGTTACCAAATGTACAAATGTGTACGTAGTTTGTTTTTATTGTACTGAAATTAAGATTGAAATAGGATGTGCATACTAATATGTGTGCTTCCTGAGAGTCTAATGAAAGTGGTAGAGAAAACTGATGTTTAAAACATGTTCACAGATGTATTAAACTGTATCGCATGCACTAAGCATGCAGTCCTCCAGGCACTCAGGCACTATCCATGCAAATCATCCAAAGACTCAGCCACTCCCCTTGCACTCATCTATTCACTGAGGCACTCATCCAATGATTAAAACACTATCCTTCCACACATTCATTCACACAGGTACTATGCATACACCCATCCAATCACTCAGATTCTATGCATGCACTTATCCAATCATTCCTCTTTCTGTACGTTGCTTGGCTCTTTCTGCACCTTTCTTCTTCTTTCTGTACCTCTCCTGCCTCTTTTTACACCTCTCTTGCATCTTTCTGCATGTCTCTTGGCTCTTTCTGCACCTATGTTGCTTCTTTCTGAAGTTCTCTTGCATTTTTCTGCACCTCACTCTCTTCTTTTTGCACCTCTCATACCTCTTTCTGCACTTCTCTCTCTTTTGCCACTTCCCTGGCCTTTTCCTGTACATCTCTTGCCTCTTTCTGTACCTCACTTGCCTCTTTCTTTACCTCACTTGCCTCTTTCTGCATCTTTCTTCTCTTTTTCTGCACTTCTCTTGTCTCTTGCTGCACCTCTGTTGGTTCTTTCTGCACTTCTCTTCCTTCTTTCTGTACTTGTCTTGCTTCTTTCTACACTTCTTTTGCTTCTTTCTGCATCTCTCTTCCCTCTTTCTACAGACCTCTTTCCTCTTTCTCTACCTCTCTTGACTCTTTCTACACCTCTCTTGTTTCTTTCTAACCTTCTTTTGCTTCTTTCTGCTCCTCTCTTGCCTCTTTCTGCACCCCTCTTCCATATTTCACCACCTTTATTGCCTCTTTATGCACTTTTCTTATCTCTTTCTGCACCCCTGTTGCATCTTTCAGTACTTCTCTTTCCTCTTTTTGCATCTCTGTTGCTTCTTTCAGCACTTGTCTTGCCTGTTTCTGAACTCCTCTTGCTTGTTTGTGCACCCCTCTTTCTTCTTTCTGCATCTTTCTTGCCTCTTTCTGAATTGCTCTTGCCTTTTTCTACATTTCGCTTGCCTTTTTAAATCAGCAATCCTTTGTGACTGTTTAAAGGTCTGTGTGCTCTCCTTACAGGTTTACTAATCTACAAAGTATGATATCCTAAATATTTAGTTGTTCTGGAGAGATTGCTAATGTAGTTGTAAGCAATTGGTTATTTATTATTGTGAATATTCATATATAATTATTTGTAAACTTTATAATTATGTAAATATTTATTAAAGCTATTCTTTTTTTTAGATATTAACTTTTTGGGGGATAATAATTGAAGATGGAAAGAAAAGATCAAAAGAGAAGAGAAGAAATACTTAAAGAAAACTGAAAAGAGGAAATTAGAAGAAATCACAAAATGTTGTACAGGAAAATAATTACTCTGGTTAGAGAACTAAACAGTTTGTTAAAAGAGTTTTACAAAGTTTAAAGCAATTTGAAAATGTTGAAAAGAAAAAGGAAAGTTCTACAATAAATCAAAAGGAAAGGTAAAAAGGACATCATGAAAAAAAAATCCTTTTATGGGAAAACAATGCATATTAAAAGAAGGCTAAAAGAATGTAAAGCTATAAGGAGGAGAACGTTTATTGAAAGACAGTAAAAATATAAAAAAAGAATAGCAGCTTATAAGAAAAAGCATGAGACTGAAAGTGTAGTAGATAAAGCTTTTGAAATAAAACATAGCTTTATTTATATTAATATTGAAGAGAATGACAACATTGAATACAACAATGGTGTTTATGAAGGAGAAATGTAAAAGAAAGAGACTTGTTAGTAGAAGTAACTTTTGTAAAATATTCACTTGTGAATGGAAGCTCACTTCCAGTACTAAGCCGTTCTTTAATAAATAAAGTTATTTTCAAGAAAACACATTAGTACATGCAGTTGATACTAGTGGTTGATGCTATGAGATGAAAGATGGTTCTCCCAGTCCAAAGCAAAAAATAGTTGTCAGGAATGTGGAAGAAGTAATAGCTAAGGAAATTCAAGGGAGGCGTACATAAGCTCCTGTATATAAGTGGGATTGTAGCAATATTTGCAGTATTCATTAGGAATCTATTGACACAGTATGATTTTTTTTAGAGAATATACCAAAAAAGTGTTAAAGAGAAGATTAAGGTGTTACGAGGACTAGATCCATTTAAGATGAGAAAATATACTAAGTTGCAGGGTCATTCTCTGGCTTGTCTTTCAAGAAAAGTGTGTCAAAGTACTTTTCATCATTTAAGAATGTGTAGGTGTTGAAGAACATGAGATAGAGATTAGTATTGATGAGTTTGAAAAAGAAATTACAAATTTTAACCAAACCAAATTTATATTTGTTGTCGACGTACTCACTATAAAATTCAAACTAAAAATGTTGATTTATATTTAAAAAGTGAAAAGGAAAAGAATGATTAGTGGCAGCAATTTGGTGTTTATTTGTTGGTAGAGGGTCAGTAGTTATTCTAGTAAATGGTGTACCAACAAAGAGTCGAACAATCTGGCAGGAGTTTGTAGATGTGAATAAACTTCAGAAGGCTACACTATACCTACTACAGAATAATATTTATCATAAGAATGTAAATGTCGATAAAGAAATGATGTGCTCAGAAGATGAAACAGAAATTTCAAGTGGCTAAATTGAAAAAGTGGACAAGTGCAGGACCGAAGAGATTTATGAACATTATAAAATACATCCTTTGCATTCAAAAGAAATAATAGGAAGCAATATTGAACTATTTCAAATGGGAAGAGTAAGGGAGCTCCCATGAGTGTATGGAAAAAAACTTCAGAAGCTAGTTATTTTCCACAGCTATTCCTCACTGGAGAAGGTGGGTGATTTGATCAGCGAGCTGTTTGGATTTCAGCTTCAGAATATCGATCAACAAGAATGTACTCTGAAGATCCAAGATTTCGACAGTGTATTCCATATAAATTTCATCTTTTGTTTGAAAGCGATTTGTCTTCACTTTTATATGCAGTGAACCACATATTAAAAACAGGAGTTCATTTTCAACATGGCTCTGCAAAAGAGTTCATGGACAAAGTTCATCAAAGGGATGAAAATTTAGAATGCCAGTTAATTATTTTGATGGCGTGTCAACGTGGTACCAATGAATATTGGTATTGTCATCATGGTGAAGTTAAGTGTATGTTAAGAAACCTAGGTACACCTCCATGGTTTGTAACACTTAGCTGTGCTGAAGATGCGTGAGACGATTTACTTCAGTACCTTGGAGAAGCAAATTCAAATGTGAAAAACATTGAACTGAAGACAGCTTGAGAAATCTGTTGTTTGGATCATGTAAATGTCTGCAGAAATATTAACCGTAGGTTTCAAGCTAGGATGTTATTTATCTGCAATACAAGTTTTCCACCACTTGAAGAGGTAACTGGTTTCTTTTGGTGAAAAGAGTACCAAGCCAGAGGTGCTCCTCATATAAACATGCTATTATGGCTAAAGAATGACCTAAAATTTGGGACAGATAGTGATGAAACTGTTTTGTCTTTCATTCTACAATATGTTGCATGTGCCATTCAAACAGGAGGAGGAGAAAAGAGCTTAAGGCAACAGGTTTATGCTTTCAAAGTAATCAATGTGGAATACTGCAGACGGAAATATAAATGTTAAGGAAATTTTATATAAAATGTCATTTTGGATTTCCATGTCCTATAATTTCTAAAGGAAGAGTAAATCATTTTTGAGCATCAGTGAGACATACAATAACTCAGAGATCTCCCAAGAATACATACAATTTAAAAAGAACAAAAGGTTCAAAGTACATTAATGACTGCAAGCCAGTTATTTTGAAAATGTGGAATGCAAACATGGATATTCAGTATGTTGCAGATACTTCACTTGCTGTTGCTTGCTATGTTACATCATATATTACAAAATCTGAAAGACAGAGATGAAAGAAATGTGGGAAGAAATTTCAGCAGGGAAGAGTCTTAGCAAGAAATTGTACAACTTCAGCTTGAAAATGCGTTCCCATCGAGATAATGAATGCTATGAATGTTCGGATCGGTTGAGCTCAGCCAGTTTATATTCAAAGTCAAGAGGAATCATTTGGGTAAGTCCAGGTCTTGCCTCTACATTAAATAAAGTATTGAAATCTTTACAAGAAATTGAATACTTAGCACAGTATGAGCCAGAAAATACTGATATTGTTAAAAGTAATATGTTGGATGCATAATATCCCAAAAGGAGTCCACATCTTGAAAACGTATGTCTGCATAAAATACTTCAACATTACAGTTTTGAAAAGAAAGTTATATATTTGAAAAATATGCAGTAATTGGATGCGATGGATGTTTAGTGAAGCATGCAAAAGGAAATCTTATTAACCACAGAAAGCTCAGTTGTGAAACTACAGATAAGAGAGAATCTTTCTATTTAGCAGTTTTGCAGCTTTTCAAGCCTTTGCGTAGTGAAGCAGAATTACTTGGAGATTTTGACTGGTATGAATATTCTTTTACTGCAACTAAAGAGAGTATTCAGTGCACAATTTTCCCAACTTATCTAAAAACGTTAGATGATGAGATTGAACAAGAAAGTACTATTGTAGCTGAAATAGCTAGGGAATGTTAACAAAGCAGTCAAAGTTATGGTCCACTGAGTCAAGATCCACTGGGACAACCAATTATTAAAAATAAATCAGCAATAGCCATGAATGAAGTAGAAATTGCAATGCAATTAGTTCAACAGGGTGTTACTCAGTTGGAAAGGTTAGAAGAACAACTACATTTTGAACAAAAAGAAATATAACTACAAGTCAAACAGCAGGTACAACATGGTTTGCTGAATGAAAAGAAGAATGTCAATGTTCATCATTTAAACCTATTCTATTGTAGATTAGTGGTCAAGCTGGAACAGGAAAAAGTTTCTTAATTAAAGGTGTAACCAGTTAGCTACACAAAACTACAGGATCACATTTATCTTGTGTCGTAACAGCTCCAACTGGATTAGCAGCATCCAACATTATAGGTATTACTTTAACTTGATTACTTATGTTACCTGTTGAACATGATAATAAATTAGAATATTAGAAGCTATCTGGAGAAGCTTGTTATGAAGTCTCAAGAGTACTAAAAAAAATGAAACTTTTAATAATTGATGAGGTGAGCATGGTCTCAAACTTAGTGCTTGCCTTTGTACACTTGAGAATGCAATAGGTTTTAAAAACAGATTACGATGTTCTGTTTGGAGAAAGTCTATAGTTTGTCTAATGCCTACACTGCAAGAGTGTTCTACATTTAATCAACAACTTCTGGAACTGGAAAAACAAGAAATTGTAGAAATTAAAGCTATTGACAAAATTGAACACCAGGGAGTAACAATTGTTTTACTGACAAACTACAGGGTAAATTGGATTATTTGGAAAAGTCTGTATCTTAAACTGCAGGATTAGAAAAGACTTTACATGAATGTAAAAACTGACGAGTAATTGTGCGGCCTAATTTGAGTGTTGAAGAAGATTAGTTAATGGAGCTATGGCAAAAGTTGTTGATTTTGTAAATTTTCAAAATAGACATGGAATAGAATTTTTGATTATAAAGTTTGATCAGATAAATTAGGTAAGACAGATTGGGCGTTGTGCTGTATGTTTTTTGCTTGTAAAAGACTTTTATGTTAATAGACAACAGTTTTCTTTGTCTCTAGCACATGCAGTAACTATTCATAAATCTCAAGGTTTAAGTATAGACAGAGCTTTTGTAAATATTGACAGTGCGTTGTTCAATGAGGGAATGGCATACGTTGCCTTGTTTTGAATAAGAACATTGTCTGGTTTGTATTTGATAGATTTTGAGGAAAAGCTTAGTGCTGATGCAAACTGTGTAAGAGAGTACAATCGTTTAAGAAGAGTTTATGCTCCTCATTTAGGTGAATATCCAATACATGAGAAACGTGTAGTGTGTCCAATACGGAAATATGGCAAGCATTCAACTGAGGTTCAAAAAAAGAAAACAATTGAAGAGCAACTTGAAGGCGTAAAGAAAAGAAAATGGAAAATATTGATGACATTGTAGGATACCAGTTGGAAAACAGTTCAGGTATCAACTATTATGTTAATATGATTCTGAATGTTCTGTTTTATCTACCAGATCTTCATCATGAAATCATGGGATATCATGAAAAAAGATTCCGTTCTTTACTACATCATGTATTTCAACAGTTGGTAACTGCCATACTGCTTTTGGCATTCGGCATCTTTTAGATATATGTCCTGGTTCATTGGCATTTACTCTTAGTATACAACAAGATTTTCTAATGCTTATGCTTGGAGTATTAGAACATGAAGGAATACTCATTTAAAACATATTTGGACTAAGTCACAGGTGGGACCATAAGTGTGATGAGTGTTCATTTACTTCTACCACTGAAATACAAACAGAATGATTCCTATACTTGACAATACCAGGCTGCAAATCATTACCTTTTAACAAATTAATAAAAACAGCCAATTAAGATAGGAGCTGTTCACATTGTAGATTAGAGATGTTGTCTACATTACATATAGAAAGATATGGGAAATATTTCATTTTAATGCTACACGGTTGCTGAGCCATCGGAAGAAAATTGGAAATAAAAATTCAAAATGTTAATGCAAGTCAAATATCTATTTCAGGAAGAACTTTTACAGCAGTGGCTATTATTTTCCATGATGCACCTACTACACCATCTGGGCACTATACTTTGTATTTAAAGTGTAATAAAGGATGGACACATTGTAATGATGCCCCCTTAGAATTGAAACCTAGATTGCCTTATGAATTGCCAAATTCATAATTGTTATTTCTGCAGCCAAAGTTTTGAGTACATCATTTGGCCTATGGAAAATAGAAAGTAGACAGCACTGCAAACTATGAGTATTTAAAATGAGCGTTTTGAATATTATTTACGCTAATTGATATTACATTTGGAAAATTGTGTTTAAAAGCAAATAGTTTAAATATTTGCTGTCTATATTGTACCAGGTATAAATGAGAGTGTACATTTTCGCAAATGTATTTGAGATAAATAATAGAGTTAATGTAGATGAAGGAAGCAATCAATAAAGTGTAGATAGGAAAATGCATAGCTACACACATTGATAATGATCTATGCTCATTTTTTTTTCTACAATCAATTTGATTGTTTTTTCCACACTGTTCAATGATGATACTACATTGAAATCACTATTTATGGTAAAGTTAAGTGGAATCTGAGAACAGAAAAAAAGAGAAACTTAAAATGTTATGTAATTGAGAATTTATGTTGTGTTCTTTAAAATAATATTATAATTTCTGTAATATATTATCATTAAATAACAGTTTTTCTTTTTTTTCTTTATAGTAGCTACTGTTGAAGTTTGAAAACAGTTTTAATTCTGTTCAGGATAATACTACTCTAAAATAGTTCTACTGTGTAATGTATCTAAATTACTTCAAAGGTAAGAATACATAATATAATATGCATGCTAACCTGGAAAAATGTTTAATATTTAATTATATGTTATTTGTTTCTAACATAAATAATGTTCATCCTTTACACTATTTGAAAAGTATCATCATATTTATGAGGAGTAGTATCATACTTACTTTTTACAAAAGTGCATAGACCAATAAAAGTGCAAGTTATTTACTCCTCATTATACAGGAGAGGTGTGTATTGAGCTCTCTATCCAAGGACTTCTCAGATGCATACGTAGAAAAGATATGCACTAATAGAATTACCCAAGGACTACCCATTCACTCACTGAATGAAACAGACACCATGAATGCACTCATGCAATCACACAGGGACTACCTGTACACTTATTCATTACTATCTATTTACTCAAAGAATCAGCCACACAGTGCGGTTGCACTCACCTATTCATCTAGCCACTAGCCATGCACTCATACATTTACCTACGCACTGCCCATGCACTCATCCAATCACCCAGGCAGTACCCATGCACTCATGCTATTACCCAGGCACTAACCATGCACTCATGCAATAACTCAGACACTATGCTTGCACTCAACTATTCACACAGGCATTACCCATGCACTTGTCTATTCTCTCAGGCACTACCCAGGCACTCATCCAATGACCCAGGCCCTGCTCTTGCACTCATCCTTTCACTAACGCACTACCCATGCACTCATCCAATCACCCACACACTACCCCTGCACGCATGCAATCACCCAGACACTACCTATGTACTCATGCGATCACTCAGGCACTATTCTTGCATTCAGCCATTCACTCAGGCACTACCGATGCCCTCATTCATCCTCTCAGGCACTACCTATGCACCCATGCAGTGACCCAGGCATTGCTCTTGCACTCATCCTTTCACTCAGGCAGTGCCCATGCACTGATGCAAGCACCCAGGCATTACCCTTGCACTCATTAAGTCACCCAGGCACTACCTATACATGCATCCAATCATCCAGGCAGTACCCCTGCACTAATTGTTTTTTTTTAATCCTCATATGTGACAAAAAGGTAAGAGTCGCAATCTAGGGATGGGTCGCTGGAAGGCAGTTTGACACCAACCCCTAGTTATGGACTCTTTTAACTAACCTTGTTCCTTTTTCAGACCGATAGTTGGAGAGTGACTTGTGGTAACCATCACTATCCTCAGCAACTGGTTGAAAAGGTGTCTTAATCCTCGGACTTTACAGTATATCCTTCCCTAAATTACTTCCGCACCCCATATTATGCATTGCTTCAATCAAACATTGCAGAGAAAGACTTTACTGAGCCAGATTGACAATCAAATCTAGCAACATGGCCAGCAGAGGCCTTCCATCCCTCACACATGGGTTGTACCGCTGAAATCCATTTCAAACAGATTTCTCTCCACTCTATGACCATCAAGTTAAAGATTAACTGGGCTCTGAGCGTCCCCAGGCAGGCCCCTTCTCCAACCAGTGTCCCAAAAATTACTAAAGGGAGACTTGCCTTAATGCTTATACCCATAATTTTAGTCAATACTTCCCCCACTTCCTGCCAGAAGGACTGGATTGCCGGACACAGCCAGAAGAGGTGAACGTCATCTGCATTCTCCATACCACACATCGGACAGTGCCTCTTCTTACTGTCTCCCATCTTTGCTAGCTTCTTTGGCGATCAGTATGCCCTGTATAGTGTAAACTAGTGATTTCTCCTGAGTGGTGCTGACTATACTGAGGACCAAAGCATAGATACAGATACTTGCCATAAATGTGCTACATTGCAGCCCGGCATGTCCAGCTTCCAGATCACCTCCGGCAAAATCCGGGAATCATCTTCTCCCTGTACCAGCACCCAGTACCATCTAGAGATTTCTTTCTTGTATTTCTGGTTGCTTTGTAATTCGTCTTCAATTTCCAATTCCTGCCCCCAGTTCGACTGGCTTCGAGATCAGCTTGCCAATTGCTAGTATTTGAATCTTGATAGTCCAAATTATGTGGTTGTTTGTAGGCTGTTCCATGAAAATGGGGCACCTTCCTCTGCTAGCTGGCCCCAACTTCTTATACCCGCCGCTAGCAAGGGTGCTGCTCAATTGTTTTGGAGGCACAGAGGTGTCCCTGGGGAATTCCAGATTGGAGCTATAATATGAGATTCTCAATACTCTTTTAACTTGTATCCATACTTTACATGTTGTGATAAGAATTTTAAACTTCATTTTTGTTAAATTTGGGATGTCCAAATTTATATAGAAAAGAGTTTCCTTGCTCTGTAAGGTTTTTTGTTAAGGCCCTTAAATATATTGGGGTATCACTATAATGCATTAGCTGTTTTCTTAAGTTTTTCAATGAAAAAGCCCAATAATAGAGTTGGAAGTCCGAGAGTGCAATACCGCTATCAACCTTTGTCTTTCTCAGAATTTCCAGGCAATTCTTACACTCCTGCACCTCCGAATAAAACTGCTTAGTTCTCCCTGTCATTTTTTTAACCTTTCTGGCTTGAAATTTAGAGGAAGGGAGTTAAAAAGAAACCAAAATTTTGGGAGGATCATCATCTTTACAATGTTGGTTCCTCTTAGGATAGAAATTGGGAGGGAAGCCCACCAACGCAAAAGCTTTTTAGTTTCTTTTAACAGTCTATCAAAATTATTATAGGCCATTTCATCGAAACCCCTTATCACCCATATTCCCAGATATCTAATTTCTGCTTTCCCTAAAGGGGTTCTTAACGGTTGATTCCGGGACATGACCTTGGTCTTATCTTTATTCACTAGAGAACCCAAAATTCTCCCAAAATTACCTACTTCTACCCCTGCACACATGCAATCACCCAGGCACTAGCTATGCACGCATGCAATCACTTAGGCACTACTCTTGTACCCAATCATTCACTCGGGCACTACCCATGCACTCATACTTTTTCTCAGGCACTAACCATGCAGTCATCCAATGACCCAGGCATTACCCTTGCACTCATTCTTTCACTCAGGCGCTACCCATGCACTGATCTAAGCACCCAGGCATTACCGTTCCACTCATCCTTTCACTCAGGCAGTACCCATACACTGGTCTAAGCACACAGGTATTACCCTTGCACTCATGAAGTCACACAGGCACTGCCCATGCACTCAACCAATCACCCACGCAGTACCCCTGCACTCATGCAATCACCCAGGCACTACCCATGCACTCATGTAATCACTCAGGCACTATTCTTGTACTCAACCATTCACTCAGGCACTACCCATGCATCATACTTTTTCTCAGGCTCTACCCATGCAGTCATCCAATGACCCAGGAATTACCCTTGCACTCATTCTTTCACTCAGGCACCACCCATGCACAGATCTAAGTACCCAGGCATTACCCTTGCTCTAATGAAGTCACTCAGGCACTACCCACGAACTCATCGAATCACCCATATACTATGCCTGTACTCATGGAATCACCCAGGCACAACCCATGCACTCATGCAATCACTCAGGCACTACTGTTGCACTTAAACGTTCACTCAAGCACTACCCATGCACTCATCCATTCACTCAAGCACTTTCCATGCACTCATTAAATCAAGGAGACAGTACCCATACACACATCCAATTACCCAGGCATTACCCCTAAAAGCATGCAATTACCCATGTACTACCTATACACTTATGCAGTCACCCAGGTACTACCCCTTCACTCATGCAATCACCCAGGCAGTACCCATGCATTCATGCAATCATCCATGCACTACCCAACACCCATGCAATCACTCAGGCACTACTCTTGCACTCAACCATTCACTCAGGCAGTACCCATGCACTCATCCATTCACTAAGGCACTGCCCATGTACTCATGCAATCAATGAAGCACTACCCATACACACATCCAATGACTCAGCCATTAGGCATGCAGTCATGCAATCACCCAGGCACTACCTATGCACTCATCAAATCACCCAGGTACTACCCCTGCACATATGCAATCACCCAGGCAGTACTTATGCACTCCTGTACTCACTTTGGCACTACTCTTACACTCAATCATTCACTCAGGCACTGCCCATGCACTCATCCATTCTCTCAGGCACCACCCATGCACTTGTCAAATGACCCAGGCATTACTCTTGCACTCATCCTTCCACTCAAGCACTACCCATGCACTGATCTAATCACCCAAGCTCCACCCTGGCACTAATGTAATCACCCAGGCAGTACCCATGCACTCATGCTATCACTTAGGTACTACTCTTGCACTCAACCATTCACTCAGGCACTACCCATGCACTCATCCATTCCCGCAGGCACTACCTATGCACTTGTCAAATGATGCAGGCATTACGCTTGCACTCATCCTTCCACTCAGGCACTACTCATGCACTTATCCAATCACCAGGGCACTACCACTGCACTCATGCCATCATGCAGGCTCTACCCATGCACTCATGCAAACACTCAGGCACTACTCTTACACTCAACCATTCACTCAGGCACTACCCATGCACTTGTCCAACCACCCTGGGTCTAGCCATGCACTCATACATTGACACAATCAATCAGTTATTTGTTAAGCGCACTACATACCCGCGAGGGTCTCATGGCACTGGGGGGGCCGCTACTGGTCGAACAGCCAGGTCTTGAGTGTCCTCCTAAAGGTCAGCAGGTCTTGTGTCTGTCGTAGGCTCAGTGGGAGGGTGTTCCATGTCTTGGCGGCGAGGTGGGAGAAGGATCTCCCGCCGGTGGTTGTTCTTCGGATGCGCGAGACGGCAGCGAGTGAGAGGTCGGCAGAGCGTAGCTGGTGGTTGGGGATGTAGTAGGAGAATATATAAACAAGGAGAGGAACCCTTGGTAACCCAAAGGACTAGGGTTCGTACACAAAACTTTATATGGAGTTGTCCTCTGGGAGAAGTTAAAAATCACTGCCTCAACTCACATTCATCATATACAAAGCATTCACTCTGGACCACTCTAAGGGACCACTCACAATCAGTTGCGTATTGGCACAAGGACTCGTTTTATTTAAAAAAAAAAAATTTCAAGTAGATTTAATCAAAAAACAATTGGATAAAAGACCGTTTGAACAAAAAAGATCACAATAAAACATTTGTATTGCATTCAATATATAAAACCAATATATCATCAACATTACCACAGTCTATACACAAGAGTTTTTATATAGAACAACAATAGACAATAAAATTTGTCATTGATTGCCACAATCAAGACAGAAATTTAGACCTCCTCGGTTGTGTATTTTTATAAGTCATCAATGTCTACAATCCTTTTATATACAAACACATTTGTGGCTATTTTGCGAGAGTCAATGCGTTTCGAAGGACTAATCAAATAATGCCTTCTTTTTCAAGACTGTGATTTTTTTCAACTCCCGTTCTTTAGAATCTATAAACATAAACAAATATATTTTTTTCCAAAAATAAAATAAAACAAATTTCAGTAATATCATTCCAATATTGCATCAGTGTTTCTAGTATAATGTCCTCTATCAACTCAGACCTTACAAATACCAACGCCTACAATCAATAGGAGTGTTCTTTGTGCCAATACACCAACCCACATAATCTCAACCCATTTGGGTACTCAATTGTACTGCCTCAACCTTACATCATTCATACAGATGATACGGTGATTTCCTCATGTGGGCCAACATATACACACTCCTACGCTATTTATTTCCCTCACTCTCTCTCTAAAAGCTAATGAGTGTTAACAACTTACTTAAGGAGAGGGAGCTTCCCTTCAATTAAAATGGTATCTTCAGTGCTGTGGGTCCCAATTATTCCATTTACTATCTGGGGATACCCAACTAAGGAAACAATATGGACAAGAATCTGTTAAAATGTTATTAAATCCGTATGCTGACTTCCACTTTTTACTTCTATTTATGTTCCATAATACATTTCTAATGGGGTCTTCGCTTCTCATCTTACCTCTTGATGAGCTTGGTCGGAGCTCCCGCGTAGAGGGCGTTTCCGTAGTCGAGTCTGCTGCTGACGAGGGCCTGGGTGACTGTCTTTCTTGTATCTGTTAGGATCCATCTGTAGATCTTGCAGAGCATGCGGAGGGTGTTGAAGCAGGAGGAGGAGACGGCGTTGACTTGCTTGGTCATTGAGAGCGTTGAGTCGAGGATGATTCCCAGGTTGCGTGCATGGTCGGTGGGTGTCGGGGCTGCCCCCAGTGCTGTCGGCCACCAGGAGTCGTCCCAAGCTGAAGGGTTGGAGCCGAGGATGAGAACCTCCGTCTTGTCCGAGGTCAGCTTCAGGCGGCTGATCTTCATCCAGTCGGCGACGGCCTTCATCCCTTTGTGGAGGTTGGCTTTGTCAGTGATGGGGTCCTTGGTGAGGGAGAGGATCAGTTGAGTGTCGTCGGCATAGGAGATTATGTTGAGGTCGTGCTGTCGTGCGACATGTGCGAGCGGGGCCATGTAAATGTTGAACAGTGTCGGGCTGAGGGAGGATCCCTGGGGAACTCCGCAGATGATCTCGGAGGCTTCGGATCAGAATGGGGTGAGGCGGACGCTCTGGGTACTGCCGGAGAGGAAGTAGGTGGTCCATTCTAGAGCCTTGTCTTGGATCCCTGCGACGTGGAGGCGTGCGCGTAGTGTGTGTGTGGTGGCAGACGGTGTGCAAGGCGGCAGAGAGGTCTAGGAGGATGAGTGCTGCGGTCTCACCATTGTCCAGCAGGGTCCTGATGTCTTCGATGGCGGCAATGAGGGCGGTCTCGGTGCTGTGGTTGCTGTGGAACCCTGACTAGGAAGGGTCCAGGATTCGGTTTCCTTCGAGGTATCGGGTTAGCTGTCTGTTGACGATCTTCTCGATGACCTTGGCCGGGAACGGGAGCAGAGAGATGGGCCAGAAGTTCTTGAGGTCTCTTGGGTCTGCCTTGCGTTTTTTGAGTAGGGCGTTAATCTCGGCGCGTTTCCAGCTCTCTGGGAAGGTTGCGGTCTCGAGGGAGAGATTGATGACGTTGCGTAGGTGGGGTGCGATGGAGCTGCTTGCTTTGTTGAAGACGTGGTGCGGGAATGGGTCTGACGGAGAGCCGGAGTGGATTGTGCTCATGGTCTTGATGGTGTCATCGATGCTCACGCTGTCCCAGGTTAGCAGGGGGTCGTGGTCGATGATGTGCAGGGAGTCTGTTGTGTTGCTGTCTGTTGGGCTGAAGGGAGATTTCTTCAGTCTTCTAAGCAAAGTAGAACGTCGAAGGTCCAGGATATATGTTGCAGAGTTTCGTAAAGGGTAATCTAAAGTCACAAGGACTGGGTTCTCATACTTATACAAAGTTTGGGGGGACATAGTCTAGGGACCCACCTATGGGAGGGTTTGGACTGGACCATGCACAGGGACACCAAGTGTGCCCCCAGTGCAGGACTTGAAAGCACCAGAGAGTGCTCCCGCCCAGCCCCTATACACATCTGTCTGTCTGGGGAGGTGGTTGCACCTCCCTGGGACAGGAAACCTACTGTCCAGGCCTCCCCTGTCGGAGTTTCAGTCAGCAGCAGGAGGCCAGACCCGTGTCTGTGGCAGAGGCATCCATTTTGTGATGCCAGGGCTTTAGAAAGTCCTACCGGGTTAGACCAGTGTGAACATGTCTCTCCCTCTAGAAGGGTGGAATGCTATCCCTGCCGCCAGAACTGGCGGGGGCGGGGGGTAGTATTCCAAAGCGTTTGACACCAAACACGACATGTTTCCGTGCAGCCATCCCAAAGTTACCATTTACCGCGAGGTTATAATGCACTTAAGAGTATATGGTCAGGCTGCACCACAAACAGCATCAGAGGAGATACTCTGAATGCTGCAGAGGGGCTCTGCTCATGCAGGGGCACCCTCTCACATAAAAACCAAGCACTCTGCCTTCAGGTATTCCTAAGCGTTTGACACCAAACACAACATGTTTCCGTGCAGCCATCCCAAAGTTAGCATTTACCGCGAGGTTATAATGCACTTAAGAGTATATGGTCAGGCTGCACCACAAACAGCATCAGAGGAGATACTCCGAACGCTGCAGAGGGGCTCTGCTCATGCAGGGGCACCCACTCACATAAAAACCAAGCACTCTGCCTTCAGGATTGTTAAGGCCTGCCATAGGAGTGACTTATAGGTTTTATATGTGTGTGCAATGGTAGTGATATAGGTAGCCTATACCACTGTAAGGGGTGCAAGCACACCCTTACCCAGGCTGCAGTAGCAGACCTGTGGTGCAATTTTGGAGTGCTTCCCAGGGGTGGCATAATACATGTTTCAGCCCCTGTTAGGCCTCTGAGGTACCTATGTCCTAGGTACATACTATACCATATACTAGGGGCTTATAAGGCACTCCAGAATCCAATCAGATTCTATGTACCTAATGTACATGGAAACCATTTTAGAGAGGAAGCAGCTAGGCTGGGGTCCTGATTAGCAGGGCCACAGCCAGACTAAGGTCGAAAAACAAAACAGTGAAACACCAGCAAAAAGTGGGGGTACCCATGTGAAGCAGATCCTACTTTCCTACAGGTGACAGAAGGAAAAACCGGGCAGAGAGACACGGGGACAGCGAGGGGAACAGAGGGAAAAGAACGGGCACCGACCAAGTGCAGGCAGCGGGGGAGGACAGAGAACAACAGTCACCAGACACAGCGATGACAATAAAGGCAATACAGTGAATACAATAAATAGCGGAAGATGAGCAAACCTACGGCCTACCACTGGCCACCAGGGATGAGGCGCAGGTGGTAGCATGCGGGTGGAGGAGGGCCCCGAACTTCCTCAGCAGCGGCAGCTGGGGCAGGGACACACAGGCGGTGCTGTGCGGAGGAGGAGCGACCTACCTGGTAGGGTCAAGGGTCGCTCTCCTCACCGCGCAGCGGACGGCATATATGGGGAGGTGAGAGGGAGGAGCAGCTGGGAGGCAGGAGGCGGGAGACGGGGGCAGCGAATGGGCAGTCAGGGGGGCGGGGACGCAGCAGCGGGAGCGGTGCGGGACGACGAAGGGAACCGAAGGCAAAAGGGCCAGAAATACAGGGGCAATGAGGGAACAGAAGCAAAAACAGGCACAGGGTTACAGGGGCAGCTTAAGGAACAAAAGGCAAAAACGGGCAGAGATACACGAGGACAGCGAGGGTGACAGAAGGAAACCGGGCAGGGAGACACGGGGACAGCGAGGGGAACAGAGGTAAAAAACGGGCACAGACCAAGTACAGGCAGCGGGGGAGGACAGAGAACAGCAGTCACAGACACAACGATGACAATAAAGGCAATACAGGCAATACAGTGAATACAATAAATAGCGGAAGATGAACAAACCTACGGCCTACCACTGGCCACCAGGGATGAGGCGCAGGTGGTAGACTGCGGGTGGTGGAGGGCCTCGAACTTCCTCAGCAGCAGCAGCTTGTGCAGGGACACACAGGTGGTGCTGTGCGGAGGGGGAGCGCCCACCTGGTAGGGTCAAGGGTCGCTCACACTACCATTGCATCCCTGTAATCATGCAGGTAGTACAATGCAATCATTCAGGTAGTACCCTTGTACTAAAATATTCACTCAGGCAGTATCCTTACACTCATGGATTCACTGATGTACTACCTATGAACCCATTAAATCATTCAGGCACTATTCTTACAGTCATCACACACACATTTATGCAAGCAATCATATTCACTACATACTATTTTTCTATTTTTAACCAGTATAGGTGGCTCTGTAAGAACCTTTTTTTTACTATTTTGCGATTTTTTGTATTTTCCCAAAATAATTTTTTTGTGGTGTTTTGATTTTTTTAAAACTGAAGAATAAAATTCAACAAGTCCAACTGTAGTGTTTCATAACAACGAAAAAACACAAGGTAAACCCCCCCCCCACAAAAAATTGCACGTATGTGCTTTTAAATGATTAATAATTGCGTCAACTGAAAGTTCCCCATTGCAGTGAGTTGTGAGGCATTTCCTGCTGTGAATTCCTGCATCCGCAAGTTCGTGGAAGATCTGGGGTTGTGGAGTGGTTAATACAACACCAGCTGAGGTAGATGGTTGGCTACTATCATCAGCTGCAGCTTGGTCCCTCTTCTCCCATCGCATTATTTCTCATGCAAGATGAGTTGGGTTAATGGTTTCCAAGTGTTTCTTCATTGAAGAAGTGCCACTCGAATATTTTTTTAAGATCTTCTGGAGACGACTTTGTGGCAGATGCTGGAGTTCACATTTCAAGTGTTAACTTTCTTCTCTTCCTCCAGCACAGTGAAAAATGTCCACACAATACTTTCTTTGCGTTTATTTACTGTTTTTTCCTCTTCTTCCATTTCCTCCTGCTGCTCCTCTTCTGAAAATGCTGATGCCATTTCACAATCAAAACTGCTGACAACACCAAAAAAAAATAAAGAATTTTAAGAACCTACAAAAAAGCAGTCTGCAGATGCAGACACACCCAAAATAAAAGTACTGGAACAGGTGGTAGATCCACCCTCTAAGAGAGTGAAAAGCTTTTTAACCAATAATAAGCTTTCTTTCTATGTCAGATGGAGTCACGCAGGGGTCGGGCACCCATTTCGTATACATTGCGCACACGTAAAATGTACACAATTTAAATTAAAAGTATAAATTGCTATTACCAAATTGTGTTTGAAACTATTTTAGTGGAAAGTCTGTGAGCAAAACAGATATTTAAACTTGCAACATTGATATTTCTTACTTTTTAAAATTATGCCGGATTCGCGACCCCTACGCGATTCTGTAAATATGTGCCACAGGGTTTGCGACTGGTGCGTGATGGTGCCGCGTACATAAAAAATGTGTTTTAAAGATCTTAAAAATATTTTACAACTACAGTAATACTAATTTTTGGGATTCAATATTAAACCTCTGTGTTTAAAAAATATATTATTTCAGTGCAATTATATATTTTAGACTTACATTCGTGTAACGGATTTGTGCACCGAACGTGAAGATCCACAGCCAGTGCACAATACCATCCAATCTTCAAAAATCTGTTAAAAAAAATTCAGAACACGTTTATAACTTCTATATTACTATTTTTGTACACAAAAATTATATATATATATATATATATATATATATATATATATATATATATAGAGAGAGAGAGAGAGAGAGAGAGAGAGATATTTTGGATGTTTTATTGTATGTAGGCAAAGGTGTCCTTCATACTAAATTGCACAGAAAGATCACTGCTGGCATGCAGATAGTGCACATCCTCGACACCTTATCAACAGCATACCGTATGGAGAGTTCACACGTATCCGTAGAATATGCAGTTCCAAGAAAGTCTCTTTACAGTGCCAAATGAATGCATTTCAGCGACTCCGTGAGAGAGGATATAGTAGGCAACAACTGACCCGAGCTTTAAATAAAGCCAATGATAAGCAAAGGGAAGTTTTACTTCAGCCACGCTCTAGTGGGAGCATTGACACTGATCTTTCAGAAAAAACTGTGCACCCAATTCAGGTCATTACTAGTTTTAGTAAACAAGAACAAGCTATTCGCAGGATTATTTATTCAGAATGGCCTATTATTTTGACAGACAATATTCTTGGTTCTATTCTGCCAACTTTGCCAGCTATCACCTTCAGAAGAGCGCCCTCTATGAGGGACGCTCTTGTTAAATCTATGCCTGAGGTGAAACCTGTTAAGAACTGGCTTACTAAAACTGGTTTCTTCAAATGCAGTTCTTGCAGAGCGTGCACATTTGCTAAAAACAGTACACATTATAAAACAGCTTTTAGTGAAAAATTGTTCGCTATTAAACAACACTTAACGTGTCGCTCTGACTATGCCATCTACAAACTGAGGTGCACTTGTAATCTAGAATATAGCGGCAGCACCAAGCTGCCGGTACATAAACGTATTCTTCAGCATGTTAGAGCCATAGTGAATTCTGACCCCAATTATCCAGTGGCCAGACATTTCAAGTCTGTACATGACAACCAATTGAAAGACTTGGAATACACTGTCTTAGGGTCTGTCCCCAATCCCGGCCTGGGTGGGAATCGTGACAAACTCTTGAGACAAAGTGAATCTCACTTTATTTTAGCTCTTGATACACGAGCTCCGAATGGCCTTAACATGAATGAGGACCTTCACAATTTTCTCTAGAGCCTCTTCCCCTATTTTTGAAAATAATTTTTGCATCGATATTTTTGTTAAAATGTTTTGCTTTTGTCCATCAGTGTTTAGATGCTATTGAGATGTTGAAGATCTTTTTAGACATTGTGAATGTATTTATCAATTGTTCTTACATTCACATTGATTTGCTATTTTGCTATGCACTTGCACTTTGGAATCACCTAGGCTTAGGTGATTCAGGGTTTTTTTCCCCCTTGCTGCTAGTGTGTCGATTTGCTTATTTGCACAATATCACTTTGCACAGCACTGTTTTGCACAAGTTAGGCATATGGCACTTTCTACTTTCTTTGTTTACTATTAGCTGCATTATATAGCAAAGTATTTATCTATTATTAATAGATATACTGTCTCTTCATACAATGATGCAGACTGTGTGAATGATCACGTTAGTAACTATAATGTGGTACAGGAGTATTTTTCAGGCTTGGTTGGCTCCATGATATTATCTAGTGATTTTTCAGTCAACAAAGAATTGCACATGCATTTATATTATGGAGAATTTTTGCTGATTTTTACTGATTTTTCCTGTACTCTGGTGTGCTTGCCTGCATATCAGATAATTAGAATTGTGATGATCTTCAAGTTTTTACAAACTTTTTTCAGGCAGTATGAAACTTTTCTTTCAATACAATCATTGATATTAATTATGACTATAACTGCCGCTGATTTTATTCATATGAGTTGGTTGAGTTCAAGAGTTTTTAGCATTTTTTTCTGGCATTCGATATGTTCAGTTGCTATATATAATTTATTCATTGCTGTGGTATTCGATATAGGAAGAAATTATTGCACTATGCATTTATTTATTGTACTGACAACATCCACGCACAGTCATCTATTCTTAGTGTGGAATAAAAAAAATTCTCGCATGTTCCTAAATTGTTGGGAGTACCATTAGCAGTGAACTGAATAATATTTCTTGCTCATATCGAAATATGCACTATGTAGATATTTTGCCAGTTGCTAAACTTTACTTCTACATGTACATTTTTTACTCTGTGATTGAAAAATAGGTGAATCTCAGTGGTTGCAGTCTACGTATATGAGTCTGTTAAAGTGCTATAGTCTATCAGTTTTGTTGTTCAATTTTAAACAGTTAGGCTATTTTCTACAATTATTTGTGCACATATTTCACTTTAAAAATTGTCAGCAACCGAAGGCGCATCATGTGATCAAGCTCCCACGAGGAGCGAAACGCGTCATGGAGGACACTGGTCCTAGCATTTAAGTCATGCTACAATAAATTGCACTGCATCATTTGCAATTCTGGAGTGAGAGTCCGTTATTTTCCTTAAAGGAGTGGGGAGGTCCGTGCCTGCGTTTTCCACCTTTTACTTTGGTGGAACAGTACGTTTCCAGTATATATATATATATATATTACCTACTGGCGGTCGCCAGTAGGTAGTTATAGTTAGGACCACGTTTCCATAGGAAAACCTCAACATTCTATTTTGAATAACTTTGGCGCCGGTCGACGAATCCTCGCGAATTTCTCAAAATAGGTGGGGCGCTACGCTCCGCTCCTACCCTGAAAGTCTCGGGGGGATTCGTCAAGCGGGGGCTGAGATAAAAGGGGGGTCCCAAAACGCGTTTTTCCCATGCATTTTTCCATAGGACCTTTAGAACGAGCTACAGCCCGAACGGCTGAACAGAATTACTAGAAATTTGGCAGAGAGGTAGTCCCTAGGTCAAGGAAGTGCCTTTTGTAGGTTTGGTGTAAATCTGTTCAGTAGATTCTGAGAAAATAGCCTTTAAATCAATATATATATCTGAGCCCGCTTACGGTACGCTTACGGTACGCTTACCGTACGCTTACCGTAAGCTTACGGTGGCGTGCGCGAGCGCGATTCTGATTGGCTCTTAGATCTTAGTAAACATTCGAATCGGCCGAAACCAGGAAGCGGCGTCCGCCATTTTGTCTCTCGCACTGAGTGTTGTTTATCAAACATGATGGCCAAAAACATGTTACGGGGCTGTTTTGACAACTCCCTCCCACATAGTCATGTTGAGGGAGTCCCCAAACATCCCCCAAGAGCAAAAACGGTTTTATTTTTTTTTCGGCAATTTCGCGGGGTACGCTTATCGTACGCTTACCGTACGCTTACCGTAAGCTTACCGTACGCTTACGGTAAAAAAATAAAAATAAAAAAAACACTATCCACACTTACCCCACCCCCTGTGCTTTTGGTGGCCGCAGGCCACCAAATGTGCAGGGCTTATTAATAGAGAAAAAAAACGTAATTTTGGCAACATGAAATTATAAAATCGAAATAAAAAAAACACTATCCACATTGACCTCACCCCCTGTGCTTTTGGTGGCCGAAGGCCACCAAATGTACAGGGCTTATTAAAGTTGATAAAAACCGTGCACGGAACGAACTGCGTTAAGTGGGCGCGCACGCCACAAATGGCGTAAAGTAACTTAGCATTTAAAAAACCGTACAAATTCACTGAAAAAACCATAGGTTTCACACACGTTATAGTTAGGAAATAGCATTTAAAAAACCTTGCTAATTCACTGAAAAAACCATAGGTTTCACACATGTTATAGTTAGCTGGACATTTTACTGATAAAAAACCAATGAAATTCCCCCGTTATAGTTACTGTAGGCAACTATAACTCACGCGACCGTAATCCTCTGCTGATGACATATGTGTCTTTATGAAAAAAAAATATTTGTAATATATGTATAGCTAAAATTTAATGGAAGAAGATATGGGCAAATAAGTGTCTAAATACAGTATTAGCATCAGCAGAGGATTACGGTCGCGTGAGTTATAGTTGCCTACAGTAACTATAACGGGGGAATTTCATTGGTTTTTTATCAGTAAAATGTCCAGCTAACTATAACATGTGTGAAACCTATGGTTTTTTCAGTGAATATATATATATATATACATATATAAAGAAGATATTTATCATAATGAGACAACAAAACAGCTTTTACACTATTAAAACCAATCATAATAAACTTAATTTAGCAAAAAACAGTAAAAAACATTTACCGTAAAATATTATTATACAAATTTTCTTTTTCTATTTATAATTCGGTCATATAATATAACACTGTACAAAATTAGGAACAATAGAATAATAGTAACATTTTTGTAAAACTTTTAACTATTAAAATAAATAACTATAAATCTTTAATCAGCAATGTTATATATATATTTTAAAAGTGATTGTAATTATTTTAAAAGTTTCAAAAATACATAGAAAATTATGACAATAAATAAAAAAATATGAAAAACCTTAGAAATTCACTGGAAAAATAGAGGTTTCAGGGACGTTATAGTTAGTAATTAGCATTTAAAAAACCTTAGCAATTCACTGAAAAACCACAGGTTTCAGGGACGTGATAGTTAGAAATTAGCATTTAAAAAACCTTCGATATTTACTGAAAAAAGCACAGGTTTCAGAGACATTATAGTTAGTAATTAGCATTTAAAAAACCTTAGATATTCATTGAAAAAACCACATGTTCAGGGACGTTATATTTAGGCTGACATTTTAGTCGTACAAAACCGGAGAAATTCAGCTGTTATAGTTAGCTGAGCTAACTAAAACTCGTGCCCCCGCAATGCACTGCTGATGACGTCACATATTACATCACTCATGACATAGTCAGTGACATCACTGATGACATCTCAAATGACATCACTGATGACATCATCCAGTGACTTAGTGTTTTTAAAAACTTTAAGAATGTTATAAATAAATATACACAACAGCCATGCGAATCAAGGTTAATGAGTTCTTGCTTAAAGTATGTGGACCACGGGTGCTATTCTGGGGATGATCACAAACACTGCCTCATGGTCTGCGCACCGTATAGCAAAATTGTAATTTAAAAAGATAAATAACATGGGGGTTGCCTTTGGGGTCTTCCACGTAAGCCAGAGGGTCAGGGGATGCTTTCCCTGCCCATTACCTTCCTTTATTTTTTCAGTATACCAGAACTTTCCCCCTGTGCTGTGATGACAACTGTAAAATTTTTGGTAAAGTTGCAGCCAGAAAGGGAGAGCACGTTGGGTCACTGATCCCAGCTTTAGGATTGCAGACCCAAAATGGACAATAGAAAAAAAAGCAGTTTTTCCAATTGGACTTGATTATTTTTTTTTAATTTGGATCTTACATCCATGAATCAATGGTCCAGATAAGTCTATCCTTCAAAGTTTGCCCGACGTGCTGGCTCAATTTGATGCCTACAAAACCACTTCTCAAATTCTAATTTCTCAAAAACAATTTGACAGGCCGATGAAAATGGCCACAGCCTAGAGAGGCTCCGAGGGTCCCGGAACCGACCCCGTCTATCCGAACACTCATCCCGCGGCGCAAGCACTTAAGATTGCAGGACGCAGCAGTTGTGGACTCGGGGAACGGAGCGATCCATGTTTGGGGCTCTTAACTGGCATCACACAGCTGATACGGCGGACATTCCAATGGCGGCCTACGCTGGCGGGGTAAGCCGTGCGCCACAGTGACATGGCGGCTGAACACACTGGGGAGGGCAGCGCCGTAAGCTTCACACTGCAGCGGGAGTCGGGTACATGCAGCTCACGGCGACGCGTATACCGCCTGAGGCTGGGACCCGATCCCGAACGTCGTGCGGGCGGCCGGGAGAAGGAACTGAGCACATACCGCAGCCTCGGCCCTGCTCGATCTCAGCAATAATTCTTCATTCGAGCGCCATTTTCAAGCACAGCACGGTGCTCCTGAATGACTGTCCTCCGCAGGGGGTGCAGAGGCTACGCCGGAAGGGCCCCCCCTCAACCGCCCAGAACAGTGGTAAAGGTGGCATTGAGGGCAGGGGGCAGCAGTGGAACAGATATCACCAGAGTACGATCTCAGCACAGGAGAACACTTGGTGAAGGACGGAGGGGAGACAGCGCCGGTCTAATAACAATCCAGTAAAAGAAAGCGGGAGCTCTTTCCTTGCGGTGCCTGTTGCTCTCTGCATTGGGTTACGTTGAATCCAGGAATAGAGGATAACGGACACAAGGCTTTCAACACTCCAGGTGTGGCAGGGTGGTCCATGGCGGAGAGGTGAAGGGGTGGGAAAGTCGACAGGCCACTAGGATCTAATTCTTCCTCTGGCTGGTGGCGGCGACTACCGCCCCTGACTCCAAGAAGGAGCCGCACCCACTTAAACATTCAGGATGAGTACCAGGGGCCCAAAGGGCATGAATCAGGCAAAGCTGGACAAGTACGCCTATACCAAACGACAGAGGGACCCTGTAGATAAGGAGGCGCCGGAGGCCTCCAGTGCGCAAACAGCAGTGCTGCAAGAAATAACTCTACAAGACGTTATGGCTGCGCTGACTAAGGTGGATACACGCATTGGGGCGATGTCGATGGAGGTTTCCCTGATCCGAGCCGATCTTCACAAACTGTCTACCAGAATAACGGAGGTAGAAGGAACTACGGCGACTCTGGTGACCGACACAGCTGCTCTTAAGAAGCAAGTGAGTCAACTCATGGCGGACAATAAACAGATGGCAGCTAAGCTGGAGGACCAAGAAGGGCGTTCACGAAGAAACAACATATGCCTTATTGGCGTACCAGAACATACGGGTGGCCCATCCCTTGACCTCTTTGTCGAGGAGCTCGTCACCACTCACCTTCAACCATGTGGCCTGTCCAACTACTTTTCGGTTGAGAGAGCACACCGAGTCCCCGGGGGCAGGCCGAAACCGGGAGCACGGCCGCGACCCATCCTAGCCCGTATATTTAACTTTAGGGACAGAGACGTCATACTACAGGCTGCACGAGCTGCACCCCCGATACGGATTGATAATGCTACAATCACTATTTTCCCGAATTATACGGTGACAGTGTCACGACAGCATCGCGGATTCCTCGTTGTAAAGAAAACCTTACGGGACCGCGGAATTAAATACTCAATGATGTATCCGGCACGGTTGCGGGTGAAAGCAGACGGAAAAACATGTTTTTTTCTGTCACCGGAGGACTTGCATGAATGGCTGGAGGGATGGCGCAAGGCCCCACGATCTGGAAGGTCAGGGTCAAACGGCACGCACTGCGGAGAACAAACGAGGAATGAAGAACAAGAATAGGAGACCCTGTGGGGACCCTGTGGGGTGTGGTAGTGCAGGTCAACAGCGGCACTGTGCTTTCAGGACAGACACTTAATGGGATCCTCCTGACCCTTAGCTGAAGGCAACACCCTGTGGACTGCTGACCGGAACTTTGTTGTGCACCAAGCGCTTGTTGTTCACTGCGGAGGGAACATATCGATCGCTTAAAGACTCTCCTCAAGGTCACTGGGAAACCGGACCCTTTTCAACGCCCTGATCTACATGGTACAATGGATTGACATGCGGTGCCGCACAGGTTCAAGATATTTTAAGGGGGGTTCTAACGGACATTGGAGGCTCACTTTCCCCCCCAAGTTATGGTAACAGGGAAGGGTATCAAGCGCTCTGCACAGTTGGGGTGGCGGGTAGTTTCAATTCCGTCGAGCAGGGAGGCAGGGAGAGGGGAGGAGGGACTGGGAATGTTTTCATGGTTATGTTCTTTTTTGTTTGTTGTTATTAGTCAGGCACTTACGTGTGAGATATTCATATGCCTTAGCCAAAAAGTGCATTACAGATGCGACACCATGACAATGCTTAACTATCATGTTAGCAATGACAACACATAGCCCATCCACCTCGGAGCCACAGACGCACCCTATGTCGCAGGTGGCTCCCTTAACGCTAGTTACATGGAACGTACATGGCCTGGGGAACAAAATAAACTGAGGCTTGGTTTTGCAATGTTTGAAACGGTGCACGCCAACGGTGGCTCTACTGCAGGAGACGCATCTAACTGGTACCACTTGTAAAGCGCTAGACCGCTGCGGGTTTCAAATGATTGCCCATTCAGAGATCACCTCCGGTTCAAGAGGGGTAGGTATTCTAGTTCAAAAACAATCGCAACTAATAGTACATTAAATAAGAACAGACAAATACGGTCGCTTTGCGGCAATAACTGGACAATGGAAGGGGAGACCTATTAAAATAGTATCGGTTTATATCCCTCCAGCCCGCCATATGGTAATGCTCCCAGCACTTGGTGACTTTCTGCTCAATCTTCCGGAGGGGGAACTATTGATTGGGGGTGATTTTAATGATACCATTGATGGGGCCCTGGACCGATATCCCGCCAAGCTACGCACAAGTGGCGTTTCTCATATCGGGAGCTTTGTAGATGCACTGGGACTCACTGACACAAGGAGGTACCGTAACCCCGATACACGACAATTCACTTTCCATTCAGAGGTCCACAATAGCCTCTCCAGGATAGACTATTTCTTTGCATCAGCTGAGTGTTTGAGCAACGTAGCATCTGTTGAAATTCGACCAAGAGGAATTTCTGACCACTCCCCAGTGCTCTTAACACACACTAGCCACCACAAGACACGTCAGCGTATTTACCCTATATACCCTGGATATTTACATGTCCCTAAGATCAAGAAAGCTTTCACCACTACCACACAACATTACTTTCAAGAAAATGCTTCCTCGGTCAACTCTCCGACCATTCTGTGGGAAGCCTACAAAACCGTGCTCAGAGGACAGGCCATTGCCGCTATTACAGGTCACAAGCGCGACAAACAACGGGAGCTAAATGACTTGTAACTAGAGTTACATGAGGCAGAAGCCCAATGCACCCACGACCCCACCCCAGCTACAACCCAGCGCATGCGCCTTAAACAACAAGAACACAGGGAATATCTCAGAGAAGTGGTTAGGTCACGCATGTCTGCCACGCAGCATAAGATTTACGAAACCGGCGACAAAGCCGGGAAACTCCTGGCATGGCTCGACAAACGAGAACTGGGGAAGAAATGTATAGCTAGACTCCGTACGTTCGATGGACGGTTGGTAACAGACCCGCATACAATAGTACACACGTTAGCGCGACATTTCCAGCAGGTGTACACATCGCCATCCACTATGGCCATGGAGGAGGCGCAGTCCTATATTAAATATATTGCTATGCCCAAACTCACACCAGAGGAGGCCTCTGCGCTCGAAGCTGATCTTACGATTGATAAGCTGCAAGTGGTGATCAGTTCATTGCAATCGGGGAAGGCGACGGGACCTAATGGTATACCAGTTGAAGTATATAAAAAGGTAGCTGGAACAATTGCCCCGCACCTATTACATACGTATCGCGATAGTCTAAAGGTTGGTGAACTCCCATTAGATCAACGACTGATCACTATAGTAGCGATCCCAAAACCCGGAAAGCTCCCCGAAGACTGTACCTCGTATCACCCCATATCTTTAATTAATGCTGAGGCAAAAATCCTTGCGATACTCCTTGCATTACGATTGACACCGCACTTGGGTACCCTGATACACCCAGACAAGTCCGGCTTCATGCCGGGCAGAAGCACGGCATTAAACCTACGACGCTTACATGGCGTGATGGCCCGCGTGTCATATTTGAAAGAGCCAGCAATTATCCTCTCCCTGGATACTCGGATGGCATTCGATATGGTGGAGTGGCCCTTCCTTTTTGCTGTGCTTAATCACTTGGGCTTCGGTCCTAAATTTTGCGCATGGGTACGTTTACTGTACACTAATCCAATTGCTGGAGCAGGGTTTTCTATTGAAAATTTATTGAGATTTAAACTCCAGTTTATGTTATATGTCATGATTAAAATTACTGATTTATAATCATTAAAATACTAACTTTGTTAGAAGTCTTGACTAATCAACATTACTAATGAGAGAAATTACACGCGGGAATGCATATATGTTGCTTTATTAATACGTGAACTAAATTGGTGAGCAGATTAATTAAATGAGTGTCGCAAAAGTGCTATTTGTTTCGTGTTTGCGCTTTTAAATAACGTGCTCTAATGCTTTTTTGTGTTGCAGACGGCTAGATAATTACATACACATAAGGGTATTAGTGGGGATTAACACTGTATACTCATTACGATGTGGTAACGTTGTTTTGTGTTTCTTTTAATTAAGATGGTCCGTTTTGGCCTAAACCAAGATGGCCGCTATTTGCAGCCTGCACTCGAGTGATTGAAATGTGACGAGAGGCCTTGCTGAACATGGTTGGAAGTCACCTGACCACAGCCTCTGTCTGAATTAAAAGTTTCCGTGAGGACAGCAGCTCCGGGCTTTCTGCCAATTGCCCTTGGAGAAGAATAAAGCCACAATGAACTTTGATAGCATGCGGTGGCTTCGCTATGGTTCCAAGGAAGAGCATTCATGAATGTATCGATTGCCTAGCTTGAGTTTCCTTCTTCCGTGTTTTTATTTTTGTGATTTTTCCGAGCGGAGGTTTTCTAAATGTTGCCAGACAACATCCTTTCCTGCTCGCTCTGCTCAGCGGCTCAACGGACGTTTAGAGTTTGTTTGTTACTTTTATTTTGCAAGTTTTATTATAAATAATGTTAGACTAGAGAGGGTCTAAGGCCACTTCTTCCTGAACCTATGTTCGTGAGGATCGATGCTGATCGTGAGGACGGCGACTCGGGAGACTTTACTGAGAGACCTGTCCTGACCCATTTAGCTAGAATAGGTAACTATGAGAATAATGATTTTGCTATTGATTGACTTTCATTTGAACTAATTTAGATAAAAGTTGACATTTGTTTGAATTCCAGTGTCGGGTGGTTATTTCCTTGTCATTTATTGAGTTACAAATGTATTTCCTATGTTTAAAATCATGACTCAGGACAATTTCTTTATGGTTGCATTGACCTCGTTTTAGATGCAGATTGGTTTAGGTTTCTCTCCTATATTCAGTGTGGATAGAGTAATAGAATGTATGTCAGTGTGATGGGCCCTAGCGTATGATGAGTGTATGTGCGTGCGACTGTGGATTTACTCTGTCCATGGAAGTAGGGAGAATTTATATGCTCCGATCTGCAGCAGTTTCCTGGTAGCAGTATGATGGTTGAGATTATTGTCTTGATCTGATAGATTGCTTGTATATAGGCTTTTTGATTCATTGATTTATTGGTTGATGTTGGTATATGTACTAATACTATATGTTGAAGTCGTCATATTGAGTTCTATGTAGTGTGTACGGCTTCTGGAACGTGGGGAGCTGGTGACGGTTCCGTAGTAGGGCAGAGGGAAGTGAGTGCTGCTCTCGGGAAAGACGGGATTGTTGGCCCTGTACATATGCGGGGAAAAACGTGTGACAATTGAAGTTGCGCGTCACATTGTCTGGGTTCGGAATCAGTGACATCGTCGTGTGTTACTATTAGGGACATATTTTCAGTATAAAAGGAGTGTGTATGGTAGCGAAGGTTATCTGTGAAACTCTGGTCTTAAGTCCCAGGGATCCGTAAGTTTTGCCATTAAAGCTTACTGCTGGAGTAGTAATAGGTATTCTCTGAGCTTGTCTGAAGGACTGGGCAGAGGTAAGCGCTGCTTGGTTAACGCGTGTTATATAACTCTGTAGTGGGACAGACTGTTGGCTGTTCTCGGGAAAGGCAGGATTCTGTGTGCATGTGCTACATTTTCTGGTGTGAAAGTGCGTGAATGTATGAGCATTTAGTTGATTGTGAGACTCTTTGGAGCAGTCCTAGAGGAAACAGTTAATGGATGCATGTTAGAAGGGCAGAGTAGAGGGATGTGCTACTGTGTCAACGAAAGTAATAATTCCGTGGTAGAGCAGAGGCAAGCGCTGTTCTAGAGAGAAGCGGGATTCTTGTGAAAAAGAATTTTCTTTACTATTCTGTGGTTAGCGAAGCAGACAATGGAGATGTTTATATGTTGTAACTAATAGATTTTGTAGAATCTGAAACGAAGTCTACTGAGAAGGCTTTGTAAAGGAGGGGTAGACGAGTGACAGGAGACAGGAGTAGAAGCTGCAGCCAGCGACTACTGACGTCATACAGACCGTGCTGTGATTGGGCAGTGGATTGGAATAGTGCTCGCGCTAGGATTGGTGCGTTGGTGTGATCCGCGCAGGGATTGGAAGGAGTGCAGGGTGACGTAGACGCTCCAGGATTGGTGCGTTGGTGTGAGTCGCGCTGTTATTGGACAAAAGATCGTACAGTTGCGGAAAGGACTAGAGGGTTGTAGTGAACGCGAAAATGTATTATCAACCGGAGGAAAAGAAAAAGAAATCCTTGTTCGGTAAAATTAAAAGATGGTTCGACAAGGATAAAAACATAATAACTAGAGAAGGTGAATTGCTACCTCCGACAAGAACTCCTGCATCCTTCATGGTTGCAAAATATGGGTATCATACTTGTATATGGTTAGACAACTGGGCTAAGTATACTAAAGAAGATGGTGTCTTAGCGTTCCCGGAACATGGTTCATTTAATCTGGCCGTGTTGAGAAATTTACGGGAAAAAATGATGTGTCTAGAGCCTAGACCAAGGCCGACACAGTTCCAGGCGTTGGTGGAATGGGAAGATGAGGTGCATGAGCGAGAAAAGCAGAGGAGTGGAGGCAATTATAGGTATATGTTCGGGAGGAAATATGATCGTGAGACTCATCATGATCGAATGAGGAGATGGCGAGATGCTAGTATGTCAGAGGGATTATATCCTATGAGAACTGTTGAAGAAGCGGAAGGGATGAAAGGTGCAGAAAAGGTGCCTGATACAGAAGTGAGAAGGTATGGGGCTAATGATTATGAGGATGAGGTCTTGGATGACATGATTTACAAGAGACCACCTCCATATAGACCAGAACCAGAAGAGAGCACGCCAGTTGCTACTCCGATAAGAGATACTTTACGAATTGTTAAAACTGAGGTTGTGACACCTGATCTGAAAAGTGGTAGCTCTTTCATGGAAAGGGAGAGAGAGAGAGAGCGAGAGAGAGAGAATCGAATCGGTGATGAGAAAACAAGAGAATTAGCCAGAACAACATCTGAGCTGACTGAGAAAATTAGAGAGTTGACGAAAAATCTAGAAGCTGTTACAGTGCCTGTAACCATTGGTCCGGTTGTGCCGATTTTTGATAAACAAAGAATGGGTGAAAATAGTTTGACAGTTCCCTATGTAGGAAATGGTTTGGTTGGTTCTTGCACTTTGGAGGAATCAAGAATGAGGACGGGTGAAAATAATTTGAGGCAGTCGAGACATGACACATGTAGTGGAGGATCAGATGTGCAGCCTAATTCAGGATTGAATACTGGTTGTTTGGGAGGAACGATTTTGGAACCACAGAGGATGGCAGAACAAGTGGGTGCAGTGAAAAAGTCTACTGAAATAACAGCTGAAGATTTGAATGATTGGTTGAAAGTTCTTCAAAAGAAGGATAAAGATTCACAGGCAATTGATGTAGCCAGGTTGCGCATAGAATTGGAGGAGCTTATTGCAGGAACAATTCCTACAGAAATATTAAAAAACCATCAAGATGGAGAGTTGTTATTCATGTGCAAGAGTATCACCTGGAGGGCTAAAAGTACACATGACAGGTTAAAAGCAATAGCGAGTGAACAAGGAGTTGACATGGATGAGGTAAAAGCTTTGCAGAAGCCTTACAGGGTGGATTTCACCGACAAGGACATTGAGAATCTAAATGGTGTTGGTAGAACAGGGCAGATTAAGGAAATGATTGCCTTATTGCGAAAATGGGGTGATGTGGAAAAATGGAAGGATAGGTGGTACAAGAAAAGGGAAGATTCAGTGGACAGGACTTACTCAGCTTTCCCCATGAGAGAAAAAGAGAAAACAGTGGACGCTTATCCTATGAGAGAGATTCCTGGAGGAGGATATGTACATGTCCCATGGACTAGACAGGATATTTTGTCATTTACGAATGATTTCCCTCGATTGAGAGAAAAGCCCGTCGAGTGGTATAGCCAGGTAGACAGGTTTGTGAAATTGTCGAAAGTGCTGTGGATTGACCTGAATAGTCTGTTTGATATAATTGTTCCAGCAGATTTGTGGGCAGAGTGTAAAATAGTTGTAGATTGGCCTGCAAAGGAGTATCCAAGAGACCCGAAAACGGGAGCACCAGACCCCGAGGTTATGAAGAAGTACGAGCAGGTTATAGTGTTCCTGAAAAATAAGGTACCCCCGAAAGAGACAGACTGGGTTAAGATAGATCGGACACATCAGGAAGCAAAAGAATCAGTTCATGCTTTTTACGAAAGGCTGATACTGGCTTTTAAACAGTTCAGTGGAGATGAACACATGGGTGACAAGGATTTGAGTCATTTTGTATACAGCTTTGTATATGGCCTGAGACCTGAAATCAGTGAAAGGATTCGAGAGCACACAGTTGATTGGCAGAGTAAAAAGATTGATGAAATCTTGAGACATGCAAAGTACTTCAGTGATGAGATTGAGGCAAAACAGAGAAAGCTGAAAGAGAAAGCAATGTGGGCACAGGTGAAGGTGGCTGAAAGACAAGAAGCACAGATGGTGGAACAAGCGAATAATCCAGGAAATAGACCCAGATATGCAGGAAAAGGGAAGGGGAATCTAGAAGAAGCAAAGAAAAAGTTCCCTTGTCACAACTGTGGACAATTGGGGCATTGGAGATCCGAGTGTACCAATCCACCATTAGTGAGTAATGAGAATAAACCCTTGAATCAACAGGTGCAGAACGAGGGGTGTAATCAACAGCAACAACAGCAGAAGGTTGTCAGACAGCAGAGCCAAGAGCCAAAACCGCCCTTGCCGTAGAATAGAGGGTCCCAAAAGTATAACCAGGACTCAGGATTCTACAATGATGAGCAGGTAAACAAACTGAGATGTTCTAACCTGGTACAGCAGTACTGGTTAAAGAATGAGGGGAGTGAGTCTGAAGGGGACTATTGACGGTGCCGAAGAGAGGAGGAAGAGTGCATACTTGGTGCAACTCTAGAAATAGACCAGGCAGGACCATTTGTAGATGGGAAAATAAATGGGGAGAGTGTTACCTTTTTGGTAGACACAGGAGCAACGAGATCAACTGTCAGGTCAGCAGATATTAGAAATCTTCCTCTCTCGGACGAAGCAATCCAAGTAGTTGGTGTAGCCAATACACAGATTAAGACTCGTCTTACCAAACCAGTAAGGGTAAGAATAGGGAAATTTTCAGATATGCACAGGTTTGTAGTCTGTGACACCAGTCCAGTGAACTTGTTAGGTAGGGACCTATTGTGTAAGATGAATTGTACAATTTTTTGTACTCCGGATGGAATAGCTTTTGAGACACCAGATGAGGATGCCTTGTACAGGATGACTCTAGACAATAGAGAGAGTGAGATTGTTGGTACATATGCTGTGTTTAATCCAGATGATTTGCCTCAGGAGTTGAGACACACAGTAAAAACAGCGGTTTGGGATTTTACAGGAGAAGATATGGGATTGATGAATAATGTAGATCCAGTGAAGATTTCAGTGAAAGAGGGGATTGTTTATCCTAATATTCCTCAGTACAGATTGACACCAGAGATAATTGAGGGAATAACCCCTATAATTGACAAGATGATTCAACAGGGTGTTTTGAGAGAGTTACTGAGTAGCCCGTGTAATTCACCGATAATGGGGCTAAAGAAACCTAATGGAAAGTTCAGGATTGTACAAGATTTGAGAAAAGTTAACAAAATTGTGGTGGCATGTTGTCCCATTGTGCCAAATCCTTCAGTGATTTTGTATCAGATTCCTCATGATGCTGAATGGTACACAGTGATTGATTTGTGTCATTCTGTCTTTTCAATTCCATTACATCATGATAGCCAGCCGATTTTTGCATTTCGGTTTGGACAGCGTATTTTGGCATGGTGTCGTATCCCACAGGGGTATACAGAGAGTCCTTCGATATTCAATCAGTTGTTGAAAAAATCATTGGAGAGTTTGATCATGCCTGAAAGCTCAGTACTAGTACAGTACATCGATGACCTACTTGTGGCATCAAAGACACGTGAAGCTTGTGAAGTAGATACCATAGCTTTACTGAATCATCTGGCAGATGGAGGGTTAAAGGTATCTCCAGCCAAATTGCAATTTTGCAAGAAAGAGGTGCATTATCTTGGACACAATATTGAAAAAGGTCTGAGAAAGGTGACCGATGACAGGATCAAAATTATCAGAGGAATGAGAGCCCCAATGACCCAGAGAGAAGTGAGGATGTTTCTGGGGATGGTGGGTTATTGTCGTCAGTGGATAAGTAATTTCTCCCTGATAGCAAAGCCACTGATTAAACTGACCAAAAGTGAGGTGAGAGACCCATTGGAATTGGATGCAGAACAAATGGCAGCATTTGAAGAGTTGAAGACCAGAATGTGTGAAGCTCCTGCTTTGGGAATGCCAGACTATGAGAAAGAGTTTGAGTTGTACTGCAGTGAGAGAAATGGATGTGCACTTTCAGTGTTAATTCAGAAACATGGACAACTGAGAAGGCCAATTGCGTACTTCTCATCAACACTTGATCCCGTAGCTGTGGGTTTGCCAGGTTGCCTGAAAGCAGTAGCTGCTACATGCAGAAGCTTGGAACAGAGTGAGGGTATAATAATGGGATATCCTGTACGGGTATTCGTACCTCATGATGTGGCAATTCTTTTGACAAGAAGCAGGACTCAATATATGTCACATAGTCGGTTGACTAAATATGAGAAAATCATTCTGGGAGCATCAAACGTGACTCTTGAGAGATGTGTGAATGTGAATCCAGCAACTCTGTTGCCAGATGCTGACAATGTGAATGTGGGAGATGATGTTAATCATGATTGTTTGGATGTGCTTGACTACTGCACAAAACCTAGACCAGACATAAGAGATTTGCCATTACCTGAGAGTGATCATGTGCTGTTTGTGGATGGATCATGTCTGAGAACTGATGATGGTGTGCTAAGTGCAGCATATGCGGTGTGCAAGGTTTCAGAAGTTATGGAAGCCTCGTCTTTGAAAGGAGTAAGATCTGCTCAAGTGGCTGAATTGGTGGCATTGACGAAAGCTTGCAAGATTGGGAAGAATCTGAGAGTGACTGTGATGACTGATAGTCAGTATGGATTTGGAGTGTTTCATGATTTTGGCCAGCTTTGGCTACAAAGAGGTTTCTTGACGTCGAGTGGGACTCCCATAAAGAATGCTGAAGTGATTGGAAAATTGCTTGAGACGATACAGCTGCCTAAAGAATTAGCAGTTGTGAAGTGTGCAGCTCATGGACAAGGAGATGATTTTGTTACTCTTGGTAATCGTTTTGCCAATGACATAGCACAGTATTGTGCAAAGAACAATAATTCGATTAACAGGGGACGAGAAAGGGAGATGTCTTTTTGTTCTGTGATGTTTACTAATGTCCTAGAAACGTGGGATGAAGTGAAACAGTTGCAGGATGAAGCAGGAGATGAGGAAATGAGAGATTGGATTAAGGCAGGTTGTGCCCCAAGAGAGACAGATCATGTTTGGATCTATAGAGATGGAAGACCAGTAATGCCAAATAGCATGCTGTCAACAATGGCAAGGATGTATCATGGTCAGGGACATCTGGGGAGGGACGCGATGATTTGGTCCTTCAAACAAACCTGGTACAATGCAAAGTTCAGGCTAATTGCAGAGAGCATCTGTCAAAGATGTTTGATTTGTCAGCAGTTCAATACTGGGAAAAAGACAGTGGTGAGTCTAGGAACAATAGGCAGAGAAGGAGGTCCTTTTACCAGAATGCAAATAGATTTCATTGAAATGCCCCAAGTGAATAAATTGAGGTATGTTCTAGTGGTAGTCTGTTTGTTCTCAAGATGGGTGGAGGCCTATCCGACTAGGAGGAATGATGGAATAACAGTTGCAAAGTTACTGTTAAGAGAGTTGATTCCTAGGTACGGGTTCCCAGTGACAATTGAGTCAGACAGAGGTGGACACTTCTACAATGAGCTCATGGGTTTAATTTGTGAAGCATTGAGCATACAGCAGAAGCTACATTGTGCATACAGACCAGAGGCTTCTGGTGTTGTTGAACAGATGAACGGCACAATAAAAAACCGTATTGGTAAGATGTGTTTAGCCACTGGAATGAAATGGCCTGATGTCTTGCCTCTAGTGCTTATGACTATTAGGTCTACTCCAGATAGAACCACAGGGTTGAGTCCACATGAAATATTGATGGGACGTGCGATGAGACATGCATTCGTGCCTGTCAACAAGTTGATGACAATAACTGATGACATGATTTTGGATTACTGTAAAGGCCTGGCTGACGCAGTTCATTCTGTGTTTCACCAGGTTGGAGAAGACGCTACCACACTTGAGAAGAAGCAAGCCCATGATCTGAGTCCAGGGGACTGGGTGAGGATTAAGGTGCACAGAAGAAGAAATTGCTTGGTTCCAAGGTGGGGAAGGCCAAGACAAGTCATTCTGACTACGACAACTGCAGTAAAGTGTGCTGGTGTGAAGAACTGGGTTCATGCAAGTCATACTCTGAGAGTTCCAAATCCAAAGGATGGGACTGGTAAGGAGTATTTTGAAGAGTCATATTCCAGTGATGATGCAGAAACTGAACCAGTCAGAAGAAAAAAGAATCCTGAAAGGGGGGAAGGAGAGAGAGAGTCAGGTGATTCTTTTTTCTTTCCAAAAGAGGCTTCAAGAGAAACATTGAGAGTCTCAGAGGAGAGATCAGATTCTGTAAGAGTGCCTGAAGTTCCAACGAACAGTGGAGAAGAAAGAGGAGAAGAGAGCAATTCCACAGAGACTACACCTGAGTCAGATGAGGAGGTTGAAAATCCACTTGAGATTACACCTGAAGAAGCAGGGTCAGTAGAAGATAGAGAGGGACAGATTGCGGAAAACCCCCGAGGAGGTGTAGGGAACATTCCTGATAAGCTAGGTGAAGGGACAAGTAGACAGCAAGAAGATTGCGTGTCGGAGACCCGAGGAGGGACAGAATTAGGGAAATCTCAATCGGTGGTGGAAAAGACTGTGGAGCAAAAGAGAATTGTTCATGGACAAGAGGCAAATGAGACAGAATCAGATGAGAGTGAGAATGAGAAATCAGAGGGTCGAGTTCTGAGAAAGAGAACTTGGATTGGAGAGAGAAATAATAAAGAAGTGAGACCGAAGAGGAGTGTAAGAGGAGATCTTTGGCCTAACAGAATAAAGAGGCTAAGGTACAGACTGACACGAGCAAGTGCAAGTTCAAGTTCATCGAAAGCTGAACAGGTGAACGAGGTGTCAAGTCAGAATCAAGCAAAGGGTGAAAAACAAAAGGTCTCAAAAGAACCAGAGGAGATCAAGAGAATCAGAAAACCTAACCAGAAGTATAGGTCACCGGAATGGACGTACGTGGCACTGTCTGAAGGCGAAGAGGCAGAGAGTCAAGGAAATCCAGAGGGGACCGTACGAGAAGTGGTTGAGGAGAAAACTGTTGGAATCCTGAAAGTTATCCTGACTGACATTGGAGAAGAGTCGGATGCACAGGATGTTGTTGAAGATCTGATACAATTTGATGTTGCTGAAGAAGAAGTGAAAAGTGATGAAAATCCAAATTGAGTGAGCTGAAGGAGTCACTTGGAGAAGAGTGAAAAGAAGAAAATCTAAAATTAGCTGTTTGAAATAATCTAGTGTTTCAGTAGTGGAGTAGAAGAGGCTAAGTCAAAAGACACTGCCAAAGTAGTAAAATGGCTAACACAGAAAATAATAAAAGTAGATGTGCCTTCTTGAAAAGATGGTGTAGAATGTGCTGCTGCTGTACTGGATTATTAATGCTGTTATGGGTTGTACTAGCTTTACTAGTTACTTTTAGGATTACAATAGATACTTTTGGAATACATGCTGAGAATATGACTAACATAGAGAAGAATTCACAGAAAGTAGTTCCAACTAGAAGTAGTAACATTTACATACATAAAGATAGGTCAATTAATGATTTTTCTAGCAATGTTTTTTCAAAGTTGTTGTACGAATACGTAAAGACAATGGAAGTTAGGGATTGCTACGTTTGTATGCAATTACCTGCATCCGTTTCAGAAGGTGTTACTTATCACCATTTACCAGCTACGTATGGGATTTCATGTAGTGTGCCAAGTAGTGTTTTTTATTTGTTAGGGAAAATAGATTATGAGATGTCTAACAAAGATAACATTTTTGGGCAATTACCTATGGATAAGAAGCTGAATCCAGCTAAAGAAGCTAACATTTTTGGTGAGATTTTTATTGAGGCAGAAGAATTAACATTAGATTACATTTTTAGAAACAATTTAACTTGCAGTTTGAAAGAGGAGGAAAAGGCTTTCCTAGACTTGGTAGAGAAAAGGAGAGTTAGCATGCATGAAAAGGCAGGGAAATATGAGGTGAGTGAGACAATATGGGATATTGAGATGGGAAAAGAGTTGAAGGATGGGGCCAGTCCAACTTTGGCTTTAGATGCACCACAGAAGGGTAAACTATGCATTACCAGAAAGAAATCCCAATATGATAGGTATTTTGTTGGGACTAGTGAGTGTCATGATTCATACTTTATTGCAACAGGATGGGGTTTTAAAGGTGGTGAAGATCCAGTTTTCCCGGGAGTGTATTATATTTGTGGGAATAAGGCTTATTACAGGTTGCCTGACCATTGGTATGGCACGTGTTATGTTGGCCTGGTCTTTCCAAAGATTTTTCATATAGATAAGATAGAAGATGTAGAACACATTAATCTACTAACACGTTTTAAAAGAGAAACTTGGTCAGAAATTGTAGGTGATAGTTTTGGAGCTTTAATTCCAGCAGTGGGAATTTCATTAAATGCATATGGAATTCGGAAACTGTCAACAGTGGTGGATCGCTTATCGACAAGTACCGCTGGAGGGTTTCTTTTGGTAAATACGGAGATGATTGCCGTACGTGCCATGTCTATGCAAAATCGACTTGCCCTTGATAATTTATTGGCCAAGGACGGTGGAGTCTGTGGAATGCTGAAAGTTCAACATTGTTGCACTTACATTCCTGACGAAAGCAGAGATCTAAAGGTCTATATCAAAAATATTACTGATTTGCATGAAGAATTAGTACCACTGGAAGCTGAAAGTGTCTGGACTAAAATAGCTAATAAGCTACTAGCTGTTAAGAGTTTTATTGCTAAGATAGGTAGTACCATTATTGGTAAAATATTATTTCCTTTCACATGTGTAATTGTTGCCTTATTGATGCTTAGATTAGGGTGTTTGTGTTGTAAAAACAGGGGAGGGAAAAAGAGAATAATTAGAGGAAATATTGCAAAGAAACAAAAGAGGTCAAAGAGAGATCCACAAGAAATAGAATTAGAAGAATTGTGGGAGAGTGTTTACTTGGAGTCGAAGAGGGATGATGAAAGAGAATCTGGCGTTTAATGTTGTGTCACAAAAGACATTTTCAATTTCTCCTAAAAATTGGGACTCCATTTTTTTTTTGGGTTGGTTTTTGTGGTGATATATATCACCGAAGGGGGGATTGCTGGAGCAGGGTTTTCTATTGAAAATTTATTGAGATTTAAACTCCAGTTTATGTTATATGTCATGATTAAAATTACTGATTTATAATCATTAAAATACTATCTTTGTTAGAAGTCTTGACTAATCAACATTACTAATGAGAGAAATTACACGCGGGAATGCATATATGTTGCTTTATTAATACGTGAACTAAATTGGTGAGCAGATTAATTAAATGAGTGTCGCAAAAGTGCTATTTGTTTCGTGTTTGCGCTTTTAAATAACGTGCTCTAATGCTTTTTTGTGTTGCAGACGGCTAGATAATTACATACACATAAGGGTATTAGTGGGGATTAACACTGTATAATCATTACGATGTGGTAACGTTGTTTTGTGTTTCTTTTAATTAAGATGGTCCGTTTTGGCCTAAACCAAGATGGCCGCTATTTGCAGCCTGCACTCGAGTGATTGAAATGTGACGAGAGGCCTTGCTGAACATGGTTGGAAGTCACCTGACCACAGCCTCTGTCTGAATTAAAAGTTTCCGTGAGGACAGCAGCTCCGGGCTTGCTGCCAATTGCCCTTGGAGAAGAATAAAGCCACAATGAACTTTGATAGCATGCGGTGGCTTCGCTATGGTTCCAAGGAAGAGCATTCATGAATGTATCGATTGCCTAGCTTGAGTTTCCTTCTTCCGTGTTTTTATTTTTGTGATTTTTCCGAGCGGAGGTTTTCTAAATGTTGCCAGACAACATCCTTTCCTGCTCGCTCTGCTCAGCGGCTCAACGGACGTTTAGAGTTTGTTTGTTACTTTTATTTTGCAAGTTTTATTATAAATAATGTTAGACTAGAGAGGGTCTAAGGCCACTTCTTCCTGAACCTATGTTCGTGAGGATCGATGCTGATCGTGAGGACGGCGACTCGGGAGACTTTACTGAGAGACCTGCCCTGACCCATTTAGCTAGAATAGGTAACTATGAGAATAATGATTTTGCTATTGATTGACTTTCATTTGAACTAATTTAGATAAAAGTTGACATTTGTTTGAATTCCAGTGTCGGGTGGTTATTTCCTTGTCATTTATTGAGTTACAAATGTATTTCCTATGTTTAAAATCATGACTCATGTGGTAAATAATTTATTTACCGGGACTTAATTTGATACAGAAACATAATAAAATAGCTCAGTAAATAAGAGGCAGAATCCGTGGTATTAGAGGTTCGGAACGGGCTTTATTCCAATGGACGATTCGAATCGGTTGCTCCAAGTTCCATCACCACGAAGGTTCAGGAAGTGAAGTACATACTTTATTGATAATTAATCACTTTTATACAATAGGCATTACAGTGAAGCAAATGCAAGAGGCGTAACAATTGATAGTGTAGATAAGAGATACATACGTAGCAAAAGTGGGCATAACTGGGTGTGGCTAAAGAACGTCATCAGGTGTGATGTCATAATAGGGTGGTTCCATGAAAGAATTTCACAATGTCAGCAGAAATACTTGGCAGAAATGCGTGCGCAGCCGCATGACGTGTGATTGACGTGCAACTAGGGGGAAAAGGGGGCTTGACATTTAGCTCTACATGTGGCGACAGAAGTCTGGAGGGTCAAGTCAACCTAATCCCAAATCATATCTAACATCCTATGTTTAAAGAACTATGTTATCCAAAAGAGAGGTCTCTTAGAGTAGAATCTTATTCTATACTGACTATACTGACTGTTAGTGCGTGTACAAGCGTCTAAGTGTCTACACTAGATGTGAGGGTAGAAATCTTCCATAATAATAGGGCTATGAATTACTTGCATAAAGACAGAGAAGCCGGGCCTTTGCTCGGTAACTGGAAGAATGTTTACTTAAACTACTAGACAGGAATGCATCGGGCAGGGGGCGGAGCAGATAATTTCGAAGGTGAAATACAGTTTTTGGCAGGCAACAGGCTGATGTCAGGCTTCGTGGGCCGCGCAGGGAATGAGACAAAGTTCATGGTCACAGATGCAGGCTCAGACTGGAGCTTTCAGAGGCAGAAGGCAAGAAAAGCTTGATGGCAGAATCAGGGCCTACTTGCCTGGACTGTAAAATGGCATAAGTGAACCATATAAAGCCGGTGGCCTTTCATACTTAGGAATGGAATATCCGGCCTATTTATGGCGGATCTGAAAGAGGACATGTTGACGGTGGACGCACATGTGTTTGCGTCTTCATAACTGGAACTGGAGGGAACATACATGTACTTGTGATTCATACATGAAACCGTTGGGGTCCAAGATAGGGGACATAACTGATCGGAAAAATCCACATTTCCACATTCCCTCCTTGTCCCCTACTTGCCCGTTAAGAGATATCAATCTTCATCAATCCGTTGATCTGTTCATATAGCATCATTTGTTCTTCTTTTTTCTTCTGGGATGAATGAAATCTTGGTGGTGGAATACACGATGTGGCACACAGACCACAGATCGCTGGTCCACATTGTAGACATAGGCAGCAACTGAATAGTATGAGAAGGCCAATACCTAGGAAGGATAGGACCTTCCATCCAAAGGTAGATAATACACTCCAAAACCAACCGGACCAAGTCCAGGTGCCTGGATTCTGGTGTATCTGGCTTACAATCTTATGAAGGCGAGTTATGGCTTTATATACAGATGGCGAATTTTCTGGTATAAAAATGCAACAACTTGATCCGATGACCCTACAAGCTCCGCCCCTATCGGCCAAGATGACGTCAAGGACAAGACGATTTTGAAGCACAACAATCCGCATAGCAGACTGCTCTTCTGTTAAATTGCCTAAGGCGGAAATAGTTTCGTTCACTACTGCTTCAAGGGTTCTAGTTAATCTACGTATCAGCTTACTATTAGTAACGGTACCTATATAGGGAAAGAGACCTTTATTGAAATCTGTGTATTTTTCCCATGCTGTTTCAGTGTAATCGACTATTGGGAGATCTCTCCTTTCTCTATTGTGTACTAAATGAGTATTTCTGTGATAGTCAGGAGGAGCTAGGAAAACAGGTGGCAAAAGGAATCCAATGTAGCAAGTACCATCCCAGTCTAGAGGCAAACGTACATATGCCGTCTGACCACATATGAAATAGGAATGGCGGGAAGCTCTAAATGTAGACTTGCCTTGATCACTAAATTCTACTACAATGGTGCATCTACTATGGCCCATATGTATGGAACCATTCTTTCTTACACACAATTCACCTTTTACTGGAAATATTGACATAGCGGGCAAAATTGGAGTAGCTTCGGATTCGATATTTAGGATCATAAGATTAAGCGTGAAATTACCTAATCCATACACTTCATTTTCTAGGTCAGTTCCTGTTCTTTTGGGAAGTCCCTCCTTGTTAGGGTAGCAGACTTTAAGTAAAACTAAGTTCAAATTTCCCCATACCCAGTTGTCTTGATAAACTGCAGAATTCGAATCTAGGGAATTAATTAAACTAAACCATGCTCCACAGGAGCCGTTGTGTGTGAACGGGTATGGAAAGAGAGGTAGAATTCCTTTATAATTCTGATAGGGAGGGAGTCGGCCACATATCCAACAATTTGTAGCATTGCTAACCTGATGGGAATGATGTAACATACTAATAAACGTGTTATTGCGCAGCGCAAATCTATAAGACAACTCAAGCGGAGGTAATTCACTAAAAGAATGTTCAGCAGTAACATTATAAACATGTCTAGAAATAGGATAATATATGTGCAACAATATACTTGCAGTAATTATTAAAAGACTTAAGAAAAACAAAATTAATAAATTCACTGTGCAATGACTACGCAGTGATTTACAGTACGCCTGTCGTTTCAACATTGTTCGGGATTGTTCTCTATTCAGGTCTAAGGGATACATGTCAGAGACAATTCAACCGCTTCACCTTGGAGAGGACTTAAACAATGAAATTGCTTGACTGATTAGACCTGAGTTTTAGTTTATAATGTTCGTGATTACTCGTTTCAACCAAAGGAAGTTTTGAGTCAATGGGTGAAGACACACGAGGTGTGGTATTTACATCCGATGGTAGTCCATGAAATTTCTTGACATGACTTGAATGTATCCAGCCTTTTCTGCCCTCGATCTTCACGGCTGTCCTTGTGGTGAGCAAGACCAGTTGCGGTGACTTCCACCTAGGATCCAGCTGAGTCTTTCGATCAAAGTTCCTCACGAGGACCAGGTCCCCCGGGACTACGTCATGGGGTTTCACCTCAGTGTTGTCAGGAAAGGCTGCAGCTACCTGTGAACGACAAGATTGTAGTGCAGACATCAAGGAAGCCAAATAATCTGTCAGCATATTACAGTCAATATCAGTTATTTTTCGTGGTATAGGCATCCCCCACATATTTGGTGGTCTGCCAAAGATCACCTCATATGGGGATAGCCCTGTTCGAGAGTGTGCTACCATTCTCATGTAAAAGAGTGCAACTGGTAATGCTACTACCCAGTCGACACCTTTCTCCCTACATATTTTGGACAATCTGATTTTCAGGATCTGATTATGTCTTTCTACGAGACCTGCTGCCTCGGGGTGTCGGACACAGTGGAATTTCCACTGATAGCCTAACAAAAGTGAAACGTGTTTCATTAATTCGGATGAAAACGGCTGGCCGTTATCTGAGTAGACAACACGTGGTAAACCGTATCGTGGGAAGAATTCGCGAACCAACTGTTTGGCAGTAGTCGGGGCAGTGTAATCTGAAACCGGGTATGCCTCTGTCCAACGGGAAAGAGCACAGACAACTACGAGAACATATTTGAATCCTCGACATCGTTCCATCTGGATATAATCCATCTGGAGGACTTCAAAAGGGTGATCAGGAGGCTGAAATCCACCCTGTTCTACGGGAACGCTTTTTCCTGGGTTGAACTGACAACAGATCATACAGGTACGAACTTTTTGTTTAGCTGCTGCTCGTAAATGTTTATTAAACCAAATGTGTTGAATGCTGTCTAGCATAGCTTTTTCTCCTAGATGCGCTGGACTATGTATTGTGTTAATAATGACTTGGACCATTGAATCAGGAAGGAACCACACAGACTTTTCCTTCATCATCCATCCTTGATCCGTTTGGATCCCTCCTAATTCAGTCCATTTCTTTATTTCGTCTGGTGTAGCATGTGTCTGTATATCAATTACGTCAAGAGTGGGATCTTTAACCGTCATACAATGTGTTGGCGTCGGGACTATTGTCTTTGTCATGTCGGATGTTTGGGTTTGAGCAGTCTGTTTAGCTGTTCTGTCAGCTAGATCATTGCCTTGAGAAATGATATCAGTAACTTTCGTATGGGCTTTACATTTCATAATTGATATTGCAGTGGGTAGATGTATTGCATCTAATAAGGCATGAATGAGGGGTCCGTGCTGAATGTGGGCACCGTGAGAAGTTAAATAACCTCTCTCTCGCCACAGCACGCCGAAGTCATGTACAACTCCGAATGCATAACGTGAATCAGTGTATATGTTGACTTTTTTATTTGTGGCTTGAATACAGGCTTGTGTCAGAGCGATGAGCTCTGCGGCTTGAGCTGACAAGGTATTTATGCAATTTGTTTCAATGATTTCAGTGTCTGTTGTGACTGCGTAAGCGGCCACTAACTCTCCTGTATTTGTTCTCATACATGAACCATCTACATACAACGTCAGGTCTGGGTCTGACAATGGGACATCTGTCAAGTCTTGTCTGGGTTTCGTCGTGATTGTAATAACTTCAATACAATCATGAGCTAGTGGGTCTGTTCCGATTACAGGTAAAAGTGTGGCAGGATTCAATGTGTTACAACGTCTGATTTCTATATGTGGTTGAAACAATGTTAATTCATACCCTGTAAGTCGCGCTATAGTCAAGTGTTGTGTTTGCGTTCTATTTACAAGAACCTCTACTGCATGTGGTACTTGAACTGTCAATGGGTGTCCTAACACTATGGCATCGCTTTGTCTGATTGCTAAAGCTGTTGCTGCCACTGATTTTAGGCATGCAGGCAAAGCCTGAGCTACGGGATCTAATGTACTAGAAAAATAAGCACATGGTTTGTGTGATCCTGCTTGTTCCTGTGTGAGTACTGACAAGGCAGTACCTTCGCGCTCTGTAACAAAGAGTGTAAACTGTTTATTGTAACATGGTGTTGCTAAAACAGGTGCTTGGCATAAGGCTTTCTTTAGGCTTTCAAAAGCCTGTGTATGTTCCTGAGTCCAAGGGAGAACAGTCGATGTGGCTGCCTCCTGTGTTGTCAATTGAATGAGTGGTTTTGCTAGAAATGCATACTGAGGGATCCACTGCCTACAATATGAAGTGAGGCCTATGAAAGCCCGCACCTCCTTTTGTGTCTTGGGTATTGGCATGTTAGCTATTAACTGAATGCGGTCGGGTGTAAGCTGCCTTCCCTCCTTGGACAGCGAGTGTCCAAGATAAACAACTCGCTGGACACAGAATTGCAGCTTAGAAGGGGACACCTTGTGCCCCTTTTCGGCTAGGAATTGTAAAACTGTCAGTGATGCTTTCTCACATTCGGGTTCGCTTCTCGCGGTGATCAGCAGATCATCGACATATTGAAGCAGAGCGGTGTTAACTGGCATGTGGATACTGTCGAGTTCTCGTTTCAGTGCTTGGCTATAGATGCTGGGGCTTTCTGTAAATCCTTGAGGTGCGCGTGTGAATTTAAAGCTACGTCCGTTTAAACTAAATCCGAACAAGTATTGGCTTTCTGGATCTATTGGGACGCTGAAAAAGGCATTTTTGAGATCAATTACAGTAAAGAATGTTGCTTCGGAATCAATAGCTGTCAGTAATGACGAGATATCTGGGACCACAGGAAATTGTGGCACAATGCATTTGTTCAATTCGCGCAGATCAATAACCAATCGATATACTGGCGGGGCCTTAGGATCTGTTCGTTTAAGAATCGGAATTATCGGTGAATTACATACATTGGAGTCTGTTTCCATAACCACTCCTTGGGTAATGAGCTCGTCAATGATTTGCAGTAAAGCCACTACAGCATCTGGTGGTAACTTGTATTGTCGCATTCGTGGTAGTACCACTCCTGCCTTTAGTGTAACTCGATATGGTGTAATATTCATGCAACCGACATCAGTAGGGCCTTGTGCCCATAGATGTGTAGGTAAAGTCTGCAATCGGGGATCTATGTCTCGAGACACATAGTGACCTTTGAAATCGCGTAAAAACAATCTTACTCCTTCCGGAGAACAACATATTATAGCTCCTAGAGCTTTCAGTGTTTTTATACCTAACAAGTTTTCTGGACATGATTTAGTAAGCAATAAATCTGTAGTTCGGGTCAAAGGTCCTATCGTAAGTGGGAGAGGCTGTGATACTTCATTAACAATAGGTTTTCCTGAAAAACCAAGGGAAATATTCTGTGAGCCTGAGAGGGGTGCCCCTGGAACTTCACTACGTTTTATGGTTGTTCGACTTGCCCCTGTATCAAGTAAAAATTTTCTATCTTGGCCTAATAATTCACTATGTACATAAGGTCCTTCTTGGTCTACTGGGACCTCGATAAGGGGTAAGTCAACTTCCCTCTCTAGGCTGGTTCATGCGTATCGCTGATAATCAGGATAGTCATACTGTGCGGTCTGGTACAGTTGTCGTGTCGTGGTTTGTGTGGCAGCAACAGGCAGCGCTGGTGCAGCTGGCACAAACTGTATAGACTGTGGTGGAGCTGGCATGGACTGTGCATGCTGCGGGGCTCCTTGTTCATTCTGATCCTGTCTAGGTGGCCGTGGTCTTTCTTTTGTAATACCTGTGGCGATATTACGCTTCAGGACTGGGCAATCGTGTATGGAATGACCTGGTTGTTTACAATAGTTGCATGTCCCTTTTACAGGTCCTGCTGAATCACCGGAATGTGTCGTACCCTTTTTATGTCCTTCAGCTGGAACTGTCTGGGAGACTAGCATTTTCATTTTCGTGTCTTTCATGCGTCTTTGTTCATGTTCTTGTTCCTCTCTAATTCTATTGTGATGATACTGTAACATTTGTAACATTTGTGATGGGGTGTTACCTTGCCAGGTACTCTCGAATTTTAATACTCTATTCTTCACTTGAGGCAAGGAATTTTCAACTAATTTTGTCACAAACAGATGTGGGTATGATTCGCTACTTGCTTTTATGCCACTATTTATACCAAAACATTTTTCTAATCGGGCATAGAAATCACTAGTGTCTTCATCTTGCTTTTGTTTACAGGCTGAAATTGTACCCCAGTCTTCCTTTTTCGTAGTTAATAAACGTGGCAGTACCTGTACTAGTAAACCTGGTAATGCTTTAGTTTTATCCCCAAGCCCTGCGCCTGCAGTTCGGGCCTTTTCTTCTGCTTCTAATGCTGTCCAGTCTATCTTTTGGTCTCCCACCTCCCACTCTTTTTCCTTGAGTTTTTCATAAATGCCAGCAGGCATTAATACCTTTAATATTGTCATAATGTCGGGATAGGTATACTCTCCCATGAGTAACATGTCTTTAATTTCTCGGTGGAAACCCGCTGGGTCTTTGTCATGACTGGGTACCACTTTCTTCATTTGTAACAATTCTATTTTCGATATAGGCGTATATACAAATACACGTTTAAACTCATTGTCCTCGCCTTTTATTGGGTGTACTTCTCGTAAGGGATTCTGTCGGTCCATGTAATACGTGGTTCTTTCCTTGATGGGCAGTGAGACATGTTCTGGGCATACAAAAAGAATGTACTGCTTTCTTGATTCTAGTATTTCTTTAATTAATTTAGTACCTGAACCTCTCCATCTATTCGTGAGTAATTCAGTCAGTATTTCAGGTAAGGGACCAGGATCTGAATGTTGACTTTTATATAGTATAAGGAGTTGTTGAATCATATAAATCCCAGCTAAACGCTGTTCATCTGGGGTGAGATTCAAAAATGTGTGTGCTACTGTATCATCACCATACTTTCCGGGACTGTCAACCCAATGAACGGCTGACCTGGCTAATTCTTGTTCATCCATAGAATCGAGAAAATGATAACCCCTTCGTTCTCGGAGTAATTTATCAGCGGCTTGGAACGAATGCTCGGGGGACCTTATATTTATTATAGGTGTTTGGAAATTCCTGTTATTATCTGGACATATCGGACGTATCGGGTCAATAAAACATCTAGTACTATTACAAGATCTTCCTCTACCTACATAGGCTATGGTGTCTGACTGTCCTGTGGGCAGTCCTGATCCTTCCTCCTCGCTTTGTTCGAACTGATCTACCGCTAATCTCTCTTCGTGTAGGCGTTCTATTTCTTTACGGATCTTTCGACACATGGCTATTATACAATTTTGCTTATCATGTCTCCCTTCTGATATATTCTGGCTCCATCTGGTAAGAGTTTGCATTGCTTCCGGGTCTACCCCCGGTCGGTCTTGATTTCTGATCACACAATTTATGAGGAAACGTAACAGTTCCCCCTGTATCTCCACTTTCTGGTATTCCATAGCTCTGTTAATACATTCAGAATCTCGCCCTGTTTGGACAAAATGGTATATATTATCTAGATGCATAGTCATTCCTGGTAACTTCCCTAAATACACCGCGGCTCGTCTGATACGTAATGATGCCATGATCATTTCGTCCTCTTTGCCGGGCACAGGGTCATATCTACAATCTATAAGAAGTTCCTTAAGCGTGCGGGCATTTATGAGTTTGGGGGTACGTGGATGTGCTGATTCTTGAAAGGAAAGTTTATTTACTCTGGGTGGCGTAGAAAAAATATTGGTAGCACCTCCGGTAGCCCCATCTGGGGTATCGGGCGTGAAAGGATTCGTTGAACGCGATACAGCAACTATAGGTGTGGACACAGCTATAGCAGTAGCTGTAGGAACAGAGGTGGGAACAGATGTGCTTGCCGGAACTTGTGTCAGGATTTGTTGCTGTAGAGATACAGATACGGGATCTTGGCGTTGAACCTCCCTGGCAGGCGGTCTATGTGGGGCGGGGTTAGCATACTCGGGAGCTGCGTCATCTAAGTATGAGGAAAGAAAAACATCTTCTGCTGTTCTAGGATGCCCCTTAGGATGCATTTTTATTGGGAATATTGGGGTTGGCAAGTCTTTTGGTATTTCCGGAGTAGCCTTAGGTAATCCCTCGGCCAGGAGGGGATACATACCATTCATAAGGGCATTTCTTTGTCTGTCTATTTGTTCTGATTTCACTCGTGTACCTTCTTCAATTAATAGATTTTCTCGGACTTTATTTGAACTCTCCTTATTTTTCTCCTCCTGTCGGAGTGCTTTTTCTGTACGTCTATGAGATTCTTTACGCCACAACTCAACGGCGTCTTTCTGTGACTGTCTGACTTTCCTTTTCCATAACTCTTCCTCTACTTTCATGATGCACTCTGCATCCCAGGTCCCAGCTGCGGGCCACCTCTGACTTTCTGGTAATTCCTTGGTGTAGTCTACCCATAAATCAAGAAATAATATAGCGTCTAAGCCATGTTTATGATACATGAAGTACCCTGGAGTGTCCCTAGGAGGAATAGGAACAGCTTCTTCGAGTACCCCTTTTCTTGTTGTGATCTGTCTTAATTTCGAAAAGAGCGGCATATTGAGAACTGATCTGATACTTGATCTTGAACAAACTTAATACAAATAAACACAATAATGAACAGTCATTCATACCACAATATGTAGAACGTATTTAAAACATTTAACATTTAACATTTAACTGAGCAACAATGATGATGACGATCTAAGGAAAACTTAATCACTAAACATAATACTCGGCATTAACTGAATTATTCTGAATTTATATACTTGATATACTAGATATACTGCTAAACAGTACAGATACACTGCTGAAACAGTGCAGACCGGATTTGTGTACCCAAACCCGTCTTGACCGGCACAACCTGTGTGCACGTCAGAACGCCTCCCCAGTAATGGTACTCACCGGGTAGCTCGGAACGGAAGGCCTCGGAACTGAACTGAACTGGACCGGACTGGACTCGACTCGAAAACTTCGGACACTTCGGACACCTGGTGGGCCTCTGTATACCTCGGATCTTGCTCTCTCAGCTAGGCTCTGGTCGGGATACTTCGCACTTCTCACCGCCTCGTCTGGGTGTTGATCGCAGCCTCAGTCGCCCCCGCTTGACCGGAGGGAGATACAGGAAATCCTGCTGGTACGCGTTGGTGTCCGTCCAGCTGTGGCAGGAGACCGGGCCTGCAACGCACCGCCGGCGCGTGAGATGAGAAAGTGTCCCTGTTCGGGCGCCATTCATGTGGTAAATAATTTAATTACCGGGACTTAATTTGATACAGAAACATAATAAAATAGCTCAGTAAATAAGAGGCAGAATCCGTGGTATTAGAGGTTCGGAACGGGCTTTATTCCAATGGACGATTCGAATCGGTTGCTCCAAGTTCCATCACCACGAAGGTTCAGGAAGTGAAGTACATACTTTATTGATAATTAATCACTTTTATACAATAGGCATTACAGTGAAGCAAATGCAAGAGGCGTAACAATTGATAGTGTAGATAAGAGATACATACGTAGCAAAAGTGGGCATAACTGGGTGTGGCTAAAGAACGTCATCAGGTGTGATGTCATAATAGGGTGGTTCCATGAAAGAATTTCACAATGTCAGCAGAAATACTTGGCAGAAATGCGTGCGCAGCCGCATGACGTGTGATTGACGTGCAACTAGGGGGAAAAGGGGGCTTGACATTTAGCTCTACATGTGGCGACAGAAGTCTGGAGGGTCAAGTCAACCTAATCCCAAATCATATCTAACATCCTATGTTTAAAGAACTATGTTATCCAAAAGAGAGGTCTCTTAGAGTAGAATCTTATTCTATACTGACTATACTGACTGTTAGTGCGTGTACAAGCGTCTAAGTGTCTACACTAGATGTGAGGGTAGAAATCTTCCATAATAATAGGGCTATGAATTACTTGCATAAAGACAGAGAAGCCGGGCCTTTGCTCGGTAACTGGAAGAATGTTTACTTAAACTACTAGACAGGAATGCATCGGGCAGGGGGCGGAGCAGATAATTTCGAAGGTGAAATACAGTTTTTGGCAGGCAACAGGCTGATGTCAGGCTTCGTGGGCCGCGCAGGGAATGAGACAAAGTTCATGGTCACAGATGCAGGCTCAGACTGGAGCTTTCAGAGGCAGAAGGCAAGAAAAGCTTGATGGCAGAATCAGGGCCTACTTGCCTGGACTGTAAAATGGCATAAGTGAACCATATAAAGCCGGTGGCCTTTCATACTTAGGAATGGAATATCCGGCCTATTTATGGCGGATCTGAAAGAGGACATGTTGACGGTGGACGCACATGTGTTTGCGTCTTCATAACTGGAACTGGAGGGAACATACATGTACTTGTGATTCATACATGAAACCGTTGGGGTCCAAGATAGGGGACATAACTGATCGGAAAAATCCACATTTCCACACTCAGGACAATTTCTTTATGGTTGCATTGACCTCGTTTTAGATGCAGATTGGTTTAGGTTTCTCTCCTATATTCAGTGTGGATAGAGTAATAGAATGTATGTCAGTGTGATGGGCCCTAGCGTATGATGAGTGTATGTGCGTGCGACTGTGGATTTACTCTGTCCGTGGAAGTAGGGAGAATTTATATGCTCCGATCTGCAGCAGTGGCACATGTGACGGCCAATGGTCATATTTCCAAAGACTTCCCACTCTCACGTGGCACGCGCCAAGGCTGCCCGCTGTCGCCACTACTATTTGCTCTCGTGTTGGAGCCACGGGCGGCGTGGATCAGATGGGAACCGATGATTCAGAGACTTAGATGGTCGGAAGAATGGGAGGACTGCATTTCCCTATACGCGTATGATGTGCTATTATACATGGCCTCCCCCAGTCCCTCTATTGAGGTACTCCTCAACATATGTGACCTTTTTGGTCGGGCATCGGGATACACTATAAATTGGTCCAAATCTGTCTTATTTATATTGTGTGGCCCGCCCCCTCAGCTCCCCAGAGACTGCCCACTGCAGGTTGTGGATGACACATTCAAATATTTGGGTATCTATATAACCGCAAACCCGGATGACTTCTACACGCGGAATCTCATGCCTCCTTTGGAGCATCTCAGACAGGATGCGTTACACTGGGGCACACTACCGCTGATTCTCCTAGGAAAGGCGGCTCTCTTTAAAATGATGGCACTCCCTCGGTTCTTGTATGCACTGGAGAATACACCATTCCTGGTACCCCCAAGCTATTTCAAAGCGATAGAGGCACGAGTTTCCAGTCTGATATGGAGGAACAAACCGGCACGTATTGCGCAGGGCAAATTGGTTAGAGGGTGGTATGACGGGGGAATAGCACTTCCAAACATACAGTTATACTATTGGGCAGCACAATTGAAGATTATCAATCAGTGGATATACGTCCCGCAAACAGAACCCGCTTTTAAGGCAGACAGACACGGCCTAGAGGCAGAAGGGATGATGTCAGCGCTATATAATGAGAAACGACCCCCCACATTGCTTGGGCCCACAAAACACACAATCAGTTTATGGCATAAGGCGCATACAAAATTGGGGTGGCGGGGAGTCCTAACCCACCTTACTCCCCTGTGGGATACCAAATGGCTGGGACGGCTCAGGAATAGTAAGGGGCTTGCCCAGTGGGACGCAATCGGCATATCAGCGGTGGGCGACATGTGGCATAAGGGGGAGATAATCACGTTTGAACGTCTTAGGGAACAATACGAGTTGGCGCCCTCGGAAATGTTTCGATATCTACAGGTAAAACATGCGCTGCGAGCGGCCTTGCCAGTGGGTACCGAAGTTCTGGAGGCCACCCCCTTGGAGGATAGATTACTTACAGACTATATGCAAAGGCGCGCCACTTCCTTTACTTACAAAAAATTGATCAACAACATGTCGGACCCTACGAGAGCACTCAGTGGAAAATGGTCTCGAGATGTTGGGGAGTTCGATGACACCGAGTGGCAGGAAGCAACGGCATCTCCACGGGAGTGAGGAAAATAAAAATCTATGAGGCCTATGTGTCCCCATGTGCCCCCCCCCCAAACGCTTATATGCACATACATGTAACCTATGTATTTCCCCTCCATGGCCTTTCTATCATGATGCTTATGCTATAACGTGGCCTGCCATCATCCAGTCTCCCATGAGAGAAACGACAAATCTGTATTGAGGCCTACACGTTTTTCATCATGTTTTCCTGCATTTTCATGAAGCCCATGTTTATGGCTCAGCCAGAGCCGAAAAGAGGTTTCATGCCTCAGAACGCTCTGAAAGCTACAGCTACGTATCCTTGGCCTTGCACACTTGGGCCTCAGCCAAAGGGGCCCCGACCGAGGTGCCGAGACAGTATTGAGCACGGTTATCTGCTTACTCCTACTGAAACCACATTCTTGCCTGGTGAAGGAGGAATGAACGCGACCCATCTGCAAGGAGGGAGCCCAGCCCTACTGTCTCTCTTTGTGAGATTGCAAAGCTCACGTCAGTAAAAAGCCCATAGCCCCCATGTAAGGCCTCTGCAGTAAATGAAGTAAATGAAGAAATAGATGCCACATCGGCTCTTGGTGATGAGCAACCTATGTCACAAATCAGTCCCTGCTCCAGACATCGGATATCAGATAATACAAGATGTGCTGGTCGTCCTGACACTGAAGGCCTCACTCACTGAAGGCCTCACTTCCAGACTTGTCCGGTTGCATAGCAACCCTCCCCACGTCAGTTACACGTCATGCTCGAGTTGAGCACAAGTAAGGCAAAGTTCCAGTACAATTCCAGCAGATCACGCAACCCCCTCCAGGTATCCACCCACACATGACAAATTACCCATTATCATCAAGTGGACGCCCACATGGACGCCCACCTTCACGCCTACTTACACGCCCACATGCTCTTATCTCATTCTCTCTTGCTCTTTTGCTTACGTACAATTGAGAAATGTATATATACTGTACTCTGTGAATAATGTTTTGAGAATATTGAGAATACTTTTGAGTCCCTTTCCAGATCCTTTTTGGTGATGGTAATATTCTCCCTTTGACTCGAGTTATTGGAATAAAGCCCTTTATGAACCTGATACCACAGACTCAGCCTCTTGCTTTATGCATGATCTTATTTATACTTTAAAATTCTGAGAGCGTAATATTTTATTTACCACATAATGGCGCCCGAACAGTTACATCTCTTTCCCCACACGCCGGAGATGAAGGTCCAGTTTTGCCCCCTTCCATAGCCGTGACGGACTTCAAGCGCGCACTTCGCGGGTCTTCCCGCCAACTCCCTCAGGCCAACGAAGGGGACAGACTGCGACCAGGCATCCATACGAGGCGGTGAGGAACGCAGATTGTCCTACCCAGAGCCCACCTGCGAGAGAGCTGTGTCCGAGGTATACAGAGGCCCACCAGATTCCGAAGTTCCGAAGTATCCAAGTCACGAGTCGAGTCCAGTCCAGTCCAGTTTGGTCTAGTCCAGTTCAGTTCCGAGGCCTTCCGTTCCGTGCTACCCGGTGAGTACCGTTGCTGGGGAGGCAGTTAGACGTGCACATTAGGTTGTGCCGGTCAAGACGGGTTTGGGTACACAAATCCGGTCTGCACTGTTTCAGCAGTGTATCTGTACTGTTTAGCAGTATATCTAGTATGTCTTGCATATAATTCAGTATTCTCTAGTGTTAGTATTATGTCAGTAACTAGTTTCCTATTAGTTATCATCGTTCGTTAAATGTTAAATGTTAAATGTTTTAATATGTTTTAAAAATTGTGGTATGAATGAGTGTTCATTATTGTGTTTATTGTAATTTATTGTGTTCAAAATCAAGTAGCAAAGTTTAAAGATGCCGTTCTTTTCAAAATTAAGACAGATCAAAACTAGAAAAGGGGTACTCGAGGAAGCTGTTCCCATTCCACCTAGGGACACTCCAGGGTACTTTATGTATCATAAGCATGGCCTAGATGCCGTATTATTTCTTGATTTATGGGTGGACTACACCAAGGATTTACCAGAAAGTCAGAGGTGGCCCGCAGCTGGGACCTGGGATGCAGATTGCATCATGAGAGTAGAAGAAGAGTTATGGAAAAAGACAGCCAGACAGTCACAGAAAAATGCCATTGAATTATGGCGTAAAGAATTGCATAGACGCACAGAGAAAGCGCTCAGAAAAGAAGAGAAAAGTAGGGAGGATTCAGACAAAGCCCGAGAAAACGTATTAGTTGAGGAAGGTATCCGAGTAAAAGCAGAACAAGTAGACAGACGACGAAACACTCTTATGAAAGAGAAAATGTAGACCAGCTCGGAAGGATGCCATTGAGTTTTGGCGCAAGGAGTCACATAGGAGGACAGAGTAAGTGTTTCACGAAGCAGAGAGAAGTAGACTGGAGTCTGGAAAAGCCAAGGAAAAGATGTTACAGGAGGAAGTGGAGCAGGTAAAATAAGCGCAGGCTGACAGAGGAAGAAATACTGACGTTGCTGGTATTTATCCCGTCCTTTCAGAGGACCTAGCAAGAGTGGCCCCAGTAGAAGGTCCAGTTAGAGTGCCACCGCAAGTACCACGATACATATAATAATGACATAGTAGCCCAAAGGTTCTTGAACCTCCCACCAAACGAACAGCGCATAGCTGGTGTTTTCATGGTCCAACATTTGATTACGTTGTTAAAAGGGACTTGAGAGGGGTGTAGCTAGGGTAATAGCAATACCTGTGATTTGATGACACCCCTAATGTACAAAGTGTTAACGAAAAAATAATTAGTGAAAAGTTTAGCTTGAAAAAAGAATTGTGGGTATTTCGAATTTGCAAATTGTTCAAGAATACAGGTTTGTGTTCTTGGTGGTCCAGTGAGCCAATGTGCTGGGTCAAGTCGGTAAGATTATGACCCCCTGAGAGCAAATTGTATGTAAAAATAATTTTTCAATTGGGCGAATTATTGCAGTTTTTATGGAATTGAGTAGTCTTTTTGTCTTTGACAGCTTCAGAGTGAGGAGAAGGTGGGGGCTGTGTAGAGCAGAATGTGACACAGAAATCGGAGACAGATTCTGACCTTGTAGCCAGTGTAGGTGGGGGCCGGTGAGAGGAGCGGAACAGAGGCACTGCTTAGAAAGCTTCTCTGACATCGCATCTGTGTAATGCCTGCAGCCGGAGAGCCTTGGGGGCCAGGAGTAGGAAAAACAAAAAAAGATGGCTGGCAGCCCAGGCTCAAGCCGCGCTGAGGGGCTATTTTTAGCTTCTCTGATAAGACAGGGCAGCTGAGAAATGTAAGTCGAGAAAGATTCCCTTGTTCTATTCTGTGCAAAACAAGTGCCCCGAGAAATGTCTATGGAGAAGATTTGTTTTATTTTTTAGCAAATGTTATATTGCTTCTGGCCAGAAAGTAAAATGTTGCTCTTGCTTGGAATTTTAAGGGCTATATGCCTATATAAAAACGATTTTCAAATTCAGACATTTTTTAATTGTGGCCACAAGCTGCCACCAGTTGCATTGGATAAATGATCCAGTGGTTAAAAGTCTGTGAGGAGAGATGAGAGGTGCGTCTTCGTCTGGGACATTAGGGTACATTGTGTTGACGAAGATGCATAGCTCATTTTTATAAAAGAAAACAAACAGGTTCGTGTGTTCTTCGTTTTTGATTATTATTGCTGATTCTGTGTGTCAGACTTGACACGGTGATTTCAGATGGGGGTGTATAGGGCAGGTAAATCAATTATTGATTATAAGCCTGACAAATTAAGCAGGCCAGAGTGTTCGCCTCTGAGCTGTAGGTACTATAATTGCGCATCGCTGCTCATTTATATATGTTAGTGTAATTGTCCATGCTTTCTGTGCTTGGTATACGGATGGCTTGGCATATGTATTTTATATATGTTTTGTTTTTGTGTTGTATTGACCAGTATGTTTGGCATTAATACAAGTTCTCCTGGGCGTTACGGAGATGGACGTGACGACGTAAATCTTTGCGCAGCGCTTGGCTGGAACTTGTTCACAATTACTAAATTTCACAGACATGATATTACCTTTATCATGCTGTCAAAATAGCGGACAACACGTTATCAGTGTATGTCTAATTGGTATTGGTGATGAATAAAAGAAGAAAATAGTTATGCAAGACTTAAATATGTATCACATGACTGCCTTTCTCTTATAGACAGGCAGCCTCGGTCATATGTTTCCAGATTGGACATTAAGGAACCATTATGATCTATGCACTCGCATCTTACCTCTTGAAAGGCCTGTTTTAAATAAGGACTGCCACCCCAGAGTGACAAATGAGGCTCGGTATTTAGGGTAATGAGAAAATATCTGACAGGATTTCCTTTTTAAAGTTTGCTTTAGTAAGCTCATTCTTGTAAGTGGTGGCCCCAAAAGTTGACTTGTTTTTAAATTAGGCTGTTTATTGTGTAGGTGGAAATTATTGCAAAATGACTGATTTCTTTAGCAGATGAATTATTAATTATCAACATTAACAACTGTTCTTAAACTTGGTTTTCCGAATATTTAGGTAATTTAGCATTCCTATTAGGGCCTCCTAGCATTAATATTGACTTCAGGTTGGTGTAGGTTCATGTAATAGGGACATTTGCATATGAGATGTCATTTGGCCAGCTTATGAGCTAACACAATGAGGTTTGTACATTAATTTGAAGGATTTCTCGCCGTTTCAAATACGCTGTGTATCTCCTATAATTTTGCTTACGCCCAGTAGCTACACACAGGGATTAATAGTGTTGACAAGACACAGGGTTTGATAGTGTTTGACAGCAGTGAAATCTGTTTCAGATTTCCTCCTGTCAAAAAGGGGGGGAAGGAGGAGAATATTGGCTTTCTGCTGGCCCCTGAGGAGGTTCGCTTCCCGCTAGCCCCTTAAGAAATTAAGCCCCTTAGAAATTAGCCCCCTTAGAAATTAAGCCGAGGAAATAGGTATGGTGCTTTCCCCTTTTTCTCATGTTTTATTGTGATCTTTCAGGGGAATTAGTCCAAGCCCCTAATACAGCTTCTACTAAAGTCCTCCCTTGGACACAAGAACACACTGTGGCATTTGAAGAATTAAAGAGAGCTTTATGTCAAGCACCAGTTTTAGCAAACCCTGATTACAACAAATCGTTTATGCTTTTTGTGACAGAGCGGGATGGAACAGCACTATCTGTCCTAACACAAGATCATGCAGGAAAACACGAGCCCTGTGCTTATTTTTCTAGTACATTAGACCCAGTAGCACAGGCTTTGCCTGCGTGCCTAAAATCAGTTGCAGCAACGGCCTTAGCCATAAGACAAAGTGACTCGATAGTGCTGGGCCACCCTCTGACAGTACAAGTACCACACGCAGTAGAGGTTCTCTTGAACCGGACACAAACACAACACCTGACTGTAGCTAGACTGACAGGCTATGAGCCAACGTTATTTCAACCACACATAGAGATCAGACGATGCAACATACTGAATCCTGCTACCCTTTTGCCCTCCAGTACAGAAAGCGTTTCACCACACGACTGTGTTGAAGTAATACATACCGTGACTAAACCAAGACAAGACTTGACAGACGTTGCACTCCCAGACCCCGACCTAACACTATAAGTTGACGGCTCATGCATGAGGACAGGGGTGGGAGAATTAGTGGCAGCATATGCAGTGACTACTGATACTGTAATAATAGAGACTAAAAGAATAGACATATTGTCAGCACAAGCAGCAGAGCTCATCGCCCTGACACAAGCGTGCATAAGAGCTAAGCACCTGAGAGTAAACATTTACACCGATTCTGTGGCGAGAAAGAGGTTTCTTGACCTCTCATGGGGCCAAGATACAGCATGGCCCCCTTATTCAAGCCCTACTGGAAGCAATACATTTACCAACAGCCATAGCTATCCTAAAATGTAAAGCACATACTAGAGCCACAGATACCATTTCCCAAGGCAGACCGAACAGCTAAACAGACAGCTCAGACCCCACTAGACATGACAAAATCACAGATACTATCACTGTCCAAAGCCATGACAGTTAGGGATCCTTCCAAGGATGTACAAGACATACAGACACACGCTACTATGGACGAATTAAAGAAATGGTCGGAACAAGGAGGGGTACTGACTGATCAGGGTTGGATGAATAAGGGCAAATCCACATGGTTTCTTCCTGATTCGATGGTACAAGTGATTATAAATACCGCACATAGTCCTGCACACTTAGGAGAGAAAGCAATGATAGATAGCTTACAGAATATATGGTTCAACAAGCACCTGCATGCAGCAGCGAAACAAAAGGTCAGAACATGTATGATCTGTTGCCAATTCAATCCAGGTAAAGGCATTCCGATGGAACAAGGTGGATTCCATCCACCTGACCACCCTTTTGAAGTGCTCCAAATGGATTATATCCAAATAAACAGATGTAGAGGTTACAAATATGTCCTGGTACTAATGAAGCAGGTGTCCCTTCTGTTAGGGTATACCTGGAAATTCCATTGTGTGCGACATCCTGAAGCAGCAGGCCTTGTAGAAAGACATAATCGGACATTAAAAATTTGCGCAGACAAAGGTGTAGATTGGATGGTAGCCCTGCCGGTTGCCCTCTTTTACATGCGAATGGTAGCCCATTCTAGAACAGGCTTATCTCCCTATGAAGTGGTCTTTGGTAGACTACCGAATATGTGGGGCACTCCAATGCCTAAAAAGATTACTGATGTTGATAGTAACATGCTGACAGATTACCTGGCTTCCTTGATGTCTGCACTACTCTCTTGTTGTTCGCAGGTTGCTGCCGCCTTCCCTGACAACACCCAGGTCAAAGAATACTCCATCGCTCCTGGATGGAAGGCGCCAAAGTCAGTGCTCTGGACCACGGGGACGGCCGTTAAAGTCAAAGGGCGGAAAGGATGGTTGCACCTTCACCACTCTTTTACAAAGGAAAAAGACTTTGAACTTGGACTTTGGACTTTGAACACCATTTTCTAGAGGAGACTCCCCAGAAGTTTCCACAAAGCTAAACTTTGATCTAAAAAGTCAGAACCCGTTTGATCAATTAAGTCCACTAGGTGGTGAAGCGGTTGAACATGTATTCTGGCTTGCATAAGATCTTGGACAATAACTTTGATAAAAAAAGCAAGATAAAAAGCAAATACTGTAAAATATTACGTGGTAGATGTATAGTGACTGTAATTTTTCTATCTCTTCTGTGCATCACGATAATATGTATCAGCTTAATACTACATGCTATTTTTCCTCCTATTGCCTCACTTTTACACTCCTCCACTAATGATACCATAAAGCACACATTTAGTGATCTGCCATCCTATGAGCTATCATATCGACTTGCCTTACGCAACAATACCTTTATTCAGATGCTGCACCATTCACATCAGACTAGCAATGCTACAGACTGCTGGGTCTGTGGCCGATTTCCCCCGTATCAGAAGGTAAAGGGAGTGTTGCCTCTTTTTCCTTTTCCGTTCTCCCATAATGGTTCTTGCGGAGCATGGTTTGCCTTAAATGACATCCATCAACGGTGATGCCAAAGAATACAAAGCAATAACAAGGCTCCACAAGATTGCCCAAAACATACATCAAGACCCAGGCACGTGGACATGGTCCGGTTGGCTCTGGGGATTAATATCGGCTTGGGGATGGAAAGTGTTGACCGTCTGTGGGTTGATACTATTAATGATATTCAGTTGTTGCCTATGTCTGCAGTGTGGCCCGGCCATTTGTGGCCTGTGTGCTACTGCATGTGTTCCACATCCCTATTTACAAAGCATTGAAAATGGAAAAATAATGCTGCAAGAACAGATCGACTGTCTCATGAAAATAGACGTTACATAGGGGGTTCACTAGGGTACAAGGAGGGAATGAGGAAAATAAAAATCTATGAGGCCTATGTGTCCCCATGTGCCCCCCCCCAAACGCTTATATGCACATACATGTAACCTATGTATTTCCCCTCCATGGCCTTTCTATCATGATGCTTATGCTATAACGTGGCCTGCCATCATCCAGTCTCCCATGAGAGAAACGACAAATCTGTATTGAGGCCTACACGTTTTTCATCATGTTTTCCTGCATTTTCATGAAGCCCATGTTTATGGCTCAGCCAGAGCCGAAAAGAGGTTTCATGCCTCAGAACGCTCTGAAAGCTACAGCTACGTATCCTTGGCCTTGCACACTTGGGCCTCAGCCAAAGGGGCCCCGACCGAGGTGCCGAGACAGTATTGAGCACGGTTATCTGCTTACTCTTACTGAAACCACATTCTTGCCTGGTGAAGGAGGAATGAACGCGACCCATCTGCAAGGAGGGAGCCCAGCCCTACTGTCTCTCTTTGTGAGATTGCAAAGCTCACGTCAGTAAAAAGCCCATAGCCCCCATGTAAGGCCTCTGCAGTAAATGAAGTAAATGAAGAAATAGATGCCACATCGGCTCTTGGTGATGAGCAACCTATGTCACAAATCAGTCCCTGCTCCAGACATCGGATATCAGATAATACAAGATGTGCTGGTCGTCCTGACACTGAAGGCCTCACTCACTGAAGGCCTCACTTCCAGACTTGTCCGGTTGCATAGCAACCCTCCCCACGTCAGTTACACGTCATGCTCGAGTTGAGCACAAGTAAGGCAAAGTTCCAGTACAATTCCAGCAGATCACGCAACCCCCTCCAGGTATCCACCCACACATGACAAATTACCCATTATCATCAAGTGGACGCCCACATGGACGCCCACCTTCACGCCTACTTACACGCCCACATGCTCTTATCTCATTCTCTCTTGCTCTTTTGCTTACGTACAATTGAGAAATGTATATATACTGTACTCTGTGAATAATGTTTTGAGAATATTGAGAATACTTTTGAGTCCCTTTCCAGATCCTTTTTGGTGATGGTAATATTCTCCCTTTGACTCGAGTTATTGGAATAAAGCCCTTTATGAACCTGATACCACAGACTCAGCCTCTTGCTTTATGCATGATCTTATTTATACTTTAAAATTCTGAGAGCGTAATATTTTATTTACCACAGGAGGTGGGTATACCCTCAAGGCTTAGGTTGGTGCAGCTCAAAATATTGCACCGTACTTACTATACCAGGCTCACCCTCTGCAGGATAGGGAAAGCTTCACACCCATATTGCTTGAGGCGCTGTGGGGAGGAGAGTACAATCTACCATGCACTGTGGCAGTGTCTGAAAATCGCTGAATATTGGGTTAAGGTAATGAGAACAATATCGCAAGTAGAGGAAGTGTCACTGGTACCGGAACCCAAGAGGTGTTTGTTAAACGTGTGGAAGCCAAACGATCTTACACACCCAGCACTGGAAAGGACTACTTTTGGAATAATGGTTGCAAAGCATAACATCGCACAAAAGTGGGGCTCGGAGGAGATACCGACACTTAAGGCTTGGTGTAAAGACATGGACACAGCCATGGTGACAGAAAAAGCAGTATACATTAACCGAGGTTGTCCGCTAAAATGGAATAAAGTGTGTGGAGCCTGGAATAAATTCCGGGGATATATATGTGAACCTCCTAGGGCACAGTTAGATGAGGCATCAGGGGAAGAAAATGGTGGGGAAATGTAAGATTCATATGTGCGGTATTGTCAATGGTCATGGTCTAAATACTGGCAGTAGACAAATTGCTGTAGTAATATCAGTCGCTGGTATGCACTTATCATACGACTTGTTGAAACTGTGTGTGTCTTTCTAATTGTATTAATAAAAAGGTTTAAAAAAAAAAACTTGACAGATTTACGCCAAACTAAGCAAAGGTACTTCATTGAGTGAAGTTCTATTTTCATGCCAAGTTAGATGTCACATCACAGAGCACTGCCTTTATTTGTTTGAAGAAAGTGCATAAGCTATTACTACATTGCACACTGTGTGTTAGAAAGGAACAGACTGTTACTTCATGTATGGTGTAAATGGACAGCACTGTGAGTGTGCACGGGCGTTGTAGAAAATGGAATTAGGGGTGTTAATCTAGACCTCTATTAGATCAGATTCATCTTCATGTGAACATACCACTTCACAAAAAGTGTGGCTTGGGGAATTTAGTGAATCAGTTGATGTAATTGGCAAATTCAACCTCTATGAAATGTTGATGTAGAAAAAGAAGGTATGTATGTTCTAGGTCTGTGGCATTTATTGTTTTTTGGTGCTTTTTTTGTGCTGAATGGCAACCGTTATATGCAGTGCAGGTGGATAATTTCAGAAGAAAGTTGGGCACAATTACAGTTTTGCAGCTCATATCTCTTGCTGACGATATCTCTGGGATATGCACTTGTAAAGGTTGGCAGCAGAATACTGGAGTCCCTGGAATCTGAGAAAATGTTACCAAATCACAAATGTCTATATTTGGCGAAATCTGAGAGGTTGATTGGAAAGTAACAGAAGCCCTGATTTTTTTTGTCTTGAAGACTGTGCAGAAATGGACATTTTGAGAATTGTTGAAACGATGACACTGCCCTATAGTCCCCCCTAACACTAGAGTATATCAGTAGTAAAGGCCATTTTACATTTGTGTTCTCCTGTTTCTCCTTTGTTGCTTTAAATTGTGTGGATTTGTAGAGCACGTTCTCAACAGGGCAAGAACCACATAGTGCGAGCAGGGCTATTCAAAGAGCCAGGTCTTCAGTTTCTTGCAGAATGCTATAGGAGAATGCCCGGCTTCTGGATCCTTTTCTTTGTATGCGTGTAATGTATGCGAGTAGGAGTCCAGCTGAGCAGAGGTGTCTGGAGGGTTTGTGGAAGTTGATGCGTCTGTCCAGGTAGGTGTTGTGTAGTGCCTTGACAGAGTGAGTAAGGACTTTGGGTATCGAGAGCCATTGGAGCTCCATGAAGTGTAGTGTGATGTGGGTGCTGCGTGGGAGGTTTAGGGTGGGTCTAGATGCCAAATTCTGGATACTTTGAAGTTCTCCGTTGAGTTGCTTGCTGATTCTAGCATAGAGGGTGGACTGGTTGACCAGCTTGATGGTGACTATGGCGTATCATGGTCATTCAATTGTTGCATAGGAGCCATTTGAAGAGTTTTCTCAGTATGTTGAAGACACAGACACAGGATGCAATGATTGTGTGACTTGTGCAGTCATGTCTAATTTGATGTCAATGATGATCCTGAGGTCCCTTGCGTGGGTCTATGCTTGGCTGGCCACCAGGTAAGTTGTTCTTGCTGAAAATCACTACTTCTGTCTGGTTGGTGTTTACTTTGGGATAGTTGACTTCATCCAGGTGGCAACTACAGTCAGGCAGTCTGTGAACTGTTTCCATGAATTGTGGGTCTTTTCGAAGAGGGAGAGGGAGATTTTGAGTTCCCTGCCATCGGCATACGAGAGGATGGTGTAGTCGTGGATGACGCTGGCTAGAGGAACCATGTAAACATTGAAGAGGTTAGGGCTGAGGGACAAGACTTGTGGCACTTCACAGACAAGTTTGTAAGTTTCCGATGACTATGGGGCCAGGCTGACAGCTAATGTTCTGCCTGTCTGGAAGAAGCAGATTTAGTTAAGGGCAGTTCCTTGGATGCCAATTTCCTGCAGACAACAGATAAGGATGGATGGCAAATCATGGTAAGTGCTGCAGAGAGGTCCAGGAGAATGTGGTCCGCCATGTCTCCTCTGTCCAGAATCATATGTTTGTCATCTGCGGCATTGATGAGTGCTCTTTCTATGATGTGGTCCATTGTGGGGATAAGTGGCATGCATAAGCTTTCATTGGGTTCAGTAGCTGCCTAGAGGTGCTAAATACAGGACTGGTGGCAATTTTAGAATAAATCAAGCAGTAATAGTGTTTTTTGGCTCTTGTTTTTTGGTAAAGAAGCATTTTTCCATGAGGGATATATCAGGTCTTGGGAGCAGAACCTCTGTGTATACTGAGCGACAGCTTGGCTATGTGAATTCTGTATATACATAATGTATGTGTAACCTGACGCACCACTCTGCTGCCTAAAGCTATAAGTACTACGATAACTTTCTCATGGTGAAAACAGATGTAGAAATTGCTGGAAGGGTGTCTAAGGAGAGGCAGAACAGCGTAACAGCAGCACTTACCTTGTATAGGTATTGCATCATTGTGTTGTGCATTACTAACTTGTGTAGCTTGACAACAAAATACTTGTGAACCCTAACTCTGCTGTGAAACTAAACCAGGGGCTGTAATATGCAGCATAACTCTGAGCATAATAGTCTACCAATACAAATGCATTACAAAAGGAAAACACACTTCTTTTTCCCGTAATTACGAAAAGACAATCAAGAATCACCTTTAAAGAGACTGTAGTCACTCTCCCATGAGGGGTTCTGAATAAATTAGTACCAAATTACACATTTTATCAAGCACATTGTCCATTCAAGATTTAGCACTAATATATTTTAGTGATTTTGATACTGTATGTGCTTTGGGTCTTAGAAGAGAAATGAAAGCTGGTTGTTATAATGTATGTTATTACAAGACAATATTTTTGGTTTTTTCGGAGTGAGGTAGACACAGGACAAAGCACCAGCTTTGTGGCTTACTGCATGGATGAAGCTCAATCATGCATTACATATGATAACTGCTCAATGTGAGGTACTAACAACAATTATGTTATGCTTACCATTCATGGCAGGGCAAATAACATGTTATAATATTGCCAACTGAGTGGTATTCAGTCTACTTCAGGAGAAATTAATGATTAATTATGAATCAAACCTGTCACTTTCTAGTCATACACCCCAATCAGGTGTGTTAACCTACTAAGCTCAGTTTTATCAGATCTGTGCATGAGTGCACCCTCTAACAAGCATCTGTTGCAATATTCTGATGAGCAGACTATAAACGTACCTTTTGCCAACAATTGGGCAAGAGCACCTTTCGATGCATGCAACAATAAATACATAATGAGCACGTTATCCTGCCAGGTAGGACCGGTCTGAGAATTGGCAAAAAAAGCCAACATTTTTAAATAACTTTAGGGAAACTATTTTAATGTGCTGTGTACTGAAATCTTTTCAACCTGCTTGTTACTTCCTTTCTCTCAACCCCTCCTTTAAATGTCTTTGTACGTAGTTTATGAATGTCAAATCAACACAATCATGTTTTTTCTAATAGTATTGGGTTTGTCTAGTGTGTTTAATATTCAGTTTGTTAGTGTTTGGATGTATTGGCTCTAAGGATAAGTCCACTCCCAATTGTTTAAAGTATTAGCTCCGCCTCCATTGCTTGGTTTACAGCCCCTCCAAAGGTCCGATCTAGTTACGCCCCTGCACCGAGGCCACCTAAATCTTTACGGAAGGCCCAGGTCCAGGTATTGCCTGCATATAAAATGACCCAAAATGAGCAACGTCTTGTACACGAGACCTTCATTGAGATAAACAAACCTTAAACTATAAATTGTAATGTTTTTGTTCCCTGGTCTGACTTAGATGGTCTGGGAGTAGTGGGCATTTTGTTGTAAGTTCCAATGCACCTCTCATTTTGCAACTTGTGCATGCTGGCCCCTGGCAAAGGTGTCAAATGGCAGACACTCATAGAAGCAGGCCATCCCAAACACGAGAAAGACTTCTGGGGGTAGGCTCACTGCCACAGCTCCTCCAGATCTGTGGGAGGCAAAGCAGGCGGCTCAGTATTGATGGTCTGACACCATTTCTGTGGGTGATGTCAAGGAAAGGGGATGAAGTAAACCATCGTAATCACAAACGGTACACCACTATATGTTGAGATAACATTAAATAACCCTGGGGAGATGATTGATGAAGTGACTTAGATGTTACCCACTGGGTTGTGGGAAAGGAAAAGATTTGTTTTTGTTCTAATTACCCTCACTCACCCTAGTGATGTCATGCTTCATCATCGGGTCACCCTGTCCCCTAAAAGTCAGGGTGGGCTCAACCATGTCACAGGGAGCGCTTGAAAGATATGGCCAGGGGGTCCTATAGATTAAAAATCCTCAGGCTGTTCCCGATATCCCTTTATTCTTGGAACAGCATGGGATATTAAAAGTAATTAAGCATATACAAGGGTCGTTTGCATGTATTATTGGTCCTATGATCCTAGTGCCAACATGTTTCAGCCTGCCTATTGGCCTATCAAAGGTCCTAGGCTTTCTTCAGGGCTATATGAATATAGAGGTTCCCTCTCTGGTATGTGCAGAAGGAAATTATCACACTGCTCCCGTGACAAAAAAGGGCAGATAGCTGCTCCTTTTGCATGAATAAAGATATCTTTAATGTTTAAGGATCTTGTTTCTTCTTACCCATCTATATAGACAAAAGCGGAGAAAAAAGACATAACATAACACAACAACTTTTTCTGCAATCATCGTTGTACCCCCAAGGTGATGTGCTTACAGAATTCACCCATGCTCCTCCGTTTATCTGGGTGATCTAAGCCATCAATCCTAAAAATGTCAACTGCACACTCCTTACTGTTATCTCTTATCAATATCACTGTTGTGATGGTTTTGTGATGTATACCGTGTAGTGGCGATATACATCGCATTCTATCCTTATTCAGTACTAGTGTACAAATAAGTGCTTGAGAAATATCGGCATGCCTTTCACTTCTAACCACGCTACAGTTAAAACACAAACATCCATCATGCACGCATACTTTATATACATTCATCTCTCCTTTACCCCGATGTGGGAGAGGTAACACTTCACGGGGATTGTAGTCGGAGGGGTAGCCCTCTAGTCAGACACTGTTTTTTGCGTTTGGTTTGTCAATGGTAAAATGGTGCCATACCAGAATGAAACAAAAGAAGGCAAAAACAAGCGTGGGAGAGTCTTGTAATATTACCAATACTTCTCCCTGTCCCCACATACCTTTAGAGGCTGTGCTTGCCATACAGCCTGTAAGTACTCACGTCATCAAGGGTCCTGCCCCACTCCTACACCTGTTTGGTTCTACACCCCGGGCTTGCGCTACGATCAAGGTTCATCTCCCGGTTTTAAGGTAGCTGCTTCGATTCACGTATTGCTGGCGATGCGTGTGACCGCGACCAGCGTAGCCAAAAAATAACCTGGTTAGCGTAGGGGTGATGGGATATGTAGTTTAAACTGCAAGTTTAAGATTATTGCAAGTATGTACATATTGAATTACATGGATCACCCGCAATGTGCAGTGACCATTGAATTTCTATAGTCCACGGTGCGGATGCAATTAAACCCTGCGCATATGCTTATATCAAATTACTGGCTCTTAACAGCACCGGAGAACATAATTCTGTTTTTCAATCGTGCAGACTGAGGCAACGCGATATCTCATACTTGATGGCTGTCAAAGGTGTATAATGCCACCGTAATTATTTGTGGACATGAATTGTGGTGAACCGCTATGTTTTCAGTGTAGCCCTGGCGGTAATGTCTAAAGTGAACTCTGGGTTAGGTAGCTGGACCACTTACGGATCACGTGGGCTCATAGATATAAAAAAATTATTCTCTTAGATAGGTTGGTCGGTATCATTACCATATATATATCCTGGCAATCCTGTTATCTCATATTGTACCAGATGATTTCCTAATATTTACCTGACAGCCATTTGGGAATCCCATTGCTGAACGTATTCTAGTGACTATTGTGGACCGACCTTGTGGTATCATTACATAGTGAATGTGCTTATCCGATCACAAGTTGTTATTTCATGATTCGTGCCATTGTTATCCTATGTATGGTTTAATTGATTCCAAGGTATCGAATCATTCAAGCCCGTCTCATGGGTTCTCAAGCGGTAAACCCACCGTTGTTCGCTTTCGAGAAGTCTCTAAACCAGATTGCCACCTCCATTTATCTGTTCTATCACTGTCCAGCTAAGCTCTTTGTCAGAGAGGTTCTTTTCCAGAAAATGGGAGTTTTATTGATGTGATTGACCGCCCGATTGTGCTGCAGTGCTCACTCATGCGGACCATGACCTTTCTGTTGATCATTCCCACATACATCAATTTGCACGGGCAGGTGATGATATACACCACATGTTGTGAGTTACAATTTGTGTGCGCTCGTTGTTCCCACGGGTAACCTAAGCCTAGGTCAATTTATTTTGGGTGTTTGGTGAAAGGGCACACCACACAATTCCCACAGGGGTAGTGGCCCCTAACATGGGGTTGGTTCCACAGTGTTACTTGGGAATTGGTTTTTGGTCTGAACTCATCCGTGTGTACCAAGGAATCTCGCAAGCTTCTGTTTCTTTTTAACGAGAACATTGGTTTCGCAAAAATTCGTGTATTTGAAGTTAGAATAGGCCATTTCTTATTGATGATCTTTTTAATCTCGTTCGACAAGGAGCTGTATGTTGTGACACATATCAATAAGTTGATTTCTGGTTGGTTTCAAGCTGGTCTAGGTGTATTCATTGATCTTTTGCGTGCCCTCTCTATGACTCTCGCAAGTGGATGGGGAAAGAGAGGAACCTTCACTGCAGTGCTGCAACTTGACATAAAAGGGCTCTCAAATATGAGGTCAATCAGCCAGGAGAAAGAGAAACCTTACTGCTGGATTGCGAAATGTCATGAAAGGCCCCTTGCTTCTGTGGATGAAGTTACAGAGAGGTAGGGGGGGTGGACACCCCCACTGTACTGCAACTTGAAGGTGGCACTGTGATCTCACAACACATATATAATAACTTATTACAAGCAAGTGGTGTCACAATTCTCTCATTCCAGGCTCAATTGGACATCCGAACCAGCCTGTCATAAGGAAACAAAGGGCAAACCCTTACAGGCAGACAACCATTTCCGACTTAATATAGGAAGTATTCATGCATGATACCCTGGTACCTAATTACAAATCGCAAGCAGTCAACCCATTTTAAGATTTTTTGTGAAAATGTGGCAGAGGAGTTAACTAAATCTGATTTCATTTTCCAAATGTATTAAAACATTCGCTGTGAACATTCTGAAAAATGTTGATATTCATTTTTCCTGATTTTATAATTCATCGCCAAAATAGGCACTATATGACATGAATTGTTGGTTTATATTACATGTGCGATAAAGGCAGGATTCGTTATTTATGCAATTAAATATCTTAGGATTTGGCATCATGTAAACACTTGGATATGTATGTATTACAGTTTAAAATTAAGCTTAAGGCTATGCTGAAAGCGTTAACGAGCTAAAGCAACTTAAGTGTTTAATTAACGTGGTTCGTTAACAGTGTCAAAATATCAATTACTCATAAAATACTCCTCCCATTGCAGTACAAAATACTTGATATAAAAAAAGACAGACATCACATAGTTCCTGTGAAATAATCATACAACTACACATGACTATGTTTATTTAATAAAATATAAAGAACAAGGGGCTTAGGAGCTTCTATATTTTCTGTTCTGGGTGAAGGCTTCAATATTAGTAGTAGAGCACTGAACACTTCATTCAAATTTCCCTGCAACTGACCTTTTTAGGAGCTTAAGAAATAAAAGCAAGTTAAATCATTCACAAGTTCTATTTACAGTGTAACCAATTTGGCCACACAGTGAGGACCCAAAGTCAGTAGATATGATTACGTTTATTACAAATTCAAAGCCAAACTGATGTCCACTACTTTCAAAAAAATATTGTAGAAATACAGAATCACAACTGGCAAACCAAATTGTCTAATAAAGTTAAGTCTCAGCAACAGGAAACACACAAGAAACTTAGTAATGGCAATGCAGAAAATAAGAAACAAGATCTGATAATCAGAATATGATTTGTGTTCTTCTTGCCTAGGCATGAGTATGTATGTATGTGTCTTGTAAAGCGCACTGCTGCCCTGAGGCGTCGTGGCGCTGTAGACCGCTGGGGAACCTGTCCTGGCTATCCCTGTGAGATGGTCCCTCCTGGGTATCTCCAAGGTGAAACCAGGCATCCCTGGCGAATGTGGGGGGCCGTTGTGGAGATGAGGCAAGCTAATGCCCAGAGTTGCCGAGTGTGTTCCTGGTTAGAGTAGGTACCGAGGCGAGAATTATCGAGTCCGTTTTGACCCTGGTCCACGACCCTGCCGCGTCGGGAATTGAACCCTGGTCCCTGGCCGATTCTCTGCTTGCGGATCTGCCGCCTCTAACCAGTGAGCCACACCTCTCCACTAAGATACCTGAACTGAGCCTACTATAAGTAGCACTTATTGGGGAAACTCTAATTAGATTCAGTAAAGTAGGAAGGTGTCAGTATTACATACACTTCTGTAGAAGGTCTCCGAAATCAGCAATATTGCATAGCATAAAGCCACACAATAGAGAAAAAGCAAAGAGGTCTGTACCCCTGTGTGATCACCAATTAAAACCAACAAAACAACATTGAAGATTCATATGTCACACGTCTCATGACCTTCTACTTTCACAAGGTTAAACTTGGCAACTACACTTGAAACTCCTTTCCATTGATCCGCATATCAGCACATTCTTGGATTCCTCCAGTCTCCCAATTCAGCATGGACAGCAGTCCTCCCTTTGTCGTTAGTGCTTCTCGTCCTTGCCAAAAGTACTCCTCCCAAGCCTCACAATCTCTCATATACAATGTGCCTTTCTCCAACCATGAGATCATACGATGCACCTGCAAAGCAGAGAAAAACATTGCAGCCCAAGCAAATGTTCACATTGAAGGTTAAACCTAATATTCAGCTGTTAAGACCTATAGTCAAGTTCATGTGGTAAGCATCTCAGTACACTTTTAAATACATGGTCATAGATATATATACAGTTACAAAAATGAATACAGAATTCAATTTAACAGTGCGCGATTATATAAGAATTAACAACATTATTCAAACCACCCAAGTCCAGATACATACATGCATGCAATCTGATGACACTGAAAGAAAAATATCAGTATGCACACTCATATAAATGTTGAGATTAAACAGTAAATGCTCTTTCTGTATCTGTTCAAGTGCACTATATTACATCAATGATATTAAATCACCAAAATACATGAGACCATATGTATATATATAGCATGGTTAAAAAAGGGTGGAGCCAAAATGATGCCCGCTCCATTCGTTTGGCAGGTGGTAAAAGCACTGAGAGAAATCTGTAAAGTACTGATACAGCCGTGCTCTATGACTGTGAGGCAAATAATAAAAACTTTAAAAAATTTAGAAACTGAGAAAGAGTCCCCAGACTGAACAATAAATAAATGCAAAAATTAAAGAAACACAAAGCAGGCCTTCTCCATCTAGGCACCATGAATCTGGAACAACATCTCCTTTAACCTAATAACTATTTCTGTCCTATTCAAATCCAGAAAGAAACAAAGTACACATTTTGTCAGAGAACAGTACCTCTCTATGTAATAGGAACCAATTTCCACCTGAACAGTTTAACTCACTTTAAATGGAAATGAATCACATGTCATGGCATCACCCCTTGTCCCGGACTCTGTTGTTCACCAGGTAGGCTTGTGCTGTTCAAGTACCATTGCGTACATACATTACCTCAGCATGGGTTCTGTCTTGACATGGGTACATCTTTCATTTATTCTATTTAAAGTAACTTAAAACAATTCCAATATGGCCAAAACATATTTAACTGCTGTCATTTGGTCTGACTTCCACCTCAAGAGTATTTATCAAAGTGCAGGCACCTCTGGTGGGTACTCCTCATTCTCAACGGTTGTTAGTTTTTCAATACCTACATCATTGTTAAACTTGCTCTTCTTTTTCAAAGGTTGTGGAAGCAGTCCTTTCCATAAGCGAACTTTAGGAAGGCATGGAATTTTTTCACTGGTACAAGGACAAGTCTCATCTCGTACCAGTTCAATAGTTACAGTTCACAGGGGCCCTCTTCAGGACAAACATGGGAGCTGTATTTCTAACCACTCAAAGACAGATAATCTGTCAAACCAATTAAAGGCCCTAAGCCTCTGCCAGACAGTGGTTAAGAGTACAAGGGTATCTTCTCTATTGTTAGTCTCCTGGGCTTGATTACATCTTCATCCTTTGGTGAACTTTTTGTTGTCTCATTGGGAGTCAAAATCAAAGAACTACAGGTTTGTGGTCCCTGTCGCCCCATCAATTTATCAGAAACATAAACTGTGGTTAGATCCAGCTCATCTGGCCAGGAGAATCCTTCTAGATTCAGTTCAGCCTCTGATCCTGATGGAATGTGTCAGCAGCAAAGGTTTGGGAGTCAATCTGGGAAAGTGTTCAGCACAATGTTGGTCACTGGTATGATACAGAGTTATGAACCTCCCCCAATTTAAAGGAGTTAACTGCAATTTACAAGGCTCGTCTTTCTTTGCCCTGCTGACTCAGAAAAGGCTTGTCTGACTCCTGGAAACATTCAGGTCACCTAGGATTATAAATATCATCTAAGCAGTGCCAGAGTTGTGAAATTAGTCCATCTTACAGAACTACAGAGACAGAGGAGAATCTCCTTTCTTGTCAGTTATTTATCGTCCTGGGATGGAAATATGCTTGAGTATATTTTGAGTCAGGTCTTTCCATCATCAGTGACCTAGATGCAGGAGAGGGGCCTCTCCACTAAATTCTCTTTTTCCCAGTTTCTTCTCTCTTCTTCTGTATTCTGATGCTTGGGAAGTAGTTGCAGTGAGCCTTCAGCTCCCCCTTTTCCCTGTTGAGTAGAGTCCTTTGAAAGGTTATGGAAGAACAGATAGAGATTGTGCTCCCTGCTCCAGCTTGGTGTCGTAGATAGTAGTTTGCACTCCTGCATCAGCCAGCAGTTCATCCTCCTTGTATATCCCAGGTTTTGCATCCCCTCTCAGGTTGCCTCAGTTGTCAGAACCATCTCTTCATCAGCTAGCTCTGGGGGTATGTGGAAATTGAAAGGGTGGAATTGGAGCCCTTGAGATGTTATATAGATACTACTCTTTCCATATATAACTCTAGAAGACAGAGTGTATGGGGGGCATGGGAAACATTTTAATACCTGGTGTGTCTCTATGGGTCTTGTGAGAAGAATTCTTGAATTTTTAAGATATGTTTGCGTTTAGCTCTCACTGTATATAAATCAGTGGGCTGCCATTAGAGCAATCAAGTGAACTAGTATTTCATCTTTTTATCTTTTGGCTTCCTCTCCTCTTAAAGGTTTATTTTTGAGACAGCTGTATTACATGCTCTAGTTCCATCTTGTGACTTCCCTTTAGTGCTTAGCATTCTTCGGGAGAAACCTTTAGTATGTATCACTGAAATTTCGCTCTTTAAAGGTTTTCTTTCTGTTGGTCATTTCCTATGTTACATGACCTGATTCCTCTTTTTGCCTAAAGTTCTTTCTTCTTGTCACCTTTCCTAAGATGTAGTACTCCCCTTGTTTTTCCTTCCATTTCTATAGAACAGGAGAATTATCTTGACCTTCAGAGGGATTTGTTTGATTATCTGAGTTATCTTCGTTCCAGCACATAGATTTCTCTTTTATTATTTTTAGATTGGCCAATAAGGGTAATTGCCCATGCATAACTGCGTTAAGTAGATGGATCGGACCATGATTGTTTAGCTCATCAGAAGGCAGGATTACCTCGTTCTTCCATAGTCCAGGGTCAATCAATCAATCAGTGTCTTGTATAGTGCGACTACTCACCCAAAATGGTCTCAAGAAGCTGGGGGAGTGCAGCTGCTGGTTAGACTGGGTGGAGGATTATTTGAAAAGCCAGGTCTTGATGTCCTTCCTAAATTGGGTCAGCGACGCGGATTGCCTGAGGTGGGGGGGCAGGGTGGTCCATGGCTTGGCAGTGAGGTTAGAGAAAGACCTTCCTCCGTTTCTGGTCTTGTGGATCCGGGGGACCGAGGCAAGGGTCGAAGTTGTCTAGGGGGTACGTAAAATGTGAGGCGTGGTTCAGGTATGCTGGTCCTTTGTCATGTAGAGCTTTGAAGGCGTGAGTTAGGAGCTTGACAGTGATTCTCTTGTTGGCTGGGAGCCAGTGAAGTTGTTAGAGATGTTGTGTGATGTGGCTGTGGCAGAGGATGTCGGGTACCAGTCTGGCTGCAGCCTTTTGGACGCATTGAAGTTTATTGAGCTGTTTCTGGGTGACGCCGGCATACAGTGTGTGGCCGTAGTCAAGGCAGCTGGTGATGAGTGCATGGGTGACAGTCTTTCTGGATTCTGTGGGGATCCATTTGAACATCTTTTGAGTCAGGCGGAGCATGTGGAAGCAGGCTGAGGTTGAGTGCATGGTCTGTCGTGGTGGGGGAAGATTCCAGAGTGGCAGGCCACCAGGAGTCATCCCAAGCTGAAGGGGTGGGTCCCAGGATGAGTACTTCGGTCTTGTCCGAGTTGAGTTTGAGGCACCTGTTGTTATATTCCATATAGGTACCTTATATAGGCACAAGTAACATTGCAACCTTTCACCCATATTCTTTCCTACATTACATACATAACGTGGTTCTTAGGAACTGATCTATTACCTAGATACCACACAGCATTCAGAATGCAGGTTTTCCCTAGTTTGAATCTCATACATTATGCATGAGGTTTCTTGGAAGCACAGCAGGACTACCATCTCCTGTATAATATCTCTGTATAAAGTTCAGGCCCAACGTCATCCTCTAGGCCGACACAGTAACACAGCAAGGTTGGACCCCTGGGGAGACCTGTGGGTATATATACATCATGTCTTGCTTCAGAAAGATAGAGGAAACCCTGACTTTCCTGCTGACAAACTAACCAGAGACGCTGAGGTTACTGCATGCAGACACTCCAGCTAGAAGTGGTCTAACATCCCTCGCAGGGTGTCCTACTCGAGACCAGGATGGGGTCCCATACTTTCTCATTCTCAGGTAATGGGGTTGACTAGATCCTAGAGGGATTCTTGGCATAACACTTACATAGATGCTAGGTACATTTAGGTTCATTTAGGTATATCAAGTTAGGAAGGCAACGTAAGAGTACGCACGTATTATCATGTATTTTACGTACTTATACATATTCATCATTACTGCGGAATGGCAGAACTGTACCATCCCTTTACTTTTGTAGTACTGGTAATCATATATCTCTGCTACTGTCTAATGGTTGCTACAGCTCATCTATTCTACACTAGAATAACAACTATTCAATAAATCCTTATTGACAAACGTTCAGTATGTTTATTCTGTGTATCTTTCTGAGACAAACTAAGTGAGCACGAGTGACTGAGCGAAAGGTAGCATATTGTTTCGACGATTCTGAGGGATCAGGGTTGTCATGTTCTGAGGTTGCCAGAAACTATTCTCTCCCCGGTAAGAGGAGATTCTAGTGGCATTCTGAGCTAGCTGATACAGACAAGCTAACATATCCGGTGGGGGTGCATGGAATCAGTCTGCCACCAATCCCACAGTTTATGTTATCCAAACGCGCTGATCCTGTATAGGTTACATAGGAACTACACAACACTGTCTTTCATCCAGGTAGCAACAGCCTTCATTCCACTGTGGAATTTGGTTCAGGCAGATGTGGGTTCATTGGTGAGGGAGAGGATCAGCTGGGTGTCATCAGCGCATGAGATGATATTGAGTCCATGGCTTCTGATGATGGCTGCGAGGGTGTCCATGTAGATGTTGACGAGGGTGGGGCTCAGGGTGGAACCCTGGAACACTCCACAGCTGAAATTGCTGTGGGTTCTGAGATGAACAGTGGTAGTCTGACTTGCTGAGTCCAGCCGGTGAAGAAGGAGTGGATCCAGTCCAGAGCCTTTTCGTGGATGCCGGCATCGTGGAGTCTCGTGATTAGGGTGCGGTGGGAGATCGTGTAAAAGGTGGCCGAGAGGTCTAGTGGGAGAAGGCTGCGGTCTCACCTTGGTCTAGGAGGGAGCCTATGTCGTCGGTGGTGGCGAGGAGTGCTGTCTCTGTGCTGAGGTTGCTTCGGAAGCCTCATTGGGAGGTGTCCAGGATGTGGTTCACTTTGATGAATTCAAGCAGGGGGTTGCTTTCAGCTTCTTTAGCAGGGGTTGATTTCAGCGTGTTTCCAATCATCGGGGAAGGTGGCGGATTCGATGGAGCAGTTGATAATGCGGCGAAGCTGGGGGGGCGATGGCGGCGGCTGCTCTGTGGAAGATGTGGTACGGGCAAGGATCCGTCGGGGCTCCTGAGTGGATGCTTTTCATGGTCTTCAGTGTGTCCTCTATTATGTGCGAGATCCAGCAGGGCATGGTCTGTTGGGGTGCGGCTTGGTTTTGTGCAATGGAGGCAGGGGTTGTGGCCGGGTATAGGGTGTCGAAGCTGTCATAGATCTTCCTGATCTTGTGGTTGAAGAAGATGCAGAGTTTGTTGCAAAGGGCTTGGGAGGGGGGATGCTTGTGATCTCGCTGTTGGGCCTGACGAGCTCCTCGACGATGGCAAAGAGTTCCCCTAGAGGTATTTCCACTTCATGGTAAACTTTTGTGTGGAGCGCCACAAAGGACATATGTCCTGCACCTGTAAGAGCCTCTTCATATACTTTCAAAATTGCACATTTGGCATGTGATTTCACATCTATCCTCCTTCCCCCTTCCTTGGGGTATTGGCATTTGCAGCTGTGTGTTATATAGGCCTAGCACTGAGAATCCCTATTGTTGGGGCAGCCATGCACTCCATAAATCCTATAATATTTTGGTTCATCGCTTTTAACTTCTGTACAATACTGATATGCAAAATAATTCAATATCAAACTCAATGGAAAGTACTGGAGGCTGTATATAAAATTGGTGTTGCTTTACAGTTTTTACATTTTTCTTTGATACATTCTCATGTTGCAAGGATTGGGACGAGGAAGATGAATGAGGAGTTAATGCGTAGATTACTTACTGGTAATCATCATTACTCTGACTCCTAGTCTTCCTTGTGAAAGTAAAATGAGTAGATAATTTATTAGATATTATTGCTCAGTAAAAAATGCCCATTAATTGTTATTTGCTTTAATTAGGATATCAGGAAGAATAGGAGGAGTTAGTCCATATTCAATATGTCCATCCGCAAATCAGTGGTCCCCAGTCTTAAGCTGGTGGGTCATCACCAAACTCATCTTTGACAACACTCTCCGGCTCAGGTCCATATCATGCTGTGGAAGCGAAGGCCCCCTGGGGTTATGCTTTGCAGCTTCTAGGCTTTCCTTGCATCCGATGTGGGACATTTGTGGACCTCTCTGACCGTGCCTAAGCTGCAAGTGCTGTGTCCGCTCTGCAGCTATCCCCTTCTCGGCTCTTCCATTGCCCCATGGTTTCCCTGCCATGAGGCATCCCAAAGACAACGCTCTGGTACTTTTTCCCATCCAACTGCCTACCAGCTGCCCTACTATATGCTGCTGTTGGTTTCAAGACCGCCAACAGCTCCCTCTTTCCTCAAGAAGCATCTATTTCTATGCACAAGCCCAAGAGCCCCTTCGATGTTTGGGAGTGACCTATCCCGAACAGCCCGAGAGAATGACTACTTGCCCATGCTGTTTCCTTAGTGCGACCTCACAGGAATGCATTTGTTGCATTTGCTACCTTAACAAAGAACCCCTTCATGTTCTATTGCGGGCCTGGGAGATAAACTGATTTGCCCATAATTCCTGTTGTTCCTCCAGCAATGACTTTCAAACCTGCTTGACCCATTTGAAAGTCATCCCACCTCATCTCTTCTATGCGGTTAGCTCCCCCTTTTGTCAAGAGGCACCTGTTTTTGCACAAGATTGTGTAAGCCCAGGTGATATACTGGAGCCACACGTCCCCACGAACCCAAGAGGTGGGCCCTGTTGTCTATTTAGTGGCCCGGTACCCAGGTTGATGAGCTCATGATCGGCACATTCCCAACCCTATCCTTGCAACGTGCCTCGTTTGGGATCGTAAAATTCCATCCGGGCAGTCAGGTACCTCTTACCTGTTCTAGGTGGGTTGACCACCCTTGCTTGGCCCTTCTACTGGTCTTTATTGCTGCATGTGGCTTTAACCCAGATTTGGTCCATCACCTCCTGAAATCCCTAGCCAGAAGTGTTTGACCATCGTCCCATGGCACCCCACCTGCCGGTTGCTGCTTCTTTACAAGTTTTTAATTGCTGCTACCAGGCGTGGCTCATTGTGACTTACTGGACAGCTGGGTTATTCTAGCTCCAGCCGTTGGCGCTGTATTCGTATGTCTCCATATACTGGGGACCACCGGGCAGCGAGCCCTTCCTCCTGCTATCTTCGAATCTTGGCTAGTTGCCTGATAATCTACCCTTGCTTGCAGCTATGGGGACGCGACCTAGGGAGTTCCCTTTAACTTGGTAATAATCAGTAGCACGATGAAGCCAAAGCCGGTGAGTTTGTGTATCTGCACTTAGCAAAAGACACCCACCGGTGGCCATGAGTTTTTTGCGTAGTGACCAAGTAGTACCCATGCAACCTTGCAGCCTGCTGGCTTCCAGGCAGGTAGTCATCTCCCTTATTATTTAATTTGTCCGATCGTTGGATCTAATCTCCCATACATACTTTACATCCCTTTATCCCTGCATGCCACTGTGGAGTAAGATGCAATTATTTTGCTGCGCAAACTTGAGAAAGCACAATGGCTCTGGGACATCTCTGTGCTGCTAGCCCAGACATAGCGGGATAGCCTCCTTAATGCCAACTACCCTAGGTCCACGTATGCAACCCCAAGGTGGGCTGTTCCCTACGGACACCGCCATGCTGGCTTCAGGTGCTCCCAGGAGGCTTGTCCTACTGGTCATGCTGCCCTTTGTTGCACTCCAAACACCTACTGACTGCTCTTTAGCACCGTCGTCCAGGCTGCAGGTGCCAATATGTCAGGGCGGCAGTGCTCCTCCTGCAATTCCCCGTTCAATTAGACTTTTTGTTTGCTGCCATTCCGTGCACTGCCGTCCAGGCTGCAGCTGCCGGTACGACGGAACAGGTGGTCTTTCTTCGTCGACGGTCTTTGTTTGTCGCATTCATCCATGCAGTGTCCGTGCTTCTTTGTTAGGTTTCTCCAGTGGCTGCCAGCATGGATCTGGGGTGGTGAGGCGAGGGGGGGGGGCAAAGGGTAAGGAGCTATAATTGTAAATTTCACTTACCTCCTCGCCGCTCTGTCCCACGTCGTCTCTCCTCCTCCGAATGGGAAGCACCCAGGCTCCCCTGAGCCAATTACAATACTGCAAGACACCATTGTGATTGGCTCCCCTAAACCAATCACAATGCTGCAATGCAGCGTTGTGATTGGTCTGAGCACTGTGGTTCGGCGCTCAGATGGGTACTGGGGTCCTGGGCATGTACCCTATGCAGTATGTAATTCAGCCTGCATGGAGAACATGCTAAAATGCGCATGACTGTTTGGCCGGACAGAGAGGCCGGTCAAAGCATTACGCACACTTTAGTGTGCCCACCACCCTTTCTTCACATTGGTCAGTTCAAACCACACTAACCAATGCCATCCGTGGCCCTAGTGAGCCACGGCTGTTTACCAGCCGGTTGTTCCTAGCGCCCTTAGGGGCACGTTAGCTGCGGTCCTTTTAAGGTCCACTTATGCCTTCCCAGTTCACTATTCTTCCTTCTATCCACTATCGTAGATTCTGTGGGGCAGATTTACAAGCCCCCTGCGCCACCAGTACGTCACTTTTTGTGACATACTGAAGGCGCATTTCACTTCTCCATATTTACAAGGAGAGGAAAAGCCACCCTGCGCGACTTTTCTTCTGCTTGTAGATATGGCTCCTTCACACGCAGCACTTTACATGGAAGGGGCGTTCCATGGGTGTTTCTGTGGGTGTTCCCACGCAACACCCATGGAACGAGACACATTTTCAGATTTACTAGGAATCGTAAATCTGGAAATGTGTGTCATTGCTACGCCTTCCCGGGGAGGCGTAGCGAGGCGCAACGATTTTCCTCTTTCAAAGTGTGCTGCATTCTACAGCATGCATTGAAAGAGGAAAATGCCTGTAGTGATTGTGTTTGTGCAGGAAGGTTCCCCTTCCTGCACAAAAACAATCTCCCCCATGACGCAGGCATCCATGCACTATGGTGCAAGGGTGCTTGTGCCAGCGCATGGCTGCCGTTTGTGTGCCAGTGCAGGGGGAAGCACAGAGATGCAACATATTATTGTAATTATGTCACATTCCTGTGCTTCGGAAGTGCCGCAGCGTGGCGTAGCCAAGGGGCTTGCGTTGCCGCGCTTCCTTGTAGATCTGCCCATGTGTGATTTGAAAGAGTCACTCCAATTGCATGCAGCATGGTCTACACAAACATTGTATACATATACGAAAACAGATAAAGATGCCTATTTTGAGTTTTCTCCTTTTAAATATATATATTATTGGTGAATGTACTCTAATAAAGTACTCCATAAAAGTGAAGGTTTGGTATAAAAAGTGAATAGTGACAGAGCAGGATGTAAGAAGCAATGCAGATCCATCTTTAATTACCAGAGTTTGCAGGGAAACATAGCAGAATGTAATAGGAAATACATTTTTCTTTTTCCTAATAATCCTGATTTCTGCCATGAAAAACACGTTACAAACTTGACATTTAATAAAGTAATTTCTAATATATAACCTTCATGATCCAACAAAAAATTATCCCTCTCCCGAGCAGCCGATCACTGAAGATAAAAAAAAAAACACTACCACTTTCCGGGACAAGGATACGTTTTCCTCTAATTCAATAAAAAAGTGTGTGTGTAATCTCTCAGGGGAACATGAGGCACTGTAGCGCACTCTGTCTGACACCAGCAGCCAGACGACTATTTCTAAACCACAATAAATTAATTGTTCTCATCCCTCTGCCTTTTGTGTGCCTTCTTCGCATTTCTAGTATCTTCTAGCCCCTTCACGTCCGGCTTATTTTGAGGGCGGATCACATTTGTTCTACCTTTTGAAAATCCATGTTCATATTTTTCTCGTTTTGATTTACAAATACGCAAATGTAAACAAATCCACACTTTTAGTGGGCTCTGGTATAATATATGTTTACATCGTTTTTTCTGGTTAACCATTTTTTTGATACATTTACAATGCAATCTGCCATAAAAAGAACTACATGTTTTCTGCTGTATGGATCAGGTGGTGGCCTGACCAGATCAATAGCCAGGGGCCCCTAAGACTTTCAGACCTGGCCACACACTTGTCAGTTTGTCAATGCGGGTTTCTTTTTATCAGGTAGGCAACCCTGAAGGGAGGAAGATAGATTTTGAGTCAGTTTAATTACCACAAAGAAGACTTTATCTATGGGTAGTCTATCAGCAATTGCTTTTATGAAAGGGCGGTTACCTCAGTGCTTTCGAAAGTGGTGGCGCGACTGAAGCAATAAACAAGACCAAAGTACAATAATTCGCACAGGTCTGTGATGTCAGAAGTAGCAGAAAGACTCAGGGTTTGGGTCAAACATAATGTATAACAGGTAAATATATCGTTTGGCATTATCCTTCCCTCCTCTTTAAAAGATGAGAGACACCGTGAAGGGGTTCTGCTCCATACCTTACTTAACTTTGACGGCTCTGAGTCTTTTGAAAGACCCTGAAAGCACTTTCATGTAATCAAAGACAGTCCAAGCGGTCTGCTTTTTGATGAAGTTGTTTTTGTGGACGATTTTACTCAGCATCAGCATAAACTCCTCATTGTGCATCACACGAGCAACAATGCACACCCCATAGGAAATGTGCAAATGGCAGCTGGCTCCATCCAATTTGCAAGAAAGAAAGAATTTAAAAAATATATATTCTTCTTTCAGGTAAGCCTGTTACTTTCTAATAATCTTCATTGCCCAGAGCCATAGTCATCTTAGTCTCAGTCCTTACTATATGAGGAGTGAAGTGATGAGGACGGATAAAGGGGTAATGTGATCCCATGTACTGTGATCTCATTAGTTAATCTTCATTACCACTTATTCTCTGCTCCTCATGAGCAGGGGTGGCTCCTCCACTAGGGCAGAGGAGCGTCGCCACACTGCTTTCTCGCAGTGCGAGAAGCAGAAACATAAAATGATAATAACTTTCAGTTATTACCATTTTAAGTTTGGTTGCGGGCAGGTGGTGGGCTGGGCTGCTCTGAGAGCAGGCAGGGGAGGAGTGGTGTGCCTGCCCACTCCAGAGTGTGCAAAGACTGTTTGGTTGGCCCCACTGGGCCACCCAAACCAGTCATGCGCACTCTGCCTTTCTCCATTTAGGCTGCACTGCAGCCTGCATGGAGAAGATGGCCTCCCCATAAACCGCTCGCTGGGCGGCGTCCTGACCAATCACAACGTTGCTTGTAGCAATGTGATTGGCTTAGGGGAGGGAGCCTGGCTGCCTGCTTCTTGTTCCTGTGAGCAGGAGGGCAGAAGCAGAGAAGACGCGGGACCCGGCTGGCGACAAGGTAGTTTCAATTATTAAAAAAAAAGATTAATTAACCCCTGCATGACCTCCCCGCTCGGCCCCCCGCTCCGCCACCTGCAAGCCATGCCGGCCGCGACTGCTCATGAGTGTATACCAAAGCCCCTACAATTGAACTCCAACAATACAATCTATCCATCAAACAAGATGTATTTACTGTAACCAAGTTTGTCTCAATGACTTCATTGCAGCTTGCAAAACAACAGAAGCAAAACAGAATCATATTTGATTAAACCTAGTCGATAGTGCATAATAAACGTGTTTGGTATGTGTCATGTGGCCACTCTGAATATTTCCTGTAATGAATTACCATGGACCTCCTGGTACGGAGTTAATTATGCTCTTGTTGAGTGACGATTCACATTTTTGGCACTTTATGATCTGCTGATAGATATTCTAGTAATGTAGCCTGTCCAACATATCTACATAAGGTAGCTGTTGTTACTTTTCTACTCCTATTTGCTGCAACAAATGAAACAAAAAGTGCATTTGAAGAACAAAACTCCTCTGCATTTTTCCAGCGCAGCCTTTTATATATCTAAATACCACAGGGCACCACTCCAGAACTCAGGTTCTGTGTGGACTACCGAGGACTCAATACCATGACTAAGAATGTTGCACACTCTGTTCAGCGAGCTGATGAGCTCATAGACAGACTGGGTGCTGCTAAGTTTTGCAGCACTTTTGATCTCCCACCATGGTACTGGCAGATTGCTCTCATTGAGGGGTCAAATGAGAGGTCTGAATGATGCAGCTTGGCTTAAAGAATGATCCTGCCACCTTTCAGAGGATGGTCAATAGCTAGGAAGGAGGCAGTCTGTGCAGCCATCTTCAGTTTCTTTTTTTTTTCTTTTTTTTTTAATGGAAAGGTGCCTTTCGTGCTCCGTTCCGGGCCATCTTTGGTCCCGGACGGCTCTTGCCTCCTGTGGGAGCCGGCAAAGTTTTTTTACACCCAGGGAGTTGCTGACATGCAGCTCCCTGCATGTAAAAAGCAAAGTGTGCTCTGCTTTGAACAAGTGAGAGCAAAATGCAAAGTGTGCTCCGCTTTGAACAAGCGAGAGCAAAGTGCTCTCGCTTTTTCAAAGCGGAGCACAGTTGTTTGCTATGGGATGGTGGGAGAACGGCTCCCTCCATCCCATAGAAAACTGTAATGTCCCAGGGGTGGGCACCCCGGGACATTGCTTCAACCGGCCATGGGGGGTGGTGATCCCCACCACCATTTACAGCTCCAGGAGAGGGGCCACGCAGCCCCCCTCCCATCTTAAAAATGACCCGGGGAGGTGGTGTTCCCCGGGGCAGCGGCGGGCACGTGGCCCCCACATTTACATATAGTATCCCCGGGCAGGTGGAGGTCCCAGGGCTGGGTAGGGGTCCAGGAACAGGAAAAGGAGGATATGGATCCATACCTTCCTGAAGTGGAACCACCTGAGGCTGAACTGGAGCCTGCGGAGCCAGGGCCGGCGTCCGCACAGGCGAAGCCACACGGCTTGGAGACAACTCCCTGGGTGTCAGAGACATAGCAGGAGCCGGAGATCCTCCATGCGACGAAGAGCCCTTCGACGCCGCCGACCCTGGAACCAGAGATGGAACCAGCGTCACCCGTGGAGATGGAGTCGGAGAAGGAGAAACAAAGTCCTTTCTTCGAAGTCGCTTAGCTGGAGAAGGCGACCTTTACCTCGAAGCCCTGTCCTTCGACAAACGGTGCCGAGAGCCATGTCTCCTCTTAGACTTCTTATGTTTTTTCGATTTCGAAGTATGAAAAGATGACGACTTTGCTCTTTTACGACCCCTCTTCTCCTTTTTGGCTTTGGCCACAAACAGCTTAGCCTCGCGCTCCTTAACGGCCTTTGGATTAATTTTCCTGCAGCTTCGGCATTCTTCAACGTTGTGATCCGACAATAAGCACCGAAGACAATCTTCATGCGGGTCAGTGATTGACATGTGACCGCCGCACTCCCTGCAGGGCTTAAACCCAGTCTTCCTAGAAGTAGCCATTGTAAATCCTCGAGGATACAAAGTTTTCTCTAAAGAAAATGGAGAGCCCCTAGAAAAACCGTTAAACGTCTACGGTGCGGAAAAATGGAAACTGATGTCATCACGCCAACGAGGTCCTTTTATGGCTCCGGTGACGTCATGTGGAGCCGCGAGCAGAGCCGTAGCATTATGACATCCTCGTCGACGTGGCAGAGCTAGGAAAGAATTTCAGCGGAATGCTGGAGCAGGGGGTATTCATAAGGTGAGGAATCCATAGGCAGAAGTATTCATCAGAAATAAATCCTACAGTCAGTATGTGCAGACAGCAAGAATTGCTTTCTTTATTTTATTGTATATTGTCTTTAATAACAACAGTCAGTTGTTTAGAGTTAGTAAATACTGAGTTATCCCACTTGGGAATTTAGGATGCCTATCTATCTCAATTTGTGCTTAAGAGTCCACTCATAAGGAATATCAGTGGTGCTCAGGAATGCCTGCAGCTTATTTTGGATTAATCAAATGAATTACGTCACTTACGGGTTTCAGTGTGCAAAGTTTTAACACTCTTAGGGCCTCATGTAGGTACCTCAATACCGGTCGGTAACGGCCGAAAATCGGTAAATATCCCGTTACCGACCGGTATTGAGGCACTTGAGATGTAGGTGGCTGATTTCTGGATTCGGTATTTACCGAATCGGAATTTTAAGAAATCGGTAAAATACCAATTCGGTAAATACCGAATCCAGACATGCAATGTAGGGGGCACTCAAGTGAGTGCATTATTGGTGTCTGGATTCGTTATTTACCACCAACTACAAGTTGATGGTAAATGACGAATACCTTACAAAAAGCATTTTTGTGCTATTTGTAAAGTGCCATGTGGCAGACATACATGCCCTTAGGGCATGTATGTGCGCCACATGTGCACACATGCACGAATCAGGGGTGCAACAGGGTGTCAATGTGACACCCTGCCACCCATGATAATGCCTCCCCTATTACCGATTTGGTATTTACCGAATCGGTAATAGTAACTGGCTTCCCATTCAATCCTATGGGCCTCCAGGCCCATAGGAATGAATGGGAAGGGATGCATTATTACCGATTCGGTAAATACCGATTCATAAATACCGATATTTACCGAATCGGTAATAATTACCGATTTTTTACCTACATACTATTTACCGATTCATAAATACCGAATCGGTAAAATTCGGTATTTAGGAATCGGTAAATAGTATGTTACCTACATGAGGCCCTTAGTGCTTTTGTATTTACTGTTATATGAATCACTGTGATCATGATTATTGGAATACAATGGATGATGAGGTTGTTTCAACAACCCCTTTTATCTTATGTATGACATGCATATACGCATAACTAGACTTTTTTGGTTTATTTTTATTTGTAGTCCTACGTTTATGTTCACAAGAAAAATGTATGAGTGTATTTAAATGGAAGGTACGATAACATCATTAATTGTGAGCAAGGCTCGAATGAGCAGAAATGCATTGATCTCTGCCTTTGCAGATATACCACACCACTCTACTACTTGAGTGACGATCTCTTCTTTGGAGAATTCAATATATGGTAAACTTTCTCGGTGTGGAAGTCTTCATTAAAAATGAGAAGATAGAGACTCGATTACACCGCAAGCTCACTGCAGGCAATAGCGTCTTACATTCCTCAAGCAGCCATCGTCAACACCTTATCCGTAGTATTCCGTATGGGGAAATGTTGAGGCTCAGACGCATATGCAGCAGTGAAATTGATTTAAAAGTGGCCAAATCTGAAAGGAAAACTAGATTCATTGCCCGAGGATACACAAACCAAGTCATTGATGGTGCCATCATGAAAGCTAACCACGCATCGAGACAAGACCTTCTAGTTGAAACAACAGCATAGACCAATGTAACAACTACTGATGCACAAACAAGACTGATATTAACATACAGTAGACAACATAGTAGTTTACTTAAAAGTAAGAACTGGTCAGTGGTACAAAGTGACCCAATAATAGGCAAACTGCTACCCAAGAAACCATGTATAACCTTCAGAAAATCTAAATCCATGAAAGATGCTTTAGTCAGCAGCTGTCCTGAAATCAAACCCACCTCGAATTGGTTAACCACCCGTAAGGGATTTAAGAAATGTAACAGTTGTCGGGCCTGTAAATATGGTATGTATAGGGCCACCTACACAACACCTTTCAGTGAGAAACAGATTAAAATCACAAAATTTCTCACTTGTCGGACAGAGTTTGTGATTTATGTGTTGGAATGCTCTTGTGGGCTGCAGTATGTGGGTAGCACCAAGCTGCAGGCCCACAAGAGGATTTTGCAGCACATGAGAGCAATTACAAACTCTGATCCCTCTTATCCGGTAGCCCGACATTTCAGAGAGAGCCATGAAAACAATCTTGACCATCTGAAATATTTCGTAATAGACAGCATCCCTATACTGAGAAGAGGTGGCAATCGTGAATCCAAGCTACGCAAACTAGAAACCAGATATATTGTAGAGTTGGACACAAAGGCACCAAACTGACACAATTCTAGTGAAGAGATTTTTACCCACCTGTAAATATAGCTTACAATCAGTGAATAGTGCAGGGAACGTTTAACAAGATGTAATAACCTCTACCTCTCGTTCCTGTCCCCACCGTGCATTAAATTTAAAACTTATTTCAGTCTTTTTCTAAAGTTATCTTTCCCTATATCTTCCACCTTTTCATTTCCATATAATTTTCCCTTTGTTTTCAACATTTTACCATCTTTTTCTATTTTCTTGCTTTGCCTTTTCCTCTTTCTAGGATTTGTGCACCCTATTTTTCTCACTAGGTCCGCCCATCAGCATCAAGCATTATGCTTACTATATGAGATGATTTTAACCATTGTAAATGTTTCTTTCATGCGCACTTAGTCACTTTAATGAACAACTAGGGTAGCACTAGAGCACTTTTATTCACTTTGCACTTTAGTAGACAGCAGGACAACCATATCCATAGTTATGCCCACTTGGGCTAAGTTAGGTGCAATTCAAAATATTGAAACCAATAAATCAGCACCAATATAGGGTTTGTAACTTACATTGTTGTTACAATCAATTAATTAGATAAAGGCAGCTAAAAATGCATTTCACTAAGAATAAATGGTAGAAATGTGTAACATATATGATGCAACATGGTGTTGTAATAGCATGACATATTTTATCATTGTATGCATCTCAGTCAGTGTTTTTTTCTATAATTTTACATATGTATTGAAATATATGTGATTTTATATTTTAATATACTGTTTTACCATGTATTTTATCTATTTATTGCTGATTTTGCACAAATGGAAACATATCAAATGCAAAGTATTTTCTTTCTGTCAATTGTGTCACGTGTTCCAGCACTTGAATGACCTCACAAGCGCGTCATATGATGAAGGTCTTTCGGGCCGAAACGCGTTGTTGCAGTCATGGTGGTTTGAAGGCAACAAAATCAAATAAAAAAGTTCCAAGCACCAAATTTGGGTTCATGGGTTCACATCCATTTCTTTCCCGTGGAAGGGAAACCTAAAAGGCACGGTGAATGTTACATGTCACAAACAGTGAGAAAGGGCTAACGTGCTCACTCAAGTAGATGCTTCATTTTTAAAGAGGTTTTTGTAAATAAATGTTCAATAACTCTTTATTTAATAGGTTTTAATGTTTTTTTGTTGCCGGAATTTTTGAGTCAGTTGCTGATCACAGTTTTTTCATTTTTTGGGACAACCTCACCCACAATCCATTTAGTCAAATTATTAAGCTCTGGTTAGTCCTTTCATTTTTTCGTTTTTAAACCACACTGGTGATATCTTATTCACGACAAAACAATCACACTGCAATCCTGTTGCAGCCTTTTAAAAGGAATACATTCCATGTAGTAATATTTCAAGGTGATGTTCATCCTCATGTTATAAAACAAATCCATTGTAACAGGTACCTGCTCGTAATGAGATCTTTGCTCCTTCATCATGTCAGGGTTAATTAACCCAGGCAAACTCTGGCTGCTTCTGCAAAGAGCTCCAAAATCTTTAGCAGGCTGGCATCCCGCTCCACAAGTGACAGAAAGCCACCTGGGCATGCAGTGGCCCAAACTTAGCCAGAACCTCGAGGAAATACACAGGCAGCCGGCGGGCGTCCGAAAACATGAACTTCATGACCTCAAATGATAACTCCACTCCATTTTGTTTCTCGGCTTGAAAATAGCAGACAGCACATATCCGGTCTGGTTTCCACATGTATTGTATTTTATCATTTCTAGCAAACAAAGTGCTCAGTGCTGAATACCACAGGCTGACAAGTTTCGTCAAAAGCCTTCTACTGGGCCATCGAGATTCAGTGTACGGAGCGTCCATTTAAAGGGAATCTTCCCTCCATTTTTCACCATCACCCACTTAAAATAAACAAACTTTTTCACAATTTTCTGTTTTGGTAAAGTACCTTAAGTCAGAAATTGCATATTTTGGAATACAAAAAAATAATTGTTCAATGCAATTTGTTTTCCAAATTCATTGCAATGAACATTGTTTCTATATTACACTTTCAATATTTTTTCTCTTTTATTTTTTTATTATTATTTTTATTTATTCTTTTTTTCTGGGTAAAGTACCCAATCCCAAATAGATGTCAGGAGACGAAAACCTCTAATTTATCTAGCCACAATTTCAAAGCAGCCCAAGAGAAAATCTATGTTGTGTATACAATTCCTATTCAATAGCTTTCAAAACATCGGTTTAACCAACACTATTCAGAAGTGAATCCTCCACTGTTGTGCAAAGTTGCAAACAATCTACAAATAAACGGTGTTAACAAGTGCAAAATAGTGCTAGAAAGTGCTATTAAGTGCTGAAAAGTGCTAAAGAGTGCAAAATAGGCATAGGAGTAGAGGAGGAAATTATTATTGAAAACCCCTATGAGGCATTTGTGCAAAAAGATGCAAAAGGATCTCAATAAATAAGAGTATAATTCTATATTAGACAATACCTCTACAACAATGCTGTCAACAGATCTTCAAGTTGGGAAAATTCTTATAAATAATCATCATCATTTGAATTAAAAATATAAATAATTAAAATCAGCTCCAAATCCCTTATATTCAATATGATTAAAAAAATTCAGAGGTAGTGTTTAAGATTCATTATCACATATCTAAAAAGAAGTAGATCCGACATGGTGGAAGCAACCCATAAAGATGTATTCAAGATGTCCATATTGGGATCCATCATGATGCAATTAGAGGTGTACGTGGAGTTCCGCATCTGTATTTATACCCCAAGGATCTCTGGGCCCGATTCACAGAACTAACTTAAGACAAAATCCTAAACTTACTACCATTTTCGTATTCACAGAAGGCACTTACTCATTTTGGTATTCACAGAAGACACTTACTCACTTCGGTATTCACACAAGTTAGGAGTCCTAACTTTAGGACTCCTAAATGCCTTCTGTGAATACCGAAAGTCTTAAAATTAGGATTTTTCTCAGTTTAGGAGTCCTAAAGTTAGGACTCCTAACTTTACTACTACTAAACTCAGAAAAATCCTAATTTTAAGGCTTTCGGTATGCACAGAAGGCATTTAGGAGTCCTAAAGTTAGGAGTCCTAAGTTTACTACTACTAAATTGAGAAAAATCCTAATTTTAAGACTTTCGGTATTCAGAGAAGGCATTTAGGAGTCCTAAAGTTAGGAGTCCTAACTATACTACTACTAAACTGCGAAAAATCCTAATTTTAAGACTTTCGGTATTCACAGAAGGCATTTAGGAGTCCTAAACTTAGGACTCCTAACTTCGGTGAATACCGAAATGAGTAAGTGCCTTCTGTGAATACCAAAATGAGTAAGTGCCTTCTGTGAATACCAAAATGGTAGTAAGTTTAGGATTTTGTCTTAAGTTAGCTCTGTGAATCGGGCCCTCAGTTCCTATGGTAAGTATCCATTTGAATTCCCATCTTCTTAGCGCCACTTCTCGATCTCTGCCTCTGGGTTTAATATCTATATGCGGTATTCCATAGTAGAACAGTGTCCCTCTATCTCCTCTGTGTTCTTCTCAGATGTTTTATTCGACCACATTGTTGTAGTCCTTATTGGTAATTGCTCTTAAATGTTGTAAAGAAGGAGTTTTAATGTGTTCACTGTGCTACCAATATATTTTTTGCCACACCGCATTCTAAAACATTCACTACATGTGTTTTCTCACAGTGGATTCATTCTTTGATGTTCCTCAAGCTTCCATACAACATTTTGAATGATGTGGTGTTCCGCCCTATTTGATAAGCTCTGCATTTTTTACATCTGTAGAAACCTGTTTTTTATCCAATTTTTGATTCACTTCTATAACTTACAAAATGGCTCTGTACCAGTATGTCTCCTAGTGAGGCTGTCTATAGGTGTTCTTAGGATCATTTGAGATCATATCTATCAGATCTTCAACTTTTGGAAGTATATACCAGTAGATGTTCAATTTTTTTTGATTTCAACATCTGCTTGATTAAAATCCATTATGTATCTTATGATGTTTTCTCCTTCAGATCTTTTTGGAAATTTTCAGAAGCAATAATTCATCTCTTTCTTATTTTTCCTCTCGTTAAGGCATCTTTAAGTACGCTGGTTGGATATCCTCAACTTTTGAATCTTTGAAATAGTTTTTGTCCTTGTGATTCAAGTTCCTCAACTTCAGAACAGTTTCTTCCAGCTCTTAAAACTCTCCTTATGGAATACTTCATTTTAAAGCTTTTAGTTTTGCACTATTTGCAAATAAAATGCTATTGCATCTTGTTGGTTTTCGATGTAGTTTAGTGCACAATTTTGCTTTTTCCACATAAACTTCAGTATCTAAAAAACTGATTTTAACATTGCTGATTTCATAACTAATTTGCAACTTCTGAGGGTTGTTGTTAACTGATCTAAAAAAAGATTATCAATTCCTCCTCACCTCCTTCTCATATTAAAAACAGGGCATCAACGAAGCCGACCCATAAAATAACTTTTTCAGAACTTCATTATTCTTGTCTGTCCATATAGTTTCTGATTCCAAATGCCCCGTCATTAGATTGGCATATGGAACAGGTCGGCACAGTGCTCCTCATGGAAATCGGACTGCTAAACGTGACACTACTCACCAGAGAATGAAATAGAAGCACAAAATCAAATGAAGACTCGAACTTACTTAAAGAATATTGTTGCTCGCATTTTGGACTTCAAGCCCCAGAAATCACCAGTTGACCTTGCACTCAGCTACGCTCACCTGGGGGGGTTTGTCTTAATAAAAGAGCCGGTAAAGAGTAAATGCAAGCTTCGAGTTTCATTTGAGCAGCCCAGGAAGAAGATGTTTATACATCGAACGCGTTGACAGTATTAATTAAGTGAAACGTGAATGCAGTCCGGAGCAAAGAGCTGGATAGCATGGCACTGTCGAGTGCTTCCCTAAAGCTGAGGGCAATTTGGTGAATAATATATATGTATATATGTATATATGTATATATATATATATATATATATATATATATATATATATATATATATATATATGTATATATATATATATATATATATATATATATATATATATTACCTACTGGCGGTCGCCAGTAGGTAGTTATAGTTAGGACCACGTTTCCATAGGAAAACCTCAACATTCTATTTTGAATAACTTTGGCGCCGGTTGACGAATCCTCGCGAATTTCTCAAAATAGGTGGGGCGCTACGCTCCGCTCCTACCCTGAAAGTCTCGGGGGGATCCGTCAAGCGGGGGCTGAGATAAAAGGGGGGTCCCCAAACGCGTTTTTCCCATGCATTTTTCCATAGGACCTTTAGAACGAGCTACAGCCCGAACGGCTGAACAGAATTACTCAAAATTTGGCAGAGAGGTAGTCCCTAGGTCAAGGAAGTGCCTTTTGTAGGTTTGGTGTAAATCTGTTCAGTAGATTCTGAGAAAATAGCCTTTAAATCAATATATATATCTGAGCCCGCTTACGGTACGCTTACCGTACGCTTACGGTAAGCGTACGGTGGCGTGCGCGAGCGCGATTCTGATTGGCTCTTAGATCTTAGTAAACATTCGAATCGGTCGAAACCAGGAAGCGGCGGCCGCCATTTTGTGTATTTCACTCTGAAAAAAAAGAGTGAAAACAAGGAAAGGGGGCAATGAGGAGAGTTACAGACCCCCTAACATTTGTAAGGGGGTCAAAGAAGGACAGAAAAGTACAAAAAAAACATTTATTGATTTTAAAAAAAATCACGGGGTACGCGTACGGTAAGCTTACGGTAAGCGTACGGTAAAAAAAAATAAAAATAAATAAATGAAAAGCAGATTTAAGAGTTTAGATATTAGGGAGCTCTAAAAAGAGCTGTTGTGTTTATGAAGTCATTTTTTTAGTGGTACCTACAAGTAAGTACCGATGCAGAGTCTAAGGTTCAAGAGGAAGACTCTGTTCCCTTCATCATTGAAGTGCACACCATCTCCTCTATAAATGTCTTGCATGTCATAACGCAAGTTGTTGTGGTAAATGGCACCCATACCATAGTCACGGAGGAAAGCAGAAACAGATTTGTTGATGTGCTTTCTTGCTTTGTCATCGCACCGCGTGCCCACCGTGCGTGCACGGCACTAACTGCGTAAAGTGGGCGCGCGGTGCGCGAAGCGCACCGCGTGCTCACTGTGCGCGCACGGTGCGCGAAGCGCACCGTGCGCGCACGGAACGAACTGCGTTAAGTGGGCGCGCACGCCACGAATGGCGTAAAGTAACTTAGCATTTAAAAAAACGTACAAATTCACTGAAAAAACCATAGGTTTCACACACGTTATAGTTAGGAATTAGCATTTAAAAAACCTTGCAAATTCACTGAAAAAACCATAGGTTTCACACATGTTATAGTTAGCGGAAATTTTACTGATAAAAAACCAATGAAATTCCCCCGTTATAGTTAGTGCAGGCATCTATAACTCACGCGACCGCAATCTTCTGCTGATGACATATGTGTCTTTATGAAAAAAAAATATTTGTAATATATGTATAGCTAAAAATGTATGGAAGAAGACATGGGCAAATAAGTGTCTAAATACAGTATTAGCATCAGCAGAGGATTGCGGTCGCGTGAGTTATAGTTGCCTGCACTAACTATAACGGGGGAATTTCATTGGTTTTTTATCAGTAAAATTTCCGCTAACTATAACATGTGTGAAACCTATGGTTTTTTCAGTGAATATATATATATATATATATATATATATATATATATATATATACATATATATATATTATCTACTGGCGGTCGCCAGTAGATATTTATAGTTAGGACCGAGTTCCCATAGGAAATCTGAAAATTCTATTTTGAATAACTTTGGCGGCAGTTGACTTATGTTCGTGAAATTTTCAAAACTAATGGGGCGCTCCGCTCAGCTCCTACCCTGAAAGTCTCGGGGTGATTCGTCAAGCGGGGGCTGAGAAAAAAGGGGGGTCCCAAAACACGTTTTCCCCATGCATTTTCCCATAGGACCTTTAGTCGAAGGTACAGCCCGAACGGCTGAACAGAATTACTTGAAATTTGGCAAAGAGGTAGTCCTCAGGTCAGGCATGTGCCTTTTGCATATATGGTGTAAATCCGTTCAGTAGTTCCTGAGAAAATCAAAAGTAAAATCATATACATATCTGGGCGGAGCCTAACCACACATCTCATTGTGAGATCTGATTGGCTGTCAGCACTTCATCCAAGAAGTGTTGGCAGCCATCTTGGGACCAATATACATGGTAGCACCTCATTAAAACGCATTGTAGTTAATAGAAGGTTTTAAGACTTTAGTTACATTATAAATCATTTGTTGATGGTACCATACTCATTTTAGGAATCGTGGTATGTTCTAAGCAGGTGATTTTACCATGTGAAAAAGCCTTCTGCTGGGATATCATGAATCATCTTTGAGAGAAAACTATTTTCACATGCTTTTCCCACAGAGGTTTGGAAGGTGATCTATAAGCTAAACTGAGAGCATATTTTCTGTAAATTCACATTATCTTTCTCAGTCATGTGAGAATGAAGTCTGACATTACCAGTAAAACATGTACATCCAACAAGGGCAGAGACTGTCAGTTGATTCCTTTGTGTTCTACTGCAGCTTCCCAGAGTGTTCCAAAGAACAGCTAGAGCGTTAACAGTCTTACTTATGACAAAGGTATGGCACACCTGAAGCCATCTTGATTGGAATAAAGTGGTAACATTTAAAACATTTAATTTAAAAAGGAACAAAATGAGAGGGTTCATTTTGCCATAGAATGTATGATTAGTGCAGCAGAAAGAAAAATTAGGGCACATTTTGAGTGACTTCTCAAATCCTCTTCTATTTCATTAAAGAATTCTGACATGCAGACTGAAACATGCACTTTGAATACCAGCAGCAGACTTCCCTGGTGAGCAGTAGCTTTGCTACAGTGATCTAATGAGGAACTAGAGTGCTACCATTCAGAATTTATGGCAAATGTGTCACATCTGAATGCCTTCTTGATGGAACCAAAGTAAACAAGCATTGAAAATGCAATAGGTCTCGCCCTCGTTTAAGTTAAAGCAATTCTGTTTGTAATTAGGTGGCTTTTTAGCTTTGCTTTTATCAGTGTTTTTCAAAATTTCATGTACATAACATGCATATATGTATATGTATGCATGCATTTATATTTGTATTTATATAGATATGCAGATTATACATATGTTTATATATGTATGTATATATATATACACACATACATATATATAAATGCATATGCATATATGTGCATATGTGTGCGTGTAGAGAGAAGTAGAGAGGTAGAGGTGTAGAGGTAGAGACGTAGAGGTAGAGAGGTAGAGGTAGAGAGGTAGAGAGTAGTAGAGAGAGAGGTAGAGAAAGGTAGAGAGGTAGAGAGTAGAGGATGAGTAATAGAGAGTAGAGCGAGAGTAGTAGAGAGTAGTAGAGAGAGTAGCAGAGAGTGAGTAGGAGAGAGTAGTAGAGTAAGTAGTAGAGAGTGAGTAGTAGAGAGTGAGAAGTAGAGAGTAGTAGAGAGTAGTAGAGAGTGAGTAGTAGAGGGAGTAGTAGAGAGTAGTAGAGAGTGAGTAGTAGAGAGTGAGTATTAGAGAGTGAGTATTAGAGAGTGAGTAGTAGAGAGTAGTAGAGAGTGAGTAGTGGAGACTGAGTAGCAGAGAGAGAGTAGTAGAGAATGTGTAGTAGAGAATGAGTAGTAGAGTGAGTAGTAGAGAGTAGTAGGGAGAGTAGTAGAGAGTGAGTAATAGAGAGTAGTAGAGAGTGAGTAGTATAGAGTAGTAGAGAGTAGTAGAGAGAGAGTAGTACAGAGTGAGTAGTAGAGAGTGAGTAGTAGAGAGTGAGTAGTAGAGAGAGAGTAGTAGAGAGAGAGTAGTAGAGAGTAGTACAGAGTGAGTAGTAGATAGTAGTACAGAGTGAGTAGTAGAGAGTGATTAGTAGAGAGTAGTGGAGTAGTAGAGAGTGAGTAGTAGATAGTAGTAGAGAGTGAGTATTAGAGTGAGTAGTAGGGAGTAGTAGAGAGTGAGTAGTAGAGTGAGTAGTAGAGTGAGTAGTAGAGAGCAAGTAGTAGAGAGTGTGTAGTAGAGAGAGAGTAGTAGAGAGTAGTAGAGAGTGAGTAGTAGAGAGTGAGTAGTAGAGAGAGTAGTAGAGAGTAGTAGAGTAGTAGAGAGTGAGTAGTAGAGAGTAGTAGAGAGTGAGTAGCAGAGAGAGTAGTAGAGAGTGAGTGGTAGAGAGTAGTAGAGTGAGTAGTGGAGAGTAGTAGAGAGTGAGTAGTAGAGAGAGTAGTAGAGTGAGTAGTTGAGAGTGAGTAGTAGAGAGTGAGTAGTAGAGAGTACTAGAGAGTAGTAGAGTAGTAGAGAGTGAGTAGTAGAGAGTGAGTAGTAGAGAGTAGTAGAGTGAGTAGTAGAGAGGGACTAGTAGAGAGAGAGTAGTAGAGAGTTGTAGAGAGTGAGTAGTAGAGTAGTAGAGAGTGAGTGGTAGAGAGTAGTAGAGAGTGAGTAGTAGAGAGTGAGTAGTAGAGAGTGAGTAGTAGAGAGTAGTAGTAGAGAGTAGTAGAGTACTAGAGAGTAGTAGAAAGTGAGTAGTAGAGAGTGAGTAGTAGAAAGTAGTAGCGAGTGAGTAGTAGAGAGTGAGCAGTTTAATTTAAAAGGAACACAATGAGGAGGTTCATTTTGCCATAGAAATTATGATTAGTGAGGAAAAAAGAAAAATTAGGGCACATTTTGAGTGACTTCTCAAATCCTCTTCTATTTCATTAAAAAATTCTGCCATGCAGACTGAAACATGCACTTTCAATACCAGCAGCAGACTTCCCTGGTGAGCATTAGCTTTACTACAGTGATCTAATGAGCAACTAGAGTGCTACCATTCAGAATTTATGGAAAATGTGTGACACATCTGAATGCCTTCTTGATGGAATCCAAGTAAACAAGCATTGAAAATGCAATAGGTCTCACCCTCGTTTAAGTTAAAGCAATTCTGTTTGTAATTAGGTGGCTTTTTAGCTTTGCTTGTATTAGAGTTTTTTCAAACTTTCATATACATACCATGCATATGTATGCATATATGTATATGTTTGCATGGATTTATATTTATATAGATATGCAGATTATATTTATATGTTTATATATGTATATATATATATACACATACATATATATATAAATGCATATGCATATATATGCATATATATGCATATATATATGTGCATATGTGTGCATGTACAGAGAGGTAGAGAGGTAGAGGTGTATAGGTAGAGGTGTAGAGGTGGAGAGGTAGAGGTAGAGAGGTAGAGAGTAGTAGAGAGAGAGGTAGAGAGGTAGAGAGTAGAGAGCGAGTAATAGAGAGTAGAGAGTGAGTAGTAGAGAGTAGTAGAGAAAGTATCAGAGAGTGAGTAGTAGAGAGTAGTAGAGAAAGTATCAGAGAGTGAGTAGTAGAGAATAGTAGAGTGAGTAGTAGAGAGTGAGTAGTAGAGAGTGAGTATTAGAGAGTGAGTAGTTGAGAGTAGTAGAGAGTGAGTAGTAGGGTGAGTAGTAGAAAGTAGTAGAGAGTAGTAGAGAGTGAGTAGTAGAGAGTAGTAGAGAGTGAGAAGTAGAGAGTGAGTAGTAGAGAGTGGTAGAGAGTGAGTAGCAGAGTGAGTAGTAGAGAGTAGTAGAGAGAGAGTAGTAGAGAGTGAGTAGTAGAGAGTGAGTAGTAGAGAGTGGTAGAGAGAGTAGTAGAGAGTGAGTAGTAGAGAGTGAGTAGTAGAGAGAGAGTAGTAGAGAGTAGTAGAATAGTAGAGCGTGAGTAGTAGAGAGTGAGTAGTAGAGAGTGAGTAGTAGAGAGTAGTGGAGTAGTAGAGAGTGAGTAGTAGAGAGTAGTAGAGCGTGTGTATTAGAGTGAGTACTAGAGAGTAGTAGAGAGCGAGTAGCAGAGAGCAAGTAGTAGAGAGTGTGTAGTAGAGAGTGAGTAATAGAGAGTGAGTAGTAGAGAGAGTAGTAGAGAGTGAGAAGTAGAGAGAGTAGTAGAGTAGTAGAGAGTGAGTAGTAGAGTAAGTAGTAGAGAGTAGTTGAGAGCGAGTAGTAGAGAATCAGTACTGGAGAGTGAGCAGTAGAGAGTAGTAGAGAGTGAGTAGTAGAGAGTGAGTAGTACAGAGTGAGTAGTAGAGAGTAGTACAGAGTGAGTAGTATAGAGTAGTAGAGTGAGTAGTAGGGAGTGAGTAGTAGAGAGAGAGTAGTAGAGAGTGAGTAGTAGAGTAGTAGAGAGTGAGTGGTAGAGAGTAGGAGAGAGTAGTAGAGTGAGTAGTAGAGAATAGTAGAGAGTGAGTAGTAGAGCGAGTAGTAGAGAGTAGTAGAGTAGTAGAGAGTGAGTAGTAGAGAGTGAGTAGCAGAGAGAGTAGTAGAGAGTAGTAGAGAGTGAGTAGTAGAGAGTGAGTAGTAGAGAGTAGTAGAGAGCGAGTAGTAGAGAGTGAGTAGTGGAGAGTGAGTAGTAAAGAGCGAGTAGTAGAGAGTGAGTAGTAGAGAGTGAATAGTAGAGAGTGAGTAGTAGAGAGAGAGTAGTAGAGAGTGAGTAGTAGAGAGTAGTAGAGTGAGTAGTAGAGAGTGAGTAGTAGAGAGTAGTAGAGAGTAGTAGAGAGAGAGTAGTAGAGAGTGAGTAGTAGAGAGAGAATAGTAGAGTAGTAGAGAGTGAGTGCTAGAGAGCAGCAGAGAGTAGTAGAGTGAGTAGTAGAGAGTAGTAGAGAGTGAGTAGTAGAGAGTGAATAGTAGAGAGTGAGTAGTAGAGAGAGTAGTAAAGAGTGTAGTAGAGAGTGAGTAGTAGAGAGTAGTAGCGAGTGAGTAGTAGAGAGTAGTAGAGAGTGAGTAGTAGAGTAGTAGAGAGTGAGTGGTAGAGAGTAGTAGAAAGTAGTAGAGTGAGTAGTAGAGAGTGAGTAGTAGAGAGTGAATAGTAGAGAGTAGTAGAGAGTGAGTAGTAGAGAGTAGTAGAGCGTGAGTAGTAGAGAGTGAGTAGTAGAGAGTGAGTAGTAGAGAGTAGTAGCGAGTGAGTAGTAGAGAGTGAGTAGTAGAGTAGTAGAGAGAGAGTAGTTGAGAGTGAGTAGTAGAGAGTGAGTAGTAGAGAGTAGTAGAGTAGTAGAGAGTGAGTAGTAGAGAGTAGTAGAGAGTGAGTAGTAGAGAGAGAGTAGTAGAGTAGTAGAGAGTCAGTAGTAGAGTAATAGAGAGTAGTCAGTCAGTGTCAGTCAATGTCAGTTAATGTCAGTCAGTCAGTGTCAGTCAGTCTGTCAGTGTCAGTCAATCAGTGTCAGTCAGTGTCAGTCAATCAGTGTCAGTCAGTCAGTGACAGTCAATCAGTGTCAGTCAGTGTCAGTCAGTGTCAATCAGTGTCAGTCAGTGTCAATCAGTCAGTGTCAGTCAGTCAGTGTCAATCAGTCAGTGTCAGCTAGAGCAGCTCTGCTGACCTGGTTGTCTGGCTCTAAAGCAGCTCTGCTGACCTGGTTCTCTCTCTCTAAAGCAGCTCTGCTGACCTGGTTTCTCTGGCTCTACAGAAGGTCTGCTGACCTGGTTCTCTGGCTCTAGAGCAGCTCTTCTGACCTAGTTCTTATGCTACAGAGCAGCTCTGCTGATCTAGTTCTCTGGCTCTACAACAGCTCTGCAGACCTGGTTCTCTGGCTCTAAAGCAGCTCCGTTGACCCAGTTCTATGGCTCTGAAGCAGTTCTGCTGACATGGTTCACTGGCTCTATAGAAGCTCTGCTGACCTGGTTCTCTCCCTCTAAAGCAGCTCTACTGACCTGGTTTCTCTGGCTCTGCAGCAGCTCTGCTGACCTGGTTCTCTGGCTCTAGAGCAGCTCTGTTGACCTGGTTCTTAGGCTCTAGACCAGCTCTACTGACCTGGTTCTCTGGCTCTAAAGCAGCTTTGCTGACCTGGTTCTATGGCTCTAAAGCAGCTCTGCTGATTTGGTTCTCTGGCTCTAGAGTAGCTCTGCTGACCTGGTTCTCTGGCTCTAAAGCAGCTCTGCTAACCTGGTTCATTTGAGATGTCATCAGTGATGTCACTGACCATGTCATGAATGATGCAATATGTGACATCATCAGCAGTGCATTGCGGGCGCGTGAGTTATAGTTAGCAGAACTAACTATAATGGAGGAATTTCTATGGTTTTGTACGAGTGAAATGGGCAGCTAACTATAACACCCCTGAAACCTATGTTTTTTTTTCTGTGAATATATATATATATACATACATATATATATATATATATATATATATATATATATATATATATATATATATATATATATATATATATATATATATATATATATATATATATTACCTACTGGCGGTTGCCAGTAGGTAGTTATAGTTAGGACCACGTTTCCATAGGAAATCCGCAACATTCTATTTTGAATAACTTTGGCGCCGGTTGACGAATCCTCGCGAAGTTTTCAAAATAGGTGGGGCGCTACGCTCCGCTCCTACCCTGAAAGTCTCGGGGGGATTCGTCAAGCGGGGGCTGAGATAAAAGGGGGGTCCCAAAACGCGTTTTTCCCATGCATTTTTCCATAGGACCTTTAGACACAGCTACAGCCCGACCGGCTGAACAGAATTACTTGAAATTTGGCAGAGAGGTAGTCCTCAGGTCAAGGAAGTGCCTTTTGTAGGTTTGGTGTAAATCTGTTCAGTAGATTCTGAGAAAATAGCCTTTAAATCAATATATATATCTGAGCCAGCGTACGGTGCGCTTACGGTGCGCTTACCGTACGCGTACGGTGGCGTGCGCGAGCGCGATTCTGATTGGCCCTTAGATCTTAGTAAACATTCGAATAGGTCGAAACCAGGAAGCGGCGGCCGCCATTTTCTCTCTCGCACTCTGACAGGGGGTTGAAAAACAAAGTGCAAATCATGTAAAGGGGCTGTTTACACAGCTCCCAATCACCTAGCCATGTCGAGGGAGTCCCCAACGATCCCCCAAGTGAAAAAAGGCAATTTTAATTTTTTCGAAAATTTCGCCGATTACGCTTACCGTACGCGTACGGTAAGAAATAATAATAAAAAAAAAAAATATCCACATTCTCCCCACCCCGTGTGCAAAAGGTGCCCGAAGTGCACCTTTTGTGCATGGCTCATCAGAGATGAACAAAACCTATATTTTACCTGTCACAACGATGCTCATCATATGACCTCCATGTGCGCACGGTGCGCGAAGCGCATCGTGCGTTCATGGCCCATCTAGCGTAACGTGGGCACGCGGTGCGCGAAGCGCACCGCGTGCTTACTGTGCGCGCACGGTGCGCGCACGGAACGAACTGCGTTAAGTGGGCGCGCACGCCACAAATGGCGTAAAGTAACTTAGCATTTAAAAAACCGTACAAATTCACTGAAAAAACCATAGGTTTCACACACGTTATAGTTAGGAATTAGCATTTAAAAAACCTTGCAAATTCACTGAAAAAAACATAGGTTTCACACATGTTATAGTTAGCTGGACATTTTACTGATAAAAAACCAATGAAATTCCCCCGTTATAGTTACTGTAGGCAACTATAACTCACGCGACCGTAATCCTCTGCTGATGACATATGTGTCTTTATGAAAAAAAAATATTTGTAATATATGTATAGCTAAAATTTAATGGAAGAAGACATGGGCAAATAAGTGTCTAAATACAGTATTAGCATCAGCAGAGGATTACGGTCGCGTGAGTTATAGTTGCCTACAGTAACTATAACGGGGGAATTTCATTGGTTTTTTATCAGTAAAATGTCCAGCTAACTATAACATGTGTGAAACCTATGGTTTTTTCAGTGAATTTGCAAGGTTTTTTAAATGCTAATTCCTAACTATAACGTGTGTGAAACCTATGGTTTTTTCAGTGAATATATATATATATATATATATATATATATATATATATATATATATATATATATATATATATATATATATATATATATATATATATATATATATATATATATATTTATCCATCACAAGAGGCTGCCTATATTACCTAGTGGTGGTCACCAGTAGGTTGTTATAGTTAGGACCTTGTTTCTATTCAAAAAGCGTTTTTACTTTTGCCAATATTTTTGGCGCCGTTAGATGAATCTTCGTGACATTTTCAAACCTAATGGGTCACTCAGGTCAGCTCCTGTCCTGAAAGTTTCAAGGGTGATTCGTCATGCGGGGGCCAAGAAAAAAGGGGGTCCCAAAACGCGTTTTCCCATGTTAATTTCCATAAGAAATTTTGGAACAGGCTACAGCCCAAAGTGCTAAACAGAATTACACCAAATTTGACAAAAAGGTAGCCCTTCGTTTGGAAAGTTAGCTTTTTCTTAAATTGTGTACATCCGTTCAGTAGTTCCTGAAAAATTTAAAAAATTTAAATATTGATATCCAAGCACCGAGGAGGGTTCGTGAACCCTCCCAAGCACGAGCTTCATTCTTACTCTGTTTTAGAGTGTGTTGGCAGCCATCTTGTGATGAAAAAGGTTGAAAAATGTTGTAAATATAAGAAAGGGGTCAGGGTAGAAATACCCAGAACCCCTAGGGCTGGTCAGGGGTTTTGTTTCGGCGGACATGGCGCTGGGTGCGTGAATCTCACTGAGAAAACAAAAAAACGAAGTGCAGTGTCCTGCGCTTTGTTTTTCCTGGGACCTGGGTGGGCCAGGTCCCAGGGGCAATGTGTTAGTATATATACCACCACCTCCCCGTGGCTTTATCGAAAATGTGTGGGGAGCAGGCAGCCCCCGCTGCCCCGGGGACTGGTACCTCCCCGGGGCTTTATTTTTTTAAGGGTGGGGGGCCTCACGGGCCCCCCAAGTCCCCCAAGCCCCGGGGACTGCCATCTCCCCGGGGCTTTATTAAAATAGGGCAGGTGGACCGCCACCTCCCTGGGGCATAAATTAATTAATTGAAGTGTGGGGGTCTCCTGATGCTCCCCACACTGCCCCGGGGACCACAACCTCCCGGGGGCTTTAAAAATGCTGGGAGGGGGGCTGTGGGGCTCCCCTCCCAGAGCCCTCGATCGCCCTGGCAACCGCCACCCCACAGGGCCGGCTCCTGTGATGTCTCAGGGTGCCCACCCCCAGGACATTGCTGTTTGCTATGGCAGGGTGGGAGCCCTGTCATAGCAAACACTGCTTTGTTTCATTGAAGCGAGAGTAGGAAAACTGCTCTTGCTTCAACGAAGCAAAGCAGAGTTGCTTTTGGGCAAGGGGAGCTGTATGTTAACAGCTCCCTGTGTCCAAAAACAATGCCGGCACCAGCAGGAGGCGGGGAGCCGCAGGGACCATGGGGGCATTGGGGTTCCCCCCATGGTCCTGAACACTGAGGCCAGGCCCCGGGGGATGGGGTCCCTGGGGCCATTATTGGCCTGAGGAGGGGGGCAAGTAGTCCCCCTCTTTAAAAACAAAATAGTGGCAGGCCCCAGAGGATGGGATCCCCGGGGCCAATATTGGCCTTAGGAGGGGGGCCTCATGGCCCTCCTCCTTATTTTTTAAAAGAAAAAAAATGCTGGCAGGCCCCGGGGGATGGGGTCCCCGGGGCAAATACCAAATTATAGAAGTGGGGCGTTTCTTTTTTCTTTCGAGTTTGGATTCGCAACTCCAACGCTGCTCTCAGCACGGCCCCCTGTGTAATCGCGATGGATTTGCAACTCCAGGCAAAATCAAAAAAGAGTATATATGTTTTTGAAAAACTAAGATTATATGTTGGATTATAGGGTGGCTCTAAAAAGAGCCTTTGTTTTTATTTTCACTTTGTTGTTGGTACATGTTTGTGCGAATGCAAAGCTAAAGGTTGTTGAGGAAGACTCCATATGAAAACATTTGTTGTTGTTGTTGTAGATGGACCCCATTCTATGATCTCTGAGGTATGCAGAAACAGCTTTATTGATTTTCTTTCTAGCTTTCTCAATCTCTGGACAGAATTGATTTGACCACTTCCATTTCTTTTCTTTGGCATATATTAGAAAATTCAAAGACAGTTTGAGGTAAAATCAACATCAATTGTGCAAAGGTGTCCTTCATTAGCATTTCCAGACCCACCCCAGTGAAGGTGCCTAGGTCATTGTCACCACGGTGCACAATCATGAAGTCAGGGGGTTGGAGATGCAAAGAGGTTTTAACCAAAGTCCTCAATTGGTGCCACTTTAATCCACATTTAGCAAAGCTAGGTCTTTGTCAATACCTCTGCATTCAGGATACCTTTTGCATCACAAAAACAAAGCTGTGCCAAACAATCCCTACAGTAAGCATCTTGAAGAATGTCTGGAAGTAATGAAAAGATGTCTGTAGCTGAGGTAGTCAGTTGGTAGAATGAGAGGTGTCTAAAATGGTCAACAAGATGCTGTTTTAAAAAAAGTAGAGAATTGATTGGTTGCTTAAGAGCATTGTACATTCAAAAATATGGTGCATGTTACTTTCTTTAAAAAGCATGTTTCTTATTGGTTAGTAAAAAATCTTTGAAAGGTACAGTAGATAGGATAAGGCCATTTTTTTCAAATGTCAACCACACCTGCTGTTTCCATTTGTAACCTTGTGTGCTGAACTTGGAAATATGATGAACTTGTGACCTGTCAGTTCAGTTGACTGTTCTATGAACTGTTACTATGAAAACTGGCACTAAGCAGAATGGGAGAAGGGTTGAAACTTAACTGTGGTCTTAAAATGTGAAATTGTATTTTATATATAAGTAATATCTTATTAAAGTAAGATTTCCCAAGTCAGTACTATCTTTAGAAGTAGTGTGTTCTTTAAAAATAGTAGTATTTTTATTTGTAATATATTTCTGAACTCCCGTATGGATTTGGAGCTCCATCGCGTTGGTGCAGGGTGGAGTCGCAAATCAAAAAAATTCCAGAAACAGTTTGGGAACTTTTAGAAGTCAGTTGGTAAAGGTTAATATGTCTAACCATTAGAAATGAGTTTTATGATTTGAAAAAATGTAGGTAGCAATGTGATTTGTTACTTACATGTATTTGTGAGGAGAAAGAGAGGGAAAGTTTGCCATTACTGGTTTTACCTTGCTGAGAGTGGTGCATTACATTGATTGTGTGAATAAGAAAATCTTTTATGAGTTTGTGATATTTTAAATTCTACAAATCAATTTGGAAGGTGAGTTATACATTTGTGAGGTGTATTAAGAATTACTTTTATTTTTAATCTTTAAAAATTATTGATGAACTGTGATATTTGAAATATATTATTAAATGTAGAGATGTGTATTGAAGTTTGTTTTATTGTAGTTAAATGTTGTTTGAAGTAGATTCTGTATAGTAATATGTGTATATTGGAAGATGGATTAGTGATTATGGTAGTTTGTGTTAGTGTGTAGATATGTACATTTGTCATATACTGCATACTTTTAGCAGCTGCTTTAAAATTGAAGGTGGAGTCTGTCAAGTTTTAAGGTGTGGATGGGCTTCTGCCTCCAGTATGCTTCTACTTGTGTATGTGTTTTCATATGTCTTATACATTTAAAGGTGCATGATGTACAACAAAGAGGTGTTGTTGCTTTTTATGTGGTAGTCTTAAGACAGTGAGTGGCAGTGTAATGGCGAAGATGCAGCATAATAGTGTGGTTTGAAAGATGTTGACATAAGGTATTATTGATTAGGGTTTTTTTCTTAAGTTTCTAGAGAGGTACAATTGAAGTATGCCACATCATTTTTGGTGTTTCCTTAAAATTGCACATGTGTTCTGTAAATTTTTAAGGTTTGGATAGAATTATGGTACTGACATATTCACGTATGCTTTTACGAATATGGTGAGACTTTTAGTAAAGACATGTGAAGGGTTCCTGCCTTGTATTTGGGTAGGTGTAACATTATAAGTAGTTGCAGAATGGTAAAGCAGCAGTTTGAAAGTGAGGTTTGAGATGTTTGTAGAGATGTTATTTATTAGAGTCATTTGTGTCTGTTTGAAAATTGAAGTGAAGTCTGTGAAGTATTGAGCTGTGGATGGTGTTGTGACTGAGATACGTTTGTACTTGCATATGTATTATGGTACGTGTTATGTGTACGAAGATGGTAGAATAAGAAAACATAGTTATACATTTATCTGTATATTATTTTTATATATGATGCTGCTAGCACATGCTGTTATGTAGTCCTGTAATCTCCCAAATATTATCCCTGTAATAATGGAATCACCAGCCATTACCTATATACTCCTCTAATTCCCCAGGCATAACTCCTACAATCATGCAAATCACCAATGTGTTAGCTATACACTGGTTTTATCATGCAGGCACTACTCTTGCACTACTCCAATCACACTGTCAGGATCAATGCACTCCACCAATCACTTAGTCAGTGCCTATGCACTTATAAAATCGCCCAGGCACTAACTATACACTTTGCAATCACGGAGGCACTATCACAGTATTACTCTAATCACCCATTCAGTACTGACTCACTTATAAAATCACCCAGGCACTTTCTATGTACTCCTGTAGTCCCCCAGATATTATCCCTGATGTCATGCAATCACCAATGCATTAGATACACACTGGTTCAATCACCCAGGTAATACCCTTGCACCCCTCCAATTTTCTTTTCAGGATCTATGCACTCCTCCAATCACTTAGTCAGTACGCGTGCACTTATGAAATCACCCACTCACTTGGTATGTACTCCAGTAATCCCTCAGATATTACCCGTGCAGTCGTGCAATCACCCAGGCACTAGTTATGTACCACTCCTGCAGTCATGCAATCATGCAAGCTGTATCTATGTACTCATGAATTAACCCAGTCACTCCCGTACACTTATGCAATCACCCAGGTTCTACTCAAACAGTACTCCAATCACCAAGAACTATCTATGCACTAATCCATGTACCCAGGTACTACCCATGCACTCTTCCCTGCATCCAGGCAGCACCCATGCACTCCTTCATTCACCCAGATATTATCCCTGCACTCATACAATCCCCCTGTATGATATGTAGAATCATCTCGGTTCTGCTGTTGCACTCATCTATTCACCTAGGCACTTCTAAGTGAGTCATATATGTCTTCAGGTGCTATTTGCACACTTATTCCTGCACTGAACGTTTATGTGTGCACTCATGTAATTATCCAGTCACTAATCATCTTCTCCAGCAATTTTCCAGTAACTATTTTTAGAGTAATACAATTACCCAAGTACTACCCATGGAGTTTTGCAATCACTCAAGCAGATCTATCACATATCACATATCTCAGTTTCAAGGTTTCACTATATTTCAGAAATATTGCATATATATTTCTTTTAGATGTGATGATGATTTGAAAAGGTAGAGATATATATATGCATGCTTTTAAGGATATGGTTGAGTCGTGCAATAGACTGCTGAGTTATATTTAACTAGGCCCAATACTCATAAAGTTATGAAACACCCTAGTACTACCATGTTAGTACCTGACTGATTATATAAGTACATATGCACTGATGCAATAATCCAGACATTACCCCTGCACTCATGCAATCGTCCAGGCAGTAGCTATGCACTCATGCAATCATGTAGCCACTACTCATGCACTTATATAATCACTCAGGCACTAAAGGTGTTATGAGATCACCCAGGCAATATTTTTGCACTCATTTATTCAGTCAGGCGTTATCTCAATACTGCCCTTGCATGCCTTCAATAAAGCAGGTATTACCCTTGTACTTATGTAATCACTCAGCCAATAGTCATGCACTCATAAAATCACTCAGGCAATACCTTTGCACTCTTCCAATCCCTCAGACATTCCCTTAGTACTCCTGCAATCACCAAAGCAGTATTCATGCAGGTATAAAATCACCCACTGATTTGCTATGTAGTGCAGTAATCCTCCAGATATTCTTCATAATTGTTAAGAAATATTCAGTATGACAAGAAAAGTTCAAAAGGAAAGAGAACAAAGTAAACAGAACTATTTAAAGGATAGAGAAAAGCAGAAAGTAGATGAAGTACAACATGTGACGTTGAAGAAAAAGCCTTCTGGTAAGAGAACAAAAGAATTTGTTAAAAGTGTTTTAAAAAAAAGTAATCGATATTGAAAATGGGGAAAAGAGAAAGAAAAGTACTACAAGCAATCAGAAGGAAAAGAAAATGGATAAATAATGGAAAATCAGGTTATAGGAAAACAATCCAAGTTGAAATAAGGATGAAACAATATAAAGACATTAGAAATAGAATGTATAAAAGTAGAGTACTACAAAATCAGCATTTTACAAGAAGAAACAACATATTGAAAGTGTAATTGAAAAGGCTTTTGAATTGAAAAGAAAATAATGTATATTAGTATTGAAGAGAATGAAAATATTGAATAGAATAATGCACTTCATGAAGGAGAAAAGTAAAAGAAAAAGACTCGTTAATAGAACTAACTTTTGCAAAACCTTTTCTGGTGAAGGGAAGCATACTTCTAGAACGGAACCTTTTTATAATGAGGAAAGCTATTTGCAACAAAGGAATCTATTGTTATATTATGAAATTTCTTATGAGATTATGGGAAAAAAAGTGTTAAACACAAGATTGAGCTGTTGCAAGGACTAGATCCTTGTAAAGTGAGAAAATATAGTGGCTTGCAGGGTCATTCTCTCACTTGTCCTTCTAGAAAAGTGTGTTGAAGTACTTTTCATCATTTAAGAATGTTAGCAGTACATCACTCTGAAATGCGTGATTTGGGTAAGTCTAGGTCTTTCTGCAACACAAAATTGAGTATTGAAATCTGTACAATAAAATGTAATACTTAGCATCCAATGAACCAGAAAGTACAGATATTGAATATGTTGGATATGTACTATCCTAAAAGAAGTCCACATCTGGAAAACATATGTCTCTATGAAGTACTGCAACATTACAGATTTAAGAGAAACATTACAGAAAATATAAATGAAGAAAAATATGCAGCAATTGGATGTGAAGGATGTTTGGTAAAACATGGCAAAGGAAATCTTATTAACCACAGGAAACCGTTCTATTTTGCACTTCTGCAACTTTTCAAACCTTGGCGTAGTGAAATAGAATTACTTGGAGATTTTCATTTCTATGAAGATTCTTTTAATGCATGTAAAGATAGCAATAAATGCCCAATTTTTCCAAATTATCTACACATTTTTAAATGAAGAGATTGAACAAGAAACTACTATTACAGCTGAAATAGCTAAAGACAGTCCTCAAGATAGTCAAAGTTCTGTTCCTCTAAGTCAGGATCCATTAGGGCAACCAATTCTTGAAAAGGAAGCAGCAATAGCCATGAATGAAGTAGAAACGGCTATGCAATGAGCACAACAGGATATTATTAGGTAGGAAAACTTGGAAGAACAACTAAATATTGAACATAAAGAAATAGATCAGCAAGTGACAGAACAGATACAACATGGTTTACTGCATGAAAAAAAGAATGGCAATACACATTACTAAAACCTATTTGAATCAGTGGTCAACCTGGAACAGGAAAAAGTTTCTTAATCAAACTTACAGAAAACCAGTGAATCACATTTATCTTGTGTTGTGACCGCTTCAACTGGGTGAGCAGCACACAATATTAAAGGGATTACATTACATCGTTTACTCGTGCTATCAGTTGAACATGAAAATAGGTTGGAATATCACAAGCTATAAGAAGAAGCTTATTAAGAAGTTTCAAGTGTACTCAAGAAAATAAACTTCTGATCTTTGATGAGGTGAGCATGGCCTCAAACGTAATGCTTGGCTTTGTACATTTAAGAATGCAACAGATTTTAAAAACAGATTATGATGTTCTGTTTAGAGAAAAACATGTAATTGTATTCAGCGATCTACTACAACTTACTCCTGTGAAAGGACAACCAGTTTTTAAAAACACTTGTCCATGAAGAAACTAGGAAATCGTTGGGAAGTTTTGGAAATGTGAACATTTGGTCTCATTTTGAATACAAAGAACTTATCAAGAATATGCGACAAGCAAGTAATGAACATTATGGAAACATTCTTCAAGATATAAGAATTAGTGTTTTGACAAAACATAGTAAAGAAGTTTTACAAAGTCGGCTACTAACGAACTTTTTCCAAATGAAAACATTGCACCTGAAATAATGTACAAAAAAAATGGAGAAAAGAACTCTATAATTCGCCTAATACCAACTCTGCAAGAGTGTTCTACATTCAATGTAGAACTTTTGAAACTGGAAAAACAACCAATAGTGAAAATTGAAGCCCTTGATAAAATGGAACACAAAGGAGTTACTATTCTTCTCTCAAAAAAATTACAGTCAAAATTGCAATCTTTGGAAAAGTCGGTGTCTAAGACTTCAGGTTTAGAAAAGACTTTATATGTATGTGTAAACTGTCGGGTCATTTTACGGCTAATTTGGATGTAGAAAAACATTTAGTAAATGGAGCAATAGAACAAGTTGTTGATTTTGTTAATTATCAGAACAGAGATGGAATTGATTTTTTGATGATTAAATTTGATCAGATTGAAGAAGTAAAACAGAGTGGACGCTGTGCTGTTCGTTTTCTGCTTGTAAAAAACGTGTATGTTTGTAGAAAACAGTTTCCTCTTTCTTTAGTATATGCAGTGACTATTCAAAAATCTCAAGGTTTAAGTGTAGACAATGCTTTGGTAAATATTGGCAGTACAGTGTTCAAAGAGGGCATGGCATACGTTGCATTGTCTTGAGTAAGAACGTTATCTGGTTTGTATTTAATTGATTTTGATGAGAAAAAGATTAGTGTTGATGCAAATTGTGTAAGAGAGTATAATTGGTTAAGAAGACTTTATGCTCCTAACTTAGGTGAATATCCCATATATGAGAAATGTGTAGTATGTCCAAAATGGAAACATGAGAAACATTCTAGTGAAATTCAAAAAAAGAAAAGAATTGAAGAGAATAATATAGCTGCAAAGAATATTGAAATGGACACTGTTGATGATATTGCAGGATACCAGTTAGAAAATAGTTCAGGTATCAACTGCTATGCTAATATAATTGTGAATGTTGTCTTTTATCTAGAAGATCTTCATCATAAAATTGCGGAAAATCAAGAAAAAAGATTCTGGGGCATATTCTCAAGGACCTATCGCCGAGTTAGCGTGACTTTATCGCCGCCAAAGTGGTGATAAATTCATCGCACCATTCACAAGCTGGTGCTAACAGCCGACATCACCAGTTTTCCAGCGATAGTAGCCGCAAAAAACATCGCCACAGATGACACCGGCAACTAACGCTAATGAGATGCAGAGTAGGCGTTCCCGTGCAAAAAGCAGCAACAACACCACATCGCAACATTCTCAACGACCAGCCAGATCAGCGATAAGTTTGCAAAACATGCAATAAGGCACGTTAGCAACAGGGATTTAACACCTGCCCTTACCTGGTGTTAAGTTGGACGACAACCTGCACCATCAAAGGGAGCCCAGCCCAGAGTCACACCTGCAGAATGACAGATGCCATGGAGCCACTGATCATGCAGCTCGGAGCCCCATGAGGGCCACAACACCCACCGCCACCACACCCAGGCCTGCCACCCCCCCCCCCGGACCCACCCCACCCCCCTCAGACCACCACAGAGGCAGAGCAGACAAAGACAGCAGACCTTCAGAAAACGCACCAGCCTCACAGTCTTAACACCAGAGGATGTCATTGCCCACTACAGGCTCAAAAGGACAACCGTCCGATGCATCCTGACCATCATTGCCCACAGGCTGACGGTACCAACACAGTGGACAACCAACATCCCTCCGCAGACAAAGCTGCAGGCTGTGTTGCACATGTTGGCATCTGGTACCTTCCAACCACCAACTGCCAGAGTCGGAGGAGTCTCACAGCCAGCCCCATCAAAGTTCCCCACGCCCATGCCATCACCAGCTTAGTACCACAGTACTTTCACTTCCCACACACTGCGCAAGAACAGCTGGAAACCAAGCAAGGTTTCTACGCCACAGCGGCCTTCCCGCATGTGTTGGGGGCAATTGACTGCACACATGTACTCCTCGTGCCCCCTGCCGACACTGCACACAATCACCGCAACAGGAAGCACACGCATTCCATCAATGTGCAGGCAATAGTGGACCACCGTGGACTCTTCACCAATGTCATCGCCAACTACCCAGGCAGTGTGCATGATTCCTTCATCTTCTGACAGTCCATCATCAACCAGCGCTTTGAGGCTGGCACCTATGGGAATTCATTGCTCGTTGGTAAGTACCAAATGGATACACCATACACCTCAACTCCACAATCATGCAACTCCCACACAACATGCCAAACAACATGCCCACCTACCAGACACAACAGCACAACTTACTGTGGTGACCTAGGCAAGACATGTACATGAGCCCTCAACGGCATGGCACCTCAGCCACACAATAGCAGAATGTGGGGAGAGGTGGGAACCATGCATGTGCGAAGGAGGCAAGTGACCCATGAATGAGAATGTACACAATGCCAAGTGTGGCGTGGATGTGCTGGACAGACTGCATTATGCAGACCACAGACATGCCCATGTCGACATATACTGCTGGTGTTTGGAGTGTAGTGAACAGTGGACGCAACCATGTTACCCCAGGCAGTGGGGAAGAGCACGGAAAGTAGCTCATTACGTCCCCTCCTGTAAGCGTGAGCAGAGTGGGCTGGCCCGACGTACGCCAGGCCAGCATAGGGGTGTGAATAAAAAGGCCGTAGCTCTGGGCGTGGTTCTCTTCTGGAATGGCCAACGTGTCTGCCAGGGCGGTGCCTCCCAGCCCGCCACGATGCCAATGCCATGAGCGGCGGTGCCTGCAACCATGTGCGTCTGCTGCACCGCAGGCCGCAGGTCCCCAGACCCGTATTGGCCGCACCTGCGCAACCAGGCCACACTGCTCACCTTCCGACACCGGTGTCAAAGAGAGCCCACCACGTGCCTGTGCAAGCTCCAAGGCCTGCAACTATGGCAGCCTCCTCAGACCATCGCTGTCCTTCCCGAGACAGGCCCACTGCACTCCTTTCTCGTTGACGTACTCCACCGGCCTACACAGTGGTCAAGTAGGTCACACATTTGGAACTGAGTCTTGATCATGCAATGGCAGAGTACACACTTTATGGTAGACTTTATGTCACTGCACTTCCTTGAATGTGGTGCCACCAACTCTGTGCATAGCATCCGAACGACCCTTGCTGACTACTTCCTTCGGCCTACACTGCGGTCGAGTAGGTCACACACTTGGAACTGAGTCTTGATTTCTGTATGGCAGAGTTCATATCATTGTACTCAAGGACAGGAGTAAGAGGAAGACGTGGTTCAGTACAGAGGAAAAAACGATCCTCTTTACAGAGGTGATCGAACACTACCAACAACTCTCTGGTGCCACTAACTCTGTGCATCTCTAGTCAACGACAGGTGGCTGTGGGCCCATGCTGACCGCTGCCTCTGGCATACACTGCGGTCCAGTAGGTCAAAGATTTGGATCTGAGCCTTGATTTATTTATGCAAAGTTTATATCATTGTACAGGCCTCATCGCAGACTGCATCTCCTTTCAGCCCTGGTGCCACTGACTCTGTGCACCGGAATTCATGGACACTCTCTGGTTGAACTTTGGTGGCGTTTGAGTCTATGGCCTGGGGGTTGTTTTCATCATCATGGAGCTGATACTGACTTGGTGGTAAAAAGGAGTCTGTAGCATTCTACTCCTCCATTTTCCTGTTTCGGCTTGCTTCTGCCCTCTCCATCAAGCACTGGAAGGACACCTTCCACTGTCCCCCGAAACACTGCGGCATTCACCTTCGATATCAACGAGGACCCGCTCAGCTCGTGTGGCCCTATCTCAGTGCACCACAAGTCATCGTCCCGTGGCGGTGTGCCTGTGCCAGCCGCAGTGCATCCCGGGCCACTAACTCTGTGCAGCTCAAGTAAAGAACCCTGTCTGATTGACTATTGGATGGCCTCTGTGTGGATGGCCTGGGGTTTATCAATGCCATATGTCTGTGGCCCTGTGCTGTCGGCTGCCTCCAGCTTCAACTGCGGTCCAACAGGGCTCACACATCAAATCGTGTCCTGACCTGCCCAGATGACGCATCACCGCAGGATGCACACGCCACCACTGCCAGGACCACCTCCAACCAACAACTGCCAGAGTCGAATGAGTCTTACAGCCAGACTATCCGAGTTGTTCACACATGTCTTGGATGCCATCATCAGCTTGGTACCCTGCTCAGCTCTTCAGGTGCCACCAACTCAGTGCACCACAACTCAAGGACCCTTTCCAATAGATCTTTTTTGATGTGGACAGCTCACGCAACAATGTCACCTTAGGCAGTGGGGAAGACCTCGGACGATGATGGGGAAGATGTGGCCGTTGTGCGGAGGGGTGAATGCACAGACAATGGGAGGGCAGGAGGCAACAACCAGAAGGCAGCAAGCAGACTGGAGGTGGTAGTCCATCTTCACACCAGGAGCTATGGATGAGGTGTGTGCTGTGGACTGCAGACGCAACTATGTCACCTCAGGCAGTGGGGAAGACCTGGGACGATGATGGGGAAGATGTGGCAGGTGTAACACACCCTACTGCAGCTGCACCAGGAATATCCCGAAGGGACACAATCTTGGACAATTTCTTCACATCAGCACAATCAGCTCTGGTGCCCCTACCTCAGTGCACTGTGACTCGCCGACCCTTCTAATTGAATATTGGTTGGTCTCTGTACTTGCTCCGGCTACCAACATGATGCTTCGTAGTTGTTTGTGTTATGTTGGTGTTTTCTGTTTCCGCTTTAATGGTGAACACTGTTCAAGTTGTTGCCAGCACCAACCACTCCCTGAGGGCTGGCTCACACTCACCTAAAACCCATCCATCAAAGGCATCACTGGTAAGATGAGCCGTGGTAATAAAGAGTGGCCGGGCGCACATGCCCATGGCCAGTTCAACTGACTATCAAAGTGTGTCCGTGTGCTCATTACGTATGCATGATGGCCCCGGGCCCTACCACATTACATTGTGCATTGTACAGCGGACGCAGCCATTTCACCCCAGGCATTTGTAAGACCCTGTACATGTAGCTCTGCCGTACCCCCTTCATATGTAAGAGGAGTGGACTTGGCCGGTGTACACAAGTCCAGCATAGGGGTGTGGATGATTGTCCCGGGGCTCTGGGCATGGTTCAGTACTGGAAATGTGTTAATACGTGTGGCTATGTCGCAGTGTGTGTCCGTTGGTGAGTGTAAGTGGTCCCTGATGGGAATTAGACACCCATGTACGTAATCACATTCGGCTGCCATGCGTTCCAACCCTAGCCGCATCTGTTCAGCCACCTCCTTCTGAAGTCTAACACCTGGCCGTGGAATGCGATGTGTGCTTCTGTGATGTGCTGGGAGCTATCCATGGTGGTGTGTGCTTCCTGTTGTGTGGTCTGTGCAGGGGGTGGGGTCTCCTGGATGCAGCTGGGCTGCCCTGCTCCTTGAGTTGGGTTGCCTAAGATGTTCATGAGCTGTTGTAGGGCGTCGGTGTCAAAGGTGTAGAGGTCCTCTTCATCATCACTGATGAGTTGTCTGGTCTGCTCTGCAGGAAGTGTTGATTGTCCCTCTGCTAAGTGAAGGGGAGATGCATTTTCACATTGTGTTGACATGTATGTTGACGCATTGTTCATGTTCCCCTTGGGACTGCATGACAATGTACATTGTGACTGTTTGGGAGAAGTTGACTATTTGATGTGGAACAGTGGACATTTGAACTACATCACGGATGTGAGGTTGTACACGTACATTTTCATCTCGCAGTTTCCTGCTATGCCAGATATGATTGGTCAGTTTCCACGCACAGGCGGAACCAGTTGTATCCTCTGTTGTGTTGTGGGAGTGTTGCACTTTGTACCACATTGTCGTCAATGTTGATATGCTGTTATTGCTATGTGTGTGTGCTGCATTGAGGGTGAGTCGCCCCTGCTGCTCAGATTTGGCAGCCCCTCATCCCTTTCAGACGGTGTGCCTTTGACTTCTGTGCTTGGGTATATTGGGCTCTTGGTCGAGTTGTGACTCTTGGGCATGGTTTTTCTGCAGATGTTTTGTTGCGTCAGGGGTGGTTTGTGCACGTGGATTTGTCGGAGTGTGGCCTGCTCCTTTCCAGATGTGGTCCACACTTAGCCACCTCAGTGTCGTGGCGTACACAATGTCATGATGATTGCACTGCAGCCATGCTAATCATCATGTAGTGTCACTTGCATTGTCGGTGTGGCTCACAAATACCATTCTTTGCTGGGTTTCACACGTGTGCATGTGTTGGTTGTGATATTGGTGATGTGTGGGTTGGGACCTCTTTGGGCACGTTGTGGACGGGGTGTTTGTATGTGTGCTGCAGTGTGCCACGGGTGTCAGGGACATGATCCAGAGTCATTGTGGGTGTGCAGTGTGCTCTGCTTAATTGTGCATGTGTGCCATTGTGCCTATCTCCCCCATCCCCCCAGTCCCTGGTCGGTACTTACCCTGTTGATGTTGTGTCAGGTCATGTTGAGCAGTGTCCGGTGCCACAACTCCTGGCACCGTCTTCCGACTGCTGACTGTGGCCACCATTTTCTTCATGTCATCCAGCTCCTGGTGTGCCGCTGGACCCCCACCTCCAAAGTGTGTTGCTGCTTTCATGTAGGCATCGAGTTTCTTCTTGGTTTTGGCCTTCACATCCTTCCAGCGCCTCTTGACCTCTTCCATTGTCCTCCTCAACACTGCATCTGCATTCACATGGTCCAAGATAGTCTGCCATATTTGCGTCTTTGATGCCAATGACACGTTGGATGTGACGAACAGTTGTTGGTAGTGTTCTATTACCTCCGTCATCTGTGGGGCTTGTGGGTTTTGCGTTGTCCTCTGCACTCGGTCCGGGTGCATCCATGGTGTTACGCAGTTTATTTGTTTTTGTATTTGTTTTACACTGCTTCTATAGAGCATTTACTGGCATGAGGCGTGGGAATTGCAGGCCTGTCGCTGGTTATCGCTGATTTTTGTTTCACGATTTGGGGCATCGCAACTTTTTTCGCATTGGTGTTTCGCACTTTTTCGGCGTCGTGTTGATTTTAATGCAGTCATTTGGGACGTTATTGTAAGACTATTGCATGTTGCGGCCATGATGAGAATACAACGTTAACACAGTGTTATTTTCCCGTGATAGACTGCGATGTGCAAAGTTGCGTCAAGCTATTTTTGCGATATTTAACACACGTTCTTGAGAATATCCCCCTCTGTTCTTTATTACATTATATTTTTCAAAAGTTGGTTTCTGATAGAACTAAAATACATACTGCTTCTAGCATTCAGCATCTTTTGGATACATGTACTGGTTCTTCGCAATTTACACTCAATTACAACAAGATGCACAAGAATTTCTTATGTTTATGCTTGCAGTATTGGAAGATGAAGGAATACAAATTTAAAATTTGGTTGGACTAAGTTATAGATGGGATCAGAAATGTGAAGAGTCTTCATTTTCTTCTACCACTGAAATAGACACTGAACGATTCATATATTTGACAATACCAGATTACAAATCAGTGTCTTTTAATAAAGTTGTAAAATCAGCTAATCAAGATATTGAATGCTTTCATTGTAAATCAGAAATGTTGTCAACGTTTTATTTTGAAAGATTTGGAAAATATGTCATATTAATGCTTCAACTTTGTAGAGCAAATGGAAGAAAATTGGAAACCAAATAAAAACAATTGTGGAAAGTCAACTATCATTTTCAGGAAGAACTTTTAAAGCTGTGGCTATTATTTTACATGATGGACCACTACAACATCTGGACACTTTACAGTATATTTAAAGTGCAATAAAGGATGGACACATTGCAATGATGCCAATTTGGAATTCAAATGTAGGTTGCCTGATGAATTACCAGATTCATATCAGATTTTTTGAATGCCAACGTTTTGAAAACATAATTCGGCCTATTGGGAAGATGTAAACACAAATTAAGGAGTTTATTTTGGATATTTTTATTTCAAAGTGATTTAGAAACATTATTCAGCCTACTGGGAAGATGTGAACAATTACTTTTTGGATTCTTGTTTGTTCTAATTGTTATTGCATTTACAAAATTGTGTTTGAAAGAAATAGTTTATATATTCAATCTTTATATTATACGCGATGTAAATGAGAATGTATATTTCAGACATGTACTTCAGAGAAATAAATTATTTATTGTAGTTGAAGAATGCAATTTAGAAACTGTAGATAGGTAAACAGATATTTGAACTTGTTGTAAATATTTTCAACGCAAATCTTTTTTTTTTTTACAATCTCATTGATTGTATTTTTTTCCCCGCTGTTATATGATGATCTACATTGAAATCACTGTGTATGGTGAAATTCAGTAGAATCTGAGAACAGCAAAAATGGGAAACTGAATATGTTATGTAAATGCAAAATTACGTTGTGTTCTTAAAACTATAATATATGCAATAACAATTTTTTCTTCTTGTTTTTTACAGGAAGTAATACTAAAGCTTGAAAAGATTTTCAATTCAGTTTGCAACAAAACTACTGTAAAGTAGTTTCACTGAGTCTTGTATCTTGTTTAATAAAGAAGGTAAGATGAAATAATGTAATAAGTATAACAATATGAAGTAATGTTTACAATTACTTTTATTGCACTCATTTTTTTTTTTAAACCGTTTTTATTGCAGAAACACAGGAGAATCGTCGTACATGCAGAGCGGTCCTGCACCGCTAGCGCTAGTGCAGGTCCTTGCTAGGCCAAAAGGCTTCGATACACAGCTTATTAGCCCACATCCCTGAGGCCGGGCAGCGGTAACATGTGGGACACTTTACACAATCTGCGCCACCCCAATAGTGTTGTTTGTGTCCTCAGAGGATGTTCACATTCCGCTTTGAAGTTTTCTTGACGCCCCCTGTCCCTCCACCCCATCCTAACCCCACCCCAAGCCTTATTCCCCACCTCCCACCATCCCCTCCCAACAGCGCTTCCGACTACGCCCGGACCCGGCCCGAGGATGCTTTTCTGGGTATGTATCAGAAGTACATGCCTGTCTACTGTATGTGTGTGGCCGGCTCTGCTCGGGGGCTATCCTCCCTGTCCACCTCTTCCCCAACCGCACTGTCGCGCAGGGCCTGCACTAACACCTCCCACGCTGCAGCCGCCTCTTGCGCCCTCTCATCCTCCCTGCGGCTCGCCAGCTGGTACCTGAGTGTGCTTTCACACGCCGCCCATTTCTGCAGCTCCTTGAGCCATCTCTTATGCGTAGGCCCCACCTTCAATTTCCAGAGTCTCGTCACTTCCCTTTTCGCCAAAAGGAGACCCATATCTATTAATCTGCTCGTGGTCTTATTCTTGGGCGTGTGGGGGAACCAGTGCAGAACGCAGACCGCTTTGCTAAATTGCAAATCCCTGTCCGTTACCTCGGTCAGTGTCTCGCCCACTTCCCTCCAATAATCGTGCAGATGAGGGCAGTCCCACAGCATATGGCCTAGCTCCACTCCGGCCGTGCCGCACCTAGGGCACGGTTTCTTTTATTGCACTCATCTAATTTATCAACCACTAACTATGCACTGATCCATACAGTTTGGACCTATTCCCCACTCCTGCCATCACCTATGCACTATCCATGCATTTCTCAAATCACCTAGCCTGCATCCATACAGTTATAATATCACAATGATACTACCTATGTACTCTTCCATTCACCCTGGCACTATCTGTAAACTCATGCAATCAGCTGCATATTACCTGTACACTCTTACAATGTCCCAGGTTATACTTATACACCTCTGCAATCCCTTAAGCATTATCCCTGCACTCATGCAATCACCAAGACACTACCTTTGCTCTCTTTCAATCATCCAGGCAGTATCTATACAATGGTGTATTCATTCAGGCAGTGCACATAAACTTATAAAATCAACCAAGCTCTATTTATACAGTCCTCCAATCACCCAGGTCGTACCCCTACACTCTTGCAATCAACAAGACATTACCCTACACTCATGCAATTCCTCAGGTATTAACTATGCATTCCTCTAATCCTCCAGACGTTTCTCCAGCACTCATGCAATCACTTAGGTATTAGCTATCCACTCCTGTAATAGCATGGGCATTACCCCTGCACTCATGCAATCACTTTGGCATTACATATGCACTCCTCCAATGACCCTGACATTGCCGCTGCACTCATACAATCACCTATGCATTACTCATGCACTCCTTCAATCACTCAGGCAGTATTTGTGCATTTATAAAATCATCCAGTCACTACCTATGCAGTCATGCAATCACATAAGCACTACTAATGCACTTCTCCATGCACTCAGGCACTACTCATACACTCTTCCATGCACCCAAGCATTATCCATACACTCCTTCAATCACCCAAACATTACCCGTGCACTCATGCATTCACCCAAGCACTACCCATCCAGTCTTTCAATCATTCAGGCACTACTCCTGCACTCATGCAATTGTCCATGTACTACTCATGCACTCCTCTAATCACTCAGGAACTACCCATGCAGTCCTACATGTGCTCAGGCACTACCCATCCACTCTTCCATCTACCCAGGCACTGCCCTTGCACCCAAGCAATCATTCAGACACTACCCATACAGTCACTCAGGCACTTCTGTGGCACTCATGCAATCACCCAAGCACTACCCATGCAGTCTGTCAATCATTCATGCACTACTCCTGCACTCATGCAATCACCCATGTACTACTCACGCACTCCTCCAATCACCCAGGAATTACCCATTCAGTCATTAATTCGTTTAGGCACCACTCATATACTCTTCCATGCACCCAGGCATTACTCATGCACTCCTCCAATCATGCAACCAGTACCCATGCAGTTATAAAATAACCCAGGAACTACCTATACACTCATGCAATAATTCAAGCACTACTCATACACTCCTCTAATCAGCCAGGTACTACCCATGCACTCATGCAATCACACAGGTAGCAGTCATGCACTGTTGCAATCACTGAGGAACTACTGATGTACTACTCCATGCACCAAGGCACTACCCATGCACTCTTTTATGCACCCAAGCATAATCCATACACTTCTTCAATAACCCAAAAATTACCCCTGCACTCATGCAATCATCCAAGCACTACCCATGCAGTCTTTACATCATTCAGACATGACTCCTGCACTCATGCAATCATCCATGTGCTACTCATGCACTCTTCTAATCACCCAGGAACTACTCATGCAGTCCTACATGCGTTCAGGCACTACTCACACTCTTCCATGCAACCAGGCATTACTCATTCACTCCTCCAATCATGCAACCAGCACCCATGCAGTTATAAAATAACCCAGGCGCTACCTATGCACTCAAGCAATCACCCAGGAACCACCTATACACTCATGCAAGAATTCAACCACTACCCATAAAATCCTCTAATCATCCAGGCACTACCCATGCACTCATACAATCACACAGGTAGTTTTCATGCACTGCTGCAATCACTGAGGAAGTACCAATGTACTACTCCATGCACCAATGCACTACCCATGCACTCTTTCATGCCCCAAGCATTATCCATACACTCCTTCAATCACCCAAATATTACCTCTGCACTCATGCCATCATCCAACCACCATGCATGCAGCCTTTCAATCATTCAGGCACTACTCCTGCACTCATGCAATCATCCATGTTCTACTCATGCACTCCTCTAATCACCCAGGAACTACCCATGCAGTCCTTCATGTGATCAGGCACTAGTCATACACTCTTCCATGCACCAAGGCACTACCCTTGCACTCCAGCAATGACTCAGACACTACCCATACACTCATACATGCACTCAGGCACTTCTGTGGCATCCATGCAATCACCCAAGCACTACCCATGCAGTATTTCAATCATTCAGACACTACTCCTGCACTCCCGCAATCATCCATGTACTACTCATGCACTCCTCTAATCACCCTGGAACTACCCATGCAGTGCTACATATGCTCAGGCACTACTCATACACTCTTCCAAGCCCCCAGGCACTACCCTTGCACTCAAGCAATCACTCAGGCACTGCCCATACACTCATACATGCACTCAGGCACTTCTGTGACACTCATGCAATCACCCAAGCACTACCCATGCAGTCTTTCAATGATTCAGGCACTACTCATGCAATCATCCATGTACTACTCATGCACTCCTCCAATCACCCAGGAACTACCCATGCAGTTCTACATGTGCTTAGGCACTACTGATACACTCTTCCATGTATCCAGGCACTACCCTTGCACTCCTGCAATCATGCAATCAGTACCCATGCAGGTATACAATAACCCATACACTACCTATGCACTCATGCAATCACCCAGGAACTATCTATTCACTCATGCAATAATTCAGTCACTACCGATACACTCCTCTAATCACCCAGGCACTACCCATGCACTCCTGCAATCGCATAGGTAGTAGTCATGCACTGCTGCAATCATGGAGGAACTACTGATGCACTACTCCATGCACCAAGGCACAACCCATGCACTCTTCCATGCAACCAAGCATTATCCATACACTCCTTCAATCACCCAAACATTAGCCCTGCACTAATGAAATCATCCGAACACTACCCATGCAGTCTTTCAATCATTCAGGCACTAGTCCTGCACTCATGCAATCATCCATGTACTACTCATGCACTCCTCTAATCACCCAGGAACTACCCATGCAGTCCTATGTGCACTCAGGCACTACTCATACACTCTTCCATGTACCCAGGCACCACCCTTGCACTCAAGCAATAACTCAGACACTACCCATACACTCATACATGCACTCAGGCACTTCTGTGGCACTCATGCAATCACCCAAGCACTACCAATGCAGTCTTTCAATCATTCAGGCACTACTCCTGTACTCATGCAATCATCCATGTACTACTCATGCACTCCTCCAATCACCCAGGAATTACCCATGCAGTCCTACATGCGCTCAGGCACTACTCATATACACTTCCATGCACACAGGCACTACCCTTGCACTCAAGCAATCACTCAGGCACTACCCATACACTCATACATGCACTCAGGCACTTCTGTGGCACTCATGCAATCACCCAAGCACTACCCATGCAGTCTTTCAATCATTCAGGCACTATTCCTGTACTCATGCAATCATCCATGTACTACTCATGCACTCCTCCAATCACCCAGGAATTACCCATGCAGTCCTACATGCGCTCAGGCACTACTCATATACACTTCCATGCACACAGGTACTACCCTTGCACTCAAGCAATCACTCAGGCACTACCCATACACTCATACATGCACTCAGGCACTTCTGTGGCACTCATGCAATCACCCAAGCACTACCCATGCAGTCTTTCAATGATTCAGGCACTACTCATGCAATCATCCATGTACTACTCATGAACTCCAATCACCCAGGAACTACCCATGTGCTTAGGCACTACTCATACACTCTTCCATGCACCCAGGCACTACCCTTGCACTCCTGCAATCACGCAATCAGTACCCATGCAGGTATAAAATAACCCATACACTACCTTTGCACTCATGCAATCACCCAGGAACTACCTATTCACTCATGGAATAATTCAGTCACTACCCATACACTCCTCTAATAACCCAGGCACTACTCATGCACTCATGCAATCACACAGGTAGTAGTCATGCACTGCTGCAATCATTGAGGAACTACTGATGTACTACTCCATGTACCAAGGCACAACACATGTACTCTTCCATGCAACCAAGCATTATCCATATACTCCTTAAGTCACCCAAAAATTAGCCCTGCACTAATGAAATCATCTAAGCACTACCCATGCAGTCTTTCAGTCATTTAGGCACTAGTCCTGCAATCATCCATGTGCTGCTCATGCACTCCTCTAATCACCCAGGAACTACCCATGCAGTCCTACATGCACTCAGGCACTACTCATACACTCTTCCATGCACCCAGGCACCACCCTTGTACTCAAACAATCACTCGGACACTACCCATACACTCATACATGCACTCAGGCACTTCTGTGGCACTCATGCAATCACCCAAGCACTACCCATGCAGTCTTTCAATCATTCAGACACTACCCCTGCACTCATGCAATCACCCATGTACTACTCATGCACTCCTCTAATCACCCAGGAACTACCCATGCAGTTCTACATGCACTCAGGTACTACGTATGCACTCTTGCATGCACCCAGGCATTACCCATGCCCTTCTTCAATCACCCATATATTTTCATTGCACTCATGCAATAAACCAATCACTACCCATGCACATCTGCAATTATGCACGTAGTACACATGCACTCATGCAATCACACGTACACTACTCATGTTCTTTTCCATATATTACACTTGCCGCAATTCATACAACTCATTCAAATTTGTCTTTTTTGTAACCAAATAGGCGGTTCTAACAAGAACCGTTTTTTTGCTTCTTATTTTCATTTATAATTTTTTGGTGTTTTTCTAACTCTTTTTTGCATTTTTAGGGTGTTTTTTAAAAATAAAAGAACAAAAAACAGAATACAGTGACAAAACTGTTGTCTCAACTTTTGCAATTAAACAATCATTGCAAAAAAAAAATTAACAGTGGTGGCTTTTTGCTTCAAAAACAATAGCGTCAATAGACTGCACGCCATAACAAATAATTGTCTTGCACTTGATGCATCTCTGTTCTAGACCAGCAAACTCTGGTCTAATATCAGTTCCTCTTGAAGAACTTGATGTTCCAGCTGAGGTGCTCGGTCTGCTCGGTCCTTCATCTTCATCACCTTGCGGGGCTTGTTGTTCTAACTCTCGACGATGTTGCTCCCATGCTAGCCGACGAGGGTGCATAGTTTGGAGGTGCTTGAGCATGGATGAAGTCCCGCATGATAATTTTTACTCTGATCCCCGAGATATTATTCATTCACATATAGTGCAGGTTACCTTCTTCGCGTTCACCTTTTTTTCTTCATCTGGAAATGTAAAGAACGCTCAGACGATGCTCTCCTTTTTGGGTTTTCTTGGTTCCTCCAAGTACTCTTCTTCACCAAGGATGTCATCTGGTGGATTTGAAGATGCCATTTTTCTAGGTAGTTTAAAAAAACACCAATGAAATGCAAGAAGAGCACTAAGCACAAAAGGTGTGTCTCCTGGCAATGTTCTTGGAGGAATGAGAAATTTGGGTGGGGTGCTGTAATTTCTAGAATAAAAAGCTTCTTAACCAATAAGACGCTTTCTTTTGAAGTCACATGGGTTCATGCACCCGGCGAGCAACCAGCGAGTACCCGGCACGATTTCGCCAAAATATATTTAACAATAATTTATCTTTATTCCATTTACAAATATACGATATTTACAATTTTGTTAAAAAATGTCTTGGTATAATATACATAATAAAGATATACATATATACTTTTAAAACTTAAAGATTTGCGGTGTGTTCCCGCACCTGGCGTGACACCCGAAAATAGGTACATGACGTTACGCGGGGCTGAGAACTGAGCACCCGTCGCATACCAAACGCGCACCCTACATGACTTAACCAATATGGCGGCAAAATTTGTGGATTCGCGCAACCACCATGACTAGTACACGATCGGTACGCAAGTCCAGTTGTCTTTTTTAAAAAAAGAGATAAAAGCATATTTTAGAAAGCAGAACTATCAGATTATTTCTTTAAAAGTTTAACATTTTAGAAAAAGTATTTTTTAGACATTATAATTAGAAATTAGCATTTAAAAAACCTATGAAAGTCACTGAAAAAAACACACGTTTCAGGGACGGTATAGTTGGAAATTAGCATTTAAAAAACCTTTGAAATTCACTGAAAAAAACACAGGCTTCAGGGATTTTATAGTTAGTAATTAGCATTTAAAGGACCTTAGAAATTCACTGAAAAAAAACACAGGTTTCAGGGATGTTATAGTTAGTTGGACCTTTCACTCGTACAAAACCAGAGAAATTCAGCCATAATAGTTAGTTGAGCTAACTATAAGTCGCGCCTCCGCAATGCACTGCTGATGACATCACATATTACATCATTCATAACATGGTCAGTGACATCACTGATTACATCACCGACATCTCAAATGACATCACTGATGACATCACTGATTACATCATCCACGTGATAATCTGATACACCTCCTCATACCCTAATACAGTGGCCTTCAATCTGTGGAGCGCGACCCCCAGGGGGGGCCTAGTGTCCTGGGAAGGGGCTCGCGCATTTCCCAGCTTCACTTGTCCTTTTTTGAGTGGAAGTGCAAAGAGTGAACAATTGGACTGGGAAGTGCTTGCTTTTAATTTTAACTATATTTACACAGCCCTTAGTACCCAAAAGAGGTGTTGTAGGGACAGTTATGTGTAAAAAGCAAAATTGCATTAAATACGCTCTGGTATAACTAAAATCTTCATTTTGGAAGCACCATTTTATCATAAACCTATTTGCACGTTTTGCACCATTCTTTCTTACACTGTGTGTAATGCAAGTATAAAATAGTGACTTACATATTCACAGTGCTTTCTGTCACAGGCTGTGACCTCATAGCGCTAAAAATACACATCACTATTCTCCACTGCACCAATCAAGATTTAATTCTGTGGCTCTATGGTGACACACAGACCTCTGCAGTGCATTAACTAATAGAGGTTTCACAATGTACTACAGTGCATTTCCCACTGAGTAACAACTTTTTAAATATATTTTTCATTTACGATGCCCATTATTTTATATGTAGATACCTGATGGTGAAAGACATAAAAAACCTACAGAATGTTTTGAGGCTTTTTTGTGAGGCTTGCATCGCCAGAGCGTCACTTTATTTGACGCTCCAGTGGCGCATGCATCTCAACCATATCTATGAGGTGGTGCAAAGTCACCCTGCATGGCTTTGCATGGCCTCATAGATATGGAGTAAGACATAGCAACGCAAATCACTGCGTTGCCTCACTCTGCATCAAGGAGGTGTTCCATGGGCTTTGCGTGGGGTTCCCACGCAACACCTATGGATTTTGATGATGCCCCATATTTACAAAATCAAGTAAACCTGGGGCAGCTCCAAAAATGGATGCCTCCCCAGTGGAGGCGTAATGAGGTGAAATGTTTTAATTCCTCCTCACTCTGCAGCTCACATAGAAAGAGGAAAAAGCCTCTCAGGATTGTTTTTGTGAAGGATTGTGCCCCTTCCTGTACAAAAACAATCCTGCCTGTTTTGGTGATAGGCAGCAATTTGCGCTAACGCAAGGGAAAAGGACAGGAATGTACCGTAATTCATAGATATGGTGCATTCTTGCCCTTTCACATTGGCATAGGGCAGCGCAGTAAAAAGACTTGCGACGCTTCCCTATGCCAATTTCTCATAAATTAGACCCTTTGTTTTTAGCTACACCTTTAACTACACCTCCACGCTCATTGATCTTTGATTTGCTAAACACTGTTTATTATTATTTCCCCACCGTAAAAATGATTTGCTGTGGGGATTGAGGGTGTTTATGGTTGTTGATAGTTGTTGATGATGAGGAGTACCAGGTTTTAGAATTTTTTTTCAGAAGGGGGTCCTCGAGCCTGAAAAAGTTTGACAAGGGGGCCTCGGCATCAAACAGTTTGAAGACCTCTGCCCTAATATAACCTTTGATACACCCACTCTGAAATACAGACAACCATTTTCGAAACCATAGACACACCAATACCAGTTACTACATACCCACTCACTGATTCCAAGATCTACACACACATCCACTCATTCACCCATACAGTCACTCATACATGCAGTCAACCATCAATACGGCACTATCATATGCCCTCATTCACCCATACAAACACTCGCACACCACCACTCATCCATAGAGTTACTCACACACCTAGTCAGTCATGCAAAGAATCAATCACACTCCCATTTACTCACTTATACAGTTATACACACACCACCTCACTTATTCATACAGATACTAACACATACATTCTCTCTTATCCAATCACTGATACAAGCAAACACTCATCCATGCAGCCACTCTCACAATCACTCACTCTCACATATAGTCAACTATATACTCCAACACTCACATTTACTGCCTCTCACATATGTAGTAACTCACACATGTACCACTGAGACATCTATTCACTGACCAACAGACCCATACATACACTCACCTACCCATACAGCCCTTCAAAGATGCACTCTTGAACCCATACACCCAGTGAATCACCTGCTCACACATCTATGCACAGAGTCACACACCACTACCCACCCACACAAACACTCAGGCACCCATACAGACACTCAGACACCCAATGAATAACCCATATAGACACTCATTTAGCTACTCACCAACCCATGCAAGCGCCTACACACCAACTGACAGACTGATACAGACATTGATACAGTTTAGTAACTCATGCATTCAGTAAAACACGTTTAATCACTCACTTATACAGTCAGTCACGCACCTACTAAATCATCCATTCAGACACTTATACACCCACTCATTCTTCAATACACCTTGGCACATATATATATATAGGTAAAGTAACTATAACGGACACATTTCTCTGGTTTTGTTCGAGTGAAATGTCCAACTAACTATAATGTCTCTGAAACTTGTGTTTTTTTCAGTGAAACCATATATATATATATATATATATATATATATATATATATATATATGCAAGAAAACCCTCAAAGAAGGTAAGAGTCGCACTCAGGATTCGTGGAAAAAGAGCAATTTAATGACTGACGCGTTTCAACCTCACGGTCTTTGTCAAAGTCACAGAAAAAAGAGGAAATGGCAACATATAAAAGCATTTCATTTCAAAACAACCAATCGTGACCAAGCAGTTTTTTTCTTTTCAATAGACATAGAAAAAAGAATATTGTGCTTACATGCGGAAAACAGACTCTCAATACATAAGAACTGCCATCAATTAAAAACAGGAAAAAAGAAATGATACATTTTCCCTGTTTTATAATCTCACACCTATTCGCCGTAATAAATGACATACAGGAAGAATGATCCAAATTAGAAAATAACAAATAATAAAACAAATTATTTATTCATTATTAGACAATTGAAGACCTGATGTAAAAAAAGTATTTGTAGCTAGTGCTAGAGTCCGTCTATTGCATGGAAGGGAGAGTAATAATCATCCCATCAGTTGTGCCTCTCAGGGAGATGATGCACTAATACGGTACGTAGAACTGCCTAGTGGCAATGAACAGAACTGCCCTGTATTTACACAGAACGGTTCAGGCACACAAAAAATATTATTCAAAATCAGATGAATAAGATATTCATTATAATGTCTAAGAAAAAAGAGCTTGGATACCTATCAGAAAAAGAAAAGAGAACCCACCCCCAATAATTACAAAAATCAAGGCAAAGCGACTGAACCCCCTCCTTCGACAAAGCAGCCGCTTGGACGAACTGACGGTAAATAGTCAGGACAATACACTAGAAACAGATAAGTTCACAGGGACATTTGCCAGTTGCCAAATGTCAAGGGGAGATCAGCATAATCAGAAATGTATATATATATAGGGAAGACTCGGAAGAAGTCCACCCAACCCGGAAAAACAGGAGCATATCAATACAGTGTCCAGAATTGTAGGTACACCTAAGGTATATGACATCACCTCAACCTAGGTGCACATAAAGATCTTCTTCTCGATTTAGGCCACCAGGCACCTTACTCTGTAGGCGGATGATATACTCCGACTCCAAACGTCTCAGGCGGCGTTCTCGGTCACCTCCACGTGGATGTACTGCAACCCTGTCAATTCCAAAATAAGAAATCTTAGAGCTGATGTCAGGGGAATCACCATGTACCAACGCACAATGTTTTGCAATAGTATAGGTTAGATCCCTATTCCTAATAGCGCGAAGATGCTCTAAAATCCGCTTTTTGACTGGAAACACTGTACTGCCAATATAGCGCAACCCACAAATGCAAGTCATGTAATAAACAACAAACTCTGTGTTGCAGTTGATAAAAGAGAGAATTTTCTCATTCCTGCCAATAGGTAACAAGTAACTCTTCACATTGTGACTGTTAGCACAGGCCTTGCAACGGCAACATTTGTGGAACCCAGGTAACTCCTTAAGCCATGTGCATGTTTTCTTACTTTGCTGCGTAAGATGACTATGTACTAGTGTGTCCTGTAGAGATTTGCATCTACGGTAAGTGATGTGTGGCTTGGCACTAACCAACTTGCCTATCACTGAGTCCTGTCTAACCAAATGCCAATGCTAACTGACAATCTTGTGTAGTGCCTGAGACGCGGTGGAAAAGGTGGTAATCAGCCTAACCTCCTGTTTATCCTTCCCCTGTGTCTTAGGAATCAAAAGACTATCCCTGCTCTTTAAGCATGTTTTCTCAAGGGTTGCTCTAATGGTTTTACTTGAGCAGCCACGTGTACGAAAACGGCCAGCCATATTGGTTTGCTCTTTGCTCAGGGCCTGAGATGTACTGCAATTACGTTTTGCCCTGAGAAGTTCTCCATAAGGGATACTCCTCTTAAGGCCTTAAGGATGATGACTCTGCGCATGCAGGATGCTGTTCCCGGCAGTAGCCTTCCTGAACAGGCTTGTGTGGATGGTATTATCTGAGATTTCTACTAGGGTATCCAGGAATTCAATAGTGGAGGTGTCAGTCTTACTGGTAAATCTGAGATTGAGGCTATTAACAGAAAGTCCGGCAATGAAGTTTAGTAGGCAATCCTGTGGCCCGTCCCATATTAGAAAAATATCATCAATGTAACGGGTCCACAGGATTACATTGTCTGAGTAACACTCATTGCCTTGATGCCACAAATGTTCTGCTTCCCACCATCCCATGAAAATACAGGCGTAACTAGGTGCGAAGCAACTTCCCATCGCAGTACCTGTATATTGTTTGTACCAGGTGTCCCCAAACAGAAAACAATTGTTGTGTAAGCAAAAATGAAGCATATCCAAAAGTAACACTGTATGGTCGAACAATGAGATAGGTCTGTCACGTAAGAAATATTTACACGCTTCCAAGCCTAGATCATGTTCAATACCCTGTATTTTAGAAAAGAAGTCCATAGTATCCCTACAATAGGAAGGTAGGTTGGAAACATAGTCACAGAGGAAAAAGTCTAAATAAATGGAAGAATTTTCTAATATAGATAGATAGATAGATAGATAGATAGATAGATAGATAGATAGATAGATAGATAGATAAATAGATAGATAGATAGATAGATAGATAGATAGATAGATAGATAGATAGATAGATAGATAGATAGATAGATAGATAGATAGATAGATAGATAGATAGATAGATAGATAGATAGATAGATAGATAGATAGATAGATAGATAGATAGATAGATAGATAGATAGATAGATAGATAGATAGATAGATAGATAGATAGATAGATAGATAGATAGATAGATAGATAGATAGATAGATAGATAGATAGATAGATAGATAGATAGATAGATAGATAGATAGATAGATAGATAGATAGATAGATAGATAGATAGATAGATAGATAGATAGATAGATAGATAGATAGATAGATAGATAGATAGATACTCACTGAAAAAAACTAAGGGACATTGTATTTAGGCGAGAATCTGTACAATAAAATGTAATACTTAGCATCCAATGAACCAGAAAGTACAGATATTGAATATGTTGGATATGTACTATCCTAAAAGAAGTCCACATCTGGAAAACATTACAGATTTAAGAGAAACATTACAGAAAATATAAATGAAGAAAAATATGCAGCAATTGGATGTGAAGGATGTTTGGTAAAACATGGCAAAGGAAATCTTATTAACCACAGGAAACCGTTCTATTTTGCACTTCTGCAACTTTTCAAACCTTGGCGTAGTGAAATAGAATTACTTGGAGATTTTCATTTCTATGAAGATTCTTTTAATGCATGTAAAGATAGCAATAAATGCCCAATTTTTCCAAATTATCTACACATTTTTAAATGAAGAGATTGAACAAGAAACTACTATTACAGCTGAAATAGCTAAAGACAGTCCTCAAGATAGTCAAAGTTCTGTTCCTCTAAGTCAGGATCCATTAGGGCAACCAATTCTTGAAAAGGAAGCAGCAATAGCCATGAATGAAGTAGAAACGGCTATGCAATGAGCACAACAGGATATTATTAGGTAGGAAAACTTGGAAGAACAACTAAATATTGAACATAAAGAAATAGATCAGCAAGTGACAGAACAGATTCAACATGGTTTACTGCATGAAAAAAAGAATGGCAATACACATTACTAAAACCTATTTGAATCAGTGGTCAACCTGGAACAGGAAAAAGTTTCTTAATCAAACTTACAGAAAACCAGTGAATCACATTTATCTTGTGTTGTGACCGCTTCAACTGGGTGAGCAGCACACAATATTAAAGGGATTACATTACATCGTTTACTCGTGCTATCAGTTGAACATGAAAATAGGTTGGAATATCACAAGCTATAAGAAGAAGCTTATTAAGAAGTTTCAAGTGTACTCAAGAAAATAAACTTCTGATCTTTGATGAGGTGAGCATGGCCTCAAACGTAATGCTTGGCTTTGTACATTTAAGAATGCAACAGATTTTAAAAACAGATTATGATGTTCTGTTTAGAGAAAAACATGTAATTGTATTCAGCGATCTACTACAACAAAGGACAACCAGTTTTTAAAAACACTTGTCCATGAAGAAACTAGGAAATCGTTGGGAAGTTTTGGAAATGTGAACATTTGGTCTCATTTTGAATACAAAGAACTTATCAAGAATATGCGACAAGCAAGTAATGAACATTATGGAAACATTCTTCAAGATATAAGAATTAGTGTTTTGACAAAACATAGTAAAGAAGTTTTACAAAGTCGGCTACTAACGAACTTTTTCCAAATGAAAACATTGCACCTGAAATAATGTACAAAAAAAATGGAGAAAAGAACTCTATAATTCGCCTAATACCAACTCTGCAAGAGTGTTCTACATTCAATGTAGAACTTTTGAAACTGGAAAAACAACCAATAGTGAAAATTGAAGCCCTTGATAAAATGGAACACAAAGGAGTTACTATTCTTCTCTCAAAAAAATTACAGTCAAAATTGCAATCTTTGGAAAAGTCGGTGTCTAAGACTTCAGGTTTAGAAAAGACTTTATATGTATGTGTAAACTGTCGGGTCATTTTACGGCTAATTTGGATGTAGAAAAACATTTAGTAAATGGAGCAATAGAACAAGTTGTTGATTTTGTTAATTATCAGAACAGAGATGGAATTGATTTTTTGATGATTAAATTTGATCAGATTGAAGAAGTAAAACAGAGTGGACGCTGTGCTGTTCGTTTTCTGCTTGTAAAAAACGTGTATGTTTGTAGAAAACAGTTTCCTCTTTCTTTAGTATATGCAGTGACTATTCAAAAATCTCAAGGTTTAAGTGTAGACAATGCTTTGGTAAATATTGGCAGTACAGTGTTCAAAGAGGGCATGGCATACGTTGCATTGTCTTGAGTAAGAACGTTATCTGGTTTGTATTTAATTGATTTTGATGAGAAAAAGATTAGTGTTGATGCAAATTGTGTAAGAGAGTATAATTGGTTAAGAAGACTTTATGCTCCTAACTTAGGTGAATATCCCATATATGAGAAATGTGTAGTATGTCCAAAATGGAAACATGAGAAACATTCTAGTGAAATTCAAAAAAAGAAAAGAATTGAAGAGAATAATATAGCTGCAAAGAATATTGAAATGGACACTGTTGATGATATTGCAGGATACCAGTTAGAAAATAGTTCAGGTATCAACTGCTATGCTAATATAATTGTGAATGTTGTCTTTTATCTAGAAGATCTTCATCATAAAATTGCGGAAAATCAAGAAAAAAGATTCTGGGGCATATTCTCAAGGACCTATCGCCGAGTTAGCGTGACTTTATCGCCGCCAAAGTGGTGATAAATTCATCGCACCATTCACAAGCTGGTGCTAACAGCCGACATCACCAGTTTTCCAGCGATAGTAGCTGCAAAAAACATCGCCACAGATGACACCGGCAACTAACGCTAATGAGATGCAGAGTAGGCGTTCCCGTGCAAAAAGCAGCAACAACACCACATCGCAACATTCTCAACGACCAGCCAGATCAGCGATAAGTTTGCAAAACATGCAATAAGGCACGTTAGCAACAGGGATTTAACACCTGCCCTTACCTGGTGTTAAGTTGGACGACAACCTGCACCATCAAAGGGAGCCCAGCCCAGAGTCACACCTGCAGAATGACAGATGCCATGGAGCCACTGATCATGCAGCTCGGAGCCCCATGAGGGCCACAACACCCACCGCCACCACACCCAGGCCTGCCACCCCCCCCCCGGACCCACCCCACCCCCCTCAGACCACCACAGAGGCAGAGCAGACAAAGACAGCAGACCTTCAGAAAACGCACCAGCCTCACAGTCTTAACACCAGAGGATGTCATTGCCCACTACAGGCTCAAAAGGACAACCGTCCGATGCATCCTGACCATCATTGCCCACAGGCTGACGGTACCAACACAGTGGACAACCAACATCCCTCCGCAGACAAAGCTGCAGGCTGTGTTGCACATGTTGGCATCTGGTACCTTCCAACCACCAACTGCCAGAGTCGGAGGAGTCTCACAGCCAGCCCCATCAAAGTTCCCCACGCCCATGCCATCACCAGCTTAGTACCACAGTACTTTCACTTCCCACACACTGCGCAAGAACAGCTGGAAACCAAGCAAGGTTTCTACGCCACAGCGGCCTTCCCGCATGTGTTGGGGGCAATTGACTGCACACATGTACTCCTCGTGCCCCCTGCCGACACTGCACACAATCACCGCAACAGGAAGCACACGCATTCCATCAATGTGCAGGCAATAGTGGACCACCGTGGACTCTTCACCAATGTCATCGCCAACTACCCAGGCAGTGTGCATGATTCCTTCATCTTCTGACAGTCCATCATCAACCAGCGCTTTGAGGCTGGCACCTATGGGAATTCATTGCTCGTTGGTAAGTACCAAATGGATACACCATACACCTCAACTCCACAATCATGCAACTCCCACACAACATGCCAAACAACATGCCCACCTACCAGACACAACAGCACAACTTACTGTGGTGACCTAGGCAAGACATGTACATGAGCCCTCAACGGCATGGCACCTCAGCCACACAATAGCAGAATGTGGGGAGAGGTGGGAACCATGCATGTGCGAAGGAGGCAAGTGACCCATGAATGAGAATGTACACAATGCCAAGTGTGGCGTGGATGTGCTGGACAGACTGCATTATGCAGACCACAGACATGCCCATGTCGACATATACTGCTGGTGTTTGGAGTGTAGTGAACAGTGGACGCAACCATGTTACCCCAGGCAGTGGGGAAGAGCACGGAAAGTAGCTCATTACGTCCCCTCCTGTAAGCGTGAGCAGAGTGGGCTGGCCCGACGTACGCCAGGCCAGCATAGGGGTGTGAATAAAAAGGCCGTAGCTCTGGGCGTGGTTCTCTTCTGGAATGGCCAACGTGTCTGCCAGGGCGGTGCCTCCCAGCCCGCCACGATGCCAATGCCATGAGCGGCGGTGCCTGCAACCATGTGCGTCTGCTGCACCGCAGGCCGCAGGTCCCCAGACCCGTATTGGCCGCACCTGCGCAACCAGGCCACACTTCTCACCTTCCGACACCGGTGTCAAAGAGAGCCCACCACGTGCCTGTGCAAGCTCCAAGGCCTGCAACTATGGCAGCCTCCTCAGACCATCGCTGTCCTTCCCGAGACAGGCCCACTGCACTCCTTTCTCGTTGACGTACTCCACCGGCCTACACAGTGGTCAAGTAGGTCACACATTTGGAACTGAGTCTTGATCATGCAATGGCAGAGTACACACTTTATGGTAGACTTTATGTCACTGCACTTCCTTGAATGTGGTGCCACCAACTCTGTGCATAGCATCCGAACGACCCTTGCTGACTACTTCCTTCGGCCTACACTGCGGTCGAGTAGGTCACACACTTGGAACTGAGTCTTGATTTCTGTATGGCAGAGTTCATATCATTGTACTCAAGGACAGGAGTAAGAGGAAGACGTAGTTCAGTACAGAGGAAAAAACGATCCTCTTTACAGAGGTGATCGAACACTACCAACAACTCTCTGGTGCCACTAACTCTGTGCATCGCTAGTCAACGACAGGTGGCTGTGGGCCCATGCTGACCGCTGCCTCTGGCATACACTGCGGTCCAGTAGGTCAAAGATTTGGATCTGAGCCTTGATTTATTTATGCAAAGTTTATATCATTGTACAGGCCTCATCGCAGACTGCATCTCCTTTCAGCCCTGGTGCCACTGACTCTGTGCACCGGAATTCATGGACACTCTCTGGTTGAACTTTGGTGGCGTTTGAGTCTATGGCCTGGGGGTTGTTTTCATCATCATGGAGCTGATACTGACTTGGTGGTAAAAAGGAGTCTGTAGCATTCTACTCCTCCATTTTCCTGTTTCGGCTTGCTTCTGCCCTCTCCATCAAGCACTGGAAGGACACCTTCCACTGTCCCCCGAAACACTGCGGCATTCACCTTCGATATCAACGAGGACCCGCTCAGCTCGTGTGGCCCTATCTCAGTGCACCACAAGTCATCGTCCCGTGGCGGTGTGCCTGTGCCAGCCGCAGTGCATCCCGGGCCACTAACTCTGTGCAGCTCAAGTAAAGAACCCTGTCTGATTGACTATTGGATGGCCTCTGTGTGGATGGCCTGGGGTTTATCAATGCCATATGTCTGTGGCCCTGTGCTGTCGGCTGCCTCCAGCTTCAACTGCGGTCCAACAGGGCTCACACATCAAATCGTGTCCTGACCTGCCCAGATGACGCATCACCGCAGGATGCACACGCCACCACTGCCAGGACCACCTCCAACCAACAACTGCCAGAGTCGAATGAGTCTTACAGCCAGACTATCCGAGTTGTTCACACATGTCTTGGATGCCATCATCAGCTTGGTACCCTGCTCAGCTCTTCAGGTGCCACCAACTCAGTGCACCACAACTCAAGGACCCTTTCCAATAGATCTTTTTTGATGTGGACAGCTCACGCAACAATGTCACCTTAGGCAGTGGGGAAGACCTCAGACGATGATGGGGAAGATGTGGCCGGTGTGCGGAGGGGTGAATGCACAGACAATGGGAGGGCAGGAGGCAACAACCAGAAGGCAGCAAGCAGACTGGAGGTGGTAGTCCATCTTCACACCAGGAGCTATGGATGAGGTGCGTGCTGTGGACTGCAGACGCAACTATGTCACCTCAGGCAGTGGGGAAGACCTGGGACGATGATGGGGAAGATGTGGCAGGTGTAACACACCCTACTGCAGCTGCACCAGGAATATCCCGAAGGGACACAATCTTGGACAATTTCTTCACATCAGCACAATCAGCTCTGGTGCCCCTACCTCAGTGCACTGTGACTCGCCGACCCTTCTAATTGAATATTGGTTGGTCTCTGTACTTGCTCCGGCTACCAACATGATGCTTCGTAGTTGTTTGTGTTATGTTGGTGTTTTCTGTTTCCGCTTTAATGGTGAACACTGTTCAAGTTGTTGCCAGCACCAACCACTCCCTGAGGGCTGGCTCACACTCACCTAAAACCCATCCATCAAAGGCATCACTGGTAAGATGAGCCGTGGTAATAAAGAGTGGCCGGGCGCACATTCCCATGGCCAGTTCAACTGACTATCAAAGTGTGTCCGTGTGCTCATTACGTATGCATGATGGCCCCGGGCCCTACCACATTACATTGTGCATTGTACAGCGGACGCAGCCATTTCACCCCAGGCATTGGGTAAGACCCTGTACATGTAGCTCTGCCGTACCCCCTTCATATGTAAGAGGAGTGGACTTGGCCGGTGTACACAAGTCCAGCATAGGGGTGTGGATGATTGTCCCGGGGCTCTGGGCGTGGTTCAGTACTGGAAATGTGTTAATACGTGTGGCTATGTCGCAGTGTGTGTCCGTTGGTGAGTGTAAGTGGTCCCTGATGGGAATTAGACACCCATGTACGTAATCACATTCGGCTGCCATGCGTTCCAACCCTAGCCGCATCTGTTCAGCCACCTCCTTCTGAAGTCTAACACCTGGCCGTGGAATGCGATGTGTGCTTCTGTGATGTGCTGGGAGCTATCCATGGTGGTGTGTGCTTCCTGTTGTGTGGTCTGTGCAGGGGGTGGGGTCTCCTGGATGCAGCTGGGCTGCCCTGCTCCTTGAGTTGGGTTGCCTAAGATGTTCATGAGCTGTTGTAGGGCGTCGGTGTCAAAGGTGTAGAGGTCCTCTTCATCATCACTGATGAGTTGTCTGGTCTGCTCTGCAGGAAGTGTTGATTGTCCCTCTGCTAAGTGAAGGGGAGATGCATTTTCACATTGTGTTGACATGTATGTTGACGCATTGTTCATGTTCACCTTGGGACTGCATGACAATGTACATTGTGACTGTTTGGGAGAAGTTGACTATTTGATGTGGAACAGTGGACATTTGAACTACATCACGGATGTGAGGTTGTACACGTACATTTTCATCTCGCAGTTTCCTGCTATGCCAGATATGATTGGTCAGTTTCCACGCACAGGCGGAACCAGTTGTATCCTCTGTTGTGTTGTGGGAGTGTTGCACTTTGTACCACATTGTCGTCAATGTTGATATGCTGTTATTGCTATGTGTGTGTGCTGCATTGAGGGTGAGTCGCCCCTGCTGCTCAGATTTGGCAGCCCCTCATCCCTTTCAGACGGTGTGCCTTTGACTTCTGTGCTTGGGTATATTGGGCTCTTGGTCGAGTTGTGACTCTTGGGCATGGTTTTTCTGCAGATGTTTTGTTGCGTCAGGGGTGGTTTGTGCACGTGGATTTGTCGGAGTGTGGCCTGCTCCTTTCCAGATGTGGTCCACACTTAGCCACCTCAGTGTCGTGGCGTACACAATGTCATGATGATTGCACTGCAGCCATGCTAATCATCATGTAGTGTCACTTGCATTGTCGGTGTGGCTCACAAATACCATTCTTTGCTGGGTTTCACACGTGTGCATGTGTTGGTTGTGATATTGGTGATGTGTGGGTTGGGACCTCTTTGGGCACGTTGTGGACGGGGTGTTTGTATGTGTGCTGCAGTGTGCCACGGGTGTCAGGGACATGATCCAGAGTCATTGTGGGTGTGCAGTGTGCTCTGCTTAATTGTGCATGTGTGCCATTGTGCCTATCTCCCCCATCCCCCCAGTCCCTGGTCGGTACTTACCCTGTTGATGTTGTGTCAGGTCATGTTGAGCAGTGTCCGGTGCCACAACTCCTGGCACCGTCTTCCGACTGCTGACTGTGGCCACCATTTTCTTCATGTCATCCAGCTCCTGGTGTGCCGCTGGACCCCCACCTCCAAAGTGTGTTGCTGCTTTCATGTAGGCATCGAGTTTCTTCTTGGTTTTGGCCTTCACATCCTTCCAGCGCCTCTTGACCTCTTCCATTGTCCTCCTCAACACTGCATCTGCATTCACATGGTCCAAGATAGTCTGCCATATTTGCGTCTTTGTTGCCAATGACACGTTGGATGTGACGAACAGTTGTTGGTAGTGTTCTATTACCTCCGTCATCTGTGGGGCTTGTGGGTTTTGCGTTGTCCTCTGCACTCGGTCCGGGTGCATCCATGGTGTTACGCAGTTTATTTGTTTTTGTATTTGTTTTACACTGCTTCTATAGAGCATTTACTGGCATGAGGCGTGGGAATTGCAGGCCTGTCGCTGGTTATCGCTGATTTTTGTTTCACGATTTGGGGCATCGCAACTTTTTTCGCATTGGTGTTTCGCACTTTTTCGGCGTCGTGTTGATTTTAATGCAGTCATTTGGGACGTTATCGTAAGACTATTGCATGTTGCGGCCATGATGAGAATACAACGTTAACACAGTGTTATTTTCCCGTGATAGACTGCGATGTGCAAAGTTGCGTCAAGCTATTTTTGCGATATTTAACACACGTTCTTGAGAATATCCCCCTCTGTTCTTTATTACATTATATTTTTCAAAAGTTGGTTTCTGATAGAACTAAAATACATACTGCTTCTAGCATTCAGCATCTTTTGGATACATGTACTGGTTCTTCGCAATTTACACTCAATTACAACAAGATGCACAAGAATTTCTTATGTTTATGCTTGCAGTATTGGAAGATGAAGGAATACAAATTTAAAATTTGGTTGGACTAAGTTATAGATGGGATCAGAAATGTGAAGAGTCTTCATTTTCTTCTACCACTGAAATAGACACTGAACGATTCATATATTTGACAATACCAGATTACAAATCAGTGTCTTTTAATAAAGTTGTAAAATCAGCTAATCAAGATATTGAATGCTTTCATTGTAAATCAGAAATGTTGTCAACGTTTTATTTTGAAAGATTTGGAAAATATGTCATATTAATGCTTCAACTTTGTAGAGCAAATGGAAGAAAATTGGAAACCAAATAAAAACAATTGTGGAAAGTCAACTATCATTTTCAGGAAGAACTTTTAAAGCTGTGGCTATTATTTTACATGATGGACCACTACAACATCTGGACACTTTACAGTATATTTAAAGTGCAATAAAGGATGGACACATTGCAATGATGCCAATTTGGAATTCAAATGTAGGTTGCCTGATGAATTACCAGATTCATATCAGATTTTTTGAATGCCAACGTTTTGAAAACATAATTCGGCCTATTGGGAAGATGTAAACACAAATTAAGGAGTTTATTTTGGATATTTTTATTTCAAAGTGATTTAGAAACATTATTCAGCCTACTGGGAAGATGTGAACAATTACTTTTTGGATTCTTGTTTGTTCTAATTGTTATTGCATTTACAAAATTGTGTTTGAAAGAAATAGTTTATATATTCAATCTTTATATTATACGCGATGTAAATGAGAATGTATAATTCAGACATGTACTTCAGAGAAATAAATTATTTATTGTAGTTGAAGAATGCAATTTAGAAACTGTAGATAGGTAAACAGATATTTGAACTTGTTGTAAATATTTTCAACGCAAATCTTTTTTTTTTTTACAATCTCATTGATTGTATTTTTTTCCCCGCTGTTATATGATGATCTACATTGAAATCACTGTGTATGGTGAAATTCAGTAGAATCTGAGAACAGCAGAAATGGGAAACTGAATATGTTATGTAAATGCAAAATTACGTTGTGTTCTTAAAACTATAATATATGCAATAACAATTTTTTCTTCTTGTTTTTTACAGGAAGTAATACTAAAGCTTGAAAAGATTTTCAATTCAGTTTGCAACAAAACTACTGTAAAGTAGTTTCACTGAGTCTTGTATCTTGTTTAATAAAGAAGGTAAGATGAAATAATGTAATAAGTATAACAATATGAAGTAATGTTTACAATTACTTTTATTGCACTCATTTTTTTTTTTTAAACCGTTTTTATTGCAGAAACACAGGAGAATCGTCGTACATGCAGAGCGGTCCTGCACCGCTAGCGCTAGTGCAGGTCCTTGCTAGGCCAAAAGGCTTCGATACACAGCTTATTAGCCCACATCCCTGAGGCCGGGCAGCGGTAACATGTGGGACACTTTACACAATCTGCGCCACCCCAATAGTGTTGTTTGTGTCCTCAGAGGATGTTCACATTCCGCTTTGAAGTTTTCTTGACGCCCCCTGTCCCTCCACCCCATCCTAACCCCACCCCAAGCCTTATTCCCCACCTCCCACCATCCCCTCCCAACAGCGCTTCCGACTACGCCCGGACCCGGCCCGAGGATGCTGTTCTGGGTATGTATCAGAAGTACATGCCTGTCTACTGTATGTGTGTGGCCGGCTCTGCTCGGGGGCTATCCTCCCTGTCCACCTCTTCCCCAACCGCACTGTCGCGCAGGGCCTGCACTAACACCTCCCACGCTGCAGCCGCCTCTTGCGCCCTCTCATCCTCCCTGCGGCTCGCCAGCTGGTACCTGAGTGTGCTTTCACACGCCGCCCATTTCTGCAGCTCCTTGAGCCATCTCTTATGCGTAGGCCCCACCTTCGATTTCCAGAGTCTCGTCACTTCCCTTTTCGCCAAAAGGAGACCCATATCTATTAATCTGCTCGTGGTCTTATTCTTGGGCGTGTGTGGGAACCAGTGCAGAACGCAGACCGCTTTGCTAAATTGCAAATCCCTGTCCGTTACCTCGGTCAGTGTCTCGCCCACTTCCCTCCAATAATCGTGCAGATGAGGGCAGTCCCACAGCATATGGCCTAGCTCCACTCCGACCGTGCCGCACCTAGGGCACGGTTTCTTTTATTGCACTCATCTAATTTATCAACCACTAACTATGCACTGATCCATACAGTTTGGACCTATTCCCCACTCCTGCCATCACCTATGCACTATCCATGCATTTCTCAAATCACCTAGCCTGCATCCATACAGTTATAATATCACAATGATACTACCTATGTACTCTTCCATTCACCCTGGCACTATCTGTAAACTCATGCAATCAGCTGCATATTACCTGTACACTCTTACAATGTCCCAGGTTATACTTATACACCTCTGCAATCCCTTAAGCATTATCCCTGCACTCATGCAATCACCAAGACACTACCTTTGCTCTCTTTCAATCATCCAGGCAGTATCTATACAATGGTGTATTCATTCAGGCAGTGCACATAAACTTATAAAATCAACCAATCTCTATTTATACAGTCCTCCAATCACCCAGGTCGTACCCCTACACTCTTGCAATCAACAAGACATTACCCTACACTCATGCAATTCCTCAGGTATTAACTATGCATTCCTCTAATCCTCCAGACGTTTCTCCAGCACTCATGCAATCACTTAGGTATTAGCTATCCACTCCTGTAATAGCATGGGCATTACCCCTGCACTCATGCAATCACTTTGGCATTACATATGCACTCCTCCAATGACCCTGACATTGCCGCTGCACTCATACAATCACCTATGCATTACTCATGCACTCCTTCAATCACTCAGGCAGTATTTGTGCATTTATAAAATCATCCAGTCACTACCTATGCAGTCATGCAATCACATAAGCACTACTAATGCACTTCTCCATGCACTCAGGCACTACTCATACACTCTTCCATGCACCCAAGCATTATCCATACACTCCTTCAATCACCCAAACATTACCCGTGCACTCATGCATTCACCCAAGCACTACCCATCCAGTCTTTCAATCATTCAGGCACTACTCCTGCACTCATGCAATTGTCCATGTACTACTCATGCACTCCTCTAATCACCCAGGAACTACCCATGCAGTCCTACATGTGCTCAGGCACTACCCATCCACTCTTCCATCTACCCAGGCACTGCCCTTGCACCCAAGCAATCATTCAGACACTACCCATACAGTCACTCAGGCACTTCTGTGGCACTCATGCAATCACCCAAGCACTACCCATGCAGTCTGTCAATCATTCATGCACTACTCCTGCACTCATGCAATCACCCATGTACTACTCACGCACTCCTCCAATCACCCAGGAATTACCCATTCAGTCATTAATGCGTTTAGGCACCACTCATATACTCTTCCATGCACCCAGGCATTACTCATGCACTCCTCCAATCATGCAACCAGTACCCATGCAGTTATAAAATAACCCAGGAACTACCTATACACTCATGCAATAATTCAAGCACTACTCATACACTCCTCTAATCAGCCAGGTACTACCCATGCACTCATGCAATCACACAGGTAGCAGTCATGCACTGTTGCAATCACTGAGGAACTACTGATGTACTACTCCATGCACCAAGGCACTACCCATGCACTCTTTTATGCACCCAAGCATAATCCATACACTTCTTCAATAACCCAAAAATTACCCCTGCACTCATGCAATCATCCAAGCACTACCCATGCAGTCTTTACATCATTCAGACATGACTCCTGCACTCATGCAATCATCCATGTGCTACTCATGCACTCTTCTAATCACCCAGGAACTACTCATGCAGTCCTACATGCGTTCAGGCACTACTCACACTCTTCCATGCAACCAGGCATTACTCATTCACTCCTCCAATCATGCAACCAGCACCCATGCAGTTATAAAATAACCCAGGCGCTACCTATGCACTCAAGCAATCACCCAGGAACCACCTATACACTCATGCAATAATTCAACCACTACCCATAAAATCCTCTAATCATCCAGGCACTACCCATGCACTCATACAATCACACAGGTAGTTTTCATGCACTGCTGCAATCACTGAGGAAGTACCAATGTACTACTCCATGCACCAATGCACTACCCATGCACTCTTTCATGCCCCAAGCATTATCCATACACTCCTTCAATCACCCAAATATTACCTCTGCACTCATGCCATCATCCAACCACCATGCATGCAGCCTTTCAATCATTCAGGCACTACTCCTGCACTCATGCAATCATCCATGTTCTACTCATGCACTCCTCTAATCACCCAGGAACTACCCATGCAGTCCTTCATGTGATCAGGCACTAGTCATACACTCTTCCATGCACCAAGGCACTACCCTTGCACTCCAGCAATGACTCAGACACTACCCATACACTCATACATGCACTCAGGCACTTCTGTGGCATTCATGCAATCACCCAAGCACTACCCATGCAGTATTTCAATCATTCAGACACTACTCCTGCACTCCCGCAATCATCCATGTACTACTCATGCACTCCTCTAATCACCCTGGAACTACCCATGCAGTGCTACATATGCTCAGGCACTACTCATACACTCTTCCAAGCCCCCAGGCACTACCCTTGCACTCAAGCAATCACTCAGGCACTGCCCATACACTCATACATGCACTCAGGCACTTCTGTGACACTCATGCAATCACCCAAGCACTACCCATGCAGTCTTTCAATGATTCAGGCACTACTCATGCAATCATCCATGTACTACTCATGCACTCCTCCAATCACCCAGGAACTACCCATGCAGTTCTACATGTGCTTAGGCACTACTGATACACTCTTCCATGTATCCAGGCACTACCCTTGCACTCCTGCAATCATGCAATCAGTACCCATGCAGGTATACAATAACCCATACACTACCTATGCACTCATGCAATCACCCAGGAACTATCTATTCACTCATGCAATAATTCAGTCACTACCGATACACTCCTCTAATCACCCAGGCACTACCCATGCACTCCTGCAATCGCATAGGTAGTAGTCATGCACTGCTGCAATCATGGAGGAACTACTGATGCACTACTCCATGCACCAAGGCACAACCCATGCACTCTTCCATGCAACCAAGCATTATCCATACACTCCTTCAATCACCCAAACATTAGCCCTGCACTAATGAAATCATCCGAACACTACCCATGCAGTCTTTCAATCATTCAGGCACTAGTCCTGCACTCATGCAATCATCCATGTACTACTCATGCACTCCTCTAATCACCCAGGAACTACCCATGCAGTCCTATGTGCACTCAGGCACTACTCATACACTCTTCCATGTACCCAGGCACCACCCTTGCACTCAAGCAATAACTCAGACACTACCCATTCACTCATACATGCACTCAGGCACTTCTGTGGCACTCATGCAATCACCCAAGCACTACCCATGCAGTCTTTCAATCATTCAGGCACTACTCCTGTACTCATGCAATCATCCATGTACTACTCATGCACTCCTCCAATCACCCAGGAATTACCCATGCAGTCCTACATGCGCTCAGGCACTACTCATATACACTTCCATGCACACAGGCACTACCCTTGCACTCAAGCAATCACTCAGGCACTACCCATACACTCATACATGCACTCAGGCACTTCTGTGGCACTCATGCAATCACCCAAGCACTACCCATGCAGTCTTTCAATCATTCAGGCACTATTCCTGTACTCATGCAATCATCCATGTACTACTCATGCACTCCTCCAATCACCCAGGAATTACCCATGCAGTCCTACATGCGCTCAGGCACTACTCATATACACTTCCATGCACACAGGTACTACCCTTGCACTCAAGCAATCACTCAGGCACTACCCATACACTCATACATGCACTCAGGCACTTCTGTGGCACTCATGCAATCACCCAAGCACTACCCATGCAGTCTTTCAATGATTCAGGCACTACTCATGCAATCATCCATGTACTACTCATGAACTCCTCCAATCACCCAGGAACTACCCATGTGCTTAGGCACTACTCATACACTCTTCCATGCACCCAGGCACTACCCTTGCACTCCTGCAATCACGAAATCAGTACCCATGCAGGTATAAAATAACCCATACACTACCTTTGCACTCATGCAATCACCCAGGAACTACCTATTCACTCATGGAATAATTCAGTCACTACCCATACACTCCTCTAATAACCCAGGCACTACTCATGCACTCATGCAATCACACAGGTAGTAGTCATGCACTGCTGCAATCATTGAGGAACTACTGATGTACTACTCCATGTACCAAGGCACAACACATGTACTCTTCCATGCAACCAAGCATTATCCATATACTCCTTAAGTCACCCAAAAATTAGCCCTGCACTAATGAAATCATCTAAGCACTACCCATGCAGTCTTTCAGTCATTTAGGCACTAGTCCTGCAATCATCCATGTGCTGCTCATGCACTCCTCTAATCACCCAGGAACTACCCATGCAGTCCTACATGCACTCAGGCACTACTCATACACTCTTCCATGCACCCAGGCACCACCCTTGTACTCAAACAATCACTCGGACACTACCCATACACTCATACATGCACTCAGGCACTTCTGTGGCACTCATGCAATCACCCAAGCACTACCCATGCAGTCTTTCAATCATTCAGACACTACCCCTGCACTCATGCAATCACCCATGTACTACTCATGCACTCCTCTAATCACCCAGGAACTACCCATGCAGTTCTACATGCACTCAGGTACTACGTATGCACTCTTGCATGCACCCAGGCATTACCCATGCCCTTCTTCAATCACCCATATATTTTCATTGCACTCATGCAATAAACCAATCACTACCCATGCACATCTGCAATTATGCACGTAGTACACATGCACTCATGCAATCACACGTACACTACTCATGTTCTTTTCCATATATTACACTTGCCGCAATTCATACAACTCATTCAAATTTGTCTTTTTTGTAACCAAATAGGCGGTTCTAACAAGAACCGTTTTTTTGCTTCTTATTTTCATTTATAATTTTTTGGTGTTTTTCTAACTCTTTTTTGCATTTTTAGGGTGTTTTTTAAAAATAAAAGAACAAAAAACAGAATACAGTGACAAAACTGTTGTCTCAACTTTTGCAATTAAACAATCATTGCAAAAAAAAAATTAACAGTGGTGGCTTTTTGCTTCAAAAACAATAACGTCAATAGACTGCACGCCATAACAAATAATTGTCTTGCACTTGATGCATCTCTGTTCTAGACCAGCAAACTCTGGTCTAATATCAGTTCCTCTTGAAGAACTTGATGTTCCAGCTGAGGTGCTCGGTCTGCTCGGTCCTTCATCTTCATCACCTTGCGGGGCTTGTTGTTCTAACTCTCGACGATGTTGCTCCCATGCTAGCCGACGAGGGTGCATAGTTTGGAGGTGCTTGAGCATGGATGAAGTACCGCATGATAATTTTTACTCTGATCCCCGAGATATTATTCATTCACATATAGTGCAGGTTACCTTCTTCGCGTTCACCTTTTTTTCTTCATCTGGAAATGTAAAGAACGCTCAGACGATGCTCTCCTTTTTGGGTTTTCTTGGTTCCTCCAAGTACTCTTCTTCACCAAGGATGTCATCTGGTGGATTTGAAGATGCCATTTTTCTAGGTAGTTTAAAAAAACACCAATGAAATGCAAGAAGAGCACTAAGCACAAAAGGTGTGTCTCCTGGCAATGTTCTTGGAGGAATGAGAAATTTGGGTGGGGTGCTGTAATTTCTAGAATAAAAAGCTTCTTAACCAATAAGACGCTTTCTTTTGAAGTCACATGGGTTCATGCACCCGGCGAGCAACCAGCGAGTACCCGGCACGATTTCGCCAAAATATATTTAACAATAATTTATCTTTATTCCATTTACAAATATACGATATTTACAATTTTGTTAAAAAATGTCTTGGTATAATATACATAATAAAGATATACATATATACTTTTAAAACTTAAAGATTTGCGGTGTGTTCCCGCACCTGGCGTGACACCCGAAAATAGGTACATGACGTTACGCGGGGCTGAGAACTGAGCACCCGTCGCATACCAAACGCGCACCCTACATGACTTAACCAATATGGCGGCAAAATTTGTGGATTCGCGCAACCACCATGACTAGTACACGATCGGTACGCAAGTCCAGTTGTCTTTTTTAAAAAAAGAGATAAAAGCATATTTTAGAAAGCAGAACTATCAGATTATTTCTTTAAAAGTTTAACATTTTAGAAAAAGTATTTTTTAGACATTATAATTAGAAATTAGCATTTAAAAAACCTATGAAAGTCACTGAAAAAAACACACGTTTCAGGGACGGTATAGTTGGAAATTAGCATTTAAAAAACCTTTGAAATTCACTGAAAAAAACACAGGCTTCAGGGATGTTATAGTTAGTAATTAGCATTTAAAGGACCTTAGAAATTCACTGAAAAAAAACACAGGTTTCAGGGATGTTATAGTTAGTTGGACCTTTCACTCGTACAAAACCAGAGAAATTCAGCCATAATAGTTAGTTGAGCTAACTATAAGTCGCGCCTCCGCAATGCACTGCTGATGACATCACATATTACATCATTCATAACATGGTCAGTGACATCACTGATTACATCACTGACATCTCAAATGACATCACTGATGACATCACTGATTACATCATCCACGTGATAATCTGATACACCTCCTCATACCCTAATACAGTGGTCTTCAATCTGTGGAGCGCGACCCCCAGGGGGGGCCTAGTGTCCTGGGAAGGGGCTCGCGCATTTCCCAGCTTCACTTGTCCTTTTTTGAGTGGAAGTGCAAAGAGTGAACAATTGGACTGGGAAGTGCTTGCTTTTAATTTTAACTATATTTACACAGCCCTTAGTACCCAAAAGAGGTGTTGTAGGGACAGTTATGTGTAAAAAGCAAAATTGCATTAAATACGCTCTGGTATAACTAAAATCTTCATTTTGGAAGCACCATTTTATCATAAACCTATTTGCACGTTTTGCACCATTCTTTCTTACACTGTGTGTAATGCAAGTATAAAATAGTGACTTACATATTCACAGTGCTTTCTGTCACAGGCTGTGACCTCATAGCGCTAAAAATACACATCACTATTCTCCACTGCACCAATCAAGATTTAATTCTGTGGCTCTATGGTGACACACAGACCTCTGCAGTGCATTAACTAATAGAGGTTTCACAATGTACTACAGTGCATTTCCCACTGAGTAACAACTTTTTAAATATATTTTTCATTTACGATGCCCATTATTTTATATGTAGATACCTGATGGTGAAAGACATAAAAAACCTACAGAATGTTTTGGGGCTTTTTTGTGAGGCTTGCATCGCCAGAGCATCACTTTATTTGACGCTCCAGTGGCGCATGCATCTCAACCATATCTATGAGGTGGTGCAAAGTCACCCTGCATGGCTTTGCATGGCCTCATAGATATGGAGTAAGACATAGCAACGCAAATCACTGCGTTGCCTCACTCTGCATCAAGGAGGTGTTCCATGGGCTTTGCGTGGGGTTCCCACGCAACACCTATGGATTTTGATGATGCCCCATATTTACAAAATCAAGTAAACCTGGGGCAGCTCCAAAAATGGATGCCTCCCCAGTGGAGGCGTAATGAGGTGAAATGTTTTAATTCCTCCTCACTCTGCAGCTCACATAGAAAGAGGAAAAAGCCTCTCAGGATTGTTTTTGTGAAGGATTGTGCCCCTTCCTGTACAAAAACAATCCTGCCTGTTTTGGTGATAGGCAGCAATTTGCGCTAACACAAGGGAAAAGGACAGGAATGTACCGTAATTCATAGATATGGTGCATTCTTGCCCTTTCACATTGGCATAGGGCAGCGCAGTAAAAAGACTTGCGACGCTTCCCTATGCCAATTTCTCATAAATTAGACCCTTTGTTTTTAGCTACACCTTTAACTACACCTCCACGCTCATTGATCTTTGATTTGCTAAACACTGTTTATTATTATTTCCCCACCGTAAAAATGATTTGCTGTGGGGATTGAGGGTGTTTATGGTTGTTGATAGTTGTTGATGATGAGGAGTACCAGGTTTTAGAATTTTTTTTCAGAAGGGGGTCCTCGAGCCTGAAAAAGTTTGACAAGGGGGCCTCGGCATCAAACAGTTTGAAGACCTCTGCCCTAATATAACCTTTGATACACCCACTCTGAAATACAGACAACCATTTTCGAAACCATAGACACACCAATACCAGTTACTACATACCCACTCACTGATTCCAAGATCTACACACACATCCACTCATTCACCCATACAGTCACTCATACATGCAGTCAACCATCAATACGGCACTATCATATGCCCTCATTCACCCATACAAACACTCGCACACCACCACTCATCCATAGAGTTACTCACACACCTAGTCAGTCATGCAAAGAATCAATCACACTCCCATTTACTCACTTATACAGTTATACACACACCACCTCACTTATTCATACAGATACTAACACATACATTCTCTCTTATCCAATCACTGATACAAGCAAACACTCATCCATGCAGCCACTCTCACAATCACTCACTCTCACATATAGTCAACTATATACTCCAACACTCACATTTACTGCCTCTCACATATGTAGTAACTCACACATGTACCACTGAGACATCTATTCACTGACCAACAGACCCATACATACACTCAAGTACCCATACAGCCCTTCAAAGATGCACTCTTGAACCCATACACCCAGTGAATCATCTGCTCACACATCTATGCACAGAGTCACACACCACTACCCACCCACACAAACACTCAGGCACCCATACAGACACTCAGACAACCAATGAATAACCCATATAGACACTCATTTAGCTACTCACCAACCCATGCAAGCGCCTACACACCAACTGACAGACTGATACAGACATTGATACAGTTTAGTAACTCATGCATTCAGTAAAACACGTTTAATCACTCACTTATACAGTCAGTCACGCACCTACTAAATCATCCATTCAGACACTTATACACCCACTCATTCTTCAATACACCTTGGCACATATATATATATAGGTAAAGTAACTATAACGGACACATTTCTCTGGTTTTGTTCGAGTGAAATGTCCAACTAACTATAATGTCTCTGAAACTTGTGTTTTTTTCAGTGAAACCATATATATATATATATATATATATATATGCAAGAAAACCCTCAAAGAAGGTAAGAGTCGCACTCAGGATTCGTGGAAAAAGAGCAATTTAATGACTGACGCGTTTCAACCTCACGGTCTTTGTCAAAGTCACAGAAAAAAGAGGAAATGGCAACATATAAAAGCATTTCATTTCAAAACAACCAATCGTGACCAAGCAGTTTTTTTCTTTTCAATAGACATAGAAAAAAGAATATTGTGCTTACATGCGGAAAACAGACTCTCAATACATAAGAACTGCCATCAATTAAAAACAGGAAAAAAGAAATGATACATTTTCCCTGTTTTATAATCTCACACCTATTCGCCGTAATAAATGACGTACAGGAAGAATGATCCAAATTAGAAAATAACAAATAATAAAACAAATTATTTATTCATTATTAGACAATTGAAGACCTGATGTAAAAAAAGTATTTGTAGCTAGTGCTAGAGTCCGTCTATTGCATGGAAGGGAGAGTAATAATCATCCCATCAGTTGTGCCTCTCAGGGAGATGATGCACTAATACGGTACGTAGAACTGCCTAGTGGCAATGAACAGAACTGCCCTGTATTTACACAGAACGGTTCAGGCACACAAAAAATATTATTCAAAATCAGATGAATAAGATATTCATTATAATGTCTAAGAAAAAAGAGCTTGGATACCTATCAGAAAAAGAAAAGAGAACCCACCCCCAATAATTACAAAAATCAAGGCAAAGCGACTGAACCCCCTCCTTCGACAAAGCAGCCGCTTGGACGAACTGACGGTAAATAGTCAGGACAATACACTAGAAACAGATAAGTTCACAGGGACATTTGCCAGTTGCCAAATGTCAAGGGGAGATCAGCATAATCAGAAATGTATATATATATAGGGAAGACTCGGAAGAAGTCCACCCAACCCGGAAAAACAGGAGCATATCAATACAGTGTCCAGAATTGTAGGTACACCTAAGGTATATGACATCACCTCAACCTAGGTGCACATAAAGATCTTCTTCTCGATTTAGGCCACCAGGCACCTTACTCTGTAGGCGGATGATATACTCCGACTCCAAACGTCTCAGGCGGCGTTCTCGGTCACCTCCACGTGGATGTACTGCAACCCTGTCAATTCCAAAATAAGAAATCTTAGAGCTGATGTCAGGGGAATCACCATGTACCAACGCACAATGTTTTGCAATAGTATAGGTTAGATCCCTATTCCTAATAGCGCGAAGATGCTCTAAAATCCGCTTTTGGACTGGAAACACTGTACTGCCAATATAGCGCAACCCACAAATGCAAGTCATGTAATAAACAACAAACTCTGTGTTGCAGTTGATAAAAGAGAGAATTTTCTCATTCCTGCCAATAGGTAACAAGTAACTCTTCACATTGTGACTGTTAGCACAGGCCTTGCAACGGCAACATTTGTGGAACCCAGGTAACTCCTTAAGCCATGTGCATGTTTTCTTACTTTGCTGCGTAAGATGACTATGTACTAGTGTGTCCTGTAGAGATTTGCATCTACGGTAAGTGATGTGTGGCTTGGCACTAACCAACTTGCCTATCACTGAGTCCTGTCTAACCAAATGCCAGTGCTAACTGACAATCTTGTGTAGTGCCTGAGACGCGGTGGAAAAGGTGGTAATCAGCCTAACCTCCTGTTTATCCTTCCCCTGTGTCTTAGGAATCAAAAGACTATCCCTGCTCTTTAAGCATGTTTTCTCAAGGGTTGCTCTAATGGTTTTACTTGAGCAGCCACGTGTACGAAAACGGCCAGCCATATTGGTTTGCTCTTTGCTCAGGGCCTGAGATGTACTGCAATTACGTTTTGCCCTGAGAAGTTCTCCATAAGGGATACTCCTCTTAAGGCCTTAAGGATGATGACTCTGCGCATGCAGGATGCTGTTCCCGGCAGTAGCCTTCCTGAACAGGCTTGTGTGGATGGTATTATCTGAGATTTCTACTAGGGTATCTAGGAATTCAATAGTGGAGGTGTCAGTCTTACTGGTAAATCTGAGATTGAGGCTATTAACAGAAAGTCCGGCAATGAAGTTTAGTAGGCAATCCTGTGGCCCGTCCCATATTAGAAAAATATCATCAATGTAACGGGTCCACAGGATTACATTGTCTGAGTAACACTCATTGCCTTGATGCCACAAATGTTCTGCTTCCCACCATCCCATGAAAATACAGGCGTAACTAGGTGCGAAGCAACTTCCCATCGCAGTACCTGTATATTGTTTGTACCAGGTGTCCCCAAACAGAAAACAATTGTTGTGTAAGCAAAAATGAAGCATATCCAAAAGTAACACTGTATGGTCGAACAATGAGATAGGTCTGTCACGTAAGAAATATTTACACGCTTCCAAGCCTAGATCATGTTCAATACCCTGTATTTTAGAAAAGAAGTCCATAGTATCCCTACAATAGGAAGGTAGGTTGGAAACATAGTCACAGAGGAAAAAGTCTAAATAAATGGAAGAATTTTCTAATATAGATAGATAGATAGATAGATAGATAGATAGATAGATAGATAGATAGATAGATAGATAGATAGATAGATAGATAGATAGATAGATAGATAGATAGATAGATAGATAGATAGATAGATAGATAGATAGATAGATAGATAGATAGATAGATAGATAGATAGATAGATAGATAGATAGATAGATAGAGAGATAGATAGATAGATAGATAGATAGATACTCACTGAAAAAAACTAAGGGACATTGTATTTAGGCGAGAATTACATTGATAATGTAATGTTTGAAACCCCCCCCAAAAAACATGAAGTTCATGAGGTTTAGCTCGCTAACTATAACTAGCACCCAGGCTTGCACTGCTTATTGTCTCACAGTCACATCACTCATGACATGTTAAATTACATTATTGATGACATCACTGAAAACATCATCCAATGAGTGTAACAGTTTGCAATGCGCTTCTGACACTGAAAGGTATTTAATGAGCTACATATAGAGCAAGATTTCATAAGCTTCCATATTGCTAATTAGTATAACCGTTTGTACATATAACCATTAGAGTATTTGGTCTCCTAAGGGGATCTGTGTGTGGGAAAAGGTGTGGGTTCTCTGCAAAGAAATGTGCACAGGACAAATGCAATATGTAGCAGAGGCATGCATACCCACCTAACTGTGCTTGAAGGGAGTGGGCTTTCAGTGAAGAGCTCTATTTAGAATGAAGGTTGTGCTAGTACAGAGTTTGACCACTTTTATACCTGACATCCTTGGCATGGGATCCCCCCATTGTTTTGCATTCAGACCTGTTTTTAATGACTTAATTTTTGCTGGCGTAAGGACTCTGCATGCTTGACCACTGCAAACCAGTGCTAAAGTGCATGTGCTCACTCCTCAAAACAGGGTGGCATTGGCTAATCCCAAATTGGGTTATTTAATTTACTTTTAAGGCTCTAATAGAGTGGCACTCAATATGCCCAGGGCCTGTAAATTAAGTGTGGCTTGTGAGCCTGCAGCACTGGTTGTGTCACCCACTTAATGAGCACTTTAAACATGCCTCATGCCTGCCATTGCAAAGCCTATTCGTGCATTTTTAAACTGCCATTTCAACCTGGCCAGGTAAACCCTTCATCATGCTCAAACCTTACTTTTTGATACATATAGGTCACCTCTAGGGTAGGCCCTGGATGGCCCAAAGGGCAGAGTGCAATGTATTTAACAAGTTGGGCATCTACGTCTAAGTTTTACCTGTTGTGTAAGTAAAAAAGTCTTAAATTAATTTTTCATTACTGCATGGCCTACCTCTCCCATAGGATAACATTGGAGTTAGCTTATTACATTTTATAAGAGCAATTTCCAAGGGTGGTGTCTCTGGAATTCTAATTCTAAATCTTTAACTTTTGGTGAAGTCCGATTTTAAAATACAATTTTAAAAAGCAAACTTTTCCTAGGTTGCTTGTGTTCCGGGTTCAGGGAGGACCTAGCCTGGTAGTTCAGGCTGAACTGTTCCCGCAAGGAACAGGGTCAAGACTGAATTGCATTTGGTGGGTGAAAAACAATGGATTGCAATGCGGCCTGAGAATTGCCAGTGGATAAGATTCATTCAAGCATTCCATCAATCACCTTGTTATTTTTATATTTGATGATCTAAGTGCACCAGTGTCAGAACCGTAGAAGTGCACATTCTAAGGCCCACCCCAACCAAGCCAATTCACACCCCCATCACTCCATTATACAGGCCACAATGGGATTCTCCCTGCTGTAAGGTGTGCCACACTGGGAACCTTTGCCTTGGGAAAAAGCAGGTTTTCCCAGGGCCTGTGAGCTGGTGGCTGCGCTGTCCTGGCCACCTACAGTGACCATTGATGACTGAAAGGACTATTGATGTGCTATGTTACATTGTGCCAAGGTTTTTATGTGCACTGTTTCTTGACACTACATATCACAGCTGCCCCAGGGGGCGGCTATCTTGGTTGTGGCTGAATGCATAAAGAGTGACCCCACTCTGCGGGGGGGACACACTATTCTTCGGCTCTTGTTGAGGCAACTGTTCCAGTGTCATCCCGCTGTCATCTGTGTTTTGAGTGAGTATTGGTTTCCTGCTGCGATTATCGCGCTAGACGCACAAAGGTTTTTCAGAAACTCCAAGCTGCCCTGCCAGGTTCATTCCATTTGTTGACATGTAGAGGTGTCGGCAAGTATTGCCTGCCATTCTTGAGTAATTAACGAGGCAGGCCCTGCCCTGTACGGAAAGTCTTTTCTTTGGACAAACAAACGCTTGGAAAGCACTCACATTTAAATGCCGGCTTAGAATTCTTGGACCCCATTCAGATCGACTAGAGTTTACAGAGCTTCCAGTAATATGGCCCTGCTTGGGTATAAGTGATATGTGAAGTGTTGATGTCATTAGGCAGTGTCTAAGCTGGCCATTGTGTGTATTGTTTGATAAGTGTGATTTGAGGCGAGTATGACACTATACTAGATGTGAGCCATTTCATCACTTCTGGTTAAAACACGATCCTCTTCTGACAAAAAAGCAGGGCACTTCAGCTGAAGAGCAGCATTTGTGAATAAGCATGGTCAATACTATGTCGCATGAAGATTTCCAGTGAAAGTATTTTGTATTTCATTTCCTTCCATGTTGTTCCCATCCCAATCCCTTCCCCTCACCTTGCCACTCCAATACTCAGTGCTACCAAGGCAGTCTTGGTTTGAGGTGCCTGGAGGTGGGCCTCATAAGGCGCCATGCAGATCCAGAGGAAGATGGCCACCTTGACATCCAGGTATGCCCAGACGTGGGTCCTGGACTCATTGTGTCACTGAAACCAAGCTATACCTGGCTGAAGAGCCCTAAGCAGTGTGAAACCGGTCCTAGGGTGTTTGTGTTCCGATTCAGAGAAGACCTGGCCTGGCAGTTCGGGCTGAACTGTTCCCATGAGGAGCAGGGTCAAGACTGATTTGCATATGGTTGGGTCAAAACTGAGGTGGCATGGTGGGCAAAAATGATGGATTGGGATGCAGCCTGAGCGATTCTCAGTGGCTGAGATTAATTCAAGTATTCCATAAATCACCTTATAGTTTTTGCACTTCTAGAAGGTTGCCATTTTTTTGCCATAGCCATTTGGTGAAGGACGAGCCCGTCAGCAAAGACCTCTGTACAGGACAAAGCTGTGCATAGTGGGGATTGGTGTGAGACTGGCTCTCTGCAAATACATACAAGCAGGGGGAATGCTGTGTGTCGCAGAGTTTAGTGAAGGACTGGCCTGTACATAGAGACCTCTGTATAGGGTGATGGCTGTACCTAGTAGGGTGTGCTGAGAGACTAGCCATCCCAAAAAAACACTGTACAATGTGAAGGCTGTGTGTAGTAGGGTTTGGTGTGACACTGGCCTCTCCACTAACATCTCTGTGCAGGACAAATGCTATGCATCATAGGATTTAGTGAGGGACTGGCCTGCCCACAGAAACCTCTGCACAGAGCAAAGGCTGTGCATAGAATGGTTTGATGTGGGACTTGCCTGTCTGCCAAGACCTCTGGACAGGGTGAAGCCTTTGCATATTAATTGAATCTATACCAGATGCAACATCACAATATAAATAGTGCCATTTTGAAAATAAACCAGGGCTACTAGCTTTGTCAAAGGATCACCACATCAATATATAAAAAACAAGCCTATTGGTTTAGTGAAAGGGTGACCACATCATTATACAGGACAAGCCTAATGGCTTTCTCAAGGGGTCGCCACATCAATATATGTCGGCAATAATATTGGCTTTGTCAAGAAGTCACTTGCTTGATAAAACAGTAACCACATTATGATTTAGTATTACAACCAATAGAATCTAAAAACATATTCAAAAGTATTAATTATGAACAAACACCATTACAATATTTATCAATAAACATTTAAATAATACATTTGTATACTTGTATTCAAAACAACATTAAGCATGTGGCAGAGTCTTTCTTTCACATGCCTCAGGCAGCATAATGCAGTCATAAAACCAACTACGAGGGGTCTCTGCAATTCTCAGATGAAGGGCAAAACCTTCAACTCTAGAAAAACTTAAAAACAGTATAAAGTTTCCTGGGGCCACATTATATGCACCCTATGCCACATATGGTTACTTTTATTAGATGATTTATGGGGAGATTGCCGCACTCCCTGCACTCCCCACTATACTCTGAAAACATTTTGAGGGTGCCTCTGTCCAGACTGAATGCCACAAAACTAAAATAATATGCTAATTAGCCTGGAAGGGCAATATGGGGAGGTCCTGGCGGGAAACCAGTGAATAATAAATGAGCAGCTGCATCCCCTCATTAGTTATTATATTCACCATTCATTAATTTTACATTCTGTGTGCCCCAGTCCCACCCAGAGCACTCACCTACCTTTTCTTTTTGTTGGAAGCACCAGCGGATCCCCATGGCCCCATCAATCAGAGGCTTGTAAAGTGTGGCTTCTCACCTGTGAGGGTCTTAGTGTGCTGGGGGAGGGGGCTGCTGGTCCCTCTTGGTGGGGAATCATTCGAAGTGCCAGGTATTTACGTCCTTCTTGAATTGGGTCAGTGATGCTGATTTCCTGAGTTGGAGGGGCAGGGTGTTCTAGGTCTTGGCGGCAAGGTAGGAGAAAGAACTTCCTCTTGTTCTGGTCTTGTGGATGCTGGGGAGGGAGCCTAGGGTGAGTTGGGCAGAACAGAGTTGTCTGGTGGGTGCATGGAATGAAAGGCGGTGGTTTAGGTATGCTGGCCCTTCGTTGTGGAGAGCTTTGTAGGCATGTGTGAGGAGCTTGAAGGTGATACTCTTGTTGACTGGGAGCCAGTGGAGTTGTCTGAGGTGTTATATGATGTGGCTGCGGTGGGGGATGTTGAGGACCAGCCGGCAGTGGAGTTTTGAACGTTCTGTAGTTTCTTGAGCTGTTTCTGAGTGATGCCGGTGTCGAGTGAGTTGCCGTAGTCAAGTCTGCTGGTGATGAGTTTGTAGGTGTCTGTCTTTCTGGATTCTGTGGAATCCATTTGAATGTATTTCACAGCAGGTGGAGCATGTGGAAGCAGGCTGAGGAAACTGCATTGATTTGGCAGTTCATTGTGAGCCATGAGTCCCGTATGATGCCAAGGGTGCATGGTCTTTTGGGGTGGGATGGGATCCCAGAGTGGCTGGCCACCAGGAGTCGTCCCAGGTTGAATGGGTGGGTCCCAGGATGAGTACTTCGGTCTTGTCTGAGTTGAGCTTGAGGCAGCTGTCTTTCATTCAGATTGCAATGGCCTTCATCCCGCTGTGGAATTTGCCTCTAGCAGTTGTGGGTTCGTTGATAAGGGAGAGGATCAGTTGGGTGTTGTTGTTGTAGGAGACAACATTGAGTCCGTAGCTTCTGAGGATGGTTGCGAGCGGGACCATGTAGATGTTGAAGAGGGTGCCGCTTAAGGAGGAACCCTGGGGCACTCCCTGCTGATCTCTGTGGGCTCTGAGGGGTAGTCTAACTTGCTTGTGTTTGGCTGGTGGGGAAGGAGTGGATCCAGTCCAGTACCTTGTCGCGGATGCCGGCGTCGTGGAGTCTCACGATTAGGGTGTGGTGGGATACGGTGTCGAAGGTGGCAGAGAGGTCCAGTAGGAGGAGGGCTGCTGTCTTGCCCTGTCGAGGAGGGTGCGGATGTTGTCAGTGGCAGTGAGGAGTGCAGTCTTTGTGCTGTGGTTGCTTTAGAAGCCCGATCGGGAGGTGTCCAGGACATGGTTCACTTCGATGAACTCGGAGACTTGGGCGTTGATGGCCTTTTCATTGACCTTGGCTGGGAAGGGAAGGAGGGAGATGAGTCTGAAGTTCTTGAGGTCTGTCGGGTCTGAGGACATCTTGTTTAGCAGGGGGCTGATCTCAGTGTTTTCAGTCATGGGGGAAAATGGGGGTTTTGATAGAGCAGTTGATGGTGCAAAGAAGTTGGGGGGCGGCGGCTGCTCTGTGGAACATGTAGTACAGGCAAGGATCAGATGGGGCTCTTGAGTGGATGGTCTTCAGTTTGTCCTCTGTTGTGAGCTGGATCCAGATGAGCATGGTGTGTTGGGGTGTGGCGTGGTTGGTCCGGTGGTGGGGGGGCGTAGTGGCAGGGCATAGGGTGTTGAAGCTGTAATATATCTGCATGATCTTGTGGTGAAAGAAGGAGCAGAGGTTTTTGCAGAGGTTTTGGGAAGGTGGGACATCTGTTGCCTTGCACTTGGACTAAGTGAACTCCTTCATGATGGTGAAGATTCCCTTGCTATTGTGTGCGTTGGCGTTGATTCTACCTTGGAAGGCTGTTTTCTTTGTGGTTTTGAGGGGCAGGTGGTGTGCGCTGATGGGGGATTTGAAGGTTGAGTGGGTTTCTGAGTTTTTGTTGTTCCTCCATCTCTTCTCGAGTTGTATTAATTTGCGTCTGGACTCATGGAGGGCGGGAGTAAACCAGCCGGCTTTCTTGGAGATTTGCTTGCCTGGTCTTGTTGCACATACACAGAACTATCCACAGGATTATGGGACCTCAGTGTATAGAGACTGTGCCTTCCTACCACCTTAGTTCCCACGAGCCCAGGACCGACAAGCTATAGTGTCTCACTCGCTCCTCTACACATTCACGGAGAAGCAAATGATTAGACACCCCAGAACACAACATTCCCGGATCTCTCAGGAATCGCGGTAAAAAGGCACACCTTTTCGCTCACACTCTCGTACCAATCCACAATAAGATCTGACCGAGACATGGATATAGTTTAAAATGTTTATTTAAACTAACATGATCTAACATGCAGTATACGTGCCACAACAAGCAGAAAAATGCATAACATGAATATAGTTAGCATTGCAGCTAGGCAATACATCATAAAGGGAGATGTCATCCTATTAAAACAATGGAGAAAGGACCATAGTGCCTAATTTCCCTCCCCTTGGTAAGAAGAACTATTATTATATAACAGAAGATCTTTGGGCTTTGTCAGCAGACCCCATACTCTTCTCCCTGGAAAGGTCCCTCTCCAAGTGTGGGTTACCTAAACATGTATCCCATAATATCATAGTGCAAGTCTCCAGCAGCAGCTGCAGTAGTATGTTTTGTCTAGGTGCTAGGGCCTTATCAGAACAGAATAACAAGGGGCATTGTTTATCGATATTGCTCTCAATGTTCAGAGTAAACTCCAGGAAGAGGCAGAGAATGAACACAGCAGACAGTTCTCGTGTGAAAGGCATAAACAGTCTTGCAAAAATAAAGAAATGTATTAACATGTGCAAAAGCAGCATAATGGCTTCAGGGCTCATGCAATGTCCCCATCGGCCACGTGACAGTCTCTGCTTGAGGGGTGCTAGAGTGTCAGCGCAGTTAGAGATGCATCGGTGGAGGTTTTGTGCTGTGGTGTTGACGTCCATTGGTGTTGGCGGAGTGTTTGTGCTGAGGGAGTTGATGGGAAGTTCTTCAGTGGCTTGATCCAGCTGTGACAGAGGAGCGAGGAGGACGGTGGTGCATGCATTCCAGGAGAGTTCAGTGGTGTGGCTGTAGCTAATGTACCCACTGGCAGAGATGACGGGGTTGAGCATATGTCTGGCTGTATGGTCGGTGTAGTGACTAGCTGCTTGAGGTCGATGTTGGCGAGGTTCTCCAGTAGGGAGGTGGTGTTCTGGTCACTCGGGTTGTCCATGATCATGCCCACTTCCTACATTGTGCAGGAGCTGGCAACTTCATTGTATGTGGTGCCCCACCATGGTCATCCAGCTACCCTTTTTTTTTGGTTGGGGCTGCAGTGCAAGGTCCAATGCCCCACAACCCTGCAGACTCCCTGCACTGTATAGGAGCTGGCATTGTTCTACACCCACCCAGCAGAAGCACTTTGTTTTTTGCACCTGCCATGGACAGGCGCACTGCAGTCTCCATCCCCACGACAAGTGCAGGCTGGGGAAAGGTTTTATTGTGCTGTCACGGTGAGAATGGGGCTCCTTGGGATATTAAATTTGCATTGGGCCTTGCGGGGTTGGGTCCCTGGGCCAAAGGTCGGCCCGGAGAGGGAGGCATCTATTCCCCATTCCCAACTTCAAAAAAAAAAAAAAAAATGTTCCAACTCTTGGGCCTTGGACCACCCTAGGGGACCTCCTAATTAAAAAAAAAATCTAGTAGCCGCAGGTCAGAGAAATATATATATTTTTTTATTTTAGCCCCGGGGGGTGGCGGTCCCTCGGGGACCCCTACATAAGAACTAGGGGATCTGGGGTTAGGTCCTGCTCCCTTGGGTCCTTTTGGGAGCAAGTTAATGAGTCCTGTAATGGCTTCCGCAAAATTTATTTCCATGTAGCAGCCAGACAATCAGAGCACCGAAAAAGCCCTCTCAGCCAATTAGAAGGCTTGAATTTTTTAATTTCAGCAGTCCAAATATCTCTGAATTTGGAACCTTAATTTCTCAGAAAGTAGCAAAGAAACTTACACAAAATAACAAAGAATGGACTTTCTGGATAAAGATCAAACTTTCTGCCGAATTCGCTGTAATTCTGTTAAGCTGTTTTAGCTCTATTAAAAAAATCACTATGAAACTGTGCTGGCTCCTGCAAGAGTCCCTCAGGATCGGAAATGGGGGGGCGTAAATGTCTGCGGTGGGTTGACCACGTATGGAGCACAGGCAAAAGCAGTGTGCCATGGGGGTGGCAAGCCCATGTGGATGGGGTGGTTGAACGCAGGGCTTGGCCGCAGGCTGCCAGCCCTGTGCAGCGCACAGCCTTTGGACAGTGGTTGGCTGCCCTCGGAACTTGGGCGCAAGGCCAACTCCATGCTGCGCATGATCATAGGCCATATGCAGTGTGGGGTAGCCAGCTGCAGCGGGGTTAGGTGCAAGGCCACATGCCGCACATGGCATGGGTTTTATTAAACGAAATAATCACTTAAATTCACCAGTTATAGGTATTTCAAGTAACAATAATTTGCGCCCTCCTTGTATCATGCTTATAGTCTCACATATTCATCTGAAGTGAAATAATCGATCAGCCATCCTAAACAACCTAGAACCACTGGCGCTACTAAGGGCCTACAAACACAGACACGCCTCCAGCCCAATATTCAAAAACACAAAAGTGGCCCTACTCAAAATAGACAAGAAAATGGAGAACAGTGTTCGAAATGGGAATCCTTGTGAGCCAACACCAAGATTAAGTTTAAGGGAAAATGTCTGTCTATAGAGACATGGAAGATTAAAGGAATCTCCTACCCAGCCCAACTGGAAGAGGAAGGCAACCCCATCACGTTCACCACGCTAAAAGAGAGACATAGCCTACCAGGCATCGAGTTCTATAATTTCCTAAAGATCAGAACTGCACTAATAAAAGCCAAATTAGCACAACACAACCCATCAATTATACATTACATGACAAAACTCAACAGAATAGGCCACCAGGTATCGCACATATACAAGCTATTACGCCCAAGCGCTACCAAAATTAATGATAAGCCAGCGGAATACTGGTCAAAATAACTTGGATCCACACTAAGCGAGCAGGAACTGACTCTTCTCTGGGCCTCCCCCTCACGGAACAAAATCTCCCCAGTACTAGCTCAGACAAAATTATGGCTGCTACACAAGACTTACTGGACCCCGGCTCGTCTTGCAGCGCTAGGCCTCAGGGAAAACGACCTGTTCTGGAACTGCAACAAATAAAAGGGGGACCTAGCACACCTCATCTTCTACTGCCCAAAAATTAAAGAGTTCTGGGAGAAAAAACTAATTTTCATAAAAAAAAGCGCTGGGGTGCACACTAAAACTAGAGTTCTCTACCCTTGCCACCACATTCATGACCGCAGAGCTAGATTCACAGCACGACAGGGATCTGTTGGACCTCCTTCTGACCTCGGCAGTGAAAATGGTCCTGTAAAACTGGAAGGATACAGCTAAGACGACATTCAAAGGCTGGCTCAATTGGGTGACGTACCTCAGAGGTGCAGATAGCACCGCACTGCGAAACTCACCCTGGAGACCAGCAACTAGGGGAATGTGGACATCACTGGACGAGTACCTGGACCCCTATGAACCTCTGTGAATTCACCTGAAGAGGGGCGTCTGTCTGCCCACAAACAAAACCCCACAGGCCCAGAAAAGGCCCTCGGCTAAAATAATCTTCTTGTTTACTATCTCCTCCCTTCTCTTTTCTATTCTCTCTCTTTTCCCTTTCAGGTATCCCTATTCTCCTAGCAAGACATTGGAAAGGGGGGCAGCCAAACATGTATAACTCCTACCTGTAACCAAGGCAAAAACAGCCAATTTGGGCTGATACCCTGTAATGGTAAAGCGCGTTTACCTGTCTGTAAAATGTAATAAAATACGTTGAAATTAAAAAAAAACTGTTAACTATAGCTGATGAACTTCAGTATTTTTTTAGTTTAAAATGTCAAATGTAAACAACTGACATTTTCACCAAACTATAAATCAAGCTAACCTTGTTTTTTCAGTGACTTTCTAAGCTTTTTAAATGTATAGTAATATATTAGTACGAGATCTAACCCTAACATCGTTTGAACCTTTGTGTTTTTTCAGTGAATATATGTGTGTGTATTAAGAAAACGAAAAACAATAAAATGATGTGAACGTGATAGCACATGCCCCACCCCCATCAAATCGCCTCCCCCGTCGCCAGAATCACGAGCCAGCTCTGAGAAATCCGCTCCATCACACAGTGTCAGTCTGCCAGCAGTGGAGCCGCTGTTTTAATTAGGATGAAAAGAGATTGTGACTTGTTAGATTTCACAAAAGAAAGACTCAAATTGAGGGTTTGTTTGTGGTAAGCCGACCTATGTATGTGGGCTGGCCGCTAAAATATGTCTACAGAAGAAATCTTGAATAATTCAGTTTCGTTTCTACCATGCAGAGTCAAAGGTCGCCCTAATTATCACTTCGCAGATGGGCCCGTGAATCCTCGCTGATTTAGTTCTGTTCCCTGGGCTGCTACGACATTTAATAAATATTTCGTGCGCTGAAAAAGGAAGGAGCAAAATGCATTCGTGTTGCTTTTAATGTGCTTTTGAGCCAAGCACTGCATATTCGGATGTGCTCTGTAATCAGTTTCTTGAATTCACACAATACAGCCACCTCTACGGAATCACGCGCTTCACTTCATTAGCGTTCTTTTAAGCAGGATCAAAATGACGTTTTTCGAAATACTACTATGTATGTTTATTCTTTAGTATAGTCTAGAGTGTGTACATCGGTCTCAAGTTTACGTAGCAATTCAAAGTGAACCACCAGAGAAGACATTTTAAACGGAAATATTCGCTCGTTAGAGTATTGTTATAATAGAGGCGCATACCTCACTGCCTTCTGGTAAAAGCTATGATTTTCCGCAATTTACTCGCATGTCTGCTCTTGTTGAGAGTATACTTATTTTGTTACGTATCAGAGACTTTGGACTCTAGTCACAAAGGCAGTTTGAAGTACGCAAAGTAATACTCCTTTAGTATTTTTACATACTATTACATGTCTTTGTATAGTCTCATCAAAACTCTAAAATGGGATATAAAATGAGATTATTAAGTGAATGTTTATATACAGTTAGTACAAATAGAAAGCACTGTGCCGTCTTTGCACTTTCGCCATTAGGTAGTTGAAGGGGCCGGTTCACAACCTGTCATTTCATAGTGTGCCTGTTTTAGGCCCCAATTAGGAGTTTGGCAGTGTGGGAGAGAGCCGCCATTCCACCGCCCTGCTACCAAACTGCCAAACAGGATGGACAGTCGCCACCCAGATTACCAGTTTCCGCGTAGTCTGGCGGGCACACACCTCCGCCTTGAGTTTGGCCGTCGTATAGTCCGCCAAACTCGTAATTAAGCCCTTTGAGAGAAAGCCCATGATACACTGCGAACGGTAAAAAATTACGAAATCTTCAATTAATTGGATTTCTTTTAAGGAAAAGATAGAACTGTCACAAGTTTTGGTGGGACTAGGAGTTAAAAAAAATTGGTAGAGCTCCCTATCTCAGGAATGCCTATCAGCCATGAAAGGATGAAAAGCCTTGAGTCAGCTTTATGAATAGCAGTTTAGAGACAGTTTTCTACAACAGTCTCATTAACTCAGAATACTAGCTACGACCAGGAATAAACAGTATGATTAGAAACACCTGTAATAATCCCTATACATATATTTGTTGCTTCTTTTTCATTTATAAAACAGCATGAAGTGATGGAGGGAATGCGTGAATTAATATCGCCCACTGGCAGTTGCTCTGGGCCCCATTCCAGCCCATTGTTTTTTGCACACCATATCATCACAGTTTGGACCGAGCCATTTGCAAATTGGTCTTGACCCTGTTCCAATAGGAGCAGACGAGTCTAATCTGAAAGGTCAGGTGCTCCCTGAACTGGAGCACAAGCAACCCGAGACCGGTTTCACCCTGATTGGGGCTCTTCGGTTGGGTGTAGTTTGGCTCCAGTGGCACAGTTATGACGGGACCCAGTCTCAATTAGGGTGTCAACTGCAACAACAGTAATGTAATGGATAGAATGCTTGAATTAATCACAACCCTGGAGTGAGGCCCAGCGGCACTCACTCTGGGCAGCACTCTAGTCCATCGTGTTTTACCCACCATGTCACCTCAGCTTGGAGCCATCCATATGCAAATCAGTCTTCACTTTGCTCCAACAGGAAAATGTCAGCCTTAACTTCCAGGCCACGTTCTCCCTGAACTGGAACACAAGCAACCCAAGTACAGTTTCACCCTGATTGGGGCTCCTCAGTCATGTATAGCTTGGTCTCTAGTGGCACAGTGACTGGACTGTTCCCATTGGAGCAGTGTAAAGCCTGATTTGCATATGGCTGGGTCCAAACTGAGGTGGCATGGTGAGCAAAAGAATGAAGGAGTGGGATGTGGCCTGAGTACTTACCAATGGTTGAGATTAATTCATACATTTAATCCATTATTCTTTTGTACACTTCAGTGTTTTTAATTTATGGCACCTGGGAAGTGATCTAGCAGCAATTGTCATTAGTTTATATCATGCATACTGCAGTGAGTGTATACTTACCCCCTGAGTACAAACTCTTCCGCTTCTCCATTCTGTTTCTTCCTCAATTCTCCCCCTTTGTTTGTATGTGCCTATATACGAACACTGAAATGTTTTTTGCTTGTAAAAATGACCTTGTCAATGTTTATTGAAATGGAAGAAGAAAGTATACACTATGGTGTCACCTGTAGGACAGTCTGCACAGTATGGCTTTTGTAGATAGAACCAGGCCTCCTCCTTTCCCCCAATCTCTGAACAAGAATTTGCAATGCAATAGGTCTCGCAATTGCGAGATTTTGAGCTATTGTCATTGCTAATGACAATCAACCTCATGCATCAAGCCAAAACCCAGTCGGTAAAATACCGAATCGCTAATAACTCCCGTTAGCAAGTAAAAAAAAACGAATCCCAATGCATCAACCCAAATGCAAAAATCGCAATTTAAGGAATCCTTAAATAGCGATTCCTTAAATTGCGATTGCATTTAAGGAATCCCAAATTGAGATTCCTTAAATGCAATGCATTAAAGTTAAAAAATTAGCGATTTCGCTAATAGGGGGAGCAAATTACCATGAAGATGAACTTCATGGTAATTTGCAAAAACTTTGAAAAATGCACTTTTGTGCATTTTTCAAAGTTTCATGTTGCGCACACACATGCCCTTAGAGCATGTGTGTGTGCAACATATGTGCACATATCAATTTCAGGGGTGCTATAGGGTGTCATTTTGACACCCTTGCACCCTTGAAATTGCATGAGCAATTTACGAGAACCTACTGGTACTCGCAATTTGCTCATGCAATCTCCAATTCATTCCTATGGGCCTGGAGGCCCATAGGAATGATTGGGACGGCATTCCTTAATTGCTACTCGCAATTTGCTAGTCGCAATTAAGGAAAGTTAAGGAATCGCTATTTGAATAGCGATTCCTACATACATAGCCTTTTGCTATTCCTTATTAGCGAATCCTTATTTTTCGCTAATAAGGAATCGCAAATGGCATTGTTGATGCATATTCCCCAATGCCGTTTATTAGTGTGCTTAAAAAATCTGCAATAATAAAAGGCATTGGTGCACATGCATCAAGCAAACCAAAAGCGATTCCTTAATAGCGAGAAATAAGGAATCGTTATTAAGGAATCACTTTTGGGCATGCATCAACAGATTCGGTAATTATTAGCGATTCCTTAAAAATTGCTAATTTTACCGAATATACAATAGCGGGGCATGCAAACTCTGATTAGCTAATAGCGAGTTCGGTAATTCCGAATTAGCAAATAGCGAATTCGGTATTAGCGAATTCGCAAATGACCACGTCGCACCGGGAACGTGCAGATGACATCACCAACCAGGAAATACAGCAGCCCCACCCTCATTGCATCGACAGAGGAGCAAACAGGAGCACTGACTGCAGACTGCCTGTGCAGACTGAAGCCACACAGACTGTTCCATCTTCCAAAATACACCATCCATGGAGAAGGAAGCCCCATCCAGCGCTGAGGCTGCGCGCAAGCGCAAGCGCAAGTTCTCCGACAGGGAGCTGGAGCACCTAATTGAGGGAGTCTTGAGCAAGCACGATCGCCTCTTCGGCAAGCTGTCCCTCAAGGTGCCTGAGGCGGAGAAGCGCCGCATATGGCTGCGCATCCGCGAGAGGGTGAATGCAGTAGGTGTGACGCCCCGCAGCATCGACGACCTAAAAAAAAGGTGGTACGACCTGCGGAAGCGTGCGAAGGAGAGAATAGCAGAGAGGCTCCGGGACGCAAGCAGAACGGGAGGCGGCCCTTCCACGGTCCAGGCAAACACTGCCCTTGAGGAGCTGGTGGAAGGAACAATTGAGCGGGAAGCCGTCGTGGGAGTGACCCAGATGGACACGTCCGGCGCAGCCACAAGTGCCCAAGGTAAGATGCATGCCTGTAGCCATACCCAGCATAGCGTAAATCCCATTCCAGGCCCCCAGCAGGATCTGAGTGTGCATGCAGCTTTGCAACACACAGCTTTACTCCTAACACTAGTGCATCATGGGAGTTGTAGTCTACTCAGGCAAGTGTGCATGTACAGGGGTAAATGCAATAACCATTCACCAGATCAGTAGAAGCTGGATATAGACAGTATATTTAGTGGATCACAGAGGGACATGTATGTGTACAACACTACGTAGGTCTAACTATCCCACTAACCATGCACTGTTTCACACACAGATGCATCACCTGGGGATTCAGATGACAGCGGCCGGCTGATAATCTCCGAAACACCGGTTGAATCAGACCTTGAGACAGCGCAGGATGCCCTCACATCACCTACACCTGCCACCCCACCAGCACCACCAGCACCAGCACCAGCAACACCAGCACCAGCAACACCAGCACCACCAGCACCAGCACCAGCCACACCAGCTGCTGCCACGACAGCCACCAAAGCGCCGCGGCGCAGGTCCCAGTTTGCGCCCTTGCCGGTGATGGAAACACCCACCACACAAACGGGACACGGTCAGCGCGCCATCACACCACCTGATGCACCACCTGTCCGCGCCAGGCTAACACAGCGGCGCAGGTCTCGCCAACGTTCGGTCTCCTCAGGCAACCTGGATCTCCAACACACTCCTGGCATTGAGGAGAGGATGCTGTCTGTACAGCGCGTGCAGAGCCGCCACATGGCAACCATCAGCAGCAACATTGTGCACCTTGTTCGTGAAATGCGAGCCATGGGCACGGCAGTCAGGGACATGAGCACTGTGGTGGCAGAGGGCAATGGTCACCTCAGAGAAGATATACAAGAGCTCACCAGTGCCATGAGGGAGGGCCATGAGTGCCAGAAGAGGAGGCACCGACAGCAATTGTTGCGTTCCGCTGCCGCTACTAAGGCTATCACGCGCCACAGCAACAGTACCGCAGTGTTGGCACGCCGCACTGTGTCCTTGCAGGTCGACCTTGGGCACTTCTGCGGGGATGTGGCAAAGGCACTGGGGCAGTTGACCACTGCTGTGGAACACTTCCAGAGCAGCACATGCAGTGCTGCAGCTTTGGGGGGGGATGACGCTAGTGAGGCTGCCTCCAGTGTCAGCAGCGTGTCACTGGCAGAGGCCAGCACCAGGTGCCGCAGTTCACGGGCATCCACGGGGACAGGCCGTGGTGAGGCTTTGGAGACACCTGAGCGGAGGCTTGGGGTACGTGGGAAGCGCCACTAGACAGTTGGACATGCATACAGGACCATGGTGGGGCAACCATGGACATCCACTTACTGAGTATGCACAGGCGTGACTTTAAGGCACATTTTATTTTACTTTATGCAATTGGAGCATGATTTACATAGCTAGTTTTGTTGCACAAACCTCAGTGCTACTGTGCATTAAACAGTTGCACCCCAAACTAACTTGTAATGTTTCATTCTCACATGTTTCAAAAATGATTTTGCATGATGTATGTCCGCCTCCTATGGCCCTCTGCTGTGTTAGGGACGTGTGCCTGTCATTGTTGGGTGGGTGGTTGGTCATCCCGGTGGTCGTCATTCCTGTCCACCTCTATGGGTATCCCCCTTCTGGTCGCAATGTTGTGCAGCATTGCACATACAGCAATTATCCGGCAGCATGTTTCAGGTTTGTATAGCAAGGCGCCGCCCGTCTTGTGTAGGATTCTGAAGCGACTCTTCAGAATCCCAAATGTCCTCTCTATGACATTCCTAGTGCTGATGTGTGCAGCGTTGTAGCGATGTTCCTGCGGGGTTGCTGGATTGATGTATGGGGTGAGTATGTATTCACGCAGGGCGTAAGCACTGTCACCTAGAAGATAGAAGCATAGACTTAGCATTGGTGATGTACATACATGTGTGGTGTTGGTGTGGGGAAGCGTATTTTTACGTACCTAGCAGGAGTCCCTCTCCAAATTCTCCGTTGATTAGTCGCCTGTGCATTCCACTGTGGTGGAAGATGTAGGAGTCGTGTGTGCTCCCTGGGAATTGTGCCACTAGGTCCGTTATGATGTTATTGGCATCGCACACAACCTGCACGTTGATTGAGTGGTATGACTTGCGGTTCCGGAATATGTACTCATTTGCTGCGGGTGGACATATGGGGATATGCGTGCAGTCGATGCATCCAATCACATGTGGGAATTGTGCCACCTGGTAGAATGCCTGTTTGGTGCGGTCCAACTGCTGTGGGGTTGTAGGGAAGCTGATGTGGGTGTGTAGCATTGTCAGCATGGCATCTAGGAATTTCTTGAAGAAGCGTGACAGTGCGCTTTGCGATACGCCTCCGGCCACCGCAATTACCCCCTGGAAACTCCCTGAGGCCAGTAGGTGCAGGCTGCATAGGACCTGAACGTGCGCAGGGATTGCATTGGTCCGGTGTGTCTGGTGCTGCAGTAATGGTTCCAGGTCTGCAATCAGGCGCATGATCATTGCACGATTGAGGCGATACTTCTCGTACACCTCGTCCTCATTCTGCCCGAGCAAGGTTATGCGCAGTCTGAAAACTCGCTCCTGGACCCTTCTCCTGCGCTGTCCTGCTGCATTGATACGCATCCTCCTTGCAAGCACGTAGAGGGCAGCCATTTTGTGGGAGCCAACAGGGTCTCCTGGGCCACATTTAAGGGTTTTGTGATTGCCTCAATCATTTGCACATGTTGAATTTTGTTTTTTGCATTTGCGTTTTTTTTTTTAACTTTACCTCCAGGTTTTGATTCCCCTTATTTAGCTCTGGCAAAATAGCGATTTTTGGGATTTTCGTTATTAGCGACTGTTGTTGCATTGGGATGCGATTCGTTATTTGCTATTGGCACTTTCCGGGAGCTAATAGTGATTTCGGTAACTGCTAATTCGGTATTTAGCGATTCGGTAATTTTGCATTTTGGTTATTAGCGATTCGGTATTTTGGCGGATTTATTTTTTGCGATTCGTTATTTGGTCACGTTTTGGGTTCATGCATTTGAAGTAGGTATTTTTTAATCGCTAACGGGTGATTTTTGCGATTCGGTATTTTACCGACTGGATTTTGGCTTGATGCATGAGGCTGTTTGTCATTTACAATACCAATAGGTCAAAGTTTCTATAATGCGAGACATATTGCATTGCAAATGCTTGTTGTTTAAAAGCTCACCATGCTTTGTTTTCACATTAATAGATGTCGCGCCCCTTTCTTTAGACGAGCCATTCTTTTTCTAATTTCTCAGGACTTAATGAACGGATTTAGACCATTTAAAAAAAAGGGTCACTTTCTGGACCAAGACCTACCTTTTTGCCAAATTTGGTGTAATTCCGTTAAGCAGTTCGGGCTGTAGCTTTGTCTAAAGTTTTCTATGGAAATTAACATGGGGGAAAGCGTGTTGGCAACAGCCAGTAGGTAATATATACACACATATATAGATACACACACATCTATATACACATCTATATATATATATATGTGTGTGTTTATATATATATATATATTATCTACTGGCGGTCGCCAGTAGATATTTATAGTTAGGACCTATTTTCCATAGGAAATCCGCAACATTCTATTCCCAATAAGTCTGGCACCGATTGACGAATCTTCGCGAAATTCTCCAAACTTTTAGCCAGCTCCGCTCTGCTCCTACCCTGAAAGTTTCGTGGTGATTAATCAAGCGGGGGCTGAGAAAAAAGGGGGGTCCCAAAACGCGTTTTCACCATGCAATTTCCCATAGGATCTGTTGTCGCAGCTACAGCCCGAACGGCTGAACGGAATTACACCAAATTTGGCAAAGAGGTAGTCCTCAGTTCAGACTCTTGCCTTTTGCATTATTGGTGTGAATCTGTTAAGTAGTTCCTGAGAAAATTAGGGTAAAATAGTTAGTGATATCTATGGCCGGGGAGGATCCGCGCGCCCTACCCGCACCGTAAGCGCACCCTCCCCGAACCGAGCGCGCACCCTGATGATCACACTCTGAATGCTAATTGGCTGTTGAGTGTCTGTCTATATTCGAAACCAGGAACTGTTGGCGGCCATTTTCTGCCTCGGTAGAAGCGAGGCCGAAGAAGCAAGGGGAATAAGTGTGTAAAACATATTAAGGGGGCAGAGTGGAAATACTCTGACCCTCTAGATCTGCTTAGGGGGTCCCAGAAGGACCCCCTGGGGCCCCCTTTTTAAAAAACTAAACGGCAAAATGCGCGAAGGGTGCGCGCATCCTATCGCGTTGGGGGCACGGATTCTTTTGCATTGGGTGAGCGGTTCCACACGCGTTGGGTGCGCGGATCCACGGGAAAAAAAATTGAAATTTTTGGGAGATAAACATCAAGCTTAAGTGTTTTGTTCTTGAGTGGCTCTAAAAAGAGCCGTTGTGTTCATTGAGAGTTTTTGGTACTGATAAGTAAGTACCTATACAGAGTCTAAAGTTGTTGAGGAAGACTCTGTTTCCTTCATCAGTAAAGTGTACTCCATCTCTCCTATACATCTCTTGCATATGAAAGCGCAGATTGTTATTGAAAATGGACCCCATTCTATTGTCTCGGAGAAAAGCAGAAACAGATTTATTCACATGTTTCCTAGCTTTCTCAATTTGTGGACAAAAATGATTGGAGCAGTTCCATTTCTGCCTTTGGCATATGTTAGAATACCCAAAGGCAGTTTTGGGGAAAAGTGAAATCAGATCTGCAAAGGTGTCCTTCATAAGCATTTCCAGACCTACCCCAGTCAAAGTGCCTAGGTCATTGCCACCACAGTGCACTATTATGAGGTAAGGGTGTTGGATATGTGTGAAGGATTTCACCAATGGCATCAATTGGTGCCACTTTAACCCTCTCTGTCCAATCCATTTAATGTCTACATTTGGCAAACCTAGGTCTTTGTGAATGCTTTTGTTTTCTGCATACCTTTGGCTTCAGAAAATATAGCTGTGTCCCACAATCCACACGCTAAGAATCTTGAAAGGAGGTCTGGATGCACTCAGATGGTCTCTGTAAATGAAATGTCAGTTTGGAAAGTAAGATTTTTCTAAAATGGTAGCTAAGATGCAGTTTTGAAAAAAGACAATTAATCATTGGTTGTTTGACAACCTTCTACACTGAAAGGTAGGGTGCATATTTCTGTTTTTTAAATGCATGATTCTTCTTGGTTAACAAAAACTGATTGTAAGGAACATTATATATGATAAGCTGATATGTTGAAAAGTCAAGCACACTTGCTGTCTTGATTAGCAACATTGCGTGCTGAACTTGTGACCTGTGTGCTCAGTACAGTGTTCCATGACCTGTTTCTATGGTAACAGGCAGAAGGCAGATTGGGGAAAGGGTTCAAATTTATGTCATTTGGAAAGGGTTGAAATGTTTAACCAATAGAAATATGTGTGTTGGTTTTGAATTTATGTGGGAAGGAATGTGATTTGATGTTTACATGTATATGTGGGGAAAATGAGAAGGAAACTTTGCTATTCTTTGGTTTTGCTCACAGGTGCACAGTGCAGAGAATTTGTATAAGAACATCTGGTGTGTGACTGATATACTTCTTAATCTACAAAACTACTTGAAAGGTGAGTTATTTAATTGAGAGGAGGTCTTTTGTGATAAGCAGTTGTGTTTTTCAAGTGTTTGCAGGGAGATAACTGTGCTGTTTTTATATTTTGGTACAATTAGAAATCAGTGATTGTTTATGAATTTGTGAAATGAGTTATGTTTCTACACTAAAATGTAGTACTCCTTCTAGATGAAGAAATGTGTTTTGGTATAGTGCAAGGGATAGTGTTGTTTCTCTAGAATCACACAGTGAGTCTGTGTGCATTTGGGAGTCACTGTGAGAGAAGCATTTGGTAACATCATGTATTTGCTGACAGATAACTGTTTTAAAACCTGTCATGTTGTGAAGTTTTAGTAGCATTAGAAGCCAGTCTTTGCTTATGCATTGATAAAATGAATCATGTTTTGACACTAATGTGTTGTACTTTATTATGTAGATTGTGTGCAGTCCCCTTACCCCGTCCACAGTAGTGAATGAGTTTTGGTAAGCTGCTAGGGATAGTGTTGCTTGTCTAGAATCACACTGTGAGTCTGTTGCATTTGGGAACCACTGTGAGATAAGCATTTGGTAACATCGTGTATTTGCCGACAGATAACTGTTTTAAAACCTGTCTTGTTGTCAAGTTTCAGTAGCATTAGAAGGCAGTTTTTGCTTATGCTTTGATTAAATGAGTCAGGCTTTGACACTAAAGTGCAGTTCTGAAATATGTAGTTTGTGTGCAGTCCAATTACCTCTTCCACTGTAGTGAATGAGTTTTGGTAAACTCCTAGGGATAGTGGTGCTTGTCTAGAATCACACTGTGAGTGTGTGTGCTTTTGGGAACCACTGTGAGAGAAGCATTTGGTAACATCATGTATTTTCTGACAGATAACTCTTTTAAAACCTGTCATGTTGTCAAGTTTTAGTAGCATTAGAAGCCAGTCTTTGCTTATGCATTGATAAAATGAGTCATGCTTTGACACTAATGTGCTGTACTTTAATATGTAGATTGTGTGTAGTCCCCTTACCCCTTGCACAGTAGTGAATGAGTTTTGGTAAGCTGCTAGGGATAGTGTTGCTTGTCTAGAATCACACTGTGAGTCTGTGTGCATTTGGGTAAGGATTGTGAGAGAACCATTTGGTAACATTGTGTATTTGCTGACAGATTACTGTTTTAAAATCTGTTTTGTTGTGAAGTTGTAGTAGCATTAGAAGGCAGTTTTTGCTTATGCTTTGATTAAATGAGTCAGGCTTTGATACTAAAGTGCAGTTCTGAAATATGTAGATTGTGTGCAGTCCCCTTACCCCTTCCACAGTAGTGAAGGAGTTTTGGTAAACTTCTAGGGATAGTGGTGCTTGTCTAGAATCACACTGTGAGTCTGTGTGCATTTGGGAACCACTGTGAGAGAAGCATTTGGTAACATCGTGTATTTGCTGACAGATAACTGTTTTAAAACCTGTCATGTTGTCAAGTTTTAGTAGCATTAGAAGCCAGTCTTTGCTTATGCATTGATAAAATGAGTTGTGCTTTGACAGTAATATGCTGTACTTTAATATATAGATTGTGTGCAGTCCCCTTACCCCTTGCACAGTAGTGAACGAGTTTTGGTAAACTGGTAGGGATAGTGTTGCTTGTCTAGAATCACACTGTGAGTCTGTGTGCATTTGGGAACCACTGTATGAAAAGCATTTGGTAACATCGTGTATTTGCTGACAGATAACTGTTTTAAAACCTGTCTTGTCAAGTTTTAGTAGTATTAGAATGCAGTTTTTGCTTATGCTTTGATTAAATGAGTCAGGCTTTAACACTAAGGTGCAGTTCTGAAATATGTAGCTTGTGTGCAGTCCCCTTACCCCTTCCACAGTAGTGAATGAGTTTTGGTAAACTCCAGGGGATAGTGGTGCTTGTCTACAATCACACTGTGAGTCTGTGTGCATTTGGGAACCACTGTGAGAGAAGCATTTGGTAACATAATGTATTTGCTGACAGATAACTGTTTTAAAACCTGTCATGTTGTCAAGTTTTAGTAGCAATAGAAGCCAGTCTTTGCTTATGCATTGATAAAATGAGTCATGCTTTGACACTAATGGGCTGTACTTTAATATGTAGATTGTGTGTAGTCCCCTTACCCCTTGCACAGTAGTGAATGAGTTTTGGTAAACTGGTAGGGATAGTGTTGCTTGTCTAGAATCACACTGTGAGTCTGTGTGCATTTGGGAACCACTGTGAGAGAAGCATTTGGTGACATCGTGTATTTGCTGACAGATAACTGTTTTAAAACCTGTCTTGTCAAGTTTTAGTAGCATTAGAAGGCAGTTTTTGCTTATGCTTTGGTTAAATGGGTCAGGCTTTGACACAAAAGTGCAGTCCTGAAATATGTAGATTGTGTGCAGTTCCCTTACCACTTCCACAGTAGTGAATGAGTTTTGGTAAACTCCTAGGGATAGTGGTTGTTGTCTAGAATCACACTGTGAGTCTGTGTGCATTTGTGTAACCACTGTGAGAGAAGCATTTGAGTACTTCATTTCTTTGAATATGCATAACTGCTTAAATTTCCTGTTCTCAAGTTTAGGTAGAATTAAAAGGTAGTCATTCCTTATGTATTCACTGAGGAACTGTCCTTGCAATACTGTACACATTCAGTTAATATTCAAGTAGTAATGGAGTGAGGCAGGTTTTTGCACATGCATTGATTCAAATGCTTATCTACTATGCATGCAGGTCTCTAACCATCTACATAGCTCTCTTTCATACCTTTAATTCCACAGTCAGTATCCATACACTTCAAGCAAACACCCTTTCACTCCCCATGTACTCCTCTAGTGACCCATTCAGCACCATGTACTAATCCATTCACTGCACAAAAACCCAAACACTTATAAATTCTCCCAGGCACTCTCTTTGCAGTTCTTTAATCATTCCGTCAGTGTCTAAGTACTCATGGTGTGAGCCAGGCCTTTCAACATGGACTGATTTAAACCCTATACAGTATGAATAAAGGCTTCTTGTCACCTACACACTTGTCTTTCACTTCTTTAATTAACTAGTCAGTATCTATATATTTCAATAAACATCTTGTCAGTCATCTTGCACTCATCCAGTGACTGATTCAGTACCATGTACTATTCTCTTCATTGCGCCAGAACTGAAAATTTAAAAGTTTTACCCAAGCACTGTCCTAGCAGTAGTCTAATGATTTAGTCAGTTTCCAAGTACTCATGTTGTGAACCATGCATTACCACATAGACTACTTCAAATGTCTGTGCAGTATGCATGCAGTCTTCTAACATACTATACACTTGTCTTTAACAGCCTCAATTCCCCAGTCAGCATCCATGTACTTCCAGCAAACATTCTGTCACTCCCCTTGCACTGTTCCAGTGACCCATTCAGCACCATGTTGTAATGCATTCACTGTGCCAAAACTGAAACACTTATAAATTCACCCAGGCACTCTTCTTGCAATAGTATAATCATTCAGTCAGTACCCAAGTACTAATGAAGTGAGACAGGCCTTTGCATATAGATTGATTCAAACGTGTTTCCACTATGCATGGAGGCCTCTAAGTACCAACACAATTGTCTTTCAGACCTTCAATTTCCCAGTCAGTATCTATAAACTCCAATAAACACTCTGTCACTTCAAGTGCACACATCCACTGACTCATATGGCACTAAGTACTAATCTATTCACTGCACCAAAACCAAAAAACTTAAACAGATTCACCCAGTCACTCTTTTTGTAGTACTGTAATGATTCAGTCAGTACTCAGGTAGTTTTGCAGTGATCCAAGTGTTAACCTATGGACTGTTTTAAACGTCTATCTACTATGCATGTAGGTCTCTAGCCACCTACATACTTGTCTTTCACACCTTCAATATTATAGACAGTATTCATACAGTTCCCACAAACACTCTGTCACTCTCCTTATACTTCTTCAGTGACCCATTCAGCACCATGTACTAATCCATTCACTGTGCCAAATTCTAAACACTTATAAATTCACCCAGGCACTCTCCATGCAGTACTCTAATCATTCAGTCAGTACCCAAGTACTCATGCAGTGAGCCAGGCCTTTGCAGTACTCTAATCATTCAGTCAGTACCCAAGTACTCATGCAGTGAGCCAGGCCTTAGCACATGGACTACTTCAAACACCTATGCACTATGCATGCAGTTCTCTAACCATCTACACACTTCTCTTTCACACCTTCAATTCCCCAGTCAGTATAGATACACTCCAGCAAACACCTTATCACTCCCCTTGAACTCCTCCAGTGACCCATTCAGCTTCATGTACTAATGTATTTACTGCACCAAAAGCCAACCACTTATAAATTCACCCAGGCACTCTCCTTGCAGTACTCTAATCATTCTGTCAGTACCCAAGTATTCATGCATTGAGTCAGGCCTTAGCACATAGACTGCTTCAAACGCCTATTCACTATGCATGCAGTCCTCTAACCACCTACACAGTTGTTTTTCACACCTTCAATTCCCCAGTCAGTATTCATTCACTTCCAGCAAACACCCTGTCACTCTTTTTGTACTCCTCTAGTGACCCATTCAGCACCATGTACTAATCCATTCACTGTGCCAAAACCCAAACACTTATGAATTCACCAAGGCACTCTCCATGCAGTACTCTAATCATTCAGTCAGTGCCCAAGTATTCATGCACTGAGTCAGGCCTTAGCACATGGACTGCTTCAAACGCCTATCCACTATGCATGCAGTCCTCTAACTACCTACATACTTGTCTTTCACACCTTCAATTCCCCATTCAGTATATATACACTCCAGCAAACACCCTGTCACTCCCCTTGCACTTCTCTAGTGACCCATTCAGTACCATGTACTAATCCATTCACTGCACCAAAACCCAAACACTTATAAATTCACCCATGCACTCTCTTTCCAGTACTGTAATCATTCAGTCAGTACCCAAGTACTAATGCAGCGACACAGGCATTAGCACATGGATTGCTTCAAACCCCTATCCACTATACATGCAGCCCTGTAACCACCTATACACTTCTCTTTCAAAACTTCAATTCCCTAGTCAGTATCCATACACTCCAGCAAACACCCTGTCACTCCCTTTGCACTCTTCTAGTGACCCATTCAGTACCAAGTACTAATCCATTCACTGCGCCAAAGGCCAACCACTTATAAATTCACCCAGGCACTCTCCTTGCAGTACTCTAATCATTCAGTCAGTACCCAAGCACTCATGCAGTGAGCCAGGCCTTAGCACATGGACTGCTTCAAATGCCTATCCACTATGCATGCAGTCCTCTAACCACCTACACACTTGTCTTTCACACCTTCAATTCCCCAGTCAGTTGTCATACACTTCTAGCAAACACCCTGTCACTCAGCCAGTGTATTTCCTTATAGTACTGTAATCATTCAGTCAGTTAGCATGTAGTCTTTTAGTGAGGTAGGCTTTAGGGAATGAACTGCTTCAAAGTAGTATGCACTATGCATGTAGTGTTTTAACCATTGTCACACTTGTGTTTCAGGGCTATAGTTTCTTAGTCAGTTTTTATATAAAATGTGTTTCTACAGTAATAGAATAGTATACATTTGAAAGTTATTAATATACATTTATTTGTGACTCTTTTTTACAGATACTGTTTTTCAATGTTAAAATAGAGAAATCATGCCAGAAAAAGAAAAGAACAGAGACAGGAGGATTACTTGAAGAAACATCAACCACAAGTGTTGAATGTACAAGATAATGTGGCTAAAACGAAAAAATCTTCTGGTAAGATCACAAAGCAATTTATTAAAAATGTTTGTAGGACCAAACAGAATGTATATAATGCTGGATCTACTGAGAATGCTATAACTAAGAAAAAAATTCAAAATAAGAGGAAAAGCAAAAAAGCAAATGGTAAGTCAAATGAGATAAAGTATGGTAAAAGAAGGCAAAATCAGTATAAGGAATTACGCAAAAAAATATTTTACAAGAGAGTAGTGCATAATTTGCTGAAAGATGTGAAGAAATATAAAAAGAGAGCTTTATTTTATAAAAAGTAGAAGCATATTGAAAACTTTGTGGAAAAGGCTTTTGAAATAAAAAGGAAACTGTTCATTTTAGTATTAAACAGAATTCGATCACTAGATAAACCAATCCATGTAATAAAGGTTAAAAGTAGGAGGAAAAGAGTTATTAATACAAAAAAAAATGTGTGATGTTTTTTTGGGAGAATGGAAACACAGTTCCAGTTCAGAGCCTTTTTTTAACAAAGAGAGTTATTCACAGAGCGAAAAATTATTGTATGCAGTTGGCACCAGTGGTAGAGGTTATGAGGTTAGAGACGGTTGTCCAATTGAGAAAGAGAAAATGGTTGAAAGAAATGCAGAAGAAGTGATAGCTGATGAAGTTTTAGGGAGACGTGCTAAAAACCCTGTGTACACTTGGGATTGCAGTAGTACTTGCAGTGTACTTTTTTACGAGCCTATACTAAAAAAAGTGTAAAACAAAAGATTAAGCTGTTGCAAGGACTAGACCCTTGCAGAGTGAGAAAACATACTGGTTTGCAAGGTTATTCTCCGGCTTGTCTTTCTAGGAAAGTTTGTCAAAGTGTTTTTTACCATTTCAGAATGCTGGCAGTACATCATACTCAAATACGGAAGTTAGTGAGAAGGTTGTATTATGCAAAAAGTCCAGCACTAAAGTTAAGTGAGTTGAACAGTGCTCTTTTGCGTGGGTCAGTGTCAGATGTGAAGCAGGTCTGTGATGATATTGAATTTTGTTACTTTGGTCCTCAGCAAGAGAGTGAAGAAACTGACACATTAGTAGAACAAAATGTTGAAGACAATGTACAACCCATAATTACAGAAAAATTTGAGGATGAAATCACAAAGTTTAAGGTAATTTCAGGTGAAAGACCAAATGTTTCTTGTATTTGTTGTCGGCGAAATCACTATAAAAATCCGACTAGGGCTGTCAATATGTATTTAAAAAGTGAAATAGAAGATAATGATAAGTGGATGGAATTTGCAACTTATTTGTTGGTAGAGGATTGTTTTGATTTGGGATCTGAGCAGCGTATTTGCAAATTTTGTTATAACAAATTAGATGAGAATAAAATGCCTGCTAGAGCTGTTCATAATAATCTAGAGTTGGTTGCTATTCCACCAGAGCTGATAGATTTAAATACGTATGAGTCTATTCTCATACAATGTGTTCACCCGTTTCAGGCTATTGTTCGTATGGAGCCCAAAACAGGTAAATTACCTCCATTAGAGTTGCAAAGAGAATTGAAAACAAGAGTTGTGTATTTACCGTTAGATTTAAGGAAAAATATTGAAACTATTGGTGTGGACCATGCAGAAAATGAGCCACTAGTCATTCTAGTTAATGGTGTTCCTACTAAGAATAAGAAAATTTGGCAAGAGTTAGTGGATGTTAGAAAAATGCAAAAGGCGACATTGTATCTGTTAAAAAATAATGAGTATTGTAGAAATGTGTTTGTTGGAGAAGAAGCAATAGATTTAGCAGAAGATACTGAAACAATAAGTGGACAAATAGAAAAAGTGGACATGTCCAGATGTCCAGATTCATTCCAAAGAGGTGATGGGGAACACAATTGAGTTGTTTCAAATGAAAAAAGCAACAGGAAGTCCCATGAGTGTATGGGAAGAGAGCTTGGAAGCTTGTTGTTTCCCGCAGTTGTTTCCAACAGGAAAATGTGGACGATATGATGTACGTCCTGTGCAGATTCCTGCATCTGAATATCGGACAACAAGATTATATGCAGAAGATCCAAGATTTCGACAATGTATCCCTTATATGTTTCATCTTCTGTTTGAAAGTGACTTGTCTGGACTTTCATATGCAGTAAATCACATTTTAAAAACTGGAATGCATCTTCAAAATGTAACTGCAAAGGATTTTATGGGTAAAGTGCATCAGAGAGATGATCATTTTGATTCTCAGTTGATTAATCTGATGGCATGTCAGCGTGGGACTAATGAATATTGGTACCGTCGACATAGAGAACTGAAATGTATGCTACGGAACTTGGGAACTCCTAGATGGTTTGTTACACTAAGCTGTGCTGAGTATACTTGGGATGATTTACTTGAATTTCTTCGAGAGGCAAATTCCAATATCAAAAATATTGAATACAAGACACCTGGAGAATTGTGCTCTTTGGATCCTGTCAATGTATGCAGATATTTCAATCATAGATTTGAAGCTCTGATGTCTTTCATCTGCAATAAAAAGACTCTTGGAGAAGTTGTGGATTTCTTTTGGAGAAAGGAATATCAAGCAAGAGGTGCTCCTCATATACATATGTTGTTATGGAACAAGGACGCCCTCAAATTTGGAACAGATGCAGATGAAACTGTTTTGTCTTTCATTGAAGATTATGCTACATGTGCTCTTCCCAATAGTAGAGAAGATGAAAACTTAAAACAACAACTCTTACGATTTCAAAGCCACAGGTGTGGAAAATACTGTTGACGAAAGTACAAGTCAAAGGATAAGTTCTATACCAAATGTCGTTTTGGATTTCCACATCCTGTATTATCCAAAGGAAGAGTGAACAGTTTTATGTCAGCTATGCGACATACCATCACAAGAAAGTCTCCGAAAAACACCTACAACTTAAGAAGACGCGAAGAATCGAAATACATAAATGACTACAATCCAGTTATTTTATCCATGTGGAACGCTAATATGGATATTCAGTATGTTGCGGACAATTCCATTGCTGTTGCTCGATATGTAACGTCTTATATTACTAAATCAGAAAAGACTGAATTGAAAGAAATGTGGGAAGAGATTTCTCACGAGAAGACTCTAAGTAAGAAATTATACAGTTTCAGTTTGAAGATGTTATTGCATCGTGAAATTGGAGCATATGAATGTTCAGATCGGTTATCATCTGCAAGTCTATATTCCAAAAGTAGAAGAATCATTTGGGTGAGTCTAGGTCTTGCAGGAATGCGAAATCGGGTACTGAAATCTGTTCAAGAAATTGAATATTTAGCAGAAAATGAACCAGAAAGTACAGATATTTTGAAAACGAATATGTTGGACACATACTACCCAAATAGAAGTCATCATCTTGAGAACATGTGTCTCTATGAAGTGCTGCAAAACTACACTTTTAAACGGAATACTACAGAGAACATCAATGATGGAAAATATGCAGTGATTGGTTCCGAAGGATGTCTGGTGAAACAAAGGAAAGGAAATTTAATTAATCACAGGAAACTGAATTGCGACACTGCTGACAAAAGGGAATTTTACTATTTAGCCCTTTTGAAAATGTTCAAACCATGGCGTTCAGAACTGGAATTACTTGGAGATTTTCCCAGCTATGAAGATTCATTTAATGCTTCTAAAGATAGCATACAATGCAGTGCTTTCGCAAATTATGTCATAATGTTGAATGATGAAATTGATCATGAAGCTACAATTGCAGCTGAGATTGCTAGAGACAGTTCTCAAGACAGTCAAAGTTCTGCTGCACTGAGTCAAGATCCACTAGGACAACCAATTGTTGAAAATGAAGCAGCAATTGCAATGAATGAGGTGGAAACAGCAATGTATCAAGCTCAAGAAGATGCAATACAGTTAGGAAACTTGGAAGAACAACTAAATGTTGAACAGAAACAAATATATCAGTAATTGAAAGAGCAGCTTGACCATGGATTACTTCATGAAAAGAGAGGGTGCTCATGTACATCATTTCAACCTATCCGAATGTATGTGAGTGGTCAAGCTGGAACAGGAAAAAGTTTCTTAATTAAAGTAATTACAAGTTATCTGCAGAAAACAACTGATTCGTATTTGTCTTGTGTTGTCACTGCTCTAACTGGGTTGGCAGCACATAACATTAAAGGAATTACTTTACATCGTTTCCTAATGCTGCCAGTAGAGCATGAGAACAAATTGGAACACCACAAGCTATCTGGAGAAGCTTGTTGTGAAGTTTCAAGAGTCCTGAAGAAAATGAAACTTCTCATTATTGATGAGGTGAGCATGGTCTCAAACTTGATGCTTGCCTTTGTGCATTTAAGAATGCAGCAAATTCTTAAAACAGAGTATGACGTGTTATTTGGAGGAAAACACGTCATAGTTTTTGGAGATCTACTGCAACTGACTCCGGTAAAAGGACAACCGGTATTTAAAACACTATCCCATGAAGATACCAGAAAGTCTCTTGTCAGTGTTGGTAATTTGATCATTTGGACTCATTTTGAATACAAAGAACTGACAACAAATATGCGACAGGCAAATGATGATGAATATGGAAGTATTCTTCAAGATATAAGAATTGGAATTCTTTCAAAACAAGGCAAACAAGCTTTGGAGAGTCGATTACTTTGCAATGTCTTTCCAAATGAAAATGCAGTTCCTGCAAAAGTGTACGTGGAAATTGCTAAAAATAAATCAGTGATTTGCTTAATGCCAACACTGCCCGAGTGTTCCATATTCAACGAAGAACTATGGAAACTGGAAAATCAAGAAATTGTAAAAATGGAAGCCATCGATAAAATACAGCATGAAGGAATCACTAAGTTGAGATCAAAACTGGATTGTTTAGAAAAAAAAATATCTAAAACTGCTGGTTTAGAAAAGACACTATGGGGCCGATTCCGATCCTGTATTTTTTTTCCCAGTACGACTCGTATCCGTATTTTTTTCCGTACGAATCGTACAAGTTACGTCCGACCCGTGAAGAACGATTCATACGGGAAAAAGTACATACGGTTCTGCCCGATCCATACGAATCGTAGCGGGAAACGTTGTACGAGACGGACCTGGACACTTTTCCGTACGAATCGTAAAAAGACAGTCCGAGCTTACAAGTGGGATCTGGACCGGCTTTCCGATTTACGATTCGTACGGAAAACGTCCCGTGCACGGGGAATGACTTGTACAAATGCAATGTCGGTGTACGCACAATACATACGCAATGTCAGTGTACGCACCATACATAGCAATGGCGGTGTACGCACCGTACATAGCAATGGCGGTGTACGCACCGTACATAGCAATGGCGGTGTACGCACCGTACCTAGCAATGGCGGTGTATGCACCGTACATAGCAATGGCGGTGTATGCACCGTACATAGCAATGGCGGTGTGCGCACCGTACATAAGCAATGGCGGTGTACGCACCGTATATAGCAATGGCGGTGTACGCACCCTACATAGGCAATGGCGGTGTACGCACCGTACATTGCAAAGGCCGTGTACGCACCGTACATACACAACGCATGGGGGGGTGCCTGTACGACTCGTACCCCTGTACCGTACTGAATCACGGACACTGTAAAACAGCACAAGGAGGGTCTATTCGACTCACACAACACCACAAAACACGTCTACAGTGCACTAAAAATGGAAATGACTGACCTGGACACATCCAAACAGGCAAACAGAGGGTCAAACTCTCAACCACCCCTTATAACACACCCACCAAAAATTCAAACTGAGGCCCACCCACAAATGGACCAATAAAAAGGGCCCACACACACAAACCATGAGCCTTTGCAACAGACTCACTGCAGCTAGAGAGCACACACCAACAACTGCACCCATCCACCTTAACATATACCCCGTCACACAACCTCCTTCACACATACCCCCTCTACACATTCACACCCACACCGTCACATTCAGACCCACACACCCACAACCATCCACACCCTCACCCCACACCATGCCCACAGACAAGAATCCAAAGTTCACAAGGCAGGAGCTGGAGATCCTTGTCAATTAAGTCATCAGAGTCGAGCCACAGCTGTTTGGAACATTGGTCAGACAGACCAGCATAGCTGAAAAATCACGCCTGTGGCAGAGGATCGTCAATAGGGTGAATGCTGTTGCACCCATCAGAAGGACCAGGAATGAATGCCAAGCCAGGTGGTATGATCTGCGGAGGGCGGTCAAGCGCAAAATGAATGATGACTACGCCCAGAGCAACATCACTGGAGGTGGTGCGCCCCGCAGACCAGTACATTACCATCCCTGGGAGGAGAAGGTGATGGCCCTGCTTCCGCCAGTGGGAGTACATGGACTGCAAGGACCTCCAGAGCCTGGTGAGTACACAAACAACTTACGTAACATGGGGGTAATGGCATCCAAAACCCAACTACACAAAATGCATGCAACTACCCCTAAGCCCTCACCGGCCAGAACCACAAAAATAACGCTAATGCCACTAACATGTGTATGCTCCATTGAGAAAGCAAGGCCATGCTATGTCCCATGCTACATGAAGCAGCAACCCAAGAATGGATGTCCCGTATGCTGGGAGGGTGGCTGGTACAAAACACATTGTTGAACTCCAAATCAGACACAATTGCCCTCATCCCATATGGCCCAGGTACATACCCATGCACCATGCACAATGCACAGGGATTGGGAAAGTACTGACAAGATAGCTCCCACTCGGCCCGGGTGTAGGCAGCACAAGGCCCTCCTGTGACCAGTGCAAACACAAACACCAAGACAACAAGGTCAGATATCTAGGACAGGAACTCACACTCACTGTCATGGCAGCATGCTCCATGGGGGGACAGCTACATCACCTGGGAGCCCCACTGCCAAATCACACTACACCCACGAGCAGGCCCTGTCACACACACCACTCACACAAGCAGACATCCCCGGGACAGGCAATGGATTTACACACTGTCACAATGGATATGTAACACAACAACACCAATACATAGCCAAAGAAGCATCCAAGCCAAAACTCTACATGTCAAAGACTCAGGAGAACATATCAATCTGTCCCCCGCAATATACCCATCCACAAGTGAACATTGAGGAGAATGCTAGGCACATACAACTACCTGGAGGAACAGTGCCAACTTGAATGTGTATGATACATGCATGTTGCATGAAACAGCATTAACATGGTCTGTCTCTCACACACAGGGCAACGTGATGAATCTACCCCCAACAATGGGAGTGAAGATTCACAGTACCTGGCCTAGGAGGAACCTGATCCCACCGGCAGCGACGCCTCTCAACATTCCACGGATGACTCCGACCGACCTGGACCCTCTGGTGTCCAAGCCCCGGCAGAACCTGGTTCAGGACCATCTGTGCCAACCACCACCCCCATTCCTGCCACATCCCAGGAGACACTGAGGCGCCCTGCCCGCAGTGAACAACTGAGCCAGTCTGACCAGAAGGGACAAGGAGCACTGGGCACCCAGGAGGAGGCAGACAACACTGCTACTGCCATCCCTCAGGGGTCCCGTAGACCTGATGTGCCCACAACGGCAGGCCAGGCTCGTGTGGGCAGGGGTGGTGGGAGTGGAGGCAGGCGGAGGCGAGAACCTGACCAGCCAGCTGAAGGGACCGGTATGTCACACATACACAATATCATGGAGGCATACCGGCGTGACACCAGGGAGTTCAGCCAGGTAGTGCTGACCCTCACAGAGATCAAGAACCAGCAGGCCGAGCAACACGCCAGTCAACAAGGACACCAAGGACGGATGGAGGCAAGACTGGCTGAGCTCCTGGCGGTGCAAAGGGACATTAGCCATTCACTCCGTCGGATCGCCGACAACATGGGCAACCCTCCCTGTGCCACCAGGCAAAGACCACCACCAGCCACAGGGAGGGAGGAGGAGGAGGAGGAGGATTCGTCCGATGGAGCGTCCCAAGCATCATCAAGGCCTGCATCTGAGGGTCCCCGGAGGAAGGTGGGTCGTCCACGGAAAAGACCGTGAGAGGCAGTGGACCATCCACATCTCCCAGGTCACCTGGCCTGGCACCTGGCCATCATGTGCGACAGCATCACCTCATTGACTGACATCATTTGCAACATGGACCTGCTGGTCACAGTCTGACTAATGATGCAAAAAACTGTGGTCTGGACTCTGATGACTTCAAATGGCAAGGATCCCATCTCCCCCTGTGAACTTTGGACTCTATGGTCCCTGCATTGCACCTTTTTCAGTGCACAAATCAAGCCCCAGACCTATAATTAAATAATGAATACGTGAAATTTGATGTTGCAGTCATTTAGCATGAGTCCACAACATACGTGTGGGGATATGTCAAAGTATGCCTGAGTGTGGAACTCCAGCCATCCATATACTTGGATCTGAGTCTGGTCGAGGACACACATGTGTCTCAATGTATCAACAAATACAGACATGGAGCCCAATACTCACCCGTGATGGCCTCAAGCTGCTGAGGGGGGGCTTGTAATACTGCTCAGACAGACCAATTTGGAAGAGTATCATGAGGGTGTAGAGGTCATGGGTCATGTTGATGTGCCTGGGGAGGGAGTCCCAGGTCTGTGTGGCGAGGTGGAAGAACTATCTCCTGCATGCATTGTTTATTTGGATGTGATGCATGGTGGCCAGGGCAAGGTGGGCTGCACGGAGTTGGGCCAAGGGGGTGTTGGATGACAAACGTCCAAGGTTTGTTTTGGGTCTAGGGTTGTGGACTGCCTCCTGAGTGTGTTTGAGGAGTCTGAAGGTGATCCTGCAGCAGACAGTGAGCCATTCTAGCTATCTCAGGTGGACAGTGATGTGGCTGGGTCTGGGGATGTTGAAGATGAGGTTTGCGGATGCACCCTGGATGTGGACAACTTCTCCTGCAGTTTTGCTGTTGTTCTATGTAGAGGCCGGTGCTGTAGTTGAGCCGGCTGATGTCGTTGACCTGGGTCTGTCTTGCCTTGTAGTGGATCTATCTGTGGATCGTTTGCAGCATGCGGAGGGTGTTGCAGCATGAGGTACAGATGGTGGTGAGTTGCATGGTAATTGTCAGCGATGGGTCCATGATGAACACCAGCTTACGTGCGTGGCCACTGGGTGCTGGTGCGGTGCCCAGACCAGTGGGACACAAGGAGTTGACAAAGCCATAAGGGGACAATCCTCAGATGATGACCCCAGTCCTGTCCAAGTCCAGCCTCAGGTGGCTGATGTTCAGCCATTCGTCAACGGATCTTATGCCTTCTTGAAGTTTGGATCTGGCAATGGCTGGCTCTTTGGTGAGTTTGAGGAGCAGCTGGGTGTCAATGGCATACGACATGATGACGAGGTCATGTGCGCATGTGATGGTGGAGAGGGGGGTCATGGAGACATTGAAGATCGTCACACTGAGAGAAGAGCCCTGGGGCATGTGCCACATGACCCCAGTGTACTACATGCTGCAGGGTGGAGGCAGACTCCCTGGGCCTTGCTGGTGAGCTACTTTCTGATTTAATCCTAGGCACTCCTCTGGATACCAGTGTTAGAGATGTGTGAGCTGACAGTGTGGTAGCACATGGTGTACAATGCCGTTGAGAGGTCAAGGGAGGTGGGCTCACCATTGTTGAGCAGGGCAAAGTTGTTGTTGGTGGTGGTAATGATGACGGTTGCAGTGGTGGGATTACTGTGGAATATGTTCTGGTGCCGGTTGCCTGGCGCTGGTTGCGTGGAGGAAATATGTCAGTTGCTTGTTGAGTGTCTTCCGGATGACATTTGCTGGGTAGAGAAGCAGGGTGATGTACCAGGAGATCCTGTGGTACTGCCGTCTGTTGTTTAAGAAGGGCCTGGGTCTCTGCATGCCTCCAGCACCCATGGAATGTGGCCAACTCAAAGGAGACATTCAGGACGCGCTGGACGTGGGCTTCAAGGATGGGGAATGATGTGGTTGAGATGTTGTGTGGGAAGGGGCCTGATGGAGAGCCAGAGTGGATGGTGCACATGAGCCAGGTGGTGTACTTGCTGCTGACGGGAGTCTAGCACCTGAGGGGGGTTTGTCCTGCGGATAATAGTGCTGTCTGCCTCTGTGTGCCAATGCTGTTGTGTAGCAGTGGTACAAAGTTGCAAGGGATGTGACCTGCCTTGTAAGGGTGGAGTGTCTTGGATGGATATCTGCTGTCAGTTCACTCACAATGCTGATGAGCTCCTTGATGTCGTGTGTTTTGGTGTCTCAGCACTATCTGAAGGATCTCCACTTGTCCTTGCTGATGATATGGTGATGGCTGTGTGTGGTCTTTTCCAGGCCTGTAAGGTAAATGATGGCTCTTTGTGTTGCAAGGTGTGCACAAGAGTCCGGCTATGTCTGTAGGAGTCCAGTAGGTCTACCTTGTCCCAGGTGCCTTAACTATTGTTGTGCTTCACAGGAAAGTCCGTCAATGTGGAAAGATTGTTGGATCAGTTGCTGATCCAGTGCGTGAGGTTTCAGGGTGTTGCGTTGGTGTTGTTTTGAGTATCCCACATAGCTTGTCTGTGGTGACTTACATCAAGCATCTTTGGGGGATCGTTAGCAGGGTGTGGGGCAGTGTGTTGCTTGTCGGAGACGTCGATTAAAATGTTGATGGACCAATTATGGATGGTGGTGTGGTTCTCCTCCAGCCAGAAGTTACTGGCCCCCAACCACATGTAGCCTGTGGAGGTGAGGGCGTGCGTGCAGATGTACGTGTTGATGGCTTAGCACAATTGTGGATGTAGGCCTGGATATCTGTAGATGAGTGTTACTCTGAGGGTTGCCAGGGAGTTGTTGCAAACCCGGATTTGTGACTCTGAGGGTGTACTTGTGAATCAAATGCAATTCATCCTCCGGGATTGTTGGTGCCGTCCCTGCGGGTGATCTTGTATCCGTCTGAGATGGCAATGAAGAAGTCGTGTGCTGAGGATGCTTATGTCCAGGTTACTGTCATGAAGGTGAAGTGTGGCCCTGTTGTGTTGAGGAGGTAACAGAGTCCAATGGCGTGCTGGTGGACGGAGCGGGTGTGGAGTAGGAGGCACATGACCTGGTTGTTCTGACAGGGTCTGGTAGGCTGGGCAGCGCTGTGTAGGCAGTTGGAGTTGCACACTCAGCATGCGAAGGTGTTGTGTGTGCGCTTAGGGGTTGCCTGATAGCAGGCGGATGATTGTGTGAAGGACATTGCTTGGAGGTTGGCTGCAGCATGAGCCTGTTGTGTGACATGGGTCATGCAAAGACCAGAGGCTCGGGCACTGTGCACGTTGCAGGCGCACACGGTCCTGCCTTTGGCACGGCGTTGGCGCAACAGTGGCACAGACAAGCTGCTTGCTGCATTAAGAATGGGTGGAGGGGGGAAGGGAGGAGCATGTTGGAGGTGTGTGGGTTGCAGAATCATGGCACTCGGCATGGCGGTGCCGCAGGTGAGGCAGCAGCAGGCGGAAGGGGTGAGAAACCAGGCAAAAAGTAGCACACAAAGACAAGGAGGTCAGAAAGGCACAGTGCAACAGGTGTATGTAAAGGAAGGAGTGTTAGGTAACTCATAGGTCACTATGAGAAAATGTATGACCAATCACCAAAAATGACGGTCACAGGGTCAGGCAACAAAATGCGGAGCTGCGCACAGGAGACACACCATCAGCATGTGTTCACGTCCCGTTGTGTGGAGCAACCTGCACACATACATACACAACCAGGGACTTCATGCACAATATATATTATTAGCCATGAAGAACTGCATGCATGTTGCCGAAGTAGACATATACATATGCTCAATATCTGACAAGTATGCCATAGATGACGCATGCAAACTGGCAAGAGAGCTGCAGTGACAGAGATGAGGCACTTTGGATTGTGCTGAACACCTTTATTCCACATACACACACAAAGGGAAATGCATCCATGTGAACAGACTCACAGGTCAGTTGACAGAACATGTGGGACATACGCTGGACCCCCCTTCACGACACGGATGAACTGGCACACAAGTCAAGGGGATGAGCCAAACAAATCCTGCTGCACACGGAGAGGCTGCAATTCCCCATAGAGCCTGTTGTTGTGATGTCCCACACTATGTCCACCCATAGCATCCGCAATGTTTCAGAGGCAAGGTTTACACACATTGATGCCTTCATCAGACGCCACACTCCACTACAGATTACAGTCAAGAAGGGTGACTATCATGTCATGGGAGTGATGCTACATGTTATATGCTCCATGGTGAGAAGACATGTATGCATGGTACCACAACATGCACAGAAACCCAACCCGTACCACCACCAAAAAGCCTTGCTGCTATCCTTACCCAAACTGACATTTCCACATGTCCGTGCATGGAATGCTGATTCAGCACACGTTGCAATCCTCATGAGGAATAGCAGGAGGACAAAGATGACATGAGCAGACAACAGGCGCAAAAACCTGAGAATGACAGACACACAAGAAGTCACCTAAAATAATTCTCGCCGCACACATGGACATTTTCAAAACATGAACATTGTTGGACACATGTAAATTTCAAAGAAAGTCTCTCCACAAAACTGTGTGGCATGACATCATCACTCGAGTGACACATCAGAACACACATGAAAGTCACTTTGCATTCAGTCAGCTGGACACACACATTGCAACACATGCCATTCAATGCTACAAGCTTGCACACTCATACCCAGTGACTCACCATTTTGAGAAGAAGTTGCGTATGAGCTGACTCCGGATATCATCCTCCTCCTCCTCATCATCACTAGCCTCGTGAGCAAGCCCTTGATCCTCCACGGGTGGATGTTCCTGCTCATCCGGATCCAGGATGAGTGGCACTGTCTTCTCAACTGCCATGTTGTGCAGCATGCAGCACACGATAAAGATTCGGCAGACCTTCTCCGGGGCAGAAGGGAGGGACCCGCCTGTCTTGTCCAGGCACCGGAATCGGCTCTTCAGAAGGCCAAACTTCCTCTCAATCACTCGCCTGGTCTGCCCGTGTGCATTGTTGTACCTGTGATCTGCAGCTGTTCTTGGGTTGCGGAGAGGTGTCATTAGCCATGGCATGTTGGGATATCCAGAGTCCCCTACATGGAAACATCATGTAAAAAAATGGGTCAGGAGATGCTGTAGGAGCCAAAGATACCGCAACACACAGGACAAACAGAGTATACCCACCAACAAGACATGCTTGTTCGTTGTGCAGCCGCAGCATCATTTGTGGCCCCCTGCTACGCTTCATGATGTAGGCATCGTGTGCTGATCCTGGAAAACGTGCACAGATATGGGAAATCAGCATGTTAGCAAGACACACCACAAGGGCATTTATTGAGTGGTAATGATTTCTATTGCGATAGGCTTGTTCCTGTGCCTGTGGTGGTACCAAAGCCACATGTGTACCATCAATGGACCCAATGACATGGGGCATTTTCCCAGGGCATAGAAATCACCCTTGACATCTGTCAACTCCTCAGGAGTAGGAAATGTGATGAATTCATCAAGGTGCTCCAACATGGCTGCTAAAACATCACGCAGCACACGGCTGAACATTGTCTGTGACATGCCACCAACATCAGCTATGGTGAATTGAAACGTACCTGTGGAAAAAAAATGTAGGGCTGCCATCACCTTCATCTTTGGGGTCAGCACAGTAGGATACCTGTGTCGCGGTTGGAGATTTGGTGCCAACCTGTCGGTCAAGTCCTCAATCAACTGTTGAGTGAATCTGTAACGTCTGATGCAGGAACGTTCCCTCATGGCACCCAAGTCTGGCATTGGTCTTGGGACAGGCGGTGCCCTGCAAGACATTGTTTGTAAGAATGAAGATTGAGAGTCTGCCAATATCAATGTCAATGAACATAGCACATGCTACACTGCTAATACACATCAGGTAACTATGGAGTCGGGTGTGTGCAATACATCCAGGACACATATGCCAGCTTGCTGGCACTCCTGCAAAAAGCCAGATACAACTGTTGATTGTCAAGTCTACATGACATGCCCTGAAATAAGTTGGTGGCCAGTCTGAGTGAAGAGCCACAGATATCACCGGAGTGACACACAACCACATAGCTGCATTTGAAGGATGTCATCTCATCCAGACAGCTGACTGCAAGGCACACGCACAGGTCACATGGAATGTCAAATGTACATATCAAACACATTGCGATGAAGGGGTACACGTGACAAGAGAAAGACAGAGCCATTGAGACAACACAGACATGTATGACTGGGAAAATATGATGTCCAATGCACACAGACCCTACAGCTGTGGGAATCCACATGTGGCATGCTGTGTGTAGATGTGTCCCATGCCCATCTCCACACAGACACATGTCGGATGCACCAACAGCCGATGCAGTTGACGGAACACTGACATCAAGCTCATGGGAACACATGACACACACCTGACATAGTCACAAAGGGGCACGCAGATCGTGACATGTCAGTTGATTGAGTGTCCCTGTCCCTGGCATCTGGAGACAGGTGCGGTGGTGATGACTGTGCCATCCCACTGCTGCTGTGCATGACACAGTTGGACTACAGACACACATGTGGCAAGTGTCAAGGTGATGTGTGCCACATATTTCCCCATCACACATGACATGTGTACACGGGCCATCACACATCAATTGTGCAACTAGAGATGACCTGTGCAATATCACTGGCTGCCACACCTAGGGCCTGCACATAACAGTATGCAATGACAAGTACTTGATGGACATCCTTGTGCGACTCGTATCCCTCCATTCCTGGCATGTGTGCGCCTGTATTACCATTGTAAGTGTGTGAAATGTGTACCCGTAGGAGTCTAACGCACTGTACTACTAGTGCTTACCCGTACGTGTGAACTAGTGCATACCCATAGGTGTCTAACGCACTGTACTACTAGTGCGTACCCGTACGTGTGAACTAGTGCGTACCCATAGGTGTCTAACGCACTGTACTACTAGTGCGTTCCCGTACGTGTGAACTAGTGCATACCCGTAGGTATCTAACGCACTGTACTACTAGTGCGTACCCGTACATGTGAACTAGTGCGTACCCGTAGGTGTCTAACGCACTGTAAACCCGCTATCATCGTGTGTGTGCGCTTCGTTTCACCATTGTACTTGTACTGTAGGGGTACGTGTGAAAAGCACTGTACACCCGCTATCATCGCGTGTGTACGCTTCGTTTCACCATAGTACTTGTGCCGTAGGGGTACGTGTGAAAAGCACTGTACACCCGCTATCATCGCATGTGTACGCTTCATTTCACCATTGTACTTGGGCCGTAGGGGTACGTGTGAAACGCACCGTACCTGTTTGTGGATTTCAAAATTACATAGGGGACACATAAGGGACAAATATTAGGCCCTAAATGCATGCTGGTTGTCATGGAGACAGAGTTTTCAGTTGAAAAGTGTTGATCATGTGTCCTGGAACAGTCAGTTGGCCACAAAATACAATGTTGCAAAGTGGTTGTTGACTTGACATGACGCTCAGAATTTGAACGATGCAAATGCTGTCATTAGTGTATGTTTAAAGTAATTGGTGTATGTTTAAAGGGATTGGAGTAAACGTAGGATGCGAATGAGTCTGGCCAATCACTATGTACTCCTCTAAATGAATGCCCCTCAGCAAGACAGATAAAAGGCAGCCAGAATCCATGAGAGGGCACTTGCCTGCACAACTTTCCAGTCGACCACACTGCTGCTGTCTCTGCTTCCTCTGGACCATGTCAAGTACTGTGGAGAGGGCCCAGCCATTCACCCAGGAGGAGAATGAAGCCTTGCTGGACGTCCTCCTCCCACAGTACACCAAGCTGTATGGGAGACCAGGGGAGCAGGTGAGTGCTGAGTCCACTAACTTTGCCTATGCACCTCTTGTGTGACTGTCAATATTGTGTCCAGGTGGGACAGACATGCAATGTTGTTTGGAGTGGGTCCCAGGGGGAAACATGCTGATGTCTCTCATGTAGTTCCTGTGTGCACTCCTCACTTGCATTGTGCTTACTGTGACTTTCAGTGCATAGTGCATTACACTTTCAGCCTGGCAAATCCTTGGTGGTTTTTTTTCCTATTGTCCTGAGGTGATTCAGTGGTCCCCCCGGTGTGACAGGTGACTGTACCCACAGATGTGTATGAGTTGAGTGGCCCTGTGGTGAGAGTATCCAAATGATGTGTACAACCTCATCTACAGTGATGTGTGTGAATGTTCCTTGTCATGTGGGTGAGTGTCTATGTGAAGTGTTGCACCACAGCTGCATGGAGGAGGCAACAGATCAACCCATCTGATGTGACAAGTAAGCCGTGCTGTGTGTCTGACTTGCAGAGCTAGCATGACACCTGTGACACCCCACTGGCAAGTGGCACATGTGCAGAGTGAGGGTTGTATCTGCTGTTGTCAATGACAGGCGAGTGATCTGTGCTTGGGTGTGTCTGTATAGTATGCTCATGATGCGTCAGTGGAGTGGGACATGTGACTGCTTGGCACGTGCTGGCCTTCAGCCTGCTGTTGCATGTGCTGCACAGTGTGTGGCATGATCAGTGAGTGTGTCGCACCCCTCATGCCAACCTGTTGACTTTCAATGCCATGTAGTGCATTGGGGCTTGCACACAGGCCAATTTCTTATTGTGTATGATGTAATTCCTGTCTGCATCCTATGCCCTGTTCAACATTTCAATGATGTTCAAATGTGTGTCTCTGGGACATGGAGCAGGTGTATTGATGTTGTGTCACTTTGTCATCCTGACAGGTAACTGCCTACGAGAAGGGCGTGATCTGGAAAGACATCGTCAGGGCCGTGAGATCTGAGGGGGACATAGTCGGCAGCTGCCACAGGTCCGCAAGAGGTGGCAGGACATCCGGTGCTGGACCCAACGGATCGCCTGGGTCCAGCTGGGGCTCGACAGTCCTCGCCCCCACGGCGGCTGCCGACGCCTGACCCCCCACATGAAACGTGTCCTGGTGGTGGTATTCCCTGAGCTCGATAGGCAGATACAGGAGAGACTGCAGCAAGGAGGGGGTAAGTACATGGCTGTCTGTCGTGTTATGTGTCGCCAGCGTTTGGATGTGCTCTGTAGCCTGGATAAACTCCCAGAGTTAATATGTGCAGTGCATTTTCTGTTCCCCTTGACATGTGTCCCCTGGTCTGTGTGTAATCACATTTGCACATGGTCATCTAGGGTGCCAGTAAATCTAGGTGCACATTGCTTTCGGCATCATGTGGGAGGGTGGTCTGTGAGTTGTGTTGGTACCTTGCCTGTGCCATGACCTGTTCACTATGTTGGGGGTCCATATTTGTTGTCACTGATGATGATTCTCAACATAGGAGTGTGAGCTTTCAACTGAACACCCTTGCAGCATGCATGACCAATGTTGTGGCCTCAGACATGATGTGCATGAGTGGAAGATATGCATATTTCCATGACGGTTGAACATGGTACAGTCAGCTCATTCCAGGACCACGGAGCAGTGTGCCCACTACAGTCCCCGGAGACACCCTGGCCTCCTAATCATGTGTGTCATCCAACACTGGGCACATTCTCTGTGTGTTCAGCATAGGTCTGCCTCTATGGCATTGTTCCCTGACCTAGTTAGTATTTTGCAAATGTATGCTACATGTGTCCACTGGACAGGGATGCACCATTTTGCTTCTGCATAATCACACTGGGCAGTGCCTGTGTGGCTATTCACAACAATCTGTGGATGGTTGTTTGTCACAAATATGTGTTGCCAGCCCCACGAGGTGATGTTGTGTAAATGAAGCTATTTTTCCAGCACAGTTATTGTAACCCTGAATAAGAGGTGTCACTTCTTGATCTGTATCAATGACATTGACTCAGGCATGGGGTGAGTCATACATGTGCAACCCTGATTTTTCATTGCCAGGTCTGACTTGTGTGTGAGACTTGGCTGTACAAAGAATCACCGTGCAGTGCCCCTGTGATGCTGGCCAGTGCTTAATTTACCTGCTTTGCAGCCTGTGTCAGTTTCTTCAAAACATGATTCCTGCACATAACTTTTTAGCACCTGTGTGTGGTTCAGATGCAACGCTGCTTGGACTTTGTGTGCTGACATCTGTGTGTACATTCTGGCATGCCATGAGGGTGTCCCCACAGTTCAGTTAGGCTTTTTTTCTACCCAATTGCAGGCCCATTAGCTTATGCATTGTCCTGGGTGTGGACATGTGTGCCACTCAAGATGACAGGCAGTAGGTCATATGTGTGGCCAACTGTGTAATCAGGTGACGGATGGCCATGTGACAACTGACATAATTCAAGTTGTTACTCTTAAAAAATTGTACCTTGGCACTCACAGCACTTGTCAACAGTTCTTCGTGTTTTAAAAGTGGAAATTTGATGATTTGTGTTAAGAACACTGATGTGCCTGCAAGAAAAAAGTCGCCCAAGGAAGTGCACACCAAACGACATTTCCACTTTCATGGAACACACTGGCACATTTTCTAAGAACCCACTGTTAGAATTAAATGGTGTTGCAGATTCTCCATAAATATGTTCCCATAGTGCTCTTGATTTTGTGAGACTCCTTTGTTGTTGGTGATACAAACTGACGAGTCTCAAGACATCAAGACCTCCATGGGCCCATATATATGTACTTTCTGCAACACCATTAATTTCTAACAGTGGCTTCTTAGAAAAGGTGCCAGCTTCTTCAATGACAGTGTAAATGTACTTTTGTGTGCACTGTCTCGTGCGACATATTTCATGCAGGCACATGAGTGTTCTTTTCACGAAATGGCGAATTGGCACATTCAAAACATGTAGATTGTGTAAAGTATTGTGAGTTCCAAGGTAGCAACATTTTTTCGTTTTGTGTTCCAAAGTACTTACAGGTCTCTGAGTGTGGTGACACCTTGCATATTGAGGTGTGTCAGTTTACATTGGGTGCACCACTACTGTTTCTTACAGGTTAAACAAGAGGTGGCATGACTTCATTGTATTGTTGTGCTCACCGGTTCACAGACACTAGCTTTTCAGTGTATTTCTCATTCAAGTTGTGGCCTTTTGTGTTCTTTTTTTCCTGGTGTCCAAGTGGCATAGTGGGTCTACCAACTGGGAAGTACAGGGCTTACATATGTGCGGAGTTATCTAGCTGTTACTCATGATGCATTGCCTGATATGCACTGTGACCAATTGTTCTTGTGCTCATGTGTCAGATGTATACAGGTGACTGATGCATTTCGGTTTCTTCTCCTTGCCCACAGCATTATCATCCGCAACCGAGGGAAACACCTGCATGGACCTGGAGGAGGGACCCAGCAACAGTGCCACCAGTGCTGTGGAGTCAGAAGGAGCCAGTGGCACGGAGGGCGAGGGGAGTCAGTCAGAGGACCTGTCTGGAGGCGAGAGCAGCTACGATGCCAACGGGTCCAAGGCTGACCTCCCTGAGGAGGCGGAGGCTGCAACACCAACTGGCAGCATCCCCACATCTGTCCCCGCCTCCTCCATTACTACCTCCGCCCTCCCAGTTGCTCCCGTCCCTTCTGTCCGTGCAGAGTCCCACCATGTCTCCTTCGTCCCAGGCACCGCACCCCCTGCCCCTGTCACCCCTGCTGCCCTCAGTGAAGAGTCTGTGGACATACTGCGGCAGTTGCAGGTTGGGCAGGCATCGGTGCTGACTGTCCTCCATGGACACACTAAACTGCTCACACAGATGGTGTCGTTCATGGAGGGCATGTCAGCAACGATGTCTGACCAACGCAGGTTTCTGCGGTCCATGGACTCTTCTGTGACGGCAGCAGTTTCTCTCCTGCAGCGCTCCATCCCCCCCACCCCAGACCCATCCACAGTGCCCTCTCCCATGCCTGCCCAACGCACACCCAGACAGTCACTGGCACGCACCCCACCAGACACATCCAGCACACCCCCAAGTAAGGCACAGCGCACACCTCCTGGCACGCACACTCAGGGGGATGTAGGCACACCCACAGGGGCTGGGGGCAGACGACATACATGTAGCCACAGTCACAGTCTGCAGTCCTCACAACCCTGTTCCTCCAAAACCACTTCCCTGAGCTCCCCTGCCAAACTCTCACCTAAGGAGTCCTATATGGATGAGCTGGGCCTCGCCCCCACTGAGCCACCACCCCACAAGCGGGTGAGGAAGTCCCCGGGCACAGGAGTTGAGTCCCCCACCATGTCCACCCCCTCCCCCAAGAGCGCTGCACCCCATCACTCGCCCACCACACCCTTCGTTGGCCCTGGGGTATCTTCAGGTGCAGGGGTTAGGATGGAGGCCCTAGCAGCAGTGTGCAGCGCCGTGCTCACCTCCACCTTTGGCGCTGCGCCACCCCCTGTGGTGGAGACATCCACCCCTGCACCCACCACACCTACCCCTCCCCCTCATGTCCTTGCGGTGCCTGGTCCTGCCACAGATGATGCCCCCCCCCCCCCCGGTCGGCGAACCTTGAGGTTCCTTAGTGCAGGCAAGGTAGGGGTGGACGCGGTCCCCTACATCCACCCTTGGACTTGAGAAATGGACTGACCATTGGCCTTTGTACATAGTATCTTTTAAATGTATTTATTGTTGGTGCTGAATAAAGCCTTTTCTTTTACTTTCAACACTATTGCATTTCAGGTACTTGATGTTGGTGATGAGGCTCCGGGAGTTGGTGTTCTGGTAATGTGTTAGGGTTCTGAGAAATGTTTTTGTATGATGGTCATGAGGTGGACCATGGTATCTGTGTGCCATCACAATGTCTCTGCAAAAAATCATTGGTAGTGTGTGTTCATTTAGTTTGGAGACATTTTCCCAAGGAGTGTTCCTTCCTCTGTGGCACCTGACATCTTCCCTGCAAACAGTTGCACAATTGTTGTGCTGACCTGTGTCCACATTTCCTTTGTTGGTGACGGATCCCTTCAACAATGGCCATGCCTGCTCACCGATGTCTCCTGCTGAATCTTCTGTGCCATCCTTGCTAGTCACTGTACTTGTGTTTTGGGTATGTAGGAATGCCTTCAGGGACAAATTGGACCTTTTCAGCACTAAGCATGTGTGTAATCATGGCCTACCACACAAATGGTACTTGTTATGCAGGATATTTGGGCACCTGACTCACAATTGTGGGCAAAACATGGAGTGTAGCCAATTTAAATCAGAAATGTTATCAACTTTATTCTTAACAAAATTTGGAAAATACATAATTTTAATGATGCAACGTTGTACAGTTGACGGAAGAAAATTGAATGCTTTAATAAAGCAATTTGTAGCAGCACAACTATCAATATCAGGAAGGACTTTTGTAGCAATTGCTATAAATTTCCATGATGGTCCTTCCACCACATCTGGACATTACACTGCCTATCTAAAATGTGACAAAGGCTGGACACTTTGTAATGATTCCCAGTTGGTTTTTAAACAACATTTGCCTAGGGAATTACAAAATTCCTACCTAATATTTTTAAAGTCAAAGTTTTAGAAAGATAATTCATTCTCTGAGGAATTTATTATTATAATTTAATAGGACTACCATTGGACAATTTACATAAAGAAGGAGTGCAGAAATACCATTTGGCCTCAAGGAAAGGTATATTTTTGAATTATGGACTTTTTGGTGGTCATTGATTCGGTGAATATTTTAAAACGGCAATATTTACAGTTTTTATAAGTTAAAGTTATAAAATTTTGTAACCCGTAAGCATTTCATATATGTGTGATTTGTATTTTCTGGTATTTTACTGAGAATAGCATGTTGGGTTTTTTTTAACAATCTTTCTGATTGTTTTTTTTTTGCCCGCTGTTAAGTGATGAGTACAATTGAAATCACTATTTCTAGTGAAATTCAATATATTCTAAGGACAGCAAAAAAAGGCAAACAAATTACTTTGTGGAAATTATGCTCTGTTGTAAAAAATGTATTATTACATGTTATAATTTTTTTTTTCTGTCACAGATCCAAATTTTAAAATAAGCAATTTTTATCAATTTAGATTGCAATGAAGATCTGAAAAAAATGTATACCATTTTTTATTCCTATTACTGTGAAGGTAAGTTTAACTAAGTCTCAATATGCAGACTGAGGAGGTCTGCAAGAAGCTACAAAGTTGAAAAACGTTTCTAAAAACACTCTGTTTATACCTATGTAGTTTTGAAATCTGACCATAATCAGATATCATGTGACCTGCAAAAAAAGAGATTTGAGGGGTTCATAATATTTCCCATTGTACCTATTGAAGGACCGCAATCATTTCAATCATTCTTCTTTGAACATCTTTGCAGACAAAACTCTGTGCTTACCTTCTATCATTCGCAAGTAATTTTAAAACCGGCAATATGTCACTTTTTGTAACATAGTTATTGCGCAAGACATTCTTTCATATTTACAAAGAGAGGAAAAGGCGCTGTGGGTACTTCTTCTACTCCATGTAAATACAACCTCATCATACACACCACTTTGCATTGAAAGGGTGTTCTATAAGTGTTGTTGTGCATGATTGCACTGAATACTCATAGAACAAGACACATCTCTAGATTTATCAGAAATCATAAATTTCGATATGTGTGTGAATGCTGCACCATTCTAAAATTGGTGTAGGAAAGCACAACAAGGAGAATTGTTTTCATTTCTCCACATTTTTATATCTTCAATGCATGCTAAAATGTTCAGCATACATTGAAGAAGAAAAATGCATTTTCTCATTGTTTTTGTGCAGGAAGGTGTGTCTTCCTGCAGAAAAACAAACAGCACATGACACAGATATCCTTGCACTATGGTGCAAGGGTGCCTGTGTCACCACATGGCTGCAGTTTAAGCAGCCGTGCAGAGAGAAGCATAGATTTACAACATGTTTATGTACATATGTTGCATCCCTGTGCTTCGGAAGTACTACAGCACACTGCAGTTAAAGAGGTTACTGTGTGATGCTGCAGCACTTCCTCATAGTTCTGCACTTATACATTCACCATACGCTACTAATGCAGTCATTCAGTCAATTACGTACTACACATATATTCATCTAAACTTTCACACACTAACAAAGAAATGTAGCTCTTTTTTTTAACCAGGAAAGTTAGTTCTTAGAAGAACTTTTCTTTTCTTCTTTCTTCTTTTATATTTTTTTTATGGTTTTTCCAACAATTTTGTGATTTTTTTTGGTTTTTCTGGAAAAAAAAACAAAAAACAAAACAGGAGGAACAAAACAATGAACTTCAGGGGAAAAAATAAAAATAAAAAATAAACTAGCAATGGTGACTTTCTTGCCGGTGGCAGATCAGATCGATCGACTGCTCCCCTTAGCACAAAGTCGCATTGCACTTAGTGCAGAGCACTTTTAAAAATTAAAATTGAGGACGGATGTCCAAGTTTTGGGCTGGCGGATGCACTCTTGAAGTGCTCAGCTGCGATGAGGTGGAAGGCGCAGGAGCAGGAGTGTCTCTCATCCGTCGGCATTCTTCTCGTGCAAGATTGACAGGATGAAGGGTCCGTAGGTGCTTCATCATGCTGGCTGTCCCGCATGAGTATTTCTTTGTCGGATCCCCTTGAGACAGCACTTTTTTACAAATCTTGCACGTGACCAAGGTGGCATTGGTCTTCGTTTGCCCCTCGGGAAAAGTAAAAAAAAATCCACACCACTGAAGAAAAACGTGGTGTGCGTGCCGGCTCCTCCAAAAATTCATCCTCAGATGTATGAGGAGATGTATGAGGAGATGCAGGTGATGCCTGCTGCCATGAAGCCATTTTTAGGAGAAAAAAGTTAGAGCTAAGTGTAAACTTAGTCCAAAAAATCTTCTTCTCTGCAAAGAGATGCTCCTCCAAAGAAGGTGAAAGAAGAATGATTGAAATGGGTGGGGTCTTTCAATAGTTAGAACAGGAAGTGTAATGAACCAATCAAATCTCTTTTTTTGCAGGTCACATGGGATCCGCGCACCCTGCGCTTACGCAGCACGCACCCAGCGCGCATCCGCGAAATTGAATTAAAAAGAAATATAGGATTAGATGTAAAAATATATTACTAAGACTAGTTTAGAGTTTGTCTTCAATTAATATTCACATGAAATACATATATATATGTTTTTTTAAATGTTAAATACTTTGCGGGATCCGCGCACCTACCGCATCTTGCACGCACATGACGCATCGCGGAAGCGCGTAAATGTCACGTTACGTACATCGAACATGTCGCGTATAGGCTGGGAGTCGCGTAACTGTCGCGTTGCGATCGCGCACTAAACACGTACCCAATGCATACCATGCGTGGATGCTATCGCGTAGGGATCGAGAACGGTGCGCATAGGGTGCGCGGATCCAAGAATCATATAAAATATAAAATAAAGTTTTGAACATATAGTTAAAAAAATATTTTTAAAAATATAAAAAATATGTTTGAAAAACCCAATAAAAACAAATAATATTTTCTAATTTTGAAAAGATTTAAATTAAAAAATAGGTTAAAAAAATAGTGTTAAAAAAGAATTTAAAAAAAACATAATTAATGAAATTGAACACTGAAATAGAAAAATATAGAAATCCAATGAAAATCATTAAACATGATATCTTTAGAGATAAGTTATAGATAGGAATTAGCATTTAAAAAACCTTTGAAATTCACTGAAAAAAACAAAGGTTTCAGGGGCGTTATAGTTAGGAATTGGCATTTAAAAAACCTTAGAAATTCACTGAAAAAAACATAGGTTTCAGGGGCGTTATAGTTAGCAGGACATTCCCCTCGTACAAAACCCTAGAAATTCAGGCACAGGGGGTACACTGAGGAAGTTCTTGAACAGGCTATGCAGAGGGTCAGTTCTATAAAAAGAGCAGATATACTGACTGAAAGGGCTGAGGAGAAAAGAAACACGTCAGTTGGTCATCAAACACTAATGGGAATTTTCGTATGATCACAACCTATTCTGAGAATGCTGGTCAATTGAAACCTATCATTGGAAAAAATTGGCATACCCTCCTTTCAGATAACGTTATAGGGCCTGACTTACCTTCTAACCCCTGGTGACGTTCAGAAAAGCTAGATCACTAAGTAATGACTTAGTACACAGTCATCTAAGCATAGAGACACCCAAGCCTATGTTGAAACCATTAAAGGTTTTTTTTCCGTGTGGGAAATGCAAGGCCTGCAAACAGAGTAAACGTGTTTTGACCTAAAATATTCCTGGTCTACTCACACCGAAGAAGATAAAGAAATTTCACACTTGCTCTACCCCTTACACCGTTTACTGCCTTACATGCCCATGCGGGTTCCGTAATATCGGGAGCAGCTTTCACCCTGTTAAAATCCGGATATTGGAACATCAGAGGGCAATATCCAATGATGATGAGACATCCCGTTGCGAGACATTTTAAAAAGGAGCATATTCGCAATAGGGATTTATTGGCATATCACTGCATTGATCATTTACCAGGGAATCCTAGGGGGGGCGATAGAATTCTCAGGCTGAGACGCCTGGAATTCCGATATATCATAGATCTACAAACAAAAAACCTGCGGGGCTCAAACAGTAGTGAAGAGTTAGCGGTCCACCTAGGGGAATGAGTTTGAATCCATTTAGATGAATTTGGAATGTTTATTTGATTATTCTGTACTCCTGTTTCATGATTATCAATTTTCTTTCATTGTTTCATTATGTGATGTGATACATTAATGGATCGAGAATGAGTATAATTAGGTTCCCACCATGCATTGAGGAACCTATTTATGCATCTGAAAAACATGAGAGTGGGCTGGATCCTGTGAAGACTCAATTGCAATACATTGTGTACATGCCATCCATTTGCTGCCTGAGCCGACTTTGTATATGTGCATGAATTTATACAGACAGCATTAGTAGTTAATGCACTACATGCCCATCCAGGGCAGTAAAGAGTTAAACCTGTTAGGCATCCTGGAATCAATTTGATTTATACTTTGCCCACTCAGGGCAGGATGTTAATGAGTGGCTCGCGATTGAGGCTTTGACGCTTTTATTGTTAACCGATTATGTTGCATATGTCCATACTGGGCAGTATTGTCCTGGATAACCCACAAATCTATATGGTAATATATACGTTTGCAATGATTTAAGTTGCTGGTTCTGCTAAGAATTTGTATTGCAGGGCAGGTATTGATATTCCTGACCGTTTGCGTATATTTAAAAATGGCGGAATCGCAATACTGACGATATGGTGGGATTTTAACATGTTGTCCCTCTACTATGTTAAATACCCAGAAATGCATACTGAACTTGTTGAATACATGTATAAAATAATGGCGGCCCCGGCGTTTCCGGTTAACATTGAGGAAGGCGGTTGCTGAAACACGTCTGTGTGCCCTGAGTCTGTTTTGATTCAAATTTACAGAACTCACCCCCGTGAGTGCTGTCGTCCTTTGTGGGTACCATTAAGCGGTGGAGTTTGGAGCAGAATATGTATATATATAAAATGGTCCATCAAAACAATCCTAATGACCTGAATTATTTTGTGATTGGTTCAGTGCCTAAAATGATTAGGGGAGGCAACCGTGAAAAGAGACTTAGACAACTTGAATCTCACTACATAGTATTATTAGACACCAAGATGCCAAATGGGCTGAATACAGGCGAAGACCTACACAATTTCCCATGACTGCTTTTATGAGTCTGTATGATTGCTTAACCGTTCAAGGTACCCCTTTTGTTATTTGGAGGATTTTAGATTGTGCAGCCTTTTAGTTGGTCTCTGGGCATGTTCGTGCCTCGGTTTTTACCTTGTTTTTAACCACTGGTTGAGATTGGGTCCTTGCCATGGTTCGGGCTTTGCAGCTTGGAGACGATTGATTGTGCTGCACGACTATCTCCTGTTCTTTTTCTATCTATCTAGAGGGTTTTTTTTTTTTTCTGCATTTGTTGACATCTTTGTTAATTGAAAAATATAGCGGTTACCTGTCAATCAGTCCTGTTGGATCACATATAAGTTGCTCCATTGACCAGTGTTTGTTGTTTGCTGCTCTAAGCGTTTTTTGCACCAGTATATTTGCACTTTAGCATTTGTTGATGCGATGTTTTAATTTCATCTTATTCCAACCATTTTTTAGCCCAGGTTTTAAAGTATTTTACTCTAATCTATACTGATCGATGTTATTTATTGAATTGTGCACTTTATAAATTATTGGAGTATGTATAATATATTATATTATTTCTAGATATATATTATCTTTGAGCTTTTTATATGAGGCTCAGATATACTATTTAAATGGGCTTCTAATACATCTCCATGATAATGTTGGTACTTAGATGGTATTTGAATTTCAACCATTATAAATATGCTAAGTATGAGTAGATCCCTGGCCTCCAATTCTGTTCTAGGCTTGATGGCAGAGATGAGTAAACTGCTTTCCGCTACGGTGTGTCTCTTTCTCTTTCTTTCTTTCCCTCATTCTCTTTTTCTTCTTTTATTTTTTTTATTTTTTTATTAGATATAATCTTGGAGTAATTTTGGCCTGGCTATGAAAGTAATAGTGGCCATGTATATGAGATATTCTTTTATCAGCTCACTCGAGCTGAATTGTCCAGAGATTTTCCCAAAAACTTTTTAAAGACCACCATTATCACTATTATCTTTTTCACTCTTTTTTTCTATGCCTTCTGCTTAAAACTATATCTGAAGAACAATCAGATACCAAAAGCACTTGTTAGTTAAGAGTATATATATTTAACCACTATGGTTTTATTTGTGCACATTTAAATCATGAAGAACTCCTTACTCATGGATTTATAATGTATAAATGATAGAGATGAATTGTTCAATTGAGTGTCATTATTGTTCTCTATAACGTCTGTAGTCTGTTTTCTGTGCTTATTATCTTTATTGATTGGTTGATTGTGCAGGAGGGGTTCTGTTTACCACTGTGTCACTCTCTATATAAACTATCATTGGTTCTGGGCTTGTCATGTGATCAAGGTCATGGCAACACGACCGAAACACGTCATGCCAAATTGAAACCGAAATAAATCTGCAATAATAATGATACCAGCACGTTGTGGTTTGTACCTGTGTTCTTGGAATTCAGAACGAAAGGATTTGTGACTTTCATATATATATATATATATATATATATATATATATATATATATATATATATATTATCTACTTGCGTCGCCAGTAGATAGTTATAGTTACAACCTAGTTCCCATAGGAAATCTGAAAATTCTATTTTGAATGACTTTGGCGCCGGTTGACGAATTCTCGCGAAATTTTCAAAACTAATGGGGCGCTCCGCTCAGCTCCTACCCTGAAAGTCTCGGGGTGATTCGTCAAGCGGGGGCCGAGAAAAAGGGGGGGTCCCAAAACGCGTTTTTCCCATGCATTTTTCCATAGGACCTTTAGTCGAAGGTACAGCCCGAACGGCTGAACAGAATTACGTGAAATTTGGCAGAGAGGTAGCCATAAGGTCAAGGAAGTGCCTTTTGAAGGTCTCGTGTAAATCTGTTCAGTATTTCCTGAGAAAATAGCATTTAAAACCATATCAATATCTATACGCGCACACCGTGCGCGCACAGTGCGCGCACCCTGCCGTGCGCGAGCGCAATTCTGATTGGTTGTTAGATGTCGCTAAACATTCAAATCGGTCGAAACCAGGAAGTGTCGGCCGCCATTTTGTCTCTCGCAGTCTGAGGGGGTGAAAAACAAAGGTGGAGAACGTGAAAAGGGGGCAGGGTGGACAGTTCCTGACCCCCTAGCCTTTGTCAGGGGGTCCCAGAAGGACCCCCAAGGGCCAAAAAAAGATATTTTTTTTTTTTAGAAAAATCGCGGAGTGCGCGCACTGTGCGCGCACGCTGAAAAACACACATAAAAAATATGTTTTTAATTTTTAACGGAAAAACCCCGCGAGGTTCGCGCACCGTGCGCACACGCTAAAAATCCCATTAAAAAAACCAAATACATACATAAATTAGCATTTAAAAAACCTTTGAAATTCACTGGAAAAACCATAGGTTTCACACACGTTATAGTTACGAATTAGCATTTAAAAAACCTTGCAAATTCACTTAAAAAACCATAGGTTTCACACATGTTATAGTTAGCTGGACATTTCACTCGTAAAAAACCAATGAAATTCCCCCGTTATAGTTAGTGCAGGCAACTATAACTCACGCGACCGCAATCCTCTGCTGATGACGTCAGATATTACATCACTGATGACATATGTGTCTTTCTGAAAAATAAATATTTGTAATATATGTATAGCTAAAGATTAATGGAAGAAGACATGGGTAAATAAGTGTCTAAATACAGTGATGTAATATCTGACGTCATCAGCAGAGGATTGCGGTCGCGTGAGTTATAGTTGCCTGCACTAACTATAACGGGGGAATATATATATATATATATATATATATATATATATATATATATATATATATATATATATATATATATATATATATATATATATATTATCTACTGGCAGACGCCAGCAGATAGTTATAGTTAGGACCGTGTTTCCATAGGAAATCTCAAAATTCTATTTTGAATAACTTTGGCGCCGGTTGACGAATATTCGCGAAATTTTCAAAACGAATGGGGTGCTCTGCTCAGCTCCTATCCTGAAAGTGTCGGGGTGATTTGTCAAGCGGGGGCCGAGAAAAAAGGGGGGTCCCAAAACGCGTTTTCCCCATGCATTTTCCCATACGACCTTTAGTCGAAGGTAAATCCCGAACGGCTGAACAGAATTACTTGAAATTTGGCAGAGAGGTAGTCCTCAGGTCAGAGAAGTGCCTTTTGCATATATGGAGTCAATCTGTTCAGTAGTTCCTGAGAAAATTGCATTTAAAAGCACATACATGTCTATAGCCGCGCACCGTGCGAGCACCGTGCACGCACCCTAACGTGCGCGAGCGTAATTCTGAAACCTATGTTTTTTTCAGTGAATTTCTAAGGTTTTTTAAATGCTAATTCCTAACTATAACGTGCCGGAAACCTATGTTTTTTTCAGTGAATTTCAAAGGTTTTTTAAATGCTAATTTGTAACTATAACGTGCCTGAAACCTATAGTTTTTTCAGTGAATTTCTAAGGTTTTTTAAATGCTAGTTTCTACCAATGCCTACAGAGGTACGACATGTGAAGAAAGAAGAAAGAACACACAGAAAGAAACAAAAAAAAAGCAGAAAGAGGCAACAGAAGTCCTCAAAGATGAAGAAAAGTGCAGGAAGACATGCAGAAAAAACAAACAGAGGAGCAGAAAGAGGCCTTGTTGCAAATTCATCCTGTACCCTCAACTTTTTCTGATGGATACTGGTGGTAACTGACTGTGACTAACCAGTCCTAGAGCCAGTGCTATGCTAAAAGACACTTAGAATACAGTTAAAACACCTACATACACTAGGGAACACTATGTGTCAGGGTACCCCTGTGATTACCATGGCCTCCTCTGTAAGCCCCTAGTACATAATAGGGCAGGAGGATTAAAACTACCTCTTAAAACGCACCACAGGGCGCGTTTGCACACTGGCGAAGGGAGTGGGGGGCCTGAGGTGACATGTGTGCAAACACACCCTGTGGCCGTGTTAATTTGGGGGATAAAGTCCCCTTGAATCCTGAGTGTCCCTTGGGTCCAAGTAGCCCACCAGGTAGCGCTACAGAGCTGCGTTGCAGAGAGGTGTAAAAAGAGGTACAGCCTGGACCACCTCTCTGCAACGCAGCGCAGTAGCACTTACTGGAAGCACCTGGTGGGCTAGTTGGCCCCCAGGGGCCCTCAGGATTGAAGGGGAATTATTTCCCCAACTTAAAATGCGCCACAGGGCATGTTTGCACATGTCACCTCAGGCCCCGCCCCCTCCCTTCACCATTGTGTAAATGCGCCCTGTGGCGTTTTAAGTTGGGAGATTAAGTCCCCTTGAATCCTGAGGGTCAAACTAGCCTACTAGCTACCTCCAGTATGCGCCGTTGCAGAGAGGTGTAAAAAGGGGTTCGGCCTGGACCAGCTCTCTGCAACGCAGCGCAATGGCACTTGCTGGAAGCACCTGGTGGGCTAGTTGGCCCCCAGGGGCTCTCAGGATTGAAGGGGAATTATTTCCCCAACTTAAAACACGCCACAGGGAGTGTTTGCACACATCACCTCAAGCCCCGTCCCCTCCCTTTGCCACTGTGTAAACGCGCCCTGTGGCCGTTTTAAGTTGGGAGATTAAGTCCCCTTGAATCCTGCGGGTCCCTAGGCTCAAACTAGCCCACTAGTTCCCTCCAGTAAACGCCACAGAGCTGCGTTGCAGAGAGGTGTAAAAAGGGGCGGGGCCTCTGAACACCTCTCTGCAACGCAGCTCCCTGGTGCAAACTGGAGGTACCTGGTGGGCTAGTTGGTGCTCAGGGACCCTCAGTATTGAAGAGGAATTAATTCCCCAACTTACAACTCGCCAGGGGACGCGTTTGCACAATGGTGAAGAAAGGGGGCGGGGTCTGAGTTGACATGTCTGCAAACACGCCCTGTGGTGCCTTTTAAGTTGGGCAATTAATTCCTCTTCAATCCTGAGGGTCCCTGGGGGCCAACTAGCCCACCATGTATCTCCAGTATGTGCCAGAGAGCTGCGTTGCACAGAGGTGTTCGGAAGCCACGCCCCTTTTTACAACACTATGCAACCCAGCTCCGTGGCGCTTACTAGAGGTACCTGGTGGGCTAGTTGGCCCCCAGGGACCATCAGGATTGAAGAGGAATTAATTCCCCAACTTAAACCGCGACCCAGGGTGTGTTTGCACACATGCCGCCTCAGGCCCCGCCCCCTCCCTTCACCACTGTGCAAAGGCGCCCCGTGGCACGTTTTAAGTTGGGGGATTAACTCCCCTTGAATCCTGAGGGTCCTTGGGGTGCAACTAGCCCACCAGGTACCTCCATTAAACTCCACAGAGCTGCGTTGCAGAGAGGTGTAAAAAGGGGCATGGCCTCAGAACATCTCTCTGCAACGCAGCTCCCTGACGCATGCTGGAGGTTCCTGGTGGGCTAGTTGGCCCCCAGGGACCTCCAGTATTGGAGGGGAATTAGTTCCCCATCTGCAAACGTGCCAGGGGGCGCGTTTACAGAGTGCTGCATAGAAGAAGGGGGGCAGTGTGGCCCCCCTTCTTTTCCTAATTAATTGGCCCTGGGGACCCCATCCCCCAGGGCCTGCCCGCTATTTTATGTTTTATTTTCTTAAAGTGGAAGGGGGCCGCATGGCCCCCCTCCCGAGGCCATAATCGCTCCGGGGACCCCATCCCATGGCCAGTTTTCTTTCTTTAATTTAAATTTTGGAGGGGGGCTGCGTGGCACTCCTCCTCAGGCCATTTATGGCCCCAGGGACCCCATCCCCCAGGACCGGCGTCTCCTTTTTTTGTTTTTGTTTTTTTGTTTTTATTGTAATGGGGGAGGGGGGCTGCGTGGCCCCCCTCCCGGGCCACTTATGGCCCCGGGGACCCCATCCCCTGGGGCTGGCCCTCTCCATTGGGGACCGTGGGGGGGGTCCCCAATCCCCCCATGGTCCCGCCAGCTCCCCGCGTCCTGCGGGAGCCGGCATTGCTTTTCCACATGGGGAGCTGCTAAGATGCAGCTCCCCGTGTGGAAAAGCAATCTCCTTTGGTTTTTGGAAGCGAGAGCTGCAAGGCTCCCACCCTGCCATAGCAAACAGCAGTGTCCCGGGGTGGGCACCCCGGGACACTGCAGGAGCCGGCCCTGGGGGGTGGTGGTCCCCAGGGCCCTCGAGGGCTCCAGGAGGGGGGGCACGTGGCCCCACTCCCACCATTTTCAAAGCCCCAGGGGGTGGTGGTCCCCGGGGCTAGGGGGTCCGTCATGGACCTCCCATTTCTAATAATTAGAGCCCTGGGGAGGTGGCGGTCCCTGGGGCGTGTGGGGGGGTCAAGCCCCCACAAAGGTTTAAAAAAAAAAAAATAGAAGCCCCGGGGGGTGGTGTTCCCCGGGGCTTGGGGGGGCCTTTGAGACCCCCACACATGTATTTGTGAAGCCCAGGGGGGGGTGGTCCCCGGGGCTATGGGGGGCTGAGAGCCCCCCCACAATTAATGTCATAAAGCCCGAGGGGTGGCGGTCCCCAGGGCTTGGCGGGCCTTTGAGCCCCCCCACCCATTTATTTTTTAAGCCCCTGGGGTGGCGATCCTCAGGGCTGGGGGGGCTGTGAGCCCCCCTGCACATATTTTAGAAAAGCCCTGGGGGGTGGCGATCCCCGCGGCTGGGGGGCCCCTCTGGGCCCCCATTACAATTAACATATTGCCTCCGGGACTTGGCCCACCCCGATGCTAAATAGCAACAAAGCGCGGGAGACCGCGCTTCGGTTTTTTTTTTGCGGCTGGATCTGCAGATCCGTCGCGCATTTTGCAGATTTAAAAAACAAAAAAAAAATTGGGGCCCTGGGGGTCCTTGTGGGACCCCCTAAGCAGGCCTAGGGGGTCAGGGTGTTTCTACCCTGCCCCCTTTTTGCATTTTGCACACTTGTTTCACTGATTACCGAGGCACAAGATGGCTGCCAACACTTCCTGGTTGGGAGTATTGACAGCCAATTAGCATAAAGCTTGTGATCGGGAGGGTGCGCAGATCCAGCGCGGCCATAGATATCGAAACCTTTTTCATTTTGAATTTCTCAGGAACTACTGGACGGATTTACACCATTTAACAAAAAGGGTTCTTTCTGAACCAAGATCTACCTTTATGCCAAATTTGGGGTAATTCCGTTCAGCAGTTCGGGCTGTAGCCGTGTCTAAAGTTTCCCATGGGAAATTGCATAGGAAAAACACATTTTGGGACCCCCCTTTTTTCTCGACCCCCGCTTGACGAGTCACTCCGAAACTTTCAAGATAGGAGCGGACCGGAGCGGGCCATAAGATTTAAATATTTCGCGAAGATTCGTCAATCTGCGCCAAAGTTATTGGGAATAGAATGTTGTGAATTTCCTATAGAAAATAGGTCCTAACTATAACTGTCTACTGGCGACTGCCAGTAGGTAATATATATATTATCTACTGGCGGTCGCCAGTAGATAGTTATAGTTACAACCTAGTTTCCATAGGAAATCTCAAAATTCTATTTTGAATAACTTTGGCGCCGGTTGACGAATCCTCGCGAAACTTTCAAAACTAATGGGGCGCTCTGTTCAGCTCCTACCCTGAAAGTCTCGGGGTGATTCGTCAAGCAGGGGCCGAGAAAAAAGGGGGGTCCCAAAACGCGTTTTCCCCATGCATTTTTCCATAGGACCTTTAGACACAGCTACAGCCCGAACGGCTGAACAGAATTACTTGAAATTTGGCAGAGAGGTAGCCGTAAGGTCAAGGAAGTGCCTTTTGCAGGTCTGGTGCAAATCTGTTCAGTATTTCCTGAGAAAATAGCATTTAAAAGCATATATATATGTGGGCGGAGCCTAACCACACATCTCATCCTGAGATCTGATTGGCTGTCAGCACTTCATCCAAGAAGTGTTGGCAGCCATCTTGGGACCAATATACATGATAGCACCTCATTAAAAAGCATTGCAGTTAATAGAAGGTTTTAAGACTTTAGTTACATTATAAATCATTTGTTGATGGTACCATACTCATTTTAGGAATTGTGGTATGTTCTAAGGTGATTTCCCCATGTGAAAAAGCCTTCTGCTGGGATATCATGATTGAGAGAAAAATATTTTTTCATGCTTTTACCACAGAGGTTTGGAAGGTGGTCTATAAGCTAAACTGAGAGCTTATTTTCTGTAAATTCACATTATCTTTCTCAGTCATGTGAGAATGAAGTCTGACATTCTCAGTAAAACATGTACATCCAACAAGGGCAGAGACTGTCAGTTGATTCCTTTGTGTTCTACTGCAGCTTCCCAGAGTGTTCCAAAGAACTACTAGAGCGCTAACAGTCCTACTTATGATAAACGTATGGCACACCTGAAGCCATCTAGCTTGGATTAAAGTGGTAACTCTTAAAACATTTAATTTAAAAAGGAACAAAATGAGGGGGTTCATTTTTCCATAAAAAGTATGATTAGTGCTGCAGAAAGAAAAATTAGGGCACATTTTGAGTGACTTCTCAAATCCTCTATTTCATTAAAAAATTCTGACATGCAGACTGAAACATGCACTTTCAATACCAGCAGCAGTATACCCTGGTGAGCAGTAGCTTTACTACAGTGATCTAATGAGCAAAAAGAGTGCTAATATTCTGAATTTATGGCAAATGTGTGACACATCTGAATGCCTTCTTGATGGAATCAAAGTAAAAAACTGAAAGTATTTCCTACTGAGGAGACTGCAGTAAATGAGGAAATTAGGAAACTTCATAACAAATAAGTCTCCCAAGATGGCCACCAGAGACAAAAGAGTCCAAATGTAGCCCAAATATCACCCAGATGTAGCTCAAGTATAGCCCAATGACAGAATGTCCCAGAATGTTCTTAAAAACAACTAGAGCGCTTACTGTCTTCATTATGACAAAAGTATGGCACACCTGAAGCCATCTTGATTGGAATAAACTGGTAACACTTAAAACATTTAATTTAAAAAGGAACACAATGAGGGGGTTCATTTTGCCATAGAAATTATGATTAAATCTGAAGAAAGAAAATGAGGGCACATTTTGAGTGACTTCTCAAATCCTCTTCTATTTCATTAAAAAATTCTGACATGCAGACTGAAACATGCACTTTTAATACCAGGAGCAGACTTCCATGGTGAACAGTAGTTTTACTACAGTGATCTAATGAGCAACTAGAGTGCTAACATTCAGAATTTATGGCAAATGTGTGACATATCTGAATACCTTCATGATGGAATCAAAGTAAAAAACTGAAAGCATTTCCTACTGAGGAGACTGCAGTACATGAGGAAATTACGAAACTTCATTACAAATAAATCTCCCAAGATGGCCACCGGAGACAAAAGAGCCCAAATGTAGCCAAAAATCACCCAGATGTAGCCCAAATATAGCCCAATGACAGAAGTGTGCAAAACACTTATTATTTTGTGTTTTTGCAGTGTTATATAGTGCAGACTTGTCAGGTATTGGAGTGCTTTACATGAGCATTGGTTACATCACACAAGAACAAATTCATTTTGGTTGTAGACATGGGGAGACTAAGTGATTTGACCAGAATCACAGAATGTCGAGTTGAAGCAGAAACTTCAACCTGGTTCCCCAGTTGCAAAGTCTGCAGTTCTGGAAGTAACACCACATCCTCTCCCCTAAGTGCAAAATTTAATCAAGTGGTCAACTGGATAAAAAAACATAAAGATAACAAATAATTTAAAAGTGCTTTGTCGCTATTTGAAAACTCAGAAAATATGTCCTTATTTTAGTCTTTTAGAGCACTAACCATAATTTTGATGCCAATAAGACCCTCTCATATATGTAATTTCTAAAGGAAATGCTCTAGGTATTACAGTTTTGATTACATCAAGATGATGTCAGGCGTTCCACACTTTTGTAATAAATATAGAATGTTAGCAATCTAGTTGTTCATTAGGATACTGTTGAGAGGCAGAGGCCAGGGGCACGGACTCTGAAAATTGAAGGCAGGTAGGAGGGTGCAAAGGCAACAATTTAACCACACTGAGCAGGCAGGAAGGGCTGTGGAAGCACAACAGACTATGGAGGGCAGTGGAAAGGGGGGCAGGGGCAACAAACCAACAATACAGGACTTGCAAGAGAGGCTGTGGCAATGTAATACACCTTTGTGGGCAGAAGGAAGAGGCAATGGTAGTACAACCATACATGCCAACAGACCCGATTAAGCCAGGAAACGTACAATGTTTTTAAGCTCAAATGGGCTTTATTTGATCTGTCTCCTGTCTACAATCTCCTCTTTTTTAATGTAACTCAAAGGGGAAAATCAATACCCCAGTTTTTTTTCAAAATCTCCCTCTTACCAAGTTCAAAATGTTCGCAAGTATGGTACATTGGATCATGGAAGGAAATGGGATAGGGACATGGACTTGGATAACAGAGGACAGGAGGGACATGGAGAGGTGCACCAAACTGACCCTGCAGGGCAGGCATCAGGGTTTGCAGCAGCACAATACACCACACAGGGCATGCAGGACGGGAGTGCAGCACAACAATCCATAGAAAGCAAGAGGGAGGGGACAGGACCATGCACATGGACAACAGAGAACAGAGGGGCAAGAGGCAATGGTAGCTAGCTGACCATAATGGACAGACAGGAGAGAAAGCTGCAGCATAACAGACCATAAAGGGCAGGAGGGACGGATCAGGGGCATTACAATGGAACAGACAAGCCAGGAGGGAGGGAGTAGGGATCTGCACTTGTAAACAGAGGGCTGGGGGCAAGGGGGCAGGGCAGGAACAGCAAGATAGCAATGGAGGTCAGGCAGGATGGGCACTAGAAGCAAGACACACCATGAAGAGCAACAGTGAGACAGTGATGGCATACACACAGACCATGGAGGGAAGGTGGGAGGGGGTCAGGGGCAGCTAACTGACCACACAGGGAAGGTGGGAGGGGCCATGGCAGCACAGAAGACCATGCATGGCAAGTGGGAGGGTTAGTGGCAGCACAATGGCTATGATGGGCAAGAAGGAGGGTGCAGGGGCATGCACAAAGGACGATGGAGGATAGAAGGGAGGGTCAGGACCTGTGCACAGACAAGAAAGTTCAGGGGAAGGGGCCTCACAACAGACCACATGTCGCAGGCAGGAGGAGCAGTTGCAGCACAACAGACCAGGGAGGGCAAAAGGGTGTGGCAGTACAATGGACCATGTAGGACAGGAGGAAGAGGATAGGGGCATGGCATGTGGACAGGCAGGGTGGAGGTGGCAGGGACAGGTTACAGTCATCTGACAATGCTAGGCAGGTGGGAGGGGAGTGGCAGCTCAACAGAACACTCAGAGTAGATAGGAGTGGCAGGTCCATGGGACATGGTGGGCAAAAAAGATGGAGCAGGGCCATGCACAAAGACATCGGAGGGCAGGGGGAAGGAGAATAGGGGCAGCAAGTTAAGCACAGAGTTTAAGCAGGAGGTCAATGATGGGGCATAGAATTGGGCAATGGAGGGCAGGAGGAGCGGACTGCTACATCATACTAACTTGAGGGCAGTGGCAGCACATCAGACCATGCATGGCAGGAGGGAGGAGGCTAGTCCATGGATTCACACAACAGAGGATAGGGAGGAGGGGGATGGGGCAGAAAGCTAACTGTTCAGAGAAGGCGGGTATTAGGAACTTTATTGTTTTTAAAACATTGTGTCTGTGCGAACTACTTAAAATATGAACAAGTATGTAGCATAATCTCACTTTTATTCAGGAAGAAGAGGACGTTTGTGACTGTGACTCCGGGCTCACTTGGCAGAAACACCCCCTGACCCTCCACCCCCTATCGCAAAATGTAATTCCCGTGAAAAGGGTAGGTGAACACAGTGTTATATAGAACATAGTCCTGAGAGCACGATTGAAAATGAAAACTAGATATAGTGTATGGTATAAACTATGCACCAAAAAGTGTGATATAAGATGAACCGGGCGTGAAATATAATATGCAATACATTGTGCGCAATGACAGATTCATTGGAGAGCGCGAGATAGCACAGGCACTAGCGCGTGCTATGCGATATGCGCCTTGGAGTGTAATATGCACAGGGCAGTGTTGTGTAACCTAACTAGTCTCTAAAGTTGTAATATAAAATATGTGCTGGGGAGTGTAACGTTGCATATGCACTGTGACAAAGATATGGATCCCAGATTGTAATATGTATGGCATAGCACTGTGCGTTATAACATAGGCATCGAGGAAGGCACGTTAGATGGGGCAATAAAACCCGTGCGAAGACAAGTGTGGCATGACATATTCACGGGGTGGTGTTACAGTGCACATGGGCTAGAGAGTGTCATAGCATATGGACTAGCTAGTGGAATACAACACAGAGGTGTGTGGCACTCGGCAGGCAATATTGGGTATAACACAGCATTGGGCTCTGTCAGGAGCGCGCTGTGACTCTCAAGTGATGTCCGTCCCCTTTCCAGAGAGTAAAATAAAAAGTATTACACATCCGGCAGTGGATGTGTGTTTTATTAACCGTGAGGGGTGTTTCTTGCATAGTTGTGGTCGAATTTTTGTCGAATCCCCTTTGAATGGCTTGGTGTGCATGTGTATTAAATGTGCCCGTCAATAGCTACCCATGTTTGTATAAATAAACGACAAGGGTGTCTACCGGGATTAGGCACGGTAGGGCATCAGACATGTCAGAGATTCACTAGTGGTGTAAATACATTCCACGTGGATTCATTGCATGCATAGTCGCCTTTTAATGAATATCACGCAAATCGTCATGGTGATAGGTACGTACGGTTTGTCCAGCATGTCCTAGGTGTGTCTATAAATATATATTTTTTTAAAATAATAAGAAACAGTGGCCGGCCCTGGGGATTGGGGTCAAAAAAATATAATTAGGAGACAGGCCCTGGGGGATGGGGTCATCAGGGCCAATAAATTAGAATAAGAAGTGGAACCACACAGCCCCCCTTCTTAAAAAATTAAAATAAATAAAAGACTGGCATCGTGCCGGAGGCCATGCCCCCTCCGTGCAGCACTCTGCAAACGCGCCCCCAACAGGCATCTCCAGTATGCGACAGGGAGCTGCGCTGCAGACAGGTGTTCTGAGGCCAAGCCCCTTTTTACACTTCTCTGCAACGCAGCTCTGTGGCGCTTACTGGAGGTACCTAGTGGTCTAGTTTGACCCTAGGGACCCTTAGGATTCAAGGGGACTTAAGCTCTCAACTTAGAACAGCCACTGGGCGCGTTTTCACAGTGGTGAAGGGAGGGGACGGGGCCTGATGTGATGTGTGCAAACACGCACTATGGCACGTTTTAAATTGGGGATATAATTTCCCTTCAATACTGAGGGCCCCTGGGGGCTAACTAGCCCACCAAGTGCTTCCAGTAAGCGCCACTGAGCTGCATTGCAGAGAGGTGGTCCAGGCCGTGCCACTTTTTACACCTCTCTGCAACGCAGCTCTGTGGCACTTACTGGAGGTACCTAGTGGGCTAGTTGGACCCTAGGGACCCTCAGGATTCAAATGAACTTAATCTCCCAACTAAAAACGGACACAGGGCGTGTTTACACAGTGGTGAAGGGAGGGGACGGGGCCTGAGTTAACGTGTGCAAAAACGCCCTGTGGCCTCTTTAAGAGGTAGTTTTAATCCCCATGCCCTATTATATACTAGGGACTTACAGAGGAGGTCATGCTAATCACAGGGGGACCCCAACGCATAATGTTCCCTAGTGTATGTAGGTGTTTTCACTGTATTCTAAGTGTCTTTTAACTTAGCACTGGCTCTAGGACTGGTTAGTCAGACTCAGTTACCACCAGTATCCGTCTGAAAAAGTTGAGGGTACAGGATGATTTTGCAACAAGGCTTCTTTCTGCTCTTCTTTTTGTTCTTTCTGCACGTTATCCTTCTTCCTGCACTTATCTTCGTATTTGAGGACTTCTGTTGCTTCTTTCTGCACTTCTTTTGTTTCTTTCTGTGCATTTTGTCTTCTTTCTTCACATGTCCTATCTCTGTAGGCATAGTTAGAAATTAACATTTAAAAAACCTTTGAAATTCACAGAAAAAACCATAGGTTTCAGGCACGTTATAGTTAGGAATTAGCATTTAAAAAACCTCAGAAATTCACTGAAAAAACCATAGGTTTCAGGGGTGGTATAGTTAGCTGGACCTTTCACTTGTACAAAACAATTGAAATTCCCCCGTTATAGTTAGTTCAGCTAACTATAACTCGCGCGCCTGCAATGCACTGCTGATGACGTCACATATTACATCACTCATGACATGGTCAGTGACATCACTCATGACATCACTGATGACATCTCAAATGACATCACTGATGACATCACTGATGACATCATCCTTGTGATAGAGTGGCAGACCTCCTCTCACCCTAATATAACCTTTGATACACACATTCAAAAATAGAGACTAAAATTTTCAAAACAATGGACATACCAATACCAGTTACAACAACCTCTTCAGTAATTCTAAGATCCACATACACATCCACTCATTCACCAACAGTCCTATACAGTCACTCATACATGTACTCACTCATCATATGTACTCATACACCTATACATCCTGTTACACAATGCCACTCATCCATAGAGTTACTCACACACATAGTCACTCATGCTAATAAAGAATCAAACATACATTTACTTGCATATACAGTTATACACACACCACCACACTTAATTCTACGGAAACTTACACATACAGAGGTGCCTATCACGATCCGGCAAAAACCGGGTACGAACCGTCGGACGGAGCATAATCTCCGCCCGACGCGTACCCGGTCGTCAATTTTTACAAACAAGGAATTACGATTCGCACGGGTACACCATTACCGTACGATTCGTAAAAAAGCCCGACCGAACAAAAAACACCTACCAATGCGATCCGGGAAAGCGCCGACCTGACGTCGGGACGCTCGCAGCCAGCCATTCACGACCCAGGAATCACGATTCGCACCGACGTCACCCCGCACGGTGAATATTTTGCGGCAGCCAAAAACTGCCGGGAAATCAGGACGACGCGAACAAGGACCACCAGTACGTGACGGACAGACGACGCCGCGAACAAGGAGGACCAGTACGCGACGGACAGACATGGACCCGAACCTATGAGTCATCCCTGCCCTCATAGCAGTACACCTCCTCTACAGGTTACGACGCAGACGCCGCAGAAGGTCAGAATAACTAAGGGAGGGGGGAAAGTGGGGTGGGGTGGGGGTGGCACGACCAGGGCAGGCCACAAAACAACCACATAAGTCACACACCACACATGGCCTGGACATACCTGACTCCCATGCCCTGGTCACCACGAGGGGGTGGGGGCGTGTCCTGATAAGCCAGCGACCGCCACAACGGAAGTCCGTCACCACGCGAACCGGCAACACAACCAGACAGGTACGTCCCGTACCCACGCCTGAAGAGCGTGGGTACGAGTCGGACCACGCCCACACACGTCACCCCAACAATGGCGGGACGGATCGCACCCACGTGGCAAAGGCCTGGGTACGGGCCGCACAAACATCACATAGCGTGGGGACGGATATGTACGGACCCTACCCCCACCCCGTATGCAAGGAGCGTACCCCCCAGCCCAACAGTGCAAGTACGACCCGTACCCCCACCCGCGAATGCAAGGAGCATACCCCCCAGCCCAACAGTGTAAGTACGACCCGTACCCCCACCCGCGAATGCAAGGAGCGTACCCCCCAGCCCAACAGTGTAAGTACGACCCGTACCCCCACCCGCAAATGCAAGGAGCGTACCCCCCAGCCCAACAGTGTAAGTACGACCCGTACCCCCACCCGCGAATGCAAGGAGCGTACCCCCCAGCCCAACAGTGTAAGTACGACCCGTACCCCCACCCGCGTATGCAAGGAGCGTACCCCCCATGCCAACAGTGTCAGTACGACCCGTACCCCCACCCGCGGACGTACGGAGCGTACCCCCACCCCAACAGTGTAAGTTCGACCCGTACCCTCACCCGCGTATGCATGGAGCGTACCCCCCATGCCAACAGTGTAAGTACGACTCGAACCCCCACCCACGAATGCAAGGAGCGTACCCCCCAGCCCAACAGTGTAAGTACGACCCGTACCCCCACCCGCAAATGCAAGGAGCGTACCCCCCAGCCCAACAGTGTAAGTACGACCCGTACCCCCACCCGCGAATGCAAGGAGCGTACCCCCCAGCCCAACAGTGTAAGTACGACCCGTACCCCCACCCGCAAATGCAAGGAGCGTACCCCCCAGCCCAACAGTGTAAGTACGACCCGTACCCCCACCCGCGAATGCAAGGAGCGTACCCCCCAGCCCAACAGTGTAAGTACCACCCGTACCCCCACCCGCGAATGCAAGGAGCGTACCCCCCAGCCCAACAGTGCAAGTACGACCCGTACCCCCACCCGCGTATGCAAGGAGCGTACCCCCCATGCCAACAGTGTAAGAACGACTCGAACCCCCACCCACGAATGCAAGGAGCGTACCCCCCAGCCCAACAGTGCAAGTATGACCCGTACCCCCACCCGCGTATGCAAGGAGCGTACCCCCCATGCCAACAGTGTAAGAACGACTCGAACCCCCACCCACGAATGCAAGGAGCGTACCCCCCAGCCCAACAGTGTAAGTACGACCCGTACCCCCACCCGCGTATGCAAGGAGCGTACCCCCCATGCCAACAGTGTCAGTACGACCCGTACCCCCACCCGCGGACGTACGGAGCGTACCCCCACCCCAACAGTGTAAGTTCGACCCGTACACTCACCCGCGTATGCATGGAGCGTACCCCCCATGCCAACAGTGTAAGTACGACTCGAACCCCCACCCACGAATGCAAGGAGCGTACCCCCAGCCCAACAGTGTAAGTACGACCCGTACCCCCACCCGCAAATGCAAGGAGCGTACCCCCCAGCCCAACAGTGTAAGTATGACCCGTACCCCCACCCGCGAATGCAAGGAGCGTACCCCCCAGCCCAACAGTGTAAGTACGACCCGTACCCCCACCCGCAAATGCAAGGAGCGTACCCCCCAGCCCAACAGTGTAAGTACGACCCGTACCCCCACCCGCGAATGCAAGGAGCGTACCCCCCATGCCAACAGTGTAAGTACGACCCGTACCCACACCCGCGGACGTACGGAGCGTACCCCCACCACACCAGTGTCAGTAGACTCGTACCCTCACCTCGAATGCATTGTGCGTACCCCCACCGTGTATGTGCAAAGCGCACATATCCTGAAATCGGAGGTGTGTGTGCAGAGTCCACCCAGCAGTGCCCTGAGACAGGAGGGGTGGGTGTGGAGTCCTCCCAGCAGTGCCCTGAGACAGGAGGGGTGGGTGCCTATCACTCCCAGCAGTGCCCTGAGACAGGAGGGGTGGGTGTGGAGTCCTCCCAGCAGTGCCCTGACACAGGAGGGGTGGGTGCAGAGTCCTCCCAGCAGTGCCCTGAGACAGGAGGGGTGGGTGTGGAGTCCTCCCAGCAGTGCCCTGACACAGGAGGGGTGGGTGTGGAGTCCTCCCAGCAGTGCCCTGAGACAGGAGGGGTGGGTGCAGAGTCCTCCCAGCAGTGCCCTGAGACAGGAGGGGTGGGTGCCCATCACTCCCAGCAGTGCCCTGAGACAGGAGGGGTGTAACACATGTGTGTGAGGCCAGAATTATCCACATGCATACTGGCTACAAGGGAACATGTCCCCATGAACTCATGTCAACAGACTCCACACACAAGTACAGTGATCACCAAGGATGCCACGATTGTCGCAGGTGGAGACATGGCCCTGCATGCATGGCCAAAGTAGAAGGGCTCCGTCACACACACAGCTCATGTAGACACAGCTCTGCGCTAAACATTGGGAACACCCTGCAGGGAAGAAAGCTGGGTACACAGAGGAAGGAATACACCCTGGGACAAGTGCACCATGCAGTAACTGCTTACATGAACAAAGAAAGTTAGCCAACACCTTGTGATGGCACACAGATCCCAGGGTCCCACCAATGAGCAGTACACTACTACATATCCCACACACCCAAACCCTTACACACCACCCAAAACCATGTAGCAGCCCCACCAACACCAATACCAGCATAGCAGTAGTGTGATAATGAAAACAAAATTAAGCTTTATTCAGCATGAGCACAATGTCCGTGGATCGCAGGCAGTTCAATCTTCACAAAGCCCATAGGGCAGTCAATGATTCTCAGCTGGATGGGGGATACAGTGGGATGCGTGTCCCCTACCTTGCCTGCACAGTCAAATGGCATCGTCTTCCACACTGGTGAGGGCATCAGGGGGGGGGGGGAAGCAACAGGCACCGCAGGGACATCAGGGCAAAGGGGCGGCGTTGTGGGTGCAGGGATGGAGGACTCCACCACAGGGGGTGGGTCAGTGCCAAAGGCGGAGGCCAGGATGGCACTACACACCTTTGCAAGGTCCTCCAGGGAGTCCCCTGCACCCGAAGGGACCTCAGGCCCCAAGGAGGGGGGGGGTCAGAGGGATGGGTCGCAGCGCCACCGGGGGAGGGTGGAGACAGGGGGGGAGACTCAACCACCCTGACCGGGGACCTCCTTGACCGCTTGCGTGGTGGTGTAACTGTGGGGCTCAGGGACAGAGCGGCCATGAAGGAGTCCTTGGGGGAGATGTGGCCAGGAGAGCTGAGGGGAGGGGATTTGGAGGGAGTGGACTGGGTGGAATGCGGACTCCCACTATGGCTGCGTGTCACACGTTTGCCCCCCGACCCAGTGGGTGTGCCTACCTCACCCTGTGTGTGCGTGTCAGGAGGAGTGCGGTGGACCTTCCCTGCTGGTGTGGTGCCCGTGTCCGTTGATGTGGGTGCATGCCGACGTCTGGGTGTACGTGTGACAGGCATGGGAGTGGGAAGTGTGGATGGGGCAGGGGTAGGTGGGGGGAGGTCGCGCTGCAGGAGACCCACTGCTGCAGTCAGTGTGGAGTCGATGGACCTCAGCAAGTTGCGTTGGTCAGCCTGCGATGAATGAATGCCCTCCAAGAAAGCCTCGATGTTGGTGAGGGTTTTGCCGTGGGCATGGAGGACATTAAGGATCGCAGCCTGACCAACCTGCAGTTGCCGCTGGATGTCCACAGACTCTGCATTGGCGGCAGCAGTGGAGACAGGGGCAGGGGGTGCGGTGCCTGGCAGGAAGGAGACATGCTGTGACCGGGCACGCTGGGAAGGGACACGAGCAAGTGGGAGGCGGCTGGTGGAAACTGAGGGGGCGGTGCGAGGTGTTGTTCCGCTGTCAGCTGCTGGTGCAGCCTCCGCCCACTCGGAGACATCGTCCCCGGACCTGTCAGCTTCGTAGTCTGATGTGCCAGTCGACAGGTCCTCGGCCACACTCTCCTCCGCCTCTGTCCCACTCGATGTGCCAGACCCGATGTCACGGCTGGCACTGGTGCTCGGTCCCTCCGCCTGGTCTGTGTCCATGTCTCCCTCTGTGTCCCCCGACGATGCTGTGGGCAGGGTGGAGAGACAGAAATTAATCAGACACCTGTACACATCTGTCACATGAGTCCAATCTACATAGGTAACATTGCATGGCCTGAAAAGGAAGATCCCTAACATCTACTGAACAGGGTACCGATGTAGGGCATGAAACACACAGTTGGTTGAGCCACCATGCCACTGAAATACCATGGAGAGCATGAGACAATAGCTAAACACAGGAAAAGGAGTCTGACATAGCACCCAGGCCCTGGGGACAATCCAGCACTGCATCTGCACCACACAGCGTTGGCGAAAATACCGATGACCAGGGACCATATCCATGAACTTGAGACACATGCTGCATAGGTAATGCTGAAAACATGCACAACATGACTCGGTCACTGCACATTGCGTGTGTGTCCAAACACATCACACACTGCCCAGACCCAGCAAGTGGTAATCAGGATTTAACACATAGGCATTGCCCGCCCCAACAAGACCCTACACGAGGCAAATTGTTGAGACACAGGTGGCACCAACATCTCATAGTCTGGGTGATACACACAGGGGCAGGCAAAAAGCAAGATTGGACGCCAAACAGCCAAGGTGCGCCTGTACAAATAATGAGGTACCAGTGCCCATCCTCAGATGAGTATAACAAGACACACAGGCACTGGCAACTGTGAGTATGAAGAAGGATAATCAGGTCAGGCTGCACAGTGGACACCTGTACAAAATAGCACGTCTATATACATGGTGACAGGGGACAATGGCACAGAGCACAACTTACGCTGTAGACACTGACAGTGGCCACGTTTATGATGACACATACACCACTGAGGAAAAGGTGCCCCAGGGGACAGTAGTGGGCACGCAACTACATGCTACTGAATGGTAATGACTGCAACACACGTCACCATCCCTGCACTATGTGTATCGCACACTCATGCACATCATGTCACAGGCCACTACATGGGACATGCGCGCTGTAAGGCATGACACATGAGAGACCAACTCCCATGTCTGGAGTCAGCATCAGTGCCAACTGACATGGAACCCACATGCAGTGAACTTGACAGTGCACAGGCAAGGTCCCACAACCTGTTACACACCACCCCCACACATGATGCTACAGACATTGTTCCCGTGGACAAAGCACCAGCCTACATTACCCTGTGAAGGAGTGACTACACACAGACCAGGGAACACATTGCAAGGAGGGGAAGGGTGGCAGGGGCGCAGCGCTATACTGGGGCAAACAGGATCTGCACAGCACCTTTAAACCCTGCCAGTGAATTCATGCTACTGTGCCCTTACAAATGCCGGTGACACACAACAAACACACATGTACCTACCCCCTTCATCGCCTGTAAGCGCCTCTCCAGGTCTGGAAAGACCACCGGCAGCACACGCCTGTGGAGGTGGCTCAGACGGCGGCGGCCGCGGTTCTTGTGGCTCTCAGGTGAGTCCCCCAGCAGGAGCCGTGCAATCCTCCGCGTCCAGCACCGGATATCCTGCCAGCGTTTCCTCACCTGGGGCAGGCTCCGCCTCCGACCATCCACACCCCTCACGGCACTGACGGCGGTCAGCCAGATCTGCTCCTTGGCAGTGGCGTCTACCTGTGAGGAGGAACAAGTGACACCACATCAATACACCAGCCACATGTCACAGAGAGACATATGGGTACAAATTAGCTGGTTACAACAAGGCATGTCATGCAGCCAACGCATTGCACCTTTGTCATAGGGACATCATCCCCTGGTGAGGGAAAAAGCACTACGTGCCACAGTGGGTACACAGGTGGAATGATGGCAATGTCACAATCAATGATCAAGGCTCACACTGTGCATCACACCCACCCCTCCTGTCTCAGGGCACTGCTGTTAGTGATAGGCACAAACCCCTCCTGTCTCAGGGCACTGCTGATAGTGATAGGCACACACCCCTCCTGTCTCAGGGCACTGCTGTGAGTGATAGGCCCCCACCCCTCCTGTCTGAGGGCACTGCTGTGAGTGATAGGCCCCCACCCCTCCTGTCTCAGGGCACTGCTGTGAGTGATAGGCCCCCACCCCTCCTGTCTCAGGGCACTGCTGTGAGTGATAGGCCCCCACCCCTCCTGTCTCAGGGCACTGCTGGGAGGACTCTGCACACACCCCTCCTGTCTCAGGGCACTGCTGTGAGTGATAGGCCCCCACCCCTCCAGTCTCAGGGCACTGCTGTGAGTGATAGGCCCCCACCCCTCCTGTCTCAGGGCACTGCTGTGAGTGATAGGCCCCCACCCCTCCTGTCTCAGGGCACTGCTGGGAGGACTCTGCACACACCCCTCCTGGCTCAGGGCACTGCTGTGAGTGATAGGCCCCCACCCCTCCTGTCTCAGGGCACTGCTGTGAGTGATAGGCCCCCACCCCTCCTGTCTCAGGGCACTGCTGTGAGTGATAGGCCCCCACCCCTCCTGTCTCAGGGCACTGCTGTGAGTGATAGGCCCCCACCCCTCCTGTCTCAGGGCACTGCTGTGAGTGATAGTCCCCCACCCCTCCTGTCTCAGGGCACTGCTGGGAGACATCAGGCACCCCCCCCCTGGGACCCCCCCGACAGTACATGGCATGTGTGTTACACCTGGACGCAATGGCAGAAGTCACAGTCACCACATAGGGACAGTCTGTGGCAGTGGCCTATGCACTCACCTGATACCCTGGTCGCCCATACAGCATGGAGTACTGTGGGAGGATCACATCCAGCAGAGCCATGTTCTCCTCCAGGGTGAATGGCTGTGTCCTCTCCACAGCCCTTGACATGGTTCCAGGGAATCAGTAGCAGCAGCTGGGTCGACGAATGCAAAGATGTGCAGGCAAGTGCTCGCTCATGGGACCTGGCTGCCTTATATGTGCCCTTCTGCCCAGTCTCATGCACAGGAGTACAGAGAGATTGGTCACTCACATTTGCATCCTATGTTTCCACCAATCCCTTCAAACCTAGCAGTCTGTGGGTTCTCTATCGGTTTCATTCTCCTGCATGATGTCAGCCCCACAAACACATTGCAACAAAGTAGACAAATTCCAACTGACTTCTGCTGTGCACCTTCCAGAACAATTTCGAATTTTGAACTTGGTCTCCATGACAACCAGCATGCATGTAGGCCTTAATACTTGTCCCCTATGTAATTTGGAGCATCACACACAGGTACGGTGCGTGTGGGGGCCCTAGGGCACCCCAAATGCATGGCAACGGCCCGTATATGCATGCCTACGCTCTCCATCACTATGGGTCTGCACGCGTATGCGTACCCGTAGTGGTATGGACCGTACACTCGCATCTACGCTCTCCATCACTATGGGTCTGCACGCTTATGCGTACTCGTAGTGATAGTGAGCGTAGATGTGAGTGTACGGTCCGTACCACTACGGGTACGCATACGCGTGCAGACCCATAGTGATAGTGAGCGTAGATGCGTGTGTACGGTCCGTACCACTACGAGTACGCATACGCGTGCAGACCCATAGTGATAGTGAGCGTAGATGTGAGTGTACGGTCCGTACCACTACGGGTACGCATACGCGTGCAGACCCATAGTGATAGTGAGCGTAGATGCGAGTGTACGGTCCGTACCACTACGGGTACGCATACGCGTGCAGACCCATAGTGATAGAGAGCGTAGATGTGAGTGTACGGTCCGTACCACTACGGGTACGCATACGCGTGCAGACCCATAGTGATAGTGAGCGTAGATGCGAGTGTACGGTCCGTACCACTACGGGTACGCATACGCGTGCAGACCCATAGTGATAGAGAGCGTAGATGTGAGTGTACGGTCCGTACCACTACGGGTACGCATACGCGTGCAGACCCATAGTGATAGTGAGCGTAGATGCGAGTGTACGGTCCGTACCACTACGGGTACGCATACGCGTGCAGACCCATAGTGATAGAGAGCGTAGATGTGAGTGTACGGTCCGTACCACTACGGGTACGCATACGCGTGCAGACCCATAGTGATAGTGAGCGTAGATGCGAGTGTACGGTCCGTACCACACGGGTACGCATACGCGTGCAGACCCATAGTGATAGAGAGCGTAGATGTGAGTGTACGGTCCGTACCACTACGGGTACGCATACGCGTGCAGACCCATAGTGATAGTGAGCGTAGATGCGAGTGTACGGTCCGTACCACTACGGGTACGCATACGCGTGCAGACCCATAGTGATAGAGAGCGTAGATGTGAGTGTACGGTCCGTACCACTACGGGTACGCATACGCGTGCAGACCCATAGTGATAGTGAGCGTAGATGCGAGTGTACGGTCCGTACCACTACGGGTACGCATACGCGTGCAGACCCATAGTGATAGAGAGCGTAGATGTGAGTGTACGGTCCGTACCACTACGGGTACGCATACGCGTGCAGACCCATAGTGATAGTGAGCGTAGATGCGAGTGTACGGTCCGTACCACTACGGGTACGCATACGCGTGCAGACCCATAGTGATAGGGCCGTACACTCGCATCTACGCTCTCTATCACTATGGGTCTGCACGCGTATGCGTACTCGTAGTGGTACGGACCGTACACTCACATCTACGCTCTCCATCACTATGGGTCTGCACGCGTATGCGTACTCGTAGTGGTACGGACCGTACACTCACATCTACGCTCTCCATCACTATGGGTCTGCACGCGTATGCGTACCCGTAGTGGCACGGACCGTACACTCGCATCTACGCTCGCCATCACGATGGGTACACATACGGCAGCACTCCCACAGTGATTTGGGAACATGCACAGGCCCTCTCAGCAGCAGTACGGCGGATTTTACACATCACTGTGGTGATAGGCGACACACATGTAGGAATAGGGCGGACATACTTGTCCATGGATGGACATACTTGTCCAGGAATGGACATCAAGGCATCGTCTGTGCATTACCACATGTGTGGGGCACAGGTGTCACAGGCTGTGATGTGGAACATGCCTCCTGAGTGGAGAAGGCACCAGATGTATGATGAGATGTGTACATGTGTACTGTGTAAGGGTGCAATGTGTGCCAGGCATGCCCTTGACTCCTTTGACATGTGTGCATGTGGGACTGCGCACTTGGGGTGAGCGTCACTGGCATGGCACGGACACCAACACACGGAAGTGTCCCATGATGCCCGGTACAGGGGTCATGACACATGACTTATCACTACCCACAATGCACAATGTGACTATGCCATATATGTGTCCGGGATTTACATCAGGTTGATGTTGTAGCACCCTCAAAAGCTGCAGCCGTTGCAGCAACCAACATGTGGCTGTGTGTAGATTGTCATTGCACACTGTTCCCAACACCATGCCACATGTGTTATCGGATGTGAGGTGCACATGTATGCAAGGGACACGGAGTAGCGTGACAAGGCCATGTCAGCAAACTCACAAGGAATGTGTGGTGAGTCATGACATGTGCACCTTCATGGCAAGGTGTGTGGGCTGGACTAGTGTAATGTCATGTGACCTGTGGCTCAAGTGTTCCGCTGCCAGTCTCTGCAATCGGCATCACACTTCTGCTGATGTGTGGGTGTATGTCACTCCTGTCTTGCGTCGGGCAGTGCACTTGCACTGGGACACAGCTATTTCCATGGCGTGGCATGGGGAGGTTCTCAATCACCGTGTGTAGCTGGGTCTTGGAAGGAGTGTCACCTTGCATCCATACGTGTCCTGGGCATGTAGCACATGCCTGACTCCCTATGTGGCATGTGTGTATTGCCAGATTTACATGTGCTCAGTAGACATGAGTTGTTCTCGTAGTGCACTCACTCTTCCTTGTCACTTCCAAATTACTGCAGAGCGCCTCCTGTTGCCCGAAGAATTCCAGACTTGGCCACCATGCAGGAGAATGACAGGATCCGGCTCTACCGCTTCACCCAACCGTTGATTCTGGAGCTGACGGCGAGACTGGCACCACACCTGCAACCGCAGCACAGGTATCCTACGGCACTGACACCCCAGCTGAAGGTAATGGCTGCCCTACATTTCCTTGCCACGGGTACCTTCCAAAATACCATAGCTCATGTTGGTGGCATGTCCCAGAGCATGTTCAGCGGTGTGCTGCATGATTTCTTGGAGGCCATGTTGATTCACCTGGATGACTTCATCAAGTTCCCAACCCCTGAACAGATGACTGAGGTCAAGCGTGGTTTCTATGCCCTGGGAGGGATGCCCCATGTCATTGGGTCCATAGATGGGACACATGTAGGTTTGGTACCACCACACGCACGGGAGGTGGCGTACCGCAATCGGAAGCACTACCACTCCATCAATGCCCTTGTGGTGTGTCTGTCCAACATGGTGATTTCACATGTCTGTGCTCGTTTCCCAGGATCAGCACACGATGCCTACATCATGAGGCGTAGCGGGATGCCTGATATGATGATGCAGCTGCGCAACGAACGGGCATGTGTTGTTGGTGGGTACAGTCTGTCTGTCCTGTATTCTGTTTGGCCGAGCAGCACTACCGCTTCGCCAGTTCTAACGATATCCATGTGCTTTCCATTTAGGGGACGCTGGCTATCCCAACATGCCTTGGCTGCTGACACCTCTCCGCAACCCCATCACGCCGGCCCAGCTCCGCTACAACACCGCCCATGGACGGACAAGGCGAGTGATAGAGAGGACGTTTGGCATGCTGAAGAGCCGATTCCGGTGCCTCCACAAGACCGGCGGCGCACTCCCATATGCCCCGGCAAAGGTTTGCAAGATCTTCATGGTCTGCTGCATGCTGCACAACATGGCAGTTGAAAGAGCTGTGCCACTCATCCTGAATCAACATGACGAGGACCATCCACCCGTGGAGGACGAAGGGCTTGGCAATGGGGCTAGTGATGTGGAGGATGTGGAGCCGCAAGAGGACATCCGGACTCGGCTCATACGCGACTTCTTTGCTTAGTGGTGAGTACCAGTGTCTGAGTGTGCACGCCTTGGTCCCCGTGTGGCATGTGTTGTGATGCGTGTCTCCACCTGCATGTATGGCACGTGAGTCAGAGGTGTGTGTGGGTGTGTCACTGGAGTGATGGTGGCAGTGATGGTAGTATTTCCCCACTCATAATTGTGACCTAGCATGTTGTCATCCATACATGTGTCGAGTCAATGCACATGCAAGTGGCTGTGCTTTTTGTGGCTGACTTCTTGTGTGTCTCTCTTCCCCAGGTACCTGCGCATGCCGTCTTCTGGTTGCATTGTTGTGGCACTGCTATTCCTCATGGACATGGCATCGTGGGCTGACTCAGCGTTACAGGCACGGACACGTTTGGAAGTCTCCATGGGGTAAGGGATGCATCTGGGGTGTATTGGGTGTGGCAGTTGTTCACGATGTGTGCACACTGCCCCGGTCGGGGTTTGGTTCCTCTGCAGACATGTGGCATCCCCATGGGACACGACATGCAGCTGGGTACACCTGAATAGATGGGCTGCCTGGTTGTCAGTCATCAGTGATGGGATAGTGGATTGTGATGAAGGCATCAATGTGTGTGACACTGCCCTCGGACACATACGGTTAACATTGTCTTGACATGGCGTGGGACTTCCACATCAGCGGATGTATGGTGTATGGCAGTCTCTCCGTGAGCAGCTGTGGGTATTTAGCTGTTAGCCGACACTTGTGTGCCAGTTCCATGGCTATCACGCATTTGTGCTGCAGAAGGGGGGTGCCAGTGTTGGAGCCACATGTTACTCCACATGATGTGTTCATGTGTACTTCAAGTTGCCTCTGCAATCCCAAAAACATGACTATTAAAGGTGTCCCTATGCCTCCAAGGTGCCTCTTCTCAGTCAATGCTGGTGTGTTGGCACGGTGCATCCTGCATGTCTGGCATGGTATTCCCTGATTGTGGCTATGTGTCAATGTGTCGAGTGGCAAGATGCAAGCTGTGTGTGTGTGCTGAGACTGTGTATTGGGCATGATGTCCATGACTGTGTGGGTATTGTGACATGTGCCATCCCCATGCATCCAACGTTGTCCATGACCCCATTCTCTGCATCCACCGGACTAAAGCTTGCAGGACATGGTTCTGCCACCTGTCTACACGTACCTGGGTGCCCCCCAGGACACGGGCCAGGATCCCTGACCTCTGCGCATGACTGTTGCTGTACTCAATGTGTCTGTCAGCACGGTTGTTCGGCCACCCCCTCAGCTGGTTCTGACCATCACGGGTGTGTATGGTGCTCCATGTCTGTCTTGCCTAAAAAACTGTGACCCATGTGTCCTGTGCCAGACTCAGGCCCCAGGGTGTGGATGGTTGAAGTGAACAGATGACTCAGGCATGTTTAGACTGTACAAGACACATGTTAGGTAATAATGCTACCAGCAGGCATCTACTCTTAATAGTGTGATTTATTATTGGGGGGGGGGGGGACAAAGTGAGGGGCTTTCCGGGATTAGGGAATCCAAAGTTCAGTAGGGGAGTTGGTGTCCTTGCCATTGGAAATCCTCAGAGTCCATGCCACAGTCTTTGTCAACATTGGTCAGCCAGTGACCAGCAGGGCCATGTGGCAGAGAATGTCTCTTGATGCTGTGATGCTGTTGCTCCAGTGGGCCAGGTGCCAGGCCAGGTGTCCTGGGAGATGGTGATGTAGCAGCCACCCTCACGGTCCTTTCCGTGGACGACCCGGCTTCCTGCGGGGAACCTCAGCAGCAGGCCGTGACGACGTCTGGGATGCTCCGTCGGATGTTTCCTCCTCCTCCTCATGATCCCTCCCTGTGGGTGGTGATGTTCTCCGCCTTCTGGCACAGGGAGGGTCGGCCATGGTGTCGGCCATCCGACGGAGTTCAGCGTGAATCCCCTGGGACGCCGTCACTTGCTCAGCCTGTCTGTCCTCCATCCTCCGTTGGTGTACCTGTAGACAGGCTATTAGCTCCGCATGTTGCTGGGCCTGCTGGACCTTGATCCCCTCGAGGACGGACACAACCTGGGCCATGCCCGTGGTGTCCTGCCGGTATGAGTCCAGGATGTTACGGACATGGGAAAATACCGGATCCCCAGCCAACTGGTCAGGCTCGCGCCTCCGCCGTCCTCCACTCCCACCACCCCTGCCCACTTGCGTCTGGCCTGCACTTGTGGGCACATCGGGTCTCCGGGACCCCTGAGGGGTGGCATTGGCATTGTCGCCTGCCTCCTCCTGGGTGCCCGGGACACCGTGTCCCTCCTGGCGAGCCTGGCTGCATTGAGGTGTTGGGGCAGGGATCCTGGGTGTCTCCTGGGATGTGGCAGGAGTGGGGGTGGTGGTTGGCACGGTTGTACCTGACGCAGGTGCTGCAGGTGGTTGGACACCAGAGGGGCCAGGTCGGTCGGGGTCGTCCGCAGAGTGGTGAGAGTGGTCGCTGCCGGTGGAATCGGTCTCCTGCAGATCCGGGTCCTGTGAGTGTTCCCCCCCAGTGTTGGGGGGTGCAGCACGACGTTGACCTGTGTGTGAGAGAGAAAATGTTAATTTGGATCCATGCAACATCCATGTTTCATCCGTTACAAAGTTGGCACATTTCCTCTTGGAATTAGGATCTGTCTTGCATTCCACTCACAGTGCACTTGTGCATGTGTGTGTCCCTTGGGCACCAATTTGGCCCCTTTAACTATGTGTGGCACAGTCTTACTTGCTGCGTCAAGTGTGACTGCAGTCAGCAGTGGAGTGTGCATGTGTGCCGAGCTATGCATTTGCGCCTTCCTTGTAGCACTGTACATGTGCACATGGAGTGGATCCACACACTTATATGATGCAGGTGGCTGTCCTTGTGCTCGTGTACAGGTTGTGACATGGCCCTGCGTTTTGCCATGATGAAGAGGGGGGGGTTCTGGCACTGGCCACCCTTGTCTACATGCACGCAGTCCACCTGCTGACGAGCAGACATTCCCACACACCAAAGGACTGATTTGCTCTCCCTGTGTCTCCCTCCTTCTCTGTCCCCCTCTCCCTCCCTCTCTGTCCCCCTCTCCCTCCCTCTGTGTGTCAGCCTCCTCCCTGTGTCCATCTTCCTGTGTCTCCCTCCCTCTCTGTCCCCCTCTCCCTCCCTCTCTGTCCCCCTCTCCCTCCCTCTGTGTGTCAGCCTCCTCCCTGTGTCCATCTTCCTGTGTCTCCCTCCCTCTCTGTCCCCCTCTCCCTCCCTCTCTGTCCCCCTCTCCCTCCCTCTCTGTCCCCCTCTCCCTCCCTCTGTGTGTCAGCCTCCTCCCTCTGTCCATCTTCCTGTGTCTCCCTCCCTCTCTGTCCCCCTCTCCCTCCCTCTCTGTCCCCCTCTCCCTCCCTCTGTGTGTCAGCCTCCTCCCTCTGTCCGTCTCCCTCCCTCTCAGTCCCCCTCTCCCTCCCTCTGTGTCCCCCTCTCCCTCCCTCCGTGTGTCACCCTCTGTCACCTTGGCCCAGCTTCCTGGGCACACACTGTTAGCAGATCTTTGAGTGGCCCTTGGCCTGTTGATGTGAGTTTGTTTCTGATCTCCAGGCACCCATTTTGTCTGCTGTGTGTCTGTGCGCTGCTGCTGTGGTGGTGTGTGCTGCCACTCTTTCACACTGTTGGCTGTTCATTAGCTGCTGGCATGTGCAAAACAGTGCCTTCACCCCCATGTGTTGATGCAAGGCGTCCGCCATTTGCTGGCAAGTCATTCCTGTGTTGGGACACAGTGTTTGTCTGGCTGTGACCTAGGCCATATGGGCAGAGGGCATTGTTGTCTGCTTTGGAGTCGCACTATGTGATTCTTGGTGCCCAGCCTCCCGCCATCCGGGTTACCGTGTCATGTGTTGTTGTCTTCTGTGGCCTGTGACTTGACATTGTCCAGCTGGGTGCATGGGGCATGGTGGCAGCAGTGGCATGTGCCTGCTCATGGAGTGTGGTTGAGTAATGCGATGGCTTGTGGTGGTTGCGTGCCTGTTATTAATTTTGGTTGTGGTTGCAGTTCCCCCCATGTGAGGTGCGTTGTTTGTGTACTCACCCGGGTCTCGGAGTCCTTCTACTCCTTCAACTGCCTCCACCGGCAGTATGGCCATCACCCTCTCCTCCCAGGGATGGTACTGTACGGCTCTGCGGGAGGGCCCTCCTCCGGTGGCGTTGGCCTGGTCGTGTTCCTCCTGTCTCTTGGCTCTGACCCTCCTCCGTAGATCGTACCACCTGTTCTGGCAATCCTGCTTGGTCCTCCTGGTGTCCGCAACAGCATTCACAGCATCGACGATGGTCTGCCACATGGCTGTTTTGGCTGCCTGGCTGGTGCTTCTGACCAATGTTCCAAAGATCTGTGGCTCGACTCTGAGGATTTGATCAACAAGGACCTCCAACTCTCGGTGACTGAACTTTGGATTCTTGGTAGTGGGCATGGTGAGGGGTGTGGGTGGGGATGGTGTGGGTGTGGGGGGGGTGTGGATGTTGGGGGGGGGGTGTGGATGGTTGTGTGTGTGTGTGAATGTGATGAGAGGGTGTTTGTGAGGGTGGTCGTGTGAAGGTGTGCAAGTGTAAGATGTGGTGTCGCTTGTAGTCTGGTTCTGTGGTGTCTGGCAGCAGTGGGTCTGTTGCAAAGGCTCATGGTTTGTGTGTGTGGGCCCTTTTCATTGGTCCATGGGTGGGTGTGGCAGTGTTTGAATTTTGGGTGGGTGTGTTATAAGGAGTGGTGGTGTATTGGGCCTCTGTTTGTTTTTGACAGTTGCAGGTCAGTGATTGTGTTATTTTAGTGGTTGTTGGCCATGTTTAGTGGCTGTGTGCCTTTCGAATGGTGTATTGTTGAGTTGTTTTGTTTTGTCCTTGTTGTGTACGTGCGTTTTGAGCGTGTGTACGGTGTGTACATGGGCCATTTGGTTGTACGATTTTGTCCTTGTGTGTGGCTTTGTACGACTCGTACATGCGGTTGTGATGTTGGGGCATGGGGTGCGCTCCGTACTTAGGAGGTTGTGTTGGGGGTGCGCCAGGAACGTACTGGGGTGGGGGTACGACTGGAACGTACTGGGGTGTGGGTACGACTGGAACGTACTGGGGTGTGGGTAGACGGGGCTATGACACGTCCTGGGGTGGGGGTGTGGCTCGCACGTACTGGGGTGTAGGTACACGGGGGGTACGACACGTACAGGGGTGGGGGGGTGTCCATGGACGATGGTACGACACGTACTGGGGTGGGGGGGTGTACATTGACGGTGGTACGACACGTACTGGGGTGGGGGTACGACTGGAACGTACTGGGGTGTGGGTAGACGGGGCTATGACAAGTCCTGGGGTGGGGGTGTGGCTCGCACGTACTGGGGTGTAGGTACACGGGGGGTACGACACGTACAGGGGTGGGGGGGTGTACATGGACGGTGTTACGACACGTACTGGGGTGGGGGGGTGTACATTGACGGTGGTACGACACGTCCTGGGGTGGGGGTGTGGCTCGCACGTACTGGGGTGTAGGTACACGGGGGGTACGACACGTACTGGGGTGTAGGTACACGGGGGGTACGACACGTACAGGGGTGGGGGGGTGTCCATGGACGATGGTACGACACGTACTGGGGTGGGGGGGTGTACATTGACGGTGGTACGACACGTACTGGGGTGGGGGGGTGTACATTGACGGTGGTACGACACGTACTGGGGTGGGGGTACGACTGCAACGTACTGGGGTGTGGGTGGACGGGGCTATGACACGTCCTGGGGTGGGGGTGTGGCTCGCACGTACTGGGGTGTAGGTACACGGGGGGTACGACACGTACTGGGGTGTAGGTACATGGGGGTACGACACGTACAGGGGTGGGGGGGTGTCCATGGACGATGGTACGACACGTACTGGGGTGGGGGGGTGTACATTGACGGTGGTACGACACGTACTGGGGTGGGGGGGTGTACATTGACGGTGGTACGACACGTACTGGGGTGGGGGTACGACTGGAACGTACTGGGGTGTGGGTGGACGGGGCTATGACACGTCCTGGGGTGGGGGTGTGGCTCGCACGTACTGGGGTGTAGGTACACGGGGGGTACGACACGTACTGGGGTGTAGGTACACGGGGGGGTACGACACGTACAGGGGTGGGGGGGTGTCCATGGACGATGGTACGACACGTACTGGGGTGGGGGGGTGTACATTGACGGTGGAACGACACGTACTGGGGTGGGGGGGTGTACATTGACGGTGGTATGACACGTACTGGGGTGGGGGTACGACTGGAACGTACTGGGGTGTGGGTGGACGGGGCTATGACACGTCCTGGGGTGGGGGTGTGGCTCGCACGTACTGGGGTGTAGGTACACGGGGGGTACGACACGTACTGGGGTGTAGGTACACGGGGGGTACGACACGTACAGGGGTGGGGGGGTGTACATTGACGGTGGTACGACACGTACTGGGGTGTGGGTACGACTGGAACGTACTGGGGTGTGGGTAGACGGGGCTATGACACGTCCTGGGGTGGGGGTGTGGCTCGCACGTACTGGGGTGTAGGTACACGGGGGGTACGACACGTACAGGGGTGGGGGGGTGTCCATGGACGATGGTACGACACGTACTGGGGTGGGGGGGTGTACATTGACGGTAGTACGACACGTACTGGGGTGGGGGTACGACTGGAACGTACTGGGGTGTGGGTGGACGGGGCTATGACACGTCCTGGGGTGGGGGTGTGGCTCGCACGTACTGGGGTGTAGGTACACGGGGGGTACGACACGTACTGGGGTGTAGGTACACGGGGGTACGACACGTACAGGGGTGGGGGGGTGTCCATGGACGATGGTACGACACGTACTGGGGTGGGGGGGTGTACATTGACGGTGGTACGACACGTACTGGGGTGGGGGGGTGTACATTGACGGTGGTACGACACGTACTGGGGTGGGGGTACGACTGGAACGTACTGGGGTGTGGGTGGACGGGGCTATGACACGTCCTGGGGTGGGGGTGTGGCTCGCACGTACTGGGGTGTAGGTACACGGGGGTACGACACGTACTGGGGTGTAGGTACACGGGGGTACGACACGTACAGGGGTGGGGGGGTGTACATTGACGGTGGTACGACACGTACTGGGGTGTGGGTACGACTGGAACGTACTGGGGTGTGGGTAGACGGGGCTATGACACGTCCTGGGGTGGGGGTGTGGCTCGCACGTACTGGGGTGTAGGTACACGGGGGGTACGACACGTACAGGGGTGGGGGGGTGTCCATGGACGATGGTACGACACGTACTGGGGTGGGGGGGTGTACATTGACGGTGGTACGACACGTACTGGGGTGGGGGTACGACTGGAACGTACTGGGGTGTGGGTGGACGGGGCTATGACACGTCCTGGGGTGGGGGTGTGGCTCGCACGTACTGGGGTGTAGGTACACGGGGGGTACGACACGTACTGGGGTGTAGGTACACGGGGGGTACGACACGTACAGGGGTGGGGGGGTGTCCATGGACGATGGTACGACACGTACTGGGGTGGGGGGGTGTACATTGACGGTGGTACGACACGTACTGGGGTGGGGGTACAACTGGAACGTACTGGGGTGTGGGTAGACGGGGCTATGACACGTCCTGGGGTGGGGGTGTGGCTCGCACGTACTGGGGTGTAGGTACACGGGGGGTACGACACGTACTGGGGTGGGGGTACGACTGGAACGTACTGGGGTGTGGGTAGACGGGGCTATGACACGTCCTGGGGTGGGGGTGTGGCTCGCACGTACTGGGGTGTAGGTACACGGGGGGTACGACACGTACTGGGGTGGGGGTACGACTGGAACGTACTGGGGTGTGGGTAGACGGGGCTATGACACGTCCTGGGGTGGGGGTGTGGCTCGCACGTACTGGGGTGTAGGTACACGGGGGGTACGACACGTACTGGGGTGGGGGTACGACTGGAACGTACTGGGGTGTGGGTAGACGGGGCTATGACACGTCCTGGGGTGGGGGTGTGGCTCGCACGTACTGGGGTGTAGGTACACGGGGGGTACGACACGTACAGGGGTGGGGGGGTGTACATGGACGGTGGTACGACACGTACTGGGGTGGGGGGGTGTACATTGACGGTGGTACGACACGTACTGGGGTGGGGGTACGACTGGAACGTACTGGGGTGTGGGTAGACGGGGCTATGACACGTCCTGGGGTGGGGGTTCGACTGGAACATACTGGGGTGTACCTAGACGGGTGGGGGTATACATATACGGGGGGTACGTGTCGGACGTACGGGGGCTGGGGGGAGTGTTGGGCGCGTATGCGGGCACATGTCTCCATGGTTGCTGTAGGAGTTCGGTGCGGACGGTGTTTTTTCCATACGGTTGTAACCTCGGACGCACGGGATGGATCGTGATTCCTAGGTCGGACTTGGTTTTTCACGTTTGTAAGGTAAATCGTCCGAGGACGTGTCGGACACATTTTCCGACCCGGGGACGTGTGGGGAATGATTCCCAGTGCGGTTCGTATGGACTTTTTACCATGCGAATCGTGATTGCCAGTTCGTACGGCACTTGTACGATTCGTACGGTAATAAGACCCGATACGAGTCGAACGGGGGAATTTTTTACCGGATCGTGATCGGCACCAGAGTCTTTTAAACAATCACTTATAGAAACACATACTTATTCACACAGGAACTCTTTCAATCTCTCACTCTCACATATATTCACTTATATACACCAATAGTCACATATACTAGTTTAAAACATATGTAGTTACTCATAAAGACACTATTGAGACAGTCATTCACTCACTAACACACCCATACACACACTCATCCACCCATACAGTCCTGCACACATGCTGTGTTCAACACATACAAACAGTGAGTCACTCATTCATGCACCTATGCACTACGTAATACCCCCACCGAACCATGCAGACACTCAGACTGATACTCAAAAAACCAACTAATAACCTATATAGACACCCATGTAGCTACTCACCAACCCATGCAGCCACTTATACACAAAGTGAGAGACTGATACAGATATTTACATATTTAAACATTACTCACTAAGCCATGTATTCACTATGATACACTTAATCAGTCAGTTACACAATCAATTTTTCAAAAACAAATCATCCATTTAGACACTTATATACCCATTTATTCGTCCATCGACCTTGAGATATACATATATAAAACATATTTAATTTTCAGAAAAACACACATTCACTGGATGATGTCATCAGTGATGTCATCAGTGATGTCATTTGAGATGTCATCAGTGATGTCATGAGTGATGTCACTGACCATGTCATGAGTGATGTAATATGTGACGTCATCAGCAGTGCATTGCGGGCGCGCGAGTTATAGTTAGCTGAACTAACTATAACGGGGGAATTTCAATGGTTTTGTACAAGTGAAAAGTCCAGCTAACTATAACACCCCTGAAACCTATGTTTTTTTCAGTGAATATATATATATATATATATATATCAATCAAAAAGTTGCCCATTGCTTGAGGACGCAACTCGAAAACAAGACAGGACCCCATCATTTGCAACAGAGTCCTTTATCTGCGAAAACCGGCATTTTTCCTCAGCATACATTAAAAGCCCTACGCGTTTCGAAGACTCTCTCTCCTTGCTCACAGGCTGGCATAAATGTTTGAGGCAGATATACGGGGAAGCAAGTCCCGATTCTTTAATGTAGTTCACGCCCCCTGGTGGGCTTGCTCAGGTGCAGTTCATTTGCAAGCAGCATGGGACTTGTATTTCTCCCTCGTAACATTGTATCCTTCGGTGGATTCTGACAACAAAAACTACATAGCAATTGATTCTTACCCTCCAGTGGGTCACCAAGAAGAAGTCCGGTTTACAATACCGCTTTAAATCTTGTTTTCCTGCGTTGAGCGCGATGTCAATATCGCGCTGCAGCCCAATATATTCCTATGGCGGTGCAATCCTCACGGCCAGGACCGGCCGTTGGAGTTATCCATCAAAAAGTTGCCCATTGCTTGAGGACGCAACTCGAAAACAAGACAGGACCCCATCATTTGCAACAGAGTCCTTTATCTGCGAAAACCGGCATTTTTCCTCAGCATACATTAAAAGCCCTACGCATTTCGAAGACTCTCTCTCCTTGCTCACGGGCTGGCATAAGTGTTTGAGGCAGATATACGGGGAAGCAAGTCCCGATTCTTAAATGTAGTTCACGCCCCCTGGTGGGCTTGCTCAGGTGCAGTTAATTTGCAAGCATCATGGGACTTGTATTTCTACCTCATAACATTGTATCCTTCGGTGGATTCTGACAACAAAAACTACATAGCAATTGATTCTTACCCTCCAGTGGGTCACCAAGAAGAAGTCCGGTTTACAATACCGCTTTAAATCTTGTTTTCCTGCGTTGAGCGCGCTGCCAATAGCGCGCTGCAGCCCAATATATTCCTATGGCGGTGCAATCCTCACGGCCAGGACCGGCCGTTGGAGTTATCCATCAAAAAGTTGCCCATTGCTTGAGGACGCAACTCGAAAACAAGACAGGACCCCATCATTTGCAACAGAGTCCTTTATCTGCGAAAACCGGCATTTTTCCTCAGCATACATTAAAAGCCCTACGCGTTTCGAAGACTCTCTCTCCTTGCTCACGGGCTGGCATAAGTGTTTGGGGCAGATATACGGGGAAGCAAGTCCCGATTCTTAAATGTAGTTCACGCCCCCTGGTGCGCTTGCTCAGGTGCAGTTCATTTGCAAGCATCATGGGACTTGTATTTCTCCCTCGTAACATTGTATCCTTCGGTGGATTCTGACAACAAAAACTACATAGCAATTGATTCTTACCCTCCAGTGGGTCACCAAGAAGAAGTCCGGTTTACAATACCGCTTTAAATCTTGTTTTCCTGCGTTGAGCGCGATGCCAATATCGCGTTGCAGCCCAATATATTCCTATGGCGGTGCAATCCTCACGGCCAGGACCGGCCGTTGGAGTTATCCATCAAAAAGTTGCCCATTGCTTGAGGACGCAACTCGAAAACAAGACAGGACCCCATCATTTGCAACAGAGTCCTTTATCTGCGAAAACCGGCATTTTTCCTCAGCATACATTAAAAGCCCTACGCGTTTCAAAGACTCTCTCTCCTTGCTCACGGGCTGGCATAAGTGTTTGAGGCAGATATACGGGGAAGCAAGTCCCGATTCTTAAATGTAGTTCACGCCCCCTGGTGGGCTTGCTCAGGTGCAGTTCATTTGCAAGCATCATGGGACTTGTATTTCTCCCTCGTAACATTGTATCCTTCGGTGGATTCTGACAACAAAAACAACATAGCAATTGATTCTTACCCTCCAGTGGGTCACCAAGAAGAAGTCCGGTTTACAATACCGCTTTAAATCTTGTTTTCCTGCATTGAGCGCGATGTCAATATCGCGCTGCAGTCCAATATATTCCTATGGCGGTGCAATCCTCACGGCCAGGACCGGCCGTTGGAGTTATCCATCAAAAAGTTGCCCATTGCTTGAGGACGCAACTCGAAAACAAGACAGGACCCCATCATTTGCAACAGAGTCCTTTATCTGCGAAAACCGGCATTTTTCCTCAGCATACATTAAAAGCCCTACGCGTTTCGAAGACTCTCTCTCCTTGCTCACGGGCTGGCATAAGTGTTTGAGGCAGATATACGGGGAAGCAAGTCCCGATTCTTAAATGTAGTTCACGCCCCCTGGTGGGCTTGCTCAGGTGCAGTTAATTTGCAAGCATCATGGGACTTGTATTTCTACCTCATAACATTGTATCCTTCGGTGGATTCTGACAACAAAAACTACATAGCAATTGATTCTTACCCTCCAGTGGGTCACCAAGAAGAAGTCCGGTTTACAATACCGCTTTAAATCTTGTTTTCCTGCGTTGAGCGCGCTGCCAATAGCGCGCTGCAGCCCAATATATTCCTATGGCGGTGCAATCCTCACGGCCAGGACCGGCCGTTGGAGTTATCCATCAAAAAGTTGCCCATTGCTTGAGGACGCAACTCGAAAACAAGACAGGACCCCATCATTTGCAACAGAGTCCTTTATCTGCGAAAACCGGCATTTTTCCTCAGCATACATTAAAAGCCCTACGCGTTTCGAAGACTCTCTCTCCTTGCTCACGGGCTGGCATAAGTGTTTGGGGCAGATATACGGGGAAGCAAGTCCCGATTCTTAAATGTAGTTCACGCCCCCTGGTGGGCTTGCTCAGGTGCAGTTCATTTGCAAGCATCATGGGACTTGTATTTCTCCCTCGTAACATTGTATCCTTCGGTGGATTCTGACAACAAAAACTACATAGCAATTGATTCTTACCCTCCAGTGGGTCACCAAGAAGAAGTCCGGTTTACGATACCGCTTTAAATCTTGTTTTCCTGCGTTGAGCGCGATGCCAATATCGCGTTGCAGCCCAATATATTCCTATGGCGGTGCAATCCTCACGGCCAGGACCGGCCGTTGGAGTTATCCATCAAAAAGTTGCCCATTGCTTGAGGACGCAACTCGAAAACAAGACAGGACCCCATCATTTGCAACAGAGTCCTTTATCTGCGAAATTCGCGGAATTACGTGTACCGTGCGCGCACGGCAAAAAAAAATTTGCAAAAAGGAAAGCTTAAAAAAAAATAAAAAAAATTGTGAGGTAAGGTTGGCTCTTATAAGAGCCGTTGGGTTCATACAGGGATGGAGGAAAGAAAGAATGGGAGTATTATAAGCGTCTACAAACATGCTGGTCTATCTTATTGTTAATAAGGGGAAGACTGACCTCCCCAAAAACAATAAGACCACCACATTTTGTACACCTCATTTCAACACTCGCAAATCGAGGGTTGATGTCCAAAGGAAAAGAAGAAGGTGATGCTCCAACAACAGAGGAAGGGCTCAGCTGAGCTGCCGATGATGTACTCGGCTGAGCATCTGAGGCTGGGCTCTGGTGACTTACTGAAGAGTTTTCTCCAGTATGTCGAGCAAAGGTCCTTGGGTGTTTGTCCTGAAGGTGTCTCGTCATAGAGTGATTTCCAAAGGAATATTTCTTCCTTGGATTTCCTCTTGATAAAACACGATCACAAAGTATGCAAGTGACCAATTGAGCATTCACCTTTTTCCCCCCCTCTGGAAAAGTGAAATACTCCCATACAAAAGAAGTCTTTTGTTTCCTCCTTCTCTGGATCATGGTGGTGCTGCTGGCCTCACTCTCAGAAGAGCCCTGCTGTTCTGCCATTGTATCCCAATGTCAATCCAGCTCCTGCTCCTAGAGAATCACAAGCAGAAATGAGGGGAATGGGTGTGGTGTGGGAAGAATCTGGAACTGAAAGTAGTTTCAACCAATGAAAAGTGTTCTTTCAAGCAGTAATGAGGGGAATGGGTGTGGTGTGGGAAGTTTCTGGAAGTGAAAGTAATTTCAACCAATAAAAAGTGTTCTTTGTAAGTCACATGACCTACCGTGCGCGCACGTGACGCTTACGGTGCGCTTACGCAGCGCTTACGTCACTTTCGCGCATGCGCATTACACGCCCCTGCGTAACCGCGACGTTGCTTCCGGGTGTACGCGTACGGCACGCACGTATCACGTATCGCGCATGCGCATTACACGCCCCTGCGTAACCGCGACGTTGCTTCCGGGTATACGCGTACGGCACGCACGTATCACGTAGGCGCGCTGCACTAATTACGTCCAGAGCGCGTAGCGTCAGCTTACCGTACGCGTATTCTACAAGCGCGTAGCGTCAGCTTACCGTACGCGCACGGAAAAAAATGCATAAAAAAAAAACCTTTCCATAATGCAGGATATAGTACATAAATTATTAAAAAAAGGCTTACAAAAAATGACATAAAAAAAATTTGCATTAAATTATAATTAAATTATAAAATCGAAATAAAAAAAACACTATCCACATTGACCCCACCCCCTGTGCTTTTGGTGGCCGAAGGCCACCAAATGTACAGGGCTTATTATAGTTGATAAAAACCGTGCACGGAACGAACTGCGTTAACTTAGCATTTAAAAAACCGTACAAATTCACTGAAAAAACCATAGGTTTCACACACGTTATAGTTAGGAATTAGCATTTAAAAAACCTTGCAAATTCACTGAAAAAACCATAGGTTTCAGACATGTTATAGTTAGCGGAAATTTTACTGATAAAAAACCAATGAAATTCCCCCGTTATAGTTAGTGCAGGCAACTATAACTCACGCGACCGCAATCTTCTGCTGATGACATATGTGTCTTTATGAAAAAAAAATATTTGTAATATATGTATAGCTAAAAATTTATGGAAGAAGACATGGGCAAATAAGTGTCTAAATACAGTATTAGCATCAGCAGAGGATTGCGGTCGCGTGAGTTATAGTTGCCTGCACTAACTATAACGGGGGAATTTCATTGGTTTTTTATCAGTAAAATTTCCGCTAACTATAACATGTCTGAAACCTATGGTTTTTTCAGTGAATTTGCAAGGTTTTTTAAATGCTAATTCCTAACTATAACGTGTGTGAAACCTATGGTTTTTTCAGTGAATATATATATATATATATATATATATATATATATATATATTACCTACTGGCGGTCGCCAGTAGGTAGTTATAGTTAGGACCCCTTTTCCATAGGAAATCCGCAACATTCTATTTTGAATAACTTTGGCGCCGGTCGACGAATCCTCGCGAATTTCTCAAAATAGGTGGGGAGCTACGCTCCGCTCCTACTCTGAAAGTCTCGGGGGGATTCGTCAAGCGGGGGCTGAGATAAAAGGGGGGTCCCAAAACGCGTTTTTCCCATGCATTTTTCCTTAGGACCTTTAGACAGGGCTACAGCCCGAACGGCTGAACAGAATTACTAGAAATTTGGCAGAGAGGTAGTCCTCAGGTCAAGGAAGTGCCTTTTGTAGGTTTGGTGTAAATCTGTTCAGTAGATTCTGAGAAAATAGCCTTTAAATCAATATATATATCTGAGCCAGCTTACGGTACGCTTACCGTAAGCTTACCGTACGCGTACGGTGGCGTGCGCGAGCGCGATTCTGATTGGCTCTTAGATCTTAGTAAACATTCGAAACAGCCGAAACCAGGAAGCGGCGGCCGCCATTTTCTCTCTCGCACTGAGAGCTATGTTGTTAAATAAAACCAATAAACATATAAAGGGGCTGTTTAGACAGCTCCCACACACATAGCCATGTTGAGGGAGTCCCCAAAGACCCCCCAAGGCCAAAAATGCAATTTTTATTTTTTCGCTAATTTCGCCGATTACGCTTACCGTACGCGTACGGTAAAAAATGTAAAAAAAAAAAACACTATCCACACTCTCCCCACCCCCTGTGCTTTTGGTGGCCGCCGGCCACCAAATGTGCAGGGCTTATTTGAGGTTTGAAAAACCACAATATTTTAAACAAAAATAATAAAAGAAAAAATTAACAACACTCTCTCCACCCCGTGTGCAAATGATGTCCGAAGGGCACCATTTGTGCATGGCTTATAAAAATTACGAAAAATTAAAATATTACCTTTCAAAACGAAGTGCATCATATGTCCTCCATGTGCGCAAAGCGCATCTTGCGTACATGGCCCATCTAGCGTAACGTGGGCACACCGTGCGTGCACGGCACTAACTGCGTAAAGTGGGCGCGCGGTGCGCGAAGCGCACCGCGTGCTAACTGTGCGCGCACGGAACGAACTGCGTTAAGTGGGCGCGCACGCCACGAATGGCGTAAAGTAACTTAGCATTTAAAAAACCGTACAAATTCACTGAAAAAACCATAGGTTTCACACACGTTATAGTTAGGAATTAGCATTTAAAAAACCTTGCAAATTCACTGAAAAAACCATAGGTTTCACACATGTTATAGTTAGCGGAAATTTTACTGATAAAAAACCAGTGAAATTCCCCCGTTATAGTTAGTGTAGGCAACTATAACTCACGCGACCGCAATCTTCTGCTGATGACATATGTGTCTTTATGAAAAAAAAATATTTGAAATATATGTATAGCTAAAAATGTATGGAAGAAGACATGGGCAAATAAGTGTCTAAATACAGTATTAGCATCAGCAGAGGATTGCGGTCGCGTGAGTTATAGTTGCCTACACTAACTATAACGGGGGAATTTCACTGGTTTTTTATCAGTAAAATTTCCGCTAACTATAACATGTGTGAAACCTATGGTTTTTTCAGTGAATATATATATATATATATATTATCTACTGGCGGTCGCCAGTAGATAGTTATAGTTAGGACCGTGTTTCCATAGGTATATATATATATATTCAATGAAAAAACCAAAGGTTACACACATGTTATAGTTAGCTGGACATTTCACTCGTAAAAAACGATTGAAATTTCCCCGTTATAGTTAGTTCAGCTAACTATAACTCGCGCGCCCGCAATGCACTACTGATGACGTCACATATTACATCACTCATGACATGGTCAGTGACATCACTCATGACATCACTGATGACATCTCAAATGACATCACTGATGACATCATCCAGTGAATGTGTGTTTTTCTGAAAATTAAATATGTTTAATATATGTATATCTCAAGGTCGATGGAAGAATAAATGAGTATATAAGTGTCTAAATTGATGATTTGTTTTTGAAAAATTGATTGTATTACTGACTGATTAAGTGTATCTTTTTGAATACATGGCTAAGTGAGTAATGTTTAAATGTGTAAATGCCTGTATCAGTCTCTCACTTTGTGTATAAGTGTCTGCATGGGTTGGTGAGTAGCTACATGGGTGTTTATATAGGTTATTATTTGGTTTTTTGAGTCTCAGTATGAGTGTCTGAGTGTCTTCATGGTGCGGTGGGGGGTATTAGGTAGTGCATAGATGCATGAATGAGTGACTCACTGTTTGTATGTGTTGAAGACAGCATGTGTGCAGGACTGTATGGGTAGATGAGTGTGTGCATGGGTGTGTTAGTGAGTGAATGACTGTCTCAATAGTGTCTTCATAAGTAACTACATATGTTTTAAACTAGTATATGTGACTATTGGTGTTTATAAGTGAGTATATGTGAGAGTGAGAGATTGGAAGAGTTCCTGTATGAATAAGTATGTGTTTCTATAAGTGATTGTTTAAAAGACTAAGTATGTGTAAGTTTCTGTAAAAGTAAGTGTGGTGGTGTGTGTATAACTGTATATGCAAGTAAATGGATGTTTGATTCTTTATTAGCATGAGTGACTATGTGTGAGTAACTCTATGGATGAGTGGCATTGTGTTACAGGATGTTTAGGTGTATGAGTACATATGATGTATGAGTACATGTATGAGTGACTGTATAGGACTGTTGGTGGATGAGTGGATGTGTATGTGGATCTTAGAATTACTGAATAGGTTGTTGTAACTGGTATTGGTATGTCCATTTTTTTGAAAATTTCAGTCTCTTTTTTTGAATGTTTGTATCAAAGGTTATATTAGGGTGAGAGGAGGTCTACCACTCTGTCACAAGGATGATGTCATCAGTGATGTCATTTGAGATGTCATCAGTGATGTCATGAGTGATGTCACTGACCATGTCATGAGTGATGTAATATGTGACGTCATCAGTAGTGCATTGCGGGCGCGCGAGTTATAGTTAGCTGAACTAACTATAACGGGGGAATTTCAATGGTTTTTTACGAGTGAAATGTCCAGCTAACTATAACATGTGTGAAACCTTTGGTTTTTTCATTGAATTTCTAAGGTTTTTTAAATGCTAATTCCTAACTATAACGTGTGTGAAACCCATGGTTTTTTCAGTGAATTTGCAAGGTTTTTTAAATGCTAATTCCTAACTATAATGTGAGTGAAACCCATGGTTTTTTCAGTGAATTTGCAAGGTTTTTTAAATGCTAATTTTTTTTTTTTTCTTCTTTTTTTTTACATATTTTTATTTTAATTGTCTATCCTTTTTTAAAGACTATGGTTAAATTTTAAAAATTCTACAATATGTTTTTATTTTACCATTTTTTTAAAATAAACAGGTAAAATTTATTAGTATTACATATATTTTTTTTGTCCTTTTTTTTTTTTTTTTTTTACCGTGTGCGTACGGTAAGCGCACGTCTTGCTGTAATTACGTTAGATTTCTACGCTGTTTGCGTTCATTTACGCAATTTGCGTAGACGCACGTCACGCGCGCACAGCGCGTAACGCGTACGCTGCACGCGCACGTTACGCAGAAGTGAAGGGGCATGCCTGTTTTGCGCATGCGCGCGTGCGCGTGTCTTTTTTACGCGCATGCGTACTTTTGCCGTAAGCGCACCGTAAGCGCACCGTAAGCGTACGGTGGGTCATGTGATCATGAAACACAACTTTTGATTGGTTGAAACTACTTTCAGTTCTAGAACTCTCCTACACCACACCCATTCCCCTCCTTTCTGCTTGTGATCCCTTAGGAGAAGGAGCTGGGTTGTCTTTGTGATACGATGGCAGAACAGCAGAGCCCTTCTGAGAGTGAGGCTAGCAGCACTACCTTGAGGCAGAGAGCGAGGAAACAAAAGACCTCTTTCATATGGGAGTATTTTTCTTTTCCAGAGGGCCAGCAAAAGGTAAATGCACCCTTAGTGACTTGTAAGCTGTGTGGCCGTGTACTTTCAAGAGGGAATCCCGACAGGAAGTATTCCTTCGGGAATCACTCCATGTTGAGACACCTTAAGGATGTACACAGAAGGACACATGCTCGACTTACTGAAGGTAACCCTTCAGTAAATCAACCAAGCACATCCACAGCAGCTCAGCCTGGACCATCATCTGCAGGGCTGAGTCCTTCTTCTGCAGGTCAGGTGAGCCCTTCATCTGTGGGGGGAGCGTCTCCTTTTTCTTCTCCTCAGGAAATTAACCCTCGGTTTCTGAGGGTTGAAATACGGTGCGCCACTTGTCATGATCTAATTTGTTATAGGGAGACCAGTATTTCCCTAGTGAATAATAAAATAGATCAGCACACTTGTCGTACCGTCTAATATTCCCATTCTTTCTTTCCTCTGTCCCTGCATGAACACAACGGCTCTTTTAAGAGCCAACCTTACCTTTCATCTATTTTTTATATATGTTTTTAAAAACTTTTTTTTGTTTTTTTTTTTACCGTACGCGTACGGTACGCGTAATTATTATTATTTTTTTTAAAAAACACTAAAAATCAATTATCACATTACAAGGTCCTTGAGAGACTACAATGAAAAACTGAAAATGTGATTGTGGAGAAGTGGAAAAAAGGGACCATGATATTTTTGACTTACCATACCCACTCAAAAAAATATTTATTCATTTACATTTTTTTTTAATTGCTTTAAAAATGGTTCTGGTTTTCGAAAATTTTCTATCTCAATCTGAAAAAAAAGAAAAAAGTATTAATATTTAATAAAACATTTTATAATACAGTACACATATTTACATATTTTTCAAAAAAAAAATTTGCCTTTTTTTTGCTGTTTTCAGAATATATTGCATTTCACTATAAATTGTGAAAGCAATTGCATTCATCATTTAACAGCGGGCAAAAAAAAAATTAACAATCTCAAAGATTGTTTTAAAAAAGCCCACAATCTCTTTTTGCATAAACATAAATTTATAGAAATGCATAATATTCTTAAAAAATATCATCTAATATCAATACTTATTTCTTTAAAATACCGTCTGATATTTTTGTTTCAGAAGTATAATCACAAAAATATATCTCACATAACTCCACAATACATCTGGTTCCATTTCCTTTAGGCCAAATAGTAATTTTAAAATTCTTTTTTGATTAAATTTCCAATGTTAATCCAATAAAAATCTAAAGTTTAAATTGTACAGATCTCACCGATTCTCTGTAACATTTTGGTTTCCGAAAGATTTATTAATAATTAAATAAGTCCACAATACAATTGTTTACCTTTCCGCATGGCCAAATAGTAATTTTAAAAATCTTTTTTGAATAAATTTCCAATGGCAATCCAATAACATTCCAAAATTTACATTGTGCAGATGTTACCGATTTTTTCAAAATTTTTGGTTTTCCAAAGTTTCATTTAAAATTGAAAAAGTCCACATTACAATTGGTTACCTTTCCATTAGGCCAAATGGTAATTTGTAAAATCATTTTTTTTGAAAATTCCACTGGTAATCCAATAAAATGGTAAAATTGTTTTGTCCAGATGTTGCCAAATCTCTCTAAAATTTAGGTTTCAGGAAGATTAGATAGGAATTTGCTAAATCAAAAGGCAAACGTTGCTTAAAAATCAATTGGGAATCATTACACAGTGTCCAGCCTTTTTCACATTTAAGATAAACTGTGTAATGTCCAGAAGTTACAGTAGGTCCATCATGGAAAATTATTGCAACTGTTACAAAAGTTTTTCCTGAAATTGATAATTGCTGTCCTGTAAACTTCTTTATTAAAGTATCTAATTTTGAACCATCAGCTTTACAGCGTTGCATCATTAATATTACATACTGTCCGTATTCCTTTAAAATTAACGTTGAAAACATGTCAGATTGACACTCACTGCATTCCATGCTATGATTACCATCTTTAACTAATTTAGCAAAAGTGACTGTTTTACTTTCTGGCAATGTTAAATAAATAAACCTTTCAGAATCAACATTAGAGCCACATATATTATAACAGTTTTCACAACTATGTTCCCATTTATAAGAGAGACCAAATAAATTTTTAATGGGAACCCCTTCTTCTTCCAGTACCTGAAGAAAAAACATCAAGAATTCCTGTGCGTCTTGCTGTACATTTTGAGAAAACTGTGTTCGTCCTGAACATACATCTAAAAGTTTTCTAATTTCAGTAGCACTTTCTATTTGAGTTTTATCATTACTCAGCTTTTGAAAAAGGAGACTCAACTCAGAACAGAATCTTTTTCCCTGATTTACTATTATCTGCTCTTGCACACTTTCCAGATAAAATGCAACATTCAGCACTACATTAGCGTAGCAGTTGACACCAGAGCTATTTTCAAAATGACATCCTACAACCTGTTCTTCATTTTCCTTTTTCTTTTTGCTTGCAATTACATCACTCCTCTTTTTTTTCCTCCTCTCTACATCTTCATTACAGATATTCTCATTTCTCCTTTTACGAGAAACTACACGTTTCTCCAACACAGGATACTGACCTAAATGAGGAGCATAGCTTCTTCTTAATCTATTATACTCCTTTACACAATTTGCATCAGCACTAACTTTTGAGTCATCAAAGTCTATCATGAATAAACCTGATAATGTTTTCACTCGTGACAAAGCAACATATGCCATACCTTCTTTGAACACAGTTGAACCAATGTTCACAAATGCACAATCTACAGTCAATCCTTGAGACTTGTGAATAGTTACAGCATATGCTAGAGAAAACGGAAACTGCTTCCTACGTACATATAAATCTTTCACAAGCATGAAACGAACTGAACAACGACAAATGTCTTTAACTTCTTCTATCTGATCAAATTTTATTTTTAAACATTCAATTCCATCTTTTTTCTGATAATTAATAAAACCCACAACTCTTCCCATAGCTCCATTAACTAAACCTTTTTCAACATCCAAATTTCTCCTTAAAAATACTCTACACCGGGAGGAGCCTAGCGCTTGACCAAGATGGCCGCGTGAGCTTAGAGCTCCCGAGACCCTCGCGCCCTCCGTCGACTATCCTGACTTAAATCCTGATGGTATGCATGGCACCGTGTTGCTGAGTTGTCAGGGAGGCGATTGATGCTACCCGCGACCGGATCGCCCACCGGGAACCGGACTTATGACTGGCGAAAGATTGCGGCCTAACTCCCGGAGATGCCAGGGGCTAGAGTTGGCAGGATGCCCGACTCCTAGTTGATCAACAACGGCCTGGTGAGGTGTGAACTACCGGACGGAGGCCCTCGCTCTTTCACTTTCGGTTTCGTTCCCTTTGTCTGCCCGGACACTGTAGTGCTCTGGGTGGTTCTATAACCCCAGGGACGCTCGGTGGGCTATTTTGGAAGAACAAGGCGGACCTGCTCACTCTTTATACCTCTCTCTGAGAGGGGACGGTCCTCACTGCATTGGACTGCTTGGAGTCCATTATGTCGGGCAAGGCAGAAGGAGATAGGCTGAAGACTAAGTCCACCAGGCGGGGAACGTACTCCCAAGTCAATAGTATGGACCGCTACGCCCTCCTGAAGACATCGCCGAGTGGATCGAGCCAGGCGCCGGATGCCCAGAAGGAGGACTCGCCTGGGACCCCGGAGCTCTCCCTGCAGGATGTCATGGGCGCGCTTGATGGGATGCAGACCTCGATGGGGAGGCAATTCGAGGCCCTGGCGCATAAGGTGGATGCCATCCTGGTGGATGTCAACTTGATCCGCTCGGACCTGGGCAAGACAAACGAGCGCGTTAAGGACCTGGACCACAAGACCACGGGCCTCACTGATGAGGTCGCGGACCTGCAGAACGAGGTCCGGAAGCTGAGGGCCGAGAGTGACCTCGCCGCCCGCCGGCTGGAGGACTTCGAGAGCCGGTCCAGGCGCAACAACGTGCGCGTAATCGGGGTCCCGGAGTCCTCGGATGAGGCTTCGGCGGACCTGCTTGTGGAAGATTTGGTCCTCAATCACCTGAAGCCTAAGGGCCTTGGGAAGTTTTTTGCGGTGGAAAGGGCCCATAGGGTGCCAGGCGGACGGCCCAAGGCGGGTGCCCCGCCGCGGCCGATTGTCGCCCGGCTCTTTCATTTCCGAGATCGGGACGCTATCCTGCAAGCTTCGAGGGTGACGGGCCCAGTCCCCTTCCAGAATGCGTCGGTGAATTTTTACCCGGACTTTACCCAGCAGGTGCAGAGACAGCGACAGAGCTTCCTGGGGGTGAAGCGAAGGCTTCGGGAGCGGGACCTAAAGTATGCCATGCTTTTCCCCGCCAGACTACGGGTGGTGCATGAAGATCGGACATTCTTTTTCGACTCTCCTGTTATGGCCGATGAATGGCTGGACGCTTTGCCCCGGCGACGGACCGGGGACTACGCAGCTGAGCATGGAGACAGTGGCCGGGATGGACAGGGCTGATAACTCAAAGCCGGCCTGACTTGATTTGACCATATTTGTAGATTTGAATAGAGTGCAGTAAATGTGGAGGGTTGCGGGAGGACGAGGGGTGCTCTTTTCCTCCCTTGGGGTACTTTTTGTAGATTTTTGTTTTTGTAGGGCGACAGGCACACTGCAAGTTGGGGGGGCTTTTTAAGCTGCAGCAGGGGTGCAGGGTGGGGGGAGTTATGGGGAGTTTGAGTTTGTTGTTGGGGGGTTTATTTCTGCAAGGCATGATGATTATCCTCAGGGCTGTTCCATGGTGGCGCCTCGGGTGTGGGGTGGACCTCTTTCCGTTTGAGGATGGGGGGTAGAGGCCTAAGTGTTATAAGCTGGAATGTTAATGGTTTGGGGGATCGCATTAAGAGGGGGATTGTTTTGCAATTTCTGAAACGCTCAATGCCAGACGTTGTACTGCTGCAGGAGACGCACCTCATAGGCAATACGTGCTATGCCCTGAATAGGAAGGGGTATAAATTCATTGCACACTCAGGATTCTCTTCTGGGTCCAGGGGGGTGGGCATCCTCGTTAGAGCATCGCTGCCTTTTGAGGTGGACTCCACCATTGTTGACGATAGGGGGTGGTTTGTGGCGGTGGCGGGGCGGTGGGAAGGAAGGACTTTGGTTTTGGTTTCGGTTTATGTCCCGCCGGCCCTGCAGGCCGCCACATTTGCTGAATTGGGCAGGGCTTTGCTGACTCTCCCGGGGGGCATGCTGGTAGTGGGAGGGGATTTCAACGCTGTGGGTTCCGGACTGCTGGATAGATACCCGCCCAGGGACACAGGGGGGGCTCAGAAATGGCTTCCAGACCTCCTAGACACGTTTGGCCTGATAGACTGCTGGAGGCTCCGGCACCCCACACAGAGTCAATACACGTTTCACTCCGGGGCGCATGGTAGCCTCTCCAGGATTGACTACCTGCTCACTTTGGCCGCACATGCCTCGTTGATATCCGAGGCGAGGCACATGGCACGTGGTATCTCTGATCACTCGCCAGTGTGGATCCGGCTGGATCTCGGTCGGGAGGGAGGAGGGAGGGTGGCCCCCATTAACCCTTGGTATTTCCGAGACCCCAAGATGCGCAGCGCCCTGGTAAAGAAGGTAGATAATTACTTTAAGGACAATCTGGGATCCGTGGACTCGGCGATCTCGCTGTGGGAAGGTTTTAAGACCGTGCTTCGGGGGGAGGCCCTCTCCCTGGTGGTGACTGCCAAGAATCGGAGGGATTGCGAAGTGCGGCAAGTAGAGGAGGAGATTGCGGCCCTTGAAGGGGATATGGAGGAGGAGGTCACAGAGTCCTCATTGCATGAGCTTTGCTTGAAGCAGGCGGAGTATAGGGACCTGGTGACGGACGCCGCCAAGACCCTCAGCAGGGAACAACAGGGCCGTCTGTATGATGTTGGAGATAAGGCAGGGAAACTCCTGGCGTGGCTGGACAGGAAGGAACGGGTCAATAGAGTGGTGCCAGAGTTGATTGGAGAGGGGGGAGAGGTGATTGTGGAACCTGAAGGGATTGTGGAGTGTTTCGCGCAGTATTTTCATAGGGTTTATTCCTCTGTGTCGGACAGGCCGCCCGAGGACTCGTCTGATCTCCTTCGTGATATCGAGTTGCCCTGCCTCTCTGACATAGATAGGGACGATTTGGATGGCGACATCACGGTTGACGAGGTGGCGGGGGCGATTCGCGCGTTGAATTCGGGTAAGGCCTCTGGACCGAACGGACTGCCGATCGATCTGTACAAACTGTTCCCGGATAGGGTCGCCCCTCACCTGCGCGCCATGTTCTTGGAGGCGCGGGGAGATGGGATCCTTCCGTTGGATCAGCGGCTGGCGTCGATCGTGGTCATACACAAAGAGGGTAAGCCCCGAGATAGATGCGCCTCCTATCGGCCCATTTCACTCCTCAACGCTGAGCCGAAAATTCTGGCCAAACTCCTGGCAACCCGTCTGATTAGAGTACTTGGCGATCTGGTCCACCCGGATCAATCTGGCTTTATCCCGCACCGAAACACAGCATTGAACCTTAGGCGTCTTCATGGCGTCATCGCCAGGGCGGGCACGCTGCGTGAACCGGCTGTTGTGGCATCTCTCGATGCCACGATGGCCTTTGACACGGTGGAGTGGGCATATTTATGGGCCGTGCTGGCCAAGTTTGGTTTCGGTCGCGGGTTTGTGAGTTGGGTCCGGTTGCTGTACGAGGGGCCACTAGCGAATGTTGTGGTGAATGGTCGGGCATCTGCTCCGTTTCAGCTTGGAAGGGGTACTCGGCAGGGCTGCCCCCTGTCGCCTCTGTTGTTCGCCCTCGCCCTTGAACCGTTGGCTGCGTGGATACGTTGGCACCCGGATATACGGGGCCTTCGGTGGTCGCCTGATCACGAGGACCGTATTTCACTTTATGCCGATGATATCCTGCTGTATCTTGCCTCACCTAAGAAGTCACTTATAGTGGTCTGTGACGTACTCGCATCGTTCGGTAGGAACTCGGGGCTTGTGATTAATTGGGGCAAATCGTACTTGTACGTTCTTAGTGGCGAGGTCCCACCGATCCCTAGAACATGTTCGATACAGGTTGCCCAGCAAGGTTTTGTGTATTTGGGGATTTTTATATCCATGGATCCTGCTGTGCGCTATGAGAGGAACCTGCTCCCCCCCTTGGCACGCTTGAGGCGAGATGTTGAGGGTTGGCGGAGGCTGCCGCTCTCCCTTGTTGGGCGTGCGGCCCTGTTCAAAATGATGTCTCTTCCCCGCTTCCTCTACGCCCTCCAGAACACCTTGGACTGGGTACCGGCTAAATACTTTCGGGAGGTCGAAGGCCTCCAAAGGACGTTGCTGTGGGATGGGCGGCCGCGAATAGCTATTTCAAAGTTGACGCTCCCATGGTACGATGGGGGCATTGCGCTCCCAGACATCCGACGATACTACTGGGCCACGCAGTTGAGCGCGATCAACCATGGGTTTTACGGCCCTGCCCTCAGCCCTGGGTATGCCATGGATAGGTGGCTGCTGCGCGGCGGCAACTACTACAGGGCGTTGTATTCGCGGTCCCTAGACTCGTCCCTCACGGGGCCCACAAGTGTGGCGGTGCGCGTATGGAAGATGGCGACCGACTCGCTGGGCTGGAAGGACAGGCTAACCCTCGCTACCCCATTGTTTGAATCGGAAAGGTTGGGAAGACTCTGGCATACGAAGGGCTTTGATAAGTGGGATCTGATAGGGATATCCAAGGTGGGGGATGTGCTGCATAAGGGGAGGGTGAAGTCTTTCGAGGAGTTGCAGACTGAGTTTGAGCTAGGGCCTTCAGAGTATTTTAGATATATCCAGCTGCGTCACGCCCTCAGATCAGTCCTAGTGGAGGGTGAGAAGGTGCCGGAGTCCTCTCCCCTTGAGGACCGAGTCCTTGATGGTCATATGCCCGAGAGCACGATTTCGCTCATATATAAGAAGTTGATAAACGTCCGGGCAGACTTGCTATTGGGGCTGAGAGAACAGTGGACCAGGGATGGCCTCGAGTTGGATAATGAGGACTGGCAGTCAGCGGTTTCTTCGCCTAAGGAGGTTGCGATCCCGTCGCGTCTGAGGCTGGTGCAGCTCAAAATACTGCACCGGGTGTATGTTACGGGGCCACGGCTGGTCCACATGGGATTCTCGGAGGATGGCCTGTGCAGAAGGGGATGTGGTATGGTGGGTACTTTCCTGCACATCATTTGGGAATGTGGGGTCATTGTGGAGTTCTGGAGGAGAGTCCATGCAGTTATGGGGGAGGTGACGGGCACTGTGGTACAGCCGGAGGCGCGGTGTTGCCTCCTGAACGTTTGGGGGCCCACTGATCTTGATGAGGCACAGACCCAATGGGTGACTCTGGGTAACATGGTGGCTAAGAGGGATATCGCGCGATTATGGGGCTCCTCGGGTCCCCCTACACTGACCGCGTGGAAGGAGAACATGGATTGGAGCATGTTTAGGGAGAAGACGGTCTACTGCTCTAGAGGTCGCCCCCGGAAGTGGCACGCCATCTGGGGGCGGTGGAACCAATATAGGGGGGGAATATGTCTTGCCCCGGATCTGGAACCTCCCGAGGAACAGCTTTCCCCCTGACCTACCTTCCAGCACAGTTTGGTTTAGGTACCCGTTCTGGGCCTCTGCTGTTCCCCTTCTTCCTCCGCACACAGTCTTATAATTAGTAGATGAGTGGGGTCCTGCCTCCCCTGGGGGCTTTCGCCATGGGATTTCAATGTTCTGCCTTGCTGGGGTTTGTTGTGTGTTTTTCTGTGTTTATTTAAAATTGGACCTTTGCATTACTCTTCGTACTGTATTCGGGACGCATTACTGTATCTAACTTGCAATGCTGCCGAACCTTCGGGCTGTCGGCTGAATAGCTGTGTCCTGAATTTCGAAATAAAGGTTTTCAAAAAAAAAAAAAAAAAAATACTCTACAGTTCATGCAAACATATAGATTTTTTTCTAATCCAGCTGTTTTGGAAATGTTCTTCTCTAGTGAATCCAATTTATTTTTCAGTGTGCCTGTTAATGTGACAGTAATTCTTCCATCCTCAATTTTGTCCACTGCTTCCAATTTCCTGATATCTTCCTTTTCCAATTTCAAAAGCTCCTCATTGAATATTGAGCATTCACGTAGAGTTGGCATTAAGCAGATGACACTTTTCTTTTCTGCAATGTTCTTGTATATCTTCTCTGCAACTATTTCTTCCTTTGGAAATAAATTATGTAGCAGCCGACTCTGTAATGCTTTTTTGCCAGCTTCAGTGAGTAGTCCAATTCTGATATCTTTCAGAATACTTCCATATTCTTCATCGTTTGCTTGCCTCATATTAGTAGTAAGTTCCTTGTACTCAAAGAAGGACCAAATATTTGCATTACCGATGCTTCCCAATGACTTCTTTGTGTCTTCATGTGTCACAGTATTAAACACTGGTTGTCCTTTAACTGGAGTAAGTTGCAAAAGATCTCCAAAAACTATGACGTGTTTTCCTCCAAATAACACGTCATAGTCTGTCTTCAGAATTTGCTGCATTCTTAAATGCACAAAGGCAAGCATTAAGTTTGATACCATGCTCACCTCATCAATAATGAGAACTTGCATCTTCTTCAATACTCTTGAAACTTCCAAGCATGCTTCTCCAGTTAGCTTGTTGTATTGTATTTTGTTCTCATGCTCCACTGGTAACATTAGCAAACGATGTAAAGTGATTCCTTTTATGTTATATGCTGCTAACCCAGTTGGAGCAGTAACCACACAAGACAAAGTAGAATCCGTTTTTTGCTGTAGGTAGCTTCTGATGACTTTTATAAGGAAACTTTTTCCAGTTCCAGCTTGTCCGCTTACATACATCCTGATTGGATGAAATGATGTGCATGAGCACTCTTTTTTTTCATGTAGAAATCCGTGATCAATTTTGTTTCTGATCTCTTCATAAATTTGTTGCTGCTCTTCGTTCAGTTGTCTTTCCAAATTTTGTAAGTCTATAAATTCTTCTTGAGCTTGATTCATAGCTGTTTCCACTTCATTCATGGCTATTGATGCTTCATTTTCAACGATTGGTTGTCCTAGGGGATCTTGACTGAGTGTTCCTGAACTTTGGCTGTCCTGAGAACTGTCTCTAGCTATTTCTGCTGCAATTGTAGTTTCCTGTTCAATTTCTTCATTTAACATTTGCAGATAAGTTGAGAATGTACTGCATTGTATGCTGTCTTTGCAAGCATTAAAATAATCTTCATAGCTTTGAAATTCTCCCAGTAGTTCATCCTCTGTACGCCATGGTTTAAACAGCTGTAAAAGAGCCAAGTAGTAAAATTCCTTTTTGTCAGTAGTGTCACAACTCAGCTTCCTGTGATTTATCAAACTTCCTTTTGTTTGCTTCACCAAACATCCTTCCTCACCAATAACTTTATATTTTCCATTGTTGATGTCTTCTGTGGCTTTCCGTGAATAAATGTAGTTCTGCAGCACTTCATAGAGACACATGTTCTCCAGATGATGACTTCTCTTGGGATAATATGTGTCCAACATGTTTGATTTCAAAATATCTGTACTTTCTGGGTCATTCTCGGCCAAATATTCAATTTCTCCAACAGATTTCAGTACCCGATTTCTCATTGCTGCAAGGCCTAAACTTGCCCAAATTATTCTTCTTGATTTCGAGTAGAGACTTGCAGAAGATAACCTATCTGAACATTCGTAGGATCCAATTTCTCGATGCGATAACATCTTCAAACTGAAACTGTACAGCTTCTTACTGACAGTCTTCTCGTGAGAAATCTCTTCCCACATTTCCTTCAATTCTGTTTTTTCTGATTTCGTAATGTAAGACGTTACATATCGAGCAACAGCAATGGAATTGTCAGCTACATACTGTATATCCATGTTAGCATTCCACATGGATAAAATGACTGGGTTGTAGTCATTTATATTTTTTGATTCTTCTTTTCTTTTACGGTTGTATGTATTCTTAGGTGATTTTCTTGTGATAGTATGTCTCACAGATGACATAAAACTGTTTACTCTTCCATTTGAAAGAACAGGTCTAGGAAATCCAAATCGACATTTAGTGTAGTATTTATCTTTGCTCTTGTATTTCCGTCGACAGTATTTTCCACACCGATGACTTTGGAAACGTAAAACTTGCTCCTTTAACTTTTTATCTTCTGTGCTTTTTGGTATAGCACATGTTGCATATTCTTCAATGTAAGATAACACTGCTTCATCAGCATCTGTTCCAAACTTTGGGGCATCCTTGATCCACAACAGCATATGAATATGAGGAGCACCTCTTGCCTGGTACTCTTTTCTCCAAAAGAAATCCACTACTTCTCCTAGAGGTGGATTTTTTTTATTGCAGATGAACGACATCATAGCCTCAAATCTATGATTGAAATATCTGCAAACATTAACCGGATCCAATGAGCACAGTTCTCCTGCTGTCTTGTATTCGATGTTTTTAATGTTTGAATTTGCCTCTCGTAGAAAATCCAGTAAATCATCCCAAGCGTACTCAGCACAGCTTAGGGTAACGAACCATGTTGATGTTCCTAAATTCCGTAACATGCATTTTAATTCACCATGACGTCGGTACCAATATTCATTTGTCCCACGCTGACAAGCCATCAGATTGATCAGTTGTGTTTCCAAATGATCATCTCGGTGCTGCACTTTCTCCATAAAATCCTTAGCAGACACATTTTGTAAATGTACTCCACTTTTTAAAATGTGATTTACTGCATAAGACAGTGCAGACAAGTCGCTTTCAAATAAAAGATGGAACAAATAAGGAATACTTTGTCGAAATCTGGGATCTTCAGCATATAGTCTTGTAGTCCGATACTCAGAAGCTGGAATCTGTTCCGGACGTTCATCGTCTCGTCCTCCTTTTCCTGTAGGAAACAGCTGGGGAAAACATCGAGCTTCCAAGCTCTCCTCCCATACACTCACGGGAGTTCCTTTTGCTTTCTTCATATGAAACAGATCAATACTGTCTCCCATAACTTCTTTTGAATGAAGAGGATGTATGCTAAAATGTTCATAAATTTCTTCTTCCTCTGACTTGTCCACTTTTTCAATTTGTCCAGTTGGTGTTTCTGTGTCTTCTTGTAAATCTTCTTCTTCTTCTTCTTCTTCTATATAAATTGATTCATACCATTTGTTATTCCTTTTCAAATACAAATTTGCTCTTTGTACTTTCCGTACATCTACCAGCTCCTGCCAAATCTTCTTATTCTTTGTAGGTACACCATTAACCAGAATAATTAATGGTTCAGTTTCCAAAGTATCCGCATCAATAGTTTCCATATTTTTTTTCAAATCCAAGGGCAAATACACCACTCTACCTTTTGAACCTCTCAGTAAATCTGAAGGAGGTAATTTACCAGTTTTGGGCTCCATACGTACTATGGTCTGGAACGGATGAACACATTGAATGAGTATAGACTCATATGTATTTAATTCAGAAAGTTCAGCAGGAATTGCATCCAATTCTAAATTATGATGTACAGCTCTGGTCGGCATTCTATTTTCTTATAACTTATTATAACAGTATTTACAAATACGCTGAACTTCACCCAATTCAAAACAATTTTCAAGAAATATATATGTGGCAAAATCCTCCCATTTATAATTATCTTCATTTTCACTTTTTCTATAGAGATCAACATACCTGGTTTGTTTTCTATAATGAGTTCTGCGGCAACAAAAACAAGTAATATTTGGTCTTTCATTAGAGATTATTGCAAATTTTGTTATGTGATCATTAAATGTCTTACTTACAGAGGGTTCTACATTCTCTTCCACTTCTTCCTCATTTACTGTGTCCTTTTCTGCACTGTTTTGTTCAGGACCAAAGTAACAAAACTGAATTTCATCAACAACCTTCTCTACATCTGATACCGATCCACGGAACAGAGCCCTATTCAATTCATCTAACTTTATTGCTGGACTTTTAGCAAAATACAACCGTCTCACAAACTTTCTCATTTCAGTATGATGAACAGCCAGCATCCTAAAATGATGGAAAACACTATTACACACTTTTCTAGATAGACAAGCCAGAGAATGACCCTGCAAACCAGTATTCTCTCTCACTCTGCATGGATCCAGACTTTGAAGCACCTTAATCTTCTGTTTTACACTTTTTTTACTATATTCTCTTAGAAACTCACGAAATTTATCAATAGATTCCTGACGCACAGTGCAAATACTACTACAATTCCAAGTGTACACTGGGGCTTTAGGACGTCTCCCCATAGCCTCATCCGCCATCACTTGTACCTCATCTCTTGAAACCATTATCTCCTTCTCCATTATGTAACCATTTTTCACTTCGTAAGCACGACCTCTGGTGTCAACTGCATGCAGCAAACTATTACTTTGAAAATAGCTCTCTTCATTAAAAAAAGGTTCACTACTTGAACTATGCATCCATTTTCCTAAAAACACTTTACAAAAGTTTGTTCTGTTCACTACTCTTTTCCTTTTGCTTTGTGATTTCAGTACATTAACCATTTTATCTAATGTACGCATCCTATTCAAAATTAAAATGAATAGTTTCCTTTTTAATTCTAATGCCTTTGCTGCAATGGCTTCAATTTCTTTTTTTCTCTTATAAAACTTAGCCTTTTGCTTATATTTCTTCACATCCTTTATCAAATTGGACATAACTCTTCTCTGAAACATTTTTCTACGTATCTCTTTAAACGCTGTTTTTCTGTTTAAGTTTATCTTTTTAGTTGCAGAAGGTATATTTGCATTAACTAAATGCTCAATTTTTCCTCTCCTTTTCTATTGAAAACATTTTTTCCAGTACAGACATTTTGTACATTTTTCCTTTTTTTGAATATGTTCTTTAAAAAATCTTTTGTTTGCTTACCAGAAGATTTTTTCTTTTTCCCAACATGAGCATCTCCAACTAACTTAGGTCCTCCAGTTGTCTTCAAATATAGGTTTTTTATGTGGTCTTTCTTTACTCTGGATTTTGTAGGCATCTTAAATTTTGTTCACTGCTCTTCAGCAATACCTGAAAAAAACTAAAAAAAAATTCCTTTATTTTATTTAAATATATTACTACATTTTTTATGTTCTTTAGAAATCTTAAAATACTATAAACCCCTTTCCTATAAATGAAAATCACAATAACACCTTCACAAATTAAATTTCTAAAAATAATTCCTGTGTGCACACAAAGTCATGCTTTGAAATTAGGCAGAAAACGAAATTTCTTTGCCAATTGCAAAGCATACTTTCTACTACTTTTTAGGCAAGTGAAAAGTACTTTTACAGACTGACACATTTTGAATCCACTTTTTAGATTCTTAAAAAAGCACATGTCCAAACTACTTTTTCAGACCAGCACCATGTGTAACCTGGGTGACTGACTACACTCCAGCAAGGGCAACCAGCCTTAGTGATGCTGAATGTATTTGCATTACTGACTGAAACCTCAAACCCCACTCGCTTGTGAATACTGTGCATGATTCCACAGGGTAAGCAGCTGGGTGTGTGCTAAGAGTCTGCTTCTGCACCAAAAAATGGCTCCCCCTTTCCATCTAATGCAACTGTGAAATCACCAGAGCAATACGCAATAAATCTCTGCCTGTAATTCCTATATGCACACAGAGTCATGTTTTCACATTAGTCACAAAATGAAATTTCTTTGCCATTTTGAAAGCACACTTACTACTCTTTTTTTTGGCAAGTGATAAACACTTTTACAGTCTGTCACATTTTGAATCCACTTTTCAGATTCTTAAAAAAGCACATGTCCAAACTGCTTTTTCAGACCAGCACCATGTGTAACCTGGGTGACTGCCTACACTCCAGCAAGGGCAACCAGCCTTAGTGATGCTGTATGTATTTGCATTACTGACTGAAACCTCAAACCCCACTCGCTTGTGAATACTGTGCATGATTCCACAGGGTAAGCAGCTGGGTGTGTGCTAAGAGTCTGCTTCTGCACCAAAAAATGGCTCCCCCTTTCCATCTAATGCAACTGTGAAATCACCAGAGCAATGCGCAATAAATCTCTGCCTGTAATTCCTATATGCACACAGAGTCATGTTTTCACATTAGTCACAAAACGAAATTTCTTTGCCATTTTGAAAGCACACTTACTACTCTTTTTTTTGGCAAGTGATAAACACTTTTACAGACTGACACATTATGAATCCACTTTTCAGATTCTTAAAAAAGCACATGTCCAAACTGCGTTTTCAGACCAGCACCATGTGTAACCTGGGTGACTGCCTACACTCCAGCAAGGGCAACCAGCCTTAGTGATGCTGAATGTATTTGCATTACTGACTGAAACCTCAAACCCCACTCGCTTGTGAATACTGTGCATGATTCCACAGGGTAAGCAGCTGGGTGTGTGCTAAGAGTCTGCTTCTGCACCAAAATATGGCTCCCCCTTTCCATCTAATGCAACTGTGAAATCACCAGAGCAATACGCAATAAATCTCTGCCTGTAATTCCTATATGCACACAGAGTCATGTTTTCACATAAGTCACAAAACGAAATTTCTCTGCCATTTTGAAAGCACACTTACTACTCTTTTTTTTGGCAAGTGATAAACACTTTTACAGACTGACACATTATGAATCCACTTTTCAGATTCTTAAAAAAGCACATGTCCAAACTGCTTTTTCAGACCAGCACCATGTGTAACCTGGGTGACTGCCTACACTCCAGCAAGGGCAACCAGCCTTAGTGATGCTGAATGTATTTGCATTACTGACTGAAACCTCAAACCCCACTCGCTTGTGAATACTGTGCATGATTCCACAGGGTAAGCAGCTGGGTGTGTGCTAAGAGTCTGCTTCTGCACCAAAAAATGGCTCCCTCTTTCCATCCAATGCAACTGTGAAATCACCAGAGCAATACGCAATAAATCTCTGCCTGTATTTCCTATATGCACACAGAGTCATGTTTTCACATTAGTCACAAAACGAAATTTCTTTGCCATTTTGAAAGCACACTTACTACTCTTTTTTTTGGCAAGTGATAAACACTTTTACAGTCTGTCACATTTTGAATCCACTTTTCAGATTCTTAAAAAAGCACATGTCCAAACTGCTTTTTCAGACCAGCACCATGTGTAACCTGGGTGACTGCCTACACTCCAGCAAGGGCAACCAGCCTTAGTGATGCTGAATGTATTTGCATTACTGACTGAAACCTCAAACCCCACTCGCTTGTGAATACTGTGCATGATTCCACAGGGTAAGCAGCTGGGTGTGTGCTAAGAGTCTGCTTCTGCACCAAAAAATGGCTCCCCCTTTCCATCTAATGCAACTGTGAAATCACCAGAGCAATACGCAATAAATCTCTGCCTGTAATTCCTATATGCACACAGAGTCATGTTTTCACATTAGTCACAAAACGAAATTTCTTTGCCAATTTGAAAGCACACTTACTACTCTTTTTTTTGGCAAGTGATAAACACTTTTACAGTCTGTCACATTTTGAATCCACTTTTCAGATTCTTAAAAAAGCACATGTCCAAACTGCTTTTTCAGACCAGCACCATGTGTAACCTGGGTGACTGCCTACACTCCAGCAAGGGCAACCAGCCTTAGTGATGCTGTATGTATTTGCATTACTGACTGAAACCTCAAACCCCACTCGCTTGTGAATACTGTGCATGATTCCACAGGGTAAGCAGCTGGGTGTGTGCTAAGAGTCTGCTTCTGCACCAAAAAATGGCTCCCCCTTTCTATCTAATGCAACTGTGAAATCACCAGAGCAATACGCAATAAATCTCTGCCTGTAATTCCTATATGCACACAGAGTCATGTTTTCACATTAGTCACAAAACGAAATTTCTTTGCCAATTTGAAAGCACACTTACTACTCTTTTTTTTGGCAAGTGATAAACACTTTTACAGACTGACACATTATGAATCCACTTTTCAGATTCTTAAAAAAGCACATGTCCAAACTGCTTTTTCAGACCAGCACCATGTGTAACCTGGGTGACTGCCTACACTCCAGCAAGGGCAACCAGCCTTAGTGATGCTGAATGTATTTGCATTACTGACTGAAACCTCAAACCCCACTCGCTTGTGAATACTGTGCATGATTCCACAGGGTAAGCAGCTGGGTGTGTGCTAAGAGTCTGCTTCTCCACCAAAAAATTGCTCCCCCTTTCCATCTAATGCAACTGTGAAATCACCAGAGCAATAAGCAATAAATCTCTGCCTGTAATTCCTATATGCACACAGAGTCATGTTTTCACATTAGTCACAAAACGAAATTTCTTTGCCATTTTGAAAGCACACTTACTACTCTTTTTTTTGGCAAGTGATAAACACTTTTACAGACTGACACATTATGAATCCACTTTTCAGATTCTTAAAAAAGCACATGTCCAAACTGCTTTTTCAGACCAGCACCATGTGTAACCTGGGTGACTGCCTACACTCCAGCAAGGGCAACCAGCCTTAGTGATGCTGAATGTATTTGCATTACTGACTCAAACCTCAAACCCCACTCGCTTGTGAATACTGTGCATGATTCCACAGGGTAAGCAGCTGGGTGTGTGCTAAGAGTCTGCTTCTGCACCAAAAAATGGCTCCCCCTTTCCATCTAATGCAACTGTGAAATCACCAGAGCAATACGCAATAAATCTCTGCCTGTAATTCCTATTTGCACACAGAGTCATGTTTTCACATTAGACACAAAACGAAATTTCTTTGCCAATTTGAAAGCACACTTACTACTCTTTTTTTTGGCAAGTGATAAACACTTTTACAGACTGACACATTATGAATCCACTTTTCAGATTCTTAAAAAAGCACATGTCCAAACTGCTTTTTCAGACCAGCACCATGTGTAACCTGGGTGACTGCCTACACTCCAGCAAGGGCAACCAGCCTTAGTGATGCTGAATGTATTTGCATTACTGACTGAAACCTCAAACCCCACTCGCTTGTGAATACTGTGCATGATTCCACAGGGTAAGCAGCTGGGTGTGTGCTAAGAGTCTGCTTCTCCACCAAAAAATGGCTCCCCCTTTCCATCTAATGCAACTGTGAAATCACCAGAGCAATATGCAATAAATCTCTGCCTGTAATTCCTATTTGCACACAGAGTCATGTTTTCACATTAGTCACAAAACGAAATGTCTTTGCCAATTTGAAAGCACACTTACTACTCTTTTTTTTGGCAAGTGAGAAACACTTTTACAGACTGACACATTATGAATCCACTTTTCAGATTCTTAAAAAAGCACATGTCCAAACTGCTTTTTCAGACCAGCACCATGTGTAACCTGGGTGACTGCCTACACTCCAGCAAGGGCAACCAGCCTTACTGATGCTGTATGTATTTGCATTACTGAGTCCAACCTTAAATCCTTAAAGTATTCTTTATTTTTACCAGTACACCTTAATTTATCGTGAAAACATAGTCCATATTATTTTACATGTTCCTCACATTTAAATTTCTCCCAAAACAGAAAATAATAAACACAACTTCAACAAAAGGAATTCCATTTCTATTATTCATTTCTTAATTTACCATATACATCCCCTCTCAAACTCTAAACTCACCTTTAAAATTAGTTAGCTGTGAAAGAAATGTGGCACTCAAACAGCAGATTATCAGAGCCAGGATCTCTGTTCTTTACACCTCTCTCCTCTCAGCAGAACCAGATAATGGCAAACTTTCCCTCTCTTTTTCCACACATATACATGCTAATTTCAAATCTCAGTGCTTCCCCCTTTTTTTCAAATGTAATCACACATTTCTATTGGTTGAAAACCAACCCTTTTCCAAAAGTACCCTTCCCCCAACTTGACTTCTGCCTAGTACCCTTCCCCCAACTTGACTTCTGCCTGCTACCATAGCAACAGCTCATGGAACACTGCTGTATGGAGTTAGGTCAGAAGTTCACCAAACAATGTTTCAATTCCACAGAGCAAGAGTGCTTGACTTTTCAAACCTAACAGCAAATCCATAGTACTGTTCTTTGGTAACACATTTTTCTGTACCAATACAAAACATGCTTCTATTAATTTACACATACAGCCTAGTTTTTATTCTAGAATGGTATGAAACAGCCGATCAGTTCTTTTTTTTATGAAAAAAATATGTATGCCTCCATTTCCAAACTGTCTTTCATTCTTTTTACCATTCTACTGAATTACACCTCCTGAGTGCATCCAGTTCTCCTTTGAAGATGTTCACAGTGTGGATTGTAGGGCACAGCTATGTCTTCTGGAGTGAAAAGTATGCAGAGAAAACAGGTATGGTGAGAGACCTTGCTTTACCAAATGTAGACATTAAATGGATTGGTCAGAGAGGGTTAAAGTGGCACCAATTGATGCCATTGGTGAAATCCTTCATGCAAATCCAACACCCTGACCTCATAATAGTGCACTGTGGTGGCAATGACCTAGGCACTTTGACTGGGGTAGGTCTGGAAATGCTTATGAAGGACACCTTTGCACAACTGTTTTCACTTTTCCCTAAAACTGCCTTTGTGTTTTCTAACATATGCCAAAGGCAAAAATGGAACTGGTCCAATCATTTCTGTCCGCAGATTGACAAAGCAAGAAAGCACGTCAACAAATCTGTTTCTGCTTTCTTCCGTGACTATGGTATGGGTTCCATTTACCACAACAACTTGCGTTACGACATGCAAGACATTTATAGAGGAGATGGTGTGCACTTCAATGATGAAGGGAACAGAGTCTTCCTCTTGAACCTTAGACTCTGCATCGGTACTTACTTGTAGGTACCACTAAAAAATCACTTCATAAACACAACGGCTCTTTTTAGATCCCCCTAACATCTAAACACTTAAATCTGCATTTCATTTCATTTGTTATTTTTTTTTTCTACCGTACGCGTACGGTAAGCTTACCGTACGCGTACCCCGCGATTTTTTTTAAAATCAATAAATGTTTTCTTTGTACTTTTCTGTCCTTCTTTGACCCCCTTACAAATGTTAGGGGGTCTGTAACTCTCCTCCTTGCCCCCTTTTCAAGATATCACTCTTTTTTTTCTGAGTGAAACACACGAAATGGCGGCCGCCGCTTCCTGGTTTCGACCGATTCGAATGTTTACTAAGATCTAAGAGCCAATCAGAATCGCGCTCGCGTACGGTAAGCGTACCGTAAGCGCACCGTAAGCTGGCTCAGATATATATATTGATTTAAAGGCTATTTTCTCAGAATCTACTGAACAGATTTACACCAAACCTACAAAAGGCACTTCCTTGACCTGAGGACTACCTCTCTGCCAAATTTCTAGTAATTCTGTTCAGCCGTTCGGGCTGTAGCTGTGTCTAAAGGTCCTATGGAAAAATGCATGGGAAAAACGCGTTTTGGGACCCCCCTTTTATCTCAGCCCCCGCTTGACGAATCCCCCCGAGACTTTCAGGGTAGGAGCGGAGCGTAGCGCCCCACCTATTTTGAAAAATTCGCGAGGATTCATCAGCCGGTGCAAAAGTTATTCCAAATAGAATGTTGCGGATTTCCTATGGAAACGTGGTCCTAACTATAACTACCTACTGGCGACCGCCAGTAGGTAATATACACACAAATATATATGTGTGTGTATGTATATATATTCACTGAAAAAAACATAGGTTTCAGGGGTGTTATAGTTAGCTGGACTTTTCCCTTGTACAAAACCATTGAAATTCCCCCGTTATAGTCAGTTCAGCTAACTATAACTCGCGCGCCCGCAATGCACTGCTGATGACGTCACATATTACATCACTCATGACATGGTCAGTGACATCACTCATGACATCACTGATGACATCTCAAATGACATCACTGATGACATCATCCAGTGAATGTGTGTTTTTCTGAAAATTAAATATGTTTTATATATGTATATCTCAAGGTCGATGGAAGAATAAATGGGTATATAAGTGTCTAAATGGATGATTTGTTTTTGAAAAATTGATTGTGTAACTGACTGATTAAGTGTATCATAGTGAATACATGGCTTAGTAAGTAATGTTTAAATATGTAAATATCTGTATCAGTCTCTCACTTTGTGTATAAGTGGCTGCATGGGTTAGTGAGTAGCTACATGGGTGTCTATATAGGTTATTAGTTGTTTTTTTGAGTATCAATCTGAGTGTCTGCATGGTTCGGTGGAGGGTATTACGTAGTGCATAGGTGCATGAATGAGTGACTCACTGTTTGTATGTGTTGAAGACAGCATGTGTGCCGGACTGTATGGGTGGATGAGTGTGTGTATGGGTGTGTTAGTGAGTGAATGACTGTCTCAATAGTGTCTTTATGAGTAACTACATATGTTTTAAACTAGTATATGTGACTATTGGTGTATATAAGTGAGTATATGTGAGAGTGAGAGATTGAAAGAGTTCCTGTATGAATAAGTATGTGTTTCTATAAGTGATTGTTTAAAAGACTACGTATGTGTAAGTTTCACTAGAAGTAAGTGTGGTGGTGTGTGTATAACTGTATTTGCAAGTAAATGTATGTTTGATTCCTTATTAGCATGAGTGACTATGTGTGAGAGTAACTCTATGGATGAGTGGCATTGTGTAACAGGATGTATAGGTGTATGAGTACATATGATGAGTGAGTACATGTATGAGTGACTGTGTAGGACTGTTGGTGAATGAGTGGATGTTTATGTGGATCTTAGAATTACTGAAGAGGTTGTTGTAACTGGTATTGGTATGTCCATTGTTTTGAAAATTTGAGTCTCTATTTTTGAATGTGTGTATCAAAGGTTATATTAGGGTGAGAGGAGGTCTGCCACTCTATCACAAGGATGATGTCATCAGTGATGTCATCAGTGATGTCATTTGAGATGTAATCAGTAATGTCATGAGTGATGTCACTGACCATGTCATGAGTGATGTAATATGTGACGTCATCAGCAGTGCATTGCGGGCGCGCGAGTTATAGTTAGCTGAACTAACTATAACGGGAGAATTTCAATGGTTTTGTACAAGTGAAAAGTCCAGCTAACTATAACACCCCTGAAACCTATGGTTTTTTCTGTGATACATATATATATATATATATATATATATATATATATATATATATATATATATATATATATATATATATACACACACATGCATACACATATATTATATTTCTTGGGGCTTTTATTCATCCACTTTGGTGTGATTTGTATTTTGCTTCTACCCACCACAGTTAATTCTTCTCTGAGTGACAGCATTCTTCCCAATCACAATGTTCTCACCAACAGAGAAAGTAGTCCCTTTAAATACAAGGTGCTTGGTTTTACTGTTTTAAAAAAAATATTTACAAAAACATTGAAAAAATACGCTGGCATCTAACATCAGATCTAGTGACTTTACCAGTGCTTGGTTTCTTTCAGAAAAAGTATACCCTTCAGTTATATGAGGACGTAAATACCCTAACTGCTGGAAATAAAGCATGCCCTTGGGCCCTGGCCCCATTGATTACAATCAACATATGAGCAGGGGAGCATCACAATGTTCTACAGTACTTGACCTAGTCTGCATCTCGATTAGTAGGTAGCGTTTCTGGGGCAAAACTTGACTACTAGCACTCTCCTAGCCCTTAATGAGCATAATGTGGAAAGAACATAAAAATCACATAAAATGCTGTCTGACAAGATCAGAAAATGGTGATAGGAACATTAAATACATTTAGCAGCACAATTTACAGGTAGCTAGGTGGGCTTACTGCAGTATGGGTTCATAGGAGACATTTACTCTACTGTAGCGAGGAGATGTAGCTCAGGAAGTGCATTCTCTGAATGTGATGGCTCCCCTATGGACCATTTCTCGCGTCGGTCTGTAGTCTGGTGTCACACTCCCAGATCTGGGTATCATAGGGGTCAGCTCCAATGTTGTTTTCATGAGTCCCAAAGATGAGTTTGAAGAAAACAAAGTGGGATAGGACTGAATTAGAAATAGAAATGCTGTCTTTAGAACAATTCCATCATTGTCTTCATATACCTGCAGAGAAGTATCAAGACGATTAATTATTAAAGTAACTAGAGGTCTCCTTGTCACCATGGATGCAATGCTCAGCAACTGGGCTAATGGTTATTGGCCAAACGAATTCTGGGAGTTGTAGGACTGTTGCACCACAGATGATACACATGCAAAATACTGATTTATAACATTTAAGAACAGGATCATTGCGTCCTTAGTCACATTGACTAACCTGGTAACCCTAGTCATTGTGCAGGTTGCCCAGCATTGCCATGACTGCTGACTGCTATAACCACAAGGTACCCACAGACTTAACATCATATCATATGCAGACAACACCCAGTTTATTCTCTCTCCATCCGCAGACCCATCTATCACAAGGGCCAACTTCATCCTGTGCTTGGCCTTCACTGGATAACTGTCTTAAACCTAACACAGATAAAACAGGGGTATTGAACTTTGGCAATGACACCTTCCCGTGAAACAACTCTTGGTGGCCGGCAGAACAGGGACCCTCAACCACTCCAACAGACCACACCAGGAACCTTGGCATCATTCTGGACTGCAAATGCACAGTGAAAAACCAGGTTAATGCCCCGGTTACTTACCGGTAATCTTCATTACTCCGAGTATAGTCTTCCTCGCCACATGACTAACAAAGTGAGCTTCAGCTCCACACCAGACCCTTCCAAAGCAAAAAAGTCAGCCTCCCATCCCTTCCCAATATGGCCGACCCATTACACCCTTGACCTCTATAAGAGGCGGGCCGGCCCAACCCATCAGCCTGAAACTACCAAGCACAAACATGAAGCCGATAGCCAGACAGGGAGGGAGGGATGGGAACTCATGTGGTGAGGAAGACTATACTCAGAGTAATGAAGATTACCGGTAAGTAACCGGGGCATTACCTCCTCGTTAGTCTTCCTCGCCACATGACTAACAAAGTGAGCATATACCAAAGCCAAGCGGCTTCATGGAAACTCACAGGAAACCAACAGGCCAGAAAGGGACGCCCACGAAAGAGGGCAAACCCAACAGATCTGACGAGTGGAAGGACCACCCAAGAGAGAGGCAACCACGAGCAGGAAGAACCAGCCCGGGACAGAAAGACACCGGGAAGGCTGAAAACCCGGACCCCAGAGACATGAAGTGCTGCCAGAAAATCCGCCCCAAGCAAAGCCGAAGGAGGACAGAGAAGGCACGGAACCAGACCGCACGAAGCCAAAAGCAACAGCAAACAGGGCCCAGAACAGAAAGCAGAAAGCCGGTCCAAACACACCAAGACTGCCCAACGGACAGCCATAAGTGAGAGGGGAGCAAATGCCCAGAGAGAGGAACTGAATGAACAGAGGGCATCCCCACCACATTGACCCCACAAAAAAAGCGAAAAGAAAGAGAGACGCAGTCTGACAAACACAGCAGTACCGCAAGGTTGATCACCACCCGCGAGACAGCCGAAACCACCAGAGGAACGGGGCAGCGGAACCAGGTGCAATCAAACAGACTGGGAAGAGCCGCAAGAATGGTAAGGAGTACAAAGGAAACCAGTACGCCAACCGAACAACCAAAAAAGCGAGGGTCACCACAACCACACCAGCAAGAAGGGAAACTGGTGGGACACAGACCCCAGTCACACAAAGGACCCCCCGGAAGGGATCGCAACACCAAGGAGAGAACCCAGGTAGGTACAAGGCAAAACGGACCCAAGTAGGTGCTGGAAACGACACCGAAGAGACCCGGCCACCAAGGGAACCCAACCGGCCAACAGCGAAAAGCACATAGGGCCACCCACGTTCGGAAGGAGAGGAAATGCAGCTCGGCGGCCCGAGACCGCCCCGCACAGGGACCAAGCAACCCGTCCCAGGAACGGTTCATAAGAAGGAAGCGAGCTGCCGAAGCGAGCATACAGCCAGCCAGCCAACATCCAGGCACCGCCCAGCCCAACAAAGAAGAACCGACAGGAACAGGAGCGCACAGGGAGAAAAAGCCATAGGCAGAAACCCACCAAAGCCAAGAAGGACAGAAGGGCAGGGCGAAACGAGACCGAGCCACGTCAAGACTCCCAGGGAGCCACCTGAGCCAACAGGCCCCAGGACCCCAAAACCAGGGACAAAAGACAAGGACACAAATCCACACCGGAAGCACTGGGCCCCGCCAGGGAGATGAGAACCGGGAGACCCAGCACCCCCAGTCACCTAACAGCACCGCCGGAACCAAAAACCAGCAAGGGAAAGCCAGAAAGCAGGGGCAGGACACAAAACCCACACCCACAGAGGCATAACACGGTCCAATGAGCAACAGGTCCCAAGACAACCACCGCAGCAGCAGACGCAAATGGAGAAAGCCTACATCACCTGGTATTCCCAGAGGGTCTCCCATCCAGGCACCAACCAGGCCCAAACATGCTGAACATCAGAGAACAGATGAGGCCAGGTGTTGCCAGGGTGTAATGGCCATAGGCCGCACCCAGGCGAGCACCACCAACAGGACAAAAGCCCTGGCCAGGCCAAACAAGTTCAGAACCCCTGGAAGAAAAAAAGGACCCCAGGAAAACGCGAAGCCGGGAGCTCGGACGAGAAGGTCGAAGAGCCAACACCGGGGACCCAAAGGAAGCAGACAGCACCAGACGCTCCCAGGAGAACTTCCATCCAGGCACTAAAGAGGCCCGACCCACAATCACTGCATGAGAGCCGATGAGAACACGAGCATTCAGGGAGGTACGGCCGGAGCCAAAAGCGACCCAGGCAAGGACAGCACCATTGCGCCAAATAGCCAACAGGGGCGAACCCCCGCAAACACCCCGGAGCACGAGGCAGGGTACAAACCTCCCAGAATAGCAACAAAGAAGCCCCAGCAAGGCAGGGGAAAACCCCAGAGAAGCCAAGGAACGGCAAACAGAAGCCAGATGGGAAACCAGCCATCAGGGGAACCCACCGACCCAGTACAGATCGGGAACCCAAGCATCGCCCCCCCAGGAAGGCAAACACCACCAACACTCGGGAAGGAGGCACCAGAACAGAAAGACCACTGGCTGCACCATGAGACAGGGCGGGAAGGGAGTCACCGGGGTAATAGAAAGGAACCAAGGAAAGGCCAGAGGCACCGAGACCAACAGGAAGGGGAGGATCCACAAAGGACAGACAGGGGAAACACCGCCAGGCAACAAGATCCCAAGGAAGGCTCCTACCAAGGCAGACAACCCAAACCGGAATAGCCGGGGGGCCAAACATAACCCAATGAACAAGACCCACCATAGAAGGACTAGCGAGAAAAAACAACCTGGCAATAAAAGGTCAGAACGCACACCCCAGTAGAGGCGGGCGCTGAACCCCTGGCCCAACCAAGCAGGCACCACCCAAAGGCAGTAGAGCAACCAAAGAGCCACAGCTCCATGGACAGGAGCAGGGGAGCACAACAACCGACAACCGGAGTGGCCAGGCAGAGGGCAGGACCCAAGGAACCGTGCCATCTAGGATGAGAGGAGAGGCAACAGAAAGGACCACTACAAAGCCCCAACCCCCAGGAGGCGAGGCAAAGCATGACGACAGCAGGAAGCCATCAGGAAGGTGGCGCAGGAGCCACCTGCCGAGACAGGGAGC